>NC_136410.1:305698233-308303233 GCF_051521515.1 Lactuca serriola | reverse complement strand
GAAGGTCTTAATATGATTTGATAGAAGTGTGGGGATTCTCGTTACCATTCCGTGGACATAAAGATCGTCGTAAACGGGCTTATAACGAAGAAGTTATGGCCTTCAAAAGTTTGGTGGTTTTCAGGCTTAGCCGAGTACACGGGGCATACACAAAGCGTACGTGGGGCGTACTAGTGAAGAAGGCAGTACGCGGGGCGTACCTTGGAGTACGTTGGGCGTACTGAACAGGATGGTCGCAGATGCTCTTTGGAGTAGGCTGGGTGTACCATATGTACGCCCAACGTACTTTAATCAGACCCAAACCATATTTTAGGGTCTTGGACCCTATTTAAGCTCCTTATCTCATAACCTAACCCTAATATCTTCAGTCTTCATCCCTCTAAACTCTAGAAATCAACCCTTAGCCCCCATTTGTGTGATTGTAGAGCTTCAAAGTGATTTTTGTGTGTTTTGTTGCTTGAGGAGGAAGAAGGAACTTCTTGAAGAGTCATTGTTTGACTTGGCGCTTTTGGATCCAAGCTTTGTGCACCTAGATCTGTCTTTTGGAGGTATAAAGTCTCAACCTTAACAACTCTTTCATGTAGATCTAGCTAAGTGGTATTTTGTTATGGTTTTGGTCCCTTTGAGGTGGTTCTTGTCAGTAGAAGTTACTCTAAAACCTTTGAGCTTCATATTTGGTCCTTATTGAGGTTATGGAGTCATAAAGTTTAGATCTTGATGGGTATAAACCTTCCATGCATGATTTGGTAGTCATTTGATGAAGTTTGGGACTTAGGCTTTTGATTTGGGTCTCATTGAGTTATGCTAAGTCATAAAGTTGGAAACTTTATGACTTAAGAAGTCCCTTGAAATCAGATATGAAAGTTTGGACTGAGGTCTTAAGGTATTAAGAAGTTTTAAGACATTTTGGGAGTGATTTTTCCCTTCTGGAATTCATCTTTGGTGTTTGGGCTTCATTAATCCATGCAAAGGCTTAAAGCATTCGACTTTATGGATAAAGTCACTTATATTTAGCCATTTTGAGGTTTTGGACGTCTCGGCTTAATGGATTAAGAACTAGGATTCAGAGTTGGTCAATAGGAAGGTACGTTGGGTGTACAAGCCTGTACGCACATCATACAAACTCTTAAGCATGTACGCTTAGTGTACAAGCTAAGTACGCCCCACGTACTCAACAGGGTGGGATTTCACTTTGGGCCATCTTTTGGGATTTGTTGTTTTAGGCCCTATTAGGCCATCAGATTTTGGGTTGATATTTAAATGTGGAGGTCCACTATGGTTTTTGGCCCAATTTCGAAAATTGGGTCATAGATTGGGCATTGGGTAGTTTTTAGTATTTGTGCCTTGTGCACTATTAGGTTTGCGCCTAAGTCTTGGTCCAAAAGTAGGTAAGGGTTAAATTGGCCATTTACCCTAGTAGAGGATTTATGGTTATGTATAGGAACCTAATTGTTGATTGGGTGTTGCTTTGACCTTGATAGTTCGAGGATCTGTCATCCAGCAGCTAGGGATTTTATGTTTGATTCAGCAGAGCAAGGTGAGTCTCCTCACTATATCGATGGGTCAAAGGAACCAATGTCGGTCCATTATGTGCTATGTGGTATGCTAGTTGTCTCTGTGATACTTGCATGGAAGACCCCGGGGGAGCCCGTGACGCTTGGATATCATACCATGTGGGGGAGCCCATGGCATTCTGGGTAAAGATCATGGGGGAGCCTATGACACTTGGATATCATACCATGTAGGGGAGCACATGGCATTCCAGGTCAAGACCAAGGGGGAGCCCATGACAACTGTATGTATGTTGCATGTTATTCTGTGGTTGTATGTAATATGGTATTTTGGGGAACTCACTAAGCTTTGTGCTTACGGTTTCCAGTTTATGTTTCAGGTACTCCGATTTTCTAATGGAAGAGCTCGGGATGATTGCAGGGCACACACCGCATGTTTTCGCCTTCTGTGAATTACTCTTATTTGTCGATGTTTTGCTAAAACTTAGTTACTCTAATTTTAAGGAAAAGATATGTATTGACGATTTATTAATCTAAAAAAATTATGTCATGATTTTTGTAACATCCGGATTTCCAGGCATCTTGTTTTATGCATTTATATTGAGTTTTGGAGAGGGACTCGGCGAGTAGGCGCTTAGACTCGCCAAGTAGGATCGCGCATGGTCGGACTGATTTAATGGCGGACTTGGCAAGTCCATTCGTGGACTCGGCGAGTCCACGCTGTTTAATGAAACCCTAATTCCCCGGGGCCTGAGCCCTATTTAAGGACCTTTAAGCCACCATTTGCGACTATCAGACCCCTGAGAAACCCTAGAGATCAGAGAGAAGGCTTGTAGTGAAAGAGGAGGGCTATTTCATCATTCTAAGTGTGTTTTTGCAAGAAATAAGGAAGGAGGTCAAACAAGGAAGATTGAGGAGCTCAGATCAATCATCCCTTCATCAGAGGAGGCTACTAGAGGTACTAATCTGTGCTCCAACTCGTGTATTTGGTGTTCTAGTTGAATCTAGGGTTTTCTTGTGCATTCTTTGGGTTGGATTCAAAGAATGTGAGCTCCCAAGGTGGATTTCTTCTTAGATCTAGACCTTAAGAGGTCCAGAGAGTTCCATTCACATTGCTTTTTGCTACTCCATTATAGATATGGCCTTAGGTTGCCATTTTAGGGGTTATTTCACCCAAGGAAGCTTTTTGGTCATTGCATGAGTGTAAAGATCAGACCTTTACGTGATTATTGTGGTTGGTAAGGCTAGATCTATGGATTGGAGGAACAGATCTGACCTCAGGAGGTCTTTGAGTTTGAGCATGGCATGAACTCGCTGAGTCCAAGAACAGACTCGGCGAGTAGGATAGTTTTTCCCCATGAATCACTCAGTTAGTGACTCGCTGAGTTGGGGAAGTGACTCGGTGAGTCATTGGGGATTTTGAGGACTTGAGTTCATGACTGAACTCACCGAGTCACAATTGTGCACTCGGCAAGTCTGGTCAAAGGGTTGACCGTTGACTTTTGTTGACTTTTAGGGTTTGGTCAACAATTGAACTTGTGGACTGTTTGAAGGGTAAAATGGTCTTTTAGCCTACTTAGAGGACGTGTAGGATTTAGTCTAGCCTAGAGAGTTGTTATTAATTGAGATGATCGTTTATGTGTTTAGGAAGAGGCTAGATCAGTGTTACGCAAGCGAGATATTACCGAGACATCCAAGGTGAGTCTTCTCACTATACTTTACCTTGATTGGTAATTAGAGTTATGTGACAGAGTTATTGTATGCTATTTATGTGATGTGTTGCACCACATTATTTCTATGTGATTTATGTCGTGTGCATATTAGAGTATATCAGAGTTAGAACCGGAAGGTTCACAGAGTTAACACCAGAAGGTCCATAGAGTTAGGGCCCAAGGGCCCACAGAGTTATGGCCTCGAGTGGCTAGTATGTATTATGAGTGGTATTTTGGGGAACTCACTAAGCTTCGTGCTTACAGTGTTTTGTGTTATGTGTTTCAGGTACTAGTGAGGATCGCAGGAAGGCGCCGGCAAGAGCAGTACACACACACACGCAGAGTTTTATTGATATGTTATGATCTTGGGATTTTACTTATGTGGAATATAAGAACAATGTGTTTTATAATATTGTGAATTGAATTGTATTTAAAATGTGAAAATTTGTTTAAAATTTTACGGCGTTACAAGTTGGTATCAGAGCCTTGGTTTGAGGGATTTGGGTACACCTTCGGGCGTAACTGAACTCAAACTGAGGATTTGAGAGATATTTTTCAAAAAGTGAAACAAAGTTTTCTAAAGGAGTAAAAGAATTTGAAAAAGAGCAGAGCAGAGTCGTGTGTACGATCAGCCAGCGCCTGAACGGTGATTTCCCAAAATACCCTTATGTTATGTGTTATGAGACGATATGATATGTTTTGCATGCTAGAGCAGGCTAGGTATTCTATTAGTACTAGAGTGGCCTGATTTGTGATGCCTTAGCCTAGGGTTTGCTGCTAGGAGATGCTTGAGAGGAGGTAGATAGCAGCGAGAGGCTTATGAGAGACCTGCTGAAGAGTAGACTATGCTTACTGAGAGTAGGGTACTTGGGATCTGGGATCCTTGGAGGAGGACTTGGGGTGTATGCTGATGCAGTGTGGACAGTAGTATTGGGCCCGTACTACTGAAGACACTGGAGCGGTGCTCAGTCCAAGTAAGAATCCATGGAGCATCAGAGATCAAGTAGGGTAGAGTTATCGAGTGCGAGTATACTCGAACGAGTCCCTGATATTTTCTTATGATGTATTTCAGAGACATCATGGTCAGAACACACCTTACAACAGAGAGCAGTGGTGCTAGTGATGAGGAGATTCGTAGGATCATTCACGAGGAGGTAGCTGCGGCCATCAAGGCAGAGATACCAGAGATGTTTGGGTCTATCAAGACCACGTTGATAGAGACTTTCGATGAGAGATATGTTGCTCTTTCTAATGTTGTTGTTATTGCAGCCACTGCAGCTGTAGCTGCGGCTAGACTGTAGGGTGGTGATGCGTTGCTGTTCCGGGAGTTCAGCAACACAAAACCACCAGAGTTAGATGGGACGCAGGATCCGATTACGGCGATGAGGTGGATTTCGGACATTGAGGGGTGTTTCTTCACATGCTCATGTCCAGAGCATTTGAGGGTTCGGTTCGCCCTAAACTAGCTTCACATGGGAGCGAAGGACTGGTGGAAGTTTGTGACAGGGCAATATTCGCCTGTTGAGCTCGCTGCGGTGACCTGGGAGAGGTTCACCGCTATGTTCCATGATGAGTACGTTCCCCCGGTGGATAGGGAGCGTTTGGCACAAGAGTTTCTGCCCCTCAAGCAGGGTACTGAGTCTATTACAGTGATCACCAGGATGTTCCACGAGAGGGCGATGTTCTGCCCGAAGCACGTGTCTTCTGAACAGGCACGTATGAGTCGGTATCTGAGTATTTTGAGGAGGGATATACGGGAGTTCGTAGCGAACTCCTCGTACCGGACATTTGCCGAGCTTTAGGCAAATGCTCGGAAAAGGGAGATAGAGCTGGAGACTCAGGCTAGGGAGGAGGCGGAGTCTCAGGGGAGGGACAGGCGATCGGCACAGTCCCATCCGGCAGCCAAGTGGGCCAAGCCCGCCGATTCTAGATCAGGGAACCAGAAGAGCCGCACTTGTGGCAAGTGCGGCAAGGGTCACGATAGAGTTTGCATAGCAAGGAATATCAAGGGGATCGAGTTCTGAGGTTTGGGGACACAGAGAGGGTGTTATTCAGGTAATATTTCGGATCATTTCTACTATATTGATGTGTGCACGAATTTAGGGTTTATGAAACCCATTTGGTGATTAGATGGATTATTATATTGTTATCCAAACGTTTGTAACCCAGTAATAGGATGTTTAGAGGTCCAGAAGGTCCCATGATTGTGCATTTCGGGACCATACGTATTTCAGGAAGCAGTTTGATCGACTGCATGGCATGGACTCGCCGAGTCCAATGAACAGACTCGGCGAGTGGCTTGAAGATTGACTGGGACTCGCCGAGTTGTTCTTCAGACTCGGCGAGTGGCTTGAAGATTGACTGGGACTCGTCGAGTCGTTCTTCAGACTCGGCGAGTGGAGTCGGGGTGGCCCCGCGATTCTTCCACGTGGATCTCGTCGAGTCAAGGGGGATACTCGACGAGTAGAAAGGGAACAACAGGGAAAGTTGGGGAGGACGTCTAGACTCGTCGAGTCGCCCTTGCACTCGACGAGTCCGGTCAAGTTGACCGTTGACCAGAGTTGACCTGCATGTAATTTCTTAGGGTCAGTGTCTTGGATGATAAGAGTATTAATAAGGGTATATGGTATTATAGGGAGTCTGCGGATCGGCGGATCGAGTGCGAGTGGTTTCAAGAGTTGATAGTTTTCATTACCACGAGGTGAGTCTTCTCACTATACTACACCCAGAAGGGTTTGACTGTGAGACCGGAAGGTCGAATATGATATGTGTTATTTATGCTATAAATAGAAAGGTAGTTGCTATGCATGATATGTATGTTTATACGGGCCGGAAGGCGATATGTTATGTGATAGAAAGGTCAGGTATGATGTATGATATATGTGCTATGTGTGCTAGATTAAATGAATTATGTGTCGTAAATGTTATGGGCCGGAAGGCAATATGTTACGGGCCGGAAGGCAATATGTTACGGGCCGGAAGGCAATATGTTATGGGCCGGAAGGCGATTATGTTACGGGCCGGAAGGCAATGTATTGTGGACCGGAAGGTCAGGGCCTGGAAAGGCGTATATGTGTAAGTCGTATACTGGGGAACTCACTAAGCATTTATGCTTACAAGTTGTTATGTACGTGTTTCAGGTACTAGCGAGGACCGTGGGAAGGCGCCGGCATGATGCATACACACTGCTGCTATTTGAGATCTTGGGGATTTTTATATATGTATTTGATGTGAAACATGGAATAAATGTTATTGGTTGAGTAAAATCACTTTATTTTAAATGAAAAATTTATTTGAAAATTTGCGTTGTTACAATGGATCTGATGAATAGGGTATGCCGACCCTACTTGGATCAGTTCGTCATCGTTTTCATTGACGACATTCTAATCTACTCCCGAAGTAAGAAAGAACATGGCGATCACCTACGACAAGTTCTAGGGACATTACGAAAAGAGAAACTTTATGCGAAGTTCTCGAAATGTGAATTTTGGATCCGAAGAGTCGAATTCTTAGGACACGTGGTAAGCGAAGAGGGAATCCACGTGGACCCATCCAAAATTAAGGCCATTGAGAACTGGTCAGCACCGAAGACGCCTACAGAAATTCGTCAATTTCTAGGTCTCGCTGGCTACTACCGCAGGTTCATTCAGAACTTCTCACGAATAGCGAAGCCTCTTACAACCCTAACCCAGAAAGGCGTGGCCTTTGACTGGGAAGAGAAACAAGAAAGAGCGTTCCAAACGCTCAAACGAGCCTTGTGCACCGCACCAATACTATCCCTTCCAGAAGGAATAGAAGACTTCGTAGTTTATTGCGATGCATCGAATCAAGGGCTCGGATGTGTTCTGATGCAGCGAGGTAAGGTCATCGCCTACGCCTCGAGACAATTGAAGACACACGAGGTTAACTACACGACCCACGATCTTGAACTAGGAGCAATAGTGTTTGCTCTGAAGATCTGGAGACATTACTTGTATGGAACGAAGAGCACTATCTTTACCGACCACAAGAGTTTACAACACATTTTCGATCAGAAGGAGCTCAACATGAGACAACGACGATGGGTCGAACTACTCAGTGATTACGAATGTGATATTCGTTATCATCCGGGTAAAGCCAACGTAGTAGCAGACGCCCTAAGTCGGAAGGAATATTATGGTCGCAAAGTCAAGTCATTATCGATAACCATCCATTCACACCTGACTAAGCAAATTCAGGCGGCTCAACTTGAGGCCATGAAACCTGAAAATGTGTCAAGTGAATCCCTTAGAGGAATGGACAGGAATTTAGAAGCCAAGGGTGACGGAGCTTTATATTTCATGAACCGGGTCTGGACACCGAAACATGGTGGTTTCCGAGACTTGGTCATGAACGAGGCGCACAACACTCGGTATTCCGTCCACCCAGGTTCAGATAAGATGTATCTGGATCTTAAGAAGCTATATTGGTGGCCTAATATGAAAGCAGAGATTGCTACCTTCGTAAGTAAATGCCTTACTTGCGCAAAGGTTAAGGTAGAGTACCAAAAGCCCTCTGGTTTATTGCAGCAACCAGAGATCCCGGAATGGAAGTGGGAGCAGATCACTATGGATTTCATAACCAAGTTGCCCAAGACAACGGGTGGACTTGACACCATATGGGTCATCGTTGATAGATTGACCAAGTCTGCACACTTCCTGCCTATCAAAGAAACCGACAAGATGGAGAAACTTACGAGAACATACATTAGAGAAATCGTACGGCTACATGGTGTACCTATGTCCATTATCTCCGATAGAGATAGTAGGTTCACCTCAAGATTTTGGCAATCACTACAACATTCCCTAGGAACAAGGCTGGACATGAGCACAGCCTACCATCCTCAGACCGACGGACAGAGTGAGAGGACCATCCAAACTCTGGAAGATATGTTGCGAGCCTGCGTGATTGACTTTGGGAAGACATGGGATACTCATTTACCCCTTGTCGAGTTTTCCTATAATAACAGTTATCACACGAGCATCAAGGCTGCTCCATTTGAAGCTCTCTACGGCCGTAAGTGCAGATCCCCTCTGTGCTGGGCTGAGGTGGGTGATACCCAATTAGCCAGGGGGCAAACTTCCGACAGTACTCTCACCGGTCCGGAGATCATTCGGGAAACAACTAATAAAATCGTTCAGATCCGTGAACGATTGAAAACCTCTAGAGACCGACAGAAGAGCTACGCTGATAAACGAAGGAAACCTTTGGAATTTCAGGTGGGAGACCGAGTCCTCCTCAAAGTCTCACCCTGGAAGGGCTTGATACGCTTCGGCAAGCGTGGAAAGCTTAATCCGAGATACATAGGGCCTTTCGAGATTCTTGCAAGAGTCGGCCCCGTAGCTTACAAACTCGAGCTACCAGACGCACTTCGTAACGTACATTCTACATTCCACGTATCTAACTTGAAAAAGTGTCTATCCGACGAGACTCTTGTAATCCCACTCGACGAGATCGAAATCAACGAGAGCCTCAACTTCGTGGAAGAACCTATAGAGATCATGGACCGTGAGGTCAAGCAGACAAAGCAAAGTCGTATCCCTATCGTGAAGGTTCGCTGGAATGCCAAGCGAGGACCGGAATTCACTTGGGAACGTGAGGATCAGATGAAACTGAAATACCCTCACCTTTTTGCTTAGTTATTTGTAATTTCTACCTTGCTTAAAATTCTAATTTCGGGACGAAATTCCTTCTAACGGGGGGATGATGTGACAACCCGATATTTCGAGTCAATGTAATGTAAAACCGATCAAAATTAGGTCAAAATGTAACCTTCCTAAAATCTTGTTCGGATTAAATAAAGTAGTAGGAATCATATCAAGGTTTGCGTACATAAAAAAAGAACGTCCAAATCTGACTTCGGATGAGGAAGTTATGAAATTTTGAAGAAATTCCTTAATCACGTCATTTTAATAAATAAATAATAAAAATAATTTCGGAATTTGCCAACGGAATCTAAACGAAAGTTGTAGATCATGGTCTCACCTTCGCATGGATATAAAGAACGTCAAAAACGGAGTTCGTATGAGGGAGATATGAATTTTTGAAGTTTATTTATAATAAATATAAATTTAATTATAAATTCCCGGTAATATCCGAAGGGGAGTCATCGGATTGGACCGAAGTACGCCCTGTGTACCTTCGTACGCCCCGCGTACTGAGATCGAGGGTCTCGGATCGTCCACGTCGCACTATCCGAAGAATTCTAAACCGTCCGACCCGTCCGAAGCTCCGACCCGTCCGACCCGCTGTCCCGTCCGACCCGCCGTCCCATCCGACCCGCGTACCCAGCAACCCGTCCCATCCGAACCGAGGCAGTCGAGGCATCGGTCATGCATGACGTACGCGTACGCGCTGCGTACGAGCGTACGCCCCGCGTACAGAGGCAGTTCAGCCTTCCTATAAATAGGATGCGAGGCTTTCTAAAAATGTTGCTCATTTCTCTTCTCTCTCTCACAACCTTGCCTCGTTTTCCGTGCCCGTTATAACCCGAAGCTCTGGTCTTTTTGCTCAAGTCCCGAGGGTCGATTTTACTCCCGAGATTCCCGAGAATCCCGAGAAAAATCCGTTTTCCGAGACGAAACTCTGCCCGGTTTTCCATCTCGCTTTCTTCAATCAATCAAGTGAGTGTCATACCCCTTAATCAACCTGTTAAATATTCCAAATGCTTTTATATGTTTTCAAAAGGGGGGAATACAAGTTAAATACTTATAGTTATTGTTTCAATCACATGTGATTGCACTAATCACATGTGATTAATAACTAGGGAAATCAGTGATTTTATCACTATTCAAACTATCTATCAAACTGTTTTACTTCTAAATGTTTTCCAAACCCATTTACTTTTCGAATTTACACTGCAACTGTGATTTAAACAAATGTTCCTTGTACTTAATCTGTTTTAATCAAATCTACGCCTTCAAATTGTTTTATAGATTGACATCAAGTCAATCTTTCTTTAAAAATAATACTTATGTTTCAAATGTCTTATAAATACTTATTTATGTTTTTATATTATAAATTGCATGCCCATATATGTATAGACGTATAAATAATGTTTAAAGGGCTTAGGAAGGCCATCCACCCTATTTCCTTTTCCTTGATTTGGATGTGGTCTGGTGGGATTTTGGGTGACCATCCGAAGGTCGTTTCCATGTTAATTATATATCAAATATACATATATAGACATAAAAGTACTTCCATAACCATACGTACTAGACGCACCATTAACAAGTTACCATCGGGGTAACACAGAACCATACTATTACAACTGCTAGATCAATGAGTCAGTTCATTCATGAGTCTATACTAGGAAGAGAATATATACAACTATACTACGAGAACATATACAACTATACTAGAACAAGAAACATTTCATCACATATGCAAGAATACGATAACAAATGTGATCCACTGTATCGGAGCATGCCTTAGATGTCATGGCCCGAGTTATAGCCAGAATTCTCTTGGAGGGAGAGCGTTGAGTTTGCGTATAGATCTATACTGGATTGACTATCCTACACCTTGCTGCTAGCTACAGCCGGACCTGCAGGTCTGCGGGTGCCAAACGTCATTCCGTTATTACGACCGTTCTTTATGTCGTTGTTATCAGTCGATAGTATGGTGCAATTATCACATTATACCTTAATATAAATCCGGTTTAAGGTAGTAGTAATTAGTACAACAGTAGTTCTTATTATACAAAGCTACAGTACTACAATGATTTACCCATTACATATTTTGGTGATAATCTCACTTAAGCATTAATGTACAAACTATATTTTATCAAACGATAGTTATACTTGGGTAATTACACACTTTTACAACAGACGAGTTTACAAAACATTTAGCCTCGGTAGAAGGTTACTTTTATAGAAAATATAGGATTTTCTGAGAGATTCAAACTTTTACAAACTTATACATTGAGACAGGTTCAAACGTTTTTGACAACGAACATTGACACTAAAATACTTATGAACTCACCAGCTTAATGTTGATCTACTCTTTCAAAATAACTTGTATTCTCAGGTCATCAGTAGACAAGTACCGATGCCAGCTTTTGAGATGATGGAGCGTACTCAAGACTCATCAATTTATTATTTTGATTTACGTTATATTTTTGGTGTCTAAAACTGTACAGAACACTCATGTATTAAAATTATATATTTAATGCAATGGATGATGTTGTTTGCCTATTTACATTTACTGTGTTATGATTACCTTACATGACGTCCTCCGCCCCAGAACGTTTCCGCCGTTCTTGGTTTTGGGGTGTGACAGATTGGTATCAGAGCATTGTTTATAGTGAATTGAGTATATCAACCCATAAAAGATATACTAAACTATAAACCCATTAGGGATTAAACTCTGACCAAGAGTCTATACTTTAAATAATAAAATATTTAACTAAGTATACTAGCCTGCATTCATACTAAAATAAGTGTCACGATGACAAGAACAAAAGTATTACGATTGTTAAATATCACAAGTGAGCTCGGGGATGTATGGTCAGTCCTGGGAATGGCATAGCCTGATCAACTATGCTGATCCTAGGAGTGATTAGCACATGCCTTAGAATGGTTGTGATAGGTTAACAAGTCTAAAAACTTACCAACAATACCACAAGAAGATCAATAGAACTTAAACATAAAATACTATAGGAGTATTTTGCGCTACTAGTTACACGTATACTATATTCTTATACCTCTATTCTCGCGTAGATCTTGATGGCTAGATATCCATCATGGCGACCCGTACTTTCCCAATGAAGGCAATGCCGGGTGGATCGATGAAGAGCCCGAAGTTGATCATCCAATCCCTTTGGATGATCACCTCGCAGAAGGCTTTTCAGATGGGTCTGACTCCGAGCCTGAAGTCAACAACCTACCGATTGTAGGTCAAGCCCCGAACAACAACCCTCAACCGGCATTTCCAGGTCCTACACCCATGTGGGCAAACAACCTGAACCGCTGGAGTGATAATCAGGGTCAACCCTTACCATACATTGGGGACCGAACCTTTTACAACGTCAGCAATGGTGGCTCTACTGACCGGGCTCTGCCTGTCATTATCCGCAGAATAGCTCGTATTGTCGAGCAAGGTGGAGCAGCCGTCGACCGGGTCATAGAGATTGATGCCGACTCAGGTATCAACACAGTCAGCATCCGCCGTCTTGAAAAAGACATGGAACGGACCCGGAGGACAAATAAAACCCTGCAGTAACAGTTGGCTGCCTCACGAGCTGAAATATTGGAACTTCGAGCTCGTCAGAGGACTCAGGATCGACCCATTCAAGAGGTGTTTCGTCAAGTATCCGACCGCAGTACTCGTCCGGGACTTTCCCATCGCCGTTGGTTAATGTCTAAGTACATCTCCGTCTTTTAATTAAAGGATAGCCTTTAACATCTGTGCTCCAAGTAACACTTGTGTGTAAAATGTTTCTAACTTCCGTACTCAAATTTGAAATCTAAGAACTGTCAAACTTTTCTATATGGTATGATGTATGACCTACTGTTAGGTCGATTTTCCCTGAACTTATTACATCAGTAATGCCAGTATTTTTTTTTGAGATCTATCTATCTGGGAAAAATCTATACACTTGTGTTTTCCTACTAATATTTCTTATTATGGTTTCAAACACTCTTTCAACTGTTGGACTATGGTTAGTTAGTCCATGTGTCACTCTCATGTTGCTTACAAATTGATTCTTACCATCTTTCTTATCTTTATAAACTTATAACTGAAGGATGCCTCCTCGCAAGTCTCCCAGGAATAGGAATAATCCTGCACCTCCACCACCTCCTCCGCCTCCGGTCATCGATAATGTAGCCCTGAATGATGTCGTAGCTGCAGCAGTGGCAACTGCCATGGCTCAGTATCACTCTTCTGATGCCAGCAGAGGTGGAACCCCTGTGGAATCTATCCCGATCGAAATCCCTGTGCGCTCAAGGGAGTGCTCTTACAAGGATTTTACAAACTGCAAGCCGAAGCCTTTCTATGGCACCGGCGGAGTCATTGCTCTCTCGCAATGGTTCGAGAAGACTGAATCAGTCTTCGAAATCTGTTCATGCCCTGCTGCGTGCAAAGTGAAATATGCCGCATGCACCTTTGAGGGTAAAGCCCTAACGTGGTGGAACGGCCACGTCAAAGCACTAACTCTTGTCGTAGCCAACGACATGGGCTGGGAAACAATGAAAGACCTCATGACTGAGGAATACTGCCCGAGGGGCGAGATCCAGAAACTGGAGCAGGAACTCTGGAACCTGTCGATGAAGGGCACCAATGTGGTCGCTTATACTGCCCGCTTCAGCGAGCTGGTGGCCCTCTGCCCCAATATGGTTCCCACCGAGGGGAAGAAGATCGAGAGGTACATATGGGGGCTAGTGCCTCCGTATCAGGGGAATGTGCTAGCGTCAAACCCCGCTACCTTCGACAGTGCCAAACGATTGGCACAACGACTCATTGACCATGGAGTCAAAACCCCTGCAACCACAACCACCCTAGCCATCCCGGAACCCTCCAAACCTGCCGATACTAAGCGGAAATTCTGGGATGAAAGGAAGAAGCATCAGGCTGCCAAAAAGCAGCAATTGGTGGCAATTCATGCCGCAGTAACCCCTACTGCTGCTACTACTGCTCCGGTAAGTCGGTATGCTGGAAGTTCGCCCAAGTGCAACAAATGCAGCTACCACCACAACGGCCCCTGCCGTGAATTGCAGTGCTCTAACTGTAACAAGAAAGGACACACCGTCCGATTCTGTAAGTTCCCGGCACAACCGATCTCCCAAGTTCCTGGCTCAGGTGCGAGCCCAACTTGCTATGGATGTGGCGAATCAGGCCACTTTAAGAGGGACTGCCCCAAAGCGAGGAATGCTGGAGGAGCAGGGAGGGTACTGGCTATAGGCCACGGGGAAGCAGTTGCTGACCTGACAGTGGTGACCGGTACGTTCCTCCTCGATAACTCCTATGCATGCATTCTGTTCGATAGTGGAGCGGAGCGAAGCTTCGTAAACCATAAATTTGCTCGCATGCTTAATCAACCACCGCACGCACTCAAAGAACTATTCACCGTAGAAATGGCTAATGGAAAAACTGAAAATACGAGTAGCATATACTTCGGTTGTACCCTAACTCTAGATAACCATTCATTTCCAATCGACCTCATGCCAGTTTCAATAAAAAGTTTCGACGTTATCATTGGCATGGACTGGTTAAGCCTTCATCGTGCCGACATCATGTGCTTCAAGAAAGCAGTCCGTCTAAACCTTCCGTCTAACGAAACTCTTATAGTCTATGGCGACAAACCC
Organism: Lactuca serriola; assembly: GCF_051521515.1. Lineage (NCBI taxonomy): Eukaryota > Viridiplantae > Streptophyta > Magnoliopsida > Asterales > Asteraceae > Lactuca > Lactuca serriola. The sequence goes on along the minus strand of NC_136410.1, from coordinate 308,288,686 downwards.
GGTGCAAGTCTTCGCATCATATCAAGTATTCAAGCACAGAAATACCTGCGTAAGGAATACCACGCATTCCTTGCTCACGTCGTCGACACGAACCTAGAAACGAAAGAACTAAAGAACCTCCCAGTAGTGAGCGACTTCCCCGACATTTTCCCAGAAGAACTACCCGGGTTGCCTCCGCAACGACAAGTCGAGTTCAGAATCGACTTAGTCCCAGGAGCTACCCCAGTAGCCAAGTCGCCCTACCGTTTAGCACCAGCCGAGATGCAAGAACTCTCTGGTCAACTTAACGAACTGCTCAGCAAGGGCTTTATAAGACCGAGTTTCTCACCTTGGGGAGCACCGGTCTTGTTCGTTAAGAAGAAGGACGGATCCTTCCGTATGTGTATTGACTACAGAGAACTCAACAAACTGACGGTCAAGAATCGTTATCCTCTACCACGCATAGATGATCTATTCGACCAACTGCAAGGGGCGAGCTATTTTTCTAAGATTGATCTGAGATCCGGATATCACCAGTTACGAGTGCTAGAGGAGGATGTGCCGAAGACCGCCTTCCGAACTCGTTACGGACATTACGAGTTCGTGGTGATGCCATTCAGATTGACCAATGCGCCCGCAGTCTTCATGGATGTAACAGCCCGGAATTTCAGGTATTGCTTTAATATTATTTTGGGGCATTTTAGGAAGGGACTCGGCGAGTTGGAGCCAGACTCGCCGAGTAGGGCCCCAGACTTGGTCGCGGGTTCGCGACTGGACTCGACGAGTCCAGATATGGACTCGGCGAGTCTACGCTGTTCAGCAGAAACCCTAGCCGTTTGGTTTTGGATCGTATATAACGTCCCATATGCCGTCATTGTCCGTCTTTTGGCCGATTGAGAAGAACCCTAAGCGTCTGTGGACTTCTAGAGAAGGAGTGAAGGCTATTGGGACCTTGAAGAATTTGTTAGGCAAGAAGAAGAAGAGTTTTGGCCAAAGGAATATCAAGGGGATCGAGTTCTGAGGTTTGGGGACACAGAGAGGGTGTTATTCAGGTAATATTTCGGATCATTTCTACTATATTGATGTGTGCACGAATTTAGGGTTTATGAAACCCATTTGGTGATTAGATGGATTATTATATTGTTATCCAAACGTTTGTAACCTAGTAATAGGATGTTTAGAGGTCCAGAAGGTCCCATGATTGTGCATTTCGGGACCATACGTATTTCAGGAAGCAGTTTGATCGACTGCATGGCATGGACTCACCGAGTCCAATGAACAGACTCGGCGAGTGGCTTGAAGATTGACTGGGACTCACCGAGTTGTTCTTCAGACTCGGCGAGTGGCTTGAAGATTGACTGGGACTCGTCGAGTCGTTCTTCAGACTCGGCGAGTGGAGTCGGGGTGGCCCCGCGATTCTTCCACGTGGATCTCGTCGAGTCAAGGGGGATACTCGACGAGTAGAAAGGGAACAACAGGGAAAGTTGGGGAGGACGTCTAGACTCGTCGAGTCGCCCTTGCACTCGACGAGTCCGGTCAAGTTGACCGTTGACCAGAGTTGACCTGCATGTAATTTCTTAGGGTCAGTGTCTTGGATGATAAGAGTATTAATAAGGGTATATGGTATTATAGGGAGTCTGCGGATCGGCGGATCGAGTGCGAGTGGTTTCAAGAGTTGATAGTTTTCATTACCACGAGGTGAGTCTTCTCACTATACTACACCCAGAAGGGTTTGACTGTGAGACCGGAAGGTCGAATATGATATGTGTTATTTATGCTATAAATAGAAAGGTAGTTGCTATGCATGATATGTATGTTTATACGGGCCGGAAGGCGATATGTTATGTGATAGAAAGGTCAGGTATGATGTATGATATATGTGCTATGTGTGCTAGATTAAATGAATTATGTGTCGTAAATGTTATGGGCCGGAAGGCAATATGTTACGGGCCGGAAGGCAATATGTTACGGGCCGGAAGGCAATATGTTATGGGCCGGAAGGCGATTATGTTACGGGCCGGAAGGCAATGTATTGTGGACCGGAAGGTCAGGGCCTGGAAAGGCGTATATGTGTAAGTCGTATACTGGGGAACTCACTAAGCATTTATGCTTACAAGTTGTTATGTACGTGTTTCAGGTACTAGCGAGGACCGTGGGAAGGCGCCGGCATGATGCATACACACTGCTGCTATTTGAGATCTTGGGGATTTTTATATATGTATTTGATGTGAAACATGGAATAAATGTTATTGGTTGAGTAAAATCACTTTATTTTAAATGAAAAATTTATTTGAAAATTTGCGTTGTTACAATGGATCTGATGAATAGGGTATGCCGACCCTACTTGGATCAGTTCGTCATCGTTTTCATTGACGACATTCTAATCTACTCCCGAAGTAAGAAAGAACATGGCGATCACCTACGACAAGTTCTAGGGACATTACGAAAAGAGAAACTTTATGCGAAGTTCTCGAAATGTGAATTTTGGATCCGAAGAGTCGAATTCTTAGGACACGTGGTAAGCGAAGAGGGAATCCACGTGGACCCATCCAAAATTAAGGCCATTGAGAACTGGTCAGCACCGAAGACGCCTACAGAAATTCGTCAATTTCTAGGTCTCGCTGGCTACTACCGCAGGTTCATTCAGAACTTCTCACGAATAGCGAAGCCTCTTACAACCCTAACCCAGAAAGGCGTGGCCTTTGACTGGGAAGAGAAACAAGAAAGAGCGTTCCAAACGCTCAAACGAGCCTTGTGCACCGCACCAATACTATCCCTTCCAGAAGGAATAGAAGACTTCGTAGTTTATTGCGATGCATCGAATCAAGGGCTCGGATGTGTTCTGATGCAGCGAGGTAAGGTCATCGCCTACGCCTCGAGACAATTGAAGACACACGAGGTTAACTACACGACCCACGATCTTGAACTAGGAGCAGTAGTGTTTGCTCTGAAGATCTGGAGACATTACTTGTATGGAACGAAGAGCACTATCTTTACCGACCACAAGAGTTTACAACACATTTTCGATCAGAAGGAGCTCAACATGAGACAACGACGATGGGTCGAACTACTCAGTGATTACGAATGTGATATTCGTTATCATCCGGGTAAAGCCAACGTAGTAGCAGACGCCCTAAGTCGGAAGGAATATTATGGTCGCAAAGTCAAGTCATTATCGATAACCATCCATTCACACCTGACTAAGCAAATTCAGGCGGCTCAACTTGAGGCCATGAAAACTGAAAATGTGTCAAGTGAATCCCTTAGAGGAATGGACAGGAATTTAGAAGCCAAGGGTGACGGAGCTTTATATTTCATGAACCGGGTCTGGACACCGAAACATGGTGGTTTCCGAGACTTGGTCATGAACGAGGCGCACAACACTCGGTATTCCGTCCACCCAGGTTCAGATAAGATGTATCTGGATCTTAAGAAGCTATATTGGTGGCCTAATATGAAAGCAGAGATTGCTACCTTCGTAAGTAAATGCCTTACTTGCGCAAAGGTTAAGGTAGAGTACCAAAAGCCCTCTGGTTTATTGCAGCAACCAGAGATCCCGGAATGGAAGTGGGAGCAGATCACTATGGATTTCATAACCAAGTTGCCCAAGACAACGGGTGGACTTGACACCATATGGGTCATCGTTGATAGATTGACCAAGTCTGCACACTTCCTGCCTATCAAAGAAACCGACAAGATGGAGAAACTTACGAGAACATACATTAGAGAAATCGTACGGCTACATGGTGTACCTATGTCCATTATCTCCGATAGAGATAGTAGGTTCACCTCAAGATTTTGGCAATCACTACAACATTCCCTAGGAACAAGGCTGGACATGAGCACAGCCTACCATCCTCAGACCGACGGACAGAGTGAGAGGACCATCCAAACTCTGGAAGATATGTTGCGAGCCTGCGTGATTGACTTTGGGAAGACATGGGATACTCATTTACCCCTTGTCGAGTTTTCCTATAATAACAGTTATCACACGAGCATCAAGGCTGCTCCATTTGAAGCTCTCTACGGCCGTAAGTGCAGATCCCCTCTGTGCTGGGCTGAGGTGGGTGATACCCAATTAGCCAGGGGGCAAACTTCCGACAGTACTCTCACCGGTCCGGAGATCATTCGGGAAACAACTAATAAAATCGTTCAGATCCGTGAACGATTGAAAACCTCTAGAGACCGACAGAAGAGCTACGCTGATAAACGAAGGAAACCTTTGGAATTTCAGGTGGGAGACCGAGTCCTCCTCAAAGTCTCACCCTGGAAGGGCTTGATACGCTTCGGCAAGCGTGGAAAGCTTAATCCGAGATACATAGGGCCTTTCGAGATTCTTGCAAGAGTCGGCCCCGTAGCTTACAAACTCGAGCTACCAGACGCACTTCGTAACGTACATTCTACATTCCACGTATCTAACTTGAAAAAGTGTCTATCCGACGAGACTCTTGTAATCCCACTCGACGAGATCGAAATCAACGAGAGCCTCAACTTCGTGGAAGAACCTATAGAGATCATGGACCGTGAGGTCAAGCAGACAAAGCAAAGTCGTATCCCTATCGTGAAGGTTCGCTGGAATGCCAAGCGAGGACCGGAATTCACTTGGGAACGTGAGGATCAGATGAAACTGAAATACCCTCACCTTTTTGCTTAGTTATTTGTAATTTCTACCTTGCTTAAAATTCTAATTTCGGGACGAAATTCCTTCTAACGGGGGGATGATGTGACAACCCGATATTTCGAGTCAATGTAATGTAAAACCGATCAAAATTAGGTCAAAATGTAACCTTCCTAAAATCTTGTTCGGATTAAATAAAGTAGTAGGAATCATATCAAGGTTTGCGTACATAAAAAAAGAACGTCCAAATCTGACTTCGGATGAGGAAGTTATGAAATTTTGAAGAAATTCCTTAATCACGTCATTTTAATAAATAAATAATAAAAATAATTTCGGAATTTGCCAACGGAATCTAAACGAAAGTTGTAGATCATGGTCTCACCTTCGCATGGATATAAAGAACGTCAAAAACGGAGTTCGTATGAGGGAGATATGAATTTTTGAAGTTTATTTATAATAAATATAAATTTAATTATAAATTCCCGGTAATATCCGAAGGGGAGTCATCGGATTGGACCGAAGTACGCCCTGTGTACCTTCGTACGCCCCGCGTACTGAGATCGAGGGTCTCGGATCGTCCACGTCGCACTATCCGAAGAATTCTAAACCGTCCGACCCGTCCGAAGCTCCGACCCGTCCGACCCGCTGTCCCGTCCGACCCGCCGTCCCATCCGACCCGCGTACCCAGCAACCCGTCCCATCCGAACCGAGGCAGTCGAGGCATCGGTCATGCATGACGTACGCGTACGCGCTGCGTACGAGCGTACGCCCCGCGTACAGAGGCAGTTCAGCCTTCCTATAAATAGGATGCGAGGCTTTCTAAAAATGTTGCTCATTTCTCTTCTCTCTCTCACAACCTTGCCTCGTTTTCCGTGCCCGTTATAACCCGAAGCTCTGGTCTTTTTGCTCAAGTCCCGAGGGTCGATTTTACTCCCGAGATTCCCGAGAATCCCGAGAAAAATCCGTTTTCCGAGACGAAACTCTGCCCGGTTTTCCATCTCGCTTTCTTCAATCAATCAAGTGAGTGTCATACCCCTTAATCAACCTGTTAAATATTCCAAATGCTTTTATATGTTTTCAAAAGGGGGGAATACAAGTTAAATACTTATAGTTATTGTTTCAATCACATGTGATTGCACTAATCACATGTGATTAATAACTAGGGAAATCAGTGATTTTATCACTATTCAAACTATCTATCAAACTGTTTTACTTCTAAATGTTTTCCAAACCCATTTACTTTTCGAATTTACACTGCAACTGTGATTTAAACAAATGTTCCTTGTACTTAATCTGTTTTAATCAAATCTACGCCTTCAAATTGTTTTATAGATTGACATCAAGTAAATCTTTCTTTAAAAATAATACTTATGTTTCAAATGTCTTATAAATACTTATTTATGTTTTTATATTATAAATTGCATGCCCATATATGTATAGACGTATAAATAATGTTTAAAGGGCTTAGGAAGGCCATCCACCCTATTTCCTTTTCCTTGATTTGGATGTGGTCTGGTGGGATTTTGGGTGACCATCCGAAGGTCGTTTCCATGTTAATTATATATCAAATATACATATATAGACATAAAAGTACTTCCATAACCATACGTACTAGACGCACCATTAACAAGTTACCATCGGGGTAACACAGAACCATACTATTACAACTGCTAGATCAATGAGTCAGTTCATTCATGAGTCTATACTAGGAAGAGAATATATACAACTATACTACGAGAACATATACAACTATACTAGAACAAGAAACATTTCATCACATATGCAAGAATACGATAACAAATGTGATCCACTGTATCGGAGCATGCCTTAGATGTCATGGCCCGAGTTATAGCCAGAATTCTCTTGGAGGGAGAGCGTTGAGTTTGCGTATAGATCTATACTGGATTGACTATCCTACACCTTGCTGCTAGCTACAGCCGGACCTGCAGGTCTGCGGGTGCCAAACGTCATTCCGTTATTACGACCGTTCTTTATGTCGTTGTTATCAGTCGATAGTATGGTGCAATTATCACATTATACCTTAATATAAATCCGGTTTAAGGTAGTAGTAATTAGTACAACAGTAGTTCTTATTATACAAAGCTACAGTACTACAATGATTTACCCATTACATATTTTGGTGATAATCTCACTTAAGCATTAATGTACAAACTATATTTTATCAAACGATAGTTATACTTGGGTAATTACACACTTTTACAACAGACGAGTTTACAAAACATTTAGCCTCGGTAGAAGGTTACTTTTATAGAAAATATAGGATTTTCTGAGAGATTCAAACTTTTACAAACTTATACATTGAGACAGGTTCAAACGTTTTTGACAACGAACATTGACACTAAAATACTTATGAACTCACCAGCTTAATGTTGATCTACTCTTTCAAAATAACTTGTATTCTCAGGTCATCAGTAGACAAGTACCGATGCCAGCTTTTGAGATGATGGAGCGTACTCAAGACTCATCAATTTATTATTTTGATTTACGTTATATTTTTGGTGTCTAAAACTGTACAGAACACTCATGTATTAAAATTATATATTTAATGCAATGGATGATGTTGTTTGCCTATTTACATTTACTGTGTTATGATTACCTTACATGACGTCCTCCGCCCCAGAACGTTTCCGCCGTTCTTGGTTTTGGGGTGTGACAGATTGGTATCAGAGCATTGTTTATAGTGAATTGAGTATATCAACCCATAAAAGATATACTAAACTATAAACCCATTAGGGATTAAACTCTGACCAAGAGTCTATACTTTAAATAATAAAATATTTAACTAAGTATACTAGCCTGCATTCATACTAAAATAAGTGTCACGATGACAAGAACAAAAGTATTACGATTGTTAAATATCACAAGTGAGCTCGGGGATGTATGGTCAGTCCTGGGAATGGCATAGCCTGATCAACTATGCTGATCCTAGGAGTGATTAGCACATGCCTTAGAATGGTTGTGATAGGTTAACAAGTCTAAAAACTTACCAACAATACCACAAGAAGATCAATAGAACTTAAACATAAAATACTATAGGAGTATTTTGCGCTACTAGTTACACGTATACTATATTCTTATACCTCTATTCTCGCGTAGATCTTGATGGCTAGATATCCATCATGGCGACCCGTACTTTCCCAATGAAGGCAATGTCGGGTGGATCGATGAAGAGCCCGAAGTTGATCATCCAATCCCTTTGGATGATCACCTCGCAGAAGGCTTTTCAGATGGGTCTGACTCCGAGCCTGAAGTCAACAACCTACCGATTGTAGGTCAAGCCCCGAACAACAACCCTCAACCGGCATTTCCAGGTCCTACACCCATGTGGGCAAACAACCTGAACCGCTGGAGTGATAATCAGGGTCAACCCTTACCATACATTGGGGACCGAACCTTTTACAACGTCAGCAATGGTGGCTCTACTGACCGGGCTCTGCCTGTCATTATCCGCAGAATAGCTCGTATTGTCGAGCAAGGTGGAGCAGCCGTCGACCGGGTCATAAAGATTGATGCCGACTCAGGTATCAACACAGTCAGCATCCGCCGTCTTGAAAAAGACATGGAACGGACCCGGAGGACAAATAAAACCCTGCAGTAACAGTTGGCTGCCTCACGAGCTGAAATATTGGAACTTCGAGCTCGTCAGAGGACTCAGGATCGACCCATTCAAGAGGTGTTTCGTCAAGTATCCGACCGCAGTACTCGTCCGGGACTTTCCCATCGCCGTTGGTTAATGTCTAAGTACATCTCCGTCTTTTAATTAAAGGATAGCCTTTAACATCTGTGCTCCAAGTAACACTTGTGTGTAAAATGTTTCTAACTTCCGTACTCAAATTTGAAATCTAAGAACTGTCAAACTTTTCTATATGGTATGATGTATGACCTACTGTTAGGTCGATTTTCCCTGAACTTATTACATCAGTAATGCCAGTATTTTTTTTTTAGATCTATCTATCTGGGAAAAATCTATACACTTGTGTTTTCCTACTAATATTTCTTATTATGGTTTCAAACACTCTTTCAACTGTTGGACTATGGTTAGTTAGTCCATGTGTCACTCTCATGTTGCTTACAAATTGATTCTTACCATCTTTCTTATCTTTATAAACTTATAACTGAAGGATGCCTCCTCGCAAGTCTCCCAGGAATAGGAATAATCCTGCACCTCCACCACCTCCTCCGCCTCCGGTCATCGATAATGTAGCCCTGAATGATGTCGTAGCTGCAGCAGTGGCAACTGCCATGGCTCAGTATCACTCTTCTGATGCCAGCAGAGGTGGAACCCCTGTGGAATCTATCCCGATCGAAATCCCTGTGCGCTCAAGGGAGTGCTCTTACAAGGATTTTACAAACTGCAAGCCGAAGCCTTTCTATGGCACCGGCGGAGTCATTGCTCTCTCGCAATGGTTCGAGAAGACTGAATCAGTCTTCGAAATCTGTTCATGCCCTGCTGCGTGCAAAGTGAAATATGCCGCATGCACCTTTGAGGGTAAAGCCCTAACGTGGTGGAACGGCCACGTCAAAGCACTAACTCTTGTCGTAGCCAACGACATGGGCTGGGAAACAATGAAAGACCTCATGACTGAGGAATACTGCCCGAGGGGCGAGATCCAGAAACTGGAGCAGGAACTCTGGAACCTGTCGATGAAGGGCACCAATGTGGTCGCTTATACTGCCCGCTTCAGCGAGCTGGTGGCCCTCTGCCCCAATATGGTTCCCACCGAGGGGAAGAAGATCGAGAGGTACATATGGGGGCTAGTGCCTCCGTATCAGGGGAATGTGCTAGCGTCAAACCCCGCTACCTTCGACAGTGCCAAACGATTGGCACAACGACTCATTGACCATGGAGTCAAAACCCCTGCAACCACAACCACCCTAGCCATCCCGGAACCCTCCAAACCTGCCGATACTAAGCGGAAATTCTGGGATGAAAGGAAGAAGCATCAGGCTGCCAAAAAGCAGCAATTGGTGGCAATTCATGCCGCAGTAACCCCTACTGCTGCTACTACTGCTCCGGTAAGTCGGTATGCTGGAAGTTCGCCCAAGTGCAACAAATGCAGCTACCACCACAACGGCCCCTGCCGTGAATTGCAGTGCTCTAACTGTAACAAGAAAGGACACACCGTCCGATTCTGTAAGTTCCCGGCACAACCGATCTCCCAAGTTCCTGGCTCAGGTGCGAGCCCAACTTGCTATGGATGTGGCGAATCAGGCCACTTTAAGAGGGACTGCCCCAAAGCGAGGAATGCTGGAGGAGCAGGGAGGGTACTGGCTATAGGCCACGGGGAAGCAGTTGCTGACCTGACAGTGGTGACCGGTACGTTCCTCCTCGATAACTCCTATGCATGCATTCTGTTCGATAGTGGAGCGGAGCGAAGCTTCGTAAACCATAAATTTGCTCGCATGCTTAATCAACCACCGCACGCACTCAAAGAACTATTCACCGTAGAAATGGCTAATGGAAAAACTGAAAATACGAGTAGCATATACTTCGGTTGTACCCTAACTCTAGATAACCATTCATTTCCAATCGACCTCATGCCAGTTTCAATAAAAAGTTTCGACGTTATCATTGGCATGGACTGGTTAAGCCTTCATCGTGCCGACATCATGTGCTTCGAGAAAGCAGTCCGTCTAAACCTTCCGTCTAACGAAACTCTTATAGTCTATGGCGACAAACCCGGTGCAAGTCTTCGCATCATATCAAGTATTCAAGCACAGAAATACCTGCGTAAGGAATACCACGCATTCCTTGCTCACGTCGTCGACACGAACCTAGAAACGAAAGAACTAAAGAACCTCCCAGTAGTGAGCGACTTCCCCGACATTTTCCCAGAAGAACTACCCGGGTTGCCTCCACAACGACAAGTCGAGTTCAGAATCGACTTAGTCCCAGGAGCTACCCCAGTAGCCAAGTCGCCCTACCGTTTAGCACCAGCCGAGATGCAAGAACTCTCTGGTCAACTTAACGAACTGCTCAGCAAGGGCTTTATAAGACCGAGTTTCTCACCTTGGGGAGCACCGGTCTTGTTCGTTAAGAAGAAGGACAGATCCTTCCGTATGTGTATTGACTACAGAGAACTCAACAAACTGACGGTCAAGAATCGTTATCCTCTACCACGCATAGATGATCTATTCGACCAACTGCAAGGGGCGAGCTATTTTTCTAAGATTGATCTGAGATCCGGATATCACCAGTTACGAGTGCTAGAGGAGGATGTGCCGAAGACCGCCTTCCGAACTCGTTACGGACATTACGAGTTCGTGGTGATGCCATTCGGATTGACCAATGCGCCCGCAGTCTTCATGGATGTAACAGCCCGGAATTTCAGGTATTGCTTTAATATTATTTTGGGGCATTTTAGGAAGGGACTCGGCGAGTTGGAGCCAGACTCGCCGAGTAGGGCCCCAGACTTGGTCGCGGGTTCGCGACTGGACTCGACGAGTCCAGATATGGACTCGGCGAGTCTACGCTGTTCAGCAGAAACCCTAGCCGTTTGGTTTTGGATCGTATATAACGTCCCATATGCCGTCATTGTCCGTCTTTTGGCCGATTGAGAAGAACCCTAAGCGTCTGTGGACTTCTAGAGAAGGAGTGAAGGCTATTGGGACCTTGAAGAATTTGTTAGGCAAGAAGAAGAAGAGTTTTGGCCAAAGGAATATCAAGGGGATCGAGTTCTGAGGTTTGGGGACACAGAGAGGGTGTTATTCAGGTAATATTTCGGATCATTTCTACTATATTGATGTGTGCACGAATTTAGGGTTTATGAAACCCATTTGGTGATTAGATGGATTATTATATTGTTATCCAAACGTTTGTAACCTAGTAATAGGATGTTTAGAGGTCCAGAAGGTCCCATGATTGTGCATTTCGGGACCATACGTATTTCAGGAAGCAGTTTGATCGACTGCATGGCATGGACTCACCGAGTCCAATGAACAGACTCGGCGAGTGGCTTGAAGATTGACTGGGACTCACCGAGTTGTTCTTCAGACTCGGCGAGTGGCTTGAAGATTGACTGGGACTCGTCGAGTCGTTCTTCAGACTCGGCGAGTGGAGTCGGGGTGGCCCCGCGATTCTTCCACGTGGATCTCGTCGAGTCAAGGGGGATACTCGACGAGTAGAAAGGGAACAACAGGGAAAGTTGGGGAGGACGTCTAGACTCGTCGAGTCGCCCTTGCACTCGACGAGTCCGGTCAAGTTGACCGTTGACCAGAGTTGACCTGCATGTAATTTCTTAGGGTCAGTGTCTTGGATGATAAGAGTATTAATAAGGGTATATGGTATTATAGGGAGTCTGCGGATCGGCGGATCGAGTGCGAGTGGTTTCAAGAGTTGATAGTTTTCATTACCACGAGGTGAGTCTTCTCACTATACTACACCCAGAAGGGTTTGACTGTGAGACCGGAAGGTCGAATATGATATGTGTTATTTATGCTATAAATAGAAAGGTAGTTGCTATGCATGATATGTATGTTTATACGGGCCGGAAGGCGATATGTTATGTGATAGAAAGGTCAGGTATGATGTATGATATATGTGCTATGTGTGCTAGATTAAATGAATTATGTGTCGTAAATGTTATGGGCCGGAAGGCAATATGTTACGGGCCGGAAGGCAATATGTTACGGGCCGGAAGGCAATATGTTATGGGCCGGAAGGCGATTATGTTACGGGCCGGAAGGCAATGTATTGTGGACCGGAAGGTCAGGGCCTGGAAAGGCGTATATGTGTAAGTCGTATACTGGGGAACTCACTAAGCATTTATGCTTACAAGTTGTTATGTACGTGTTTCAGGTACTAGCGAGGACCGTGGGAAGGCGCCGGCATGATGCATACACACTGCTGCTATTTGAGATCTTGGGGATTTTTATATATGTATTTGATGTGAAACATGGAATAAATGTTATTGGTTGAGTAAAATCACTTTATTTTAAATGAAAAATTTATTTGAAAATTTGCGTTGTTACAATGGATCTGATGAATAGGGTATGCCGACCCTACTTGGATCAGTTCGTCATCGTTTTCATTGACGACATTCTAATCTACTCCCGAAGTAAGAAAGAACATGGCGATCACCTACGACAAGTTCTAGGGACATTACGAAAAGAGAAACTTTATGCGAAGTTCTCGAAATGTGAATTTTGGATCCGAAGAGTCGAATTCTTAGGACACGTGGTAAGCGAAGAGGGAATCCACGTGGACCCATCCAAAATTAAGGCCATTGAGAACTGGTCAGCACCGAAGACGCCTACAGAAATTCGTCAATTTCTAGGTCTCGCTGGCTACTACCGCAGGTTCATTCAGAACTTCTCACGAATAGCGAAGCCTCTTACAACCCTAACCCAGAAAGGCGTGGCCTTTGACTGGGAAGAGAAACAAGAAAGAGCGTTCCAAACGCTCAAACGAGCCTTGTGCACCGCACCAATACTATCCCTTCCAGAAGGAATAGAAGACTTCGTAGTTTATTGCGATGCATCGAATCAAGGGCTCGGATGTGTTCTGATGCAGCGAGGTAAGGTCATCGCCTACGCCTCGAGACAATTGAAGACACACGAGGTTAACTACACGACCCACGATCTTGAACTAGGAGCAGTAGTGTTTGCTCTGAAGATCTGGAGACATTACTTGTATGGAACGAAGAGCACTATCTTTACCGACCACAAGAGTTTACAACACATTTTCGATCAGAAGGAGCTCAACATGAGACAACGACGATGGGTCGAACTACTCAGTGATTACGAATGTGATATTCGTTATCATCCGGGTAAAGCCAACGTAGTAGCAGACGCCCTAAGTCGGAAGGAATATTATGGTCGCAAAGTCAAGTCATTATCGATAACCATCCATTCACACCTGACTAAGCAAATTCAGGCGGCTCAACTTGAGGCCATGAAACCTGAAAATGTGTCAAGTGAATCCCTTAGAGGAATGGACAGGAATTTAGAAGCCAAGGGTGACGGAGCTTTATATTTCATGAACCGGGTCTGGACACCGAAACATGGTGGTTTCCGAGACTTGGTCATGAACGAGGCGCACAACACTCGGTATTCCGTCCACCCAGGTTCAGATAAGATGTATCTGGATCTTAAGAAGCTATATTGGTGGCCTAATATGAAAGCAGAGATTGCTACCTTCGTAAGTAAATGCCTTACTTGCGCAAAGGTTAAGGTCGAGTACCAAAAGCCCTCTGGTTTATTGCAGCAACCAGAGATCCCGGAATGGAAGTGGGAGCAGATCACTATGGATTTCATAACCAAGTTGCCCAAGACAACGGGTGGACTTGACATCATATGGGTCATCGTTGATAGATTGACCAAGTCTGCACACTTCCTGCCTATCAAAGAAACCGACAAGATGGAGAAACTTACGAGAACATACATTAGAGAAATCGTACGGCTACATGGTGTACCTATGTCCATTATCTCCGATAGAGATAGTAGGTTCACCTCAAGATTTTGGCAATCACTACAACATTCCCTAGGAACAAGGCTGGACATGAGCACAGCCTACCATCCTCAGACCGACGGACATAGTGAGAGGACCATCCAAACTCTGGAAGATATGTTGCGAGCCTGCGTGATTGACTTTGGGAAGACATGGGATACTCATTTACCCCTTGTCGAGTTTTCCTATAATAACAGTTATCACACGAGCATCAAGGCTGCTCCATTTGAAGCTCTCTACGGCCGTAAGTGCAGATCCCCTCTGTGCTGGGCTGAGGTGGGTGATACCCAATTAGCCAGGGGGCAAACTTCCGACAGTACTCTCACCGGTCCGGAGATCATTCGGGAAACAACTAATAAAATCGTTCAGATCCGTGAACGATTGAAAACCTCTAGAGACCGACAGAAGAGCTACGCTGATAAACGAAGGAAACCTTTGGAATTTCAGGTGGGAGACCGAGTCCTCCTCAAAGTCTCACCCTGGAAGGGCTTGATACGCTTCGGCAAGCGTGGAAAGCTTAATCCGAGATACATAGGGCCTTTCGAGATTCTTACAAGAGTCGGCCCCGTAGCTTACAAACTCGAGCTACCAGACGCACTTCGTAACGTACATTCTACATTCCACGTATCTAACTTGAAAAAGTGTCTATCCGACGAGACTCTTGTAATCCCACTCGACGAGATCGAAATCAACGAGAGCCTCAACTTCGTGGAAGAACCTATAGAGATCATGGACCGTGAGGTCAAGCAGACAAAGCAAAGCCGTATCCCTATCGTGAAGGTTCGTTGGAATGCCAAGCGAGGACCGGAATTCACTTGGGAACGTGAGGATCAGATGAAACTGAAATACCCTCACCTTTTTGCTTAGTTATTTGTAATTTCTACCTTGCTTAAAATTCTAATTTCGGGACGAAATTCCTTCTAACGGGGGGATGATGTGACAACCCGATATTTCGAGTCAATGTAATGTAAAACCGATCAAAATTAGGTCAAAATGTAACCTTCCTAAAATCTTGTTCGGATTAAATAAAGTAGTAGGAATCATATCAAGGTTTGCGTACATAAAAAAAGAACGTCCAAATCTGACTTCGGGCCGGAAGGCAATATGTTACGGGCCGGAAGGCAATATGTTACGGGTCGGAAGGCAATATGTTATGGGCCGGAAGGCGATTATGTTACGGGCCGGAAGGCAATGTATTGTGGACCGGAAGGTCAGGGCCTGGAAAGGCGTATATGTGTAAGTCGTATACTGGGGAACTCACTAAGCATTTATGCTTACAAGTTGTTATGTACGTGTTTCAGGTACTAGCGAGGACCGTGGGAAGGCGCCGGCATGATGCATACACACTGCTGCTATTTGAGATCTTGGGGATTTTTATATATGTATTTGATGTGAAACATGGAATAAATGTTATTGGTTGAGTAAAATCACTTTATTTTAAATGAAAATTTTATTTGAAAATTTGCGTTGTTACAATTGGTATCAGAGCCTTGGTTTGAGGGATTCGGGTGTACCTTCGGGTGTAACTGAACTCAAACCGAGGATTTGAGGAAAAATCTTTTAAAAATAATAAAGACATAAATTTCTATAAATGGTAAAGTGGTAAACAAGAACGGAGCAGTGTGTATGATCAGTCAGCGCCCGAACGGTAAAGATCCCCAGAATACCTTACAATGTTATGTTATGCACTGAATTATGAATTGTTATGCATGCTAGAAGACTAGGTATTCATGATAGGACTAGAATGGCCTGTTTTGTGATGCCTTAGTCTAGGGAGTTGCTTATATGAGATATCCGATAGCGTGCAGGTAGATAGTGCATACTAGAGGTAGAGTACTCACTATTCGGGGTTTGGGGAGGAAGATTTGGGACGAATACTGATACGGTGTGGTCGGTAGTATTGGGCCCGTACTACCGAAGACACCGGGTCGGTGGAAGACCCAAGTAAGAATCCCTGGATATCGGAGACTGAGTAGGGTTGCGTTATCAAGTACAATAGTACTTGATGGAGTCTCTGATAATTTTATGTTGTATTTCAGAGACATCATGGTTATCACACGTCATGGGGCGAGTTCGAGCACCGTGAGTGACGAGGATATTCGTCAGATGATTCAGGAGGAGGTAGCTGCAGCGATCCGGGCCGAGATCCCGGAGATGTTTGGGTCTATTAAGACCACATTGATGGAGACGTTCGAGGAGCGGTACGCCGCACTGACTGATGCTGCAGCCACTGCCGCTACCGCAGCTGTGGCCGCTGCCAGGCCGCAGGGGGGCGATTCGTTGTTGTTCCGGGAATTCAGCAACACGAAACCCCCTGAGTTCGATGGGACGCAGGACCCGATTGCTGCGATGAGGTGGATCGCCGACATTGAGGGATGCTTCTACACTTGCTCATGCCCGGAGCATCTGAGGGTACGGTTCGCCTTGAACCAGCTCCGTCTGGGAGCGAAGGATTGGTGGAAGTTCGTGACGGCGAACTTCACTCTGGCGGAGGTTACAACGGTGACATGGGAGAGGTTTACTAAGATGTTCAGGGACGAGTATGTTCCCCCAGTGGAGAGGGAACGGTTGATTCAGGAGTTCTTGACCCTTAAGCAGGGTACTGATTCCGTTGCGGTGGTCACACGGAAGTTTCACGAGAGGGCGATGTTCTGCCCAGAGCTGGTGTCTTCGGAGCAGTCACGGATGAGCCGGTATTTAGGCGTGTTGAGGAGGGATATCCGGGAGTTTGTGTCAAACTCCACCTATCGTACTTTCACTGAGCTTCAGGCGAACGCCAGGAAGCGCGAGATCGAGTTGGAGACTCAGGCCAGGGAGGAGACCGAGTCTCGGCAGGTGGATCGGCGGCCGGCTCAGTCTCAGCCGGCAGCCAAGCGGATCAAGTCCGCTGATTCGAGGATGGGAGGTCCGAAGGGCCGCACTTGCTGAAAGTGCGGCAAGAGTCATGAGGGGGCGTGTCGAGCTGGTGGTTGTTACAAGTGTGGTAAGGAGGGACACATTGCCAGGGATTGCCCTAAGGGGTTTATGGTTTGCTTTCACTGCAACCAGACAGGCCATCGGAAGGCCGAGTGCCCGCAGCTTCGTCAGGGATCTACACCGACTACCAGGACTACTGAGACCCGACCGGCGAAGGTCGAGGCCCCGAGGGCTCGCGGGAGAGCCTTTCAGCTGACTGCGGAGGAGGTCCGCGCTGCGCCCGATGTTGTGGCAGGTATGCTGTAATTCACGTATTTACTTTAAAGTCGAAATGTTATGCTTATGTTAATGTATGTGTAGGTACTTTTCTTGTGAACTCTATGCCTGCTCTAGTGTTATTTGATTCGGGTGCGAGTAGATCCTTTGTATCTTTAGCTTTTAGTCAGCATATCAGCCTTAGTCGTGAGCCGTTAAGTCGGCCTCTGAGCGTTTCTATAGCGGCCGAGAGGGTGGTTTGTGCCACGGAGGTTCTTCGGGGATGCGTACTAGAGATTTTCGGGGTTGCGTTTCCGATTGACCTAATCCCTATTGCGATGGGGGATGTCTGTGTCATCGTGCGCATGGACTGGTTGAGCCGATTCAGCGCTGTCATCGACTGTGAGCACCAGCTGGTGACTATACGAGACCCTAGTGGGGGAGTTCTTACGGTATACGGCGAGGGTACCCGTTCAGGATCAGCTTTTTGTTCGGCCGCTAGGGCAAGGCAATGCCTACAGCAGGGATGTAAAGGTTTTGTGGCGTATGTGATGGATACGCGGGAGGCTTCCGAGAAACCGAGGTCAGTGGAGGAGGTTCCAGTGGTGCGTGAGTTTCCAGATGTTTTTCCCGAGGAGTTGCCGGGAGTACCTCCTGCGAGGCAAGTGGAGTTTGGTATCGATCTGATTCCGGGGGCTGCGCCTATTGCGAAGGTGCCTTATCGTCTTGCACCTCCAGAGATGCAAGAGTTGTCCTCGCAACTCCAGGAGTTGCTGGGGAAGGGATTTATCCGGCCGAGTAGCTCGCCGTGGGGAGCACCGATTCTGTTCGTCAAGAAGAAGGATGGTTCACACCGGATGTGTATCGATTACCGGGAGTTGAACAAGGTGACGGTCAAGAACCGCTATCCGTTACCGAGGATCGATGATCTATTCGATCAGTTGCAAGGGGCATCTTGGTTTTCCAAGATCGATTTGAGATCAGGGTACCATCAGGTAAGAGTGCGGGATGAGGACGTCCAGAAGACAGCATTCAGGACGCGGTATGGGCATTACGAGTTCGTGGTGATGCCTTTCGGGCTCACCAATGCCCCGGCAATGTTCATGGACCTCATGAACAGGGTATGCAGGCCGATGCTGGATCGGTCTGTGATTGTGTTTATCGACGATATCCTAGTGTATTCGCGAACTAGAGAGCAGCATGAGGGACATTTGAGGGAGGTCCTTGAGGTACTGAGGTCGGAGAAGCTATATGCAAAATTCTCCAAATGTGACTTCTGGTTGCGGGAGGTCCAATTTCTTGGACATGTTGTTAATCAGTCAGGGATATTGGTCGATCCGGCCAAGGTGGAAGCAGTGATGAGTTGGGAAGCACCGAAGTCACCTTCCGAGATCAGGAGTTTCCTTGGGTTGGCGGGGTACTATCGGAGGTTTATTAGGGACTTCTCCAAGATCGCAGTACCGCTCACCAGATTGACCCGGAAGGGTGTTACATTCTCATGGGGACCCGAGCAACAGACTTCCTTCGAGACACTACGCCAGAGACTATGTGAAGCCCCGGTATTAGCCCTCCCGGAAGGGATGGAAGATTTTGTTGTATATTGCGACGCATCAATTTCGGGACTGGGTGCAGTGTTGATGCAGAGGGGCCATGTGATAGCTTATGCATCGAGGCAATTAAAGCCTCACGAAGCGAGATATCCCACGCATGACTTGGAGTTGGGGGTAGTAGTGTTCGCTCTCAAGATTTGGCGTCACTACCTGTATGGGGTTCGTTGTACTATATACACAGACCATAAGAGTTTGAAGTATCTGATGGATCAACCCAACCTAAATATGCGTCAGAGGAGATGGTTGGACGTGGTTAAGGATTATGACTGTGAGATCCTATACCACCCAGGCAAGGCTAATGTGGTAGCCGATGCATTGAGTCGTAGGGCGGAGAGCACTCCGTTGCGAGATGTATGCCTGAGACTGACGGTGATGACTCCGGTATTGGATGCTATTCGTGGGGCGCAGGCCGAGGTTGTGAGATCCGAGATGCAGAAGAAAGAGCGGGTCGTTGGGTTAATTTCAGAGTTCGTTAAGGATGGACGAGGACTTCTGACGTTTCAGGGTCGGATTTGGGTACCATTCGTGGGCGGTACGCGTGCTACTTTGATGGAGGAGGCTCATAGATCGAAATTCTCGATCCATCCCGGTGCTACAAAGATGTATTTGGATTTGAGGAAGGAATATTGGTGGCCTTGTATGAAGAGAGACGTTGCTTGGTTCGTTGAGAGGTGTTTGACCTGCCGTAGGGTTAAGGCCGAGCACCAGAGACCGCATGGTAAGTTGCAGCCCTTGGAGATTCCTGAGTGGAAGTGGGAACAGATCACTATGGATTTCATCACCAAATTGCCGAGGACTGCCAGGGGAGTCGATGCAATTTGGGTGATTGTGGATAGATTGACGAAGAGCGCCCACTTCCTTGCCATTAGCGAGAGTTCATCAGCAGAGAAGTTGGCGGAGTTATACGTGAGAGAAGTGGTATCTCGGCATGGAGTGCCAATCTCGATTGTTTCAGACCATGATGTACGCTTCACTTCCAGGTTCTGGAAGAAATTCCATGAGGAGCTGGGTACTAAACTGCATTTTAGTACCGCATACCATCCCCAGACAGACGGTCAGAGCGAGCGGACGATTCAGACATTGGAAGACATGCTTAGAGCGTGTGTGTTAGACTTCGGGGGTAGCTGGGATGCGCACTTACCCTTGGCTGAGTTTTCCTACAACAACAGCCATCATTCAAGCATTGGTATGCCACCTTTTGAGTTGTTGTATGGTAGGAGGTGTCGGACTCCCATTTGCTGGGGAGAGGTGGGACAGAGAGTGATGGGCAGTACAGAGATCGTACTCCAAACGACAGAGCAGATTCAGCAGGTTAGGCAGAGGTTATTGACCGCCCAGAGCCGACAGAAGAGTTATGCGGACAGGCGCCGGTCCGAGCTTGAATTCCAGGTTGGCGACTTCGTTCTCCTGAAGGTTTCTCCTTGGAAAGGAGTGATCCGGTTCAGAAAGAGGGGCAAGTTGGGGCCCCGGTTCATAGGTCCATTTCGTGTGATTGCAAGGGTAGGTCGGGTAGCTTATCGGTTAGAGTTGCCAGCAGAGTTGGGACAGATTCACAATACCTTTCATGTATCACAGTTGAGGAAGTGTATAGCCGATGAATCGGCAGTGGTTCCGTTAGAGGATATTCAGGTGGATACGAGCCTAAATTACGCCGAGAGACCAGTAGCTATCAGGGATCGGAAGATCAAGGTTCTGCGGAACAAGGAGGTACCTCTGGTGTTGGTTCAGTGGCAACACCGGAAAGGATCGGAGATGACTTGGGAGCCGGAGCGTGAGATGCGGGAGCAACATCCGGAGTTATTCGCAGAGTGAGACTTCGAGGGCGAAGTCTAGTTCTAGTGGGGGAGAGTTGTAACAGCCTGGAATTTCAGGTATTGCTTTAATATTATTTTGGGGCAGTTTAGGAAGGGACTCGGCGAGTTGGAGCCAGACTCGCCGAGTAGGGCCCCAGACTTGGTCGCGGGTTCGCGACTGGACTCGACGAGTCCAGATATGGACTCGGCGAGTCTACGCTGTTCAGCAGAAACCCTAGCCGTTTGGTTTTGGATCGTATATAACGTCCCATATGCCGTCATTGTCCGTCTTTTGGCCGATTGAGAAGAACCCTAAGCGTCTGTGGACTTCTAGAGAAGGAGTGAAGGCTATTGGGACCTTGAAGAATTTGTTAGGCAAGAAGAAGAAGAGTTTTGGCCAAAGGAATATCAAGGGGATCGAGTTCTGAGGTTTGGGGACACAGAGAGGGTGTTATTCAGGTAATATTTCGGATCATTTCTACTATATTGATGTGTGCACGAATTTAGGGTTTATGAAACCCATTTGGTGATTAGATGGATTATTATATTGTTATCCAAACGTTTGTAACCTAGTAATAGGATGTTTAGAGGTCCAGAAGGTCCCATGATTGTGCATTTCGGGACCATACGTATTTCAGGAAGCAGTTTGATCGACTGCATGGCATGGACTCGCCGAGTCCAATGAACAGACTCGGCGAGTGGCTTGAAGATTGACTGGGACTCGCCGAGTTGTTCTTCAGACTCGGCGAGTGGCTTGAAGATTGACTGGGACTCGTCGAGTCGTTCTTCAGACTCGGCGAGTGGAGTCGGGGTGGCCCCGCGATTCTTCCACGTGGATCTCGTCGAGTCAAGGGGGATACTCGACGAGTAGAAAGGGAACAACAGGGAAAGTTGGGGAGGACGTCTAGACTCGTCGAGTCGCCCTTGCACTCGACGAGTCCGGTCAAGTTGACCGTTGACCAGAGTTGACCTGCATGTAATTTCTTAGGGTCAGTGTCTTGGATGATAAGAGTATTAATAAGGGTATATGGTATTATAGGGAGTCTGCGGATCGGCGGATCGAGTGCGAGTGGTTTCAAGAGTTGATAGTTTTCATTACCACGAGGTGAGTCTTCTCACTATACTACACCCAGAAGGGTTTGACTGTGAGACCGGAAGGTCGAATATGATATGTGTTATTTATGCTATAAATAGAAAGGTAGTTGCTATGCATGATATGTATGTTTATACGGGCCGGAAGGCGATATGTTATGTGATAGAAAGGTCAGGTATGATGTATGATATATGTGCTATGTGTGCTAGATTAAATGAATTATGTGTCGTAAATGTTATGGGCCGGAAGGCAATATGTTACGGGCCGGAAGGCAATATGTTATGGGCCGGAAGGCGATTATGTTACGGGCCGGAAGGCAATGTATTGTGGACCGGAAGGTCAGGGCCTGGAAAGGCGTATATGTGTAAGTCGTATACTGGGGAACTCACTAAGCATTTATGCTTACAAGTTGTTATGTACGTGTTTCAGGTACTAGCGAGGACCGTGGGAAGGCGCCGGCATGATGCATACACACTGCTGCTATTTGAGATCTTGGGGATTTTTATATATGTATTTGATGTGAAACATGGAATAAATGTTATTGGTTGAGTAAAATCACTTTATTTTAAATGAAAAATTTATTTGAAAATTTGCGTTGTTACAATGGATCTGATGAATAGGGTATGCCGACCCTACTTGGATCAGTTCGTCATCGTTTTCATTGACGACATTCTAATCTACTCCCGAAGTAAGAAAGAACATGGCGATCACCTACGACAAGTTCTAGGGACATTACGAAAAGAGAAACTTTATGCGAAGTTCTCGAAATGTGAATTTTGGATCCGAAGAGTCGAATTCTTAGGACACGTGGTAAGCGAAGAGGGAATCCACGTGGACCCATCCAAAATTAAGGCCATTGAGAACTGGTCAGCACCGAAGACGCCTACAGAAATTCGTCAATTTCTAGGTCTCGCTGGCTACTACCGCAGGTTCATTCAGAACTTCTCACGAATAGCGAAGCCTCTTACAACCCTAACCCAGAAAGGCGTGGCCTTTGACTGGGAAGAGAAACAAGAAAGAGCGTTCCAAACGCTCAAACGAGCCTTGTGCACCGCACTAATACTATCCCTTCCAGAAGGAATAGAAGACTTCGTAGTTTATTGCGATGCATCGAATCAAGGGCTCGGATGTGTTCTGATGCAGCGAGGTAAGGTCATCGCCTACGCCTCGAGACAATTGAAGACACACGAGGTTAACTACACGACCCACGATCTTGAACTAGGAGCAGTAGTGTTTGCTCTGAAGATCTGGAGACATTACTTGTATGGAACGAAGAGCACTATCTTTACCGACCACAAGAGTTTACAACACATTTTCGATCAGAAGGAGCTCAACATGAGACAACGACGATGGGTCGAACTACTCAGTGATTACGAATGTGATATTCGTTATCATCCGGGTAAAGCCAACGTAGTAGCAGACGCCCTAAGTCGGAAGGAATATTATGGTCGCAAAGTCAAGTCATTATCGATAACCATCCATTCACACCTGACTAAGCAAATTCAGGCGGCTCAACTTGAGGCCATGAAACCTGAAAATGTGTCAAGTGAATCCCTTAGAGGAATGGACAGGAATTTAGAAGCCAAGGGTGACGGAGCTTTATATTTCATGAACCGGATCTGGACACCGAAACATGGTGGTTTCCGAGACTTGGTCATGAACGAGGCGCACAACACTCGGTATTCCGTCCACCCAGGTCCAGATAAGATGTATCTGGATCTTAAGAAGCTATATTGGTGGCCTAATATGAAAGCAGAGATTGCTACCTTCGTAAGTAAATGCCTTACTTGCGCAAAGGTTAAGGTCGAGTACCAAAAGCCCTCTGGTTTATTGCAGCAACCAGAGATCCCGGAATGGAAGTGGGAGCAGATCACTATGGATTTCATAACCAAGTTGCCCAAGACAACGGGTGGACTTGACACCATATGGGTCATCGTTGATAGATTGACCAAGTCTGCACACTTCCCGCCTATCAAAGAAACCGACAAGATGGAGAAACTTACGAGAACATACATTAGAGAAATCGTACGGCTACATGGTGTACCTATGTCCATTATCTACGATAGAGATAGTAGGTTCACCTCAAGATTTTGGCAATCACTACAACATTCCCTAGGAACAAGGCTGGACATGAGCACAGCCTACCATCCTCAGACCGACGGACAGAGTGAGAGGACCATCCAAACTCTGGAAGATATGTTGCGAGCCTGCGTGATTGACTTTGGGAAGACATGGGATACTCATTTACCCCTTGTCGAGTTTTCCTATAATAACAGTTATCACACGAGCATCAAGGCTGCTCCATTTGAAGCTCTCTACGGCCGTAAGTGCAGATCCCCTCTGTGCTGGGCTGAGGTGGGTGATACCCAATTAGCCAGGGGGCAAACTTCCGACAGTACTCTCACCGGTCCGGAGATCATTCGGGAAACAACTAATAAAATCGTTCAGATCCGTGAACGATTGAAAACCTCTAGAGACCGACAGAAGAGCTACGCTGATAAACGAAGGAAACCTTTGGAATTTCAGGTGGGAGACCGAGTCCTCCTCAAAGTCTCACCCTGGAAGGGCTTGATACGCTTCGGCAAGCGTGGAAAGCTTAATCCGAGATACATAGGGCCTTTCGAGATTCTTGCAAGAGTCGGCCCCGTAGCTTACAAACTCGAGCTACCAGACGCACTTCGTAACGTACATTCTACATTCCACGTATCTAACTTGAAAAAGTGTCTATCCGACGAGACTCTTGTAATCCCACTCGACGAGATCGAAATCAACGAGAGCCTCAACTTCGTGGAAGAACCTATAGAGATCATGGACCGTGAGGTCAAGCAGACAAAGCAAAGTCGTATCCCTATCGTGAAGGTTCGCTGGAATGCCAAGCGAGGACCGGAATTCACTTGGGAACGTGAGGATCAGATGAAACTGAAATACCCTCACCTTTTTGCTTAGTTATTTGTAATTTCTACCTTGCTTAAAATTCTAATTTCGGGACGAAATTCCTTCTAACGGGGGGATGATGTGACAACCCGATATTTCGAGTCAATGTAATGTAAAACCGATCAAAATTAGGTCAAAATGTAACCTTCCTAAAATCTTGTTCGGATTAAATAAAGTAGTAGGAATCATATCAAGGTTTGCGTACATAAAAAAAGAACGTCCAAATCTGGCTTCGGATGAGGAAGTTATGAAATTTTGAAGAAATTCCTTAATCACGTCATTTTAATAAATAAATAATAAAAATAATTTCGGAATTTGCCAACGGAATCTAAACGAAAGTTGTAGATCATGGTCTCACCTTCGCATGGATATAAAGAACGTCAAAAACGGAGTTCGTATGAGGGAGATATGAATTTTTGAAGTTTATTTATAATAAATATAAATTTAATTATAAATTCCCAGTAATATCCGAAGGGGAGTCATCGGATTGGACCGAAGTACGCCCTGTGTACCTTCGTACGCCCCGCGTACTGAGATCGAGGGTCTCGGATCGTCCACGTCGCACTATCCGAAGAATTCTAAACCGTCCGACCCGTCCGAAGCTCCGACCCGTCCGACCCGCTGTCCCGTCCGACCCGCCGTCCCATCCGACCCGCGTACCCAGCAACCCGTCCCATCCGAACCGAGGCAGTCGAGGCATCGGTCATGCATGACGTACGCGTACGCGCTGCGTACGAGCGTACGCCCCGCGTACAGAGGCAGTTCAGCCTTCCTATAAATAGGATGCGAGGCTTTCTAAAAATGTTGCTCATTTCTCTTCTCTCTCTCACAACCTTGCCTCGTTTTCCGTGCCCGTTATAACCCGAAGCTCTGGTCTTTTTGCTCAAGTCCCGAGGGTCGATTTTACTCCCGAGATTCCCGAGAATCCCGAGAAAAATCCGTTTTCCGAGACGAAACTCTGCCCGGTTTTCCATCTCGCTTTCTTCAATCAATCAAGTGAGTGTCATACCCCTTAATCAACCTGTTAAATATTCCAAATGCTTTTATATGTTTTCAAAAGGGGGGAATACAAGTTAAATACTTATAGTTATTGTTTCAATCACATGTGATTGCACTAATCACATGTGATTAATAACTAGGGAAATCAGTGATTTTATCACTATTCAAACTATCTATCAAACTGTTTTACTTCTAAATGTTTTCCAAACCCATTTACTTTTCGAATTTACACTGCAACTGTGATTTAAACAAATGTTCCTTGTACTTAATCTGTTTTAATCAAATCTACGCCTTCAAATTGTTTTATAGATTGACATCAAGTCAATCTTTCTTTAAAAATAATACTTATGTTTCAAATGTCTTATAAATACTTATTTATGTTTTTATATTATAAATTGCATGCCCATATATGTATAGACGTATAAATAATGTTTAAAGGGCTTAGGAAGGCCATCCACCCTATTTCCTTTTCCTTGATTTGGATGTGGTCTGGTGGGATTTTGGGTGACCATCCGAAGGTCGTTTCCATGTTAATTATATATCAAATATACATATATAGACATAAAAGTACTTCCATAACCATACGTACTAGACGCACCATTAACAAGTTACCATCGGGGTAACACAGAACCATACTATTACAACTGCTAGATCAATGAGTCAGTTCATTCATGAGTCTATACTAGGAAGAGAATATATACAACTATACTACGAGAACATATACAACTATACTAGAACAAGAAACATTTCATCACATATGCAAGAATACGATAACAAATGTGATCCACTGTATCGGAGCATGCCTTAGATGTCATGGCCCGAGTTATAGCCAGAATTCTCTTGGAGGGAGAGCGTTGAGTTTGCGTATAGATCTATACTGGATTGACTATCCTACACCTTGCTGCTAGCTACAGCCGGACCTGCAGGTCTGCGGGTGCCAAACGTCATTCCGTTATTACGACCGTTCTTTATGTCGTTGTTATCAGTCGATAGTATGGTGCAATTATCACATTATACCTTAATATAAATCCGGTTTAAGGTAGTAGTAATTAGTACAACAGTAGTTCTTATTATACAAAGCTACAGTACTACAATGATTTACCCATTACATATTTTGGTGATAATCTCACTTAAGCATTAATGTACAAACTATATTTTATCAAACGATAGTTATACTTGGGTAATTACACACTTTTACAACAGACGAGTTTACAAAACATTTAGCCTCGGTAGAAGGTTACTTTTATAGAAAATATAGGATTTTCTGAGAGATTCAAACTTTTACAAACTTATACATTGAGACAGGTTCAAACGTTTTTGACAACGAACATTGACACTAAAATACTTATGAACTCACCAGCTTAATGCTGATCTACTCTTTCAAAATAACTTGTATTCTCAGGTCATCAGTAGACAAGTACCGATGCCAGCTTTTGAGATGATGGTACACAAGACTCATCAATTTATTATTTTGATTTACGTTATATTTTTGGTGTCTAAAACTGTACAGAACACTCATGTATTAAAATTATATATTTAATGCAATGGATGATGTTGTTTGCCTATTTACATTTATTGTGTTATGATTACCTTACATGACGTCCTCCGCCCCAGAACGTTTCCGCCGTTCTTGGTTTTGGGGTGTGACACAGCTGGTGACCATACAAGACCCTAGTGGGGGAGTTCTTACGGTGTACGGCGAGGGTACCCATACTGGTTCAACGTTTTGTTCAGCTGCTAGAGCGAGGCAGAGTCTACGACGGGGCTGTAGTGGGTTTGTGGCTTATGTGATGGATACGAGAGTTGATTCAGGGAGACCGAGGTCAGTCGATGAGGTACCGATAGTGCACGAGTTCCCGGATGTTTTCCCCGAGGAGTTACCGGGTGTGCCTCCCAAGAGGCAGGTAGAGTTCCGCATTGATTTGGTTCCGGGGGCAGCACCTATCGCCAAGGCGCCCTATCGCCTTGCACCTCCAGAGATGCAGGAGTTATCCTTGCAGCTTCAGGAGCTGCTGGGGAAGGGGTTTATATGGCCGAGCAGCTCGCTGTGGGGAGCTCCGATCCTTTTTGTCAAGAAAAAGGATGGCTCACACCGGATGTGTATTGACTACCGGGAGTTGAACAAGTTAACGGTCAATAACCATTACTCATTGCCGAGGATCAACGATTTGTTCGACCAGTTACAGGGAGCGTCTTGGTTCTCCAAGACTGATTTGAGGTCTGGATATCATCAGGTGAGAGTGCGAGATGAGGATATTCAGAAGACGGCATTCAGGACTCGTTATGGGCATTACGAGTTCGTGGTGATGCCTTTCGGGCTCACCAATGCACCAGCCGCATTCATGGATCTCATGAACAGAGTGAGCAGGCCGATGTTGGATCGTTCGGTGATCGTGTTCATTGACGACATATTGGTATACTCAAAATCCAGGGGGCAGCATGAGGAGCATTTGAGGGAGATCCTCGGAGTTCTGATATCGGAGAGGCTTTATGCCAAATTCTCCAAGTGTGATTTCTGGTTACGAGAGGTTCAGTTCCTAGGACACCTCGTTAACCAGAATGGGATATTGGTCGATCTGGCCAAGATTGAGGCAGTGATGAGTTGGGAGGTACCGAGATCCCCCACCGAGATCAGGAGTTTCCTAGGGTTGGTCGGCTACTATAGGAGATTC
Organism: Lactuca serriola; assembly: GCF_051521515.1. Lineage (NCBI taxonomy): Eukaryota > Viridiplantae > Streptophyta > Magnoliopsida > Asterales > Asteraceae > Lactuca > Lactuca serriola. The sequence continues at coordinate 308,260,348 of NC_136410.1, read as the reverse complement.
ATCAGGGATTTCTCCAAGATTGTTGTGCCTCTTACCAGGTTGACCCGGAAGGGTTTTACTTTTGCATGGGGTCCGGAGCAGCAGACCGTGTTTGAGACTCTTCGCCAGAGATTATGCGAAGCTCCGGTGTTAGCCCTTGCGGAGGGGATGGAGGATTTTGTGGTGTATTGTGACGCGTCGATATCAGGATTAGGTGCGGTGCTGATGCAGAGAGGGCATGTGATCGCATACGCATCGAGGCAGCTGAAGCCTCATGAGATGAGGTATCCCACCCACGATCTAGAGTTGGGGCCTGTAGTGTTCGCCCTCAAGATCTGGCGTCACTATTTATATGGGGTACGGTGTACTATATACACGGACCACAAGAGTTTGGAGTACTTGATGGATCAACCCAACCTGAATATGTGACAGAGAAGGTGGTTGGATGTGGTAAAGGATTACGACTTCGAGATCCTGTACCACCCGGGAAAGGCTAACGTTGTAGCCGATGCCCTGAGCCGTAGGGCAGAGAGCGCCCCGATATGAGACGTTTGTTTGAGATTGACAGTGATGACTCCGGTGATAGACACCATTCGTGGGGCCCAGGCTGAGGCCGTGAGACCGAAGAACCGTAAGAGGGAGCGGGTTATCAGACAGGTATCGGAGTTCGTCACCAATAGTCGGGGGCTTATGACCTTCCAAGGTCGGTGTTGGGTGCCATTTGTGGGCGGGGCACGTACCATTCTGATGGAGGAGGTGCACCGATCGAGGTTTTCGATCCATCACGGGGCCATTAAGATGTATTTAGATTTGAAGAGAGAGTATTGGTGGCCCTGTATGAAGAGGGATGTCGCATGGTTCGTAGAGAGGTGTTTGACCTGTCGCAGGGTTAAGGCCGAGCACCAGCGTCCGCATGGTAAATTACAGCCTTTGGAGATTCCCGAGTGGAAGTGGGAACAAATTACCATGGACTTTATCACCAAATTGCCAAGGACTGCAAGAGGGGTCGATGCGATTTGGGTGATTGTGGACAGGTTGACGAAGAGCGCTCACTTTCTTGCTATCAGTGAGAGCTCTTCTGCTGAGAGGCTAGCAGAGTTGTACGTGAGGGAGGTGGTATCGCGGCATGGAGTACCGATCTCGATCGTCTCAGATCGATATGTACGTTTCACTTCCAGGTTCTGGAAGAAATTTCATGAGGAGTTGGGAACGAGGCTGCATTTTAGTACCGCATACCACCCACAGACTGACGGACAGAGCGAGCGGACGATTCAGACGCTTGAGGACATGCTTCGGGCATGTGTATTGGATTTCGGAGGGAGCTGGGACACGTATTTACCCTTGGCTGAGTTTTCCTATAACAATAGCCATCATTCGAGCATTGGTATGCCACCTTTTGATCTGTTGTATGGGAGGAAGTGTCGGACTCCCATCTGCTAGGGAGAAGTATGGCAGCGAGTGATGGGCAGTACAGAGATAGTGCTCCAGACGACAGAGCAGATACAGCAGGTCAGGAAGAGACTGATGACGACTCAGAGTCGTCAGAAGAGCAACGCGGATAGGCGTCGCTCGGAGCTCGAGTTTCAAGTTGCTGACTTCATTCTCCTGAAGGTATCTCCTTGGAAAGGAGTGATCCGATTCAGGAAGAGGGGAAAGTTAGCGCCCCGATATATTGGTCCATTTAGGGTAATCGCAAGAGTGGGCAGGGTAGCTTACCGGTTGGAGATACCTGCGGAGTTAGGTCAGATTCATGACACCTTCCACGTATCGCAATTGAGGAAGTGTGTGGCCGATGAGTCGAAAGTGGTACCATTAGAGGATATCCAGGTGGATGCGAGCCTGAACTACGTTGAGAGACCGGTTGCGATTATGGATCGAGAGATCAAGGTTTTGAGGAACAAGGAAGTGCCCCTGGTGCAGGTCCAGTGGCAGCATCGGAGAGCGTCCGAGCTAACTTGGGAGCCAGAGCGAGAGATGTGTGAGCAGCATCCAGAGTTGTTTGCGGAATGAGACTTCGAGGACGAAGTCTGATTCTAGTGGGGGAGAATTGTAACATCCGGATTTCCAGGTATCTTGTTTTATGCATTTATATTGAGTTTTGGAGAGGGACTCGGCGCGTAGGCGCTCAGACTCGTCGAGTAGGATCGCGCATGGTCGGACTGATTTAATGGCGGACTCGGTGAGTCCACGCTGTTTAATGAAACCCTAATTTCCCGGGGCCTGAGCCCTATTTAAGGACCTTTAAGCCACCATTTGCGGCTATCAGACCCCTGAGAAACCCTAGAGAGCAGAGAGAAGGCTTGTAGTGAAAGAGGAGGGCTATTTCATCATTCTAAGTGTGTTTTTGCAAGAAAGAAGGAAGAAGGTCAAACAAGGAAGGTTGAGGAGCTCAGATCTATCATCCCTTCATCAGAGGAGGCTACCAGAGGTACTAATTTGTGCTCCAACTCGTGTATTTGGTGTTCTAGTTGAATCTAGGGTTTTCTTGTGCATTCTTTGGGTTGGATTCAAAGAATGTGAGCTCCCAAGGTGGATTTCTTCTTAGATCTAGACCTTAAGAGGTCCAGAGAGTCCCATTCACATTGCTTTTTGCTACTCCATTAGAGATATGGCCCTAGGTTGCCATTTTAGGGGTTATTTCACCCAAGGAAGCTTTTTGATCATTGCATGAGTGTAAAGATCAGACCTTTACGTGATTATAGTGGTTGGTAAGGCCAGATCTATGGATTGGAGGAACAGATCTGACCTCAGGAGGTCATTTGAGTTTGAGCATGGCATGAACTCGGCGAGTAGGATAGTTTTTCCCCATGAATCATTCAGTTGGTGACTCGTTGAGTTGGGGAAGTGACTCGGTGAGTCATTGGGGATTTTGAGGACTTGAGTTCATGAATGAACTCGCCGATTCACAATTGTGCACTCAGCGAGTCTGGTCAAAGGGTTGACCGTTGACTTTTGTTGACTTTTAGGGTTTGGTCAACAATTAAACTTGTGGACTGTTTGAAGGGTAAAATGGTCTTTTAGCCTTCTTAGAGGACGTGTGAGGATTTAGTCTAGCCTAGAGAGCCGTTATTAATTGAGATGATCGTTTATGTGTTTAGGCAGAGGCTAGATCAGTGTTATGCGAGCGAGATATTACCGAGACATCCGAGGTGAGCTTCTCACTATACTTTACCTTGAGTGGTAATTAGAGTTATGTGACAGAGTTATTGTATGCTATTTATGTGATGTGTTGCACCACATTATTTCTATGTGATTTATGTTGTGTGTATATCAGAGTATATCAGAGTTAGAACCGGAAGGTTCACAAAGTTAAGACCAGAAGGTCCATAGAGTTAGGGCCCAAGGGCCCACAGAGTTATGGCCTCAAGTGGCTAGTATGTGTTATGAGTGGTATTTTGGGGAACTCACTAAGCTTCGTGCTTACAGTGTTTTGTGTTATGTGTTTCAGGTACTAGTGATGATCACAAGAAGGCGCCGCCAGGATCAGTACACACACGCGCGCGGAGTTTTATTGATATGTTATGATCTTGGGATTTTAACTTATATGGAATATAAGAACAATGTGTTTTATAATATTGTGAATTGAATTGTTTTTAAAATGTGAAAATTTGTTTGAAATTTTACGGCGTTTCAAGTTTCTGGTCGTTACAAGTTGGTATCAGAGCCTTGTTTAAGGGATTCGGACATACTCTCGGGTGTTTCTGAACTCAAACTGATGATTTGGAAGAATTTTAAAAAGAAAAATATTTTAAACAAAAATAAATATTCTAAGATAAGAAAAGGGTGTGGTGCATGCAATCAGCCGAGCTCAAGTAAGTTTACCCAAAACACCCGTATGTGTTATCTTATATGATTTGATTTGTGAATCGGTGAATCACATGCTAGTTAAGGCTAAGGATCTACTCAGTTTTGCATGATAGAATGATAGGAGAGATTCCTTTGTATGTTTATTGTATGAGCTGGTAGACTTGCATGCTAGAGCTGATTAGTCAGTGATAGATTGGCTTGATATGTGTGATGCTTTGTAGTCTTGGGAGTATTAGATGCTATGTTGTAATGGAAATATCTGTTGGTATTAGTAACTGCTAAGTGTATGCTTTAAAAAGTGTATACGGTTAGGATCTTATAGCATTAGAATAATTGATTTGGCCTTATTTCCTATTCCTTGTCTGGTTGTGGTCCTAGGGTAGAGTCTATTATTCGACAATCTACTAGATCTTGTTTTGTGTATAATGTGCATGCATAAGGCAGTCGGAAGTGAGGGTGGAAAATGATAGCATGATTTGTGGTATGTAGGTTGAATGTCCTATGATCGTTTTATGTATTGGAGTGTTACTGCATGAATGTTTCTTGCTTTGTGCTTTGTGGAACTCTTGAGTAATGGGAGTTAGCTACTAAGTGAATATGATCGATTTCACGAGGTGGATGACTGGCTTTAGAGGGAGTTGTTCGGCAGCTGATAGCAGGGTGAGGTTAGGAACCTAGGAGAGCCTAGGAAGTGCTTCAGTGGGTTTTGTGGCTTTGCTTAGTGAATTTTTGGTGCATCGATTTGAGTAGGTGACTTAGAGGATTCAGGATGATTCTTGAGGAAAGTATGGATAGGTGTGGAAGGTAGTATTGGGCCCGTACTACTAAAAACACAAGATCCATACTCGAATCAGGGAGAGTCTTGGAAAAATATAAGAAGCTTGTAGGAGGAGCATTTTTGGGTGTGTTTTGATCATTGGCATGTTGTAATTCGGTTTGGTGATGAGCGCTCAGGGAGGAGGTTCAAGTTCTGGTTCTGGATCAGGTGTAGGTACTGAGCTGATGAGCGAGCAGATGCGAGAGTTCATCTCATCGGAGATTTCTCACAGTATTTTGGAGATCTTGGATGAGCGCTTGGACGCGATCCACGCCGAGGTTGTGGCTATTGTTGGAGATCACACTCTATGTTTTGTGAGCGGGAGATCGATTTGGAGCAACTAGGGAAGATGGGGTCAGATCAGGTGCAAGCAGGGGAGGGTCCCGGCCTCCCGAGAAGAGACCTAAGACTTCAGATCAACGATTGAGAGGTCGGCAGGGTCGGGGTCAGTGCATCACGTGTGGGAAACTCCACGATGGAGTTTGTCATTCCAAGGGTATGGGTTGCTACAAGTGTGGCAGGTTGATCATGTCAGGAGGGATTGTCCTCAAGGGGCAAGTCCGTTATGTTTTCTCTACAACCGAGTGGGCCACAAGAGGGTCATTTTGTCCGATGAGAAGGGGGAGCAGTGAGTGCACATGCTCTAGCTATTTTGTGGATGTTCGGTAGCTGTGAGGGCAGGGAAAGAGCCCAACAGAGAGGAGTCGATCTTTGCAGTGTTAGTCAGGGGAGGCCCGTGTTCCATCATGTGATTTTGCGGGTCTGTTATCTTTTGTGATCCTTTCAGTTGTTATTAGTATTCATGTTGCTTGGAATCTTATATTGTTTTGGGTAAGCGTTATCTTTGGTTAATTCTCTAATATTGTTGGGATATATCTACGATAATGGTTTATTGTCTTTTGCATTCCTTGAATCATTAGTAGGTTATTAAGGTGTTGTATCTCATATAGTGGGTTCCAATATGTTCAGATGTTATTTTGGGTTTGGTCAAGATCAGTTCAAAGGTTTTGTGTGGAAGATCTTTGGTCTGGATTCAGCAAGATAGTTCTCCAGTATCATCAGGGTTTAGTGGTTTTTGTATTTGTTCTGGTAGGAGTGGAAATTGGCTATAGAATAGTTGTGGGGTTCAAAAACTACCATTGCTAGGAAAGAAGCGGTAGCAGGGAGATGGTGGTGTCAGTTGTGTGAGTTGTTGGTCACGGGATATGTCGGGGGAGTTTTATACTCACTCAGATTGCAGTCGATTAGGATTCAATGATTCTTTGAGAATAAAAGTCGGGGTGAAGATTCGTCCGTTCAGGGCAAGGGTTATGTTTTTTTAGTCACCAACAAAAGAAATCAGAGGGTTGGTATGGTATCGTGGAGGTGACTTTGATTATCAGATTGGCCAAGATTTCAGGAGCGTTCTTCAGCGTTTCAGGAGTTAGGTGATCATGGGGTTGACTAGCAATGGAACGCTAGTATTAATTAGCACAGGTCATAGGTAGTACATGTTATTTGTGGTAGACGGGTTAGAGATCCATCAGAATTAAGAGGTGAGAGAGAGATTTGTCGAATCCAAGTGGGGGAGGATCGATCAGGATTCCCGTAAGTTAGGAAGGGTTTGGAACTAGGTCAAGTTTCATATTATGGCTAGGAGGAGAGACGACCCGAGTGGCTGTTTAGATTGAGGAGGTGTAAGTGGGAATTCAGGAAACTTCCAACCGCTGCTTGGCGTCTCCTTTATTATGTGTAGTAGATTGTGATTGAGTCCTGGTTGAGGGCTTCAAAATTTGAAGTTTGTCCCAAACATCTGTTGGGATGCAGTTGGATACAGATTTTGACTTAGGATGCATGGAGTTGTGATGGTTAGGGTTTGGCAATGCCATGGGTGGTAAACATGGTTGGTTGATGTGTTGTAAGACTGCGATGGGATCGTAGCATTCATCAGTTCGAGGTAAACGATTGTTAGAGATGGTCGAGCGTGAGGGGGGAATCAGTTCATGCCTTGGGCACGTCGGTCAGGATTGTCAAGGAGTATTTCTCTGTTTTGGGTCGAGAACCGTTGGGGTCTAGGGTGGATTCGAGTTGTATAACTTTAGATGAGTAGGACCCATGGGTGAGGCCCGTGTGATTATGGTAGTTCAGGTGGGCCCCGGTAGAGACCGTTGGGTCAAGCTTTTGGATCTTGAGTTACAGGATCATGTGGGTGATCAGTATGTGACGAAGAGGTTTTTAGGTTGGGTAGCCTTGATGTTTGGACTCTTGGAAACCTGTTGGTGGGACCGGGTATGAGAATGGTAATCTCATAGATGGTTTAGGAATATTATTTATCGTTCAAGTGAGGGGTCTTCGGGAATCAGAAGGTTGTGGTGTGAAATGCAAGTGCAGATTCGTGGATCTTGGGTTATGAGTTATGTATCTAATTGGTTTTGGGTAAGATCTCGAGTTAGGTATCGCGCATGTTTTTTGCATGATTCTTCTTTCAGTGGGATAAGTATTAGGGTATCTATATGCAGAAGGCATCAATCGCAGGGTTCAATGGTAATGAATATTTTAGCATTGAGGACAGATCGAGCCATTGTGTCGTGTCTTGGGATGGTTCTATCTGTAGGAGGGCCACATCATGTTTGGGAATTAAGAGAAGGTATGTCATTGGAGACCAGGTATAATATGAGACTGTATTTGGTCATGTAGCATTCTCTTAGCAGTGGAATTGGTGGCGATATGGTTTGAGTATTTATTTCTAGTTGGGGTTTTCATTTAGAAGTCGCATGGGGCGACTGAGCGGGTGTCTTATGAATCGGTCTTTGGGGAAGGAACCCGGTATTTTAGATGGTTAGCTGAAAAGTTAGGACCAGGGAGGTCTCAGTTGTTTTTGGAGAATAGCTAAGAGGTTGCGTGATGTTTTGCGTAGTATTAGTGATTCGGGATTTGTGAGTGTAGAGTAGCTTGTTGTTCTGGAAATGCTAAGTTGCTCGCAATGGGATTAAATAATCTCAGAGTGGTTGATTGGATCCATTTGCACATCTCTTGTATGAGTCTAATCGTTATAGGGATGAATCTTTTACTCGAAGGATTATCTGAGCCTTCTGCCAAGCATAAGTTTCCTGCATCTATTTAGGGTCAGTGACTTTGTTCCCATTGGTCGCATCAAGATAATCAGGCTGGGAAGTGTTTTGTTTAGTCTAGTATTCGATAAGGATTTGGCACGGTAATGGTGCAGCGGGGGCGGTCTGTCGGGGAGTCAGACCAATGTAGGTTTCAGGTTTCGAAAGGGTAGATGTGGTCTTTTGCAAGGGATTAAAGATTCATTTTCTTTGGATTGGAGATTTCTGTTAGGGATGGTTTCAGTTGCCTTGGGAAGGTTGTGGTATTCTCGGGTTTTTGGTTGTGTTTCTCAGGTTATCTAGTATGTCGGGGATGGTAATGAATGATTTCGATGATGAAATCTAATTTAAGTGGGGGAGAGTTGTAATGCCCTATTCCAAATCAATTCCTAGTCTGAGGCTGAGGTTGGAAGATCGATCATTATAAGGATTAGGGCTTTTGAAAAGGTAAGATCTAGGCCTATTTGGGTGCGGGTGATGTATTAGAAGTGATCCGGATGTTCGGTTCGTGTTTTGGAGCCTAGGGGTATTTCGGTAAAGTGTCAGTTTGTGTTTTTGTGGAAAATGGATTTTTGTTTGGAAGGTTTTAAGAAACGTATGAGTTGATATAATTGTAGGTCTTCTCGTTACCTTTCCGTAGATATAAGGATCGTCGGAAACGGGCTTATAACGAAGAAGTTATGGCCTTCGGAAGTTTGGTGGTTTTCAGGCGTAGCCGAGTACGCGGGACGTACACAAAGCGTACGTAGGGTGTACTAGTGAAGAAGGCAGCACATGGGGCGTACCTTGGAGTACGCTGGGCAGACTGACCAGGATGGTCGCGGATTCTCTTTGGAGTACGTTGGGTGTACCATATGTACGCCCAGCGTACTCTAATCAGACCCAAACCCTATTTTAGGGTCTTGGACCCTATTTAAGCTCCTTATCTCATAACCTAACCCTAATATATTCAACCTCCATCCCTCTAAACCCTAGAAATCGACCCTTAGCCCCCATTTGAGTGATTGTAGAGCTTCAAAGTGATTTTTGTGTGTTTTGGTGCTTAAGGAGGAAGAAGGGACTTCTTGAAGAGTCATTATTTGACTTAGAGCTTTTGGATCCAAGCTTTATGCACCTAGATCTATCTTCTGGAGGTATAAAGTCTCAACCTTGACAACTCTTTCATGTAGATCTTGCTAAGTGGTATTTTGTTATGATTTTGGTCCCTTTGAGGTGGTTCCTGTGAGAAGAAGTTACTCCAAATCGTTTGAGCTTCATATTTGGTCCTTATTGAGGTTATGGAGTCATAAAGTTTGGATCTTGACGGGTATATACCTTCCATGCATGATTTGGTAGTCATTTGATGAAGTTTGGGACTTAAGCTTTTGATTTGGGTCCCATTGAGTTATGATAAACTTTATGACTTAAGAAGTCCCTTGAAATCAGATCTCGAAGTTTGGATTGAGGTCTTAAGATATTAATTAAGACATTTTGGGAGTGATTTTGCCCTTTTGGAATTTGTCTTCCGTGTTTGGGCGTCATGAAGCCATGCAAAGGATTAAATCATTCGACTTTATGGATCAAGTCACTTATATTTAGCCATTTTGAGTTTTTGGACGTCTTGGATTAATGGATTAAGAGTTAGGATTGAGTGTTGGTCAATAGGAGGGTATGTTTGGCATACAAGCCTGTACGCGCAGTGTACAAACTCTTAAGCATGTACGCTTAACGTACAAGCTGAGTACGCCCCGCGTACTCATCAGAGTGGGACTTCGGTTTCGGCCATCTTTTGGGCTTTGTTGTATTGGGCCTTGTTCGGCCATCATGTTTTGGGTTGATATTTAATTGTAGAGGCCCGTTATGGTTTTGGGCCTAATTTGGAAAATTGGGCCATGGATTGGGCATTGGGTAGTTTTGGTATTTGGGCCTTGTGGACTATTAGGTTTGGGCCTAAGTCTTGGTCCGAAAGTAGGTAAGGGGTAAATTGGTCATTTACCCTAGTAAGGGATTTACGATTATGTATTGGAACCCATTTGTTGAGTGGGTGTTGCTTTGACTTTGATAGTTCGGGGATCTGTCAGCCAGCAACCGGAGATTTTCTGTTTGATTCAGCAGAGCGAGGTGAGTCTCCTCACTATATCCATGGGTCGAAGGCACCAAAGCTGACCCGTTACGTGTTATGTGGTATGCTAGTTGTCTATGTGATAATTTCATGGAAGATCCTGGGGGGAGCCCATGGCATTCCAGGTAAAGACCATGTAGGAGCCCATGGAACTTGGATATCAGACCATGTGGGGGAGCCCATGGGATTCCAGGTCAAGACCATGGGGGAGCCCATGGCAACTGTATGTATGTTGCATGTTATTCTGTGGTTGTATGTTATATGGTTTTTTAGGGAACTCACTAAGCTTTGTGCTTACGGTTTTCAGTTTATGTTTCAGGTACTCCAATTTTCTAGTGGAAGAGCCCGGGATGATTGCAAGGCACACACCGCATGTTTTCGCCTTCTATGAATTACTCTTATTTTATGATGTTTTGCTAAAACTTAGGTACTCTGATTTTAAGGAAAAGATATGTATTAACATGTAACACTCTTAAAAATTCCAACCAATTTAAACTTTTCAAAAACAACCCAGTTTCGTTAAGTTATTACAAAAAGGTTTTCAATACAATTATTATCAGAGTCTTCCCAGAACCATATCATAAAACATAAACATGAGGAGCGGTACGATCACGCCTTTGCCTTGCCACGGTCTCCTGAAGTACCTGAAACATTTAAACCACAACTGTAAGCCCGAAAGCTTAGTGAGATACCCCCAAAATACCAACCACATATACCATACACATAACATGTCATATCATAACAAAACATAGAACAGCCATGCACTTCGGGTCTACTGTGTGACTGTTCCACCGTACCGTGCCTTCAGTCCACCTAGTCCACCCTCCGAGTCTAGCCATATACATCGAGTCTACAGTGTGATTGGTCCGCCCACACCGGGCCTTCAATCCACCTGGTCCACTCTCTGAGTCTACAGTATGACTGGTCCGCCCGCACTGGGCCTTCAGTCGGCCTGGTCCACTCCCCGAGCCTCGGCAGACCGCTTGTTGGGCCTTCGAGATAACCGGTCCGCCCTGGGTATGTTGGCCTACAGCACAAAGCAGGACCCGCCTCAACCCAACCCCAGTCCAACAACCATGTGCACATAAACATACAATCATATAACAATTCACATCGAATCAAACCGGTCTAGTAGATCACATAACATAACATCATCCTAACCAGGATACTGACCTAACCGGTCACTAGCATAGCATCATCCTATATACCAGGATACCAACCTTAACCAGGTCTCTAACATATACCATCGTAACTACCAGGATGCAAACATAGCAACGATACCCGAATTACAATCCGATAAAGGGCCTGCTTTGGTGCCGTAGACCCTGTTGATATAGTGAGGATAACTCACCTCGCCACTGATGACTGAAAAGATAAGATCACGCTGCTCCAACCTCCGACACGAACTCCACCACTGATCAATACCAAAAGCCTAAGCTCAATAAGTACCAATATTTACCGAAATACCCTCGGAGGTCAACTGGTCAACTCTTGGTCAAAGTCAAAGTCCTCAGTCAAAGTCAACCTTCCAGACTGACTCTACTCGCCGAGTCAACCCGCTGACTCGTCGAGTCCCTATACTCAGAACTCCCAGTCCACGACTTAACTCGCCGAGTCTCCCCAAGACTCGCTGAGTCCAACAAACTCTGAGTCCTTTCTCGCTCAACTCACCGAGTCGTCCCTCGACTCACCGATTCACAGCTCAACCAAAAAAGTTAGGACTCCACAACCAGACTCGCCGAGTCCAAGGCAACATTCAACATACTTGCCGAGTTGTTCTTCCAACTCGTCGAGTTCCTGTCTATCTTCATCCAACTCGTCGAGTTCACCCATGTGACTCGCCGAGTACCTCTAGTTCTTAATCCATACAGTGGCTTTCCAAGCCATGCAGGGGCTCCAAACCATAGATCCACTCCCCTACAACCCATTCATCACGTAAAGTGGCAAACTTTACGTGAATCCAAAGAGATCTAAGCATAATACACTCTTGGGCTAAGGTTTGGGACAAAAGAACTTCACCAACAACTCTTGGGCATAGACTTTATGGCTTCTTGGATCATTAACAGCCTAGATCTGAGGAAGCAACCTCAGATCTTACACCAAACTCGAGATGGACCTCATTTATGCCCCCAAAAACCCCCACAATTGATAGATCTAGATGCACAAAAGCTCAAACAATAGATTATTACCTCAAATGAAAGCTCCAACTAAAGAATAAGCTAATTCTCTGCAAAGCCCCTTGCTCCAATCTTCTTGCTCTTCAATTTCCCTCCAAGATTCCCTCCTCAAAGGCTCTAATCTCTCACAAAGGAAAGCATACACGAATCTAGGGCTTCTGGAACTCAAAGGGAAGGTAAAGAGGTTGGGGAGAGGGTATCATGTTCTTTATATAGGGCTCAACCCCCGGGATTAGGGTTTTCTCCTTTCAACATCAACTCGTCGAGTCCCGGCTATTGACTCGGCGAGTTGGTCACTTAACCCGCGACCAAATCCCGCTCCGACTCGGCGAGTCGAAGTACCTACTCGTCGAGTCCCCGCCTTAATTTACACTTTAGCCCTTGAACAATACTTATGAATTTTCAGGATGTTACATAACGATTTATTAATCTTAGTACAAAAAAAATTTTGTCATGATTTTCGAGTCGTTACAGCTTTCTTGTCTTGAAGAAGAAGAAGTAGAAGAATAAGAAAAAGAAGGTGATCTTTTGGTGGAGCTTGCAAGGGATCAAGATTAGCATCACTGCATATTATCTCTGGACCTTTGTAAGTGTCCAAGTTCTTTGTTTTATGTCATTTGGTGGTTAGATCTTGAATATTATCCAATGTTCCTCATGTTTAAGCAAGTTCGGAGGGAAGAACTCATAAAGTTGGCAACTTTATGACTTTCCTGAGTCCCAGGAGTATTATATGTTATGGGTCTAGTCTTTGATGGAAGATCTTATCATTTGCCTAAGTTTTGTCATTTAGGGTTCATATTTTGACCTAAGATGGATCTTAGACATGTATTGGACATATATATCTATAAAGCTTCCACCTTTATGATAGATTTGGTATTAGAAACCCTTCTAGAGTAGTTAGGTTAAGGATTTTTTCGGACCAAGGGCTTAATGATTAAGATATTATGGATTTTGGCTTTATTTGGACCTAGGGTTTGAGATCTTGATCTCTTTGGGTGTCTTAATGGATAAAGTTGGAAACTTATCCATTTAGACAATAATGTGGACCAAATCTGAACTTTGGAGCCCTTAGGATCGAGGGAGGCAACTTAATCCATTAAGTTGTTGAAGACTTAGTGCCTACGGCGTGGCACCAGGTCGCCACGGTGTGCTGATAAGAAATATAGCGATGAACTTTTGCTGGAGGGCCACGACATGGCCAAGGTGACCACAACGTGACGGTTGGCTAAATTCAACGTTTACTAGTTGACTTTGACCATTGACTTTTGACCTGGGTTGACTTTTGTCCAATATGGTTGATTTAAGTATCTAGTCTAAGGTTGGGCCTTGTATAGTGTGAAAGGAGTATTGTAGCGGTGGTTGCATGGCTTTGAGATGAGTGTTATTCAGCTTTATGATTCAGGTGAGTCTCTTCACTGTACTCTTGGGTCGAAGGCACGAATGTCGGCCCACTAGATTATGTTTGTAGGGTGATGGTTGTCTTTGTGACACTTGCTGATATGCATGTATGTTCTTGTTGTCTTTGTGACTCATGCTTATATGTTTGTATGTTTATGTATGTGGGGTGAAACGGACCGGAGGTTGATACGGACCCGACACAGCTACAAGTTGTTATATATAGTCATTATGGACTCGAGGTTGATACGGACCCGGGAGTTGAAACGGGCCCGACACAACTACAAGTTGTTACATAGAGTCATTATGGACTCGGGAATACGGACCCGACACAACCATGTGATGTTATATTTGTATATATGTTATATGTAGTATTTTGGAGAACTCACTAAGCTTTGTACTTACAGTTTTGTGGTTTAAACATTTTTAGGTACTTTTAGTTTTAAAAAGAAGAGGCCGACTTGATCGCAATGCATCCCCTGAAGATTTATTTTACAATGATTATTTATGATTTTACTCTGATGTTTTGAGAATACTCTTACTCTAATCATATTTTGTGATAATGTATGAATGGTTTTGACTTATTTAAAATGAAATTTTTACTCGTTATTTTTGGGATGTTACATATGACCGATTTTTGCTGGTTTTGCTCATGACATCCTACGTGGGACAATTATTCCTGAGGTGTTCGGGGATGTTGATGTTTTTGGCCACCACGGCCTCGACTGCTTGTTTGCTTAGGTTTTATGGTTTGACTTAGGTCTTGTGTTCTAAATATCGTAAATTCTTCATACGATCTCGGATTTTAACGATCTTTATATACACACGTTCGTATTTAAGTTTACAACTTTTGTGTAGGTTACTCCCATTAAAAAATAATATATATTTACTTACGATCATTATATCCATACGTTCTTTATGAATGTATGTATAACGTGCATACATACATTCATAAAGAACGTATGGATATAAAGATCGTAAGTAAAAATATAATACTTTTTAATGGGAGTAATCTAAACGAAAGTTATAGTATATTTAAATACAAACGCATAGATATAAAGATCATTAAAATATGATATCTTATGAAGAAGTTACAACGTTCAGAACACAATAACTAAGCAACCAAACAGTCGAGGTCGCGATGACCATAAACATCAACAGTCCCGAACACCTCATTAATGATCGTCTCACGTACCATTTTATGGGTAAAACCTGAAGAAATTGGTCATAAGTACTAAATGTGTACAAAAACAACAATGACTTATTTTGCAACATAAAAATATTAAGGACTAAATGTGTACAAAGTGGGAAATATATTACCATATGAAGTCATTTTTTGTTCAGTTTACCTGGAGCACCCGGTCACAATGACTGAATGTGTACAGTTTAAACAAGTTAAAGGGATAAATATGAACGAAAAAAACTCAGTGACCAAATATGTACAAATCGAAAAATATTATATCTTTTTAAGTCATTATTCCTTGTTTTTTCTTCGTTAAAAGTAAAAAATGTGACTATTGTTTTCTGAGAAAATTACAAATTTAACATAATTTTCTAAAAAATAATAAAAAAAAATAAGAAATCACCCAAAGCCATCCAAATTGCAGATTACCTTCACATCCTGCAAATTCATTAATTCGGCTGCAATTTTGTTATTTGGTTTGTGATTTTGGCGAAAGTATAAACATTTTTTTTCCATTTTGGCACTATTACATCGCAAATAACACGCACTTTCCTCTCCAAAATCTCATTTGAGACTTACTTGAGATTGTCCAAATATGTATAAGGTTATGCATTTACAATCTCATTTGAATAGAGGAAATTTCATATGAGATTTTGGAAAGGAAATCATATATACAAGGTGCCATCGGCAATTTCGTGCCAAAATAGCAAAATTGGAAAGAAAAAAAAAATTTATATACTATATGGGTTAAAATTTCAAATGACGAGATTGTAGCTTGTGAAGGCCCATCTACGATTTCCATGGGTATATGGATCAATTTATAATTTTTTAGGAAGGTTGACAAAACTTGGCTATATTTGTCCCTTTTTTTCTTGTTCTCATCCACCATCTGAATGTGAGATCTACTTCCCCCTTAAAATTCCGTTGTTAAGTTTGCGTTACCTTTTCTAAATCCCATGTTAATCTTTCTGTTAATTTGTTGTGTGATTAAAAAAAAAAAAAAAAAAAGAACGCATGATTATCTTAAACTATAAACTCACGTATTCAGACCTACAATTTTAATGAACATCAAACTAAAATCGTAAGTAGACATGTATTTCCATGGAATGAGTTATGATTTGGTGTTGACATCCTTGAGTTGCTGAATAATAGTTGATGGGTGTTGGACCAATTTGTGTTGAATACAATTAATTAAGGATCTTGAATTAAAATGGGTACATGATTGTTTTACAAAATCTTGCTACTTCTTAAATTCAAAAATATTTGCTAAGAATAGTTTTCAAATCTGCAGTATTTCCTTCTCCCATTTCAACTTTCTTCATTTCCTTATCAATTTCAACCATATAACTACTTATTGCAAAAAAAGGGGAAAAAACATATGGCTATTTAAAAAGAGAAATTAAATATCCTCCTACCTTTTGATCCTACATATCCTCCTACCCATTTAAATGATAACATATGTTATATTAGTATCCTAAAATATCATTAAATGAACATTAAATGTTACACATGTCACCATTTCATTGGGTAGGAAGATATATAGGAACAAAAAGTAAGAGGATATTTAATTTCTCATTTTAAAAAACAGTTTTGAAAATACAAGTTTGTGAGGCATCATAATCTCTTACACTCTTCATCATTCTACACAAAAGTAACCTCATCCAATGACACAACGACACATCAGCCACAAGGAGTTAGCTTTGAATTTCCCGCACCTCGAGGGTTGTCATCTTTCCAATCATCAAAAGCCCTTGCCCTGTCCTCATCCTCATCATCATCATCTTCATCATCTCCACCACCTGCTCTCGGCTTCCACTTGTCGTTATGCCACGAAGAATTCGCTTCCTCTATCATCTTCGCAGTCCTCTCTTGCCATTTATTCATCATATCCATCTCCTTCATCCCAGCTTCTTCTATGCTCATTGTTGGCAATCTTAAAACAAACAAAAGCATTATTCAGCAACTATCAAACAACCCCTTACTGATTAAAACGTTTTTTTTTTTTTGAAGTATAGAAGTGACATGAGAATTTTACAAAGTGATGATACCTGTGACCAGGTTGGAAAACTTGTGCAGCAATCCTTTCTCTATCATTTGTTAGAAGACTTCCACCACCCACGAGACTAGCGGGCCCAAACAAGAGTGGTTGTTGGTGTTTATGATCGTGTGGCTGTGATACATTTGCTCTTCCCTCCAAAACATCCTGAGCAAAAGTAGCACATGTTATTGGTGTTGCTGGTTTCATGTATCGAGCACGAGCAGCAGCGTTTCGATGCCAGTCTTGTACGGTTTTCGCGCGTTCCTCCAGAATAGCCTCCGAAATTTCAATACCTCCTTCCTACAAATAACAATAATATTAATATTATTAATAAAGAAGATGGAGATTTTATCTTTTTGGGAAATATTCCTCCGTACTTGCGCTTGCTTTTCCTTTATTGCCGAAAGCATCTCCTCCTCTTTCTTCAGCATTTCGATTAGATCCAAAGCCTATAAAAGAAAATGAAAAGGTGTGAATAAACAAATTGAAGCAAAAATCTGTTTCACCACATCACATGACACATTGACACTAAGTCACTAACCTTACAGATAGCCAATGAGATTGTTGTAAGCCATGCCTACAAATTTAAAATTCACAAAATTTCAAACGTTAACATAATCAATCGAGTGCGTTCAGGAACTAAAAATGTGTCTAAAACCCACCTCCCTTTCCTCATCATCATCAAGCACATCATCATCATCATCATCATCATTATCATCATCCCTAGGAGAAAGAGTAGATGTAGAAAGGGGGGCTGCAGCTTTAGTTGAACGCCCACGTCGTTCTTTGCGTTCCTTTAATTCTAATAGTTTTGACTCTGCAGCACGTTGCCTCTTAAACCTAGCAATCTACAATCACCCAACTAAATCTTTATATTTCTAAAACAGTTACTTATTTAATTAGTAGGAGGTAAAGCTATATTACCTTCTTAGCCCTTCTATCTACAACACTATGTGTTTCCAATTCATCTTCAGGTACAAGCTCCATTGCATCACAGAATGCAAGAAATTCCTATACATTCAAAGTCAGCTGTGTTGTGTGTGTATGCATTATGTATATATAAACATATCTTAAATTGATAATAACAATACCTTTATCTTAGACTGTGAAACCTTCAAATTTTCTATCCTGTCATCATGCCCACTTTTCTCTATCAATTCAGCAATATAAAATGGCACCTGTTCCCA
The DNA here is from genome assembly GCF_051521515.1 of Lactuca serriola. Taxonomy (NCBI): domain Eukaryota; kingdom Viridiplantae; phylum Streptophyta; class Magnoliopsida; order Asterales; family Asteraceae; genus Lactuca; species Lactuca serriola. Next base: position 308,242,575 of record NC_136410.1, on the reverse strand, counting down.
TAACAACCCAACTTCAAAACCCTATAAACAATCTTACAAAAAGACAAGTCTTGCTATTGTATATACAACACAAAAATGAGAGCAAAGAGCTCTATCTTTTTCATGGAGTTGATTGAGAAACAACCAAAAAAAAGAGACTAAGTTGTATCATTGATCATTTGATCCAACAACGCATGAAGCTAACTTTGAAGAATATGACATAAAATCTACGAAATAACAAAACAGCACAAGCACATAAGTTCTATATGAAGAACAAACAAGGTAATGATGATGATAATGATACAAACTAGTATTTACCAGAATATATTTGAGATTTGTAGTACTGATATCTTCCTTAGTCTCGTTAGCTGAAAATAACCCTAATTTGCTAATCATTTCCTCGCACTGTTGTAATGCTTCGCAGCCCTTTCTCAATGTCTCCTATAAATAACGAAAAATTATGATCCCATAACATAATATACACATATATGTATATGAACAAGAAGAAGAAGATATATGTATGAATACACACCTTGTCAACGGCAGAATCGGTTGCGAGAAGGTGAATTTTATGAGCCTGCTCGAAGAGTGTAGGCAGAGACATGTCTTCCATTTTGAGCGAAACCATCGTCGATCTCAAACTGTTGCAACCCAATGAAACTTGAGAAAACAAAATTCATGACAGAAGAAAACTATCTTTTTGTAATTTCTTTCAGACATTTCATCAAACGGTTGCTTTGCATCTATATAAACTAGCCACATAACCTCGAACAAGTAGAGATTAGAGAACAGCAAGAGTAAGAGCTTTAGGAAAATGAAAAATCAAAAATTTTCAAGCAATTCAATCAAATGACCTGTAGTAATGCCAATAAAAAAAGTCCAAGCTCATACAAAATGACTTAAAACGAAAAAAGTACAGAGAATGAAAACTACCTGGTCGATGCGGAGGTTAACGGTGGTGGTGGTGGTCGATGCGGCGTAGTGAGCTAAGGAAGATGATGAGGTGACGATGGAAAGAGGAGGCGATGAAATAATTGTGGTCGATGCTTGCCACTGTAAATAATCCGAAAAAAGCACTGATAGAATAATAAAGTTGCAAAGTCGATGCAGGTTAACGTTGGTGGTGGACTGGTGGTCGATGCGACGGAGTGATCTGAGGAAGGTGATGGGAGAGATCGATGGAAGCAGGAGGCGATGAAGAAATGGAGGGGTGTGATGTAAAAGATGAGGTTAAAAGCAAAGATATTGTCAAGATTCAAGAAAATCATTAAATTTATAAATTTTTAAGGTTTTATTCTTTTTGTTTTATTCTTTTAAGGTTTTACCCTGTAATTTTTAGTTTTATTTTTTCAACCGTTTGCTACTTTCTCTAAAATAAAATTCCTTAGAAAACTTTTGAGGTTATTTTTAGCTGAAAAATTAGCTGTTAGCTGAAAAGCTAATTGTTAAATAAAAAAGTAGCTGACCGTTGAAAAACTAACTAATAAAAAATAACGTTTGGTAAAAATAGCTAAAATATATAAAATTACATAAAAGAACATTACATTTAAGAGTATTTGTTTCCTCTCTTTCAAAAAAAAAAGTATTTGTTTCTATAATTAATTAAAGGGTATATTTGGAAAATTTTTAAAAATCTCCTAGAAAGATAGTCTAAATAGGTTTTTAAAAAACTAGTTTATAAGCTACCTTTTAGCTTGCCAAACACGACAAAATAAAAAAACTTGAAAAATAAACTAGTTGTGGAGCGCCAAACACAGTCTTAATGAAATAACGTTCGTAACTGTTTTTGGTTTTACTTTAATATTTACTACATTTTTTCAGTTTTATGACATAATATATAAGCCTTAGCATTTAGCAAGTTAACCAAACAATATTTTTGTAACTAAAACTATTTTCGTTACAAAAATATATACATAATTAACGTTATTTAATCAAATTTTGTAATTAATACAATATATATTGTTAACACTTATTTTAGGTCGGCCGCACGTCTTACACCTGAAATAGTCTATATAGTTATGTTTACTTAATCAACTATTGTGCATATAAAACAAGATTCAATTTTTTAGGTCAGTTTTGTCTTTTAAAATAATAATCCCTACAAAATACTTAGACAAGCATGAACAATATGATACCTTAAGAAAGTACAAATTTTGTTTTATAAACATCTTTTCGTATATTTTGGTACATTTTATGCATATATTATCATCATGCCACTGAATAGAAATAAAATGGTTCATCTTATTCATGTATGTCCATGACATATGTTATTGAACTATTTTAAATGTCAAAAAACTTCATAACAATTCTCAAGAAACTTCATTAAAATGGTCAACAAACGTTACTATTTGATTCATGCCAAGTGAGGCAAACTACCTAAACCACAAACAAAATTAAAACTCAAGAAACTTTATGAAAATGGTCAACAAACTTTACTACTGATTCATGCCAAGTGAGGCAAACTACCTAAGCCACAAATAAATTAAACTAGTTCAAGATTGAATTTGAAAAAGGGTTTTATTGATTTATTAGCTTTTTAAAAAGTCAAAACTTTAAAATATATCTGAAAAATTAATAAAAATATTAAAACTTTTGAAAATAGTTTTTTACCACCCTAAAATGTTATTTTTCATAATTCACAATATTTTGATTTTTTAAAACATCTTATAACTTATAAAGATGAAAAAAAAAACTATAATATCTTCATTAAAATCTAACCCTTTTAGCTTATAACTTAATATTTTTACATAAAATATTATATATAAAAATTTTAAATAGTTCTAAATATGTAAGTATATCTTTTTGGCCATTTGACATATATAAGTTAATCCAAACATTTGAAGAAAATAATTATCATCCTATAGCTTTTTGTCATCACATAGTTAACTAAACATTTTTAAATTTTTTATAATTACATAAGCTAATAAGCATTTTTATCAAAGAAATGTTTATTAAGTTCAACCTTAATATTCTCCAATTTCTTTATAACACCCTTAGCTTCCTGGTCTATCTTGATAGTTGATCCTATACGCATTTATGTATCTTTAGTTCAAAATTACCACTTCATCCTCTTCAACTTCATATGACTCATTTGGAAGTTTTGGATCAAAACATTCAACAAAGTAACATTTTTTTCTTTGGATCCTACATAAATATTAACAAGCAAATAGGGTTCATAACATTTATTGCTTCAGTCTAACAGTTAATGGAAAAACATTTACCACAAAATTAGGTGCAACTTTAAACCTTGGTGTAGGGTTATCCTATACAAAGAGGTCCTAATTTGGGATTGTAATCCTCAATCACAAGGATATTGAGAATGCACCTCCATATTTGATTTAGATAGGTAAGAGGAAGAAGACATGGCCTAGATTTCCTTATTTGATCGGCGTTATGCATCCATTCTCGAGTTGGATTGAGAAGCAATCTAGGTTTTAAATAACACCATATATGTGTAAGTAAGTTATTATGTTAAAAACCATTGCCGATATGATACAATAAAAAATGCCAAAATACATACATGAAGAACAGTTAAGTATAATATCCAATCAATAATGAACTTACGACATTAGTTTGTCCATTGATGCATTTGACCGCTTCATACACGATGATGGATATAACAAGACACGTGATAAGAAAATCCAATAATTAACATTGATATGATGTTGGCGAGTGACGAGATCGTCCGAAATAAAGAGTCTTCAACTCAATAAATGATGCTTATGTTGTCCTTATAAACAATAAAAGACAATAAAAATGTTTGTTTCATTAGAAAAGATAGTGGATCGAACAATCCGTCAACAATATAAAGTTAAAATAAAACAAGAATATAGATTCATTTGCTCTTGCACAATGAATTATACCAAGAACAAAATATCAAATCTATAAGACCAAATTTGTCGTCCCTCCTTCGAAGAGCTTCTATTGTGCCATAATTTACACACACAACGCCACAAATGTGTGAAATAGGAAGGCAAATGAGAAGCCCTTGAGGGAGAGTTAACAACTTTTGCCTCAAGTGAACCTAATAATCTACACACACTACACCGTGGATGTTTGAATTTGGAATGGCTTGGCCATTGGCCTTTTATAGGAGGTTAGGATTGATGTAGGTGGGGTTTGACTTTGTTGCACAAAGTCAATTCCTTGTGGGTGGAGAATAAAACATCTAAAAGATCTTATCTAAAACTTGGCAGTGGATAAAAGAAAACATGTGTCATTACATTTTTTGCCCTATATGGACTTTTAGCATTTTCGTAAATTGGCAAAAAAACAAGGTCTTCACGGTGAATTCAACCCCAAAGTAGCATAGGACCAAGAGCATCAAGGCATCCAATGGTAATGCTCCTAATCTTCATATCTCAAATTTGGAACAAAATCTTTGGAGTAAATTACATGAATGGTCCCTATGTTTTGGGATAGTTTGCGTGTTTGTCCCTAACTTATTATTTTAATTCGGAAGGTCTCTACTGTTTGTTTTTGTTATGTGTTTGGTCCCTGTCTTACCTAAAAAGACTATTATTTGAATAGGAAAATTGTGAAAAAAGTAAGGTAAGATGAGGGGTGTGGTTGAGGGTATGTTTATTTAAATAAATTAATAAATCAATGGCAAAAATAGTCTTTTTAAGTAAAACAGGGACCAAGCGCATAACAAAAACAAACAATACCTTCTGCATTAAAAATATAAGTTAGAGACCAAACGTGCAAATTACCTAAGCCATAGGGACCATTCGTGTAAATTTACTAAGGTTTCAAATGTCAATGGGAGAGGCATCTATAATTGCAACCATATCTTTAATCCATACACCCAAAAAGTTTTCAAACATGTTGGGAATATGGCATTTCAATTACATTTAATTCAACTAGTTGCAAACTAGCTTTGCCTAACAAATAATTATGATGCTAGATCTCATTCCATTAAACTACATACAAAATATGGTGAATGCAAAACAATTTCATCCCCTTTTATCCATCTCCACAACAAGAATAAGTATGAAATAGAAGCAAAAAAGCTTGATTGAGATGATAGAGTAATGTATTCTTTAATACCAACAAACAACAAAAAAAGAACCATCATATTAAACAGTAAGTAAATGTGGTAAATTAAATTCCATGGGTTGTAAAATTGAATGTTGAAATCCACCGTTTCAAAGGATTTTGTGAATTTCAGTAAAAACCAATTCCCTACTTATTCACAATCAAAAGCAAGATTGGAAACCAATTCCAATTCCATCAAAATCCCACAAGATCCAACAATCCAAGACGTTTTTTTTTTTTTTCTCTATCTGATCTAACAAATTTCTTTAAAACAAGAACATACAATACACTCCAATTTCCAATAAACACTACAAAGATTACCACAAATAATCCAATTTATAGTTTCATAGCCATTTGTAGAACCTTACATGTAGCATTGAGAGGAAAACAGAAAGTGCCCCTAGTACATCAACACCACTCAGCTTCACAACAAATGAAAATTACGTATTTGCCCTCTCATTACAAACAAGTCACCTTTTTGCCCCCTTATGACTCAAATCCATGTATAAAGCAACACAATATCAAAATTTACCATCTTTCTCTTGGCTTTCCATCTGGAAACACAGGATCAAGAACTTTTTCTTCATCTTGATTCGCTTCTTTCCCTTGACTCATTTTCACATTTTCATCATCTTCATCAAAATCAGGAGGCATATCATCATCACCATCATCATCATCATCATCATCATCCATTTCATTACTCACCAACTCATCAAGATCCGACCAATCCTCTTCTTCCACCTCATCCTCTTCATCCCCACCATCACCCTCATCACTTTTCACCACACGCCCTCTAAACCTCTGAACAGAAACCAAAGCACGAAGCTTCTCTTTAATAATCAACAACCGATTTTTATCAACCAATTGTGAATCACGATACGCGTCTCTTAAAAACACAGAATCACGGTCTCCTTTTAAAGACACATAAAACATATCAGGGTGTCTTATAAGCATCCCTCTAAGTTGTTGACTGAATCTAAACTCTTCACGAAAATGAGTTAAATGGTCAACTAAAGTTCTTTTTTCAACTGTAAGACTCAATATCTCGTGTACAACAGCACAAGCATGTTTTTCTTTTTCAGCACTACCAGGTCTTAATGAGGAAAAATCTGAATAAGGTGAGATGAAAGGCATGTCTCTGAATTGAGAAATACGTCTCATTTCACCTTTTGAAAGTTGAAGACCCTTTGGAAGTCTCACTCTGTTGAACTTTGGTGGTCTATCAATGATTAAATCTCTCTTTTCTGCTTCTTTGGCTAGTTTATCTTCTTCTTCAAGCTCTTGAAATGAGACTGCAAGTTCAGGGTCCCAATGTGTTAGCTCTAAAGATGGGCCTCTATCGGTTCTTACAACTCTAAAGTACTGTGGGTACCTTTGACAGATTGTGTCACGGAACTCTAATGGAAGGCCAAGATCGTTCTTCAAATGAGCTATCTTTTCTACAAGGATTCGTTTGTCTAATGACATCATTAGTAGTTTTCTTAGTTTAACAACTAATAGATCTTCCATTTCGTTTCTGACCTTCATTTCTTCAAGATATAATCTTTCGGCTTCAGGTGTTAGTTTGAATCTGAGGGAGTAAACCCCTTCTTCTTCGATCTCAAATACACCAGGAAACTTTCTCAACAGTGCGATGAAGCGTCTGCGTTTTTGAAGCCCTAATGCTTTTCTAAACCTACCTAAATCACGAAGTTGCATAACTCTATCGGGTTGACTCAGTAAGATTTTTCTGATTTTCATAACTAGTTTCAGCTTCTTGTCTCGTTGAATCACGTTATCGAAAGGAAGCTCTTTCCTCCTCTTCACTATTGCTTGAATCGGAGAAATACGGACATGGTTTTTCCCAAAATTACCGCCGAAACTCCCCGCTTGTAAATTCAAACTCTTCCCTAAAAACGGTGTCTTTTCAAGTGGTGTTTTAGAAACTGAAACAGGATTCTCCAAGGAAAATCTAGGTTTTTGAATTCGAGATGTTTGGTGTAATATGAAGAAAGGTAAAGTGGTAAGAGATGATGCCATTTGAGGTCAAAATTGCAATAACTTTAGCAAATCACAGAAGAAATTCGTCATGCAGATATGTAGCTATCATTGGAAAGCTAAAACCTTGCAATATATACGCAGCGAGGGAGAGAGATTGATGAAATAAGGACTTACAGGCTACCGTGTACGATTTGGGATTAGGGTTTATAAAATCTGAACACGTTGATGTGGGGTTTATGTGATTGCTCTCGCCTTATCTTCCTCATGATGAGTCATGAAACTAGATTTGAGGTATATTACCGATTTATTAAAAATTGCATTTTGTACAAAATTAGACCCTCTATTTATGAAACTCGCACATATGGCCCCTTATCCTTGTATACAATATTTTATGGATCAAGAGTGCGACAAATGACAATACTAGAACTAATTAAGTTCGTAACCTAGTTAAAAGATTTGTGTACCATTCATAAGATTCATAACGAATCATAGAGAACTTGTTCTAAGACTAACATATTAAGGTCGAGACTCAAGACACATAGGATTATGAGACAGCGTAATAAAAGACACGATAACAAATAAATTAAAATATTACCATATAGTTAGTAATTCTTTTCACTTTCATTTAACCACTGAATGAAAATTATCATCTAAATAGATATTTATTTCATAACCAACTTGATAAAAAATTAAGAGGATCATTCTATATTTCTATATACTTGTTGAGATGCATATTCTTACAAGGGTGATGATTTGTATATAATATTTTTTTTTATTCATACATAATAATTTATGTTTTATATAGTTGTATGATACAACCTTCTAAAATATAAATTGTTATATATAATTAAAAGAAATATTATGTATAAATCACTCCCTTCGTATAAATATCGCATGTTAAATTTATGAATTTAATGGAATCATTAGTAAATGTTGGCATCGACACTTGATTAGGAGAAAAGTCACAAATTCACAATCACAATATGGATCGTAATACATATATTATAAGTTAAAAGATGAATATGCAGATTTACAAATAGTCCAGGGAGCAGTTTTGTATGAAACTCAAAGGGGTTTAAGGGGTTCTCGCTTCTCACTCATCGGTAGATCTTGCCGGTAATAATCGGAGGAAAAACGGCGATGACGAAAAAACAAGGCCGGCGAGCAGCGGTTAAGTCCGACCGCCGATCAAGCAGTTCAGTGCCTTCAAATTGCGAGGATTCTTCAAGCCGTGTCATAAACCCTAACAAACGCCTTAGTATGCTCAACACTTTACTCATCCTGATCGTATCTCCTGCCATTTCATCATATGTATACCGTATGCTATACGCTTCGAATACGGACCTAGATTCTTCGCTTCCGTACGTATACCAACGAGGCTTAGTGAAGACTGACATCAATTACCAAGAAATCCTCACTGTATGCATTTAACTAGCTGAATTGTTCAAATTTTTTTTCTGAATTTCTATCCTCTAACAGCAAATAGAAAATCGTTAGAGGTCAATTATAAAGTAGTTCATGAAATTCCACTGAATTTTTAAGCGTCCGTAAAGAATTTGCCGTTCTGTTCTACAATTGCTCTCTGTTGTGAACAAAAGAGTTGTAAATTTCATTATCTTTCTTGTGTTTGTTAATCAATGAAGTGATTCAGGAAAATGCAAAAGTTTCAGAGAATACATCAATTCGGCATTTTCCAAACCCGGTGCTAGCTTACGTTACACCATGGTAACCGACACTTCATTTGATCTATGTGTGTTTGTAGATTTTGGAGATGATAGATATTAGATAGTTAGATCAACCACTGATTTTCTTTTCATTTTCCCAATTACATCTTCAGTTCAATTGTGCAGGAATTCAAAGGGATATGATCTGGCAAAAGAGTTCAACTCTAAGATTACACATATATCACCAGTGTGGTATGATCTAAAAAGGTACTATTGGATTATGATCATAAATCCCATTAGCTTCTCCATCCCTTGTGTTACACATTTTCACATTCTCTTGTCTTGTGTTCTTGTAGTCAAGGAGCTGAGTTTATCCTGGAAGGAAGACATAATGTTGATAAAGGATGGATTTCAGATCTTCGAATGAAGGGAAATGCTCTGGTACTTTCACCTCACCTATTTTCATACCAGTGTTAAAATTTAATATAATTAATTCGTCTCGTTGTTTCTTGTTTCCATGTTGGCTCATTATTGACAGATTTTACCTAGATTTGTACTTGAAGCTATTCCTATGGACATGCTAAAAAAGAAGAAACAGAGGGCTAAAGTAATTGACCTTATTATAACCGAATGCAAGTAAGCATTTCTGCTGTTTCAACCAATTCTAGTACTTCCATGCTTGTCTTTTTACTTAATTTGGTCTTTTTGACATTACAGGGAGATGGATTTTGATGGCATTGTTCTAGAATCTTGGTCAAGATGGGCTGCATATGGTGTCTTGCATGATCCACACATGCGGAAACTGGTTGATTGATAAACTTTTTTATAGTAAAAAAGTTAATAGGGGAAGTATATGATTTCTAAATTTAATTTCCAATTTTGATTAAATATGTTTACAAAATCAGGCACTTCAGTTTGTTAAAGAATTGGGACAATCCATGCATGCTGTGGGGAATCTGCAATTAGTATATGTTATTGGGCCACCACGTTCTGATAAGGTCCAAGAGTATGATTTTGGGCCTGAAGATCTTCAAAGCTTGAGTGATGACGTGGATGGTTACTCCCTTATGACTTATGACTTCTCAAATCCTCAAAATCCAGGTCCCAATGCACCATTGAAGTGGATCACTTCTACTTTGCAGCTGCTCCTTGGTGGCTCTCAGAATTTGTCTCAAAAAATATTTCTAGGCATCAACTTCTATGGGAATGATTTTGTTCTTCAAGGAGGTATGTGTCTGTGTCATATCATACAAGGGCAAAATAGTCATTTTAGGGACGAAATGAAACCACAGGGGTAAATTTGCAACAAAATCTATTTTTTGGACCAAATTTGTAACAAACAGTCTAGCACAGTGACCAAAGTTGTAATTTACTCAACTTTTTATTAGCGTTAGTCCCAAAAGATGTCATATGAGAGCAAAACAGCCATTTTACATTGGTTACGGATCAAAACTGCAACAAAATGTAACCATAGGAGTAAATTTGAAACGACTTTTTATCAACATTGGTATTTCCAATAGTTCAACAAACATATAAGGATAAAATAGTCGTTTTACATGTTATAGGGATTAAAGCTGCAACAAATTGAATTCATGATAACTATTTTGCAACAAAAGAAAGAAAAAATATATATGTTGGACCAAACCCATAACAATCAGTATAAGTTATAACTTACTCAATTTTGTATTAACACACGAAGTCCAATATATGTTAAACACAGTACAAATTGTGAATAATTGGTTGTGTTTTGTGTTATTTGAAGGAGGTTTGGGTGGTGGAGCAATTCTTGGAAGAGACTATCTTTCTTTATTGGAAAAGCATAAGCCTGAATTGCAATGGGAGAAGAAAAGTGGGGAGCATTTTTTCTTGTATTCTGATGAAAATAATAATAACATTGTGAAACATGTTGTCTTCTACCCATCACTTATGTCGATTGCAATGCGGTTGGATGAAGCTCGTTCATGGGGTGCAGGTGTTTCCATTTGGGAAATCGGTCAAGGTTTAGATTATTTTTTCCATCTTTTGTAACTTACTTATCTCTTCTAGTTTCAAACTTTAGGATAAATATTTAATCCAATTTTATTATAATATCCTCCTCATCTTTTGTTTTAGATTCATGTATAATCATTTTCACCTCAAATTCCATTTCTCTATTATGGTTTAAGATTTAGGGTTGAGGGTTAGATACAATTCACTGTAATTTGTGTATCATTTTGATTTTTGACCGGATGAGACTTAACTAGATACGTAGTATTACATTAAATACATTTATTAATGTTTACATTGAACTTGTTGCTCGTTGATGATGATTTTTTAGAAATATCTTATTGAATTAAGCATATTGATGCATGTATCGTACATGGCCTAATAATACAAATAGAAATCAATAATTCATGTAGTACGCCTAGTACATGTAGTACAAGTTCACATGGACTGATTGCAACATCTAAGATTTTACAATAGAGGGGTGATTAGATTAGACCGGACTAAGAGCATATATAATGATAGTTTTTTTGATTGAGATTTTGCAAAAACTAACTAAAACCAAATAACACACTTAACTTCCAAAAAATTTCCTAAAAAAAGGACGTTTCCAAAACTGATCAATGAGTTCGTAGAAGGGCTTCCGCGGACTCGTCGTCACTGCGGATTCGATTTTGTATTACAAACTCATGTTATCTGTAAAAAATAGGGATTTTTTTTTCATAATTTCATTTGTGTCTGCAGTAAGTAACAGTCCGTAGTAACCTTTGCGGAATGATATTCTGTACTGAACTGAACATTATAAATCCTTAAAAATCATATTTTTGTTTTGGAAAATTAATAGTGACTTTGGTTTAAAAAAAACTTAAAAGGAACCTGGCATAAGTATTATGAACCTCACATACGTACTGTACAATGAACATAGACATTCGTACAACGAACCTACAGAATGCTCAAACTATCTATATATTATGTAAAATCAAACAAATGACAATCGATTGTTGTGGAAGTTCTTCGATTAAATCCAACACATGACAAAGTGTGATTGAGGAAGTTTAGCGATTATAAGGACCTCAATGACCCGTAATAACCCAGGAAGAAAATTTTATGCTTGTCCAAAAATGTAATGATGTTTTTCATTTTTTTTTTCTCTTATTCTCGTTGATCTGAAACAATTGTTTCAAAAATTTCACATGGACCAAAATGTTGTTTATTTTTTGTGTTAGTGATGAAAAAGGTCATAACAATTTGCGATTGGTTAGGCTGATCTTGAAAGGCCAAATAAGAAGTTGGAGATTTGCTTAGTTAGGAGTTGGGGTATTGTATTTTGACTTCGATTGTGTTTTTATATTTAGGGATTATGTTAGCTAGATATGTATTAATTTGTGATGGAAACTAAAAGTATAATATTTAAATAAAGGGAAGTGATATTTACACTTAATAATTTGATCCATCCACATAAAATACAACACCTTTGCAGCTATCGTACAAGTTATTAAAACATACATTTCAAATGGATAAATCAATTTATTAAGTGGAAATATCACTTCCCATAATGTAGTATCGCAAAGTCTATTTTGTAAGATAAATTAAGTTAGTTAGCTTTGTATTCCTCTGTTACCTATTATACATCTATCTTAAAGTCTAGTTACCAATGATACATTTTATCTTGAACCCCCAAAAATATTAACCATTTTGTGCCGATAATTAATAGCATAATATTTAGGTGATTCTTATAATTGTGAAGGAATGTTGGAGACCAACTTTTCCAAAAACATGGAAGAAAAAAAAAGACACCATAGTCTCCTAAACTTCCCCTCTTGTTGCGACATGTTTACAATGGGAACAAATTTCAACTTATCCTCCATTCTCACCATACCCGAATGATTCTAGTAGAAAATTTCATCTAGAATTTTAGATATATTTCTAGTGAAAGCTTTGAACCCGCCTTGGCTAGTGAATGATTGGAAGTATCCACTTGTCATCATACCATCGTATAAAGTGACATTCAATGTACTAATATTTAGCTCACCTAAAAACTAGCATGCATGCGGCTCATTGAAGTAGTACTTTTTAACTAAATTAATAAATAAAATAAAATATAATAAAAGTATACTAACCCGCTCAACTAGCCACCAAGCAGGTCTATCTTGTTGGATCTATATGCTCAAGAATCAACTTGTAACACCCATAAAATTCAAGCCAATTTAAAATTTTTTAAAACATTTATAAACCATTAAGTTATTACAATTTGTTTTCAAAATAGTTTAAACATCAGAGTATCCCCAGAATCAATCATGAAAATATAAGGAGGTGCACGATCACGTCTTTGCCTTCCCACGGTCATCAGAAGTACCTGAAACAAAAGTCTAGTGGCCCAAAAAGGCCCAAACTTACAAACCCAAACTATGGCCCAATACCGAAGATTGCCAAGCCCAAAAGCCCACTTGCTGAGTACGTGGGGCGTACTCAGCTCGTACGCTTAGCGTACTCCATCCGGGCCCAGTACGCGCATCATACCGACTTGGTACGCCCAACGTACACCCCAGATTGCCAACCCACACAATTAAGCACTTAATCGGTTGAGACCTCAAGCCAAACTCTCAGACCTGGTCTTAAAGGGTGACGTATCATGTAAAGTTGGCAACTTTACACCCATTCATGTCTTAATGGGACTCAAGGCTCCAAAGGGATCTTAATAAAGGTCTTAATACTTGCATAGACCAATAACATTCATAAAGTTTGCATTTTTATGAACTATGGGCCTCATTATAGCTAAGATCTAACATTCATGGCCTCTGGAGTAGATCAAAAGCTCAACTTTAATACAAAAGACTTCAAAGTGCACACAAGACTCCATAAAACAGATCTAACACAAATGATCATCAAGATGTGAGCCTTTTTACCTCAAAAATCTTGCAAATGAGAAGGTATCCTGGTTCTACAAGCTCAAGCTACTCCTCAAAGTGTTCCTCTCTACTTTTTCACCGCAAAACACCAACAAATCACTTTTCAAGCTCAAATCTCACTAAAAACTCTTAGGGTTTCGTTTTCAGAGTAAAAGGAGGTGGAGGCTGGTCAATAATGTCCATGGGGTGGGTTTAAGTCGTTTAAATATGACACAACCCCTAAAAATTAGGATTTGTCCCAGCCTTGCGTACTCCACGTACGCCCCGTGTACGTGGATGAGTCCTGCGATCCAGATTGGGCTAATACGCCAAGCGTATTCTAAAGTATGCCCCACATACTAGCTAAAGGACCAAAATGTAAAATTTTTGCATAAAGGGCAAAAAGGGAAACTTATCAAAATTCGAATGTTACATATATTATTCGTTGAAATAGATATACAATTACCTAATTATTATTACTTTAAGCAATTAACATATTTAATTTTCAAATCATAATTTTCCTTAAAAACTAGACGTCAAAACACCTTGATGCATACGCATTTGATATTTTTGGTTTTCTTGCATCTGTTCAATAGAAATCTAACGGGTTATGCATAGTAATATTATAATCTACAAATTTATAGATATAATCTTTTAAAGAATTAATTTTGTCTTTCAAAAAAGATTAACGTCACAGTTTATTGTATTTTACCCGCCATATCGATACAAACTTTTACCGAAAGAAAAAGTTGTTTATAAATTAGAAAAATAAATAAAGAATGAAAAACGAGAGTACGTATTAAGATATGATTAAATTTTCCTAGAGTAATGAAATGTATGCATCAAACAAATTAGTTATTAAAAAAATATTAGTATATTACTTTATTAAACTTAATCGATTTTAATCGTTTATAAACTTTGATTATAAAGTCTGTGTGTTAAAAGTCAACACCCTTTAAGCTACATTTTTCACCTTCATGGCATGATACGATTTCTCCACCATACAAAACACTTCCATATAACTCAAAACATGATCATCAAAGCTTCTGATCCTGACTTGCCACATGTCACTCATTCATTGGAACCTTTCTCAAATTTCCTTCCACCTCAGCACGTCCACCCATATTACACCCTCCAGATTCCAGAACAACCCAGAAATTAAAACAACATTCTCATGGTGATTAACCAACTTTCATCAATCTGTTCTTGAGTTCTTTCACATCAAGGATTATGCTATGGAAGCCCTCAATGCAGTTGTGTTAAAACCCATTTCCGTACTTAAACCAGAACCCAAAAAACAATCATCGTTCCCCACAATTCACCACCTAAAAATCTCAAAACCCCAATTCCATGGCAGTAGTCTGGTGCTTATATCCTCTGTTTTCAATTCTGCTTTCGCAAAAGCACTTACGTATGAAGAAGCACTGAATCAATCAACAACTTCTGATTCGTCATTCTCAGCACCTGATTTGGATATCAGCGGTGTTTTCGATGGTATAATCAATTTCGCTACTGCGAATCCTCTGGTGTTAGCTAGTGGCGCCGCCGCTTTAGCTTTGCCGTTAATCCTCTCTCAAGTATTTGGGAAGAGTAAGCCATGGGGGGTTGAAACTGCGAGAATTGCGTATGGGAAATTGGGCGATGATGAAAATGCTCAATTGCTTGATATTAGGACTGCTTCTGACATTAGGGCAGCGGGTAGTCCAGACATTAAGGGTTTGAAGAAGAAGCCAATTAGGATTGCTTATAATGGTGATGACAAACCAGGGTTCTTGAAGAAGCTTTCGTTGAAATTCAAAGAACCAGAGAACACCACATTGTTTATTTTGGACAAGTAAGGCAGAATTGAGAATTCCCCCATCTTTCTTAAAATGATTTAGGTTTTCAAGATCTAAAATTTATGCTAAATGTATGTTGAAAGCCAGATTCGATGGGAGCTCTGAACTTGTTGCAGAATTGGTGACTGTAAATGGCTTCAAAGCTGCTTACGCTATAAAAGATGGAGCAGAAGGGCCACGTGGATGGGCGGTTTGTTAATTACATTCTTTTAATTTTGTTTTTATTTCTTGAAATCTATTTAATTTTTTTTTAATGGTTTTATTTGTTAATTTTGTATACAGAACAGCAGTCTTCCATGGATATTACCACAAAAATCTTTCGCTTTTGACTTTGGCAGTGTGACAGATGCATTCGATGGCTTGCTTGGTGTACGTCTTTCAATTCTCACATATAAACGAATTTTATTGTTTTTCATTTTCTTCTTTAAAAAATTCTATATTTTGCAATTCCTGTTGTTTTGTAAGCAAAGATCTTGAATTGTAATTGTTTCCACTTTCCAGGATGGTTCTGAGGCTGTATCCGTAATTTTTGGCCTCGCGGTGGCTACTGGACTAGGTTTGTTAGCATTTACCGAGGTAAGTAGCTTCATAACAATGTACTCTACTCTCCTTGATTTGTTTGACATAGCATCTAACTTTTTTTTTGTATTGCAAAATTTACTTTCCAAATATAGCAGTCTCATCGAAATAGAAAACCATTTCACCACTGTTATAATTGGGTAGATTTATAATGTTCTAATAAGAAAAAAAAAATTTGGAAGTATAATGCTATAATAATCTGGTAGAGTTCTTAAGATATTATGCCCTAGTAATAAAAGATTTAAAGTACAAAATTGTCAAACAAATAAGAGTAAATTACACGAATGGTCCCTATGACTTAGGGTAATTTACGCGTTTGGTTCCTAACTTATTTTTGTTAACTCGGAAGGTCCCTTGCTGTTGGTTTTTGTTACGCGTTTGGTCCCTGTCTTACCTAAAAAGACTATTTTGCCCTTGATTTTTTGATTTATTTAAATAAACACACCCCCAACCCCACCCCCTCACCTTATCTTACCTACCCCACCATTTTTTCCTATTCAAATAATAGTCTTTTTAGGTAAGACAGGGACCAAACACATAACAAAAACAAACAGTAGGGACCAAGTACGTAACAAAAACAAACAGTACAGACCTTCCGAGTTAAAAAAATAAGTTAGAGACCAAGCACGCAAATTACCCCAAACCATAGGGACCATTCGTGTAATTTACTCAACAAATACAGGCCAAATTACAAAAAATCCACTACATTTTGGACAATTTTTCATTAACCACTTACTTATACACTATTTTTTCCAATCAAACCATAATTAACCATTTTGAACTGATGAAACCGGATATAAAAATGGTTAATTTGGAAAATTACCAATGAAACCGGATATAAAAAATTACTCAAAATGGTTAATCTGGAAAAACGAGTGAAACTTTTATGGTTTGATTAGAAAAAAAAACCCTAAATAAAAGTACATTGCTATTTATTGCATTTAACCCTTTTGATTTTCGAATTTTGTTTGTGTAATTTTAACTAAATTCAGGTTGAGACCATACTCGAGGTGTTGGGTTCTGCTGCATTGGTGCAACTTGTCACCAAGAAGCTACTCTATGCTGAGGTCATTTTTTTCATCTAGTTTAAAGCAAAATCTTTTGGAAATTGCATTTTTGCCCTCGTATGTTATGTTGTTTAAAGATTTGTTTACAAAATTTTCCATGATAGGATCGGAAAAAAACTCTAAAAGAAGTTGAGGAATTCTTGACTGTGAAAATCGGGCCCCAAGATATTCTAAATGATATCAAGGTACTTCAACTATATATATATATATATATATATATATATATATATATATATATATATATATATATATATATTTCTTGTTTTGAATATAACCAAATGATTTAAAAAAATTCAGGACATTGGGAAAGCTCTTCTACCACCCTTGACTAGCAAATCACTTCCTGCAGCCACAACAGCTACCGAAGAAGCTGTTGTGGAGTCCACTAACTCTGCGCCACCGGAAGTACAACCAGAAGCTGCGCCTGCGCCACTGGAAGTACAACCAGAAGCAGCACCACCAGCAGAGCCAACTCCACCAGTGGTGCAAGCAGTAGCAGCAGCACCAGCACCAGTAGAGTCAACTCCACCAGTCAACGCTGTCCCTAAAACCGAAGTCAAAGAAGAAGTGGAGTCTAAACCACCACGTGCACTTTCACCATATCCATATGTAAGTTTCCTAAATTCACCTTTAGCCGTTGGATCCACAAAACACATGACATTAGATGGCATGACATAACAGGTTACGTTGTGTTTCACATGCATTGGACTAGATTGACAGTGACTCATGTTAGTAGGACAAAAAGTAAAGTTTTGTGTCCCATCTAAAAAGTGGGACATGATGGGAGTGTAATTTTTTGTCCCGCTCATAAAAAATGGATTGAGATAAAAACGTGGGCCCTAAGATAGTGGGATTAAAATGATATTTTTTTGACCTACCCAATAAAGTGGGACACAGACTTCCCTCTTGATCTTTCATCTGTGCAAACGACATGAATGTCCTGCTCGTCCTGTCGTCCATTGTATATATCGTTTCAATGTTTGGATCCCAAATGATGAAATACATAATACCCTTGAATGGTTTTTCAAGAAAATGATTTAAATTAAAGGATTTTACATTTAAGCACATGACAAAAGAGCAAATTTGACTGACTAGAGTCGTATATATTATTGATAGATTTCAATCTTTCTCAACTCAAAACAAAAAAAAGAATCTACTTACTTCTGAATCTTTCTGATTAAATAAATGTTTTAAGCACCAAATATTTGCCTATAATGTTTGACTATTATAGAAAAAGCTTCAATCTGTTTTTATCCAAACTGATGAAAATCAAAATACCTTTCAAAGATTTTGATTAAAGAAACGATTTTAGCACTCCATGTTTTTCTTTAAAAGCTGCTAACTTTTTTTGTTTTTGTTTCGCTTTATGTTTGTTATTGCAGTATCCAAATTTCAAGCCTCCGACATCTCCTACTCCTTCAAGGCCATAGTTTTTTGTCACAATTTCGTGTTAAAATTCATCAAGCATCAATCTTTTATGGAACAAGTATTCGTCTGGGAATTCCTGGAGCCTAGTTATGAGCGATAAGTCATTAATGGTGGTGACATCATTATATGTTTGCATCGAGGTTTGTGTGTATGTAATTTTCAATGATGGATTAGATTATTGATACTTGTATTTGGGTTTGTTTGGATTCAATTAGCACAAGTTGCTTTGAAGATCTTGGAAACCCTGGGATGAAAATGAAATGGGAGTTAGATTGAACCCTAATTTATGTCAACTATATTGTCATGTATCATAGGAGCTTTCATGCATACGTGTGTACTACTATTATTTTTTTCTTATTACTATTTTTCTAGAGTACATCTAAATATGTTGCAATTTTGGCATTGATTCTGTTTTTTTTTTATTTTTTTTTTATAAATATATTTAGAAGTAGAACCAATTTATTGATGAAAATTAAAAAACATGGCCTAATTTCTACACTTCAAAATACAGAAATCCACATCAATCACACACAACTAGTTTCTGATACAATTCTCCAGATATAGCAGCTTCCATTCTATCCTCAGGATTCAAACCCCCATCACCCTCCTTCACATCACTCTTATCAGCTACATCCTCCGGTTTAATCACCCCACCTTCTTCAAGAAACAAAGTCAACAAATTCTTCGAAAACCCACTAAGCAGCGCCACCCCTTTCCGGCCACCAGTCACCGGAGTACTCGATGAATCTCTAAGATTCCAAAACACAATCTCCGGCACCTTCTCATACCCACAACTCTTAAACTTCCTCTCTATCGCTTCATAATCAGTCTCCCATGGATCACTGGACGCCTGATCGAACTCCATATCGCTAAAAACAAACACCCTTTCCACCATTTTATCTTCCCCCAACTTTCCTTTCACACCCACTTCCAACATTCTGTCAAAAACTTTCTGAAAATTGGTGTTGAATCCGGCAACCATGTTTCTAATGAACTCTGTTTTTGACCGGAGGTTACCACCTTCGATTCGGTGGAGCTCCGGCGACTCGCTGAAGGTGATGACGTGACCCTTCCATGGTTCTGCGGAAACTTCTGACACTAATAAGCCGAGAGCCACCGAGACCTCCATTGGTGTACCTGACATGCTGCCGGAGACGTCACAGACTGCTATGCAGTTTGTGAGTTTACCCTTCATTGATAAATCATCAACCATTCGCTTCCATTGAAGTTCGGCTACTATGGCTGCTCCACTACCTCGATTTAAAGATCCGATGATTTCGTGGGGGAGTAATGCTCCGGCAGCGATCTTTGCATCGCCGGTGGTCACGTTTTGTAGATAGTCACGGAAGCGTGCGTTGTCTCGGTGTAAGAATATGTCGGTGTAGTTTTTCATGGCTATGGAAGCTACTCTGTCGTAGGTAATGGAGCTCCATTGCTTTGCGCTCATGTAAACTTCAGGTAATTTTAAGGCGTTGCGAAGAGGAACGAGAACTTGTTTCCTGAATCGATTTTTGATTTTGAAGACGTAATTAGCGTCATCGAGACCATCGAATTCAGGATCGGAATTTCTAGGGTAAATTATTCGAGCAATTGATTCACAAATCAGTGTGGCGTTATCATATGAAGAATCAACCGTAGGGCACCATTTTGCAGCTAAACTGATTTTGGTACAATCATCGGAATTCAACGATTGAATATCAGATTGTAAACGATCAGCGAAGAAACTCGATACCTGATCGTGTAAGAGCTTGTAATCTGGATCTGAATTGTATCTATTATGTGCTTTTTCAGCCATGGCGGATAGCTTTTCTTTCCTAGATGCTTTTGCTCTCTCTTGCTCTGCCTTCATCTGTGCTCTATTTGCTTCGATCCGTTGCTCTCGAGGGACCTTTTCCCTTTTCGCTTTCATCTCATCGTCGCCATTGTTCTTGTTCTTCTTCTTTTTCTTCGAGAGGAAGTATCGCTTCCGTGATTCACCTTTTCCTTTCACCGATTTCTTCGAAATCCACTCGGATTTCGCAATTCGACGCACTTCAGGACCTTGAATCAGCCTGTAGAGGATCTCTAACAAGTCCTTGAAGTATCCGAACTCAACCAGAAGCGGAATATTCGAAGCTAAGGTCTTCGGGTGGTGATTATGGAGCCAGAGCGCCGCCGTGTAGAAGCTCTCTTTGTCTGATTTTCCACTACCGCGTACGGCTCTGAGATTACATACGAGTTTTAGCGTAGTCAGTGGATTGTGATTCCATGCCACTTGTAGCCGACGGATCAGATCTTCCGGCGGAGTGTCCGGTACGACGTGGAAGAAGAAGTCAAGGCAGGGGTTTTCAGATGACAAGTAGGTGGCGGAGTTGTTCTCGGTGAAGCTTATAAGAGGTAGGTCATCAAAAAAGTGTTTGCTTGTGTCCCTGTCGTTGGAGGTGTTTTCCGGCGAGGACATCGGAGAGCACTCATTGGAAGCCATGTGTAATTTTGTGAAGGCATAGACTGATGACTCCGCGTTTAGTATACTACGTGTAGCCAAATCAAAGTAAAGTAATATTAAGAGGGTTTTCAAACCAAAAGTTATTTTTGGAAAAGTTACAAAAAGTCAGAATTTCTTGACTTTTTCAAAAAGTTCCTTTTTTTTATGTAAAAACTTTAAAAAGTAACTTTTAAAACTAGTTTGCCAAACATCTTTTGCTTTTTTTTTCCGACAAAACTGCAAATTTGGTCCTTGTGGTTTTCAAAAATCTTTGGATGGGGTCCAAAAAGTTTCCGACTTGCATGGAAGGTCCAAAATCAAGGTTTTTCTGGATTTTTGGTCCCTGATACATTTGAAAAGATGATTTTACCCTTTTCATTTCTTTTCTATTTTTTTTATTTATTTTGGCATTTAAATAATTAAAAACAAAAAAAAAACTAAAATCTCTATCAAAGTTATTTTTGGAAAAGTTACAAAAAGTCATGATTTCTTGACTTTTTCAAAAAGTTCCTTTTTTTTTATGTAAAAACTTTAAAAAGTAGCTTCTAAAACTAGTTTGCCAAACATCTTTTGCTTTTTTTTTTCGACAAAACTGCAAATTTGGTCCTTGTGGTTTTCAAAAATCTTTGGATGGGGTCCAAAAAGTTTCCGACTTGCATGGAAGGTCCAAAATCAAGGTTTTTCTGGATTTTTGGTCCCTGATACATTTGAAAAGATGATTTTACCCTTTTCATTTCTTTTCTATTTTCTTTATTTATTTTGGCATTTAAATAATTAAAAACAAAAAAAACTAAAATCTCTATCTCTCTCTCTCTTAAAACACCCTCAAAACACCCACCCACCCTTGTACTCTCCATCACACCCGCTCTTTTGACTCTACCATTCTTCTTCTTCGTCATTATGCATCTGCAAATAAGATTGAAGAAAAACCTTGCTGCAATTTGATCCCGTTTCGATTTCCCCCAAGTCCATATAGACTCATCAATGGTCCTCCATTCAGATACTTGTGGGTGACCCGATTTTGCTTCCTTCCCTCTGACCTTTCTCCTTCTATCTTCCAAATCCAAATGGGGTTTTGACTATCACTACCTCTATTGCCCCCCAAAAAAATACATCGACTATTAGGGCTCCTGTATCATCTTCCTCCCTCATCTGTTAGACGTCGTAGGTAAGGAACTAACTAAACAATCAATCCTCTTGATTGATTGAACAGGAGAACAATAATAACGAGGTGGAGAATCGGACTTACAGGGGTCTCAAGGGGTGACGAGGCTGGTTGGAGATGTGATTGACGGAAGCAGCAGCTAAAGACGACGATGGTTCACAGCAACGGCGACATGGTGGCAGGGGCTGCTCCGACTACTTTTGTTGCTTCGTTTCCGATGAGCTCAACGAGAGGGAGGGAAGGAAGAGGATGGTGGTGGAAACCGCCGAAATAAGGTGGCGGGGACTGTTGGTCGGTAATCCAAGGAAGAAGGGGGTGGAGTTGGGTGGTTCCCGGTGACACAACCCCAAGAACGACAGGGAGGCTGTGGTGGTGGTGTTTATGGGTGCTTGGGTTCAAAAGGTTTTTTCATTTACCCAGTTGATTTCGACAAGGAGAGAGAGAGAGAGAGAGAGAGAGAGAGAGAGAGAGAACACTGGGTGGGGTGGGAATACTTTTTTCCTTTTTTCTTTATTTTTTAATTAGAATAACATTAGAATAATTATAAAAAATACAAAAAATAAAATAAAATGGTATAATCGTCTTTTTAAGTTTTTTTGGACCAAAAACACAGAAAAACTTTGATTTTGGACCTTCCATGCAAGTCGGAAACTTTTTGGACCCCATCCAAAGATTTTTGAAAACCACAAGGACCAAATTTACAGTTTTGTCTTTTTTTTTCTTTTCCAAAAAGGACTTTTGGCTATGAAAAACTAAGCCAAACACCCCCAGGTGTTTGGCTTATCTTTTTGAAAGACAAAAGTTTTTTTTGAAAAAGATAAAGGGCAAAAGATGTTTGGTAAAAACATTTTAAAAGTGACTTTTAGATTTTAAAAGGAAGGAAAAATGATTTTTTGGAAAAGTTAGAAAAATCTGACTTTTTGTAACTTTTCCAAAAAGTACTTTTGCCTCTCAAAAAAACAAACCAAACACCCCCTAAATGTCAATTGTATTTGATTATCGTTGACAAAAGCAATACAATATTATTTTATTTTTTTCTTAGTTATATATATTAGAAATAATAATAACTAGTGAAGGTTCCCCCGCTTTAGCGGGGGTTAGAAGCCTTCAATTGATTTCAAACAAATTATACAATTTGACATCCTATAGATGGTGAATAGTAGCAACACACTTCATTTAAGTTTTGATCAGTTGATACAAATTAGTTGACATACACATAAGCAGGTATAGAGATATGAGTACACATTCATATAGATCAAGTTTCACATAGCCGTGGTCAAACCATGCATCCCATAAGCGATATAATATGTTTGTTAACCGATTTGTAAATAACCAACTTTTCATACCTAACTAAGATATATCCCATAAAGCCACATCCTTTGTAGAAATACAACCGAAAATGACTCATTCAACTCGACTCTTTTCCCTGCACCTGACCTCTCCGACCTCTCCCTTCATTTCATTCTTCTTCTATACCATCTGTTCACATAAATAACATAATTGCGTGCCATATGTCCTAATTATTTGGGTGGGGATTGCAATCTATTATTGTGCACAGCTGATGCAAACCTAATTTAGTGTAGTTACCAAGCATTGAGTAGAAGAACACAAACTGTAACTCACCATGTGAGATAAACCAAAGCAACCGAGAATGAAAACAATACCAAACACAGGGGAAAAATCAAATGTGAACCTGAATAAAAGAATAGTAGTGGTATTGTAAGTGAACCTGAAAAGGTAATTTGTCAGCATATTTAACGCAACATATTTAACAAATTTGAGAGTAACTTGAGATAACTTATTCTGCAAAAATTTAACAGACTGGAAAATTGTCATCAGAATAGGTCAACGATGATCCAAACCTGTGACAACCCGAAATTTTCATTTGGTCAAACCCTAAAAGTCAACCACTTCGTATCATAAATTAATATCATTATTTCTCATTTTTAAGAAATATAAAGTTCGTTTGATTATATTAATATTATTTTTAAACGAATGGGTGAAAGAAAGTGTCGTCTCGGGTTTTGATTTTTGAAAACCGCAAACACTTCCCGTATTAGAAACACCCGACCAAACTTTTATGTTTTGGGTTTAGGAATCACCCAAAAACCGTAAACTCATGCCTATGTATGAGTTTACTCCCCAAGAAACTAGTCATTGTGTTTACTCCCCAAATAGTCAAAAGAGTAAACTCCAAAAACTCTCTCAACTATCATCCAGCATTTAATTCCAAATCTTCGATCTTGTAAGTGTTCTAACCATTTCAAGTTAGTAAAACACTTAATCTAGTGTTTGTGCATCTATTCATCCATTCATTTCCGGGTTTTGTTTAGATTTTCCAAAACACCAAGAACACACACTAAGTGTTCTTGGCCTTTTAGCTCAAATCAAGCATCATTATAGTAAGTACTTCCATCCTTGAGTGCTTGTAAGCTAGTATATCAATTAATCACCAAGAAAATCGGTCAAGAACACCATGTTTGAGGTGTTCACGGTCCAAGATGATACTTGGGCCGTAAACACCATAAAGTCCCCTAAAATTGACTTAAGTCCCATGTTTAGCCCTAGTTTGAAGTTTAAGACTTACCTTAACATATTTAAACTTTCCATTGATATGTTTAAGCTTTGAAAAACACCAAACATCACCATTTATAGGTGTTTACGGTCTAAGGATATCCCAAAACCGTAAACACCCAAAAAGGTGTTTAAATGAGTCATATTCCTTTCTTAGCCCTAAAAGCTAACTTAGACATTTACCTAGTTGTGATAAGGACTTGAAATAAAGGCAATATCCTTTCCCATAAGGGTTTACAGTAGTAAAACCAAGGGAAAATACCCTTAGGCCGTAAACACCTCAAGGAGGGTGTTTTGTGGCCCTAGTCCATTCCAAAGGCTAAACCACTTAGCAAGATTGCTTCAAAGGACTTGTTAAACCTCCAAACAACTCATGGTTGCAAGAAATGGAGTTTAGACCGTAAACCCTTGAGTTTACTGTCGTAAAATCCTAGGGTAAAGGTCATTTAGACCGTAAACTCCCAAGGAGTTTACCCTTGGACCCCAAACACCCTAATTTTGCCCTACTAGCACTTGGATGCAATCCTTGTGATCTTTAACACTTGAAACAAAGTGTTTTCATGTTCTAAAGTGTCCCAACTCATTTTATTAGTTATAATGAGGCTAATTAGTTATATATATATATATATATATATATATATATATATATATATATTCATTATATGATAACTAGGCTCGTGCGTGTGTACAAGTCTTCATTTGTCACCTAGCACCGTAACCGACACTTCAATCCAATCCACTCACCACAAGTGAGTTTATACCCCTTTAATTAAACTTTGAAATACTTTTAAATGTTTTAAATGCTTTTATGGGGGGGTGGGATACAAGTTGAATACTTATAGTTATTTCATCAATCACATGTGATTAATAACTATAAAACCAATGATTTTATCACTGTTCAAACTGTTTATCGAACTGTTTTACTTCAAAATGTTTTACAAACTCTTTTACTTATCAAATACTTTTATTTAAACTTTATTATACTTCTTATAAATTTCATGCCCATATATGTATAGATATATAAGAAATGTTTAAAAGGCTTAGGAAGGCCGTCCGCCCTATTTCCTTTTCCTCGATTTGGATGTGGTCTGGTGGGATTTCGGGTAGCCGTCCGAAGGTCGTTTCAATATTAATTATATATCAAGTGTACATATATAGACATAAAAGTACTTCCATATTCATGCGTATTAGTTACATCATTAGTAAGTTACCATCGAGGTAACACAGAATCATACTTCTACAATTTCTAGATCAATGAATCAGTTCATTCATGAGTCAATACTTACTACTATGAGAACATATACAACTATACTAGAAAAGAACATATACAACTATACTAGAAAAGAACATATACAACTATACTAGAAGAAGAACATATACAACTATACTAGGAAGAGAACATATACAACGATACTAGAACAAGTAACATTACATTACATATACATGAATACGTTAACAATTGTGATCCACTGTATCGAAGCATGCCTTAAATGTCATGGCCCGAGTTGTAGCCAGAATTCTCTTGGAGGGAGAGCGTGAGTTTGTGTATAGATCTATACTGGATTGACTATCCTACACCTTGTTGCTAGCTACAGCCGGACCTGCAGGTCTGCGGGTGCCAAACGTCATTCCGTCTTACGACCATTCGTATGTCGTTGTTATCGGTCAATAGTATGGTGCAATTAAATCACATGATACCTTAATATAAATCCGGTTTAAGGTAGTTAGTACAGCAGTAGTTCCTATATTACAAAACTACAGTACTATAGTAATTTACCCTTTATATACATTTAGTGATTATTTCACTTAAACAATGATGTACAAACTATATTTTGATAATGATAGTTACACTTGGGAAAATTACACACTTGTACGATAAACTAACGTACAAAACAGTTACGCCTTGGTAGAAGGCTACTTTTAATAGAAAATATAGGTTTTTCTGAGAGATTTAAACTTTTACAAACACGTACAAACATTCACATACTTTTATCACCAATGTTTACAAACTATTGTTTAAAACTATGTTCAAACGTTTTGATACAAACACCGACACTAAAATACTTATGAACTCACCAGCTTAATGCTGATAAACTCTTTCAAAATAACTTGTATTCTCAGGTCATCAGTAGACAGGTACCAATGCCAGCTTTTGAGAAGATGGAGCCCATCCAAAACTCATCTTATTATTTTGATTTACTTTATTTTTGGTGTCTATAACCGTAAAGAACACACTTGTATTAAAATTATATATTTAATGCAATGGATGATGTTGTTTGCTTGTTTACTTTTACTGTGTTGTGATACTTTACATGACGTCCTTCGCCCCAGAACGTTTCCGCCGTTCTTGGTATTGGGGTGTGACAAATTGGTATCAGAGCATTGTTTATAGTGAATTGAGTATATCAACCCATAAAAGATATACTAAACTATAAACCCATTTGGGATTAAAACACTCTGACCAAGAGTCTATACTTTAAATATTAAAATATTTAATTAAGTATACTAGTCTACATTCATACTAAAATCAGTGTCATAATGACAAGAACAAAAGTATTACGATTGTTGAATATCACAAGTGAGCTCGAGGATGTATGGTTAATCCTGGGAATGGCATAGCCTGATCAACTATGCTGGTCCGAGGAGTGATTAGCATATGCCCTAGAATGGTTGTGATATGTTAACAAGTCTAAAAACTTACCAACAATACCACAAGGAGAACAGTAGAACCTAAACTTAAAATACTATAGGTGTATTTTGTACTACTACTAGCTACATATATACTAGATTCTTATACCTCTCTTCTCGCGTAGATCTAAATGGCTGGATTCCATCATGGCGACCTGTACTTTCCAAATGAAGGCAACGCAGGATGGCTCGAAGCAGAGTCCGATGATGAGCACCAAATTCCGTTGGATGATCATCAAGCAGAAGGCTTTTCTGATGGATCTGACTCTGAGCCTGAAGTCAACAACCTACCGTTAGTAGGTCAAGCTCCGAACAACAACCCTCGACCAGCTTTTCCAGGTCCAACTCCCATGTGGGTAAATAATCTGAATCGCTGGAGTGACGAACAGAGTCAACCCTTACCTTACTTTGGGGACCGAAGCTTTTACAACCTCAGCGAAGGTGGCTCTGCGGATCGAGCTCTACCCGTCATCATCCGCAGAATAGCCTGTAATGATGAACAAGGTCGAGCAGCCATCGACCGAGTCATGGAGATTGATGCCATTTCTGGTGTCAACACAGTCCACATCCGCCGTCTTGAAGAAGAAATGGAAAGGACCAGGAGAACCAATGAGACCCTGCAGCAACAGCTGACTGCCTCTCAAGCCGAAGTCATAGAACTTCGAGCTCGTCAAAGGGCTCATGAACGACACCTTCAAGAAGTGGTCCATCAAGTGGGAGACCTCAGGGTCCGCCCGAGGAATTCTCATTGCCGTTAGAAGATGTCTAGTACATCTTTATCTTTTGGGTTAAGGATTAGCCTTTAGTATCTATGCTCTAAGTAGCACTTGTCTGTAAAATATTCCTAACTTTCAGTACTCTAACAAGGAATCTAGGAATTGTCAAACTTTTCGTATGGTATGATGTAAGGCCTACTGTTAGGTCGATTTTCCTTGAACTCATTACATCAGTAATACCAGTATTATTGACAACTACCTACTCTGTGGGAAAAATCTGTACACTTGTGTTTTCCTACTAATCTTCCTTGTTGTGATCTCAAACACTCATTCAACTATTGGGCTATGATTAGTTAGTCCATGTGTCACTCTCACCTCTTTTGCAATTGATTCTTACCATTGCGTTTATCTTTATAAACTTATAGCTGAAAGATGCCTCCTCGCAAATCTCCCAGGAATAATCCTGCACCTCCACCTCCTCCTCCGGTCATCGATACTGCAACCCTGAATGCTGCCATAGCTGCAGCAGTGGCAACTGCCATGGCACAATATCACTCTACTGATGCCAGCAGAGGTGGAACCCCTGTTAACTCAATTCCTGTTGAAACCCCTGTGCGCTCGAGAGAGTGCTCCTACAAGGATTTCACTAACTGTAAGTCGATGTCCTTCCATGGCACCGGCGGAGTCATTGCCCTCTCGCAATGGTTCGAGAAGACTGAATCAGTCTTCGAAATCTGTTCATGCCCTGCTGCGAGCAAAGTCAAATATGCCGCATGCACCTTTGAAGGAAAGGACCTGACGTGGTGGAACGGCCACGTTAAAGCGCTGACTCTCGTAGTGGAAAATGATATGGGCTTGGAAACCATGAGGGACTTCATGATTGAGGAATACTGCCCAAGGGGCGAAATCCAGAAATTGGAGCAGGAGCTTTGGAGCCTAACCATGAAGGGGACCAACGTAGTCGCATATACCGCCAGATTCAGCGAACTGGTGGCCCTCTGCCCCAATATGGTTCCCACTGAAGGGAAAAAGATCAAAAGGTACATATGGGGGCTAGTGCCTCCGTATCAGGGGAATGTCCTATCATCAAACCCCGCTACCTTCGACAGTGCCAAGCGACTGGCACAACGACTCATTGACCATGGAGTCAAAACCCCTGCAACAACAACAACCCTAGCCATCCCGGAACCCTCCAAACCCGTTGGCACTAAGCGGAAGTTCTGGGAGGAGAAGAAGAAGCAGCGAGCTGCCAAAAAGCAGCAAATTGTGGCAGTACATGCCGCAACAACCCCTACTGCTGCTGCTCCGGTGGGGCAGTATGCTGGAAATTTGCCTAAGTGCGGGAAATGCAATTACCACCACAACGGCCCCTGCCGTGAAATGCAGTGCTCTAACTGCAACAGGAAATGACATACTGTCCGTTTCTGTAAATCCCCGGCGAGGCCGATCACCCAAGTCCCCAGCTCTGGAGTGAGCCCGACCTGCTATGGATGTGGCGAAGCAGGCCACTATAAGAGGGATTTCCCCAAAGCAAAGAATGCGGTGGAGCAGGAAGGGTACTAGCTATAGCCCACGGGGAAGCAGTTACTGACCCGACAGTGGTGACTGGTACGTTCCTCCTCGATAACTTCTATGCATGCATTCTGTTCGATAGTGGAGCGGAGCAAAGCTTCGTGAACCATAAATTTGCTCGCATGCTTAAGCAACAACCACACACACTTAAAGAACAATTCACAGTAGAAATGGCTAATGGAAAAACAGAAAGTACAAATGGCATATACTTAGGAAGTACCCTAACTTTAGATAACCATTCATTTCCAATCGACCTTATGCCGGTCTCGATCAAAAGCTTCGACGTTATCATCGACATGGATTGGTTGAGTCTTCATCGCGCCGACATCATGTGCTACGAGAAAGCAGTCCGTCTAAACCTCCCGTCTAATGAAATTCTTATTGTCTACGGCGACAAACCCGGTGCGAGTCTTCGTATTATATCAAGTATTCAAGCATAGAAGTATCTACGTAAAGAATACCACGCATTCCTCGCTCACGTCGTCGATATGAGCCTTGAAACGAAAGAACTAAAGAAAATTCCAGTAGTGAGCAACTTTCCCGACATCTTCCCAGAAGAGCTACCTGGATTACCTCCGCAACAACAGGTCGAGTTCAGAATCGACTTAGTCCCAGGAGCTACCCCAGTAGCCAAGTCGCCATACCGATTGGCTCCAGCAGAGATGCAGGAACTATCCGGTCAACTTAACGAACTGCTCAGCAAGGGCTTTATAAGACCAAGTTTCTTGCCTTGGGGAGCACCGGTCTTGTTCGTTAAGAAGAAAGACAGATCATTCCGTATGTGTATCGACTACAGAGAACTCAACAAACTGACGGTCAAGAATCGTTACCCTCTGCGTCGCATAGACGATCTATTTGACCAACTGCAAGGGGCGAACTACTTTTCCAAAATTAATCTAAGATCCGGATATCACCAGTTACGAGTGCTAGAGGAGGATGTTCCAAAGACAGCCTTCCGAACTCGTTACGGACACTACGAGTTCGTGGTGATGCCGTTTGGACTGACCAATGCGCCCGTGGTTTTCATGGATCTGATGAATAGAGTATGCCGACCTTACTTGGATCAGTTCGTCATTGTCTTCATAGATGACATCCTGATCTACTCCCGAGGTAAGGAAGAGCATGGCGATCACCTGCGACAGGTGCTAGGAACTTTATGAACGGAGAAGCTCTATGCGAAGTTCTCTAAATGCGAATTTTGGATCCGAAGAGTCGAATTCTTAGGACACGTGGTAAGCGAAGAAGGAGATCCACGTGGACCCATCCAAAATTAAGGCCATTGAGAACTGGTCAGCACCGAAGACGCCTACAGAAATTCGTCAATTTCTAGGTCTCGCTGGCTACTACCGCAGGTTCATACAGAACTTCTCCCGAATTGCAAAACCTCTTACAACACTGACCCAGAAAGGCGTGGCCTTTGACTGGGAAGAGAAACAGGAGAGAGCGTTCCAAACGCTCAAACAAGCCTTGTGCACCGCGCCAGTACTATCCCTCCCCGAAGGGATAGAAGACTTCATAGTCTATTGCGATGCATCGAATCAAGGGATCGGGTGTGTTCTGATGCAGCGAGGTAAGGTCATCGCCTATGCCTCGAGACAGCTGAAGACATATGAGGTCAACTACACGACCCACGATCTTGAACTAGGAGCAGTGGTGTTTGCTCTGAAGATCTGGAGACATTACTTGTACGGAACGAAAAGCATTATCTTTATTGACCACAAGAGTTTACAACACATATTCGATCAGAAGGAGCTCAACATGAGACAACGACGGTGGGTCGAGCTACTCAGTGACTACGAATGCGAAATTCGTTATCATCCGGGTAAAGCCAATGTAGTAGCTGACGCCCTAAGTCGGAAAGAATATTCTGGTCGAAGAGTCAAATCTTTGACTATAACTATCCATTCACATTTGTCCACACAAATTAAGGCTGCACAACTCGATGCTTTGAAGCCTGAAAACGTGGCAGGTGAATCTCTGAGAGGAATGGATAAGAACTTAGAAGTTAAGGGTGGCGGAGCTTACTATTTCATGGACCGGATCTGGACACCGAAACACGGTGGTTTCCGAGACTTGGTCATGACCGAGGCACACAACACTCGGTATTCGGTCCACCCAGTTTCAGATAAGATGTATCTGGATCTTAAAAAGCTATACTGGTGGCCTAATATGAAAGCAGAGATTGCTACCTTCGTAAGTAAATGCCTTACTTGCGCAAAGGTTAAGGTCGAATACCAGAAGCCCTCCGGCTTACTACAACAACCAGAAATTCCAGAATGGAAGTGGGAGCGGATCACTATGGATTTCATAACCAAGTTACCCAAGACAACGGGTGGACTGGATACCATATGGGTCATCATCGATAGATTGACCAAGTCTGCACACTTCCTGCCTATCAAAGAAACTGACAAGATGGAGAAACTTACAAGAACTTACATTAGGGAGATTGTAAGACTGCACGGTGTTCCCTTATCTATTATCTCAGACAGAGATAGTAGATTCACTTCAAGGTTTTGGCAGTCGTTACAAAGTTCCCTAGGAACTAGGCTGGATATGAGTACGACCTACCATCCACAAACCGACGGGCAAAGTGAGAGAACCATTCAAACACTGGAAGATATGTTGAGAGACTGTGTGATTGACTTTGGAAAGGCATGGGATACTCATTTACCCCTTGTCGAATTTTCCTACAATAACAGTTATCACACGAGCATCAAGGCTGCTCCATACGAAGCCCTCTACGGCCGAAAGTGCAGATCCCCTCTGTGCTGGGCTGAAGTGGGGGATACCCAATTAGCTAGGGGACAAACTTCTGACAGTACTCTCATCGGCCTAGAAATCATTCGGGAAACGACAGAGAAGATCGTTCAGATCCGTGAACGATTGAAAGCCTCTAGAGACCGACAAAAGAGCTACGCTGATAAGCGAAGGAAACCTTTGTAATTCCAGGTGGGAGACCGAGTTCTTCTCAAAGTCTCACCTTGGAAGGGCTTGATACGCTTCGGTAAGCGTGGAAAGCTTAATCCAAGATACATAGGGCCCTTCGAGATTCTCGCAAGAATCGGCCCTGTAGCATACAAACTCAATCTACCCGACGAACTTCGTAACGTACATTCTACATTCCACGTATCTAACTTGAAAAAGTTTCTGTCCGACGAGACTCTTGTAATCCCACTTGACGAGATCGAGATTAATGAGAGCCTCAATTTCGTGGAAGAACCAGTAGAAGTCATGGACCGAGAAGCCAAGCAGACAAAGCAAAGCCGTATCCCGATTGTGAAGGTTCGCTAGAACGCCAAGCGAGGACCGGAATTCACTTGGGAGTGTGAGGATCAGATGAAACTGAAATACCCTCATCTCTTTGCTTAGTTATTTGTAACTACTTTATTTGTTTAGACTTTAATTTCGGGACGAAATTCCCTTAACAGGGGGATGATGTGACAACCCGAAATTTTTATTTGGTCAAACCCTAAAAGTCAACCACTTCGTATCATAAATTAATATCATTATTTCTCATTTTTAAGAAATATAAAGTTTGTTTGATTATTTTAATATTATTTTTAAATGAATGGGTGAAAGAAAGTGTCGTCTTGGGTTTTGATTTTTGAAAACCGCAAACACTTCCCGTATTAGAAACACCCGACCAAACTTTTATGTTTTGGGTTTAGGAATCACCCAAAAACCGTAAACTCATGCCTATGTATGAGTTTACTCCCCAAGAAACTAGTCATTGTGTTTACTCCCCAAATAGTCAAAAGAGTAAACTCCAAAAACTCTCTCAACTATCATCCAACATTTAATTCCAAATCTTCGATCTTGTAAGTGTTCTAACCATTTCAAGTTAGTAAAACACTTAATCTAGTGTTTGTGCATCTATTCATCCATTCATTTCCGGTTTTTGTTTAGATTTTCCAAAACACCAAGAACACACACTAAGTGTTCTTGGCCTTTTAGCTCAAATCAAGCATCATTATAGTAAGTACTTCCATCCTTGAGTGCTTGTCAGCTAGTATATCAATTAATCACCAAGAAAATCGGTCAAGAACACCATGTTTGAGGTGTTCACGGTCCAAGATGATACTTGGGCCGTAAACACCATAAAGTCCCCTAAAATTGACTTAAGTCCCATGTTTAGCCCTAGTTTGAAGTTTAAGACTTACCTTAACATATTTAAACCTTCCATTGATATGTTTAAGCTTTGAAAAACACCAAACACCACCATTTATAGGTGTTTACGGTCTAAGGATATCCCAAAACCGTAAACACCCAAAAAGGTGTTTAAATGAGTCATCAAGATTATAAGTCTAGAAATAACGAATGTGAAACTAGGATTAACTTGAGAATAAGTAAGTTAATGTGTGAGCCTTGTTGGATGACCATCAACAAGAGGTTAAATTGAATTAATAATTTGATTAACTATATTTACAAGTCTTGCTTGATACGAACTGAACACTAGGAAGCATGTTAGTTTAACCAACTGATCACTATTTGAATTGACTTGTTTGCTAAAGGATTAGTTATAGTGAACGTGAATCTAATCATTTTAGGAATCGGTGAACATGAATAAATGAATTTGTGTATGCAATTGTCTATGTTTTTAAGGTGTAATTTATCTAAACCAAAGTACCTGAAGAGATGTGCTTTCCTGTTAGTTTATCGAGAGTTGTTAATTGTTAGTTTGGGATTTATTAAACCATTTTCTTTATTATTTTCGTGTGACATGTAACCTATAATCAAATATATTAAATTAATCCACCGTTCCCTGTGATCGACACCCGACTTACCTAAGCTATACTGTAATCTGACTAGGTACACTACCTATAAGTGCATAGATAGTCTAAGTTTGTTAGGTTATAAATATTAAAATTAGTGGGTACTTTTGTGCACATCAGTTCTCGTTATGTTGCAAGACATTAATAACAAATATGTGAAGTCTTCAAGAGATTAAGAAGCCTTCAAAGTTTACCATAAGACAAAAATTATCATCTTCATCTACAATACAGAACACAACAAATCTCAAACCTAAAACTAATATGATAAACCCTAAATCGAAACCGATGTAGGCGATTGTGGGAATTTAGAAAAGAAAAATAATCAAAATTGATAAAGGCTTGAAAAGATGCTTTACCTGGGGATCTTGTAGAGCTCAACTTCGACACCGTCTTTGTTTTTAGTTGGATGTAGAAGAAACACAACTTCATAAGGTTAGAGCAGAATGACGAACCCCCAACCATCGCACCACCTTCTTCGACCGCCTCCGACTTGAAATTCAGCTATGTTTTTGAAGTTTGATTTCATCTATGTTGCTAATCAAGTTCGTTGGTGATGTTGAGGTGGGGTCGATGAATGGGAGGAGCAGTCGGAGCAAGTAGAAAACTGGAGCAAGTAGAAAACTGGAGAAGAAACAAATACGTACCCTAGAAATAGAAATCGGGAGAAAAGCAACCTGTTTGTCCGTCGCCCTTTCTTTCACCTCGACAAATCAAAAGCCGAGAATTGAAAATAAAGAAGAAGAATCGAGAGATGAATGGAGTCGGTGAGCAAAATCAGGGAGCAGACAAAGCCCATCCAAACGCCGGTACTTCCGACGACGACCAATTTGAATACTAGAGGACGACGAAGGACCGTCTTAACGGGTCCGCTTGGAGGAAGCGGACATCATATAGATAAACGACAACATAAATTAAAAAAAACAAACCAATAAGAGCAGAAAACCGGAAAAATATGAAGGACGTAGTCGAAAATTTACCTTACAGAGAGAAAGAGGGATGTCAATGAAAGAAACCAGGGAGCAGAAAGAAGGAGAAACGGAGAAGAAAGAAGTCTAGCAAAGAAAGAGAAGTATCGATTAATTGACACGTAGAACCGAAATTACCATTGAAGCATCAAGTGTAAGCCACGTTGAAAGCGGTGGAAAGATGTTACAAAACACCCCCTAAAGAAATAAAAAAGTGGAAAAAAATTTGAGGGACCATAGATGGATAGAATTTCAACACTTTACTGTTGAAATTCATCACATCTTTAATATATATATATATATATATATATATATATATATATATATATATATATATATAGATTATAACCCGCATTAAATGCGGAGAACATAAATTAAATACATATTACATTAATAGGTGGAAGAAGAAGGAGAACAGGAATAAGAAGAAAGTAATATACAAGAAATTGTAGAAGAAGAAGGAGAACAGGGCAAAGAAAGAACATAGAAAAAAGAATTATAGAATAAGACCGTTGAAGAAGAACACTGTAAATCATACAATTCAATCCAAAATCGTAAGAAGAACAACTTCAATATAATCGTATATATAAGTTGTTTTTCGATAAGGAAATCATTATCTTCCAAAAAAATGGGATCCTAAAATATCATCTTGGAGATTTTCGTTTATTCATCTGGAAAAAATAATATCGTTTATATTGAATCAAAATTTCAAATTAACTGACTTGCTTAATTTATGAGTTTTAAATTCAAACCGTTATTTCAAATTGATTTATTTTACGTGGGATATATCAGGAGATAAATTATAAATAATATTGACTTTATTTTTGACTCTTAAATATTTTGCTAATTTAATAGGATTAGATTAGATTTTATAGGTTAATGACCAAATTGTTGATATGCTTATTTAATGAGTTAAAAAACAGAATTAAATAAAAACTAAACGAGTTTGAACTTTGAAGCCAAAAGCTATAAAACAATGGAGTTTAATTAGGAACAATATTAATTAGAGAAACTAATATATCGTATTTAAATAGAATGATATGTTGTAATTGATAATGTAATTATTGAATTTAAAAATTCTATAATTAAATGTAATTGTGTTTGAATTTTATTTGAAAAAGATGATGTCAACAATCTAATCTAACGGTAGAAAACATATGATTGAAATGCAATCAATGGTCCTGATTGTTTCATTGTTGAATTAAGGTGTCTCTTTTAATAATATTTAGATATGTTTGTAGTATTCTTCGTAAAAGAATGTTTTCTGTTCGATGTTAATTTTTTTTTTCCAATTCAACAATGATTGTATTATCAACAGTGAAGTTTAAGATTGCATAACCATCAATTTTGTTATTCAAACTATAATGTGAAATTTGAATTTGAATACCAACTTTTTATCGAAAAGTACATTCAAAGCAAATGGATAAATCTTCATATTCCCCTACTAAATTTTTTTTTTAAAAAAATTGGTTATAAAATTAGATAGACAAAAGGTAAAAAAATTAGTTTTATATAAATTAAATTAATATCGATAACCTCATTAAACTTTTGAAGCAAGTCTTGTGTGGTTTTTTCCAGAAGTTTCTTCGTGTTACGATCAAATAACGTAAGTAACACCACACCGGTAAAGTCTTGTACTTGAATGTTGATTTTGAAACTAAAGCCATTGATATAAATAAATACAGTAATATAAAATTAAACAATTTAACTAAAGAGTATAATAATATGTATAAAAGAATTTTTGAAAAACTTAGAACAAGATATATGTATTTGTTCATGCAAGTTGAAGTGTAACAATAAAAAACTTCATCATCTTGCTTTTGGTCCGTTCCACGAGTTTTGCCATCATACGTTAAAACGACTTTTATGACTTTCTCTGGACAAACATAGGTCAACATATTAAAAAAATGAAGATAAAGGATATAATTTTGTTTCTATAACTAAATGATTGAAACTAATATACTTAAAGTAGATTGATTAATTTTTTTCATGACCTCTCAACAGGAATACAATAATAACAAGTAATAAGAACAAAGTAAATACAATAAATTGTAGAAGAAGAAGGAGAACGAGGTAAAAAAAGAACCTAGACATTGTAAATCATACGACTCAATCTAAAATCGTAAGAATAACAACTTCAATGTAAGCGTGTGTGTGTATATATATATATATATATATATATATATATATATATATATATATATATATATATATAGGTTGTTTTTCAATAAAGAAATCATTATCTTCCAAAAAAATAGGAACCTAAAATATTATCTTGGAGATTTTCGGTTATTCATCTGGAAAAAAAAATGATACTTTTATATTGAATCAAAATTTCAAATTAATTGTTTTGCTTAATTAATGAGTTTTAAATTCAAAAACATGATCTCAAATTGATTTATTTTACGTGGGATATACCGGGAGATAAATTATAAATAATATTGACTTTATAGGTTAATGACCAAATTATTGATATATTTATTTAATCAGTTTAAAAAAAAAGAATTAAATAAAAACTAAACGAGTTTGAATTTTGAAGCCACAAACTATAAATAAATGAGTTAAATTAGGAACAGTATTAATTAGAGAAACTAATATCTCGTATATAAATAGAATAATATGTTGTAATTAATAATATAATTATTGAATTTAAAGATTCTATAATTATTAAAGATTCTATAATTAAATGTAATTGTGTTTGAATTTTATTTGAAAAAGATGATGTCAGGAATCTAATCTAATGATGGAAAATATAAGATTGAAATCCAATCAATGGTCCTGATTGCTTCATTGGTGAATGAATGGTTCTCTTTTAATAATATTTAGAAATTGTATGCTTAAAAGATCAAATGAAGTGTAAGAATTTTATTAATAGATTGTTATACATAACAAAATTGATCTTATTGTAATAACCTTCCAAAGGAAGTTTTTTTAAGAAAATATTATCAATAATAAATGTCATGATTTTTAGATTTTTACCATATAATTTCAGATACTAATACTAACTATTATATACCTACGATTTTTATCGTATAAATGATTTTATCATATACACTTTACATTTAGTATAAGTTATTTAACTATTTTGTATTGTAATATATTGATTTTATTTTATATTATTTTTTCTTTTCATATACATTATATATGTTTAAATAATAATATATTAGATGAGTATAAATGATTTCGTATTGGTTTAAAAAATAATTAATTATAGGAAATGATTTAAGTTAGAACATGCCCGACCATTAACTCTCCATTAACTCCGATTCTAAGTTTTTTTATTAGCCAACTAATTTATAACCCGTAAGAACCACGATTATAAAATTAATTAAACTTTTATATTAAAAAATCAAAATTACTAATCAATTATTTTAAATAAATTATTACTTAAGATATATTTTTTTAGTCATATAGAATTATAATTGTTGTTTTAAACAAATATGTGAAGTTATATTACCTTATAATTTGTATTGATTTTATTTTATTTTTTAATTTAATGTTATTAATTTAATATAATTAGAATGAAAAATTTTAAAATTTAAAATTTAAAATGGAGAATCAATTATTAATTAATTTAATGTAATTAGAGTGGAAAATTTAAATTTGAAATTTGAAATTGATAATTAATAATTTGACAAGTGGTATGATATGTTACATATAGTTATTAATGAGAAATTCTAATAGTATGACACTTGTCAATAGGAGAATAAACATATTCATTTATTAGAATAGAAAGATTAGGTTAGGACCCATATAATATACGGGTTGATTAAAAGAAAATGTTAAATATAAAGAAGTAACGGAAAGTTTATTTGTATTTAAAATTCGAAATAGTAGAAATTATGAGAAAAAATTAAAAATAAATAAACATGCATAAAATAAATAAATTAAAATTACGTGTTTAATTGTCAGACCTGTGTACTAAACAGTTTAATTATAACAAAATATTAACTACGAAGGTTTAACCTGTAATTTATTAGAAA
Organism: Lactuca serriola; assembly: GCF_051521515.1. Lineage (NCBI taxonomy): Eukaryota > Viridiplantae > Streptophyta > Magnoliopsida > Asterales > Asteraceae > Lactuca > Lactuca serriola. The sequence goes on along the minus strand of NC_136410.1, from coordinate 308,203,233 downwards.
CTGAAATTGAGAACTGAAATTTTAAAATTGAAATTTAAAATTTAAAATTTAAAATTAATATAGTTATTTATGGTATATTACTGAATTTGAAAAATGAACAATAAAATAAATGACAAGTGACAAGTGGAATATATATATATATATATATATATATATATATATATATATATATATATATATATATATATATATATATATATATATATATATATAAACTACAAATTAACATTTGACAAATTGAAAAAAAAAATGATATGTAGCAAAATTATTTTCATTTATCAGAAAGAATCATATTTCATTAGCTTTATCAAATAAAAATATATTAACATAAATCATCAACCTGTCATGACTAACATATTATTAAATTAATTAAAAAAATGGTCAACAGTAAGATTTTGTTTGATAAAATAATGAGTGTATCATTTTTTTTAAAATAAAAAACTTGGAAATATGGTTAACGTTTGTTGATGTTCTAGAAGCTCTAAATAATTGTGATAACAAATGATCACTCTATTTGAAATTACAAACATAAACATTTAAATACATTACAATCTGGTAACTAGAATTGTCTCTTAATTTTCTTTTTGTTTAGTTTTCGTATGCCAAATTCCGAACCAATCTATTAGTCTTCATAAAAAAACATTTTACAAATTCGATTATTCAAAAGTTTAATTTATTCATAAGATCCTATGTTGAGGATAACTGTACAAGTCACATATGAATATTATAAATCCAAATCAATTCCATTAAGACATCAATGTACTTCCAGTGATAATAACAAGAAATTAATTAAATCTTGATCCTAGAACCATATATAATGTTTCAAAAACTATGAAATAAAAGTTTTAACAATTAAAAGCTACTATAAAATAAAAACCCTTCAATCTGAGCTCCAACACCTCTTCTTTATGTAAACTCCAGAAAACCAGCTTGCTTCTTGTATTTCAAGTGGGATTGTTTAGAAGATATGCACGATATCATAAGCAAATCTTTTTTCACGTTAAGGTAATTCATAAATGGTGTGAATTAGAATAACTAAACAAAAAAAATCAACAACTATTTTGCTATTTCCTGCAATTTACCCAACAAATATGTAAAACATTGAAGAAGAACGAGCAAATATACAAGGATACGTCCAGAACAACACGAATGACTGCAAAAAGAGAAATTGATGGCTAATTAGGATATGACATTGGGATTGTATTGAAAGAAAGATTTGAGAAATTACCAAAAGGCCCCCTAGGAAACCATCAAGCACAACCCTATTCCAGGTGTCGAAATATGAATGGATTGAAAAACCTGCCTTGGCTGTTAAACAAACAGATGTAATGGCCATGACAAGACAATAAATCACAAATCCCATGAGCCCATTCACTCCCAAAATTCCAGCGATCACTCCACCAATGATGGACATGAATGTTCGACTGCATCAACATTTTCAATTTTCAAACAGCAACCATTACATTTTATAATTTATAGTATATTATTATTGTTTAGATCTATCAATTGATTAGGGTTACAAGTTACAACAATCTACTTTAGATCAAAGTATGCAAAGAAATCTGACCTGTAGTATATCACCTTCATGTTGCTTTGCATATTCTCAATATTGAAAGTTGGTATTTCGTTCTCACTAGATTTCTTTCCAGATACGCTTGAATCCATAGTCTCCACCTTGTGTAATTTTCATGAAAATAAAAAGATGTATTCAGTAAATGCAGATTATTTTTTTTGATTTTTGAGGCTCAAAATAATCAGATTTGGTGAAGCACACAATGAGTTGCTGCAGGAAGGTTTGTAAAATTAGCTAACTATCCTTAATTTCGATAAAATGGTTATCTGATTATCCAGATTTCAGATTTCACATACAGACAGGTAAAGGGAAGAGTCAATTGTGCATGAATTCATCTTCCAGAACCAATCGAAACTTATCTTCCAGCTACTATTTACTTAAATCAGATCGAAGTTACATAAGACCTAATAAATCCTAAAAATCCATGTCGATTTTGAAGTAATTCAATTCAAAAGACATTAAAGCTACAAGGACCTAAAATTCAGGATCAGTATCTACCTGTTGTCGATATAAATAGCAGAATTTAGGAGGAGGCGTACAATCGGAATGCCGCAGTGATTGGTGCTTTCGAAGAAGGGTTTACCCGTCACTTTGTTAATCCCTCCGAGATTTCTTTAGATCATTCAGGTTAATCTAACAAGCCTAAAAAAATTGGGGTGTAAATTATCAGTATCACGTGACGCACGTGCTAATGGAAGTAGGAAAAAGGAAAAGACGTGAGCCCTATCGCCGTCCTGTAGGGATCGAATCTATGTACTAATTTATTCCGCAACAAATTGGTATTAGGCCGGGAGAGTGGGTGTCGAGCGAAGCATGCCCAGCTCCACCCCCATCATCTTCTATCTCTCTCATCCACAATTCTATTGCGAGAAAAGGCATGTGTCAGCCACCCCAATTCCCTCCGCGCTTCACCATAACATTTTTTTTTAATCAACAAATATAATCTATTCTTAATCTAACACACTTAATTGGGAAATCTTTAGAAAAGTTCTAATATTTACGGAAAAGTTACATTTTAGTCTAAATATTTTTTTTTTAAACGAAAAAATCCCGAAAACCGGTAAAAATTTTGCAGTTTGATCATTTTTGACCGGTTGAAACCGATACCAAATTAATTTGGGACTATTTTGTAAATTAATCGAAAATATTGTGATTTTTCTATAATAAAAAAATATTATGACTTTTCTGTATACAAAAATATTATGATTTCTTTACAAACAGAACCCTTATTATTATTATTATTATTATTATTATTATTATTATTATTATTATTAAAAATATAAATAAGAATACTATTTTTTGAACTTGTTATTATTAATATGGTTACTAATAGATATAAATACATTAAATGCACAAATAATATTAATGACATTGTTTAAATGTGGAGGTGAAGGAGATGTTGATGCTTTTAGCATTGAAATCATGAATGTTTGTTTCTATATTTTTACTTTGTATATGGTCATTTGACATTTGTTGTTATTGTTTTCAATTCAGAATAATAATACTTAACAATTTAAAAGAAGTTGCATATTTGTAAAATTGTTTATAAATAGTTTAAGCTAAGAATGATTTCTCACTTTGTATATAAAAATGCTTAAGCTGGAAGGATTATTTTCCAAATCCAACAGATCCACTACAAACATCTACATAGGTAGCTCATATCAAAATTTAAAAATATTAATTAAAATATCTTGTTTAATAAAAAGCAATATGACATGTTGTTTGGATTAATACTTTTGAATTTTGATTAATACTTTTGAATTATTCCTATTAATTTTTATTAAATAAAATATTGTAATTAATACTTTTGAATTTTGATATGGGTTACCTATGCAAATGTTTGTAGTGAATTTGTTGGATTTGGAAAGTATCTCTTCTACCTTAAACATTTTATATACAAAGTGAGAAACCCTACTACCTTAAACTATTAATATGCAACTTCTTTCAAATTATTAAGTAGTAATATTTTGATTTGAAAACAATAATAACAAATATGAAATGACCATATACAAAGTACAACTATTCAAGCAGACATTCACGATTTCAATGCTAAAAACATCACCATCTCCTCCACCTCCACCCTTAAACAGTGTCGTTAATATTATTTTTTTATTTAATGCATTTATATGTATTAGTAACAATATTAATAATAAAAAGTTGAAAAAATAGTATTCTTATTTATATTTTTAATAATAATAATGATAATAATAATAATAGTAGTAGTAGTAGTAATAATAATAATAATAATAATAATAATAATAATAATAATAATAATAATAAGGGTTCTATTTGTAAAAAAATCCTAATATTTTTGTTTACAGAAAAGTCATAATATTTTTTGTTTACAGAAAAGTCCCAATATTTTGAATTATTTTACGAAATAGTCACAAATTAATTTGGTACCGGTTTCAACCGGTCAAAAAGGGTCAAACTGCAAATTTTTGCCGGTTTTCAGGACTTTCGTTCAAAAAAAATCTTGGGACTAAAGTGTAACTTTTCCGTAAATATTGGGACTTTTCTGAAGATTTCCATAACGAGACTTAAACCATAGACCTTAAAGAAAAAAGACAATGCATAATACCGTAAGACTAGAAGCCCTTTATTATCACATTCTTGTCGACCTGTTTTTACATCCACTCCCCCAAAGCTTAGAATGTGAAAGAAGGATTTTTGATCAACCGTGTTTTGTTGGCTCATTCAAGAATAGTAGGACAATTACAATTTCCAGTTTCATAACATTCACATTGTTCGCATTTTAAATTTGTTTGCCAAGAAGAATGAAGTCGATGTAAATGAGGGGTTGTTATCAGACTCTGTGCTTCTTGATCACATTTTCAAAACACTTATTACTATCGTAAAAGATATCGCTCGTAGTTGTTGTATGTTTTTCTCTTAGACGTGGGCGACTGCCCTGATCCCCCAAGTGCCAAAGTGTCTCCATTTTATATTTGTTATAATCGTTACATAATAGCAGCCCATTGATATAAACCATGTTAGACAAGTTCTTCAAAGCCCAATAATGTGATGCAGTGATCCAAAAGAGGGAGCGTGGGAGGGAGTACCTGGCGTGCGTCCGACTTCCAAGGTGACTAAGAAGGCATCGTGACTCTTCAATAATAGATTCTATGGAAAATTCAAACGACGTCTCTCCAGAAGCAACAGTTGATTGTCATTCTTCTCTTTCTTATTCACGATTCAAGATTTCAAGTTAATCTAGTTCTTCTCATTATCTTCTGATTTTCTGTACCATTTTACATGAAATAGTTCATAAATTCACATAAATATTCATAGCAATAACAACAGTAACATGCAATTGAAAATAAATTAGAATTAACTTTTCATGTAAGCAACCACAAAATTCACATGAAACTTACCTCGTTGGCATTAGGTCTTAACCAGACTTGTCAGGCTACCCACACCCTACATTTAACCAACATGATTTTCAAAGGTCACAATCCTAGAAAAACATCATATGTGTTCATTTTAGTTTCACTATCCACGTATCTCGTTCGACCAACCAATAACTATCCAATTATGTTAATTACAAAATCCGTAACAATTTTAGAACTAATATTATTTCTTCTTTCGAAGACATCTGAAAAAGAAGAAAGACAAATTTAGATTAGATATAAAGATAGTCCTTAATAAAACACCCAAATGTAATATTAAGGCTAGGACCCAACACAATATTTTATAACTTAGAAGAGGGATGCCGTAGTCCAAGCTATAAAATATTTGAAGGTAGGTGAATGACGATTCACCAAATTCCACCATGAAAAATGAAATAAATTATTAGATTTTAATTGGTTTTGAAACTCCTAGATTCTTTGAGATTCATTGAACTTTTCGATGATATGTTTCAATCTCGAGTGTGCCCTTCAAGTATTCTGACTGGGATGTCGAGGATCACAAAACAAGGTCTGAAGTAACCATGCAAATTACTAGGTACCCATAATGTTTATCACTCAATCAATGTGCCGGTTAACCACACGCGCTCCACCGACATATGATAAACCTTAAGCCACCATTTTCCTACCTTGTTAAGTCTAGGTTAGTGGGCCAGTTAACCACACACGCTCCACTAACGACTTAAACAAAGTGCAAAGTGTAATTTCATGGGTTAGCACATTATTCACATTTTCCTAAAGTAACGAAGATTGAGAATTTATAAAAACATTTAGTTACTTTACTTTCATCATACTTTTAATGAGGATTTAAAGACATTGTCCTACCCGTTCGGCTAACGACCCTCCACCAATCAAGGAAGCGGTGGGTGAGAATGGACATCCATTAAGCTGCCTTTTTATAGGCAACAACCTTATACCCCCCTTATAGACTGACTTCATGAATGAGGCCTACTAACGGTAAAACGACTTTTGTTCTTATACATACATATATATATATATATATATATATATATATATATATATAGACACACACACACACATATATATATATATATATATATATATATATATATATATTATTAACTTATAATATTATAAAATATAAGGATTGAATTTTAACTTTTAAAATTCTAGGGGTTGGAACTAAAGTTTTTTAAAGAGACTTTACATGTTCCAAAACTTGAGGGCAAGTTTTGTAACTTTCAAAACTTTTCATCTTTCACAACTAATGAGTTAATGGATTAATAAAATGAGAGAATTTTCATTTTATGTAACCTATGTGTTTAATAATGGGCTTTAAAAGTGTAATTTTTGGTAATCCAGAGGACAAATTATGAATTCTATTAAAACACATCAAGATCAATAATGAAACTAACAAGCAAGTTACAAATAATTCCTATGATCTTCTAAACTCATAAGTTCATGAACGTTCATATCAACAATTTAAAGAATCATAAACAAAACATACAAAACATGAAATTTTGATATTAGCCATTGAAAATGGATTAGCATCACCATTACACCATCTAAAACATGTTTTACAAGACCAAAACAGTTTAGGGTAATGTTTCTAGTCCATTTCCAGCAGCAAAACTCGAAAATCTGCAATCAGGTGCTCCTACTCATCGAGTGCACGAACCTACTCGATGATTAGGATGAATTATCACATGGACTCGTCGAGTCCCCACATGGACTCGGCGAGTTCACTAAGCAAATAGCAGTTTTTTGAGTTTTTTCAACAAGTTTGCAACAAGTATCAAGAAAACAAGCCTAGGCTCTGATACCACTGAAGGATTTTGAGCATTCTAACACTCCTAAGGTGTACATGCAACCCTAGAAACCTTGGATCTATTTTTTACTAAGATACATGCAAAAATGATTTTCCAAGGTTCTTAACTTAGCTAGCATGGCATGGGGAACTTTAAAACATAATTGCTAGTAGAAGAACATACCTTTTAGTTGCTTAAATTCCTTGAAAACCTTGTGAGCCTAGCACATCAAGTGTGATGCCTCAAATGTCTCAAACAACACCACAATACTTGGAATTACCTTGAGAGAAGTACACTTACACTCCAAAAATCGGTTTACCCTCTTACTTGCTTGTAGTGCCCATTTTGGTCATCCATGGGGTCATTATATAGTTGTCTCACAAGTAGGGTTACACCATGTAAACCCTAATTGTCATGGCTTTTGATATTCCATGATCCATGGGTTTGTAACCTTCATGGACTATCCATGGAGCACCTTATGGGTTTTAACCCAATCCATACAAACCATGGATCATTAGCCTAACTATACAAGAATAGATGATTTACACAATCAACCCCATATATTTAATTAGTCTCTTTTTGATCACTTAATTAATTCTAAATTAATTCTTGATCAATACTAATTAAATAATTTTATTAACATATTAGAACTTATAATATATTATTAAACATTAAGTGTTATTTCTCTAATTTAGTCTATCTAAGTGTTGCAATGCCATGCAACCCAAATGAACCATGCTAACCGGGTCAAGTACATTCCAGGAATAGTTAGGAACTTAGACACCTAATCCAACAAAATCAATATTTGATAAACCTCAAATTATCCTCGACAATTGCTTAATCATTTTAGTTATATCCAATTCTATTCCTTTTCTCTTTTAATGACGTAGGCATTTGGAAAATTTAGAACGAATAATTGCTATCGTATTAAACAATTTAAGAACTTACAACAATAAGTCTCAAATGTTTAGACTTGTTGCCATTCCTCACAATTTGAATTTTGAAAAGGTATGCCATAATCATAATCAAAATTGAGAATGAAAATATCATAATTGCTATCGTATTAAAAATCTATTTAGTGAAAGTGTTTCCTCACCATCAATTTCATGAGTCAGAGAAAAACCTTATGACACTTAGATTTTATGGTGTATGTGTTCCTATCCATGTGAATTTTTCAAACTATAATCAAAAGACAAAGTTATTGAAAAATCCAATCTCATATGGATTGAACTTGTTCAATCTTAATTTCTGCCAAGATTGCCACATGGCAGCACAAAGGCCTACCATTGCTTCCAAGTTCTTATGCAAACACCTGAGAACACATAGAACTCACATGCATAGTCAACTTTAATTGGAATAGGCACAGAAACAAGAATATGTCAACACGATAGGTTACAAACCTCAAGTTGTGTGCTAGTGATAAACAATAGGTTTTCTTCTTGATTAGTTCTTGAAACTTGTCAAGATCTTTAAGACTCCAACTAACCTATTGACATATAAGATTCTATGTTAAGAACCATTCCTTGACAAAACAAAAGTTCAAGAGTTAGTGCTGATTCTTATCAAGACAAACACTTCACATAATTGTCCTTTGTTGGTATTTGTTCTATCCAAAACATCACAACTTACCAATTTCAAATGTACAAGAGTAGAAAACATTTTACTCTACATTTAATAAGTGTTATAAACCTTTCCTAAGATTATGTCACTCAAGGCACAATCTTGGAGTATGACTCTAAGACTTGTTTTGGAACGAAGTATGACTCATCTTGTTGATTTAACCATGTCAACAATTCATGATTCGTCTTCTTAGTCATACAAATGCACCAACATATCCTTAGAGGATCGATTGTGACATGGTTTTCATAATCATTAAGATGATCATAAAACACGATACTCTAGTACTCTCCCATCTTTTCAGATTGCAGAAAATTTTATCTTTCTGCCCAATTTGATTCTTCTCATTCGTTCTTCCATACATTAAAAATTTTCCAATGTTTCATAATTATACTTAAACTTGTAAGCATAACTATATTTACTAAAATTTAGTAAATCATGACGAATAGTCTTATCGTTCTCTGTGGTAGACCTGACCAGCGCACACCCAGTGTACCCAATCCCCTAGTCCTTCACTTGACTCACATAAACATGTGAACAAAGAATTAGTCTTAATTTCCCAAAGATGAAAGTTCTCATTCATCGCAAAATACAAGTTGCATGATTCCAAGTTTGTTTCCAACTTAAACTTAGGTGATGAGAATCTTTCCTTGTTTGGTAAATTATGACACTACCACAAACAAATGAATCAAATTCGTATTCCAGTATTGTTATCAATGGAAACATATAAGCAACAATTTTTCACAAATGCCATTGTAATGAAATTTTAAAAATAAGATAAATATCAAAATTTTTCTTTATTTATAAAAATTTCAGAAAAATTATCCTTATAATGCAAATGCAAGTGAAAATATGTTGTTATCTATTCCTTAGCAATCTATCATATCTCTTAAGCAGCAACTCACAAATCTGATCATCAAACCATGCGATTGAAATCCATCTCTTCGCGATCAGACTCAACATACTCTTCCTTTAAGCTTCCTTTCATTTCTTCGATTCTTCAAAACATCAAAATTAATTACATTACATCATGTATTAAGAATATCCAAATAAGAAATTAATAGAGTTATATAGTAGACTTACCTTAAGCAGTGTCATACACTCTGATTTTAACATCCTTGTGGTCCTTCAAGTTGATACGGCAGCTTCGCAACCAATGCCCATTCTCTTGGCAATATAAACATATGAACTCTATGGAATGGTACATGGGACTATCTCAGACTTAGTGTTTCTGTTTACCATTTGGACAACCAGGTTGACTATGGTCGATCCCTTTCCATTAGGAAGAGAAATCTTTTCTGGACTTCCAATGCTACCATTGTTAATGTCCTTGGAAGTTTGGGGAGTAGAACTTCCAATCAATTTTGCTTTACCAGTGCACCAAATCAGTGTTGATTAAGCAGCAACAAGCAAATTAGTAAGATCGATAAGGGTCATGTCGTGGTCTGTCACATAGTAGTCCTTTAAAGAACCCACTATATGACTTAGGAAGTGATTGAAGAACCCAGTCAATAGCCAACTTCCTTGAGACTTCGACACCCAACTCTCCCAGCTTGTCAGTATGTGACTTCATCTCCAAAACGTAAGCACATACAGACTTTCCTTCCTGTCAATAGGGCTTAGAGTGACCTAGAACTTGTGGGTTAGGGAGAATTATTGGGCGAGGTGGAGGAAATGAAGTTCCACTATAGCACGAAAAAGGGATTAATCTTTCACCTTGATTGCCTTGTGGAAAATCATCTTTATAAAGAAACTTTATTCAAAAGATTCGGGAAGACCATAGTTGTCTGAACTTAGACATTTATGAGGGATAAATTCAAGTTTAGTTGATTTTAGTCCTTAAAATAACACCCAAATGAAATATTAAGGCTAGGACCCAACACAATATTTTAAAATTCGGAAGAGGGATGTCGTAATCCTATTGCAAAATATTTGAAGGTTGGTAAATGATGATATACCAATTTCCACCACGAAAAACGAAAGAGGAACTTTAGGTTTTACGTGAATTGAAATTCCTAGATCCTTCGAGATTAATTGAACAATTCAATGGCATGTTTAAATCTCGATTATGTCCTTTAAGTTTGTGAGTGGGATGCCGAGGATCACAAACAAGGTGTGAATAACCATGCAAATTAGCTTGGTACACTCAATGTTACAACCACCTAATCAATGTGCCGGTTAACCACACACGCTCCATTGATCTACGATTAACATCAAGCTACCCTTTGCCATGCATAGCCAATCCCTTATTAGTGTGCCGGTTAACCATACACGCTCCACTAACGACTTAACAACGTGTAAAGTGCAATTTCATGGGTTAGCATCAAATTCACATTTTTTTAAGTAACTAAGATATGGAACTTATAAGTTTTTAGTTACTTAGTATTTCATTATACATTTAATGAGAATTTAAATGTACTGTCAAACCTGTTTAGCTAATGACCCTCCACCAGTCAAGGAAGCGGTGGGTGGAAGTGGACAGCCATTAAACTGCCATTTTATAGGCAGTAACCTTATACCCCTTATAGATCGGCTTCGTAAATGAGGCATACTAACGGTAAGACTGACTTTACTCTTATATATATATATATATATATATATATATATATATATTAAGCCTATAATATTGTAATAGAATAAGGATTGGATTTTAAATCTTTAAAATTTTACGGTTTGGAATTAAATGTTTCAAATGTTAGACTTTTACATTTACAAATTCCAAAACTTGAGGGAAAGTTTTCTAACTTTCAAAAATTTTGAAATCCATAACTTATGAGTTTAATAAATATTTTATGAAAAGACTCTTGACATTCCATAACTTGAGGACAAATTATGGAGTTCATAAAAAACCATTTATGAGAAAAAGACTCTTTAAGTTCATAACCTATGACTTTAATGATTTCTTTAAAAGAAAACTTTTCATTTTCCATAACTTGAGGACAAGTTATGGAATTCATTAAAATCATTTAGATCAAAATTCTAACAAAAAAATCAATCAATTTGTCTGCGATCTAAATTAAACTCATAAGAACATGTAACAGACCAAGAAAGGAAAGAAAACCCTAAGTTTAGGGGTCGACTCGGCGAGTCCAAGGAAGGACTCGGCGAGTCCGAGCGGGATCCGGGTCGGGGAGTAAGTGACCGACTTGGCGAGTCGGCCAAGGAGACTCGGCGAGTCTGGTCTGTGCGAGGAAAACCCTAATTCTGGGAGTTGTATCCTATTTAAAGGGAGTTATGTCCCTCCCTCAACCTCCATATCATCCTAGAGAACCTGTAAACCCTAGATTTCGTGGGAGCCTCCATCATTTGAGAGAAATAGCTTTGGAGGAAGGAAATCTTGGAAGGAAATTGAAGATCAAGAAGGTTGCTTCAAAGGAGAGGTGTAGATCCGAGATCTACTTCAGTTTGTGTTCTTCTTGGAGGTATTAAGCTGCCGTTTTTCCCTTCTTTGCATCTAGATCTATTTTGTTATGAGATTTGGGGATTTTATGCCATGCTTAAGAACTATTTCGAGTTAGAAGCCTAGATCTGAAGTTGCTGCTTCAGATCTGAGTTTATCTTGGCCTAGAAAGTCATAAAGCATCTGTTTTTGGGTTGATAGTGAAGCCTCTTTGTCTTAAACCCTAGTTTGGATTGTTTTAAGCCTAGATCTCTTGATCTACACGTAAAGTTTGCCACTTTACGTGGGGGATAGGCCTTAGAAGTATGGATCTATGAGTTGGAAGCCCTATTTGGCTCGAAAAGCCACTGCATGGATTAAGGACTGAATAGACTCGGCGAGTCCTTTGAGTGGACTCGGCGAGTAGTATGAAGACAGAGATGAACTCGACGAGTTGGATGAACAACTCGGCGAGTCTGTTGAAGATTGCCTTGGACTCGACGAGTCTGTTCATGGACTCGGCGAGTCAAGTCGCGAAACCCCCAAACCCTTCGAGTCAAGGCTCAGATTAGTGAGTTGTGTGGAGACTCAGCGAGTTGGACAGGTCAGGACTCGGGAATAGTTGACTCGGCGAGTCATGGACTGACTCGGCGAGTCGAGTCGCGAATAGAAAGACCTTGAGCATATGAACTCGGCGAGTCATTAGGTGGACTCGGCGAGTAGGGTTGACCTGGAAGGTTGACTTTGACCAAAGTTGACTTAGTTGACTTTTAGAGGTCTGTCAGACTAAGTATCATACTGATATTGGTAGCTCGGAGAGCTGAAGGAGCAGCGGCTCGGGGGATTGTCAATCAGCAGCCAGAGGACTATCGGCAGAGCTCAGTAGTTCAGGTGAGTTTCCTTCCAGTAGGAACGGGTCTAAGGCCACAATGCCGGCCCGTTCAGTTAGCAGTAGTTTCCGGACTTCGGTCCGATGCAATAGTTAGTATGTTTGATGCCTTCGTGGCTCAGACAGGATTTATGTGTTATGTGTTATGTATTATGTGTTCCGGGCAACAGCCCGATGCAGTATGCAGTATATGTGTTTATTGTGACAACCCGATATTTCAACTCTTTGTAATGACCTAAAAAGTCAAGTATTGTAACCACCTTGGAGTTAATAAAATTAACTTTGATAATAAAATGCCCAAAAAGTATCTATTTAAATTCCTACTATGTTTAATATCATTAAACCGGGATCGTACGTAAAAAGGATGCCCAAATCCAGCTTCGTATACTAAAGTTAAGATTTTTCCAAGTTCAGCTTAGCAACAGACAGCTAAAAACTCGAATCGAAGATCGAACGACTTTTGGCCGGAATGACCTAAACGAGAATCGAAGGTCTCGGCGATGGTATTTCAGCGGTAAAAAGTCTGGCAAAAACCGACGTCAGATAAAGAAATTATGACTTTTAGAAGAATTTCCTTAATCACGTCATTTTAATAAATAAATAATAAAAATAATTTCGGAATTTGCCGACGGAGTCTAAACGAAAGTTGTAGAGCGTAGTCTCACCTACGCGTGGATATAAAAACCATCAAAAACGGAATTCGTATGAAGAAGATATGAATTTTAGAAGTTTATTAAATAAATTATATATAAATTTATTTATAAACTCTTGGTATTATCCGAAGGAGTCAGCAGATAGGGCCGAAGTACGCCCTGCGTACCCTCGTACACCCCACGTACTCAAGGCCAAGGCCTCAAATCATCCACGTCCCGGTCTATGCGAAGCCTAGCCTATCCCATCCGAAGTCCGAGGCAGTCGAGGACTCGGTCATGCATGACGTACGCGTACGCCCCGCGTACCGAGGCGGTTCCAGCCTCCTATAAATAGAGATTCGAGGGTTCTCGGAAAAATTGCTCATTCTCTCTCACTTTTATTGCATTTTGCCTCGTTTTCCATGCCTGCACTACCCCGAAGCCCTAGTCATTTTGCTCAAGTCCCGAAGGTCGATTTTACTCCCGAGATTCCCGAGGATCCCGAGAAAAATCTGCTTCCCGAGACGAAACTCTGCCCGGTTTTCCATCTCGCTATCTTCAAACTTTCAAGTGAGTTCATACCCCTTAATTAACCCTTTTTAAATATTCTAAATGCTTTTATATGCTTTCTAAGGGGGGGGGGGAAATACAAGTAAAACACATGACTACTATCGGGTGTTATATATAAAGATTATTATACACTTTTATTAAGTAGAATCATACGTGATTTATAAACTTTATAGGGAACTCCCGTGTACAAAACATATTACAATAGTATTCTATCTTTAAAACTATAAATTGTTGTAATGCATGTATAAACCGAACATTTTCCTAGATTTAATGTATATGTGTCTATCTTAGGCTTTACAAAAATCTATGCTTTCATAACAAGTGATTCCTTTTCTAGATATTCTAAAACAAACGAAGCACACTTTTAGAAAACTATAATAGGTATAGTTTTACGAGGATATTGCTAACTTTTACATACTAGGAATACGATTTTCAACAAATCACTTTCATATACAAGATCAAACGAACATTTTAACACGTAAATCTGTTTTTATACCACGGTTTTGTGAGACATTAACTTCACGTACGTTCGAGTACACATTTCAAGTCCTGTATTATCTACCAGAATCCCTTGGAGGGGGAGCATGGTGTTTGTGTATAGATCTATACGGGCTTGACAACCCGCGCCTTGACTGTTAGCTACAGTCCACCATTTGGGGTGACAAACGTCATAACATTCCAACGCCTGAAGAATGTTGTGTATAGGCATTCCGATTCAATAGTATGGTTATAAAACTCACATGAGGTATTAAAAAAATACATTGATTTATGAGGTTTTCAAACATATTGGTTATTTATACACTTACATACATTTCTGAAACAAACTTTGGTCTTGAGTGAAGACTACTTTTATACTAGTATAAAATATAGGATTTTCTAAACACAAACAAACAAGGTCAAAACATTTCATTTCATACAAACATTGTCATTTAAATACTTATGAAACTCACCAGCTTAAATGCTGATCTACTCTTTCAAAATTACTTGTATGTCCCAGGGAATCAGTAATTTCAGGTATCATTATGCTTTTGATGAAGGGATGCTGCGGCGCCAGTTTAATCTCATATTTTGACATCATATTGTAATTGGTTTTGAACATGTAACTTTGACAAATGTAAACTTTCAATTATATATGTGATGGTTGTATTGATTTCTTTACTATGTATTCATTTGTTACGTTACCACATGAAGTCATCCGCCCCCGAACGTTTCCGCCGTTTAGGTTTGGGGGTGTGACAGATTTGTATCAGAGCAATGTTTATAGTGAACTAAGTATATCGAACCACATAAGATATACAAACTATAAATGCTTAAGGGACTAATACTCTCTGACAAAACATTTTTCTTTTTACGCTTAAGCAGCGTTACGTTTAACTTAAATTGATAGTTCAATTAAGTACAATTACATGCATACAACAAATTATTTTCATGATATCTTACTATACAACAAGTATTTAGACAAGTTGACACTACGATTAAGACTCGATATATGTAATCAGATTTTGGACAAATATAGCGTGATCAACTATATTTGCCCGAGATCGGACCAATATATATCGAGGATTGCTCGTAGTAAGCAACAAGTCAAAACTTACCAAACCATTACAAGAATCAAACACAAGAATTTAAATACTATAGGAGTATTTGCTACCTAAACTAGTTTAACTTACATGTTTTGCATGTTTCAACTTTATTCAATTCTTATAACCCTATTTCTCGTACAGTCAAATGGCTGGATTTCACCACCCTGGCGACCCCTACTTTCCCAACCAAGGCAACGGAGGATGGGTCGAAGATGATCCCGAAGAGGACGAGGAACCCATAGAAGTGGATAGTGACTCCGGTACCGACTTAGAGCCGGAGGTGATCAATCCACCACCCATTCAACCTCCCGTCTTCGTAAGGAACTTTCAAGGACCGACTCTCATATGGGGAAGTCACCTCCACCATTGGAGCCAACAACAAAACCTACGCCCTCCCTACGGCATGTGCCGGGACTTCTATGATGTCCGCGGTAGAGGTTCGGCTGATCGGGCACTCCCAATAATGGTGGGTAAGCTAGCCAATCAGTCATATCAGTCCAGAGTTCAAGCTAACCAACTCCGGGATGTCAACATGGAAGTACAGGTTCACACTTCTGACATCCATAGGCTGGACAAGATACAAGACAATGCTCAACTCCAAACCGAGGCATTCCAAGCGCAAATGATTGCAGCCCTCGCTGAATTAAGGGAACAACAAGCCGCTTTTGATAGGTGTCTAATGGAGTCAAAGCAATCAGATGCGGAGTCAAGCTCCAAGCGCAACCTACGTCGCAAGTAGTGCTTGTCAAAGACTCAAATTTTGTTATAGCTTAGGACCTCGGCTAAAAGTCTTTAAATTTCTCGAACTTTGTAATCGGAGACCCTTATAGGGGTCAAATTTTCATGATCGTTGTATCAACTTTTATATTAATATAAGTGACACTATTATTACTACGTTGAGTATTTCATTCAAACCTTGAAAAGTCATCGAGAAACCAAATACTTATTTCATACTTTCAGTCTTACAAATACTTTCATTCTTCTATTTTAAGACTCATACTATCACCTGTTGAACTATAGCAATTTAGTTCATTAGACTCATACATTTTTATTCTATGGAATTCTTATCTTTACCTTTTCAACCTATAATTGAAGGATGCCTCCGCGTAGGAACCCAAGGCGAAACAACGGTGGGGAAACACCTGTACCACCACCACCCCCACCACCTCAATTTGATGCTGTTATGTTCCAAGCAGCAGTCACCGCAGCGGTAGCAGCTGCCATGTCACAGATCAATAACTCGAGTACTAATGGCTCGGGATCTGGCACACACCCATCCAACCATGGCGAGAGTCATGGACCACCCCGAGAATGCACCTATAAGGACTTTACTAATTCCAAGCCCCGGATGTTTTATGGAACTGGTGGTGTGATAGCTCTGAGGCAGTGGATTGCAAGGACGAAGTCAGTCTTTGAAATATGCTCCTTTCCCGAGCACAGCAAAGTTAAGTTTGCAACTTTCACCCTTATTGATAGAGCTTTAACTTGGTGGAATGGCCACGTTAAGGTACTTACCCTAATTGTGGCAAACTCCATAAGCTGGGAGAGCTTAAAGGTCATGCTGATGAGAGAATACTGTCCAAGAGGAGAGATTCATAAACTCGAACACGAGCTCTGAACTCTTGGAATGGTTGGTAACGACATCGCGACTTATACCAACAGATTCTGCGATCTGGCAATCCTTTGCCCAGATATGACTACTCCAGAGAGCAAGAAAATAGAGAGGTACATTTGGGGACTGTCGCCCCAAATTAGGTCAAGCGTGTTAGCTTTAAAACCTGACACCTTTGAAAGTGCCAAGGAACTGGCACAATCTCTTGTTGATTATGGAGGTCATCAGAACTCAACGGTTGCCACACCAGAACCACAAAAGGGAAACAACAACAACAACAGCAACAAAAACAACAACAACAACAACAACAACAATAGCAAGAAGAGGGTATGGAATAAAGGGAAGGGTGGGTCTTCCCAGGAGCCCGCAAAGAAACAACTGGTTTCAATGAATGTTGCCACTGTACCTACTACAGTCCCTACAAATCCCTACCCCACAAAGCCTTATGTAGGTAACCTTCCAAAGTGCACCAAATGCGCTTACCACCACCATGGACCTTGTCGGGAAATGCAGTGCGCCAACTGCAACAGAAAGGGACACACAACCCGTTTCTGCAAGGACCCCGCAAAGTCGATCACTCAAGTTCCCAGTGCGGGTGTAGGCCAGACTTGCTACGGTTGTGGCGAGGTGGGCCACTACAAGAGGAACTGCCCTAAGGCAGCAGGCACCGGCGGTGTGGGACGAGTTTTGGCTATAGGCCATGACGAAGCTGTAGCTGACCCAACTGTAGTTGCTGGTACGTTCCTTCTCGATAATTCATATGCATGCATATTATTCGATAGTGGAGCGGAGAGAAGCTTCGTGAGTCAAAACTTTATTCACTTACTTAAACCTAAACCTAGCAAGTTAGAAAAATCATTCACTGTAGAGATGGCCAATGGAAAAACCGAAAACACTAACTGCATATACAAGGACTATACGTTAACTTTAGATGGTCATTCTTTCCCAATCAATCTCATGCCGGTCCCAATTAAAAGTTTCAACGTCATAGTCGGCATGGATTGGTTAAGTCTTCTTCGCGCCGACATCATGTGTTTTGAAAAAGCAGTTCGTCTTAATCTCCCTAACAACAAAACATTAGTGCTTTACGGCGACAAATCAAGTACAAACCTTCGTATCATTTCGTGCATCCAAGCTCGAAAGTGTTTACGGAAGGATTGTCGAGCATTCCTAGCGCACATCGTCGATACAAGTCAGGAACTGAAGGCCATCAAGAACATTCCAGTAGTACGCGACTTTCCCGATATCTTTCCAGAAGAACTACCAGGATTACCACCACAACGCCAAGTCGAATTCAGAATCGACTTAGTTCCCGGGGCTACCCCAGTAGCGAAGTCGCCTTATCGTCTAGCACCAGCAGAGATGCAAGAACTTTCCAGTCAACTTAATGAACTCCTTCAAAAAGGATTCATAAGACCAAGTTTCTCACCTTGGGGAGCACCGGTCTTGTTTGTAAAGAAGAAAGACGGATCGTTCCGTATGTGCATCGACTACAGAGAACTGAACAAACTTACTGTCAAGAACCGTTATCCTCTACCCTGTATTGACGACCTATTCGATCAACTACAAGGAGCGAACTACTTCTCAAAGATAGATCTACGATCCGGATACCACCAATTACGAGTACTAGAGGGGGATATTCCTAAGACAGCTTTACGAACTCGTTATGGGCACTACGAATTTGTAGTGATGCCGTTCGGATTAACCAACGCACCAGTAGTATTTATGGACCTAATGAATAGGGTGTGCCGTCCTTACTTGGATCAGTTCGTCATCGTCTTTATCGATGATATACTTATCTACTCCCGAAGTAAGGAAGAGCATAGTCAGCACCTACGAAAAGTCCTAGAAACACTGCGAACGGAGAAACTCTATGCGAAGTTCTCTAAATGCGAATTTTGGATTTGAAGAGTCGAATTTTTGGGCCATGTTGTTAGCGTGAAAGGGATACACATGGACCCCTCCAAAATTAAGGCAATTGAGAACTGGTCGGCACCAAAGACACCTACAGAGATTCGTCAATTTCTAGGTCTCGGCGGCTAGTATCGCAAATTCATAAAGAACTTCTCCAGCATTGTGAAACCTCTTACTACATTAACCCAGAAAGGCGTGGCCTTTGACTGGGAAGCGAAACAAGAGAAGGCGTTCCAAACGCTAAAACAGGCCTTGTGCACCACACTGATACTATCCCTCCCAGAAGGGATAGAAGATTTCGTAGTGTATTGCGACGCATCCAACCAAGGACTTGGTTGTGTTCTTATGCAGAGAGGGAAGGTTATTGCTTATGCCTCCCGACAGCTTAAGACACACGAAGTGAACTATACGACACACGATATCGAGTTAGGAGCAGTGGTGTTTGCTTTGAAGATCTGGAGACACTACTTATACGGAACAAAGAGTACTATTTTCACCGATCACAAGAGCCTTCAACATATTTTTGATCAGAAGGAACTCAACATGCGACAACGACGATGGGTTGAGTTACTAAATGACTATGAATGCGAAATTCGTTGTAACAGCCTGGAATTTCAGGTATTGTTATAATATTGTTTTGGAGTGTTTTAGGAGAGGACTCGGCGAGTTGGAGCCAGACTCGCCGAGTAGGACCACAGGCTTGGTCGCGGGTTCGCGACTGGACTCGACGAGTCCAGATATAGACTCGGCGAGTCTACGCTGTTCAGCGGAAACCCTAGCCGCTTGGTTTTGGAACGTATATAACGCACTATATGCCGTCATTGTCCGTCTTTTAGTCGACTGAGAAGAACCCTAAGCGGCTGTGGGCATCTAGGGCAAGATTGAAGGCCATTGGTGACTTGAAGAAATTGTTGTGCAAGGAGGAGAAGAGTCTTGGCTAAAGGAACTGCAAGGGATTCGAGTTCTGAGGTTTGGGGACACAGAGAGTGCGTTATTCAGGTAATATTTCGGATCATTTCTGTTATATTGATGTGTGCATGGATTTAGGGTTTATGGAACCCATTTGGTGATTAGATGGATTATTACCTTATTACCCAAACGAATATAACCCTGTATCAGGACCTTTAGAGGTCCAGAAGGTCCCATGCTTGTGTATTTCGGAACCATACTTATCTCAGGAAGCAGTTTGATCGACTGCATGGCATGGACTCGCCGAGTCCAATGAACAGACTCGGCGAGTAGCTTGGAGATTAACTGGGACTCGTCGAGCTGTTCTTCAGACTCGGCGAGTGGAGTCGGGGTGGCCCCGCGATTCTTCCACGAGAATCTCGTCGAGCCAAGAGGGATACTCGACGAGTAGAAAGAGAACATCAGGGAAAGTTGGGGAGGACGTCTAGACTCGCCGAGTCGCCTTTGCACTCGTCGAGTCCGGTCAAGCTGACCGTTGACCGTTGACCAGAGTTGACCTGCATGTAATTTCTTAGGGTCAGTTGTCTTGAATGATAAGAGTATTAATAAGGGGTATATGGTATTATAGGGAGTCTGTAGCTCGGCGGATCGAGCACGAGTGATTTCGAGATTTACTAGCTTTCGATATTCACGAGGTGAGTCTTCTCACTATACTGTACCCGGAAGGGTTTGACTGTGTGACCGGAAGGTCAGATATGATATGTGATATGTATGCTATATGTGGTAAGTTATTTGTTATATGTGCTATGTATGTTATGTGGGCCGAAAGGCGATATGTTATGGGCCGGAAGGCGATTATGTCATGGGCCGGAAGGCGTTGTATTGAGGACTGGAAGGTCAGGGCCTGGAAAGGCGTATGTGCGTAAGTTGTATATTGGGGAACTCACTAAGCAGTTATGCTTACAGTTGTTACGTATGTGTTTCAGGTACTAGCGAGGACCGTGGGAAGGCGCCGGCGTGATCGATACACACTGAAGAATGTTTTTATGATCTTGGGATTTAGACATTTTGTATTTGACATGACACTTAAATTACTTATGCCTTGTTTTGAATGAAAATACTCTATTTTTAAAATGAAAAATTTGTTTGAAAATTTGCGTTGTTACATTTGGTATCAGAGCCTTGGTTTGAGGGATTCGGGTGCACCTTCGGGAGTAACTGAACTCAAACCGAGGATTTGAGGAAAACTTTTTAAATAAAGGCATAAACTTTTGTAAATGGTTTTGTGGTAAGCAAGAAAGAAGCAGTGTGTACGATCAGTCAGCGCCCGAACGGTAAAGATCCCCAAAATACCTTACAATGTTATATGATATAAATTGTTATGCATGCTAGAAGACTAGGTATTCATGATAGGACTAGAGTGGCCTGATTTGTGATGCCTTAGTCTAGGGAAGTTTGCCAATGTGAGATGCTTTGCTAGTGTGCGGGTAGATAGTGCATATCAGAAGTAGAGTACTCACTATCCGGGGTTTGGGGAGGAAGACTTGGGATGAATGCTGATGCGGTGTGGTCGGTAGTATTGGGCCCGTACTACCGAAGACACCGGGTCAGTGGGAGACCCAAGTAAGAATCCCTGGATATCGGGGACTGAGTAGGGTTGCGTTACCGAGTGCGATTATACTCGATGGAGTCTCTGATAGTTTTATGTTGTATTTCAGAGACATCATGGTTAGACCACGCCACGGAGCGAGTTCGAGCAGTGTGAGCGACGAGGACATTCGTCAGATGATTCAGGAGGAGGTAGCTGCAGCGATCCGGGCTGAGATCCCGGAGATGTTTGGGTCTATTAAGACCACTCTGATGGAGACGTTTGAAGAGCGGTACGCCGCACTGACTGAGGCTGCAGCCGCTGCCGCTACCGCAGCCGTGGTCGCTGCCAGGCCGCAAGGGGGCGATTCGTTGCTATTCCGGGAATTCAGCAACACGAAACCCCCTGAGTTCGATGGGACGCAGGATCCGATTGCTGCGATGAGGTGGATCGCCGACATTGAGGGGTGCTTCTACACTTGCTCATGCCCGGAGCACCTGAGGGTACGGTTCGCTTTGAACCAGCTCTGTCTGGGAGCGAAGGATTGGTGGAAGTTCGTGACGGCGAACTTCACTTTGGCGGAGATTACAGCGGTGACATGGGAGAGGTTTACTGGCATGTTCAGGGATGAGTATGTTCCCCCAGTGGAGAGGGAACGATTGATTCAGGAGTTCTTGACCCTTAAGCAGGGTACTGATTCCGTTGCGGTGGTCACACGGAAGTTTCACGAGAGGGCGATGTTCTGCCCCGAGCTGGTGTCTACAGAACAGTCACGGATGAGCCGGTACCTAGGCGTGTTGAGGAGGGATATCCGGGAGTTTGTGTCAAACTCCACCTATCATACTTTTACTGAGCTTCAGGCGAATGCCAGGAAGCGTGAGATCGAGTTGGAGACCCAGGCCAGGGAGGAGGCCGAGTCTCAGCAGGTGGACCGGCGGCCGACTCAGTCTTAGCCGGCAGCCAAGCGGACCAAGTCCGCCGATTCGAGGACGGGAGGTCCGAAGGGCCGCACTTGCGGAAAGTGCGGCAAGGGTCACGATGGGGCGTGTCGAGCTGGGGCTTGCTACAAGTGCGGCAAGGAGGGGCACATTGCTAGGGAGTGTCCCAAGGGGTTTATGGTTTGCTTTCATTGCAACCAGACCGGCCACCGGAAGGCCGAGTGCCCTCAGCTTTGTCAGGGATCTGCACCTACTGCCAGGACTACTGAGACTCGACCGGTGAAGGTCGAGGCCTCGAGGGCTCGCGGGAGAGCCTTTCAGCTGACTGCGGAGGAGGTCCGCGCTGCGCCAGATGTTGTGGCAGGTATGCTGTAATTCATGTATTTATTTTAATGTCGAAATGTTATGCTTATGTTATTATATGCGTAGGTACTTTCCTTGTGAACTCTGTGCCTGCTCTAGTGTTATTTGACTCGGGTGCGAGTAGATCCTTTGTATCTTTAGCCTTTAGTCAGCATATCAGCATTAGTCGTGAGTCGTTGAGTCGGCCTCTGAGGGTTTCTATAGCTGACGAGAGAGTGATTTGTGCCACGGAGGTCCTCCGGGGATGCGTGTTAGAGATTTTCGGGGTCGTATTCCCGATTGACCTGATTCCTATTGCGATGGGTGATGTCTGTGTCATCGTGGGCATGGACTGGTTGAGCCGATTCGGCGCTATCATCGACTGTGAGCGCCAGCTGGTGACTATACGAGACCATAGTGGATGAGTTCTTTCGGTGTACGGCGAGGGTACCCGTTCGGGATCAGCTTTTTGTTCGGCCGCTAGGGCGAGGCAGTGTCTACAGCAGGGCTGTAAGGGTTTTGTGGCGTATGTGATGGATACGCGAGAGGTTTCCGAGAGACCGAAGTCAGTTGAGGAGGTCCCTGTGGTGCGTGAGTTTCCAGATGTTTTCCCCGAGGAGCTGCCGGGAGTACCTCCTGTGAGGCAAGTAGAGTTTGGTATCGATCTGGTTCTGGGGGCCGCGCCTATTGCTAAGGTGCCTTATCGTCTTGCACCTCCAGAGATGCAAGAGTTGTCCTCGCAGCTCCAGGAGTTGCTGGGGAAGGGATTCATTCGTCCGAGCAGCTCGCCGTGGGGAGCACCCATTCTGTTCGTCAAGAAGAAGGATGGTTCACACCGGATGTGTATTGACTACCGGGAGTTAAACAAGTTGACGGTCAAGAACCGTTACCCGTTACCGAGGATCGATGATTTATTCGATTAGTTGCAGGGAGCGTCTTGGTTTTCCAAGATCGATCTGAGGTCAGGGTACCATCAGGTGAGAGTGCGGGATGAGGATGTCCAGAAGACAGCGTTTAGGACGCGATAGGGGCATTATGAGTTTGTGGTGATGCCTTTCGGACTCACCAATGCCCCGGCTGTGTTCATGGATCTCATGAACAGGGTATGCAGGCCGATGTTGGATCGATCAGTGATTGTATTTATCGACGACATTCTGGTGTATTCGAGATCTAGAGAGCAGCATGAGGAGCATTTGAGGGAGGTCCTCGAGGTATTGAGGTCGGAGAAGCTTTATGCAAAGTTCTCCAAATGTGACTTCTGGTTGCGGGAGGTCCAATTTCTAGGACATGTTGTTAATCAGAAAGGGATATTGGTCGATCCGGCCAAGGTTGAGGCGGTGATGAGTTGGGAGGTGCCGAAGTCACCCTCTGAGATCAGGAGCTTCCTTGGGTTGGCAGGGTATTATCGGAGATTCATTAAGGATTTCTCCAAGATCGCAGTGCCGCTCACCAGATTGACCCGGAAGGGTGTTGCATTCTCATGGGGGCCCGAGCAGCAGACCTCCTTTGAGGCACTTCGCCAGAGGTTGTGCGAAGCCCCGGTATTAGCTCTCCCGGAAGGAATGGAAGATTTTGTAGTATATTGTGACGCATCGATTTCGGGACTGGGTGCAGTGTTGATGCAGAGGGGTCATGTGATAGCTTATGCGTCGAGGCAGCTGAAGCCTCATGAGGCGAGATATCCCACACATGATTTAGAGTTGGGGGCAGTAGTGTTCGCTCTCAAGATTTGGCGTCACTACCTGTATGGGGTTCGATGTACGATATATACGGACCATAAGAGTTTGAAGTATTTGATGGATCAACCCAACCTAAATATGCGTCAGAGAAGATGGTTGGATGTGGTCAAGGATTATGACTGTGAAATCCTATACCACCCGGGCAAGGCTAATGTGGTAGCCGATGCATTGAGCCGCAGGGCGGAGAGCACTCCATTGCGAGATGTATGTCTGAGACTGACGGTGATGACTCCGGTATTGGATGCTATTCGTGGGGCACAGGCCGAGGCTGTGGGATCCGAGATGCAGAAGAAAGAGCGGGTCGTTGGGCTAATTTCAGAGTTCGTTAAGGATGGACGAGGACTTCTGACGTTTCAGGGTCGGATTTGGGTACCATTCGTGGGCGGTACGCGTGCTACTTTGATGGAGGAGGCTCATAGATCGAAATTCTCGATCCATCCCGGTGCTACGAAGATGTATTTGGACTTGAGGAAGGAATACTGGTGGCCTTGTATGAAGAGAGACGTCGCTTGGTTCGTTGAGAGGTGTTTGACCTGCCGTAGGGTTAAGGCCGAGCACCAGAGACCGCATGGCAAGTTGCAGCCTTTGGATATTCCTGAGTGGAAGTGGGAACAGATTACTATGGATTTCATCACCAAATTGCCGAGAACTGCCAGAGGAGTCGATGCAATTTGGGTGATTGTGGATAGATTGACGAAGAGTGCACACTTCCTTTCCATCAGCGAGAGTTCATCAGCGGAGAAGTTGGCGGAGTTATATGTGAGAGAGGTGGTATCTCGGCATGGAGTGCCGATCTCGATTGTTTCGGACCGTGATGTACGCTTCACTTCCAGGTTGTTGGGCTGAAAAGAGTTTTGATGTTGCGTCTTTTGGGCTCGTTAGATTAGCCTTTTATTCTCCGGTTTGGGCCTGTCCAACCGAGAGCCTTTTATGTATAGTATATAAGTTAAATGCTTGCATGCATATTAGGTTAAGATTCTAGAGATTATCAAAATAGCGATTGATCAAGAGTACATTATTTTTCTAGTAATTGTTCTTGTAATCTTCCAATCCTTTACAGTTGATGTTCTTAATCGAGCTCTTCTAAGGATTTTATTTAATCATTCGACACGATTGATTCAAGCTGTTTTGTTCTTAATATTGCGTTCTGTTTTGTTTTAATATTGTGTTCTTGCTGTTTCGTATTCATATACTTGTTCAAGATCTAATCGATCTTCATAGATTAAAAGTTGTTTTAATCCCATCAATTGGTATCAGAGCAGGAGGCTGTGTAATCGATACACATCTTTTCTGTGAAAAAGATTTCCATTAGGGTTTTCCGCAATCATCGATATTTATTGAGCCGTCATCTTAATTGACGTTTCTTGGTATTTATTGTTTTGCCCTAATCTGCTTTATTACAAGTCTGATCTTTGAACAGGTTTTTACGATCATTATGGACGCGACGCAATCAAACCCTATTAATATTTCCAACAACATCGGTTCGACGACAAAGATTCCAATCTTGTACACCCATGACTATGAAGTATGGGCGCATCATTTTGAAGATTACGTGATTGGATCGGAGGACAATGGTTTTCTCATATGGGAAGCCATCATCAATGGACCGTTTTCTCATTCTGCTACATCCAGAATCATTAAGACGCAAAAAGAGTACAACGATCTGCTTAAGGACGTGACGAATATTGCGCAAGATGAAAAAGATAAATTTCAGTGCAATATTAAGGCACTAAGGTTGATCAGATTCGCCCTTCAGTCCGATACATTCAGACTGGTCAGCTCATGCACTACGGCGAAGGAAGTGTGGGATAGACTTCGCGAACTGTATTCCACAGACGAAGATCTTGAACATTCCATCCAAACCTTGCTTCTATCTGAATTTGGTGAATTCAGGCAAGGGGCCGAAGAAACTGTGACCCAGACGTTTGATCGCTTCAATCATCTTCTCAGCAAGATGATCAAACACGACATTGAAAGGAAGCTCATCGAACAAAAGGTTACTTTCTTGAACGGACTACAATCTGAATGGAGAGCAGTTGTTTCCACAGTCAAAGCCCATGAACAGTTTAAATCATATTCTTTGGCAAAACTGGTGGGTATTCTAAAGTCCCAAGAGAAGATTGTGGTTCAAGAGAAGAATGTTGTCTCAAGTCTTGGTTCGTTGGCCCTCCTATCCAAAAGTAAAGCCGTGATGGAGGATGAAGAGCTCAACTTGGAAGAATATGACCTCTCAACTGAGGATTATGCCATGATGGTATCCAATCCTAAGAGGTTCATAAAGAAGAGATTCCCCAGCAACAAAAACCGAAACTGGCAGGGGAGTTACAGCTCAGAAAAAGCAAACAATGAACCGAAGGCTGAGGAGCCCAAGAAGGAACTGAAGGCAGATGGCGATTCCGGAGTAAGCTGCTTCTACTGTGGTGGCAAGAACCACTACGCTAAGGACTGTGTTCTTAAGAAGATGGCTGAAAAGGACGATGGAAAGGATGAGGAAGCCGTGCTGCAGAAGAGATTGGATGAGTTGAGAAAGAAAAAGTCTACCGCTAACCCTTCTATTAATGCTCTTATTGTGCAGGGTTCGGTCAATGACGATGAGTTCGGTAGCATCGAAGTTTGGTCTACTGACTCAGAAGATGAAGAAGTGAGGAAGCCTACTCATGGAAAGGCTTATATGGCTAAGGAGGAAAGCAGTGGTGGAAAATGCTTCATGGTGTCTGGCGTATCTCAGATGAGGGGATACAATACCGATGGAGGAAGCAATGGACCGAAGGTGCAGGAGGATATGTGCTTTACGGCCAAACCACTCAGCCAACAGTTCAATGAACTCGATGAACTGATAAAGAAGGTACAATCTGTTTTTATTTCATCTAAAGTACCATCATCCTCTTACGAGAAAGAACTAAAAAATATTAATACAAGAATTTCTCATTTAGATAGTAGCCTAACTCAAACTCGAGTCACCAATTCTAACCTGACTGATCAATTAAGCAGGGCGGCGTCGAAGAGTGAGGAGCGGCAAATGTGGATTGAGTTAAAAGAGTCGGAATTAATTAAAGTTAAAGACGAAAACATTTATTTGCAGAGAGACAATTTGAAATTGTTAAAACAACAAAATGTTTTTTGTTTAATAGCTAAACGTTTGTATTCCAATATTACTCAACTTCACTTGGACTGTGAGATAGGTCAAAAGATCCATCACATGATTTTGCCCTTTCTAGAATTTAAGGAGGATGAAATCGATGCCGAAGCTTACAATTGTGAGAGTGTGATATCGTCTGATGATGTCAACCCAACTTATAAAATTGGACTGGACAAAATTGAGTCCTTCATTAAGTCCAAAGACCACAAGGACATGCTCAAAAACCTTTTGGACGAAAATGACCGAATTAAACTGAGAACCGAAACCATACAAAAGTTTGACTCTCTAAACGCCAAAGTAAGCTCAGAAAATAAAATCGATGTTGAAAATGCATCTGAGCTTAATGAGGACGAAAACATGAGTGAAATTTCTGTAGAGGATACGGTTGACTGCTCAGAATTTGTTAAAAGCGAAACTGAAAACCACAAAAATCTTATTTCAGAAAACTCTGTGGAATTCGCTAGATTGTCCCAACAAAAGTCCCCGAAATTAGTAGAAAAAGCTGTTGTGTATCAAAAGGTCAGGACCACTCCTAATCAGGTATACAAGGTGACTGGAGTAACCGAACATCAAACAGCTGAACTCACAGCTATTGTTAACGAAGACAATGCTGATGGCTGTGATGAGTATTTCTGGGAAGCTCCTATTGATAATGGAAACGAAACCGCCGGCCTTTCTGAAAGAACCTCCTGGATGAAGAAAGGGAGGTACATACCTGAACCCTTGAACAAGCCTGATAATTTCAGTGAACCAAGTACAAGTGGTACAAAAGATATTACTCAAGAGGTTGATAGTTTAGCAAAAGAAGACATTCCTTCAAAACCTACAGCTCGAAGCGAAACTTCATCAGATACTCCTTCCACTTCCTCAGGGCAAACTGAATCTTCTTCAGATAGTCCATCTGTTCCCTCTGCTCGAAGAACAACTCCTGAAGTTCAAAAGGAATCAGTCAAAGTGACAGCAAAAACAAGAGCGAACATTCATCATCAACCTAAGCAGATGAGGGATAAGAAGATAGAGAGGAACCAAAGATACAGGAAAAATCTTTCTGAAAGGAAACAATTCTGGCACTCCCAGAACGCATACTATACACACAAGGACAAGAATCTGAAGTATGAAAACAATCCTGTACGAAAGCCTGAAAGTTCCTCCAACCGAAAGCCAAGGTTCGGTTCACAAGAAAATACCAACCGAAAGCTAAGGTTCGGTTCACAAGAAAATACCAACCGAAAGCTAAGGTTCGGTTCACAAGAAAATACCAACCGAAAGCCAAGGTTCGGTTCGCAAGAAGATACCAACCGAAAGCCAAGGTTCGGTTCTGAAAAGGATTCCAACCGAAACCGGAGGTTCGGTTCCAAGAGCAACTCCAACCGAATGCAGAGGTTCGGCTCTGAAGTCAAAAGAGAACAAGACTCGAAGGTCCGCCCCACCAACGATCAAAAGCAAAAGGGTCACCTAGAGTCATCAGCAAGGAAGACTTCTCCATCCAAATCCAAATCCTCTCTTCCTAATTCTTCTCGTTCCTCTACTTCCACTCATTCATCTCCATCTAGTTCCAAAACTAATCCTGCTTGCCCTCAAAAACCTCAATCTTCAGCTGAACAGAAGGGAAAGCAAAAGGTCGATGAATCCAAACCTGAATCCAAAACGAACATCCCTAATGTCAATAAAATAAAAGTGTTTACCATTAAAAAGAAAGATGAAACAACTCTAATTAAAAGAACATATCTAGTTGACATCTCTCTTGCTATTCCTGTTCCCATGAAAAGCTCACATGGACCCAAGAAACTTTGGGTTCCTAAATCTGCTTGATTTTTGCAGGTTATAAGTGACGAGCAGTTTGACGAAGAATGGTACATCGACAGTGGCTGCTCGCGTCACATGACAGGGAGGAAAGAGGAGCTCAGGGAATACTGATCTCTTGCAAATGGTGGCAACGTTAAGTTTGGAAATAACTCTTTCGGCACCATAAAGGGATATGGGATGATAACGAATGGTGATTTTACCATAAGGAAGGTGGCCTATGTGGAAGGACTTCAACACAACCTCATCAGTGTATCTCAGCTTGTCGGAGGTACAGGTCTCAAAGTTTCATTCGATGATGAAGGTTCTAAAATCATAGAGAAAAAGACAAAGAAAGTGATTCTGAAGTCAGAGCGAAAGGGTGAAATGTTTCCTCTGAACATGAAACCCATCAAAGGAAACCCAACCATATGTCTGCTATCAAAAGCTCAATCCGACGAAAGCTGGTTGTGGCACAGAAGACTCTCTCATCTCAATTTCAAAGATATCAACCGACTTGTCACTGGAGGTCACGTTAGGGGTCTTCCATTGCTCAAGTTTGACAGAGAGCATTTATGTGCTGCATGCGAAATGGGAAAGCAGAGTCGTCAAAGTCACCCATCCGTAATTAACACAAAAGTTGTTGAACCACTCGAATTGCTTCATATCGATTTGTGTGGTCCTTCATCTGTTGAAAGCATCGGTGGTAGCAAGTACATTCTTGTTATCGTTGATGACTTCTCTCGATTTACATGGGTGTTCTTTCTAAAGCTAAAATCTGAAGCGACTCAAAAGCTGAAAGTGTTTATCAAGCAAATTGAAGTCCAGCTCAAGAAAGTCGTTCGAAACATCAGGAGCGACAATGGACTTGAATTCAAGAACAGGGAGTTTGAAGAGTTTCTTGCAGAAAAGGGAATTAGTCATAATTTCTCAGCTCCTTACACACCACAGCAGAACGGGATAGTCGAAAGACGAAACCGATCTTTGTGTGAAGCTGCCCGAACTATGTTAAGTTTCGCTTCCTTACCTCTTTATTTTTGGGCTGACGCTATTTCTGCTGCTTGTTATACACAAAACAGGTCCTATCTCAACAAGCGATTCACGCTCACACCATATGAGATATTAAACAACAGGAAGCCCAATGTGAATTTTTTCCACGTTTTTGGCTCAAGGTGTTTCATCTTTAACTCTAAAGAACACCGCAACAAGTTTGATGTCAAAGCCGACGAGGGAATTTTTCTGGGTTACTCTCTCACATCCAAGGCGTACAGGGTCCTAAACAAACGATCAAGAAGGATTGAAGAGACATACTATGTGACCTTCGACGATAACTACGTCAAGAAGCTACAGGCCATAGATGACACTGCCGGGGAAATATTTCCTCAAACTGGCCAAGTCACAGTCTCAATCGCCAATTTGTACGAGAAATTTCTGGAACTCTTTGATGAACCGGAAAAAGCTTCTCTCTCCGAAGCAGGTGCAGCTGACAACAAAATAGATCATATGAAGCAGATTGTCGAAGATGCTGCAAGAAGAATGCATGAAGGAGAATCACCCACTGATGACTCTCCAACCAACAATGCTTCAGTCGAGGGGGAGCCAAGTTCTCATGACGAGGGGGAGCTAAGCTCACAAGTCCAGG
Organism: Lactuca serriola; assembly: GCF_051521515.1. Classification (NCBI taxonomy): domain Eukaryota; kingdom Viridiplantae; phylum Streptophyta; class Magnoliopsida; order Asterales; family Asteraceae; genus Lactuca; species Lactuca serriola. Next base: position 308,172,209 of record NC_136410.1, on the reverse strand, counting down.
AGGAGCAAAGCTCTACCACTTCACCCGAAGGTCCTTCACCAACCGAAGGTACCTCTCCAACCGAAGGTGCCCCTCCAAACGAAGGTGCTTCAATGCCTGAAAGTCCAGCACCGCAAGAAACCCCTGAACCTCATGTTTCACACGACTCATCAATTGAGGGGGAGCATGATGATATGGTGCTTGATTTTGATAGCCAATCTGAGCCCGAAGAGATGATCAATGCTAAACTAGATCCAACCTTCGACCCGAATTACCCTCCTCTTACAAAATGGACCAGAGATCATCCTATCTCTCAAGTAGTTGGTGATGTATCTGACAAGGTTCTGACCCGATCTCAACTGAAGGCAAAACAGACATCCTTATTCTCAAAGGTAGAGTTTTGTATGTTTAACTCATTCGTATCAAAAGTTGAACCGACGACAGTGAACACTGCCCTCGATCACTCTGATTGGGTTCAAGCAATGCAAGACGAACTGAACGAGTTCGAAAGGAACAAAGTCTGGCGCCTCATTCCAACTCCTCCAGATGCTTCGGTTGTTGGTCTTAAATGGGTTTTCAGAAACAAAATGGACAAGGAAGGTAATGTCATAAGGAACAAGGCTCGTCTGGTTGTCAAGGGATACTGTCAGGAGGAAGGGATAGATTACGAAGAGACGTTCGCTCCAGTAGCTAGGCTAGAATCGGTTAGAATATTTCTGGCCTATGCTGCTCACAAAAACTTTGAGGTCTTCCAAATGGACGTCAAGTGTGCATTTCTCAATGGAGAACTTGAAGAAACTGTGTATGTGGAGCAACCTCCTGGGTTCGTGAACGAAAAGTATCCAAATCATTGCTATATTCTGGATAAAGCTGTGTAAGGCCTTAAACAAGCTCCGAGAGCCTGGTATGAAACGCTTACAAAATTTTTAAAGATGTCCAAATTCAAACAAGGTTCGGTTGACCCAACCTTCTTTCGCAAAAAGGAAGGTAACCACCTTATGATAGTTCAAATTTATGTCGATGACATCATCTTTGGCTCTACGAATCCCAGCTTAACAGCTGAATTCAGAAAGTTGATGGAGACTAAGTTTGAAATGAGCTCAATGGGTCCTATTAATTTTTTCCTTGGTTTAAATATAAGACAGGGACCCGAAGGCATCTTTATCAATCAGGAAGCTTACACAAAGACTCTCCTAGCAAAGTTTGGCATGATGGGAGACTCAAAAGTCAAAGTCCCAATGGCATTCGGCACCAAACTTACCCCTTCACTAGATAAACCGGCTGTCGACATCACGCTCTATCGTCAAATGATAGGCTCACTGATGTATCTAACTGCTAGCAGGCCTGCTATCATGTTTTCTGTCTGTTATTGTGCTCGATTTCAGGCCAACCCACGCGAACCTCACATGCTGGCAGTGAAGAACATCCTACGCTATCTCAAGCGAACCGCCTCCTTAGGTCTATGGTATCCATCCAATTCAGGCTTCTTCGTTCAAGCCTATTCTGATGCTGACCTTGGAGGATGTGGACTCGACCGCAAAAGCACAACTGGTGGCTGTCAATTTCTTGATGGGAAGTTGGTCAGCTGGCAATCCAAGAAACAAATATGTGTGTCGCTGTCTACTGCTGAAGCGGAATACATTGCCGCTGCATCCTGCACATCACAAGTGATTTGGATCCAGAGTCAACTTCGAGACTATGGACTCAATATGAAGAAGATCCCTCTATATTGTGACTCTGAAAGTGCAATTAGGATCTGTCATAACCCGGTGCAACACTCTAAAACCAAACACATAGCACTGAGGTATCACTTCATCAAAGATCATGTGGAAGATGGAAATGTCGAAGTTCACTTCGTAAGAACCACTGATCAACTGGCTGACGTCTTTACCAAAGCTCTTCCAGAAGCATCGTTCAATAAAATATTGCAAGGACTAGGAATGATGGAATCAGAGTCAGTACCTCACACTACCTCTCAATCTCAAACGTAAGAAGCGAAACCAACCGAACGTTCGGGTTCGGTTCAACCATTTCACTCGCTCATTCTTCAAAGGTAGTTTTTCTGCGTTGTAAATTTCTTGTGCAAAATTTGTTTTTCTTTATGTAAAAAGTTTTTTTTTTTTTTTTTTTTTCATATTGCATATCTAAACTCCTTGGTTTCTTAAAAATTTTCCAAAACCGAAACCTCCAGAAGGTTCGGGTTCGGTTTTTCAAAATTTTCAAGAACCGAAACCAACCGAAGGTTCGGGTTCGGTTTTTCAAAATTTTCAAGAACCGAAACCAACCGAAGGTTCGGGTTCGGTTTTTCAAAATTTTCCTGAACCGAAACCAACCGAAGGTTCGGGTTCGGTTTTTCAAAATTTTGTGCAACCGAAACCAACCGAACGTTCGGGTTCGGTTTTCCAAAATTTTCTACAACCAATTCCAACCGAACGTTCGGGTTCGGTTTTTCTTTTTCACCAAAGTTTTTTTTATCATATTATTTTTTTCTTTTCTTCCATATTTTATATTTTTTTTAATCATATCAAAAATCCATAAATTTTTTTGTGTGTGCTCATTTGTTTATGGGAATATATTCGATGCCTTACTTAAGTGTCCCTAGAAGCATGCTGCTGTATGTGTCCCAAGCCTCATAAGATTTTGAATAATAGCCTTTATGACCTGGTATACACAAACCTTGTCTTCCCAATAAGGCTAACTCATTTATTCTAATCGTGAGCTACCTCACTCTTTTCTCACATGAGTTCAGAGTCTCCTGCTTGGTCCATTTGTTCGCAGCAGAGGTACTATGTCTTCTTTCACCATCCCCATTACACTTCTCCATAACATTCGTTTCATCACTGTAACCCTTGAGACTCTCAGAAACTACCACTGAGGTTTATGGTTACACAACATCTGTGTTTATGATCTTAGCTTCGTGCCACTACGAGCTGAGTGAAACCCAAAATTCAATACCAACGAATTGACGGTGACCAATTAACTTGATCAAGTTTTCACCAATGAATTGACAAATGTACCTTCATGAAATCTCCATTTTTTTTGCGTGATTCCAATGAAATTGTTACACACCATAACATTTCTTCCCAAGGGATCCAGTTTTAAATTTTTTATCTGAGATTTCATATTAATCCAAGCCACTACAAAATCAACTCAAACCTACTTGTTCAACAGACTACACTGGTCTCACAAGTACTTTGTTCACATTCGTTCTTATATCAAGAATTGCATTGTTAAATCAAAGCGAAACCACCATTAATTAGCCTAATTAAAAGAAGCCTTTCAACATTTCTTAATAAATGTTTGATCGTACTTCAACGGGATTCCACATTAACACTTTGAGGTTCTTCTAGACCTTGAAGGAAGAGATTCGTGCCCGGGATCATTAGTTTCGTGTCCTTATGGACATCACAGATTATCCTAAAAAGAGTTGCTTTATTTCTTTTTCTTTTACACTCTTTGCACGAAAATCCTAGATTTTCAAAAATTCCGTTACTAATTATTTTACAGGCTGGATATTTACTGGATGGTTACAAATGAAGTTGTGGTCAAAAATTAGCCACGTGGATCATTAATTGGAAACAGCTGATTAAAAAAAAAAGGGGATAAGACAAAAAGTTGCTGACTCGGCGGAAGTTAAAAGGATAGAAATTCAAACGACGGTAAAAAGGAGGGCGCGTGAATTTGAAACGACCGCGCTTTTTCTGACACCTGAGGACGCGTGTGCAATGGAAATGATTTCTTTCTCTGAACCGGCGCTTACTGGGCGGCGTTATCCTAGGAATCTGACACTCTCTCTCCTACGTGATCATCGCACGTCCCAACTGTCACCAATCAGTCACTCCAAAAACACCCGTTTCGTATTTCCATAAGAGATTTGAAACGATTTTTCTCTCTCCTATCACCTACTATAAAAACCCATCAACACCACCTTTTACCTCTTTACTGCCCCATAATTTCCAAAGCAAAAATACTTCCAAACTCTCTCCCGGTTATCTTCTTCTCCAAACCTGCAACAATGGCTGAATCCTCTTCCGTCCATGCTACTTCTCAGATTCTTCCCATCCGTCCTCAGCAATGCCTCGTGATTGATCTCAACCCACTGGCGTATGATTCTTATATGTCGCCGGTCATCGAGTGTCTCAAATACTCCCAGCTTGCTCCTGCACTGTCACGGATTGAAACGGTGCCAATGGTGGCCTTATCTCAGGTCTACGCCACGGCTTACTACGACAAGGCCGTCGACAGGGTCTTTTTCGAAGTGGCGGAACACAAGACGTCGATTTCTCGTCCCCACTTCTGCACCATGCTTGGGTTTGCTGCTGACCCATCGCGTGTTCACCCGGAGACGATTCCGGTTGGTATGCTCTACAACATGTTCTACAACATGGGCTACACAGAAGTTCTTACCTCCGTCGCAAGATTCAAGAAGTCCTGCCTACCGCCCTAGTGGAATGGGTTATTTACAGTTCTCTTCAAGGGACTGTCAGAGAGGAGCTCAGGATCTGACGGTGCAAGTCGTCTTTTTCTTTCTATCATGTACGGAGTGTACAATGGGATAAACCTAGATTATAGGTTTGTCCTCTGGCAACAGCTGCTTCAGAGCCTCTCTTCTACTTCTCGACACTCCGAGGTGTCGCTGGCCCGGTTCTGGATCTTGATCACAAGATGGGCTATGGACAGGTTTGATGTCCCAACTGCTGATGGTGCATCGATGTCTTCTATTGGTACGTTCCATACCAAGAAGATCATTGTCTCGGATGCATCAAAATTCTCTTTCATTGGCTCCATCCCGGAGACTATGTATGGAAGTGTGCCTTCAGACAGCAGTATGATCAAGGCGATCAAGGAGTTAGGTCCATCTGGTCCGAGGGAACTGACACCGGACATGCTGCGCTCGATTCATGATGCCGACAAACCGGTGGCCAGGGGTAAGAAGGCAGACAAGGGGAAGAAACCATCCAAAGCCCCAAAACCTTCTCCAAAGAAGCGTAAACAACAGAAACCTGCTTCATCCCCACAACCGAAAAGGAGGAAGACCCAACCAAAGCGAAAGCTCCTCATTCCCTCCTCTTCAAGCGAATCCAAAGGTGGGAGTTCGGACTCTGAGGGCTCACAAGGAGACGAATCTCCACAACGAGGCAACACACCCCCTCGGTCCCCAACCCCGGAGATGGAACTTCACCAATCCCCAGTTCCTTCCCCTCCACCCACAATACCTATTTCCATTCCCACCATAAACCCTACTATACCACCAACCTCATTCCCTATACCCCCACCTATATTCACCACATCAACCGAAACACCACCAGTAACCGAAACCCCTCCCGTAACCGAACCTCCACAAACCGAAACCCATACACCACCACCACCCGAAACTAACCCCCCACCCACTCAACCTGAACCAACCAAACCCACAACACCCCCAGCTTCACCACCACCTCAATCTCCAGACGCCGCCTCCGATGGCGATGATCAATACCTTGGTGGTGATCACATGAACTTTGATTCGGTCTACTATAGTCCGTTTCAAGTTCAGAGTGATGAGGAGGATGATGCTCCAGTGACAAAGAAGCATCTCCGCGAGCTTAACGAGAACGTTGATCAACTTCTTGCCTCCTCTTCCAACCAGCAGTCATCCTTATCTGAAGCTGCCCTTCAGAAGATAGTTGATGCCTTCTCCAGGGCTCAACAAGACTCAGTGGCCTCAGCAACTGCTGCCATAGACGCCTCCACTCGAGCTTGTGAGGCTGCGACCGAAAAAGTCGATAAACTATTCTCCGACGCTTCTGACCTGCTAAAGTCTCTGCAGGAAAGCGCCAATGCCACAAAGACAACTCTGGAACCGATTGTTCAGCAATTGGCCAAGTTCGTCTCGACGGAGTTGACTTCGTTCGCTACCCTCCGACAAAATATCAGCGACGATAACTCGGCACTCCGTGCCTCCATCGATGCCCGTCTGGCAAAACTACAAGAGGATCTTGCGGCAGAGAACTCTCTGATGGACGTTCTGGCAAGTAAAACAACTGCCCTAAAGGTCAAGAGCGCGCAGCTTTCCAACTCCGAACAACAATTGGAAGCTCTTCGATCCGAGAGGGAAGTCATAAAGACGTGTGTTTCGGATGTCCACGCAGCTCTATCCAACATCCTGGAAGCACACGACCCCATCCTTAATCATTCGGTGAGGCGCACCCTCGCTGAAAAGCTCTCCCCGGCCATGGACCTCTTAAGCAAAATTGAAGGTCTGCCGAGTTTCGTGTCCATTCCGAAACAAGGGGGAGATGAGAAGAAAGGATCGAAACCACCTCCGTCCTCCAAAGCTACTCACACAACCGAACCACCCCCAACTGGTCATGCCTCGGGTTCAGGTGTGAAGAACAAGGGCAAACACATAGCAGAGGATGGAGATGAAGATGAAGATGAAGACAAGGAGACCATTGTGGACATGTTAAAACGAAAGAACAGTCGCAATGCTGAAGGTGATGCCAGTCGTGTGGCGCGTGAGGCTGAAGAAGCCGAACGAAAGCAAAAAGAAGCCCACGATCTCCTTGAGAGCCGAAAGTTGCTCTTCCCTGCCTGGACCAGGGATCGTTTGATAAAAGAGGCCATAGAGACTCCAAGCATACTATGGCTCGAGCCGGTGATATCGTTCGACTGCAACAACACCATCGATTCGCAGTTCGATATGCCACTGACTCGAAAGGCGTTCATCTTCCACGCCTTCTCTAATATTTCTGAAGTCCCGCATCCGAACGATGAGCTTGACAGGGAGCTCATTAACTTCTACCTGGAGGCCGCTCGCCCTCAATACCTTACATGGAGCGCCCAGAAGATTGTCAATGTTCGGGTGATGAAGCCTTTTGCCGTGGGGAGATTCACTAACGTCAAGTTCAAGCTTATCCGAGGATCTGCAAGAACTGCTCACATGATCTCTCTGGCGGATCTGCCCAATCTGAACCCTCATGATTGGATAGTCTTGTACAATATCCTGCTGACAAACGAAGCCGAATATGGTCCCATCTTAGACCATGTCAAAAGGATGCTGGCATGCTATATCATGGAGGTGGCCCTAATGGATCAGGAGGTTGCCACAGTTTTCAAGAAGAAACCGAAAGTCAAGCCTGTGGGATCGGCCAGTGATCTGAATCAAATGCAAATGGGCAAGATAGATTCGAGGCGAAACTCTGTGATGTTCACTAGAGCCGAAGGACAGAAATGTCTCTTCGCTTTAGCTGACAAACATCTTTACACTACAACTTGCTTGGAGCACATCTTATTCATCATCAAGCAGTGTAAAGACAATTCGGCTGATGATATCAAGTACTTGAATGATATGATCAATTGGTACATCCGGTTTAGACAGACCATCCTTTCCATAACCAAGTGTCTGTTTAGTACCGTGAAGAAGAAGGTACCAGCTTCAGCCGCCGGCCCAAGTAGGAAGTGAAGGTCTCGCTCCAAATTGACGCAAAGGGGGAGATTGTTGGGCTGAAAAGAGTTTTGATGTTGCGTCTTTTGGGCTCGTTAGATTAGCCTTTTATTCTCCGGTTTGGGCCTGTCCAACCGAGAGCCTTTTATGTATAGTATATAAGTTAAATGCTTGCATGCATATTAGGTTAAGATTCTAGAGATTATCAAAATAGCGATTGATCAAGAGTACATTATTTTTCTAGTAATCGTTCTTGTAATCTTCCAATCCTTTACAGTTGATGTTCTTAATCGAGCTCTTCTAAGGATTTTATTTAATCATTCGACACGAGTGATTCAAGCTGTTTTGTTCTTAATATTGCGTTCTGTTTTGTTTTAATATTGTGTTCTTGCTGTTTCGTATTCATATACTTGTTCAAGATCTAATCGATCTTCATAGATTAAAAGTTGTTTTAATCCCATCACAGGTTCTAGAAGAAATTCCATGAGGAGCTGGGTACTAAATTGCATTTTAGTACCGCATACCATCCCCAGACAGACGGTCAGAGCGAGTGGACGATTCAGACATTGGAGGACATGCTTCGAGCGTGTGTGTTAGACTTCGGGGGTAGCTAGGATGCGCATTTACCCTTGGCAGAGTTTTCCTACAACAACAGCCATCATTCGAGCATTGGTATGCCACCTTTTGAGTTGTTGTATGGTAGGAGGTGTCGGACCCCCATTTGCTGGGGAGAGGTGGGGCAGAGAATGATGGGCAGTACAGAGATAGTACTTCGGACGACAGAGCAGATTCAACAGGTTAGACAGAGGTTATTGACCGCCCAGAGCCGACTTCGAGGGCGAAGTCTAGTCCTAGTGGGGGAGAGTTGTAACAGCCCGGAATTTCAGGTATTGTTATAATATTGTTTTGGAGTGTTTTAGGAGGGGACTCGGCGAGTTGGAGCCAGACTCGCCGAGTAGGACCACAGGCTTGGTCGCGGGTTCGCGACTGGACTCGACGAGTCCAGATATGGACTCGGCGAGTCTACGCTGTTCAACGGAAACCCTTGCCGCTTGGTTTTGGAACGTATATAACGCACTATATGCCGTCATTGTCCGTCTTTTAGTCGACTGAGAAGAACCCTAAGCGGCTGTGGGCATCTAGGGCAAGATTGAAGGCCATTGGTGACTTGAAGAAATTGTTGTGCAAGGAGGAGAAGAGTCTTGGCTAAAGGAACTGCAAGGGATTCGAGTTCTGAGGTTTGGGGACACAGAGATTGCGTTATTCAGGTAATATTTCAGATCATTTCTGTTATATTGATGTGTGCATGGATTTAGGGTTTATGGAACCCATTTGGTGATTAGATGGATTATTACCTTATTACCCAAACGAATATAACCCTGTATCAGGACCTTTAGAGGTCCAGAAGGTCCCATGCTTGTGTATTTCGGAACCATACTTATCTCAGGAAGCAGTTTGATCGACTGCATGGCATGGACTCGCCGAGTCCAATGAACAGACTCGGCGAGTAGCTTGGAGATTAACTGGGACTCGTCGAGCTGTTCTTCAGACTCGGCGAGTGGAGTCGGGGTGGCCCCGCGATTCTTCCACGAGAATCTCGTCGAGCCAAGAGGGATACTCGACGAGTAGAAAGAGAACATCAGGGAAAGTTGGGGAGGACGTCTAGACTCGCCGAGTCGCCTTTGCACTCGTCGAGTCCGGTCAAGTTGACCGTTGACCGCTGACCGTTGACCAGAGTTGACCTGCATGTAATTTCTTAGGGTCAGTTGTCTTGAATGATAAGAGTATTAATAAGGGGTATATGGTATTATAGGGAGTCTGTAGCTCGGCGGATTGAGCACGAGTGATTTCGAGATTTACTAGCTTTCGATATTCACGAGGTGAGTCTTCTCACTATACTGTACCCGGAAGGGTTTGACTGTGTGACCGGAAGGTCAGATATGATATGTGATATGTATGCTATATGTGGTAAGTTATTTGTTATATGTGCTATGTATGTTATGTGGGCCGGAAGGCAATATGTTATGGGCCGGAAGGCGATTATGTCATGGGCCGGAAGGCGTTGTATTGAGGACTGGAAGGTCAGGGCCTGGAAAGGCGTATGTGCGTAAGTTGTATATTGGGGAACTCACTAAGCAGTTATGCTTACAGTTGTTACGTATGTGTTTCAGATACTAGCGAGGACCGTGGGAAGGCGCCGGCGTGATCGATACACACTGAAGAATGTTTTTATGATCTTGGGATTTAGACATTTTGTATTTGACATGACACTTAAATTACTTATGCCTTGTTTTGAATGAAAATACTCTATTTTTAAAATGAAAAATTTGTTTGAAAATTTGCGTTGTTACATTCGTTATCATCCTGGCAAGGCCAACGTGGTAGCTAACGCCCTCAGTCGAAAGGAATACACTGGTCGGAGGGTCAGATCTCTGACTATGACTATCCATTCCCACTTATCCACACAAATTAAAGAGGCACGAATGGAAGCTTTGTGACCTGAAAATGTGGCGGGTGAATCCTTGCGAGGAATGGAAAAGAATCTAGAAGTCAAGGGTGGCGGAGCCTATTATCTCATGGACCGAATCTGGACACCGAAACATGGTGGTTTCAGAGACGTAGTCATGACCGAGGCACACAACTCAAGATATTCTGTTCACCCAGGTTCAGATAAAATATATCTGGATCTTAAGAAACTGTACTGGTGGCCTAACATGAAAGCAGAAATTGCTACCTTTGTAAGTAAATGCCTTACTTGCGCTAAGGTTAAGGTCGAATATCAAAAACCGTCAGGATTACTACAACAACCGGAGATACCAGAATGGAAATGGGAGCAGATTACTATGGACTTCATAACCAAGTTACCCAAGACGATGAGTGGACTCGATACCATATGGGTGATCGTCGACAGATTGACCAAATCCGCACATTTCCTACCCATCAAGGAGACTGACAAAATGAAAAAGCTTACAAGAACTTACTTAAAGGAAGTAGTGTGACTGCATGGTGTTCCGATATACATTATCTCCGATAGAGATAGTAGATTCACTTCAAGATTCTGGCAGTCACCACAAAGTTCCCTGGGGACTAGGCTAGACATGAGTACAGCCTACCACCCACAAACAGACAGGCAAAGTGAGAGAACGATACAAACTTTAGAAGATATGCTGAGAGCCTGTGTGATTGACTTTGGAAAGGCATGGGATATCCATTTACCCCTTTTCGAATTTTCATACAACAATAGTTATCATACAAGCATAAAGGCTGCTCCGTTTGAAGCCCTCTATGGTCGAAAGTGCAGATCCCCTCTGTGCTGGGCTGAAGTTGGCGATACCCAGTTAGCTAAAGGAAGAGTTCCTGAAAGCACTCTCACCGGTCCGGAAATCATACGAGAAACGACAGAGAAGATCGTTCAGATTCGTGAACGATTGAAAGCCTCTAGAGACCGACAGAAAAGCTACGCTGACCAAAGGAGGAAACCTTTGGAATTCCAGGTAGGAGACCACGTTTTATTAAAGGTCTCACCGTGGAAGGGTTTAATACGCTTTGGAAAGCGTGGGAAACTAAATCCAAGATACATAGGGCCTTTCGAGATTCTTGCCAGAATCAACCCTGTGGCTTACAAGCTTAACCTACCGCGTGAACTTAGTAACATACATCCAACCTTCCACGTCTCAAACTTGAAAAAGTGTCTGTCCGATGAGACTCTTGTTATTCCACTCGACGAGATCGAGATCAACGAGAGCCTCAAATTTGTGGAAGAACCAGTAGAAATCATGGACCGAGAGGTCAAACAAACAAAACAAAGTCACATACCCATCGTGAAGGTTCGCTGGAACGCCAAGCGGGGACCTGAATTCACATGGGAACGCGAATATCAGATGAAACAAAAGTACCCTCATCTCTTTCATGTTCACTAGTATCTTTACTACTTTAAATTTCGGGACGAAATTCCCTCTAACGGGGGGATGATATGACAACCCGATATTTCAACTCTTTGTAATGACCTAAAAAGTCAAGTATTGTAACCACATTGGAGTTAATAAAATTAACTTTGATAATAAAATGCCCAAAAAGTATCTATTTAAATTCCTACTATGTTTAATATCATTAAACCGGGATCGTACGTAAAAAGGATGCCCAAATCCGGCTTCGTATACTAAAGTTAAGATTTTTCCAAGTTCAGCTTAGCAACAGTCAACTAAAAACTCGAATCGAAGATCGAACGACTTTTGGCCGGAATGACTTAAACGAGAATCGAAGGTCTCGGCAATGGTATTTCAGCGGTAAAAAGTCTAGCAAAAACCGACGTCAGATAAAGAAGTTATGAATTTTAGAAGAATTTCCTTAATCACGTCATTTTAATAAATAAATAATAAAAATAATTTCGGAATTTGTCGACGGAGTCTAAACGAAAGTTGTAGAGCGTAGTCTCACCTACGCGTGGATATAAAAACCATCGAAAACGGAATTCGTATGAAGAAGATATGAATTTTAGAAGTTTATTAAATAAATTATATATAAATTTATTTATAAACTCTTGGTATTATCCGAAGGAGTCAGCAGATAGGGCCGAAGTACGCCCTGCGTACCCTCGTACGCCCCGCGTACTCAAGGCCAAGGCCTCGGATCGTCCACGTCCCGGTCTATGCGAAGCCTAGCCTGTCCCATCCGAAGTCCGAGGCAGTCGAGAACTCGGTCATGCATGACGTACACGTATGCCCCGCGTACGAGCGTACGCCCCGCGTACCGAGGCGGTTCCAGCCTCCTATAAATAGAGATGCGAGGGTTCTCGGAAAAATTGCTCATTCTCTCTCACTTTTATTGCGTTTTGCCTCGTTTTCCGTGCCCGCGCTACCCCAAAGCCCTAGTCATTTTGCTCAAGTCCTGAAGGTCGATTTTACTCCCGAGATTCCCGAGGATCCCGAGAAAAATCCGCTTCCCGAGACGAAACTCTGCCCGGTTTTCCATCTCGCTATCTTCAAACTTTCAAGTGAGTTCATACCTCTTAGTTAACCCTTTTTAAATATTCTAAATGCATTTATATGCTTTCTAAGGGGGGGGGGGAATACAAGTAAAACACACGACTACTATCGGGTGTTATATATAAAGATTATTATACACTTTTATTAAGTAGAATCATACGTGATTTATAAACTTTATAGGGAACTCCCGTGTACAAAACATATTACAATAGTATTCTATCTTTAAAACTATAAATTGTTGTAATGCATGTATAAACCGAACATTTTCCTAGATTTAATGTATATGTGTCTATCTTAGGCTTTACAAAAATCTATGCTTTCATAACAAGTGATTCCTTTTCTAGATATTCTAAAACAAACGAAGCACACTTTTAGAAAACTATAATAGGTATAGTTTTACGAGGATATTGCTAACTTTTACATACTAGGAATACGATTTTCAAGAAATCACTTTCATATACAAGATCAAACGAACATTTTAACACGTAAATCTGTTTTTATACCACGGTTTTGTGAGACATTAACTTCACGTACGTTCGAGTACACATTTCAAGTCCTGTATTATCTACCAGAATCCCTTGGAGGGGGAGCATGGTGTTTGTGTATAGATCTATACGGGCTTGACAACCCGCGCCTTGACTGTTAGCTACAGTCCACCATTTGGGGTGACAAACGTCATAACATTCCAACGCCTGAAGAACGTTGTGTATAGGCATTCCGATTCAATAGTATGGTTATAAAACTCACATGAGGTATTAAAAAAATACATTGATTTACGAGGTTTTCAAACATATTGGTTATTTATACACTTACATACATTTCTGAAACAAACTTTGGTCTTGAGTGAAGACTACTTTTATACTAGTAGAAAATATAGGATTTTCTAAACACAAACAAACAAGGTCAAAACATTTCATTTCATACAAACATTTTCATTTAAATACTTATGAAACTCACCAGCTTAAATGCTGATCTACTCTTTCAAAATTACTTGTATGTCCCAGGGAATCAGTAATTTCAGGTATCATTATGCTTTTGATGAAGGGATGCTGCGGCGCCAGTTTAATCTCATATTTTGACATCATATTGTAATTGGTTTTGAACATGTAACTTTGACAAATGTAAACTTTCAATTATATATATGATGGTTGTATTGCTTTCTTTACTATGTATTCATTTGTTACGTTACCACATGAAGTCATCCGCCCCCGAACGTTTCCGCCATTCAGGTTTGGGGGTGTGACATTTATGCTAGTTGATATGTTATGCTATGCTATATTCAGTCAGTTTTCGGACTTCGGTCTGATGCAGGGGGCAAGGCCCCAATTAGTCCGGACTTCGGTCCGATGCAGGGGACAAGGTCCCAGTCAGTTTCTGGACTTCGGTCTGATGCAGGGGGCAAGGCCCAGGTAGTCCGGACTTCGGTCCGATGCAGGGGACAAGGTCCCAGTCAGTTTCCGGACTTCGGTCCGATGTAGGGGGCAAGGCCCCAGTTAGTCCGGACCTCGGTCCGATGCAGTGGGCAAGGCCCAGTATGTGCTTTATATGTTATTGCATGGTATGTGGTAGATTGGGGGAGCTCACTAAGCTTCGTGCTTACGGTTTTCAGTTTTGGTTTCAGGTACTCAGTTTTCAAAAGAGGAGCTCGGGAAGATTGCAGTGCACACACCATAGACAGTTAGCCTGGGAATGTTTGACTCTAATAATGAGATTATGTTTTAAATTTAATACTCGAAAGTTATGTTATGACGTATGATACGTTTTTATAAATATGATTTTAGTAATGTTTTTAAAGAAATTTTTAGTTGTGATTTTTGGGTCGTTACAAAACAAGACAATTCAAATCAAACAAATTTCATATAATTAGCCTAACCATATAACCTAATACAAAATATGAAACGTTGAGAATTATCTTAGAAATTGGATAAGCATGATTAGTACCACATCAAAAACAAAGTTTATAAGTTCAAAAACAGCTTAAGTTAATGATCCTAGTCCAATTCTAGCCAAAAACATCAAAAAACTGCATTCTGGACTGCCAACTCGTCGAGCCCATTGCTGGACTCGCCGAGTCCATGGAAAAGTGCATGCAAATCAACGAGTCTGTCAGTGGACTCAGTGAGCCCACTATCCAGACAGCAAAAAAAAGTATTTTTTTCAAGCATTTAATACAAGTAGCATCAAGTATAATTTAAAACAACCCTAATCTCTAATACCACTGAAGGGTTTTGAGCATGCTAACACTCCTAAGGTGTACATGCAACCCTATATACATTGGATCTATCGTTTCTCTATTATACATGTAAGCTTGAACTTTCCAAGGTATTACCCTAACTAGCATAAAAAACTTTGATACTTGGGTAATAAAACAAGTTAGATGACATACATTTTCTTGTAGTTGGAAGCCTTGGAGTATTTGGCCTTTAAGAACTTAGCACCAATAGTGTGGACACCTCAAATGGAATCACAACACAACATGGACAAAGAATGACATTTTTTAGAGAGAATCTTCATACACGAAAACCATGCATATGAACTCCAAGAACATTGGTGGTGATTTTGGCTATGGAGTAACATATTTATATGTGGAATTCCTAAGGTCATGGGTTAACCATAATCCATACCCATGGGTTTATAATCCATGGTTCATGTGGCTTAACTCTTTATATATCTATACATAAACATAGTCCAACATGGATCACAAGCCCAACATATAAATATAACTAATTTGCATATTTATTCCCCATTGATTTAATTAGTCTCTTTTGATCACTAAATTGATTCCAAACTAATTCATGATCAATACTAATTAAATCATATGATTTCATATTAGTATATTAGAACTTATAATATATTAATAAACCATTATTAACCTCTTCTCAAGAGTCCATCCTAACAAATTTTCCTAATGATATGCAACCCAAATGGACCAAGCTACTATCGGGTCAAGTACATACCAATTATAGTTATAGGCTTAGACACCTAATCCAACACTGTTCCCTTGGCATATGAGTTCTCTCTTACTGCTTGACTCTTGAAGCTCTTCAACATCAATTTTCCTCCCACTGTCCCCTTGGCATATGAGTTCTCTCTCATGAAAGACTCCTCTCCTCGTGACGAAGACAACATTGTCACTTGGTCTATAGAAGAGATATCCACATGAATTTTGTGGGTAGCCAATGAAAATACACCGGTCACTACGAGGTTAGAGCTTGTCGTGAGCCTTGCATTTCATGAAAGCCTCCCAACCCCAAGCTTTGATATGGTCTAACGAGGGAACCTTCCCTGTCCACATCTCGTGAGGTGTTTTGGAAACCTTTTTGGTATGGACTAGATTAAGGATATGGGCGGCAGTCTCTAAGGCATACCCCCAGAGTGAGATAGGTAATAAGCCCGAATCATCATGGAATGAGTCATGTCTAGCAAGGTTCGGTTGCACCTCTCAGACACACCATTAAGTTGTGGTGTCTTAGGTGGCGTAAACTATGAAACAATTCCACATTCCTTAAGATAGTCTAGGGACTTGATACTAAGATACTCTCCTCCACAATCGGATCGTAAGATCTTTATCTTCCTGCTAAATTGATTCTCCACTTCTTGATTAAACTCTTTGAACTTTTCAAAAGTTTTTGACTTATGCTTGATTAACTTGATATGGCCATATCTATTGTAATCATCAGTAAAAGTAACATAGAAGCGGTTAACATCCCTTGTGGCAGTTCTGAAGGTCCACACACACTGGTGTGTATGAGATCCAACAAACCCTCACCCTTTCACAATTACCAGTGAAGGGTGACTTGGTCATATTTCCAAGTAAACATTATTCGTAGGTGTCATCCAACTTCAAGTCGAATGACTCCAAGACTCCATCCTTTTGGAGTTGGGCTATGCAGTTCTTGTTGACATGTCCAAGACAATAATGCCACAAGCAGGCCTTGTCCAAAACATTGGACGAATCAATATTCAACACATTATTTCCTTGGTTATCTACAACCATCACAGTTTCATATATACCATTGAAAGGCAATGCTTCAAAATAAAATAAACCATTGTAATAAGCATTAATACCACCAATTTCATTATTAAAAGAAAACGTAAAACCTTGTTTATACAAATTGTGAAAGGAAATAATATTTCTCGCCATATCGGCCAAGTAACAACAATTATTCAAATCTAAATTTAAACCATTAATAAGTAATAAATAATAAACTCCAATCTTGGTCACATGCGACACTTTCCTATTACCCATGATCAAGTTTATCTTCTCGTGCTCCACATCCCTACTTCTTTTTAGTCCCTACAAATCAGAACAAATGTGAAATCCACAACCTGTATCAAGGACCCAAGAATTAGCATGTGATGAGTTATTAGATTGAATAGTGTAAATTCCTGCAAAGGAGGGCTTTATCTTGCCATCCTTTATGTCTTGAAAGTACTTGGGGCAACTTCGTTTCCAGTGCCTTTTTTCATGACAATGGAAGCACTCTGCATCCTTTGGATTGGACGAGGGATTAGCATAACCTACTTTGGTCCCACTTGAAGAGGATCCATTAAGATAGTTTCCTTTGCGGCTCTTGGAGGTAGCCTTCCTCTTGTTTCCCTTCCCATGTCCAATTTCCAGAACATGGGCAGAAGTAGTAGTAGGAGTAGATACAACTGACTTGCTTTTCAAGTTACTTTCTACAGTACTTAAAAGACCTTGAAGCTTTCTAAGAGTAACCTCCTCCTTGTTCATATGATATGTCATATGAAACTGATTTTAACAAGAAGGTAAAGAGTGTAGAATTATATCTATGGACAACTCTTCATCAAAATTGACATTCAATTTTAGCAAGCAATCCACATATCTTTGCATCTTCTGCAAGTGGGTCGTGATGGACTCGCCATCCTTCATTTTGGTTTTGATCATGGAGGAAATGATCTCATACCTTTCTTGCCAAGCACTTTAATGGTATCTTTCCATCAAATCTTGATACATTTCAAAAGGATAGTAGTCCTCATAAGACTTCTGTAGCTCGGCAGTCATGGTAGCAATCATTAGACATGACACCTTTGTTGCATCCCTCTCATGAGTAGTGTGTTCAACGATTTCTTTGGGAGTAGCAGCGGTGACATCAATCTCCTTAAGATCTTTATCTAGGACATATTCTTTGTCCTCATAACGAATAGCCATTCGGATCTTTCGAATCCAGTCATTGAAGTTCGAGGCATCGAAAATGACCCTCCCATATAGGTTCATAAGGGAGAAAGAGCCTGAAGGGATTGGGTTGGAAGCATTGTTTGGGATAGACATCTGAAAAGAAGAAGAAAAAAGTTTAGGTTAGATGATAATCCTTAAATCCTTTGAGATTCATTGAACTTTTCAATGGCATGTTTAAATCTCGACTGTGCCCTTTAAGTTTGTGACTGGGATGACGAAGATCACAAACATGGTGTGAATAACCATGAAAATTAGCTTGGTACACTCAATGTTATAAATCACCTAATCAATGTGCAAGTTAATCACACACGCTCCATCGATCTAAAGCTAACCTTTGCCACACATTGTTAGTCCCAGATTAGTGTGCCGGTTAACCACACACGCTACACTAACGACTTAAGAAGGGTGCAAAGTGTAATTTCATGGATCAGCACCATTCTCACATTTTCCTAAAGTAACTAAGATTGTAAATTTAATAAAAGTTTAGTTACTTTATATTTGTCATTATACTTTTAATGAGGGAGAATTCATATCATATCCTACCCGTTCGGCTAACGACCCCCCACCAGTCAAGGAAACGGTGGGTGAGAGTGGAAACCCATTAAACCACCATTTTACAGGCAGTAACCTTATACCCCCCTTTTATAGACCGACTTCGTGAATGAGGCCTACTAACGGTAAGACTGACTTGTTCTTATACATATATGCATATATATATATATATATATATATATATATATATAAAATTAAACTTATAAGATTATAAAGTATAAGGGTTGAATTTTAACTTTTAATACTCTATGGTTTGGAAGCTAAGTTTTATTAGTGAGACTTTACAAATTCCAAAACCTGAGGGAAAGTTTTGAAACTTGTCAAAACTCTTCATATTCATAACTTATGAGTTTAATTGCATTTTAATGGATGCGACCTTTCATTTACCATAACTTGAGAACAAGTTATGGAGGTCATTAAAATTTATTTAGATCAATTTTCTAACAACTAACATTATCACATAATTCATGATTGATCTAACTAAACTCATAAACAAGTTAATTTCAAGTCAACAATTTACAAGCAACTTTGATTATAATATAAATCAATAATTATCTTAAAACTTTGACAATTATCTTGTGGTTGGATGAGTACAAGAACTACCGTGTGACATTCGGAAATTTCAGGTATTATATTTATTGTTTTTATTTTGAGTTTTGAGGAAGAACTCGGCGAGTTGGTGCGTAGACTCGCCGAGTAGAGACGCGATTTCTCATCCGGATTAATGACCGGACTCGACGAGTTGCAATGGTGGACTCGACGAGTCAGCGCTGTTTAATGAAACCCTAATTTCTCGGGTTTGGGGCCTATTTAAAGGGCCTTATGGCCGTCATTTGTGCTCACCAGCCCCCAGAGCGAAACCCTAGTGCATTTGAGCGTGTGGAGTGAGGGAAGGAGCCATTATCAACCATTGGAGGTGTTGTTTACCAAGGGAAAGGAAGTTTTAGCCAAGAGGAAGCAAGAGGAACAACTTCCTGAAGATTTGAGGTCCAGAACATCACATTTGAGGTACCATTTTCGAACCCTTTTCTGTTGAGGTGATGCTCATGTTGATTTAGGGTTTGTTAAGCCCTTTTGTGGCTAGATCTAGTGCCCATTTGGTCCCATAAGCGAGTTAGGTTCTGGATCTGGACCCTTAGAGGTCTAGAGTGTCCCTTTGTCCAAGCTTTTTATGAATCCATGGAGGTTTTGGGTTAGGATCTTTGTGTTTGAGGTCAAAACACCATTTATGAGTCATTAGGTGTGATATGAGCGCTAAGACATGAACTTTACGTGATAAATAAGCTTGGATGGACTGGATCTATAAGTTAGTGAAGCAGATGCGACCTCAGAAGGTTGTTTGGGGTTGTGCATGGAATGCAGTCGCTGAGTCCATTGGCAGACTCGACAAGTTGGTGCGGGTTGTTCATAGATTTTGAACCAGCGGTTGAGTAACCGAGTTGGGTGAGTGACTCGGTGAGTCGGAAGGGACTCAGAGGAAATGGGGTCCTCGTAGGGACTTGACGAGTCCACGCCAGACTCGGCGAGTCGGGGTTGACCATTGACCATTGACCAGAGTTGACCGGTGTTGACTTGATAGAGTTAGTCAACCTTAATTAGGAAGTGTTAATTAGAGATGTATTGTGTTATAGGAGGACTATAGCTCGGGAGATCGAGCACTAGTGATTTCAGGGATTTACGAGTTACCGAGACACACGAGGTGAGTCTTCTCACTATACTTTACCTTGAGTAGGTAAATAGATTTATGTGATACAGTGCTTTATATATATTGTTTGTTGTACTGCATTCTTCTATGTGATTTATGCTGTGCATGCTTGTAGAGTTAGAACCTGAGGGTTCATAGAGTTTGGGTGCACGGATCCACAGAGTAATAGCCTCGAGTGGCTAATATGTGTTATACGTGGTATTTTGGGGAACTCACTAAGCTTTGTGCTTACAGTGTTTTGTGTTATGTGTTTCAGGTGCTAGTGAGGATCGTGGGAATGCGCCGGCTTGATCAGTACACACACGGGATTTTATGATACGAGATCTTGGGATATTGTTATATGTTATACATTGAGTTTCAAACAATGATGTTTTTATGATTTACAAATGAAATATGTTTTTATAAATGCGAAAATTTGTTTTGGAAATTTACAGTGTTACATACCATATCATAAAAAACATTTTTAATGATCAAAACAGTTTGTGGCAGTGTTCCCAATCCAATCCGAGCCATGAAAACTCGAAATTCTACAACCAGGACCATGAACTTGATGAGTACATGAACTGACTCGTCGAGTTGCCCTTGTTACTTAATGGACTCGTAGAGTCAGTTCATGGACTCGACGAGTTCACCAGTCAGAGGCCAGAAATTTGATTTTTTCAGCTTTGACAAATTAGTAAGCATCAAATATAATAAAAAAACAACCTTAGGCTCTGATACCATTGTTGGGTTTTGAGCACTATAACACTCCTATGGTGCACATGCAACCCTAAATGATTTGGATTTATTTTTTCTCTAATTATACATGCATATTGACAATTTTCCAAAGCATATATCCTAACTAGCATACAAATTGTCAAAAGAATAATACAACTAGTTAGATGACTTACCTTTTAGAAGGACTTGTAGTTCTTGACCTTTGAAAGCTTGAGCACCTCAAGTCTGATGCCTCTAATGGTTCACAAACACTAATATGCAAGAGGAGGCTTGAGAGAATAATTTACTTAGCACAAAATCAATACACACTCTCCATGAATGTTGTGGCAACCGATTTTGGTCATGAGGGTATGCTTTTATAGTGAAACAAATGTTACGGTTACACCTTCTAAACCGTAATGACCTTTCATATTACTTAGGATCCATGGGTCAAAATCTCCATGGACTATCCATGGATTATCTCATTGGTTTTAGCCCATCCTAATGAACCGTGGATCATTTGCCCACACTAAAAGGATCATTGATTTACACAATCAATTCCCATAAATTTAATTAGTCTCTTTTGATCACAAAATTAATTCCACATTAATTCTTCATCAACACCAATTCAATAATGATTTCATATTAATATATTATACTTATAATATATTAATAAATATCTATAACCTTATTCTCAAAAGTCCATCCTATCAAATTGTACTGGTGATGACAACCCAAATGGACCATGCTACAATCGGGTCAAGTACATACCAGTTATAATTATGGGCTTAGACACCAAATTCAACATACAATTCATGAACGTCTTGTAACTACAACCCCTTCGATTGTGGTTGTCTTGATGCCTTGAGGGTTGTGCAATAATTGGGTCATGATTTATATTTGGTGTACTGAACTCGTAGTCTTCTTCACCTCCGCCCAAGTTACCTTTATACTCACCCATTATTGCTTCCTGTTCCTGAGAAACTACATATGGAAATGTGGATGAAATTGCTCAAGCAATCTCATGATCCAACTGTTCTCTAGTGATCATGTTTGCCACATGATCCCTTCCGTGACCTCGACCTCTACCTCGACCTCAACCGTGGTGGGATCCGGAGATGCCATGGGCCGATGGTACCTGCATCGATGCTGTAACAAATACTCGGCCTCTTCCTCTACCCCTGTCTCCTCCACTTCCTTGGCCTTGTCCATGACTAGAAATTGGGATCAGTGGGGTTTCCGGTACCTCCCCTGGTTCTCTGACATAAGCCCGAATTGGGATGTGTTCTTCCTCCGAGGTGACTCTAGTGAACCTCCCAAATCTTGGTGAAGACATATTAACTACATATTTATGTTATAACACAATAAGTGTAACAAACATAAATTTTATTCCAAATCATCAAAATTTCAAAAAGATCCATATGTATTGTTCATATAACCAACTTAAGCCAACAACCAAGAATCTCTCTGAAATGCTCCTCATTCTTCTCTCTGGATCTCAAATACACCAAAATATCATCGATGAACATGATCACCGATCGATCCATCATAGGCTTGCACACCTGGTTCATGAGATCCATGAACGCCGCCGATGCGTTGGGGAGTCCAAAAGGCATCACCACGAACTCGTAATGCCCATAATGAGTCCTAAAGGCCGTCTTTTGGATATCCTCCTAACGAATTCTCATCTGATGATATCCAGACCTCAAATCGATCTTGGAAAACCAAGACGTACCCAACAACTGATCGAACAGATCGTCGATCCTCGGAAGGGGATAATGGTTCTAGACCGTCAGTTTATTCAACTCCCGGTAATCAATGCACATTTGGTGTGAACCATCCTTTTTCTTGACAAAAAAGATCGGTGCTCCCCACGATGAGCTACTCGGTCAGATGAAGCCCTTCCCCAACAACTCCTGGAGCTATGAGGATAACTCCTGCATCTCAGGCAGCGCAAGGTGGTAAGGTGCCATGGCAATAGGTGCCGCTCCCAAAACCAAATCAATCCGGAACTCCAACTGCCTCTCGAGAGGCACACCCGATAACTCCTCATGAAAAACATCCGGGAACTCACTCACTATCAGAACCTCAACGATAGAACTCAGTCTCTCAGCAGCAACTCGTATATCCATCATATATGCTACAAAAACCCTGCAACCATACTGTAGACCCTGCCTCGCTCTGGCAGTTGAGCAGAATGCTGACCCAGATTGGGTACCCTCGCCATACATTGTAAGAACTCCCCCACTAGGGTCTCATATGGTCACCATCTGAGGCTCACGGTCAATCACAACTCCAAATCGACTCAACCAGTCCATGCCCATAATCGACTCAACCAGTCCATGCATGGACCTCCTCCGCTGTCAGCTGAAAGGCTCTCCCGTGAACCCTCGGTACATCGACCTTCACTGGCCAGCTCTGAATAGCTCATATATCAGTAGGGGTAGATCCCTGTGCTAATCCATGTAGCAGCTGTGGGCACTCAGCCTTCCGATCGTTGGTTTGGTTGTAGTGGAAATAGACTACAAACCCCTTAGGGAAATCCCTCGCGATATGCCCCTCCTTTCCACACTTGTAGCAAACACCAGCTCAACACACCCCATCATGACTCTTGCCACACTTTCCATAAGTGCGGACCTTCTGGCCTCTAGATCTCGAATCAACGGGCTTTGCCCGGTTGGCTGCCGGCTGAGACTATGCCGGTCGCCGATCCCTCCCCTAAGAATCCGCATCCTCTCTGGCCTGAGTCTCTAGCTCAATCTCCCTCTTTCGGGCATTTTCTTGAAGCTCAGTAAATGTCCGAAAGGTCGAGTTCGCCACAAAATCTCGAATATTCTTCCTCAGAATGCTCAAATACCGACTCATACATGCCTGCTCGGTAGACACGTGGTCAGGGCAGAACATTGCCCTCTCATGGAACATCCTCGTAATCAGTGTCACTGACTATGTCCTCTACTTGAGGGAAAAAAACTCCTAGGCCAACCATTCCCTATCCAATGAGGGAACATACTCATAACGAAATATTGCAGTAAACCTCTCCCATGACACTGCAGTGAGATACAGAAGTATAACTGGCTGTCAGAAACTTCCATCAATCCTTCGCCCCCAAGTGAAGCTGGTTCAGCGCGAACCGTACCCTCAAATGTTATGGACAGTAACAAGTGTAAAAACACCCCTTGATGTCGGAGATCCATCTCATCGCAACAATCGAATCCCAAGTCCCATCAAACTCTGGAAGCTTCGTGTTGCTGAACTCCCGGTACAGCAACGCGTCACCCCCTGTGGCCTGGCAGTAGTGACAACTATGTTGGTTGTTGCAGCAACCGCCTCGGTAACTACATAATAACGCTCATCAAACATCTCAATCAAGGTGGTCTTAATAGACCCAAACATCTCCAGGATGGCCTCTTGGATAGCTGCGACCACCTCCTTGTGAATCATCCTGCGAATCTCATCATCGTTAACTCCACTGCTCTCAGGGTTGTGGCGCGTACCCACCATGATGTCTCTGAAACACAACACAAAGTAATAAAAGACTTTCTCGAGTATACTCACACTCGATCACTCCCCCTACTTGTTCCTTAGCATCCTAAGGATTCTTACGTGGACTGCTCACCGACCCGGTGCTTCCAGTCGTACGGGGCCAATACTACCTTCCACACCGCATCTGTAATCACCCCATGTCCTTCTCCTAGGATTTCAGATCTCAAGTACTCTATATCTCGCCGAACACAGACTACTCCCATAAGCTCATTTCTGCTACATACTCGTACTCAAAGCAAATCATAGGTAGCAGTAACTCCTAGGCTAAGGCATCACAAATCAAGCCACTCTAGTCCTAAAATATGAAGTACCTAGCCTACTTCCTAGGATGCATAACATATCTCATAATATCTCATAATACGAAAAGTAAGGGTATTTTGGGAAAATCACCGTTCGGGTGCTGGCTGATTGTACACACTGCTCTTTCTCGTTTTTCTCTTAGAAACTCTTACTCCTTTTAGAAAAAATCGTTTCTCTTGAAATTTTTTCTCAAATACTCAGTTTGAGTCTAGACATACCCGAAGGTGCATCTGAGTCCCTCAAACCAAGGCTTTGATACCAACTTGTAACGACGTAAATTTTCAAACCAAAATTTTCATTTTCAAAACACGTAAACTCATATATTATATTTCATAAAACCACAAGTGTCTCAAGTGTCAACATAAATCCACAATAAGAATCAAATCCCAGAATCCTCAACAAGGTCTCGAAGAGGTGTGTACAATCATGTCAGTGCCTTCCCGTGATCCTCAGAAGTACCTGAAACACATAACACAATAACATGGTAAGCACGAAGCTTAGTGAGTTCCCCAAAATACCATGCACAAATAATTAGCCGCCCGAGGCTATAGCTCTGTAAGACCCTCCGAACAATGTATCTGAGTGGGACCCTCCAGTCCCATAGCTCATTGGACGCTCCGGTCCGGTCTAAGTGTGGACCCTCCGCTCTCATAGCTCGTTGGACCCTCCGATCCTGTCTAAGTATCACATAATATAGCATATAAAAATATTACACAGAAGATGCATAACTCAAGTAAGCACATACGACCCGCTAGTCACACATAATTACCACTCTAGGTAAAGTATAGTGAGAAGACTCACCTCGTAACTAGCAGGTAATATACACGTACTCGTAAATCTCGAACTAGCCGCCGCCTAGCACATTAGATAAGCATTTCTAATCAATACCCCACTCTTCCTTAATTACACCAAAATTTCTCTTACTCTTTTTCTAACCCTTGGAATGGGTAAAAGACTATTTTACCCCTTCATGGTCTCAAATGCTTATAATTGACCCATCCTCAAAGTCAACAGAAATCGATACGAGTCAACTGTCAAAGTTGACCTGATTCGCTGAGTGCACTCATGTGACTTGCCGAATCCACTTTTATCCTCAGAGGTCTTGCTAAGTTTTCTCAGCTCGTGGGGTTAACCCCCAACTCGACAAGTTATCACTGGGTCAAGAACGCTGGGACAAACCCGATCCGACTCGTCGAGTCATCTCATAAACTCAGCCAATTTACCCAATCGAGTTCCATATTTGGGCGCCTGAGAGCAGATCTACAATTCCAACCTCTAGATCTAGCCTCCTAATGTCCAAAAGTCACGTAAAGTTTCGATCTTGATGGCCATGCATGGAATATATTGCTCTATATGCCATCTCCACTCCATTAATGCTTCCAAAATGCAAAACTCTTCAGTTGGTCAACTATTATTCTGAACTTTTGGACTCTATGGACCTCACAAGGTCCAGATCTGGAGTCTAGACTAAAAAGGGGCTTGATGCATCCATAGCCCTATCAAGAAGGTGTTACAAGCCCTAAATCTCAAGAGCATGAGATCTAACCATCCTACAACAAAGGTAAAAGCTTTTTACCTTGATTTGAAGCTTGAGATGATGAAGAAGAAGAACTACTGGCCCTCCCTTCTTGCTCTTTGATGAACCTTCCTTCCTCTTCAAGGAAATGACCCAAAATGATCACAAGATTAGCTATCCTGACCACTCAAGCTCACTATGGACATTAGGGTTTCTCTCAAGGGTGCAAGGGTACCGGTGAGATGAAATGGAGGCTATAAGCGTCCTTAAATAGGACACGTGCTCGATAATTTAGGGTTTCCTTCAGCAGCACTAACTCGGTGAGTCGGCTCATAGACTCATCGAGTAAGCTCATTAATCTACGTCACCAATCGCGACTTCACTCGACGAGTTAAGGCACCAACTCGTCGAGTTACTCAATAAACATCACAAATAAATAAATAAATAAAATAATATACTTGGGTATCTGGATGTTACAAATATATTAGAACTTATAATATATTAATAAACCATAAATAACCTTTTCTCAAAAGTCCATCCTAACAAATTGTCCCGATGATATGCAACCCAAATGGATCATGCTACTCTCGGGTCAAGTACATACCCATAATAGTTATGGGCTTAGACACCTAATCCAACTATGTACCCTTGGCATAAGAGTTCTCTCTCACTTCTTGACTCTTGAAGCTCTTCAAGGTCAATTTGCCTCCCACTGTCCTCTTGGCATATGAGTTCTCTCTCATGAAAGCCGTTGTCGAACTTTGACCTAGTCAATGACACGAACATTAGATAAGGGATCATATATTCCTCCATTTTAGATATCATATGGACTGAGACATGGATCATAATCATTCTCTCTTTCCACTTGTTGTTTCCTGTGGATGGTTTGAATAACATAGTTATTTGGATTGACTGTGGATGGTTTGAATAACCTAGTTATCCGGGAAGTCAAAACATGCAAAGTGAAACACAAGAATAATACTAATCCTATATGACCCAAAAAGTTTGAGTGCCATATTGATTACTCATTATTCATTGTATAATGTTTCGAATAATCAACTTAATACTTGAATTAAAACAATAGTCATGCCATGCTCCAAACATGCACACTATGTTTGTGTATGGTTCTTACTTTGTGAAATAGATCAATTGACAATATTTCAATGATGATTATTTCATAATCCAAAATCCTTACTGTAAATGTAAGAATATCAAATTCTTGCCATTTACTGTAATCTGTTAGATTCTAAACTTATAAGCAATGATCCTTTTGTAATGACTATGCACAAAAGTCACAGAGACTTGGAAACAAACATTACAAAGTATTCAAGTGGAGAGAAATTCCACGGAAAATGAAGTCTCATATTCAAAGTACATTCCTTTAAACATCATTCTTGCATTAAGTTTTGTAATCTTACACAGATTCAAAGAATGACTTCCACTCATGGAAGCATTTCCATATTCCCATTTTGACTACCACTTCTAAACAAGAGTTGCCTCTTTTCAGAATATATCAATTTGGTACTTTCCAAAATTTACACCATACTTCCAAGTGTCCATGAGAAAAATGAAGGGTTTTGAGCATTCTAACACTCCTAAGGTGTACATGCAACCCTAGAAACCTTGAATATATGTTTTACTAAGATACATGCAAAAATGATTTTCCAAGGTTCTTAACTTAACTAGCATTGCAAGGGGAACTTTAAAACATAATTGCTATTAGAAGAACATACCTTTTAGTTGCTTGGATTCCTTGAAAACCTTGTGAGCCTAGCACCTCAAGTGTGATGCCTCAAATGTCTCACACAACACCACAATATTTGGAATAACCTTGAGAGAAGTATACTTACACTCCAAAAATCTATTTGCACTCTTACTTGCTTGTAGTGCCCATTTTGTTCATCCACAGGGTCTTTATATAGATGTGTCACAAGTAGGGTTACACCATGTAAACCCTAATTGTCATGGTTACCCACATATTTAATTAGGCTCTTTTTGATCACTAAATTAATTCTAAATAATTCTTGATCAATACTAATTAAATAATATTATTAATATATTAGAACTTATAATATATTAATAAACCTTAAGTGTTATTTCTCTCATTAAGTATATCCAAGTGCTGCAATGCCATGCAACCCAAATGGACCATGCTAATCAGGTCAAATACATTTCAGGAATAGTTATGAACTTAAACACCTAATCTAACAATCGTAGCTCTTTCAAGGTCTTGCAGAAATGAGATGATGATGATACGCCATTTAAGATAAGTGATCATATAATCCTCTGTTCTAGATATCAGTCGGACAAATACATGGAACAATGTCTTACTTGTTGTCCAACAGTTTGTTTCCCGATTTTCGATTTGAATGACATAGAACTTAATCGAACACATCAATTTAGTTCTGACCGGGCCCGATATATAGGTCAAAACAAAATCATCGAGAGGCCCATATATCGCTTCTAATCCAAGAAGGAACAGATAAACTTCGACTCATATGCTTGTTCTACTGCTGGTTGAATTATACACAAAGGCACGTTTTATAACATCGAGTTACCAATGCATTTTCGTACAATCAATGTATAACCAACTCATAGTCAACAACTCATTTTTATAGGTTGGAAGACTTATATGATATTACCATCTCACGATCACTCGAGATAAATTCCATGAAGTGATACAAGTGAGCGTGGGTCGAATCCAATACACAGATGTAGCACCCGGTTCCTCGTATGTATTTTATTTAAGTATTTTACATTTTTGGCCTGGGACTCGGCGAGTTGAAGGCCCAACTCACCGAGTAGAAGTGGGATGGGATGCAGGATTTAAGCAGTGGACTCGTCGAGTCGGGTCCCAGACTCGACAAGTAGGCTCTGGCTGGACAAAACCCTAATCTGAGGGTTTTCACCATATTTAACCATCTCTTTCAGCCACCACTCGTCCCTATTGTTCCCAGAAACCCTCCATAGAAAACCCTAAGTGTTTTGGTGCAAGATCTAAGTCTTTTGAGTGATTTTTGTGGGTTTTGATCTCAAGGAAGAAGGAAGAGCATAAAAGGATTAAGAGGAGACTGAAGGATTCGTGTTTGGGACATCATTTGCAGTCTTTGAAAGGTATAAAGTCTATACCTTGCTTACTTATTTGTTAGATCCCTTTTTGGGGAAGATTTAGGGCTTTTAAGCCACATGAGGTGACCAACCATGATTTGAAAACATGGTTGAGGGTCAAGACTTCAGATCAAGCACTTTGGAAGAGTCACAAGACATATTGGAGTTGCTTTTGCACTCAAGGAAGGTCCCGTTCATTATAAGAACCATTTTAGGGCCTTTTAGGCTCAAAAGTCCCATGCATGCATGTAAATTTCGTAACTTTACGTGCTAGATCGAGCTTAGGGGCTTGGATCTATCATTTGGACAAGTGTTGTACATAAGAAATCGAGGATTTAGGGTGTGGACATTATCGACTCGGCGAGTCCGTTCTTGGGACTCACGAGTCCAAGGCATAAAGTCCCATATGTTATGTGTATAGTAGGGGTTATTTTTTCCTGACAGCGGTCCTTAAGACCGAAGGGTAGGTCAGTACCCGGATATGCCTGACTGTATGTTTATATCTTGTTGTATGCTAGTGGTAGGGGGTGGAATTGTCCCCAGTTACCGGTTGAAAGATACCGATGACAGTTACTGGTTGAAAGATACCGATGATGATTAACGGTTGAAAGATACCGACGATGATTACCGGTTGAAAGATACTGATGATGATTACCGGTTGAAAGATACCGATCGAAGTTACCGGTTGAAAGATACCGACGATATTGTATGGTGTATGATGGGGGAACTCACTAAGCTTTGTGCTTACGGTTTTAGTTTTGGTTTCAGGTACTTCTTTGTCTAAGGGGAAGGAGCCGGCAGCGTAGCATCGCATTACACACACAGGATTCCTCATCAGACTTTCTGGGATTGTACTACGATTTTTATTGTACTGATGATATGGATTTTGAGACATGGCTTTACGATTTCCTTTATTGGCAATATTCTGGTGTTATGACTTATGTTATACTTAATTTAAAAATGAAATTTTCTGGCTTGAATATTGGGACGTTACAAGTTGGTATCAGAGCCGTGGTTTGAGGGATTCGGACACACCCTCGGGGGTGTCTAGACTCAAACCAAGTACTAAAAGTTTTTTTTTCAAGGAAAATGGTTTTCTAAAATCTAAATTGAAGGATTTTAAGAAAAACGAGGTGTGTTATGTATGAGACCGGCTGGGCTCAAGTAAGTTTTCCCCAAGATACTCATACTTGCTCTGTTGTGTTATATGGTTTTGATTCAAAGAACTGCATGCTAGAATAGGACTAAGGATCTAGGAGGATGCCTTGTGTGCCTGATATATGATTTTGAGAATTGCATGCTAGTTGGGGCTAAGGGTCTAGGGAGGATGCCTTATATGCCTGTTGTATGAGCTGTATGCTAGGACTGTTTAGTCAGTAGTTGGGTGGCCTGTGTAGGTTATGCCTGGTTTGGTTACTCAATGCACGAATGATGTTTGCCTTGTGCTATGGGGGTTCTGGCCATCTTCAACTAGCTAAGGAGCGGATATGTAACAATATCTGCAAACTAGTTAGGGGGAGGTGGTGGGGACTTCTAGTGCATCTGATGGCGGAGGGTAGGTCGGAGAGTACCCTAGGGAAGCCTAGGATGAGGTCAGTGGAAAGGGTATCGGTAAAAGGGACTTGGTGAAGTTGAAGAAATCCTTGAGGAAAGTACGGATAGATGTGGAAGGTAGTATGGGCCCGTACTACTGAAAGCAGAGGATCCGTACTCGAATCAAGGAGGGCCTAGTTGGAACCAGGAAACTTGGAAAGTGTGTGAGACCTCTAGAAAGTATATGTGACCATGACAATTGTATGTTTATTTTTAGAATGGCGGTCACGCGACATGGAGCAGGAGGTTCAGGATTTGGGTGAAGATTGGGCTCGGGTGCAGGATTTGAGCATGTGGATGATGGGTTACGCGAGTTCATCGCGTCCGAGATCATGAGAGGTATTCTTGATGCGATGCCGGTTATCTTTGGGTCAATCAAGGAAGGGATCATTGAGCTGATGGAGGATCGCCTCAGGGCGTTCAGGAGTGACATGGCGACCAGCCAGTCAGGATCACACACACTGTCCTTTAAGGACTTCAGAGGGAGTGGTGCGCTGGATTTCGATGGGGTGAAGGACCCCATTGCTTCTAGGAGATGGATCGCATACATTGAGTCTGAGCAGGTGACGAGCTTCTGACCGGAAGGGTCGAAGGTCCATTTCGCTGCAGGGTGTTGGAGAGACAGGGTCAGAGATTGGTGGGAGTCGGTTGGTGACTCTCTGGGAGCCTCGACTGTTGAGGCTATGACCTGGTCAGACTTTGTGACCAGATTCAGGGCGGAGTTTGCACCAGCTATGGAGCTTCAGCACCTAGCCAGGGAGTTCTTAGACATGAGACAGACTACGACGACTGTGGCGGAGATCACCACCAAGTTCCGGGAGAGGGCATTGCTGGTGCCTTAGTATGCGAGAGATGAGGACATGAGGAGGACCAGCTATCATGACATGCTGCGAGCCGACATTCGGGAGCATGTTGGTTTTTCATCTTTCCCTACTCTAGAGTCCATGATTTCCAGGGCAAGGGAGAGGGAGATCGATCTGGAGCATGTACGGAAGAGGAAGGTAGAGGAGGGGCTGACGACGGGGGCTTCAGGGAAAAAGCCCAAGGGATCCGATGGTAGGCCGAAAGGCCAGTCAGGATGGGACCGCTATAGGAAATACGGTCTGTCACATGAGGGAGCTTGTCACACTGGCCGGGTTCAGGCTACTATAAGTGTGGCAAGGTTGGGCATTCTGGCAGAGATTATACTGCCCCTACTCCTACGATTCAGACATCAGACCTGATTTGCTTTCATTGCAATCAGAGGGGCCATAAAAAGGCCAATTGCCCTAGATTGACAACAGCAACGGTGCCGACAGTGGCGCCGACACCAGCGACAACACGGGTTGTGGATGGCCAGAAGGCCAAGTTGGAGGCTTAAGTGGTTTAGAGCTGAGCATTTCAGCTGAAAGCCGAGGAGGCACGCGCTGCACCCGATGTGGTGACGGGTATGACTTCTTATTTATGATTTGATGTTATGTCGCCGTGATTTTGATATATTATGTGCCTTGCTTATGATCGTTCCATGTGAACGGTATCCTAGTTCAGGTGTTGTTTGATTCGGGTTCCACCCGATCATTTGTCTCTCTTGCGCTTAG
The DNA here is from genome assembly GCF_051521515.1 of Lactuca serriola. NCBI lineage: Eukaryota > Viridiplantae > Streptophyta > Magnoliopsida > Asterales > Asteraceae > Lactuca > Lactuca serriola. Next base: position 308,140,029 of record NC_136410.1, on the reverse strand, counting down.
CAAGAAGCTTCCGGAGTCTTCGGGCATGTTGGATTGCCCTCTAGAGGTCGAGATTATGGACGACCAGTCAGTACGAGCGTCATAGGTCTACCGAAATTGTGTTTTGAGGCTGTTCGAGGAACGTTACCTGGTGGACTTGGTTCCCATACCTTTGTGGGGGAACAAGGTTATTATTGGTACGGATTGGCTAAGCCCCAATGGGGCAGTGATCGACTGTGCATATCAGTTAGTGCGGATTAGGACCCCTAGTGGGGGAGAGCTAGTGGTTCAGGGTGAAAGGCCACATCGAGGACCAACTTTATGTTCGGTAGCGAGGGCAAGGCGTTACCTTTAGCAGTGTTGCACATGATATGTCGCTTATGTCATGGACACCCGGGAGGTAAGAAAGGTAACCAGTGGCGGAGATTGAACAAATTATTAGAGGGGGCCGAAACTAGAACTATAATTCTTAAAAAAAACAGCAGGGGCCAAAGCTTAAATTTCATATTTTCATGTCTAATATATATAAGATTTAGTGGGTAAAATCTGTTATAAGCAAAAAAACAGGGGGGGGGGCATAGCCCCCCTAGCCCTTTATATCCTCCGCCCATGAAGGTGACGGTGGGCGATGTGCCTATGGTACGAGATTTTGCGGACGTATTCCCCCAGGAGTTGCCTGGGATACCTTCGGAGCGACACGTGGAGTTCAGGATCGACCTAGTCCTTGGTGCGGCTCCGATAGCCAAGGCATCGTATCGGTTGGCTCCTCCTGAGATGCAGGAGTTGTCTACACAGCTGCAGGAGCTATTAGACAAGGGATTCATTAGACCGAGTAGTTTTCCCTGGGGAGCCCCGATTCTGTTTGTGAATAAGAAGGACGGGTCGCATCGGATATGTATAGATTATCGGGAGCTGAATAAGGTAACGGTGAAGAACCGTTACCCACTCCTGAGGATTGATGACCACTTTGACCAGCTACAGGGAGCATCTTGGTTCTCCAAGATTGTTCTGCATTCAGGATATCATCAGATGAGGGTCAGATAGGAGGATGTCCAGAAGACCGTGTTCCAGACGCGCTATGGCCACTATGAGTTCGTGGTGATGCCTTTCGGGCTCACCAATGCTCCTGCCGCATTCATGGATCTCATGAACTGCATGTACATACAGATGTTGGATCAGTCCATGATAGTTTTCATCGATGATATCTTGGTGTACTCCAAGACATAGGCGGAGCACGAGGAGCATCTGCGAGAGGTTCTGGAGACCTTGAGAAGGGAGAACTTGTATGCTAAGTTCTCCAAGTGTGAGCTCTGGTTGCGCGAGTTGCAGTTTCTCGGGCACCTTGTCAACCAGAACGGGATATCGGTGGACCCGACCAAAGTGGATGCCATGATGAGATGGGAGGTTCCGAGGTCTCCATCTAAGATTCGTAGTTTCCTAGGATTAGCCGGCTACTATCAAAGATTCATCCAGGATTTCTCCAAGATAGCCATACCCCTGACCAGGCTAACGAGGAAAGTCATGGTCTTTCGTTGGGGGCCTGAGCAGCAGGCCGCATTCGAGTCATTGAGACAAAGATTGTGCGAGGTGCCAATCTTAGCCCTGCCAGAGGGCATGGAGGATTTTGTTGTGTACTGCGACACATCTATTTCAGGTTTGGGCATGGTACTGATGCAGAGAGGACATGTTATTGCTTACTCTTCGAGGCAGCTGAAGCCTCACGATGCGAACTACCCGACGCATGATTTTGGAGCTGGGGGATGTTGTGTTCACCCTCAAGATTTGGCGTCATTACCTCTATGGGATCCGTTGTACCATTTAGAAGGACCACAAGAGTTTGAGGTACCTCATGGATCAGTCGGATCTAAACATGAGGCAGCATCGGTAGTTGGATGTGGTGAAGGATTATGATTACGAGATCCTTTACCACCCGGAGAAGGCTAATGTATTGGCTGACGTGCTTAGCCGCAAGGCAGCACCGATCAGGGATATGTGTTTGAGGATAATAGTGGTGACTCCATTGTTGGAGCAGATTCGGGAGGCCTAGAAGGTGGCCATGAAGGAGGAACATTGGAAGAGCGAGCGGATCGTAGGGCAGGTCTCCTCCTTCGACTATGACAGCCGAGGATTACTGACACTACACCGTAGGGTGTGGGTGCCGTACCACAAGGGTTTGCGCCAAGTTCTGATGGAGGAGGCGCACAAATCTCGATTCTCCATTCATCCCGGGGCGACGAAGATGTATAGGGATCTTCGTCTGGACTATTGGTGGCCCTGCATGAAGTGGGATGTAGCATGGTACGTGGAGCGGTGCTTGACCTGCAGGAAGGTCAAGACCGAGAACCAGAGGCCACACGGCAAAATGCAGTCGTTGGATATCCCGCTGTGGAAATGGGAAGACATCACAATGGACTTTATCACAAAGCATCCCAGGACCGTACGGGGAGTGGATTCGATTTGGGTCATCGTCGATCGATTGACCAAGAGCGCCTATTTTATTCCGATTCAGGAGAGCATCTCGGGTGAGAAGTTGGCCGAAATCTATATCAGGGAGGTGGTGATTCTGTACAGGGTGCCAGTTTCGGTTATTTCAGACAGGGATGTATGGTTCACTTCCAGGTTTTGGAAGAAGTTTCATGACGAGCTGCGTACTCGTCTGCATTTTAGCACCGCCTTTCACCCGTAGACGGATGGTCAGAGCGAGCGGACCATCCAGACTTTGGAGGATATGTTGCGAGCATGCGTGTTAGATATCGGGGGTAGTTGGGATACCTACCTTCCATTGGAAGAGTTATCCTATAACAATAGTTATCATGCGATCATTGATCGTCCTCCCTTCGAGATGTTGTACGGGAGGAGGTGCAGGACCCCGATATGTTGGGGCGAGGTTGGCTAGAGGGTAATGGGGGAGCACCGAGCAGGCTTCAGACTGCTTAGAGTTGGCAAAAAAGTTATGCCGATAAGCGCCGATCAGACCTGGAGTTCCAGGTCGGGGATATGGTTCTCCTGTACGTGTTGCCATGGAAGAGCGTCATCCGATTCAGGAAACGGGGCAAGTTGGGCCCCACGTACATTGGACCGTTCAGGGTCTTAGCCTGGGTGGGCAAGGTGGCGTACAGGTTGGATCTGCCAGCCGAACTTAGCCAGATCCACAACACTTTCCACGTCACCAAACTGCGAAAGTGCCTGGATGGATGACTTAGCAGTGGTGCCCTTAGAGGATATTCAAGTCGATGATAGCCTGAATTACATCGAGCGACCTATAACAATCCTCTGCCAGAAGTCGAAGGATCTGATGAACAAGAGGGTAGAGCTCGTGAAGGTGCAATGGTAGCACCGGAGGGGCTCAGAATGGACTTGGGAGCCGGTGGATGAGGTGATGGAGCATTACCCAGAACTTTTCCAGGAACGAGCAGCAGACTTCGAGGACAACGTCTAAAATAAGTGGGGGAGATTTGTAGCACCCGGTTCCTGGTATGTATTTTATTTAAGTATTTTTCATTTTTGGCCTGGGACTTGACGAGTTCAAGGCCCAACTCGCTGAGTAAAAGCAGGATGGGACGCGGGATTTAAGCAGTTGACTCGTCGAGTCGGGTCCCGGACTCGATGAATAGGCTCTGGCTGGACAAAACCCTAATCTGAGGGTTTGCACCCTATTTAATCATCTCTTTCAGCCACCACTCGTCCATATTGTTCCCAGAAACCCTCCATAGCAAACCCTAAGTGTTTTGGTGCAAGATCTAAGGCTTTTGAGTGATTTTTGTGGGTTTTGACCTCAAGGAAGAAGGAAGAGCATAAAAGGCTCAAGAGGAGACTGAAGGATTCGTGTTTGGGACATCATTTGTAGTCTTTGAAAGGTATAAAGTCTATACCTTGCTTACTTATTTGTTAGATCTCTTTTTGGGGAAGATTTAGGGCTTTTAAGCCATATGAGGTGACCAACCATGATTTGCAAACATGGTTGGGGGTCAAGACTTCGGATCTAGCACTTGGGAAGAGTCACAAGACAGATTGGAGTTGCTTTTCCACTTAAGGAAGGTCCCATGCATTATAAGAACCATTTTAGGGCCTTTTAGGCTCAAAAGTCCCATGCATGCACTTAAAATTCGTAACTTTACGTGCTAGATCGAGCTTAGGGACTTGGATCTATCATTTGGACAAGTGTTGTACATTAGAAATTAAGGATTTAGTGTGTGGAAGCTATTGACTCGGCGAGTCCGTTCTTGGGACTCGACGAGTCCAAGGCATAAAGTCCCATATATGTTGAAGGTCAAAAGAACTCAGTTGCGTGTTAAAAGGGTTGTAGCATGTCAGAAGGAGTGACTCAATGCATTGGACTTAGCTTTAGACCTGGAGTTCATGGGACTCGATGAGTACTAGAACAGACTCAGCGTGTCCAAGGCAATCTCCTTATGGTTGAAGATGAACTCGACGAGTTGTTCATACAATTCGGCGAATCAAGATCAGGTCTTTTTCATCAGATGAAGGTGAACTCGATGAGTTGTTCATACAACTTGTCGAGTAGGATGAAGGTGTTGTATTAGGTGTCTAAGCCCGTAACTATTATTAGTATGTATTCAACCCAAGAGTAGCATGGTCCATTTGGGTTGCATATCATCAGTACAATTTGTTAGGATGGACTTTTGAGAGAAGGTTATTTATGGTTTATTAATATATTATAAATAATAATATATTAATATGATATGATATGTTTTAATTAGTATTGATCAAGAATTAATTTGGAATTAATTTAATGGTCGGAAAAGACTAATTAAATCTATGGAGACTAATTATGATAAGTAGTTATACTTATATGTGTTGGGCTTATGATCCATGTTGGATCAAGTTTATGTATGGATACATAAAGAGTTTGGCCACATGAACCGTGGATCATAAAACCCATGGGTATGGATTTGGGTTATATCCATGATCCTAGAAATCCAACATATAAATAGATACTTCATTTCCCAAAATCGACACTTGTATCTTTTTAGAGTTCATGGTGTCTTTTGTGTGCATGGAATTCTCTCTCAAGTTCATCCTTTGTCCATGGTGTGTTGTGATTCCATTTGAGGCTTCCACAATATTGGGCCTAAGCTCTTTAAGGCCAAATACACCCAGAATTCAAGCTCCATCAAAAGGTATGTCATGCTAACTAGTATATTATATTTTATGTTAAATGCATGCTAGTTGTAAGATTAATACCTTGGAAACCATTTGCATGTATAATTAGTAAAAACATAGATCCAAGGTATTTAGGGTAGTATGTGTACCATAGGATGTTGTAGTATACCAAAATCCAACAGTGGTATCAGAGCCATGAGTTGTTTTCAATTATACTTGATGCAAATAGCTGAGAAAAAAAACCGAATTTTTGCTTTCTGGACAACAGACTCGACGAGTCCATGAACAATTTCATCCAACTCGTCGCGTTGGTTCATGCACTCGACGAGTTGGACCCCCTGACAGCATATATTCATGTTTTTTTGGCCTGTTTTGGATTAGAATCATTACCACAAAGTGTTTTTGTTCATAAAATTTGTTTTTTGATACTATGATAATGTTTATTCTCATCCAAATAAATGATGATAATCAAAGTTTCAAGTTTTATACATGTTTATATGATGCTTGAAAAATGTTGATTATGAATGTTCATGTTTATGAGTCTGTTTAGATTAATAGAAAAAATTATGAGATAGTTGTTTTGAATCTAAATTAATCTAGAAGTTGGTAATAATATGTGTTTTTGTAACTTGTCCTCAAGTTACTTGAAAAGTCACATTTATGAATTTTATAACTCATAAAATTTCCATAAGTTATGAAAAAATGAAGAGTCACATTTTTTAAATGCTTTTAAAGTCTTCCATAACTTGTCTACAACTTATGGAACTTGAAGATTTTTTTCCATTAAACCACTTTAAAACTCATAAGTTATGGAAACTATAAGTTTTTGAATTGTTCAAAACTTGTCCTCAAGTTTTGGAATTTGTAAAGTCACCCCCATATACACTTTAGTTCCAAACTCTAGAATTTTAAAAGTTAAAGTTCAAACTTTATGGACTTCATTAAATTAGTTAAAGTGTTTAATTAAAAGAGTTAATAATTCCATAAAGACATGGTTTAAGTTTAATTAAATTAAGAGTATAGTTTAATTAATAAATTAAACCACGAAGTATTTTAAATGTTTAAAATACACCTTTATACTATTATAATATTAAAAGTTAATGATTATATATACGTATAAGAGTAAAGTCAATCTTACCGTTAGTAGGCCTCATTCACGAAGCCTGTCTATAAGGGGGTATAAGGTTACTGCCTATAAAATGGTAGTTTAATGGGTGTCCACTCTCATCCACCGCTTCCTTGACCGGTGGAGGGTCGTTCGTCGAACGGGTAGGACAAGGACTTTATTTCTCCCTTCATTAAAAGTATTAATGATAAATACAAAGTAACTAAACCTTTTATAAATACCCAATCTTAGTTACTTAGGAAAAAGTGAATAAGGTGCTAATCCATGAAATTACACTTTGCACTTTGTTTAAGTCGGTTAGTGGAGTGTGTGTGGTTAAATAGCACACTAACTCGTATTTAACAAGGTAGGCAAAGGGTAACTTAATGTTTATCATAGTATCGATGGAGCCTGTGTGGTTAACCAGCACATCGATTGAGGGGTAAACACTTAAGGGTACCAAGTAATTTGCATGGTTACTTCACACCTTGTTTTGTGATCCTCGGCATCCCAGTCACAAAACCTGAAGGGCACACTCGAGATTGAAACATGCCATTGAACAATTCAATGAATCTCAAAGATCCAGGAGTTTCAAAAACCAATTAAAACCTAATAATATATATTTCGTTTTCCTGGTGGAAATTGGTGAATCGTCATTCGCCTACCTTAAAATATTTTATAGCTTAGATTACGGCATCCCTCTTCCAAGTTATAAAAGTATTGTTTTGGGTCCTAGCCTTAATATTTCATATTGGGTGTTATATTAAGGACTTTAAATCAACTATCTTGAATATCTCCCAAAAGATGTCTGGTTTAGATATTTATGATCTTCCCAAATATCTTGAAACAAGCTTTCCTAAATGAAGATGATGTCCCATGGAAATCATACTTCTTTCACCTCCTCCAATTATTCTCCCTAACCTACAAGTTCCTGAAAATTTTAAGGTCACTCAAGCCCCATTGGCAAGCAAAGGTCTATGTGTGATCACATCTTGGAGATGTAGTCACATATTGACAAGCCGGGAGAGTTGGGTGTCAAAGTCTTGAGAAAGTTGGTGGCTCAAATACTTTCTAAGTCACATAGTGAGTTCTTTTGAAACACCTATGAAACAGACTATGACAAGACCCTTAATGATCTTATCTATTTGCTAAGATCAACTTCCTAAAACTTATGGAGATTGACAATGTAATATTGGATATCCAGTAAAGCTCTCTCTTCCCAATGGAAAGGGATCGACTATAGTCAACTTGGTTGACCAAATGGTAAAGAGAATGGCTAAGTCTGTGATAGTCCCATGTTCCATTACCAAAGCATCCATATGTTAAATTGCCAAAAGGAGGGGGCATTGGTTGCAAAGCTGCCAATTTACCTAAGGATGTTAAAGTCAATAAGTGTGACTCTACTTCAAGTAAAGTCCACTATCTAACTCTGCTAAGTTTCTATTCTGAGATTCTTGATACATGATGTGACTGGGTCACATGTTGATGTTTTAAGAATCAAAGAAAAGTGAAGAAACTTAAAGAAAGAATATGTTGAATTTGATCGCGTAGATGGATTTCTATTGCATAGTTTGAAGATTGGATTCTTGAGCTACTTCTTAGGAGTTATGAGATATTGCTTAGGAATAGATAACAACAAGTTTTCATATGGATTGTAAGGATAAGTTTTTCCACAAAGTTTTAAAATAAAAGGATTTTTTTTTTTTGATTTTATTTATTTTAAAATATTCTTACAATGGCATTTGTGAAAATTTTTGTTGCTTATAAAGATTACATTAAGAGCAAGAGTGGAAATATGAATTTGATTCTTTCATTTGTGGTAGTGTCTAAATTTACTAAATAAGAAAAGGTTCTCATCACCCAAGGTTTTAATAAGATCGAAACTTGGAATCATGCAAGTTGTATAGCATGATGAATGAGAATTTTTCATCTTTGGAAAAATTAAGACTAGTTCCTTGTTAACATGTATATGTGAGTCAAGTGAAGGACTAAGGGATCGAGTACACATTCTTATGCACTGGTCAAGTCCACTACAAAATATCGATAAGATTATTCGTCATAATTTACTAAATCTCAGTAAATATGGTCATACTTACAAGCTTAAGTGTAATTCTGAGACATTGGAAAAGGTTCCAATGTATGACAGAGCGAATAAGAAGAATCAAATTAGGCAGAAGGATAAAAGGTGTCTCAAATCTGAAAAGATGGGAGAGTACTTTAGTATCATGGTATATGATCATCTTAATGATTAAGATACCTTATCACAATTCATCCTCTAAGTGAATTCTGATAGCTAAGAAGAGGACCTATGAATTGTTGAAGTGGTTAAATCAAGAAGATGATTCATACTTCGTTCTAAAAACAATTCTTAGAGTTATTCTCTAAGAATGTAACTTGAGTGACATGTCTTAGATAAGGTTTAAAAACACTTGTCAAATGTAAGAGTAAAAGTTTTCTACTCTTGTACATTTGAAATTGGTAAATTGTGATGTTTTGGATTAAACAAAGACCAACTAAGGCCAATTGTGTGAAGTATGTGTCTTGATAAGTCATCCAAAATATCTATTGAATATTTGACAAGATAGTCTTATATGTCAAGAGGACAGTGGGAGTCTTAAAGATCCTAAAAAGAATTTCAAGATCTAATCAAGAATAAAACTTGAAGTTCTTCACTAGCACACGACTTGAGGTTTATAACCTATCGTGTTGACATATTATGTGTCCATTCCAATTAAAGTTGGCTTTGCATATGAGTTCTTAGAGTTCTCAATTGGTTGCACAACAACTTGGAAGCAATGGCAAGCCATTGAGCTGCCAGGTGGCAAGAAAGTAAGATTGAGTTCAGTCCATATGAGTTTGGATTTGTCATTATCCTTGTCTTGTGACTATGGTTTTGACAATTCACATGGATAAGAACACATACACCGTTAAATCTAAGTGTCATAAGGTTTCTCTCCGATTCATGAAAATGATGGTGAGGAAACACTTTCACTAAGTAGATTTTAGCTAGTTAGCAATTATGATATTTGCATTCTCAAAGTCGTTAGTGGAGCGTGTGTGGTTTACCGGCACACTAACATGGACTTGTGAGAAGTGGCAAAGGTCTAAACAATCAAGACTACGATTACGACATCCCTTTTCATAGTTCTTAAAATTGTTTAGAGACACCTGTGAGCTATCTAAGATAAGGTGTATGATTATGATAAAGTTTTATCAAAGCAATCTAGTATCAGAAATCTGCACTTTGGTAAGAAAGTCAATAAAGTATTGATTTCTAGAAGTTCAGCTGATTTCTGAGTATATGTCAAAGCTAGTGGGAGCATAAGTGTTATGCTAATAATCATCATGTTAGTGGGAGCATGATAATTATGATAAGTATTGCAAGTTTGCAATGTTAATTATAGAAAACAAAAGGTTTCAATTTGGAAAGAGTTGTTTTGCTATAATTAAGGAGAGGAAATTATACTTCATCTCAAATCTAAATGCTTAGATTGAGGTTTTAATCGTATTTAGTCAAGGATATATATATATATATATATATATATATATATATATATATATATATATATATATATATATATATATATATATATATATGAATTTCATGTTGGAATGGCTCAACATAAGGAAATTCTGTATATGGGTCCATTATTTGCGTTCTAAAATTCGATTATGATTACGGCATCCCTTTTCATAATCTGAATTAAAAAAACTTGGCAAATTGAAATGGAAATATTATAGCAAAAGACCGGTTTAGTCTTTATGTGAGACATCATGAACCGTGTCCCATATGCTTCGGATATAGGATCGATTACATGTGCTATATTCATCCTTTCTAAAATTTTCCAAATGCCTGGGGTATTAAGAAGGGAAAAGGTCTAGAATTAGATATGACTAGAAGGATTAAACAATTGTCAAGGACAATATAAGGTTTACTAAATATTGGTTGCTCAAGGACAGTTGGAAGTATAGTGATAATTCTGGAAGGACCATATTGACATAATTTGTAAGGAGGCACCTCTTGTTCAGAAGTGATAGTCAAAATGGAATATGGAAATGTTTCAAAGTTAGAAATTATTCAATCTGTGTAAGATTAGGAAACTTAATGCAAGAAGGATGTTTCCAAGGAGTTGATCTCCTTTGGAATGCTCTGTAATGTTTGTTGTCAAGTCTTTCTGACTTTGTGCATAATCATTACAAGAGGATCAATGCATATAAGTTTAGAATCTAATAGTTTTCAGTAAATGGCATGAATTTGGAATTCTTGCATTTGCAGTAAGGATTTGGGACTATGAAAATAGGATCATTGGAGTTATGTTCAATTGATCTATTTCACAAAGTAAAGATCATAGACAAACATAGTATGCATACTTGGTGTATGGCATGACTAGTGCTTAGAAAACATAGTGTACATGCTTGGAGCATGGGAAAACTATTGTTTTAAATTCAAGAATAAAGTTGATAACTGAAACGGTATACAATGAATAATGTGTAATCATATGGTGATAAATAAACGGTGTTTTATTTATGTTCGTAGGTTTTGATACCATATTCAATTCAATTATTCTTGTGTTTCATTTTGCATGTTTTGAATTCTAGAATAAACTAGGTCATTGTTCTGGATGACTAAGTTATTCAAACCATCCACAGTCGGTCATATGTTGGAAGTAGATATGAATTAAGACTGTCATGGGTTGGCTTGTAGAGGTCTAAGATGTTGGACAAAGGGCTACAACACTCATGAGTGCTCATAAGTTTTGAGTATTGGATTCAACTCGCGCTCATTGGAATCACTTAATGGATTTTATCACGAGTGATCATGAGACGATAATATCTTATATTCTTCAAACATAGAGATATGAGTTGTTACTATGAGGTGGTTATACATTGATTGCATGAAAACGCGTTGGTAACTCGATGTTATAAAATGTGCCTTTGTGTATGATTCAACAAGTAGTAGAACAAGCCATATGAGTCGAAGTTTATCCATTCCTTTTACCTTCGGGATAAAAGCGATATTTGTGGGCCCCTCGATGATTTGGTGATGACAAACGTAAGTGCTTGGCCGGGACTGGACTGATTTGATTTGTTCAATTAGTCAGTCGTCATAAATCGGAAATCGGGAAACCACAAATGGACAGAGAGAATGATTATAATCCATGTCTCAGTCCATATGATATCTAGAATGGAGGAATATATGATCCCTTATGACATGTCATTTGATTTGTTCAGAGTTTGACAACGTCTTTAAGAGATATGATTGCTAGTCGGGATCTTGGAGTCATACTTGAATAATAGTTTTAGACTTATCCAAGTGGGAGACTTTTGGATTAGGTGTCTAAGCCCATAACTATTATTGGTATGTATTCGACCCGAGAGTAGCATGGTCCATTTGGGTTGCATATCATCAGTACAATTTGTTAGGATGGACTTTTGAGAGAAGGTTATTTATGGTTTATTAATATATTATAAATAATAATATATTAATATGAAATCATATGTTTTAATTAGTATTGATCAAGAGTTAATTTGTAATTAATTTAGTGGTCGGAAGAGACTAATTAAATCTATGGGGACTTATTACGATAATTAGTTATATTTATATGTATTGGGCTTATGATCCATGTTGGACCAAGTTTATGTATGGATACATAAAGAGTTGGGCCACATGAACCATGGATCATAAAATCCATGGGTATGGATTTGGGTTATATCCATGATCTTAGAAATCCCACATATAAATATATACTTCACTGCCCAAAATCGACGTACACTTGTATCTTTTTAGAGTTCATGGTGTCTTTTGTGTGCATGGAATTCTCTCTCAAGTTCATCCTTTGTCCATGTTGTGTTGTGATTCCATTTGAGGCTTCCACACTATTAGGGCTAAGCTCTTTAAGGCCAAATACACCAAGAATTCAAGATCCATCAAAAGGTATGTCATGCTAACTAGTATATTATATTTTATGTTAAATGCATGCTAGTTGTAAGATTAATACCTTGGAAACCATTTGCATGTGTAATTAGTAAAAACATAAATCCAAGGTATTTAGGGTTGTATGTGCACCATAGGATGTTGTAGTATACCAAAACCCAACAGAAGGTTCATTCGATGTTCATATAGAAGAGGAACTCGTCGAGTCATTGCCAAACTCGACGAGTCGAGTTGTGGATAAGTACGGGTAAAGGGTTAGGGACTCGATGAGTTGACAACCTAACTCAGCAAGTCGGGTCAACTTGAAGTTGACTTTGACTAGACTTGAACTAACCCTGTTTAGGGTTACACGTTCTGTGTGCTGACTTGAAGGTTGTCGTGTAGGGATCGAGGAGTCGAAGGGAGTCGACTTGTACGCCGAGGATAGTTCAAACACTACACGACATCGAGGTGAGTTACATTCCAGTAGGGGTGGGTCTAAGGCCACAATGTCGGCCCACCAAAGAGGGGTATTTAGAAGATGACTGTCTTTGTGATAATTATCTTGGTCTGGTTATGTGCTTTGGTCATGAGTTTTATCTAGTATGATATGTTATGTGTATACTAGGGATTAGTTTTCCCTGACGGCGGTCCTTAGGACTGAAGGGTAGTTCGGTACCTGGATATGCATGACTGTATGTTTATATCTTGTTGTTGAATGCTAGTGGTAGGGGGTGGAATAGTCCCCAGTTAAAGGTTGAAAGATACCAATGACAGTTACCGGTTGAAATATACCGATGATGATTACCGGTTGAAAGATACGGATGATGATTACCGGTTGAAAGATACCGAAGATGATTACTAGTTGAAAGATACCGATGATGATTACCGGTTGAAAGATACCGATGGAAGTTACCGGTAGAAAGTTACCGACGATATTGTATGGTATGTGGTATGATGGGGGAACTCACTAAGCTTTGTGCTTACAGTTTCAGTTTTGGTTTCAGGTACCTCTTCGTCTAAGGGGAAGGAGCTGGCGGCGTAGCTGTTGGATATAGTGTCTAAGTCCATAACTATATTTGGTATGTACTTGACCCGACCCGGCATGGTCCATTTGGGTTGCACTTCACCCGAACAATTTATGGATAATATTATAGAATAGTACAAGTTATGATTTATTAATATATTATAAGTTCTAATATATTAATATAAGATCATATTATTTAATTAGTATTGATCTATAATTAATCTAGGATTAATTTAGAGATGAAAGATATTACTAATTAAATATAGGCTTCTATATTTATATAGTGTGGGCTAATGCTTATTTGGAATGGGCTAGGCTTGCATGGAAAAGTCCATGGATACTCCATGGAGCTTTAACCCATGGATCTCATGGAAATGAAGAGACATGGGTATTAGGGTTTACATGGATGTAACCCTAATCCACCACACTATATAAAAGAGGCTTTGGTTCTTGAAATCACACTAGTTGACACTTGTTGAGGTGAGGGTCGATTTCAAGATAATAGTGACTATTCTCTCAAAGTTCCAAGTTTGTGGTGATTTGTGATTTCCATTTGAGGCATTCACACTATTGGTGCTAGGCTCTAAAACTCCAAGCAATCAACTACTACTACAAGGTAAGTATTTCTACTAGCTTTATTTGATTCATGTTCCCCATGCCATGCTAGTTAGGATATGAACCATGGAAAAATAATTATTTGCATGTATCTTAGACAAACATAGATCCAAGGTTTATTAGGGTTGCATGTACACTTAGGAAGTGTTAGAATGCTCAAAACCCAACAGTGGTATCAGAGCCTAGGCTTGCTTGTTTGATACTTGATGCAATATAGTTGAAAAAGTCGAAAAACATGCTGTCTGCCAGATGCACTCGCCGAGTCCATGGGGGGACTCGACGAGTTCATGTGTATCTTCAACCTACTCGACGAGTAGGTTTATGCACTCGACGAGTAAGAGCGACAGAGTGCAAATTTTCGACTTTAGTTGCTGGAAATGGACTAGAAACATTACCCTAAACTGTTTTGGTACTTGAAAACTTGTTTTATAAGGTGTAATGTCTTTGCCAATCCATTAACAACAACTTGTTATCAAAATTACAAAGTTTTATGTGTAATTTTTGATTCATGAAAGTGTTCATATTCATGTTCTTGATCTTATGATGTTTAGATGATCATAGGAATTATTTGTAACCTATGTGGGAGTTTAATTCTTGATCATAATGTGTTTTAATGGAGTCCATAACTTGTCCTCAAGTTATGGAAAACCAAGAGTCACACTTGAATTAAAACCATTAAAAGAACACAAGAGTTAGAAAAATGAAGAGTCTTCATTTTTATTACTCTATTTAACTCATAAGTTACAAGAAATGAAAAGTTTTGAAAGTTTACAAAACTTGCCCTCAAGTTTTGGAGCAAGTAAAGTCATATTAAACTTTAGTTCCAACCCTTAGAATTTTAAAAGTTAAAATTCAACCCTTATACTTATAATGTTATAAGTTAATAATAATATATATATGTATAAGATCAAAGTCGTCTTACCGCTAGTACGCCTCATTCACGAAGCTAGTCTATAAGGTGGGTATAAGGTTGTTGCCTATAAAATGGCAACTTAATGGGTGCTAATCTTAGTTACTTATGAAAATGTGAATAAGGTGCTAATCCATGAAATTACACTTTACACTTTGTCTAAGTCGTTAGTGGAGTGTGTGTGGTTAACCGGCACACTAACTTGGACTTAACAAGGTAGGTAAAGGGTGACTTAATAATTATCATAGTATCGATGGAGCGTGTGTGGTTAACCGGCACATCGATTGAGGGGTAATTTATTAAGGGTACCAAGTAATTTGCATGGTTACTTCACACCTCGTTTTGTGATCCTCGGCATCCCAGTCAAAAAACTTGGAGGACACACTCGAGATTGAAACATGCCTTTGAAAAGTTCTCCGAATCTCAAAAGAATCTAGGAGTTTCTAAGAACCAAATTAGATATTTTAATATTTCGACTTTGGTGGAAATTGGTGAATCGTCATTCACCTACCTTTCAAATATGTTATTACTTAAATTACGGCATACCTCTTCTAAGTATAATATATTGTGATTGGGTCCTAGCCTTAATACTACATTTTGGTGTTTTATTAAGGACTATTCCTATTTCTAAACTAAACGTTTCTTCTTCTTAGATGTCTGCAAACACTGCTGCTTCTGGCTCTAATCCTAATGGCTCCTTTTCTCTTATGAACTTGTGTGGGAAAGTCACTTTCGATGCATCCAACTTTAATGAATGGATCAGAAACATCAGAATGATTAGTCGCTACGAGGACAAGGAATATGTCCTCGATAAGGAGCTTAAGGAGATTGATGAGATAGTTGCAACTCCTCAAGAAATCAGTGAGTTTAGGGCACATGAAAGGGATGCCACGAAAGTGGCATGCATCATGATGGCCACTATGACCGCTGATCTCCAAAAATCCTATGAAGATTTCTACCCCTATGAGATGCACCAAGACTTGATGGAAAGATACCATCAAAGTGCTCGTCAAGAGAGGTATGAAATCATCTCCTCCATGATAACAACTCGCATGAAGGATAGTGAACCCATCACGGGCCACATGCAGAAAATGCAAAGATTTGTCGACCGTTTGCTGAAGCTAAATGTGAACTTCCCTGAGGAGCTTGCAATAGATATAATTTTGCACTCCTTACCTTCATGTTATGATCAATTCCGCATGACATACCACATGAGCAAGGAAGAGGTCACACTCAGCAAACTTCAAGGAC
Source organism: Lactuca serriola (assembly GCF_051521515.1). Taxonomy (NCBI): domain Eukaryota; kingdom Viridiplantae; phylum Streptophyta; class Magnoliopsida; order Asterales; family Asteraceae; genus Lactuca; species Lactuca serriola. The sequence continues at coordinate 308,124,104 of NC_136410.1, read as the reverse complement.
TCTTAAAGACCGTGGAAAGTGGTCTTAAGGGTAAGACAGTTGTTACTACTCCTACTCCTACCAACTCCGCCCCTGTCTTGGCAATCGGGAAAGGACGAGGGAAGAAGAGAAAGAGTTCTTCGAAGGGTACCAAGGTGTCACACCCCGAAAACCAAAGGCGGAAACGTTCCCGGGGTTGACTCCACGTTGAGTATCAAATCCAATGCACATAGTAAAGCAGTAATCACAAAACATTACATTACATAATATTGTTTACATCTGATTGAAAGTAAAGTTGTACATGTATTATACATATGTAATATGGACAAAAGTAAAGACGAGTCTTCGGGACGCTCAGTCTTCTCCAAAAGGTTGCGGTGTACCTGTCTAACGTGGACCTGAGAATACAAGCAGTTTCAAAATCAGCATAAAGCTGGTGAGTTCATAAGCAGTTTAGTTTTGAAAAGACGAGTTCCTTAACGTTCGAGAAAAGATGTTGATGAAGAAAATCCCATATTTTCTTATTGAAAACAATTTAGTTATCCCTTGATACAATTTCGAAAACGGTTGGTTATGACATTCCAGGAAAATCCCATATTTTCCTTATAGTTATAGTTATTCGTTTGTTTCTTTATTCGATTATGTGCTGTTATGTTACCAAGGAAAATCCCATATTTTCCTGTGTGTTGAGTTGTCTATTCGTATCTAGGTTCGTTAATGATTTTAATGCTATCCCAGGAAAATCCCATATTTTCCTATATGTTGAGTTGTCTATTCGTATCTAGGTTCGTTAATGATTTTAACGCTATCCCAGGAAAATCCTATATTTTCCTATATGTTGAGTTGTCTATTCGTATCTAGGTTCGTTAATGATTTTAATGCTATCCCAGGAAAATCCCATATTTTCCTATATGTTGAGTTGTTTATTCGTATCTAGGTTCGTTAATGATTTTAACGCTATCCCAGGAAAATCCCATATTTTCATATGTGTGTGGTGTTTTGATCTTAAGTCTGATTTCGAAATACCAGTAATTACTATGTGAGTAGTATTAATTATGTATTCTACTTCCTTAGTTATTCTACGATCGGATGACTATAGTCTACTAACTTAGTTGTAATTTCGAAGCTCTGTCGACATTCTGAGGCGGATATATTCGAAACTCAGTAGAGGTCCAGAGGAGTATTTTCGTAATAAATTCGAAACTCTGGTGACACTCAAGGAGTACATTTACTGTATATTCGAAGTCTTAGTGTCAACCAAAGGCGTTATTTCGTATTCGTAGTCGTATTCGTATTCGTAGATGCATTCGTATTCGTATTCGTATATATATTCGTTCTAAATTACATTCGTATTTGTATTAATATTCGTATTCGTATTCCCATTAGCATTCGAATTCGTTATTCGTATTCGTATTAATATTTGTATTCATTCTAGATTACATTCGTATTCTTATTAGTATTCGTATTCGTATTCCTATTAGTATTCGAATTCGTTATTCGTATTTGTACCTAGTTATATCCGTATTCACATTCGTTCTATCCTATTAGTTATATTTGTTATAATTAGTATGATTTTTTTTTACAAAAGATAATGTAGATCAAAACACTTTTCGAAAGAAATCTACAATTAACCTGCAATTCGAAACATCAGTTATCATAATCTTTGGAAATCATGACATTTAGAAACTAAAATCATTAAATTGTAAATCAGTTTACGTACAAGAAACACTTGTACTTTTGCTTGTATTCCTCCCCTGAAAACAGTTAAAAACGGTGAAAAAGGGTAGGGGTATGAACTCACCGGACGAGAAACGTGACGATTTCGGACGCTAAGAGTTGATCCGGGGCTTGTAATTACACGAGGTTCCTAATTATAATGTAAAGATACACATTTGTATCTAATTAGGACTTAGATTGATTGTTGGATAGGGACAATTGCTTCAAGTCGCGAAAACACTTCGATACAAGTGTTTGGAGGGACCCGGGTGGCGTTTAAGGATGTGAAATGACACTAGGGACTTGGGACTTGAGTTTACTCCCCATGAGTAAACTAAAATAAGAGTTTTGGTCTAAAACACCCATTCCCCATGAGTTTACGGCCGTAAACTCATGGTGGGTGTGGTTTATGGTGCTAAATGACTTCTAACACTTAAGGGATAATTTCTAGACTTGGTTTAGGGACTTGGATTAGTTTTAAAACATAAAATAGACCCTTATATGGGAGTTTACGGCCTAGCATGGCTTCCTGGCCGTAAACTCCTATTTTCCCAAGAAAATGGTGTTAAATGTTGTTAAAACAAATCACATGTGATTAATAGAATTATTCCAAGGCCTAACATGAGTTTTATGGGACATTTGAGGGGTGTTATGGAGTTTACGGCCTATGAGACCCCCCTCTTGGCCGTAAACTCTACTATATGGTGCTACAAGGTGTTTCAAGGTCTAAAATTTGCATATAATGGCTTCTAAAATTCATCTAAAGGCTTTAGGGGTGTTTAGTTTGCATTCTAACACCAAAAATTTTGGAGTTTACGGCCCAAGAACAAGCCTTGGCCGTAAACTCTTAGAAATCCCATGAATGATGTGTTTAAGGCCCTTAAAGTATTTTTGGTTGGTCCCTTGATTTATTCCAAGGCTTTTGGTGGTGTTGGATGGCTTTCTAACACCTTAGAATTGGATTTATGTCAAGTTTTAGGGAGTTTACGGCCCAAGCACTATCCTTGGCCGTAAACTCATCTAAATCCCTCAAAAATCATGTTTCAAGTGTCCAAATGCTAAAACCAAGGTCCTATAATTCATATCTAAGCCATAGAAGTGATTTGGAAGGGTTTAAAGGCATGAAAACCCCCATTTACATGAGTTTACGGCCCAAGCTTATGCCTTGGCCGTAAACTCCTTCAAATGGCTCAAAATCAAGGTTTTAAATGTTCTAAGTCCATATCTTGAAGTCCCTTAGCCATATCTAAAGTCCAATTGAGTCTAGGAAGGAGTTTAAGGGCTAAAAACCCTTCAAAATGGTGTTTACGGCCTAGGCAGCCTCCTGGGCCGTAAACTCACATATATTGTCCAATTTCATGATTAAGTGTCTAATTTGGAAGCTAAACATGCTATAGATTAAGGCTAGGAAGGTACCTTAAGGATTTGAAGCCTTAAAATTGAGTTTTGAACACTTAATCTTTGGATTTAGGAGAGAGGTTAGAGAGAGAGTAGAGAGAGAAGGAAAAAGCTTCAAATGAGAGGTTAGACACGTTTATATAGTTCCTAAAACTTGGACACGGTGGAATTCTACCCGATACCGGCCTTAAACGATGCTTTAGGCCGCACCCGATTGAGTTTCCGTCACCCGGCGGGGACGTTTCTAAAACTCATGTAACGATTGTTTCTGGGCTAATTCTTGAGTTCCTAAATGGATTGGACACTCATTGAGTTAAAATAAACATATAAATTTTACTATCTAAACCCAAAAACGATATCGGGACATTTCGATTTCCGACGAGTTATACGGGTAGAGTGGGTTTTCAGCGATGAATAACTTCGGGTTGTTACACAAGGTTAGGACCCTTGATGGCTCTTCTCCAAGTGGAACCAAGAAAGGTTTCATCACTCCTTCTTCTGACCCAAAAGAAGCTGAATGCTTCTATTGCCATGAAAAGGCACATTGGAAGCGGAACTGCCCACAGTACCAGCAAGATGTGAAGGATGGGAAAGTTAAACCCAACCATGCAGGTATTTACACTATCATTTCTAATAACTCACCCCATTCTAAGTCTTGGGTCCATGATACCGGTTGTGGTATTCATATTTGTTGTGACTTGCAGGGACTAAGAAGAAGTGAGAATGTGGAGCAAGGAAGGATAAACTTAATCATGGGGAATAGGAAAGTTACACCTGTCACCAAGATTGGAGTTTATACTTTGTCGCTAAGTAGTGGGTTAAATTTAGATTTGAATAAATGTTGTTATTCGCCAGAAATGGCAAGAAATATTATTTCCTTTCATGCATGGTATAAACAAGGGTTTACCTTTTCATTTAATAATGAAGTTGGTTCTATTGATGCTTTCTTTAATAATGTTCTTTATTTTAAAGCATTACCTTGTGATGGCGTGTATGAAACAGTATCTGTGGTTGATTACCTAGGAAATAATGTATTGTGTATTGATTCTGTTAATAATAATAACTTGGATAAAGCATCGTTATGGCATTGTCATTTTGGACATATAAGCAAGAAATGCATAGGCCAACTCCAAAAGGATGGAGTCTTGGAGTCGTTTGACCTTAAGTCAGATGATAGTTGCGAATCATGCTTACTTGGAAAAATGACAAAGTCACCCTTCACAGGTTCTTGTGAGAGGGGTGAAAGTTTGTTGGACCTTGTACACACGGATGTGTGTGGACCATTCAAACATGCCACAAGGGATGCTAATCGTTATTATTTGACTTTTACCGATGATTACAGTAGATATGGATATGTCTACTTAATAAAGCATAAGTCAGAGACTTTCGAAAGGTTTAAGGAATTTAAACAGGAAGTCGAGAATCAATTGGGCAGGAACATTAAGATGCTTCGATTCGATCGAGGTGGTGAGTATCTTAGTTCAGAGTTCCTCGACTATCTTAGGGAATGTGAGATTGTCTCACAATTGACACCTCCCAGGACACCACAGTTGAATGGTGTGGCTGAGAGGCATAATCCAACCTTGTTGGATATGGTTCGTTCCATGATGAGTCGAGCTTCGCTTCCAATCTCATTTTGGGGGTATGACTTAGAGATTGCCGCCCATATTCTTAATCTAGTCCCTACAAAGAAAGTTGCCAAAACTCCTCACGAGATATGGACAGGTAAAGTACCTAAACTAGACCACATCAAGATTTGGGGTTGCGAGGCTTTTGTGAGACGCGAGACTCATGACAAGCTAGAACCCCGAAGCGAGAGGTGTATTTTCATCGGCTACCCACAAAGATCCTTTGGTTACCTCTTCTACAGACCTAGTGATAATGTGGTCTTTGTAGCAAGAAGAGGAGTCTTTCGAGAGAGAGAGTTTATAAGCCAAGGAGACAGTGGGAGGCAAATTGATCTTGAAGAAATTCAAGAGTCAAGTGGTGAAGGTACTTCAAACACTAGCCCTCAACTTGAGGAGGAAACTCTTGTTGAGCCAATTGACGAATCTGTACCTCTGAGGCGTTCCACGAGAGTTAGGAGTGCACCTGAGCATTACTATGGTTTCCATATTATTGCAAAAGGTGAGACACTTATTAGTGATGGGACACTAGTAGGTCTGGATGACCCTAACAGCTACGAAGAAGCCATGGCAAGCCCCGAGTCTGCTAAATGGAAAGAGGCTATGGATAGCGAGATACAATCCATGTATGACAATCAAGTTTTGAACTTGGTTGAGAATGTACCGGGTCGTAAGACTGTAGGGTGCAAATGGATCTTCAAGAAGAAGACCGACATGGATGGTAATGTACACACTTATAAGGCTCGACTGGTTGCAAAGGGCTTCTCTCAAATTTCTGGAGTGGATTATGATGAGACCTTTTCTCCAGTAGCCAAGATTAAGTCTGTTAGGGTTATGTTAGCCATAGCTGCATTTAATGACTATGAAATTTGGCAAATGGATGTCAAAACCGCTTTCCTTAAAGGAAAGTTGATTGAAGATGTTTACATGAGTCAGCCAGAAGGTTTTGTCAGCAACGAGTACCCTAATAGAGTGTGTAAGCTTGAGAAATCCATTTATGGATTAAAGCAAGCACCTCGCAGATGGAATCTTTGCTTTGATGAAAAGGTCAAGGAATTTGGCTTTTCTAGGAGTGAAGATGAATCTTGTGTTTATGTCAAGGCTAGTGGGAGTATAGTTAGCTTTTTGGTATTGTATGTGGATGACATACTACTCATAAGAAACGACATCCCAACCCTGCAGGAAGTAAAGTCCTGGCTTGGGAAGTGTTTCACTATGAAGGACCTTGGTGAAGCTGCCTATATCCTAAAGATAAGGATTTTGAGAAACAGGAGTAAAAGACTAATTGGACTTAGTCAAAGCACCTATGTGGATAAGGTGTTGAAAAGATTCAACATGCATAACTCCAAGAAAGGTGAGTTACCCATTCAGAGTAGCACCAAATTGAGTAAGACACAATGCCCTAGTACTGAGGCTGAGATAGCAAAAATGAGTCGACTACCTTACGCTTCAGCTGTAGGATCGATCATGTATGCTATGAAGTGTACTCGACCTGATGTAGCCTTTTCTTTGAGCATGGTTAGCAGGTATCAGGGGAACCCTGGCAAGGAACACTGGACTGCGGTAAAAAATATCCTCAAGTACCTGCAAAGAACTAAGGACTGGGTCCTTACCTTCGGTGGGAGTGATGACTTGAGAGTTGTAGGGTATAGTGATGCTAGCTTCCAGACTGATAGGGATAATTTCCGCTCTCAGTCGGGCTGGGTCTTTACCTTAAACGGAGGAGCAATCACTTGGAAGAGTTCCAAGCAGGAGACAGTGGCTGATTCCACTTGTGAATCAGAGTATATAGCAGCAAGCGAGGCAACAAATGAGGCTATATGGATATAGAACTTCATCGGAGACCTTGGAGTTGTACTAGCTATAAAAGAGCCAATGGAGATTTTCTGTGACAGCAATAGTGCGGTTGCCTTAGCCAAGGAACCAAGAGATCATGGGAGATCCAGACACATTGACAGAAAATATCACTTCATCAGACATCGAATAGAAGAAGGAATCCTCGTGGCAAAGAGGGTATCATCGGATGAGAACCCAGCAAATCCTCTCACGAAGGGACTGAGTAGGGTTAAGCATCTCCAGCATGCTCGGAGCATAGGGCTGAAGGATGATATAAGTTTTAGTAGTTAGATAAATTATTAAATTTGTAAAGTGTAATTGACATTAGATGATGAATAAAAGGTGTTTTATTTATGAGTAAAGTGTTGCTATCTCTTGTCGATCGTTTACTATATTTCTTTTTCATGTTTTGACTTCCAGAATAATTATGTTTGGTATATCATATTATTCAAACCTCCACGGTCGGTCATATGTCGGAAGTAGGTATGAATCAAGACTGTCATGATTGGTTGCAGAGGTCTAAGGTGTTGGACATGGCTACAACAATCATGAGTGCTCATAAGTTCTGAGCATTGGACTCAACCCACGCTCACTGGAATCATTTCATGGAATTTTATCTTGAGTGATCGTGAGGCGGTAATATCATATAAGTCTTCAAACCTAGAGATATGATTTGTTACTTACGAGTTGATTATGCGTTGATTGTACGAAAACGCATTGGTAACTCGATGTTATAAAACGTGCCTTTGTGTATAATTCAATGAGTGGTAGAACAAACATATGAGTCGAAGTTTATCTGTTCCTTCTAGGATTAGAAGCTGATATCTGGGCCCCTCGATGATTGTGTTTTTACCTATGTACCGGGCCCGGTCAGAACTAAATTGATGTGTTCAGTTAAGTTCTATGTCAAACAAATCGGAAATCGGGAAACAAATGCTGGACAATAAGTAAGACCATGTTCCATGTATTTGTCCGGCTGATATCTTGAGCAGAGGATTATATGATCACTTATCTAAAATGGCGCGTTCTAGTTCAACAGAGTTTAAAGAGCTACGATTGTTGGTCGGTTCCTGAAGTCATACTTGCAACTATAGTTATTAGACTTATCCAAGTGGGAGACTGTTGGATATAGTGTCTAAGTCCATAACTATATTTGGTATGTACTTGACCCGACCCGGCATGGTCCATTTGGGTTGCACTTCACCCGAACAATTTATGGATAATATTATAGAATAGTACAAGTTATGATTTATTAATATATTATAAGTTCTAATATATTAATATAAGATCATATTATTTAATTAGTATTGATCTATAATTAATCTAGGATTAATTTAGAGATGAAAGATATTACTAATTAAATATGGGCTTCTATATTTATATAGTGTGGGCTAATGCTTATTTGGAATGGGCTAGGCTTGCATGGAAAAGTCCATGGATACTCCATGGAGCTTTAACCCATGGATCTCATGGAAATGAAGAGACATGGGTATTAGGGTTTACATGGATGTAACCCTAATCCACCACACTATATAAAAGAGGCTTTGGTTCTTGAAATCACACTAGTTGACACTTGTTGAGGTGAGGGTCGATTTCAAGATAGTAGTGACTATTCTCTCAAAGTTCCAAGTTTGTGGTGATTTGTGATTTCCATTTGAGGCATTCACACTATTGGTGCTAGGCTCTAAAACTCCAAGCAATCAACTACTACTACAAGGTAAGTATTTCTACTAGCTTTATTTGATTCATGTTCCCCATGCCATGATAGTTAGGATATGAACCTTGGAAAAATAATTATTTGCATGTATCTTAGACAAACATACATCCAAGGTTTATTAGGGTTGCATGTTCACTTAGGAAGTGTTAGAATGCTCAAAACCCAACAGTAGCATCACATCACACACACACACGATTCCACATCAGCATAGCATCGCATCACACCCTACCCAGTCCCTTCATGAGGGGATCTGTTGGGTTCTCATCCAATGATACATTCTTTTCCATGAGGAGTCCTTCTTATAGCATATCGCATAATATCTCATAACACATAATGTAAGGGTATTTTGGGAAATCACTGTTCGGGCGCTGGTTAATCGTACACACTGCTCTGTTCTGCCTTTCTCAAAATCTTTTACTCTTTTAGAAAAATTGTTTCTTTTCTGAAAATTTTCCTCAAATCCTCAGTTTGAGTTCAGATACGACCGAAGGTGCATCCGAATCCCTCAAACCAAGGCTCTGATACCAATTTGTAACGACGTAAAAATTAAAACAATTTTGCATTTTTCAAACAACATAAAACTCATTCAATATTCTCAAATCTCATTTTTAACAAATGTCATCATGATAAAAACATATCCCAAGATCATAAAATAAATATTCTGCCACTGTGTACGGATCATGCCGGTACCTTCCCGCGATCCTCGCTAGTACCTGAAACACATAACACTTCTAAGCATAAATGCTTAGTGAGTTCCCCAAAATACCACATATAACACATACGCCACTCAAGGCCATAGCTCTATGGGACCTTCCGGTCCATGTGTCTTAGGGGACTTCCGTCCCAACCCTGGTAGACCTTCCGGTCCTACACATAATGACCTTCCGGTCCAACACGTAATGACCTTCCAGTCTATACACTGTTGACCTTCCGGTCCATAACAAGATGACCTTTCGGTCCAGATACATACTACTTATAACATAACATAACACATACATATCACATACTCTTCAAAACAAATAGGACCTTCCGATCACACATAATTACCACTCTAGGTAACGTATAGTGAGAAGACTCACCTCGTATGCTGTCTACTAACTCACGTGCTCAGTATCCCTGAACCTCGTAACAATGATCTAGCCTCGCCTAAACACATAATCAATCATCTCAAATCAATAACAGCTCTCCAGGGTAGACTAGTCCTTTCTAATGTTCTCTCAGAAGGCTAAAAGACCATTTTACCCTTCTAATGGTCCAAAAGTCCAAGTGTTAACCCAACCCTAAAAGTCAACAAAAGTCAATCGTAGTCAATGGTCAAACTTTGACACAACTCGTCGAGTTCACTAGTGTGACTCGCATGTCCTTATAATCCTCATGAATCCTCACTCGCCTCTCTGAGTTAACCTTTCACTCGAGGGGTTACCACTAGTCACGAATCGTGGGGCAACCCGACTCGACTCGTCGAGTCCCTTTATGGACTCGACAAGTTCCTTCCACGGCAAGACTCAAATGACCTTCCGAGGTAAGATCTGTTTCTCTAACCTACATATCTTACTACCCAAGGCTCAATAACTACGTAAAGGTCCAATCTTTACACCCATGCAACACATATAAGACTCTTTTAGGTGAAATAGCTTCTAAAATGGCAACATAGGTTCATATCTCTAATGGAACAACATAAAGCAGGGAGGTTGGGTCTCTCTGGACCTCTCAAGGTCTAGATCCAGAGTTTAACACTCAAAGGGACATCATAAGCATCATAACCAAGCCAATAAAGGGTAGAGAAAACCCTAGATTCAAGGGTTCTACACCAAAACAGAAGAAGGATTGATTTAATACCTCAAAGATGGGGTTCCTTGCTTGAAATCACAGAATAACAACCCCCCTTGACCTTTTTTTGCTGGAATCTCCCTCTTCTTTGCAAAAACCACACCAACAAGGATCAAAATAGCCCTTCTTCTCACACTACACACTCAAGCTCACTAGGGTTTCTCTCTCTGGACTGGTAGCCGCAAATGAGGGCCATAAGGTCCCTTAAATAGGGCACAGGCCCGGGGATTTAGGGTTTCTACCCACAGCGCGGACTCGTCGAGTACACCCATCGACTCGTCGAGTCCGTTAATTAATCCAGTCAGCAAGTCGCGATCTTACTCGACGAGTCTAGGCGTCAACTCGTCGAGTCACTCCTCATAACTCAAAATAAACAATTTAAATATGGTACCTGGAAATCTGGATGTTACACTGAACATCTCTATATCAGAAAGGTTGAATATCTTTAAAAGGCAGTGTGCATAACCGCAAATTTAATATGCTCATGTAGTTATTATATCAAATTGAAAACAGATACAAAGATTTGTAAGAAAAGAATAGTATTTTTTGTTAAATAATTTGAATCTCGCTCTATGTATGGATTATGTGTTTATAATTTTTATGATTCATCGGTTGATTTTGATTGTTTTGTTTATATATTGTAATTTAAGACGGTTTATGTAGTACGTGTGGTGGTGTTCGAATACTAAGAATGGCTATATGTTAGATGCAATTACTTTTTTATTATTTAATGGTGTGGTTCTTGAATTTAATAGGACGTCTTCCTTCTTTTTTATGGATAAAAACACTTTTTTGGTGCGGTTGTCATATTTTTTTGAGGGGCTGATATTGCCACGACAAGTTTTGATGCGTCCACTGAATTTTTTTTCACAATTTGCTCTTATTTATCTAAGAGAGATAAATGGAAATCTTTATCTTATGAAACACACGATTAAGCCTGGAACTCCAAAACGATGAACGAAAAAGTACGCTACTTCCTCATTTGGTGATGCTCCTCAACAGATTCATCTTTAGCTGACACCATCAGTACAAACAGTAGCCATAAGTTGGCGGTGCCGATGGCTTGCAGCAGGTTCATTTCAACAAGTTCGATACCCTCATGAATCTTTAATTAACGGCGCCAAGAAATTATTCAAAATATTTTATGTCATTAGCACCAAGTCAATTTAAACCAAAAAATTACAAACCCAATGAAGCCAGCCTTCATCCAAACTAACAAACAAGAGATATGGAGTGATGGTGAAGGATTAAAATGGAGTAAATATTACCTGGTAGAAATAATGTAAACTAGAAACAGAAGAACTAGCCTTATATATGCATATGAAAAAAAAAAAACAAATTGAGAGAAACAATAAAGGAGAGTGAACGGTAACATCAACGGTTGTGTAAAAGATTTGACGTCAAAGGTTTAACTCACCATGACCAGTGATACAACCTGCCTTCATAACTTCATCAATGAGAATCGAAAACAAAATAGCTAAGCATAAACTGTCTTCAGTCTTTCAAAGGTAAATCCTTTCCGACATTTTGCTTTTGGATTGGAGCGACTCCATATTCTCTTCTGTAGAATTAGATGACTCTGAAAAATCAAAATCCCCATAGAAACAAACACATCGGTGATATCTCCAATTGCAGTTTGCAAAGATATTGTTGAACCTAATGACTGTCAAGGTGGAAAGAGGAGTGGTATTCGGTGGTGTAAAGGCATGCGTTTCTCCTTATTCTTCTTCAGAGGATGTTGATGTGGGGATGATGGTTGACTGGTCCTTCACTGAGACGACGAAGCGGTTAATTCAAAGAGAAAAAGGATTTTGAAAAAAAAATTGTGGATCCTACCTTTTTAATTAAGGACATAGTTGTCATTCCATATGTTTTTCAGTGGAAGCATCAAAAACTTTCGTGGCAATATCACTTCCCATTTTTTGATGCGGTTTTATAACCACATCATTAAATAAGAGTATTTTTGATGTTATATTTGTTGGTGCGGTTCAAAAACTGTATCTATTAATATTTTAAGAGCATTAACAACATATTTTTTGTGCTAGTGAAACTCGATTTTATTTTTGGTAAAGAGGAAGTTTCCCATCTCCTGGGACTGGTCAATGAAATAATTTTCCGTTAGAAACATCATTCTCGTGAAGCTGTTCGGGAGAATCTAAAGGATAGATGTAGTAGGGAGAACTGTGGTCAATGGCAGTGGTGGAGGTCTCCCCTGTACTGTCTTTGTTTTTGGGATCATCTCCCCCCATGCTTCAGGATCGGTTGGATTCTTGAATCTAAATCTTTGAAAGCTGCTCTGATACCATCTAGAATTCTGATGTTATCAGGAACAAACTTCTTTATTGATCAATGTTAATCTTTGAAACGTGATATAAGGTAAATAAATACTAATTAAGATGCTTAACAAACTAAGCTAAACAATAGGAATAACATAAACATTAGAAACTATTATTATCCTACATCATCTTCAGGGCCGACCCTAGGAGGTGGGCAAGTTGGGCGACCGCCCCGGGCCTCGCCAAATGTCGGGGCCCCTACAAATAATGATCATTATATATGTATATATAGTTTTTAGTTGAGATAAAAATAATAATGCCGAAAAAATAAAACCAAACTGCTTGTAGTTGATTTAGATGAAGCGTGTCAGCGATTGTATTAGACGTCTAGTGTTCGAACCTTTGTTATACAATACTTTTTTTCTTTTATGGCCTAGGGCCCAACGATTTGCAAGTATTCTATTAGCTAAGGGGCAGTAATTACCATCTCTTAGTTTTTTCCTTCCTTTAGTATTAGTATTATTGTTACTAGTTAAAATACCTTAATATTATTTTTTTGTTATTTGTTATTAGCACTGCTTTATATCTAAGCTTTATGTAACAAAGTATTTTTGTTAATTTGAATTCTAGAGTTCAATCAAATATGATTCAATTTTTTTTTATTGAAAATTTATGAGCATGTAATTTTTTTTACTGAAAATTTATACGTAGTGTACATGTTTTATGTATATCTTTTAGAGATTTTGTCATTGCAAACTTTATTTATTAACTAGGATGAAATCAGTGCGCCTTTGGCGCTATGGTTTTGGAATTAAAGTGCATTTAAATTTTGCATAATGCTTGCGTAGAATTATAAGATAGCAACAAAAGATTTACAACATTACATTTCTTGCATATGAACAATTACATAATAACATACATAGCAAAAGATTACTTCCCAAACAGTTTAATACATACCAACATAACATTCATAACAAAAGAGTACTTTCTTAGTAGCTGCATATTTATTTATAGCAGAACATCACTAAACAGATAAATATTACTTATAAGGGTGCTTGTCTTCAGGGAGATTCTTGATTTGTTGTTTCAAATTCTTGATGAGGTCGTCGTATTTTTTCTGCATTTGATGGATGGGGCAGATCATTGTTGCTGTCTCATTGTGGTTGTCAAGCAGAATCTGTTGCATCTGCAGGTAATTTTCATATGATGGTTTTGAATCCATCTGTGCCATTACCTCCATCTTGTAGCTTTGGTGGTCCCAGATCTCGTCGCGCATGTTTGTTAGTGACAGTTTCTCTGCCTCGTAGTGGGCAATGAGATTGTTGAGGATGATTTCCATCTGGTGGGCTTTCATTTTTCTTCTGTAGGTTGTATATGGAGTGTGGGTGATAGTCGTATGAAATTCTATGTGGGAGACGATCGTTTTAAATTAGAGATTTTTGTAATTAATATGGTTGGTGAATGTTTAATGCAAGCTTAGTTTTCGAAGTTGCGATCATGCATGATGTAAGCTATGGCGTTCATTTCATACATAGAGTTATTTACATTTTGCAGCTATTTTCATAATTACTTCGTGTGTATGCTGTAGGAGGATTTTAATATAAGCTTATAATAAGTGGAACCGATATATCTATTTAATACAGTCCATAAAAAACGTACAATGTTACATAAACTTTTTCATGTAGTAACATTATAATCTAAACTCAGGTGTTACTTAGCTGGAAGACTGCCTGGAACTTTGTTGAGTGTTGTGATGCTATCAGCCATCTCTTCTTCTAACGTTGTGATCATGTCGATTGCTTTTGTGTTGAAAGTGTCTTCGGTCTGCAATATTTGTGCCGATTTTGCATAGTTGAGAAAGTGTGGTTGCTCAGTTCATGTTCTTGCTAGATTCTGTTGCATAGCTTTTGCCGATCTCAATCTACGTTTTAATGTGCGTATGGCGTTGGTTGTCTGTATTTTTTTACGGACGATGACGTTGATCATGTGTTCAACATCGGAAGCCTTCATGGTGATTTGTATGGAAGTTTTGTATTGAATATGTATTTGTTTGGTCTTCAACAGTTAATTTATAGTGTACATGCATTTAATCTTCTTACATTGTTTGACACGTGTTGAAGTTGGCGTGTGATAGATATCGTTTTTCCTTAATACGTGTCTTTGACGTGCAGACGTGTAGTTAGAAGGTAAGTGTCGGTAATATTACATTTTTTTTTACTTTCTTTATGTTTATTTGTCACTTCGTTAGTAGACATGTAATCTTATATAAAAAGTATCTTTATTTATAAACATCCAAAGTACTACATCTTATATTACATTGTTATACTTACATTGACTTACAAACTTATTTAATTATACATATGTGAGTTGCTTAGTAAGGGACGATAGCACTTGTTTGGTGGTTTTCTCTTTCATTCCACGTTTATACTTTCCAATTCTTTTGTGGATTCATCCCAGCATGAAAGAGATATTATCTTGCATGGATTCATCTTCTGTTTTTGCATTCTGAAACATGTTGCATAATGTTTGAACGTCAACGTCGTCACCATGATCTGTTATGTATTGCCGGATATTTTCATCGATTGTGAAAGACTCTTCTAACCTTGACTGCGTTGCTTCAAGTATGTCTGCAATCTCTCTAAGGAAGTTGATCATGATCATCAAAGTGTTATTGAAATCTGTAGTCTTTATTTTGATATCTATGATGTGACGTAGTGTACATTAAATTTTCAAAGTTATAATTTATATGTGTGGTATATTGTCATTTTATGAATGTAGATAATGTAAGCTGCAGTTATAGACTTCCATGTGCATTGTTTTCCTCTTTGTAGCATTGCATCTTGATTTGGGAAAAAATCTAGAGCAATACCTGGCTTGCTATACAATGAATTGGTAACAAATGTTCTAGTACATTACAGTTAAAGATTATTATCATTTTATGAAAACTTTTAATAGGTAAATAAGAATAATAGTAAAAAAAAAATTTAAAAACTTATAAATGTGACTATGGTTAGGTACATAAAAAAATTATTTGGAACATCACTTTTATGTTTTCTAATAATCAATCTTCATTTACCTTGTATTAATTTACTTTATATGAAAATGTAATATTTTTGTAACTAAGTTTGATTGTGATGTTGTGTAAATATATATTTTATTTTATTAGTAACCTATTACTGCGTCAACATGTAAACCTTTGTGTGAATAATTGTTCAAACCTCCGAAGTTTCTTAAAATGAGTTATATTTAGTATGTTTTATTTAAAATGACAATCATTTAATAGATTGGAAAGGGTGAATGAAAAGCGCGTGGAAAGAAATAAATTTATTAAAATCATTGATAAAGTTAAATTTTGTTGTGGATGGAGGGTGTAATTGCAAATACCATATATGACTTTTTGAGAAGCTATTAAGTTGTGTGATTTTATTATAAATCTTATGTTAGGTAAAATATTTTTTTTCGTTTTGTATTTTCTTTACATTTTTAGGCGAACAGATAATATAAATTTATTTGTAAATTATAATACAGTGCGAAAAATTAATAATCAGTTTAAATTATGTTTAATTTTTTTGCTTATGTGTTGGATGTGATTTATCGTAATATTTTTTTTAAATACTTATAGTGTATTGTATTGTATTGAAAATATATTTTAAACATCAAACGAAGAGAGTATGTAACGACAATTAAATTTATTAATACACACAGTATATATTACTTTGTAAACAGGTTGTCTGTTGTGGGGTGTTTAACATACAACATCAAAACGAAATTTAATTTTTAACAGACTGTGACATATTATATATTATTAGTACTTATATTATTAGCTAAGAAAGAAAGAAGTGGCTTCTACTCTGTTTTACGGCCAGCCTTCCTCTTGCTGGCAGGTGTATCTGTATTTATAAGTAATTATAGTTGTTGTTCCATCACATCTATGTATTATATATATGTATATAGTACATATTAAAATTTACCTGGATTTTCAAAAGGAAGAGATCTTCTAACGTTTAGCTTGCCTTGTTGGTGCAGAGAACAACTTTCCTTTTGTGTATTTTGGGAAGAAGTTGGATGATCAGGAGCTGGTGTTGTTATGGAAGATGGTATGTAGAATAAGTTTTTTCTATATTTGTAACAATGAAGCGAATGTTATTGTCAGTTGATGTATTGGTCATCCGAATCATCATTTTCTTAGGAGTGCCCTGTGAAGAGGTGGCAATTGGTGGTAGTTGTTTTCTTTCATTTATGTTGTTTTCTGATCTAAGGTTATCTGATGTTGTGCCAAATAAATCTTGTGTTGCACTATCAGACAGTACAACAGTCATGGAATAACTTTCATCTTTAATGATTGCATTAAGTTTGAAGCTGCATTTGTATCAAAATAGTTAAATGGCAAGGTCAATGTTTCATTTTTAGGAAAAGTCTTTTTTTTGTAAGAAGCATGTATTACAGACTGAGACTTACCTGCTGGATGGAGAATCAAGTATGCCATCTGACGGGCAGAACCAGTTGTTGCCTTGTTTAAAAGTTGTGATCTTACATTTTGGGCATTGAACATGATACCAGGAGTCTGAGAAGATATAGTCAACTATGGAAGCCTTTGTGATAAGAGTTTTATCCTATACAAGACGAATTGTATTGTGAAACTTAAAAAAAAATCATTATCAAATTGGCTTTGCAGATACGTAGATGAAGGTATAATATATCGAAAGATCAGAATGACTTTTCTGGATTATTTCTGATAATGGTACTGGGGGATCTAGGAAAATTGGTGATTCAGGTAATGCATTCTAACTGTAATATAAAAATAGAAAAATTCAATGGATAATGTAATGTTTGTATATATGAACATTGATTATGAAACCCGTCCATTAGCAGTTTTGACTCTGGGATTGTTGGGTTCATGTATATATAAGTGGCACGACTTGTTCCAAGGCGTAATATTCCTGTATAATCAGTATAAAAGGTGATATAGAATATTTGTATTTTAATGTCTAATTATAAATGGTTAATTTTTTTGTTTGCAAATGTGCTTACCTGCATAACTTGAGATCTTTACACTTGTTATGGCAACTATTACAGGTGCAGGAGCAGTCTCAAGAGCGATCCGATCAAATTTTGAAGATGCGCTGGTGAATTCTTTCCATAAACTTATTGCAACATCTTCACCACTAATATTTATATATTTCACACATGTTAATAGCATAGCAGAATAATATAATAAAAATATTACTTACCATTCATTTTTTAGTATCAGCAATAGATATGGTTCATTGTCTTTTTTTGTCCAGTTGATAAGTTTACTGAAGATTCCAACAAAATCTGTAAACAAACAAATTTGATAGTTAATTACATACGTATTTATGTTTTTTGGGTACTTGTTTTTGTGTCTATGAATGTCAAGACCTGCATGTTGATCTTTGTAATTTGGTATATGTTTTTTTGCCTATTATATAAAACCAATGTCTGGGAATAATGACAGTGTCTGGAAGAGGTGTAATTGAGGATGTTGTTCCAACGGCCATGTAAACATCATTATTCACCCACTTTTGGTAACGATCAGGAATTCCACATCCATACTTTTCAATTATGTAGCATCTAGAAGGTAGGAGTACGAATTGTAGAAAACTCTGATCTTTTTGTTGTCCAAGGATCTGAATGGCATCACCCTTGTAGAAAAGTGTCAATTTATAAAGAAACAATTAAAAGTTGATATAAAATAATAACTTACATTTTTGTCAACTGCTAAAAAGCATGTCTCTTGATTTCTAAGTTGTGGTGTCCACATACGAACGATTCGGACCTACAGTGGTTTACAATATTATACTTTCATTGCCATTCAAATAATGTTATTTTTATTAAAATACATGTATTCATATACCTGTACTGCTGTCCCCGGACAGCCATAATGCAGTTCTGAGATTGTTGTTGTTATTTCAGACATTTCTGGTGCGATACTAAAGGAATGATTTATATTTTATTTGTCAATATAGTAAGACACAACATGTTTTATGAGGTATTAAAGTAAAATAGAAGGAAGATACATAGATTAGCATATTGTATATAAATGTAAATGATAAATAAGTGTTCGACCTCTGAGTCATTAACTTTTTGTAGAAACTCTGTGAATACAACGTTTTGGTTTTGTTATTTGTAGTGTTGTCATCAGAATGTATAAGTATTTTGACTGAATCCGGTGATGTAGCACGAGATAAGGCAACATAAATTTGCCCATGTGTAAAAACCGGTTGTGGCAGATAAATTCCTACTTTTTTTAAAGACTGTCCTTGGCTTTTGTTAATAGTCATAGCATAGTAGACTTTTAACGGGAATTGTTTCCTAACAAAGGTAAAAGGCACATCAGGGGCTTTATGAAGAAATGTAATACGGGGGAGGATAACTATGTTTCCAATTGAACTACCAGTAATTATCGTCGCCTCAATCACATTTGATAGTAGTTGTGAAACCATCAGTCGCTTACCATTACATAAACCTTCTTTCTGGTTTATATTCAGAATTAACATAACAGGAGTGTTAATTTTCAGTAACAGTGAATGCACAGGTATGGAAGGGAAGTTAAGGGCGTTTAGATATTCTACCGGATAAAAGCTATTAAACTCTGTGCTTTGGTTACCATTAAATTCGATACTGTCAGCACTCTCATACATTTTAGAATGGCCATGGCTTTTCTACAAAACCATATCATTTATTTTTTGGATAGTTTCGTTTTTTGGACAAACAATTGCTCTAGCAGACAGAAGTAAAGGTGAAGGTTTTTTCAGAATATCATCTCCATAAACAAAGTCTATAAGATTATTTAATGAGTTTTCTGTTGAAGGTATAACAAACTGTGTAGGAATTTCAATCCATTTACAATTTGCCTTATCATGTGTGTCAATTTCACCAACCATCCCATCTCCGATCTGAAGCAACCAAGATGCAAACTGTGAGATGTTTAAGTGTGTGTCAAATGAGGTCGAGGAACTTCCAAGGCGCATGTTATCTGTCAATTTATACAACCTGAAATATTGCCATAAGTATGAGTTTGGCAGTGTAAGAGAGATAATCTCACAAGGTGTGCTTCTTGGTGAAACTGGTAAAGTTTGACGGAAGTCTCCTCCCAATAACATTGACATACCACCAAAAGCTTTACTCTCACATTCAAGTATATCTCTTAAAGAGTGGTCCAAACACTCAAAACAACGTCTGTCACTCATGGGTGCTTCATCCCATACGATAATGGATGTTACTTTCAACAACTCAGCAAGCATTGTCTTCTTTGTAATATTACAAGCAACTTTATGAGTAAAGTCAATTGGGATTTTGAACCTAGAATGAGCTGTTCTTCCTGATGGAAGGAGTAGACATGCTATACCGGATGCAACAACATCAAGAGCTATTTTCCCTGTAGAACGAAAGTAAGCTAGTATTGTTGTCCAAAGGAATGTTTTCCCGGTACCTCCATGTCCATAAACAAACATCAACATCTGTTCGTTTGCAGCCTCTGCAGACTCCACAACACTATAGATGTGGCGTTGTTCATTATTTAGACATGACAACATTTGTTGGTAAGTAGCTTTCAAGCCTTCTTTATCATATGTCATTTCTTCTAAAAAAAGCCGATTTCTTAACATAGCAATAGTTTCATCTGTTGGTTTTGGCAAATTGAAGTCAACAACAAATTTTGAGGGTGTAAACGATTTGAGGAGGTGGTCCAATTCATACAAAACCAGTTGCTGTATGTGAAAATTACTTAGAGTGACATTAACACTTGGGTCTGACATCTTAATGTTATGCACCAAATCATCACTCATTTTCTCCCACCCAAAAAGCCACAAAGACATAGGATCATTTACATCACATAAAAGAAGCAGATAACAAAATAAGGAGCGTAACTGAGAGGAGGTAGCCCATTCAGAAGCTTCAGCAAAAGCATCCATCCACTCCTTATCTTCCCCTATTAGACCTAACGAATCACATGCACTACGAAAGTCAGGGTGAATAATGTTGGAAACAGTCCATACATCTTCATAACACTTGCATCCTTTTTGATGGCAAAGCAACATTCTTAAATAAAACAACTCTCCAGCAGAGAGGTGAACAAAGATAATTCTACCTAACACATGGGAGTCATACGTTTCCTTTTTTCCAACCTTTAGCCCGTTTGTCCCACCAATACTTGGTAGGATATGAAGCATATGTAAGATCATGACCGGTTATATCCCACATGTTGTTCTCAAACCAACCCAATAACAAACTGCAACCAAAACTGGGATCATCAACCACCTGTTTAATAGAAGCGTTTTCTTTAAAAAACACAGGCTGCATATTTGGCAAATGCACAGGTAGTATCACTACAGGTGGATCTCCGTCATGAATAGGAAAATCAAGTATGCGCCAAGCAGCCTCGTGAGGACACAGAAAACGCCCATCAATGTAATTCTTAATCTCATCAACCACAGTAGGTTCCGCTGAAGACGAAGATCCACCACCATCAACATCTCTGTGAACAACAAACTTAACACGCTCCATTCCCTTGGAAACATATTTGAACAAATATTTAATCATCATATTCCACCCGCAATACTCAACATTAATATGCGCATTAAAACGACAACACAACCTTTTGTTATAAGGAACAACAAACCTGTTGTCTATTTCTACACCTGTTTGTAGCTTATGAACAACAGTGGAATTTCTTTTATAATGGGCATATCCATCCTTATCAAAAATCGTATTCGACCTGAATTTTTTTGGGTATCTTTTCTTACACTTACCATCCTTCATACATGGGGATCTACTGTTGAGCAAACCACACGGCCATGTATAAGACATCTTGTAACAATCTCATATAGTAATGGTTCTGAAACAGGATCCGGTAGTTCAGCAGTAATGTAAGTGTCGATAGCAGATGGTTCCTTTATCTTATCGGAATCTGCTATCCATATAAGCGCGTGACAATGTGGTAACCCTCTTTTTTGAAACTCGATGGTATACAAATCTGTAAAGAATACATAAAAGGAAATTAGGGAAATTTTGACTGCATAAACAAACATTAGAAATAAGGTAAGTAATAATTTTTTTTTCAAGGAAAGGAAATTACATGTTGAGACAGGTCCAAATGTGCAATCAGATTTCAAGTATGCGATAAACGCAATCACTTTCATACGAAACACATGTGAGATTACATCAGCTCTACTTGCCACATCGACCTGCTGATACATAGCCATATATCTTTTGATTTCTGGCCATCCAACATTACACGTAAAAGTTATAAAGTATTGTGGATTGCCATATTCCCTACAAATAGATAGAGCATCCTGATAGTGACTGTACATATACATTGGACCACCAACAAAAAGATGGGGGCAACATAACTCGCTTCCCAATACTTTTACTCTCAGTATCTCCACGCGATATAGCATCATAAATACCACTAACATATGCTGATCTTAGATGGTTTTGATTTTGCTCGTAAAATTCAAGACGTGAAAGTTCAATAGAAGCATAAGCATCAACCAAATATTGCTGAAACAATCTACATGAGTTCAATACAAGAGAATATACAACATTCCTTGCATGTATATGGTAGCTGTAGTACATATTAATAGTCAGATTCCTAGCTTTTGAACCAACCTCGTTGAAAAGCTTCAACCGTGGAGACCAACCATTCTCACCAAAAGGAAATAAAACTGGGTACTGCAATGGCATGTAGCTGGGATGAAGCTCACTAACTCTATGTGTAGGGCCAATTTTCGAACGAACAACTATGTCATACGTACTCCCAACCGCATCCTCTCCAACAACAATACAACCTAAACTACCAGGGGCCGGAGGGCCATATAGACGATCCGAAACATCATTAAAAAGACAAACTGCGTAATCAGGCAATTCCCTTTCAACAGCAATATCTCTTGCACATTTAAGCGTCCTAACATATTCATTATGAAGGTTAAAAATATCCATAGGAGCCTGAACGATAGTAGAATATAAACAACTGTTATTATTACCTTTAAAAGCAGACAACCTATTATCCAATTCATGCTCTATATCAACAATATACAGCTGCAAGAACCTGGGTCCTTTTTCATCAACAACATCAAAAGCGCCAATCCAGTGACAAACTTGACCAGAAACTTTGAATACGTATGGAGCTTCAACGCTATTAATAGTATCATCTACCTTACCTCCAAAAGACGTCATACTAAACATGCTATTATAAGCCCTAATGTTGTTGATGAAAGGAGGATAATCATATAGAGCCAGCAACAATTCAGGAGGTATGAGTGGATATGGCAAGACAACAGAAGCAGACTTGCAACAACGTGTATAGGCAGGACAATTTGGACGTGACAGATAAATAACCCTTTCCTCAAACCAAAAAAGAGCGCCACAAAATTCACAAATAAAAGTACAGTCCCCGACGTCATGATAAGAAGGTAAGAGTAAAACATCGTTAGCAATAGAAAAATTTAAGCCTTTTTCAGAAGATGAAATCGCAGCCAAACGGCGAGAGAAACTACGTCTAGAAGCGGAAGGTGCAGACATCGGATTTAAAAAAAAGGACAACGGAACATACCTAAAGAAGCAAGCCTGCAAGAGAAATTAGCGACACAACAACAAAAGAAAAAGAAAGTTGGCAAAACTGAAGATAAGAAGAAGAAAAGAGTCGGCAAAAGTGAAGATAAGAAGAAGAAAAAATTCTGCGAAATTGAACATAAGAAGAAGAAAATATTAAGGAAAAATACGTGGTGAAAGTGAAAAGGATAAGAGTCCCGTGTGCAGTGAAAAAAGAAGAAAGATGACTGTTCACGAAGGTTTTAAGTTATATATAATTGTACTAATTGTAAACCTTGAAAGGAAGTGCAAGACACTAAAGTAAGTATTATTGCATAAGGAGTGTTATTGAATTAATTTTTGATATATTAAAATTTTATGAGGTGCCTTATTTCATTAACAAAAAGAATCAATATGAGGGCCTCGTTTTTTTGTTTTGCCCCGGGCCTCAAATTGACTTGGACCGGTATTCATCTTATAAATATTGAGAAAACGTTTTTTTTCGTTTGAACGGGTTGTTTATTATGAACGAACTTGCAAGACATTAAGGGTTACACTTTTTATCAATAAAACTTAAAACAACAAGCAGAGTGATTTTAACGTACACATGAAAAGTTTATTTTCTAGTCAATGAAATGACCAAAGTAAAATGTCTTGTCTTCTTCCTTGTAAGGTGTTCTGCCACTTGCTTTTCCATGTTCTTAAATAGCACATCAGTATTCATTAAATCCCCGAAATGAGATACCAGCAACGATTCTGTAACAGCTCTCATAAACATTGCAGTGTTTTTCCCATGTATATAGCATTGCTCATTAAAAGCTTTCATACTCGTGTAGTCTGTATCATATGGATCCCAGTTTAGTTGAAAAGCATTGAGGGTATCAAGAGAAAATGATCCCTCGTCGTGAATAACATTCCTGACTTCATCCTCACATGGAAAATAAACAGGGGCATTAAATGTGTTGATATCTGATTCTTGAACCAGCTTCTATAGATATATAGTTTTTACATGATAAAAATATAAATGGTTACTAAATCTGAACAAAACATTATTAGTTAATTAGTTTGTGGTCGTGTATATATATATATATATATATATATATATATATATATATATATGAACATAGTGAAGAACCATGCATATACCTCTTTGGCCATATTGTGAAGCGATTGCCCTAGTAGCCCCCACAAACTGCAACAATCATCACTAGTTGGATCAACACTGCTCCGCCCAAGAAATGTTAAAACCATGCACCCACCACGTACTATTTCACTAGAGCGCATTTGTAAGAACATTTTCATGTCGGCATGAAATTGCTTTCTATACGCTTCAAACACATTTGGAGGACTTGTTTTAGCCATGTATATGTTTCCTTTGTTGTTTTCAATGCCTTCAGGTACCTACCTATCACATATGAACCGTGAGACTCAATTTCAATGATTTTTTTTTAGTATCCAAATGACCAAAAAAATAATCCAAGGTATTAAAATTAATAGTTATTAAATATTTAAATTATTTAGTATCCAAATAACCAAAAAAACAATCCAACTTATTAAAATTAAATACTACACATAAATAAATAAACAATTAGAGTTCATTTATGCGCTAACCTGAGAAAGCCAGTGAAGAGCGTAAGAGGAGTGAACAAGGTGTAAACTTCCATCTTGAAAGAGTCTGCCATAGAAGGAACCCGGAGTAGCACACACAAAACAAGAAAATTTTTCCCCCTTCTCCTTCTAAAGTTTGCATAAAAATTGGGTAGCGATTGGAAAATTGCATTGAAATCATTTCCATAAAGGTCATTTAAGAATACTTGAAATTGTGGTGCTTTATGATGATTATCTTCTCTACAACGCTCAAGGGCTACATCAATAATGATAGATACAGCCAATAGCGTATTTGGGCCATTGGAGCATCCTAAATCTGCTATTACGAAACATTTGCTTAGGACTGTATCAAGATTAGCCATACCCTTGACTGCACTCTTTAAAACAGGCAGTGTTTTCCGTATCACAGTTTCCTGAAAAGTATAATTTCAACACTTTATGAAGCATTATTTCAGACACAATTGCAGTCAGTTATGACAGATTATGGTATGCTTTAGTGATATATAATGACAAAGATGGAGTGAAAGACCTGAAGAAACGAGTTCCTCGCATAGCTTGATTCTCCATTGCCGACATTCATGTGTAGGATGTTCTTAAGCTCCATGCCTGTTAATTTTCATGTGTTGCCGTCTGTTCGGTCAAGTGGCCATTTGTAATATAGATAGTCTTCCCCAAGTTATGAGTTCATCTCAATACGTGACACATGTTTCCTTGAGGTATTACCAAATGCTACTAATTAATTATCAGACATATTTAGGAAATTGTGCGGCATTTATATAAATAGTCTTTAAAGTAATATGAAAATTCCAAAAATGGTCCTTATGTTTCATAAATTATAGAAAAGGTCTCTTACAAATACGATTCTTATGTTTAAAAAAATACAAACATAGTCCCTTTAAAATAAGAAAACTATATAGTTTTCCCTTACGTTCCATAAAATTGGAGAAACAGTCCATACTTAACAGCGAAATAAAGAAATGATCATCACGATCTCTATCCAATATAAACCTACAAATATGGTCACATTTTTCACAAAATGCCAGAAATAAAACTTATGTAAGAGATCATTACACAAATAATATTCAAAATATAAGATTAGTAAACCCGAAGCAACGGAAATGCCAGTCCACTAATTTTCTGAAGGAGAAAATATGGAAATATGTTATTATTTAAGAGGACCAACACCCCAACACATGACAATTGCACTTCCCAAAAAATAAAGGGTCCAATTTTGATTTTCGATCGTTGCCAATAAATTTGTTCGAATCTAACTATATTTAATATATAGCGGGGACGGTATATGGCATCAAAATTGTTGGAACAGGTGTGTAAAGTTATAATAAAATCCTTCAAAGCCAAAACTAAATTGATATAATTTATGGGGTTGTTCTTATAACTAGAAATAGCTAGAAATGAATTTAAAAAATAGATAAAATAATTTTTTAAGTTTTACTTACTTAATGAATTAACTAGAAATTAGTGGAATTAGTTAATTATTGATCAAACTAGTCTGGAATTAATTCAGGAATAATTAAAATTAATTAAAGATGCGATCGATAAATTGTAATTGTTCAATAGTTAAACAAAAGAAGCAATTCCATAACATACTTGAATAGATTAAATATAAATATTTAATTTTTCAAATCAATGTTTATCTTGGAGATCCACTAGCTATAAATATGACCCATAAGGTCATAAATTGCATGCCTTCTACCTCACACAAGGTTGAGATCGATGTTCTCCTCATCTCTCATCTCTCCGCTTCATTCTATGGTGTCTGGGGTTTTAGGGCTGAGCCGTTAGAGGCAGCCATACTTTTGGTGCTAGTTTTATGAGGCAGGCATGGGGAATCTAAAGTATTATATACGATTATAACACAAATGTATGTATTTCAATCCATTGATTTTGATTATACTTGGCGTTTCTTTTAGTTTCATAAGTATGTTGCTATTAGTTGATTCCGGTTATACCTATTGTTTCTTTCTGCGTTACATTGATTATGTAACCTATAAATTTCAACAATGGTATCAGAGCTAGGTCATACAATTATATGTTCATCTTAGTTGAAACCTACACAATAAAAGAAAAAAAATCGTGCAGCGTCCCATGCTTTTCTAAAATTTCATTCTCTGTTTTGTCTTGCGTAATTAGATTACTAGAGTAAAGTTTAGTCATTATTTGCTATTTTAATTATTAGATTCTGAATCCTATAATGTCAGATGAATTTAAAACCCTAACTCGAATTTTAAGGTTAAATAAGGAAATCTAATTTTTAATTATGAGATAATTAAATGGAATTATATTTAATGGGATTTAATATAATATTTAATTAATGGTTAATTAAATGATAAATATTAATTTCATAAATGGTTTAAATGATTATTTAATTAATTATTAATTCAGAAAAATTACATTTAAACCTTGAAATTTTAAAATGTCTAAAATACACCATATACATATATAAGAGCTTTAATACCCTATGCATAACTAAAAGTCGGTCGAATCAATACTAGGTCTCATTCACGAAGTCACACTATAAGAGAGTTATAAGGAAAAAACCCATTAAATGATCGTTGAATGGATGTCCTTTTCATTCATTGCTTCCTTGTATGGTGGATGGTCATTAGCCGAATGAGTTTGATATGACATAAATAACATCAAAAGTATAATAAATAAAGTAGTAGAACATTCTACAAAATCCCAATGTAGTTACTTTAGGAAAAAAATATGAAATGTATGCTAACCCATGAAAAACACACATAATTTCTTTGTGAGTTATTAGTGTAGCGGGTGTGGTTAACCTGACCCTAATATATGACTGCAATATTGAAATGATGGTGGAAACTTGCGTTTATAATTGTTGATGGAGCGTGTGTCACTACAAGAAAATTTTGATTTAACTACGGAAAAATTCCGTAGCAAAATGATGTAATTCAGTAGCTAAACCTAAATAACTACGAAAGTTGCTATATAATTTTCCAATGAGATTCCATAGTAAGATTTCTTGTAGCAAAATGTTTAACTACAAAATTATAGTTCCGTAGCAATTTTGCTATGGCCGTTGTTACGATGTCTATCCGTAGCATTTCAACTACAACACACTTCCATCACAATTCCGTACCAATGAGTTATGTAGCAAATTCCGTATCTATTTTGTTTCGTAGCAAATTCCGTCGCCATTTGGTCCGTAGCAACTTCCGTAGCCATTTGGTCCGTAGCAAATTCCGTAGACATTTGGTCCGTAACAAATTCCGTAGCCAATTTTTCCGTAGAAAATTCTGTAGCCATTTGGTCCAAAGCAAATTCCGTAACTAATTGTTCTGTAGCAAATTCTGTAGCCATTTGTTCCGTAACAAATTCCGTAGCCATTCATTCCGTAGCAAATTTCATTACAACTTTTTTGTAGTCAATTCCATAACAATCGTTCAATACCATTTTTTCTATAAAATTCGGTTATTTAATTTGACTTATTATATCAATTTACAAAAATACAATTAATATAAACCAAAAATAACAAAGTATTTCTATAGAAACTAAAAGAAATATCCAATAGATCAAAATATACATATTTCAAAATCAAAAGTTACTACAAATTTAACGTTAAACATTATTCGATACATAATATTCTATCATTGTTTAATAAAAGTTTTGACTTGTTCACTCAATGTGTTAATGACATTCATTGCTTGTGCAAGTTGTTGTTCAAACTTTGCTTGAACATCCACATTTTTCTGCTGAAACTCCACATTCTTTTTCTGAGCATCCTCATATTTTTGCTGAACACCCTCATATTTTTGTTGAATATCCTCATATTGTTCACGTTGTGTCTCAACTAACTTCTTCAAATTCTCAATCTCGACTTTTGTCTCGGCATTATTATCCTCGTATTGTTCGCGATGCATTTCAGAAGATCCTTTACTAGAACGAATGTGCTTTCCATATGAGCCAAATCCATATAATCTCTTTTTTCGATCATGTCCCCCAACAAAATCATAAAATAGTTTGTCCTCATCAATTTCCTCTCCTATTGCTTCCAAGTGATCACGTTGTTCCATAAAATCATCCTATAATTTTATAATTGTGTTGAGATAAAACTTATATAAAAAAATCAAAAAAAAATTTACATGAAATTATTAAAAATAAAACTTACATGAATTTTTTTAGCTTTGTCAACTAAAAAAGTCACTCCATCGTGATTCTTAGTGTGTGTATACAAGAATAGTTCATGGTGTGCCGGATCATGTCCCTAAAGCTTCTTCTACATATATACAAAAAAAATTAATATTAAAGTAGATTGCTATTTTTACATTTAGGCTTAGATATTTAAAAATGAAAAAATAGAAACTTACTTTTAGGCTAAACCCATTTAAAAATCAAAATGGAACTAGATTGCTATCATACAAAAGTAAATGAAAGTAGATTGCTATTTTTTGCATATAGGCTCCACTCTATAAAAATGAAAAATAAAGTAACATACTTTTTAGGATTAGTCCTCTTAAAAATCAAAATGGAACTAGAAAAACTATAACATACAACTAAAAGAAAGTAGATTGCTATTTTATGTATTTAGGCTTTCCTTATAAAAATCAAAATAGAACTAATTAATGGTATTTCTAAATGAAAGTAGATTGCTATAATATAAAATTAAATGAGTACTTACTAAATCAGAAGCAATCTTGGAATGAGAAGCCGATCCACCGGTATGCGTAGAAAGGGCTTGTCCATCAGCTACACCTTTACGCCTATTTTTTTTTGTTTTGTTCTGATTTCTTCTTGAACTCTTCAGTATTCCATCTTGCAATCCAGGATGTCCACACTTCTGATGTTATATTAACAGGTTTTTTTTAAAGTCGACTTTTTCCATTTTGAGCTTATATTGTAGATATATTGTCTATATCTTTCCTTTGCCTTATTTTTCCAACAAGCTTGGACTAACAGAGTTTTTGCATCATCCCAATAGCACTTTTTCTATAATACAAAATATATAGATGAGTTTTTCAGTTAATGAGTACCTAATAATTGCATAAACGAGATACATACATGAAACTCGTCCCAATAAAGAAGTTTTGTCTCGTCGCTTAAAGTTGCCCAGCTATACCCATTTAAACCAGCTCTTTCACCAAAGGATTCATAGATAACGGAAGAACATGGGCACGAAGGAAATTACCTACAAAAGAAAAAATTAACATTGTAAAAATCATGAAGCTCAATGTTGATAAAAATGTAAGAATTTTAACTTACTCCTTATCTCGCACTCCAATATATAGACGCCCATCCAATCCTGTAGATCCAAGTAAATACTCTTGATGTTGAATGCCAACATTTTCCTCAACCGATTCACTA
Source organism: Lactuca serriola (assembly GCF_051521515.1). Lineage (NCBI taxonomy): Eukaryota > Viridiplantae > Streptophyta > Magnoliopsida > Asterales > Asteraceae > Lactuca > Lactuca serriola. The sequence goes on along the minus strand of NC_136410.1, from coordinate 308,094,225 downwards.
CAATTTACTGTGGATGTAGGTATAGATGATGTAGTAGATGCAGGTGTAGATGATTGCATAGATGTAGGTACAAATGATTGGGTAGATGATGTAGGTAAGAATGACTGGTTGGATGATGTAGGTATGGATGATGCATGTGTTGATGATGTGGCACCCATAGTACCAACATGTGAAACAAATGTTGGGGCAGATACAGTACCAACAGATGATAATGTGGTACGAGATGATGATGACGACAATGCTGGTGTAGATAATGTTGGTGTAGATAATGGGACATATATATTACCAACAGATTTTTCATCATTAGTACGTTTGTTTTTGAAACGTACACTTGTATGTTGCTTTCGTTTCAATGTGTCTCTTAATAAGAATTGTGACATCTTTCCTGAAATTTTAAAAACTTAAGAAGTTATAAATATGTTAAATCACAAATATTATAGAAATATCTTATTAAAAATTTAAGCATACTACTTTTTAAAAAAATTCAAATTTAAAAAAAAATATTGCATACATAAAGACTATTTGAGTATGATAAATGACCGTTTTACCCTTCACCAACTTAGCACTTATAACGTAGTTCAAAGGAATGTTAGGAAGGGAAAAAAGGGTGTCTAGATAGTATACACAAAATGAGGCCATTACTCAAATCATTTTAAACAAGAGTGTTAATACACAAAAAAGATATAGGACCTAAAATTCAAAATTATCTATAAAATATTTTGAATTTTATCTAAAATAAATTTAGAAAAACAATAAAAATTGGAACCTTAATGGAATGATTTCTATGGTTGCACAAAAACTGCAATTAAAATTACTACCAATCAATAGGTTTGTTTGTTGGTAAAGAAAGACCTTTCCTATAGTACTCCCAATCAATCGGTTCTGGCTCCTACATTATCCAACAAGAAAAATCATTAATTGATATATTATGAATGCTAATTATAAAGATATTTCATATAATTGAGATGCCAACAGTAGAATTTTATCTGTTGTCATCACTTTATTTGGTGACCAATTAGAAGCCTCGTCAAATGTTGAAGACTTTTATGGAGTGGAGTTAAATGTCAAGGGTTTGAAGAGTTTGGATGAAAGTTTAGATGACAATCAATATTTTTGTGATTCATGTGCCACTCTTGTAAACGCATCAGACTACAGTCACCGCCACCTGTCCTTATTTTCCAGCTCAAACGTTGTGTTTTCCTCCCAAATGTAAGAACATTCTTTATAATCTTGTAACCAAACAAATCTCAATTACCATATTGACCTTCTTATATGCTTTTTAGTAATAACCCAGAGAATTTTTTCACCGAAAAAATTCTAAATGAATTTGGTTTTGAAGTGGTAAGAAGAGAGCAAATACCATATTTTCACCAAAAAAAGAAAATCATAAATGATGGACTAGCGAACCATTCAAAGTTTTTTAAACATAAATAGACAGAAATAATATTTAATGTTACCAAACAATCTTGATATTTAAAGATTAAAATGTTGACTTTTCATGAAACTAGTCTTAAGCTTACCAAACAGCCTCTAAGCTAGCATTTATAACCACTAATCGTCAAATAAAAAACTTGAAGTCAACAATTAAACCCTAATAAAGTTTAACAGTTAAAAATGATGACATAGATGCTCTTATATTTGTGCATTTTGATAATACTAAATTAGAAAATTTTAAAATACTACTTAAGTATGCTTTAAAAACTTGAACCTACTTTTCATTAAGGGCATACTTGACAATTTTACCATTTTCATGACGGGTATATTTGACAATTTTGCCATGAACTTAACTACTTAAGCTATTTCAAATAGCTTTTTAAGCTAGTTTTATGGAAATAAGCTCAAAACATAAGCTTAGCTTACATGCAAGCTAATACAGCCTTAGTAAGGAACTGTTTGGATTTTTTTTGGTGAAAATATGGTATTTGCACTTGTTGAGGCAAGGTAATTAGTTAATTTTCTTCTCAGTAATAACCCAAAGAATATTTTGAATCTGGTAATTAGGGAGAGGAGCTATAATGCTTTGTATTACAGAAAAGTAGGGATCATTTCAGAGAAACTAAAGGATCCTTCTGAGCGACTGTTTGGAACTTTTGGATCAAGAGGTTACAAGCAAAATCCAAAGAAAAAAATCCCTAGACTCTTTAATTAAGAGGCTCAAGGATGCCAACTAACACCCTGTGTCTACTCTACGTGTGTAACTCCCCGAGATTCAGGTACATTTCTTTCATCCTTGTTCTTTGTTGATTGGTCATGTTTAGTCCTTGAGTGGAGGGATTGTAGCAAGTGAGTACGTTGGGCGTACCAGAGGGGTACGCTGCGCGTACTCATGCGCTTAATTTGGACGCGGAGTCGCCAAGGTACGCTGGGAGTACCTAGAGTTACGCCGGGCGTACCCAGCCAGGTGCAAAAACCCTAATCCATCTTGTGCACTATTTAAAGGGTGTTAAGGCTCATTTCTCAGCCTCCATATTAGTGAGTGAAACCCTAAAAGAGAGCCCCCATTTTCTTTAGTGTGTGAGAGTGTTGATTGGAGCTTTTTATGCTTTGGTGACTTAGTGAAGGAGAAGAAAAGGAGCTCTTGGAAGCTAAAGCTTGAGGTGCCATTTTGGATCTGAGATCTACAGAGAAAAGGGCTACACTTGGAGGTATAAAGTTCAAAACTTTCCTCTTCATTTGGTTATTGTTGCATGTGCCATTTCTAGGGCTAAAAACCCCAAGGTGGAGACTTTATGAGTGTAAAGTGCTCCATGGTCCGAGATCTATCCCTTTTCAGTGGTATTAGTGATTTAGAACCATAAATTTTCCATCTTGGATGTTAGTTTGAGGTCATGCTTGTGTAATAAGCCTTCTAGAGTTAAAGGATGGATCATTGTGGGAGTTGGTGACTTGTTCAGCCATGCAAAGGCTTAAAGTCATCAACTTTATGGATTAAGAGGCTTAGATGTGGTCAGATCTAAAATTTGGACATGGGTCTTAACTGTTTAAGACCTCAAGAGCTAAGGGGCTGAAGCAGGGGAGTACGTCGGGCGTAATCCTAGTACGCGCCGCGTACTGGGTGGCATTCCCCGATTCTGAGATGCAGTCGGGTACGCTCAGCGTACACATCTGGTACGCGCAACGTAACCCGGAAAGTTGACTTTTGGGTGACTTTTAGGGTATGGTCTATTGTGGGGCCTTTTGAGTTATGAGAGGGGTAAAATGGTCTTTTACCCTTCTGAGAGTGTCATAAGAGAGCATAGTCTAGCCTTTGAGAGTTATATTAAATAGAGTATTTATTCCATATGATTAGGGGAGGCTAGGCCAGTGTTTACCGAGTCAAAGGTTTACCGAGATACCCGATGTGAGTCTTCTCACTATACTTTACCTAGTGTGGTAACAGAGTTATGTGACAGAGTACTATAGAGTTATATGCCAGTATATTTGCATGTTATTTATGTGTTGTGATTTATTGTGATATGTGATATGCATGATTCAGAGTTACAGAGTTGGGACTTTCGGGTCCCTAGAGTTAGGGCCAGAGGGCCCACAGAGAGTTGGGGCTGGAAGGCCCTACTGAGACACATTGACCAGAGGGTCAACAGAGTTACAGCCTCGGGTGGCTATTATGTGTTAGAGTGGTATTTTGGGAACTCACTAAGCTTATGCTTACAGTGTTACGTTTTATGTGTTTCAGGTACCAGTGATGACCGCGGGAAGGTGCCGGCTTGATTCGTACACACACATGGGATTTTATGTATTTGATCTTGGGAGATATTTGTGAAACAAAAGACATGATACTATGACATTTTATGAATAAATGAGTTTGCGAAAATGTGTTGAAAATGCGAAAAATTGTTTTAATTTTTACGGTGTTACAACTTGCTTCAAGATTCCCAAGTATCTTTCTCTTTCCCTTATTTCATGTAGTTTACTTTTTTTTTTGGAACTTTAGCTTTTTTTATCAGTTGCTTGAACATACCTGATTCTTGTTCTGTATGCAATGGAGAAAAATTCCTAGGCTTTTAACACATTTCTCATTGGAGAATATTCTATAATAATGATATACTAAATTGTTACTTTTGTACTTGTTATTATTTTTTTATTAAACTTCATTGAGTGTCTTAAGGAAACAACACGTGCTACAGTGAGTGCTAATAGCTATAGAGATGGAAGAAGTGTAATGAAAGAATATGCAGAAGCAGCTCTTGCTTGAAAATCCCTTGATGGACCTTTGTACTACATATACAAGGCATGGTATGTTACTATGTTATTAATTAAATGCTATAATCAACCAAATTTATTCTTTTTTTGGGTGTTTTGAGTATTAGGTTGAGTCAATGGATAAGAAGAAAAAACATTGACTCTCTATGTGATGCTGATACTGGGCCAACAACTTGAATCAGGTGTGAACATGATCAACTTATGCCTGAACAACATGCCAGGTTTAGGTCAAGGCCTCAGTTTTAATTCAAACAACATCAATCATGACAAAAGAGATGTCAACGAAAACACCATTGACTTTCTTCCAACAGCATTTGGTAAAATGATCAAAGAAGGTGCACTTCAGAGGCGCGAAAAGGAAATTGAAAAGTCCAGATTAAACAAAAGTCAACTAAACTAGGTTTGGGAAAACGAGAAGCAAAAGATGAGGGAAATGTTGGTTTGTTTGAGAAGCACACAAAGGGTATTGGTATGAAATTGCATATGGGATTGTTGCTCCAATTAAAGCTACGTTTTGAGAAATCTGTCTATACACTTGACACTCTGAATTTTCGAAAATTTTATAGATACAGATGAATTGGAGAGAGAAGCGGAAAAGAACTTCTCAGCGTCAAGCGAGGACAATGATGAATTAGGGTCTCAAAAGCTCACAAGAGCTCAGAGGAAGAGACTTCAAAGAAAGAAACTCAAAGAACCTGCTTCCCACCGCAGGTAGATTATCGGACCGGAATTGCCTCCAACAGACGATGATCAAATTGATGATGAAGTTAATAATGTTCACGAACAGTCGGAAGGTGTTCGACGAAATGTCATAGAGGGATTGGAAAAGGGAAATAATCGTAAGACCTCTGAATCCCTGTGCAGCTTCATCCAATTCTTCGCGAATTTAACGTGCTAAAGAGAAAAATCGAGAAAAATAAACAAATAAGGAATGAAGAGAGAAGAATGTTACCTGGTCGGGATGAAGACGATCGAGAAAAATCGACCGGTTGACGGAGCAGCGGCGAATGAACAAAGCAAATCAGACGATGATGAAGACGATTGAGATAAACCATTTGGGGAATGTGGAATGAGATCGACGATTGAAAATATGAGTAAATTACAGTTATGCTCCCTATGGTTATCACTTTGTTATAAAATGGAAACCGTTTTTTGTAAAAGAATGAAAAATACACTGTTTACATGTTCTAAATGGAAACTGTGGTTGTATATCATCTTTTCGGATTACGTTATTATATTATGGAAATTGAATTCAATTATAAAAAAGAAAAATCATTTACATGTGTAGATTATAGACGACATTATTATAATTTGAATAAACTTTTTTTGGCATAAATGTTAAATCTTACTCTAATAAATGAAAGTTTTTTTTGCCACATGTCCTCTTCTCATTCATTTGGACACATGGCATTTTGTAGAATTTTGAAAATTTCTATTTTCCACTTGTCATTTTATTGTATTTTTCATTTTATTAAATTAAAATTTCACATTTAATGTGTAACACCGTGAATTTCAAAATAATTTTTCACAATTTATAAAAAAACATTTCTCATTAACCTTTCATAAAAACATTAAGTTTAAATCCCAATTCACATTATACAAAATACCAAGATCATATGTATATCAAAATCCCATGCGTGTGTACAGATCAAGCCGGCGCCTTCCCACGGTCATCGCTAGTACCTGAAACAACAACACTAACACTGTAAGCACAAAGCTTAGTGAGTTCCCCAAAATACCACAAACATAACACATATATCAGCCACTCGAGGCTATAACTCTATGGGTCCGTGCACCCAAGCTCTGTGAACCCTCAGGTTCTAACTCTGGGAACCTTCCGGTTCCAACTCTATAAACATGCACAACATAAATCACATAGACATCATGCAGGACAACACATAGCATACACATAACATACATACTCTAACACATAACTCTGATGACCTACTCAAGGTAAAGTATAGTGAGAAGACTCACCTCGCGTATCTCGATAACTCACGACTCCTGGAACCACTCGTGCTCGATCCTCCGAGCTATAATCCTCCTATAACATCACATGACTCTAATTAACACTTTTGCCACTAAGGTTGACTACCCCTATCAAGTCAACACTGGTCAACTCTGGTCAATGGTCAACGGTCAACTTTGACCGGACTCGGCGAGTGCACTAGGGCGACTCGGCGAGTCTAAGCGTTTTCACCAACTCTCTAGGATTCCCTTTTGGCACGTCGAGTATTCCACTAACTCGACGAGTTCCACCTAGTAAGAATCGTGGGGCCACCCCGACTCAACTCGCCGAGTCCCAAGAACAACTTGGCGAGTTCCAGTTCGACTCAGTCCACCTGTCAACTTCTAACTTGCCCTGGCTCACTGAGTCAATTCATAACTCGGTTGGACCACTCACCAAGTGGTCAAGGACAATCTTCATGCTACTCGCCGAGTCTGTTCTTCAGACTTGGCGAGTCCATGCCATGCACCAACTCAAACTTGCTTCTGAGGTCAGATCCGCTCCAACAACTCATAGATCTGGCCCTCCTAAGCTAATTCATCACGTAAAGTCCATAACTTGGTGCTCATAACACACCCCATGACTCATAAATGGTGTTTTGACCTTAAGCACAAAGACCCCAATCCAAAACCCTCATAGATTCATAAAAAGCTTGGGCAAAGAGGCACTCTGGACCTCCAAAGGTCCAGATCTACAACTTAACTCACTTAAGGGACCAAGGAAGCACTAGATCTAACCACAAAAGGGCTCAATAAGCCCTAAATCAATATAAACCTCAACATAACAGAAATAGCTCGAAGATTATACCTCAAATGTGATGCTCTGGACCTCAAACCTTCAGGAAGTGGCTCCTCTTGCTTTCCCTTAGCTAATTCTTCCTTTCCCTTGCAAAATGATACCTCCAAGGTCAATAATGGCTTCCTACTTTGCTCCAAACGCTCACACTTGCTAGGGTTTCACTCAAGGGACTGGTGAGCACAAATGATGGCCTAAAGGCCCTTTTAATAGGTCCCAAACCCAAGAAATTAGGGTTTCATTAAACAACGCAGACTCGCCGAGTCCATACCTTGGACTCGCCGAGTCCAGGCGTGAACCCGTGCCCAGAACCGCGATCCTACTCGGCAAGTCTGAGCTCCAACTCGCCGAGTCCTCTCACAAAACACCAAAAACATAATCATAAAAGATACCTGGAAATCCGGGCTGTTACAACTCTCCCCCACTAGAACTAGACTTCGCCCTCGAAGTCTCACTCTGGAAATAGCTCCGGATGCTGCTCACGCATCTCACGCTCCGGCTCCCAGGTCATCTCTGATCCCTTCCGATGTTGCCACTGAAGCAACACCAGAGGTACCTCCTTGTTCCTCAGAACCTTGATCTTCCGATCTCTGATGGCCACTGGTCTCTCGGCATAATTCAGGCTCGCATCCACCTGAATATCCTCTAATGGAACCACTGCCGACTCATCGGCTATACACTTCCTCAACTGCGACACATGAAAAGTGTCGTGAATCTGCCCCAACTCTGCTGGCAAATCCAAACGATAGGCTACCCGGCCTACCCTCGCGATCACACGAAATGGACCAATATACCGGGGCCCCAACTTGCCCCTCTTCTTGAATCGAATCACTCCTTTCCAAGGAGAGACCTTCAGGAGAACAAAGTCGCCGACCTGGAACTCAAGCTCGGACCGACGTCTGTCTGCATAACTCTTCTGTCGACTCTGAGCGGTCAACAACCTCTGTCTGACCTGCTGAATCTGCTCTGTCGTCTGAAGCACGATCTCTATACTGCCCATCACTCGCTGCACAACCTCTCCCCAACAAATGGGGGTCCGACACCTCCTCCCATACAACAGCTCAAAGGGTGGCATACCAATGCTCGAATGATGGCTGTTGTTGTAGGAAAACTCTGCCAAGGGTAAATATGCATCCTAGCTACCCCCGAAATCCAACACACATGCCCGGAGCATGTCCTCAAGTGTCTGAATTGTCCGCTCACTCTGACCGTCTGTCTGGGGATGATATGCGGTACTAAAATACAGTCTAGTACCCAACTCCTCATGAAATTTCTTCCAGAATCTGGAAGTGAAACGCACATCACGGTCTGAAATAATCGAGATCGGCACCCCATGCCGAGATACCACTTCCCTCACATACACCTCCGCCAATTTCTCTGCTGAAGAACTCTCACTAATGGCAAGGAAGTGAGCGCTCTTTGTCAACCTGTCCACAATCACCCAAATTGCATCAACTCCTCTGGCAGTCCTCGGCAATTTGGTGATGAAATCCATAGTGATCTGTTCCCACTTCCACTCGGGAACCTCCAATGGCTGCAACTTGCCATGTGGCCTCTGGTGCTCGGCCTTAACCCTACGGCAGGTCAAGCACCTCTCAACAAACCATGCGACATCCCTCTTCATACAGGGCCACCAATACTCCTTTCTCAAATCCATATACATCTTAGTGGCCCCCGGATGGATCGAATATTTCGACCGATGAGCCTCCTCCATCAAAGTGGTACGCGTTCCTCCCACAAACGGTACCCAGATACGCCCCTGAAATGTCATAAGACCCCGACCATCGGTCACGAACTCTGAAACCAAACCAACAACCCGTTCCCTCTTCTGCATCTCAGGTTGCACAGCCTCGACCTGTGCCCCGCGAATGGCGTCCAATACCGGAGCTATCACGGTCAATCTCAAACATACATCCCGCAGTGGAGTGCTCTCCGCCCTGCGGCTCAACGCATCGGCTACCACATTAGCCTTGCCTGGGTGGTACAGGATCTCACAATCATAATCCTTGACCACATCCAACCACCTTCTCTGTCGCATATTTAGGTTGGGCTGATCCATTAAGTACCTCAAACTCTTATGGTCCGTGTATATCGTACACCGAACCCCATACAAGTAGTGACGCCAAATCTTGAGGGCGAACACTACTGCCCCCAACTCTAGATCATGGGTGGGATATCTCGTCTCATGAGGCTTCAGCTGCCTCGATGCATATGCTATCACATGCCCTCTCTGCATCAGCACCGCTCCCAGCCCCAAAATCGATGCATCACAATATACCACAAAGTCCTCCATCCCTTCCGGGAGAGCTAATACCGGGGCTTCGCACAACCTTTGGTGAAGTGTCTCAAAGGAGGCCTGCTGCTCAGGACCCCATGAGAAAGCAACACCCTTCCGGGTCAATCTGGTGAGTGGCACTGCGATCTTGGAGAAATCCTTGATGAATCTCCGATAATACCCTGCCAACCCTAGGAAACTCCTAATCTCAGAGGGTGACTTCGGCACCTCCCAACCCATCACTGCCTCAACCTTGGCCGGATCGACCAATATCCCTTCCTGGTTAACGAGATGTCCTAAGAACTGAACCTCCCGTAACCAGAAATCACACTTGGAGAATTTGGCATAAAGCCTCTCCGATCTCAGAACTCCGAGAACCTCTCTCAGATGCTCCTCATGCTGCTCTCTAGATCTCGAATATACCAGAATGTCGTCGATAAACACAATCACCGACCGATCCAACATCGGACTACATACTCGGTTCATGAGATCCATGAACACAACCGGGGCATTGGTGAGCCCAAAAGGCATCACCACAAACTCATAATGCCCATAACGCATCCTGAACGCTGTCTTCTGGACGTCCTCATCCCGCACTCTCACCTGATGATACCCAGACCTCAAATCGATCTTGGAGAACCAAGATGCTCCCTGCACCTAATCGAACAAATCGTCGATCCTCGACAATGGGTAACGGTTCTTGACCGTCAGCTTGTTCAACTCCCGGTAATCAATGCACATCCGGTGTGAACCATCCTTCTTCTTGACGAACAAGATAGGTGCTCCCCACGGCGAGCTGCTCGGCCGAATAAACCCCTTCCCCAGCAGCTCCTGAAGCTGTGAGGATAACTCTTGCATCTCTGGAGGTGCAAGGCGATAAGGCACCTTAGCGATAGGCGCAGCTCCCGGAACCAAATCGATACTGAACTCCACTTGCCTCACAGGAGGCACACCCGACAACTCCTCGGGAAATACATCCGGAAACTCACGCACTACCGGAACCTCCTCAACTGAACTTGGCCTCTAGGAAATCACCCGCGTATCCATCACATACGCCACAAAACCCTTACAGCCCTGCTGTAGACACTGCCTCGCCCTAGCGGCTGAACAAAACGCTGATCCTGAACGTGTACCGTCGCCGTACACCGAAAGAACTCCCCCACTAGGGTCTCGTATGGTCACCAGCTGACGCTCGCAGTCGATAACCGCACCGAATCTGCTCAACCAGTCCATGCCCACAATGACACAGACATCACCCATCGCAATAGGAACCAGATCAATCGGGAACTCAACCCCGAAAATCTCGACTACGCAACCTTGGAGAACCTCCGTGGCATAAATCACTCTCTCGTCAGCTATGGAAACTCTCAGAGGCCGACTCAACGCCTCACGACTAACACTGATGTGCTGACTAAAAGCCAAAGATACAAAAGACCAACTCGCACCCGAGTCAAATAACACCAAGGCAGGTACATAATTCACAAGAAAAGTACCTACGCATAACATAACATAAGCATAATATCTCAACATCAAAATAAATACATGAAAGAATACATACCAGCCACGACATCGGGTGCTGCGCGGACCTCCTCCACGGTCAGCTGAAAAGCTCTCCCTCGTGCCCTCGGCGCCTCGGCCTTCACCGGCCGACTCTCTGTAGCTCTGATGGCGGCAGGGGCAGATCCCTGAGGTGCTCCCTGAGATGACCCTCGCAACTGCGGAAACTCTGCCTTCCGGTGTCCGGTCTGATTGCAGTGGAAGCACACTGCAAACCCCTTGGGGCAATCCTTGGCCATATGCCCCTCCTTGCCACATTTGTAGCAAGATCCCGCTCTGCAGACTCCATCGTGACCCTTGCCGCACTTCCCACAAGTGCGGCCCTTCTGGCTCCCTGGTTTGGGATCAGCGGGCTTGGCCCGCTTGGCTGCCGGCTGAGACTGTGCCGGTCGCCGATCCCTCCCCTGAGACTCCGCCTCCTCCCTGGCCTGAGTCTCAAGCTCAATCTCCCTCTTCCGGGCATTTGCCTGAAGCTCAGCAAATGTTCGGTACGAGGAGTTCGCAGCGAACTCCCGAATATCCTGCCTCAAAATGCTCAAATAACGGCTCATACGTGCCTGCTCAGTGGACATGTGCTCAGGGCAGAACATCGCCCTCTCATGGAACATCCTGGTGATCGCTGTAACTGACTCAGTACCCTGCTTGAGGGTCAGAAACTCCTGTGCCAAACGCTCCCTCTCCACCTGGCGAACGTACTCATCTCGGAACATGGCACTGAACCTCTCCCAGGTCACTGCCGCAAGCTCAGCAGGCGTGAAATGCGCCGTCACAAACTTCCACCAGTCCTTCGCTCCCAAGCGAAGCTGGTTCAGCGCGAACCGAACCTTCAAATGCTCAGGAGATGAGCAAGTGAAGAAGCACCCCTCTATATCAGATATCCACCTCATCGCTGCCACCGGATCCTGGGTCCCATCAAACTCTGGTGGTTTCGTGTTGCTAAACTCACGAAACAGCAACGCATCACCACCTTGCGGCCTCGCAGCAGCAATCGCTGCGGTAGCCGCTGCAACAGCAGCCTCAGAAAGAGCAACATAACGCTCGTTAAAAGTCTCGATCAGCGTGGTCTTTATAGACCCAAACATCTCCGGTATCTCTGCCCTGATGGCCGCAACCACCTCCTCATGGATGATCCGGCGGATCTCCTCATCACTGGTACTACTGCTCTCGGGCATCAAGCGTGTCCTCACCATGATCTACCTCTGAAATACAACATACGATAAATTAGAACCCATACGAGCATACTCACACTCGTCAACTCTTTCCTCCTTGATTCTTGGTATTCCAAAGATTCTTACTTGGGCTGTACACTGCTCTGGTGCTTTCAGTAGTACGGGCCCAATACTACTGTCCACACCGTATCAGAATACACCCCAAGTCCTCCTCTTTGGGTCCCAAATTCCAAGTACTCTATCATGCATAGACCTCCCTCTAATAGATCTCTCATAAGCCCCTCGCTGCTACCTACTCACTCTCAAGCATCTCATAGCAGCTCACCTCTTCCTAGGCTAAGGCATCACAAATCAGGCCACTCTAGTCCTAATAGGAATACCTAGCCTACTCTAGCATGCGAATACATCATATCAGTATCAATATCACATAACATAAGGGTATTTTGGGAAATCACCGTTCGGGCGCGGACTGATCGTACACACAACTCTGCTCTGCATTTTCAAAATCTTTTATTCTTTTTGAAAATACTTCTCAAATCCTCAGTTTGAGTTCAAATACGCCCGAAGGTGTACTAGAATCCCTCAAACCAAGGCTCTGATACCAACTTGTAACATCGTGAATTTCAAAATAATTTTTCACAATTTATAAAAAAACATTTCTCATTAACCTTTCATAAAAACATTAAGTTTAAATCCCAATTCACATTATACAAAATCCCAAGATCATATGTATATCAAAATCCCATGCGTGTGTACAGATCAAGCCGGCGCCTTCCCACGGTCATCGCTAGCACCTGAAACAACAACACTAACATTGTAAGCACAAAGCTTAGTGAGTTCCCCAAAATACCACAAACATAACACATATATTAGCCACTCGAGGCTATAACTCTATGGGTCCGTGCACCCAAGCTCTGTGAACCCTCAGGTTCTAACTCTAGGAACCTCCCGGTTCCAACTCTATAAACATGCACAACATAAATCACATAGACATCATGCAGTACAACACATAGCATACACATAACATACATACTCTGACACATAACTCTGATTACCTACTCAAGGTAAAGTATAGTGAGAAGACTTACCTCGCGTATCTCGATAACTCGCGACTCCTGGAATCACTCGTGCTCGATCCTCCGAGCTATAATCCTCCTATAACATCACATGAATCTAATTAACACTTTTGCCACTAAGGTTGACTACTCCTATCAAGTCAACACTGGTCAACTCTGGTCAACAGTCAACGGTCAACTTTGACCGGACTCGGCGAGTGCACTAGGGCGACTCGGCGAGTCTAAGCGTTTTCACCAACTCTCTAGGATTCCCTTTTGGCACGTCGAGTATTCCCCTAACTCGACGAGTTCGACCTGGTAAGAATCGCGGGGCCACCCCGACTCAACTCGCTGAGTCCCAAGAACAACTCGGCGAGTTCCAGTTCGAATCAATCCACCTGTCAACTTCTAACTTGCCCTGACTCACTGAGTCAACTCATAACTCGGCTGGACCACTCACCGAGTGGTCAAGGACAATCTTCATGGTACTCGCCGAGTTTGTTCTTCAGACTCGGCGAGTCCATGCCATGCACCAACTCAAACTTGCTTCTGAGGTCAGATCCGCTCCAACAACTCATAGATCTGGCCCTCCTAAGCTAATTCATCACGTAAAGTCCATAACTTGGTGCTTATAACACTCCCCATGACTCATAAATGGTGTTTTGACCTTAAGCACAAAGACCCCAATCCAAAACCCTCATAGATTCATAAAAAGCTTGGGCAAAGGGACACCCTGGACCTCCAAAGGTCCAGATCTACAATTTAACTCACTTAAGGGACCAAGGAAGCACTAGATCTAACCACAAAAGGGCTCAATAATCCCTAAATCAATATAAACCTCAACATAACAGAAATAGCTCGAAGATTATACCTCAAATGTGATGCTCTGGACCTCAAACCTTCAGGAAGTGGCTCCTCTTGCTTTCCCTTAGCTAATTCTTCCTTTCCCTTGCAAAATGATACCTCCAAGGTCAATAATGGCTTCCTACTTTGCTCCAAACGCTCACACTTGCTAGGGTTTCACTCAAGGGACTGGTGAGCACAAATGACGGCCTAAAGGCCCTTTAAATAGGTCCCAAACCCAAGAAATTAGGGCTTCATTAAACAGCGCAGACTCGCTGAGTCCATGCGCGAACCCGCGCCCAGAACCGCGATCCTACTCGGTGAGTCTGAGCACCAACTCGCCGAGTCCTCTGACAAAACACCAAAAACATAATCATAAAAGATACCTGGAAATCCGGGCTGTTACATAATGTGTAAAGTAATATATATGTAAAATATTTATTAAAAATGATGTATATATGTAATGTATTCAATACATTAAAGCCTTATTAATTTTAATAATTTAAAAAATTTCTTATTTTTCTTACAAATTAAAACTTTTTAAATTGTTAAAATTTCATATATATATTTTTAAATAAACTCATGTAATACATGGGTCTCACACCTAGTTGTAAAACAAATGAAAATAAACGATCTAAAGACTTGCAATATCTTTAAATTTATTTACTTCTTATAGCGTATGATGAAGGCATGCTATTTTTTTTTAAATTACATTAAAAAATCAACTCAATTATGACTACATTTTATTATTTCCTTCCTATATTTACACAAAAAGTTGTACATGTATTTGTGTTTAATTGACATAATTTGGTAAAATTTTCAAAATACAATATTATAATAATTTTTAAAAAATGACAATATGATATTATAACAAAAAGTAGGTCGCTATTATCATTATTTGTGTGTTTATTATACCATGATACTTTTTAAAAAAGGCATCAGATTTTTGCCTACCAATTAAGCTTGGATTTTTAAAAAAGACATGAAAAAACAATAATCTTTTCTTCACCTATATAATAAGCTCTAAGCATGTGGTGCCACAAGTCATATATTACAAAAAAAAATTATTTAATCTTTTAAACATATAGTACTCAGAATTGGCCAATGAGGAAAATATGTCAAAAGAGAAGACAACAATGATACACCACAAATGACAGGTAAAATAAAAACATGAATCTTATGTTGTGTTTGGTTTGTGGATTCCTCCGGAGTTAGCATGTGAGATTCCATTCCTTGAGGTGTTGGGTTGGTAAACGAATGGAGTTGAATTCAATTCCATTCTCCTTACAAACTCTTCTAACCAAACACGTGATACATTTCAATTTCTTTAAATTCCAATTCCTTTGACCGATTTCATTCCTTTGACGGATTCCATTCATTTGACACATTTCAAAACCCGTAAATATCTACTTTTAGTTAATGATAGCAAACATTATAGTTTAGTTACTACAAACACTACTTTCATTTTCTATTGAATTAAAAGGGCATTTAGGTCTTTTGTCCCAGCTTTCTGCCTGGGACAAAAAATTGCTAGTTTTGTCCCATTGACACGAGTCACGGTCAAAAGATATGAATTTTGGGACAAAAGATTATGGATAACAAGGGCATTTACGTCTTTTGTTACACCTTTTTATAGTTGGACAATATTAATCAAGCAACAACACTTGCGAAAATGATCATTATTCATTCGGTCATTTTACCAATACAATACAACTTTGGTCCATGACTTTTAGAGAATTTACAGAAACGACCCATGTGCTTAAAAAAGTTACAAAAATCTTGCTGTTTTGGTTAAGAAATAAAGTTATAACAGTAAATTTCAAAAAACAATTATGTAGAAATTGATAAAAGTACAATAAATTCAAAGGGGTAAATGAGTAATTACCTTAAGATGCTAAACACAATCAAAAAGATTATCTTCTTCGTCGTTGTCTTCTTCTTCATTGGTTGATGTACTATACTCAAACTCACCCTCATCATTATTTGCCGTTATTAAAACATTCAAACAAACGTCATGTCTCAAGTTCATTAAACCATTTTTTTACTAAAAAACCAAAATAAAACAAATTAATTCTGTTTTTTTTATACACCAGGGTTAATAAATTTTGATTTAGAGATAATAATTTCCAAAGCCTCAAAAATATGGGGATAATTTTATTATACAAAAATTAGCAAATGTATGTCATCAAAATCTAATTGTATTTATAATGTAAAAATAATATTATAATTAAATTTTCAAAAGAATTAAAAATAATATTTTATTTTTGTTGTTGAGTTTCCAAAAATAATTATGTATTTTTAATATATATATATATATATATATATATATATATATTTTCAATAATCTTCTATATTTTGCTACGGAAACGTATTCCATAAGTATTTAACTATGGAATTTTCCGTAGCCAAATACCTATGAATTTTGATTTCATAGCTATTTTGCAAATTCACATTTTTGTAACAAGTTCCATAATAGATTAGCTACAAAAATTTATTTTGTAGCAAATTTTCCTAGCAAAATAGCTACGGATCCTAATTCCATAGCTAACTAGCTACGGATTTTTATTTTGTAGCCAATTATGTAGCCAACTAACTATATACATGGATGTTGTAACAAGTTTCATAGAGAACTAGCTACAACAAAAAAACTTGTAGTATTTTGCATAGTAAACTAGCTACGAATTTTAATTCCATAACAACTGTTCAAGATTTAGCTATGAAATGCAATTTCATAGCAAATTAGTTACAACCAACCATTTTGTAGCATATTCCATGTGACAACCCGATATTTCGAGACAATGTAATGTAAAACCAATCAAATCTAGGTCAAAATATAACTTTCCTAAAATCTTATTCGGGTTAAATAAAGTAGTAGAAATCGTATCAAGGTTTTCGTACATATAAAGAACCCTAAAATCCGAGTTATAACGAAGAAGTTATGACCAACCGAAGATTCTCGGCAAAACCGACAACAGCGATTAAACGATAAACGCGAAGTTTCAATACAATAGTTTTTAGCCTTAAGTATCTAAATGAAAGTTATAGATAACCTCAAACCGTGAGCGTACATAAAAAGAACGTCCAAATCTGACTTCGGATGAGGAAGTTATGATTTTTGAAGAATTTCCTTAATCACGTCATTTTAATAAATAAATAATAAAAATAATTTCATAATTTGCCAACAGAATCTAAACGAAAGTTGTAGCTCTTAGTCTCACCTACACGTGGATATAAAGAACGTCGAAAAAGGAGTTCGTATGAAGGAGATATGAATTTTAGAAGTTTATTTAAAATAAATATAAATTCTTGGTAATATCCGAAGGGGAGTCAGCAGATAGGACCGGAGTACACCCTGCGTACCCTCGTACACCCCGCGTACTCGAATCAAGGGCCTCGGATCGTCCACGTCGCCCCTACTCCTCTATGCTCTCCCATCCGAAGTGCGTAAGCGATGACGTCCCAGTACGCGCTGCGTACCCTCGTACGCCCAGCGTACCGAGGCGGTTCAGCACCCCTATAAAAGGGATGCGAGGGTTTCCGAAAAACTTGCCCATTTCTTCTCTTTTCTCTTACGTTTAGCCTCGTTTTCCGTACCCGTTCAAACCCAAAGCCCTGGTCATTTTGCTCAAGTCCCGAAGGTCGATTTTACTCCCGAGATTCCCGAGAATCCCGAGAAAAATCCGTTTCCCGAGACGAAACTCTGCCCGGTTTTCCATCTCGCTTTCTTCAATCAATCAAGTGAGTTCATACCCCCTTAAATCAACCTTTGAAATGAGTTTAAATGTTTAAATACTTTATGGGGGGGATACAAGTTAAATACATATAGTTATTGCTTCAATCACATGTGATTGCATTAATCACATGTGATTAATAACTAGGAAACCAATGATTTTATCACTGTTCAAACTGTTTATCAAACTGTTTTACTTCAAAATGTTTTACAAACTATTTTACTTTCAAACTTATTTACAACTGTGATTCAAACAAATGTTCCTTATACTTGAACTGTTTCATCAAACTTATGCCTTCAAATTGTTTTATAGATTGACATCAAGTCGATCTTTTCTTGAATTAATATTTATGTTTCAAATGTCTTATAAAAACTTATTTATGCTTTTATATTATAAATTGCATGCCCATATATGTATAGATGTATAAATAATGTTTAAAGGGCTTAGGAAGGCCATCCGCCCTATTTCCTTTTTCTCGATTTGGATGTGGTCTGGTGGGATTTCGGGTGACCATCCGAAGGTCGTTTCAATATTAATTATATATCAAATATATCTATATAGACATCAAAGTACTTCCATATTCATACGTACTAGACACATCATTAGTGAGTTACCATCGGGGTAACACAGGATCATACTATTACAACTGTTAGATCAATGAGTCAGTTCATTCATGAGTCTATACATTACATTACTATGAGAACATATACAACTATACTATGAGAACATATACAACTATACTATGAGAACATATACAACTATACTAGGAGGAGAACATATACAACTATACTAGAACGAGAAACATTACATTACACATACTAGAATACTTAAATTACTGTGATTTAAATCGGAGCATGACTTAAATGTCATGAATCGAGTTGTGGCCAGAGTCTCTTGAAGGGGGAGCGTGAGTTTGCGTATAGATCTATGCTGGATTGACAATCCTACACCTTGCTGCTAGCTACAGCCGGACCTGCAGGTCTACGGGTGCCAAACGTCATTTCGTTATTACGACCATTCATTATGTCGTTGTTACTAGTCGATAGTATGGTGCAATTTATCACATAATGCCTTAATATAAAATCCGGTTTAATGTAGTTAGTACAGCAGTAGTTCCTATAATACAAAACTACAGTACTACAATGATTTACCCATTACATATTTTTAGTGATAACCTCACTTAAACATTAATGTACAAACTATATTTTGTTAAATGATAGTTACACTTGGGAAATTTCACACTTTTACAACAAACGAGCATACAAATCAGTTAAGCCTTGGTAGAAGGCTACTTTAATAGAAAATATAGGTTTTTCTGAGAGATTCAAACTTTTACAAACACTTACATACATTTTACCACTTATACTTGCGACAGGTTCAAACGTTTTAATAACAAACCCGACACTAAAATACTTATGAACTCACCAGCTTAATGCTGATAAACTCTTTTAAAATAACTTGTATTCTCAGGTCATCAGTAGACAGGTACCGAGGCCAGCTTTTGAGAAGATGGAACGCATCCAAGACTCATCTCATATTATTTTGTTTTACATTATTTTGGTGTCTATAACTGTACAGAACACGCTTGTATTAAAATTATATATTTAATGCAATGGATGATGTTGTTTGCTTATTTACATTTACTATGTTGTGATACTTTACATGACGTCCTCCGCCCCAGAACGTTTCCGCCGTTCTTGGTTTTGGGGTGTGAAATTCCATATTAAAATAACTGTGAATTTAGATTCTGTAACAACTTTACGTAGCTATTTAAGATTTAGCTACATAATTCAATTCCATAACAATTTATGTAGCAAAATAGCTACGACAAGTCGTTCTGTAGCATATTTCGTAGTAAAATAGCAACTGATTTTGATTCCATAGTAATTTTCCGTAGCTATTTAGGATTTTTCTTGTAGTGTGTAGTTAACCGATACATCAATGTGAGATCGTAAACGACATTTGTAACGCCCCGATACCCAAGTATCGTTTAAATAAGAATTTAATTGGTTTTAAGGCTTACTCGATGAGTTGGTTGCCCTACTCGTCGAGTAGCAACGGGTTTGATACGCATGTTTAGTGACATACTCGCCGAGTCCATGAAGGGACTCGACGAGTAGGAGCTGGCAGATGAAACCCTAAATCTCGGGGTTTTGCACCCTATTTAAAGGAGCCCCAGCCTCCTTTGCCCTCTTTACAGTCTTTGAGAAGTTCAGTGAAACCCTAATTCATGTGGTACTCTTCTTGGTGTGATTTAAGTCTTGGAAAGAAGGTTGGCTTGGAGAGAAAAGCTTGAAGAACCCTAATTCATGTCGGAATCAGAACTTACCTCAGCTAGCATCTTCTGGAGGTATCAAGTTGCAATCTTTACTTCCTTTTCCTTCTAGATCTATTTTCTTTTGGTTAAGTTTTAGGGTTTTATGGATTTTGAGTTGATATGGGGAGGTATGGGCTAGATCTGAAGTTGTAACTTCAGATCTGAACCCTTCCTAAGTCCTAGAGCCATAAAGTTGCAGGTATGGGGGTGATTGAATCCCTCCTTGTGCATGAAACCCCATTAAGAGCTTAGAATTGCCATTAAGAGCCTTTTTAGCCATGCATACACGTAAAGTTTTCAACTTTACGTGAAAATCATGCTCTAGAAACTTGGATCTGTAATTTGGAGCCATTGCATGGCTTAAATGAGTTTGTATGGCTTAAGGATTGAAGGAACTCAGTGAGTCATATGAAGATGGACTTGAACTCGACGAGTTGGATAAGAAACTCGGCGAGTCCGATGAAGATTGTCATAGACTCCTCGAGTTGTATGAATAACTCGGCGAGTCGGATGAGTTTTCTCCAGGATATGCATGTGTGTGTATCTGTCAAGTTGCAAGAAGGAAACTTGATAGGTGGCTTAAAAGTGTGATCAAGAATCAGAGGAACTCGACGAGTCACCTCGATGATTCAACGATTTGGATAGTGCTTCAAGGAACTCAGCGAGTAGCTGAGGGTGCTCGGCGAGTTAAGGTCAACATGGACTGTTGACCATGACAGAGGACTTTGACCGTGGCCATGGGTTTACTAGTGGGTTATGGAGTACCTTATAAGGTTAAGGACTTATGAGTATATTGTACTATGGTAATAGGTGGTGGATCTTGTGTCAAGTGACCCGAGAGTTGGAGTTTATCTTCCGAGTCGACATCTGCAAGGTGATTTAACCTCACTATATAGATAGGGTCTAAGGCAGCAAGGCCGGCCCTTTAGTATTTATCGTTATGGTATGCTACATGTGGATATGATCCGTTAGATCAGAATCTAGATAGACTATATGTTATGTTCTTATGATCCGTAGGGATTGATATGTTAGTAACCTGCTAGGTCAGTGCTCTAGTTATGAGAGATTGCTATGTTTGGTAATTAGTGAGATAGATATGTTTGATGTTTTGTATATGCCAGTAAATGTTTGTTATGCGCACATGGTTATTTGCTTGTTGCATGGTTTGAGGCGGTCCTACTTTGTGTTGAAGGCCAACACACCTTAGGAGCGGTCCGGGAATACTGTAGGCCCACGTGGCCGTCCAGTCATGCCGAAGGCTCGATGTAGATCCAGTTGGACTATAGGCCCTGTAGGGCGGTACAGTCAGGCCGATGGCCCAGTATGCATGTTGATTAATTGGTTATTACAGATATGGTATTATCAGTGTGGTATTGGTATTTTGGGGTAGCTCACTAAGCCCTTGGGCTTATAGTTTTTAGTTTATTGTTTCGGGTACCTTAGGAGTTCATGGCAAGGCGAAGGCGTGACCGTACCGCTCCTCATCCTTATGATCTGGCTTTTGGGACACTCTAATTGAATAATGAATTGAAAACACTTTTGTAAACAGTTACTATTTGGTTTTATTTATGCTTGAAAAGTTTAAATTTGGCGTAAAATTTTCGGATGTTACAAGTTGGTATCAGAGCTTTGGTTTGAGTGAATTGGGGGAAACACACGTGTGAACCCAGTCTTAAATCAAGGAAATTTTCGAAATAAATTCTAAAATGGTTTTCAAATGAAAGGATGGAGGATGCAGAGGGTACGATTAGTCAGAGCCTGTAAGTGAACCTCGAAATACCATACAGTTATTTGATATTTTGATATGTTAGAAAAGCATGCTAGTGCTAGGCTAGGGATCTTCAGGAATCGCATGGTAGATTTGCCTGATTATATGATGCCTATTAGCTTAGGGTTTATTGTATATGGAATTGAAATCATAAATGTAGATGTTTAGTGTATGCATCACGACTGTGCATAATAAAGACCTTATAGCATGAGAATGTTGATTCGGCCTTCGGGTAGGATTGGATATTCGAAAGTCTATTGGGTCCAGCGTTATGTGCAGCTAGCATACGCTAGCGCTGCAGGGGATGATGAAAGTTTCATGGATGTGTGGGTTGTGACGAGTTGTAAGATCAGTTGGGGGATGGGCGATGTTCCCCTAGGAGTAAGGGTTGAGCGCATATTATGTTGATGATAGTGCTAGGGTGTTGTGGTGATACTTGAGACAAATATGGGTAGGTGTGGAAGGTAGTATGGGCCCGTACTACTAAAAGCACAGGACCCATATGCGTGGCAAGGAAGTCACAACACCTAGGGATTGTGGGTTTTGGTCTCCCGATATTATGTTATTATCTGATGACTTGTATATATCTCAGTATGGTGGTGACGAGACGTGTTGCTTCTGGATCCGAATCAGGATCAGGATTGGGAGACGGAGGGTCAGAGGTGCCGATAGCACCTGAGCGCATGGTACAGATAGGGAGCGCATGGTACAGATAGGGACCGAGGAGTTGGATGCCAGGATCCGGGAGATTATGCACGACGAGATTGCTGCAGCGTTCCGAGCGCAGCTGCCAAAGATGTTTGGGTCGATTAAGACCACGATGGTCGAGTACTTTGATGAGCGATATGCAACTCTAGCAGAGACGGCTGCTGCTGCAGCTACTTCGGCTATAACTGCGATAGGGGTTGGAGGGGGATCCATCAGGGCTTTCCAGTACCGGGACTTCGTTAATACAAAGCCCCTGACGTTTGATGGTACACATGATGCGATCACGTGTTCATGTCCTGCTGACCAGAGGGTTAGGTGTGCCCTGAACCTGCTGAGGCTTGGGGCAAAGGACTGGTGGAGATTGACGACAGGGTCATACATGGATGATCAGTGAGCTGTTGTTACTTGGGAGAAGTTCTAGGATATGTTATGTACTCGGTACGTTCCACGTGTTGAGCGGGAGCGGCTTGCTTAGGAGTTTTTGACATTGAGGCAGGATGGGGAGTCAGTGATGGAGATCACTCGTATGTTCACAGAGAGGGCTATGCTCTGCCCGGAGTTTGCTTTAGAGCAGTCTCAGATGACTCGTTATCTGAGTATGCTCAAGTCTGATATTCGACAGTTTGTTGCTACGCAGTGTTGTGAGACTCTTTTGGATCTTCAGGAAGCCGCAACGCGGTGCGAGTTGGAGATAGAGCTGCAGTTGAAGGAGTAGCGTCAGGTTCCGGCACTGTCTCAGCTGGCACCTAAGCGGTCCAAGACCGCTGATACTCGGACCGGGGGTCAGCACAGCCGCACTTGTGGAAAGTGTGGCAGGGGTCATTTAGGTATTTGTCGAGCAGGAGGTGGGTGACACAAATGTGGCAAGGAGGGGCACTATGCCAGGGACTGTCGCCAGTCTGCCCCTCCAGCAGATATGAGGATCTATTATCATTGTCATTATGTTGGTCACGTGAAGACCAACTGCCTGCAGCTGGCCACCAAGCCGACGTAGGGATCCGTACCAGCTACTTTGAGGATTGGGGATGGGAGGCCAGTCCAAGCGAAGCCTACGAAGGCTCAGGGGCGCGCCTTCCAGCTCACGGCCGAGGAGGCTAAGGCAGCACCGGATGTGGTTGCTGGTATGTTCTATTTTCTGTTTCAGTCATTTTATCTATGTCGTGCTTATCATTGGTGCCTGTGTTTAGGTATATTTTTAGTAAACTCTTTGCGTGCATTGGTTTTATTTGACTCGGGGGCGAGTCAGTAGCTTGTATCTCGAACTTTCAATAGAGAGTTCAGTGTGTCGATAGATGAGCTTGAGTGTCCGTTGTGAGTTTCGATCGCCAATGAGCATGCGATTTCTGCTTCTTCAGTTTACCGGGGGTGCGAGATGGAGATTTTATTCCCATGGGGGAAGTATGTGTGATCGTAGGGATGGATTGGCTCAGCCGGTTTGGCGTCACGATCGACTGTGAGGGACAGCAAGTAGTAGTTCGAACCCTAAGTGGGGGAAAATTGGTGGTATATGGTGAGGGCACCAGAGTAGGATCAGGGTTTTGTTCGGCCGCCAAGGCACGATAGTATATTCAGCACGGATGTGCAGGTTATTTAGCGTGGGTGGTGGACACGCGGGTCAGGGATCAAACTTCAGTTTCATAGGCCCCGGTGGTTAGAGAGTTTGTTGACGTGTGTCTGGAGGAATTACCTGGAGTGCCTCCGGAGAGGCAGGTGGAGTTCAGGATTGACCTGGTGCTGGGGGCGGCCCTTATCGCTAAGGCGTCGTACTGACTGGCACCGCCAGAGATGCAGGAGTTGTCATCTCAGTTGTAGGAACTGCTGGGTAAGGAGTTTATTCGTCCGAGTAGTTCACCTTGGGGAGCACCGATCCTTTTCGTCAAGAATAAGGACGGTTCGCACAGGATGTGCATTGACTATAGGGAGTTGAATAAGTTAACGGTGAAGAATCGTTATCCACTCCCGAGGATAGATGATCTTTTCGATCAACTACAGGGTGCATCTTGGTTTTCCAAGATCGATTTGAGGTCTGGATATCACTAGGTCAGGGTGAGGGAGGAAGACATGGAGAAGACCGCGTTTCGGACTCGTTATGGTCATTACGAGTTTATGGTGATGCCGTTTGGGCTCACCAACGCGCCGATAGTGTTCATGGGTTTGATGAACCGGGTCTGCAGACCGATGCTCGATCGCTTGGTCATTGTGTTCATAGATGATATATTGGTGTATTCGAAGACCCGAGAGCAGGATGAGGAGCATCTCAGGGAGCTGTTGGAGGTTCTGAGGCGAGAACAACTGTATGCCAAGTTCTCGAAGTGTGAGTTTTGGTTACGAGAGGTCCAGTTCCTCGGACATCTTGTTAACAAGGAAGGGATTTTGGTCGATCCGGCCAAGGTGGAGGCCGTTATGCAGTGGGAGACTCCGAAATCTCCCTCAAACATCAGGAGTTTCTTGGGTTTAGCAGTTTACTATCGAAGATTTATTCGAGATTTCTCCAAGATCGTTGTACCCCTCACTCGTCTTACGAGGAAGGGGGTGGATTTCCGGTGGGGACTTGAGCAGCAACGGGCATTAGAGACCCTCCGGCGACGTTTGTGTGAGGCGCCAGCGTTGACGCTACCCGAGGGAGTCGAGGATTTTGTGGTATTTAGTGATGCATCCATCACAGGCCTGGGGGCAGTCCTCATGAAGAGGGGACAGGTGATAGCCTATGCATCGTGACAGCTGAAGTTGCATGAGAAGAGATACCCTACGCACGATCTTGAGTTGGGAGCGGTGGTTTTCGCTCTCAAGATTTTGGAGGCATTATCTGTACGGGGTCCGATGTACTATATATACAGATCACAAGTGTTTGAGGCACATCATGGATCAGCCGAACCTGAACATGAGGCAACGTAGGTGGCTGGATGTAGTCAAGGACTATGATTGTGAGATCCTTTATCATCCAGGTAAAGCGAATGTGGTTGCGGATGCTTTGAGCCACAAGTCAGCTGGGTCTTCAACCCCGGAAAGGTGTATGAGGATAGCGGTGGATTCCCCGCTTGTGAGCTTGATTAGGGATACTCAGGTCGAGGGCATGAGACCAGAGAACTGGAAGATGGAGCAGATTAAGGGCGAGAACGCCCGGTTTGTTCAGGATGGTCGCGAGTTATTGACCTGGCATGTTCGGGTTTGGGTCCCGATGTCCGGGGGGATCCGGCAGATAGTGATGGAGGAGGCTCATAAGTCTCATTTTTCTATCCATTTGGGGGCCACCAAGATGTATCGCGATTTGATTTTGAGTTATTGGTGGCCCGGAATGAAGCAAGAAATTGTTGGGTATGTTGAGAGGTGCTTGACCTGTAGGATGGTCAAGGCCGAGCATCAAAGGCCGCATGGTAAGCTGCAGCCTCTAGAGATCCCCATGTGGAAATGGGAGCAAATCACTATGGATTTCATTACAAAGTTGTCGAGGATGGCGAAGGGGTTTGATGTTATCTGGGTCATCATGGATCGGTTGACCACGAGTGCCCATTTCTTGGCCATTTGGGAAAGTTCGTCGGCTGAGAAATTGGCCGACATGTATGTCAGCAAGATTGTCTCTCGCCATGGGGTTCCAGTGTCTATCGTTTCCGATTGGGATGTCAGGTTTACTTCCCGTTTTTGGCAGAAGTTCCACGAGGAACTGGGTACGAGGCTGCACTTTAGTACTGCTTTCCACCCACAGACCGATGGGCAGAGTGAGCGGACCCTCCAGACCCTCGAGGATATGTTGAGGGCGTGCATTATTGACTTTGGTGGGAGTTGGTATTCCCACCTACCGCTTGCAGAATTTGCCTACAACAACAACTATCATTCCAGTATTGGCTCCCCGCCTTTTGAGTTGTTGTATGGTCGGAAGTGTAGAACCCCAGTCTGCTGGGGTGAGATTGGGCACAAAGTGATGGGACGGACGGAGGTAGTTCAGCAAACTACCGAAAAGATACAACAGATCAGACAGCGTTTGCAGACCGCTCAGAGTCGGCAGAAGAGTTATGCCGACAGACGCCGATCTGAGTTGGAATTTCAGGTGGGTGACATGGTACTCCTGAAGGTCTCACCCCGGAAGGGTGTGATCCGTTTCAGAAAAAGGGGAAAACAGGGTCCTCGTTTTATTGGGTCGTTCAGGATCATTGCCAGGGATGGCAAGGCAGCTTATAAGCTGGAGGTTCTGGAAGAACTTAGCCGGATTCATAGCACGCTCCATGTTTTGCAATTGCAGAATTGTATCATGGACCAGGAGGTAGTGGTATCATTGGATGACATTCAGGTCGATGAGTGCCTGAATTATGTGGAGGGGCCGGTGGCCATTTTGGACAGGAAGAAGAATATCCTTCGGAACAAGGAAATACCCTTGGTGAAGGTGCAGTGGGAACATCAGAGGGGATCCGATTGGACATGGGAGCCGAAGGCGAAGATACGTGAGCATTACCCGACATTGTTTATTCCAGCAGACTTCAAGGGCAAAGTCTAGTTCAAGTGGGGGAGAATTGTAACGCCCCGATTCCCAGGTATCATTTAAATAAGAATTTAATTGGTTTCAAGGCTTACTCGATGAGTTGGTTTCCCTACTCGTCGAGTAGCAACAGGTTTGATACGCATGTTTAGTGACCTACTCGCCGAGTCCATGAAGGGACTCGGCGAGTAGGAGCTGGCAGATGAAACCCTAAATCCCGGGGTTTTGCACCCTATTTAAAGGAGCCTCAGCCTCCTTTAGCCTCTTTACAGTCTTTGAGAAGTTCAGCAAAACCCTAATTCAGGTGGTACTCTTCTTGGTTTGATTTAATTCTTGCAACGAAGGTTGGCTAGGAGGGAAAAGCTTGAATTGCAAAGGAGTTGAAGCAAGGAAGGTGTGGGAAGCAGAACTTACCTCAGCTAGCATCTTCTGGAGGTATCAACTTGCAATCTTTACTTCCTTTTCCTTCTAGATCTCTTTTCTTTTGGTTAAGTTTTAGGGTTTTATGGATTTTGAGTTGATATGGGGAGCTATGGGCTAGATCTGAAGTTGTAACTTCAGATCCGAACCCTTCCTAAGCCCTAGAGCCATAAAGTTGCAGGTATGGGGGTGATTGAAACCCTCCTTGTGCATGAAACCCCATTAAGAGATTAGAATTGCCATTAAGAGCCTTTTTAGCCATGCATACATGTAAAGTTTTCAACTTTACATGAAAATCATGCTCTAGAAACTTGGATCTGTAATTTGGAGCCATTGCATGGCTTAAATGAGTTTGTATGGGTTAAGGACTGAAGGAACTCGGCGAGTCACAAGTTTGACTCGGCGAGTCATATGAATATGGGCTTGAACTCGATGAGTTGGATGACCAACTCGGCGAGTCCGATGAAGATTGTCATAGACTCGGCGAGTTGTATGAACAACTCGACTAGTCGGATGAGTTTTCTCCAGGATATGTATGTGTGTGTATCCATCGAGTTGCAAGAAGGAAACTCGACGGGTGGCTTAAAAGTGTGATCAAGAATCGGAGGAACTCGACGAGTCACCTCGATGAATCGGCAAGTTGGATAGTGCTTCAAGGAACTTGACGAGTAGCCGAGGGTGCTCGGCGAGTTAAGGTCAACATGGACTGTTGACCTTGACGGAGGACTTTGACTTTGGCCAGGGGTTTACTAGTGGGTTATGGAGTACCTTATAAGGTTAAGGACTTATGAGTATATTGTAGTATGGTAATAGGTGGTGGAGCCTGTGTCAAGTGACCCGGGAGTTGGAGTTTATCTTCCGACTTGACATCTGTAAGGTGAGTTATGCTCACTATATCGATAGGGTCTAAGGCACCAAGGTCGACCCTTTAGTTGTTATCGTTATGGTATGCTACATGTGGATATGATCCGTTAGATCAGAATCAAGATAGACTATATGTTATGTTCTTATGATCCGTAGGGATTGATACTTTAGTGACCTGCTAGGTCAGTGCTCTAGTTATGAGAGATTGCTATGTTTGGTAATAAGTGAGATAGATATGTTCGATGTTCTGTATATGCTAGTAAATGTTTGTTATGTACACATGGTTATTTGCTTGTTGCATGGGTTGAGGCGGTCCTGCTTTGTGTTGAAGGCCAACACACCCTAGGAGCGGTCCGGGAAGACTGTAGGCCCACGTGGCGGTCCAGTCATGCTGAAGGCTCGATGTAGATCCAATTGGACCGTAGGCGTTGTAGGGCGGTCCAGTCAGGCCGATGGCCCAGTATGCTTGTTGATTAATTGGTTATTACAGATATGGTATTATCAGTGTGGTGTTGGTATTTTAGGGGTAGCTCACTAAGCCCTCGAGCTTACAGTTTGTAGTTTATTGTTTCAGGTACCTTAAGAGTTCATGGCAAGGCAAAGGCGTGACCGTACCGTTTCTCATCCTTATGATCTGGCTTTTGGGACACTATGATTGAATAATGATTTGAAAACACTTTTGTAAACAGTTACTATTTGGTTTTATTTATGCTTGAAAAGTTTAAATTTGGCGTAAAATTTTCGGATGTTACAACATCGAGAGTGTCATGCGGGTTTGTATGGCTATTCACGTCTTGTTTATGATCATCGACATCTCAGTCACAAAAGTGAGACTATAATCTGAGATTAAGCAAGTCATAGATAAGATTCAATGAATGTCAAAATATATAGGAGTTTCATGAGATTGAAATTGGTAAAAACTTGACCTAACTATTATACACTCGCAATTAGATTACGACATCCCTCTTCAAACTTCGAATCGAAAATATGAATCCTAGACTTAATTTAAAATTGGGTTAATAATTAAGCATTAAATAGTCATATTTATTTTTTTCTCTCTTCGGTTAGATGGAAATCCTCTCTTACTTCCTCACGTACTTTCATATTACAACTTCTCTGTCACGCCCCCGAACAAGACGGCGGAAGCGTCCGAGGGCTCGTGTGACTTAAATTGAATATCATCACAATGAATATACGTGAATCATAACATAAACATCACCATGCATCAATATAATACAACTGGAGTTGTTCACATCAAGTACATTGTTTTAACATTACAAATCCATAACATAAATTGTTTGATAGTTTTCAAAAGCACAACACACTAGCATACTCGGTACTACGCCTCGGCTTACCTGTTACCTGAGAATACAAGTTATTTTGAAAACGGTAAACATATGGAATGTTGGTGAGTTCATAAGTAGGTTTGATATGCAAATGTTTTGTGTGGT
Organism: Lactuca serriola; assembly: GCF_051521515.1. Taxonomy (NCBI): domain Eukaryota; kingdom Viridiplantae; phylum Streptophyta; class Magnoliopsida; order Asterales; family Asteraceae; genus Lactuca; species Lactuca serriola. The sequence continues at coordinate 308,064,593 of NC_136410.1, read as the reverse complement.
TTGAACGAAAACAACCCAGAAAATCCGATATTTTCTGAAAAGACCATTGTTTATAAAAAGTGTGAAGATCCGTAAATATATGCATGATGATTTCAAAACGTGTATAAAAAAAACTATATTAAAAGTACAAGTGAAAAATGTTGAACTTCCCCGGAAAACCTGATGTTTTCCGAAAATAAAAATATCATATAACGGTTCGAATTGTTATCCCTTCACGTGAATGCTTTTGACTTACCTTGATTACGTGATTTATATTAGATTTATTTATGTGAGTCGTTATAATCATGCATGATGATGACTAGTTTGTCTGTCTTAGCACTCTGGTGAACGTCGGAATTGATCTTAAGATTTTGTCACCCTAGACTGGCCGAGTCTAACTGTAGTGAACAACTAAGGTATGGGGGAGTCAGCCCCATATAGATCTATACAGAAACTCTCGCTCTCCCTCCAGGAGACTTTGATTATAACTATAGACTACGACCGACACACGTTGGTGCCACACGTTATTAGTCACTAAATCCCAATTGACTTTGATTACTATTGATTATCGACCTCTATTTGTTTACTTGGACCTTACTAGCAGTACTAATGGGCCACTAAGGCCCAATAGCACTTAAAAGCCATTGAGGGTCCCTTAAATATGAAATTGGGTCGTAGAAGGCCCAATAACATTTATTATTATTCCTTGGGCCCAAAATCATGTTAGCCATGATTGGACTTTCAAGCCCAAAGTTTTGATTGTTTACTTGTTTTAGGAATTGTATAATTGTTGGAAGGTTTGATTTGGACGATTGATATATTTGTATCGACACGAGACCGGTCGATTTGTTTATAACGATATTTGGATTATACGTATGTTCATCTCTTTATTTTCATGAGTTGTAACTTTTGGTATTTTTTTTGACTCAAATATCTTACAAATAAAATAATTGGTTCAAAATGTTGGTTTGACCCCTTTTTAGCCCTTTTTTTTAATAAAAATAACAATTTTAGTCCTTTATACAAAAAAAAGACATTTTAAGCCCTTAAATCATTTTCTTGACACATTTGACCTATAGACTTACTCAATTGATATTTTTAGCTCAAAACTTATTCTTTGGCAGTTTCAGCCCTTCCAGAAAAGTGTTTCTCGGTTAAAGCCCAAACTTTTGCAACTTTTACAGTTTTGTCCCAAAATCCAAAAACTTTGCATTTTTGATCCTTTTTGGAAAAGAAAAGCATTTTAACCCCTGAAATAGTCCTTTTTAACTTTTTATCCCCTGTTTTGAGAAAAATTATCATTTCAGCCCCTTGAAAATCAAGTTTTTCGCAATTTTGGGCTTAGTGGGTCGAAAAGCCCAAAAATTGGCCCTTTAAGCTACAATTTACATTTCAAGTCCTTTGAAGAGCATAACATCCATAAAAACATTTATTGTAACTGTTTTGACTCCTTTGATCCCTAAGAAAACCATGAATGGCAATTTTAACCCAACTTTTGTTTATTTGACAATTTAAGCCAAAAAATTGGTTTTATGTTACAATATGTTGATTTTAATCTTAGATGGTATTTTTATTGACTTGTTTAGTGTAGTATACTTTAGATAATGTTTGTTTTCCTTCTTATGTCATGGATCTCGAGATTTCTTTCCTTTTTGTTTACATAATCAACACATCAGCACAAAAATTCACACATACATACATGAAATCATACATACCATACACATACACATAGATCTACACATTTTACTTGTATTCTCCCCCATTAAAATTATAAAAACCAAAAAGAGAGGGGTATGAACTCACCTTGAGTTTGTGGGTTCGGTTAAGAAGAAGAATGGAAGAAGTTTGATGCTATTCTTAGCCTAGCAAGATTCTTGGAGGATCTTTGGCTTAGATGAGTTCTAAGAGGCAAGATCACAAATTTGAATAGATTAAGAGAAGATTTTTGATGAAATGAAGTAGTTAGATCATGGATTTAAGCATCAACTTACCTTGAATGATGATTTTTTTGGAATAACCTCCTTGAAAAGCTCTTAATCTCGAAAATTTGATGAAGAGGAGTGAAGGTATTATTCAGAGAGTTTGTTTTAAAAGTTGGATATAATGTGTGTGTGGGTGTGTGTCTTCGTCCGAGGATAGAAAGGAGAGGGAGAAAGAGAGATAAGTGAAGTGATGGTGTGCATGGAAGTATGTGATGGTGCATGGATGACCAAAATATAATAAGGAGGTGGCTAACCCTCCTTATTTCATCAATTTCCAATTTCTTTTGTTTTCCCTCTTGGGCCTAGAAAGAGAAAAAAGAGAAAAAGATTTGGGCTTTGAGTGCTTAAATCCAAGATATGGGCCCAATACACATGAAAGAATGAGTTTTATGGTCATTTAGGGCTAATTAAGTTAGGTATTGCCCAATAAGGTCCATTATGGTATTTTATTTCATTCTAGGCCCAATATGGCCCAAATTATTAAAATAAATGGAAGTGGGTCCAATTAAAGCCCATTTAAGAGTTCTAAGTCCAAAATAGTCAAATTGGAAGCTTATTGGCCAATTAGGCCCAATGAGGAAGTCCTAGTCCTAAATAGACTTAAACCGGGATTTCTAGGGTTTCCAATTCTTTGTTGACTATTTGCAGTGCTTGTATAAAGTGTTTGATGGAAGCTTTGCTGTTATTAAATAAGCATCATACATGCTTTCACATTTTTTTGGTTCACAATTGTTATCCTTGTTGTTGTTACAAGGCATCTAAATTCTTAGTTGTGACATCATCCCCCCGTTAGAGGGAATTTCATCCCGAAATTCTTTTGAAAGGTAGATTTGAGAATGCGAGAATAGGTGAGGGTACATCTGCTTCATCTGGTCTTCGTGTTCCCATGTGAATTTTGGCCCACGCTTCGTGTTCCACCGTACCTTCACAATCGGAATGTGATTTTGTTTAGTACGCTTCACCTCCTTGTCCATGATTTCGACTGGTTCTTCGACGAACAGGAGATTCTCGTTGATTTCTATTTCTTCAAGGGGAATGAAAAGGGTTTCTTTGGATAAAGACTTTTTCAAATTGGAAACATGGAACATAGGGTGTACACAGCTGAGATCAGCGGGTAGCTGCAGTCTATACGCCACTAGACCGATTCGAGCAAGAATCTTGAAGGGTCCGATATATCGTGGATTCAACTTTCCCCGTTTTCCAAAACAAATAACCCCTTTCCATGTAGAGACTATTAACAACACCCGATCCCCAACTTGAAACTCCAAGGGATTCCGCCGTTTATCAGCGTAGCTCTTCTGTTGGTCGCGTGATGCTTGTAGTCGAGCTCTGATTTGAACTATCTTTTCCGTTGTTTCACCTATGATCTCCGGTCCTGTTAACACATTGCCTGATGTGTAACATCCGGATTTCTAGGTATATTATTTTATTCATTTATTTTGAGTTAAGGGAGGAACTTGGCGAGTTGATGCTTAGACTCGCCGAGTAGGACCGCGGGTTCTTATCAGGATTGGAGACCGGACTCGACGAGTCAACTCGTGGACTCGGCGAGTCCACGCTGTTAAGTGAAACCCTAATTTCTCGGGTTTGGAATCAATTGAAAGGCTCTTATAGCCTTCAGTTCCGGCTACCAGACCCCAGAGAGAAACCCTAAGAGAGCTAGAACGTTTGTTAGGAAGGAGAGGCCATTTTTAATCCTTGTGTTGGTGTTCTTGCAAGAAGAAGGTGACCAAGGCAAAAGGGAGTTGAAGAGGGTGCTATTCTGTAGATTTCAGAGCCTAGGGACTTCATATTTGAGGTATAGATTCGATCCTTCTTTAGTTTTGGTGTTAACCTTTGGAGTTAGGGTTTTCTAGACCCTTTAGAGGCTTGATTGGATGAGCATTTGGTCCCTTCTCATATCGAGGCTTTAGATCTGGATCCAAAGAGGTCCAGAGACCTTAACGCTTTGATCTTTATGATTGATATTAGGGGTCATGAGCTTAGGATGTCATATTTGAGGTTATTCATCCAAATAGAGCCTTTGGGCCTTTGCATGAGCATCAAGATCTGAACTTTACGTAATTATCATGCTTGGGAAGGTCATATCCATGGATTAGAGGAACAGATCTGACCTCTAGAGGTCATTTGAGTTTGGGCATAGAATGAACTCGCCGAGTCCAAGAACAGACTCGACGAGTAGGATTAGGTTCCCCGAGAATCATTAAGTTGGTGACTCGCTGAGTTGGGGAAATGACTCGACAAGTTGGGTCGGGTTTCCCGCAATTCACAATCAGTGATGATTTGAAGAGTGGAGGGTTGACTCAGTGAGTCAAGTGAGGAACAGGAGTGTGAAGGACACGCATGGACTCGCCGAGTCACATTTGTGCACTCGACGAGTTTGGTCAAGGTTTGACCGTTGACTTTTGTTGACTCTTAGGGATTGGTCAACAATTGGACTTGTGGACCGTTTGAAGGGTAAAATGGTCTTTTAGCCTTCTTAGAGGACATGTGAGGATCTAGTATAGCCTGGAGAGCCGTTATTGATTGAGATGATTGTTTATGTGTTTAGGCAGAGGCTAGATCAGTGTTTACGCGAGCGAGAGATTACCGAGACATCCGAGGTGAGTCTTCTCACTATACTTTACCTTGAGTGGTAACCAGAGTTATGTGACAGAGTATCTTGTATGCTATTTATGTGATGTGTTGCGCTACATTATTTCTATGTGATTTATGCTGTGTGTATTCCAGAGTTAGGATCGGAAGGTCCACAGAGTTAGGACCAGAGGGTCCACAGAGTTAGGGCCAGAGGGCCCACAGAGTTATAGCCTCGAGTGACTAATATGTGTTATATGTGGTATTTTGGGGAACTCACTAAGCAATCATGCTTACAGTGTTATGTGTTTCATGTACTTGTGACGATCGCGGGAAGGCGCCAGCATGATTCGTACACACACGCGAAGTTTTATATGTTTTGATCTTGGGATATGTTTTATGAATTGAGATGTGATACATTGAGATTTTTATAATAATTATGAATGGAAACGTGTTTTGAAAATGTGAAAAAAATTGTTTAAATATTTACGGTGATACAAGTTGGCATCAGAGCCTTGGTTTGAGGGATTCGGATGCACCTTCGGGCGTATCTGAACTCAAACTGAGGATTTGAGGAAAATTTTCTATTATAGAATAATTTTCAAGAGTAAGAGAGTTTTGAGACAAACAGAACAGAGTCGTGTGTACGATCAGCCAGCGCCCGAACGGTGATTTCCCAAAAATACCCTTACAATAAGTGTTATGAGATATGTTATGCTATGTTATATGATGAGTTATGTTATGCATGCTAGAGTAGACTAGGTATTCTTATTAGGACTAGAGTGGCCTGATTTGTGATGACTTAGTCTAGAAGTTTTGCTGCTAGGGAAGCTTGAGAGTGATTAGATAGCAGCGAGGAGTTTATGAGAGATCTGCTAGAGAATGGCCTATGATTATTGAGAGTAGAGTACATGAGATTTGGCACTCTGGGAGGAGGACTTAGGGTGAATGTTGATGCAGTGTGGACAGTAGTATTGGGCCCGTACTACTGGAGACACTGGATCAGTGCGCAGTCCATGTAAGAATCTTGGGGGTACCAGAGGTCAAGTAGGGTTGAGTTATCGAGTGTGAGTATACTCGAGCGAGTCCCTGATATTTTCTTATGTTGTATTTCAGAAACATCAAGGTCAGGACACGCCTTACACCAGAGAGCAGCGGTGCTAGTGATGAGGAGATCCGTAGGATCATTCACGAGGATGTGGTTGTGGCCATCAGGGCAGAGATACCAGAGATGTTTGGGTCTTTCAAGACCACTCCGATTGAGACTTTTGATGAGCGATACGCTGGTCTTTCTGATGCTGCTATTGCTGCGGCCACCGCTGCCAGGCCGTAGGGGGGGTGACTCGTTGCTGTATCGGGAGTTCAGCAACACGAAGCCACCAGAGTTTGATGGGACACAGGATCCTATTGCAGCAATGAGGTGGATTTTGGACATCGAGGGGTGTTTCTACACATGTTCGTGTCCAGAGCATTGGAGGGTCAGGTTCACGCTGAACCAGCTTCGCTTGGGAGCGAAGGACTGGTGGAAGTTTGTGACGGCACACTTTTCGTTTGCTGAGCTTGTTGCCTTGACCTGGGAGAGGTTCACTGCTATGTTCCGTGATGACTACGTTCACCTGGTGGAGAGGGAGCGTTTGGCATAGGAGTTTCTGACCCTCAAGCAGGGTACTGAGTCTGTTATAGTGATCACCAGGATGTTCCACGAGAGGGAAATGTTCTGCCTGGAGCACGTGTCTTCCGAGCAGGCATGTATGAGTCGGTATCTGAGTATTTTGAGGAGGGATATACGGGAGTTCATGGCGAACTCCTCGTACCGGACATTTTCCGATCTTCAGGAAAATGCTCGGAAGAGGGAGATAGTGTTGGAGACTCACGCCAGGGAGGAGGCGGAGTCTCAAGGGAGGGATTGGCGACCGGCACAGTCCCAGCCGGCAGCCAAGCGGGCAAAGCTCGCCGATTCCAGACCAGGGAGCCAGAAGGGCCGCACTTGTGGCAAGTGCGGCAAGGGTCACGATGGGGTTTGTAGATTAGGGTCTTGCTACAAGTGTGGCAAGGAGGGGCATATGGCTAAGGATTGCCCCAAGGGGTTCGCAGTCTGTTTTCACTGCAACCAGACCGTACACCGGAAGGCAGAGTGTCCGCAGCTGCGGGGGTCAGCGCATGTAGCATCTCAGGGATCTACCCCTGCTACTGTCAGAGCTATAGAGAGCCGGCCGGTGAAGGCCGAGGCACCGAAGGGACGAGGGAGAGCCTTCCAGTTGACTGCGGAGGAGGTCCGCACAACACCCGACATTGTGGCTAGTATGTATACTTTCATGTATTTATTTTTATATTGAGATATTGTGCTTATATTATGATATGCGTAGGTACTTTTCTTGTGAATTCTGTACCTGCCTTGGTGTTATTTGACTCGGGTGCGAGTCGGTCTTTTGTATCTTTAGCTTTTAGTCAGCACATCAGTCTTAGTCGAGAGGTGTTGAGTCGACCTCTAAGAGTTTCCATAGCTGACGAGAGGGCAATGTATGCCAGTGAGGTGATTCGAGGATGTGTACTCGAGATCTTCGGCGTTGCGTTTCCTATTGATCTGGTCCCGATTACGAAGGGGGATGTCTCTATTATCGTGGGCATGGACTGGTTGAGTAGGTTCGGATCGGTTATTGACTGCGAGCGACAGCTGGTGACCATACGAGATCCTAGTCGGGGAGTTCTTACGGTGTACGACGAGGGTACCCGTCCTCGTTCAGCGTTTTGTTCGGCTGCTAGAGTGAGGTAGAGTCTACAGTAGGGCTGTAGTGGGTTTTTGGCTTACGTGATGGATACGAGAGTTGATTTAAAGAGACCGTGGTCAATCGATTGTCCTGTCATTATTAACTCTTCTATCGGGATGTGGGAAATCACGAGCAAAATGCCCTGGCTCGTGGCAATTGAAACACCGAAGCTTTCCCTTGTTAAATCCAACTTTCTTATCAGCACTCATTCCCCAGTTATTCTTCCCTGTCTTTTTGGCAAATTGTTTTGCCCTAAAGACTGCCATGGCAATTTGCCACGTGATATCCATCTCCTCAACGTCCTCAGGATGAATTTAATCAAGATCTGCAAATGACAATTGAGGTGGAAGCTCCCCGGCTACGAGTGCATTGTAGCAATTAACTAGCCCTGCTGTAAAGACAAGGTTTTCATCACCCTCCTTTCCTTTTGAAGAGGAAGCCACATTTGAAGATGAAGCAGCTTGAGTAGACACGAATGATTGATTTTGTGGGTAGGGCATGACTAATGCAGAGGAAGCCGATGGATGGGAGAGTGTCTGAGCTTGAGGAGAAGCATTATGAGATAAACCTGCAGAAGAATAGGAGAAGGAGGAAAGAGCATTGTTAGTTGAAATGCCAAGATTGGTAGCTGAGTAGGAGTTCACATGATTGATCTCTCGCTGCTTGTCATCAATATCACATGCTTTGATGATAGCCATCACTTCAGCTAGAGAAAGGCGATTGAGATCCTTAGTCTTCTTAATGACCGCTACATTCATGTCCCAAGATTTTGGGAGGGCATTTAGCAGCTTCTTATTTATTTCCGACTTTGTATAGAAGATCCCTACCACAGTCATTTCCATATTAAGAGTTGTGAACCGCTGCAGTTCAGCCTCAAGAGTCTCTCTAGGCACATAGTTAAACATGTTGAATCGTTGCCTCAACATATCTTGGCGACTCTCTCGCATGTCTTCATTTCCCTCATATACCTCAATAAGGGCTTCCCACAGTGCTTTAGTAGAAGTATACTCTCTGAACCCTTGAGCAATGTCTGGAGATAGGGCCATAGTCAAAATGGCCAATGCCTTTTCCTGTTCTTCTACACTCTCAAAATCTTCATCAGTGTAGTTCTCAATCTTCTTGTCAACCACCTGCCCCCCAACTGTAGTGGTGATTCAGACTAAATCCTTTATGACACATTTCCAAATCATGAAGTCTATCATCTTTATGTATTTTTTAATTCTATATTTCCACTCAGGGAACCCATCAGCAAACATAAGCCTTGGAATTCGCATGGTGGTGTCCATGACAGCATCGAGCTCTTGAAAATGGTTTTGATTTTGTGATTCCATTTTTATTTAAGTTAAAATTAATTAAGAATTAAAGGTGAATTAAAATTAACTATTAAAAGAAATTTAATTTACTGCTGAAATAATAGTTTACTGTTGGAAGTCGTTTGCAGCCGTAAACTATCAGTTTGCGGCCGTAAATCTAATGAATTTTCGTTTCAAAAACTTTAACAGTAATTCAAGAAATTAATTTATTTTACTTTCAATTAATTTATTGTACTTTCAATAGTTCAATGTGGTTAAAATACGGTCTTCAAGATTAGCCGACTTGCACCAAAATAGGGTTTACGGCCCAAGAATCTAGACTTCACGGTTGATGAATTTGACGGGTTTGCGGCCGTGAACTTAGTGTTTACGGCCGTAAGCTCAGACCGAGGACACAGAATCTTTGATTTTTGGATGAAACAATGCATCCGCTTTTCTGAAACGCGAACTAGCAACAAATAAACGACTATAGAATGCCTTTGACGCCGGTCTTGCTTTGATACCAATTGTAAGGTCCAAAATCGGATCTTACCAGTGATCAAAAGCACACAACAATCACACAAAACGAAATAATAAGCAAAGATGTAACAAACCAAGCTTGCATACGTTTTATAACCTTAAACGTCTGATACAACTTGGTAGGAACCGCAAATACTAAAGGCATCAACTAGCAATACGTCTGACACAACCCTATATATATAGACACCCAAGACCGTGAGCAGTTTACGGTCGTAAGGTGTTTACGGCCGTAAACTCAGTTACAACCATAAACTGACAAAAACGCTAATTACAAACGTACCCCTATCACTATCTGCAACACCTAGACCAAACCATTATTCTAAGCCCTTCAAATTCTTTCTGGAAAGAGAAGTTCCATCAGATTTGAAGTTACAACGGAAGTCTCTTGGTTCATGAACTCTCTTTCCACCAGAGTTAGAGGAGTAGCAACAGCATCAGGGGAAGGTTGTTTAGGAGAAGACTCAAAAGAATCAGTATGAACATAGGACACCATTGGGGGATCAGAAGAGACCAGAGGTGGTCTATAGACAACTTCCTCCTCTTCATCTTCAATAATGATCTTCGAACTAGATGTAGATCTTGCTTGATTATCTAAAGACACATTGAAGGGTTTGAAAAGAGATGTGTAATCAAATAGCCAATCTGGACCCACTCTAGCGTCTGTCTCATTCTCTTCAAGCCAACGAACATCCAAAGACTCCACAATATGTTTTGTCTTCTTATTATAAACCATGTATGCAGTTCGAGTAGCATATCCAACAAAATAACAATCATCGGCTTTTGCGTTGAATTTGGGGTTGGATTCCAAGTAGAGAAGGGTGCAAGGGCAGCCAAACACTTGGAAATGGCTGATAGATGGATTGTGTCCGTATAGAATTTCGTACGGTGTTTTCATTTTGGCTTTGTTGATCAGCACGCGATTCTAAACGTAGCACGCCATGTTAATCGCCTCCGCCCAAAAGAACATAGGAAGTTTGGAATCACAAAGCATCGTTCTTGCAGCATCTTTAAGAGTTCAATTCCTACGTTCGACAACACCATTTTGTTGTGGTGTGCGAACAGAACTGAATTGACGCACGATTCCTTTCTTAGTGCAAAAATGGTCAAGAATAGCGTTCTTGAACTCTGTTCCGTTATCAGTACGCAACGCTTTTACTTGGTTGTTGGTCTGATTCTCGATCATTACAATGAACCTTTTGATGAGGTCAGCGATCCTAGCTTTGTTGGACAGAAAGAAAACCCAAGTGAACCGAGAGTAGTCGTCTATCACAATGAGGCAGTATGAATTGCGATTGATGCTGAGAACGTTAACCGGACCAAATAAATGCATATGTAATAGCTCGAGCACTTGACTAATGGAGTTGATCTGCTTTGGAAGGTGTGGTTTCCGATGATGTTTTCCTTGAGCACAGGAAACACATTTTTCAAATGTAATGAAATCTCTTACAAGTAGACCTCGGACCAGTTCGTTCTTTGCAAGCCGATTCAGGTTCTTTGCATTAGTGTGACCGAGACGACGATGCCACAAAATCGCATTTTGTTCTGAGACTTTGGAGAATAGACAAGTGACTTCGTCAGGGATATTATTGTTCATGTCTATGATGTAGGCATTCCCATCCCGCTTAGATTTTACAAGAATCCACTCTTCCGGAATGACAATGCCTGACTTTGATATCAGATATTCTTTATCTGTGAAATGAGTTGAATATCCCTTGTCACAGATCTGGGACACGCTCAACAGGTTGTGTTTCAATTTAGGTGCATAGTTAACATTCTCAAAATTCAGCACTCCATTTGAAATTGTTCCCTTTTGAGTTATCTTTCCTCCTTCGCCTCCCGCAAAAGAGACATATCCCCCATTAAATGTCTAAATGTTGTGCAATTGGGATATATCTCCAGTCATGTGCCAGGAGCAGCCGTTGTCGACATACCAAGGTCTAGCGACATTCCTCCGCATCTGTCCATGCACGATGAGCGGAATTGTTTAGATTTGGGGACCCAGGTCATCACAGTCCTGAGTTTACCCTTCACTTTCATAGATTTTTCATTTGATTTTTCGTTTCATGAGATTTCGAGGTAAATGGTGACTGTTCTGAATTCAGTTTAGGTATCCACTGAAAGTTAGGTTTTGAAAATTTATTAGTTTGCTTCGAGCCGGTGGATTTTCTACTCGAAGAGTTTGAAGATCCATTCCTGCTTTTTGACAAAATCAACTTGGGCTTGGCCTGAGTTGATTTTGGCAAACTATTGTTGAATTTATGAAAAACCTGTTTATTCTTTAGAAAATTGGTCATTTTCTTATTTGGTTTTGTGTTTAAGTCACTATTTCGAGAACGAGTTCAGGGGAATGTTCTAGTTAAAGATCATCCCCGAAATTCATTCTCTCCTCTTCTTGATGCGTAAGATACAAACATTCAATTCAAACAGTTTCTTGCAATATGTCCAGCAGTGCCACAGTTAACACAGGTTTGTTTCCTATCAATGATTTTGGCACTGCTATTGACAGATTTCTTTCGTTTATTGTTGTTTCCAAACAGTTTCTTGCAATATGTCAATCAGACATAGAAACATTAGCAAGCACATTATTATCAGTTGCAGTCTTATTAAAGTAAACAATACCACCAGACACAAAGTTGTCTAATTTCGAGTTTAATGTGGACTCATTGCATAAAATAACACCAAACTTTGACACATCATTATCACTAGACTCAAGAACATCAAACTTTTCATCTCTTTGCTCCCCCTGAGCTATAGACTTATCTACACTCAAATTGGAAACGTTAGTACCCAAAACCTTATCATTTGACTGTATTGTTTGCTCAGAAGCTGACTTTCCATATACCATGTAAGATTCTCTATCAGTTTCTTCTTGAGACAAGGGAATAGCAATGTAGTTATGATTGAAGGGAGGGGGGACACTCTCAAATCCTAATCCAACTTTTATCTGATTTCCATGAGTGATATCTCTCCAGTGCATTTGTCCCTCAATCATTTTTGCAATTGTTTCAATTGACCCATCATATTTTTTAAAATTAAATTCAGCATTTTCAAAACGTGTTTTCAATGAGTCAAGTTTAGCGGACACAACTTCAAATTTTCGTTTGAGATGATCATAATTCTCACATTTGTTGTTGTAGCCTTCTTGCAATTTCCTAAAATCCTTTATTTTATTTTCTAGTTGAGTTTTTAAGGGCTTTTGGTTTTTCCTAAGTGTGTATCCCTCATATTTCAAGTCCTCGTTCTCTCTCCTGATTAATTTTATTGATTCTCGCAAATATTTAATAGTTTTAGCGCAAGATGGAGAACAACCATATTCACTTACCTCGGGCTTGGATGGCTCAGAAGTAGTTTGCACCATGAAGGCAAACTGGAGATTCATCCTTTCTTCTTCGAGATCTACCTCCGTCTCTTTCTCCTTGCAATTCTCGATCTCGGCCAAAAAAGTATTTTCAGGTCCTGAGATATTCAGGGCTAGAATTTGATCTTCCCAATCAAAGGATTGGGCCACCATCGCCAAATTTGCAGATTGATTTGTTGATGATGATCCTTTGTTGTTGTTGTTGTGGACATAGGTAACTGGCACCACGGTTCAATCAGAATTTTCCCTTTTTTCATGCTTTGGACATTCCCTAACAAAATGCCCTGGCTCATGACAGTTGTAGCAGCGAAGTTTGCCTTTGTTAAACCCAACCTTTTTGTAAGAATTTACACTCCAATTGTTTTTACCAGTTTTCTTGGAGAACTGCTTTGCCCTGAACATAGCCATGGTCATTTGCCAGGTTATATCCATTTCTTCTATATCTTCAAGATGAATTTGATCAAGATCCGCAAACGAAAGTTGTGGAGAGAGTTCTCCAGCCATGAAAGCATTATAGTAGTTTACCAAACCTGTAGCAAGAGCCATATTTTCTTCCTTTTCTTTCATGTTTGACATCTAAGAGCTGAAAACATGAGACTGAGAAGGTACAACGTTAGATGATCCAGCATTGGGATTAACTTGTTGAGGCATGATTTGAGGTTGAGAGACTTGAACTTGTTGCATGGAAAGATGAACATAGGGTGTAGGTTGGATCGATTGATGAGTCAGGAAGGGTTGAACTTGTGGAACATGTGTGTTGGAGTAACTTGAGGAGCTTGTGCAACTATGAAGCTTGAAAAAGCATTGTTGTTTGAGGTTTGGATCCCTAGATTTGCAGTGGAATAAGAATTAACATGATTAATCTCCCTCTGCTTGTCATCAAGATCACAAGCTTTGATGATAGCCATTGTTTCTGCCAAACTCAGCCTGTTTAAGTCTTTTGTTTTCGTAATCACTGAGACATTCATGTCCCAGGATTTTGGAAGAGAGTTTAACGATTTCTTATTGATTTCTGATCTTGTTACTGAAACACCTGCATAACTCATTTCTGTAGTGAGAGTAATGAACCTTTGGAGCTGATTCTCAAGAGTTTCGCCCAGGACATAGTTGAACATGTTGAACTTTTGTCGAAGCATGTCCTGACTACTCTTCTTCATATCCTCATTACCCTCATAGACTTCGATTAGAGATTCCCAAAGTGCCTTCGCAGATGTATACTCACGGAAACCCTCAGCAATTTCTGGAGATAATGCCATTGTAAGCATAGCAAGGGCTTTCTCCTGTTCTTCAGCTCTTTCGAAATCCTCATCCATATAATTTTCAATTCGTTTTTCGACAGTGACTTCATCCACTACTGTAGTGATTTGAATTGGTCCTCTAAGTATACTACGCCGAATCTTGAAATCTTTCATTTTAATATACTTTTCAATTCGGTATTTCCATTCTGGAAAACCTTCAGCATTCAAAAGTCGAGGAATCCGAGAAGTTGTTCCCATGATGGAGTCAAGCTCTTGATGTACTGTTATGTTTTGAGATTCCATGATTAAAACTTTGAACAATTTGAATGATTGAAACCGCACACACAATCTTCACAATTAACCGTACACTCAATAACACACATAACCGCACACAAAGCAGCAAACCATACACGTAGCAGCAAACCGTACACATAGCAGTAAACCCAATCGCACACGCAGCAGCAAACTTAACCGCACAAGCAACAGCACACTCAACCGCGCACACAACAGCAAACTCAATCGCACACACAACAACAAGCTCAACTGCACACACAACCGTACTCCTTCAAAGTTCCAACCGCACACCTTCAAAGAACTTCAGCCGCACACTCAAAAATACTTCAATTGATACCGAATTGGCTCTGATACCAATTGTTAGTCCCAAAAACTATGGATCCAAATCAGTAATCAGTGAATTAATAACAATCAAAATAGAATGTAGTAGAAGTAGAAGAGAAATAACATCAAGCATGCACACATATATAGCTCATAAATGTCAAGTACACCTTGAAAGTACACACAGATACATCACTGTTCATTCGACACTCAGTTCTGACACACTGACACAAACTAAAGCTATTTATACCACCTGTAGCAGCACACAAGACTGCAGCTCCACACACAGGAACGGCAGCACACACTCACAGCTAAGCTATCACACACCCCAACATCCTATAAAGACCTATACAAAAAAATTCCTAGCCCAAACCATAAAATCATTGTCACACCCCAAAACTATGAACGGCGGAAATGTTCTAGGGCGGAGGACGTCATGTATAGTATCACAACAATGAATAGTAGTAAACAAGCAACAACATCATCCATTGCATTAATAATATAATTTCATACAATTGTGTTCTGTCAAGTTATATAGACACCAAAAATACATATCAAAATAAAAGATGAGTCTTGAATGAACTCCATCTTCTCAAAACCTAGCACCTGTACCTGTCTACTGATGACCTGAGAATACAAGTTATTTTGAAAGCGAGTATCAACTTTAAATTTGGTGAGATCATAAGTATATTAGTGTCTACATTTGTATGAAAGCATTTGTAAGATGTTTTGTAAGATGTTTTGTAAAATTTTTGAACTCTCCTAGAAAACCCTATGTTTCCTACTAATTGTAGCCTTCTACCAAGGCATCTAGTATCTGTGCATGTGTCTCTTGTAAGAGTGTGTATTCTCCCAAGTCCGACTATCATTAACCAAAAATATAGTTTTTACATTACCGTGCATCGTGTGAATATTCACGAAGTGAATGTAATGGGAAAATATCATAGTACTGTAGTATTTGTAATAAGTGACTACTGCTATACTAACTACCTTAAACCAATTGATATTTAAAGTAACATGTGATCGACCTGTATCCTGCTACCGACTCTAGTAAAATGATGATGTAAGACGCTGTAAGAAATGACATTTGGCACCCGTAGACTTGCAAGTCCCACTGTAGCGAGCAGTAAGGTGTAGGATAGTCAATCCTGTATAGATCTATACGCAAAGTCATACGCTCCCCAATTAAGGAGATTCTGGATACAAAAACGGACATGGCAGGTAGTGCCATGCCTCGTTTAATGCCTCACATAACTACATGAATGTATATGAAATGAATGTGCTAGCTGTATTGTGTGTTCTTTCTCTGTCTTGCATGTATGTACTGTAATGTTCTGCGTGTGTTAGCTGTAATCTGTGTTCTCTCTCTATCTAGCATGTATAGTAATGTACTGTGTGTACTAGCAGTATTGTGTGCTCTCTCTCTCTATCTAGCAGGTATTAACTCATGAATGAACTGACTCATTGTATGATTCTTTGTTCTAGTAATAGTATTAGTATCTTCCTAAACTACCCCTATGGTAGTTTACTAGTAGTGTATGATCATGATTCTATACTCTTGCTACCCAAAGGTATGGAACTAATTGAAAGAAATTTTATAACTATATATGTATACAGGATATACAATTAATATTTAAACTACCTTCGGACGGATAACCAATGCTCTAAAGCCACATCCAAACAAGGAAAAGGAATTAAAGCGAGCTAGCCTTCCTAAGTCCTTTAAACATTACTTATATAACTATACATATATAGACAGGCATTTAACAATAAGTATAAAAGAGTTTAAGTAAAAGTATTTGACAAGTATAAGAGTTTGTAAAACAGTTTGAAGTAAAACAGTTTGGTAAATAGTTTGAACAGTAAGAAAACTATTGGTTTGGTAGTTATTAATCACATGTGATTGATATAATAACTATAAATATTCAACTTGTATCCCCCCCCCCCCATAAAAGCATTTAAAAACATTTAGACCATTGATTAAGGGGTATGAACTCACCTGTAGTGAGTGGTATGGATAAACTGATGAAACAGGATTGCTAGGTGTCAAGTGAAGACTTGTACACACAGAATGATCCTAGTTAACATATAAATACACATATATGTGTCCAATTAGTATTTATACAACTAATTAACAAAGTTAAGACATCCTAAGATAAGTTAAACACTTTATATATGTGTTATAATTCCCAAGGATTGCATCTAAGTGTTGTAGGACAAAGCTATTGGGTTTAGGGTTCAAAAGAACCCCTTTTTTGAGTTTACGGTTTTGTGACCTCAACTCATTGAGTTTATGGTTTTGTGACCTCAACTCATTGAGTTTACGGTCGTAAACCCATGATTTTATGGCCGTAAACTCATACTTCTTTGACCATTTGATGATTTGAAGCCTTATAAGTCCTTATAAGTGTTTCCACTTGAAGTATAAGCCTAAGGAAGAAGCTAGGGCACCATTTCCCTCCTTTGAGGAGTTTACGGCCCTAAGACCATTTCCCTTTAGTTTTACGGTTGCAAACCCTCATGGACTATGCTATTTTGATGTTTTCAAGTCCTTAACATATCAATGAAGGGATCCATGTTAGTTACTAAGGCATATGAAGGGACTAGGGTAACTTTGGCCCCTAAAGAAGGGTTTACGGTCCAAGGTGTTCTTGTACCGTACACACCTTTGATATTGGTGTTTTCTTGTGTTTTCTTGATGATATTGATGATTATAATAAGCTCTATGATACTCTAGGATAGAAGTACTTATAATATAGAAGCTTGAAATGAGCTAAAAGTCCAAGAACACTAGTGTGTGTTCTTGGTGAAACTTGAAGAATCAACCTTTTGGACAAATTTCATTGGTAGAAGTGTGTTAAATCACTAGATTAAGTGATATACTAACTTTAAAGGGCTAGAAACACTTACTAGATTGAAGATCTTGAAGAAAACTTGGATGATACTTGAGAGAGTTTAAGGTTTGCTCTTGAAAAGGTGGAAAAATGATATAAATGACTAAGTGTCACTTATATACCCCCTTCCTTGGGGTTTACGGCCGTAAACACCATTGTTTAGGTCGTAATCTCCAATATTTTTATGTGTCGGGACTTTATTGTTGCACAATAAACCCTAGTGCATCCTCTCTCCTGATATCTCTTAAAGTGTTAATCCTAAAATACTCAAACTTATTCTAAAAAGTCTGAAAATTAACAGCAACCGTTCTAACTTTTATTGACTTGATATGTTGTACAGAATAGAAATTTTGGGTTGTCACAATCATAGACCACCAATTGATGATTATGATTTCTGGGAACTATGTTGTTTAAACTATTTTGAAAACAAATTGTAATAACTGAATGGAATTAAATGATTTAAAAAGTTTTAAATTGGCTCGAATTTTATTGATGTTACATATGCTTAGTGACCTGGTTAGGCCAGTGTCCTGGTTATAGGATGGTATTATGTGATAGGCTAGTATGATCTATTAGAGTGGTATCCTGATTGATAGGATGGTATCATGTGTTATGTGGTATGATATGTTTTGATCAGTTCGTTTTCAATAGACTATTATATGATTATCTGTTATATGTGCACATGTTTCTTTGGTGGTTGAGGCTTATCTGCTTTGTGTGAAAGCCAATAGACATGGGCATTCCAACCTATTGGTTATAGGCCATGAGTATTCCATCCCGAGGATGATTGGACTCATAGTATGTTGGCATTCTAACATGTTGGTTGTAACACCCGTAAATTCAAGCCAATTTAAACTTTTAAAAACATTTCAAATTCATTAACTATTACAAACTTGTTTTCAAAATGTATCATATCAGAGTATCCTAGAAACAAAATCATAAAAAGTGAGGAGATGTACGATCACGCCTTCGTCTTGCCACGATCCCCTAAAGTACCTGAAACATTAAACTGAAATTGTAAGCCCGAAAGCTTAGTGAGCTACCCCCAAAATACCAATACACATACAGTCCACATAGCCATATCAACAATAGCATATCATAACAATCTGAAACAAAACAACACATAACGGATCCACAACCCTAGAGACTGTAATATCCACGAGCCCACAGTACGAGTCTCCCTTAGCCCATAACAGGAATGCTCCTGAGCCCACAGTACGAGTCTCCCTTAGCCCGTAACTGGAATGCTCTCGAGCCCACAATACGAGTCTCCTTGAGCCCGTAACTGGAATGCTCCCGAGCCCAGAGTACGAGTCTCCCTTAGCCCGTAACTAGAATGATCCCGAGCCCATAGTACGAGTCTCCCTTAGCCCGTAACTGGAATGCTCCCAGGGTTTGTTGGCTACCGCACGAAGCAGTACAACCTCAACCCATCCCATATAACAAACACATAAATCATAAGAATCGAGCATGCAATAATCATATAACATCACAGGTAGTCCTACAGACCTACCAAACAGGCATAAACACTAGCATAAAACACTAAGTCATACTCAGCATCTAGCACAACTCAAGGTAACATATCAAATGGGTCGGCCTTGGTGCCTTAGACCCCTTAGTATAGTGAGGATAACTCACTTGGCACTACCGAAGTCCCGCTAATACAACTCCAGCTGCTAGTTGACAGATTCCAGAACTGTCAACATCAAACAACACCCAATTAATAATTGGGTTCCAAGCTCAAAGTCCAACTCACACACTAAAGGCTCAATAGTCAAGTAATGGGCCAAATCCCAACATATGGCCCAATTTTCCAAATTGCGCCCATACCCTCATATGGGCCTTACCCTAAGCCCATCAACATATTCTAGTCCATATGATTATTCTTGGATGGCCCATTAATAATCCAATTACCAAATCCCAATAAGAAGGCCCAATTTAGGGCCCGAATGAGATTAGGGCTTTCACATGAAATGATGATTAGGGTTAAGTGTTTCTTACTTAACCCATTAAGGACTTAATCCATTAAGTCCATTATTGCCTTAAGCTAGTTGCCAATGGTTATCAATTATTATTTTAAATTTAATAATTAATTCTCGTGTGTCCCAAACGATTCCCACGATTAGGGTTTTATGCCCTTAGGGTTTTCCAAACCCTAATTAGGGTTTTCCAAACCCTAATTAGGGTTTTCCAACCCAATACCAGTTCATTAGTCCATTGGTTGGGCTTTTAGGTCACATTGGGCCTTATTGGCCCATTAGGGTTCCATTGGGCCCACTAGGGTTTCTTTGGGCCCATTAGGGTTTCATTGGCACCATATTGTCCAAACATCCCCCAAACGAGGTCCAAATGCAATCAAAGCACACCGCCTGTCACACCCCCGAAGCTGACGGCGGAAACGTTTGGGGGCTTGTGTGTGACTTCATCTTTAAATATCATTACAGTGAATATAATTGAAACATAACATCATCATCATCACACATGTAATATAACAACATTCATGGTTTACATCGAGTATTGTATTTGAATATTACATGCCAAAATAGAAAGAGTATGACGAAACAAAATATAACACAATATCCATTAGTTTGTTTTTTTCATCCTACTTCAACGGTTTCCTGAGAATACAAGTTATTTTGAAAACGGTCAACATAAAAATGTTGGTGAGCTCATAAGCATGTTTGATATGAAAATGTTTTGTGTCGTTTGTAAGAAAACAACCCAGAAAATTCGATATTTTCTGAAAAGACCATTGTTTATATAAAATTGTGAAGATCCATAAATATACGCATGATGATTTCAAAACGCGTATAGTTGAAAAACTTCGTATTAAAAGTATCAATGAAAAATGTGGAACTTCCCCAAAAAACCCGATGTTTTCCAAAAATAAAAGTATCATATAACTGTTCGAATTGTTATCCCACCTCGTGAATGATTACGATTTACCTTGATTACTTGATTAATATTGGATATATTTATGTGATTCGTTATAACCATGCAAGATAATGACTAGTTCGTCTGTCTTGGCACTCTGGTGAACGCCGGAATTGATCTTAAGATTTTGTCACCATAGACTGGCCGAGTCTAACTGTAGCAAACAGCTGAGGTGTGGGGGAATCACCCCCGTATAGATCTATACACAAACTCTCGCTCTCCCTCCAGGACACTTTGATTAAAACTACAGACTACGACTGACACATGTTGGTGCCACCCGTTATTACTCACTAAATCCCAATTGACTTTGATTACTATTGATTATCGACCCGTATTTGTTTACATGGATTGAAGATAGGCCTAATAAACGAGGAGAAGAGGATTACAAGACCTTACTATTCCCGCGTAATATCTATGGCTATTGATTATACGAAGGACACGCTGACCCATTTCGCATTTGATTTACTTGGACCTTACTAGCAATGCTGATGGGCCACTAAGGCCCAATAGCACTTAAAAGCCATTGAGGGTCCATTAAATATGAAATTGGGTCATAGAAGGCCCAATAACATTTATTATTATCCATTGGGCCCAAAAATCATGTTAATGGGTCATAAAGGCCCAACAAGCATGATTGGAGCTTTCAAGCCCAATGATTTGAATGTTTACTTGTTTTAGGTATAGTATAGTTGTCAGAGTGTTTAATTGAACCATTGTTAAATTTGTATCGGTACGAGACCGGTCGGTCGTTTATAACGGTATTTGGAAATTTATGTATATTCGTCTTTTCATTTTTCATAAGTTGTGGTTTGGTAATTTTGACCCAAATATCTTAATAATAAAATAATTGACTCAAAATATTGGTTTAACCCTTTTCAGCCCTTCTTTAATGAAAATGACAATTTTAGTCGTTGATAAGAAAAAAAAAAGACATTTTAAGCCCTTAAACCATTTTCTTGACACTTTTGACCCAAAGATTTGTTCAAGTGATATTTTTGGCTCAAAACATATTCTTTGGCAGTTTCAGCCCTTCCAGAAAAGTATTTTTCGGTTAAAGTCCAAACTTTTGCAACTTTTACAATTTGGTCCAAAATCCAAAAAGTTTACATTTTTTATCCTTGTTTGGAAAATACATCATTTTAACACCTGAAATAGTTTTGTTTTCCCTTTTTACCCACTTTTTGAGGAGTTTATCATTTCAGTCCCTTGAAAATTATGTTTTTCGCAATTTTGGGCTCAATGGGCCGAAAAGCCCAAAAATTGGCCCATTAAGCTACAAATTACATTTCTACTCCTCTGAAGAGTATAATATTCATAACAACATTTATTTTTGACTCTTTTGATCCTTAAGAAAAACCGTGAATGACAATTTTTAACCCAACTTTTGTTTATTTGACAATGTAAGTCCAAAAACGGGTTTTATGTTGTAACATTCTTATATTAACCTTAGATGATAAATTTTTTCTTAAATTGTTAAGTGTAATATGTCTTAGATCATGTTTTTTTTCCTTCTTGTGCCATAGATCTCGAGACTCCTTTCTTTTTGTTTACGTATTTACCACATAAAATCACACATACATGCATTAAATCACACACAACATACACATACATATAGATCTACACATTTTACTTGTATTCTCCCCCATAAAACTTGTGAAAACCGAAAAGAGAGGGGTATGAACTCACCTTGAAGATTTGGATTTGGTTTTGAGGAAGATAAGAAGAATATGGTGTGATTTTCGGTTTTCACTAGCTCCTTAAGTAGATCTTGGGCCTTAATATGTTCTAAGTACCTTATTTATGAATACAAGAGTGTAAGAGGAATAAAGATGTTTTTTTTAAATGAAGTTTTACACTTGAGTTTGCAAGGTCATACCACAATGAGTGAGTTTTGATGGAGTAATTCTCTTGAAAACACCTTGAAGCTTCGAAATTTTTAGAGAAGGAAGGAGGAGTTTTTTTTAGGTGGTATTGAGAGAGTTTGGAAGTGTAATTGTGTGTGTATGTTGATATTTTCGGCCATGGTTAAAGAAATAGGAAGAGAGGGGATCAAGGTTAATGCATGATGGTTAAGGATGCCTTACCTTGTTACATGAGAGTCCTTTTGCCTAGATTACCACTAAGAAAAATTGAGGTGTCAAGGCCTTATACTATATGGATTAAACTCCTTTTTTTAACTTGGGCTGAGAATTTGGATTTAGGAAAGGAGTTTATAAATTTGGGCCTTTTCTTGATTTTTTTTTTAAAATATGAGGCCCACTAAATAAGTTTTCATCCCATTAGACATTTAGGAGGGTTCACGGTCTAATTAGTACAAATAGAATGGATCTACGGCCCATTAGGGCTAATTAGATTTGTTATGGCCCAACAAGGCCCATTAAAGTTAAACTAATTCATTTTAGGCCCATTATAGCCCAAAATGTTAAGTTTCATGCAAGTATGTCTAATTAGAGCCCATTTAAGGGTCCTAAGCCCAAAATAGTCAAACTAGAGGCTTATTGGTCCATTAGGCCCAATAAGAAAATCCAAATCCATAATGGACTTAAACCGGTATTTTTTTTTAGGGTTTCCAATATTTTGTTAACTATTTGAGGTGTTCGCATAGGGTGTTTGATGGAACTTTGGTGTTATTGAATAGACATCGTGCATACTTTCATGTTTTAGTCACAAATGTTATCATTGTTAATGATTACAAAAGCATTAGAATTCCTAGTTGTGACATCATCCCCCCATTAGAGGGAATTTCGTCCCGAATTTCTTTCGAAAGATAGGTTCATGAATGAGAGAATAGGTGAGGGTACTTCTGCTTCATCTGGTCTTCGTGTTCCCATGTGAATTTTGATCTGCACTTGGCGTTCCATCGAAACTTCACAATCGGAATGCAGCTCTGCTTCGTATGCTTCACTTCTTTATCCACTATCTCCACCGGTTCCTCGACGAACAGGAGATTCTTGTTTACTTCGATCTATTTTAAAGGTATGATGAGAGTTTCATCTAATAAGCACTTTTTCAAATTCGAGATGTGGTACATGGGGTGTACATTGCTGAGCTCCGAAGGTAGCGGTAGCTTATAAGCTACTGGACCAATTCGGGCAAGAATCTCGAACAGTCCGATGTATCGCATGTTTAGTTTTTCCCCGTTACCCAAAGTGGATAACTCCTTTCCAAGGAGATTCATTTAATAACATGTGATCCCCAACTTGACATTCTAATGGCTTATGCCACTCGTCCGCATAGCCCTTATGTCAGTCTCGGGATGCTTGAAGTCGAGCTTAGATTTGGGATTATCTTCTCTGTTGTTTCGTGAATGGTTTTTGGTCCCATGAGAGTACTAGCGAGTGATCTGGATTTTCGACCATAAAAAGCCTCGAAAAGAGCAACCTTGATGCTCGTGCGATAGCTGTTATTGTATGAGAATTCAATCAAGGGAAACCGGGTATCCCATGACTTCCTGAATTCAAACACCCAGACTTGGAGCATGACTTCGAGTGGTTGAATGGTTTG
Source organism: Lactuca serriola (assembly GCF_051521515.1). Taxonomy (NCBI): domain Eukaryota; kingdom Viridiplantae; phylum Streptophyta; class Magnoliopsida; order Asterales; family Asteraceae; genus Lactuca; species Lactuca serriola. The sequence goes on along the minus strand of NC_136410.1, from coordinate 308,040,915 downwards.
TTCGATTTGGCTATTGGTTTGAGGTTGGTAAGCAATGCTCATGACTAGCTGTATTCCTATAGCCTTCCGAAGTGACTGTCAAAATCTTGGAGTAATTTAGTTATCTTGATCCACGCAATGCTTCTTTCGCGATATTCTCCGGCTTTGATGTTTCCAAAGTCGGTCGTAGGTGTTGACAGTGTTTGTTCTTGTTTCATGAGCGGATGAGTATGCTAACGATGAAAATAATTAAAAGTTTGACGAAGAATGGTTGGGAAAACTCTGTTAATAGGGTTCATGAATACCATGGGAGCATTCATTAGACCGAAGGGTATCACAACGAATTTGAAATGGTCGCGACAAGTTCGGAAAGCATTTTTTTGGAATGTCGTCTTCTCGGACTCGAATTTGATGATTACTGGTTCTTAGATCTATTTTAGAGAAATAAATAGCTCCTTGGAGCTTGATCAAATAGGTCGCCAATCCGAGGGAGTGGGTATCGATTTTTGATAGTGAGCTTATTCAATTTCCTAAAATCGATGTGCCTTCTAAAGGATTCGTCTTCTTGAAGGACAAGACCGGAGCTCTCCAGGGTAAAAAGCTTGGTCTGATGGATCCTTTGCTCAAAAATTTTCTTAGTTGACTGGATAACTCCTGAATTTCGGCGGGAGCTAACCTATAGGGTGAATTGGCAATTGATGTGGTTCCCGGTATGAGGTCGATTAGAAATTCGACCTGTCTCTCTAGGGCATTCCCAGAAAGTCTTCAGGAAATACATCCGGAAAATCGCATGCTACTGGAATACCTTGTATGCTTACCTCTTCCTTGTTCTTGTCCACAACATGAGTGAGGAAAATGTAGTTCTTCTGGTGCAGGCCTTCTCGCGACACATAATATCAGTATGGTGGGGGTTATCCCACCCATGCCGGTTATCACATCAAAACTCCTAATATTTACTGGAATTAAATCTATTTGAAATGAATGGTTGTTTAGTGTTAAGGTGTACTCTACATAAATATCTTTGGTTGATTTGGTTTTTCCCATTAGCCGTCTCCACCATGAAGGCTTCGTTTAGCTTCCGGGGTTGTTGTTTTAGTAAGTGCTTGAATTCGTTACTGACGAATCTTCGCTCAGCTTCACTATTGAATAAGAGGTAAGCAAAAGAGTTGTTAAGTGGGAACGTACTAGTAAAAACCGTCGGGTCTTGAACTGCTTGGCCTTGAACCAAGATCAGGACCATTTCTGATCCTTCTAGAATGGAGGAATATATGATCCCTTATCTAATGGACAAGTCATTTACAAGGCAGGGTTCGACAGCGGCTTTAAGAGCTACGATTGCCAGTTAGGTTTTGAAGTCGTACTCAATAATAGTTTTAGACTTATCCAACTGGGAGACTGTTGGATTAATGTCTAAGTCCATAACTATATTTGGTATGTACTTGACCCGACCCGGCATGGTCCATTTGGGTTGCACTTCACCGACATAATTTATATGGATAGTATTTTGAGAATAGTATATTTATGATTTATATTAATATATTATAAGTTCTAATATATTAATATTGAATCATATTATTTAATTAGTATTGATCAAGACTTAATTTAATAATTAATTCAGTGATAAAAAATGAACTAATTAAATATGGACTCTTATATATATGGAATGGGCCAAATTCATTTAGGTTGGGCTAAGATTTCATGGATAGTCCATGGAGTGTTTAACCCATGGATCATATGAAATGAAAGGTCATGGGTTTAACGCTAGTCTCTACACTATATAAAGATGTCATTGGTTGGTGAAATTGACACCAGTGTGGGTACACTAAGAGGGCTAGCCGATTTCACTAGAGAGAACCAACGTATTTTTATTCTCAAAGTCTTCCAAGGTGTTTTGGTGATTTGTGATTCCACTTGAGGCTTCCACACTATTGGGGCTAAGCTCTTAAAGCTTGAAGACATCAAGCTACATCAAAAGGTATGTCATTTAACTGGTATTTTGTAGTATAAGAGCTTCATAATATGCTAGTTAGGAGTTAAGCCTTGGAAAGTTCTTATTTGCATGTATAATAGAGAAAACATAGATCCAAGGTTTATAGGGTTGCATGTACACTATTGGAGTGTTAGAATGCTCAAAACCCAACAGTGGTATCAGAACCTAGGCTTGTTTTCTTGTTATACTTGCAAAATTGGCCGAAAAATCGAGTTTTTATGTTGTCTGCTCAGCAGACTCGCCGAGTCCACTGATGGACTCACCGAGTCCAAGACAAAATGCATCCAACTCGCCGAGTTGGTTCGTACACTCGACGAGTTGGACCCCAGACATCATATATTCGATTGTTTTGGCTAGAAATGGACTAGGAACATTACCCTAAGTCGTTTTTGAACTTATAAACCTATTTTTGATGTGGTAATGTTCATGCTAATCCAATTTCAAAGATAATTGTCAATAGATTCATGTTTTGTATTAGTTTAAAAGGTATGCTAATTACATGAAAAAGTTTCATGTGTATTATCTTTGTTCATATGAGTTGCTTAGATTAATAGATAAGTTAATTGAATAGTTTTTTTCAATCCATTTTAATCTAAAAGTTGATTCTAAAATGTGTTTGTGTAACTTGTCCTCAAGTTACATGAAAAGTCACATTTGAGTTTCTTAAAACTCATAAAAGTTGTCATAGGTTACAAAATGAAGAGTCTTGTTCTCATTAAATGGTTTTATGACTCCATAACTTGTCCTCAAGTTGTGGAGGTTCAAGAGTCTCTTCATTAAATAAAATATGTGTAACCTTAGTTAAACTGATAAAGCTTCCATAAGTTATGAATTATGAAGAGTCACTTTCTTAATTAGTTTAAAGTCTTCCATAACTTGTCCTCAAGTTATGGAACTTGAAGAGTTTTTTAATTAAAACTACTTTAAACACATAAGTTATGGAATAGAAATGTTTTGAAAGTTATAAAACTTTCCCACAAGTTTTGGAATTTGAAAAGTTTTCTCTTATGAATACTTTAATTCCATGTTAGCCCTTAGAATTTTAAAAGTTAAAATTCAACCCTTATACTTTATAATATTATAAGTTAATAATATATATATATATATATATATATATGTATAAGAGTAAAGTCAGTCTTACCGTTAGTAGGCCTCATTCACGAAGCCGGTCTATAAGGGGGTGTAACGCCTGTGTTTCTAGGCTAGGCATTAATATTGACATAATGGTCTAGGTTAACCTTTGTAACTCATTTAGAAGAAATGAAAAGGAATTATGTGAATTTTATGTGAATTATGTGTTTTATGCTTAATTATTAGGGTTTAATTAATTTAAAAATAAAAATAAGCGTCAAAATTAAAGTGTGAGATAAGCTCGATATCTTTACATAAAGTTGTAGTGGTCGAAACAAGGATTTCGGGGATATAAGGAATGCCGAAATCCGAGTTATAACGAAGAAGTTATGACCTGTCGAAGTTTCGCGACAAAACCGGCACGGTGCTAAATGTCGTAAAAAGTGAGTTTTTGATAAACTACTTTTTAGCCTTAGTAATCTAAACGAAAGTCGTAGTATTCGTTAAACCGAGAAGTACGATAAAAAGAACGCCCAAATCTGACTTCGTATGAGGAAGTTATGATTTTTCGAAGTTTCAGCGTAGCAGTAGACAGCTAAAAACTCGAATTTTAGATCGCGCGATTTTTAGCCGACACAACCTAAATGAGAATTGAAGGTCTCGTCATTAGGAGCACAACGGTAAAAAGTCTGACGAAAACGGACGTCGGATGAAGAAGTTATGAATTTTTAACGGATTTCCTGTCCCGGTCTGTTAAAAATAATAATATAAAATTTAAAGTCAAAATTAGACGACGAAGTCTAAACGGAAGTTGTAGATCGTAATTTTAGCTACGCGTGCATATAAAGAACGTCAAAAACGGATCTTGTATGCGAAAGTTATGGATTTTAGAAGTTTTGGCGCGAAAACCGAGAAATTTCGCATAGTCACACTTTGCCACGTCACCCTCGCCTCGCATGTGACACGTGTCCTGCTGAGTCACCGAAGCTGCTAAGTCGTCCGATCACATGGCCCTATCCGAAGTGGTCCAGTGAAGATCCGACGCGTGCCTTCTCCTTCGTGTCCGAGCCCTCGTAGAAGCCACGTGCTTCCCTCATCGGATCCGAACTTCGGTCCAATCACAGGCCGCCAGCAGCTCCTTCGCACGCGCAGCCCTCATGCGAGCCTCCCCCTCTGCGAGCCTTCTCAGCTACTTTGGAAATTTGCCATTTTTCACCCCTTTCTTCATATTTTCTTCACCTTAACATCCCGCAAAGCCCCGGTATCAATTGTAAAGCCCGGAATACTCCACGAAGTGCCCGAGAAGCCCGAAAAATTTATCTTTTCGGTTTCGAAGCCCGACCTTTCGCAGAGCCCGGTTTCTTAATAAAACTTCCGGTTTTATTAAAAACGATCGTTTTAGGAAACGAATTGCTGCCCGATTATCATCAAATCAAGTAAGTGTATATTCACTTTCAATTTACACATAGATATGAAGTATTTACCTTAAAATACGTGTTACGTGTAAATATGTTAATTGTTTATTTGAGGTGACTGTTGTGTTCATATTCTATACAAGTTTTAAACTGTATATATATTTTTATCTACAAATATGTTGGGTAGAACATGGGTAGTTAGTTGGTGTGTGATAAAATAAAGTGATGAGAGGTATCGATGTTTAAGATGATCTAGTCATCTAACAGAGTATAGACAACGGCCACAGACTATTTTAGATAGTCCAGTGGAACGTTAGTAGACTCGTAATCGGTACATATGTTTGAACTATATGTTCATAAAGTGTTCTTGAACTATATGTTCCTTAGGTGTTTTTGAACTATGTGTTCATCCGTTAATTCTTCTTTTTGACACTATTACGTGTCGGGGTACGGGAGCGTACGGGAGTACTTTATTAGTATTTTCTCTATGCTTTTATTTTGAAGAGATTTGGAGTCCTCATTTCTTTTGTGAAGTGATCGGACGAGCTTCATGAGTCAGTGTTTTCCTTTCCGATGTCGGATAGGGGTGAGTCTGGGGGTTCAGACCACAGCCTAGGCATTAGTTAGTGTTTTCATTTCCGATGCCGGATAGGGGTGAGTCTGGGGGTTATATACCTCACGATCCTCAGACCACAACCTAGGCATTAGTTAGTGTTTCCATTGCCGGATAGGGTGTGTCTGGGGGTTATATACCTCACGATATTCAGACCACAGCCTAGGCAAAGTTCGATGTTGGATAGGGTGCGTCTGGGGGTTATATACCTCACGATATTCAGACCACAGCCTAGGCATTGATAACTACCCCTGACTTAATTGTCTTGTGGTTCTTTCTTTTACGAACAAAGGTTCGTAGTTAAACTTAGTCCATTCATTCAATATCTTTATCAATCCTTGTTTATTGCTAGAGGATTTCTGAAGCAGTTTAGTTAGTTAGTTGTTCATATTGATTCTTTAGGTTAGATCTAGTAAGATCACTGTATAAAGTTAGTATGTGGGGATCGATGTTGTTAGTTCCTGTTGAGTAAATCTTGGTGACGATGTGACGTCGTGCCGATTAGATAAATCTTGGCGACAATGTGACTTCGTGCCTATTTGACATAAATTGTTGAAGGAAAACAATGTTGTCACCCCGGTGTTTGTTTTATTTGACATAAATTGCTGAGAAAGCAATGTTGTCACCCCTAATGAAAATCCTTAGGCTAGGTTCCTTGTGATAGTTGTTTTAGGGACGTAATGTGAGGATAACGGGAATGGGTAATTGGGGTAATTTGGTTGACTGATTGATGTTTAAACATAATAAATTTATGTATTGTGGGTTGAAAACCCTATATGCTCACCAGGCTTCCAAGCCTGACCCACTCAGCTTTTTATGATTACAGGTAGTGGACCCCGAGCATAGTCGGATGATGATGATGAGTGATTTTGGATTATAGGCCATTAGTTATAAATAACTGTTGTAAGGCTTATAATGTCTTGTTTATGCTTTTGATCTGTATCGGAACATGACATCCTGAGGTTTTGTTATGAAATAAAAATATATATTTCTTAAAGCAAGGTTTTGATAAATTTTTATCATGTTTGACTTTGGGAACAAATTCCACAACACTTTTAATGAAATACTCTGATTTTATTTTAAAAAGCATAAACGAAATCGTTCTTTTCTGACCGTGAAATTGGGGATGTCACAGTTGGTATCAGAGCATTAGTTTAAGCGTACTAAGAAATTGGAGAATTTCTAGACTTAAACTTAGAATGCTAAGTGATGATTGTGAGATGAGTGTCTACCATATTTTAGACACGAGCACTAGTTTATTTTAGGGAAGATGCCTAAAATGCCCTTATGTGCTAAATGCTATGTGTTTGCCATGTGTGCCATTATTTGTACGGATCTATGGTCTGTTGCCGACCGGATCTAGAAACCTTATGTGTGTAGGATTCTAAACATATGACTACGGTATTGGAACTAACATATAAACGTTTCGAAGACTTAACATCTAACAAAAATGAGGATCTAAATTCACCTACGATTGGTGTATAGATCGAAATGCCGAGTACTCAAAGTGGGTTCGAAAGTGATAATCCACAGCCTGAGCCAATCACGATGACTGGAGTGCAGGCAATGGTACGTACGATGTTAGGTGAACAGATGAAAGAAGTCCTAGTAGAGTCTAGGAAAATTTTATGATTAATTGGACACATTTTCATGTGTTAAATTGTTTTGTGGTTTTAGGACTTGGGGACTGCGAGACAGTACTTGGGACGAGTATGAGTAGGTGTGAATAGTAGTAGAGATCTATACTACTGGAAGCACAGGACTCGCACTTGGATCAGGGAAAGTCACAAGGTTACCAAGAAGCTATTATTTGATTCCGTCTTGTTCTAATCTGTTGTTACCATCATTTCGGTAATGACTAAGAAGATGATTGTTATTCCGACCCTAGTGGTCATATCGAATTGAGTCCGACTACGATGAGTTGGTTATGTGGTTCAGAGAACCAAGTTCGATGTAGCAGTTGACTTAAGTCGAATTGAAGTAAAGGCTGATCAAAGCGATCAATAGAAGTATCACGTTCGTTGTTAAAGAAGTTGGGTTAAGTTGTATTCTAACCCAAAGGAATGAAGTGATAGCGTATGCACTGAGGCAACGACGCTGGCTAGAGTTACTCAAGGACTACGACTGTGAGATACTTTACCACCCTGGTAAAGCAAATGTTGTTGCTGATACTCTCAGTCTGAAGGTAAACCTTGAAAAGAAAAGGCCAAGAGCGTTGAGAATTGAAGTTGTCTCGACAATTGTGGAAAGTATAAAGAAAGCTCAAGAGGAAGCTTTGGAGAAAAATGACCGAAAGGAAGAATGTTTGGGCAAAACGTTAGTGTTCAGTACAAACAACCAAGGGTTGAAGGTATTCCAAGATAGGATTTGGGTACCTAAGACGGGAGGAGTAAGAGATCTTCTGATGGAAGAAGCTCACAAGACCATGTACTCGATTCATCCTGGCAGTACAAAAATGTATAGGGATCCAAAAACCTATTACTAGTGGCCCACGATGAAGCTCGATGTTGCTAGGTATGTGGCCGAGTGTGTAACTTGTGCTAGGGTTAAGGCACAACATCAGAAACCGTATGGGAGTTTAGAACCTTTACCCGTACCCATGGGTAAATAGGAAGACGTCACCATGGATTTTGTGACTAAACTGCCCAGAACAAGGAACGGTCACGACATGATTTGGGTAGTCGTTGATCGCTTCACTAAGAGTGCGCATTTCATAGCGGCCAAAGAGAAATGGTCTATGGATAAACTTGCGAATTCTTACGTGAAGGAAATTGTGAGGCTTCACGGTGTTCCGTTAATGATTGTGTCCGATCGTGATAGCCGTTTTACCTCAAGGTTTTGGAGGAGTCTACAAGAGGAATTGGGTACCAAGTTGTGTTTGAATACAGCTTACCATCTGCAAACCGATGTTCAGAGCGAATGGACGATTCAAACGTTGGAGGATATGCTGAGAGCATGTACCCTAGAATTTCAAGGTAACTGGGATGAACACTTACCTTTAGTAGAATTCACCTATAATAATAGTTTCCACTCAAGTGTCAAGATGGTACCTTATCACACTTTGCATGGGAAAAAGTGTCGGATGCCATCATGTTGGCTGGAAGCTGAGGAAAAGCAGTTTATGGGACTTGAAATAGTCCATTAGATTGCTGAAAAGTTGTAAGTGATAAAAAAAATGTTAGCTGCTCAAAAGAGCTATGCTGACAAGAAAATACAACCGATATCATTCGAAGTTGGAGATTTGGTTTCACTTAAAGTCTCGTCGTGGAAGGGACTTATAAGATTTGGTAGAAGGGGAAAGTTGAGTCCAAGGTTTATTGGACCATTTAAAGTTCTTCAGAGAATCCGGAATCAAGCTTACAAGCTAGAATTACCGGAAGAACTAGAGAGTATTCATAACACCTTTCATGTGTGTTATTTGAAAAAGTTCACAGGAGGTGTGCCCGACATAATTCCCATTTCTAAATTAAGGTTGGACGAGAATAAGAGGTTAATTGGAGAACCTAACGCAATCGTTAACCGTAAGACTAAGAAGTTGTAACGTAAGATAGTCGATTTAGTGTCTGTACGTTGGAAACTTATAAATGGGCCAAATCCCACCTGGGAAACGGAGAGTGACATAGTGAGTCGCTACCCGTAGTTCTTTGTCGTTGTGTGATTCTGGTGACGGAATCATCCTAAGGGGGAGAGAGTTGTAACGCCCGTGTTTCTATGCTAGGCATTAATATTGACATAATGGTCTAGGTTAACCTGTGTAACTCATTTAGAAGAAATGAAAAGGAATTATGTGAATTTTATGTGAATTATGTGTTTTATGCTTAATTATTAGGGTTTAATTAATTAAAAATAAAAATAAGCGTCAAAATTAAAGTGTGAGATAAGCTCGATATCTTTACATAAAGTTGTAGTGGTCGAAACAAGGATTTCGGGGATATAAGGAATGCCGAAATCCGAGTTATAACGAAGAAGTTATGACCTGTCGAAGTTTCGCGACAAAACCGGCACGGTGCTGAATGTCGTAAAAAGTGAGTTTTTGATAAACTACTTTTTAGCCTTAGTAATCTAAACGAAAGTCGTAGTATTCGTTAAACCGAGAAGTACGATAAAAAGAACGCCCAAATCTGACTTCGTATGAGGAAGTTATGATTTTTCGAAGTTTCAGCGTAGCAGTAGACAGCTAAAAACTCGAATTTTAGATCGAGCGATTTTTAGCCGACACAACCTAAACGAGAATTGAAGGTCTCGTCATTAGGAGCACAACGGTAAAAAGTCTGACGAAAACGGACGTCGGATGAAGAAGTTATGAATTTTTAACGGATTTCCTGTCCCGGTCTGTTAAAAATAATAATATAAAATTTAAAGTCAAAATTAGCCGACGAAGTCTAAACGGAAGTTGTAGATCGTAATTTTAGCTACGCGTGCATATAAAGAACGTCAAAAACGGAGCTTGTATGCGAAAGTTATGGATTTTAGAAGTTTTGGCGCGAAAACCGAGAAATTTCGCATAGTCACACTTTGCCACGTCACCCTCGCCTCGCATGTGACACGTGTCCTGCTGAGTCACCGAAGCTGCTAAGTCGTCCGATCACATGGCCCTATCCGAAGTGGTCCAGTGAAGATCCGACGCGTGCCTTCTCCCTCGTGTCCGAGCCCTCGTAGAAGCCACGTGCTTCCCTCATCGGATCCGAACTTCGGTCCAATCACAGGCCGCCAGCAGCTCCTTCGCACGCGCAGCCCTCATGCGAGCCTCCCCCTCTGCGAGCCTTCTCAGCTACTTTGGAAATTTGCCATTTTTCACCCCTTTCTTCATATTTTCTTCACCTTAACATCCCACAAAGCCCCGGTATCAATTGTAAAGCCCGGAATACTCCACGAAGTGCCCGAGAAGCCCGGAAAATTTATCTTTTCGGTTTCGAAGCCCGACCTTTCGCAGAGCCCGGTTTCTTAATAAAACTTCCGGTTTTATTAAAAACGATCGTTTTAGGAAACGAATTGCTGCCCGATTATCATCAAATCAAGTGAGTGTATATTCACTTTCAATTTACACATAGATATGAAGTATTTACCTTAAAATACGTGTTACGTGTAAATATGTTAATTGTTTATTTGAGGTGACTGTTGTGTTGATATTCTATACAAGTTTTAAACTGTATATATATTTTTATCTACAAATATGTTGGGTAGAACATGGGTAGTTAGTTAGTGTGTGAAAAAATAAAGTGATGAGAGGTATCGATGTTTAAGATGATCTAGTCATCTAACAGAGTATAGACAACGGCCACAGACTATTTTAGATAGTCCAGTGGAACGTTAGTAGACTCGTAATCGGTACATATGTTTGAACTATATGTTCATAAAGTGTTCTTGAACTATATGTTCCTTAGGTGTTTTTGAACTATGTGTTCATCCGTTAATTCTTCTTTTTGACACTATTACATGTCGGGGTACGGGAGCGTATGGGAGTACTTTATTAGTATTTTCCCTATGCTTTTATTTTGAAGAGATTTGGAGTCTTCGTTTCTTTTGTGAAGTGATCGGACGAGCTTCATGAGTCAGTGTTTTCCTTTCCGATGCCGGATAGGGGTGAGTCTGGGGGTTCAGACCACAGCCTAGGCATTAGTTAGTGTTTTCATTTCCGATGTCGGATAGGGGTGAGTCTGGGGGTTATATACCTCACGATACTCAGACCACAACCTAGGCATTAGTTAGTGTTTCCATTGTCAGATAGGGTGTTTCTGGGGGTTATATACCTCACGATATTCAGACCACAGCCTAGGCAAAGTTCGATGCAGGATAGGGTGCGTCTGGGGGTTATATACCTCACGATATTCAGACCACAGCCTAGGCATTGATAACTACCCCTGACTTAATTGTCTTGTGGTTCTTTCTTTTACGAACAAAGGTTCGTAGTTAAACTTAGTCCATTCATTCAATATCTTTATCAATCCTTGTTTATTGCTAGAGGATTTCTGAAGCAGTTTAGTTAGTTAGTTGTTCATATTGATTCTTTAGGTTAGATCTAGTAAGATCACTGTATAAAGTTAGTATGTGGGGATCGATGTTGTTAGTTCCTGTTGAGTAAATCTTGGTGACGATGTGACGTCGTGCCGACTAGATAAATCTTGGCGACAATGTGACTTCGTGCCTATTTGACATAAATTGTTGAAGGAAAACAATGTTGTCACCCCGGTGTTTGTTTTATTTGACATAAATTGCTGAGAAAGCAATGTTGTCACCCCTAATGAAAATCCTTAGGCTAGGTTCCTTGTGATAGTTGTTTTAGGGACGTAACGTGAGGATAACGGGAATGGGTAATTGGGGTAATTTGGTTGACTGATTGATGTTTAAACATAATAAATTTATGTATTGTGGGTTGAAAACCCTATATGCTCACCAGGCTTCCAAGCCTGACCCACTCAGCTTTTTATGATTACAGGTAGTGGACCCCGAGCATAGTCGGATGATGATGATGAGTGATTTTGGATTATAGGCCATTAGTTATAAATAACTGTTGTAAGGCTTATAATGTCTTGTTTATGCTTTTGATATGTGTCGGAACATGACATCCCGAGGTTTTGTTATGAAATAAAAATATATATTTCTTAAAGCAAGGTTTTGATAAATTTTTATCATGTTTGACTTTGGGAACAAATTCCGCAACACTTTTAATGAAATACTCTGATTTTATTTTAAAAAGCATAAACGAAATCGGTCTTTTCTGGCCGTGAAATTGGGGATGTCACACGGGGTATAAGGTTACTGCCTATAAAATGGCAGTTTAATGGGTGTCCACTCTCAACCACCGCTTCCTTGACTGGTGGAGGGTCGTTAGCCGAACAGGTAGGACAAAGACTAAAAATTCTCCCTTCATTAAAAGTATTAATGATAAATACTAAGTAACTAAACCTTTTATAAATACCCAATCTTAGTTACTTATGAAAATGTGAATTAGGTGCTAATCCGTGAAATTACACTTTGCACTTTGTTTAAGTCGTTTAGTAGAGCGTGTGTGGTTAACCGGCACACTAACTCGTATTTAACAAGGTAGGCAAAGGGTAACTTAATGTTTATCATAGTATCGATGGAGCGTGTGTGGTTAACCGGCACATCGATTGAGGGGTAAACACTTAAGGGTACCAAGTAATTTGCATGGTTACTTCACACCTTGTTTTGTGATCCCCGGCATCCTAGTCACACAACCTGAAGGGCACACTCGAGATTGAAACATGCCATTGAACAGTTCAATGAATCTCAAAAGATCTAGGAATTTCAAATCCAATTTAAAAACCTAATAATTTATTTCGTTTTTCATGGTGGAAATTGGTGAATCGTTATTCACCTACCTTCAAATATTCTATAGCTTGGATTACGGTATCCCTCTTCCAAGTTATAAAATATTGTGTTAGGTCCTAGCCTTAATATTTCATATTGGGTGTTATATTAAGGACCTTAGATCAACTATCTTGAATATTTCCCAAAAGATGTCTATTTCAAACATCTATTATCTTCCCAAATCTCTTGGAACTTCACTTCCTCCACCTACTCCAATTATTCTCCCTAACCCACAAGTTCAAGGCCACTCAAGCCCTATTGGCAAGCGAGGTCTATGTGTGATCACATCTTGGAGATGAAGTCACATATTGACAAGCCGGGAGAGTTGGGTGTCAAAGTCTTGAGAAAGTTAGTGGTTCAATCACTTTCTAAGTCACATAGTGAGTTCCTTTGGGACTCCTATGAAACAGACTCTGACAAGATCCTTAATGATCTTATCTATTTGCTTGGTGCTGCTGAATCAGCAATGATTTGGAATGCTAGTAAAGCAAATTTGATTAGAAGATCGACTTCCCAAAACTTTATGGACATTGAAAATAGAGACACTGGAAATCTAGAAAAAGCATTCTCTTCCCAATGGAAAGGGATTGGCCATAGTCAACTCGGTTGACCAAATGGTAAAGAGAAAGGCTAAGTCTGAGATTATCCCATGTACCATTCCCAAAGGATCCATATGGTTCTATTGCCAAAAAGGAAAGGGCATTGGTTGCGAAGCTGCCAAATTTACCTGAAAGATCATAAGGCTGGTAAAGTCAATAAGTTTGACTATACTTCAGGTAAAGTCCACTATCTAAATCGATTAAGTTCCTATTCTGAGATTCTTATTACATGATGTGACTGGGTCACATGTTGATATTTTAAGAATCAAAGGAAAAGTGAAGGAAACTTAAAGAAAGAGTATGGTGAATCTGATCACGAAGATGGATTTCTATCACTTGATTGAAGATCGGATCCTTGAGCTACTCTTAGGAGTTATGATAGATTGCTAGGAAACATGTAATAACATAGTTTTCATTTCAAGTTACATTATAAGGAAAAAGTTTTTTCCGCATTTTAAATTAAATAAAAGTTTGTTTACTTTATATTTATATCCTTACAATGACATTCATGAAAACTTTATGTTTGTATGTTTATAGCAATATTGGAAATATGAATTTGTAACGACGTAAATTTTCAAAATAACTTTTCATTTTTAAAACATTCATTCATTCATAAAATAATGTCAAACACATTGTATCAAATGTTATTGTCACAAAACATCTCCCCAGAATCTCTACAAAAACTCCAATGCGTGTGTGTACGAATCATGTCGGCGCCTTCCCGCGCTCATCACTAGTACCTAAAACACATAACACAACATCTGTAAGCATAAATGCTTAGTGAGTTCCCCAAAGTACCACATACAGCACATACGCCACTCGAGGCTATAATACGACCCTCCGGTCGATGTGTCTCAGCGGGACCCTCCAGTCCCGTAGCTCGTTGGACCCTCTGGTCCGGTCATAGCTCGTTGGACCCTCCGGTCCGGTCTATATCATCATACAACATACAAATATCACATAACATATAATCTCATACATAACACATAAGACCCTCTGGTCATCGCATAGTACCACACTAGGTAACGTATAGTGAGAAGACTCACCTCGATGTCTTGGTAAATATCTGACTCGGAAGAAGTGTGATCTAGCCTCCACCTAATCACATAAAGTAATACTCTCATAAATACAACTGTACTCAACCCTAAAAGTCAACAAGGTCAACGGTCAAACTTTGACCCGACTCATCGAGCGCACTAGGGCGAGTCGGCGAGTCTACACGTGTCCACTGACTCTCTTAGATCCTCTCATGGCACGTCGAGTACTCCCCTTGATTCGACGAGTTCCACCTGGCATCAATCGTGGGGCCACCCCGACTCAACTCGCCGATTCTCAAGAACAACTTGGCGAGTTCCAAATTAAACTCAGACTCTTGACTCTCCCTAACTCACCGGGTCATTTCCCCCAACTCGACAAGTCCACTCACTGAGTGATTAATGGGCAACCTTCATACTACTCGCCGAGTATGTTCTTCGGACTCGGCGAGTTCATGCCATGCACAAACTCAAAACAACTTCTGAGGTCAGATCTATTCCATACAATCATAGATTTGACCTCCCCAAGCATGATAATCACGTAAAGTTCGGACCTTGACACACATATAACATCTAAATGGTCCAAAATGGTGATTTAGCCCCAAAAATGACATTCCAAGCTCAAGACTCCCAAAATGACTCATAAAGCTCCAAGGGTTAAGGTCTTTGGACCTCTTTGGGTCCAGATCCAGAACACAAACTCAAGAAGGGACCAACTACTCCACTTAATCAACCTCTAAAAGGGTTAGAAAACCCTAACACTAAGAATCAACACCATAAACTGAAGAAGGTCCGAGAATAATACCTCAATATAGTCTCTATGAGCTCAAAGACCACCAAAATTGCACCTCCTTCAGCCTCCTCTTGCCTTAAACACTTCCTTCTTGCAGAAACACCCACAAAAGTTCAAGATTGGCCTCTCCTTCCTTACAAACGCTCTAGATCTCTTTAGGGTTTCTCTCTGGGGGTTGGTGGCTGCAAATGACGGCCATAAGATCCTTTAAATAGGTCTCAAACTCTGGAAATTAGGGTTTCATTAAACAGCATGGACTCGTCGAGTCCACTCATGAACTCGCCGAGTCCAGCTGTGAACTTGCATACAAAACCGCGACCATACTCAGCGAGTCTAGACGCCAACTCGCCGAGTCTCCCCTCAACACCCAAAAATAAAAGAACAAAACATCATACCTGGGAATCCGGGTGTTACAATTCTCCCCCACTAGAACCAGACTTCGTCCTCGAAGTCTCACTCTGCAAACAACTCCGGATGTTGCTCCCGTATCTCACGCTTCGGTTTCTAAGTCAACTCCGACCCTTTTCGATGCTGCCACTGGACCTGCACCAGAGGCACTTCCTTGTTCCTCAGAACCTTGATCTTCCGATCCCTGATTGCCACCGGTCTCTCAGCATAATTCAGGCTCACATCCACCTGAATATCTTCTAATGGCACCACTGCCGACTCGTCAGCTATACACTTTCGTATCTGCGACAAATGGAAAGTGTCATGAATCTGACCCAACTTTGCTGGCAACTCCAAACGATAGGCTACCCTGCCTACCCTAGCGATCACCCTGAAAGACCAATATATCGGGGCCCCAACTTGCCCCTCTTCCTGAATCGGATCACTCCTTTCCAAGGAGAGACCTTCAGGAGCACGAAGTAGCCGACCTGAAACTCGAGCTCGGACCGGCGTCTGTCCGGATAACTCTTCTGACGAATCTGAGCGGTCAACAACCTCTGCCTGACCTGCTGGATCTGCTGTGTCGTCTGAAGCACAATATCGGTGCTGCCCATCACACGCTGCCCTACTTCTCCCCAGCAAATAGGGGTTCGACACCTCTTCCCATACAACAGCTCAAAGGGCGGCATGCCAATGCTCGAATGATGGCTGTTGTTATAAGAAAACTCTGCCAAGGGCAAATATATGTCCCAACTCCTGCCGAAATCCAACACACATGCCCGGAGCATGTCCTCGAGCGTCTGAATCGTCCGCTCACTCTGCCCATCAGTTTGTGGGTGGTACGCGGTACTAAAATACAATTTCTTACCCAATTCCACATGAAACTTCTTCCAGAATCAGGAAGTGAAACGTACATCTCGATCTGAGACGATCGAGATCGGCACTCCATGCCGCGATACCACCTCTCTCACGTACATCTCTGCCAACTTCTCCACGGAAGAGCTCTCACTGATGGCCAGGAAGTGAGCACTCTTCGTCAATCTGTCCACAATCACCCAAATTGCATTGACACCCCTCGCGGTCCTTGGCAATTTGGTGATGGAATCCATGGTAATCTGTTCCCATGTCCATTTGGTAATCTCTACTTGTTGCAGCTTACCATGTGGACGCTGGTGCTTGGCCTTCACTCTGCGGTAGGTCAAGCACCTCTCTACAAACCATGCGACATCCCTCT
Source organism: Lactuca serriola (assembly GCF_051521515.1). Classification (NCBI taxonomy): domain Eukaryota; kingdom Viridiplantae; phylum Streptophyta; class Magnoliopsida; order Asterales; family Asteraceae; genus Lactuca; species Lactuca serriola. Next base: position 308,024,468 of record NC_136410.1, on the reverse strand, counting down.
TAATACATGGCCACCAATAATTCTATTTCAGGTCCAAATACATCTTAGTGGCCCCGGGATGGATTGAGAATTTCGATCGATGAGCCTCTTCCAACAAAATGGTACGCGTGCCGCCCACGGACATACCCAAATCCAACCCTAAAATGTCATCAGCCCCCGGCTATGGGTAACTAATTCTGATACTAACCCGACAACTCGTTCTCTCTTTTGGCTTTCTGGCTTCACAGCCTCATCCTGGGCCCCACGAATAGCATCCAACACCGGGGTCATCACTGTCATTCTCAAACAGACATCTTGAAATGGGGCGCCCTCCGCCCTACGGCTTAATGCATCAGCTACAACATTAGGCTTGCCCGGGTGGTACAGGATCTCACAATCGTAATCCTTGACCATGTCCAACCACCTCCTCTGGCGCATATTCAGGTTGGGCTGGTCCATCAAATACTTCAAGCTCTTGTGGTCCGTGTATATCGTACATCGAACCCCATACAAATAGTATCGCCAGATTTTGAGAGCGAACACTACAGCTCCCAACTCCAAATCATGAGTGGGATATCTCAACTCATGAGGCTTAAGCTGCCTCGATGCATATGTAATCACATGCCCCTTCTGCATAAGCACCGCTCCCAAACTGGATATCGATGCAACACAATATACCACAAAATCTTCCATCCCTTCTGGAAAGGCTAACACTGGGGCTTCGCATAATCTCTGGCGAAGTGTCTCGAACGAGGTCTGCTGCTCCGGACCCCAAGAAAACGCAACGCCCTTCCGGGTCAACTTGGTGAGTGGTACGGCGATCTTGGAGAAATCCTTAATAAATCTCCGATAATAGTCGGCCAAACCCAGAAAAATCCTGATCTCGGTGGGTGATCTCGACACCTCCCACCTCATGACCGCCTCGATGTTGGCCGGATCGACCAATATCCCATTCTGGTTAACAAGGTGCCCTCGAAACTGAACCTCTCGTAGCCAGAACTCACACTTGGAGAACTTGGCATAAAGCCTCTCCGATCTCAGAACTCCGAGGATCTCCGTCAAATGCTCCTCATGCTGCTCTCGGGATCTCGAATACACCAATATGTCGTCGATGAACACGATCACTGAGCGATCCAACATCGGTCTGCACACCCTGTTCATGAGATCCATGAACACCGCTGGTGCGTTGGTGAGTCCGAAAGGCATTACCACAAACTCGTAATGCCCATAACGAGTCTGGAATGTTGTCTTCTGTACGTCCTCCTCCCGCACCCTCACCTGATGATAACCAGACCTCAAATCGATCTTGGAGAACCAAGATGCTCCCTACAATTGATCGAACAAATCATCGATCCTCGACAAAGGGTAACGGTTCTTAACCGTTAGCTTATTCAACTCATGATAATCAATGCACATCCGGTACGAACCATCCTTCTTCTTGACAAAAAGAATAGGCGCCCCCCATGGCGAAATGCTCGGCCTGATAAATCCCTTCCCCAGGAGCTCCTGGAGCTGCGAGGATGACTCCTGCATCTCTGGAGGTGCAAGGCGATAAGGCGCCTTGGCGATAGGCGCAGCTCCCGAAACCAATTCAATATCGAACTCTACATGCCTCTTCGGAGGCACACCCGACAACTCCTCTGGAAACACATCCGGGAACTCACGCACTATCGGAACCTCATCAACCGACTTCGGTCTCTCTGAATCAACCCTCGCATCCATCACATATGCCATGAATCCCCTACAGCCCTGCTGTAGACTCTGTCTCGCTCTGGCGGCCGAACAAAATGCAGACCCCACACGTGTACCCTCGCTGTACACCTTAAGAACTCCCCCACTAGGGTCTCGAATCGTCACCAATTGACGCTCGCAGTCTATCACAGCTCCATATCGGCTCATCCAATCCATACCCACTATAACACACACGTCCCCCATCGCGAACGGAACCAGATCTATCGGGAACTCCACACCGAAGATCTCAAGGACACATCCTCGAATCACATCTGAAGCATACACTGCTCGCTCATCAGCTATCGAAACTCATAGAGGCCGATCCAACGCCTCTCGACGGACACTAATATGCTGACTAAATGCTACGAAAACAAACGACCGACTCGCACCCGAGTTAAATAATACCAACGCAGGCACAGAACTCACAAGAAAAGTACCTACGCATAACATCATATAAGCATAAAAACTCAACTCGAATAAAAGATGAAAAGAGAATACATACCAGCCACAACATCGGGCGCCGCACGGACTTCCTTTGCGATCAACTGAAATGCTCTCCCACGAGCTTTCGGGGCCTCAGCCTTCACCGACTGAACCTCGGTAGCCCTAGCAGCAGGCGCAGATCCCTGAAGAAGCTGCGGGCACTCAGCTTTCCGATGGCCAGTCTAGTTGCAATGAAAGCAAACCAAAAATCCCTTGGGGCAATCCCTCGCGATATGCCCCTCCTTCCCACACTTGTAGCACACCCCAGCCTTGCACGACCCCTCGTGACTCCTACCGCACTTCCCACAAGTACGGCCCTTCGCGCCCCCAGATCTCGAATCAGCGGGTCTAGCCCGCTTGGCTGCCGACTGAGACCGAGCCGGTTGTCGATCCATCCTCTGAGACTCGGCCTCCTCCCTGGCCTGAGTCTCCATCACGATCTCCCTCTTCTGGGCATTTGCCTGGAGCTCAGCAAATGTCCGGTAAGTCGAGCTCGCCACGAACTCCCGAATATCCCTCCTCAGCACACTCAGATAACGGCTCATACGAGCCTGCTCAGACGACACCTGCTCAGGGAAAAACATCGCCCTCTCATAAAACTTGATGTGCACAAAAGTACTCACTAATTTTAATATTTATAACCTAATAAACTTAACTAACTATGCACTTATAGTCAGTGTACCTAGTCAGATTACAGTATAGCTTGGGTATGTCAGGTGTCGATCCCAGGAAACGGTGTTCTAATTAATTTACTTACTATTAAATTAACCTAATTATTAACAAGTTTAAAAGGGTTTTTTCTGATTTTACAAGATCAGATGAACTTAAATCAAATTCAATAAATAAAAACACACTCTTGTTTAGTTTGAATCCACTCCTTCCTTATGGCTAGCTAATGATTACGGATTATTAAGTTGGTTTTTTTAGTTATATTAGTAATTTAGTTCTAACTTTACTAATAATTAACTAATTCATGTCAAACCATGTATGTTCACACATAATTACACACAAAACTAATTATGAATATAAATATGTTATGTAAGATTTGTAATATAAATGCAATTATGGTCACAATACACGTTCTCTAGCACATCTAAGCTTATTTATTCTAATTACTAACTAAGATTGGTCAATCCTAGCTCTAACAATTTAATGTTCACTAAATCATTAGGTAAACAAATTCATGCAGTTTAATGGTCACTAAGCTACACAGAATATGCAATCAAGCAATTAGAGAAACAAACAATAGCATGCTAGGCAATACAAATCGAACACAAGCAATTTTTACCAACTAAACTTAATCCATAAGCTTGAAGCTTCATCTAGCTAAACAAGAGTAGTTAGATTCAGCTGCTCATCCTAGCAACTAATAAACCAACACAGCTTAAAGTAATAAAAGACATGTTCTTATTTAACTAAAATATAAACCTTTATTCTTTTTGGTGTTGAAAACCTTCTTCCAGAACCCTTCTTTCGCTCTGAATCGTCTCCTGGAACTCTTTCCTTCAGCCAAAAGCTTCTTCCTTTCGTAATAATCAGGAGAACTTAAATAATCTCCAAAAACCCACGCCACGTTGTGGCTATCCAGGCCACGTCGTGGGCTTCAAGCTATCCATACCATGCAAGGAATCCTCCACATCGCGATGTCTATCCTCTAGAAACCTCATGCCACGTCGTGGCCGACTTTGCCACGTCGTGAATTCAGTATTTATCGTGGGTTTATTCTTTTCTTGTCTTTCAAGTCTCCCATGTTCCACATATTGTCACTTTTGGTCCCTCTCTTTGAAAATCCCTTTAATTGACTGAAAATAACAATTTAAAGTCATAAGTACCATTATTCTAAACATTTATCAATTGAATAATAAAAATGTACTTAAATATTGCCTAAAAATAGGTATAAATATGGCAATATCAAAATACCCTACACTTAGGCTTTGCTTTCCCTCAAGCAAATTTAAGCTTAACTCTTAATTACTAACACCACATAGAACAATCCGACTCTAGCTCAGCCATTATGCCAAGACCTCAACGCATGTATTTGTGTCTAAAATTTTCCTAAAGTACCCCCCCCCCCCATACTTTAAATACTCACAATCTTCATAAACACTCGCCCACTTTTTCCGAACAATGCTCATTTTATGCAACCCTCCGAATCCATCCGCAGAAAACCTCCTTATCCTCAAGGTATTTTTAGTTGAGCAACCTAAGCATACATAATCTAGAATTACAATCATTGATACCACTATGGAGCTCTTTTGGAATTCTTCACTTCTTTACCATTTGATATTTGATTTCTTTGAATTCACCACCTTATTTGATTTCTGGTATCTTCAAATTTTTGAAATTTCTTGGAATTTTAATCTTTTGATCTTCACTTTATTTGCTCCAAAATTCTTCAAACTTTACTCGTAATTCTCTTTTTTTTTACATGTACCTCACTTTTTTCACTCAAAACCTACATGCTTAAGCAGAGGCGCTCAACCTCAACCTTTATCAGTTAATGATAGTAATTTTCCTGGATACATTTCAGGTTTAGGCTGCTAAACATATTGCATCCCTCAAACCAAGCGGGGTTATGTTTTTGTTTCATGATTTCACTAAAATAAGGGAGGCCACAAATGCACTATAACATGTATTGGCTCAACTAAACATTTGAACTTTCATCGGATCATCCCACATAACACTAGCAATTATAGCTCAAATTATTATTACTAGATTCAATTATTAAAAATTTCAATTTCCAAATTTTCAATTTTTACTATCAAATTCTATGATTATCTAGCAATTTACTTTTTCTACCCCTACCCCACACTTATTTCATACAATACCCTCATTGTATGCATAAAAATAAATCAAAATTAAAGAAAAGGGAGAAAAAGGAACAGACTCCCCTGGGATAGTGGCGTGAGCATCTCAAAAAGTGTGGAAAACGTGCGTCTATAATATGGACCTCCAAAAATAGAAACTCGGTGTAGAACTGGGTGAATATGTAAGTAAACCACGAACATGACTCGAAACTTCAATTCTTCAAAGTGGGTGTTAGTAAGTAGAAATGTGGGCAAGAAAAAACTGAGACACGTCGTGGCAGGTAACTGGCCACGTCGTGATATGGGATGAAAGCGCGAACACCAAACTGCTTTATTTTTTCAATTTCATGAGCGCCACGACGTGGCGTAAGGGGCCCACGTCGTGGAAACTGGACATCAGCAGAAAACACCTTATTTCTTTTATGCACTCTAGCAACTTGACCAATGGCTAAATGGTTTAAGACGCTTTTATGTAAATATACTTCCCAACTGTAACCTCTCTCCTACTAACATACCCCACACTTATCTTGAATTATGGGTTCCAACTCACGACTCTAAGCTTCCTTGACTAGACAAACACGACTCTAGAGTTAACCTTACATGCTCCTTAGAATTCCAATGCTAATCTGAAAAATGGAACAACCCAAAAGAAATAAAAGAGTAACATCATAGCTCAAGAAAGTTTTACATTACACACCAAACTCAAACATAAAAAAAACTACTTAAAACAAAACAAAATAAAAAGAAAATAAAATCAATCATCATCACCTTGGTCCTGTGCTCCACTTGGTCCTGCCCCGTCATTTTGCGGACGCCATAGCTCCTCCCATATCGGAAAATAAGGATACTGTGGTGGCATAGAAGGTGTTCGGGTCACACCCAAATGCGAATAAATACCCTTAGTAAGCTGGGCATGGTAAATGGCATGCCCCCGTAGATTATCCAAATAAGTTCCCACCCGACTCTGAAAAGGGTTGGTGGGCACTCCCTGCACATACTGGGAAGCAGCACGCTCTCTCTTGACCTCACCTCTAGCTTGCACATTCCGACGCCGCGGTCTAGCTGGTGGTTGTTGCCCTGGTTGCGCCTCCTCTTGCTCGTCATCTATCGGCGGTATAACAAAACGACCCCTGATATTCACCACCGCCTGCATAACTCCCAAGACTTGAATGGTCAAATCTGTGTCCGGGAATCGAGTAAGATTCCTCACAAAATCATGGGTCAAAATATGATATGACCTAGCAAAGCGAGTAACCAAATGCCCCCCCCCCCTCGTAATCAGGCTCCCGGGCATAGAATTGGCCGCTTTCTTCCCCATGAACCTCGCCAACATATACGGTAAATCACAGCAAACTCCCGGGGTAATAAGAGTCCATAAATAAAACAAATTCTAAATGGGGACTTTATCACCATGATGCTTGTGATTTATTGAAAAATTGATCAGGCGATGTAAAAATCGGAAAACAGGATTCCGAATTTATGACTCACTCGAGTCACGAGTATTGTACTCATGGCTAGAAATGCCCCGCCAGAACTGCACATCCATAATACCGGGATTAAAATCCCGAACGCATCCAAGCAAGAACGGTATGAAAAACGGAGATTGCGTCTCCACTTTGGTATAAAGCCCCATACGCCAAGCGAATTCCCGAAGACTACACTCTCTATAAACACCACCCAAACGAAACACAAGTGCCCGGTTGTAGGTAAAATCAAGGGTGCGTTCCTCAAAGCATACGGTAGAGAAAAACTCCACCGATAATTCCCGGTATACGGGTTATTGAATGGCAAACAAATTCCTCCACCCGTGACAAGTGAAAGAAAATTGATCTCCTACGTATGTTTTCGACCAATAGTGTTCCAACTCAGCAACCATTCCCACTCCACCAAGCCATCCCCAATCGATAATTGGGGCTATCGCAAACTCCTTATTGTACAGCCATCCCAGCCGATTCTCGCAAGTAGTTAACAATGGTCGGGGAATGTTTTGAGGAAACTGATATAAGGGGTGTATACTCGCCACATCAATCGGGTTTTCCTCCTGTGGAATAGCTCTTTGTGGTCCCATTTCTGCATACACAATCAAACCAAAGCAGCAAACATCTAAAACATTAAAACAGATTAAACGTGTCTGCCAGAAGTCACGACGTGGCCAGGCTACGCCACGTCGTGGGCCGCAGTCGTAAGCTGTATCTGGATCGGTCATTTTGTATACCATTTCTACCAAAATTAATGCTTGGGGTTTGTTCCTATGGACATTTAAGGGACATGCAACCTAGAATCAACAACTAGTTTCAACCAATTTTGTGAATCACATAAACCCTAACCATGAAACTTTAAAATTGTAAGAAATAACTACAAATAATGAGTAGAACACATACCAAGTAGAGTTAATTGACAAGAACTTGCAAGGAAATTGGAAGTAGATTAAGAAATTGGCTGTGGGGTTTTTTTGTTCCCGTTCGTGCGGCAGTATCTAATGGGAATGGGGATGTTGGTCAAAGGGTTTTAAGAAAATGGTCCCCCCGTGACTTTTTAAAGGCCACGTTGTGGCTGACTATGCCCACATCGTGGACTGTAAAACTGTTCTCTGATCCCGTGTTTTCATTTTTTACCACGATGTGGCTTTATCAGCCCACGTCGTGGCAAATGCCTGATTGCAATATTTTATAAAATTTCACATTTTAACTAACTACATTGCATCTTATTTATTAATTAAAGTTCCCCACAGCTAATTCTTTACTAAGTATCAGTTTATTGGATGATGAGTTGATATCTTTCCTAATTAAAAGCTAAAAATTTAAAAGAAAAGAAAATGCAAACCAAGCTCGGGTTGCCTCCCGAGAAGCGCTTCTTTTTCTTGGAGTCTTGAGCTGGACTCCGTGACTTCTACGTTGAATCTTCTGAAGAGTCCACCACTAAGATCTTTTGTTCCTTGAATCGCCTCTTGTAAGCTTGAACTAGCCTTTTATATGCCTTCTTTGAATTCTCCTTTTTAGCTTTGCCCTCTTCTTCAAGCTTGCGTTTTATGCCCTTAGTTTGTTCCTTGCACTCCATAGCATCCTCCTCCTCTTTCACCACCGGCTTTGTCACTCTTGAAGTGACCTCCTCTTCATCACTTGTCATCTCCTCATCCTCTTTGCTCACCCAAGAAGGCGGACTCTTGTAAGTTATGACTTCAATCAAATATGGAACAGATGCCCTCGGTTTTGTTCTTTTGACTTGATGAACTACCTTGATCTCTTCTTTCATAAGCTTTTCTAGTTCTTCAAGTTCATTATCTTCATTAATTGTGAACACCTCTTCTTTATCCTCTTGGAAGTCACCTTTTATTCCAAAAACTTCTTGTTCATCTCCAACCCTCAAAGTGAGCTTAGACTCACGGATGTCGACAAGAGCTCCAGCAGTGTTAAGCAATGGCCGACCAAGGATTATTGGAACATCGGGATCTTCCTTCATATCCAAAACTACAAAGTCTATTGGAAAAACAAATTTTCCAATTTTCACCAAAATATCCTCCACGATGCCCCGGGGTTGTGTCACCGAACGATTGGCCATGTGAATCTTCATTTTTGTAGCCTTCATCTTCTGAATCTCCAATTTTTGATAAAATGAAAAAGGCATCAAATTAATGCTAGCCCCATAATCGGCTAAAGCATTAACCTTCATTTTATTTGCAAACTCACACGGAAGAGTGAGGCGTCCAGGATCCCCCATCTTTTCTGGTGTCTCTCCCAACACGGCTTTTGAAGTTTGTTCACTTAGAATCACTTTAGACTGCTTCTTTAATTGCCTTCGAGTGTCTATCAAATCTTGCAGTAATTTCTGATTCTCGGGAGTTTTGGATAACGACTCGAGAAAGGGAGTATTAATCAGGATCCCCTTCACATGCTTTACAAACTCTAAATGCTCCTTCTCCAGTAGACTAAGTGCAGTGCGGGTTGGAAATGGCAAAGGTGGCTGATAAGCTGGAATGGGTTTAAAGGATTTCTGATCAGACATGCGCCACGCCGTGGCCAGAGGAGTGCCATGTCGTGGCGAAGTTGTTTCAGCAAACCTTTCACTTTCGAACTTTGACTTCTTGGGTTTTGGATCGGGCTGCTGTGGTTCTTCTTCCAATGCCTCCAGGAACTCAGATACTGCTTCTTCCTCAGTATCGATGGCCATTACGTGAGATTAGGTTTTTACTTCGTGATTCTTCGGGGACAATTTTTCATGAACCAGAGTGGCTAGTTGACCAAATTGTACTTCAAGGTCGTGGATGGAGGCTTGCTGATTCTTTATCAAAGTTTGTTGTTCCATAATAGCAGAATCAGTGGCATCGTGTCTCTTTTCCGAAGCTTCCATAAACTTCATCAAAATGGTCTCTAGGTCGGGTTTCTTCTCGACTGGTGGTTGCTTCTTTTGATAAAAGCCTTGACCTGTCTACCTATACTTCTCTTCTTTTTGCTTCTTATACTCTTCATATGGCAGCCACTCCTTCTTTGGTTTCCTCCAGTCCTCATCAAACTTATCCCCACTAGAGTAGCACACTTGAGCTTTTCTGTTTCCAAACTCGTCTACATTGCAGTCCTTGGTCAAGTTTGGACCTCTACATTTCTCGCAACCCACTCTTATGGCATGTATTGACTGGTCCATTTGTGTTATCCTTCGATCCATATTATTCAGCATGGCCATGACAGCTGCTATTTCTTCAGTTTGGGCCCCTCCACCGCCTTTGATTCCATCTTGCCTAGGGTTGTGGTATTCGCGAGAATGCTTCGCGAATTCTTCAATTAGCTCCTTGACCTCCCTTGGATTTTTCTTTGTTAAAGGTCCTTGAGAATCAAGGAGTTGTCTTGTCATAACGTTGACCCCATCATAAAAGATTGACATCTCTTGCTGCACATTTAGATCATGCTGAGGGCAATTTCTGAGCAAGCCCTTGTACCGCTCACATGCTTCGTATAATGACTCCCCCGGTTGTTGCTCAAAGTTGGCTATTGCCTTCTTGAGTTTGGCTATCTTGGATGGCGGGCAAAACTGGTCCAGGAACTGCTCACGCATTTGAGCCCAAGTGGTGATTGTACCCGGTGGGAGTGCTTTTAACCACTCCTTAGCAGCTCCTTTGAAAGTGATGGGAAGCATCCTAAGCAAGACTGTGTTTTTGTTGACATTTGGGACATTGAAGTAATCCGCAATGTCGTTGACTTCATCTAGATGCTTGAAAGCATCCTCATGATCTTTCCCGAAAAATCGGATGTCCTTCAGTGCAGTCAATACGTGCCCCTTCAGATCGAATGTGGCAGTGGCAGGTATTGCGGGTTGGACTAAACCGGGACCCACATCTTCTCGGATCCGCTTCTTGTAAGCTCCCATGGACATTTCTTCAATTGCTGCCATCTCGTTCCTTGGATCGTTCTCGGGTTCGCTCGTGTGTTCTTCAAATTCCGGCTTGGTATCGCTTTCGGACTCGGTTTGGACGGGTGTATGATCCAAATGCTCAAGATTGCTTTTGTGCCTCGCGGATGAACTTAACTCTCCTATCTTCTATCCCGACTTCCTGGAAAAAGCTGACTTCAATTCTTGTAAGGGCGTCTTTTTCTTGTGAAGTGCAGACTCGGGATCTTCAAGTGGTGGCACCAAGTGTGTGTTTGAGCTTCTGGTCATGAACTCCTGTAACTTGCTAGACTAAAAAAAACGTAAAACTGAACTAAAATAAGAAAAACTAACTACAAACTAAAAATCTAGTTTTTTAACTGTCCACGTCGTGGCAGGTATCTGGCCACGTCGTGGACTCTGTGACTGACAGAAAAAATTTTATTTTGCTGAAAAATTAACTTTTTGTGGTTTTTACCTCACAAGAAGGATCGATTAATTTAATGCAAATAAATAAACTAAAAACTAAGAAAAAAACTAAGTCGTTCCCCGGCAACGGCGCCAAAAACTTGATGTGCACAAAAGTACTCACTAATTTTAATATTTATAACCTAACAAACTTAACTAACTATGCACTTATAGGCAGTGTACCTAGTCAGATTACAGTATAGCTTGGGTAAGTCGGGTGTCGATCACAGGAAACGGTGTTCTAATTAATTTACTTACTATTAAATTAACCTAATTATTAACAAGTTTAAAAGGGTTTTTTCTGATTTTACAAGATCAGATGAACTTAAATCAAATTCAATAAATAAAAACACACTCTTGTTTAGTTTGAATCCACTCCTTCCTTATGGCTAGCTAATGATTACGGATTATTAAGTTGGTTTTTTTAGTTATATTAGTAATTTAGTTCTAACTTCACCAATAATTAACTAATTCATGTCAAACCATGTATGTTCACACATAATTAAACACAGAACTAATTATGAATATAAATATGCTATGTAAGATTTGTAATATAAATGCAATTATGGTCACAATACATGTTCTCTAGCACAGCTAAGCTTATTTATTCTAATTACTAACTCAGATTGGTCAATCCTAGCTCTAACAATTTAATGTTCACTAAATCATTAGGTAAACAAATTCATGCAGTTTAATGGTCACTAAGCTACATAGAATATGCAATCAAGCAATTAGAGAAACAAACAATAGCATGCTAGGTAATACAAATCGAACACAAGCAATTTTTACCAACTAAAATTAATCCATAAACGTTGAACTATTCATAAGTTTGAAGCTTCATCTAGCTAAACAAGAGTAGTTAGATTCAGCTGCTCATCCTAGCAACTAATAAACCAACACAGCTTAAAGTAATAAAAGACATGTTCTTATTTAACTAAAATATAAACCTTTATTCTTTTTGGTGTTGAAAACCTTCTTCCAGAACCCTTCTTTCGCTCTGAATCGTCTCCTGGAACTCTTTCCTTCAGCCAAAAGCTTCTTCCTTTCGTAATAATCAGGAGAACTTAAATAATCTCCAAAAACCCACGCCACGTCGTGGCTATCCAGGACACGTCGTGGGCTTCAAGCTATCCATACCGTGCAAGGAATCCTCCGCATCGCGATGTCTATCCTCTAGAAACCTCATGCCATGTCGTGGCCGACTTTGCCACGTCGTGAATTCAGTATTTATCGTGGGTTTATTCTTTTCTTGTCTTTCAAGTCTCCCACGTTCCACATATTGTCACTTTTGGTCCCTCTCTTCGAAAATCCCTTTAATTTACTGAAAATAACAATTTAAAGTCATAAGTACCATTATTCTAAACATTTTATCAATTTATTAATAAAAATGTACTTAAATATTGCCTAAAAATAGGTATAAATATGGCAATATCAGTACTCAACCCTAAAAGTCAACAAGGTCAACGGTCAAACTTTGACTCGACTCGTCGAGTGCACTAGGGCGACTCGGTGAGTCTACACGTGTCCACTGACTCTCTTAGATCCTCTCATGGCACGTCTAGTATTCCCCTTGACGCGACAAGTTCCACCTGGCATGAATCGCGAGCCCACCCCGACTCAACTTGTCGAGTCTCAAGAACAACTCAGCGAGTTCCAACTTGAACTCATACCCTTGACTCTCCCTGACTCACCGAGTCATTTCCCCCAACTCGACAAGTCCACTCACTGAGTGATTAACGGGCAACCTTCATACTACTCACCGAGTCTATTCTTCGGACTCGGCGAGTTCATGCCATGCACAAACTCAAAACAACTTCTGAGGTCAGATCTATTCCATACAATCATAGATTTGACCTCCCCAAGCATGATAATCACGTAAAGTTCGGACCTTGACACACATATAACATCTAAATGGTCCAAAATGGTGATTTAGCCCCAAAAATGACATTCCAAGCTCAAGACTCCCAAAATGACTCATAAAGCTCCAAGGGTTAAGGTCTTTGGACCTCTTTGGGTCCAGATCCAAAACACAAACTCGAGAAGGGACCAACTACTCCACTTAATCAACCTCTAAAAGGGTTAGAAAACCCTAACCCTAAGAATCAACACCATAAACTGAAGAAGGTTCGAGAATAATACCTCAATACAGTCTCTATGAGCTCAAAGACCACTAAAATCGCACCTCCTTCAGCCTCCTCTTGCCTTGAACACTTCCTTCTTGCAAAAACACCCACAAAAGTTCAAGATTGGCCTCTCCTTCCTCACAAATGCTCTAGATCTCTTTAGGGTTTCTCTCTGGGGGTTGGTGGCCGAAAATGAAGACCATAAGACCCTTTAAATAGGTCTCAAACCTTAGAAATTAGGGTTTCATTAAACAGCATGGACTCGCCGAGTCCACTCATGAACTCGCCGAGTCCAGATGTGAACTCGCATACAAATCCGCGACCATACTTGGCGAGTCTAGACGTCAACTCGCCGAGTCTCCCCTCAACACCCAAATATAAAAGAACAAAACATCATACCTAGGAATCCGGGTGTTACAGAATTTGATTCTTTCATTTGTGGTACTGTCTAAATTTACCAAATAAAGAAATATTCTCATCACCCAAGTTTCAATTGGACCGAAACTTGGAATCATACAAGGTGTTGAGTGTTATGTGTGAGAATTTTCAACTTTGGAAAATTAAGACTAGTTCCGTGTTCACATGTATATGTGACTCAAGAGAAGGACTAAGGGATCAAGTACACTTTCTTGTGCACTTGTCAAAGTCCACCACAAAAGATGGATAAGACTATTCGTCGTGATTTACTAAGGTTTAGTAAATATGATTATACTTACAAGCTTAAGTATAATTCTGAAACATTGAAAAATTTTCAATGTATGACGGAACGAATAAGAAGAATCAAATTAGGCAGAAGGATAAAATTTTCTCAAATCTGAAAAGATGGGAGTACTTTAGTATCATGTGTTAGGATCATCTTAATGATTTTGAGACCTTATCACAATTCATCCTCTAAGTGCATTATGATAGTTAAGAAGAGAAGTTATGAATTGTTGCAGTGGTTAAATCAAGAAGATGATTCATAAATCGTTCCAAAAACAATTCATAGAGTTATACTCTAAGATTGTAACTTGAGTGATATTTCTTAAAGAAGGTTTAAAACACTTGTCAAATGTAAGAGTAAAAGTTTTCTACTCTTGTACATTTGGGATTGGTAAGTTGTGATGTTTTGGATAAAACAAAGACCAACAAAGGCTAATTGTGTTAAGTGTCTGTCTTGATTAGAATCCAAACTATCTCTTGAATATTTGGTCAAGGAGACAATGGGAGTCTAAAAGATCCTGAAAGGGTTTCAAGAGGTAATCAAAAATAAAAACTTGTATTTTGTCACTAGCACACAACTAGAGGTTTATAACCTACTGTGTTGACATTTCTGTGCCCATTCTAGTTAACTTGGCTATACATTTGAGTTCTACATGTTCTCAACTATTTGCATAGCTACTTGGAAGCAATGGCAGACCCTTTACCTGCCAGGTGGCAAGAAGTTAAGATTGCACAATTTTAATCCATATGAGTTAGGATTTGTCACTAACCTAGTCTTGTAATTATGGTTTTGACAAATTCACATGGATAGGAACACTTACACCATAAAATCTAAGTGTCATAAGGTTTCTCTTCGATTCATGAAAATGCTGGCAAGGAAATTCTCTTACTAAGTAGATTTTAAGTAGATAGCTATTGTGATATTTGCAGTTCTCAAAGTTGTTAGTGGAGCGTGCGTGGTTAACCGGCACACTAACATTGACTTATGAGAAATAGCAAAGGTCTAAACACTATGATTACGAAATCCCTCTTCATAATTGTTTAGACACACCTGTGAACTATCTAAGAGATCTGTATGATTTTGATAAAGTCATATCAAGGCAATCTAGTATCAGAAATCTGAACTTTGGCAAGAAAGTCAATAAAGTATTGATTTCTAGAAGTTCAATTGATTTATGGGTACATGTCAAAGCTAGTGGGAGCATAAGTGTTATGCTAATAATCATCATGTAAGTGGGAGCATGATAATTATGATAATTATTGCAAGTTAGCAATGTTAATTATAGAAAACAAAAGTTTCAATTCGTGAGGTTGCAAGGGTTGAAAAAGTTGTTTTGCTATAATTAAGGGAGAGGAAATTATACTTCATTTCAATTCTAAAAAGCTTAGATTGAGTTTATAATCATTCTAAAGAGCTTATATTGAGGTTTTAATCACCTTTAGTCAAGAATATATATATATATATATATATATATATATATATATATATATATATATATATATATATATATATGAATTTCATGTTGGATTGGTTCAACTTAAGAAAATTCTATATATTGCGTTCTCAAAATTCGATTATGATTACGGCATCCCTTTTCATAGTCAAATTTTGAGAATATGGCAAACAGAAATTATTATGGCAAGAGACTGGTCTAGAACCATGTCTTTAAGTGAAACATCATGAATCGTTTCCCATTTACTTTGGGTACAAGATCGATTACCTGTGCTATAATATTTATCCTTTCTGAATTTTCAAAAATGCCTTGGGGCATTAAGGAGGAAAATGTCTAGAATTGGATATGAATAAAGTGATTAAGCAATTGTCGAGGACAATCTAAGGTTTACCAAAGATTGGTTGCTCAAGGACAATTGGAAGTATACTGTTAATATTGGAAGTACCATATTGACATAGTCTGAAAAGAGGCAACTCTTGTTCAAAAGTTGTAATCAAAATGGAAATATAGAGTTGTCTTCATAGGTGGAAGCATTATGTGTAAGCTTAAAGAAACCTAATGCAACGCGCTTTGAATTTGAGACATCATTTCCATGGAATTGCTCTCCATTGGAATACTCTGTAATGATTTTTTCCAAGTCTTTGTGGCTTTGTGCATAATCATTACAAGAGGAACAATGCATATAAGTTTAAAATCTAAACAGATTTCGATAAATGATAGGAATTTGGAATTCTTACATTTAAAACAAGGAATTGGGAGTGTGAAAAGAGAATCTTTGACATTATGTTCAATTGATCTAGTTCACAAAGAAAAGGATTATAGACAAACATATAGTTCATACTTGGTGTATGGCAAAGCTATTGTTTAGAAAACATAGTGTACATGCTTAGAGCATGGGACACCCAGTGTTTTAATTCAAGTATAAAGTTGATAAAACCGAAACGATGAATAATGAGTAATCAGTATGGTGATAAATAGAAAGTGTTTTATTTATATTCATAGGTTTTGATATCATATTAGATTCATTTATTCTTGTGTTTCACTTTCCATGTTTTGACTTCCATAATAACTAGGTTATTCTTCCGGAATGACTAAGTTATTCAAACCATCCACAGTCGGTCATATGTTGGAAGTAGATATGAATCAAGACTGTCATGGGTTGGCTTGTAGAGGTCCAAGTTGGTGGAAAAGGTTGTGGTACAACACTCATGAGTGCTCATAAGTTCTGCGTATTGGATTCAACCCGCGCTCGTTTGAATCACTTCATGGATTTTATCATGAGTGATCATGAGACGATAATATCTTATATTATTCAAACCTAGAGATATGAGTTGTTACTATGAGTTGATAGTACATTGATTGCACAAAAACACATTGGTAACTCATTGTTATAAAACGTGCCTTTGTGTATGATTCAACAAGTAGCAGAACAAGCCATATGAGTTGAAGTTTATCCATTCCTTTTACCTTCGGGATAAAAGTGATATCTGTGGGCCCCTCGATGATTTAATGATGACACATGTGAGTGCTTGGCCAAGCCAGGACTGATTTGATTTGTTCAATCAGTCATTCGTCATGAATCGGAGATTGGGAAACAAGAAATGGACAAAGAGAATTATTATAATCCATCTCTCAGTCCATATGATATCTAGAATGGAGGAATATATGATCCCTATCTAATGGACAAGTAATTTACAAGGTCAGAGTTCGACAGCGGCTTTAAGAGCTACGATTGCCAGTTAGGTTTTGAAGTCATACTCAATAATAGTTTTAGACTTATCCAAGTGGGAGACTGTTGGATTAATGTCTAAGTCCATAACTATATTTGGTATGTACTTGACCCGACCCGGTATAGTCCATTTGGGTTGCACTTCACCGACACAATTTATATGGATAGTCTTTTGAGAATAGTATATTTATGATTTATATTAATATATTATAAGTTCTAATATATTAATATGGAATCATATTATTTAATTAGTATTGATCAAGACTTAATTTAAGAATTAATTAAGTGATCAAAATGAACTAATAAAATATGGACTCTTATATATATGGAATGGGCTAAGTTCATTTAGGTTGGGCTAAGCTTTCATGGATAGTCCATGGAGTGTTTAACCCATGGATCATATGAAATGAAAGGTCATGGGTTTAACCCTAGTCTCCATACTATATAAAGATGTCATTGGTTGGTGAAATTGTCACTAGTGTGGGTACACTAAGAGGGCTAGCCGATTTCACTAGAGAGAACCAAAGTATTCTTATTCTCAAAGTCTTCCAAGGTGTTTTGGTGATTTGTGATTCCACTTGAGGCTTCCACACTACTAGGGCTAAGCTCTTAAAGCTTGAAGACATCAAGCTACATCAAAAGGTATGTCATCTAATTAGTACTTTGTAGTATAAGAGCTTCATAATATGCTAGTTAGGAGTTAAGCCTTGGAAAGTTCTTATTTGCATGTATAATAGAGAAAACATAAATCCAAGGTTTATAGGGTTGCATGTACACCATAGGAGTGTTAGAATGCTCAAAACCCAACACATCTGTTGGAGCGGTGTCTTACGTGTACGCTTCTTATTCCTGCGGGATGGTATTTTCCTGCTGCACGTTGATAAGCCAGACCATAAGTAATGATCGTCATTCCTGGTTGTACTCTATAAATTTTGCATCTTGTTGTATAATTCTCACTGCTTCCATCTACATCCCTATGAAGTATTTACGGTAGTAGGTAATCGCATATTTGGCACGATCGTTACGTCTATCCCTAGAGTATATGGGTTTTTTCGGTTTCGAGATCCTTAAGTGTCTAGCGGTTTTGAGGGTTCGGTTATGCATATAATTGAATTTATGAAGTAATCTGAAATAAAGATAGCACGTAATTGTTCCATTGGTAAGTACCATCTTAGTACATGAAAGAGAGTCATATCGGATAGTAAGGGGGAAAAAGAAAAGGTTGATCCTAATTATGGCGGAAAATGTCTGGTGGTGGTGCTGATGAAGTGGATGCACCTCAGAGACGAGCTACTTGTTGCTCGGTATCTCGTAGTTGTACCTCCCAACTAACTGTCTCGTTCGGGAGTCTCCATTCACTTCCTGTGTTTGTCTCCCATCTCTCTCAATAGCAAACCGCATTTGTTCCGTTCGATTTGGGGTATCCTGAGCTCGGTTATCAATACCTAGGGTGTGTCGGACCATGACTGGGAGGGCCCGGTCAGCTGGTCCTCTATGACTAAGATCAAAGAGACCTCGGTTCCTACCGTAGTGTGGTCGTATCCCCTTCTGGTGACTCTATCTTCAAATATCGTGAGCCTATGAGGCGTGGGGCCACCGGGGTCCATACGATAAATCGGTAGTCTGGCCATGTATGGAGGATTGATGACATCGGATTCTGCATCCGAGTCATCATCATCATTTCCCTAGGGATCTTCCTCTTTGTGGTCCACTATTGACTCGGAGGGTCCATCTGCAAGTTCTACTTTGTGTTCCTGCTCTGGTTCTTCCTCTGAGTCGAGCCACCCTGCTATTCCCTGACTAGGGAGATAGGGGTTTCCTGGCTAATGATACTCATCTATAGTGTATTGCACGAAAGGGTATAAATACTAGAAACAAATAGCATACCAATTACTCTTATAGTAATTTAATTTTTGTTTAGGTTTGGTTCTATAAGCTATTTGGATAATTAAATGGTAAGTTTTTGATTCATTGTCCATCACAATTACTCCCGAACACATGTTGGTCGTATTTTGAATGAATATAGTTGATCAGGCTACATTCGCCCCCAATACAATTACATAACTGCCCGAGTTTAATAGCGATGTTCAAATCCTCCAAAGACTTTTACTGTTCTTGTTGTGTTATTATTCTAAAATGCACACAAAGGTATGTATTTTAATTATTATGTTCAGAGTTGTTTAGTCCCATTGTATTTATAGTTGCATATCCTGTATGATTAGATATGCTAGTTCACTATAAACAATGCTCTGATACCAATCTGTCACACCCCCGAACCAGACGGCAGAAACGTCCGGGGGCTTGTGCGTGACTTCATCTTGAAATATCATTACAGTAAATATAATTGAAACATAACATCATCATCATCACACATGTAATATAACAACATTCATGGTTTACATCGAGTATTGTATTTGAATATTACATGCCAAAATAGTAAGAGTATGATGAAACAAAATATAACACAATATCCATTAGTTTGTTTCGTTCATCCCGCTTCAACAGTTTCCTGAGAATACAAGTTATTTTGAAAACGGTAAACATAAAAATGTTGGTGAGCTCTAAGCAGGTTTGATATGAAAATGTTTTGTGTAGTTTATAAGAAACGAACCCAGAAAATCCGATATTTTCTGAAAAGACCATTGTTTATATAAAAGTGTGAAGATCCGTAAATATACGCATGATGATTTTAGAACGTGTATAGTTGAAAAACTTCGTATTAAAAGTACCAGTGAAAAATGTGGAACTTCCCCAGAAAACCCTATGTTTTCCGAAAATAAAAATATCATATAATTGTTCGAATTGTTATCCCACCTCGTGAATGATTTTGATTTACCTTGATTACTTGATTAATATTGGATTTATTTATGTGAGTCGTTATAACCATGCAAGATAATGACTAGTTCGTCTGTCTTGGCACTCTGGTGAACGCCGGAATTGATCTTAAGATTTTGTCACCCTAGACTAGCCGAGTCTAATTGTAGCGAACAGCTGAGGTGTAGGGGAGCCACCCCCGTATAGATCTATACACAAACTCTTGCTCTCCCTCCAGGAGACTTTGATTATAACTACAGACTACGACCGACACATGTTGGTGCCACCCGTTATTACTCACTAAATCCCAATTGACTTTGATTACTATTGATTATCGACTCGTATTTGTTTACATGGATTGAAGATAGGCCTAATAAACGAGGAGAAGAGGATTACAAGACCCTACTATTCCCGCATAATATCTATGGCTATTGATTATACAAAGGACACGCTGACCCATTTCGCATTTGATTTACTTGGACCTTACTAGCAATGCTAATGGGACGCTAAGGCCCAATAGCACTTAAAAGCCATTGAGGGTCCCTTAAATATGAAATTGGGTCATAGAAGGCCCAATAACATTTATTATTATTCCTTGGACCCAAAAATCATGTTAATGGGTCATAAAGGCCCAACAAGCATGATTGGAGCTTTCAAGCCCAAAGATTTGAATGTTTACTTGTGTTAGGTATAGTATAGTTGTCGGAATGTTTAATTGAACCATTGTTAAATTTGTATCGGTACGAGACCAGTCAGTCGTTTATAACGGTATTTGGAAATTTATGTATATTCGTTTTTTCATTTTTCATAAGTTGTGGTTTGGTAATTTTGACCCAAATATCTTAATAATAAAATAATTGACTCAAAATATTGGTTTGACCCTTTTCAGCCCTTCTTTAATAAAAATGACAATTTTAGTCCTTTATAAGAAAAAAAGACATTTTAAGCCCTTAAACCATATTCTTGACACTTTTGACCCAAAGATTTGTTCAAGTGATATTTTTAGCTCAAAACCTATTCTTTGGCAGTTTCAGCCCTTCCAGAAAAGTATTTTTCGGTTAAAGTCCAAACTTTTGCAACTTTTACAATTTTGGTCCAAAATCCAAAAAGTTTACATTTTTTATCGTTGTTTGGAAAATACATCATTTTAACCCCTGAAATAGTTTTGTTTACCCCTTCGCAATTTTGGGCTCAATGGGCCGAAAAGCCCAAAAATTAGCCCATTAAGCTACAAATTACATTTCTAGTCCTTTGAAGAGTATAATATTCATAACAACATTTATTTTAACTGTTTTGACTTTTTTGATCCTTAAGAAAAACCGTGAATCGCAATTGTTAACCCAACTTTTGTTTATTTGACACTTTAAGTCCAAAAATGGGTTTTATGTTGTAACATGCTTATTTTAACCTTAGATGATAATTTTTTTCTTAACTTGTTAAGTGTAATATGTCTTAGATCATGTTTGTTTTCCTTCTTGTGCCATAGATCTCAAGATTTCTTTCTTTTTGTTTACATATTTACCACATAACCACATAAAATCACACATACATGCATGAAATCACACACAACATACACATACACATACACATAGATCTACATATTTTACTTGTATTCTCCCCCATAAAACTTGTGAAAACCGAAAAGAGAGGGGGTATGAACTCACCTTGAAGATTTGGATTCGGTTTTGAGGAAGATAAGAAGAAGATGGTGTGATTTTCGGTTTTAACTAGCTCCTTGAGTAGATCTTGGGCCATAAGATGTTCTAAGTACCTTATTTATGAAAACAAGAGTGTAAGAGGAATAAAGATGTTTTTTTAAATGAAGTTTTACACTTGAGTTTGCAAGGTCATACCACAATCAGTGGGTTTTGATGGAGTAATTCTCTTGAAAACACCTTGAAGCGTCGAAATTTTTAGAGAAGGAAGGAGGTGTTTTTTTTTGAGGTGGTATTGAGAGAGTTTGGAAGTGTAATTGTGTGTGTATGTTGATATTTTCGGCCATGGTTAAAGAAATAGGAAGAGAGGGGATCAAGGTTAATGCATGATGGTTAAGGATGCCTTACCTTGTTACATGAGAGTTCTTTTTCCTAGATTACCACTAAGCAAAATTGAGGTGTCAAGGCCTTATACTATATGGATTAAACTCTTTTTTTTAACTTGGGCTGAGAATTTCAATTTAGGAAAGGAGTTTATTAAATTTAGGCCTTGTCTTGATTTTTGCTCGAAAATATGAGGCCCACTAAATAAGTTTTCGTCCCATTAGACATTTAGGAGGGTTCACGGTCTAATTAGTACAAATAGAATGTATCTATGGCCCATTAGGGCTAATTAGATTTCCTATGGCCCAACAAGGCCCATTAAAGTTAAACTAATTCATTTTAGGCCCATTATAGCCCAAAATGTTAAGTTTCATGCAAGTGTGTCTAATTAGAGCCCATTTAAGGGTCCTAAGCCCAAAATAGTCAAACTAGAGGCTTATTCGTCCATTAGGCCCAATAAGAAAATCCTAATCCATAATGGACTTAAACCAGGAATTTTTTTTTTGGGTTTCCAATCTTTTGTTAACTACTTGAGGTGTTCGCATAGGGTGTTTGATGGAACTTTGATGTTATTGAATAGACATCGTGCATACTTTCAAGTTTTAGTCACAAATTTTATCATTGTTAACGTTTACAAAAGCATTAGAATTCCTAGTTGTGACACCGCCACCCGACACGGCGGCCGGTGGCAGCAAGAGGCGGCAACCACCACCTCACGATGGTGGTGACGAATTTTCTTCACTATCTTGATTGGTTACAATTTACAATACGATCCAAATAACACACATGATAATAAACACACACACACACACACCTAAAATACACAAAAACATACGCATCCACCTTAAGGTGGCCGGTGGCGACAAATGGTGGCAGCCACCACCCTATAGTGGTGGATGTGGTGGTTTCTTCGGATCTCTGGCAGCCTCATCCCATCACAATACACGGACACACATCTCATGCCCGAAAAATAAATCCAACACCCACTGAGGTGGGTGGCGAAGGCAGCAGCACAAGAAAGCTAGCAGCGGCGGCAACCAAGGCGGCGAATGGCGTTGAACGAAACAACCGGCAGCAGCAGCGTAATCGGAAGCAATGACACACGTCAGGTGGTCATCCGACAGCGACAAGAGGTACTCGACTCGATGGAACTTTGGATCCAACATAGATGGCGGCGACGGTGGCGTGCAATGATGGCAACAGCTGTTGGAATCAGGCCCTGTAGACACACTTCTTTGTAACAACAAACACACCACTCAATCTGTGATTTTTCAGGAAGAGAAATAAAGAGGAGAAGAGATAATCGTAATGCAGAAAATGGCTGCTTTCTATTCATGACACAAGATGGCATTTATATCAAAAAAAAACCTAACGACCCTAAACACAACTAAGCCCATGCTTTCCTGTTTTCCAGCCCTATTACTTGGTCCACATGACCCATTCAATAAAAAAAAAACTATTTATTTTGCTGAATAATAAAACTAAAAAATATCAAGATTAAAATCCTACATTCACCTCCTTAATCTTGATACATTTTTTTCATCAAAGCAATGACGGTTCTTCATCTTGGATCAAGTTTGCTTCTTTGTCATTGTCTTTGTCATTCCACTTTGTGCACTCATAGCTAAAATGCCCAAAGTCTCCACAGTTAAAGCATCGGAAGTTATTTTTGTCACCTCGACCTCTTCCTCTTCCTCGACCTCTTCCACCTCTTTCATAGTTCCTTCCACACCCTCTTCCATGTCCACTACTATCATCATGCCTTGGTTCACTTGCCATCATGAGTTGACCCTGCTCTTCTTCCTTTTCTTCATGACTTTGAAGCCTTTCTTCATAGGCTTTGACCCTTCCAACCGCTTCTTCAAATGTCATAGTTTCAAGATCAGAATATTGTTCAATTGGAGCTACAATTGGCAAGTACTTCTTTGGAACCAAATTGATAAACTTTCTTACGATCACCTCCTCTTCAAGAGTTGAACCAAGACTTTTGAACTTGGCAACAATACCACTTATTTTTCTCGAAAAGTCATTGATTGACTCATTGTCCTTCATCTTAAGCATCTCCAATTCATTTCTTAAGGTTTGCAGCCTTGCTTTTTGCACCCGTTCGGCTCCAATATACCTAGCCTTGATTGATTCCCAAACATCTTTTGCATTCTTGTGTTTAGCAACCTGTAAAAGAACATTCTCTGGGAGGGTTTGGAAAATTATGCCTTTGGTGGTATAATTCTTCTTCTCATCAACTACATCCTTGGTTATTGCATCCCAATGTCCATATGCCCTCAAAACAGTTTCAATCATAATAGACCAAGTAGTATAATTAGTTTCAGTCAATTTAGGACATTGAAATGGTATAGCAGTACCTTGAGCCACAACCTCTTTTGACCCCCCTTGGTTTGATCCTCCAGCCATTCTTTCTCTTAGACTTTATACTCGGTCTCTCTTGGTCTCTCTTTCTCAGGTAATGACTTTCTTTCTTTCTCTTTCTTTCTTCTTTCTTTCCTGCTTTCTTTTTTTCTCTTCCTTTCTTCTTTCTTTCTACTTTCTTTCTTTCTCTTTCTTTCTTCTTTCTTTCCTGCTTTCTTGCTTTCTTTCTTTCTTGCTTTTTGTCGGCTTTTACTTCTGCAACATCGTGATCTTTAATTCTCCATGAAATCACCTCCTCCTTCTTCTAATTAAGCCTAGGCTCTTATACCAAATGTTGGAATCAGGCCATGTAGACATACTTCTTTGTAACAACAAACACACCACTCAATCTGTGATTTTTCAGGAAGAAAAATAAAGAGGAGAAGAGATAATCGTAATGCAGAAAACGGCTGCTTTCTATTCATGACACGAGATGGCATTTATAGCCAAAAAAAACCTAACGACCCTAAACACAACTAAGCCCATGCTTTCCTGTTTTCCAGCCCTATTACTTGGTCCACATGACCCATTCAATAAAAAAACAAACTATTTATTTTGCTGAATAATAAAACTAAAAAATATCAAGATTAAAATCCTACAGCAGCGACGACCCTTAGTGGCAGAACCTTCCCCAGCGTCGATGGTTGCTTCGAATCGACAGCCACAACAGCAAAGGAACAAAGAAGAGAGAGAAGAACACAGAGGGTGGCAGCGGAGCAATCGAGCGGACCCGTTCACAGCGTCATTGCCACCGCAATAGTCCCGACGGCCTAAGTTGACGACGGCGGGCACAGTTCCAACGGTCTTCGGTGGTTCTCCTATTCTGTTCACAACGTGCGACAACAAGTTATGGTGGTGGTCGGGTTCGGCAAGGAAACAACGACCAGAGGTGGTCATTGAGAAGGTGAAGACCGAATGGATGGGGCATAAGGATGGTTGCGGCTGGTGAAAGAAGTGTTAGGTTTAGGGGTTAAACAATAGCGAAGCTTTATACCCGGTTATCGCCAACTTTTCCCATAATAACACAAATGGTCCCTCCTTGCCATATTTCTCTCAAAACTGATACCTAATTTACTATTTTGACTCCTCCTTCGGAAAATCCTTACTAATCAAGTCCAATATTTACTTTTTAACCCCTGTTTCCACAATTTCTTTTATATTAAGCCCCAAATAATACCAAACACTCCCTGAGTTATGAAAATCGTTACAAATTAAGTCCCAACATTACACTTTAGCCCCAGGAGGTTCAATTCTTGCCATTGGACTTCCTAAAACCAACACCCACTAATTATTATTCGATCTTGGGCTATATGTAACATCCCGGAATATCAAGAGTAAAGTTGAAGGGCTAAAAGAGTAAATTTGGAAGGGGAACTCGGCGAGTCCATGGGTGGACTCGACGAGTAGGGTCGCGACTTGGTCGCGTGTTAAGTGGCCGACTCGGCGAGTCAGTGGATGGACTCGGCGAGTAGGTGCTGAGTGGAGAAAACCATAAATCCAGAGGATGAGCCCTATATAAAGAACATAACATCCTTTCCCCCAGCCTCACTACTCTCTCTTAAGTCCAGAAACCCTAGTTGTCGTCTGTGAGAGGATCAAAGTGCATTTGGAGGCTTGGAGAGGTGGTTGTTGAAGAAATCTTGAAGGAGAAGAGGCTTGGATCAAAGGGCTTTGCAAGGATTCGGGTTAATCTTCTCTTGGGGCTTCCTTCTGAGGTATTATTTCATTGCTTGAGCTGCTATTATCTTGATTCATCATTTTTGGAGGTGTTAGAGATCTTATCCTTTGGTGTATTGGAGTTTAGAGGTTAGATCTGAGGTTGCTACCTCAGATCTGGAATGGGGAAGGGTTAGAATGCATAAAAGTCCCTGTTTGTGAGTGATTGAAGGAGCTATCTTGTCCCAAACCCAAACCCTAGAGTGAAAATGCCTAGATCTCCTTGGATTCACGTAAAGTTTGCCACTTTATGTGATGGGTGGCCTTAGGAGGGTAGATCTATGGTTTGGATCATCTGCATGGCTTGGAAAGCCTCTGTATGGATTCAGACCCGGTGGTACTCGGCGAGTCACATGGGTGGACTCGGCGAGTTGGATGAAGATGGCCTGGAACTTGACGAGTTGGAAGAATAACTCGGCGAGTAGGTTGAAGATAGCCTTAGACTTGACGAGTCTGTTCTTGGACTCGGCGAGTCTTGTCGAAGAGTCCCAATCCTTCTGGTTGAGCCGTGAATCGGTGAGTCAAGGGGTGACTCGGTGAGCTGTGTGTGAGTGGACTCAGAGTTGTTGGACTCGGCGAGTCTCGAGGTGACTCGGCGAGTTGAGTCGAGGATTGGGGAAATTCTGAGCATGGGGACTCGGCGAGTCATCGGGTTGACTCGGCGAGTAGAGTCAGTCAGGGGTTTGACTTTGACTTTGACCAAGGGTTGACCAGTTGATTTCCAGGGGCATTTTGGTAATTGTTGGATATTGTTTTGAGTTCAGAGCTTTGGTGGTTGTCCAGTGATGGAGATCGTATCAGTGATCGGAGCAGCTTGGGTTATCTGTTTAGTCGGCAGTTTCGAGGTGAGTTATCCTCATTATATCAACAGGGTCTAAGGCACCAAGGTCGGCCCTTTATCGGATTGAGATCCGGGTATTTGTTGTTATGTTATTGCTTCGATATGTTTACATCCTGGTAGTTAGGATGGTATGTGTTAGAGACCCGGTTGAGGTCGGTATCCTGTTATGTAGGGTGATGCTATGCTAGTGACCGGTTAGGTCGGTATCCTGGTTAGGATGATGATATGTTACGTGATCTGTTTGATCGTCTTGTTAACTGTGAATTGTTATATGTTTGTATGTTTATGTGCACATGGTTGTTTGGACTGGAGTTGGGTTGAGGCGGGTCCTGCTTTGTGATGTAGGCCAAGATACCCAGGGCGGACCGGTTGTCCCGAAGGCCCAGCGAGCGGTCCGGATAGGCTGTAGGCCCCAAGAGGGCGGACCAGACGTGCCGAGGCTCGGAGAGTGGACCTGGCCGACTGAAGGCCCGGTGCGGGCGGACCAGTCATGCTATAGACTCAGAGAGTGGACCAGGTGGATTGAAGGCACGGTGTGGGCGGACCAATCACATTGCAGACTCGATGTATGTGGCTAGACTCAGAGAGTGGACCAGGTGGATTGAAGACCCGGTGCGGGCGGACCAACCACACTGTAGACTCGAGGTATATGGCTAGACTCGGAGGGTGGACCAGGTGGACTGTTGGCCGGTGCGGCGGACCAGTCACATAGTAGACCCGAAATGCATGGCTGTTCTGTGATTGGATATGTTATGGCATGTTATGCGTGTATGGTATATGTGGTTGGTACTTTGGGGATATCTCACTAAGCTTTTGGGCTTACAGTTGTGGTTTAATGTTTTTCAAGTTCTTCAAGAGACCGTGGCTAGGCGAAGGCGTGATCGTACTGCTCTTCATGTTGTTGTCGTGATGCGATTCTGGGAATACTTTAAATAAATTATATTGAAAACTTTTTTGTAATAACTTTAATGGAATCGGGTTGTTTTTGAAAAATTTAAATTGGTTGGAATTTTTCGGTCGTTACAAGTTGGTATCAGAGTCTTGGTTTGAGTGAATTGGAGGAACACTCGTGTGACTCCAGTCTCAAATCGAGGAGAGTTTTCAAAAGAGAATTTAAAATGGTTTTCAAAATGAGTAAAGGAGGACGCGGAGGTACGATCAGCCGGAGCCAGTAAGTAACCCCAAAATACCATACATGATATTTGTTTTTGAGATTTGATAGAACAGCATGCTAGTGCTAGGCTAGGGATCTTCAGGATTTCATGATATGTTGCCTGATTTATGATGCCTGTTAGCCTAGGGTTTCCTTGTGAGAGATTTCCAATGTTCCTCTAGTAGTGAGGGTTGAGCGTTTGTTATGTATGTTTTCACTAGGGTGTTGTGGTAGTACTTCATACAAATATGGGTAGGTGTGGAAGGTAGTATGGGCCCATACTACTGAAAGCACAGGACCCATACGCGTATCAGGGAAATCATGACCTCTAGGGTTGGGTTGAGAGTTGGTTCCCAGGTTGTGGGAAGTGTATGAGATTTTGTGGTGTTTTTCAGTATGGAGATTCCGAGGCATGCTGGGAGTGGATCCGGGTCAGGAGAGGGAGCAGGAGAGGGAGTTCCGGGCGGGTCTGTGCTGCCCGAGGTTATTGGTCAGATGAGCTCGTGCAAGTTGGATGCGAGGATTCGTGAGATCCTACATGATGAGGTTGTTGCGTTGTTCCGGGCTGAGTTGCCGGAACTGTGTGGGTCGATCAAGACCGCCATGGTTTAGTATTTTGATGAGCGCTATGCGGCTCTCGCAGAGACGGCTGCCGCGGCAGCTACAGTGGCTGTAGCAGCGGCAGGGGGAGGAGTTGGTCGGGGTTTTTAGTATCGGGACTTCGATAATACGAAGCCTCCCACCTTTGATGGAGTTCAGGACCCGATTGTTGCTATGAGATGGTTATCGGACGTGGAGGGGTGTTTCTTCACGTGTTCATGCCCTGCTGATCAGAGGGTGAGGTGTGCTCTGAACCTGTTGAGGCTCGGGGCGAAGGATTGGTGGAGATTGACCACGGGGTCATATTCGGATGCGTAGAGGGCTGCGGTTTCATGGGATCAGTTCAGAGAGATGTTCAACACTCGTTATGTTCCACGGGTTGAGAGAGAGAGATTGGCTCAGGAGTTCCTGGAGCTGAAGCAGGGTTCGGAGTCGGTGACTGAGATCACCAGGATGTTCACTGAGAGGGCAATGTTATGCCCTAAGTTCGCTTCGGAGCAGGCTCAGATGTCCCGATATCTGAGCATGCTCAAGAGGGATATCAGACAGTTTGTGTCTACGCAGAGGTGCGAGACCTTGTTGGAGATGCAGGAGGCCGCCAGGCGGCGTGAGTTAGAGATTGAGTTACAGTTGTGTGAGCTGAGGCAGGCACCGGTGCAGTCGCAGCCGGCGCCGAAACGGTCCAAGACCGTTGAGTCTAAGATGGGAGATCTGAGTAGCCACACTTGTGGGAAGTGTGGGAGGAGCCACACCGGAACTTGTAGGTCCGGTGGTGCATGCCGCAAGTGCGGAAAGGAGGGGCACTATGTGAGGGATTGTCGGCAGTCAGCGCCGGTTCGGGATTTGAGGATTTGTTATCATTGTCATCAGGTTGGACATTTGAGGGTCAACTGTCCACAGCTTGCTGCAGGACTGGTGCAGGCTCCAGCACCGGCCACTTTGAGGATCACGGGTAGAGGTCAGGGTGGAGCGGAGCCCCCAAGGGCTCAGGGTCGTGCTTTTCAGCTTACAGCAGAGGAGGTCAGAGCAGTGCCGGATACAGCTGCGGGTATGTTTCTTTCTTGATGTCTTGTTATCTTGTGATTATTGTGGAGTATTGTTTATGTGCTAGTATCTTTGTGTGGTTTTCGGTGCGGTATGCGTTGTCTTTGAGGGTTGTGGTTTGGTTATGGGTTATTGTATGAGAATTTCGTTGGTTATTATTCATGAGGGTTATTAGTGGAATCTGACGTTGGTCGGAATGCCTGGTAGCATCTGCTTTTTGAGGAATGGTTAGCTGCAGTTTGAGTTTCTTTCGAGCGGGATGATTAGTGTGGAAATGTGATTTTGTGAAGGTTCCTAGTGCTAGTGGGAATCATTCTGCATGTAAGTGTTGGTTTTGTGCAGGGTTGTTCTGGGAGGTCGGTGATAGCGACCGGTGGTTGATAGTCAGTGCCCTAAGTTTGGTAGAATTGGAAAATTCTCCAGATGATCGATGAGTATGTGAGATTGTTGAGCTGTCTGGGATTCAGCAGTATTCTGTCAGCCAAGAGCGTAGGATGGCATGAGTAAGTGGCAGGCATGCGGGGCGGATTACAGACCAAGGGTACTTATTTGCAGAGGCTCTGGGATCAGTCCGGGATTGAGTTGTGTGATGGAAATAGAGTTCGGAACCCCTAGAGGGCTAGAACAGTATGCATGGGAGGTTTTCCCGGAGAGATGACTCGGATGAGGAATGCTGGTTGAGCGGTCCGGATAGACTGAAGGCCGGTTGGCGTACCAGTCAGGCCGAAGGCTCAGAGAACGGTCCAGCCAGACTGAAGGCACTGGAGGGCGGTCCAGATTGGCTGAAGGTTCTGAGAGTGGTCGAGATTGGCTGAAGGCCTGGTGAGGAAGTCCAGTCATGCTGAAGACTCTGCAGGTATTGTTAGATCGGTTCGAGGATATGGGTTGTGTATGTTGCGGTGTGATAGCATTAGAAGGTCTGGCCCCGGGTATTGATCTTGATTAGTGGAGAGAGTGCATGGGCTTGAGAGTCCCTGCAAGTAGAGACAGAGCATGTGTGTTGGATGGATAGTGGTTACGCTATGATGGAGTGGTGTAGCATTGGGCGAGCGTCGTGGCACTAGTGCTAGTGTCAAGGCAGCCAAGTGGTTTTCCTTGGTAAGAAAGAGAGAGGGGTGTAATTCCGAGAGGGAGTGCAAATTCACGGAAGTGAAAGCAGTAGCGCAGAGTTATGTTTGGAGTAATCCAAGTATGGTCGTTGAGCAGCATGTTTGCGGCAGTGGAATGGAATCGCATCCGGATTGGATGTCTGCTGAGGTCACGGAAGGAATTCTGAGGGTGTAGAGCCAAGAGGCTCGGAAGGGATGCAGGGAGGGAGTCTTGGGCTCTCAGTGTGATTCTGATCAGGGAATTGTGTATGGTGAAGTGGTTCATCCTGGGGGATGTTTGGAGCAGTGTTGAATCATGAGTAGTACTAAGTGGTTAAGAGTGGTTATCAGAGAGTAAAGTCGGTGGCCAGCTTGAGACGGTGGTCAGGACACCGTAAGAAAGGATAAGGTGAGTTCGAGTTTTGATGGTTGTGCCTTAAGGAACCTGGTCTGGTTAATGCCAGGTGGCGCGTTGCGAGAGTATTTCTAGAGTTGAGTTGCCGCAGGCTTCGAGGACGAAGCCTAATTTAAGTGGGGGAGAATTGTAACATCCAGGATATCAAGAGTAAAGTTGAAGGGCTAAAAGAGTAAATTTGGAAGGAGAACTCGGCGAGTCGATGGGTGGACTCGGCAAGTAGGGTCGCGACTTGGTCGCGTGTTAAGTGGCCGACTCGGCGAGTCAGTGGATGGACTCGGCGAGTAGGCGCTGAGTGGAGAAAACCATAAATCCGGAGGATGAGCCCTATATAAAGAACATAACATCCTTTCCCCCAGCCTCACTACTCTCTCTTAAGTCCAGAAACCCTAGTTGTCGTGTGTGAGAGGATCAAAGTGCATTTGGAGGCTTGGAGAGATGGTTGTTGAAGAAATCTTGAAGGATAAGAGGCTTGGATCAAAGGGCTTTGCAAGGATTCGGGTTAATCTTCTCTTGGGGCTTCCTTCTGAGGTATTATTTCATTGTTTGAGTTGCTATTATCTTGATTCATCATTTTTGGAGGTGTTAGAGATCTTATCCTTTGGTGTATTGGAGTTTAGAGGTTAGATCTGAGGTTGCTACCTCAGATCTGGAATGGAGAAGGGTTAGAATGCATAAAAGTCCCTGTTTGTGAGTGATTGAAGGAGCTATCTTGTCCCAAACCCAAACCCTAGAGTGAAAATGCCTAGATCTCCTTGGATTCACGTAAAGTTTGCCACTTTATGTGATGGGTGGCCTTAGGAGGGGTAGATCTATGGTTTGGATCATCTGCATGGCTTGGAAAGCCTCTGTATGGATTCAGACCCGGTGGTACTCGGCGAGTCACATGGGTGGACTCGGCGAGTTGGATGAAGATGGCCTGGAACTTGACGAGTTGGAAGAACAACTCGGCGAGTAGGTTGAAGATAGCCTTAGATTCGATGAGTCTGTTGTTGGACTCGGCGAGTCTTGTCGAAGAGTCCCAATCCTTCTGGTTGAGCCGTGAATCGGTGAGTCAAGGGGTGACTCGGTGAGTTGTGTGTGAGTGGACTCAAAGTTCTTGGACTCGGCGAGTCTCGGGGTGACTCGGCGAGTTGAGTCGAGGATTGGGGAAATTCTGAGCATGGGGACTCGGCGAGTCATCGGGTTGACTCGGCGAGTAGAGTCAGTCAGGGGTTGACTTTGACTTTGACCAAGGGTTGACCAGTTGATTTCCAGGGGCATTTTGGTAATTGTTGGATATTGTTTTGAGTTTAGAGCTTTGGTGGTTGTCCAGTGGTGGAGATCGTATCAGTGATCGGAGCAGCTTGGGTTATCTGTTCAGTCGGCAGTTTCGAGGTGAGTTATCCTCATTATATCAACATGGTCTAAGGCACCAAGGCCGGCCCTTTATCGGATTGAGATCCGAGTATTTGTTGTTATGTTATTGCTTCGATATGTTTACATCCTGGTATTTAGGATGGTATGTGTTAGAGACCCGGTTGAGGTCGGTATCCTGTTATGTAGGGTGATGCTATGCTAGTGACCGGTTAGGTCGGTATCCTGGTTAGGATGATGATATGTTACGTGATCTGTTTGATCGTCCTGTTGACTGTGAATTGTTATATGTTTGTATGTTTATGTGCACATGGTTTTTTGGACTGGAGTTGGGTTGAGGCGGGTCCTGCTTTGTGTTGTAGGCCAAGATACCCAGGGCGGACCGGTTGTCCCGAAGGCCCAGCGAGCGGTCCGGATAGGCTGTAGGCCCCAAGAGGGCGGACCAGACGTGCCGAGGCTCGGAGAGTGGACCTGGCCGACTGAAGGCCCGGTGCGGGCGGACCAGTCATACTATAGACTCAGAGAGTGGACTAGGTGGATTGAAGGCCCGGTGTGGGCGGACCAATCACATTGCAGACTCGATGTATGTGGCTAGACTCAGAGAGTGGACCAGGTGGATTGAAGACCCGGTGCGGGCGGACCAACCACACTGCAGACTTGAGGTATATGGCTAGACTCGAAGGGTGGACCAAGTGGACTGTTGGCCGGTGCGGCGGACCAGTCACACAGTAAACCCGAAGTGCATGGCTGTTCTGTGATTGGATATGTTATGGCATGTTATGCGTGTATGGTATATGTGGTTGGTACTTTGGGGATATCTCACTAAGCTTTTGGGCTTACAGTTGTGGTTTAATGTTTTTCAGGTTCTTCAAGAGACCGTGGCTAGGCGAAGGCGTGATCGTACCGCTCCTCATGTTGTTGTCGTGATGCGATTCTGGGAATACTTTAAATAAATTATATTGAAAACCTTTTTGTAATAACTTTAATGGAATCGGGTTGTTTTTGAAAAATTTAAATTGGTTGGAATTTTTCGGTCGTTACAAGTTGGTATCAGAGTCTTGGTTTGAGTGAATTGGAGGAACACTCGTGTGACTCCAGTCTCAAATCGAGAAGAGTTTTCAAAAGAGAATTTAAAATGGTTTTCAAAATGAGTAAAGGAGGACGCGGAGGTACGATCAGCCGGAGCCAGTAAGTAACCCCAAAATACCATACATGATATTTGTTTTTGAGCTTTGATAGAACAGCATGCTAGTGCTAGGCTAGGGATCTTCAGGATTTCATGATATGTTGCCTGATTTATGATGCCTGTTAGCCTAGGGTTTCCTTGTGAGAGATTTCCAGTGTTCCTCTAGTAGTGAGGGTTGAGCGTTTGTTATGTATTTTTTCACTAGGGTGTTGTGGTAGTACTTCATACAAATATGGGTAGGTGTGGAAGGTAGTATGGGCCCGTACTACTGAAAGCACAGGACCCATACGCGTATCAGGGAAATCATGACCTCTAGGGTTGGGTTGAGAGTTGGTTCCCAGGTTGTGGGAAGTGTCTGAGATTTTGTGGTGTTTTTCAGTATGGAGATTCCGAGGCATGCTGGGAGTGGATCCGGGTCAGGAGAGGGAGCAGGAGAGGGAGTTCCGGGCGGGTCTGTGCTGCCCGAGGTTATTGGTCAGATGAGCTCGTGCAAGTTGGATGCGAGGATTCGTGAGATCCTACATGATGAGGTTGCTGCGTTGTTCCGGGCTGAGTTGCCGGAACTGTTTGGGTCGATCAAGACCGCCATGGTTTAGTATTTTGATGAGCGCTATGCGGCTCTCGCAGAGACGGCTGCCGCGGCAGCTACAGTGGCTGTAGCAGCGGCAGGGGGAGGAGTTGGTCGGGGTTTTCAGTATCGGGACTTCGATAATACGAAGCCTCCCACCTTTGATGGAGTTCAGGACCCGATTGTTGCTATGAGATGGTTATCGGACGTGGAGGGGTGTTTCTTCACGTGTTCATGCCCTGCTGATCAGAGGGTGAGGTGTGCTCTGAACCTGTTGAGGCTCGGGGCGAAGGATTGGTGGAGATTGACCACGGGGTCATATTCGGATGCGCAGAGGGCTGCGGTTTCATGGGATCAGTTCAGAGAGATGTTCAGCACTCGTTATGTTCCACCGGTTGAGAGAGAGAGATTGGCTCAGAGGGATATCAGACAGTTTTTGTCTACGCAGAGGTGCGAGAGTGGTTATCAGAGAGTAAAGCCGGTGGCCGGCATGAGATGGTGGTCAGGACACCGTAAGAAAGGAGAAGGTGAGTTCGAGTTTTGATGGTTGTGCCTTAAGGAACCTGGTCTGGTTAATGCCAGGTGGCGCGTTGCGGGAGTATTTCTAGAGTTGAGTTGCCGCGGGCTTCGAGGACAAAGCCTAATTTAA
Source organism: Lactuca serriola (assembly GCF_051521515.1). Lineage (NCBI taxonomy): Eukaryota > Viridiplantae > Streptophyta > Magnoliopsida > Asterales > Asteraceae > Lactuca > Lactuca serriola. Next base: position 307,989,759 of record NC_136410.1, on the reverse strand, counting down.
GTGGGGGAGAATTGTAACATCCCGGGATATCAAGAGTAAAGTTGAAGGGCTAAAAGAGTAAATTTGGAAGGGGAACTCGGCGAGTCGATGGGTGGACTCGGCAAGTAGGGTCGCGACTTGGTCGCGTGTTAAGTGGTCGACTCGGCGAGTCAGTGGATGGACTCGGCGAGTAGGCGTTGAGTGGAGAAAACCATAAATCCGGAGGATGAGCCCTATATAAAGAACATAACATCCTTTCCCCCAGCCTCACTACTCTCTCTTAAGTCCAGAAACCCTAGTTGTCGTGTGTGAGAGGATCAAAGTGCATTTGGAGGCTTGGAGAGGTGGTTGTTGAAGAAACCTTGAAGGAGAAGAGGCTTGGATCAAAGGGCTTTGCAAGGATTCGGGTTAATCTTCTCTTGGGGCTTCCTTCTGAGGTATTATTTCATTGTTTGAGCTGCTATTATCTTGATTCATCATTTTTGGAGGTGTTAGAGATCTTATCCTTTGGTGTATTGGAGTTTAGAGGTTAGATCTGAGGTTGCTACCTCAGATCTGGAATGGAGAAGGGTTAGAATGCATAAAAGTCCCTGTTTGTGAGTGATTGAAGGAGCTATCTTGTCCCAAACCCAAACCCTAGAGTGAAAATGCCTAGATCTCCTTGGATTCACGTAAAGTTTTCCACTTTACGTGATGGGTGGCCTTAGGAGGGGTAGATCTATGGTTTGGATCATCTGCATGGCTTGGAAAGCCTCTGTATGGATTCAGACCCGGTGGTACTCGGCGAGTCACATGGGTGGACTCGGCGAGTTGGATGAAGATGGCCTGGAACTTCACGAGTTGGAAGAACAACTCGGTGAGTAGGTTGAAGATAGCCTTAGACTCGACGAGTCTGTTCTTGGACTCGGCGAGTCTTGTCGAAGAGTCCCAATCCTTCTGGTTGAGCCGTGAATCGGTGAGTCAAGGGGTGACTTGGTGAGTTGTGTGTGAGTGGACTCGGCGAGTCTCGAGGTGACTCGGCAAGTTGAGTCGAGGATTGGGGAAATTCTGAGCATGGGGACTCGGCGAGTAGAGTCAGTCAGGGGTTTGACTTTGACTTTGACCAAGGGTTGACCAGTTGATTTCCAGGGGCATTTTGGTAATTGTTGGATATTGTTTTGAGTTCAGAGCTTTGGTGGTTGTCCAGTGGTGGAGATCGTATCAGTGATCGGAGCAGCTTGGGTTATCTGTTCAGTCGGCAGTTTCGAGGTGAGTTATCCTCATTATATCAACAGGGTCTAAGGCACCAAGGTCGGCCCTTTATCGGATTGAGATCCGGGTATTTGTTGTTATGTTATTGCTTCGATATGTTTACATCCTGGTAGTTAGGATGGTATGTGTTAGAGACCCGGTTGAGGTCGGTATCCTGTTATGTAGGGTGATGCTATGCTAGTGACCGGTTAGGTCGGTATCCTGGTTAGGATGATGATATGTTACGTGATCTGTTTGATCGTCCTGTTGACTGTGAATTGTTATATGTTTGTATGTTTATGTGCACATGGTTGTTTGGACTGGAGTTGGGTTGAGGCGGGTCCTGCTTTGTGATGTAGGCCAAGATACCCAGGGCGGACCGGTTGTCCCGAAGGCCCAGCGAGCGGTCCGGATAGGCTGTAGGCCCCAAGAGGGCGGACCAGACGTGCCGAGGCTCGGAGAGTGGACCTGGCCGACTGAAGGCCCGGTGCGGGCGGACCAGTCATGCTATAGACTCAGAGAGTGGACCAGGTGGATTGAAGGCCCGGTGTGGGCGGACCAATCACATTGCAGACTCGATGTATGTGGCTAGACTCAGAGAGTGGACCAGGTGGATTGAAGGCCTGATGCGGGCGGACCAACCACACTGCAGACTCGAGGTATATGGCTAGACTCGGAGGGTGGACCAGGTGGACTGTTGGCCGATGCGGTGGACCAGTCACACAGTAGACCCGAAGTGCATGGGTGTTCTGTGATCAGATATGTTATGGCATGTTATGCGTGTATGGTATATGTGTTTGGTACTTTGGGGATATCTCACTAGGCTTTCGGGTTTACAGTTGTGGTTTAATGTTTTTCAGGTTCTTCAGGAGACCGTGGCTAGGCGAAGGCGTGATCGTACCGCTCCTCATGTTGTTGTCATGATGCGATTCTGGGAATACTTTAAATAAATTATATTGAAAACCGTTTTGTAATAACTTTAATGCAATCGGGTTGTTTTTGAAAAATTTAAATTGGTTGGAATTTTTCGGTCGTTACACTATAATAGTATAAAATAATCATAATAATTACTTCCTGGGGCTCCTGATTTATTATTTAATTACTCTATTTAAACGGGATGTTACATTGGTTGTGGGCCTGGGGGTATTCCATCCCTAAGATGATTGGACCTATAGTATGTTGGCATTCCAACCGATTGGTTGAGGGCTTGGGGTATTCCATCCCGATGGTTAACTGAACCCATAGTATGTTGTTATGATTATATGTGTGTTGTCATGGGTATGGGTATTTTGGGGAAACTCACTAAGCTTTCGGGCATACAGTTCCAGTTTGTTGTTTAAGGTATTTCTGGAGATCATGGGAAGGCAAAGGCATGAACCTGTCGCTCCTCCTGTTGTTATGATTTTATGATTTGATATTGGGATACTCTGATATTTTTTAATATGAAAACAAACTATGTAATGTTAAATGGTTTTAAGTGTTTTGAAAAAGTTTAAATTGGCATGATTTTTATGGGTGTTACATTTTGTGTTTTGGTTTTGGCCCCCTAGTTTTTGATGGTCGTGTTCCACCCCTATTTGTTACGTATTGCGAACCATCCTATACCTCCCCTTATCCAATTTATAAGGAACTGAGTAATTTTTGTCCAAAATTGCTTATGGGTTTCTTAACCAAAAATAGTAATTTTTGTCCAAGATTGCTTATGGGTTTCTTAACCAAAAATAGGTCTTCCAGTGATAAGTCTAAGGTCATATCCAAATATTTCAATTGTAAAATAGTACGTTTTTAAATAAGACCAAAAAAAATTGTAGGGATGGTTAAAGATATAATTCATAAGGCTTTGGAACAATCTTATGGGCAAACATGATGACTACTTACACAAATTTTATAAGAAAAATTAACAATAATATAGTTTACTCGGTCCCTGCAATCTCCTTCTTAATCCACTCAATATCTGTTGCTAACTCTTTTCTGCTAGACTGAAATATATAAAATTATAAAATTCCCAAAACATTAGTACGCCTTTTCAAGATTAAATGTGGCTAAACCCTACATTCTTCTTATATTCAAGTTGCAAGAAAATTACCTTTAAGAGAAGATACTGGTAGACAAACCATCCGATATATCCAAGTCCTACCAACTCTAAGATCTTTGGAAGTTGTGACAAGATAACAGAAACTATATTAGAAAACAATATTTCAAGACCACAATATACAAACAACATATAGAAAGCATACCCATGGCACTGACTTGACAGCACCAATAAGGATTGAAGATATCAATATTGCAACAACTGCTCCTCCTCCATACACAACAACTGTCGACTTGTTTTCAAGTGAATCCCACTTTTCCTTCAGGTCATCGAACAATTCATTAGCATCTAGAGCAGTTGAGGCATCTTCTGAGGCCTTGATTCGGAACATAAATGATCTTCTCAACCTTGGTAACACGAAGAAATTGCTGTCAATTTTCATAGGGTATTGATAAATGTGTCAGTTTTTATAAATTCAATGACAAATGTCACAACATTGAGGATGAACGAGAGTGAAAATTGCAGCCAAAAGGAGTGAATCTCCACAATAGGTCACATTACCTGAGTTTCATCGTACACAAAACACACATCCAAACGAAACAACACGTAGAATTGAAACCAATTACTAGCTTCTAGACTACATGTTCAACGAAATGCTCCAAAGAAGTAGTACTAATTAACTTCTAACTATAAAGTTACCCGACACCTGTTTGATCGAAGAGGAAAACGAACAAGCTGGAAGGTGTGGTAACACTGAGCAACAGACAAAGGGGGTGGTAGGAAGCTGAGGTAACCCAAGGGCGGTGTGTGTCAACATGTACTTTTGTACTACTGAATTTCGGTAGGCGGCTTTTGATTGGTTAACTTTCTATCTTCGTAATCCACGTTTGATCAGTTCTTCATTATTAGGCTTGTACTAAATTAGAAAGGTCAGGTGTGCCTCAACATGTACTTTTGTACTACTGAATTTCGGTAGGCGGTAGGTCGTGTAACTTGTGTTTGATTAAAAAAAAATATATTTTGATAATCAATCATTATAAAAAAATATTATTAATATTATACTATTAAAATATAAACTAGAAAGGTTACCTCCGCTACGCGGGGCCCAGAAGCTTTCAATATTTTTTCCGAATCGATAAATATGACAGACGTAGAAAGTGCAAGGATGAAAAGCCCGGAGTTTGCCCCGGACCGTTTTTTTCATGTTTTTATGAAAAAATATAAAATTTTTGACTGCAAGGATTAGAAGTTTCAAAATGGTTAAAGAATTAAAGGGGTAGGAATTAGCAAATTTTTAAAAATGGGATCAAAGTTGTCAAATCGTTAGAGTTTTGTAGTCAAACTTTAAATATTAAAAGGTTCCTAAAAAGTGTAAAAATATTGATTGCAAGGACCAAAAATGTCAAAATAGGTAAAGAATGAGGAGCAAAGTGCAGGGACCATTTTAAAAAGTGTAAAAATATTGATTGCAAAGACTAAAAATGTCAAAATAGGTAAAGAATGACGAGCAAAGTGCAGGGACCATTTCTGCCAAAAAAATGTCCAGTTTACTATTCATAAGTTTCGTGTGTGTGTGTATATATATATATATATATATATATATATATATAGAAAAAACTGCAAATTTGGTCCCTGTGGTTATCAAAAAAATGTTGATAGAGTCCAAAATCTTTTTAACTTGCACCATCGGTCAAAAATCAGATCTTTTTTGTGGATATGGTCCCTATCAAACGTAAAATGACTATTATACCCTTTTAATTTGTTTTTTACATTTTTTTTATGTTTCAGCCTTTATTTTAATATTTTGATAATTAAAAAAAATAAGAAAAACTCACCCTACCCCCATTTCACCGTACCCCCACCTCACCTATCTCTCTTAAGCACATACACACACACACACACACAAATCCTATTCATCGTCTTCTCCAAACCACACCCCCTATTTCTCCCCTTCTTTTTGTTGATGGATCGAAGATGGAAAGAAAATAGGGACAAGCAATTGAATGAGATGAAGATCAAGTTAAGGAAAAACTATGGAAGGCAGCAACTATGCTGCTGCCGGAGATGCAAATGAACAAATTCAACGATGATGCCATTAACGAAGGCAATGGTGGCCGGAGAAAAGGGTGATGATGGAGAAACGCAACCCGCTTTCTCGTCCAGCAACAGAAATCGACATTCTTGCTCTTGTCCTTTATTCTAAAACCCGATTCACACTCAATCGGTACCCCTCAATGAAACGCAACCTCCTTTTTTTTCCTCAAAATTGATCGTTGCTCTACACTACATTCGTTCTTTCTTGTCTAAAAATCGATTAACCAAAAACATATACAACCTCTCCCGACGTTCCTTTTACTTGCTCAAAATTTGATTAGTAGCCTTCCTTCTTCTCTAGATCGATTAATCACTGGATTTTTTCTTTTTCCATCCTTAGTTCGATCAAACGGATTTTTGGTTGTTAACAAAGGTATAAGGTGGCTGATAGTGATGGTATTGGTTATGTTTTGGTGCGTTATAGTGGCAATAAAAAGGAGGAATAAGGGTGGGTTATTGTGGTTAAGGTTAGGCTGTAATGGTAGGATTATGGTTGAGGTTAAAGATGGTTGAAAGAGGTGAAGGTCGATGGTTGTGTTCTTGGGTGTCTTCGGTGGTGACCGGTGGCTGATTTGGGAAGTGGTAGTGATGGGTGGTTTTTGGGTTTAGATTTGGAGAATGGATGTGGCTGTGAATGGAGTAGTTGAAGCTTCATCCATGGAGAGAGAGAGAGAGAGAGAGAGAGAGAGAGAGAGAGAGAGAGAGAGAGAGAGAGAGAGAGAGAGAGAGAGAGAGAGAGAGAGAGAGAGAGAGAGAGAGAGAGAGACTGTGGGATGGGATGGTATGGGTAGTTGTTTTTATTTATTTTTAATTATTCTGATATTAGGAAAACATAAAAAAATGTAAAAAAAAAAAAAAAAAGACAAATTAAAAGGGTATAATCATCATTTTATGTTTTATAGGGACCATATCCACAAAAAAGATCTAATTTTGGACCGATGGTGCAAGTTGAAAAGATTTTGGACTTTATCCACATTTTTTTTGATAACCACAGGGACCAAATTTGCAGTTTAGTATATATATATATATATATATATATATATATATATATATATATATATATATATATATATATATATATATATATATATATATATATATATATATATATATATATATTAATTAGACTACAAGAAGAATTCGGCACTTGGGGCGCACACCCCTATTGAATAGGTGTGGCAACTAAACTTGTTCCCATTCCAAACATCTTCTCTATTTTTTTTCTTTTCTTTCTTTGACATTTTCTCTTTTTCTTCCATTGTATGTCAAGAGTGAGTGGAGAGGGCGAACGCAAGACAAAACCCAGCGGTGGCATGTCGGAAAATTTATACTACATGGGAAATTCTAAAAAAAAAAAATTATACTGTGCTTTAAAATTTGAAGGGTTGCACCGGCCACCTTGGAAACCCCTATGTATGCCATTGGAGGCGGAGGTGCTTTGCCATGCTATTGCTATGACACCACTTCCTCTGATCTTAATTTTTTTAAATATAAGCTTAAGTTCATGGGTTTTTTGGGCTTAGTGCTAAGCTACTACGCAAAGTTGCTAGGCAAAGCTGGAAAGGCTACTAACATCACCGGTTATCCATTGGTGCACTGTTCCATGTTTCTATTACTCCTTTAATTTTTGCTTATGTTTAGGACCTAGCTGCATATTTAATTCCCTGCATGTAATTGCAGTTTTAAAATCAATCTAGAAAATTGCTCCAAATTCTCTTATCTTCTTTAATTCTTGAGATATTAGTCATCTCTAATTCAGATCAATCATATTACTATCCTGACAATGAACACAAATACCTATCTATAAGAAGCTATATATGAACTTAAATCTTGTATTCTCTTGGCTCCAATGCACACACAATCATATTCCCAAACACAAATGTTATATGAAAAATTGAAGAAAGCGTATCATATATATTACATGTAGAAACCTATATATACACCTAATTTACTCGGTCCCTGCAATCTTCTTCTTTATCGACTCAATATCTGTTGCCAACTCTTTTCTGCTAGACTGAAATATATAAAATATAAAATTCCCAAAACATCAGTATGCATCCCTTTTAATTTCAACATAAAATGTGGCTAAACCATACATACTTGTAATATTTAAAATTTTAAAAAATTTACCTTGAACAGAAGGTATCGGTACACAAACCATCCGGTATATCCAAGTCCTACCAACTCAAAGATCTTTGGAAGCTATAGAAAACATTAGAAACCAGATTCAGAAAACAACTCAACAACACTATGCCAAAAAGATATATAACACATACCAATGGCACTGAGTTGACTGCACCAATAAGGATTGAAGATATCCAAATTGCAACAACTGCTCCTCCTCCATACACTATAACTGTTGACTTGTTTTCAAGTGCATCCCACTGTAAAGGAAACAGATATTGTATCAGAAACAGACACTGATAAGTAAGTAGATCATGACAAAAGAATTGAGTTGAGCTTATATATGTTTCTTGAATCTTCACCTTTTCCTTTAAGTCATTGAACAATTCATTAGCATCCGGAGGAGATGATGCATCTTCTGAGGCCTTGATCTTCAATAGAGATGACCTTCGTGATACTAGCAAGCAATTAACAACTTACATATCAAATGCTATCCAGCTTTATAGTACAGAGAACACACATATCTAAAAGAAACAACACGTGTAATGGCTGGAACCCCAAAGTTCCGGATTAAACTGAATACTAGTTTCAACATTGATAAGAATTTGCTTCAGATCTAACACCAAAGGTTTCTAATTTAGTGACCTTTTGCGAGGTTCAGTGAAGTACACTGTCTAATGTACCTAGAAACGTAAAACAACCCATGTTGGTTTTGAAGTTGAAAGATTTATTGTGTTCACTAATTGAATAACAGCTCACGACAAATTTCAAATCTACGAGGAAGTAGTTTACGTGAAGTTGTCATTGAGAACCTCAAAATCGATCGAAAATCCAGCTCACAGCCTAACTTGTAAACAATATGCTCGACGAAATGCCTCAGAGAACAATAATAGTAGCACTGACAATAAAGTTACCTGAAATCTGTTTGATCGAAGTGGAAAACGAACGAGCTGGAAGGTGTGGTAACGATGAGCAACGGACAGCGGTGGTGCTAGGAAGACGAGGTAAAACGACGGCGGTGGCCGCCGAGGAAGTTGCTGCCGCAAACGCCGTCGCCATTTTCATAAACTCTACGTATTCAGCCGACCTCAACTTTTTCTGCTATCCACACTCATCTCTCTCCTTTTCTTTTTAGCTTTTGTTGGATTCTTGCTTTGACACGTGGAGAAAGGGAGCATTTTGATTGGTTAAGTTTCTATCTTCGTAATCCACGTTTGATCGGTTCCTCTGCATTGGCCTTTTACTAGATAGGTCAAGTCAGGTGTGTGGCAACAGGTAATTTTGTATCGGAGAGTTGGGTTGTGTTTGATTCAAAACGTTATTTTTCTTTTCCAAAACATTTAATAAAAGGGAAACGTTATTTCTGCCCTCGTTTAATAATATCACCCCTGTAATTATTACTGTATTCGTTAGGTGTCTGATTTATTTATTTACTAGTTGTGTGACCCGTATCTTATACGGGTTAGATAAAACAAAAAAAATTAAATATAAAGGTTTAAACAAAAATTTATTTAAATTTGAAATTTGAAATTTGAAATTTATAATTTGAATTTAAAAGAAAACATATTCAATAGTATATGAGTTGTAATATTGTCATTTAATGGTTATTTTCAAATAAGACAATTATTAGTTGAGGTGTAAATATGATGTGTTAATTAAAAAAAGATAAACAATGAGAAAATGACACATGGAAAAAACATTTATTCAAAAATATCAAAAAATAACATGTGTCCAAGTTAATGAAATAGTGACATTTGGCAAAATTATTTTCATTTATTAGGGAGGATTTATTTATTTTTTTGACAGTTTTTTACTTTTTTAACCAATCCATTTAGGAAAAGGTTGTATTGGCTTGAAAGCTATGAATTACTGAATATGAACCCTTTCCAAATAATATTTAATATTTATATCTTTAACTCTTTAGAGCATTACTTGCTGTTTATATCCATTTTAGTTTAAAAAAATACTTTCCGTCGTCTCTCTTTCAAAATATTAGTTTATTATTTGTGTTGTATTTTAATTTTTTTAATTAAATAAAAATATTTATATATCATTTATAAAAATAATATTAATAAATTATCCATAAATAAACTTATTATATCTACATTAATCCAAGAGCAATATTATCATTAATCATATTACTTTTAACATTAATATAAAAATAAACCTATTATATTTTTTATTTTATATAAACTAATCAATAAAAATAAAATGATTATCATTAATAAAAAAAATTAACAAATTTATATGTCCACCAACCACCACCTTTAACACTACCGGTATCTCACTGCCACCTCTAACAACCACCTCACACTTATACTTTTTAAATTTTATTTTATATGTAAATACTCTCATAACAATCTTATTTAATATTAATAACTTGCTTTTCTTTTGATGAATTTATTTTTCTTTCATATCTCGTTAAGCATTTTATTCATAATCATATAATTATGGGGTAATTATTAATTTAGCCAAATTTGAAACACCCAAAATTCCAAACCAATTTAAACTTTTAAAAACATGTCAAGTTCATCAAATCATTACAACTTTGTTTTCAAAATATTAATTATCAGAGTTTTCCCAGAAGCATAAACATAATAGGAGGAGTGGTACGACCACGCATTCGCCTTGCCGCGATCCCCTGTTGTACCTGAAACAATAAAATGAAACTGTAAGCCCAAAAAGCTTAGTGAGTTACCCCCAAAATACCAATACACATACAGTCCACATAACCATATCAACAATAACATATCATAACAATCTGAAACAACATGTAATGGTCCACAGCTTTACAAGTTGGACTACCTCTGGGCCCTCAGTACGAGTCTGCAACGTCTACCGGGCCCTCAGCTCGTATCTGGAATGTCATCGACCCCTCAGTACGAGTCTGGAATGCCTAGCGGGCCCTCAGCTCGTATCTGGAATGCTCCCGAGTCCTCGGTATGAGTCTGGAATGCCTACCGGGCCCTCAGCTCATATTTGGAATACTCTAGGGTTTGTTGGCTACCGCATGCAGCAGTACAACCTCAACCCAACCCACACAACATATAACATAACTACTAAGCATGCAATAATCATATAACATCACAGGTAGTCCTATAGGTCTACCTAACTGGCATAACCACTAACATGCAACACTAACTCATACTCAACATTTAACACTACTAGGATAACATATTCAATGGGCCGGCCTTGGTGCCTTAGACCCCTTAGTATAGTGAGGATAACTCACCTCGCAACTGTCGTATGAACTAGAAAGCTCAACTCCCGGATCACCAACACGAACTTCACCACCTATAATTACCATAAAACCCCTTTTTCATAAATCTCCAAATTACCAGAACATCCTCAGAAGTCAACTGGTCAACTCTAGGTCAAAGTCAAAGTCTATTAGTCAAAGTCAACAGTGCATGTTGACTCGACTCATCGAGTCCTCCTTGAACTCGAGAAGTCATGAAATCCTTGATTGGCTCATCGAGTTCCCCTTTAACTCGCTGAGTTCGTACGTGTCCAGGGATTGGGAGAAACCCTAGCCGACTCGTCGAGTCTTCGAACAACTCACCGAGTTCAAGGCAATCTTTAACGGGCTCGTCGAGTTGTTCATCCAACTTGTCGAGTACATAGCCATCTCCATGTGGCTCGTCGAGTCGACCTTGCGACTCGCCGAGTCCCTTCAGTCCATCATCCATACAGACGCTTTTTAAGCCATGCAGCGGCTCCATATTGCAGATCCAAGCTTCTAGGGCATGTTTATCACGTAAAGTTGCAAACTTTACGTGCATGCAAGGCCCTAGGGGCTCTAAATGACCAATCTAAGTATCTAATGGGGCTTTACACCTTAGGAGAGTCTCATCCTTGCAAGAGCTGGAAACTTTATGAACTTAGGACCCAAAAGAGGTTCAGATCTGGAGTTTCAGCTTCAGATCTAGCTCCCATAACAAAATACCTTAATGAATAACCAAAGAAAGCCCTAGCCTCCACATATGAATGATTCTAAAAGAAAAGAGGTTAAGGTAACAGCTTATTACCTCCCAAAACGTGCCCAAGCTGGAGTGGATTCTGAATTCACACGAAATCCTTGATGCTAGCCTCTTGATCTACAAGTTTCCATCACAAAGTTCACTTCTCAACGCTTTAAACACTCTCCAAGCTCACACTCACGAAATTAGGGTTCCTGGCTCTCAAGGGCTGATACAGGACAGTGGGAGGCACTAATGGTCCAATATATAGGGTGCAAAAACCCTGAAATTTAGGGTTTCCACTGCCAGTTCCTACTCGTCGAGTCCCCCATGCCAACTTGACGAGTCACTCATTAAATGACATGTTCTGGCCCGTTGCTACTCGACGAGTCACAACGTCAACTCGTCGAGTAGACCTTAAAAAAATGAAATCTAAAAGGAATAATATTGATACCTGATGGTTGGGATGTTACAATTCTCCCCCACTTAACTAAGACTTCGTCCTCGAAGTCTGCTGTAGCGAATAACTTTGAGTAGTGTTCCCGCATCTCCACCTTTGGCTCCCACATCCACTTGGACCCTCTCTGATGCTCCCACTATACATTCACCAAAGGTACCTCCTTGTTCCTCAGAATCTTCACCTTTTTTCTCCAGTACGGCCACAGGCCTTTCCACGTAGTTCAGGCGCTTATCGACCTGAATATCATCTAGCGACACCACCGCCTCTTGATCCATGATGCATTTTTGTAGTTGCGAAACGTGGAAAGTGTTGTGGATCCGACTAAGCTCTTCCGGCAGCTCTAACCTGTAAGCCACCTTGCCAACCCTAGCAATGATCCTGAACGGCCCAATATATCGGGGACCCAATTTTCCCCTCTTCCTGAAGCGGATCACGCCCTTCCATGGCGAGACCTTCAGGAGTACCATGTCACCGACCTGAAACTCTAGCTCGGATCGGCGTCGGTCGGCGTACCTCTTCTGCCGACTCTGAGCGGTCTGCAGCTACTGCCTAATATGCTGAATCTTCTCGGTAGTCTGCAAGACTACCTCCGTCCGACCATCACCCTGTGACCAACCTCACCCGAACAAACCGGGGTGCGACATCTCCGCCCGTACAACAGCTCGAAAGGCGGGGCGCCAATGCTGTAATGATAATTGTTGTTATAGGCGAACTCTGCAAGCGGTAGGTGGGAATCCCAGATCCCACCAAAATCAATGACACACGCCCTCAACATATCCTCGATGGTCTGAATGGTCCGCTCGCTCTGACCATCAGTCCGCGGATGGAATGCTGTGCTGAAGTGCAACCGCGTGCCCAGTTCCTCGTTGAACTTTTGCCAGAAACGGAAGGTAAATCTAACATCCCGGTCGGAGACAATGGAGACAAGAACCCCATGGCGAGCCATGATCTCGCGGACGTACACGTCGGCCAACTTCTCAGCCAATGAAATCTCCCGTATGGCCAAGAAATGGGCACTCTTGGTCAATCGATCCACAATGACCCAAATGGCATCAAACCCCTTCGCCGTCCTCGGCAACTTTGTGATAAAGTCCATCGTGATCTGTTCCCATTTCCAGAATCTCCAGGGGCTGCAGCTTGTCATGCAGCCTCTGATGCTCATCCTTGACCATCCTACAGGTCAAGCACTTCTCGATGTACCAAGCGATCTCGCGCTTCATACATGGCCACCAGTAGCTCAAACTCAAATCCCGGAACATCTTGGTGGCCCCCGGGTGAATAGAGAAGTGGGACTTATGAGCCTCCTCCATAACCGTCTCCCTAACCCCACCATACATCGGAACCTAAACTCAGCCGCATCGGGTCAATAATCCCGGACTATCCTGCTCAAACCGGGTATTCTCACCCTTGATCCTTTCCAGCTTCCGGTTCTCCGATCGTATGCCCTCAACCTGGGCATCTCTGATCAGACTCACAAGTGGAGAGTCCACTACTATCCTCATACATACTGTTGGGGTGGAAGACCCCGCTGACTTGCGACTCAAAGCATCAGCAACCACATTCGCTTTACCAGGGTGGTAAAGGATCTCGCAATCGTAGTCCTTGACTACATCCAGCCACCTGCGCTGCCTCATGTTCAGGTTCGGCTGATCCATGATATGTCTCAATCTCTTGTAATCCATGTATATGGTACAACGGACCCCATATAGGTAATGTCTCCATATTTTGAGGGCGAAAACCACCACCCCCAACTCCAGATCATGAGTAGGATACCTCGTCTAATGCGGCTCAACTGTCGCGATGCATAAGCTCTCACCCGTCCCCTCTGCATGAGGATTGCCCCTAGTCCCGTGATGGACGCATCACAGAACACCACAAAATCCTCGACTCCTTCCGGAAGTGTCAAGACTGGGGCCTCGCACAATCGCTGTCGGAGGGTCTCAAACGCCCTCTGTTGCTCAGGTCCCCACCAGAAATCCACCCCCTTCCTCGTCAGACGAGTGAGGGGTACCTCAATCTTGGAGAAATCCTGAATAAATCTCTGGTAGTATCCCACTAATCCCAAAAGCTCCTAATGTCCGAGGGAGATTTCGGAACCTCCCACTGCATAACCGCCTCGATTTTGGCCGGATCGGCCAACATCCCCTCCTGGTTAACGAGGTGTCTGGGGAATTGAACCTCTCGTAACCAAAACTCACACTTCGAGAACTTAGCATACAGTCGTTCCCCTCTTAGAACTCCCAGTAATTCCCGTAGATGTTCCTCGTGCTGCTCTCGGGTCTTGGAATACACCAAGATATCATCTATGAACACAATAACCGAACGATCGAGCATCGGCCTGCAGACTCGATTCATCAGGTCCATGAACACTGCTGGCGTGTTGGTGAGCCCAAACGGCATCACCACGAACTCATAATGTCCGTAACGCGTCCGAAACGCGGTCTTCTCCACGTCCTCCTCCCTTACTCTAACCTGGTGATATCCAGACCTCAAGTCTATCTTGGAAAAACATGACGCACCCTGTAATTGATCGAAAAGATCATCTATCCTCAAGAGTGGATAACGGTTCTTCAAGTTAACTTGTTCAACTCCCGGTAATCAATGCACATCCGGTGCGAACCATCTTTCTTCCTGACGAAGAGTATCAGTGCTCCCCATGGAGAACTGCTCGGACGAACGAACTACTTTCCCAGAAGCTCCTGTAGCTGTGATGATAATTCCTGCATCTCTGGTGGTTGCAATCGGTATGACGTCTTGGCGATAGGGGCCGCACCTGGCACTAAGTCAATCTTGAACTCAACCTACCTCTCTGGAGGCACTCCGAGTAACTCCTCTGGGAACACATCAGCAAACTCCCTGACCATCAGAGCCTCTTTAACTGGAGTCTGATCCCCGACCCGCGTATTCACCACATATGCTAAATAACCTGTACATCCGTGCTGAATGAACTGCCTAGCCCTGGAGGCTGAACAAAACTCTGATCCCACTCTGGTGTCCTCACCATATACAATCAACTCTCCCCCACTTGGGGTTTGAACCACTACTCGCTGACCCTCGCAATCAATCATGGCGTCGAAATGGTTGAGCCAGTCCATTCCCATAATCACGCATACATCACTAATGGGAATCGGAATCAAGTCTATCAGAAAAGGTACCCCAAAGATCTCCATCTCACACCCACTGTAGATCGAAGTAGCAGAAACCCTGTGTTCGTTGGCGATAGAGACTCGCAACGGACACTCTAACTCGCCTACTGGCACTCTGAACTTCCTACTAAATGTCGGAGATACAAAAGACCGACTCGCCCCCAAGTCGAACAAAACCAAAGCAGGAAAGGAGTTCACTAGAAACGTACCAACAACCACATCTGGTGCTGCCTTAGCCTCCTCGGCCGTAAGCTGAAATGCGCGTCCCTAAGCCTTCAGAGGCTCTGCTCTACCCTGCCTCCCATCGGTAATCCTCAACGTAGCCGGCTTCAGGAGCCTGTGCCAGCTTGGCGGCAAGTAGTGGAAAGTTGGCCTTCATGTGGTCAACCTGATCGCAGTGATAACATAACCTTATACCCTGAACTCGGGCGATCTGGCGACAATCCTTCGTGTAATGCCCCTCTTTGCCACACCTGTGGCACCCACTACCAACTCGACACACACCAGAATGAACCTTGCCACACTTCCCACAAGTGTGGCTCTGCTGACCCCCGATCCTAGTATCAACAGTCTTAGACCGCTTCGGCACTGGCTGAGACTGTGCCACGGCCTACCGCTGCTCTCTCAACTGCTGATCAATCTCCAACTCACGTCGTTTGGAGGCCTCCTGCAACTCTAGAAGAGTATCACATCGCTGAGCAGACACAAACTGAAGGATATCCATCTTGAGCATGCTCAGATAACGGGTCATCTGAGCCTGCTCTGAAGCAAACTCCGGGCAAAACATCACCCTCTCAGTGAACATCCAGGTGATCTCCGTCACAGACTCCCCATCCTGTCTCAAACTCAGAAACTACTGTGCCAAACGTTCCCGCTCAACCCGTGGAATGTAACAGGCGCAAAGCATGTCCCTGAACGGCTCCCAAGTAACAGCAGCTCTCTGATCATCAGTGTACGACCCAGTCGCAAGTCTCCACCAGTCCTTGGCCCCGGACTTAAGCAGGTTCAGAGCACACCTGACCTTCTGGTCAGCAGGACACAAGCAGGTGAAGAAACACCCTTCCACATCTGAAATCCATCTCATAGCCTTGATGGGATCTTGCGACCCATCAAAAGTAGGGGGATTCGTGTTATCAAAGTCCCTGTACTGAAAACCCCTACCAACTCCTCCTCCTGCCGCACATACAGTTGATGCAGCTGTTGCGGCGGCTGTCTCTACAAGGGCTGCGTAGCACTCATCAAAATACTCCACCATGGCAGTCTTAATCGACCCGAACATCTCCGGTAGCTGTGCTCGGAACGCAGCAGCAACCTCATCATGTAGGATCTCCTGAATCCTAGCATCCAACTCCTCTGTACTCATCTGCACCACCTGCTCAGGTGCTGTTGGCCCCTCCTGGCCTCTGTCTCCTGATCCTGATCTCGAACCGGATCCATCCACAAAGCGTCTCGTCATCACCATTCTCAAACATACCACAAGATGTCAGATAATCCACATAAATATTTGGGAGACAACTCCCGACTCACCCTAGGGGTTGTGACTTCCTTGCTACATGTATGGGTCCTGTGCTTTCAGTAGTATGGGCCCCTACTACCTTCCACACCTACCTATATTTGTCTCAAGTATCATCACAATGCCCTAACTGAATACACAACATAGAGAGCGCTCAATCCTCACTCCTAGAGGAATGCTAAATATCTCATAAATGACCTTCTGGCCTCACATCCCACCCATCCATGAAACGTCCACCAACCCTGCAGCACTAGTGTATGCTTAGCCATACATAACGTTGGACCCTATAGACTTTCGAATATCCAATCCTACCCTAAGCTCCCAATCAAACAAGAACAGAACATACGGCCAAATCAAACATTCTCAGGCTATAAGATCTTAATTATGTATAACCGTGATGCATACACAAAACAACTACAGTATGATGTCAATCTCATATAAAAGAAACCCTAGGCTAGCAGGCATCATGTAATAAGGCAATTCTATCATGCAATCCCTAAAGATCCCTAGCCTAGTACTAGCATGTTGTTCTAACATATCACAATATCAATAACTGTATGGTATTTTGGGTTCTACGTACTGGCTCCGTCTGATCGTACACCCTGCATCCTCCTTTACTTATTTTGAAAACCATTTTAAAAAACCATTTTGGAACATCCTTTCCTTGATTTGAGACTGGATTAACACGATTGTTCCTCCAATTCACTCAAACCAAGGCTCTGATACCAACTTGAAACACCCAAAATTTCGAACCAATTTAAACTTTTAAAAACATGTCAAGTTCATCAAATCATTACAACTTTGTTTTCAAAATATTAATTATCAGAGTTTTCCCAGAAACATAAACATAATAGAGGAGTGGTACGATCACACATCCGCCTTGCCGCGATCCCCCGATGTACCTGAAACAATAAACTGAAACTGTAAGCCCGAAAAGCTTAGTGAGTTACCCCAAAAATACCGATACACATACAGTCCACATAACCATATTAACAATAACATATCATAACAATCTGAAACAACATGTAATGGTCCACAAATTTACAAGTTGGACTACCCTTGGGCCCTCAGTATGAGTCTGGAATGCCTATCGGACCCTCAGCTCGTATCTGGAATGTCATTGAGCCCTCAGTTGAGTCTGGAATGCCTACCGGGCCCTCAGCTCGTATCTGGAATGCTCCCGAGTCATCAGTATGAGTCTGGAATGCCTACCGGGCCCTCATCTCATATCAGGAATACTCTAGGGTTTGTTGGCTACCGCATGGAGCAGTACAACCTCAACCCAACCCACACAACATATAACATAACTACTGAGCATGCAATAATCATATAACATCACATGTAGTCCTACAGGTCTACCTAACTGGCATAACCACTAACATGCAATACTAACTCATACTCAACATTTAACACTACTAGGATAACATATCCAATGGGCCGGCGTTGGTGCCTTAGACCCCTTAGTATAGTGAGGATAACTCACCTTGCAATTGTCGTATGAACTAGAAAGCTCAACTCCCGGATCACGAACACGAACTTCACCACCGATAATTACCATAAAACCCCTTTTTCATAAATCTCCAAATTACCAAAACACCCTTAGAAGTCAACTGGTCAACTCTAGGTCAAAGTCAAAGTCCATAGTCAAAGTCAACAGTGCATGTTCTGGCCCGTTGCTACTCGACGAGTCACCCATGCCGACTCTACGAGTTACTCATTAAATGACATGTTCTGGCCCGTTGCTACTCGACGAGTCACATCGTCAACTCGTCGAGTAGACCTTAAAAAATTTAAATCTAAAGGAAATAATAATGATACCTGACGGTTGGGATGTTGCAAAATTAAGGAAGTGATTATCAATTTTTTGCCAAAAATTAGTAAATGTCCAAATATAGCCCACGAAACCGTAGGTTTCTAAAATGGTCTACCGTTTCGTGTTTTGTGTGTGTGTGTGTGTGTGTATATATATATATATATATATATATATATATATATATATATACTACCTTATAATAGAAATCTAACTATTTCCATAAATAGATTCAATATAATAATAATACTTTTTTAAGACGTCCAAACCATTAAGCTGATAGTACAAGTAATCATTAATAAAATAATATTAAATTTTAAACTTAACCTTTTTATATAAAATCATACAAAAAATAATACAATACGTACAAGTTCCCAATGCAAGTTATTTTCAATTTGACCCGGCTTCTCGGCATTATCTGTTCATTTAAACCTGGAGACGTATTCAACTTGGAAAGTAACCAAAAAATCGCTTTGAAAGAATCAAATTCTCCATCAATCTCTCTAAATCCTCCCACTCTACAAACCGGCCACTGCTGTTTCTTTTCCTTTTCTCGGTGACTCATCCCAACCTCTTCGCTTTGTGTGTGCTGGAAACCAAGAATTGTTTGAATATCAAGAAGGATGGTGCTAAGAAGAGTGAAATAAGCTTCAAAAGGGTGAAATCAGCCATAGAACCTTAATATACTGACTTCAAAATCAAATTCAGATGCATGTATTTGCTATTGTTCATGATTTCTAGATAATTTTCTTTCAAACTTTGCACCACCACCATCACGCCCTAAACTCACTCTTTGTCTAGATTTCAATCCCTAAAACTCACCTCGATCTTGATATTTTGTAGCTAGGAGACAACCTAGGATTTCTCTCTACACCCAACCATCTGTTATTGGCCGCCACTAAGCTCCCTAGAATTGATTTTCTCTATGGCGTCCGCCTTTTCAATCTACCGACCTAGATCATGCCAAATAAAGCTAAAATGGTTTTTTTTGCTATTAGGTGTGCAGGTTGAGGTCTCGCTAGTTATCCATCTACGATCTCTTACAAGTGGTAGTTCTCGTGAGGAACTCATTGACTGGGCAAACCAAATGGATTTTACCTATATTCTCTTTGATTCCAGGTAAAGTTTTTTTTTTACCTAGCTTCTCTTTTATTTCAAACCCAAAATGGAACTTTTGTGCAAGATCACATCTGATACTGTTTGGTTTGATGTGCAGGTTTTGTTCCAAATGTACGCACGCACAAAAAACACACCATTCACCATGTCATTTTTCCTTCCTCTAAAAGAACCATTTAGAAATGTGATCTTTGGTTCAGGAACTGAATCTTATGTTTTTTTGGATGCTCCTCATCTTGTCGATGATTACTACTTGAATTTGTTGGATTGGGGAAGTGGAAATAGCTCTAGGGAGCATAATGTATCTATGGGATGATATTGATGGTAATACCTCAAAACTCATTACTATAGAAAATAAGGTTGGACCTGTCACAAGTGTCAAATGGGTATTTGTAGGGTTAAATTCGAACCTATGATATGGAGATACGAATGATGGAGATGGAATGTTACTGCATATTTTGTTGGTTTGTTGGACCTCTGACCGACGAAACAACAACGGCTTGGTTGGGATGTTGGCCTCAAGCAACTAAGGTAACGTATATGGTTCCTCTTCTATTAATTTGTCTACATTTTTTTTGCTTTAATTTGTTTCAGTAGATCCAACCATAAGTGATGTCAACGTGGTTTGCTTTATTTTGATTTTGTTGTGATAATGTTGATGTGTATGATTTTCTACCATTAGGATATTCTGTTTCTTAACCTGCCATAGTTGTGCCTTTACATGGTATTCAAAAGCTAACACTTTGATGCCCATCTCTTCCCAGTCGGAGATGAATCTCAGCAAAGAACGATTTCTCTGACTATTCGGTAAGATTTCTTTGTATTTACTTATAATTTGATTTTTTAGAAGGGTGGTTTTTTAGGGTTATCACTGAACGATGGTGGCTAAAAGAGGTTAAAATCAGAAATTATGTGTTAAAAGGTAATAGTCTGCTCTTTGTTCTTTGTTCTGGAGATTTTAATTTGTTTTTATTTTGATTTTTCATTTGTTTTATTTTCTGATTTCATCTGTGGCATTTGCTACAAAGAAAATCACCCATTTTTTCTTGAGTTTGTCGTTATATCAGTAGTCGGTTGTGTTTTAGGTTAGTATATGAAAACACTCCCTTTTTCCTTTCAGTTACTACCTATTTTGAAAACAAACATTGATAAGTTGTGTTGTATAACACAAACGACATTGATTATATGTGTTTTAATTATCTTCACCAACTGTTTGTTAAAATGCTTTAATGATGAAAGGTTGAATCAAATGGTTTTTGTTCTTATATATATATAATATTTTTAGGTTATTATGTTTTTGTAAAATATATAAATCAAAATTTCATGTTGGATTTTTGTAGCATATTCCCAAATCAATGGATAAATACCTTATTCAGATGAAGCAAATTTAGATCTTCAAAGGCTACTCAACATGTATTAGTTTCTTTTTATAATATTTTAGTAACAAAATGCTTAATCCATTTTTATTTTTGTGAGCTGCAGTTGTATCAATTAATGGAGTCTAAGGTCAAAGGCATGGAAATTGTCATCATTTGTTAAAGAAAAATCTAAATACTTATATGATTGTTTCTCTTACGAAGACTTTACATAATTATTGTTTCTATACTTCAATATTATGCTTTTATCAAAGATAAATTTAGCAAAAAGATCATAAATACTTATATTACTGTTTCTATATCGCAGTAACCCGCTTTATTGAGGCTCTGTTGGTTTTATTGGTTTTTGTTTACTATGTAAATTGTTAAGTCTTTATGGTATAATGTAAAGATAATTATGAGATTCTTTTAACTTGCACTAAAACATAACCAAATCATGCAATAGGTTAATATGAAACCTTCATCAAGCTTGTGGTGAATTTGTGAGATTTAAATATAATAACTGATAAGATGAAGATATTTTTGCTCCAGGTCTTATGGTTTAGTTTTGAAAATAGATCTTTTTTTGGTATGTGGTCATTTGTGTTTTAAAATTGAAATAATGAATCTCTATCTGCACCTCACCTAGAGTGAATAAGTTTAGAAGGGTTATTTTTTGTGTGTATACTCATTATTTTTAGAGTAAGTGCCATATTTGGCCCTTGAGCATATTTGATTATTTTCATTTTGGTCCACCAAAGCTTTTTGTAGTTTCAGTCCTTATTTTGGGGTATTTATTTTTGTCGGTTTTATCTAAAATTTCATTTCATAACCTTGGAGTTTGAGATTTACAAACCGATCAAATACGTACTAACCAAGCTTGCCTTATCGAATTTGCATTATATATATATATATATATATATATATATATATATATATATATATATATATATATATATATATAAAGAAATCATCTAGAATGAAGTTTGTTTGCTGCTTCTTTGGCACCTAAATATTATTTGTTATTTGTTGTATCTATGTCTAAAGTTGGAAAATTTCTTTATTTTTTGGTTAGTTTGTCAGATATATAAAAATATGGATTCAGAATTATGGTCGTTTGCTTTTTTGTTTGAAAATGTTAATTACATATGTAATAGGTTACTCATATTTTTCTTAGTGGTTCTCCCTCAGTTCAACAATTACATATTGGTATTGCCATGTTAGGTATATATTGTTATTTTAGTAGATATCATGCCGGGTAACAATATAATAAACATCTCCAAAATATTATGTTGAATAACAATATAATAACTTTCGATTTTAAACCAATCTTGCATTTGATTATACAGTTACCAAATTTAATTAATCTTTGAATAAAAATGATAAAAATTGTACAATATAATTGGTTTTTTTAATATTTTGATAATTAACAACAAAATGAAAATAAATTTTCAAACATGTGTTTAGTTCTGAAACCGTCCTGGGACAAAAATAACTGATAACTAAAAGTGATGGATTTGGAGAATCAAGATTTCCCTACCCGGTTCTAATTACTAACTGAAAAATAACCGAAAATAAAAAATAATGGAGTAGGGAGAACCGATAACCACATCGAATAAAAGGTTTCGGTTCCGGTTAAGTTTTGATTCCTATTAGATTTTTCTGATCAGAAAACTCATTCGTAGACATCTATATTAAGGAATTTTAAACTAATGAAACACTTTCCCTACAACTACTAACAAAGTTGGATTCTATTATCTTCGACATGTACTTTCTTTTAGGGCATAACATTTTTATAAATGAAACATATCACCGAAAGAAATTATGCACCCCCGCCGCTTTGCGCGGCTCCACCACTAGTATATATATATATATATATATATATATATATATATATATATATATATATATATATATTCATTTGTAAGCTACAAAATTGTAGGTTTTGGGAAACCTACGGTTTAGCTACGGTATCCCAAACCGTAGCCTACGGTTTTGGGGGGAAAATATTGTTTTTTTGTTTTTTTTAAATCTACTGTTTTTGGGGTTTTGTCTATTGTTTTGTGAAAAAACCTACGATTTTAATTTTTTTTATAAGATGTAGAATTATTTTAACAATTATTTTGTTAAAAAATTTTGAGAATTCAAAACATTAGACTTGAAAAAAACGTATTCTTTTTGTGATATAGAGTATTAAAAAGACTATTTATAAGATGTAGAATTATTTTAACAATTATATTGTTTATAAAATGTAGAGTTGTTTTTTGACAATTATTTTGTTAAAAAATATTTTTTGTAAAATATAAAAACTAGTTTTGCTAAACTTGACTACTTTTTTGTCAGAGTAGACTACTGTTTTGTAAAACTTGACTACTTTTTTGTCAGAACGAACTACTGTTTTGTTAAAGTTGACTATTTTTTTTGTCAGAGTGGACTACTATTTTGAACCTACCATATATATATATATATATATATATATATATATATATATATATATATATATATATATATATATATATATATATATTAAGTATTTCATATTTTTGAAATTATTTCGTATTTGAAAACTACACTTCTCTCTAGCTTCTTTATTCTGAAAATTAATATAATGCGTTGCAACGAGTATTTCGTATTGCTCATTATGGATGGAAGATGGGCGTTTGTTAATTCCCAGTTATCATATGTTTGGCCACCTGAATACAATCCGAGAATGTTTTATTTCGGTGTTGAATTTTACGAAACCACTACGTACACCAAATTTGTTCATTTGGTGAAGTGCAAGATGGGTCTTCCCGAAGAATCAAAAGTCAGTATGGCTTATCAACATCCAGAACAACTCTATTATTGTGGTATTGTTGATGATCGTGATATTAGAAAGCTAATCAAGGTAATAAATACCGTTGGAGATAAATCTGTGTCTGTCTATGTGGTGGTTGAAGAAGGCGTATCGCGTAACGAAGTGGATGATAGAGGAAAGGCATCTGCAGCTAATTTATCAAGTGGAAATAGGGCAACAACCCAATAGGTAATTTTAACAGTCCAAGTAAAAGTCAATATCATAGTTGATGGGTTTTGGCTATATGAACATTCCTATGTGCACATGCAAACCCTAATGCTTGGATCTAGATTTCACTAATTGAACATACATTGAATCCAAGACTTCTAATGGCTAATAGAGTATAATAATATAAGAAATAAGAATTAGAAGATTACCTTGAATCACTTGTTTGATCTTCTTGTCCTTGGAGCTTTAGATTCACAATTGTCACTCCTCTAATGGCTTACAAACACCAACTACCAAGAGGATGATTTGAGAGAGAGGAGAGGGGATCAAGAATCGGCCAGGGTTTCTTCTAGAGCATAGGTGCCAATTTTCCTTGACCCTTAGGGTCTATTTATACTAATGAGGCTCCTAGGGTTTCACCCTTAAACCCTAATTGGATAACTTAGGCCCTAAGCAATCCAATACCCTAATGATAAGCCTTGGACGAATTCTATGGCTATCCTAAGCCCTAGAAACCGTCCACCCCTTATCCATAAGGGATTATAGCCCAAAATACAACTATCATACAATTGACAGTTTATGCCCCTTTATTCAATTAATCTCCTTAAGTCACCAAATTAATTCCTAATTAATTTATGACTTATATTAATCAAATAACAATACTATTATTCCTTATATTATTCTCATAATATATAAATAATATTTCTTCTCTCATAATAAATCATCATTTCAAGTTGCTATGGTGAAGGCAACCTAAAAGGACCATGCACAACCGGGTCAAATACTTGCCTAATATAGTTGCAGCCTTAGACACTATTCCAACAGTCTCCCACTTGGATAAGTCTAGTAACTATATATACATGTATAATCCGATTAGCAATCGTAGCTCTCAAAGACGCTGTCAAACTCTGATCTAATCAATCTTGTCCTTTAGATAAGGGATCGTACAGTCCTCTGTTTAGATATCATGCAGACAATTCTATGGAACCAATTTGTCTAGCATTTGGTTTCTCGATTTCAGATTTATTTGACATAGAACTTAATCGAACACATCAATTTAGTTCTGACCGGGCCCGACACATAAGTCAAATCAAATCATCGAGCGGCCGATATATCGCTTTTACCCTCTTAGTATAAAAGTAACAGATAAACTTCGACTTATATGCATTTACTTATTCATTAATCAACTATACACAACAATGCGTTTTATAACATCAAGTTACTGATGCGGTTTCGCATTATCAGTGAATAATCAATTAACAAATAACAAACCATATATCTAGGTTTTAAGACTGTATGATATTATCGTCTTGCGATCACCCTTTTATCACATTCCATAAGGTGATTCCAGCAAGCGCGGGTTTGTTCGAATGCTCAAAACTGGTTCATAAGCACTCATGAACGTTGCAGCAAACTTTTGCTATGTCTAATACCATTTAGACAATCTACACACAAATTCATGACAATCTTCATTCATACCTACTTCCAACATATGAACGATTGTGGACAATTTGAATAATTCGATTATTCTTAATAAACTCAATTATTCTGGAAGTCAAAACATGCAAAGTGAAACAATAGTTAAACAATTAACATAAGACAGTAACATTACTCATAAATAATACTCTTTTATTTAATCATCAAATGTTAATTACATTTATCTATTACACGTTTCTACTACTATCTAATCTATACTAATATCATCCTTCAGCCCAATACTCCTAGCATGTTGCACGTGCTTAACCCTACTTAGTCCCTTCGTAAGCGAATCTGCTGGGTTATCTTCTGATGATATCCTCTTCACCACGAGTTGTCCTTCTTCTACATGATGTCTAATAAAGTGATATTTTCTGTTGATATGTCGAGATCTACCATGATCCCTCGGTTCCTTGGTCAAGGCAACCACTCCTTCATTATCACAGAAAATCTCCATGGGCTCCTTGATGGCAGGTACAACTCCAAGATCACCGATGAAGTTCTTCAACCATATGGCCTCCTTTGATGCTTCGCTCGCTGCAATGTACTCTGATTCGCACGTTGAATCAGCTACGGTTTCCTGCTTGGAACTTTTCCAAGTTACTGCTCCTCCATTCAGGGTAAAGACCCAGCCCGACTGCGAACGGTAGTTGTCCTATCGGTCTGAAAGTTGGCGTCACTATACCCTCGCACCTTCAAGTCATCACTCCCTCCGAGGACTAAGAACCATTCCTTCGTCCTCCGAAGGTACTTAAGGATATTCTTGACCGCAATCCAATGGGCTCTGCCAGGATTCCCTTGATATCTACTAACCATGCTCAAAGCAAAGGCTACATCAGGGCGAGTACAAGTCATAGCATACATGATTGAGCTAACTGCGGAAGCGTATGGAACTCGACTCATTTATGCTATTTCGGCTTCGGTACTCGGACTTTGAGTCTTACTCAACTTGGCATTACTTTGTATCGGTAATTCTCCCTTCTTCGAGTTTTCCATACTAAAACGTTTTAGTACTTTATCTAAGTAAGTGTTATGACTAAGTCCTATTAGTCTCTTACTTCGTTCTCTCACTATCCTTATTCCCAAAATATAGGAAGCCTCTCCGAGGTCCTTCATAGTGAAGCACTTCCCGAGCCAGGACTTAACCTCCTGCAGAGCCGGGACGTCGTTTCCTATGAGTAGTATGTTGTCGACATACAGAACGAGGAAGCTTACTATACTCCCACTGGCTTTGACATATACACATGATTCATCTTCGCTTCGTACAAATCCAAAATCTTTGACTTTCTCATCGAAGCAAAGATTCCATCTGCGAGACGCTTGCTTAAGTCCATAAATGGACTTCTCAAGCTTACACACCCTATTTGGATGCTTCGGATCAACAAAACCCTCTGGCTGAGCCATGTAAACATCCTCAGCCAATTTCCCATTAAGGAAAGCGGTTTTGACATCCATTTGCCAAATCTCATAATCATAAAATGCGGCAATAGCCAGCATCACTCTAATAGACTTTATCTTCGCAACTGGTGAGAAGGTCTCGTCATAGTCAACCCCGGGAGTTTGAGTAAAGCCCTTCGCAACCAATCGCTCCTTATATGTGTGTACGTTTCCATCCACGTCGGTCTTCTTCTTGAAGATCCATTTGCACCCAACGGTCTTACGTCCGGGCACATTATCAACCAAATTCCAAACTTGGTTGTCATACATGGACTGGATCTCGCTGTCCATTGCCTCTTTCCATTTTGCAAACTCTGGGCCCGCCATGGCTTCCTTATAGCTACGAGGTTCATCTAGATTTATTAGTGTACCATCACGAATATACGTGTCCCCTTCGGTAGTAATATGAAAACCATAAAACTGGGGTTGAACTCTAGTTCTTTCGGAACGTCTAAGAGGTAAGGACTCATCAATCGGTTCAACCGGAGTTTCCTCCTCGGGTAGAGGTTCCTTCATCTATCGACTCTTGAATCTCTTCAAGCTCGATTTGCCTCCCACTGTCTCCTTGGCTTATGAGTTCTCGCTCTCGGAAAACTCCTCTCCTCGCAACAAAGACAACATTGTCCTTCGGTCTATAGAAGAGATATCCAAAGGATTTCTGCGGGTAGCCGATGAAAATACATCGCTCACTACGAGGTTCGAGCTTGTTGTGAGTATCTCGTCTTACGAAAGCCTCGCAACCCCAAACCTTGAAATGTGCTAACGAGGGAGCTTTCCCTGTCCACATCTCGTGAGGTGTTTTGGCAACCTTCTTAGTAGGGACTCGGTTAAGGATATGGGCGGCAGTCTCTAAGGCATACCCCCAGAATGAGATAGGTAGTGAAGCACGACTCATCATAGAGCGGACCATGTCTAACAAGGTTCGATTACGCCTTTCTGCCACACCATTCAACTGCGGTGTCCTAGGTGGCGTCAATTGTGAAACTATTCCACACTCCTTGAGATAGTCGTGGAATTCAAGACTTAGGTACTCTCCTCCTCGATCGGATCGAAGCATCTTGATTTTCCTGCCCAATTGATTCTCCACTTCATTCTTGAACTCTTTGAACTTTTCAAACGTTTCTGACTTTTGCTTGATTAAGTAGATATACCCATATCTACTATAGTCATCGGTAAAAGTCACATAGAAGCGGTTCCCATCCTTTGTGGTTGATCTAAACGGTCCACATACATCGGTATGTATGAGGTCCAATAGACCCTCACCCCTTTCACATGTACTAGTGAAGGGTGACTTGGTCATCTTTCCAAGCAAACAAGACTCGCATGTGTCATCTTCCCTAAGGTCAAATGACTCCAACACTCCATCCTTTTGGATTTGGCTATGCGCTTCTTGTTGACATGTCCAAGACGGCAATGCCACAAGGATGCTATATCCATACTATTGGAAGAATCCATGCATAAAACATCATTTCCTAGGTTATCTACAATCATAACAGTTTCATAAATTCGATTACATGGTATTGCTTCAAAATATAAGACACCATTTAGATAAGCACAAATAGAACCATTCTCATTATTAAAAGAAAATCTAAATCCTTTTCTAAACAAACCATGAAATGAAATGATGTTTCTTGCCATTTCTGGCGAATAGCAACAATTGTTCAAATCTAAACATAAACCATTCCTAAGCACTAGAGAGTACACTCCAATCTTGGTCACAGGCGACGATCTTCTGTTCCACATGATTAGATTTATTCTTCCACGCTCCACATCCCTATTTCTTCTTAGTCCCTGCAATTCAGAACAAATATGGTAACCACACCCGGTATCAAGGACCCAAGAAATAGCATGAGATGAATCATTATATTTAATTGTGTATATACCTGTGAAAGACGACTTGATCTTTCCTTCCTTGATGGCTTGCAGGTAGTCTGGGCAGCTTCTCTTCCAATGCCCTATTTTGTGGCAGTGGTGGCACTCTGCCTCCTTTGGGTTAGGGTTAGGCTTAACGGGATCAACTTTGGTCCCACTAGAAGAGGAACCATCTCTGGACTTTCCCTTGCGGTGGCTCTTAGACGGAGCCTTCCTCTTCTTGCCTCTTCCTTGCCCAATGGCCAAAACAGGAGCAGCGGGTGGATTGGGAGTGGGTGCAACAGACTTTTCCTTGAGGTTGCTTTCAGCAACCCTAAGGAGACCTTGGAGCTTACTTAGGGTGACCTCTTCTTTGTTCATGTGGTAGGTCATCCTAAATTGGTTGTAACACGGAGGCAAAGAGTGAAGCACCCTGTCGATCGCCAACTCTTCCCCAAAGTCAACATTCAACTTGCGAAGACGATCGACATACCTTTGCATCTTTTGCAGGTGCACGGTTAGAGATTCTCCATGACCCATTTTGGCGGAGATCATGTTAGTGAAAATCTCGTAACGCTCCTGCCTTGCGTTTTGGTGGTATCTCTCCAACAAGTCTTGGTGCATTTCGTACGGATACATGTCCTCATAGGACTTTTGGAATTCAGCATTCATTGTGGCTATCATGATGCAATGAACCTTCGTTGCATCACGTTCATGAGTCTCAAAAGCAGTCATTTCAGCCGGAGTAGCGATTTCTAGGTTGATCTTCTCGAGCTTCTCATCGAGGACATACTCCTTGTCCTCGTAGCAAGCAATTGTGCGAATGTATCTTATCCATTCGCTAAAGTTCGTCCCATCGAAAGTCACCTTTTGGCAAACGCTCATCAATGTGAATGAGCTAGCAGCAGCGTTGTTCGCGTTCGACATCTACAAATAGAAAGGACAAAGATAGATTAGAATTTGAATCCCTAATTATCACCCAATAAGAAAAATTAGGGCTAGGATCCAACAACAATATTTACATGTTAGAAAAGGGATGCCGTAATCTAACATGCAAACAATTTGAAGGTAAGTGAATTACGATTCACTAATTCTCCACCATGAAAACATAACTTTAAGTTCTAAATGTATTGAGAATTCCTAGGTTTGGATGAGATTCATTGAAACTTTTTAATGGCATGTTTAAATCTCGATATGCCCCTCTCGTTTGTGACTGGGATACCGAGGATCACAAAGTGGGTGTGAATTACCATGCAAATTCACATGGTGCCTTCATTGTAACAATCACATATTCGATGTGCCGGTAAACCACACACGCTCCATCGAACTATGATAAACAATGAATCACCCTTTGCCACCTTTGTTTAGAACCAATTAGTGTGCCGGTAAACCACACACACTCCACTAACTTCTTAGCAAGGGTGCAAAGTGTAATTTCATGGGATTGCATCAATTCACTTTTCCTAAAGTAACTAGGATTGGGAATTTTGAAAAACATGTAGTTACTTTGTATTTCATATTATACTTTTAATGAGAAGATGAAGTTGCCCTATCCTACCCGTTCGGCTAATGACCCTCCACCGATCAAGCAAGCGGTGGGTGTGAGTGTACACCCATTAAGCGCCATTTTATAGGCAGCAACCTTATACCCACCTTATAGACCGGCTTCGTGAATGAGGCCTACTAACGGTAAGACTAGCATTTTAATTTTACATTTATATATATATATATATATATTAATCTTGTAATATTATATTAGTATAGGGTTGAATTTTAAACTTGTAAAATTCTAGGGTTTGAAATTTAAATTGTCTAAATTAAACTTTTAATCACAAAACATAAATTTCAACACTTGAGGGCAAGTTTTAAACTTTTCAAAACATAGGGGATCAAATAACAAATAATCTAAATTAACATTTAATCACATAATTATCCATATTTGATTTATTTAATAATTTCTTGCAAAACAATTTACTAATTTAATTAAAATAATTAATCAATTATCATATAAGGAAATTAATATTTAATTAATTGATAAATATCTTCAATTAGGTCAAGAATATACTCATATATATCATAAAATCGGATTTATATTGACCTAACATGATTAAGGTAAGTATCCAAAAGATAAACAACAAGAAATCCCGAAATTAGCTCTTTCTGACGCTCGGACTCGCCGAGTACCATAATGGACTCGCCGAGTCGAGCCTACTCGCCGAGTTCATCAGGCAGAAACACAAAATTCGAATTTTTGCAAGCATTAAACAAGCAACCAATGCATCAATTCAATAGAAACCAATCTAGGCTCTGATACCACTGATGGGTTTTGGCCGTATGAACATTCCTATGTGCACATACAAACCCTAATTCTTGGATCTAGGTTTCACTAATTGAACATACATTGAATCCAAGACTTCTAATGGCTAATATAGTATAATTACATAAGAAATCAGAATTAGAAGATTACCTTGAATCACTTGCTTGATCTTCTTGTCCTTGGAGCTTTAGAGTCACAATTGTCACTCCTCTAATGGCTTACAAACACCAACTACCAAGAGGATGATTTGAGAGAGAGGAGAGGGGATCAAGAATCGGCCAGGGTTTCTTCTAGAGCATAGGTGCCAATTTTCCTTGACCCTTAGGGTCTATTTATACTAATGAGGCTCCTAGGGTTTCACCCTTAAACCCTAATTGGATAACTTAGGCCCTAAGCAATCCAATACCCTAATGATAAGCCTTGGACGAATTCTATGGCTATCCTAAGCCCTAGAAACCGTCCACCCCTTATCCATAAGGGATTATAGCCCAAAGTACAACTATCATACAATTGACAGTTTATGCCCCTTTATTCAATTAATCTCCTTAAGTTACCAAATTAATTCCTAATTAATTTATGACTTATATTAATCAAATAACAATATTATTATTCCTTAGATTATTCTCATAATATATAAATAATATTTCTTCTCTCATAATAAATCATCCTGTGAAGTTGCTATGGTGAAGGCAACCCAAAAGGACCATGCACAACCGGGTCAAATACATGCCTAATATAGTTGCAGCCTTAGACACTATTCCAACAATAGTGTCACTGAAAATGTAAATATAGCGCCTGTAGTGCCAGAACCGATTATGTATGTTACACCGGAGAATTATAAGTATATCGGTGATAATGATGTTGGTACATATGTTAATGATGTTGGTGTAAATCATTACTTTGACAAAAAAAAAGCACTAGACGTGGTGGATAAGGTTGGTAATGAATCTGGAAAACAAGAAGTTCCATTTTTGCATGATGGTGAACTAAAAGGATATGGCGAGTTTGCAGAGTGTGACAAGTTGGATATATTTGGCCTAGAGAGTGATTCTGACAGAGAAGAATTTGATGATGAACCTAAACTTATTTATTCAGATACCATGTTTCATGGTATGTTGGTGATTTTAGTGTCACCATCTCATTTTAAGTAACTGGAACTAGCATGTGAGCTAAGGGGCTTCATGATTTGTACTCTAATATATGTACAGGGTTGTGCGGAGTGCACGCATGTATAAGATCGAGTCAGAAGTCGGTTCGATGACTAGTCAGGGGTCCGGGGGCAGCGCCCCTGGGTCCGGGGTTTCCAAAGGGGCAGCGCCCCTAGCGGGGTCCAAGGGGTAGAGCCCTTAGCTGGGGTCCAAGGGGCAGAGCCCCTGCCAGGTCAGCGGGCGGTAAAACTAACGAAATGGAAAACTCAATTTCTTGAGGGTGATTATGGTAAAACTAACGAAACTCGTTAGTTTTGGTAACCCTAATCCAGATTAATATTACTTGTTTCCAAAGCAACTAATGGCGGCCCAACCCTAATGAAACCCTAATCGTGTTTAATATATAAACAACTCTTCCGTTCCAGAAGGGGGACACTTTTTAGCTCTCGTTTTTCATCACACATTCACACAACCCTTTAACATATTGGCTTACGTTTTCTATGCCTAGAAATGTAAGTGTCCACTTGGATTATCCTAGGCTGAATTTCTTGTAACCCAGGCATAGGGTGGAAATATCAGTTTGGAAAGTGATATCACGATCCAAGTTGGTATCCAGATCTCCACCACAAACCCTAAATTTCCCAACAATCAAACTGATATTCACTTTTTCTGGAGATGGGTGACTCAATCCGCGAGATGACCACTAAGTTTGCCAAGTTGGAGAAGTTTGAAGGTGTCGATTTCAGGCGCTGGAAGAAAAAGATACACTTCATGCTGACCACTTTGAAAGCAGCATACGTGCTGACTACTCCAAGACTAGCAGAGCCTGCAGAAGGTGTTGTTGAGACGGCTGAAGAGACAAGAAAGAGACAGAAGTGGGACAATGATGACTACATCTGCGAAGGTCACATTTTGAACGGTATGTCTGATGCTTTATTTGATATCCATAGTGAAGCCTTGTTTGCCAAGGAGTTGTGGGATACCCTTGAACTGAAATACATTACTGAGGATGCTTCTAGCAAGAAGTTTCTGGTTAGTGACTTTAATAATTATAAGATGGAAAATTCAAGGTCTGTCACTAGACAGTACAATGAACTCCTTGGCATATACGGACAATTTAAATTGCACAAAATGAATATGGATGAATCCATAGTTGTGTCCACTATCAATGAAAAACTGCCTCCATCCTGGAAAGACTTCAAACATAACTTGAAACATCAAAAGGAGGAAATGTCATTGGTTCAACTTGCTAGTCACATTCGTATTGAAGAATGTCTTCGTGCGAAGGAAAGTGACAAATCTGAAAACCCCAAAGGAAAAGTTGAACCTGGACAGCCCTCGGTTCATATGGTTGAAAACAAACCAAGGAACCAGAACCACAAAGGACATGGAAAACGTAAGCATGAACATGTCCCAGGCAACTCCAACAAAAAGAGAAAGGATCTAGTTTGTTGGAGGTGCAATAAAGTTGGGCATTACAAGCGTGATTGTCATGTGAATTTGGGCAACAATGGTGCTGGAAACAGTGGAGCCAATGGGAAAGTGAACAGGTCTTCAGCCCAAGTTAAAGGAGGTCAGTGGGAACATAATGGAAAACTCAATTTCTTGAGGGTGATTATGGTAAAACTAACAAAAGTCGTTAGTTTTGGTAACCCTAATCCGGATTAATATTACTTGCTTCCAAAGCAACTAATGGCGGCCCAACCCTAATGAAACCCTAATCGTGTTTAATATATAAACAACTCTTCCTTTCCAGAAGGGGGACGCTTTTAGCTCTCGTTTTTCATCACACATTCACAGAACCCTTTAGCATATTGGCTTACGTTTTCTGTGCCTAGAAACGTAAGTGTCCACTTGGATTATCCTAGGTTGAATTTCTTGTAACCCAGGCATAGGGTAGAAATATCAGTTCGGAAAGTGATATCACGATCCAAGTTGGTATCCAGATCTCCACCACAAACCCTAAATTTCCCAAGATGGTATGCCCCCATTGCCTTCGTGTCCTGTAAATGATGATGTGAACATTCCATGTCAGAGGGTGGATATAAATGAAGAGATTAAGGTTCTAGACATTTTTGATGACAAAGAGTTGCTCAAGCTTGCAATTGGAAGACAATGCATGGAACAAGGTAAGCAGTATAAGACTACCAGTTATGATGAGTTGAACCTTTGCCAATGACAAAGAGTTCCGATGCTATTGAATAGATTTAAAAAAAAACGAAAAAAAAATTTCTTATGGTTCATACGAAACCGTAGGTGTACAAGTCGACATTGTACAATCTGCGCATTGGGCGCTTGTACACCGTAGGTTTCATATGAAATCTACGGTTTTAAATTTTTATTTTCGATTTTTTTCAAAAAAATTTAACCACATATACAAAACCTACTCCTAATCACAAACACGATAAAATTTTGATGAAAAGTAGACAAACTTGGTTGTTCTTCGGGTGCTCCATTAAGAGAAAAAAGTAGCCAAACCAAAGAAACCAATAGGAAAAAAAGCCATAAAGTGATATTTTTTTTTCATTTTATATTTTGGGCTAATGGGCCACGAAAAAATAAACGGGTCTGTGAAAAAGTATCTCAATACCACGAAATAATACTTTTTGGCCTAAAACAGTAGTCAACCACGTTGGCCGTAGTCAACCATAAGTTGACTACGGTTTTGTGGGTTATTTTTGGCTAAGTGATATTTTTTGGCTATTTTTTGATAAATAATTAACAAAATTGGCTAGATTAGTATTTTGGCCTATAATCATATGCATGTTTTTTTTACCTTTTTCTAAAATACTAAAATTAATTTTAAAATAGTTTTTTAATAGATTATTTAAATTTTAAAATATAAAAATAAAGTGTAAAAAACATTATTTTTTAACTTTTTTTATTATTTTGTACGTCAAAATATTAATTTATTGTTGTTGTGTCGTATTTTTTAATCAAATAAAAATATTTATATGTATTTCAATTTATAAAAATATCTATAAGAATGATTTTGCCACATGTCTTTCTCTTATTTAATTTATCACATGTCATTTTGTCATAATTTAGAGTTATATTTATTTTCCACTTGTCATTTATTTTATTTTTCATTTTTAATATATTATTAGTTTAGTTTCCATAAATTAAACCTACCATAATGATATTAATTTCATATTTTAAATTTTAAATTTTAATTTCAATTTCAAATAAATTTACAGTTTAAACCTTTGTATTTAATATTTTGTTATAATTAACCTGTTTAGTATGCGGGTCTGACAACTAAACACATAATTTTAATTTATTTATTTTTTGCATGTTTTTTTTCTCATAATTTTTATTTATTTCAAATTTCAAATTCAAGTAAACTTCTCATTTAATCGTTTCTAATTATAATTTTGTTTTAATCAACCCGTATAATATACGGGTCTCACAACTAGTAGTGTTAATAAATTATCTATAATAAACTAAATAATGTTATAATAAATAGATTTATTTGTGAATAAAAAACTATTAATCATAACTTAATTATTAAAACTTCTAATGATTAATAAAAATATGTAATCATTAAATTAATTAGTAAAAGTAATGATTAGAAAAAATGTTTAGGGGTAGGGATAAGTGAAGATGGGGTAAGAATAAATGAAGCCTATTTAATATTTATATCTTTAACTCTTTAAGTTGAACATTACTTACAGTTTATGTTTATATTCTTTTTAGTTTCAAAAAAATACTTTCTGCCATCTCTCTCTCTCTCTCTCTCTCAAAATATTATTTTATTATCGTTGTGTTGTATTTTAATTTTTTTAATTAAATAAAAATATTTATATATCTTTTATAAAAATAGTATTAATAAATTATCCATAAATAAACTTATTATATCTTCATTAATCCAAGAGCAATATTATCATTAATCACATTACTGTTAACATTAATATAAAAATAAACCTATTATATTTTTTATTTTATATAAACTAATCTACAAAAATATTCAAAAAAGAAATTTTGGAACTAAAGTGAAATTTTTCCGAAAATATTGAGATTTTTCTGACAATTTCCCTTTATATAATATCTTTTTTTAAAGATTAATTAAAAAAAAATCTTCTATTTTATGTGTTTTTCGGATTAAACTTTAAATTTAGTTTTTGCCTGAAAAAACCTTGATGTTTTCATTTTTTCTTAAAAGCCCTAAACCTTGTATTTTTATCCGAAAAAACCATTAATCTTCAAAATGCTTCAGAATAAACCCTCAATATTTTTAGTTTTTTCATGAAAAAAACCCTCACATTTTACAATTTATTTGGTAAAATATGTCTAAAAGGCCATATCGAAAAAAAATGAGAAAAATACAAGTTCTTTTATTGTGTGTGGTGGGCGACGATTATGAGAAAAATACATTCCGATGGCGAGAGCAGGTCCATTGATTTTAGATCGTGTAATGAGAGGATAAGAGGATGTCAACGAGGTCTGATTATGCTTGACAGCGGTCTGATTATGCTGTGCGTGGGTGACTGTCGTTTTCAATGGTTCCATCGTCGGCGATCTGGTGGTTTCAAAACGATCTTGTGTCGGCAATTTGATAGCTTCTGTGGTGGGGTTCAGTTCCTTTTCTTCATTAGAGTTGGTGAGAGATAATGAGAAGTGATATAGTGTGAAATTACTGGGGTGTATGGATGTATGGTTGGGTTAAGGGGGGGGACCTATGTTTGTTAATATATTTTTTAATTAATAAATAGTTAAAAAAAATTAAAAAATAAAATATTAAGGGCATTTTAGTCATTTTCTATTAAGCAGAGACTAACACCGTAACAACATCAAAACCTGGGGACGGTCCGAGTGAAAAAAAAAGTTAGGGACCAACACATGAAATTTTAACAAATCATAGGGACGGTTTCAATAATTTGTTCTAAAAACAATTGGAATATTTATGAATGTGATGTTAACAATGCCTTTTTACACGAAGATTTGCAAAAGGAAGTTTACATGAAACTTCCACATGACCATGATATTACTTCACATTTTCTTGTATTTGTACTTAAAAAAAATCCTTATATGGATTAAGGTAAGCTTCCAGACAATAGTATATTAACTTGTCTTCAGCATTAAGAGCACAAGAGTACATTTATTCCCGAAATGATCATTCACTTTTCCTCAAATGAAGTAACTCTTTTGTAGTCATTGTATCTGCCTATGTTGACGACATCTTAGTCACAGGAAATGATATAAAATCGATTAGCCATTTAAAAACCTTTATGGATGCTCAATTTCAAATAAAAGACTTGGGCTTCATTCATTTGGCATTGAGTTTGACAAAATTGAGCAAGGCATGGTTTATCAAACTAAATATATCAAAGTGTTACTTTTTACTTACAACATCATTGAATGTGCTTCCACTCATCTTCCTTCTCAATTTAAACTTCTTCCAGTAATGTTTGGTCATTTACGAAATGCAACTCTATATAGACTAGGGCTGAGCATTTAGACCAAACCAGACCGGACTGACTCTTGGACCGGACCAAATTAAGAGAAATTGGTGTCCCTTGGACCGGACTTGTTGAGGTCAGGTCCAGGTTTTTCGGTTCTTGTACCCATTGTACCCATTGGACCGATACAACTTTAGGTACATATAGTACAACTCGTTAAAACCTACAGAAAGTTAATTTACCTATTAAGACTTTAGAATGAGTATTTGTATTGTATCAGACAGGAACCGAAAATGGATAGGACCGACTCTTGGACAGGACCTGTTTTAAAGAAATCAGTGGATCTAGGACCAGATATTGAGGCCAATCCATGTTCGGTTCCCGATTTGGTTTGGTCCAAAAGTTCAAATGCTCACCTCTACTACCAACAACTTGTTGGGAAGCTAAATTTATTGGTTCACACCATGCCAAATTTGGCTTTTCCTGTTCAACATTTAAGCAAATTTAACAAAAACACCTTCTCAAACTCATTACACAATTGCTCTACATGTTTTGAAGTATCTTAAAGACACCTTATCATAGGCTTTATACTTCAACAATTGATCATCTTTCAAATTACAAGCTTATTGCGATTTTGACTAGCCTTCATGCCCCATCGCCAAAAAATCAATTAGTGGGCATTTTATTACTTTTGGTGACACTCTTATTTCATGGAAATCAAAGAAGCAGATCACAATTTCTTTATCCTCAGCGAAGCTGAGTCATGCAACAAGTGTTTGCAGATCTTGCATGGCTAAGCAAATTGTTTCATGAATTTGAATTGGGTATCTCTGATCACTCACATTCCTTTACATTGTGATAATATGACAACAATCTATATAACATCTAATCCAGTGTTTCATGAACGTATAAAACACATTGAACTAGATTGTCATTTTGTAAGAGAGAGAGAGTCACAAATGCTCTCATTCAATTAGCTCATGTTCCACTTTTGATCAAAAGAGTTCAACATTCTATGGCAAAATCCAAGCTTGGTGTTTGTAATTTCCCTCAACCTTGTCCCCGGGGGGTTGGGGGGGGGGGGGGGGGTCTACTCAAGATAAATGATGAGTTAGTTAAAGTTAGTTAGAATGAGTTAGTTTTGGTTGTTGATTTCCTCTGTATATATCTTTGTAGCCTCTTCATGTTTGAATAATAGAGAATTCAATTGAATCGTTACATTTCCTCTCTTTCTTTCTTTCATTACAAAAATATCTCATCAAAGAAGACCAAAACATATTTTCTCGGGAATGGTTGAAGATATTTTTCATAAGGCTTTTGAACAATCTTATTGGCACACATGCATGACTACTTACCCAAATTTTATAAGAAAAATTTAACAATCATATAATTTCCTCGGTCCCTGCAATCTTCTTCTTTATCCACTCAATATCAGTTGCCAACTCTTTTCTGCTAGACTGAAATATATAAAATATAAAATTCCAAAAACATGAGTATGCATCCCTTTTAATTTCAACATAAAATGTGGCTAAACCCTACGATCTTCTTGTATTCAAGTTGCAAGAAATTTACCTTGAAGAGAAGATATCGGTAAACAAACCATCCAGTATATCCAAGTCCTACCAACTCCAAGATCTTTGGAAGCTGTGACAATATAATATAAACTATATTAGAAAACAAGATTTCAAGAACACAATACAAACAAGATATAGAAAGCATACCAATGGCACTGAGTTGACAGCACCAACAAGGATTGAAGATATCCAAATTGCAACAACTGCTCCTCCTCCATAGAATATAACTGTTGACTTGTCTTCAAGTGCATCCCACTGTAAACAATTTCGTAAAGGAAACAAATATTGTATCAGAAACAGACACTGATAAGTAAGTACATCATGACAAAAGAATTGAGTTGAGCTTATATATGTTTCTTGAATCTTCACCTTTTCCTTCAAGTCATTGAACAATTCATTAGCATCCGGAGGAGATGATGCATCTTCTGAGGCCTTGATCTTCAACAGAGATGACCTTCGTGATACTAGCAATTTACAACTTACATATCAAATGCTATCCAGCTTTGTAGTACAGAAAAAACACATATCTAAAAGAAACAACACGTGTAATGGTGAAGATTGATATCCAATGTTCCGGATTAAACAGAATACTAGTTTCAAGTTTCAACATTGATATGAATTTGCTTACGCGAAAGGTTTCTAATTGAGTGACTTTTTACGAGGTTCAATGAAGTACACTGTCAAATGTACCTAAAAACGTAAAACAACCCATGTTGGTTTTGAAGTTAAAAGATATATCGTGTTCACTAATTGCATAACAGCCTACCACAAATTTCAAATCTACAAGGAAGCAGTTTACGTGAAGTTGTCATTGAGAACCTCAAAATCGATCGAAAATCCAGCTCACATACTAACTTGTAAACAATATGCTCGACGAAATGCCTCAGAGAACAACAATAGTAGCACCGACAATAAAGTTACCTGAAATCTGTTTGATCGAAGTGGAAAACGAACGAGCTGGAAGGTGTGGTAACGATGAGCAACGGACAGCGGTGGTGCTAGGAAGACGAGGTAAAACGACGGCGGTGGCCGCCGAGGAAGTTGCTGCCGCAAACGCCGTCGCCATTTTCATAAACTCTACGTATTCAGCCGACCTCAACTTTTTCTGCTATCCACACTCATCTCTCTCCTTTTCTTTTTAGCTTTTGTTGGATTCTTGCTTTGACACGTGGAGAAAGGGAGCATTTTGATTGGTTCAGTTTCTATCTTCGTAATCCACGTTTGATCGGTTCCTCTGCGGCAACAGCTACTTTTTGTATCGATGTGTTGGGTTGTGTTTGATTCAAAATGTTATTTTTTTTTCAAAACTTTTATTAAATTATTGGGGTTATATTTGATTTATTTTTTATTTAGACTTAAAAAATTTAATAAAAGAACCCATTTAAAAATACTTGGCGTTTACTAATATATATATATATATATATATATATATATATATATATATATATATATATATATATATATATATATATATATATATATATATATATATATATATATATATATATATGGGAAAAGTGAATATACCCTTAAGGGTATATAAGCTTAGGTACCCAAATTTATCATAGTACATCGTTTTGTATCATATAATACACTAGTTGTGAGACCCGTATGTTATACGGGTTGAATAAAACAAAAAAAATTAAATATGAAGGTTTAAACAAAAATTTATTTAAATTTAAAATTTAAAATTTAAAATTTGAATTTAAAATGAAACATATTCAATAATATGAGTTGTAATATTGTAATTTAATTATTATTTTCAAATAAGGCAATTAATAATTGAGGTTTAAATATAATGTGTTAATTAAAAAAAGATAAACAATGAGAAAATAACACATGGAAAAAACATTTATTCAAAAATACCAAAAAATGACATGTGTCCAAGTTAATGAGAGAGTGACATGTGGCAAAATTATTTTCATTTATTAGGAAAGATTCTAATTGTCTAATTTTCTGATCATTTAACTTCAAACTTGATTTACTTCTAAGATTTTTATAAATTACACATTTATCTTCTTCTTACATAATTTTCATTTTCAACTACAATATATATAGCATAGTAGGTGTTCGGCCAAAAGATGTGATGTAAGAGAAAGATAATAAGGAAATTTCAAAAATATTGAAAGTAAATCATGTTAGGAGTTGAAGTTTAAGAATATTATAATAAATATTTCATACAAAATGACGTGTTATGGTGTGTTTGGGTACCTAATCTTATATACCCTTAAGGGTATATTCACTTTTCCCTATATATATATATATATATATATATATATATATATATATATATATATATATATATATATATATATATATATATATATATATATTATTTTGGACTAATCTTAAAAAAGTTTTTTTTTTTCTCAATTAAATTTCAAATTTAATTTTTTGTCTGAAAAATACGCTATAACTTTTTATTTTTTTTTTCGAAAAAGCCCTCAGCTTTGTACTTTATTCTGAAAAACCCCTCAACCTTCTAAATGTTTCCAAATAAATCCTCAAACTTTTTTAGTTTTTTCTTTTTCGAAAAGCCCACACATTTTATAATTTTTTTTGTAAAATATGACTAAAAGGGCCAGACCGGAAAAAAATAAAAAATTACAAAGTAATTTTCAGGCAAAAAATATTTGAGGTTTAATCCAGAAAAAACACAAAATAAAAGGTCTTTTTTAGATTAACCCTTTTATTTTTATTTTATTTTAAAATAAACTCAATTTTAACATGTATCTAGTTATTTTATTAACGAAGTGTAACAGCCCGGAACCAGGTACCCTTCTATTTATCCCTTCATCTTTGTTATGTTCTCTTTTTAGGGTTGCATGATTTGCGAGTACGCTGGGCGTACAAGAGGTATGCTGCGCGTACTCGTGCGCTTCATTTGGACGCGTTCACCCTCAGGTACGCTGGGCGTACCCAAGGTTACGCGGGGCGTAACCGGTCCAGACCTAAAAACCCTAATTCATTTGGAGGGCTATAAAAGGAATGTGTGGCTCGACTTCTCAGCCACCATCCCTCAGAAAGAAACCCTAAACAGAGTGTGCAACCGTTCTTAGGCCATTTGTGAGTATTCTAAGCTTGGTGGTGCCATTTCTAGGTAGCAAAGGAGAAGAGGAGCTCATTGGGGAAGGCTAGAAGTGGTACTCAAGTGTAGATCTGAGCTTAGCAAAGGTTGAGGCTTCATTTCAAGGTAAAAAGCTCGGATCTTGTTCTATAGTTCTTGTAATATGCTTCATGTACCATTTTCTAGGGTTTTAGTCCCAAAGGTGGAGACTTTTGAGCAAATGGTCTCCATAAACTTAGATCCTTCGTATTTCTGGTCTATTTGAGTTGTAGACTCATAAAAATGCAATCTTGGTCGTGGACATTGCACCATGCATGAGATCTAGGTCCTTGAGTTGGAATAGAGTGATGTTATGAAGTGTTGGAGCCTTTACAGCCATGCCAAGGCTTAAAGGTCTCGACTTTATGGGTATAGACGCATAAACTGAGCCGGATCTAGAAGTTGGAGTAATGGCTTAACCGATTAAGACCAGAAATGATGTATGCTAAAGTCTGATGGTTACGCTGGGCGTAACTTCCAGTACGCGCAGCGTACTGGGTGGAGACCCCGATCCATGGGTTGGCGATGTACGCCCTGCGTACATCAAGCAGTACGCCCCGCGTACTCGTAGGGTTGACTTTTGTTGACTTTTTAGGGTTTTGGTCAACATGAGGACTTTGGGTCAAGGAGGGGTAAAATGGTCTTTTACCCTCTGAGGATGATGATAAGGGTTAAAGTTTAGTTGTGGAAGTCTTGATTATTAAATAATATTTTTTTATGATTAGGCGAGGTAGAGTCGTCGTTGGGTTTTGGAGATAGCGAGTACGCGAGATCTTAGACTTTCCACGAGGTGAGTCTTCTCACTCTACGTTACCTTGAGTGGTAGTATTATGTGACCGGAAGGTCGTATGTGCTTACATTGAGTATTATGTTATCCTATTGTATGTGACATGCTATGCATTATGTCGTTGTGATTTATGCTATGCGGAGTTTATAGACCGGACCGGAGGGTCCAACGATTCAGACCGGGCCAGAGGGCCCAACGAGCTATGACCGGACCAGAGGGTCCAACGAGCTACGAGACTGGAGGGTCCCGCTGAGACACATCGACCGGAGGGTCGTACTGTAGCCTCGAGTGGCGTATGTGTTGTATGCGGTATTTTGGGGAACTCACTAAGCATTATGCTTACAGTTGTTGTGTTTGATGTCTCAGGTACCAGCGAGGACCGTAGGAAGGCGACGGCTTGACTCGTACACACTCACACCGATGGAGTCACATTTGAGAGATCTTGGGAATTTGTTTTGAAAACACTGTTGTTTCGGATTTGAAATTATGATATGATATACATTTGGTGGTTTTAAAAATTAAAAATTTAATTGGAATTTTACGTTGTTACAAGTTGGTATCAGAGCCTAGGTTTGAGGGATTCGGATGCACCTTCGGGCGTATTTGAACTCAAACTGAGGATTTGAGAAATTTTACAACCAAAACTGCAAATTTTCTAAAAAGAAAAAGAAGTTTTGGAAATGAGCAGAGTGGATGGTGTGTACGGTCAGTGCCCGAACGGTGAATCCCCAAAATACCCTTACATTATATGTTATGAGTTATGAGATATTATTTTATGCATGATAGAGAGGCTAGGTACTCCTATAAGGACTAGAGTGGCCTGATTTGTGATGCCTTAGCGTAGGAGATTACTGTTGCTATGAGATACTTTGAGAGTGAGTAGGTAGCAGTGAGGAGCTCATGATAGGTCTACTGAGGGTAGCCAATGCATAGCGAGAGTAGAGTATTTACGACTTGGGATCCTAGGAGGAGGACTTGGATTGTATATTGATTCGATGTGGACAATAGTATTGGGCCCGTACTATTGAAAACACCGGATTGGTGTGCAGTCCAAGTAAGAATCCTTGGGGGTACCAGGAGTGAGGATGTTTGAGTTATCGAGCGTGAGAATACTCGAGAGTATCCCTGATATTTCTTATGTTGTGTTTCAGAGGTTGATCATGGTCGGGACACGCCACAACCCCGAGAGCAGTGGGGTGAGCGACGAGGAGATCCGTCGGATCATCCATGAGGAGGTGGCTGCTGCCATCAGAGCCGAGATTCCGGAGATGTTTGGGTCTATTAAGACCACACTGATCGAGACGTTTGACGAGCGTTATTCTGCCTTGACTGATGTTGTTGTTGCTGCAGCCACAGCAGCTGTTGCTGCTGCAAGACCCCAGGGTGGTGATTCGTTGCTGTACTGAGAGTTCAACAACACGATACCACCAGAGTTCGATGGTACGCAGGACCCGATCGCCGC
This sequence comes from Lactuca serriola, assembly GCF_051521515.1. Lineage (NCBI taxonomy): Eukaryota > Viridiplantae > Streptophyta > Magnoliopsida > Asterales > Asteraceae > Lactuca > Lactuca serriola. The sequence continues at coordinate 307,945,380 of NC_136410.1, read as the reverse complement.
TATGAGGTGGATCTCAGACATGGAGGGGTGTTTCTATACGTGCTCGTGTCCGGAGCACTTGAGGGTGCGATTCGCACTCAACCAGCTTTGCTTGGGGGCGAAGGACTGGTGGAAATTCGTGACCGCGAGCTGTTCTACAGCTGAGCTGACTGCAGTGACCTGGGAGAGGTTTACTGCGATGTTTCGTGACGAGTATGTTCCCCAGGTGGAGAGGGAACGTTTAGCTCAGGAGTTCTGACCCTCAAGCAGGGGACAAAGTCGGTGACAGTGATTACGAGGATGTTTCATGAGCGGGCGCTGTTTTTCCCGGAGTTGGTGTCCACTGAGCAGGCTCGCATGAGCCGTTATCTGAGTATTTTGAGGAGGGACATCCGTGAGTTCGTGGCGAACTCGACTTACCAGACATTTGCTGAGCTCCAGGCAAATGCCAGGAAGAGGGAGATCGAGCTTGAGACACAGGCGAGAGAGGAGACTGAGTTGCAGAGGGGTGATCGACGATCGGCGCAGTCGCAGCCGGCCGCCAAGCGGGCAAAGCCCGCTGATTCGAGGACGGGCAGTTCGAGGGGCTGCACTTGTGGGAAGTGCGGCAAGAGCCATGATGGGCCGTGCAAGATTGGGGTATGCTACAAATACGGGAAGGAAGGACATTTTGCGAGGGACTGTCCGAAGGGGTTCTCGGTTTGCTTCCATTGCAACCAGACCGGCCATCGAAAGGCCGAGTGCCCCCAGCTTCAGAGGTCAGCGCAGGGATCTGCACCTGCGGTTCGAGCTGCTGAGACCCGGCCAGTGAAGGCCGAAGCACCGAAGGCTAGGGGGAGAGCCTTCCAGCTGACTGCGGAGGAGGTCCGCGCAATACCTGACGTCGTGGCGGGTATGTAATCTTTATCTATTTTATGTTGAGTTTATGCTATTGTAATTGCTATATGTTATGCGTAGGTACTTTTCTTGTGAGTTCTGTACCTGCATTGGTTTTATTCGACTCGGGTGCGAGTCGGTCTTTCATATATTTGGCTTTTAGTCGGCACATTAGTATTCCGAGGGAGGCGTTGAGTCGACCTCTACAGATTTCCATAGTAGATGAGCGTGAGGTATGTGATACCGAGGTGATACGTGGATGCATGCTGGAGATCTTCGGGGTGGAGTTCCCGATTGATTTGATTCTGATCGCTATGGGGGATGTTTGTGTCATAGTAGGAATGGATTAGTTGAGCCGTTTTGGGGCTGTCATAGATTGCGAGCGTCAATTGGTGACGATCCGAGATCTTAGTGGGGGAGCGCTGACGGTTTACGGCGAGGGGACTCGTGGTGGTTCGGTTTTCTGTTCAGCCGCTAGAGCGAGGCGAAGTTTGCAGCAGGGTTGCAAGGGGTTCGTAGCCTATGTGACAGATGTGCGAGAGGCCGCTGGGAGGCCAAGTTCAGTGGATGAGGTGCCGATAGTGCGTGAGTTCCCGGACGTGTTTCCCGAGGAGTTGCCGGGTGTGCCTCCCGAGAGGCAGGTGGAGTTTCGTATCGATTTGGTTCCCGGGGCTGCGCCTATCGCCAAGGCGCCGTATCGGCTAGCACCGCCAGAGATGCAGGAGTTATCCTCACAGCTGCAAGAGCTGTTGGGGAAAGGGTTCATCCGTCCCAGTAGCTCTCCCTGGGGATCACCGATCCTTTTTGTCTAGAAAAAGGATGGTTCACACCGGATGTGCATTGATTACCGGGAGTTGAACAAGTTGACGGTCAAGAACCGTTATCCGTTACCGAGGATCGACGATCTATTCGATCAGTTGCAGGGGGCGTCTTGGTTCTCCAAGATTGACTTGAGATCGGGATATCACCAGATGAGAGTTTGGGATGAGGATATCCAGAAGACGGTGTTTAGGACTCGTTACGGGCATTACGAGTTCGTGGTGATGCCATTCGGGCTCACCAATGCACCAGCGGCGTTCATGGATCTCATGAACAGGGTGTGTAGGCCGATGTTGGATCGTTCGGTGATTGTTTTCATTGATGACATCCTGGTGTATTCGAGGACCAGAGAGCAACATGCAGAACATTTGAGGGAGCTCCTCGGAATTCTGAGATCGGAGAGGCTCTTTGCCAAATTCTCCAAGTGCGATTTTTGGTTACGGGAAGTCCAGTTTTTAGGGCATCTCGTTAACCAAAACGGGATATTGGTTGACCCAGCCAAGATTGAGGCTGTGATGAGTTGGGAGGTGCCGAGGTCACCTACGGAGATCAGGAGCTTCTTGGGGCTGGCAAGCTACTATAGGAGATTTATCAGAGATTTCTCCAAGATCGCCGTGCCACTTACCAAGTTGACCCGGAAGGGTGTTACTTTCTCATGGGGTCTGGAGCAGCAAACCTTGTTTGAGACCCTTCGTCAGAGATTGTGCGAAGCTCCTGTACTCGCACTACCGGAAGGGATGGAGGATTTCGTGGTGTATTGTGATGCTTCGATATTGGGGATGGGAGTGGTGTTGATGCAGAGAGGGCATGTAATCGCGTATGCATTGAGGCAGTTGAAGCCTCATGAGACGAGATATCCCACCCACGATTTGGAGTTGGGGGCTGTAGTGTTTGCCCTTAAGACCTGGCGTCACTATCTGTATGGGGTTCGGTGTATGATATACACTGACCACAAGAGCTTAAAGTACTTGATGGATCAGCCAAACCTGAATATGCGCCAGAGGAGATGGTTGGATGTGGTGAAGGATTATGATTGTGAGATCCTGTACCACCCGGGCAAGGCTAATGTCGTAGCTGACGCTCTGAGCCGTAGGTCGGAGAGCGCCCCGATACGAGACATTTGTATGAGGTTGACAGTGATGACTCCGGTATTGGACACCATCCGAGGGGCCCAGGCTGAGGCTGCGAGACCAGAGAACCGAAAGCGGGAGCGGGTCGTTGGGCAGGTGTCGGAGTTCGTTACCGATAGTCGGGGGCTTATGACGTTTCAGGGTCGGATTTGGGTACCGTTTGTGGGCGGGACGCATACCATTTTGATGGAGGAGGCGCATCAATCGAAGTTCTCGATCCATCCCGGGGCTACCAAGATGTATTTGGACCTAAAGAAGGAGTATTGGTGGCCCTGTATGAAGAGGGATGTTGCTTGGTTCGTCGAGAGGTGCCTAACTTGTCGCCAAGTTAAGGCCGAGCACCAGCGTCCGCATGGTAAGCTGCAGCCGTTGGAGATTCCCGTGTGGAAGTGGGAACAAATTACCATGGATTTTATCACCAAATTGCCAAGGACTGCGAGAGGAGTCGATGCAATTTGGGTGATTGTGGACAGGTTGACGAAGAGCGCTCATTTTCTTGCTATCAGTGAGAGCTCTTCTGTTGAGAGGTTGGCAGAGTTGTATGTGAGGGAGGTGGTACCGCGGCATGGGGTTCCGTCGTCGATCGTTTCAGATCGAGACATGCGATTTACTTCCAGATTTTGGAAGAAGTTCCACGAGGAGTTAGGTACGAGGCTGCATTTCAGTATCGCATACCACCCGCAGACGGACGGACAGAGCGAGCGGACGATTCAGACGCTTGAGGATATGCTCCGAGCATGTGTTTTGGATTTTGGAGGGAGTTGGGACACTTATCTACCCTTGGCAGAGTTTTCGTACAACAACAGCCATCATTCGAGCATTGGTATGCCACCTTTTGAGCTGTTGTATGGGAGGAGGTGTCGCACCCCCATCTGCTGGGGAGAGGTGGGGCAACGGGTAATGGGTAGCACAGAGATTGTACTGCAGACGACCGAGCAGATACAGCAGGTCAGGCAGAGATTGTTGACCGCGCAGAGTCACTAGGTACCCTTCTATTTATCCCTTCATCTTTGTTATGTTCTCTTTTTAGGGTTGCATGATTTGCGAGTACCCTGGGCGTACAAGAGGTACGCTGCGCGTACTCGTGCGCTTCATTTGGACGCGTTCACCCTCAGGTACGCTGGGCGTACCCAAGGTTACGCGGGGCGTAACCGATCTAGACCTAAAAACCCTACTTCATTTAGAGGGCTATAAAAGGAATGTGTGGCTCGACTTCTCAGCCACCATCCCTCAGAAAGAAACCCTAAAGAGAGTGTGCAACCGTTCTTAGGCCATTTGTGAGTATTCTAAGCTTGGTGGTGCCATTTCTAGGTAGCAAAGGAGAAGAGGAGCTCATTGGGGAAGGCTAGAAGTGGTACTCAAGTGTAGATCTGAGCTTAGCAAAGGTTGAGGCTTCATTTCAAGGTAAAAAGCTCGGATCTTGTTCTATAGTTCTTGTACTATGTTTCATGTACCATTTTCTAGGGTTTTAGTCCCAAAGGTGGATACTTTTGAGCAAATGGTCTCCATAAACTTAGATCCTTCGTATTTCTGGTCTATTTGAGTTGTAGACTCATAAAAATGCAATCTTGGTCGTGAACATTGCACCATGCATGAGATCTAGGTCCTTGAGTTGGAATAGAGTGATGTTATGAAGTGTTGGAGCCTTTACAGCCATGCCAAGGCTTAAAGGTCTCGACTTTATGGGTATAGACGCATAAACTGAGCCGGATCTAGAAGTTGGAGTAATGGCTTAACCGATTAAGACCAGAAATGATGTATGCTAAAGTCTGATGGTTACGCTGGGCGTAACTTCCAGTACGCACAGCGTACTGGGTGGAGACCCCGATCCATGGGTTGGCGATGTACGCCCTGCGTACATCAAGCAATACGCCCCACGTACTCGTAGGGTTGACTTTTGGTTACTTTTTAGGGTTTTGGTCAACATGAGGACTTTGGGTCAAGGAGGGGTAAAATGGTCTTTTACCCTTTGAGGATGATGATAAGGGTTAAAGTTTAGTTGTGGAAGTCTTGATTATTAAATGATATTTTTTTATGATTAGGCGAGGTAGAGTCGTCGTTGGGTTTTGGAGATAGCGAGTACGCGAGATCTTAGACTTTCCACGAGGTGAGTCTTCTCACTCTACGTTACCTTGAGTGGTAGTATTGTGTGACCGGAAGGTCGTATGTGCTTACATTGAGTATTATGTTATCCTATTGTATGTGACATTCTATGCATTATGTCTTTGTGATTTATGCTATGCGGAGTTTATAGACCGGACCGGAGGGTCCAACGATTCAGACCGGGCCAGAGGGCCCAACGAGCTATGATCGAACCAGAGGGTCCAACGAGCTACGGGACTGGAGGGTCCCGCTGAGACACATCGACCGGAGGGTGGTACTGTTGCCACGAGTGGCGTATGTGTTGTATGCGGTATTTTGGGGAACTCACTAAGCATTATGCTTACAGTTGTTGTGTTTGATGTCTCAGGTACCAGCGAGGACCGTGGGAAGGCGACGGCTTGACTCGTATACACTCACACCGATGATGTCACATTTGAGAGATCTTGGGAATTTGTTTTGAAAACACTGTTGTTTCGGATTTGAAATTATGATATGATATACATTTGGTGGTTTTAAAAATTAAAAATTTAATTGGAATTTTACGTTGTTACACGAAGTTAGTTACCAACATGTAACATATTATCCCCTAACCCACGTGCGTCCTAAGCATTGATCGCCTAAAACAATAATTGATTCTATAACCCTAGATCACATTTATGCTTTGTATTCTTCTACTTATACACAACAATGAGTCTCCTAAAATGACTTCTTCTTCAAGCATTATGAACATAAACTTAGTAATCATTCTGAAATTGAATTTTGTTATTGTCAGGATGAAGCTTCTCTCTTTACCTTATGTCTTAAGGTTGTTTTCACAATATTGATAATGTTTTAAAAGGCTGGCCCAAAGCTATTTTCACAAGGTTTAATGGAATTTTTATTTTAGGAAAAATGACATATTAGCCCAATAATATATTTCGAATTTATCCATTTAATCCCTTAACTTATTTGTATGCATTATGAGAGAAGAAAGTTGTTTTTGTTGGGTCTATATATGTAACATCCCGATTCCCAAGTATAAATTTTTAAAGCTTTTATATTCATAATTATTGACGTACTCAACGAGTTGGCCGCCTCAACTCGTCGCGTAGAAACTGATAAAGCCGCATGGATTCCAGAACCTACTCGGCGAGTTGGAGGACCCAACTCGACAAGTTGAAGCTAGACATGAAAACCCTAATTTTTAGGGTTTGCACCCTATTTAAAGGACCTTAAGTCCTCCCTCCAGCCTTCTTATCACCTTTCACGTCCAAAACAAACCCTAATCGAGCTAACCTCCTATTTTGAGTGTATGTGAGGCTAAAAGTGTGTGTTTGGTGCATTTCTTGAAGAGACTTGAAGATTGAGAAGCTTGGAACGAGAAGGAGCTTGTAGATCCAACATCTTTCGTTTTAGCATTCATTTGAAGGTAAAAAGTCATTACCTTGATTAGTCTCTTGTTAATTCTCTTCATTTAAGAGTTTAGGGTCATTTCTAGCTTATTCTTGAGAAATTTCTGGTTTTGAGCACGTTTTGAAGCGAGGAGTTCAGATCTGGACTCCTTTAGGACCTAATGGACATAAAGTTCTCGACTTTAGCAAGCTTTGGCCTTTCTTCATCCCCTAAACCTCTTCCTAAGGCTACTTTTGGGTGTTTTAACCTCTCGAGGTCTTGAATGGATGTAAAGTTAGCAACTTTACGTGGTAACTACACTCTAGGAGGATAGATCTACAATTTGGAGCCTTGGTTTCGCTTAAAAATGTCTAAATGAGAAAAGGACTGAAGGAACTCGACGAGTTGCATAGTCAACTCAACGAGTTGGATGAGGGTTTCCCGCTTTTCTGGATTCTGCATGAACTCGGCGAGTTAGTGAGATAACTCGAGGAGTTGGTTAGGGTTTGCCTGATCTTCTGGACATTGCATGGACTCGATGAGTGGTATGATAACTCGGCAAGTTAACTAGGGTTTTCGTGATTTTCTGAGTTTTGAAGGAACTCGACGAGTCTGTAAGCTGCACTCGACGAGTTGAGTCAACAATGACTGTTGACCTTGACCGTTGACTTTGACTTTGACGAAGGGTTGACCAGGTTGACTTCTGAGGGTACTTTGGTAATTTAGGTCTTGATAAAATTGGTCCTATGGTGATTGTAGGTGGTTGAGTTTGGAGTGGTGTTTGGGAGTTTGCTATTATCATCCAGTGCTACTTGTGAGGTGAGTTTTCTTCACTATACTCAAGGGTCGAAGGCACCAAGGCTGACCCTTTGGATTGTTAACCTGCTTTATTATTAGTATGATCTGTTAGATCGGTATCCTGGTAGATAGGATGTTTCTATGTGGTTATGATCGATTAGATCGATATCCTGGTAGATAGGATGTTGCTATTGTTGGGTTTTGAGCATTCTAACACTCCTAAGTGTACATGCAACCCTAAATACCTTGGATCTATGTTTTCTTTATTATACATGCAAATATGAACTTTCCAAGGTATTCATCCTAACTAGCATAATAACATTGAATCATATGACTATATCAAGTTAGAATTACATACCTCTTTGATGTAGAATGTCTTCATGAAGCTTGAGTGCCTAGTGCCCCAAGTGTGACACCTCAAATGGTTCACACAACACCAAATGCACATGGAATGACTTGAGAGAAAAACCACACTTCATGAAAATCGGCTAGCCCTTCATTCTCACACATAGTGGCCGATTTCTTGAGCCATGGGATTCTTTTATATGGTGGCTATTAGGGTTACACCATGTAACTCATAACTTTACCCATTCCTTATGCTCCATGGATTTTAACCTCCATGGAGTATCCATGGGTCACCCCATGGACTTAGTCCAACATAAGGAATCTTGGATCACAAGCCCACATATATAAGAATGAATGATTTACACAATCAACCCATATATTTAATTAGTCTCCTTTTGATCACTTAATTAATTCCAAATTAATTCTTGATCAATACTAATTAAATAACCTTATTAATATATTAGAAATTATAATATATTAACAAACCTTAAGTGTCATTTCTCTCATTATAGTCTATCCAAATGCATGATGCCATGCAACTCAAATGGACCATGCCGGGTCGGGTCAAGTCTCACCAATTATAGTTATGGACTTAGATATTAATCCAACAGCTATGTGCAACATTCCAAAAATGTAACCCTAAAAATTTCATTTTTAATCATTATCAAAAACCATAAATCATCCATCATCATAAAGAAAATCAAGAACCATGTATCTCAAAACATCGTGTCAAATACTATATCGAAATCATATGAGAAAATACTAGAGTCTAAAACAATCCTAGGCTGAAACTATGGTGTGTGCCATGCGATCATCCTGAGCCCTTCCCTTTGCTAGTGGAAGTACCTGAAACCAAAACTGAAAACCGTAAGCACGAAGCTTAATGAGTCTCCCCAAACTACCACATACCATACACATAACATATAACATATCTTGGGCCCCACCCTTGCTACATCAAGTCTAGCTCGGCATCGACTTTCCCAACATCGGGCCCCACCCGACATCGAACCCTATTCGGCATCGGGCCCCACCCGGAATCGAGCCTCACACGACATCGAGCAGATCTTGGCATACATAATAACATATCAACTAACATATAATATAGCACATATACTAACATGGAAACCTTCCTCGGGTCCCACCCGACATCGGACCTAGATCCGGAAATGTACTATCATATCCTAACTAACAAGACATTCCTCGAGCTTATCCCAACATCGTAGCGAAATCCGGAAGCATACTACATTCCTCAGGAACTGCCCCGACATCGGACAAGAGTCAAACAACATGCTATCATACATACTAACTAGACATTCCTCGGGCTTGCCCCGGCATCAGACCGAATTCTGGAACTCCTAACACATAAAAAATACATGCAAGAAAAACAAAGACATCAAGCATACAAGCATTCCTTAGGACTGCCCCGGCATCGGATCGAGATCCGAAAAAACATATAACTTTACATTGGGCCACACCCGGCATCAGACCGTAATCCGGAACTACTACTAACTTAAATGGGCTGGCCTTGGTGCCTTAGACCCGTTCCTACAGGAGAAAACTCAGCTTGCAAAGCTGTTTGTGAAATCTCACGGTGAGGAATATCTGATAGCTACTCCCACGTCTCCCCAACTATCAAAATCACAATAATACTTAGTCAAAATCTAATAATCCTCCTTAGGGTAAAATGACCATTTTACCCCTGGTTAAAGTCAACGTCCTAGTCAAAGTCAAAGTCAAGGTCAACTCCCAGTCAACCTAACTCATCGAGTTATCTCCCAACTCGACGAGTCCCTATAATGCTTAAACTCGTGGTTGACTGAGTCAACTTGTCGAGTCCCTTTACAGACTCGTCGAGTTCTTCTTGTTATAATAATCGGGACAACCCGCTTCAACTCGTCGAGTCCTTCCCTGGACTCGCCGAGTTCCCCTGTCTGATTGAGCCATCCTAAAGGATTAAGCTCCTACCTTTCATATTTATGCTCCAGACTTCATCTATATACTGGGAATACACTCTTAAGGGTAAAGTTTCCAACTTTACCCATCCTTAGTCCTTCTTAATGGGTTTAACCCAAACCCTAACTACTTTAAGACATAAATATTGGTCCACAAGCCATAACACCCTAAACCAAGGCACAATATACTAGATCTAGGCCTTTATCATTTGTTGGACACGTAAAGTCCCGAGCTTTCCTTTCATGCGTGGTCTTTTAGGGATAAAAGGCCATGTTCTTGCATACAAGCTTGCGTGGGGCTTCCATGGTCATAAAGTTTGCACCTTTATGCTATGGAACCCTTCCTAGACCCCATATCTGAGATATAAGTCACTTGGGACGTCCCAATCCTAAGGACCAAGGTTCTTGAACCAAAACCTTCATAAAATGGAAACAAATAGATCTAAGAGAAGAATGATCAAGTCAGAGACATGATTACCAGAAAATGTAGCAAATGGAGCGTAGTTCCTAGATCTACTTCTTTCCCCGTGAGCCTTCTATCTTCTTCTTCTTCCACAAGCTTCAAAAGGCACAAATAACACTCAAAATGGCAAGAAATAGCTCAAGATCACTAAAGGTTGATTAGGGTTTCGAGATTAGGGTTTGGAGGTGATAGAGGCTGGGGTGGAGGCCAAATATGATGCTTAAATAGGGTGCAAGCCCTAAAGATCAGGGTTTCATCCAACCTGTTCTAATCGCTGAGTCAAGACCCCAAATCGTCGAGTAGCTCACATAAAACCCACACATATACTGTCTTCTACTCGACGAGTTAGGGCCACCAAATCGTTGAGTATCCCTTCTAAGATGTATAAATAATTAAGTCAAATACGTACCAGGAAACCGGACATTACAATTCTCCCCCACTTGTCTTAGAATTCATCCTCGAAGTCTGCTGTGTTTGAAAACTACTCTGGGTAGTGCTCCCTCTTCTCCTCCTCGGGCTCCCAAGTCCACTCTGAGCCCTTACGGTGCTGCCACTGTACCTTCACTAGCTTAACTCTCTTGTTCCTCAACTCCTTCATCTTGCGATCCAAAATCACCACTAGTCTCTCAATGTAGTTCAGGCTGTCGTCCACTTGAATATCTTCAAGGGGTACCACTGCTAAATCATCCGCTAAGCACTTCCGCAACTGAGAACCATGGAAAGTGCTATGAATCTGGCTGAGCTCAATGGGAAGATCCAATCGATATGCTACCCTGCCCATCTGGGCAATGCCTCTGAAAGGGCCAATAAACCTGGGGCCCAGCTTGCCCCACTTCCGAAACCTGATAACACCCTTCTAGGGTGACACCTTCAGGAGGACCATATCACCCACCTGAAATTCTATGTCTGAAGGCTGCTTGTCGGCGTAACTCTTCTGCTAACTTTGAGAAGTCTGGAGCCTGCTAGATTCGCTCTGTGGTATTGAGTACTACCTCTGTACTCCCCATGACCCTCTGACTGACCTCACCCCAACAGTTTGGGGTCCTACACTTCCTCCCGTAGAGCATCTTGAAGGGAGACCAGTCTATACTGGCGCCGTAACTGTTATTATACAAAAATTCCGCTAACAGAAGATACGTATACCAACTGCCACCGAAATCCAAAAAACACGCTCGAAGCATGTCCTCGAGAGTCTGTATCATCCTCTCGCTCTGTCCGTTGTTTTGAGGGTGGAAAGTGGTGCTGAAGTGGAGATGAGTACCCATCTCCTCGTGAAACCGCTTCTAGAATCTGAAAGTGAAACATACATCTAGGTCTATTACCACCGAGACAGGCACTCCATGTCGCGCCAACTTCTCGGCCGATATGCTCCCCTGGATCAGGATAAAGTGAGTGCTCTTGGTCAACCGATCCACGATGATCCATATCGAATCAACCCACATGCGGTCTTGGGAAGCTTAGTGATGAAATCCATAGTAATGTCCTCCCACTTCCACACGGGGATGTCTAACGGATGCATCTTGCCGTGAGGCCTATGGTGCTCGGCTTTGACCTTCCTGCAGGTCAAGCACCTCTCCACATACCACACTACATCCCGCTTCATGCAGGGCCAACAATAATCGGGTCGAAGATCTCTGTACTTCTTCGTCGCCCCGGGATGGATGGAGAACCTCGACTTATGGGCCTCATCCATCACAACCTGTTGTACTCCGCCCCAGCACGAAACCCAAACCCTCCTATGCAGGGTCAACAACCCTCGGCTGTCATAGTCAAATGAGGCCACTCGGCCCACAATCATCTCACACTTCTGGCGCTCTTCCTTCAGGCCCTTAACCTCTGCCTCTGTAATATGCTCCAACAGCGGAGTGATCACCGTGATACTCAAGCATAAATCTCTAATCGGAGCCGCTACTGCCTTGCGGCTTAGAGCGTCGGCCACCACATTGGCCTTGCCTGGGTGGTAAAGGATCTCACAATCATAATCCTTTACCACATCTAACCACCCATGCTGCCTCATGTTCAGATTCGGTTGATCAATGAGGTACCTCAAACTCTTGTGTTCCGTGTAAATGGTACAACGGACCCCATAGAGGTAGTGTCTCCAAATCTTGAGGGCGAATACCACAACCCCCAACTCTAAATCGTGTGTCGAATAGTTTGCCTCGTGAGGCTTCAGCTGTCTCGAGGCATAAGCTATCACATGAACCCACTGCATCAACACTGCTCCCATGCCCGTGATTGAAGCATCACAGTAGATTACGAAGTCATCTATACCCTCTGGTAGAGTAAGAATCAGTGCCTCGCACAACCGCTGCCTGATCGTCTCAAAGGATGATTGATGCTCAGTTCCCCACCAAGAAACCACCTACTTCTTGGTTAGTTGGGTCAATAGAACTGCAATCTTGGAGAAGTCCTGAAGAAATCTCCTGTAATACCTTGCCAAACCTAGGAAACTTCGAATCTCAGTTAGAGACCTCGGAATCTCCCACTGCATCATGGCCTCTATCTTGGCCGGATCGACTAGAATACCCTTCTGGTTGACAAGATGCCCAAGAAACTGCACCTCGGGCAACCAGAACTCACACTTGGAGAACTTCGCAAAAAGTCTCTCCCTCCTTAGTGTCTCCAGCACCTCTCTCAATTGCTCCCCATGTTGCTCCTGAGTCTTGGAGTAAATCAATATATCATTAATGAAAACTGTTACAGATCGACCCAGCATCAGTTTGCACATGCGGTTCATGAGGTCCATGAATGCGGCTGGAGCATTGGTGAGCCTAAACAACATCACCACAAACTCATAATGACCATAGCGAGTCCTAAAAGTTGTCTTTTGCACATCATCCACCGTGACTCGCATATGGTGATACCCTGACCGTAGATCAATCTTGGAGAACCAAGACACTCCCTAAAGTTGGTCAAATAAATCATCTATCCTCGGGAGTGGGAAACGGTTCTTCACCGTTACCTTGTTCAGCTCCCGGTAGTCTATGCACATGCGATGTGACCCGTCCTTCTTCTTTACAAACAGAATCGGGGCTCCCCAATGGTGAACTGCTCGACCTGATAAAACCCGTATTTAGCAGCTCTTGCAGTTGCTTAGACAACTCCTACATCTCGGGAGGAGCCAACTGATATGGTGCCTTGGCTATCGGAGTCGCACCAGGAACCAAGTCAATCCTAAACTCAACATGTCTCTCCAGAGGTACCCCAGGTAACTCCTCTGGGAATACATCCGGGTACTCTTGCACCACCGGTACATCATTAATTGTCGTCTTACCCTTCTCCCGGGTATCCATGACGTAGGCGACGTATCCTACTTAACCCTGCTGAATGTGGCATCTCACCCTTTCTGCTGAATAGAAAATCGGTCCGCGCAGCAGCCTCTTTCTCTGGATTACTAGCTCTCCCCCACCAGGGGTGCGAACCCTCACCAAATGCTGCTCGCAGTCTATCACTGCCCCATTGGGGCTCAACCAATCCATACCCACTATAATCTTATTCCCATGGAGGGAATAGGAACCAGGTCTACTAAAAACTACTAATCAAATAGTTGTAGCGTTGTCACACCCCCGAACCAGACAACGGAAATGTCTGGGGGCTCGTGTGACTATCAATTGAATTATCATCACAATGATTATACATGAAACATAACACAATCATCACCAAATATTACGTTGTGCAACTGGTATTGTTCACATCAAGTACATTGTTTTACATTACATAATCCAAAATATAAGTTGTACGATGATTGACTTTTGCATAAAAGAAATTCCAAAATTATCTTGATGATTCTTCAACTTATTGATTACCTGAGAACACAAGTTATTTTGAAAATGGTCAACATATATAATGTTGGTGAGTTCATAATCATGTTTGAATGAAACTCTTTGTATTATTTGTAAAACCCAGAAAATCCGATATTTTCTGTAATCAGTCAGAAAACGATGTGTAAAAATCGAGTATAAATGCATGTGTGAATTTCATAGTAAAAACATGTATAAGTATGCAATCCAAATTTCTTTGTATTCTTTATGTTGTGAGTAGAAGGTAATTGAATAATAGTATAACCCCAGAAAATCCGATATTTTCTGATTTATAAAAATGTCGTGGTCCTTGTATTATCGTTTGAATTTGTTTTGTTTCAATATGATTTACGAGTTTTGATTTCCGTAGTGTTGTGATGGTAAAGGATCTCTATCTGAGTCGTTATAACCATGCATAATAATAACTAATTCGCCTGTCTTGGCATTTTTCCAAATGCCGGTTTTGATCAAGGTTTTGTCACCCTAGACTGGCCTAATCTAACTGTAGCGAACAGCTCAGGTATGGGGGAGTCACCCCCGTGTAGATCTATACACAAATTCTCGCTCTCCCTCTAGGAGACTCTGATTATAACTACAGGCTATGGCCATACACTCAATGGTGTCAACCGAGAAGTCTCACTAGATCCCAATTATTGTCACATGAATATGTATAACGTTATATGTATTTAGAATTTCGAACACCAGATGATACATGAATATGAAAGGATAAAGCCTAACAAACATAAAAAAGACAACTGTGGCCCATTAGACATGTAAGTTATTTCCAGGCTTGTTAAGTATGCAAATGGACATGGTAAAGCCCATTAGACATATGATGAATTATTTCAGGCTAAATTAGCATGTAAATGGGCCACTAAGGCCCAATAACATGTAAAGTCTAATTTAGGCCCATTAAGCATGTAACTGGATCACGAAGGCCCAATCGACATGAAATGATTATATTGGGCCCAATAAACATGCAGGTGGATCACGAAGACCCAATAAACATGTATAGTGAGCACTAGGCCCAATAGTCGTACCGTTGTTGCATTTCGTTTTTTTATTAGCGTATAGTTCATTCTGTTGAAACTTTTATCTATAATGTTATAAAAATCCCGTGTTTTGTTATAACAATATTTTTAGTTCGTTACGTCAAAATTTTATAATTTGAACTCGTATTTAGTAAAAATTTCACTCTAGGTCCCTTAAGAACTAAGTTGAACATTTAAAGGCTTATTTTTACATGAAATGTCATTTTTGGTATATTTTAATTAAAAATAACATTTTAGCCCATTAATTTATAACAATTTATATTTTCGCCCTAAATGTTTAGTATTTGACGGTTTTGGCCCAAAAATACATATATTCACATTTTCAGCCCATTTTTGCAGAAAATTACATTTTCAGCCCTTATTTGAATTAAAATGACATTTTTGGCCCAATTTTTATAAAATTAACATTTTTGGCCCAATTTTGAAATAAGAGTCATTTTTAGCCCTTATTTTCATTTATTTTCATTTTTGACTTAATTTTTGATTAAATGACGTTTTAATCCTCAAAATTGATATTTTTTCTATTTGGGCCCAAAAAGCCGTAAGGCCCAAGTTAAAGCCCAATATGCAAAATATTACACTTTTGGTCCTTTGGAAAGTATAGTTGTTATAAAAACTCATTTTTATACAAATGTGACCCTTTTGATCCTCACAAAACTGTAAGTGGCAAAAATTATCCCAATCTTTGGTTTACTTGTCAAAAATGGTCCATATATAAGATTTTTGTTTTGTTTTTCACATCTTAGGCATGTATAACACTTTTATCTTTGTAGTATGATGTATAGAGTGTTTTAGTTTATGAGTCTCACCCATTTTTGTTAGAGTTTTCGAGATTCATCAATATTTATCACATAAACACAACATAAACCAAGAAAATCACACATAGCATGCATACATACATAGATCTATACATAAACACTTGTATTCTTCCCCAAAAACATGTAAAAACCGAAAACAAGGGGATGAACTCACAATGGGTTGATGATCTCAGTTTTGAAGAAGAATGGAGTGAGTTTTTGATCCTAGCAAGCTTTCTTGAGTTGATCTCGAGTTTATGAGGTTTCTAAGAGTGTGGTCACAAGCAAATGTTTAGGAGGAGTGATCTAACATAAGAATGAAGTTGTATAACTTAGAGGTGTAGTGACTTACCAAGGATTGATGATTTTTGATGAAAAACCCTCTTGAAGACACCCACAAACTTGCAAGAATATGGAGGTGAGGAAGGAGTTCTTAGAGAGTGTTTGAAAGAAAAGTTTGAAGACGTGTGTGTGTGTGTGTTTATTCTTGCTCTTGGCCGAGAGTAATAAGAAGACGGAAAAAGAATGATTTTTTTTGCATGGAGGGTAATAGGTTTTATGGATATATATGAGTTTATAGATATATGGTGTGTAATTGTGAGTTGTCATCTTCTCTTTAATCCTCCCTTAATCTTTTTTTAACACACACACACACACAAACACACACACACATATAGGGTTAACATTAGGGCTATTGGAGTTTTTATGGCCTAACTTGGCCCATTAGGGTTAACATGAACCATTTTAGGTCCACATGGCACAATATGTTAGGTTTTATGAATGTGAGTCCATTTGGAGCCCATTTAAGGGTTTCTAAGCCCAAAATAGTCGAATTGAAGGCTTATTGGCCCATTAGGTCCAATAAGAAAATCCTAGCCTATAATAAACTTGAAGTGGGATTTTTAGGGTTTTCAACTCATAATTGACCATTTGAAGTGCTTCATATTAGGTTTTGAATTTTTACTGGGTGAACCTTGATTGAATTTGTTGTCATTAAATTGAACATAGTGTATGATAACAAGTTAGAGTTACAAATATTATCATAGATGACATTTACATGATCACATAATTTCCTGGATAAAACGCTAGTTGTGACATCATCCCCCCGTTAGAGGGAATTTCGTCCCAAAATTCTTTTGAAAACTAGGATTATGAAGGAGAGAATAAGTGAGGATACTTCTGCTTCATCTGGTCTTCGTGTTCCCATGTGAATTCCGGTCCATGCTTAGCGTTCCAATGAACCTTCCCAATCGGAATGCGACTTTGCTTTGTACGCTTCACTTCCCTATCTATAATATCGATCGGTTCTTCGATGAACAAAAGATTCTCATTTATCTCGATCTATTCCAAAGGAATGACAAGAGTTTCATCTGCTAGACACTTTTTTAGATTCGAGACGTGGAACACGGGGTATACGTTGCTGAGCTCGGCAGGTAGCTGAAACTTATATGCCACTGGACCAATCCGGGCAAGAATCTCAAATGGTCCAATGTATCGCGGGTTCAACTTTCCCCGTTTCCCAAAGCGGATCATCCTTTTCTAGGGAGAGACCTTTAATAACACTCGCTCCCCGACTTGAAATTCTAAAGACTTTCGCCGCTTGTCAGCATAGCTCTTCTGTCGGTCTCGCGATGCTTGAAGTCGAGCTTTGATTTGGATTATCTTTTCTGTCGTTTCACGAATGATTTCTGGTCCTATGAGAGTACTGGCTGGTGGTTTCCCTTTTGCTAGTTGGGTGACACCCACCTCGGCCTAGCATAGAGGCGATCTGCATTTACGACCATAAAGAGCCTCGAATGGCGCAACCTTGATGATTGTGTGGTAACTGTTGTTGTATGAGAACTCGATTAGTGGTAAGTGGGTATCCCATGACTTGCAGAAGTCTATCACACATGCTCGAACCATATCTTCGAGTGTTTGGATGGTTCGCTTGCTTTGTACATCCGTTTGAAGGTGGTATGCGGTGCTCATATCAAGTTGCGTTCCCATTGCTTTCTGAAGAGATTGCCAAAATCTTGAAGTGAACCAACTATCTCGATCCGAGATAATAGACATTGACACTCCATGGATTTTTACGATCTCCTTAATGTAGATTCGGGTTAATCTTTCCATCTTGTAAGATTCCTTTATTGGCAGGAAATGAGCGGATTTAGTCAACCTATCAACAATTACCCAGATAGTATCCAATCTGTCTATTGCCTTATGTAATTTGGTTACGAAATCCATAGTAATCCTTTCCCATTTCCACTCGGGTATCACTCGCTGTTGTAATAGTCCTGAGGGCTTTTGATAGTCCACTTTAACTTTGGCGCAAGTGAGGCACTTGCCCATGTAAGTGGCTTTCTCTGCCTTCATATTTGGCCACCAATAATGTTGTTGGATATCCAGATACATCTTATCTGACCCGGGATGAATAGAGTATCGTGTCTTGTGAGCTTCATTCATGACTACTTCCCTGAATCCCCTAAGTTTAGGGACCCAGATTCGATTCATGAAGTAGTATGCTCCGTCCTCTTTGGCTTCCAGACTTTTATCCATTCCATACAACATTTCATTTGCGATGTTCTCTGACTTCAATTCATCCATTTGGGCTTCCTTGATTTGCGAGATTAGGTGAGATTGAATGGTTATCGAGAGGGTTTTCACGCGACAACTCGAATATTCTTTTCGGCTCAGGGCGTCGGCTACCACATTAGCCTTGCCCAAGTGGTGCTTGATCTCACATTTGTAATCATTTAGCAGCTCAACCCATCTTCGCTGCCTCATGTGTTAACTTCTGATTCAGAATGTGCTGGAGGATTTTGTGGTTGGTGAAAATGGTGCACTTTGTACCATAAAGGTAGTCCCTCCAAATATTTAATGCGAAGACCATAGCTCCCAACTCGAGATCATGAGTGGTGTAATTTACTTCAAGCATCTTCAGTTGTTTGGACGCATAAGAGATCAGCTTTCCCCGTTGCATAAGAACACAACCTAAACCCTGATTTGAAGCGTTGTAGTAGACTATGAAGTCTTCGGTTCCCTCTTGCAAGGATAGTACTGGTGCACTACAAAGGTCTTGATTTAGAGTTTGGAAGGCAATTTCTTGTTTTGCAGTCCACTTGAAAGACACACCCTTTTGTGTTAACGCTGTAAGGGTTTGGCGATCTTAGAAAAGTTTTGGATAAACCTTCGATAGTAGCTTGCGAGACCCAAGAATTGACAGATTTCTGTTGGGGTTCTCGGGATAGCCCATCCTTCAATGACCTTTATCTTGGAAGGATCTACGTGAATCCCTTCCTTACTGACTACATGTTCCAAAAAGTTTACACGGCGGATCCAGAATTCACATTTGGAAATCTTCGCACAAAGTCTTTCGGCTCTTACGGTTTCCAAGATTTAACGGAGATGTTGACTATGCTCTTCTTTTCTTCGGGAGTATACAAGAATATCATCTATGAAAACGATTACGAAATTGTCAAGGAATGGTCGGTAGACTCGATTCATGAGGTCCATAAATACTGCGGTAACATTTGTTAGACCAAAGGGCATCACATCAAATTCTTAATGACCTTAGCGAGTTCGGAAAGAAGTATTAGGAATGTCCTCATCTCGGACTTTGAGTTGATGATAACTGGATCTCAAATCTATTTTTGAAAAATAACTAGCCCCTTGAAGCTGGTCAAATAGATCATCGATTCGTGGAAGTGGATACCGAATTTTGATTCTAAGCTTATTTAGTTCCCTATAGTCAATGCACATCCTGAAGGATCTGTTGGGTAATATATGCATCAAATACACTCAATAACTAGGTAGCGGAAGAATCAAAACAACAAAACGATTTACCTAAGTGTACATGCACCCTATGGATCTATGGTTTCATACTATTACTTCTACCCTATGAAATCCGAAAATACAAGGAAGAATACTAACCTCTTTAGCAGCTAATGATCTTCGAGCTTGACTCCTTGTGCGTGCCACCTTGTTTGGATGATGAGGATCCAAACTAGAATCCCTCTCTTGGTTCACACCCAATGAACTCAAAATAGTAGAAACAAATATTAAACTAGGTGGGATGAACTAAAAGAAAGTTCTTCCACAATGAGGGAGAAACAAGGTGGCGAATACTCAAGCCAAAAAATGAGCAAGGAGGAATGAATCCCTATGCCCCTATTTATAGCCTTGGATACCTCCTAGGGTTTTATCCTTCCACCCATGTGGGATGGGATAGGCTATAACCGAAATTCCCTTTATCCAAAGGGAATTTTCGTCCAACCCCCTTCATTCTAGGGTTCTAGAATGTTCCCTGATTAACCAACTATTGATTAACTCACATTCAACCCTTCTATTAATTAAACTGTTAATTAATTCCCAAATTGTTTTCCAATTAGTTTCTAATTAATTATTAGACAATAATAATTAATAAACTAATCACTCCTATTATTTATTCTACTCAATCTTGAGTCATGAGGGCAACCTAAGAGGACCCTGCTATTATTAGAAATATCACCAATTAGTTCTTGACCTTGGACACACTTCCAACAGTCTTCCACTTGGACAAGTCATTAACTATATATATGGTCTTATATCCACCTAATAAACAATAGAGAGAATGCCATCCAATGCATCTGCCGAACTCTGATCTAATCAGTTCCAGCCCTCAGATAAGTGATCAACTATTCCTTCATCCTCATGATATCTGTATAAATTCGAGACATGGATCATGGTCAATCTCAGAATTCAATATTATGTTTCCTGATATAGATTTGTGACGACTACATTTGACTACTAAATCGAACACATAAATTCTAGTCAGCACCCGGCCAAGCTTTTAAGATGTCAACACCAAATCATCGAGGGGCCCATAGATATCACTTCTCCTATTAAGGCAGAAGGGATGGATAAACTTTGACTTAAAAGCATTTATCTATTTCATCATGTCTTACATGAATACACCCGTTTTAGCCACCAGTTACGGATAACGTTGGAGTATACCAATGCATAACAGAATCTTAGAGCAAAGCCCCACATATATCTCGGTTTGAAGAAAAGAAGATATTATCACCTTAGAATTTCTCGTGACTTAGTCCATGAAGTAATCTCTAAGTGTGGGTTGATCCAATACTTAAATCACTATTAAGTACTCATAAGTGTTAACACAATCACTATGTCATGCTCAATCAAAATGGTGAATCCACCAACACTCATGACAGTCTTGAATCACTACTTACTTACAAGAGTATGACCGACTGTGGAGGTTTGAGTAAATTAATACTCGGGAAGTGGGTTCTAAACATGCAAAAGCGAAATACAATATTAAATGAATAGAAATGATAGCAACACCAACACTTTATTAAGTCTCCAGAAAATAAACACAAATTCTATTACAAATTCATACTGCTAAATGTTTCAATATTTTATCAAACTAAACAACTAAACAATTACACCATATCTTCAGCAAATCTAATGCCTATAGATCTAGTATGACTATTATGCTTGATCCTTGATAATGGTTTAGTGAATGGATCGGATGGATTCTCCTCTAACGACACTCTGCTCATGATAATATCCTCATCCTCGACTCGATGTCTCACATAGTGGAACTTTCTAAGTATATGTCTTAAGTTACCATGGTCTTTGGGTTCTTTAGTCAAAGCGACTGCACCCTCATTGTCACAGAAGATTTCCAAGGGATCCTTGATGCTCAGAACGACACTAAGATCATCAATGAAACTCATCAGCCATGTACCTTCTTTTGCAGCTTCACTAGCCGTTATATACTATGACTCGCACGTAGAGTCTGCCACTATTGACTGCTTGGAACTTTTCCAAGTTACCGCTCCTCCATTGAGCAAGAATACCCATCCCGACTGCGAACATGAGTTGTCTCTATCAGTCTGGAAACTGGCATCTGTATAACCTGTGACTCTCAACTCATCCTTACCCCCATATGCCAAAAACATATCATTTGTTCTTCTTAGGTATTTCAAAATGTTCTTTACTGCCGTCCAATGACTTTCTCCTGGGTTGTCCTGAAAACGACTCACCATGCTCAGAGCAAATGAGACGTCAGGACGAGTACATGTCATGGAATACATGATCGATCCTATAGCAAAAGCATACGAGACTTGACTCATTCTTTCTTGTTCATCACTAGAACTAGGACATTGAGTCTTACTCAATTTCGTGCCATGTTGCATAGGTAGATAACCTTTCTTGGAGTCCTGCATCTTGAATTTATTCAAGATCTTATCCAAGTATGTACTTTGGCTCAATCCTATTAGACGTTTTGATCTATCTCTATAGATTCTTATACCAAGTATGTATGCATCTTCTCCTAGATCTTTCATAGCGAAACAACTCCCAAGCCACGTCTTAACACCTTGCAATGTCAGGATATCGTTTCCTATAAGGAGTATGTCATCCACATAAAACACTAGGAAGACTACATTACTCCAACTAGCTTTGATATAAACACAAGACTCTCCTTTACTTGTTGAAAAACCAAACTCCTTGATCTTTTCATGAAGCAAAGGTTCCAACTGCAAGACGCTTGTTTCAGTCCATATATTGACCTTTCAAGCTTATACACTCTATTTGGATATTTTGGATCTATGAAACCCTTAGGTTGTGCCATGTACATTTCCTTTGTGAGTTTTCCATTAAGGAAAGTTGTCTTCACATCCATTTGCCATACTTCATAATCATGAAAAGTTGCTATGGCAAGTAATAGCCTAATAGACTTGATCTTGGCTACTGGTGAAAAAGTTTCCTCATAATCAATTCCTTGAGTCTGAGTGTAACCGATATAAACACAAGACTCTCCTTTACTTCTTGAAAAACCAAACTCCTTGATCTTTTCATGAAGCAAAGGTTCCAGCTGCAAGACGCTTGTTTCAGTCCATATATTGACCTTTCAAGCTTATACACTCTATTTGGATATTTTGGATCTATGAAACCCTTAGGTTGTGCCATGTACATTTCCTCTGTGAGTTTTCCATTAAGGAAAGCTGTCTTCACATCCATTTGCCATACTTCATAATCATGAAAAGTTGCTATGGCAAGTAATAGCCTAATAGACTTGATCTTGGCTACTGGTGAAAAAGTTTCCTCATAATCAATTCCTTGAGTCTGAGTGCTACCAACCTAGCCTTGAACGTGTGCACAATCCCATCCATGCCTATCTTCTTCTTGCAGATCCATTTGCACCCAACAATTTTAGTGCCAGGTGCAGGATCAACCAAATTCCAAACTTGGCTGTCATGCATAGACTGAATCTCGCTCTCCATGCTTTCCTTCCACTTGCAGCCTTAGTACCTTCCATCACTTCCTTATAGTTGGATGGTTCATCCCTATCAACCAGTGTATGATCACTGATCAATACGTCTCCTTCTGTGCTCACATGGAAACCATAGAACTCAGGAGGATAAAAATCTATTGGATCTGCGAAGGGGAGGCGGAGATATATCATTTTTCTCAACATGTTGCTCAGCCCCCGGTTGAGGTTCCTCAACGGGTTGTTGCACCTCAAGTTGAGTGCTAGCGTCTACTAAAGGTTCTTCTTCATTTATCTCTTGAAGCTCTTCAAGGTCTATGTGGCTCCCATTATCCTCTTTGGAAATGAGATCCTTCTCAAGGAAGAATCCCCTTCGAGCAACAAACACTTTGTTTTCCGAAGGCTTGTAGAACAAGTATCCAAATGAATTTTGTGGATAACCAATGAAGTAACACTTCTCTGACCGGGGTTCGAGCTTGTCATTTGCCTCACGATGAACAAAATCTTCGCATCCCCAAACCTTTATATGTGCTAGAGAAGGACATGTCCCACTCCATATTTTAGAGGGTGTTTTAGCAATCTTCTTAGTAGGTACGAGGTTTAGGATATGGGAGGCTGTCTCTAAGGCATACCCCCCCCCCCCCAAAAAAAAAGATATCGGAAGTGTAGCTCGACTCATCATAGATGGAACCATGTCTAACAAAATTCTATTTCTCCTTTCAACCACACCATTCAACTGCGGTGTTCTGGGAGGAGATAATTGTGAAACTATTGCACAATTCTTTAGATGATCGTAGAATTCAAGACTTAAATATTCTCCACCCCTGTCGGATCGGAGCATCTTGATCTTTCTTCCCAATTGGTTCTTTACTTCATTTTGAAACTCTTTGAACACCTCAAACGTTTCTAACTTATGTTTGATTAGATAGATATATCCATATCTACTAAAATCCTCAGCAAAAGTCACGAAGTATCTTTCTCCATGTCTTGTAGCAGATTTGAAGGGTCCACAAACATCTGTGTGGATGAGGTCCACTAAATCCTTTCCTCTTTCACAGTGGCCCGTGAATGACGCTTTTGTCATCTTGCCAAGTAATCAAGATTCGCATACATCATCCGATTTGAGGTCGAATGATTCCAAGATTCCATCAAATTGGAGCTTGGCAATGCGTTTCTTGTTTATATGGCCAAGTCAACAATGCCACAAACATGATTTATCTAATTCACTATTAGACGAACCAACATTCATTATTAGTTTATCAACATCACCATCACAAACAATACTTTCATACACACCTTTACAAGGACTAGCTTTAAAAATAAAACAACCATTCTTATAAACCAAAATGTCACCATTATCATTATCAAAAGAAAAACGACAACCATCCTTATAAAGTGCATGAAAGGAAATACTGTTTCGTGCCATATCATGCGAGTAGCAACAATTTAGTAAACTAAGATAAACACCACCGCTAAGCATGAGCTCATAGTTCCCAATCCTTGTAACAGCTGACTTGTGCCTGTTTCCCATGATTAGGTTGAGCTCACCATGCTTCAACTTCTTACTTTGTCTTAGTCCCTGCATATCAGATTAAATGTGAGTACCACACCCTATATCAAGAATCAAATAATTAGAAGTAGATGTGCTATGAAGTTCTATCATGAACATACCTGAGGTGCTAGCCACCTTGAGTTTCCCTTCTTAAGGTCCTCGAGGTACTTAGGGCAACTATGCTTCCAGTGTCCCTTTTCCTGGCAGTAAAAACAAATCGCCTCTTTTAGATCAGCACAATGAGCTTTCCCATCATGGATCTTTCTCTTAGTACCTTGGTTAGACTTTCCAACCTTGGTCTTTCCCTTTTCATTGGGATGATAAATCTACTTCCCTTCAACATCTCCATGGTTAGCGGCCAATGAGGGGTGGACGAGCTGAATACTCTTTTGTACACTAGCTTCAACTGTTATCAACAAGTCATGAAGCTCCATGAGGGTCATATTGGGATCATCCATTTTGTCAAAAAGGAACTCAATAAATGAAGTGGGAAGAGAGCACAAGATTCAATCCATGATCTGCTCTTTCGAAATCCCAATACCCAAATCAGCTAGTCTATCAAAGTATATCTTCATCTTATGAAAATGCAGACTTATAGATTCCCCATGTTTGTATTCGCAATCCAAAAGGGATTTAGTTATTTCAAAATTTTTAATTCTCTTGGAGGACATCTTTGAGTTTTGAGTTAGAGGAAGAGGAGGAGGAGGAAGAGGAAGATTGTTGTTGTTGTTGGTGGCTTGGTTCGACATCTACAAAAGATAGGATTCCAATTAGTTTGATACAAATCCTTAATTAGCAACTACCCTAAAACAAATTACTAGAAAAGGCTAGGATCCATATTTGGCTTCATGATGTAACATCCGGATTCCCAGGTATTATTTTTTATTCTTTTATTTTTTGGGTGTTGTGAGGAGACTCGACGAGTTGGAGTCTAAACTCGCCGATTAGGATCGCGGTTTTTGCACGCGGGTTCGCGTCTGGACTCGGCGAGTCCACGCTGTTTAATGAAACCCTAATTTCCAGGGTTTGAGACCTATTTAAAGGGGCTTATGGCCGTCATTTGCGGCCACCAACCCCGGAGAGAAACCCTAAAGAGATCTTGAGCACTTTGGGAGAGAGAGAGGAGGCCATTGTTAACCTTTAAAGCATTGTTTGGCAAGGCAAAGGAGGTTCTAGCTAAGAGGAAGCAAGGGAGGTGGACATTCTTCGAATTTGGAGCTCAGAGCATCACTTTGGAGGTAATATTTTGGCTCCTTTTCTGTTGTTATGATGAACATGGAGGTTTAGGGTTTCTTGACCTCTTTGTTGGTTAGATTTGATGTCCATTTCATCCCTATATGTGATGAGGCTTGGAATGGGATCCATAGAGGTCCAGAGAAGCTTTATTCCTCAATCTTTTTGAGGATTCATGGGAGTTTTGACCATGGGTTATGAGATATGGGGCTAAAACATCATATAGGAGAAAATAGATGTTGTTTGAGCATCAAGGTTTGGACTTTACGTGATTATCATGCTTGGGGAGGCCAGATCTATGATTGAATGGAACAGATCTGACCTCAGAAGTGGTTTTGAGTTTATGCATGGCATGAACTCGCCGAGTCTGAAGAACAGGGGGACTGGGTTCAAGCCGGAACTCGCCGAGTTGTTCTTGAGACTCGACGAGTTGAGTCGTGGTGGCCCTGCGATTCTTGCCAGGTGGAACTCGTTGAGTCAGGGAGGTACTCGGCGTGTCAAGAGAGGATCTAAGAGAGTCGGTGGACACGTGTAGACTCGCTGAGTCGCCCTAGTGCACTCGCCGAGTCCGATCAAAGTTTACCGTTTATCTTGTTGACTTTGAGGATTGAGTACAGTTGTATTTATAAGTGTATTACTTTGTGTGATTAGGCGGAGGCTAGATCACATTTATTCCGAGTCAGATATTTACCGAGACATCGAGGTGAGTCTTCTCACTATACATTACCTAGAGTGGTAATTTGTGTAGACCAGAGGGTCTTATGTGTTATGTACGAGATTATGTGCTATGTGTTATGTGTATGTTGTATGTTGTTATAGACCAGACCGAAGGGTCCAACGATACAGACCGGGCCAGAGGGCCCAACGAGCTATGACCAGACCAAGGGGTCCAACGAGCTACGGGACTGGAGGGTCCCGTTGAGACACATCGATCGGAGGGTCGTATTATAGCCTTGAATGGCGTATGTGTTGTATGTGGTATTTTGGGGAACTCACTAAGCATTTATGCTTACAGTAGTTGTGTGATGTGTTTTAGGTACCAGTGATGAGCGTGGGAAGGCACCGACATGATCCATACACACTTGAGGAGTTTATGTTTTGGATTATGGGGAGATGTTTTTGTGAAAAATACATTTGATACAATATGTTTGGTGTTATTTTGTGAGTAAATGAATGTTTTGAAAATGAAAAATTGTTTTGAAAATTTACGTTGTTACAAGTTGGTATCAGAGCCTTGGTTTGAGGGATTCGGATGCATCTTCGGGTGTATCTAAACTCAAACTGAGGAATTGAGGAAAATTTTTATAATGAAGTAAAATTTTTGAAAAGAGTAAAAGAGTTTTGAGACAAACAGAGCAGAGCCATGTGTACGATCAGACAGCGCCCGTACGACGAATTCCCCAAAAGTACCCTTACTTTATGTGTTGTGACATATGTTATATTATGCATGCTAGAGTAGGCTAAGTATACATATTAGGACTAGAGTGTCCTGATTTGTGATGCTTTAGCCTAGGAGTTTTCTGCTGCTGAGATGCTTTGAGGGCGAGTGATAGCAGTTAGGAGCTCATGAGAATAGAGTACTTGTAATCCAAGATCCAAGGAGGAGGACTTGAAGTGAATGCTAATGCGGTGTGGTCAGTAGTATTGGGCCCGTACTACTGAAGACACCGAATCAGTGGGCATTTCAAGTAAGAATCTTTTGGACGATGGAGGACAAGTAGGGTTGCGTCATCGAGTATGAGCATGTTCGATCGAATCTCTGATAATTTTTGTTGTATTTCAGAGGTATCATGGTTGGGACTCGACACACACCTGAGACCAGTGGTGTCAGCGACGAGGAGATCCATCGGTTGATTCATGAGGAGGTGGCTGCTGCCATCCGGGCTGAGATTCCTAAGATGTTTGGGGACATCAAGACCACATTGATTGAGACTTTTGATGAGCGGTACGCAGCGTTGACTGAGGCTGCTGCAGCTGCAGCTACTGTTGTTGTTGCTGCTGCCAGACCTCAGGGAGGTGACTCATTGTTGTTCCGGGAGTTCAGCAACACGAAGCCACCAGAGTTCGACGGGATGCAGGACCCGATTGCCGCTATGAGATGGATCTCTGACATCGAGGGATGTTTCTATACGTTCTCTTCTCCAGAGCACTTGAGGGTTCGGTTCGCCTTGAACCAGCTCCGCCTGGGAGCGAAGGATTGGTGGAAGTTCGTGACAACGAACTTTACTTTGGCTGAGATTTCTGAGGTGACCTGGGAGAGGTTCACCGCTATGTTTCGAGAGGAGTATGTTCCCTCGGTAGAGAGGGAACGGTTGATCCAGGAGTTCTTGACCCTCAAGAAGGGTACTGATTTGGTGACAGTCATCACCAGGAAGTTCCATGAGAGGGCGATGTTTTGCCCTGAGCAGGTGTCGACTGAGCAGGCTCGTATGAGCCGTTATCTGGGTGTTCTAAGGAGAGATATTCAGGAGTTCGTGGCGAACTAGACTTACCGGACATTTGCTGAGCTCCAGGCAAATGCCCGGAAGAGGGAGATCGAGCTGGAGACTCAGGCCAGGGAGGAGCCCGAGTCTTAGAGGATGGATCGGCGGCCGACTCAGTCTCAGCCGGCAGCCAAGTGGGCTACACCCGCTGATTCGAGATCTGGGGGCGCGAGGGGCCGCACTTGTGGGAAGTGCGGTAAGAGCCATGAGGGGTCGTGCAGGGCTGGGGTATGCTACAAGTGTGGGAAGGAGGGGCATATCGCGAGGGATTGCCCCAAGGGATTCTCGGTTTGCTTTCATTGAAACCAGACCGGCCATCGGAAGGCCAAGTGCCCGCAACTTCTTCAGGGATCAGCGCAGGGATCTGCGCCTGTTGCTAGGGTTACCGAGGTTCGGCCGGTGAAGGCCGAGGCCCCGAGGGCTCGTGGGAGAGCATTTCAGTTGACCGCGGAGAAGGTCCGCGCGGCGCCCGATGTTGTGGCTGGTATGTATTTTCTTTTCGTCTTTATTTGAGTTGAGATTTTATGCTTATATGATGATATACGTAGGTATTTTTCTTGTGAGTTCTGTGCCTGCGTTGGTATTATTTGACTCGGTGCGAGTCGGTCGTTTGTTTCCGTAGCATTTAGTCGGCATATGAGTGTCCGTCAAGAGGCATTGGATCGGCCTTTGCGAGTTTCCATAGCTGATGAGCAAGCAGTGTATGCTTCGGATGTGATTCGAGGATGTGTCCTTGAGATCTTCGGGGTGGAGTTTCCGATAGATTTGATTCCGATTGCGATGGGGGATGTGTGTGTCATAGTAGGTATGGATTGGTTGAGCCGATATGGAGCTGTGATAGACTGCGAGCGTCAATTGGTGACGATTCGAGACCCTAGTGGGGGAGTTCTTACGGTGTACGGCGAGGGTACACGTACCGGGTCAGCATTTTGTTCGTCCGCCAGAGCGAGACAGAGTCTACAACAGGGCTGTAGGGGTTTTTGTTGGAATAGTGTTTAAGCCCGTAACTATATTTGGTATGTACTTGACCCGGTTGTGCATGGTCCTTTTGGGTTGCCTTCTCCAAAGCAACTTGACAAGGTAATTTAAGGAGAAAGAGAGAGTATTATGATTTATTAATATATTATAAGAATAATATATTAAAGGAGAAATCATATTTATTTAATTAGTATTGGTCATAAATTAATTAGGAATTAATTTGGTGATCAAAAGAGATTAATTGAATAAAGGGGTATAAACTGTCAAATGTATGATAGTTGAGTTTTGGGTTAAGGAAACCTAATGGGCTTAAGGAGGAACGAAATTATGATGGATATCCATCATATTTTCGTCCAAGGCCTTATTCCAGAAGGTTCCTTGGGCTGCTTGGTGGCTAAGCTATCCATTAGGGTTTAAACTGAAACCCTAGTAACCTGTAAGTATAAATATGACCCCTAGGGCATTGAATTCGGCTACCACTTGATTCTAAGAAAAACCCAGGCTGATTTGTAGGCTCTCTCTCCCTCTCTCATATTGCCTTCTTGCTTGTGGGGTTTGTGAACCATTAGAGGAGTTGCATTTGTGACTCTAAGCTCAAGAGAAGAAGAAAAGAAGATCTAAGTCATCAAGTTGAAGAGGTAAACATCTAGATCTAATTCTACATGTTGTTTTTGTTATTTGTATACTAGATTAGGGTTTGTAAGTCTTGGAATCAAAGCATGTTCAATAGAGAAACCTAGATCCAAGCATTAGGGTTTGTATGAGCACATAGGAATGTTTCTTATGCATAAAACCCATCAGTGGTATCAGAGCTTTGATTGGTTTCAGTTGTATATGATGCTTAACTGTTTTATTTGCTGAAAATCGAGTTTTTGGCCTCTGCCCGACTCAACTCGGCGAGTCAGTATCTGGACTCGGCGAGTCCAGGTCTGACTCAGCGAGTCAGTTCGTCAGGGAGAGGGTATTTCGGGTTTTAGCTACTGTTTTTGACTTGGATTTGATGCTTAAATTGTTTTATGAAGTTAAAATCCGAAATTTATCTTAATTAAATGATTATCCTTGTCAAAACAATAGATAATTTCAAGTCTTTTAAATATTAGTTGTTTATATGATAAATATGGATTATTTAAAGTTATTTGGTAATTATCTAATGACTAAAATAAGATTAGGTCAAATATAGATAATTATGAAATTACTTGGTTAATTTGAATTATTTGTTATTTGAACCCTTGTATTTTGAAAAGTTCAATACTTGCCCTCAAGTTTTGAAATTTGAATTTATGATTAAAAGTTTAATTTTGAGTAATTTAAATTTCAAACCCTTAGAATTTTACAAGTTTAAAATTCAACCCTATACTATTATATATTATTACAAGTTTAATTAATATATATATATATATATATATATATATATGTATAACTTAAAATGATAGTCTTACCGTTAGTAGGCCTCATTCACGAATCCGGTCTATAAAGTGGGTATAAGGTTGCTACCTATAAAATGGCGCTTAATGGGTGTACACTCACACCTACCGCTTGCTTGACTGGTGGAGGGTCGTTAGCCGAACGGGTAGGATAGGGCAACCCTTTCCTCATTAAAAGTATAATGTTGAATATAAAGTAACTACATGTTTTATAAATTCCCATTCCTAGTTACTTTAGGGTAAAATGTGAAAATGATGCTAATCCATGGAATTACACTTCGTACCCTTGTCAAATGTTGATGGAGCACGTGTGGTTAACCGACACATCAATTTGGGGATGACATTGGAGCGTGTGTGGTTTACCGGCACATTGATTAGGTGATAGAGACATTGAGTGCACCATGTTGATTCGCATGGTTATTCACAAATTTGTTTGCGATCCTCGGTATCCCAGTTGCAAATTTGAAATGCATATCGAGATTTAAACATGCCATTGAAAAGTTCAATGAATCTCAAAGATCTAAGAGTTTTCATACATTTAAAACCTAAATTGCCTTTTTCGTTTTTCATGGTGAGAATTAGTGAATCGTCATTCACTTACCTTCAAATTATTTACTTTTAAAGTACGACATCCCTTTCTAAGTTGTAAATAATGTTGTTGGATCCTATCCCTAATCTCTCATGTGGGTGTTTAATTAGGGAATCATTTCTAATCAAACTTTGTTCCTTTCTTTTTCAGATGTCTGCAAACAACAACAACAACAACGCTTCTGGGTCATTCTCGTTGATGAACTTGTGTCAGAAAGTGACATTTGATGGTTCAAACTTCAACGAGTGGATGAGGTATATTCGCATGATCACACGCTACGAGGACAAAGAATATGTCCTCGATGAAAAGCTTGAGAAGATCATCCCAGATGTTGCTACTCCTGAGGAATTGGCCGCCTTTGAGGCCCATGAGCGTGATGCCACAAAAGTTCACTGCATCATGCTGGCCACCATGAACCTCGAACTCCAAAAGTCCTATGAGGACATGTATCCGTATGAAATGCATCAGGATTTGCTGGACAGGTATCACCAGAGTGCGAGGCAAGAGCGCTATGAGATCATTACTATCATGATCACCGCTAAGATGGGGAGTGGAGAATCCCTAACCTCTCATTTGCAGAAAATGCAGAGGTATGTTGATCGTCTTCTCAAACTTAATGTTAAGTTTGATGAGGATTTGGCTATGGACATAATCCTCCACTCCTTGCCCTCCTGCTACAATCAGTTTAGGATGACCTACCATATGAACAAAGAGGAGGTCTCCTTGAGCAAGCTCCAAGGACTCTTGAGGACTGCTGAGAGCAACCTCAAAGACAAATCCGTTGCACCGTCCCCTGCTGTGGCCGCTCCTGTGATGGCGATAGGTCAAGGAAAGGGAAAAAAGAGGAAGGCTCCATGTAAGAGCCACCATAAGGGGAAACCCCGTGATGGTTCGTCCTCAAGTGGGACCAAAGCTGGCGCTGCTAAGCCCTCTTCCGATCCTAAAGAAGCAGAGTGCTTCTATTGCCACCAAAAGGGCCACTGGAAGCGAAGCTGCCCACAATATCTGCAGGACATAAGAGATGGGAAGATTAAGCACACCTTTGCAGGTATGTATTCTATTAAATCTAATAACTCATCATTTTCTACTTCATGGGTTCTTGATGCATGGTGTGGTTACCACATTTGTTCTGATATGCAGGGCCTAAAAAGAAGTAGGGAGATGGAACATGGGAAGATGAACCTGATTATGGGAAACAAAAGATCGTCGCCTGTAACCAAAGTCGGTGTTTATTCTTTAGTGTTAAGCAATGGGTTAGGGATAGATTTAGAAAATTGTTGTTATTCGCCAAATATGGCAAGAAACATTATTTCATTTCACGGGTTGTTTAGACAAGGTTTCAGATATTCTTTTGATAATAGTAATGGTTCTATTAACGTTTATTTGAATGGTGTCTTTTATTTCAATGCATTACATTGTAATGGGATTTATGAATCTGTGATGATTGTTGCTAATTTAGGAAATAATGTTTTGAATATTGATTTGTCTACTAGTCTAGACAAAGCATGCTTGTGGCATTGTTGCCTTGGCCATGTCAACAAGAAACGCATAGCCCAACTCCAAAAGGATGGAGTGTTGGAGTCATTCGACCTTAGGGACGATGACACGTGTGAATCTTGTTTACTTGGGAAGATGACCAAGTCACCCTTCACTGGCACTTGTGTAAGGGGTGAGGGTTTATTGGATCTCATACACACCGATGTATGTGGTCCCTTTAGATCCACCACAAGGGATGCTTGCCGCTTCTACGTGACTTTTACAGATGATTATAGCAGATATGGATATATCTACTTAATCAAGCAAAAGTCGGAAACCTTTGAAAAGTTCAAAGAGTTTAAGAATGAAGTGGAGAATCAGCTGGGCAGGAAAATCAAGATGCTTCAGTCAGACCGAGGAGGAGAGTATCTAAGTCTTGAGTTTCACGACTATCTAAAAGAATGCGGAATCGTTTCGCAATTGATGCCTCCGAGGACACCATAATTGAATGGTGTGGCTGAGAGACGTAATCGGACCTTGTTGGACATGGTTCGTTCTATGATGAGTCGGACTTCGTTACCAATAGCTTTCTGGGGGTATGCCTTAGAGACTGCCGCCCATATACTTAACTTAGTTCCCACCAAGAAGGTTTCCAAGAATCCTCATGAGATGTGGATAGGGAAGGCTCCCTCGTTGGCACATATCAAGGTTTGGGGTTGTTAGGCTTTCGTAAGACGAGAGACTCACAACAAGCTAGAACCTCGTAGTGAGAAGTGTTATTTCATCGGCTATCCGCAGAAGTCTTTTGGGTACCTTTTCTATAGACCGAGTGACAATGTTGTCTTCGTTGCTAGAAGAGGAGTTTTCCGAGAAAGGGAATTGATAAGCCAAGAAGACAGTGGGAGGCAAATTGAACTTGAAGAGATTCAAGATCAAAACGATGAAGGAACCTCTGACACTGGCACTCAACTTGAGGAGGAAACTCCTGTTGAACCTGTTGACGAGTCCTTACCTTTTCGACGTTCCACTAGGGCTAGTGCTCAACCCCAGTTTTATGGTTTTCATATGTGACAATAGTCAAAATTCGGGTCAAGTCAAAGCCGGACAAAGTCAACGAGTCAAACCGGTCAACTCTATTAAAACTTGTATATTAGGGTTTGCATTATGTAATTTCTGTATAACTCACTATCTTAATGAGAAAACATCACTTGGAAAGTTCGTGTGTTTAAATTTCTTTAACCTTAGTGCTAAACAATGAACAAGAACCATAAAACAATGTTGCATACTCATAGAGAGTGTGTAAGATCCTAAAACATGGCATAACGGGGCTTACGGACCTTGCATTGCGAAGCCGGACACTCACATTCGTCACACACGAAACCGCTCTCAATCGTTTTCACTCTATCTCTTCTTATCGAGAATCTCTCCCAAATCTCTCTAAGTATGTGAAATCTCTCCCAAATATCTCTCTGTATGTGAAATCTCTCCAAGTATGTCAAATCTCTCCCAAATCTCTCTAAGTATGTGAAATCTCTCCCAAATATCTCTCTCTATGTGAAATCTCTCCAAGTATGTCAAATCTCTCCCAAATCTCTCTAAGTATGTGAAATCTCTCCCAAATATTTCTCTGTATGTGAAATCTCTCCAAGAATGTCAAATCTCTCCCAAATCTCTCTAAGAAAGTGAAATCTCTCCCAAATATCTCTCTGTATGTGAAATCTCTCCAAGTATGTCAAATCTCTCCCAAATCTCTCTAAGTATGTGAAATCTCTGCCAAATATCTCTCTATATGTAAAATCTCTCCAAGTATGTCAAATCTCTCCCAAATCTCTCTAAGTATGTGAAATCTCTCCCAAATATCTCTCTGTATGTGAAATCTCTCCAAGTATGTCAAATCTCTCCCAAATCTCTCTAAGTATGTGAAATCTCTCCCAAATATCTCTCTGTATGTGAAATCTCTCCAAGAATGTCGAATCTCTCCGAAATCTCTCTAAGAAAGTGAAATCTCTCCCAAATATCTCTCTGTATGTGAAATCTCACCAAGTATGTCAAATCTCTCCCAAATCTCTCTAAGTATGTGAAATCTCTCCCAAATATCTCTCTGTATGTGAAATCTCTCCAAGAATGTCAAATCTCTCCCAAATCTCTCTAAGAAAGTGAAATCTCTCCCAAATATCTCTTTGTATGTGAATCTCTCCAAAAATGTCAAATCTCTCCCAAATCTCTCTGAGTATGTGGAATCTCTCTCAAATCTCTCTCGAAATCTCTCCCAACTTTCTATAATCACTCGGGGCATCCCGACCCTCGAATTTGGCGAAAACAGCCCAAAAACGGAAGTCTAAGCGAAAAACGGACTTAAGGAACCGAAACCCCTCTTAGGAACCGAAAGTCCTCTTAGGAACCGAACCCTCCTGATGAAGAAGGCTGCCGAACCGAACCCTCCTGATGAAGAAGAACCGAACCGAACCCTCCTGATGAAGAAGAACCGAACCGAACCTTCCCTTCTGACCACTTTCGCTTCTGACCCTCGCTTCTGAGCTTCGGACCGAACCCTCGGCCTAGGACCCTTCGCATCTCGCCTCTGGTTCGCAACCCACTTCCGACTCGGCACCAGCAAGGACCGAACCTCGGCCTAGGACCGAGAGGTCTCGCTGGGAATGCTTTTCTTCCCGGTTTTCAACTAAATTCGCGTTTTAGGCTCGTTTTTAATTGTTTTAACATGGGATTTTCACCCAAAACTTTATTTTAACATATAAGGACCCTTAACTATTAATTAATCATATTTTTAAGGATAAAACCTTATCCAAAAGAGAGTGGGTGAAGTACAAAGGTAGAGTGTTGACTTTACTTATTTCTATGACACAAACAACCACTCCCATACCCACTCCATGTCACTATTCACCACCAGCCCATCCCTAGTCACTTCATAGGTCCTTTCTCACTATTTTCAACTATTCCCACGTTCTTAGGGCTGGAACATCCATCCTCTCTCCTCACACTTTAATCATTCTCTCATTTTTACCAAGAATCACACTCCAAACTCTCTCATCTTTTTCTCTCTAATTCGAGAATTTCAAGGCATACTCCAAGACTCTTCTCCTACAATTAGTAAGTATCATCATCTTTCTTATGATTATTACACATCCTCCTACTCAAAATCATAGATTGCTTACACAAACATCATCACATTCTTGTTAGATCTTCGAATCTTCAAGTGATTCTTCAAGTGTTCTTGGGTTGAACACTTCTCTTCTTCAACACTTACCTACTGAAATCACTCAAGGTGAGTTCATACCCCTACATTTTTATGTTTTCTTAAGTTTTTAGGGAGGGGGGGGGGGGGGGGGGGGGGGGAATACAAGTTAAAACACCAAGAACATAACTAAAATTTTCTAACAGCTTTCATCAGAAAAGTTGGACTCCATTCACGGACTGTTTTGGACAACTTAAACATTTTAGTTTTCAAAACTGTTTTAGGTGCATGTAGTTCCACTTCTTAGCTTTAAAATGACTACTTGCACATCTCCATACGATTTTTCTACAATTTATGGTGATTTTTACAAAACTGCCTATCATTTTAAACATCAATCTGGACCAGTCTGCGATTATGGACTTTTTCACACAAGTAAGAGGTCATTAAAAATTATAATAAAAATTATGAACAAACTAGACTCATTTTCCAAACTCTCAGAAGTTACAGAACTTGATTTGGACATTTTATGATTTTTCTACAAATTTTCTAATAACAGTTACAGAAAATGTTAGAATCAGAATAGCACTAGCAATTTCATTTCACTTTGCAACATGTTGAGCAAGGTGTATATTATTATGTGTTTTTGTGTTATTGCAATATATGACATTCTTGTGTTAGTATCTAGATATACACCAGTTAACAAATGGATTTTTACTAAATAAAGCATAGATTAAACAAAGGGTTATTATTGAAGTATACCCATTACACACAAACATTTTATTAAAACTATGTTAAGTATAGTTTACGTACTTTGCTTTTACTACCCTTGTTTTGATAAACTATAATAGGTATAGTTTATGATACATTTCCAAATGCATACATTTCAGAAGAGTACATTTATACAAAAGGGAAACTTTCATTATGTTAAGTGTAAATTCGTTAATAACTTTGTGAGACATTCGCTTCGTATAAATCACAAGTCCTGTATTGTAACCAGAGTCTCCTGGAGGGAGAGCGTGATAGTTGTATATAGATCTATATTGGGCTTGACAAACCCACACCAGAGCTGCTTGCAACAGCTAGACCGGCAGGTCTGTGGTGACAAGTGTCATTTCAGTTCTACGACGCCCGAAGAACGTCGTTTTCAGGCCACCTAGGTCATAGTATGGTTATAATAACTCACAAAAAGTATTAACAAACTTAAGAATTTACGAGAAATTCACTAATATCATACGCGTTTATATTTAAATAAACTCACGTTATTTCTGTAAATAAGGAATATTACTCATACGTTTCAGTCTTTGGATACAAGACTACAGTATTCATTTTAAGGAAAATATCGGATTTTTCTGGAATAACTATACAATTACGAGACAAGCTTTTTTTCATAATCATATATAAAAACTTATGAACTCACCAACCATTGTGTTGACACTTTTTCAAACTACTTGTATTCTCAGGAAATCGCTAAACAGGTAACAAAGTACTTTTGAGGATGGGGCGTTGAGGCGTCAAACTTATCATATTTTGACAACATATTGTAATTGATTTTGAAACATATAATTCATAAAATGATGTAACTCTTTCAATTATATATATGTTGGTTGTGTTTACTTTCATCACTATTGCCATTGTTGTTATGATACTACACATGAAGTCCTCCACCCCCGGACGTTTCCGCCATCCTTGGTTTGGGGGTGTGACATCATATTACTACTGAAGGGGATACATTTATTAGTGATAGTACACTAGTAAATTTGGATGAACCTAGCAGCTATAAGGAAGCCATGGCAGGCCTAGAGTCTGCAAAATGGAAAGAGGCGATGGACAGCGAGATTTAGTCCATGTACGACAACCAAGTTTGGAATTTGGTTGATAATGTACCGGGTCGTAAGACAGTCGGGTGCAAGTGGATCTTTAAGAAGAAGCCAGACATGGATGGGAAAGTGCATACTTATAAACCGCGATTGGTTGCGAAGGGCTTTACTCAAACTCCCGGAGTTGACTATGATGAGACCTTCTCACCAGTTGCGAAGATAAAGTCTATTAGGGTAATGCTCGCAATAGCTGCTTTCATGATTATGAAATATGGCAGATGGACGTGAAAACCGCTTTCCTTAATGGAAAGTTGGCTGAGGATGTCTACATGAATCAGCCAGAGGATTTTGTCGATGCGAAGCATCCAAATAGAGTATGCAAGCTTGAGAAATCCATTTATGTATTGAAACAAGCGTCTCGCAGATGGAATCTTTGTTTTGACGAGAAGGTTAAAGAGGTTGGCTTTCTGCGAAGCAAAGATGAATCTTGTGTGTATGTCAAAGCCAGTGGGAGTATAGTGAGCTTTCTCGTATTGTATGTCGAAAACATACTACTCATAGGAAACGATGTCCCAACCTTGCAGGAGGTCAAATCCTGGCTTGGGAAATGTTTCGCTATGAAGGACCTCGGAGAGGCTGCTTATATTCTGGGGATAAGAGTAGTAAGAAACAGGGAAAAGAGACTGATAGGACTCAGTCAGGATACATACTTGGAAAAGGTACTAAAGCATTTTAGTATGGAAAATTCCAAGAAAGGGAAGTTGCCAATCCAAAGCAATACCAAGCTGAGTAAGACTCAGAGCCCGAGTATAGAGGCAGAGATAGCTGATATAAGCCGAGTACCTTACGCTTCCGCAGTAGGCTCTATCATGTACGCTATGACTTGTACTCGCCCTGATGTGGCCTTCGCTTTGAACATGGTCAGCAGATATCAAGGGAATCCTGGTAGAGCTCATTGGATTGCAGTTAAGAATATTCTTAAGTACCTTCGGAGGACCAAGGAATGGTTTCTAGTCCTCGGTGGGAGTGATGAATTAAGGGTACGAGGGTACAGTGACGCTAGTTTTCAGACGGATCGGGATAACTTCCGATCGCAGTCGGGCTGGGTCTTTACCCTAAATGGAGGAGCAGTGACTTGGAAAAGTTCCAAGCAAGAGACCGTAGA
Organism: Lactuca serriola; assembly: GCF_051521515.1. NCBI lineage: Eukaryota > Viridiplantae > Streptophyta > Magnoliopsida > Asterales > Asteraceae > Lactuca > Lactuca serriola. The sequence continues at coordinate 307,906,727 of NC_136410.1, read as the reverse complement.
TGATTCAATGTGCGAATCAGAGTATATTGCGGCGAGTGAAGCGTCAAAGGAGGCTATATGGTTGAAGAACTTCATTGGAGACCTTGGAGTTGTGCCATCCATAAAAGAGCCGATGGAAATTTTCAGTGATAATGAAGGAGCAGTTGCCTTGACCAAGGAACCAAGAGATCATGGTAGATCTCAACATATTGTTAGAAAATACCATTTTATCAGACATCGGGTAGAAGAGGGACTCCTTGTTGTGAAGAGGGTATCATCAGAAGAAAACCCAGCAGATCCCCTTACGAAAGGACTGAGTAGGGTCAAACACTTGCAGCACGCTAGGAGCATTGGGCTGAAGGATGATATAAGTTTGGATTAGATAGGAAATGTGTAATAGATAGTTTGTACTTGACATTCGATGAATAAATACAATGTGTTATTTATGAGTAAGGCTAATATCTTGTGTTGGTTATTTATCTATTGTTTCCATTTTGCATGTTTTGACTTCCTGAATGATATTATTCAAAAGGGTCCATAGTCGGTCATATTTTGGAAGTAGATATGAATGAAGACTGTCATGAATTGTTTGTAGATTGTCTAAAAGGTTTTGGACATAGCAAAGGTTTGCTGCAAAGTTCATGAGTGCTTATGAATATGAGTTGAGCATTGGAATAAACCCGAGTTTGCTGTATCACTTCGTGGTATTTTACCTTAAGTGATCGCAAAGCGATAACATCATATAGTCTTAAAACTTAGAGATACGATTGTTGTTTGCTGGTTGGTTATGCATTGATAATGTGTAAACACATCAGTAACTTGATGTTATAAAACACATTATTGTGTGTGATCCATTAGTAAATAATAGATGCATATGAGTCGAAGTTGATATGTTCCTTTTATTCTATGAGAATAAAAGTGAGATATTGGCCACTTTATGATTTGGTTTGACTTATGTGCCAGGCCCGGTCAGAATGAAGTTGATGTGTTCAACTAAATTCTATGTCAAACAAATCGGAAATCAAGGAACTCCTGCTGGACAATAAGCATTGTCAGCATGATATCCAGAACAGAGGATTATACGATCCCTTATCTAAAGGACAAGTTGATTAGAGTTGACAGTGAAGTATAAGAGTTACGATTGCTAATCGGTTTCTGAAGTCGTATGTGAGATATAGTTACTAGACTTATCCAAGTGGGAGATTGTTGAAATAGTGTCTAAGCCCGTAACTATATTTGGTATGTACTTGACCCGGTTGTGCATGGTCGTTTTGGGTTGCCTTCTCCAAAGCAACTTGACAAGGTAATTTAAGGAGAAAGAGAGAGTATTATGATTTATTAATATATTATAAGAATAATATATTAAAGGAGAAATCATATTTATTTAATTAGTATTGGTCATAAATTAATTAGGAATTAATTTGGTGATCAAAAGAGATTAATTGAATAAAGGGGTATAAACTGTCAAATGTATGATAATTGAGTTTTGGGTTAAGGAAACCTAATGGGCTTAAGGGGGAACGAAATTATGATGGATATCCATCATATTTTCGTCCAAGGCCTTATTCCAGAAGGTTCCTTGGCCTGCTTGGTGGCTAAGTTGTCCATTAGGGTTTAGACTGAAACCCTAGTAACCTGTAAGTATAAATATGACCCGTAGGGCATTGAATTCGGCTACCACTTGATTCTAAGAAAACCCTAGGCCGATTTCTAGCCTCTCTCTCCCTTTCTCATATTGCCTTCTTGCTTGTGGGGTTTGTGAACCATTAGAGGAGTTGCATTTGTGACTCTAAGCTCAAGAGAAGAAGAAAAGAAGATCTAAGTCATCAAGTTGAAGAGGTAAACATCTAGATCTGATTCTACATGTTGTTTTTGTTATTTTTATGCTAGATTAGGGTTTGTAAGTCTTGGAATCAAAGCATGTTCAGTAGAGAAACCTAGATCCAAGCATTAGGGTTTGTATGAGCACATAGGAATGTTTCTTATGCATAAAACCCATCAGTTTTGTGGCATATGTGATGGATGCGAGGGTTGATACTGAGAGACCGAAGTCAGTTGATGAGGTCCCGATAGTGCATGAGCTTCCGGATGTGTTTCCAGAGGACTTGCCGGGTGTACCTCCGGAGAGGCAGGTAGATTTCGGTATTGAGTTGGTTCCAGGAGCTGCGCCTATCACTAAGGCGCTGTATCGCCTTGCGCCTCCAGAGATGCAGGAGTTATCCTCGTAGCTTCAAGAGCTGCTGGGGAAGGGGTTTATTAGGCCGAGCAGTTCGCCTTGGGGAGCGCCTATCCTTTTTTTCAAGAAGAAGGATGGCTCGCTCCGGATGTGCATCGATTATCGTGAGTTGAATAAGCTAACGGTCAAGAACCGTTACCCGTTGCCAAGGATCGATGATTTGTTTGATCAATTGCAGGGAGCATCTTGATTCTCCAAGATCGATTTGAGGTCTGGGTATCATCAGGTGAGGGTGCTGGAGGAGGACGTCCAGAAGACAGCCTTCCGGACTCGTTATGGGCATTACGAATTCGTGGTGATGCCTTTCGGACTCACCAACGCACCAGCAGTGTTCATGGATCTCATGAATAGGGTGTGCAGACCAATGTTAGACCGCTCGGTGATCGTGTTCATTGACGACATTCTGGTGTATTCGAGATCCAGAGAGCAGCATGAGGAGCATTTGAGGCAGATCCTCGGAGTTCTGAGATCGGAGAGGCTCTATGCCAAGTTCTCCAAATGTGAGTTCTAGTTACGAGAGGTCCAGTTTTTGGGGCATCTCGTTAACCAGAAGGGGATATTGGTCGACCCGATCAAGATTGAGGCGGTTATGAGGTGGGAGGTGCCGAGATCACCCACCGAGATCAGGAGTTTTCTGGGATTGGCTGGCTATTATCGGAGATTTATTAAGGATTTCTTCAAGATCGTTGTGCCACTCACCAAGTTGATCCAGAAGGGTGTTGCGTTTTCTTCGGGTCCAGAGTAGCAGACCTCGTTCGAGACACTTCGCAGGAAGTTATGTGAAGCCCCAGTGTTAGCCCTTCCGGAAGGGATGGAGGATTTTGTGGTTTATTGTGATGCATCGATATCCGGATTGGGAGCGGTGCTTATGTAGAGGGGGCATGTGATAGCATATGCATCGAGGCAACTTAATCCTCATGAGTCGAGATATCCCACTCACGATTTGGAGCTGGGAGCGGTAGTGTTCGCTCTCAATATCTGGCGACACTACCTGTACGGGGTTCGGTGTACGATATACATGGACCACAAGAGCTTGAAGCATTTGATGGATCTGCCCAACCTAAATATGCGACAGAGGAGGTGGTTGGACGTGGTCAACGATTATGATTGTGAGATCCTGTACCACTCGGGCAAGGCTAATGTTGTAGCCGATGCATTGAGCCGTAGGGTGGAGAGCACCCCATTGCGAGATGTATGTTTGACATTGACGGTGATGACCCCGGTTTTGGATGCTATTCGTGGGGCCCAGGCTGAGGCTGTGCAGCCTGAGAGCCAGAAAAGGGAACGAGTTGTCGGGATGGTATTGGAGTTCGTTACCGATAGCCGGGGGCTTATGACATTTCAGGGTCGGATTTGTGTACCGTCCGTGGGCAGGATGCGTACCATTTTGATGGAGGAGGCTCATCGATTGAAATTCTCGATCCATCCTGGGGCCACTAAGATGTTTTTGGACCTGAAAAAGGATTATTGGTGGCCCTGTATGAAGAGGGATGTCGCATGGTTTGTAGAGAGATGCTTGACCTATCGTAGGGTTAAGGCCGAGCATCAGCGTCCACATGGTAAGTTGCAGCCATTGGAGATTCCCGAGTGGAAATGGGAACAGATTGCCATGGACTTCATCACCAAATTGCCAAGAACCGGGAGGGGTGTCGATGCAATTTGGGTGATTGTGGATAGGTTGACAAAGAGTGCTCACTTCCTGGCCATCAGTGAGAGCTCTTCCGCGGAGAAGTTGGTGGAGATGTACGTGAGAGAGGTGGTATCGCGGCATGGAGTACCTATTTCGATTGTCTCAGATCGAGATGTACATTTCACTTCCAGATTCTGGAAGAAGTTTCATGAGGAATTGGGTACGAAAATGCATTTTAATACTGCATACCACCCACAGACCGTCGGGCAGAGTGAGCGGACGATTCAGACGCTCGAGGACATGCTCCGAGCATGTGTGTTGGATTTCGGCGGAAGTTGAGACACGTATTTGCCCTTGGCATAGTTCTCTTACAACAAAAGCCATCATTCGAGCATTGACATGCCACCCTTTGAGCTGTTGTATGGGAGGAGGTGTCTGACCCCTATTTGCTGGGGAGAGGTAGGGCAGCGTGTGATGGGTAGTACCGAGATTGTGCTTCAGACGACAGAGCAGATCTAGCAGGTCAGACAGAGGTTGTTGACTGCTCAGAGTCGTCAGAAGAGTTATGCGGACAGATGCCGGTCCGAGCTTGAGTTTCAGGTCGGCGGCTTTGTGCTCCTGAAGGTCTCTCCTTGGAAAGGAGTGATTCGATTCAGGAAGAGGGTGTTGGATAAGGTGTCTAAGTCCATAACTATTTCGGGTTAGTACTTGACCCGACCCGACATGGTCCATTTGGGTTGCATGGCACCATGCAATTGGATAGACTAAATGAGAGGAATAACACTTGGAGATTATTAATATATTATAAGTTCTAATATATTAGTAATATTATTTGATTAGTTTGATCAAAGAATTAATTTGGAATTAATTAAGTGATCAAAAGTTAACTAATTAAATATATGGGTTGATTATGTAAATCATTCATATCTTGTATAGTGGGCTAAGAGGCTCCATGGATTATCAAGTTGGGTTCTACCCATAGGATGCTCCATGGGAGTTACAAACCCATGGGTCATGGAAATGAAGAGTCATGACACATTAGGGTTTACATGGTGTAACCCTAGATGTGTCAACACTATATAAGAGTCCCATTCTCCACCAAAAATGGCTACACATAAGAAACAAGAGGGCTAGGCCGATTTCAAGAAGTGTGTATTCTCTCAAAAGTCTTTCCAAGAGCATTTGGTGTTGTGTGAAGCATTTGAGGCATCGCACTTGGGGTGCTAGGCTCACAAGGTTTCAAGGAACATAAGCAACAACAAGGTAAGTTATTCTATCTTTCATTCAAGTTAGAAATTGTTCCCCATGTATGCTAGATAGGAATATAACCTTGGAATTCAACTTTGCATGATAATTAGACAAACATAGATCCAAGGTTATTAGGGTTGCATGTACACTTAGGAAGTGTTAGAATGCTCAAAACACATCAGTGGTATCAGAGCCTAGGCTTGTTTGTTTGTTATTTGTGCTTAAAACTTGGAAAAAGTCTAAAAACTTGCTGTTTCCCTGATGAAATCGCCGAGTCCATGGGGAGACTCGCCGAGTTCACTTGTATCTTCAACCTACTTTCCGAGTAGGTTCATGCACTCGGCGAGTAGGAGCCACAGAGTGCAGATTTTCGACTTTAGTTGCTGGAAATGGACTAGAAACATTACCCTAAACTGTTTTGATACTTGAAAACTTGTTTTATGTGGTGTAATGTCTTTGCTAATCCATTTACAACAACTAGTTTTCAAAATTACAAAGTTTTAAGCGTAGTTTTGATTCATGAAAGTGTTCATATTCATGTTCTTGATCTTATGATGTTTAGATGATCATAGGAATTATTTGTAACCTATGTGGTAGTTTAATTCTTGATCATAATGTGTTTTAATGGAGTCCATAACTTGTCCTCAAGTTATGGAAAACCAAAAGTCACTTGAGTTAAAACCATTAAAAGAACACAAGAGTTAGAAAATTGAAGAGTCTTCATTTTATTACTCTATTAAACTCATAAGTTACAAGAAATGAAAAGTTTTGAAAGTTTACGAAACTTGCACTCAAGTTTTGGAACAAGTAAAGTCATGTTAAAAACTTTAGTTCCAACCCTTAGAATTTTAAAAGTTAAAATTCAACCCTTATACTTACATTATTATGATTTAATAATTATATATATATATATATATATATATATATATATAAATATATATATATATATATATATATATATATATATATATATATATATATATATATATATATGTATAAGAACAAATTCGTCTTACCGTTAGTACGCCTCATTCACGAAGTCGGTCTATAAGGTGGGTATAAGGCCGTTGCCTATAAAATGGCAACTTAATGGGTGTCCACTCTCACCCACCGCTTGCTTGACCGGTGGAGGGTCGTTAGCCGAACGGGTAAGACAAGGACTTATAAATTCTCATTAAAAGTATGATGAATATTATAAAGTAACTAAATGTTTTATTAAATTCCCAATCTTAGTTACACTTTACACTTTGTTTAAGTCGTTGGTGGAGGGTGTGTGGTTAACTGGCACACTAACTTGGACTTAACAAGGTAGGTAAAGGGTGACGTAAAGTTTATTATAGTATCGGTGGAGCGTGTGTGGTTTACCGGCACATCGATTGAGTGATAAACTTTAAGGGTACCAAGTGATTTGCATGGTTACTTCACACCTCGTTTTGTGATCCTCGGTATCCCAGTCACAAAACTTGGAGGGCACACTCGAGATTGAAACATGCCTTTGAAAAGTTCATTGAGTCTCAAAGAATCTAGGAATTTCTAAGAACCAATCAAAAACCTAATATTTAATATTTCGGTTTTTGTGGTGGAAATTGGTGAATCGTCATTCACCTACCTTTCAAATATGTTATAGCTTGGATTACGGCATACCTCTTCTAAGTTGTAATATATTGTGATTGGGTCCTAGCCTTAATATTACATTTGGGTGTTTTATTAAGGACTCTCTTAATATCTAAACTAATCTTGTCCTCTTCCTTCAGATGTCTTCAAACAATGCTGCTTCTGGCTCTAATCCTAATGGCTCCTTTACCCTTATGAACTTGTGTGGGAAAGTCACTTTTGATGGATCCAACTTCAATGAGTGGATCAGAAACATCAGGATGATTACCCGCTACGAGGACAAAGAATATGTCCTTGATAAGGAGCTTAAGGAGATTGATGAGACCACTGCAACTCCTCAGGAGATTGCTGACTTTCAGGCACATGAAAGGGATGCTACGAAAGTAGCATGCATCATGATGGCCATGATGACAGCTGAACTCCAAAAGTCTTATGAGGATTTCTACCCTTATGAAATGCACCAAGATCTGATGGAAAGATACCATCAAAGTGCACGACAAGAGAGGTATGAAATCATCTGCTCCATGATAACAACCATGATGAAGGACGGGGAATTCGTCACGAGCCACATGCAGAAAATGCAAAGGTATGTGGATCGATTGCTGAAGCCAAATGTGAACTTCCCTGAGGAGCTTGCAATAGATATGATTTTGCACTCCTTACCATCATGCTATGATCAATTCCGCATGACATATCACATGAATAAGGAAGAGGTCACACTCAGCAAACTTCAGGGACTTCTCAAGACCGCAGAAACAGGTCTTAAGGGGAAGTCGGTTGTTAACACTCCTACTCCAAACTCTACTCCGGTTTTGGCAATCGGGAAAAGTCGAGGGAAGAAGAGAAAGAGCTCTTCTAAGGGTACCAAGGCTCGGACCCTTGATGGCTCTTCTTCAAGTGGAACCAAGAAAGGTTTCCTCACTCCTTCTTCTAACCCAAAAGAGGCTGAATGCTTCTATTGCCATGAAAAATCACATTGGAAGCGGAACTGCCTAAAATACCAGCAAGATGTGAAGGATGGGAAAGTTAAACCCAGCCATGCAGGTATTTACACTATCATTTCTAATAACTCACCCCATTCTAAATCTTGGGTCCTTGATACCGGTTGTGGTATTCATATTTTTTGTGACTTGCAGGGACTAAGAAGAAGTGAGAATGTGGAGCAAGGAAGAATAAACTTGATCATGGGGAATAGGAAAACTTTACCTGTCACCAAGATTGGAGTTTATACTTCATCGCTAAGTAGTGGGTTTAGTTTAGATTTGAATAAGTGTTGTTATTCGCCAGAAATGGCATGAAATATTATTTCCTTTCATGCATTGTATAAACAAGGTTTCACCTTTTCATTTGATAATGAAGTTGGTTCGATTAATGCTTTCTTTAATAATGTTCTTTATTTCAAAGCATTAGCTTGTAATGGCGTGTATGAAACAGTATCTGTGGTTGATAACTTAGGAAATAATGTATTGTGTATTGATTCTGTTAATAATAATAACTTGGATAAAGCGTCATTATGGCATTGTCGTCTTGGACATATAAGCAAGAAACGCATAGGCCAACTCCAAAAGGATGGAGTCTTGGAGTCATTTGACCTAAAGTCAGATGATAGTTGCGAATCATGCTTACTTGGAAAAACGACAAAGTCGCCCTTCACAGGCTCGTGTGAGAGGGGTGAAGGTTTGTTGGACCTTGTACACACGGATGTGTGTGGACCATTCAAACATGCCACAAGGGATGCTAATCGTTATTATTTGACTTTTACTGATGATTACAGTAGATATGGATATGTCTACTTGATCAAGCATAAGTCAGAGACTTTCGAAAGGTTTATGGAATTTAAACAGGAAGTCGAGAATCAATTGGGCAGGAACATTAAGATGCTCCGATCCGATCGTGGTGGTGAGTATGTTAGTTCAGAGTTCCTTGGCTATCTAAGGGAATGTGGGATCGTCTCACAATTGACACCTCCCAGGACAGCACAGTTGAATGGTGTGGCTGAGAGGCGTAATCGAACCTTGTTGGATATGGTTCGTTCCATGATGAGTCGAGCTTCGCTACCAATCTCATTCTGGGGGTATGCCTTAGAGACTGCCGCCCATATCCTTAATCTAGTCCCTACAAAGAAAGTTGCCAAAACTCCTCACGAGATGTGGACTGGTAAAGTACCCAAACTAGACCACATCAAGATTTGGGGTTGCGAGGCTTTCGTGAGACGCGAGACACATGATAAGCTCGAATCCCGAAGCGAGAGGTGTATTTTCATTGGCTACCCACAACAATCCTTTGGTTACGTCTTCTACAGACCTAGTGAAAATGTGGTCTTTGTAGCTAGGAGGGCTTTCTTTCGATAGAGAGAGTTCATAAGACAAGGAAACAGTGGGAGGCAAGTTGATCTTGAAGAAATTCAAGAGTCAAGCGGTGAAGGAACTTCAAACCCTAGCACTCAACTTGAGGAGGAAACTCCTGTTGAGCCAATTGACAAGTATGTACCTCTGAGGCGGTCCACAAGGGTTAGGAATGCTCCTGAGCATTACTATGGATTCCACATTACTGCAGAAGGTGATACAATTATAAGTGATGAGACACTGATAGGTCTGGATGAACCTAGCAGTTACGCGGAAGCCATGGCAGGCCCTGAGTCAGCCAAGTGGAAAGAGGCAATAGACAGCGAAATACTGTCCATGTATGACAATCAAGTTTGGAACTTGGTTGAGAATGTACCAGGTCGTAAGACAGTAGGGTGCAAATGGGTCTTCAAGAAGAAGACCGACATGAATGGTAAAGTACACACTTATAAGGATAGACTGGTTGCAAAGGGCTTCTCTCAAATTCCTGGAGTGGACTATGATGAGACCTTTTCTCCAGTAGCCAAGATTAAGTCTATTAGGGTTCTGTTAGCCATAGCTGCATTTCATGACTATGAAATATGGCAAATGAATGTCAAAACCGCTTTCCTTAATGGAAAGTTGGCTGAAGATGTTTACATGAGTCAGCCAGAGGGTTTTGTCAGCAACGAGTACCCTAATAGAGTGTGTAAGCTTGAGAAATCCATTAATGGATTGAAGCAAGCACCTCGCAGATGGAATCTTTGCTTTGATGAAAAGGTCAAGGAATTTGGCTTTTCTAGGAGTGAAGATGAGTCTTGCGTGTATGTCAAGGCTAGTGGGAGTATAGTTAGATTTTTGGTGTTGTATGTGGATGACATACTACTCATAGGAAATGACATCCGAACCTTGCAGGAAGTTAAGTCCTGGCTTGGGAAGTGTTTCTCTATGAAGGACCTAGGAGAAGCTACCTATATTCTAGGGATAAGGATCTTGAGAGATCGGAGTAAAAGACTAATTGGACTTAGTCAAAGTACCTACTTGGATAAGGTGCTGAAGAGATTCAACATGCAGGACTCCAAGAAAGGAGAGTTACCCATCCAGAGTAACACCAGATTGAGTAAGACACAAAGCCCTAGCACTGAGGCTGAGATAGCAGAAATGAGTCGAATACCTTATGCTTCGGCTGTAGGATCGATCATGTATGCTATGACGTGTACTCGACCTGATGTAGCCTTTTCCCTGAGCATGGTTAGCAAGTATCAGGCGAACCCTGGCAAGGCACACTGGACTGCGGTAAAGAATATCCTCAAGTACCTACGGAGGACTAAGGACAGGGTCCTTACCCTCAGTGGGAGTGATGACTTGAGAGTTGTAGGGTATAGTGATGCTAGCTTCCAGACTGATAGGGATAATTTCCGCTCTCAGTCGGGCTGGGTCTTTACCCTAAATGGAGGAGCAATTTCTTGGAAGAGTTCCAAGCAAGAGACAGTGGCTGATTCAACTTGTGAATCAGAGTATATTGCAGCTAGCGAGGTGACAAAGGAGGCGATATGGCTGAAGAACTTCATTGGAGACCTTGGAGTTGTACCAGCTATTAAAGAGCCAATGGAAATTTTCTGTGATAGTGAAAGTGCTGTTGCCTTAGCCTAGGAACCAAGGGATCACGGGAGATCCAGACACATCGACAGAAAATACCATTTTATCAGACATCGGATAGAAGAAGGACTCCTCGTGGCAAAGAGGGTATAATCGGATGAGAACCCAGCAGATCCCCTCACGAAGGGACTGACTCGGGTTAAGCATCCCCAGCATGCTCGGAGCATAGGGTTGAAGGATGATATTAGATTTAGTAGTTAGATAACCTAGAAATTTGTAAAGTGTAATTGACATTAGATGATGAATAAAAGGTGTTTTATTTATGAGTAAAGTGTTGCTATCTCTTGTCGATCGTTTACTATATTTCTTTTGCATGTTTTGACTTCCAGAATAATTTTGTTTGGTATAACATATTATTCAAACCTCCATAGTCGGTCATATGTCGGAAGTAGGTATGAATCAAGACTGTCATGATTGGTTGTAGAGGTCTAAGGTGTTGGACAAGGCTACAACAATCATGAGTGCTCATAAGTTCTGAGCATTGGAATCAACCCACGCTCACTGGAATCACTTCATTGAATTCTATCTCGAGTGATCGTGAGACGATAATATCATATAAGTCTTCAAACCTAGAGATATGATTTGTTACTTACAAGTTGGTTATGCATTGATTGTACGAAAACGCATTGGTAACTCGATGTTATAAAACGTGCTTTTGTGTGTAATCCAATGAGTGGTAGAACAAGCATATGAGTCGAAGTTTATCTGTTCCTTCTTGGATTAGAAGCTGATATCTGGGCCCCTCGATGATTTTGTTTTGACCTATGTACCGGGCCCGGTCAGAACTAAGTTGATGTGTTCAATAAAGTTCTTTGTCAAACAAATCGGAAATCGGGAAACAAACTGCTAGACAATAAGTAAGACATTGTTCCATGTATTTGTCCGGCTGATATCTAGAACAGAGGATTATATGATCACTTATCTTAAATGGCGTATCAACATCTTCTCAGTTCTGAGAGACCTTGAAAGAGCTATGATTGCCGGTCGGTTCCTGAAGTACTGGAGTTATAGTTATTAGACTTATCCAAGTGGGAGACTGTTGGATAAGGTGTCTAAGTCCATAACTATTTCGGGTTAGTACTTGACCCGACCCGACATGGTCCATTTGGGTTGCATGGCACCATGCAATTGGATAGACTAAATGAGAGGAATAACACTTGGAGATTATTAATATATTATAAGTTCTAATATATTAGTAATATTATTTGATTAGTTTGATCAAAGAATTAATTTGGAATTAATTAAGTGATCAAAAGTTAACTAATTAAATATATGGGTTGATTATGTAAATCATTCATATCTTGTATAGTGGGCTAAGAGGCTCCATGGATTATCAAGTTGGGTTCTACCCATAGGATGCTCCATGGGAGTTACAAACCCATGGGTCATGGAAATGAAGAGTCATGACACATTAGGGTTTACATGGTGTAACCCTAGATGTGTCAACACTATATAAGAGTCCCATTCTCCACCAAAAATGGCTACACATAAGAAACAAGAGGGCTAGGCCGATTTCAAGAAGTGTGTATTCTCTCAAAAGTCTTTCCAAGAGTATTTGGTGTTGTGTGAAGCATTTGAGGCATCACACTTGGGGTGCTAGGCTCACAAGGTTTCAAGGAACATAAGCAACAACAAGGTAAGTTATTCTATCTTTCATTCAAGTTAGAAATTGTTCCCCATGTATGCTAGATAGGAATATAACCTTGGAATTCAACTTTGCATGATAATTAGACAAACATAGATCCAAGGTTATTAGGGTTGCATGTACACTTAGGAAGTGTTAGAATGCTCAAAACCCATCAGAGGGGCATGTTGGGGCCCCGATATATTGGTCCTTTCTGGGTGATCGCGAGGGTAGGTAGGGTAGCCTTTCGTTTGGAGTAGCTAGCAGAGTTGGGTCAGATTCACGACACTTTCCACGTGTCGCAGTTGCGAAAGTGCATAGCCGACGAGTCGACAGTAGTGCCACTAGAAGATATTCAGGTGGAAGCGAGCCTGAATTATGCTGAGAGACCGGTGGCGATCAGAGATCAGAAGATCAAGGTCCTGAGGAATAAAGAGGTGCCACTGGTGCAGGTCCAGTGGCAACATCGGAAAGGGTCAGAGTTAACTTGGGAGCCGGAGCGTGAGATGCGTGAGCAGCATCCGAAGTTATTTGTAGAATGAGACTTCGAGGGTGAAGTCTGATTCTAGTGGGGGAGAATTGTAACATCTGGATTTCAAGGTATTATTTTTTATTCTTTTATTTTTTGGGTGTTGTGAGGAGACTCGGCGAGTTGGAGTCTAAACTCGTCGAGTAGGATTGCGGTTTTTGCACGCGGGTTCGCGTCTGGACTCGGCAAGTCCAAGGGTGGACTCGGCGAGTCCACGGTGTTTAATGAAACCCTAATTTCCAGGGTTTAAGACCTATTTAAAGGGGCTTATGGCCGTCATTTGCGGCCACCAACCCCAGAGAGAAACCCTAAAGAGATGTTGAGCGTTTTGGGAGAGAGAGAAGGCCATTGTTAACCTTTGAAGCATTGTTTGGCAAGGCAAAGGAGGTTCTTGCTAAGAGGAAGCAAGGGAGGTGGACATTCTTCGAATATAGAGATTAGAGCATCACTTTAGAGGTAATATTTTGGCTCCCTTTCTGTTGTTATGATGAACATGGAGGTTTAGGGTTTCTTGACCTCTTTGTTGGTTAGATTTGATGTCCATTTCGTCCCTATTTGTGATGAGGCTTGGAATGGGATCCATAGAGGTCCAGAGAAGCTTTATTCCTCAATCTTTTTGAGGATTCATGGGAGTTTTGACCATGGGTTATGAGATATGGGGCTAAAACATCATATAGGAGCAAATAGATGTTGTTTGAGCATCAAGGTTTGGACTTTACGTGATTATCTTCCTTAGGGAGGCCAGATCTATGATTGAATGGAACAGATCTGACCTCAAAAGTGGTTTTGAGTTTATGCATGGCATGAACTCGCCGAGTCTGAAGAACAGACTCGGCGAGTAGTCTGAAGTTTGCCCGTAATCACTCAATGAGTGGACTTGTCGAGTTGAGGGAACGACTCAGTGAGTTTGGGTGAGTCAGGGGGACTGGGTTCAAGCTGGAACTCGCCGAGTTGTTCTTGAGACTCGGCAAGTTGAGTCGTGGTGGCCCCGCGATTCTTGCCAGGTGGAACTCGTCGAGTCAGGAAGGTACTCGGCGTGTCAAGAGAGAATCTAAGAGAGTCAGTGGACACGTGTAGACTCGCCGAGTCGCCCTAGTGCACTCGCCGAGTCCGGTCAAAGTTGACCGTTGATCTTGTTGACTTTTAGGGTTGAGTACAGTTGTATTTATAAGTGTATTACTTTGTGTGATAAGGCAGAGGCTAGATGACATTTATTCCGAGTCGGATATTTATCGAGACATCGAGGTGATTCTTCTCACAATACATTACCTAGAGTGGTATATTATGTAGACCAGAGGGTCTTATGTGTTATGTATGAGATTATGTGCTATGTGTTATCTGTATGTTGTATGTTGTTATAGACCGGACCGATGGGTCCAACGATACAGACCGGGCCGGAGGGCCCAACGAGCTATGACCGGACCAGGGGGTCCAACGAGCTACGGGACTAGAGGTTCCCATTGAGACACATCGACCGGAGGGTCGTATTATAGCCTTGAGTGGCGTATGTGTTGTATGCGGTATTTTGGGGAACTCACTAAGCATTTATGCTTACAGTTGTTGTGTGATGTGTTTCAGGTACCAGTGATGAGCGCGGGAAGGCGCCAACATGATCCGTACACACTTGAGGAGTTTATGTTTTGGATTCTGGGGAGATGTTTTTGTGAAAAATACATTTGATACAATATGTTTGGTGTTATTTTGTGAGTAAATGAATGTTTTGAAAATGAAAAATTGTTTTGAAAATTTACGTTGTTACACATGATGTGTAAAGGGATGCCGTAAACACACCATGAAGTTAATTATGTAGAAAAAGCTCTTTGTCAATTTCAATCACCATGAAATTCCTAGATCTTTGAGATTCGTTGACTATCAACGGCATGTTAATCTCGGATTATGTTCATCTCAAATTCAATGACGTGGATTCCGCAGATCATTGAATAGATGGTGAATCACCCATACAAAATTGCATGGCCCCCGGCTCAAGTTACGCTTGAGTTTCACGAGTCTCCCATCATTCTCTACCTATACTCTCAAATTGACGTGCCGGTTAACCACACTAGCTCCATCAACAAGTTATAAAGAGAATGTGCAATTTTTATGGATAACATAAGATTCATTTTTATTTAAACAAAACGGGATTTTGTTTTCTACTTGTATTTAGAATACTTTTAGATTGACCATCATCACTATCAAACCCTTTCGGTAACTTCATTCTCAAAATGCAATAGGGCGGTGAGGGTGGTAAGCGCGAAGCATATTAAAAACTGACCTCATTAGGAATCATAGAGACCTCCTTAAACCCCTACATTAGAACGGGTGCGCCTAGTCGAGGTAAGACCGACAATGTCAATATTTAAAATATGCAAGGATGCATATTGCAATTGTCTTATACATATAATAGATATGGATCTTACATATATATATATATATATATATATAAGGGTTAAATTTAAAACTTTTAATTTAGTTGTCTATTTATTAATTCAAATTGATTAGAAGGATGTAATGTAGCAATTAATAAAAACATGAGGGGTTAATATTCAAATTTATAGTCATCTATTATAAATAATATTAAAATAAATATTCAAATTCAAAAACATGATTAAATAATATTTATCCATAAATATTCAAATTTAAATAAACACCTTTAAATAACATTTATTTATTTTCTAGATCTAATCCAATTAGGTATTTATCCATGCAAGATAAATATTGAATTAAAAAAATAAGCAAGATTAAAATCGATAATGCTAATCTGCTAAGTTCACGTCGTGAACTACTGGTTCACGTCGTGAAATAGGGTTTTCATGAAATTACGAATTTTCAATTAAACTTTCATCATTCAGTTCTAAAAAACTATTTTCAGAAAACATGGATGTAGGGTGAAGGTAACCATGAACCAATGGCTTAGATACCACTGTTGGGTAATATATGCGTCAAATACACTCAATAACTAGGCATCGGAAGAATCGAAACAACAAAACGATTTACCTAAGTGTACATGCACCCTATGGATCTATTGCTTTATACTATTACTTCTACCCTATGAAATCCGAAAATAAAAGGAAGAATACTAACCTCTTTAGCAACTAATGATCTTCGAGCTTGACTCCTTGTGCGTGCCACTATGTTTCGCTGATGAGAATCCAAACTAGAATCCCTCTCTTGGTTCACACCCAATGAACTCAAAAGAGTAGAAACAAATATTAAACTAGGAGGGATGAACTAAAAGAAAGTTCTTCCACAATGAGGGAGAAAGAAGGTGGCGAATACTCAAGCCAAAAAATGATCAAGGAAGAATGAATCCCTATGCCCCTATTTATAGCCTTGGATACCTCCTAGGGTTTTATCCTTCCACCCATGTGGGATGGGATAGGCTATGACCGAAATTCCCTTTATCCAAAGGGAATTTTCGTCCAACCCCCTTCATTCTAGGGTTCTAGAATGTTCCCTGATTAACCAACTATTGATTAACTCACATTCAACCCTTCTATTAATTAAACTGTTAATTAATTCCCAAATTGTTTTCCAATTAGTTTCTAATTAATCATTAGACAATAATAATTAATAAACTAATCACTCCTATTATTTATTCTACTCAATCTTGAGTCATGAGGGAAACCTAAGAGGACCCTGCTATTATTAGAAATATCACCAATTAGTTCTTGACCTTGGACACACTTCCAACAGGATCCGTATTTCATTTTAACGAAAAGATCTGGAGTTCCCCACAGCAAGAATCTTGGTCTAATGAATCCTTTATCCAGGAGTTCGCTTAATTGGCTTGATAATTCCTACATTTTAGCGGGAGCCAACCTATAGGGTGATTTGGCGATCGGAGTGGCTCCAGGCATGAGGTCGATTCAGAATTCGACTTGTCTCTCTGGGGGATTCCCGAAAGATCTTCGGGAAATACATCCGGGAAGTCACATGCCACTGGAATGTCTTGAATGTTCACTTCTTCTTTGGTCTTATCCACCACATGAGCAAGGAATGCGTAGTTCTTTTTGTATAGACACTTTTGTGCCTCGATACACGAGATAAGGCGAAGGTTGGCATAAGGTTTATTGCCATATGTTGAATCATAAAAAGTGACCCTCTTGAACTTCAGCTACCACAGCCGTCAAGCCACCGCAGTCAAGTTTCTTTCATCAGCAACCGCATCCGTAGTCTCTACCTACCGCAGTCTTTTACTAGATTACTTTACTTGTCTTTTATTGTAATACTCTCTATTGTCCAGTATGCCTTGCATGGTTAATCATAGAGATGTAATCTAGTGTACTTCATGAGTCTCTATAAATAGAGCTTATTCTCTTGTATTAAAAACTTACGCATCTAATTCTGACTACACATCTCTGAAGTTATCTTTTTGATCTCTCTTACTCACTCTTGTTACTCTCATAATAGATTACAATATCTCTTCGGAGCAAGTGTTTTGAGACTTAATCAATAATTTGATCTCACTTATTAACTTGGCTTGAATGCATTCGTCGTTATGAATCAGCTTAAGTGTATACTTGATATAACAATTGTTGTCATTTCTATTTCCTTACTTTTCCGCAACTAACTCTCTAACATCTAACTCTAAATATTATTGTTGAGCTTTTAGATCCTTCGAGATTAACTATTCTGTAATATACTTGTTCTAACATTTGTTCTAGTGTATCTCAAAGTTTTTCTCTCAACAATTGGTATTAGAGCCATATTGGTTGCTTTTTGAAAATCGGAACTCTGATTTTTTCGAAGAGCCTTCTATACCACTAAAGCTCACTTTTAAAACAAAAATGGCACAATCGTTATCTTTGAATGTTTCCAACAGTGTTGGTGGTTCTAATCAAGCCCCAATACTGGTTGCAAATGAATATCCTCACTGGTCACAAAGAAAGGAAAGATACTTAAGGAGACTTGGTTGAGACGTATGGAGATCCGAAGAAGAAGGACCACATGTCCCTGTCCTTACACCAGTCCAAATTGACGGAGCGACAACCGGACTAGGAGGAGGTCAACCAGCCATGAACCATCCCACCAAGGATGATCTTGATAAAATGGAAAATGATGCTGTTGCTTTTATGAAATCTCCTGTGGAGTTTCCCCTAACAACTTCGATATTATCATAAATTGCAAATCAGCAAAAGAGATATGGGATGTTCTCAAGAATCTGTACGAAGGCTCAGAACAAGTACAAGACAAGAAGCTTACAACTGCACTCAATGAGTTCAACAACTTCAAAGCTCATACTGGCGAAAGTTCGGAAGACTCCTTCAA
The DNA here is from genome assembly GCF_051521515.1 of Lactuca serriola. Lineage (NCBI taxonomy): Eukaryota > Viridiplantae > Streptophyta > Magnoliopsida > Asterales > Asteraceae > Lactuca > Lactuca serriola. Next base: position 307,888,616 of record NC_136410.1, on the reverse strand, counting down.
AAGGTTCAACCTGATTGTCACCAAGTTATCCAATGCGGGCACCATCTGCAGTAACCATGAAACAAATTTTCAGTTTCTTAATGGTTTGGGAAGACATTGGACTACGGCTAAAATGATAGTCCAAGGCGATAGAAAGATTCATTCCTTGTTACTCTACAAACTCTATGGAGAACTGCAAGCACAGGAATCCAACGTACTCAAAGACTGTGCTGACTTTGGAGGACCCCTTGCTCTCATCGCACAAACTCCACATAATCAATCTTACTCTCCATCGTATGACACTTCATCGTAGTCATACGAAGTTGATTCAGAGTATGATGATGAAAAAGAATTTCAAAAGGCAATTGCTCTAATTAGCAAACAATTCAACCGACTACCACCTCACTCTTTTCACAAAAAGCAACAATTCAACAAACCACCCTTCAATCGTAACTTCAACCCACAAAACAATCACTCTCATTATCCTAAAATTTCTCATCCACCACCGCAATCTCAAAATACTCAGCCAAAGGAAGCACCACAGTCTACTCAAACCATTGACTCTGGTACTCCCTCAGAAGACAAGACTGATGTTGTAGTTTGCCAGAAATGCAACAAAGAGATTCACTTTGCAAGAGATTGTAAGGCCAATGTCGTTAAAGATAGAGCATTCTACCTTAGAATGGCTCAAGAGTTGGAAGAAAAGGAGAAAGCAAGGGAATACATAGCCCATTTCAAAAGAGACCATCAAGTTTGGTCATCTGGAGATGATGATGAAGCCATCAACGGTGTCAAAGAAAAAGGGAAGATCTGCATGTTGGCAACTGCAGATGATGATAGATCTACAAAGATGGACAAAAGCTACTGCTACATGGAAAAGGATGGAACTCTAAGCATCGTTGAACAGGTAAAAATCATGATCCAAACTCTAAATTATAGCATGCATGACTGTCAACCTTACATAGATGATCTTAATGACACATGTGCCGTCGTCCTTACAGACTATAACAAAGCCTTAGATGAGAAGAACATTACGTCCAAGGAGATGTTCCATGTGAGAGGACGACTGGATAACAAAAGACTCAAAATGGCTATGTTAGAAAGAGATTTAGAGTTAGAAAAAGATGCAAGAATGTTGAGTGAAACCCAATTGGAGATAACTTTGAATCAGAGAGATTTAGCTCAGAGTGAAATTATACGCTTAAATCTTTTAATGGAAAAATTGTTCAATGAAAGTGAAGCTATTGAAAATTTGGTAAATAATGGAACCGTGGACAACACATATAATTGGGGTTGGTCAAATGGATATCCTACCGCAATGGATTCCTCACCCCGGTTCAACAAAGACAGACTATATGTCCCTCCAGACCAAAAATTTCATTTCCCAGTCAATGGCAAGACCTTTCCCGAAGATATCAAAACTCAGTTTGGTAGATTGCATAATCTAAGCAACAATTGTGTCATTGAGGAAATTATGCCTGAGGTTTCGGGTCACACATGTGATCAAATTCCTATCTGTGGCACTAGCTTCCTAAATTCTCAAAACTCATCCGTAGTTGATGAAGAAATTGTCATTGAGGACATTGAAGTATCCAAAGACTTTCCATCCCTGACCTCAGACCGCAGTGTCCCTCACCGTAATCAAATGTCCTACAAAAGCCCCAATGAAGTCCCAACTAAGACTTACTCTGCGGTAGTCAAGTCATCCCTACCACAGTCTTCGAACAAAAGTTCTGCCACTCTTCAAACGATTCATCATGAATTACCCTTAGAAAACTTTGAAGTGAGTCAATGTTCTCAAATCCTAGAATCTTCAAGTTCCGATGAATCAAGCCCACGTTTTCACAAAATTTCAAAGGGTTCTAGGAAACCGCAGTTGAATAACAGAGACTGCGGTTCACCAAAATCCTTAGCCAAAAAGGCTTCCAAAGAAGAAATTCGCTCCCGAGGCATAAATAGACAAATGTTTTCAAAAAAACAAAAAACATGTCAGATTTCAAAAATCCAAAAGTTCAGAAAAATTTGTTTTCTCTCACTATTTTTCTAAAAACTCTACCATCAAGAAAACATCCAAAAAGAAATGTAAAGTTTCAACAGTCATTCCTAATTCATCTGACACAACTCAAAAGAGTGTAAAATCTTTTCGAAACAGTGTTTTTCAAATCTATTCCTCAGATGATCCGAAACGGAAAGGTATTTTACCCACTCTAACACATTTAAAGTCACATCAAAATTTTAACAAGTGGAAGGGCATTGTACCAAATCCAACAAAAAGGAGACAAAGATCTATACGTGCTAAACCTTTTCCAAAACAAAATTTTCAAAAAAAGAACAACACTCATGTCAGATGTTTTCAACCTCGGACTAGTCAAAAGCAAACAACTCATCCTTTAGACCGCTAACCAAACGTGGTGTCAGAACAAAAGATAAAATCTTAACCTGTGAATTTCAGTGCAGTTGCCGAAATCAGAAACCTCATAACTTTGCAAAAACACACAACACTCCAAAACTACACAAACACCCAGGACTAGGTTTAAAAGTTGACATGAAACCAGTCCCTGCAACCTCGGTCCATGCATCACTCAGAATCTCACCTATTGTTCCAGGCTCCAAACTAGTTTGGATGCCTAAAGTAACCGTGTAATTCTCAGGCTTTGTGCAAGGAGGAATAAGAAGATGAATGGTTAATTGACAGTGACTGCTCCTTGTACAGGACCAGAAGGTTAGAATACCTTCGGGATTTCAGGCCAATTTGCAACGGTGGAAATGTTAAATTCGGCAACAATGCGAATGGAATCATCCGAGGTTACGGTGTACTCACTACGGGGAACTTCTCAATTCAAAAGGTTGCTTATGTAGAAAGCCTTAAACACAATCTCATCAGTGTTGGCCAACTATGTAAGGCAGACCATCAAGTTGAATTTAATGATGAATTCTATTATGTAATGACAAGTGATAGGAACACTTGTTTGATCAAGTCTCGATCCGAGGGTACCATGTATCCTCTGGATGTCTCTCTGATCATTGGGAAACCGTAGTTGTTTTTCCTTTCCAAAGCTGTATCTGAAGTCAGCTGGCTGTGGCACCGCGAGCTCGCTCATCTCAACTTTAGATACATCAACAATTTGGTCACTGGAGAGCTGGTCAGAGGACTCCCTATTCTCAAGTTCAGCAATGACACTATCTGTCCTGCATGTGAATGTGGTAAGCAGTCCAAAGCAAGTCACCCCATAGTGATTGACTCTTCAATATCTGAACCACTTGAGCTTCTGCACATTGATCACTGCAGTCCATCAACCGTAGCTAGTCTCCATCACAAAAAGTATATACTGGTTATAGTAGATGACTTCACTCACTTCACATGGGTTTCTTCCTCAGACTCAAATCCGAAACACCGCATATTCTCATCAACTTCATCAAAGAAATAGAACTTCAGATCAAGCTGCCAGTAAGACGAATCCGCAGTCATAATGGAACCGAGTTCACTAATCATCCTCTCAACAGTTTCTTGGTGTCCAAAGGTATTACTCACAACTTTTCAGCTCCTTATAAACCACAACAAAATAGAGTAGTAGAAAGAAGGAACCATACACTAGTAGAAGCATCCAGATCGCACACCTTCCTCTTTACTCTTGGGCTGAAGCAGTAGCAACCGCATGCTTTGTAAAAAATCGAAGCATTGTGTGCAAACGTCTCAATAAAACACCATATGAGGGCCTTAACAACCGCAAACCAAATGTTCGTTTCTTTCATATCTTTGGGTGTAGATGTTTTGTGATCAACAACAGAGATCAGCTTAACAAATTTGCACCAAAGTCCGATGAAGGCATCTTTCTTGGCTACTCCACGAACAAGGTTGCTTACCAGGTTCTCATCAGACATACAAGGCTAATCATTGAAAGCTTCGATGTGAAATTTGATGATTCTCACATCCACAACGCCCCTCCATCCACTTAAACCACCACAATCATGGAAAGCGATATTCCTGCTTCTTCAGGTCCTTTGAATCTAGTTGAAGTCAATTATGACGATCTTTTCGACCCTGTTGAAACGGCGAAACTATCCGAAGTTCTTGTGTCTCCATCCGCTCTACAACAACATGCTGATGTTTCTGGTCCATCTCTATCCGAAGTCGCATCTCTGAATACTTTCACCTCTCCGGTTGAGGGGGAAAGCTCTACTCCGGATCAAGCAACAACCATCGAGGTTCCAATACTTGATGATGCTCAAGTTCCTATCCGCAGAAAATCATTACCTTCTGTCACACCCCAAAACCGGAACGGCAGAAACGTTCTGGGGTGGATGACGTCATGTCAAGTATCACACCACATGTATTATAGTAATCGAAGTACAACAACCATTGCATTAATAGTAATAATTTTACATGGTTTACATAACAATACATCAAAGTAATACAAGTAAATATAATAAGTACAGCATGGTACTAAGCTATCTTCATCAACAGCTCCAGGGATGTACCTGTCTAAAGCTGACCTGAGAATACAAGTTATTTGAAAAGCGAGTATCAACATTTTTACAAATGCTGGTGAGTTCATAAGTATTTAGTGTCATTTTATCCAAATAACTTTAATAAAAGTGGTAGTTTTAGAGTGTCCATTACATTAGTGTCTTTTCCAGAAAATCCTATATTTTCTTTAATAAAAGCAGTCTTCTACCAAGACTGGACGGAGTTATGTGGTAAAAAGTAGTTTTCCCTTAATCGCTATCATTATCAAAATACAAAATTTGATTATTAAAGAAAGCAAGAGAAATCAGGGAAAATAACATATGCGTCAGCAGTGAAGACTGCTGACTAATGCAAAAGGACTCACAGATTCCATGAGAGTATCGAACAAACGAGACGCCTGGCTCAGTCTAACAAAGGGAGCCACAGACCCCAGACGGTACCAAATGAAAGGTACGACTAGCAAGGTCTAAAAACAGAGATTACAGACCCGGACAATATCAAATGAAAGATACAGCTAGCAAGGTCTAAAACAAGGAATACAAACCCTAGACAGTATCAAATGAAAGATACAGTTAGCAAGGTCTAAAAACAGTGTGACTCTGAGAGTGGGTTTTCAGCATAAAGTGTAAGGTACGGTGTAACATACAGTGTGAAATATCATTACCTTAAGGCCATGAATTATAAGGTAACCTGGGATACTCGTAACCATACAATCGACACTAGAGTACCTGACGCCCTACAAGCGTCAATATAAAATATGACATTTGTCATCCCTTGCCTTGGTAGGCCGTGGACTGTAGCTAGTAGTCAGGGTGCGGGGGTGTCAATCCCGTATAGATCTATACACACAATGTCCGCTCTCCCTACAGGAGACTCTGGTTACCAACTAGACGACGGAGAAGGTCGTGTCCCGAAGATGCATCCCAAATAGCGGGTAGTGGGTTTCCAATATAAGTGCTGAACTAGAGGTAGAGACCCATAACTGAACTGACTAGAGTAAACCTATATGTCTATGCTTGTGTACATAATATATAACTAATGATCAAATGACCTTCGGACGGACAGTCGATCCCACCAGACCACATCTCAACGAAGAAAAGGAAATAGGGCGGACAAGCCTTCCTAAGTCCTTCAATCATTATTTATATGCATCTATACAAGCACAGGCATACATCTAACTACGTCCGAGTGTGCAACAAGTGGAAGCATATCGTGAAGTATAACCAAATAGTGTAGAATAACCGAATCGTGAGGTATAAGTGTACAGTCTGGAATAACCGACTTGTGAAGTATAAGCGTACAGTGTGGAATATCCGAGTCGTGAAGTATAAGTGTACAATGTGGAATAATCAAATCGTGAAGTATAAGTGTACAGTGTGGAATAACCGAATTGTGAAGTATAAGCGTACAGTGTGGAATAATCGAATCGTGAAGTATAAGTGTACAGTGTGGAATAACCGACTTGTGAAATATAAGCGTACAATGTGGAATATCCGAGTCGTGAAGTATAAGTGTACAGTGTGGAATAATCGAATCGTGAAGTATAAGCGCTACCAAATATAAGTGTATCACGAAGTGGAAGCGTTATCGTGTAGGAGTTTAAACTAGGTAAACACGAAGTAGTGGTATCTAACAAGTATAAGTAAAAGTATACGACATGAAAGAGAACTTTGATGAGAACCTTGGAAAAACCTTTATCCTTAAGGAAATTACAACCTGGTATTCTTCGGTAAAATAAGTTTGTAAACCTGTAGAATTTCTTTGGAAACCTTTCATAAACCAGTTTAAAATAAACTTTGATAAAACAGTATAAGTAAGAGCTTAAACAAGTGAAAACATTTTAGAAAACCATTTATAGTATCCTACTCGGTAAAATAGTTTACAGTGTGGTAAATCCTTGTGCATGCGGGTTATCAATCACATGCGATGGATATGATAACTGACATGTTTAGCTTGTATTCCCCCTATAAAACATGTAAAAAAACATTTAAAAGGTTCATTCAGGGGTATGAACTCACCTGGTGTAAGTGGATCCGATGCAGGTGTTGGTTGGGTGCTCGGTGTCAAGTAAATACTTGGACACACTTAGTGACCTATTTAACATATGATAACATATGTTCACATACAATTAGTACATTTAATACTAATTAAACAAGTATACGCACTCTAAGGAGCGGAAAACACTTTGGTTAAGTGTTTGGGGTGTCCCGGGAAACATTTAAGGGCTTGAATGACTTAGGAATGGAGTTTACTCTCCAAGAGTAAACTATCCATATGGTGTTTATAGCCTTGGGACAACTCCCCATGAGTTTACGGCCATAAACTCATGGTGAGGGGTTCTAGGATGTTTAAAGGCCTTATATTGATCGTGGAATTTTGCTAGGTCCAAATCTAAAATGTATGAATGGATTTAAGGCACTTAAATGGACGAAATGGGAGTTTACGGCCCTAACCAAGGGAGCTTACGGCCATAAGCTCCCAAGGACATCTTTCTTGGGTGTTTTAAGGGCTTAAGTGATGGAGAATAAATCCTATGCATTTTTCCAAGTCCAATGGGGAGTTTAGGGCACCATTTAACCCCTTTATAGGAGTTTACAGCCCAGGTACCCTTTCATAAGGGTTTTACGGCCGTGAAATCCTTATGGAGTTGTTTTAATTGAGTTTAAGGTCCCTAACTTGTTGGTGGTTGATTCTTGAATTTATTCTAAGGCCATTGGTGTGTTTAAGTGGCTTTTAAACACTCAAATATGAGTTTACTCCCCATGAAGAGGAGTTTACAGCCCAAGCATGTTCTTGGGCAGTAAACTCATGTTTACTCTTCAAAAAATAGTTTCAAGGTGTTCTAAGTCCGAATATGTAAGCCTTAAAGTCATATCTAAGCCTTAGGGGCAATTTGGAGGGGTTTTGGGGCTTAAAAACCCCATTCAATGGTGTTCACGGCCCAAGAGTGTTCTTGGGCCGTAAACACATGATTTTGTCCCTATTTTATGTTTTAAACTCGAATTTGCAGACTAGATAAGTTATACAACGAGTTAGGATATTTTACCTACTCGTTTGGGGCTCGAAACGGACGATTTTTGGCTCGAATTTAAGTTGTAGAGAGAGAGAGAGAGAGAGAGTGGGGAGAGTGTAAAAAGTCTCTAATGGACTCCATTCACCCTTATATAAGGGTTGGAGTTGGGGCTTAGTGGAAATCTACCCGATACTGCCGCCAAACGGGGCTTTTGGTCGCACCCGATTTAGTGGTCGTAATAAAATTTAACTTTTTCCAAAAGAAGATGGAAATGTAATTTACCTGCTTTTACTTTATTTTATTACGATGAATAACGACATAGAATATAAATAAATAAAACATTTATTTATTTGACGACCTCTTATTAACGGAACTTTCGTACAGTGGAATATTCCGTCAACGGAAACGGGGTAATGTAACGGAATAAACTTGGGTTGCCACATCATCCCCCCGTTAGAGGGAATTCCGTCCCGAAATTCAGGTCTAGGCAAGGAAGTATGTATAATGATAGAGGCAGGTGGGTACTTCCTATTTTGTTTTTCCTCGCATTCCCTAGTGGACTCTGGTCTATATTTGTCATGCCAACAAACCTTTACCTACAGGATGCGGATTCCGTCTCGTGTAGTTAGTGGGTTCCAACTAGTGTATCTAAGAGGTTAGGGTTCTCAATGGTTTCTATTTGGATGAGTGGGATACAAAGAGTGACATCGGGTAACATTGATCAAGTCTAAGGAGTGGATCGATCTGGTGTGAAACTTGTGGGATATCCGAAAGTAGTAGTGGTCTGACGAGGGTTGCACCTAATTTCCATGAGGATTCTCAGATGGTCCTAAGCTCTCGGAAGGGTAGAGCTTTTCAGTACTTAGAACATAGTGTACTTTTATGGCAAGATCATCACTGGCGTGATCGCCATTCCGAAGTTCCTAACGTTCTCTCTCATACTGGTAGTGTAGTCCTTCGGGTTGGTTCTTAGGAGGCTCGGGTTGTCCTTGGTTTCGCGTTTCCTGTCAATTGGTTAGAGACTTTCTAGGTCATCGGATGGGTTGTGTATCTACGGTTATCTGTTTGCTGTAGAGGGTCTATCTCAATCTTGTGCAAAAGGGACCTGCACTTCTGATCATTGAGATATTTCCAACGGAAACCCTCAAGGTCAGGGAGATAGGGTTTCACCAGATGAGTGTTGGACTATCTTCATGAGGTGGTTCTACTATTTCTGCATGAGATAGTATTCATGGAACACCTAATAGTCCAATGAATCCCTAAGACTTTGGTTTATTCTAGTGCGGAAAGCGCATGCTCCTGCATAACCCGTCGACTAACACCAAGGTTGTTGTTAAGTCTATAATCTCTTCGGGATCTGGGTCATGAGGCTGAATGCAACTACGTTCTGCACTTTGATCAAGTATTCCTGGCTGCGGAGGTTATCCTGTGGTTCTCAGTATCCTAGTGTTCACTTCGGAGAATGTAGTCTATCATCTACAAGGTGACAGTGACTTCCTCCATGCGGGAGGGCGGAGGATCTTAGGCACTACTAGTCTGTAAAAGGGTGGACGAAGTGCCTGAGTAGTGCGAGCGTCTACTGCAACTACTCTTCCGAAGGTTCTGAGTTTTCCCGGTCTACGTCAAATCTAGTGAGTATAGGTTCCCATCACTCGGAACTTTAATCTCTTTACTAACTGAGGGTGTTAGCTACTATGTGGGCTTAACCGGTATGGCAACAAACTTCGGATTTGTGGTCATTATAGTAACTCAACCCGCAGTGGTTATCTTGACTCCAACTCCTATTTTATGGAATAGGATGAAGGGCTTTACTATGAGGTTCGTGGTAGGGCTCATACTTGGCTTAACCACTAATACTTGGTGTATGCAAGCCGTATATAATTGAGGTCGACAGGATGTTCAGTTATGCGACTCCACCCCAGACCCACAAACCAATGAGGAACAGGGAGTAGGGAGGAAGCACACATCTTAAATCTTTTTTATCTCAACAATATACCAGATTTATGCATATACCTGGTTATAGTGGTCAATCCCATGAGTTCTATCCTCTGGGTTCATGAACCTGACGTGCGAGGTGCGAAGGGTCTTTCTGGGGAATCTACGAAGTATGCTTCGGATGGCTATTTGTAACGACCGAAAAATACAACCAATTTTAAATTTTTCAAAAACAACTCGATTCCATTAAATCTTTACAAAAAGGTTGTCAATACAAAACATTTAACGTATTCCCAGAATCACATTACTACAAAATCATGAGGAGCGGTACGATCATGCCTTCGCCTTGCCACGGTCTCCTGAAGAACCTGAAAAACATAAAACCACAACTGTAAGCCCGAAAGCTTAGTGAGATATCCCCAAAATACCAACCACATATACCATACACGCATAACATGCCACAACATATCTGATCACAGAACAACCATGCACCTCGGGTCTACTGTGTGACTGGTCCGCCGCACCGGCCTACAGTCCACCTGGTCCACCCTCTGAGTCTAGCCAAAAACCTCGAGTCTACAGTGTGATTGGTCCGCCCGCACCGGGCCTTCAATCCACCTGGTCCACTCTCTAAGTCTATAGTATGACTGGTCCGCCCGCACCGGGCCTTCAGTCGGCCTGGTCCACTCTCCGAGCCTCGGCACGTCTGGTCTGCCCTCTTGGGGCCTACAGTCTATCCGGACCGCTCGATGGGCCTTCGGAAAAACCGGTCCGCCCTGGGTATCTTGGCCTACAGCACAAAGCAGGACCCGCCTCAACCCAACTCCAGTCCAAACAACCATGTGCACATATACATACAATCATATAGCAATTCACAGTCAACAAGCAGATCAAACAGATCACAGAACATATCATCATCCTAACCAGGATACCGACCTAACAGGTCACTAGCATAGCATCTCCATATCTCTCAAAATACCGATCTCAATCAGGTCTCTAACATATACCATCCTAGCTCTCAGGAGGCAAACATATCAAAGCAGTAACATAACAACAACTACCCGGATCTCAATTCGATAAGGGTCGGCCTTGGTGCCTTAGACCCTGTTGATATAGTGAGGATAACTCACCTCGATACTGCCGACTGAACAGATAACCCAAGCTGCTCCGACCACTGACACGAACTCCTCCACTGAACAACAACAAAGCACTGAACTCAAAACAATAACCAACAAATACCAAAATGCCCCTGGAAACCACTGGTCAACCCTTGGTCAAAGACAAGGTCAAAGTCAACCCCTGAATGACTCTACTCGCCGAGTCAACCCGATGACTCGCCAAGTACCCAAGATCAGAACTTCCCTCAATCCGCGACCTAACTCGCCAAGTCACCCTGAGACTCGCCGAGTCCAACAACTCTGAGTCCACTTGTGACAATCCAAGTTGTCCCGTTACATTTCCCCGTTACCGTTAACGGAATATTCCACTGTATAAAAGTTCCGTTAATTAGAGGGCATCAATTTAATAAACATTCCATTTGATTACCTTTAACATGCCGTTAAGTCGTGATAAAAGGGAATAAAAACTCAAGACACACATTTCCATTTATTGAGAAAATGTCAAGTTTTATTATTACGACCACTAAATCGGGTGCGACCAAAAGCCCCGTTTAACGGCAGTATCGGGTAAAATTCCACTGAGCCCCGACTGTGAATCCCATATATGGGTGAGTGGAGTCCATTGGAGACTTTTTACACACTCTCTCTAAACTCTCTCTCTAGACCCGTTTTCGCCCCGAATTCGCAACCAAACGCTTCCAAATTGTAACTCCGCCTACCCTAGCTTATTCTAAACATAGTGATTCATGTTTATAGCCCAAAAATCATCCAATAAGGCATGGTATAAGGAGTTTACGGCCCAAGAACACTCTAGGGTCGTAAACCCCTAAAATGGTGCCAAACATGCCTCTAAACTTGTCCATAAGCTTGGGAATAATTAGGGGATATAGCCTAGGAGTGTTTAAACATTAAAATGCATGATTTTAGGACTCAAACAAGAGTTTACGGCCCAAGCTCAAGCTTAGGCTGTAAACTCCTCAAAATCATGTCAAAAGAGCCCCAAAACACTCCCAAACTCATCCTAGGGCTTATTACATAATTTAGGGACTTATCCTCATGAGTTTAGACACTTGAAACACTCCAAAATGATTTAAAGAAAGGAGTTTACGGCCCAGACATGGTCAAGGCCGTAAACACCCTAAATCATGCCCAAAATTGTAGTTTTTGCCCCCCAAATGACCATAGGGTATTTCTATAAAATGCTAGAAAGGAATTAAGGGCTTAAACACAAGGAAAATGAGGGATTTCTTGGAGTTTATGGCCCAAGCATTATCTAGGCCGCAAACCCCCCAAAACCCCCTCAAATGTTGGTTTTAATCACCCAAAATGGCATCACACTTCATTAGAAATCACTAGAAAGGCATTAGGGCTTGAAACATCACAAAACTCAATGATTTAGAGTTTACGGCCGTAAACTCCTTTAGGAGTTGTTCTTAGGCCGTAAACTCCATTATAAGGCCCTTAGAAACCTCAAACCCACTCATGCCTTTGAGGAAAAGTGCTTAGAATAATTCTATGAACAAGCTAGAAGCATCAAACACCAAATAAATTGACCTTGGGAGTTTACGGCTGTAAACTCCCTTAGGTTGGGCCGTAAACTCCTTTTTTGGTCCATGTTGGTGTTTTAAATCCATTTACACACTTGATATGTGAGTATAGCAAAGTCCCACAGCTGATAGGAGACCCTTAGCACCCTTAAACGCTACCCGGGACCCCAAACACTCAACCAAAAGTGTTTTCCACTCCTTTGAGTGTGTATAATTGTTTAATTAGTATATTATATGCTAATTGTATGTGAACATATGTTATCATATGTTAAAATAGGTCCTTGTGTGTGTTCAAGTCCTTGCGTGACCCCGAACGCCTAAACGGCACTTCCGTCGGACCTACTTACACCAGGTGAGTTCATACCCCTGAATTAACCTTTTTAAAGACTTTTAAATGTTTTATAGGGGGGATTACATGTTAAACATGCCAGTTATCATATCAATCACACGTGATTGATAACCCGCATGCACAAGATTTTACCACTGTACATTGTTTTACCGAGTAGGACACTGTAAATGGCTTTCAAAAAGGGTTGTTAAATTGCTCAAGTTCTTACTTTCATAGCTTATCAAAGATTCATTTTCAAACTGGTTTATAAAGATTCCCAAAGATTTCTAAAGGTTTTCACACCTATTTTATCAAAGAATACAAATGCGATTTTCCTGAGTAATAAAGTTTTCAAAGGTTTCATGAATACTCTTAATTGTTAATTACTGCTGCTTCGCTTATACTTATTTTATACTCCTTCTCTGTAATGCTTTCGCTTATACCTGAAGTCACTTATACCTGATGACGCTTATACTTATTCACACTCTTACTTAGTAATACGAGTCTACTTCGCTTATACTTGAGATCGACTTTACTTCACTTATACTTGATACACTCTTACTTCACTTGTGGTCATCTCCACTTCGCGATGCGCTTATACTTATCCGACACTTATACTTCACTTGCGACCGCTCTTACTTCACTTGTGGTCATCTCCACTTCGCGATGCGCTTATACTTATCCGACACTTATACTTCACTTGCGACCACTCTTACTTCACTTGTTAGACACTCCTACTTCACGAGAATCACTTTTACTTGATACCCACTCAAGCATAGTTAGATGTATGTCTATGCTTGTGTAGACGCATATAAATAATGGTTGATGGACTTAGGAAGGTTGTCCGCCCTATTTCCTTTTCTTCGTTGAGATGTGGTCTGGTGGGATCGGATGTCCATCCGAAGGTCGTTTGATTCATTAGTTATATACTATGTATACAAGCTTAGACATACGGGTCACTTCAGTCAGTTCAATTAAGAGTCTCTACCTCTATTTTACACTTTCATTAGAAACCCACTATTGGGAAGTCTCTACTTCTAGTTCAGCACTTTCATTAGAAACCCACTATTTGGGATGCATCTTCAAGACACGGTCTTCTCCGTCGTCTAGTTGGTAACCAGAGTCTCCTGTAGGGAGAGCAGACATTGTGTGTATAGATCTATACGGGATTGACACCCCCGCACCCTGACTGCTAGCTATAGTCCACGGCTCACCAAGCCAAGGGGTGACAAATGTCACATTATATAGATGCTTGTAGGGCGTCTGGAACTCTAGTCAGTATGGTTACGAGTATCCTAGGGTTACCTTATAATTCATGGCTTTAAGGTAATGGTATTTCGTCAGCAATGTACATTGTATGTTGATATCACTTTTCAGAGTCACACTGTTTTGACCTTGCTAGACGTATCTTTCATTTGATACTGTCTGGGGTCTGTAGTCTCTATTTTGACCTCGCTAGACGTATCTTTCATTTGATACTGTCTGGGGTCTGTAGTCTCTATTTTGACCTTGCTAGACGTATCTTTCATTTGATACTGTCTGGGGTCTGTAGTCTTTGTTTTGACCTTGCGAGAGATACCTTTCATTTGGTATCGTCTTTGGTCTATATTCACTGTTTTAGACCTTACCAGCTGTATCTTTCATTTGGTACCTTCTGGAGTCTATGTCTCTCCTCTGTTAGACTGAACCAGGCGTGTCGTCAGTTCGATACCCTCCTGGAGTCTATGATTCCTTTCCTTAGTCAGCAGTCCTCACTGCTGAGGCATATGTTATTCCCTGATGTCTCTTGCTTTCTTTAATAATCAAATTCAGTATTTTGAAAATAATAGCAATTAAGGGAAAACTGCTTCTTACCACAATACACTGAACAGTCTTGGTAGAAGGCTGCTTTATTTAAAGAAAATATAGGATTTTCTGGAAAGAACACTGATGCACTGAAAAGACTTAAACTACTACTTATTAAAGTTATTTGACTAAATGACACTAAATACTTATGAACTCACCAGCATTTGTAAAAATGCTGATACTCGCTTTTCAAATAACTTGTAATCTCAGGTCAGCAATTAGACAAGTATATCCCCTGGAGCTGCTGATGAAGATGGCTTAAGTACCTTGCTGCACTTTATATATATTTTGCTTGTATTACTTTGATACTATGTAATGTAACCATGTAAAATTATTACTTTTAATGCAATGTTTTGTTGTACTTTGATTACTATATGCATGTGTTGTGATACTTGACATGACGTCATCCACCCCAGAACGTTTCCGCCGTTCCGGTTTTGGGGTGTGACAGATTGGTATCAGAGCATTGTTTATAGTGAGCTAAGTATATCAATTCATAAAAGATATACAGCCTATAAATACAATGGGATAAAACACTCTGACCTAGAATTATACTTTAAAATATAACCATATTTTACCAAAGTATAATAACAACCAGAATCTAAACACTTGAACAAAAGTATCACAAGAAGAACAATAATAAAAGTCTTCGGATGTTGAGCACTACAGTCAAACCTGGGCAGTTATGTAATCGTAAGCTGGGATAAATGTAACCTGATCAACTACATTTATCCGAGATGCGATGAACGTGTGCTCGGGAGTGATAGTGGTGTGCAGCAGGTCTGAAACTTACCAACTAGGAATGCTAGAGCCAAACATAAAATTAAAATACTATAGGAGTATTTTAGAACGCTAAAAGATCCACACTAATCCCAGAATCATAATCAGAAGATAAGACTCAATCAAGAATTAAAATACCATGGGGGTATTTTAGAATCTATAAACAACCTTGCGTGAATAACTAAAAAGATCCTTGTTGATATACCTACAACTACAGAGGGTATACTTCCAAGATTTTATATAATAAGGATCCCATAGGCTAAGAATGTGTGGTTTCGCTCTGTTTCCTTTTCCTCGTTGGGATGTGGTCCTAGACTAGTATCACATATTCGAAGGCCTATCGGATCTAAGTTATATAGGATTTGTATACCCTGTGTAATCGTAGCAGGACTCGATATGGATCATACAGTGAAATGTTAATAATCCCTTAGGATTCTTTAGACATTTCCATTCTCGCGCGAACCCTATAGAAAACCCTACCCACTTCAGTGCTTGACAGAAGAGTTGATTCCAACCCCGAGGAGATTCATTGAGAAGATTTCCTGTTCGGAAATAAATGAACTGGGTCGAGACTATTGAATGCACCAAGTGCCCATATTCTCTTAGGGACAGTGGTGAGAGATTCGCCTAAACTTCGGAGATTCCCAGTCATCCATCCTAAAGTGAAGACACCCACAGTTGGAATCAGAAGGAAGGCGGAGTAGAAATTCGATATGTCCATATGAGAAGAGAACCCTAGGAAACTACCCCAAAGGAAGCCAACGCCGATTCTAGTCAAAGATACGAGGCAGACCGAGGGAGCTAGTACATGGAACCCGGGAATTGTCTTTTCCTCGTATTCGTCACGATAATTCAGCCTTAAAATGATGCAGTTTAGTGAGTTAATGGTTACACTACTCACACTATGTGTTAGGTAAATTGTCGTTTCCCGTTGCCAGATACACGATTAGGGCGGATCCCCGCATCTCTATTGAGAAAATTTTAGCTATTTGCCCTTGTGAACCTCTCTTTCCATGGTTTCGTTCCGAACCGTTCTCAAATCTCTCCAGGCCGGAGGGTGAAACCTTTCCCCGGTATACAGGTAACTTAGTAGGAACGACTCGCATCTTATGGCCTTTTTCCGATACTCATACTCCTACTTCGATTACCAGGACTACATCATAGGTATGTAGGTCAACGTTTAAACAACCAGTACCCGAGGCACGGGAAAATTTAGGCCTGACCTATTTAGGACAGAAATGTCCAGGTTTAACCATCGTCTCTCATTACCTTGTATTCCTTTCCGTGTAGGAAAAACCATGCCACCGAAGAAGCGTAACCAATCCGCAAGCAAGAAACCTGCCCTCTTATTCGATGAAGCTACGTTCCAAGCTGCAGTCTCAGCAGCCGTAGCAGCTGTCATGGCTCACCTGAATGCTAACAACGCCAATGTTAGCAAGGGCCCTGTCGGGATTTCCAATCCTGGCAATGGACGGCAGCAACCCACTCTTCCACACTCAGCCACCCAAGAACCTCCACTGAACCCACTAAAGAGAAAACTCAAGATAGAGGAGGGAAGTACCTCGGCTCCAGGACCTTCTGAAGGGCAACGAGCTGAGGCAGTCGATACCCCTGTAAATCCTTCCCTCCCGACCTCAAGAAGACCATACCTAGGAGACCTTCCCCACTGCAGCAAGTGCAGCTACCATCATCATGGTACCTACCGGGAACTCTATTGTGCTAGGTGCCACATGTTGGGGCATACTGCTCGTGTCTGCAGAACCCCGGTTGAGTTCATTACACCAACCACCAATGTGGCGACCCGTATAGTTTGCCACCTATGTGGTAAAATGGGACACTTTAAGAGGGACTGCCTAACCGAAGAGAAAGACAAAGACATAGAAGGAGCCTGACACTACTGCTTAGGGAGAAGCAGCAAGGAAACTCGTTAGATTTTTGGTACGTCTCTCGATCCCGGATAACTAAGCTAAGAACAATAAAAGACTAATTCAAATATAAATTCTTTCCAGTAAGGCGAAAGTCGCAACACTGTTAAAGAAATTTAAATTCATTAGGTAAAACTATAATGGCTAAACATATACGTTACGGCCATGTATATTTAGGATGGACAGACCTAGAGTGAGCGAATGCCGCCTCATTTCCTGCTCCTCGTTTGGTTGTGGATTTAGGACGGGTTCGCTCAGTCAACAGTCCTCCCCACCTTAAATATACATGACTAGTATATGTGAGGCGATTATCGAAATGCCTCGTGAGAATCCATTCAAGAAAAGATACTCTAATCGGAAGCACCTAGAACTCTCTATAGTTCCGCGTCGACTCTAATCGGTCAAAGTATCCGTAGTAGTGATACATAGGACGAAACCCTGAGACGCCTAGAACTTGTGTGCCTATTCGGCACATGACTCTATCGATCTTCACTCTATATCATGTCGAAGTGTGCCAACTTCGACGACTCTATTGAGCACGGTTTGACTTCGTACAACCATGTGTACATTCTTAGTGCTGTGAGCTTTCTCCATGGCCATATCGGAAAATAAAGGTTCCTCCGAACCCGGACCTAACACAAATAATCACATCTAATGCAATTCGTCAATCGTCCCTCTTATCTCAAACCTTCTGAAGTACTCAAGTGAGGGTACCCCACGCCGTCGACCGACCCCTCGTAGTCAAATGAACACCGAAGTGAAAGGCACTGCAGATACCTCAGAAAACGACAACCATCCGAGGCATACCCCGTTGAGTCCCCTGGGAGACCCTTCTCACCTCGCACATCAGGTTCGTGAACCCAGAGAATAGAACTCATGAGGCTGGCCACTATGACCAGGTATACTGTTGGCATCCATCAAGTATTGGCGGTTAAGCCAAGCATGAGTTCTACCATGAACCTCTTCGCAAAACACTTTCACCCCATTCGATAACATAGGAGCAGAAATCAAGAGAACTACTGCGGATTGAGCTAGTAAAGTTCCGAGTGAAGAGACCCTATACCCACTAGATTTGACTTAGACCGAGAAAAAAAAAAACTCAGAACCTTCGGGAGAGTAGTTGCGGTAGGTGCTCGCACTACTCCTGCACCTTGTCCACCCAGTTATAGACCAGTGGTGCTTATCATTCTCCACCCTCTCGCAAGGAGGAAATCGTCGTCGCCCTGTAGACGATAGACTTCATTCTCCGAAGTGAACACTAGGATACCGAGAACCACAGGGTAACCTTTGCAGCCAAGAATACTTGGTCAAGTGCGAAGGTAGTTGCGTTAAATCTCATGACCCGGATCCCGAAGAGATTATAGACTCGACACCAGCCTTGGTGTTAGTCGAGGGATTATGCAGGAGCACGCACTTTCCAAACTAGAATAAACCACAGTCTTAGAGATTCCTTGGACTATTAGGTGTTCCACGAATACTATCTCGGGCAGAGATAGTAGAACCACCTCCCGAGATAGTCCAACACTCGTCTGGTGAAACCCTATCTCCCCGACCCTCAAGGTTTCCGTATCTCAAGGTTCGTTAGTGCAGGTCCATGTTGCACAAGCTTGAGATAGACACTCTATAGCAAACCGATGACCATAGTCGCGCAACCCACTTGACGATTTAGGAAGTCTCTATCAGCCAGTTGACAGAAAACACGAAACTGAAGACCACTTGAGATTCCTAAGAACCAACCCGAAGGACTACACTACCCGTACGAGAGAGAGAACGTTAGGAACTTCGGAATGGCGATCACGCCAATGATGATCTTGCCATAGAAGTACACTATGTTCTAAGTACTGAAAGGCTCTAACCTTCCGAGAGCATAGGACCATCCGAGAATACTCATGGAGACATGGTCCAACCCTTTTCAGGGCGCTACTACCTTCGGATATGCCACAAGATTCACACCCGATCAATCCACTTATTAGACTTGATATGTGATTTCCCGACAACACTCTCGTGTCTCACTCATCTTGATAGAATCCATTGAGAACCCTGACTTCATATATACACCAGTCGGAACCCGCTAGCTACACTAGGCGGAATCCGCATCCCGTATGTGAAGGTCTGTGAGAGTGACAAACATAGACTAGAGATCACTTAGGATTGCGAGGACAACCGCATAGGAAGTACCCTCTTACCTCTACTTGGCCATTCATACCTACTTCCTTGCCTAGACCTGAATTTCGGGACGAAATTCCCTCTAACAGGGGGATGATGTGACAATCCAAGTTGTCCCGTTACATTTCCCCGTTACCGTTAACGGAATATTCCACTGTATAAAAGTTCCGTTAATTAGAGGGAATCAATTTAATAAACATTCCATTTGATTACCTTTAACATGCCGTTAAGTCGTGATAAAAGGGAATAAAAACTCAAGACACACATTTCCATTTATTGAGAAAATGTCAAGTTTTATTATTACAACCACTAAATCGGGTGCGACCAAAAGCCCCGTTTAACGACAGTATCGGGTAAAATTCCACTGAGCCCCGACTGTGAAACCCATATATGGGTGAGTGGAGTCCATTGGAGACTTTTTACACTCTCTCTCTAAACTCTCTCTCTAGACCCGTTTTCGCCCTGAATTCGCAACCAAACGCTTCCAAATTGTAAGTCCGCCTACCCTAGCTTATTCTAAACATAGTGATTCATGTTTATAGCCCAAAAATCATCCAAGAAGGCATGGTATAAGGAGTTTACGGCCCAAGAACACTCTAGGGCCGTAAACCCCTAAAATGGTGCCAAACATGCCTCTAAACTTGTCCATAAGCTTGGGAATAATTAGGGGATATAGCCTAGGAGTGTTTAAACATTAAAATGCATGATTTTAGGACTCAAACAAGAGTTTACGGCCCAACCACAAGCTTAGGCCGTAAACTCCTCAAAATCATGTCAAAAGAGCCCCAAAACACTCCCAAACTCATCCTAGGGCATATTACATAATTTAGGGACTTATCCTCATGAGTTTAGACACTTGAAACACTCCAAAATGATTTAAAGAAAGGAGTTTATGGCCCAGACATGGTCAAGGCCGTAAACACCCTAAATCATGCCCAAAATTGTAGTTTTTGCCCCCCAAATGACCATAGGGTATTTCTATAAAATGCTAGAAAGGAATTAAGGGCTTAAATACAAGGAAAATGAGGGATTTCTTGGAGTTTACGGCCCAAGCATTATCTAGGCCGTAAACTCCCCAAAACCCCCTCAAATGTTGGTTTTAATCACCCAAAATGGCATCACACTTCATTAGAAATCACTAGAAAGGCATTAGGGGCTTGAAACATCACAAAACTCAATGATTTAGAGTTTACGGCCGTAAACTCCTTTAACAGTTGTTCTTAGGCCGTAAACTCCATTATAAGGCCTTTAGAAACCGCAAACCCACTCATGCCTTTGAGGAAAAGTGCTTAGAATAATTCTATGAACAAGCTAGAAGCATCAAACACCCAAGAAATTGACCTTGGGAGTTTATGGCCGTAAACTCCCTTAGGTTGGGCCGTAAACTCCTTGTTTGGTCCATGTTGGTGTTTTAAATCCATTTACACACTTGATATGTGAGTATAGCAAAGTCCCACAGCTGATAGGAGACCCTTTGCACCCTTAAACGCTACCCGAGACCCCAAACACTCAACCAAAAGTCTTTTCCACTCCTTTGAGTGTGTATAATTGTTTAATTAGTATATTATATGCTAATTGTATGTGAACATATGTTATCATATGTTAAAATAGGTCCTTGTGTGTGTTCAAGTCCTTGCGTGACCCCGAACGCCTAAACGGCACTTCCGTCGGACCTACTTACACCAGGTGAGTTCATACCCCTGAATTAACCTTTTTAAAGACTTTTAAATGTTTTATAGGGGGGATTACAAGTTAAACATGCCAGTTATCATATCAATCACACGTGATTGATAACCCGCATGCAGAAGATTTTACCACTGTACATTGTTTTACCGAGTAGGACACTGTAAATGGCTTTCAAAAAGGGTTGTTAAATTGCTCAAGTTCTTACTTTCATAGCTTATCAAAGATTCATTTTCAAACTGGTTTATAAAGATTCCCAAAGATTTCTAAAGGTTTTCACACCTATTTTATCAAAGAATACAAATGCGATTTTCCTGAGTAATAAAGTTTTCAAAGGTTTCATGAATACTCTTAATTGTTAATTACTGCTGCTTCGCTTATACTTATATTATACTCCTTCTCTGTAATGCTTTCGCTTATACCTGAAGTCACTTATACCTGATGACGCTTATACTTATTCACACTCTTACTTAGTAATACGAGTCTACTTCGCTTATACTTGAGATCGACTTTACTTCACTTATACTTGATACACTCTTACTTCACTTGTGGTCATCTCCACTTCGCGATGCGCTTATACTTATCCGACACTTATACTTCACTTGCGACCGCTCTTACTTCACTTGTGGTCATCTCCACTTCGCGATGCGCTTATACTTATCCGACACTTATACTTCACTTGCGACCGCTCTTACTTCACTTGTGGTCATCTCCACTTCGCGATGCGCTTATACTTATCCGACACTTATACTTCACTTGCGACCACTCTTACTTCACTTGTTAGACACTCCTACTTCACGAGAATCACTTTTACTTGATACCCACTCAAGCATAGTTAGATGTATGTCTATGCTTGTGTAGACGCATATAAACAATGGTTGATGGACTTAGGAAGGTTGTCCGCCCTATTTCCTTTTCTTCGTTGAGATGTGGTCTGGTGGGATCGGATGTTCATCCGAAGGTTGTTTGATTCATTAGTTATATACTATGTATACAAGCTTAGACATACGGGTCACTTCAGTCAGTTCAATTAAGAGTCTCTACCTCTATTTTACACTTTCATTAGAAACCCACTATTGGGAAGTCTCTACTTCTAGTTCAGCACTTTCATTAGAAACCCACTATTTGGGATGCATCTTCAGGACACGGTCTTCTCCGTCGTCTAGTTGGTAACCAGAGTCTCTTGTAGGGAGAGCGGACATTATGTGTATAGATCTATACGGGATTGACACCCCCGCACCCTGACTGCTAGCTACAGTCCACGGTTCACCAAGCCAACGGGTGACAAATGTCACATTATATAGATGCTTGTAGGGCGTCTGGAACTCTAGTCAGTATGGTTACGAGTATCCTAGGGTTACCTTATAATTCATGGCTTTAAGGTAATGGTATTTCGTCAGCAATGTACACTGTATGCTGATATCACTTTTCAGAGTCCACTGTTTTGACCTTGCTAGACGTATCTTTCATTTGATACTGTCTGGGGTCTGTAGTCTCTATTTTGACCTCGCTAGACGTATCTTTCATTTGATACTGTCTGGGGTCTGTAGTCTCTATTTTGACCTTGCTAGACGTATCTTTCATTTGATACTGTCTGGGGTCTGTAGTCTTTGTTTTGACCTTGCGAGAGATACCTTTCATTTGGTATCGTCTTTGGTCTATATTCACTGTTTTAGACCTTACCAACTGTATCTTTCATTTGGTACCTTCTGGGGTCTATGTCTCTCCTCTGTTAGACTGAACCAGGCGTGTCGTCAGTTCGATACCCTCCTGGAGTCTATGATTCCTTGCCTTAGTCAGCAGTCCTCACTGTTGAGGCATATGTTATTCCCTGATGTCTCTTGCTTTCTTTAATAATCAAATTCAGTATTTTGATAATAATAGCAATTAAGGGAAAACTGCTTTTTACCACAATACACTGAACAGTCTTGGTAGAAGGCTGCTTTATTTAAAGAAAATATAGGATTTTCTGGAAAGAACACTGATGCACTGAAAACACTTAAACTACTACTTATTAAAGTTATTTGACTAAATGACACTAAATACTTATGAACTCACCAGCATTTGTAAAAATGTTGATACTCGCTTTTCAAATAACTTGTAATCTCAGGTCAGCAATTAGACAGGTATATCCCCTGGAGCTGCTGATGAAGATGGCTTAAGTACCTTGCTGCACTTTATATATATTTTGCTTGTATTACTTTGATACTATGTAATGTAACCATGTAAAATTATTACTATTAATGCAATGGTTTGTTGTACTTTGATTACTATATGCATGTGTTGTGGTACTTGACATGACGTCATCCACCCTTGAACGTTTCCGCCGTTCCGGTTTTGGGGTGTGACACCACTCGCTTACAGCTCACCGAGTCATCCCTTGACTCGCCGATTCTCGACTCAACTAGAAAATATTGGGACTCTTCGACAATAATCGCCGAGTCCAAGAACAGACTCGCCGAGTCTAAGGCTATATTCAACCTACTCGCCGAGTTGTTCATACAACTCGTTGAGTTCCAGGCCATCTTCATTCAACTCGCCGAGTTGTTCTTCCAACTCGTCGAGTTCCAACTCATCTTCAAGCAACTCGTCGAGTCCACCCATGTGACTCGCCGAGTACCACCGGTCTGAATCCATACAGAAGCACTCCAGGCCATGTAATTGATCCAAAACATAGATCTAGCCTCCTACAACCCATTCATCACGTAAAGTGGCAAACTTTACGTGAATCCAAAGAGATCTATGCATTTTGCACATTAGGGCTAGGGTTTGGGACATGATAGCTTCACCCAACACTCAACACAGGGACTTAATGCACATTTGGACCATCACCACTCCAGATCTGAGGTAGCAACCTCAGATCTAACTTCCAAACTCCTAAACATACCAAGATAAGCTCCCCACAAACCCCAAAATGATGAATCCATAAGAGTAACAGCCCAAGGACGAGATATTACCTCAAGAGAACGCCCTAACTGCAATGGAACTCGAATCCAAGCAAAGCCCCTTGTTCCAAACCTCCTACCCTTCAAGATTTCCTCAACAATTGCTTCTCCAAGCTCCCAAATGCAACTTGATCCACTCACATACGAAGTTTAGGGTTTCTGGACTTGAGGGTGAGTAAAGAGGCTGGGGGAATGGATGTTATGTTCTTTAAATACGGCTCAACCCCGAGAATTAGGGTTTTCTCCACTCAGCGCCTACTCGCCAAGTCCATCTCACTAACTCGCCGAGTCGGCTACTTAACATGCGACCAAGTCGCGACTCTACTCGCCGAGTCCACCCATGGACTCGCCGAGTCGCTCCTTCCCAATTTACTCTTTTAGCCCTTCAACTCTACTCTTGGTATTTCGGGATGTTACAATTCTCCCCACTTACATTAGGCTTCGTCCTCGAAGCCTGCGGCTACTAAATTTCAGAAATACCCCTGCCACGCACCACCTGGCATTAACCCGACCAGGTTCCTCAAAACACAACCATCGAAACTCGAACTGATTTCCTCTTTCCTTGCGGTGTCCTGACCACCGTCTCAAACCGGGCACCGGCTGTACCCTCTGATAATCACACTCAACAATCGAGAATCACCCAAGATGCATCACTGCACCAAATCACAACCATCACTCGACCCTTATGAGCTAGAAAACCATGAACCATCGGATTCCCGATCTGAATCCCACTCTATCCATTCCATGCTGACGGAAAGACCCATTCTTCAATCTCAGAGCAACTCCCACAAGTTCTCCTCTTGCAATCACATACACATGCTGAACTAGGTCTAGCACCCTCAGGTTGGGAAAACCCGTTACACTGATGATATCCTCAAACATCCCCCAGGATGAACCACTAATACATACCCAATACCTTGATCAAAATCACACTGAGAGCCCAAGACTCTCTCCCTGCATCCCTTCCAAGCCTCTTGGCTCTACAGCTGCGAATTCCCTCCGTGACCTCAGCAGACATCCCAAACCGGATGTGCTTCTATTCCACTGCCACAAACATGCTGCTCAATAACCATACTCGAATTACTCTAATCATAACTCTGCTCTGCCGCTTTCACTTCCGTGAACTTGCACTCCCTCTCGGAGTTACACACCTCTCTCTTTTCCTTTACCAAGGAATCCACTTGGCCACACTGCCACTCCGACAAGTGCCACAGTGCTTGCCCAACGCTACACCACCCTTTTATAGCGTATCCGCTATCCATCCAACACACATACTCTGACTCCACTCGCAAGGACTCTCAAGCCTGTGCACTATCTCAACTAATCAAGATCACTACCCGGGGCCAGACCTTCTAACGCAATCACACTGCATCATACACAATCCATATCGTCGAACCGATCCAACAATACCTGCAAAATATTCAGCATGACTGGACCGCCTCACCAGGCCTTCAGCCAATCTGGACCACTCTCAGAACCTTCAGCCAATCTGGACCGCTCTCAGTGCCTTCAGTTTGGCTGGACCGTTCTCCGAGCCTTCGGCCTGACTGGTACGCCTACCGGCCTTCAGTCTATCCGGACTGCTCAACTAGCATTCATCATTCCGAGCTATCTCTCCCGGAAATCCTCCCAGACATACTATTCTAGCCCTTTAAGGGTTCCGAACTCTGTCTGAATCGCACATGCTCGATCCCGGTCTACTCCCAGGCCCTCCACAATCGAATGCCCTAGGTCTGTATCCCGCCCCGCACGCCCGACACTTGCTCCTATCAGCCTATCCTCTGGACTGACGGAACACTGCTGAATCCCAACCGTTAAGAACCCTCAAATACTCATTGATCTCCCGGAGAATTTTCGAATTCTCCCCCACTTGTAGCACAGATTAACAACCACCGATCGCCAACACCGACCACCCAGAACAACTCTGCACAAAACCAACACTTACACGCGGGCTGATTCGCACAAGCATAAACAACCTTAACAGGATCCCACATCAACACTGATAACTCGCTTGAAAGAAACTCAACCTGTATCTAACCACTCCTCAGAAAGCAGATGCTACCCGCCCTTCAACCCAATGCCAGGTTTCCACTAATAACCCTCATGGATGATAACCAACGAAATTCCCAAAACAACAACCCATAACCAACCCAAAACTGTCAAAACGACGAACACCGCATCGAAAAACACACAAAGATACCAACACATAAACAAAACACCACAATAATCACAAGATAACAATATATCAAGAAAGAAACATACCCGCAACTGCATTCGGTACTGCTCTGACCTCCTCTGCCGCAAGCTGATAAGCACGACCCTGAGCCCTTGGGGGCTCTGCTCCACCCTGACCTCCACCCGTAATCCTCAAAGTGGCTGGTGCTGGAGCCTGCACCGGTCCCGTAGCAAGCTGTGGACAGTTGACCCTCAAATGTCCAACCTGATGACAATGATAACAAATCCTCAAATCCCGAACCGACGCTGACTGCCGACAATCCCTCGCATAGTGCCCTTCCTTTCCGCACTTGCGGCATGCACCCCCTGACCTACAAACTCCACTGTGACCCCTCCCACACTTCCCACAAATGTGGCTGCTCAGATCCCCCACTCTAACATCAACGGTCTTGGACCGTTTCGGCGCCGGCTGCGACTGCACCGGAGCCTGCCTCAGCTCACGCAACTACAACTCAATCTCTAACTCACGCCACCTAGCGGCCTCCTGCAACTCCAACAAGGTCTCGCACCTCTGCGCTGACACAAACTGTCTGATGTCCCTCTTGAGGATGCTCAGATATCGAGACATCTAAGCCTGCTCCGAAGCGAACTCTGGGAAAAACATCGCCCTCTCAGTGAACATCCTGGTGATCTCAGTCACCGACTCCGAACCCTGCTTTAGCTCAAGGAACTCCTGATCCAATCTCTCCCTCTCAACTTGCGGAACATAACGAGTGCTGAACATTTCTCTGAACTGATCCCATGAAACCGCAGCCCTCTGCGCATCCGAATATGACCCCGTGGTCAATCTCCACCAATCCTTCGCCCCGAGCCTCAACAGGTTCAGAGCACACCTCACCCTCTGATCAGCAGGGCATGAACACGTGAAGAAACACCCCTCCACGTCTGATACCCATCTCATAGAGACGATCGGGTCCTGAACTCCATCGAAGGTGGGAGGCTTCATATTGTCGAAGTCCCGATACTAAAAGCCCCGACCAGCTCCTCCCCCTGCCGCCGCTACAGCCGCTATAGCCGCCGCGACAGCCGTCTCTGTGAGATCCGCATAGCGCTCATCAAAATACTCAACCATGGCGGTCTTGATCGACCCAAACAGCTCAGGCAACTTAGCCCAGAACAACTCAGTAATCTCATCACGCAGGATCTCACGAATCCTCGCATCCAACTCACACGTGCTCATCTGAGCGATAACCTCGGGCGGTACTGACCCGCCCGGAACTCCTACTCCTGCTCCCGATCCTGATCCGGATCCACTCTCATCATGCCTCAAAATCTCCATACTGAAAAACACCACACAAAAATCTCAGACTCTTCCCACTAACCTGGGATCCAACTCTCTCAACCCAACCGTAGAGATCATGGTTTCCCTGATACGCGTATGGGTCCTGTGCTTTCAGTAGTACGGGCCCATACTACCTTCCACACCTACCCATATTTGTATGAAGTACTACCACAACACCCTAGTGAAAACATGCATAACAGCTCTCAACCCTCACCACTAGAGGAACACTAAAAATCTCCCACAAGGAAACCCTAGGCTACAGGCATCACAAATCAGGCAACATTATCATGAAATCCTGAAGATCCCTAGCCTAACACTAGCATGCTGTTCTATCAAAGCTCAAAAACAAATAACATGCATGGTATGTTGGGGTTACTTACTGGCTCCAGCTGATCGTACCTCCGTGTCCTCCTTTACTCATTTTGACAACCATTTTAAACTCTCTTTTGAAAATCTCCTCGATTTGAGACTGGAGTCACACAAGTGTTTCTCCAATTCACTCAAACCAAGGCTCTGATACCAACTTGTAACGACCGAAAAATACAACCAATTTGAAATTTTTCAAAAATAGCTCGATTCCATTAAATCTTTACAAAAAGGGTTTCAATACAAAACATTTAACGTATTCCTAGGATCACATTACTACAAAATCATGAGGAGCGGTACGATCATGCCTTCGCCTTGCCACGGTCTCCTGAAGAACCTGAAAAACATAAAACCACAACTGTAAGCCCGAAAGCTTAGTGAGATATCCCCAAAATACCAACCACATATACCATACATGCATAACATGCCACAACATATCTGATCACAGAACAGCCATGCACCTCGGGTCTACTGTGTGACTGGTCCGCCGCACCGGCCTACAGTCCACCAGGTCCACCCTCTGAGTCTAGCCATAAACCTCGATTCTACAGTGTGATTGGTCCGCCCGCACCGGGCCTTCAATCCACCTGGTCCACTCTCTGAGTCTACAGTATGACTGGTCCACCCGCATCGGGCCTTCAGTCGGCCTGGTCCACTCTCCGAGCCTCGGCACGTCTGGTCCGCCCTCTTGGGGCCTACAGTCTATCCGGACCGCTCGCTGGGCCTTCGGAACAACCGGTCCGCCCTGGGTATCTTGGCCTACAGCACAAAGCAGGACCCGCCTCAACCCAACTCCAGTCCAAACAACCATGTGCACATATACATACAATCATATAGCAATTCACAGTCAACAAGCAGATCAAACAGATCACAGAACATATCATCATCCTAACCAGCATACCGACCTAACATGTCACTAGCATAGCATCTCCCTATCTCTCAAAATACTGACCTCAATCAGGTCTCTAACATATACCATCCTAGCTCTCAGGAGGCAAACATATCAAAGCAGTAACATAACAACAACTACCCGGATCTCAATCCGATAAGGGCCGGCCTTGGTGCCTTAGACCCTGTTGATATAGTGAGGATAACTCACCTTGATACTGCCCACTGAACAGATAACCCAAGCTGCTCAGACCACTGACACGAACTCCTCCACTGAACAACAACAAAGCACTGAACTCAAAACAATAACCAACAAATACCAAAATGCCCCTAGAAACCACTGGTCAACCCTTGGTCAAAGACAAGGTCAAAGTCAACCCCTGACTGACTCTACTCGCCGAGTCAAACCGATGACTCGCCGAGTACCCAAGATCAGAACTTCCCTCAATCCGCGACCTAACTCGCCGAGTCACCCCGAGACACGCCGAGTCCAACAACTCTGAGTCCACTCGCTTACAACTCACCGAGTCATCCCTTGACTCGCCGGTTCTCGACTCAACTAGAAAATATTGGGACTCTTCGACAAGACTCGCCGAGTCCAAGAACAGACTCGCCGAGTCTAAGGCTATCTTTAACCTACTCGCCGAGTTGTTCATACAACTCGTCGAGTTCCAGGCCTTCTTCATTCAACTCGCCGAGTTGTTATTCCAACTCGTCGAGTTCTAGCTCATCTTCAAGCAACTTGTCGAGTCCACCCATGTGACTCGCCGAGTACCACCGGTCTGAATCCATACAGAAGCACTCCAGGCCATGCAATTGATCCAAAACATAGATCTAGCCTCCTACAACCCATTCATCACGTAAAGTGGCAAACTTTACGTGAATCCAAAGAGATCTATGCATTTTGCACATTAGGGCTAGGGTTTGGGACATGATAGCTTCACCCAACACTCAACACAGGGATTTAATGCACATTTGGACCATCACCACTCCAGATCTGAGGTAGCAACCTCAAATCTAACTTCCAAACTCCACAACATACCAAGATAAGCTCCCCACAAACCCCAAAATGATGAATCCATAAGAGTAACAGCCCAAGGACGAGATATTACCTCAAGAGAACGCCCCAACTGCAATGGAACTCGAATCCAAGCAAAGCCCCTTGCTCCAAGCTTCCTACCATTCAATATTTCCTCAACAATTGCTTCTCCAAGCTCCCAAATGCAACTTGATCCTCTAACATACGAAGTTTAGGGTTTCTGGACTTGAGGGTGAGTAAAGAGGCTGGGGGAATAGATGTTATGTTCTTTAAATAGGGCTCAACCCCGAGAATTAGGGTTTTCTCCACTCAGTGCCTATTCGCCGAGTCCATCTCACTGACTCGCCGAGTCGGCTAGTTAACACGCGACCAAGTCGCGACTCTACTCGCCGAGTCCACCCATGAACTCGCCAAGTCGCTCCTTCCCAATTTACGATTTTAGCCCTTCAACTCTACTCTTGGTATTTCGGGATGTTACACTATTGTCTTCTGGAGTATCTGTAGTGTCTTTCGCTTCGGTTTCCCTATGACTAAGAGAGGTCGGTCAACAGCGCGCGGTACCCTTCTCTTGGGTACTTCGGAAGGTTTGAGATAAGAGGGACGACTGACTGATTGCATTAGGTTTAATTATTTGTGTTATGTTTTAGGTTCGGAAGAACCTTTATTTGCCGACATGGCTATGGAGATAGTTATTTTTACACAGCACTAGGAATGTACACATGGTTTCACTACATCAAACCATGATCGATGGAGTCGTCGAAGTTGGCATACCTCGACATGATATAAAATGAAGATCGATAGAGTCATGCGCCGAACAGGCACACAAGTTCTAGGCATCTCAGGTTTCGTCCTATGTATCAATGTCGCGGATACTTGGACCGATAGAGTCGACGCGGAACTATAGAGAGTCCTAAGTGTTTCTGAATAGAGTACCTTTTTCATGAATGGATTCTCACGAGGCATTTTTATAATCGCCTAACATATACTAGTCATGTATAATTAAGGTGGGGAGGACTGTTGAATGAGTGACTCCGCCCTAAATCCACAACCAAACGAGGAACAGGAAATGAGGCGACATTCACTCACTCTAGGTCTATCCATCTTAACTATACATGGCCGTAACGTATATGTTTAGCCATTATAGTATTACCTGATGAATTTTAAATTTTATAACAGTGCTGTGACTTTCGCCTTATTGGGGAAGTATTGACGTTTGGATTAGCCTTTTAATGTTTTCAGTTTAGTTATCTGAGTTCGAGAGATGTACCCAAATCTTCCGGGTTCCTTGATGCTTCTCCCTAAGAAGAAGAGTTAGGCTCCTCTTGTGTCCTTGTTGTTTCCTTCAGTTGGGCAATGTCTTTTGAAGTGTCCAATCTCACCACATAGTCGGCAAACTGGATTGGCTGTCACATTGGTGATTGATGCAATACGCTCCACCGGAGTTCTGCATACGCAAGCAGTATGCCCCTTCATGTTGCACCTAGCACATAAAAGTTCCCGGCATATACCATGATGATTGTAGCTACACTTGCCGCACTAGGGAAGGTTTCCTATGTATGGTCGTCTTGAAGTCAGGAGGGAAGGATTGACAGGGGTATTGACTGCCTCAGCTCGTTGCCCTTCGGAAGGTCCTTGAGCCGAGGTACCTCCCTCCTCGATCTTGAGTTTTCTCTTTAGTGGATTCGATTGAGGTTCTTGGGTGGCTGGGTATGCAGGGGTTGGTTGTTGCTGTCCATTTCTAGGATCGGAAATCCCGATAAGGCTCTCGCTAACATTGGCGTTGTTAGCATTCAGGAGAGCCATGACAGCTGCTACGGCTGCCAAGACTGCAGCTTGGAACGTAGCTTCATTGAATAAGAGAGTAGGTTTCTTGCTTGTGGACTGGTTGCGTTTCTTTGGAGGCATGGTTTTTCCTACATGGAAAGGAATACAAGATAATAAGAGACGATGGCTAACCCTGTACATAGCTGTCCTGACTGTATTAGGCATAAATTTTTCCCGTGCCTCAGGTACTGGTTGTCTGAGTGTCGACCTACATCCCTATGATGTAGTCCTGGTAATCAAGGTGGGAGTATGATTATCGGAAAAAGGCCATAAGATGCGAGTCGTTCCTACTAAGTTACCTTTATACTGGAAAAGGTTTCACTCTCCGGCCTAGAAAGATTTGAGAACAGTTCGGAACGAAACCGCGGAAAGAGAGGCTTATGAAGGCTTATGGCTAAATATTCACAATAGAGGTGTGGGGATCCGCTCTAATCGTGTAACTGGAAACGGGAAACGATGATTTACCTAACACATAGTGTGAGTAGTGTAACCACTAACTCACTAAATTGTATTATTTTAAGGGTGTATTAGCGTGACGAACATGAGGGTAAGACACTTCTTGGGTTCCATGTACTGGCTCCCTCTGTCTGCCTCGTATCTTTGATTGGAATCAGCATTGGTTTCCTTCAGGTAGTTACCTAGGGTTCTCTCCTCATATGGACATATTGAATCTCTACTCCGCCTTACTTCCGAATTCCGACTCTGGGTGTCATCACTTGATGATGGATGACTGGAAAGCTTGGAAGTTTAGGAGAATTTCTCACCAATGTCCCTAAAAGATATAGGTACTTGGTGAATTCAATAGTCTCAACCCAGTTCATTTATTTCCGAACGAAAATCTTCTCAGTGAACCTCTCCTGGGTCTGCATCAACTGTTCTGTCAAGCACTGAAGTGGATAGGGTTGTCTACAGGGTTCGTGCGAGAATGGAAATGTCTAAAGAATCCTAGAAGATTATTAACATTTCACTGGATGATTCATATCGAGTCCTGCTACGATTACACAGGGTATACAAATCATACATAGCTTAGATCCGATAGGCCTTCGAATATGTGATACTACTCTATATCCACATCCAAACAAGGAAAAGGAAGTAGAGCGAAACTACACATTCTTAGCCTATGGGATCCTTATTATATATAACCTTGGGAGTACACTCTCTGTAATTGTAGGTATATCAATAAGGATCTTTTTAGTTCTTCACACAAGGTTAGTTATGGATCCTAAAATACCCCTATGGTATTTTAATTTCTTGTTGGTTTTCTTATCTTCTGAATGTAGTTTTGGGACTAGTGTGAATCTTTTAGTGTTCCAAAATACTCCTATAGTATTTTGACTTCATGTTTCACTCTAGCATTCCTAGTTGGTAAGTTTCAGACCTGTTGCACACCACTATCACCCCCAAGCACATGTTCATCGCATCTCGAATAAATGTAGTTGATCAGGTTACATTTATTCCAGCTTACGATTACATAATTGCCGAGGTTTGACGGCAATGCTCAACATCCGAAGACTTTTATTATTGTTCTTCTTGTGATACTTTTGTTCGACTGTTTAGGTTCTGGATGATATTATACTTTGGTAAAATATGGTTATATTTTAAAGTATAATTCTTGGTCAGAGTGTTTTATCCCTTTTTTATTTATAGGTTGTATATCTTTTATGTATTAATATACTAAGCTCACTATAAACAATGCTCTGATACCAATCTGTCACACCCCAAAACCGGAACGGCGGAAACGTTCTGGGGTGGATGACGTCATGTCAAGTATCACAACACATGTATTATAGTAATCAAAGTACAACAACCATTGCATTAATAGTAATAATTTTACATGGTTTACATAACAATACATCAAAGTAATACAAGTAAATATAATAAGTACAGCATGGTACTAAGCTATCTTCATCAACAGCTCCGGGGATATACCTGTCTAAAACTGACCTGAGAATACAAGTCATTTGAAAAGAGAGTATCAACATTTTTACAAATGATGGTGAGTTCATAAGTATTTAGTGTCATTTTATCCAAATAACTTTAATAAAAGTGGTAGTTTTACAGTGTCCATTACATTAGTGTCTTTTCCAGAAAATCCTATATTTTCTTTAATAAAAGCAGTCTTCTACCAAGATTGGACGGGGTTATGTGGTAAAAAGTAGTTTTCCCTTAATCGCTATCATTATCAAAATACAAAATTTGATTATTAAAGAAAGCAAGAGAAATCAGGGAAAATAACATATGCGTCAGTAGTGAAGACTGCTGACTAATGCAAAAGGACTCACAGATTCCATGAGAGTATCGAACAAACGAGACGCCTGGCTCAGTCTAACAAAGGGAGCCACAGACCCCAGACGGTACCAAATGAAAGGTACGACTAGCAAGATCTAAAAACAGAGACTACAGACCCCGGACAATATCAAATGAAAGATACAGTTAGCAAGGTCTAAAACAAGGAATACAGACCCTAGACAGTATCAAATGAAAGATATAGTTAGCAAGGTCTAAAAACAGTGTGACTTTGAGAGTGGGTTTTCAGCATAAAGTGTAAGGTACGGTGTAACATACAGTGTGAAATATCATTACCTTAAGGCCATGAATTATAAGGTAACCTGCGATACTCGTAACCATACAATCGACACTAGAGTACCTGACGCCCTACAAGCGTCAATATAAAATATGACATTTGTCACCCCTTGGCTTGGTAGGCCGTGGACTGTAGCTAGCAGTCAGGGTGCGGGGGTGTCAATCCCGTATAGATCTATACACACAATATCCACTCTCCCTACAGGAGACTCTGGTTACCAACTAGACGACGGAGAAGGTCGTGTCCCGAAGATGCATCCCAAATAGTGGGTAGTGGGTTTCCAATATAAGTGCTGAACTAGAGGTAGAGACCCATAACTGAACTGACTAGAGTAAACCTATATGTCTATGCTTGTGTACATAATATATAACTAATGATCAAATGACCTTCGGACGGACATTCGATCCCACCAGACCACATCTCAACGAAGAAAAGAAAATAGGGCGGGCAAGCCTTCCTAAGTCCTTCAATCATTATTTATATGCATCTATACAAGCACAGGCATACATCTAACTACGTCTGAGTGTGCAACAAGTGGAAGCATATCGTGAAATATAACCAAATCGTGTAGAATAACCGAATCGTGAGGTATAAGTGTACAGTCTGGAATAACCGACTTGTGAAGTATAAGCGTACAGTGTGGAATATCCGAGTGGTGAAGTATAAGTGTACAGTGTGGAATAATCGAATCGTGAAGTATAAGTGTACAGTGTGGAATAACCGACTTGTGAAGTATAAGCGTACAGTGTGGAATATCCGAGTCGTGAAGTATAAGTGTACAGTGTGGAATAATCGAATCGTGAAGTATAAGTGTACAGTGTGGAATAACCGACTTGTGAAGTATAAGCGTATAGTGTGGAATATCCGAGTCGTGAAGTATAAGTGTATAGTGTGGAATAATCGAATCGTGAAGTATAAGTGTTACCAAATATAAGTATATCACGAAGTGGAAGCGTTATCGAGTAGGAGTTTAAACTAGGTAAAAACGAAGTAGTGGTATCTAACAAGTATAAGTAAAAGTATACGACATGAAAGAGAACTTTGATGAAAACCTTGGAAAAACCTTTATCCTTAAGGAAATTACAACCTGGTATTCTTCGGTAAAATAAGTTCGTAAACCTGTAGAATTTCTTTGGAAACCTTTCATAAACCAGTTTAAAATAAACTTTGATAAAACAGTATAAGTAAGAGCTTGAACAAGTGAAAACATTTTAGAAAACCATTTATAGTATCCTACTCGGTAAAACAGTTTATAGTGTGGTAAATCCTTGTGCATGCGGGTTATCAATCACATGCGATGGATATGATAACTGGCATGTTTAACTTGTATTCCCCCCTATAAAACATGTAAAAAAGCATTTAAAAGGTTCATTCAGGGGTATGAACTCACCTGATGTAAGTGGATCCGACGCAGGTGCCGGTTGGGTGCTCGGTGTCAAGTAAATACTTGGACACACTTAGTGACCTATTTAACATATGATAACATGTGTTCACATACAATTAGTACATTTAATACTAATTAAAAAAGTATACGCACTCTAAGGAGCGGAAAACACTTTGGTTAAGTGTTTGGGGTGTCCCGGGTAACATTTAAGGGCTTGAATGACTTAGGAATGGAGTTTACTCTCCAAGAGTAAACTCTCCATATGGTGTTTACGGCCCTGGGACAACTCCCCATGAGTTTACGGCCATAAACTCATGGTCACGGGCTCTAGGATGTTTAAAGGCCTTATATTGAACGTGGAATTTTGCTAGGTCCAAATCTAAAATGTATGAATGGATTTAAGGCACTTAAATGGACCAAATGGGAGTTTACGGCCCTAACCAAGGGAGCTTATGGCCGTAAGCTCCCAAGGACATCTTTCTTGGGTGTTTTAAGGGCTTAAGTGATGGAGAATAAATCCTATGCATTTTTCCAAGTCCAATGGGGAGTTTAGGGCACCATTTAACCCCTTTATAGGAGTTTACAACCCATGTACCCTTTCATAAGGGGTTTATGGTTGTGAACTCCTTATGGAGTTGTTTTAATTGAGTTTAAGGTCCCTAACTTGTTGGTGGTTGATTCTTGAATTTATTCTAAGGCCATTGGTGTGTTTAAGTGGCTTTTAAACACTCAAATATGAGTTTACTCCCCATGAAGAGGAGTTTATGGCCCAATCATGTTCTTGGGCAGTAAACTCATGTTTACTCTTCAAAAACTCGTTTCAAGGTGTTCTAAGTCCGAATATGTAAGCCTAAAAGTCATATCTAAGCCTTAGGGGCAATTTGGAGGGGTTTTGGGGCTTAAAAACCCCATTAAATGGTGTTCACGGCCCAAGAGTGTTCTTGGGCCATAAACACATGATTTTGTCCCTATTTTATGTTTTAAACTCGAATTTTCAGGCTAGATAAGTTATACAACGAGTTAGGATAGTTTACCTACTCGTTTGGGGCTTGAAACGGACGATTTTTGGCTCAAATTTAAGTTGTAGAGAGAGAGAGAGAGTGGGGAGAGTGTATAAACTCTCTAATGGAATCCGCTTACCCTTATATAGGGGTTGGATTTGGGGCTCAGTGTAAATCTACCCGATACTGCCGCCAAACGGGGCTTTTGGTCGCACCCTATTTAGTGGTCGTAATAAAATTTAACTTTTTCCAAAAGAAGGTGGAAATGTAATTTACCTGCTTTACTTTATTTTATTACGACGAATAACGACATAGAATATAAATAAATAAAACATTTATTTATTTGACGACCTCTTATTAACGGAACTTTCATACAGTGGAATCTTCCGTCAACGGAAACGGGGTAATGTAACAGAATAAACTTGGGTTGTCACACCTTCAAACGTATCTTCGGATTTGGATGATGAACTCATAGAGAACATTTACACTAGAACCGATTCAAGGATTATCTCTCTCCCATCCACAGTCTAGGGGGAACCTTCTCAGGTTCCGGAGGAACTTCCGTCAGCAATCCAGAGGAAACCTCTCCAAACTACTCAAGAGAATTCCATTATCGTTCCAATAAGTCAAGATGATTTCGCATGATGCTCTCAAATCCAGGGGAACTGCCATCTCCAACCAAAGAAATTTCTGATATTGAATACATTCCCTCTACCGTAGCCGCTGATCATCTGATGCCTCGTCTACACGTATGGATGAAGGACCACCCT
Organism: Lactuca serriola; assembly: GCF_051521515.1. Lineage (NCBI taxonomy): Eukaryota > Viridiplantae > Streptophyta > Magnoliopsida > Asterales > Asteraceae > Lactuca > Lactuca serriola. The sequence goes on along the minus strand of NC_136410.1, from coordinate 307,851,511 downwards.
CCAGGTCAAATTATTGGCAACCCATCCGCAGGTATCCAGACTCGATCTTCTAAGGACTTATCTAATCATTGTCACTATGCAACATTTATGTCCTCTGTTGAGCCTCGATCGATCAAAGAAGCATTATTGGAACCTGATTGGATTTCTGTAATGTAAGAAGAACTGGAAGAATTCAACAGGAACAAGGTATGGCAACTCGTTCCCATACCGCAAGGTCACACTATTGTTGGTACAAGATGGGTGTTCAAGAACAAGTTAGATGAATCTGGTGCGGTCATCAGAAATAAAGCAAGACTAGTTGCAAAGAGGTACAGTCAGCTTGAAGGTGTTGACTACGTTGAAACATATGCTCCGGTGGCACGAATGGAAGCCATCTGAATCTTCTTAGCATATGCCGCCCACAAAAGCATCAAGGTACACCAAATGGACGTTAAGAGTGTTTTTCTCAATGGGGAATTAAAAGAAGAGGTTTATCTTCAGCAACCTCCCGGCTTTGAAAGTATTGAATTCCCTGACCATTGCTATAAGCTTGAAAAGGCAGTCTATGGTCTAAAGCAAGCCCCAAGAGCTTGGTATGAGACACCTTATGAATTTCTAGTCTCTTCAGGTTACAAAAGAGGAGTGATTGATCCCACTTTAGGTGGATGATATCATCTTCGGATTGACTGATCAAGGAATGGTGGATGAATTTGCTAAGCTCATGACCAACAAATTTCAAATGAGCATGAATAGAGAGATTACTTTCTTTCTAGGTCTTCAGGTCAAAAAAATCCAGCAAGGGATATTCATTCATCAAGAAAAATACACCATCGAACTATTGAAGAAATATTCTATGGACAATTGTTCCTCGGCTAAGGTCCCCATGGCCTTCAGTTATAAGATCTCCGATGATCCCTCTGACGAATCTGTGGATCACAAGACTTATAGAGGTATCATTGGCTCTCTAATGTACCTCACCACAAGCCGACCATACATTGTATTTGCAACTGGTGTATGTGCAAGGTATCAGGCTGACCCAAAAGTGTCACATATGACCGCAGCCAAACAAATTCTCCGGTACCTGAAAGGAAGCAAATCTCTTGGTCTATGGTATCCCACAGGAAATGATTTTAGTCTTCAAGCATTTACAGATGCGGATCATGCCGGATGCAAACTTGATCGAAAGAGTACCTCCGGTGGATGTCAATTTCTGGGAGGAAGACTTTTCAGTTGGTCCTCAAGAAAACAAAGTTGTGTTTCATTGTCTACCGCAGAAGCCGAATATGTGGACGCAGCCAGCTGTTGCTCTCAATTCCTATGGATGAAGACGTAACTATTAGACTACGGATATAGAATGCTGCGGATACCAATCTACTGTGACGCAACCATATATTATATTTATCTTTCACCGGTCCTTCTTGTTTGTTATTACTAACTTATTGTACAAGCCCTCTTCTCAGTTTCTTCCACTGTAGTCATCCGCAATGACAAAGGATCCATCCGCAATAATGTGTCCATCCGCAGTCATATTAATTGATTTTCAGACTGTTCATTCTTTTGAAAAAAAAAACATGGTGTGCTATTTAATGACCCTTCTTAAATAAAACATTAAATAAAAACATTCCTTGAGAAACCGTCTCATTCTTTTTTCTTCTAAACCTCGTGTCAGACCTATTTTAGGTATGATGACAAAAAGAAAGATTTTCTAAATCAAATCCTTTAATATGTCTTTTCCTATTACCCCAAAACGTCACATCCGTTACAACTTCCCCTTTACCCAACGGATTAATCTCTCCCCCACCACACGTTCGCCAGACGGTATCAAATCTGACATTTCACTAAATGCAAACCCTTTTTGGTAAACCCTAAATTCAGATTTAATCCCTCTTTTATCAATTTGTGACTGAGATTAAAGACCCTAATTCAAAAGATAAACCTAAACGTTTTTACCCAAATTCACTTAGGTCAAAAAAGTTTCCTGCTCCCTTAAGCCACTATAAAACCCCTTTATTCTCCACAAAGAAAAGTTTACGCTCTCTAAACCTTAAACCTTCTCTTGTATTCTACTTGCATTCTTCAAAGCTTTCTCAAACACTTAACAATGGTGAAATCCAATGTATCAAAGAAACAATCCAAGGCTTCTGTATTAGTGAACCCTACTGGTTCAGACTCTCCCACAATTGCTTCAATCAATTTCAGGGCTGTCTTTGAAGAACACCCTTTCAACAATGCTCCCACGAAACTAATGATCAAGTTCCTGAAGAATCATCCTCTGTTTGGTCCATTCGATGCTTTCATAGATGTTGTCCCAATCTCAACCCTCTTCAAATGGGCCTTTTCCGCCTATCTCCCACTCGATAACCCACAAGAAGTTCATCTTAACCTAATTAGTGATTCTTTGGTTATTCTGTCCAAAGAAAAGTTTCTTACTGCCATTAATCTTTTAGTTCATCCCTCCATCAAAATTTTCACCTCATCCATGGCAGACATCACTTCGGCACTCTACCAAATGGGATATCAAAAAAAGATCAAAGGAATCTGTGAATTCAAGAAGAACCAGTTGCCTGCGGTCTGGCAATTCATGTGCCACTTCGTCATCCGCAGTCTATCCAACAGAACCGGAGTCACGGATAATATGGGACTCAAACTGTTAGAGCTAGTGTGGAGCATCTTCACAGGACACGATGTGAACTACGGGCATATTCTTTGGGATGACTTTCTTCAATACATTCCCAAGGAGAGCCCAAGGGAGAACCCAACCGAACTCACTTTCACAAGATTTTGGTCCCTCTGCATTTCAGACCTTCATGCGGACGCAGGGATCGACATGGGCAATGACATAAACTTCTTTGTCACCAAGGATCTCAAAAGGTACAATCCTTCCTCTGATCAATCAATTTTTGGTCCAATCCGAAGACTTCCTACCCACATTCTTTCTACCCTCGGTCTTGAGACTGCTGATGTCTCAGACCACATTGAGGCTACAGAAGGTATTGACCCATACCTTCCTACCCCGCATCTTCCAAATCCATCCTCAATCGTTAACCCTGAAGGCACCGCAGTCCCTTCCTCCACAACTCTCTCTAATATTTCTCAAACCCAATGACGAAAGCATAAAGTTTCAGCTCTTCATGGCACCCGCAACACACAGAAACAAGGAACTCCTAAAAAGGATGCTTCCAAACCTTCCAAGCCTTCCAAGAAAAGGAAAACACCACCAATAGTTATTATTGTCGAACCTAGCCAACATGACCCCAGCAGTGATTCAGACGAGGATAATCAACCCATTTCAATCCTCAAGAAATGCAAAAATGATCCCTCTAGCCATATGATTGACCGGACTGATACCTCAGCCTCTCAACAGGCTCCGGTAGTCCTTGGGATGCATGCACGTCCATTTGAAACTACCATCTTCTACCTCTAAAACTCATAAAGTTAGTCTGATTCACAACAACGAGGAGACTCCCCCTGTTCAATCCCAAGAGGATAATACAGGTTCTCGCCCTAAAGTCTCCAGGGCTTCCCGACTGCATTTCTTTTCTCCTGAGGAGTTGAACTTCATCCTCTTGAATGTAACCCATACACTGCAAACACCTTCCCAACCGCAGGGCACTTCTTCCGCCTATGCCAGAACTGAGCCGAGGCCAAACTTGACCACGGGTCAAGGAGACCAAGGAAGCTCAGAAAATCCTACTCTACTTACATCTATAACATGTGGTTTAGGCACGGTGAGCACAATTGTGCAAGGATCCGTGGACCCGAGGGACACCTCGATGCGATATAAAGGATTTGACGGTGAAGACTCCGATGATTCTTGGTTGAATTACAATCTGGTAACAGAAGCCGAGATTCAGAAATATGCCGCTTTTTGTAGGGCATTCCAAGCACGCAAGGATTAACAAATCAAGCAATAGCAGCAGAAGGAACAAGAAATCCAAGCTGTGACTAAGTATTAGGAAGATGCAATTAACAATGCCCATACTATAACTACCATTCTGAAAGTTGAAGACTAGATGTCTGAAATGGTCGAAACCTTCCACAAAGCTCAGGAAGCAACTGCTGATGAACATGCTTCCAAAGTCCCTCCCACTCCCACTGTCCAAGGATCACAAGAAGAAGGACCTGAAATAGAAGTGAGCTCTGCTCCCACCTTTAGATTTGATGATGCTGATCTTCAAGAAGTAAACAAACCCTCTCCTTCTGATGATGATCTTATGATGTTCAACGAAGAAGAAGAATCCAGTGGCTCTCATCATTCAACTTCTAAGCCCAAAGAGAAGAAGAAAAAGAAGAAGAATGCTATCACAAGGAAAGAATTTTTAAGTTTACAAGCTAAGGTCGATCAAATCCTTGTTGTGGTCAAGCCAACTCATCTGCAACCAGAAGATATCCCTGGACCGTAGTCTTTGATGGAACGGATTGAACGCCTGGAAACACGTGAAAGATTGGCTGCTGAGTGTATCACACTCAAGGTTGAAATGGGAATATGATTCCTTGACAATAATCGACAAGCAGATCACAAAGAATTCACGGCTGCCGCGGAATGCCTCATCTCTGAGGTAACTGTAATTAAAAAAGATATTCAAGCACCCGTTGCGGATCAAGCCTCCCACTCTGAAAAGCTAATTACTGAGACTCATACTGCCTATGAGTCCGAAATCTCAGTCCTTCAAACTATAATCAACCTCCTGCAGAGATCCTTATCCACAAATTTCCATGGTCCCGAAATTCTTCATCTCACCAAGGAAATTCACAGACTGCTCTTCAACCCCACCATCCCCAACAATCAACAACTGGCTGAAGCTCTTAAAGCTCAATTCCAAGAAGTTTTTGCCAAAGTTGATGGCCATCGACAATGGCTTGAGGAGGCTCCAGGTCTGAACTCCTTAAGAGGGGGAAGTGAAGAAGAAGTCCATCACTCCATCTCACAACATCAAACTGTTGGGTTTTGAGCATTCTAACACTCCTAAGTGTACATGCAACCCTAAATACCTTGGATCTATGTTTTCTCTATTATACATGCAAATAAGAACTTCCAAGGTATAATCCTAATCTAGCATACAAAACAATGAGTGTAACAAGATAGAATACATACCTCTTTGATGTAGAAAGTCTTCATGAAGCTTGAGTGCCTAGCCCCAATAGTGTAGAAGCCTCAAATGGAATCACAATCACCAAAACACTTAGAATAACTTGAGAGAATTCTACAACTCAAGAAATCGGCTAGCCCTTTTTTTTCACACTCTAGTGACCGATTTTGGTCAAGAATAAGATGCTTATATAGTTAGGGTTACACCATGTAAACCCTAATTGATATGGCCTTTCATTTCCATGATCCATGGGTACAAATACACCATGGAGCATCCATGGACCATCCTATGGGTTTTAGCCCAACTTGATTATCCATGGAGCATTAGCCCACTATACAAGTATGGATGATTTACACAATCAACCCATATATTTAATTAGTCTTCTTTTGATCACTTAATTAATCCTAGATTAATTCTTGATCAATACTAATTAAATAATCTTATTATTCTTATTATTAATATACTAGAACTTATAATATATTAATAACCATAAGTGTCTTGTTTCTCTCATTATAGTCTATCCAAGTGCATGATGGTATGCAACCCAAATGGACCATGCTGGGTCGGGTCAAGTCTTACCAATTATAGTTATGGACTTAGACATTAATCCAACAGTCTCCCACTTGGATAAGTCTAAAACTATTATTGCGTATGACTTCAGGAACCAACTGGAAAACGTAGCTCTCAAAAGCTTCTGTCGAACTTTGACCTTGTAGATGAACTCTGACCTTTGTCAATGACTTGTCCATTAGATAAGGGATCATATATTCCTCCATTATAGATATCGTATGGACTGAGACATGGATTATAATCATTCTCTCTGTCCATTTGTTGTTTCCCGATTTTTGATTTATGACGACTGACTAATTGAACAAATCAAATCAGTCCTGGCTCGGCCGAGCACTTCCATTTGTCATCATCAAATCATCGAGGGGCCCACATATATCGCTTTTATCCCGAAGGTAAAAGGAACGGATAAACTTCGACTCATATGGCTTGTTCTACTACTTGTTGAATCATACACAAATGCACGCTTTATAGCACCGAGTTACCAAATGCGTTTTCGTGCAATCAATGTACTATCAACTCATAGTAACAACTCATATCTCTAGGTTTGAAGAATATAAGATATTATCGTCTCATGATCACTCGTGATAAAATCCATGAAGTGATTCCAATGAGCGCGGGTTGAATCCAATACTCAGAACTTATGAGCACTCATGAGTGTTGTAGCCCTTTGTCCAACACCTTAGACCTCTACAAGCCAACCCATGACAGTCTTCATTCATATCTACTTCCAACATATGACCGACTATGGATGGTTTGAATAACTTAGTCATTCCGGAAGAATAACCTAGTTTATTCGGGAAGTCAAAACATGCAAAATGAAACACAATAATAATTGAATCCAATATGGTATCAACCCTTTGAACATAAATAAAACACCTTTTATTTATCACCATATGATTACACATTATTCATTGTATACTGTTTCAGCTATCAACTTTATTCTTGAATTTAAAACAATAGTTTTCCCATGCTCCAAGCATGCACACTATGTTTTCTAAACACTAGTCATGTCATACACCAAGTATGCATACTATGTTTGTCTATGATCTTTACTTTGTGAACTAGATCAATTGAACATAACTTCAATGATTCTCTTTTCACACTCCCAAATCCTTACTGCAAATGCAAGAATTCCAAATTCATGCTATTTGCTGAAATCTGTTAGATTCTAAACTTATATGCATTGATCCTCTTGTAATGATTATGTAAAAAGTCATAAAGACTTGACAACAACCATTACAGAGTATTCCAAAGGAGATCAGCTCCTTGGAAACATCCTTCTTGCATTAAGTTTCCTAATCTTAAACAGACTGAAAATTCTAACTTTGAAACATTGCAGATTCCATTTTGACTATCACTTCTGAACAAGAGTTGCCTCCTTACAGACTATGTCAATATGGTCCTTCCATAATTATCACTATACTTCCAACTTTCCTTGAGCAACCAATCTTTGGTAAACCTTAGATTGTCCTCGACAATTGTTTAATCCTTTTAGTCATATCCAGTTCTAAACCTTTTCCCTTCTTAATGCCCCAGGCATCTGGAAAATTTTAGAATGGATGAATATAGCACATGTAATCGATCCTATATCCGAAGCATATGGGACACGATTCATGATGTATCACATAAAGACTAAACCAGTCTTTTGCTATAATATGTCCATTTCAATTTGCCAAGTTCTCATAATTCAGATTATGAAAAGGGTTGCCGTAATCATAATCGAATTTTAGAACGCAAATAATGGACCCATATACAGAATTTCCTTATGTTGAGCCATTCCAACATGAAATTCATATATATATATATATATATATATATATATATATATATATATATATATATCCTTGACTAAATGATTAAAACCTCACGATCTAAGCTTATAGATTTGAGATGAAGTATAATTTCCTCTCCCTTAATTATAGCAAAACAACTTTTCCCAATTGAAACCTTTTGTTTTCTATAATTAACATTGCTAACTTGCAATACTTATCATAATTATCATGCTCCCACTAACATGATGATTATTAGCATAACACTTATGCTCCCACTAGCTTTGACATGTACTCAGAAATCAGTTGGACTTCTAGAAATCAATACTTCATTGACTTTCTTACCAAAGTTTAGATTTCTGATACTAGATTGTTTTGATACACCTTCCCTTAGATAGCACACTTGTGTGTCTAAACAATTATGAAGAGGGATGCCGTAATCATAATGGTTAGACCTTTTTTCCACTTCTCACAAGTCCAGGTTAGTGTGCCGGTAAACCACACACGCTCCACTAAAGACTTTGAGAATGCAAATATCACAATTGCTATCTAGCTAAAACCTACATAGTGAAAGTGTTTCCTCACCATCATTTTCATGAATCGGAGAGAAACCTTATGACACTTAGATTTAATGGTGTATGTGTTCTTATCCATGTGAATTGTCAAAACCATAGTCACAGGAAAAGGATAATGACAAATATAAACTCATATGGATTGAACTCAATCTTAATTTCTTGCCTCCTGGCAGCTCAAGGGCTTTCCATTGCTTCCAAGTTGTTGTGCAACAAAATGAGCACTCTAAGAACTCATATGGAAAGCCAACTTTAACTGGAATGGGCTCAGAATATGTCAACATGATAGGTTATAAACCTCAAGTCGTGTGCTAGTGAAGAACTTCAGGTTCTCTTCTTGATTACTTCTTGAGACTTTCAAGACCTTTAAGACTCCCACTGTCCTCTTGACCTATAAGACTCCCTTGTCAAATATCCAAGAGATAGTGTGGATTCTAATCAAGACAAACACTTCACACAATTGGCCTAAGTTGGTCTTTGTTTTATCCAAAACATCACAACTTACCAATTTCAAATGTACAAGAGTAGAAAACTTTTACTCTTACATTTGACAAGTGTTTTAAACCTTCTTTTGAGACATGTCACTCAAGTTACAATCTTGGAGTATGACTCTAAGACTTGTATTGGTACGAAGTATGACTCATCTTCTTGATTTAACCATTTCAACAATTCAAGTTCCTTTTCTTAGTCATTAAAATGCACTAAGATTTTCCTTAGAGAACTAATTTTGATATGGTTTCTTAATCGTTAAGATGATCACAAAACTGATACTAAAGTACTCTCCCATCTTTTCAGATTTGAGAAACTTTTATCCTTCTACCTAATTTGATTCTTCTTATTCGCTCTGCCATACATTGGAACCTTTTCCAATGTCTCAGAATTACACTTAAGCTTGTAAGTATAACCATATTTACTGAGCTTTAGTAAACTATGACGAATAGTCTGATCAATCTTTTGTGGTGGACTAAATCAGTGCACAAGAATGTGTACTCGATCCCTTAGTCCTATACTTGACTCACACATCCATGTGACCAAGTAATTAGTCTTAATTTTCCAATACTTGAAGGTTCTCATTCATAATGCTATACAACTTGCATGATTCCAAGTTCCGGTCCAATTGAAACTTGGGTGATGAGAATCTTTCCTTCTTTGGTAAATCTAGACATTACCACAAATGAAAGAATCAATTTCATATTTCCACTCTTGCTATTAATGGAATCATATAAGCAACAATTTTTCCTCAAATGCCATTGTAAGGATATTTTAAAATAAATAAAATAAAAAAATTTCTATTATTTTAAAACTTTGCGGAAAAACTTATCCTTACAATCCATATGAAAACTTGTTGTTATTTATTCCTAAGCAATATCTCATAACTCCTAAGAAGTAGCTCAAGAATTCGATCTTCAAGCTACGCGATAGAAATCCATCTATGCGATCAGATTCAGCATATTCTTTCTTTAAGTTTCTTCACTTTTCTTTGATTCTTAAAACATCACCATGTGACCCAGTCACATCATGTATCAAGAATCTCAGAATAGAAACTTAGCAGAGTTAGATAGTGAACTTTACCTGAAGTAGTGTCAAAGTTATTGACTTTAACATCCTTAGGTAAATTTGGCAGCTTCGTGACCAATGCCGCTTCCTTTGGCAATATAAACATATGGACCCTTTGATAATGGTACACGAGACTATCACAGACTTAGCTTTTCTCTTTACCATTTGGTCAACCGAGTTGACTATGGCCGATCCCTTTCCACCGGGAAGAGAGAGCTTTACTAGATATCCAATGTCATCATTGTCAATGTCAATAAAGTTTTAGGAAGTTGATCTTAACAAATAGATAAGATCATTAAGGGTCTTGTCATAGTCTGTTTCATAGGTGTTCCAAAAGAACTCACTATGTGACTTAGAAAGTGATTGAACCACCAACTTTCTCAAGACTTTGACACCCAACTCTCCCGGCTTGTCAACATGTGACTACATCTCCAAGATGTGATCACACCTAGACCTTGCCTTGCCAATAGGGCTTGAGTGACCTTAAACTTTACAAGAACTTGTGGGTTGAGGAGAATAATTGGAGGAGGTGAATGAAGTATGATTTCCAAGGGACATCATTTTCATTTAGGAAAGCTTGTTTCAAGAGATTTGGGAAGATCATAAATGTCTAAACTAGACATGATTTTGGGAGATATTCAAGAAAGTTGATTTTTAAAGTCCTTAATATGACACCCAATATGAAATATTAAGGCTAGGACACAACAAACTATTTTATAACTTAGAGGAGGTATGCCATAATCCAAGCTATAAAATATTTGAAGGTAGGTGAATGACGATTCACCAATTTCCACCGAGATAAACGAAATGTATTATTAGGTTTTAATTGGTTTTGAAACTCCTAGATCTTTGAGATTCATTGAACTGTTCAAAGGCATGTTTCAATCTCGAGTGTGCCCTTCAGGTTTTGTGACTGGGATGCCAAGGATCACAAAACAAGGTGTGAAGTAACCATGCAAATTACTTGGTACCCTTAATCGATGTGCGGGTTAACCACACACGCTCCATCGATACTATGATAAACATTAAGTTACCCTTTGCCTACCTTGTTAAATACACGTTAGTGTGCCGGTTAACCACACACGCTCCACTAACCGACTTAAACAAAGTGCAAAGTGTAATTTCATGGATTAGCACCTTATTCACATTTTTCCTAAGTAACTAAGATTGGGTATTATTAATAGTTTAGTTACTTAGTATTTATCATTAATACTTTTAATGAAGGTAGAATTATAGTCCTGTCAAACCCGTTCGGCTAACGACCCTCCACCAGTCAAGCAAGCGGTGGGTGAGAGTGGACACCCATTAAGTTGCCATTTTATAGGCAATAACCTTATACCCACCTTATAGACCGGCTTCGTGAATGAGGCGTACTAGCGGTAAGACTGAATTTACTCTTATACATACATACACACACATATATATATATATATATATATATATATATATATATTATTAACTTATAATATTATAAAGTATAAGGGTTGAATTTTAACTTTTAAAATTTTAAGGGCTGACTTGGAATTAAACTATTCATAAGTGAAAACTTTTCAAATTCCAAAACTTGAGGGCAAGTTTTGAAACTATTCAAAACTAATTAATTCCATAACTTATGTGTTTAAAGTAGTTTTAATCCAAAAACTCTTCAAGTTCCATAACTTGAGGACAAGTTATGGAAGACTTTAAACTAATAAAAGAATTAACTTTTCTTTATTTTTATAACTTATGAAATTAATTAAGGTTACACTTTATTTATTTATTTATTAATGAAGTGACTCTTGAACCTCCATAACTTAAGGACAAGACTCTTCATCTTTTGTAACCATTGCCAACTTTTATGAGTTTTATGAAACTTAAATGTGACTTTTCATATAACTTGAGGACAAGTTACGAAAACACATTTTAGAATCAACTCTTAGATTAATTTGGATTGAAAACACATAATCAATTAACTTTTCTATTAATCTAAGCAACTCATAAGAACAAGATAATTCAAATCAAACTTTTTCATGTAATTAGCCTAATCATTAAACTAATTCAAAACATGAATCTATTGACAATTATCTTTGAAATTGGATTAGCATGAACATTACCACATCAAAAACAAGTTTATAAGTTCAAAAACAACTTAGGGTAATGTTCCTAGTCCATTTCTAGCCAAAAACCACGAAAATATGCTGTCTGGGGCTCCTACTCGTCGAGTGCATGAACCTACTCGGCGAGTAGGATGATTTTACTCATGGACTCGGTGAGTTCATCAGTGGACTCGGCGAGTCCAATGCCCAGAAAGCTAGAAAATCGAGTTTTTCAGCATTTTTCAACAAATTGCATCAAGTATAAGAGAAAGCAAGCGTAGGCTCTGATACCACTGTTGGGTTTTGAGCATTCTAACACTCCTAAGTGTACATGCAACCCTAAATACCTTGGATCTATGTTTTCTCTATTATACATGCAAATAAGAACTTCCAAGGTATTATCCTAATCTAGCATACAAATCAATGAGTGTAACAAGATAGAATACATACCTCTTTGATGTAGAAAGTCTTCGTGAAGCTTGAGTGCCTAGCCCCAATAGTGTGGAAGCCTCAAATGGAATCACAATCACCAAAACACTTAGAATAACTTGAGAGAATTCTACAACTCATGAAATCGGCTAGCCCTTTCACTTCACACACTAGTGACCGATTTTGGTCAAGAATAAGATGCTTATATAGTTAGGGTTACACCATGTAAACCCTAATTGACATGGCCTTTCATTTCCATGATCCATGGGTACAAATACACCATGGACCATCCTATGGTTTTTAGCCCAACTTGATTATCCATGGAGCATTAGCCCACTATACAAGTATGGATGATTTACACAATCAACCCATATATTTAATTAGTCTTCTTTGGATCACTTAATTAATCCTAGATTAATTCTTGATCAATACTAATTAAATAATCTTATTATTCTTATTATTAATATACTAGAACTTATAATATATTAATAACCATAAGTGTCTTATTTCTCTCATTATAGTCTATCCAAGTGCATGATGGTATGCAACCCAAATGGACCATGCCGGGTCGGGTCAAGTCTTACCAATTATAGTTATGACCACTGTTGGGTTTTGAGCATTCTAACACTCCTAAGTGTACATGCAACCCTAAATACCTTGGATCTATGTTTTCTCTATTATACATGCAAATAAGAACTTCCAAGGTATTATCCTAATCTAGCATACAAATCAATGAGTGTAACAAAGAAAGTCTTCGTGAAGCTTGAGTGCTTAGCCCCAATAGTGTGGAAGCCTCAAATGGAATCTCAATCACCAAAACACTTAGAATAACTTGAGAGAATTCTACAACTCATGAAATCGGCTAGCCCTTTCACTTCACACACTAGTGACCGATTTTGGTCAAGAATAAGATGCTTATATAGTTAGGGTTACACCATGTAAACCCTAATTGACATGGCCTTTCATTTCCATGATCCATGGGTACAAATACACCATGGAGCATCCATGGACCATCCTATGGGTTTTAGCCCAACTTGATTATCCATGGAGCATTAGCCCACTATACAAGTATGGATGATTTACACAATCAACCCATATATTTAATTAGTCTTCTTTTGATCACTTAATTAATCCTAGATTAATTCTTGATCAATACTAATTAAATAATCTTATTATTCTTATTACTAATATACTAGAACTTATAATATATTAATAACCATAAGTGTCTTATTTCTCTCATTATAGTCTATCCAAGTGCATGATGGTATGCAACCCAAATGGACCATGCCGGGTCGGGTCAAGTCTTACCAATTATAGTTATGGACTTAGACATTAATCCAACAGTCTCCCACTTGGATAAGTCTAAAACTATTATTGCGTATGACTTCAGGAACCAACTGGCAAACGTAGCTCTCAAAAGCTTCTGTCGAACTTTGACCTTGTAGATGAACTCTGACCTTTGTCAATGACTTGTCCATTAGATAAGGGATCATATATTCCTCCATTCTAGATATCGTATGGACTGAGACATGGATTATAATCATTCTCTCTGTCCATTTGTTGTTTCCCGATTTTCGATTTATGACGACTGACTAATTGAACAAATCAAATCAGTCCTGGCCCGGCCGAGCACTTCCATTTGTCATCATCAAATCATCGAGGGGCCCACAGATATCGCTTTTATCCCGAAGGTAAAAGGAACGGATAAACTTCGACTCATATGGCTTGTTCTACTACTTGTTGAATCATACACAAATGCACGTTTTATAGCACCGAGTTACCAAATGCGTTTTCGTGCAATCAATGTACTATCAACTCATAGTAACAACTCATATCTCTAGGTTTGAAGAATATAAGATATTATCGTCTCATGATCACTCGTGATAAAATCCATGAAGTGATTCCAATGAGCGCGGGTTGAATCCAATACTCAGAACTTATGAGCACTCATGAGTGTTGTAGTCCTTTGTCCAACACCTTAGACCTCTACAAGCCAACCCATGACAGTCTTAATTCATATCTACTTCCAACATATGACCGACTGTGGATGGTTTGAATAACTTAGTCATTCCGGAAGAATAACCTAGTTTATTCGGGAAGTCAAAACATGCAAAGTGAAACACAATAATAATTGAATCCAATATGGTATCAACCCTTTGAACATAAATAAAACACCTTTTATTTATCACCATATGATTACACATTATTCATTGTATACTGTTTCAGCTATCAACTTTATTCTTGAATTTAAAACAATAGTTGTCCCATGCTCCAAGCATGTACACTATGTTTTTTCTAAACACTAGTCATGCCATACACCAAGTATGCATACTATGTTTGTCTATGATCTTTACTTTGTGAACTAGATCCGTTGAACATAACTTCAATGATTCTCTTTTCACACTCCCAAATCCTTACCGCAAATGCAAGAATTCCAAATTCATGCCATTTACTGAAATCTGTTAGATTCTAAACTTATATGCATTGATCCTCTTGTAATGATTATGCACAAAGTCATAAAGACTTGACAACAAACATTACAGAGCATTCCAAAGGAGATTAGTTCCTTGGAAACATCCTTCTTGCATTAAGTTTCCTTAATCTTACACAGATTGAAAAATCTTAACTTTGAAACATTTCCAGATTCCATTTTGACTATCACTTCTGAACAAGAGTTGCCTCCTTACAGATTATGTCAATATGGTCCTTCCAGAATTATCACTATACTTCCAACTGTCCTTGAGCAACCAATCTTTGGAAAACCTTAGATTGTCCTCGACAATTGTTTAATCCTTTTAGTCATATCCAGTTCTAAACCTTTTCCCTTCTTAATGCCCCAGGCATTAGGAAAATTTTAGAAAGGATGAATATAGCACATGTAATCGATCCTATATCCGAAGCATATGGGACATGATTCATGATATCTCACATAAAGACTAAACCAGTCTTTTGCTATAACATTTCCATTTCAATTTGCCAAGTTCTCATAATTCAGATTATGAAAAGGGATGCCGTAATCATAATCGAATTTTAGAACGCAAATAATGGACCCACATACAGAATTTCCTTATGTTGAGCCATTCCAACATGAAATTCACATATATTTCCTTTACTAAATGATTAAAACCTCACGATCTAAGCTTATAGATTTGAGATGAAGTATAATTTCCTCTCCCTTAATTATAGCAAAACAACTCTTTCCCAATTGAAACTTTTGTTTTCTATAATTAACATTGCTAACTTGCAATACTTATCATAATTATCATGCTCCCACTAACATGATGATTATTAGCATAACACTTATGCTCCCACTAGCTGTGACATGTACTCAAAAATCAGCTGGACTTCTAGAAATCAACACTTCATTGACTTTCTTACCAAAGTTCAGATTTCTGATACTAGATTGTTTTGATAAGACTTTATCAAAATCATACACCTTCTCTTAGATAGCACACTTGTGTGTCTAAACAATTATGAAGAGGTATGCCGTAATCATAATGGTTAGACCTTTTTGCCATTTCTCACAAGTCCAGGTTAGTGTGCCGGTTAACCACACACGCTCCACTAATGACTTTGAGAATGCAAATATCACAATTGCTATCTAGCTAAAATCTATTTAGTGAAAGTGTTTCCTCACCATCATTTTCATGAATCGGAGAGAAACCTTATAACACTTAGATTTAATGGTGTATGTTTTCTTATCCATGTGATTGTCAAAACCATAGACACAAGACAAAGATAATGACAAATCCAAAACCATATGGATTGAACTCAATCTTAATTTCTTGCCACCTGGCAGCTCAAGGGCCTACCATTGCTTCCAAGTTGTTGTGCAACCAATTGAGAACTCTAAGAACTCATATGCAAAGCCAACTTTAACTGGAATGGGCACAAAATATGTCAACACGATAGGTTGTAAACCTCAAGTCGTGTGCTAGTGAAGAACTTCAGGTTTTATTCTTGATTAGTTCTTGAGACTTTCAAGACCTTTAAGACTCCCACTATCCTCTTGACATATAAGACTCCCTTGTCAAATATCCAAGAGATAGTGTGGATTCTAATCAAGACAAACACTTCACACAATTGGCCTAAGTTGGTCTTTGTTTTATCCAAAACATCACAACTTACCAATTTCAAATGTACAAGAGTAGAAAGCTTTTACTCTTACATTTGACAAGTGTTTTAAACCTTCTTTAAGACATGTCACTCAAGTTACAATCTTGGAGTATGACTCTAAGACTTGTATTGGTACGAAGTATGACTCATCTTCTTGATTTAACCATTTCAACAATTCAAGTTCCTTTTCTTAGTCATAAAAATGCACTAAGATTTTCCCTTAGAGAACTAATTTTGATACGGTTTCTTAATCATTAAGATGATCACAAAACTGATACTAAAGTACTCTCCCATCTTTTCAGATTTGAGAAACTTTTATCCTTCTGCCTAATTTGATTCTTCTTATTCGCTCTGCCATACATTGGAACCTTTTCCAATGTCTCAGAATTACACTTAAGCTTTTAAGTATAACCATATTTACTAAGCTTTAGTAAATTATGACGAATAATGTTATCAAACTTTTGTAGTGGACTTAATCAGTGCATAAGAATGTGTACTCGATCCCTTAGTCCTTTACTTGACTCACACATCCATGTGAACAAGTAATTAGTCTTAATTTTCCAAAACTTGAAAGTTCTCATTCATCATGCTATACAACTTGCATGATTCCAAGTTCCGGTCCAATTGAGACTTGGGTGATGAGAATCTTTCCTTAGTTGGTAAATTTAGACATTACCACAAATCAAAGAATCAATTTCATATTTCCACTTTTGCTATTAATGGAATCATATAAGCAACAATTTTTCCTCAAATGCCATTGTAAGGATATTTTAAAATAAATAAAATAAAAAATTTTCTATTATTTTAAAACTTTGCGGAAAAACTTATCCTTACAATCCATATGAAAACTTGTTGTTATTTATTCCTAAGCAATATCTCATAACTCCTAAGAAGTAGCTCAAGAATCCGATCTTCAAGCTACGCGATAGAAATCCATCTATGCGATCAGATTCAGCATATTCTTTCTTTAAGTTTCTTCACTTTTCTTTGATTCTTAAAACATCACCATGTGACCCAGTCACATCATGTATCAAGAATCTCAGAATAGAAACTAAGCAGAGTTAGATAGTGAACTTTACCTGAAGTAAATTTGGCAGCTTCGTGACCAATGCCCCTTCCTTTGGCAATATAAACATATGGACCCTTTGATAATGGTACACGAGACTATCACAGACTTAGCTTTTCTCTTTACCATTCGGTCAACCGAGTTGACTATGGCCGATCCCTTTCCACCGGGAAGAGAGAGCTTTACTAGATATCCAATGTCATCATTGTCAATGTCAATAAAGTTTTGGGAAGTTGATCTTAACAAATATATAAGATCATTAAGGGTCTTGTCATAGTCTGTTTCATAGGTGTTCCAAAAGAACTCACTATGTGACTTAGAAAGTGATTGAACCACCAACTTTCTCAAGACTTTGACACCCAACTCTCCCGGCTTGTCAATATGTGACTACATCTCTAAGATGTGATCACACCTAGACCTTGCCTTGCCAATAGGGCTTGAGTGACCTTAAACTTTACAAGAACTTGTGGGTTGAGGAGAATAATTGGAGGAGGTGAATGAAGTATGATTTCCAAGGGACATCATCTTCATTAAGGAAAGCTTGTTTCAAGAGATTTGGGAAGATCATAAATGTCTAAACTAGACATGATTTTGGGAGATATTCAAGAAAGTTGATTTTTAAAGTCCTTAATATGACACCCAATATGAAATATTAAGGCTAGGACCCAACAAACTATTTTATAACTTAGAGGAGGTATGCCGTAATCCAAGCTATAAAATATTTGAAGGTAGGTGAATGACGATTCACCAATTTCCACCGAGATAAACGAAATGTATTATTAGGTTTTAATTGGTTTTGAAACTCCTAGATCTTTGAGATTCATTGAACTGTTCAAAGGCATGTTTCAATCTCGAGTGTGCCCTTCAGGTTTTGTGACTGGGATGCCGAGGATCACAAAACAAGGTGTGAAGTAACCATGCAAATTACTTGGTACCCTTAATCGATGTGCCGGTTAACCACACACGCTCCATCGATACTATGATAAACATTAAGTTACCCTTTTCCTACCTTGTTAAATACGCGTTAGTGTGCCAGTTAACCACACACGCTCCACTAACCGACTTAAACAAAGTGCAAAGTGTAATTTCATGGATTAGCACCTTATTCACATTTTTCCTAAGTAACTAAGATTGGGTATTATTAATAGTTTAGTTACTTAGTATTTATCATTAATACTTTTAATGAAGGTAGAATTATAGTCCTGTCAAACCCGTTCTGCTAACGACCCTCCACCAGTCAAGCAAGCGGTGGGTGAGAGTGGACACCCATTAAGTTGCCATTTTATAGGCAACAACCTTATACCCACCTTATAGACCGGCTTCGTGAATGAGGCGTACTAGCGGTAAGACTGACTTTACTCTTATACATACATACATACATATATATATATATATATATATATATATATATTATTAACTTATAATATTATAAAGTATAAGGGTTGAATTTTAACTTTTAAAATTTTAAGGGCTAACTTGGAATTAAAGTATTCATAAGTGAAAACTTTTCAAATTCCAAAACTCGAGGGCAAGTTTTGAAACTATTCAAAACTAATTAATTCCATAACTTATGTGTTTAAAGTAGTTTTAATCCAAAAACTCTTCAAGTTCCATAACTTGAGGACAAGTTATGGAAGACTTTAAACTAATAAAAGAATTAACTTTTCTTTATTTTTATAACTTATGAAATTAATTAAGGTTACACTTTATTTATTTATTTATTAATGAAGTGACTCTTGAACCTCCATAACTTAAGGACAAGACTCTTCATCTTTTGTAACCATTGCCAACTTTTATGAGTTTTATGAAACTTAAATGTGACTTTTCATATAACTTGAGGACAAGTTACAAAAACACATTTTAGAATCAACTCTTAGATTAATTTGGATTGAAAGCACATAATCAATTAACTTTTCTATTAATCTAAGCAACTCATAAGAACAAGATAATTCAAATCAAACTTTTTCATGTAATTAGCCTAATCATTAAACTAATTCAAAACATGAATCTATTGACAATTATCTTTGAAATTGGATTAGCATGAACATTACCACATCAAAAACAAGTTTATAAGTTCAAAAACAACTTAGGGTAATGTTCCTAGTCCATTTCTAGCCAAAAACCACGAAAATATGTTGTCTGGGGCTCTTACTCGTCGAGTGCATGAACCTACTCGGCGAGTAGGATGATTTTACTCATGCACTCGGCGAGTTCATCAGTGGACTCAGCGAGTCCAATGCCCAGAAAGCCAGAAAATCGAGTTTTTCAGCATTTTTCAACAAATTGCATCAAGTATAAGAGAAAGCAAGCCTAGGCTCTGATACCACTATTGGGTTTTGAGCATTCTAACACTCCTAAGTGTACATGCAACCCTAAATACCTTGGATCTATGTTTTCTCTATTATACATGCAAATAAGAACTTCCAAGGTATTATCCTAATCTAGCATACAAAACAATGAGTGTAACAAGATAGAATACATACCTCTTTGATGTAGAAAGTCTTCGTGAAGCTTGAGTGCCTAGCCCCAATAGTGTGGAAGCCTCAAATGGAATCACAATCACCAAAACACTTAGAATAACTTGAGAGAATTCTACAACTCATGAAATCGGCTAGCCCTTTCACTTCACACACTAGTGACCGATTTTGGTCAAGAATAAGATGCTTATATAGTTAGGGTTACACCATGTAAACCCTAATTGACATGGCCTTTCATTTCCATGATCCATGGGTACAAATACACCATGGACCATCCTATGGTTTTTAGCCCAACTTGATTATCCATGGAGCATTAGCCCACTATACAAGTATGGATGATTTACACAATCAACCCATATATTTAATTAGTCTTCTTTTGATCACTTAATTAATCCTAGATAAATTCTTGATCAATACTAATTAAATAATCTTATTATTCTTATTATTAATATACTAGAACTTATAATATATTAATAACCATAAGTGTCTTATTTCTCTCGTTATAGTCTATCCAAGTGCATGATGGTATGCAACCCAAATGGACCATGCCGGGTCGGGTCAAGTCTTACCAATTATAGTTATGACCACTGTTGGGTTTTGAGCATTCTAACACTCCTAAGTGTACATGCAACCCTAAATACCTTGGATCTATGTTTTCTCTATTATACATGCAAATAAGAACTTCCAAGGTATTATCCTAATCTAGCATACAAATCAATGAGTGTAACAAAGAAAGTCTTCGTGAAGCTTGAGTGCTTAGCCCCAATAGTGTGGAAGCCTCAAATGGAATCACAATCACCAAAACACTTAGAATAACTTGAGAGAATTCTACAACTCATGAAATCGGCTAGCCCTTTCACTTCACACACTAGTGACTGATTTTGGTCAAGAATAAGATGCTTATATAGTTAGGGTTACACCATGTAAACCCTAATTGACATGGCCTTTCATTTCCATGATCCATGGGTACAAATACACCATGGAGCATCCATGGACCATCCTATGGGTTTTAGCCCAACTTGATTATCCATGGAGCATTAGGCCACCATACAAGTATGGATGATTTACACAATCAACCCATATATTCAATTAGTCTTCTTTTGATCACTTAATTAATCCTAGATTAATTCTTGATCAATACTAATTAAATAATCTTATTATTCTTATTACTAATATACTAGAACTTATAATATATTAATAACCATAAGTGTCTTATTTCTCTCATTATAGTCTATCCAAGTGCATGATGGTATGCAACCCAAATGGACCATGCCGGGTCGGGTCAAGTCTTACCAATTATAGTTATGGACTTAGACATTAATCCAACAGTCTCCTACTTGGATAAGTCTAAAACTATTATTGCGTATGACTTCAGGAACCAACTGGCAAACGTAGCTCTCAAAAGCTTCTGTCGAACTTTGACCTTGTAGATGAACTCTGACCTTTGTCAATGACTTGTCCATTAGATAAGGGATCATATATTCCTCCATTCTAGATATCGTATGGACTGAGACATGGATTATAATCATTCTCTCTGTCCATTTGTTGTTTCCCGATTTTCGATTTATGACGACTGACTAATTGAACAAATCAAATCAGTCCTGGCCCGGCCGAGCACTTCCATTTGTCATCATCAAATCATCGAGGGGCCCACAGATATCGCTTTTATCCCGAAGGTAAAAGGAACGGATAAACTTCGACTCATATGGCTTGTTCTACTACTTGTTGAATCATACACAAATGCACGTTTTATAGCACCGAGTTACCAAATGCGTTTTCGTGCAATCAATGTACTATCAACTCATAGTAACAACTCATATCTCTAGGTTTGAAGAATATAAGATATTATCGTCTCATGATCACTCGTGATAAAATCCATGAAGTGATTCCAATGAGCGCGGGTTGAATCCAATACTCAGAACTTATGAGCACTCATGAGTGTTGTAGTCCTTTGTCCAACACCTTAGACCTCTACAAGCCAACCCATGACAGTCTTAATTCATATCTACTTCCAACATATGACCGACTGTGGATGGTTTGAATAACTTAGTCATTCCGGAAGAATAACCTAGTTTATTCGGGAAGTCAAAACATGCAAAGTGAAACACAATAATAATTGAATCCAATATGGTATCAACCCTTTGAACATAAATAAAACACCTTTTATTTATCACCATATGATTACACATTATTCATTGTATACTGTTTCAGCTATCAACTTTATTCTTGAATTTAAAACAATAGTTGTCCCATGCTCCAAGCATGTACACTATGTTTTTTCTAAACACTAGTCATGCCATACACCAAGTATGCATACTATGTTTGTCTATGATCTTTACTTTGTGAACTAGATCCATTGAACATAACTTCAATGATTCTCTTTTCACACTCCCAAATCCTTACCGCAAATGCAAGAATTCCAAATTCATGCCATTTACTGAAATCTGTTAGATTCTAAACTTATATGCATTGATCCTCTTGTAATGATTATGCACAAAGTCATAAAGACTTGACAACAAACATTACAGAGCATTCCAAAGGAGATTAGTTCCTTGGAAACATCCTTCTTGCATTAAGTTTCCTTAATCTTACACAGATTGAAAAATCTTAACTTTGAAACATTTCCAGATTCCATTTTGACTATCACTTCTGAACAAGAGTTGCCTCCTTACAGATTATGTCAATATGGTCCTTCCAGAATTATCACTATACTTCCAACTGTCCTTGAGCAACCAATCTTTGGAAAACCTTAGATTGTCCTCGACAATTGTTTAATCCTTTTAGTCATATCCAGTTCTAAACCTTTTCCCTTCTTAATGCCCCAGGCATTAGGAAAATTTTAGAAAGGATGAATATAGCACATGTAATCGATCCTATATCCGAAGCATATGGGACATGATTCATGATATCTCACATAAAGACTAAACCAGTCTTTTGCTATAACATTTCCATTTCAATTTGCCAAGTTCTCATAATTCAGATTATGAAAAGGGATGCCGTAATCATAATCGAATTTTAGAACGCAAATAATGGACCCACATACAGAATTTCCTTATGTTGAGCCATTCCAACATGAAATTCACATATATTTCCTTTACTAAATGATTAAAACCTCACGATCTAAGCTTATAGATTTGAGATGAAGTATAATTTCCTCTCCCTTAATTATAGCAAAACAACTCTTTCCCAATTGAAACTTTTGTTTTCTATAATTAACATTGCTAACTTGCAATACTTATCATAATTATCATGCTCCCACTAACATGATGATTATTAGCATAACACTTATGCTCCCACTAGCTGTGACATGTACTCAAAAATCAGCTGGACTTCTAGAAATCAACACTTCATTGACTTTCTTACCAAAGTTCAGATTTCTGATACTAGATTGTTTTGATAAGACTTTATCAAAATCATACACCTTCTCTTAGATAGCACACTTGTGTGTCTAAACAATTATGAAGAGGTATGCCGTAATCATAATGGTTAGACCTTTTTGCCATTTCTCACAAGTCCAGGTTAGTGTGCCGGTTAACCACACACGCTCCACTAACGACTTTGAGAATGCAAATATCACAATTGCTATCTAGCTAAAATCTATTTAGTGAAAGTGTTTCCTCACCATCATTTTCATGAATCGGAGAGAAACCTTATAACACTTAGATTTAATGGTGTATGTTTTCTTATCCATGTGATTGTCAAAACCATAGACACAAGACAAAGATAATGACAAATCCAAAACCATATGGATTGAACTCAATCTTAATTTCTTGCCACCTGGCAGCTCAAGGGCCTACCATTGCTTCCAAGTTGTTGTGCAACCAATTGAGAACTCTAAGAACTCATATGCAAAGCCAACTTTAACTGGAATGGGCACAAAATATGTCAACACGATAGGTTGTAAACCTCAAGTCGTGTGCTAGTGAAGAACTTCAGGTTTTATTCTTGATTAGTTCTTGAGACTTTCAAGACCTTTAAGACTCCCACTATCCTCTTGACATATAAGACTCCCTTGTCAAATATCCAAGAGATAGTGTGGATTCTAATCAAGACAAACACTTCACACAATTGGCCTAAGTTGGTCTTTGTTTTATCCAAAACATCACAACTTACCAATTTCAAATGTACAAGAGTAGAAAGCTTTTACTCTTACATTTGACAAGTGTTTTAAACCTTCTTTAAGACATGTCACTCAAGTTACAATCTTGGAGTATGACTCTAAGACTTGTATTGGTACGAAGTATGACTCATCTTCTTGATTTAACCATTTCAACAATTCAAGTTCCTTTTCTTAGTCATAAAAATGCACTAAGATTTTCCCTTAGAGAACTAATTTTGATACGGTTTCTTAATCATTAAGATGATCACAAAACTGATACTAAAGTACTCTCCCATCTTTTCAGATTTGAGAAACTTTTATCCTTCTGCCTAATTTGATTCTTCTTATTCGCTCTGCCATACATTGGAACCTTTTCCAATGTCTCAGAATTACACTTAAGCTTTTAAGTATAACCATATTTACTAAGCTTTAGTAAATTATGACGAATAATGTTATCAAACTTTTGTAGTAGACTTAATCAGTGCACAAGAATGTGTACTCGATCCCTTAGTCCTTTACTTGACTCACACATCCATGTGAACAAGTAATTAGTCTTAATTTTCCAAAACTTGAAAGTTCTCATTCATCATGCTATACAACTTGCATGATTCCAAGTTCCGGTCCAATTGAGACTTGGGTGATGAGAATCTTTCCTTAGTTGGTAAATTTAGACATTACCACAAATCAAAGAATCAATTTCATATTTCCACTTTTGCTATTAATGGAATCATATAAGCAACAATTTTTCCTCAAATGCCATTGTAAGGATATTTTAAAATAAATAAAATAAAAAATTTTCTATTATTTTAAAACTTTGCGGAAAAACTTATCCTTACAATCCATATGAAAACTTGTTGTTATTTATTCCTAAGCAATATCTCATAACTCCTAAGAAGTAGCTCAAGAATCCGATCTTCAAGCTACGCGATAGAAATCCATCTATGCGATCAGATTCAGCATATTCTTTCTTTAAGTTTCTTCACTTTTCTTTGATTCTTAAAACATCACCATGTGACCCAGTCACATCATGTATCAAGAATCTCAGAATAGAAACTAAGCAGAGTTAGATAGTGAACTTTACCTGAAGTAAATTTGGCAGCTTCGTGACCAATGCCCCTTCCTTTGGCAATATAAACATATGGACCCTTTGATAATGGTACACGAGACTATCACAGACTTAGCTTTTCTCTTTACCATTCGGTCAACCGAGTTGACTATGGCCGATCCCTTTCCACCAGGAAGAGAGAGCTTTACTAGATATCCAATGTCATCATTGTCAATGTCAATAAAGTTTTGGGAAGTTGATCTTAACAAATATATAAGATCATTAAGGGTCTTGTCATAGTCTGTTTCATAGGTGTTCCAAAAGAACTCACTATGTGACTTAGAAAGTGATTGAACCACCAACTTTCTCAAGACTTTGACACCCAACTCTCCCGGCTTGTCAATATGTGACTACATCTCTAAGATGTGATCACACCTAGACCTTGCCTTGCCAATAGGGCTTGAGTGACCTTAAACTTTACAAGAACTTGTGGGTTGAGGAGAATAATTGGAGGAGGTGAATGAAGTATGATTTCCAAGGGACATCATCTTCATTTAGGAAAGCTTGTTTCAAGAGATTTGGGAAGATCATAAATGTCTAAACTAGACATGATTTTGGGAGATATTCAAGAAAGTTGATTTTTAAAGTCCTTAATATGACACCCAATATGAAATATTAAGGCTAGGACCCAACAAACTATTTTATAACTTAGAGGAGGTATGCCGTAATCCAAGCTATAAAATATTTGAAGGTAGGTGAATGACGATTCACCAATTTCCACCGAGATAAACGAAATGTATTATTAGGTTTTAATTGGTTTTGAAACTCCTAGATCTTTGAGATTCATTGAACTGTTCAAAGGCATGTTTCAATCTCGAGTGTGCCCTTCAGGTTTTGTGACTGGGATGCCGAGGATCACAAAACAAGGTGTGAAGTAACCATGCAAATTACTTGGTACCCTTAATCGATGTGCCGGTTAACCACACATGCTCCATCGATACTATGATAAACATTAAGTTACCCTTTGTCTACCTTGTTAAATACACGTTAGTGTGCCGGTTAACCACACACGCTCCACTAACCGACTTAAACAAAGTGCAAAGTGTAATTTCATGGATTAGCACCTTATTCACATTTTTCCTAAGTAACTAAGATTGGGTATTATTAATAGTTTAGTTACTTAGTATTTATCATTAATACTTTTAATGAAGGTAGAATTATAGTCCTGTCAAACCCGTTCGGCTAACGACCCTCCACCAGTCAAGCAAGCGGTGGGTGAGAGTGGATACCCATTAAGTTGCCATTTTATAGGCAACAACCTTATACCCACCTTATAGACCGGCTTCGTGAATGAGGCGTACTAGCGGTAAGACTGACTTTACTCTTATACATACATACATATATATATATATATATATATATATATATATATATATATATTATTAACTTATAATATTATAAAGTATAAGGGTTGAATTTTAACTTTTAAAATTTTAAGGGCTAACTTGGAATTAAACTATTCATAAGTGAAAACTTTTCAAATTCCAAAACTTGAGGGCAAGTTTTGAAACTATTCAAAACTAATTAATTCTATAACTTATGTGTTTAAAGTAGTTTTAATCCAAAAACTCTTCAAGTTCCATAACTTGAGGACAAGTTATGGAAGACTTTAAACTAATAAAAGAATTAACTTTTCTTTATTTTTATAACTTATGAAATTAATTAAGGTTACACTTTATTTATTTATTTATTAATGAAGTGACTCTTGAACCTCCATAACTTAAGGACAAGACTCTTCATCTTTTGTAACCATTGCCAACTTTTATGAGTTTTATGAAACTTAAATGTGACTTTTCATATAACTTAAGGACAAGTTACAAAAACACATTTTAGAATCAACTCTTAGATTAATTTGGATTGAAAACACATAATCAATTAACTTTTCTATTAATCTAAGCAACTCATAAGAACAAGATAATTCAAATCAAACTTTTTCATGTAATTAGCCTAATCATTAAACTAATTCAAAACATGAATCTATTGACAATTATCTTTGAAATTGGATTAGCATGAACATTACCACATCAAAAACAAGTTTATAAGTTCAAAAACAACTTAGGGTAATGTTCCTAGTCCATTTCTAGCCAAAAACCACGAAAATATGATGTCTGGGGCACCTACTCGTCGAGTGCATGAACCTACTCGGCGAATAGGATGATTTTACTCATGGACTCGGCGAGTTCATCAGTGGACTAGGCGAGTCCAGTGCCCAGAAAGCCAGAAAATCGAGTTTTTCAGCATTTTTCAACAATTTGCATCAAGTATAAGAGAAAGCAAGCCTAGGCTCTGATACTGTTGGGTTTTGAGCATTCTAACACTCCTAAGTGTACATGCAACCCTATATACCTTGGATCTATGTTTTCTCTATTATACATGCAAATAAGAACTTCCAAGGTATAATCCTAATCTAGCATACAAAACAATGAGTGTAACAAGATAGAATACATACCTCTTTGATGTAGAAAGTCTTCATGAAGCTTGAGTGCCTAGCCCTAATAGTGTGGAAGCCTCAAATGGAATCACAATCACCAAAACACTTAGAATAACTTGAGAGAATTCTACAACTCATGAAATCGGCTAGGCCTTTTTTTTCACACTCTAGTGACCGATTTTGGTCAAGAATAAGATGCTTATATAGTTAGGGTTACACCATGTAAACCCTAATTGACATGGCCTTTCATTTTCATGATCCATGGGTACAAATACACCATGGAGCATCCATGGACCATCCTATGGGTTTTAGCCCAACTTGATTATCAATGGAGCATTAGCCCACTATACAAGTATGGATGATTTACACAATCAACCCATATATTTAATTAGTCTTCTTTTGATCACTTAATTAATCCTTGATTAATTCTTGATCAATACTAATTAAATAATCTTATTATTCTTATTATTAATATACTAGAACTTATAATATATTAATAACCATAAGTGTCTTATTTCTCTCATTATAGTCTATCCAAGTGCATGATGGTATGCAACCCAAATGGACCTTGCCGGGTCGGGTCAAGTCTTACCAATTATAGTTATGGACTTAGACATTAATCCAACACAAACTCCCCCCCCCCCCATCTCTATAGAAAAGATTCCTTCACCGCAACCATCTCATCATACTCCAGCTCATAACTCTCCACCGCAAGAGGAAAACACTCCTGAGAAACCAAAGACTCCCCTTCACTTCAAAAATCTTGCGGAGCACATGTCTTCTCCGAGTTCTAATGAATCTCCTGTCACCACCCAAAGGAAAAAAGATTGGAAGTCAGCCAAAATTGCTGAAGAAGTATGGAGACTATGCGGTTTTGATACTGTCATGGATGAGTTCTTGATAAATTATTGGATAAATCCTCATCGCAGACTGCTTGATGATGATTACACTCCTCACCTCACCTATGCGGAACCCCCTTCGGATGGCTACTGGGATGTACCAATCTCTCCGAATGCCAGATACTTCACAGTATTTGAGCATTTCGACCACAGCCTTCCGTACTCCAAAAGACAGCCAATGGAATTTGAGAGACTTAGTCAGTTTTATGCTAAGCATGCCTCTCTCATTGAGAATATATGGTCTAACGATAGACCATCCGCAGTCAAGAACTACAAAATCAGGAAGTTCATGAAGGCTGACTTCATCAAGTACACTCTGACTAGAAGGGAACATGACTATGTCTGTACCCAGGCTGATTTCCCCAGTATGAACCTGGAAGAAGTCTTTCTCATTGCAAAGGTGTTCCAACACAAGTTGGAGAAGCACCCGAAGATGAAGATTGCACTTGAAAGGGCTAATACTTTCTTGAAGGAAACAATCTGTGATTTTGCTAAAATCGACGCAGACATCTACCCCACCATTGCCATGAAATTCGATATGCCACCACTTGACCCTGCACCAACGCCTACTGGAGGCTATGAAGAAAGATCCTTAGGTGCAACCAACTTCCTTGAACTTGGAGTCATTTTCAAAAGGAAGATCGACAATGTCAAATACTTCATTCCTTATGACTGCCATGCATCGCCTCACCAGGAAGCAACTTGATATCTGCCGAAACGCAATTGAAAAATCAAAGCACACTACTGCAGAAGTCAAGTTCGAGATCTTCAGAAGAATCATTTGGTTGGAAAACATCAAGAAGTTTTGGTGGATCCTGATTAAGTTTCTTAAAATTGATAGCTGATCAAAGTTAAAGAGGTCACTTAGGGGGAAATTGTTGAATCATAAAAAGTGACCCTCTTGAACTTCAGCTACCGCAACCGTCAAACCCCCACAGTCAAGTTTCTTTTATTAGCAACCGCATCCGCAATCTCTACCTACCACAGTCTTTTACTAGATTACTTTACTTGTCTTTTATTGTAATGCTCTCTGTTGTCCAGTATGCCTTGCATGGCTACTCTTAGAGATGTAATCTAGTGTACTTCATGAGTCTCTTTAAATAGAGCTTATTCTCTTGTATTAAAAACTTACGCATCTAATTCTGAATACACATCTATGAAGTTGTCTTTTCTATCTCTCTTACTCACTCTTCTTACTGTCATAATCGATTACAATCTCTCTTCGAAGCAAGTCTTTTGACACTTAAACACTAAGTTTGATCTCACTTATTAACTTGGCTTGAATGCATTCCTCGTTATGAATCAGCTTATGTGTATACTTGATATAACAATTGTTGTCATTTCTATTTCTTTACTTTTCCACAACTAACTCTCTAACATCTAACTCTAAATATTATTGTTGAGCTTTTAGATCCTTCAAGATTAACTATTCCGCAACATACTTGTTCTAACGTTTGTTCAAGTGTGTCTCAAAGTTTTTCTCTCAACACCATAGATTATTAGGGTTTCGTGATCAGGAAGATGAAGGCGAATGACCTTCTTGTGACACATAATATCAGCATGATGGGGGCTTAACCAATCCATGCCAATTATCACATCAAAACTCTTATTATCTACAGGAATCAATTTTTTTTGGAAAGAGTGGTTGTTTAGTGTTAACGTGCATCCTATATCGATATCTTTAGTTGATTCAGTCTTCCCATTAGCTATTTCCATCGTGAAGGTTTCAATGAGCTTCTGGGGTCCTTGATTTAGTAAATTTTTAAACTTGTTACTGCCGAAACTTCACTTTGCCCCACTATAGAATAAGATGTATGCATATGTGTTGTGAAGTAGGAACGTACGGGTGACAACTGTAGTGTCCTGTATTGCTTCACCTTGACCCATGGTCAACACTCTTCCTGCCGCTCCTGCTCCCTGATTGTTTTCTTTGGGGCAGTTGCGCCGGTAATGGCCAGTTTCTCCACACCCATAACAGGCGTAGCCGACTCCGGTGTTGTTGTTGTTGGTTGACTGTTGGTTTTTTTGGGGATGAGCTCTATAGAATCTGGCAGTGTGACCCTTTCGGTTGCAGCTTGTGCAGTGCATCTCTCTACATTCTCCATGATGATGGAGATTGCATTTTCTGCACTTGGGGAGATTTCTTGAGTATTGCTTTGGGTTATTTTGTGTGGATGAGATTGGAGCATGTGGTGTGGTGGTAGCTTGAGTTGCTGCATGAACATCCACTGTTTGTTGTTTCTTTGATGATTCAGATTTTTGTTTTCCTTTCCGCTTGTTGTTTTCCCTTTCTTGTTCCCACCTTCTTTCTTAACTTCCGCTTCTCCTGTTTTGGCACCCTTTTTATTGCCATGCTATTACAATTTCTTGGCCAGCCTCTTTGTGCTATTGTATGTCTCAAGGTTTTCCACAATGACATTTCCTTGGATAGGTGCGGTTAATCCCCAGATAAACCTCTCAATTTTTTTCCCTTGAGGTGATCATTCCGGGACATAGGAGAGATAGCTCACTAAACCTGGATATGCATGCATCTATATCGGAGTTTTGAACCGTAAGGTTCCACAACTCTTGTTCCATCTTCTAAATTTCGCCTCTTGGACAATATTAAACTAACAACATCTCCTTAAGTTCCTCCCATGGTATCGTGTTCGCTACCGGGAGTGTCATGGCCTCTATGTGACCATTCCACCAGGAGAGGGCTTGATCAATGAACATGCAGGCCACAAACTTGACCGTAGACTCATCCGGACATCCATAAATTTCAAACACCGATTCCACCTTCTCAATTCATCGCTTCACGGTTATTACACCTCCTGTCCCATTGAAGGTTCGAGGCTTGGCGTTGGTGAAATCCTTGTAGGAGCAAGTTCTTACGGTTCCTTGGTTTCTTCCTTGATTTGTGCTTCTGGTTCCCTGTCTATTTCCTTCCCCGTTGTTTCCGTTGCGAATCTGCACAAGTGTTGCAGTGACCGCGGCGGACACTGCTGCTTGGAATGCAACTAAGTTTATTTCAGGTGGGTTCGTCGTTGCGTTGTTTCCACGGTTAAGTCTTTGAGGCATCTTTCCGTCAAAGAATGGAAAGATGTTGAGTACATATCGTATTCCGAGTTTAGAGTTCCATAGGCTCGGCAAATTGAGTGTGTATCTAAGTGATTCCATGTAATAACATAAAACAAGGAAATAAAACACATAGCAGATAACAACATCACGATAAAACATAGAGCATTTCCATTAATAATAATTGTTTTTAATACATGAAAATTTGCCAAAAGGCATACAGTACATAGGGGAAACATACAATCCGGCAGCATGACGACCCTATGAGTAGTGTAATCACTTAAACATATGGTCGATAGTATATAGAGCAAAACATAAGGAAGGAAATCGTAACGGGAGCACATGAATAGGTTCTAGTCGCGGCGGGGTGGATCTGGTGGTGCTGACAATCAGGTGGATGCGCCTTGAAGTCTAGCCAGGTGGCGTTCGGAGTCCCGAAGTCGGGATTCCAAAGCTGCCTGATGCATCTGATAGTCTCTGACTACCTCGTGCGTTATCCTCTCCGTACGCTCCATCGCGACTGTCATGGCCACCATTTGGCCAGCAGTCGCCTGTGCCTGCTCGCCGATGTTGCGAGTCCTTCTTACTACCACAGGCAAGGCTCGATCGGCATGTACACCATGACTCAGATTGTAGAAGTCTCGGTTCATACCAAATGGGGTCCGCAACTCCTGCTGGCGTCTCTATCTCAGATTCCGTGCACCCACGGGGGCGTAGGTCTATTGGGGACCATTCGGTATGGGAGCACCCTGGCCATATACAGAGGGTTGAAGACTTCAGACCCTGTTTCCGACTCATCTGAGTCGCTTCCCTCTACCTCCTCCTCGTCCGAGTTGGCTAATGGTTCTGCCGGTCCTCCCACGGGTTCTTCTTCGGGTTCTTCCTCGGGTTCTTCTTCGGGTTCTAGCCATCCACTATGTAACATCCCAATTTTCAAGGCCAATTAAACACCCAAATGAGAAATTAGGGCTAGGATCCAACAACATTATTTGCAATTTAGTAGAGGGATGTCGTAATCTAAACAACAAATAATTTGAAGGTAAATGAATGGTGATTCATTAATTTCCACCATTAAAAAAAGAAAGGAAATTAAGTTTTAAATGTAGTTAAAACTCCTAGATCTTTTGAGATTCATTGAACTTTTCAATGGCATGTTTAAATATCGATATCCCTTCAAGTTTGTGACCGGGATACCGAGGATCACAAACAATGTGTGAATAAACATGCAGATCTACTTGGTGCCCTCAATGTTACAGTCACCTAATCAATGTGCCAGTTAACCACACACATTCCATTGATCTATGACAAACATTGAGTCACCCTTTTCCACCTTTTCTAGACCCAAATTAGTGTGCCGGTTAACCTCACACACTCCACTAACGTCTTCACAAGGGTACAAAGTGTAATTTCATGGAATAGCATCAATTTCACATTTTTTCTAAATTAACTAAAATTGGGAATTTTTATAAAACATTTTGTTACTTTATTTATCATTATACTTTTAATGAGGAATTAGTTGCCCTATCCTACCCATTCGGCTAACGACGCTCCGCCAATCAAGGAAGTGGTGGGTGAGAGTGGACACCCATTAAACCGCCATTTTATAAGCAACAACCTTATACCCCCTTATAGATCGACTTTGTGAATGAGGCCTACTAACGGTAATACTAGAATATATATATATATATATATATATATATATATATAATCATTATTCTTATAGTATTATAATAGTATAAGGGTTCAATTTTAAACTTGTAAAATTCTAGGGTTTAGAATTTAAATGTTTCAAAATCAAAATCAAAATTCAAATACTATAATTTAACAATTAGTTTGTGATTATCTAATTTTGACCTAATCCAATTCCATGGCAAGATAATTCTTTCAAATAATTCAAATAATTCAAATAATTAAAGTTTATCATATAAGCCAATAATTATCTAAGTAATTGATACATATATTTTATTTTGATAAGGATAATAACATCATATTAATAAAAAACAAATTCTATCAATCAAAAACATTTTTGGTAATTATCCTAAGTCAAAATAAGCCAAAATCCTAAAAATCCCTCTATCTGACGCTCTGACTCACCGAGTCACCATTTGGACTTGTCGAGTTCATCTGACTCATTGAGTTCATCAAGGGACTCGATGAGTCTGTCAGGCAAAAGGCAGAATTTTCGATTTTATGCAATGAACAAACACTCAATGCATCAAATACAATAGAAACCAACCAGTCTCTGATACCACTGAGAGGTTTTGAGCATAACAACAATCCTATGGTGCACATGCAAACCCTAAAACTTTGGATCTAGGTTTCTCTATTGTACATGAAAATTATCCAAAGCTTACAAACCCTAGATCTAGCATACAAAATCCAAAAATAATAAATGAAACAAGTTTAGATGATT
This sequence comes from Lactuca serriola, assembly GCF_051521515.1. NCBI lineage: Eukaryota > Viridiplantae > Streptophyta > Magnoliopsida > Asterales > Asteraceae > Lactuca > Lactuca serriola. Next base: position 307,817,807 of record NC_136410.1, on the reverse strand, counting down.
ACCTTTAGATTATTGCAAGAATCTTCAAGCTTTGAGAGCTTAGTATCGCAAATGTAATACCTCTAATTGATCACAAACACCAAGGCAACAAGAATGATCTTGGAGAGAGAGAATGGTGGCTCAGAATTGGGTCAAAGGACTCTAGGGTTCTTCTGGTAGCCGATTTTGGATGCCCTAGGGTTCCTTATATAGCTGAGCTGCTAGGGTTTCAATTAAAACCCTAATTGGATAACTTAGGCCTTAAGCAGCTCCAAGAACCTTCTAGAATAAGGCCTTGGACGATTTCAAGGTGGGCTTCCACCCTAATTTCGTCCACCCCTATAATCCATAGGATCCATAGCCCAAATTCAATTATCTTATAATTGCAGTTCTAGTCCTCTAAGTTCAATTAATATCTTTTGATCACAAAATTATTTTCCTAATTAATTCTTGACCAATATTAATTAATCAGTATGATTTCTATTTTAATATATTATTCATATAATATATTGTATGTCCCAAATTTTGCTTGATTTGTCAATCAAATTCACTTGATGGTGCGGAATCCCAATCAAGTGGATGATGCAAGATCAAATTTAGAAAAATGAGAAGAAGAAGAAGATGATGAATCTATGATGTATTGATGATAAGATTGATGCTCCAACACAAGATTCACACACACACACACACACTCTTCTTCTCTCTAACTTTCTCTCTCTATAATATGATTATGAATGAATACCTCACCACTTGTGTCTCTCCTCTCCTCTCATAGGCACTCTAGCCTCCCACTAAACACTCATTTAATGACTATTTATACAAATGGACCAAAAACCCAAGCTGACAACTCAATTGCTGGAACGAAAACACATGAGTTTTCGGTCTAAGCTACAATTAAACCCAAAACTATTTTTGCCCAAGACCAAAAACAATAAATGCTTAGAAAAGCAAAGTATAAACAATATTTTTGACCCAACAATCTCCCCCTTGGTTTATAGCTTTCTTTTCTTTTGACCCAACAAACTCCACCTAAAAATGTTGCTGGCTTTTCTTGTCAATCTTCATTTGGAGCTTGGCTTCAGCTTTTTGTCTTATATTTCTTCAAAACTTCAAGATAAACAACTGAGTCTTCTAGCTGAATGACTTCATCTTGAACAGTTGGGCTTTTCTTCAAAATTTGGATTTGAACGAAAGTTAGGTGAGGAGACTTCATGTAAAGATTCTTGAGAATCAGCACTTTCATTTTGAGAATCTTCAGAGAGAATGATAGAGAACAAATAGACTTCAAATTGATTAAGGAGGGTTCAATGCAATCTGTCACATAGACTTCAAATACAACTTCACCTTGCTTCTGGGGTTGAAAGATTGAATGTTGAAAGAATAATCTACATTTCTTGTTCCTTTGAATGATAATTCTTTGACAAACACGGATGAAGCTTTGGCTCAGAAAATCTCGATACAGTCTCCATGAGTCTCATCTACATCTGAATTCACTTTTCAAGACAAAGAAAATTTGAGACAAAAACAAAACTAAAAGAAAAACTTAACACAATATTTTTGTTAGATTTTTTTTATTTTATGGAAAAATTAAAACATAAACAAAAATATTTTTGGATTTTTGAATTTTTTGAAAACAAAATAAAACAGAAATAACACTATTTTTGGATTTTTGGTTTTCTGATTTTTGTTTGATTTTTAATTTTTTTTTTAATTCTCCCCTTAAATTTGTGCATAGAGGAAAACTGCACAAATTTAATAAATACAAAAATATTTTTGGGATCAAAGTTGTCAAGCAATTCAATCTAGATTATCAGCACACACATGCATGTCTGGATCCGGTCAAGCACTGGTATTGTGGTCCACTTAAACACAAAGGATTTGGGAAAATTTGACATATTATAAGTGACAAGACATTGTGATCTATATTCCTAAATGGAAATTTAGTGGATGACGACGACAGATATTGTTGTCCACTTAAATTTTACAGCAAGATCTACATACAACCTTTTAAGTAGTTCAATTTTAGATGCACTAGAATCTGTTTCCCACTTCCTGATATACCCCAGTAATCAAGAACATCCAATGAACTCTTTACTTTAGCTGAGTATTCAATCATTAAGAAAAAAGTCAGATATACAAGTGCATATTTTGTATCTCTCATGTCAGATGTTTTCCAATCACGCAGAAGGAACAACATATGACTAACATAGATAGAGGGTTAGAGAGATAGTAGGGTGCATATGTTGTGTCCCAAGTCGGATCTTCCGATCATCTAGAGGAGACAACATATGAATAACAGATAGAAATAATTTCATAGATCAGGATACATATAGAGATAGAGTTACATATGTTTCATTCCAAGTCGGATATGTTCCAATCATGCAAAGGAAGCAACATATGACTGAAAGATAGAAAGCAAGAAAATAATTTCCTACAGACATACTTTATCAGAACCCCTAGTCGTGCTATCATACCGGAATTAAGGACATAAGTCCGTACATCATGGAAATGTTGAGCCACAGTTCTAGACAATTAACTTTTAATTTATCTCGCAGGTTCCCATGTTTATCTCACTGCTCAATCTACCCAAGAGTCGTATTGTCAGTTCAAATGAAACTATCTAAGCTCATATTGTATAGTCCATTCATTTTCAATCAATGTCTAGTCCTTTTGAATCCTTTGTGCCTACCAGCACATTGAACACAGAGTCTAGGCAATTTGGCTTTAGTGCATTACACGAATTTCAGATTTCCCTTTAGCACTAGACTTCATATCACTTCCCAATAATACCTACTACCGAAAGACTATAAGAAAATAAAATATTATCTTCAAAATAAATCATTATAAGAAAAACTCAGGAGTATCGAGAAGAAAACTCAAACCGTAAGTCATCAATTGAATTTGCATCTAGAAGGTCTGAGAATAGCACACATATTTCAATCTCAGAACAGATCCGAAAATTTTTCACATCGTTAAGCACAAACCCCATGTGCGATCATTTCATTACTTGCAGAGGACACATACTCATTCTGGGGGTATGCCTTAGAGACTGCCACCCATATCCTTAATCTAGTCCCTACCAAAAAGGTTTTCAAAACACCTCACGAGATGTGGACATGGAAGGATCCCTCAATAGACCACATCAAAGTTTGGGGTTGCGAGGCTTTTGTGAGAAAAGAAACTCACGACAAGCTAGAACCTCAGAGCGAGCGATGTATTTTTATTGGGTACCCACGAAAGTCCTTTGGATATCTCTTCTATAGACCGAGTGACAATGTTGTCTTCGTTGCGAGCAGAGGAGTTTTCCGAGTGCGAGAACTCATATGCTAAGAGGATAGCGGGAGGGAAATTGATCTTAAAGAGATTCAAGAATCAAGAAATGATGGAACCTCTAACATTGGTGCTCAAACCAAGGTTGAAACTCATGTTGAATCGATTGACGAGTCCATACCTCTTAGACTTTCGAGTAGAGTTAGTGTTCCAACTGTATTATACGGATTCCATATAACCGCTGAGGGTGATATGTTTATTAGTGATAGTACACTAATAAATTTGGATGAATATCAACTACAAGGAAGCCATGGCAGGCCCAGAGTTTTCAAAATGGAAAGAGGTTGTGGACAGCGAGATTCCGTCCATGTATGACAATCAAGTCTGGAACTTGGTTGACAATGTACCGGGCCGTAAGACGGTCGGGTGCAAGTGGATCTTCAAGAAGAAGAGCGACATGGATGGGAAAGTACACATGTATAAGGTGTGATTGGTTGCAAAGGGCTTTACTCAAACTCCCAGACTTGACTATGATGAGACCTTCTCACCAGTTGCAAATATTAAATCTATTAGGGTTATGCTAGCCAATTGCTGTGTTTCATGATTATGAAATATGGCAGATAGATGTCAAAACCGCTTTCCTTAATGGGAAGTTGGCTGAAGATGTTTACATGAGTCATCCAGAGGGTTTTGTTAATGCAAGGTACCCGAATAGAGTGTGTAAGCTTGAGAAATCCATTTATGGATTGAAACAAGCATCTCACAGATGGAATCTTTGTTTCAATGAGAATGTCAAAGAGTTTGGTTTCTCAAGAAGCAAGCTTGAGTCCTGTGTATATGTAAAATCCCATGGGAGTATAGTTAGCTTTCTCGTTTTGTATGTGGACGACATACTACTGAAACGACATCCAAACCTTGCAGGAGGTTAAGTCCTAGCTTGGGAAGTGCTTCGCTATGAAGGACCTTAGGGAAGCTGCTTATATTATTGGGATAAGGATTTTGAGAAATAGGAGTAAGAGACTAATAGGACTTAGTCAAATTACTTACTTAGATAAAGTGTTGAAACGTTTTAGCATGGAGAATTCCAAGAAAGGGGATTTACCAATCCAAAGCAATACCAAGTTGAGTAAGACTCAGAGTCCGAGTACCCATACCAAGATAGCATAGATGAGAAGAGTACTTTATGCTTCCGCAGTTGGCTTAATCATGTATGCTATAACATGTACTTGCCCTGATGTGGCCTTTTCTTTGAGCATTGTCAACAGATATCAAGGAAACCCTGGGAGAGCACATTAGGCCGCAGTGAAGAATATTCTCAAGTACCTTCAGAGGACTAAGGAATGGTTTCATATCCTCGGTGGGGGTGATGACTTAAAAGTGTGAGGGAATTGTGACGCTAGTTTTCAGACTGACTGAGATAATTTTAGCTCCCATCCGGGTTGGGTCTTTACCCTAAATAGAGGAGCAGTGACTTGGAAAAGTTCTAAGTAGGAGACCGTAGCTGATTCAACATTCAGAGTACATAGTAGTGAACGAAGCGTCAAAGGAGGAGATATGGCTAAAGAACTTCATTGGAGACCTTGGAGTTGTATCGGCCACAAAGGAGCCTATGGAGATTTTCTACGATAAAGAAGGTCTGGTTGCCTTGACCAAGGAACCGAGGAATCATGGCAGATCCAGACATATCGATAGGAAATATCATTTCATTAGACATTGGGTAGAAGAGGGAATCCTTGTAGTTAAGAGGGTATCGTCAGAGGATAACCCATCAGATCCCCTTACAAAGAGACTGATTAGGGTTAAGCACTTGTAGCACACTAGGAACATTGGGCTGAAGGATGATATTAGTTTTAGTAATTAGACAGCCTTAGAAACTCGTAATAGATAAATTGTAATTGATATTTTGATGATTAAATAAAGGTGTATTATTTATAAGTAATGTTACTGTCTCATGTCAATTATTTACTAGTGTTTCACTATGCATGTTTTGACTTCCAAAATAATATGATTATTTACTATTGTTTCACTTTACACGCTAGGAGCATTGGGCTGAAAGAAGACTGACATGAATTGGCTTTTAGATTGTCTAAGTGTTTAGACATAGCAAAGGTTTGTTGCAACATTCATGAATGCTCTTGAAATATGATTTGAGTATTAGATTAAACCCGCACTCACATGAATCACTTCATGGAATTTAATCACGAGTGATTGTGAGATGATAATATCATATAGTATTTAAACCTAGATATATGAGTTGTTGTTTACGAGTCGGTTGTGCATTGATAATGCATAAACGCATCAGTAACTTGATGTTATAAAATGTATTGGTGAGTATGATTTCATGAGTAAATAGTACAAAAATATAAGTCGAAGTTTATTTGTTCCTTTTATCCTATGAGGCTAAAAGCGATATCTTGGGCCCCTCGATGATTTGGTTTGACTTATGTGTCGCGCCCGATCAAGACTACATTGATGTGTTCAATTAAGTTCTATGCCAGAAAAATCAGAGATTGAGAAACAAACTTCTGGACAATAAGAATGACTATGTTCCATGTAATTGTCCACACGATATCTTGAGAACAGAGGACTATACGATCCCTTATCTGAAGGACGTGTCAAAGTTCAACAACGGATTTTGAGAGATACGATTGCTAATCGGATCTTGAAGTCGTACTTGCATTATAGTTAATAGACTTATCCAAGTGGGAGATTGTTGGATTAGTGTCTAAGCCCGTAACTACATTTTGTATGTACTTGACCCGGTTGTAGCATGGTCCTTTTTTGTTGCCTTCACTAAAGCAACTTGACTGGATGAATAATGGAGAAAGAGATTATTATGGTTTATTAATATATTATATGAATAATATATTAAAAGAGAAATCATATTTTTTAATTAATATTGATCAATTACTAATTTTGTGGTCAAAACAGATATTAATTGAACTAAGGGGACTGAAATTGTAATTATAAGATAACTAGAATTTCGGTTGTGGATCCCATAAACAAGGGATGGACAAAATCTTATGGGAGCCCATAAGGATTTCGTCCAAGGGCTTGATTTTGGAAGATTTTTATGGGCCGCTTAGGGCTTAAGCAACCAGGTTAGGGATTTGACTAAAACCCTAATTCTACAGTTATATAAGGACCCCTTGGGATAGTGAAATCTTCCACTTGAAACCCTAGAAGAGTTCCAACCGATTTTGAGTTTCCATTCCCCTCTCTCCATCATTGTCCAATTGCCTTGGTGTTTGTGATCCATTAGAGGTATTACACTTGTGACAGTAAAGCTCTCAAAGGTTGAAGATTCTTCGTACAATTGAAAGGTAATCATCTAAACGTGTTTTAGTTATTGATTTCGGTGTTTGTATGCTAGATTAGGGTTTGAAAGCCTTGGATAATTATTTCATGTACAAATTAGAAAAACTAGATCAAAGCATTAGGGTTTGCATGTACACCATAGGATTGATGTATTGCTCATAACCCAATAGTATTCATCTAGTATTGGAATGTGCGTGATCGCTAAGATTGGCTAGTAATGGAATGCAAATTCTTGTAAGCTTAGGTTGTCGACAGTTTGAATGGAAGTTTGTGAAATGGATTGGAATTCCATCAAATCTTTTGGAGTGGAAGAGCGCAATCAAATCTAAGTAGGGGAGAATCGTTTGGTCTAAGGGATTGCACAAGAATGGATATTCATGTTTTATTGCACATTAGTAGTGATGGTTCGTAGATATTGATCATGAACAGGTTGGGGGTTATGTTAGATGCTCTCTGCCTATTCTTGTCTGCTGAAGGATTTGGGTTCGAAGCATAAACTAAACACCTGGTTGGGGGTATAGTCACATAAAGGTTCGACTCAGGACGATTATAGTTGGATTGGCAGATAGTATGGGAATGTTTTAAGACTGTGAGGTGGCCGTAGCATTCGCTAGATTGGCATATAGTATAGGAGTGTTGTAAGATTGTGGGGTGGCCATAACATTCACTAGATTGGAAGGTAGTGTGGTAGTGTTGTAAGATTGCGGGGTGACCCATAGCATTTGGTTGGTTCTTGAGCAGCTGTGAGGGCTTGGTATGTCTATGTTTGGCCCGTGGTTCCTCTAGGTCGGATTATACCATGGTAGGGCAAGTCGTGAGACTGTGGGCAGGCCACAAAATTTGTGGAATTAAGGAAGGTTAGCAAGTGGATTTGGTGCATCAGGTTTTATGGTTAGATATGTTCGACTGGATCTGGAGGGTTGTTGGGACCATGATGGAAATTAAGCTAGGAAAACTCTTTCCAAGTAATACCCTCATTCATAAGTCATATGTTGTGATCGTGTGAGGCTATAGACCTCAACAACCAGTTAGAAATATGGTATATTGGTTATTTGGAAGGTAAGTATGAGACTAGAGAGATATCGACTACTGTAGAAATGTAATTATGGGACAACAAGATGAGAATGATGTGGTGCTAGTGTTTGGGACTCATGTTAAGAGTCGCCTTCTGATTAAGTGGATATGTTAAGTCACATGTTGCTTGGGTAAAATAATCTCAAACTAACTGATTTAACCCTACTACGCAACTCTCGTTTGAGTCTAACCATTATAGGGATGAGTCTTTTACTCGAAGGATTATCTAAGCCTTCTATCAACTGAAAAGTTTTTGACGACAAGGAATGGTTAGTGATTCTGTTTTCAATGGAAATAAACAGGATAATCAAGGGTTGGAAGAGTTATGATAAGTTTTGAATACAAAGTAGAATTGATAGAATAGTTATGATAAGTTTTGAATACAAAGTAGAATTGTATTGTCAGTGATTCAGAGTGGGTTGTCTGTCAGGGAGGCGGATAGGGTGTAGGATTTCAAATTTCGGGCAGAGTAGTAATGGTTATTCTTCAGGGTTGAACACTAGTGAGTTAAGGACCCATTCTTCGTTAGGATTTGGGATCCCTGCTAAGGCTAGGTTCGGTTATAGTTTTGGAGTGTTTTTGTATGCGTGATTTGTTTCATCATCTTGTATCGAGATTTGGAAGAAGTGTCCAAACCATCTGGCATTTCTAGAAGGTAGTAAGGAGTGATTTCAAGGACGAGATCTAATTTAAGTTAGGGAGAGTTGTAACACCGATTTTACTGTACAAATCGAATAAGGGTTTCAAGAAGTCAAAAGGTTGAGTTTTGGAGAAAAGGATCCTCACGACGTGAGACATAGAAGCTCACGACGTGAGATGGGATGCATGAAGATTTATGTTCGGGACTTGGCTCACTATGTGATCAATAAAGGCTCATAAAATGAGGAGAATTGCAGCCCAAGACTATGATCTTTTAGGGTTTCCTTCATATTTAAGCACCTCTAACCTCATTTTAGGTCTTCTAATCAGCCCCAAACCCTCTTTCACCTTAGAAAAACCCTAGAACTAATCCTTGCTTGATCATTGGAGGTTTTGAAAATTTTCTTGGTTTGGATAAAGGAGGAAAGAAGAAGAAGAAGAAGGTGGTATTATGTTGTGGCTTGCAAAGAACCATCATCAACATCACCTTACATTGTTATGGACCATTGCAAGTGATAAAGCTCCTACATTTATGGTTATATAAGGCTAGATCTAAGTTTTGTCCCATGTTTCATCTTTTTTATGCATGTTGGAATGAATAAAAACCATAAAGTTGGCAACATTATGGGTTATAAGGGGCTTACGGATGTCTTGGAGTTCAGATCTAGGGAATGATTGAGTTTTGGAACCTTGAATGAAAGTTAAATGCATTTTTCTTCAACTTTGGACTTAAATGAAATATAGACATGTATTGGACATATATGTCTTAAAAGCATCGACTTTCTTGTTTATTAAGGAGTTATAAGATCCATTGGAAAGTTGGAGTGCAATGCTTAATGGATTAAGGACTTAAAATATTGACCTTTTGCTTCAAACTAATCTCAAGACGTGAGACATGGGGTCTCAGAATGTGAGGGTTGGACAACCCCGTTTCTATTCATCTTCTTCAAGCTCACGACATGAGAGAAGGCTTCCCACGATGTGAGGGCAGCTTAGTTGACTTCTCCTGACTTAGTTAGCCAGGGTGAGTCGGAATGCGTTGGAATGAAATCGAGTGAGACCTCACGACGTGACAAAGGATTGGTCACGACGTGAGAATGGACAAGTTGACTTTGGGCTGTTGGATTTGACTTTGACCGTTGTCTTTTGACATGGATTGATTTTTGGGTCAAAACTCTGTCTCTGGATGTAGACTTAATATTTACCTTCGGTAGATTGATAGGAGGTGTCGAGCACCCGTCTTTAGGCAGGAGAGCAGCTAGCTGAGGTCGGATGTGTGATTCAGGTGAGACTTCTCATGATATCCATGGTTCGAAGGCACCAATGCTGACCCATTACTTGTTATAAGGTATGTTAGTTGTCTATGTGATGTTTGCATGAAAGAATAGGATCTGGACCCTGGAAATGGTATGAAAGACCAGGATCTGGGCACTGGCAATTATATAAAAGACTAGGATTTGGCCCCTAACAATTGTATGAAAGACCATGATTTGGCCCTTGAAAACTTGTATGTAAGACCGGGATTTGGCCCTCAGCACTTCATGAAAGACCCTGGGGATAGCCCACGGTACTTGTATGTTAGGGTATGTGGTATTTTAGAGACATCACTAAGATTTGTGCTTACGGCTTATGGTTTATGGTTTCAGGTAGTTCCGGTATAAAAACGAAGGGCCCAACGTGACTGCATTGCATCCACCCATGTTTCTGCAACTTTGATTTTAAGATTGTACTATGATAACTGTTGTTTCCTTAATATACTTCTAAATGAGTGGAAATGCTAAAATGGTGTTTGTGATCGAATTAAAAATTAAATTTTTACCTTTTGATTTTTGCGATGTTGCACCTATGGTTTGATTAATCTCAAAGACCAAGCTCTCGTTCTTCACCCAGGAAGCATAGGGTAATAATTTCGTTCCTTTCTCACGTTTTCTTCTTCATTATGATTTCATAAATGTGGGGCATATAACGATCGAATCCATCCATATGATGAGAATGTACGAACTTGCAACAATTGAATAAACGAATGAAAGAATTGAAACTATATCTATCTATGAAATAAATATGGACGGTGACATACCCTTTAGGTTAAGCATCCATCCAACCTACACCGTGAACTCCGCTGCCTTGTCAGATCCGTCCAAAGCTCCATTAATGTAAAATTTAAAATCGAATGTGTTGTCCTTAAAAGGATGGCTATGCTCTAACCCATTAATTACTAATGGTCTCGTCGGAGGAAGCCAGGTTTACTGGCGATGAGTTTCATCACAAACTCGTGTGAGTGATTTTGATTAAATAAAATAAAATCGAATCAGGGATTGGAAGTGGAAAGTACTAGTAGGTAAAGAATCTGGTGGAGGTGTGGTTAGCTCAAATGAGGGTTGAGTGTGGAGTGCTGAAGGAGATAAGCAAATACATAATGAATTGAATGAAAAATTGACGATATAAATGGTTCGTTTCAGATGGATTTTTGCAGAAAGTTCATGGGGAATTGTTTTTCATCAGTGAGATTGATTTTATTGAGTCCCTGTGATGTGAGGATTTAGGTTGGAAATGCTCTAGATGAAGATATAGATTAGACAATAGATGATGCTATGAGAGAGAGAGAGAGAGTGGTAGGCCCATAATTTATATTATTAAAACTTAAAATTAAATAGAAAAAACATAAAAAATTAGTGAGAAGGGTATTTTGGTCTTTTCAGTTTTATGAGGGACCAAAAATGCACTGAAACTAGCTCAAAAGGACCATGAAGCCAAAAAAGTCGAGGTTTGGACTAAACCTCAAAAAAAATGCATAGCATAGGGACCATTTTTGCAGTTTAGTCTTAAAATTATTAAAGAACAAAACCACTAAAATTTCTTGATTTTGGACATTCTGTGTAACTTGAAAACATTTTTGCACAAATTTTTTGTAAATCACATGATCAGTTTTATAGTTTTGTGTAAATGTTATGAAGCATACATATTTTATGATAAATCTAGCACTGTTCTTTTTAGTTCATCTTTAAAATGCTATTGTTAGTATATATTATCCTAAATAGTGGTTTGAAGAAGGCTAATAACGAAAAGGGAAAATCCCATTCTAGCCATACGAACTATTCAATTTTGTTTTTAAAAACTCCCTCATGTTTTTTTTCGACTTATTAAAGGAATGAAATCCATTTTTTTATGTTGAAAATGCCATTATCAGAAAACTAAAATGGGTAATCCGGTAAACCAATGCCTAATCAATAAAGGAGATCAAATGAGACTACCACATGTAACGTCCGCATATTCGGGCTAGTTAATTTAGAGACAATAAGCGTTAAACTAGAATTTTTGATATAATATTATTTAGAATAAATAATCTTCACTAAGTTATAGTATATGTCACAAGGGTTACGTACATATAAAGAACGCCAAAATCCGAGTTATAACAAAGAAGTTATGACTTGTCGAAGTTTCACGACAAAATCGGCACGACACCAGGAATCGTAAAAAGAAAGTGAGTTTACGATAAAATACTTTTTAGTCTTAGTGATCTAAACAAATGTTGTAGAGTACGTATCCACCTACGCGTGGATATAAAAAACGTCAAAAATGGAGCTCGTATGCAAAAGTTATCACCTTCCGAAGATGTAGCTGTCTAAGAGCGTGACACGTGGAAAAAACTCTAATTTGTCAGAGATCACGACTTGAGCATGTATTCTCACAATTTGAGAGTGCTCGGGGGCACTAATCGAGGATAGAAAACACCTAGGAAGGCTACGGGATGACTCTTGGAAGCTCACGACGTGAGCATATCATTCTCACGACATGAGAAGTTATCCGGACACCTTTCGAAGCTATAAATGCATATGGCAAGTCTACGAGATGATACTGCCATGGCTCACGACGTGAGCATTTATTCTCATGACGTGAGAGAGCCAAAATCAGCCTATAAATAGCGATCAAGGACCATTCATTCCTTACACCTTCTACTTTCATTCTCTCTCGTTTTTCGAAGGCCGTTTTGATGGGTTTAGGCCATAAGAACATCCTATGTGCTCATGCAAACCCTAATGCTTGGATCTAGGTTTCTCTATTGTACATGCAATTCATCCAAGACTTTAAACCCTAGATCTAGGATATTATAATCAATATTAACATAAGAATAGGGTTTAGATATTACCTTGATTGTTATGTAGCAATAACAATCTCAAATCCTCCTTGTAATGGCTTTAGAAAGCTTAGAGTCACAAGTGTCACTCCTCTAATGGCTCACAAACACCAAGAGCAAGAGGATGAAGAATGAGAAGAGAGGAGGCACCCAAAAACGTGTAGAAACCCTAAGGAAACTCTTAGCCACGTTTTTGGTGCCCTAGGGATCCTTAAATAGTGAGGCTATTGGGGTTATCTAACAAGGAAACCCTAATTTGACTACTTAGGCCCTAAGCAGCCCATGGACTCCCTCCTTAGAGGCCTTGGACGATTTCTAATGGGTTTCCCCATAGAGTTCGTCCACTCCATCCTCAATGGAGTACATTAGCCCAATATTCAACTATCACACAATTGACAGTTCTAGTCCTTTAAGTTTAATTAATATATTTTAGCCACAAAATTAATTTTTAATTAATAATTGACTAATATTAATTAAAAAATATGATTTCTCCTTTAATATATTATTCTCATAATATATTAATAAATCATAATTAATCCTCCCTCTCCATAATTCATCCTATCAATTCGCTTTGGTGAAGGCAACCCAAAAGGACCATGCACCAGCGGGTCAAGTACATACCAAATTAGTTATGGACTTAGACACTAATCCAACAGTCTCCCACTTAGAACGGTCGAATATTATAGCATATGCAATTGATCCTATACCCGAAGCGTATGTGATGCAATTCATAATAAAAACATGATACTTTACCAGTTTCCCACTATAATATCGTCATAATATTTCTATTTGTTGTGTTCTCAAAAATTCAAACTATGATGAGGGATACCGTAATCATAATCGTATTTGGAGAATGCAAAATATACACTTGACTAAATACAATTAAATTTCTTGATCTAAGCTTTTAGATTGAAAACTAAGTATAACATTCTCTCCCTTAATTATAGCAAAAATATCTCTTCAACCCCTGCAACCTTACAAAGTGAAACTTTTGTTTTTCTATAATTAATATTGCCAACTTGCAATACTTAAATAATAATCATGCTCCCACTAACATTATGATTATATTCATTCCAGCATAACCCTTATGCTCCCACTAGCTTTGACACGTATTTAGGAACTAGCTAAACTTCTAGGAATCAATACTTATTAACTTCCAAAGTTCATTTTTTCTAATACGATATGCTTCGATAAGCCTTTACCTAAGCTTTTCAAAATGACACACTTTTCCTTAGACAGCTCATATGTGTGTCTAAACTAATTCAGAACTTATCTTACTAAGTCCTAAATGTTTAGACTAATTTCCAAATCTCACAATTCGAACTATGAAAAAGGGATGTCGTAATCATAATCGAATTTGAGGATGCAATTTACATAGTTGCTATCTCCTTAAAATCTCTCTTAGTGAAAGCGTTTCCTCACAATCATTTTCATGAAGGAGAGAAACCTTACGACACTTAGATTTTATGGTGTATGTGTTCCTATCCATGTGAATTTTCCATTACCATAATCGAAAGATAATGTTTATGGAAAATTCAAACTCTTATGGACAAAACTTGTTCATTCTTAATTTCTTGCCATCAAGGGTCCCACCATTGCTTCCAAGTTATCTAGCAGCTCACCTATGCCAGTCAATGTACTTTCATTGAACAAGGTGTTTGCCTTATGCAGTCTATTGAGAACTCGTAGAACTCATATGCATAATCACTCAACTGGAATGACACAGAAATAAAATTTTGTCAACACGATAGGTTCCAAACCTCAAGTCGTGCGCTAGTGTTTACTCTTGATTAATTCTTGAATCCTTTCAAGATCTTCAGACTCTCACTGACCTCTTGACATATTAGATTCTCTTATCAAGAACATTTCTTGATAAACAAATATCCAAGAGTTAGTGTGTGTCTATATCAACACAAAACATTACACACATTTGGTCTTAGTTGGTCTTTGGCTTCTTCAAGACATCACAACATACCAAATTCAAATGTGTAAGAGTAGGAAAAAAAATTTCTACTTCACATTTGATGAATGTGTGTCACTCAATTCACAATCTTGGAGTACGATTCTAAGACTTGATTTTGAAACGAAGTATGACTCATCCTTTTTGATTTAACCATTTCAACAATTTCTGATACCTCTTCCTAGCCATACCAGTGCACTAAGATGTCCTTAGAGGATCAATTGTGATATGGTTCTTAATCATTAAGATGATCATAAAATCGATACAAAACTACTCTCGTTTCTTCTTAGATTGAAGAAACTTTTATCTTTCTGCCTAATTGATTCTTCTTATTCGTTCTGCCATTCATTGAAACCTTTTCAATGATTCAGAATTCTACTTAATCTTGTAAGCATAATCACATTTACTAGACTTTTAGTAAATTATGACGAATAGTTTTATTCGTTATTTGTGGTGGACTTGAATAGTGCACAACATTGTGTTCTATTCCTTTAGTCCATTATTTGACTCACATACTTGTGTGGTCAAGGAATTACTCTTAATTTCCTAAGTACCAAGATTTCCATACATCACATGATTCAAATCATATGATTCCAAGTTTTTGTCCAATTGAAACTTGGCTGATGGGAATGTTTCTTTACTTAGAAAATTTTGACACTACTACAACATAACTAAGAATCACATCCATTTATAGAAATGCACAAACATCAATTTTTTCACAATATTGCAAGGATATACATAAATAAGATAAATCAAAATTTATTTTACTCATAAAAGCAGTGGAAAACATGTCCTTACAATGCAAAATCAACTGAAAAATCATGTAATCAAATATCCCTAACAACTCTATCATAACTTTCTAAGCTCAAAATATGATCTTTGAATCCCTGCAATCGTGATTCATTTCTTCGTGATCAGGCTCATCTTGCTGTTCCATCAAGCTTCCTCTCTTTTCGTTGATCCTGCAAAACATTCAAATGTAATCTTATCACATTATGTATTCAGAATCAATAAATGGGAACTTAATGGAGTTAGATAGTGGATTTTACCTGAAGTAGAGCCATACGTCTTGACTCCCCCATCTCTTAGATCTCTTAGGTAGACTGGGCAGCTTCAGCTCCAATGCCCCTTCTCTTGGCAATAAAAGCAAATTAACTCTTTTGGAACAGCACACGTAACTACTTCAGACTTTGCCTTTCTCTTATGATCAAACTTTTCGACCGTGGCATGCCTTTCATTGCCATTGCCTATATCCATAGAGGTCTGGAAGCCAGATCCACCAATCAACCTTGCTTTTCCAGTGCGCCAAATCATTTCTGATTCAGCAGCAATAAGCATATAGGTGAGATCGATGAGGGTCACGTCGTGGTTCATGATATAGTACTATCTTACGAACTCACTATATGAGTCAGGAAGCGACTGAAGAACCCAGTCAACAGCTAGCTCCTATCTTACGAACTCACTATATGAGTCAGGAAACGACTGAAGAACCCAGTCAACAGCTAGCTCCTCATAGACAACGGATCCCAACATTCTTAACCTATCAATGTGTGACTTCATCTCTAAGACGTGTGCACATACTGACTTTCCTTCGTCATGTCTACTTGCCAAAAGGGCTTGAGTGAGCTTGAACTTTTCAAGCCTTTGAACTTGTGGGTTAGGGAGAATAATAGGAGGAGGTGGAGGAAGTGAAGCATGATCTCATGTTCCTTGATCGAATCGTGGAATATCATCTTCATGTGGAAAGCTTTTTCCACGGTATTTGGGAAGACCATAGTTGTCATACTTTGACATATACAAAACGGGAGAAAATTCAAGTTAGTTGATTGATTGAGTCCTTAACAAATCACCCAAATGAGATATTAAGGCTAGGACCCAACACAATATTCCACAACTTGGGAGATGGATGTCGTAACCCAAATTGCGGAACATTTGAAGGTAAGTGAATGACGATTCACTAAATTTCCACCATGAAAAACGAAAAGCAGATTAAGTTTTAAATGTATTGAAAAACTCCTAGATCCTATGAGATTCATTGAACTTTTCAATGGCATGTTTAAATCTCGATATGCCCCTTGATTTGTGACTGGGATGCCGAGGATCACAAAACAGGGTGTGAATGACCATGCAAACTTACATGGTGCCCCCAATGTTAGAGTCACCTATTCGATGTGCCGATTAACCACACACGCTCCACCGAACTATGACAAACAATGAGTCACCCTTTGCTACCTTTGCTTAGAACCATTTAGTGTGCCGATTAACCACACACGCTCTACTAACGTCTTCGCAAGGGTACAAAGTGTAATTTCATGGAATTGCATCAAATTCACTTTTGCCTAAAGTAACTAAGATTGGGAATTTTGTATATAACATTTAGTTACTTTATACTTCATTATACTTTTCATGGAAAGGGTTTGACCTATCCTACCCGTTCGGCTAACAACCCTCCACCAATCAAGGAAGTGGTGGGTGAGAGTGGACACCCATTAAACGGCTATTTTATAGGCCATAACCTTATACCCCCTTATAGATTGTCTTCGTGAATGAGGCCTACTAACGCTAAGACTAGCAGTTTAAGTTATACATATATAATATTAGACTTTTAATGTTATATATAGTATAAGGGTGTATTTTACACTTTTAATATACTAGGTGGTCTAATTTAATAAATTATACTTTTAATTTAATTAAATGTAAACCATATCACTATGGATTTATTAACTCTCTTTCAATTATACACTTAATTAATTTAATAAAACCATAAGGGTGCAATTTGAACTTTTTCAAAACTTAGGGTTTTAGAATTTAACATTTTAAAATTAAACTTTTAATTAAAATTTAAATTCCAAAACTTGAGGGCAAGTTTTGAAACCTTTCAAAACTATTAGATCAAAATACAAATAAGGCAATTAAACAATTAATTGGTGATTATCTAATTATGACCTGATTTAATTTCATGCAAGATAATGATCAAATAATCCAAATAATTTAACATTTATCAAATAAGGTAACAATTATCTAATTAGATGACCAAAATCTTTTATTTTGACAAAGATAATCATAAGGAATCAATAATATTCGTATTTTATTAATTTTAAACAATTATGGCAATTATCCTAAGTCAAAATAGGCAAAAATCTCGAAATTCCGCCTGTCTGACAGCTAAACTCGTCGAGTTCAACCTACTCGACGAGTCCACATTGGGACTCGACGAGTTTTTCAGGCAGATGGCCAAAAACTCGATTTTACAACAAGAATGAATATACTAGGCATCAATACAATAGAAACCAATCAAGGCTCTGATACCACTGATGGGTTTAGGCCATAAGAACATCCTATGTGCTCACGCAAACCCTAATGCTTGGATCTGGGTTTCTCTATTGTACATGCAATTCATCCAAGACTTTAAACCCTAGATCTATCATACGATAATCAATATTAACATAAGAATAGGGTTTATATCTTACCTTGATTGTTATGTAGCAATAACAATCTCAAATCCTCCTTGTAATGGCTTTAGAAAGCTTAGAGTCACAAGTGTCACTCCTCTAATGGCTTACAAACACCAATAGCAAGAGGATGAAGAATGAGAAGAGAGGAGGCACCCAAAAACATGTAGAAACCCTAAGGAAACTCTTAGCCACGTTTTTGGTGCCCTAGGGATCCTTAAATAGTGAGGCTATTAGGGTTATCTAACAAGGAAACCCTAATTTGACTGCTTAGGCCCTAAGCAGCCCATGGACTCCCACCTTAGAGGCCTTGGACGATTTCTAATGGGTTTCCCCATAGAATTCGTCCACTCCATCCTCTATGGAGTCCATTAGCCCAATATTCAACTATCACACAATTGACAGTTCTACTCCCTTAAGTTTAATTAATATCTTTTAGCCACAAAATTAATTTTTAATTAATTATTGACTAATATTAATTAAACAATATGATTTCTCCTTTAATATATTATTCTCATAATATATTAATAAATCATAATTAATCTTCTCTCTCCATAATTCATCCTATCAAGTTGCTTTGGTGAAGGCAACCCAAACGGACCATGCACCATCGGGCAAGTACATACCAAAATAGTTATGGACTTAGACACTAATCCAACACGTTTCCCTTCCTGAGCCCGACTATCGCGAACCGCTAAACCATTTCTAGTTAGATTCTATCCAATCATGCTACAAATGTGAGTGCATAGTCCCTTTCATGAACATGATTTTAATACAAGTGTTAAATTATATGTTTATGTGTGAAATATTTGATATTGTCTGAAAATACGTGTGAAGAGCATATTTTATAAATATATGATGATTTAGGATATAGAGTAGACCTAAATAAATTAAGAGAGATATTGGGTAGTATCTCCTTATGAGTACAAGTGAGATATACCGGAGGGAACAACTTTAAAACTTGTCATTAATTCGAGAATATGGATTAGACTTAGTCAGTTGTTCTTAGTTTGAGAGTATGGATAAGACATAGTTATTTTATATTAATCTGAGAGTATCGATTAAGACATAGTCAATTGCTCCTGGTCCGAGAGTATGGAATGAGCATAGTTAATGATCCGAAAGTATGGATCAGACATACCCGATCCGGGAGTATGAATTAGGTAAAGAGGTAAATTTTAGATCCGGGAGTATGGATTAGATAAAGAGGTAAATTTTAGATCTGGGAGTACGGATTAGGTAAAGAGGTTAATTTTAGACCCGAGAGTATAGATCGTGTTGTTGTGAGGATGGACGGGGGTGGGGTAAAGTTGCTTATGTTGGATTAGTGTCTAAGTCCATAACTATTTTGGTATGTACTTGACCCGATGGTGCATGGTCCTTTTGGGTTGCCTTCACCAAAGCAACTTGATAGGATGAATTATGGAGAGAAAGGATTAAATATGATTTATTAATATATTATGAGAATAATATATTAAAGGAGAAATCATATTGTTTAATTACAATTAGTCAAGAATTAATAAGAATTAAGTTTGTGGCTAAAAGACATTAATTAAACTTAAGGGACTAGAACTGTCAATTGTGTGATAGTTGAATATTGGGCTAATGGACTCCATATTAAAGGGGTGGACGAATTCTATGGGGAAACCCATTAGAAATCGTCCAAAGGCCTTTAAGAAAGGAGTACATGGGTTGCTTAGGGCCTAAGCATCCAAATTAGGGTTTCCTTGTTAGATAACCCTAATAGCCTCACTATTTAAGGAACCCTTAAGCCCCAAAAACGTGGTGAACTAGTTGTCTAGGGTTTCCACACGTTTTGGGCAGCCTCCTTCTCTTTTCTTCTTCATCCTCTTGCTCTTGGTGTTAGTGAACCATTAGAGGAGTGACATTTGTGACTCTAAGCTTTCTAAAGTCAATACAAGAAGGATTTGAGATTGTTATTGCTACATAACAATCAAGGTATGACCTAAACCCTAATTCATATGTTATATTGATTATCATATATTAGATCTAGGGTTTATAGTCTTGGATGAATTGCATGTACAATAGAGAAACCTAGATCCAAGCATTAGGGTTTGTATGAGCACATAGGATGTTCTTATGGCCAAAACCCATCAGTGGTATCAGAGCCTTGATTGGTTTATATTGTATTGATGGCTTGTATGTTTGTCTAAGCTGCAAAATCGATTTTTAGCCAACCTGCCTGATGAACTCGGCGAGTCCCATTGTGGACTCGGCGAGTAGGCCCCTACTCGACGAGTCCATAGGGGTACTCGGCGAGTTCGAGCGTCAGAAAGAGGGGATTTCGGGATTTCTTGCTGTTTTACTCATGGATACTTGCCTTATCTGTTTTAGATCATTAAAATCCGATTTTATGCATATTTATGAGTATATCCTTGATTAAACAAAAGATAATTACCAATTGATTGGATAATAACTTCCTTATATGATTAAAGTTGATTATTTGTTTTAATTGGGTAACTTATTTTGCAAGAAATTGAAATTAGGTCAAATATAGATAATGATAAAATAAATTGTTTAATTTATATTATTTGTTATTTGATCCTTGTGTTATGAAAAGTTTCAATTTTTCCCCTTTAGGTTTTATAGTTTAAATTTGAAGTCAAAAGTTTTGTTTTGAAATTTAAATAGTTGAAACCCTAATGTTTTGAAATGTTTCAAAACTTTCCCTCAAGTTTTGGAATTTAAAAGTTGATTAAAAGTTTAATTTAGGAATGTTAAATTCTAAAACCCAAGTATTGTTTTGAAAAGTTCAAATCACACCTTAATGGTTTTATTAATTAATTAAGGTGTATAATTAAAAGAGGTTTAATAAATCCATAAAATTTTGGTTTATAATTTAATTGAATTAAAGGTATAACTATTAAATTTGACCACCTATTATTTTAAAAGTATAAAATACACCCTATACTATATATAACATTAAAAGTCTAACATTATATATATATATATATATATATATATATATATATATATATATATATATATGTATGTATAAGTAAAAGTCAGTCTTACGGTTAGTAGGCCTCATTCACGAAGCTGGTCTATAACTTGATGTGCACGGAAGTACCCACTAATTTTAATATTTATAACCTAACCAACTTAGACTAACTATGCACTTATAGGCAGTGTACCTAGTCAGACTACAGTATAGCTTAGGTAAGTCGGGTGTCGATCACAAGGAATGATGGTGAATTAATTTAAAATATTTGATTATAGGTTACAAAACACACGAAAGGAATAAAGAAATGGTTATTAAATCTCAAACGAACAATTAATTAACAAATCTCGATAAACTAACAGGAAAGCAAATCTCTTCAGGTACTTTGGTTTAGATAAATTACACCTAAAAAGAATATACAATTGCATACACAAATTTATTTATTCATGTTCACCGATTCCTAAAATGATTAGATTCGCGTTCACTATAACTAATCCTTTAGCAAACAAGTCAATTCAAACAGTGATCAGTTGATTAGACTAACATGCTTCCTAGTGTTCAGTTCGTGTCAAGCAAGACTTGTAAATATAGTTAATCAAATTACCAATTCAAATTAACCTCTTGTTGATGGTCATCAAACAAGGCTCACACATTAACTTACTTATTCCCAAGTTAATCCTAGTTTCATATTCGTTATTCCAAGACTTATAATCTCGATGGTCATCAAAATCATAAAAGACAAGCAATCAAGCAGATGTTCATACAACTCAATTGACTTAACAATTAACAGCAAATAATCATCATTTATACGTAAGGATCTTTTAACAAGATTGGCAAGATAAATTAACCACAAACAAACGATTCAATATAGCAATTAGTCTAATAATCAAAGCTTCATTCAATCATAAACGCAAAGTAAAAGGTTTTTACACCTAAATCAGAAACTAAATACATAATAGTAACACAATGGAATGCTAAACATGGTCACGTTAACAACCCATATGATTACCGACATGTATCCACTCTCCAACCCTTCCGATCTCCGCTCCCGTTAGCTTAACGGCCTTCCGGCCGCCTTCTAGACCCTCAAAACGGCTTAACAGAAGTTTAATATCGACTAAATTAAGTTGGAAGTCGAATTCCCCTTTCTGGTTAGCTGAAAATCGACTTTTATAACCCTTGTAGCCGACTTACGTACGTTGGGCATAAGTCGGATTACGCTGGGCGTAATGAAGATTTCTACACGATTGAGTTTATCCGATGCCAGCCATTACGCGGGGTGTAATCTAATATTACGCTGGGCGTAATTTGAATTTGGTCGTTACGCTTAGCGTACAAGAAACTTACGCGCAGCGTAATTGGCTCCTCCAGCCCTTCCTTTGTTTTTGATTCTAAGCCCGATTTCCACTTCAGTCTTTGCTTTTGTGCTTTATCGACAACGAATAGCTGCAAATCATAATTTAAAGCATTATGAGTACTTTTTAGTTCTAAAAGAGAATAATAAAGGCCAAAAAATTAATATATAATGCATAAAAATATATATAAAAATACACATATCAAAATACCCCACACTTAGCCTTTGCTTGCCCCCAAGCAAATTTACTTTTATTTCACCAATATTGCACTAAACAATCCATTTAAAACTCAGCCATTATGTCAAGACCGCAACGCATGCATTTGTGTCTAAAATTTTCCTAAAGTACCCCCCATACTTTAAATACTCACAATCTTCATAAACACTTGCCCACTTTTTCCGAACAATGCTCATTTTATGCAACCCTCCGAATCCATCCGCAGAAAACCTCCTTATCCTCAAGGTATTTTTAGTTGAGCAACCTAAGAATACATAATCTAGAATTACAATCTATGATACCACTATGGAGCTCCTTTGGAATTCTTCACTAGTTTGACATTTGATCTTTGATTTCTTTGAATTCACGGCCTTATTTGATTTGATTTCTGGTATCTTCAACTTTTTGAAATTCTTCAGAATTTTGATCTGTTGATCTTCACTTTATTTGCTCCAAAATTCTTCAAACTTTTCTTGTAAGTCTCTCTCCTTTTTTTATTACATTACATGTATCTCACTTTTTTCACTCAAAACCTACATGCTTAAGCAGAGGCGCTCAACCTCAACCTTTATTGGTTAATGATAATAATTTTTCTGGATACATTTCAGGTTTAGGCTGCTAAACATATTGCATCCCTCAAACCAAGTGGGGTTATGTTTGTGTTCCATGATTTCACTAAAATAAGGGAGGCCACAAATGCACTACAACGTATATTGGCTCAACTAAACATTTGAGTTTTCATCGGATCATCTCATACAATATTAGCAAAATTTAAATTATCACTAGATTTTTCTAAATTAAACTATTATTTCAAGTTGTAAAATTTTTTAATTTCCTAAATCTAGCAATTTCCTAACTATTATTTTATTTTTATAATTTACTATTACCGACCCCCTACCCCACACTTATTTCATACAATGCCCTCATTGTATGCTAAAACGAATTAAGAACATAAAAGGGAGAAAAAGGAATAGACTCCCCTGTGTAGTTGTGGCGAGATCGAATGGGGCTGCTACAAGTTGCTCCAAATATTGCTAAAAGACTGAAAACTGGAACTGCTGCTTCTGAATTTGTCGAAAAATAAAATCAAGACTGCCGACTTCAAAAATGTGGTGCACAATATTGAAAATAAATGCAATGCGTAGTAACCATGACGTGGGAAAGTGTCGACCACATCATGTCTTCAAAAATGACATCTTCTTCTCGTGATGAAAAATCCCCCACAACATAGGAAAGTGTCAACCATGCCATGGTAGTCGGGATGATACTTCTTCCTCGCGTCGAAATAAAACTCTATGGTGTAGGAACAGCTCATCCATATCATAAGAGTCAAAATATCGTAAATATGCCAATCTTCGAAATAATCACTCACGAAATCAATATGCACCCCACACTTATGACAAATTGTGGGTCTTGACTGTAATCTTCGATCTCTCACACGACTCTCTCTAGCAACAGTCGGACCTAGATGCTGAACTTACTGCCAGCTTTCTAAGGGCGAAAATTCTGCAGAGATCTAAACAACCAAAGAGCATCAACATGGAAAACAAAAGTAAAACAAACTAAATTAAAGTTTAATTACAAACCAAATAAAAAACTAAAACTAGCAATAAAAATAACATAAAAATAAAAAGGATAACTAAATCACTCGTCATCTCCATCATCATGCTACTGTGTCCCAGAACTACCGGCCCTATCATGTCGTGGCTGAATGGTGGAGGGTAGGGGACCGAGTACTGAAACCCCTGGTGGGCAAAGAATGCAGTCAACGCATCCCCATACCACTGCTGTTGTCTGTCCACATGTGCAACATACTCACTAAGGTTCTGGACCCTCATGTCAAGACGACCAATGCCCTGAGCTAGGTAGCGCATATCAATCTCCGGCTCAGGTCCCTGATGTGCTCCCCGAGGAACAGGTCTACGCCGCTGGAACCGTCTCGGCTGTAGCTCGGCTGGACCCTCCTCGTCCGCCACATCATCTGCTCGTACCCACAAGACACCATCTCTGCCTCGCTCGAGTACATGCATCGACTCCAACAGCTGAAGGCTCATCGGCCTCGTATCATGGAACACCATCGATCTCGTGATCTCTCGTGTCTACAACTGATATGATCGGGCTAATCACGTGATAAAATGTCCTCCGTAAATCGGGCTATCCTCCCGAAGTCCCTTGGCCCTCCGTCCCAAATATGTAGCTAAAGCAACTGGAAGGTTCAGGTGCCTCCCTGGAGTAACAAGTGCCCATAGGAAATACAAGTCTGTCGAAGGCACTCTCTTACTGTTCTTATGATGCGTGAGAGTCATGGAAATCAACCGGTGCAGCAGTCTGTATGTAGTAGACTGAATCATCCTCCCCCGTGCAGTAGATGGCGTATAAAGTCCTCGTGTAATCTCGGCCCAAAAAGTGTTCTCGTTATAGTCATCTGGCCGGTCCATGAGACAATCAGCAAGGAATGCCGGGAAGTGGACACTCCTCGTCTTATATGCTATGTATATACCCACACGAGTCGCAAGCTCTATGACACTGCACTCCTGGCTCACCCCCCCCCCCAGTCTGAAGGCAAAAACTGTCCTATCATCGGGTGCCTTCCTAGGGTCATAGGAAACTGTAGTGTAGAACTCCAGCAAAAATTCCCGATAAACAGGCTCCTGGATCCTGAACAATCATGCCCATCCCTAACGTACGAACAAATCCACACCACACGCGTCCGAGTGCGTGTATTGCAAAAAATCCTGGATTAGTGCAGCAAGTCCATTCCGGGTCGCCAATTCCCAGTCGAATGATGGTGCTATGTCGATCTCCTTGGTGACCAGCAAACTCAAACTGTTGACATATCGTGCCCGGGTTGCATTGTTCAGTGTTTGCGGAAATTGTAAGAAATGGTGATCGGTCACATCCTCGGGTGGGTTGGTCCGTTGAGTTCTTCGAGCCATAATCTGGTCGCTGATTTACGCGGGGCGTAAAATAAGGTTACGCTGGGCGTAACCCCAACTTCATGAAAAGTCCATCCGCGATCCGGGGTTTATTACGCTTGGCATACTTAAACTTACGCTCGGCGTAATGAAGTATTCCTTTTCTTTAATTGAAATTTCTTTTCTTTTAACCTACTTAATTAAGGGACTTACAACTTAATTATTTTTCTTTTTAATTGCTTCATTAACTGATGACTTCCCGATCAGTGAAAAAAAATGAGACGTCATAGTCACTTGTCTTTGTCAAGATCAAACTGATGGGTTTTATGCATAAGAACAATCCTATGTGCTCATACAAACCCTAATGCTTGGATCTAGGTTTCTCTATTGTACATGCTTTGAATCCAAGACTATAAAACTTAGATCTAACATGTTATAAACTGAATTAGGGTTTAGAGAATTACCTTGGATTGTTATATAGCAATAACAATCAATTCCTTGCTTGGATTGGCTTCAAAAGCTTAGTGCCTCAAATGCTGCACGTCTAATGGAGTCACAAACACCTTATGCAACTTGGATGAAGAGGAGAAGAAGAGAGGCTGCCCAAAAACGACTAGAAACCCTAGAGAATCAGTTTTCCATGTTTTTGGGAGCCTAAGGGTCCTTTATATACTTGTGTGGGCTGCTAGGGTTTCAGTTAAAACCCTACTGGACAGCTTAAACTCTAAGCAGCCCATGGAACCTTCTGGATAAGGCCATGGACGAAAATATGATGGGCTTCCATCATAATTTCGTTCACCCCTTATTCCTTTAGCATTCCTTAGCCCAATAACTCAATTATCCAATAATTGCAGTCCAGTCCCCTAAATTTAATTAATTTCTTTTAGCCACAAAATTAATTCTTAATTAATTCTTGACTAATATTAATTAAACAATATGATTTCTCCTTTAATATATTATTCTTATAATATATTAATAAATCATATTTAAACCTCTCTCTCCTTAATTCATCCTACATATTGCTATGGTGAAGGCAACCCAAAAGGACCATGCTCATAATCGGGTCAAGTACATACCAAAATAGTTATGGACTTAAACACTAATCCAACAGTCTCCCACTTGGATAAGTCTAATAACTATTTTGCGTATGACTTCAGAACCTGATCAGCAATCGTAGCTTTCAAAAGCCGTTGTCAACTCTGATCTTATCAAATAGCGTGTCCTCTAGATAAAGGATCATATATTCCTCCATTCTCAAGATATCATATAGACATAAGACATGAATTTCAATCATTCTCTCTATATTGTTTCCCCACTTTCGATTTATGACGACTGACAACAGACTACAATTGAACACATCAACTTAGTCCCGGCTTGGCCAAGCGCTTAGGTTTCATCACTAAATCATCGAGAGGCCCACAGATATCACTCTTATCCCACTTTGGATAAAAGGAATGGATAAACTTCGACTCAAATGCTCGCTTGAATTTACTGATCGAATCACACACAACAATAAGTTTTATAACACCAAGTTACTGGTGCGTTTACTTATTATCAATGTGTAACCGACCAACAAATAACAACTCACACGTCTCGGTTTCAAGAATATACAATATTATCGTCTCACTAATCACTCGTGATAAAACCATGAAGTGATCCAAGTGAGCATGGGTTTAATCCAATAATCTAATCTTATCAAAGCACTCATGAACTCTGCAGCAAACTTGTGCCATGTCTAAACACTTCAGACAATCTACAGACAGATTCATGACAGTCTTTATTCATACCTACTCCCAACGTATGACCGACTGTGGATGTTTGAATAACCTAGTTATTCTGGAAGTCAAAACATGCAAACTGAAACATGACAATAATACTTAATCCTATATGGCCCCAAACTTGTGAGAGTAAATAAAACACTTCTATTTATCCACCATATTGATCACTCATTATTTATCATTTAATTTTTTGGACAATCAACTCATTACTTGAATTACAACAACAATTGTCCCATGCTCTAAGCATGCACACTTTGTTTCCTATGGTCCATGCTTTGTGAAATAGAACAATTGAAAACTTTTCCAATGATTCTCATTTCACAATTCCTCAATCCCCATTATTAGTGTAAGAACACAAGGTTCTTCCACTACTAGAATATGCTAGATTCTAACATTTTACGCAACGATCCTTTCGTAAAGTCATAGCACAAAAGTCACCAAGACTTGGCTAATGAAATTACAAAGTACTTTCTTAGAAATTGTTACAAGACAATTCCATAGACGTGAAGTCTCACATTCAAAGTACATTCCTTTGAACATCCTTCTTGCATAAAGTTTTCTAATCTAGACACAGAATCTCAATATCCAACTCCCAATATGGAAACATTTCCATATTTTCCATATGACAACTCATAGAATCTTATCTATTCATTATAATGTCGATATGGTCCATCCAATACCATACTTCCAACTACTCACAAGCGACCAATCCTCAGCGAACTTTGGATCGTCCTTTGATAGTTGTTTAATAATTTTAGTCAAAATCCATTCTAGTCCTTTTTCCCTCTTAATGTGCTAGACATTTGGAAAAATTTAGAATGGTAAATATTATAGCATTTGCAATCGATCCTATACCCGAAGCGTATGGGACACGATGCATAATGTCTTACATAAAGATATGATACTTTACCAATCTTTTGCCATAATATTTTATGTGTCATGTTCTCACAATTCGAACTATGAAGAGGGATGCCGTAATCATAATCGAATTTTAAGAACACACAATGTATCCTTTGACTGAAAATGTTAAAATTTCTCAATCTAAGCTTTAGATTTTGAAATGAAGTATAATATTCTCTCCCTTAATTATATTAAAACAACTTTTCAACCCATGCAACTTTGCAAATTGAATCTTTGTTTTTCTATAATTAATATTGCTAACTTGCAATACTCGCCATAATAATCATACAAGCATAACACTTATGCTCCCACTAGCTTTGACATGTATTCAGAAAACAAATGAACTTTCAGAAAACAATGCCTATTGAATTTCTGAAATTCATATTTCTAATACCAGATGCTTCAATAAGCCTTTATCTAGGCTTCTTAACCTTATACACCTTTGTCTTAGATAGCTCATATGTGTGTTTAAACAATTCAGAACTTATGTTACTAAGTTCCAAATGTTGAAACTAATTGCCAAATCTCATAATTCAAACTATGGAAAGGGATGCCATAACCATAATCGAATTTTGAGAATACAATTTTCACAATCGCTATCTTCTTAAAATCTCTTTTAGTGAAAGCATTTCCTCACAGTCATTTTCATGAAGGAGGGAATCTTATGACACTTAGATTTTATTGTGTATGAGTTCCTATCCATGTGAATTTGCCAAAACCAAGGTTTGCGACAAATCCAAACTCATATGGACTGAACTTTCTTAATCTTGATTTCTTGCCTTATGGTAACACGAGTGCCCACCATGTCTTCCAAGTAGTTTAGTAACTTGTCCTTACATATCAATGTACTTTCCATCGACTAAGGCTCTAGTATGCATTCAAATGAGAACTCATAGAACTCACATACGCAATTAACTCAATTGGAATGGCACAAAAACAAAATAATGTCAGCACGACAGGTTGTAAACCTCAAGTCGTGTGCTAGTGATGATCTATAAGGTTTATTCTTGATTTGTTCTTGAAACCTTTCAAGACCATTAAGACTCCCACTGACTCCTTGACATATAAGATTATCTTGTCAAGAAACATTTCTTGACAAAGCAAATATTCAAGAGTTAGTGTAGTTCTTATCAAGACAAAACACTTCACATAATTGGTCCTAGTTGGTCTTTGTCTTATCGAAGACAGCACAACTTTCCAATTTCAAATGTGCAAGAATAAGAAAACTTTTCTAAATTCCACATTTGATGAGTGTTATAAACCTACTTAAGACTTTCCACTCAATGTCATAATCTTGACTCTAAGACTTGATATTGGAACGAAGTATGATTGACTTATTGATTTAACCATTTCTACAATCCTCGATTCCTCTTCTTAGACATGTAATTGCACTAAGACTTACTTAGAGGATCTATTGAGACATGGTTCTTAATCTTTAAGACTTATCATAACACATAATAAAAGGTACTCTCCCTTCTTCTTAGAAAAGATAAACTTTTATCTTTCTACCTACTTGATTCTTCTTTATTCGTTCTACTATTCATTGAAACTTTTTCAATCAACTGAGAATTACACTTAATCTTATAAGTATAATCATATTTACTAAACTTTAGTAAATCATGACGAATGTCTTTGTCACTCTTGTGGTGGACTTAATCAACGCACAACCTTGTGTACTTGATCTCCTTGTCCTTCAATAGACACTTTCCCAAAGAATTAGTCTAAGTTTCCCAGATGTGAAAGTTTTTCATTCATCATACAATACACATTGCATGATTCCAAGTTTCTGTCCAATTGAAACTTGGGCGATGAGAAACTCTCCCTATTTGGTAAACTTTTGATATTTCCACAAATAATACAATTAAGAATCAAATCCATTATTGCTAATAATAGAAACATTCAAACATCAATTTTTCATATATGCCATCGCAAGGATAAATAAATAAGATAATATCAAAATTCATTTTATTGCGGAAAAATTTTGTCCTTACAATGCAATTCAATTGAAAAACTATGTTATTACATATTTCTTAACAATCTATTCTAACTCCAAGTAGTAGCTCAAGAATCCATTCTTCAAGTAATGCGATCGCAATCCATTTCTTCATGATTAGATTCAGCTCACTTCTTTTCTCAAGCTTCCTCTCTTTTCTTCGATCCTACAAGACATCAAAATGTAATCTTATCACATCATGTATTAAGAATCTAGAATAGGAACTCAAAAGAGTTAGATAATGGATTTTACCTGAAGTAGAGCCATATGTCTTGACTCTCCCATCTCTTAGATCCTTCAGGTAGTTAGGGCAGCTTCGTCTCCAATGCCCCTTCTCTTGGCAATAAAAGCAAATGGACTCCTTTGTCACAACACATCGGACGATCACAGACTTAGTTCTTTCTGGACTTCCAATGTTGCCAGTGTCCATTGAAGTTTGGGAGTTTGATTCACTAGACAAATTTGCTTAACCAGCACGCCAAATCATTGCTGATTCAGTGGCTATAAGCAAATAGGTGAGATCAATTAGGGTCACGTCGTGGTCCATCATATAGTACTCTCTAACGAACTCACTATATGATTCAGGAAGTGACTGAAGAACCCAGTCAACAGCCAACTCACTTGAAATCTCGACACCCAACATGTTTAACCTATCAATGTGTGACTTCATCTCTAAGACGTGCGCACATACAGGTTTCCCATCTTCGTGTTTACTTGCCAGAAGGGCTTGAGTGAGCTTGAACTTTTCAAGCCTTTGAACTTGTGGGTCAGGGAGAACAATTGGAGGAGGTGGAGGAAGTGAAGCATGACTCTCATTTCCTTGATCGTATCTCGGAACGTCATCTTCATTTGGAAAGCTTGTTCCAAAGGATTTGGGAAGACCATTGTAAGATTCAAACATCTACAAAACGGGAGAAAATTCAAGTTAAGTTGATTGAGTCCTTAATAAAACACCCAAATGAGTTATTAAGGCTAGGATCCAACACAATATTCTACAACCTAGAAAAGGGATGCCATAATCTAGTTGCAAAATATTCGAAGGTAGGTAAATGACGATTTACCAATTTCCACCATGAAAAACAAAAAGGAAGATTAAGTTTTAAATGAATTGAAACTCCTAGATCTTTTGAGATTCATTGAACTTTTCAATGGCATGTTTAATCTCGATTATGCCCTACTATTTGTGACTGGGATGCCGAGGATCACAAACAAGGTGTGAATAACCATATGAATCAGTGGTGCATCCAATGCTACTATCACCTAATCAATGTGTCGGTTAGCCACACACGCTCCATTGATCTATGATAAACATCGAGTCACCCTTCGCTACTAATGTCATCCCCAAATTAGTGTGCCGGTTAACCACACACGCTCCACTAATGTTTGACAAGGGTACGAAGTGTAATTCCATGGGTTAGCATACAATTTCACATTTTTCCTAAAGTAACTATGATTTGGGAATTTGAAAAAGCATTTAGTTACTTTGTACTTCATTATACTTATAATGGAAGGTTTCTGTCCTATCCTACCCGTTCGGCTAACGACCCTCCACTAGTCAAGAGTGCGGTGGGTAAGAGTGGATACCCATTCAATCGCCATTTTATAGGCAATTTCCTTAAACACCCCTTATAGACCAGCTTCGTGAATGAGGTCTACTAACGGTAAGACTGACTGTTTACTCATACATATATAATATTAGACTTTTAATGTTATATATAGTATAGGGTGTATTTTATACTTTTAAAATACTAGTTGGTTTAACTTAGAAAATTATACTTTTAATTTAATTAAATGTAAACCAAAAACTTTATAGGTTTATTAAATCACTTTTAATTATACACTTTAATTAATTAATAAAACCATAAGCGGGGATTTGAACCTTTTCAAATTATTAGGGTTTTAGAATTTAACATTTCAAAATTAAACTTTTAATCAAATTTAAAATTCCAAAACTTGAGGGCAAGTTTTGAAACATTTCAAAACATTTGGGTTTAACTTATTTAAATTTCATAAACAAAAACTTTTAAGTTCAAATCTAAACTATAAAACCTAAAGGGTGCAATTGAAACTTTTTCACATCATAAAGGATCAAATAACAAATAATATAAGTTAAACAATTAATTTATTTATTATCTATATTTCACCTAATCTTATTTTAGTCATTAGATAATTACCAAATAAATTTAAATAATCCATATTTATCACATAAACAACCAATATTTAAAAGATTTGAAATTATCTATTGTTTTGGCATGGATAAACACTTAATTAAGATAAAATTCAGATTTTAACTTTATAAAACAAATTAAGCATCAAGTCCAAGTCAAAACAGCAGCAAAAGCCCGAAATTCCCTCTGTCTGACCCCTTGACTCGCCGAGTCAGGGACTGGACTCGCCGAGTCAGACAGACTCGCCGAGTTCATCCACTGACTCGCCGAGTCAGGTCGGGCAGAGGCCGAAAATCGTTTTTTTATTAAATAAAACATATAAGCATCAAATACAACTGAAACCAATCAAGGCTCTGATACCACTGATGGGTTTTATGCATAAGAACAATCCTATGTGCTCATACAAACCCTAATGCTTGGATCTAGGTTTCTCTATTGTACATGCTTTGAATCCAAGACTATAAAACTTAGATCTAACATGTTATAAACTGAATTAGGGTTTAGAGAATTACCTTGGATTGTTATATAGCAATAACAATCAATTCCTTGCTTGGATTGGCTTCAAAAGCTTAGTGCCTCAAATGCTGCACCTCTAATGGAGTCACAAACACCTTATGCAACTTGGATGAAGAGGAGAAGAAGAGAGGCTGCCCAAAAACGACTAGAAACCCTAGAGAATCAGTTTTCCACGTTTTTGGGAGCCTAAGGGTCCTTTATATACTTGTGTGGGCTGCTAGGGTTTCAGTCAAAACCCTAATGGACAGCTTAAACTCTAAGCAGCCCATGGAACCTTCTGGATAAGGCCATGGACGAAAATATGATGGGCTTCCATCATAATTTCGTTCACCCCTTATTCCTTTAGCATTCCTTAGCCCAATAACTCAATTATCCAATAATTGCAGTCCAGTCCCCTAAATTTAATTAATCTCTTTTAGCCACAAAATTAATTCTTAATTAATTCTTGACTAATATTAATTAAACAATATGATTTCTCCTTTAATATATTATTCTTATAATATATTAATAAATCATAGTTAAACCTCTCTCTCCTTAATTCATCCTACATATTGCTATGGTGAAGGCAACCCAAAAGGACCATGCTCATAATCGGGTCAAGTACATACCAAAATAGTTATGGACTTAGACACTAATCCAACACAAACAACAATGGTTGATCAAAAACCTTTGCACACAAGAATTGGTTTGCGAAAACACCCACTTTCGGGACCCGTTAGAATATTTCCTTTGTTTTCTTTGCACCTTTAACTAAAAGCGGAACAAGAAGTGACCTAACTAGTCAAGAACAGCAAGAGCCCGGTCTTCCACTTAACCACCACAATACGCCTTGCTATACTACGCCTCATGGATTGAGCTGGACAAATCAACAAAGTAGTAGGCCAAGTAGGTCAAGAATTCCCTAATCGCTTTCATCCTCAAAATCCATGCAAAAGTAAAGTCAAGCAATGTGTATAATCCCAAATTCCTGCAAATCACAACAAGAACCTTCCCGACAAGTGAAATGATATCAACGATAATCAAACTTAAAAATAAAAACTAACTAAAAACAAATAATGAATAATCAACTAAACTAAATTAATGACAAGCCATTCCCCGGCAACGGCGCCAAAAACTTGATGTGCACGGAAGTACCCACTAATTTTAATATTTATAACCTGACAAACTTAGACTAACTACGCACTTATAGGCAGTGTACCTAGTTAGATTACAGTATAGATTAGGTAAGTCGGGTGTCGATCACCGGGAACAGTGGTGAATTAATTTAAAATATTTGATTATAGGTTACAAAACACACGAAATGAATAAAGAAATGGTTATGAAATCTCAAACGAACAATTAATTAACAAATCTCGATAAACTAACAGGAAAGCAAATCTCTTCAGGTACTTTGGTTTAGATAAATTACACCTAAAAAGCATAGACAGTTGCATACACAAATTTATTTATTCATGTTCACCGATTCCTAAAATTATTAGATTCGCGTTCACTATAACTAATCCTTTAGCAAACAAGTCAATTCAAACAGTGATCAGTTGATTAAACTAACATGCTTCCTAGTGTTCAGTTCGTATCAAGCAACACTTGTAAATATAGTTAATAAAATTACCCATTCAAATTAACCTCTTGTTGATGGTCATCAAACAAGGCTCACACATTAACTTACTTATTCCCAAGTTAATCCAAGTTTCACATTCGTTATTCCTAGACTTATAATCTCGATGGTCATCAAAATCATAAAAGACAAGCAATCAAGTAGATGTTCATACAACTCAATTCACTTAACAATTAACAGCAAATAATCATCATTAATACGTAAGGATCTTTTAACAAGATTGGCAAGATAAATTAACCACAAACAAACGATTCAATATAGCAATTAGTCTAATAATCAAAGCTTCATTAAATCATAAACGCAAAGTAAAAGGATTTTACACCTAAATCAGAAACTAAATACAAAATAGTAACACAATGGAATGGTAAACATGGTCACGTTAACAACCCATATGATTACCGACATGTATCCGCTCTCCAACCCTTCCGATCTCCGCTCCCGTTAGCTTAACGGCCTTCCGGCCGCCTTCTAGACCCTCAAAACGGCTTAACAGAAGTTTAATATCGACTAAATTAAGTTGGAAATCGAATTCCCCTTTCTGGTTAGCTGAAAATCGACTTTTATAACCCTTGTAGCCGACTTACGTACGCTGGGCGTAATGAAGATTTCTACGCGATTGAGTTTATCCGATGTCAGCCATTACGCGGGGCGTAATCTAATATTATGTTGGGCGTAATTTGAATTTGTTCGTTACGCTTAGCGTACAAGAAACTTACGCGGGGCGTAATTGGCTCCTCCAGCCCTTCCTTTGTTTTAGCTTCTAAGCCGGATTTCCGCTTCAATCTTTTCTTTTGTGCTTTATCGACAACGAATAGCTGCAAATCATAATTTAAAGCATTATGAGTACTTTTTAGTTCTAAAAGAGAATAATAAAGGCCAAAATATTAAGATATAATGCATATATATATATATATATATATATATATATATATAAATACACATATCAAGGGGTGTTTAAGGAAATTGCCTATAAAATGACGATTGAATGGGTATCCACTCTTACCCGCCGCATTCTTGACTAGTGGGGGGTCGTTAGCCGAACGGGTAGGATAGGACATAAACCTTCCATTAAAAGTATAATGAAGTATAAAAGTAACTAAATGATTTCATAAAATTCCCAATCTTAGTTACTTTAGGCAAAAGTGAATTGATGCAATTCCATGAAATTACACTTTGTGTCAACGCAAAGACGTTAGTGGAGCGTATGTGGTTAACCGGCACACTAAATGGTTCTAAGCAAAGGTAGCAAAGGGTGGCTCAATGTTTGTCATAGTTCGGTGGAGCGTGTGTGGTTTACCGGCACATCGAATAGGTGATTGTAACATGTGAGGGCACCATGTAGATTTGCATGGTTATTCACACCCGTTTTGTGATCCACGACATCCCAGTCACAAACTAGATGGGCATATCGAGATTTAAACATGCCATTGAAATGTTTAATGAATCTCAAAGGATCTAGGAATTTTCATAGATTTAAAACATAAATTTCTTTTTCGTTTTTTTAATGGTGGAAATTAGTGAATCGTCATTCACTTACATTCAAATGTTCTGCAATTTGGGTTATGGCATCCCTCTCCCGAGTTGTGGAATATTGTGTTGGGTCCTAGCCTTAATATCTCATTTGGGTGATTTATTATGGACTCAATCGATCAGCTAACTTGAATTTGTTTTCTCCCGTTTTGTAGATGTCAAAGTACGACAACTATGGTCTTTCCAAATTTCGTCGAACAAGCATTCCACATGAAGATGATATTCCACGATTCGATCGAGGAACAAGAAATCATGCTTCACTTCCTCCACTTCCTCCCGTTATTCTCCCTAACCCACAACATCGAAGAATTGAAAGGTTCAATGTCACTAAAGCCCTATTGGAAATGAAACATGAAGATGGTAAACCCGTGTGTGCCCACGTTCTAGGAATGAAATCACACATCGATAGGTTGATAATGTTGGGTGCGTCATTCCCGGATAAGTTGGCTGTGAACCGGGTTCTGCAGTCACTTCCCGAATCATATAATGAGTTTAAAAGAAAGTATTATATGAAGGATCATGACGAAAACCTCATTGACCTAACTTACATGCTCATTGATGCTGAATTAGAAATGATTTGGCAAAGCAATGGAGCGTATTTGTTGGGAAAGTCAACCAACCATGCTTCCAAGGACGTTCTAGGAGAACCGACCTGCGTTTGTTGCCAAGAGAAAGGGCGTTGGATACAAGTCTGCCGTAAGAGCCTGAAGAGTCCAGAAGATGGGAGAGTCAAAGATTATGGCTGTGCTTCAGGTAAAATCCACTATCTAACTCCATTAAGTTCCTATTCATTGATTCTTAATACATAATGTGATAAGATTGCATTTGAATGTTTTGCAGGATCAGTGAAAAGAGAGGAAGCTTGATGAAAGAGCAAGATGAGTCTAATCACGAAGAAATGGATCTCGATCACATGAATTCGAAGATTAGATTTTGAGCTTAGAAACATATGATAGAATTGTTGGGAATATTTGATTACATAGTTTTTCAGTTGATTTTGCATTGTAAGGACAAATATTTTCCGCTGCTGTTATGAATAAAAATAAATTTTGATTTGACTCATTTATTTATTTATTTATTTACTTCCAATAAAATTGTTATGAAAAATTGATGTTTGCATATTTCTACAACAAATGGATGTGATTCTTATTATGATAATTGTGAAATGTCGAGAATTTGCCAAATAGGGAGAGTTTCTCATCGCCCAAGTTTCAATTGGACAGAGACTTGGAATCATGCAACTTGGTTGCACGATGAATGAGAAATTTCATATTTGGATATTAGACTAATTCGTTGACAAAATGTCAAGTGAAGGACTAGGAGATCGAGTACACAAAGTTGTGTGTTGATCAAGTCCACCACAAGAGTAACAAAGATGTTCGTCATGATTTACTAAAAGTTTAGTAAATATGATTATATTTATAAGATTAAGTGTAATTCTGAATTGATTGAAAAGGTTTAAATCAATATCAGAACAAATAAGAAGAATCAAGTAGGCAGAAAGATAAAAGTTTCTCTATTCTAAGAAGAAGGGAGAGTACCTTTTATTATGTTTTATGATAGGTCTTAATGATTAAGAACCATATCTCAATTGATTCTCTAAGTGAATCTTAGTGCAATTGTATGTTTGAGAAGAGGAATCGAGAAATGAAGAAATGGTTAAATCATGAAGTCAATCATACTTCCAAATCTTAGAGTTAAGATTGTGACATTGAGTGACGAGTCTTAGGAAGGTTGATAACATTCATCAAATGTGGAAAGTTGTGATGTCTTAGATAAGACAAAGACCAACTAGGACCAATTTTATGAAGTGTTTTGTCTTGATAAAAGCTACACTAACTCTTGAATATTTGTTGTCAAGAAATGTTTATTGACAAGAGAATATTATATGTCAAGGAGTCAGTGGGAGTCTTAATGGTCTTGAAAAGTTTCAAGAACTGATCAAGAATAAACCTTATCCATCATCACTAGCACACGAGTTGAGGTTTACAACCTATCGTGTTGACATTATCTTGTTTCTGTGCCGTTCCAATTGAGTTAATTATGCATATGAGCCCTACGAGTTCTCATTTGAATGCATAAAAGACAAGGACCTTGATCAATGAAAAGTACATTGATTAGAAAGGGTGAGCTGCTTAACTACTTGGAAGACATGGTGGGCAGCCGTGTTACCATAAGGCAAGAGATCAAGAACAAGAAAGTTCGGTCCATAAGAGTTTGAATTTGTCATAAACTTTTGTTTTAACAATTCACATGGATAGGAACACATACACCATTAAAATCTAAGTGTCATAAGATTCCCTCCTTTATGAAAATGACTGTGAGGAAATACTTTCACTAAAAGAGAATTTAAGAAGATAGTGATTGTGATAATTGGATTCTCGAATTCGATTATGGTTACGGTATCCCTTTCTATGATTCAAATTGTGAGATTTGGAAATTAGTCTTAATTGTTTAGACACACATATGAGCTATCTAAAGGAAAGGTGTATAAGCTTAGATAAAGGATTATCAAAGCATTAGGTATTAGAAACATGAACTTAAGAAATTCAATAAGTATTGTTTTCTACAAGTTAAGCTGGTTTCTGAATACATGTCAAAGCTAGTGAGAGCATAAGTGTTATGTTTATAATAATCATCATGATATTGGGAGCATAAATGTTATGATTGTATGACTAATAAGGCAAGTATTGAAATTTAGCAATATTAATTATAGAAAACAAGAGTCATACTTTGCAAAGTTGTAAGGATGTAAAGTTGTTTTGCTATAATTAAGGGAGAGAACATTATGCTTCATTTCAAATCTAAAAGCTTAGGTTGTGGAATGTTAATATATTTAGTCAAGGATACATAGCACGTTCTTAAACTTCGATTATGATTACGACATTCCTCTTCATATTTCGAATTATGAGAACGTAGCACATAAAATATTATGGCAAAAGATTGATAAAGTATTAAATCTTCATGTAAGACATTATGCATTATGTCCCATACGCTTCAGGTATAGGATCGATTGCAAATGCTATAATATTTTACCATTCTAAAATTTTCCAAATGTCTAGCGCATTTAGAGGGAAAAGCACAAGAATCGGTTTTAACTAAGATAATTAAACATGATGTGATTTGTAATCGAGTTTAAAATCAATTCAAATATGAATTTAGGAAGAGTAATAACGATGAATACGAGAGTAAATAGAATATTTGTTCAGCTCATATTATGTTTTTGATTTTACAGAGTACAATGAATAATATGTAAAGACTGAGTCCAAAGTTGTTCTACACACTTAGTACAGACCCCTATTTATAGGAGAACAAAAGCATAACAATACTAAGGACTAGACATTAAGACTACTTTTTATAATGCCTTAGTACAAATAACATTACATCCGAAGACTCCTTCTTATGAAGACAAATAAACTTCGTAACAATCTAACTGACACTTCGACTATTACAACATTTAAGCCCTAACAATCTCCCCCTTTGGAATCAAGGTCGAAGTCTTCAAGACGTCAGTGATTGAACGGCATACATCAGCACTCTTCGGATTTCCATGTACCAAGAGATAACTTTCTTTATCTCTTTCTTATCTCCTTCCGAGTTCTTCTTGCAATGGTTCATACGAATAATTAAGTTCGTATATTGCGAGTTGGTATATCTCTCTACTTCGCAAGTTTGAAATAAGAACCTTTTAGCTCTTCCAGCTTTGTCTTTTCCTGCAAAAACAATCCCCAATGGCTTTAAACAGATTTCACCATCTTCGTAATTTTTCAACTCATTCTGCTTCTTCGAATGTGCCATTGGTGCAGTTATGTCGAAGCCTTTGACAGTAGCAAGTTCGACATCTGTTTGAGCTAAGCACTCAAAATAATTCTCCAAAAATATTTTTATGTGCCTGCACCCAAGACTAAAAACATCTGGTTTTGTATCTTGGAGAAAAGAAAATGACTTGTCTTTAAGCGTCAAGGCAATGTTGATTAGATCATATGTGTTCATCAAAGGAAATTCTGCCACTATAAATTCTTGTAACTTTCCACTTGCTCTTGCCACAGTGTACTTCAAATTTTCAAACTTCCCTTCGAATATGACATCCCTTTTTATAGATATCACCTTCTTGATCTTTTCCAAAAACCATACTTCCTCTTGAGCCTTCGCTAATACAGCATGAAACCTTATCTTCATCTTCTTTCCCTCTTCAATTTCCATTGATTTTGTTTCAGCCTTGAACTGTGGCATAACAAACATTCATTTCATTGACTGGAAAGTCAAGTTGACCAAAATCTGTGTTCGTTACCACATAGCTCTTTTTCGGAACCTTTTCAAAAGAATACATGTGATCAAACATCACCCTGGATTCTATTGTTTCGTAGTTGTAAACTTTCAAAGGATCACCCTTATCAACATTCGAACCATCCAAAGCTCTTTGTCTCATTATACTTTGAACATGTCTCATTCTATCAACCTCAGCTGCCACCTCAGCTTTCTTCTCTTTATTTGACTTCTCAATCATAACTCCTTTTCCTTTGTCTTTAATATTTGACGAAGCTATAGTCTTTGAAGAAGAGACATCACTCTGTTTCTCAATTACAATACCTTTTGATATAGATTTTGAAATTGGAACTGTTGTAGTCACAGTCGAAATGACTGGATCAGCTTAAACAATAGTTGGCTTTACTACCACTTTCAAAGGATATACTTTTCCAACTACCTTCGTATCTTCATTTGTGTTCATTTGTTC
This sequence comes from Lactuca serriola, assembly GCF_051521515.1. NCBI lineage: Eukaryota > Viridiplantae > Streptophyta > Magnoliopsida > Asterales > Asteraceae > Lactuca > Lactuca serriola. The sequence goes on along the minus strand of NC_136410.1, from coordinate 307,777,297 downwards.
CCCAGCCTTTGTATGACCAATCTTTTCTCCCCCTTGCACCCCTGTGATAGAAGGTGGGGCATCTGATACAGTTGGTAAAAGGCTTGAACTACGAAGTAGTGGAGCTAAGTTTTTGTGTAGGATGGCTTCGAAATGAGAAAATTTTTGAGAAAGAAATTCTTGAGAAACGATTGAAGAGATAGATTTCGAAGACAGGTCTTGAAGTTCTTTCAACAACCTAACCAACTCTCCAAAATTTTGTTCTTCTTTGGCAGAAAGAGAGGTCATTTGAGGATTCATTTGCTCAATCATTTTGACACATTGTACAACGGCATCACAAATAATGTCAATCTTCTGATGTGCGGAATCATAACCTTGTTGAATATTCTGAACCTCCTTCGTCATCTCTTCACGAAGTTCTCAAATTTGCAAGTTAACATCTTCACGTACCTTCTTGACTTCTTGTACAAAGAGCACATGACGCTCCTTCGTAACAATATTCAGATCCTTTACCTTCGTCACAAAATCAGACCTCAGAGAATTGATTCGATTCTCTGTAGAAATATCATTCTGGTCAATCTTCTCAAGAACTCGACTTTCCGAATCACGAATTAACCCTGATGCCTTTGAAATAACCCTTCCTTCCATCTCCTTCATTAAGGAATCAACTTCCATGGTTGTAACTCCAACACTACCCACATCTGCTTGAGATTGCAAGATAGAATTCAATTTCGAATTCAAAATCTTGAACTGCTTCTTGGTCATCAGCATATGATTAGGGAAATCTTCTTCGGCTTTATCAAAATGAAGAGCTTCGAACGTTCCTCAAAAGCCTTCGTTATCGGTTTCATCATCAGCAGCCATGGTTTCATCAATAGGTGAGGATGGATGGGGTGGATCTGTTGATTGAGTTGTGAATATGGTGGTGAATGGTTGATCCATAATCGATTGAAATGTTGGTGAATCAGTTGTTGATGTAACCTGGGGTAAAGAAGTTGGTTCAAGAAGCTTCACATCATCAGGCTTCGAAATACCAGCAAGCTGACTGATATCTACTTCTTTTGGAATTTCAATCTCTGGTGTCTCAGGAACTTGCTCTTCTTCTTCTATTCTTTGATTTTTCTTCAAAAAATTTGCAAGATCTTCAGCCCTTCGTTTCTTAGATGATGGAGACACTGGAGCTGGAATTTCCCTAACTGTGACCCCTTGATGTGTGACTTGTGTTTTCTTCACCAGCTGAGACATTCTCTTTATTTTGATACGTCGAAAAACACCCGTCTTCGAAGGAATCGTTTCTTTCGATGGAGACGCTTCGATTATTGGTGTATCAATCACTGAAGTTAAAATTGGAGACACCTCTTCGACAATACCAGCTGTAACCATTGGCATTTGGTTCTTCTTTTCTACCTTCACTACTTTTTCCGAAGACCCACCATCTGTCTTCTTCGATTTCTTAGGCTTTTTCTTCTCTTCGTTATGTAACATTCCTGTAACGACAGTTGTGTCAATGGATTGCAAATATGACACCAAAACTTTATTCGTCGGATCCACCTTCTTAAGCATTGCATCTGGAATGCGAGCTATTGATGTAAAGATAGCCGGATCATCATGTACCTCCTTCGGACTACCATACATGTGAAACACCGCCTTTTCTTCGAATTCCGGAACTTCTATTTTCTCCTTCTGATAAACATATTGTACTATCAGACTCCAATAACGAGCACAAGAAATCCCCTGCTTGGCACTCGTCTTCGAAATGCTAGTTAATAACTCTATCCACAATTGTTCAGAGTAATCCACTTGCAGATCATAATACAATCCAGCAACCATTGCATATACCTCCATCCTTCCTTTATCAAGACCCACAGTTCTTCCAGTAAGACATCAAAGGAAAATGCCAAATAAAAAATTCCATACCGTAGGTAATCCAGACTTCTTGAAATCACTGATACGCGTCAAAGGAGGTTGATGGCCCATCTCGTTGAACATGAACACAACGTGAGAAGAAGAAAGTTCATCATAAGGACCAGAATTTGGAATCCCCAAAATCTTGCAAAACAAACGCTTGGATACCCTAATTCGTGTATCATTCACCATAGTGAATTCCACACAACCTGTCTCCTTGTTGTACAATGCAGTGGAACCCGCCTTTGATAGCCAAGACATTGGAGCAGCAAAAGAATCAAACATTGCTTTAGACATAACTGAATTCTGTAAAGCAACCACAAGCATTTGGAGTTCCTCCGGATACTTTTACAAATCAGATTCCACTTGGTAGTTTGAACCCTGGATTTTCAGAATCGGAATACTAACAGCTTCGTCTATGGTTGGTGACATGGCATAAAGTGTTATTGACTTATGATTTCCCTTTTTATATGTAACCCTAGAATTTTGAATTTGAAGCGGGATGCAATAAATGCTTGCTGACATGGCACCTTGAAATACGGACTTTACTCATCAAAAGGTAACAAGCGTAACTGTTAGCACGCCTTACATGCTTATCATACACCATACGTCACCAAGAAACAAGACTGTTTGATATTCCCCAAGAGAATTGTAACCGTCGGATGCCTTCGGAATAGAGGTCAGGCTCTTTCACTTTGAGGTTTAAAAAGCGAAGTCATATGCCAGAATTTCAAAATCATCAGTTTAAGTTGGTTTTACTCAAACCTCAAGGATTTCGTGTGTGCTGTGTTCCAAAAGAAATTAGATGAGAAACAAATGAGAAAAAAAATGTTGAAAACTTGTGATGTCAAAAATTTATTTTGACACAAAAACAGTTTAATCCCAGGCAAAGATTTCTTCGAAAATTATCAAGAGAGATAATTAACAGCTTGTTTGGTTTCGCGTGAATTACAATCGATAACTTGTAGAGAAGTTTCGAAGGGTTTCTTTTATAAGTCAAATGGGTGGCTTCGAAAATTTTGTTACATTTCAACCTTAACATAAGGTGATAAATTGTAAGCAAAATTAGTTGTATGACCAATGTAGTCAGTGAAAACTTGAGTTCGAATGATATTCAAAGTGACTAGGATTTTCGAAATATACTCACACAGAAATCATATTCATAAAATTTTTTATGCTGGATCTTGTTGGGAACAAACATCGTAGGTTTCGAATATTTGATTAAGATCACTCAAAAGAAATGAATATGATTTTGAGTATAAAAAGGTACTAAAACAAATGTTTTGTAAGTTCTGGAACATAGTTCCCCGTCAATTCCTTAAGGTTTATGATTTTTGGGTTTCACTTCCATCACGGACTCATGATGTTAGATCACAAACACAGATTTGTGATTTGTCTAGGTTTTGATTGGTTTGATCAAAGACCTCAAGGACAAATCTCTTCAAAAATTTGGAGTGTAAGAATTGTTTGGTCTAAAAAGATTGGATAAGAATCGAAGTGTACCTCTGTTATAATGGACAAAACAGAAAACTTTTAACTCATTTGAGAAGAGTAAGGTAGCTCTTGTTGACTTATGCAAATACAAGCCTTGTTGGGAAAAAATTTTCATGAGATAATTTCATCAAGGCTTTCATTTCCCATACATAGAATCATCTGAGGCTTGAGACAACATGCAGCAGCATGCTTCTAGGGACATCCTAACTAATCCAAAATGTATCGACATCATACCTTCCCATAGAAGACATACACATGAATCCTTCGCATTTGAATCTTGACAAAACTCACAATACACATGTTAAAATCGAAGAGAACAAAAAATATTTTTGATATTTTTGAATTTTTCAAATTAAAAAACAAACCAAAACAAAATCTTTTTGGATTTTTAATTTTTCAATAAAAGAAAATATTTTTGATTTTTCAGGTTTTTTTTTTCAAAAGAAAAAAAAATAAACAAACTAAAATTCTAACCTTAGTTGAAATGTGTACAAATACGAAGCATTCAAACCGTTGACTTGAACAGTAATCTCTGATTATGTACTTTAACAAGAAATAAATCTTCCGAATGCGAAGCATTCGAAGCGTTGACCAGGAACAGTAACCTCTGAACACTTAATCACCCTGTTCGTCAGTTCACCAAATCATTCAGACCCATCACTCTTCGCTTTTGTCACATGTAAGTGAATTTCAATTAATCATACCCAATCCTTCTAAGATATGAAGAAAGGATTTTTCATCTAATGCCTTTGTAAAAATATCTGCCAATTGTTCCGTTGTTTTCACAAAATGAACTTCAATATTCCCTTCTTCAACATGATCTTTGATAAAATGATATCTAAGAGCAATGTGCTTTGTCTTTGAATGCTGCACAGGATTATGATAAATTCTTATTGCACTTTGTGAATCACAATATAAAGGAATCTTTTTCATATTAATAGCATAATCTCGTAATTGACTTTGAATCCAAATTATTTGTGATGTACACGCAGCTGCAGCAACATATTCAGCTTCAGCTGTAGATATCGAAACACATGTTTGCTTCTTCGATTGCTAACTGACCAACTTTCCATCTACTAATTGACACCCACCAGTTGTGCTTTTACGATCAAGACTGCATCCTCCAAGATCCGCATCCGAATAAGCTTGTACAAAGAACCCTGTTTTCGAAGGATACCACAAACCTAACGACGTAGTGCCTTTCAAATATCGAAAAATATTCTTCACTGCTGTTAGATGTGGTTCACGTGGATTCGATTGATACCTTGCACAATTACAAACAGAAAACATAATATCAGGTCTACTTGCAGTTAAATACAATAAAGACCCAATCATGCTTCGATACAAAGTGATATCAACAGCAAATTTATCTAACGAAGGAGTTAGCTTTATGCCCGTTGTCATTGGTATTCGTAACCTTGTGCTATTCGTCATTCCAAACTTTTCTAACAAATTCTTCGTATATTTCTCCTGATTAATGAAGATTCCTTCCCTATTTTGACGAATATTCAAACCCAAAAAGTTATGAATTTTGCCCATCATACTCATTTCAAATTTTCTTTTCATCAAGTCTTCGAATTCTTTAGATAAAGTAGGGTCAGTTGAGCCAAAAATTATATCATCAACATAAATTTGAACAAGCATCAGATGATTTCCAATTTTCTTTCGAAATAAAGTGGGATCAACTGATCCTTGTTTAAATTTAGATTGTTTCAAAAATGATGTTAAAGTTGCATACCATGCTCTTGGTGCTTGTTTTAACCCATATACAGCTTTATCTAAAATATAAACATGATCAGGATATTCTGTATTTATAAAACCTGGTGGTTGTTCAACATATACCGTTTCTTCGAGTTCTCCGTTTAAGAATGCACATTTTACATCCATTTGATAAACATCGAAATCTTTATGAGCTGCATAAGCCAGAAAAATATGAACAGCCTCGAGTCTTGCGACAGGGGCAAATGTTTCTTCATAATCAGTTCCTTCTTGTTGAGAATATCCTTTAACAACAAGTCTAGCCTTATTTCGAATAATGTTTCCATCTTTGTCAGTTTTGTTTTTATAAATCCATTTGAGTCCAACAATTGACACATCAATAGGTTTTAGAATTAATCTCCAAACCTTGTTTCTTTCGAATTCAGACAATTCAGCTTGCATAGCAACAACCCAATCAGAGTGTTCCATTGCAACCTTAATTGTCTTTGGTTCGATTTTGGAAATAAAAACATTAAACATGCATAACTCTTGATGATTATTCAATACCTCATTTCGTGCATGATGTTGTGCCCTTGTCATTACTCCTGCTTGTGGATCACCAAGAATTTGGTATTTTGGATGAGTTCTTGTCTATTTATCCAATGGTGGATAATTTTGATCAAAATCCAAAGGTGCATCTTCAAACATAACATCTGTTTCTGATCCATTTATGTACCTTGAATCCTCAGCATCATCAAAATGTTCTTCTTCAAGAATTGGATCCTTCTCAAGTATGGGCTCCCCCTCGATGATTGACTCCGTTTCGATGTTTTGCTCTGGTTCAATGATTGGCTCTTCTTCAATTATTGGCTCCCCCTAAACATTAACATTGGTTGACATGTTATCACTTTCGCAAGAATGCTCCCCCTCAACAAAACTGTTCGAATCCAAGTGCTCCCCCTCCACTGGATCATCAGATTGTTCATTTGTGTTTAGATTCAAAACCAAAATTGAATCATTGTCATGCTTCGAATTTTCTGATGTTTGATTATCGGGTGCATTTCTTTCTGTATCAGTTGTGAAACACTTATCAAATTGTGTTGTAAACCTTCAACAAATGCAACTCGGTTTACAGTGAAATTGCCATTCGTTATCTTTCCATAACCCTTGACTTTGCATTTGTGATTATTGTCAAACTTAACCACTCCTCCATTTTCTAGGCTTCGAAAATCACACAAGTTTTCCTTCTTCCCAGTCATGTGACGTGAGCAATCACTATCAATATACCACTTGTTATCATATTGCTCGTCACAAAGTACCTGCGATTATTGAAAAAATTTAGGTACCCAAGCCTTGTTGGGTCCATTCATATTAGGTTTGTTTTTCAATTGTAGAGTACAACCATTAACCCAATCACAAACTTTTGTTTTGAAACTGTCAATAAATTTAACATTTTCATTCGAAGGGTCAGATATATGAGTTTTTATTATTTTCAAATTTTCACTGATTATACCCTTCACATTTTGAGTTTGTGATGTTTCACTTTTTGCTTTCGTGACCGGCTGCCAAACTTTAACTGAAATATTTGATTCTTTGGATGACGAACTACCATTTGTTGAAGGATTAGCATACTTGTCATACGCCTCATGTATCTGTTCTTTCGAAAACTTACTTGATTGATATATTTTTCCTTTTTCGTTGTTATTCCCTTCGCATATGAGACTTTGTCAGCTTGTTTCTTCAAAGGATTATAACATTTTGCTGAACTTGGAACATAATCCACTTTTGGTTTTGAAAGATATGATTCATGATAAGACGTATTGATTTGTGATTTTGAAATATGTTTTTCAACCTTTTTCTAAAAACTTTTTCTTGAAAGTGTTGTTTTTGTTCCATTTGAAACTTTTGTTTTAAGATTTGAAAATGAAGCATTTTTCTTTTCAAAAATTTGAGGCTTTGATTTTTCTCTAAAAACTTTTCTTCCTTTTGAAAAATTTATTGATGTCATTTTTAATGACTCAATAGTTTGCCAAAAAGTTATTTTTCTCGCTTGACGTTTCGAAATATTATTTTCCTTTGAAAAATTTTCAACTCGAGCTTTAAATTCTTTTGAATTTAATTTTATTGCTTTGTTGACTGTTTTAACATCTGTTTTAATACCTTCGTGCTTTGTAAACATATTTTCAGTTGGGTTAACTATCTTCTTTTCAACTTTTGACTTTTCAACCCATATTCTTTTTGGTTTTTGATGTTGAAATATATATGAATTCTTTGTAAGATTGTTTTCAACTGTGCTTTGATTCGAAAAGAAACCTTCATTTGAAGTTTGCATATTGTCTTCCTCAACCATCTTTTTGAATTCAGGCTTTATATTTTCAACATTACCTGTTGTTACGAAGACTTGATTTGGGAACACAATATCATCAGTGCATTTGAAGATTGGATAAACGACAGTATTCGATTCAAGATAATGAGCACCTTTTTCACTAAGAATTTTCTCAAATTCTTGTGTATCCATATAAACTTGATCAACAACCACTCGAGGAATTTCAATTTCTTTCAACCTTTGAATTGGCTTCGAATTTGTGTTTTCTTCCTCATTATCACTGTCATCGGTTTGACTATCATGTATTTCCACAAACTCCATATCACAAACTTTCGAAGTTGAGGGTTCATCAGTTTCAATTTTTATGAATAAATCTTCACATTTTTCTTTCCCTTTAAAAGAATTTGCTACATTTATGACAGACAATTGAGAACAATCTACATCCTCTAAATCACTAATTTCACTAATATTATTAGAATTGTCTTCAATATCAGCAAAATTAGTTTCACAATTAGATGTAGAATTCTCAGTCTTTTTCAAAATTCGAAGTTGTTCTGATTTAGATAAGGTTTCATTTACAATTTTTACTAAATCATTAGCATCAAGATAATCTTCGACTTTAGCAATTCCAAATCTAAACCTATCATTTGGAACTTAGTTAAAATCAGAAATTTCTTTTTCACAATCATATGAAATACTATCTACCTTAGCTCTGTCATAAGCTAAAAATGGTAGTAATTTTCTATGTTGTTCCTTACTTATCTCACTTGAATGATGTAATTCAGTTAATTTTCCATACAATCTTTTCGCAGAATTACAAAAAATATTTCTTTGAGCTAACAACAAGTTTATTTCCTTTGCTAAACTTTCCCTATCCTCCATAATATTCGACACTTGCAATTCTAAGTAATCAATCCTAGTGACTTTTGAATCTAATTTTTTTCTTGTCTCTAGTAATTGACACTTAACTTTTTCGCTTCATTGCTAGCAGACACAACAATTGAATCAAAGTAAGTAACAGTTTCATCAAAAGATACTAACTCAGAATTATATGCAGAAACTGGAATGTTAAAAGATTCAAGAATTTTACGTACCTTGGTAGTCATGGGCGACCTGTCAGTAGACTTCGAAACGAAGCATTGCCCACACACTTCGTAAGTCTGTTCTTCATCTGAATCCTCTTCCATCTTTGCATACATTGCTCCATGTGACGGATTTTTCATTTCTTCATCATCTGAACCCGAAGACCATATTTGATATGTGCCATCCGATTCAGTTTCTCCATGAGCCACCAATGACAAATTCTTTGCCTTCGACTTTACTTCCTCCAGTTTCTCATTGTAATACGCTTCATCCTTTGTTTTATTTTTCTTTTCCTCCTTCTTCCTTAACAAGCAATCTACTGCCAAGTGATTTGCTCCATAGCAATAATGGCAACTAATCCTTGTATCGCCTTTCAACATCATCTTCATTTGCTCCATTTCACTCTTCGAATCTGTCTTCACTTCTTTCTTCTTTTCATCCACTTTATTTTTGTTCTCAAAACTACCCTTCGAATCTGATGACTTCTTCTTTGGATTAAAAGGTTTCTTAAAAAAATTCTTTACTCGATTGTTTGAGTAAAATGCAACAGCCTCATCATCAGAATTCATCAGAAAACCTTCTTCTTCATCAGACTTCGATTTTTTAATCTCTCTTTCTAAAACCTTCGAAACAAGTGCCAATGGTCCACCAAGACTTGCTATCGCTTCCTCAGCTATTTCATTAACTTCATTTTCATGAGATTTTAATTGATTGTACAAGTCATTCAAAGTCGAAGTATCAAAACTCTGTTGATTTTTCACCATCATACTCACACTCCTCCACTCCTTTCGAAGTCCCATTACAAATATCAAGTTGTATTCCATTGATGACCTTGTAATACTATAACGATTACAACGATAGATTAGCTCGTTGAACCGATCATAGTATACTTCAATGGATTCAGATTCTTTCTGTTTGAAATCTTTGAGTTCCACCAGGCATTGTTTCACAGATGTGATCTTCGTCTTTTCACTTCCTTGAAATTTGTCTTTGAGATTGTTCCAGATTTCTTTAGCTATTGTGCATGTTCTGACATAATTGTACACAACAGGAGGTAAGGCACCTCTTAATTCCTTCATGCATTTCTTCTCCAGTTGTTTTAAACGATTGGATTGATTATCGACTTCCGAACTGCTTGAAGACGCACCGATTGGCTGAACTTGTGCAGGTTGGTTGATTTCTCCTGAGATGCATTTCCATAATTCTTCATCCAATCCGTTCAAGTAATCTTGCATATGATCTGCCCATTGATCGTAATATTCTGGAATAAGCATCGGAATCTTTGTGGATGAACCAAGCAAATGAGAAAATGATGTCATCGAATTCAGATTGAATGACGCCATTGTTGTACGGACAAAAACTTCAAGATGATACAAAAACTTTGAGAATATTAAAATCAAATTGTATTTTTCAAATCAAAATCACACAACAACCACTCGATTTACAAATATGTTCGCAGAATCAAATCCTAGATTAAGATCAAGAAGAATTTTTCACACTTAAAAAGAACGGAAACTTTTTGAATCAAACAGTAGATTCAAAAATCTTTTTGAACGTATGAAAATCAGATCACAGAAAGGATTCCTGCTCTGATACCAATTGATGTGATTTGTAATCGAGTTTAAAATCAATTCAAATATGAATTTAGGAAGAGTAATAACGATGAATACGAGAGTAAATAGAATATTTGTTCAGTTGATATTATGCTTTTGATTTTACAGAGTACAATGAATAATCTGTAAAGACTGAGTCCAAAGTTGTTCTACATACTTAGTATACACCCCTATTTATAGGAGAACAAAAGCATAACAATACAAAGGACTAGACATTAAGACTACTCTTTATAATGCCTTAGTACAAATAACATTACATCCAAAGACTCCTTCTTACGAAGACAAAATAAACTTCGTAACAATCTAACTGACATTTCGACTATTACAACATTTAAGCCCTAACAAAACAACTATCAAAGGACAATCCAAAGTTCGCCGAGGATTGGTCGCTTGTGAGTAGTTGGAAGTATGATATTGGATGAAGCATATCGACATTATTATGAATAGATAAGATTCTATTAAGAATGAGTTGTCACATGGTAAGTATGGAAAGGTTTCCATATTGGGAGTTGAATATTAAGAATCTATGTCTAGATTAGAAACTTTTATGCAAGAAGGATGTTCAAAGGAATGTACTTTAAGTGAGAGACATCATATCTAAGGAATTGTCTTGTAACAATCTCCGATAGATGACTTTGTAGTTTCATTCTTCAAATGAAATAACAACATTTTTTGATTGAATGAACTTTCTAAGAATAACAAATTCTTTGATACAAGTTAAATTTTTGTCATTACATTCTTAATAAATAAAAATCTTAATATACTATTCTATCATAATGAAACACTAATTAATAACAAAACAAACACAATTGGTAGATTATTCTAAATGAATATTCTACCAGAATATATACTATAATATATAGTCATATCATTATATTGTAAATTATTATGCCAGTGCTTTCTTTTGTGAAGATCATTGACCATTGTTCATCTTCATCCCACATGCCATCATCCAACCTTCCAACACTTGATCATTAGGTTCCTTTCACACATTCTTTGAGAATAATTTCCTTTAAATTGAGTATTCGATGAGAATAACTGCCATGAAATCGAATATGTAAGAGTAACATTTTATACATTCACCATGAGCATTCTAAATTTTGTGCATTCTAAAAGAAAACACTATAAATTATGGCAGAAATCATGATAAAAGATTAATCCAGTTGCAATAAAACGCTAGAAAAATCATTCTTGTGTGATTTTACCATAATCATTCTTATGTGATTATACTAGAACTACAATTCTGGAAGAATCATTCCTATGTGATTCTGGAAGAATATAATACTCTTTACACATTATTCAAATAAAAAAATACATTAGATGCAAAATATTCTTAAAGAATGAAATAGTTAAAGATAAGAATAACACTCGATGATGATGTAAGATAGCTATTCTATTATTTCAGTTAGTTGAACACTAAGTAATAACATTATAGCACACAAATAATAACATTAATAGAGATAATTTGTTGTACTCCTGGTTCAGTAATTACATCAAACACATGGTGGGCATTGATGAATTCTAACAGATTTGTACTAGACATTTCGGTTGTCCATGGGAATTAGGAGTATTTCCTGCAAATTGCCAAAGTATTTACAGAACTGAATTTAACTTGGGATCTATGCTGATCACAGATGACTAAACGAGCAACTGGAAATCGTTCCTTTACAAATAGCGTCCGTATTTGGTGAAATCCAAGGAAAAGAAACAACATGTACCTCGTGTCCAGGCTCGTTCTGATACCCAACTTTGCGCCATTGAGCAAGCGTAGATCCATGAAATACAACGACTGTAAAATAGGAATCTAAAAGAAGGATTCTGTCTGGAGCGATAGAAGCGACGTCTAAGAGAGCTAGTTAAGACCTATAACAAAATTCCAAGTCATCTCAATCTCCAAAACGACGAACCAACCCAATCACGCTAAAAGAAAATAGATTCAATATTCAAATATACATGTACGAATTGAGAGCGTCGCATATTGATTAGGATTATGCGAGATAAAGAATTGATCGTCAGGAGGGAAGAAAAGGGGTGCCTGCATTTCTCTTCTCCGTATCGTTTGTGCGCATTAGAAAAAAAACGAAGAAGCGATCGACTCCTTCTATCTGTGATGTGCGTCGACTGGAAGAAGAAAGAAGAAATCAAGGTCTTTATTGGTTGTGTTGTGGGGTGTCGGTCATTCATCTTGGTAATTCCTTGAATATAAGACACGATGCAAGAGAGAGACCAGGTCAAAAATATTGATTTTATTTCCTTAAATGCAGGATTTCAATTAAATGATTCCTTAATTAAAAAGTACAAAATATCCAGAATACCCTTAAATGATTTATTTAATTCTTTATTATTTCTTGAATTCTCATTGGTGCATTTAGGCACACAATACTTGCTAAAAACATTTGAACCTAGCTCTCTCTCTCTCTCTCTCTATATATATATATATATATATATATATATATATATATATATATATATATATAACATTGTGGGATTGAAATCACTATGTACTCACCAGCTTTCCCAACCTGAGCCACTCAGCTTATTTGTATCACATCTGTCGATATGAAGCTACAATACACCGAGAGATTAAAAGAGATGTAGACCACTAGTATAAATGAATGTAAGGTATGTTTATGCTTATGTTTTTGTATTGACAATGACATTCCAAAGTTTTAATATAAACAAAATACATTTCTTTGGAAATGCATTGATAATATGTTTATCATGTTTTTCTAAGAACAAATTCCGCAACACTTTTTTTAAAAGGACACTCTGGTTTTTAAAATAAAACATAAACAAATCGGTCTTTTTTGGCTGTGAAAATGGGGATGACACACCACATAATATAATTTTTTTGCTAGCTCATTAATGGACGATGCCATAGCATTGCTAACTCATCTCTCTCTCTCTCTCTCTCTCTCTCTCTTTCTTCTCCCTTATTTTTTTCTCTCTCTCTCTCTCATACTGATTAACGATAACAATTTGAACCCTAAGTCTTTAATCATCAAAAAATACTCAAGAATTATGATTTTTTAGACCATTGTTAACACAAAACAATTTCTCTCATCCCCCATTGATGATACTCACAGTGTCAGACTCCAAATGATTTTCTTTCACGTACAACAATAGTTTTGAAAGCATTCGTTAACCACCAATGATTTTCTCACATCTACAACAAATGAAATGGAGTTTTGTGTCTTCGCTAAGGAATCTAAACATTCATCTCCATTTTTCAACATATCTGAGACATTTCACATTTTTCACTAAACCCATAAAAGGAAATGAACTAGATCTACTTCAATTTCAGAATGGAATAATATCTCCTACAATACATAATTGATTGTTCGTGAACAATATCTCTTAATTTCAAACATTCAGACTGATATACCAAATGTATATATACATGGATGTCTCACGATCTAGTCTCTTTTGTGCTAAGATTATGTTTTCTTGACCTAAAATTAGCTTATGAACAAATTAGACATTGTTCAAAGTTTTGTTGGTGATTATGATCGCGTTCATTCCGACGATCATGATGTCAACCTTGTTTATGGAAATCACGAGATTCTCATGGTATATGTCATATTTGATTTTAATCACATGCCTACCCTTAAATATGTTGGGGGCACTACAAACTACAATAACGATTGTTGTGAAATTTTAGGTTCGATTCCAACCATGACAGCAAGCGAGAGAAGTTGGAAGTTGTTTACATCACTTTGGTATGAACGTCCATTCTTAAAGCATCGAATAAAGTTGTTAGCTCTCATCATAAGCATCTGTGTGTCACACACGACTTTCATAATGCTACATAGATATGAATTTGCAATTGAAACCGGTTAAAAAAAGTCAATGTCCTTAATAAGCATGTTAAAATGGACTTTATGCCTTTAACCCCCCCCCCCCCCCCCACACACACACACACACACACACACACACAAAAAAACATGACGAACATTTTAAAACAAAATTGATTAGCTTGGAGGGTTAGAATGACATTTTCTCTAACAAGAATAACGGAAATGAATAAATAAGTAAAAAAAATAAAAAATAATTATCTTTTACAAGAAATGTACTAATGTAGCATAGCAATCACTTATTTTGCATAATTGACCCTGTGGAACTACTTTTCGTGTAAAATGTGTATTTTTGATTTTTTTTGTTCATTTATTTTTTGCAAAAAATCAAAAGATTTTGTGAAATACATAATGATTTTGCGTGATGATATGATTTATAAAAGTAAATAAAGATACTTTAATAGAGACCCTTCATAAAGCAAATTTCGTAATTATTATTATTATTTTTAAATTGAATCTCCTTTTTAGATAGTTGTTCAAAAAGATATTCATAATTTTTATTGAACTAAAAAACGGATTAGTCCAAACAGAAAATAAGATACTTTAATACCCACATAAAGCCATTTGGACGGTATAATTTCTACTCGTTCTAAACCGAATCAGAATAAACTATATAACTTTGTATTAATTATATTAACATTAAAGATAATATAAAATCCAATAGTAGTAAAATACTCATGAAAATCACAACCATCCAGGTGAGTATGTCCAAATTCCAATTATAACCTCGTTGGCACCGTCGCCAATTACACCAAAATCTCACATATATATGGCTAATCCAACTGTCAACATATAATCAAAAACTAAAACAACTCAACTAAGTCTCCTTTTGAGGTGGTACCCCTACCCTACCCAACCCAATCCACCCCCACCCTACCCGTACCATAACCCCGATTTCTCTTAAAACATCCTCATAACACAATCATAAATTCACCAATTTCAGTTATCTCAAGAGAAACCTTGTCCAATTCCCAAACCACCCTTCTAATCATTTGATATCTTCTTTTTATATATTTGCCACCTCGGGGTATATTCGGAAACTTACTTGCAAAGACTGTGTTGCTTAAGATCGATGAAGTCGGCCTAGAGGTAACGAAAACGGGTGTTTTGGTATTGATGTTGATGGGGTTTGAGAGAAGCTTCATTATTAGTTTTGTGATGCTATGCTGTTTATGTTCGTTGAGAGAAATCAAGGGCGTGGACAATTCTACCCTTCGTTCTTTAGATGACCTTTTTCTTGAATATGCGGAGAATTCACTACCAAGTCGACCTCAAACAGGTGTTTTATATAATGCATCTTTGCCTTCAAATTTTACAGGTGTTAATGTTTCAATCATTCGCCTACGAAGGGATAGTTTCTGGAGGAAAGGGGCAAATTATAGTGGATTTTATATGCCACCGAGGATATTCTCATTGCCAAATTTCACAAGGTTAGATATGGTTTTCTCAAATCTTGGGAACATGTCTTCTTACTACTACAATGTACCAAATTATACTCTTGTCGCCCCTGTTGTTGGTTTCAATGCCTATGGTTCAAGAAACTCGACAGGGCAATTTGGTAATTTGACCACTCAGATGACCAAACTAAATCTCACCCTCTTCGGAGGCCCAATTTTGGTCCAATTTCCCAACTTCTCACTCCCACAAAACGAAAAACCAAAATGTGTTGTGTTTTATATAAACGGGACAGTTGAAATGACCAACATGACCCTACAAGACATGTGTGCCGTGCACGATCAAGGGCATTTCTCGATCATTGTACCACACCCAACCATGGTGCCGCATACCCCGAAAGAGAAGGAGAAAGGGCAATTGTGGAAATGGTGGGTGTTTGGATTTGCTATAGGGATATTAGGGTTGTTATTTTTTGGGATTGTTATATTTATTATAGTTAGAGCTTTTAGAATGAGAAAACTTGAAAAAATGGAAAAAGAGGCAGAAAGGAGTGAAGCTTTAGGCGCAACAAATGTTGGGCAAAGTAGAATGCCTTTGGCTTCAGCTGTTAGAACACAGCCTACGATTGAAAATGATTACCATCCATAATTCTTTTTTAATTTTTGATTTTTTGGATTCATATATAAACTGTAATGTGAATATAACTACATTTATAAAATAATATTTTGGGTTTTTTGTAATAGTAAATTGGATAGTCATTGTTCATTTTAGAACACAACTATGAAAACACAATCGAAACAAACATAATACTATAAAACGATGTATTATTATTAGCATCCATTAGGTCATTAATAGGATCAAACTAAGATTCTTTCAGCACCTCCTCGAGTTAAATAGATGTAGGCAATGATCCTACATTCTCTTCTCATTTCATGAATACCTGTTGGAACATTTGGTGATAATCATAATAAGGAATGATCCAACATTCTCTTCTCAATTCATGAATACCTGTTGGAATTTTTGGTGATAATAACAAGGAGATGGAAAGGAGATTAACCAAAAATGAAAGCAAAACACATTGAATTTTGTACAAAATTCTTTTCTTCAAAAAAGGAATAACTATAGCAGTGTGAGATACCAAAGCAGCCCTTCTCAGACCTATGTCGCGTATCCTTCTCTTAGTCCTTCGTTAATTGAGCCCCCAATGTTTAAACTCGATACCTCCTCCCATGGTGTGCCCAAGCTTTGCCTGATCAGATACCAAGGTGATGGTTAAATCTTCCTTTTTGTAGTAGAGGCATGTTAAGCCTTCTAGGTTTGTTGATTTTAGGATGACGTGTTACCAAAAAACTATGTGAAAATAGCTCTTTTATTGTAGATATTAGGTGTGAGACCTGTGTATTACACGGGTTGATTTAAAAAAAGATTAAACATTAAAGTGTAAATTAGTAATATTTTTTAATATAAAACTTTAAAATAAGAAAGAAAAAAATATATTTATTGCAATTTAATATTATAATGATATTTAATACTTTACATATATAGTATATGATTTTAATTTTAAAAATTGAAACAAACCAAAAATTGACAAGTGGATAATATTTCTTTCAAAAATACTATAAAATGACAAGTGTCAAAACTTATGAAAGATTGACATGTGGCAAAAAAAAACCTTTATTTATTAAGGAGGATTCTTAGGTCTTTGCTTTAAATCTTTCTCCTAACTTTTTAAACATTTTAATTGTAATATTCTTTGTGTATTATTATATTCAATAAGAATGCACAATTCACAAAACCGCTGTTTTGTTTACTAGAAGAGGCATTGACTAATATCTTAGAGGTCTCAAGTTCGATCCACTCTCACAAATTTCTTTTTTCTTTGCTGAATGTCATCATCCAGTCACCAAAAATTGCTACATCATAGCAGTTTCACAGAAAATGTGGCGAAAACCACCTAAATACCAAAATAAAGTTTCTCGGAAATCAAAAGGTAAAATCAAAAAATCACGACTTAAGAGCTTTCTTACATATAAAAACCATTATACAATCAACACTTGCTTCTGTTTGTTTTTTCTTTAAGAATGTGATAAAGAAAATATCAAGGAAAATTATCATCCAAAAAGATATACATTTGTAACTTTTGGAATTAAATTGAAGTTTAGTGAAACATATGAAAGTTATAAAAATTCAGAAACATATGTACAAGGATTTAAATGTCATTTATTTTTCAAAGTTTTTTTTTTCAACTATAGCCACTTTCCAGTTAGTAAAATCAAGCATTACACATGTCAATAAGTCAAATGTGTTCTATTGTTTTTTAGTTTCTTCAAGTTTTTGTAGAAAAAACAAAAATACACATCGCAACAACTTAAGCTTCGACATGTAATATGAACACCCAACATGGGATAAACTAAATGAACAGCTAATTACAGAGATACATAGGATGTTGGACATGGTTGTCGGTGAGATAAATCAAAGACATTGTCATAGGAGACAACGGTAATTGCATGTTTATGTATATGAATTGCCATGTGGCATCTTGTGAGAGGCCAAACGTTGTGTCACATCCCAAAAATAGACATAAAAATTTTAATTTTTAATTTATCAATTCAGATAGTATTTGTCCAAAAACCCATCATAATATCAAATGTATCATAATTATCAGAGTACACTAATAGTCATCAACGTGGAAATCATCAAGGGGATAATGTTGTGCAGTCAAGTCGTGTCCTTCCTTTTAGAATTGAATGTACCTGAAAACATACAAAGTTTAGTGAGTTCCACAAAATACCACATACCATACATACATTACCATGGGCTACCCCATGGTCTTGCATATAAGTGCCAAGGGCTACCCCCTATGGTTATTCATACCTTTGTCATGGGCTACCCATATGGTCTTTTCACGTATTGCATTGGCTATCCCAAGGTATTATATACATGTGTAATGAGCTACCCCATGGTCTTTCATACAATTTGCACGGCCTGCCCCTAGGGTCTTCCATGCAAGTATCTCATAGACAACTAACATCATACACAATATATTAAGAAGGTTGACATGTCTTACGAAATCAGCTAAGAACACAACTTACTACCACATGAACAATGCTATGACCCACCTATTAAATCAAAGAAGGTCCCACCTTAATCTAACCTCTAAAGCTGGCAATAACTTAAACACTTAACTGAAAAAGGTTTTAATCAGTATAAGAAAAACACACTTTCGTTTAGTTCGAATCCACCTTTTCCCTATGGTTAGTTACTATTCATAGATTAATAAAGTTGGTTACCAATCATTATTTAATTAGCAATTTGAGTCCAATTTACTAATATTTTCACCGATTCATGTACTACCATGTATGCTCATACACAAGAAAACACATAATTAGTTCTTAATTATAGATGGGCTATATAAGATTTATCTAAGAAAACACAATTATGGTCACAACTATGTTCTCCAACACAACTAAATTTGTTACTTTTATTACTTAATCTAGATGTAGTCACTCCTAGCTCTAGAAATTTAATAGTTACTAAATCACTAGGTAAACAACTACATGTAATTTAATGGTCATTAAGCTACACATAACTTGAATTTAAGCAACAAAATCACAAGCTTTAACATGCTAGGTAATGATAATCAAACACAAACACAAAACCAACTTATAAAATCCATAAACTAATAAACTAAGCCATAAATTCAAGGTTTCATCTAGCTAAACGAAAGTAAATGAGTTTAGCTACTCATGACTGAAATTAAACACACAAATTTAATAGAAATCGACATTATTAAAGTATGCAAAATGAATGTGATGATTTGATCTTCAAATTCTTAATCTTCAAGCAAACTCTCATTGACATGTATATTTCTCGCAGGTTCCTGGCCTCCAAATTCGAATATCTCCCAATATCTCTCCTCATAAAAGCCTCTTTAATCGATAATGGAAAGGATTTTATATGGTTTTTGAAAATGTGTGGCTCACGTCGTGAGATAGAGTCTCACATCGTGAGTTGGTTGTCTATCCATATCGAGCAAGGATTATGAATTTCCACGTAATGATCTTCTAGAATTTCTTCCTCACGTCGTGAGGTTGATTTGTCATGTCGTGAGTTGGGGTTTTCAGCTAAAATCTTCTTCTTTTAAGCTCCAATCCTCCAAAGTTCCAATGTGTGTGTTTTTTTTTTTTTTTTTTTTTACTTCTGGTCCTTATTCTTCAAGAGTGTCTTAATTGGTTGTAAAATGTAAATTAATTCAATAAGTATCGCATATCTTTCTAATTAACCAAAATATTAGTTAAATGTATTAAATTATTGCCTCAAAATGTGTATAAATATGACAATATGAAAATACCCCACACTTAATTTTTGTTTGCCCCCAAGCAAAACGAATTAATTTTAAGTTAAACTTTCATTACCAATATCACATAAGACAATCCATTTTGAACTCAACCATTATACCAAGACCTGAATGAAAATATTTGTGTCTAAGGTTCCTAAAAACTTCCCAATCCTAAATACTCACAATCCTTATGAACCTTAACCCCTTAGTTTATATGACACTCATTTTTGCAACCCTCCGAATCCATCCTTATAAATCTTTCGAGTTGGAAACTTTACATGTTAACCGAGTCCTAGGAACCCAGATCTATGAATGGAATGCACTGGATTCAAGCAGAATCGAGTGTAGAGAGATTGCATGAATGCGACTCGACAAGTTGTTCTTCGAACTCGACGAGTCGAGTCGCGAGTCCCCGATTTTTCCCCTTTTCGAGTAGCCGAGTAGAGAAGTGAGCCATAGGTGGACTCAGTGAGTCAGAAGCCAGACTCATCAATGGAGGGACTTGGCAAGTCAATGCCCTGACTCGGCGGGTCCAAGGCAATCTTCATAGAACTCGGCGAGTCGAGGACAGAACGTGTTCATCGGATGAAGATTAACTTGACGAGTTGTTCATACAACTCGGCGAGTTGGATGAAGGACCATTAAGTATTAAGTTAGGAAGAGAACTCATCGAGTCAATGCCTAACTCGACAAGTAGAGACGGGAGTAAGGTCAATCGACTGGATATGGACTCGACGAGTTGGCAAGCCAACTCGGCGAGTCGGGTCAACTGGAAGTTGACTTTGACTTGGCTTTGGTTTGGAATGGGTCAGGGGTAAAATAGTCATTTTACCCTAGGATTAGTATCAATGTCTGATTAAGTGTTTTATGGAATATAGTTGGGGAATCACCGGAGCAGCTGTCAGACATTTGCGGCTCAGCTTTTCAGCAGTCAGCTTTTTGAGGTGAGTTACCTTCCGGTAAGGGTGGGTCTAAGGCCACAATGCCGGCCCACCAAGTAGGAGTATTTAGAAGATGATTGTCTTTGTGATATTTATCTTTGTATAGATACATGTTTGGTTATGATATGTATCTGTATGATATGCTATGTGTATGATAGGAATAGTTTTCCCCTGACAGTGGTGTTTAGGAACGAAGTGTAGGTCAGTACTTGGATATGCCTGATTGTATGCTTATACCTTGTTGTTGTATGCTAGTAGTAGTAGTAAGGGGTAGAATAGACCCCAGTTACCGGTTGAAAGATACCGATGATGATTACCGGTTGAAAGATACCGATGATGAATATCGGTTGTAAGATACCGATGATGATTACCGGTTGAAAGATACCGATGATGATTACCGGTTGAAAGATACCGATGACATTGTATGGCATGTGGTATGATTGGGGAACTCACTAAGCTTCGTGCTTACAGTTTTAATTGTGGTTTCAGGTACCTCTTTGTCAAAAGGGAAAGAGTCGGCGGTGTAGCGGAGCATCACACACATGATTTCCTGTGACAACCCAAAAATTTCCGTTAGTTTTAACGTCGAAATCAATTACGTCAAAAATTAGCCAAATTTATCCCGAAAATATTTTTGACTGGAATTAAACCCGTTAGAATATTTTAAATAATATTCGTTAAGCGAACCAAAATTTAGGTAGTATAATTTTAAAATGTTGCCGTGTTTAACGGTAGTCGTGAAAAACCCCGTTCGCGGTTGGTGTCAGGTGAACCCCATCCAGGCCATAAACTCCACCCTATATAAGGGTTGAGTGGGTTTCATTCCCACCTTTTTTCTCACCTAACACACTCTCTCTAAAAAACGGCTTTTGGTCAAAAATTGCCCCTTCCAGCTTCAAATCGGTAAGTTAACCTTCCTAGCTTGTTGTTTATCTTATCTAGCTTACGAATTCGTGTTTAAATTACCCAAAATCCTCAAGAACATGAGTTTACGGTCCAAGAACACCTTCATGGACCGTAAACACTCATAAATGGGGTTTTAATGCTAAAAAACCCTTCTAAATCACTTATGGAGCTTACTTATGACATAGAGGCTTACATGAAAGGACTTAGAACACCAAAATCATAGCAAATGGTGAGTAAACATGAGTTTACGGTCTAAGAACATTCTTAGACCGTAAACCCATCTTCATGGACCATAAACACCTTTTTAGGTGTTAAACTACCCCTCAAACACCTCCATAAGCTTTAATGAGTGCCTAGAGCCTTGTAATCCTTCGTTTGATGCACCAAAACATAAGATTCATGGACAACATGAGTTTACTATGGTAAACTCATGTGTTTACGGTAGTAAACTCCCCAAGAACACCTTCTTAGACCGTAAACACCTTTCCAAGGTGTTTAAGTGCCTTTAACACCTTCCTATGCTCACATAAGTGACTAGAACCTTGCATGCATGAGTTAGAACCACCAAAAAACAAAAGAAATGGGCAAAATGAGTTTACGACTGTAAAATCATGTGTTTACGGCCGTAAAATCCTCAAGGAGTGGTCAATGGACCGTAAGCACCCTAAAATGGTCCATTTGGAGCCTAAACCATTTCCTATGCCCTAAAATTGAACCTAGCCTAATTCCACGAGTGAGATAAGACCTTAAAGCATCCAAGAACACACCACCCATGAGTTTACGACCGTAAACTCATGGGGATAAGGTCTTAGGGCCGTAAACTCTATAAAGAGTTTACTCTTGAAGAGTAAACTCCCTAACTAGGCCATACACTCCCTGAGATGTTACCCGGGACACTCCTAGCACTTGACCAAAGTGTTTTCCACTCATTAGGATGCGTATATGTGCTTAATTAGTATTATAATTACTAATTGTATGTAAACATATGTCATCATATGTTAATAGGTCACTAAGCGTGTTCAAGTCTTTACTTGACACCGAGCACCCAACCGGCACCTCCGCCCGATCCACTTACAACAGGTGAGTTCATACCCCTGAATTAACCTTTTAAATGTTTTTACATGCTTTTGTGCGGGGGGGGGGGGAATACAAGTTAAAACATGCTAGTTATCATATCAATCATATGTGATTGATAACACGCATGCACAAGGATTATTACACTGTCAGCTGTTTTACCAAGTATGGTACTATAAATGGTTTTTCCAAAACGTCTTTACTTGGTTAAATCTTTTCTCAAATTGACTCTCGCGCAACATGTTTTACTTCAAAACCAGTTACAACAGTATTTTAAACAAAGGTTATCCTTACTTATATTGTTTTATCAAAATTTATATTCAAAACTTGTTTATGAAAGGTTTTCAAGGATTTCCAAAGGTCTTCAAACTTATTTTACAAAAGGTTATCAAGTCACGATTTTCTTAAGTGTAAAGGTTTTCCAAAGTTTTCATCTAAGCTTTCTTCCATGCTTCTATGCTTCTACTTCATTAAACGCTTCTACTTCGTGAAACGCTTCTACTTCGTTAAACGCTTCTAGTAGGTTAAATGCTTCTACTTTGTTAAATGCATGCCTGTACTTGTATAGTTATATAAATAATGTTTAAAGGACTTACGAAGGCTAGTTCGCCCTATTTCCTTTTCCTCGTTTGGATGTGGTCTGGTGGGATCGGATATCCGTCCGAAGGTCGTTTAGTCATTAATTATGTATCATGTATACATGTATAGACATAAAGGTTTACATCGGCCAGTTCATTTCCCTTGGGTAGTAAGGGCATTCTCCTACTCGTCACTCATAGATCAGAGACACTAGTAACTATTATAGGAATAGTTAGGAAGCTCTATTTACTCTTTCTAGTACGCGAATTCCAAAGGAGTCAGTTCAGTTGTGAGTCTCTATCGTTAGTCCAGTACCTAAATCAGAATTCACTATACGGGATGCATCTTCAAGACACGGATCTCCCCTTCGTCGAGTTGGTAAGCAGAGTCTTCTGTAGGGAGAGCGGGCATTGTGTGTATAGATCTATACGGGACTGACACTGCCGCACCCTGACTGCTAGCTACAATGTAACACCGAAAATTTCAAAACAATTTTTCATTGAAAAATAATCGTTTAATTCTTAAAAACACTTTGCTTAAAATCTCGTTCATAATCGAATTACAAAACATAACCCCATTTTCACTTGCATAAGAAACCAGGATCCTCCAAAACATGACTCTTTCTCTGGTGTGTACAATCGAGCCGGTGCCGTCCCGTGATCCTGAGAGAAACCTGAAACACATAACACAAAACACTATAAGCACGAAGCTTAGTGAGTTCCCCAAAATACCACACATAACACATATTAGCCACTCGAGGCTATAACTCTGTGGGTCCGTGGACCCTACTCTATGAACCCTATGGTTCTAACTCTGTGAACCTTCTGGTTCTAACTTTGGGAACCTTCCGGTTCTAACTCTGTAAACATGCACAGCATAGATCACATAGAAATAATGCGGTACAACACATAACATACATAGCATACAAATACTCTGTCACATATCTCTGGTTACCTACTCAAAGTAAAGTATAGTGAGAAGACTCACCTGGCAAGCAGAAAGCAGATATCCCCATACTTGAATCTCGAACTCGCCACCGCCTAACACATAAGGCAAATACTCTCATGAATATAACTCTCGAGACTAGAATCAAACCTCTCTTGGCACCCTCTTAAGGGTAAAAGATCATTTTACCCCTCTCTTGGCCCAAAGGCCACATTGCTGACCAAACCCTAAAAGTCAACAAGAGTCAACGGTCAACTTTGACCGGACTCGGCGAGTGCACTAGGGCGACTCGGCGAGTCTATACGTGTCCACTGACTCCTTTGGATCCTCTCTTGACACGTCGAGTATTTCTCTGACTCGACGAGTTTCTCCTGGCATAAATCGTGGGGCCACCACGACTCAACTCGCTGAGTCTTAAGAACAACTCGGCGAGTTCTGGCTTGACTCAGTCCCCCCTGACTCTCCCTGACTTACTAAGTCGACCCCTCAACTCGACAAGACCACTCGTTGAGTGGTTACGGGCAACTTCATGCTACTCGCCGAGTCTGTTCTTCAGACTCGGCGAGTCCATGCCATGCATAACTCAAACTCACTTTTGAGGTCAGATCTGTTCCATACAATCATAGATCTGGCCTCCCCAGGCATGATAATCACGTAAAGTCCAAACCTTGGTGCTCAAACAACAACTATTTGCTCCTAGATGATGTTTTAGCCCCATATCTCATAACTCTAGGTCAAAACTCCCATGAATCCTCATAAAGCTTAAGGAATAAAGCTTCTCTGGACCTCTATGGATCTCATCCCAAGCCTCATCTCCGATAGGGACGAAATGGACATCAAATCTAACTAACAAAGGGGTCAAGAAACCCTAACCCCCATGTTTATCATGACAACAGAAAAGGAAGCCAAAATATACCTCCAAGATGATGCTCTGTGCTCCGAAATCGAAGGATGTCCACCTCCCTTGCCTCCTCTTAGCTAGAATCTCCTTTTCCTTGCCAAACAAAGCTTTAAAGGTCAACAATGGCCTCTTCTCTCTCCCAAAATGCTCAAAATCTCTTTAGGGTTTCTCTCTGGGGTTGGTGGCCGCAAATGACGACCATAAGCCCCTTTAAATAGGTCCCAAACCCTGGAAATTAGGGTTTCATTAAACAACGTGGACTCACCGAGTCCACTTTTGGACTCGCCGAGTCTAGACGTGAACCCGCGTACAAAACTGCAATCCTATTCGGCGAGTTTGGACTCCAACTCGCCGAGTCTCCTCACAATCACCCAAAAATAAAGAATAAAACAATACTTGGGAATCCGGGGTGTTAGAATTCTCCCCCTCTAGAATTAGACATCGCCCTCGAAGTCTCGCTCTGCAAATAACTCCGGATGCTGCCCATGCATCTCACGCTCCGGCTCCCAAGTTAACTCTGACCCTTTCCTATGCTGCCACTGGGTCTGCACCAGTGACACCTCTTTATTCCTCTGAACTTTAATCTTTCGATCTCTGACCGCCACTGGCCTCTCAGCATAATTCAGGCTCGCATCCACCTGAATATCCTTTAGTGGCACTACTGCTGACTTGTCGGCTATGCATTTTCGCAACTGCGACACGTGGAAAGTGTCGTGAATCTGATCCAACTCTGCTGGCAACTGCAAATGATAGGCTACCCTGCCTACCCTCGCGACCACCCTGAATGGACCAATATATCAGGGCCCCAACTTGCCCCTCTTCCTGAATCGAATCACTCATTTCCAAGGAGAGACCTTTAGGAGCACAAGGTCGCCGATCTGGAACTTGAGCTCGGACCGGTGCCTACCCGCATAACTCTTCTGACGACTCTGAGCGGTCAATAACCTCCGCCTGACCTGCTGAATCTGCGCAATCGTCTGCAACCCAATCGTCGTACTACCCATAACACGCTGCCCGACCTCTCCCCAGCAAATGGGGGTCTGACACCTCCTCCCATACAACAGCTCAAAGGGTGGCATACCAATGCTCGAATGATGGCTGTCGATATGGGAGAACTCAACCAAGGGTAAATACGTGCCATAACTCCCTCCGAAATCTAATACACATGCCCGAAGCATGTCTTCGAGCGTCTGAATCGTTCGCTCGCTCTGAAGTGTCCTCAGACATCCCCATGATAAGCTCTAGCTCATTTTTCATATCCCTCTTCGAGACTGAGCACCAGGTCAGCTTTTGACTCCACAGCTGAGCCTCCAAAGGTCACCCATATTATGATCCAAATATCCCACTAACTTCCTCCCCGTGACCACTATCCCGACCCAGTGACACGCAAGTCACGAAATTCTCTTTTCCTTATGCAAAAAAAAATTACAATCCAACCGAGGATCGTCTCAACTCTGATCTCTGGTGTCTGCTGCGCATATCCCTTGCGCATTTCGTCGAATCTTCCGACAGAGACGGAGACCCCCGTCTCGCCCCCAGTTCGACAACTAGGCTCCAAAAACTCAATACTAGGGCTACTCAAGCCCAAAACTCTTCCACATCACACACTGATCGGAGAACAATCCATCATCACATTCTCTTGCCATCTAGTGGGTACTATGGCTTCCCGCAACATTACGACAGCCTCTGACTAGTGAGTACTATGGCTCCCTGTAGTATCACAACGCCAACTAACTAGTGAGTACTACGGCTCCCCGTAGTACCACGACTCCCTCCCTCTGACTTGTGAGTACTACGGCTCCCCGTAGCATCACAACACCCTCTGACTGGCGAATACTATGGCTCCCCATAGCATCACGACTCTCTCTCTCTCTCTCTCTCTCTCACTTGTGAGTACTACGGCTCCCCGTAGCATCACAACACCCTCTGACTGGTGAATACTACGGCTCCCTGTAGCTTCACCCTATACTCTCATTCTCATTATAACGCCCCACTATGTTCACTAACTCAAGCATTGAAGACTATCATAGATAGTTACACACACACTTGCCCCGATATGCATTACAGACTCTGGCGGCAACCGCCATAACATAGAACCTACCTCTGCGGAGATCCACTTCCTTAAATAATCCCCCTTGATGACAATACACGAAGGGCTCCCACTGGAACCGTGGATACATGATACATCACTAGTCGTCTCAGCTCAAGATTCATGAATAACTCCGAAATCAAGATATCATACCCGGATACCTCGGAACACCCCAACAAAACATCACAAGATCCTGCCACAACCACTGATCTCCTGCCCCAAGCATCATATAGATACAATAATACATTTCCTTTGAATCCCATAATAATTTCCTATTTCACTCAATGCGCAACTTCAGTGCATCCAAACACTCAATTGGAATGCAAGGAAGGCGCTAACTCTTCAGAACACACTGATGATCCTCCGAAACCCTTTCCACTACTGCTCAAAATCCAAGCAAGAATACACATCCCAGCCCGGGAGTTGGCTACTCGACAATCTTCTATCCATAATTCAACTCAGAAGTTCTCAACTGCCCATACCATCATTACGAGTCTTCCACTTGAAACGACTCTGACCACCACCAGATTCCTGACCATTGACCACCCGCTGCGGAGACACCCATCCTTCTCTTCGACATATAGCACATGAATTATCTCGCTCTGCACCTATCCTTGATCACCAATGACCCTGATCTCATGAATTCAAGCCATAGGTTTCTGTATCCAACCCCTAACCGCTTTTGCACAAATTCCTGGTTCTCTCAATAAACCACCTGGTTCTCCCCTACTTAGGCTTCGAACCATCACTATCTGACACATCGATAACCTCACAAACTATTTTCACCAGCAATAACGCACCTGCCCCTGGAAAGTGCTACGCAACGCCCGATAATCCCCCCCTTAAGGAAATCAATCGATCTCATAACTCTGAACCTCATATGAAATCCTCAAGAACTTCTCGCCACGACTGCCTCTAGTCGTCCCAAGTCTCATACCAATCCAACACCAAACAACTCAACTGTCCAAAAACATCACTGACTCATAGACTGGACCACGAAATCACCGTACTCCCCCACCTCAACTCATCAACCAATGTTCCAACACATGGATCATCCCAAGAACAGGGACCCACTCCCATATTCAATACCCATCATAGATAGAAAACCCACTGCACTGCTAAACTCGACTGAACTCCCCACTAATACCACTACAATACACCCTACTATACTCAAATAGGTGTAATGTGGTCCTCGACTCTCTCAGAGCCAAATGTCTATATGTTCATGATAAATCACTGCCTCGCGGCACACATGCTACCTGATACTCTGGTGGAAGATCATCATCAATGACAACCTGCAGGGTTTACCCCCAAACCCAAAACTTAAACATCATGCTTCTCATGTTTAGCACACGAACATAATTAGTACCACCCATATCATAGAAGGTGACATCTCCTCTATTGACTGATTGCTCAACTCAGACCGAAATTCTCCCCTCTCTCTGACTCCTTACTAAAATACTCTGAGAGGCTCTCGATCTCCCTCTCAAGGGACGCCTCTTCAAACTCAATCATGATGGGATAACCGGGGAACCACAAGCATCATTCAATACGAACCATGGTACTCATTCCATGACATCTCTTCTCAATATGCTCCGGTGTATGGTACCCGAACCATAACATCACTCCTCAATCCGCTCCGATGTATGGTACCTGAACCATAACATCAATCCTCAATCTACTCCGATGTATGGTACTCGAACCACAACATCACTCCTCAATCCGCTCCGATGTATGGTACTCGAACCATAACATCACTCCTCAATCCGCTCCGATGTATGGTACTCGAACCATAACATCACTCCTCAATCCGCTCTGATGTATGGTACACGAACCATAACATCACTCCTCAATCCGCTCCGATGTATGGTACCCGAACCATAACATCACTCCTCAATCCGCTCCGATGTATGGTACTCGAACCATAACATCACTCCTCAATCCACTCTGATGTATGGTACCCCAACCATAACATCACTCCTCAATCCACTCGAATGTATGGTACTCGAACCATAACATCACTCCTCAATCCGCTCCGATGTATGGTACTCGAACCATAACATCACTCCTCAATCCACTCTGATGTATGGTACCCCAACCATAACATCACTCCTCAATCCACTCGAATGTATGGTACTCGAACCATAACATCACTCCTCAATCCGCTCCGATGTATGGTACTCGAACCATAACATCACTCCTCAATCCGTTCCGATGTATGTTACTCGAACCATAACATCACTCCTCAATCCGCTCCGATGTATGTTACTCGAACCATAACATCACTCCTCAATCCGCTCCGATGTATGGTACTCGAACCATAACATCACTCCTCAATCCACTCCTTAGAACCTCCAGAATATTCCCTGTATCAAGTATGGGTCCTCTGCTTTCAGTAGTACGGGCCCATACTAACTGCCACATCTACCCATACTTTCCAGACGGACTATCCCAGAGCTCCTAAATAGCTACTCGACCTGATCTTTCACCAATCCCATCACGCGTGCTCGCTCCCCAGCGAAATTCTCTACTCTGCCAGCGCACTCCTCTGGCTAAGGTTACTCCCTAGGCTCTGCCTAGATCCCCATACTTCTCTGCCATCAGCTGCTGAAGAGCTCCTAATGATGCCAGCCATCTACCTCCTAAATATAGTCATATTCACTTAGTAGCTGACTCCCATCATCAAGAGTTCCACAAAGCACGAAGCAAGCAGCATTCGGGCATTGAAGCGTCCCCTTCAGTACGAAAAACCTCCTTAGGTTATTATCCACTCACCTTCCTCATTCGTGATGGATATCACTGAGCTCTAACAACTCCGCCCCACGTGGGCATCTGGCTACCCTCTCGGCAAGCTCCTCATATGCTCATATAGATACCTCTTCGATATTACTTCCCTGCTCAAATCCCCTAAAGATTTCCTGCTGGACACTCTCGCTCAGCACATACTCAAAAGCACATCACATATATCAGCAACCCTAGGCTAAGGCATCACAAATCAGGCCACTCTAGTCCTAAAATATGAATTGCCTAGCCTGCCTCTAGCATGCACACTATCCCATAAAATATATCACAAATATCTCATAACACAAAATAAGGGTGTTTTGGAAAATCACCGTTCGGGCTCTGGCAGATTGTACACACTGCTCTTTTTGCTTTCTCTTTGAAACTCTTATTCTCTTTATAAAAACACATTTCTTTTTGAAAAATTTTCTTAAATCCTCAGTTTGAGTCCAGATTTACCCGAAGGTGCATCCGAATCCCTCAAACCAAGGCTCTAATACCAACTTGTAACACCGAAAATTTGAAAACAAATTTTCATTGAAAAATAATCGTTTAATTCTTAAAAACACTTTGCTTAAAATCTCATTCATAATCGAATTAAAAAATATAACCCCATTTTCACTTGCATAATAAACCAGGATCCTCCAAAACATGACTCTTTCTCTGGTGTGTACAATCGAGCCGGTGTCGTCCCGTAATCCTGAGAGAAACCTGAAACACATAATACAAAACACTATAAGCACGAAGCTTAGTGAGTTCCCCAAAATACCACACATAACACATATTAGCCACTCGAGGCTATAACTCTGTGGGTCCGTGGACCCTACTCTATGAACCTTCTGGTTCTAACTCTGTGAACCTTTCGGTTCTAACTCTGGAAACCTTCCGGTTCTAACTCTGTAAACATGCACAGCATCGATCACATAGAAATAATGCGGTACAACACATAACATACATATCATACAAATACTCTTTCACATATCTCTGGTTACCTACTCAAGGTAAAGTATAGTGAGAAGACTTACCTGGCAAGCAGAAAGCAGATATCGCCACACTTCAATCTCGAACTCGCCACCGCCTAACACATAAGGCAAATACTCTCATGAATGTAACTCTCGAGACTAGAATCAACCCTCTCTTGGCACCTTCTTAAGGGTAAAAGATCATTTTACCCCTCTCTTGGCCCAAAGGCCACATCGCTGACCAAACCCTAAAAATCAACAAAAGTCAACGGTGAACTTTGACCGGACTCGGCGAGTGCACTAGGGCGACTCGGCGAGTCTATATGTGTCCACTGACTCCCTTGGATCCTCTCTTAACACGTCGAGTATTTCTCTGACTCGACGAGTTTTCTCCTGGCATAAATCGCGGGGCCACCACGAGTCAACTCGCTGAGTCTTAAGAACAACTCGGCGAGTTCCGGCTTGACTCAGTCCCCCTGACTCTCCCTGACTCACTGAGTCGACCCCTCAACTCGACAAGACCACTCGCTGAGTGGTTACGGGCAACTTCATGCTACTCGCCGAGTCTGTTCTTCAGACTCGGCGAGTCCATGCCATGCATAACTCAAACTCACTTCTGAGGTCAGATATGTTCCATACAATCATAGATCTGGCCTACCTAGGCATGATAATCACGTAAAGTCCAAACCTTGGTGCTCAAACAACAACTATTTGCTCCTAGATGATGTTTTAGCCCCATATCTCATAACTCTAGGTCAAAACTACCATGAATCCTCATAAAGCTTAAGGGATAAAGCTTCTCTGGACCTCTATGGATCTTATCCCAAGTCTCATCTCCAATAGGGACGAAATGGACATCAAATCTAACCAACAAAGGGGTCATGAAACCCTTACCCCCATGTTTATCATGACAACCGAAAAGGAAGCCAAAATATACCTCCAAGATGATGCTCTGAGCTCCGAAATCGAAGGATGTCCACCTCCCTTGCCTTCTCTTAGCTAGAATCTCCTTTGCCTTGCCTAACAAAGCTTCAAAGGTCAACAATGGCCTCTTCTCTCTCCCAAAACGCTCAAAATCTATTTAGGGTTTCTCTCTGGGGTTGGTGGCCGCAAATGACGGCCATAAGCCCCTTTAAATAGGTCTCAAACCCTGGAAATTAGGGTTTCATTAAATAGCGTGGACTCGCCGAGTCTACTTTTGGACTCGCCGAGTCCAGAGGTGAACCCGCATACAAAACCGCGATCCTACTCGGCGAGGTTGGACTCCAACTCCCCGAGTCTCCTCACAATCACCCAAAAATAAAGAATAAAATAATACTTGGGAATCCAGGGTGTTACATACAGTCCACAGCCTACCAAGCCAAGGGATGACAAATGTCATATTTATTCCGACGCTTGCAGGGCGTCAAGTACTCTAGTGTCAATCAGTATGGTTACGAGTATCTCCATGTTTACCTTATAATTCATGGCCTTAAGGTAACGAGAATTAACACTGTATTTCTAAAACAACACTCTTAGGATCACTCTTTGTTTTAGACCTTGCTAGTTGTACCTTTCATTTGATACTGTCTAGGGTCTGTGTTTCTTTGTTTTAGACCTTGCTAGCTGTATCTTTCATTTGATACTATATGGGGTCTATGTTTCTTTGTTTAGACCTTGCTAGCCGTATCATACATTTGATACCGTCTGGGGTCTGTGTCTGCTTTTGTTAGACTGAGCCAGGCATATCAATTATCCGATACTCTCCTGTAGTCTATGATTTCTTTGCCTTAGTAAGCAGTATTTTCTGCTGAGGCATATGTTATTTTCCCCTAGTACTTTTACTAGTGATATTCTGTATTTTGGGTAATGATAGTATTTCAGGGAAAATTTCTCTTTAAAACATAACACTGTCGAGTCGTGGTAGAAGACTGCTTTTAATTAGAAAATATGGGATTTTTTGGAAGGGATGCTAATACACCGTAGACTCTAAACTACTACTCTTTATAAAGTTATTTTTGTAACATCCCGAGTTCAGGAGCGCAAGTTCAGGGTTCAAAGTGTAAATGTGGAAGGGCAACTCGGCGTGTCCATGGGTGGAATCAGTGAGTAGGGTCGCGACTCTAGTCGCGTGTTTAGTGGCCAACTTGGTATGTCGGAGGCTGGACTCGGCGAGTAGGTGCTGAGTGGAGAAAACCCTAATTTCGAAGGATGAGCCCTATTTAAAGGACATTATACCCTCTCTCCAGCCTCTTTACCCTCCCTTGAAGTCCAAAAAACCCTAAGGCGCGTTTGTCAGGGATTTGTGAGCATTTGAACCTTAGAGAAGAGGTTTTGGAGGAGATCTTGGAGAGTTAAGAGGCTTGGAGGAAGGGGCTTTGCTAAGATTCAAATTTCTCTTCTGTTGGAGCTTCCTTTTGAGGTATTATTTTGTTGCTTGGGATTTTATTCATCTAGATTCTTCATTTTGGAGTATTTGGAAAGATTAGCTTGTGGTATTTTGAGTTTGGAGGTTGGATCTGAGGTTGCTACCTCAGATCTGGAATGGAGAAGGTCTAAAGTGCATTAAAGTCCCTGTTCTTGAGTGTTTGGTGAAGCCATCTTGTCCCAAACCCTAGCCCTAGAGTGTAAATTGCCTAGATCTCTTTGGATTCACGTAAAGTTTGCCACTTTACGTGATGGATGGGTTGTAGAAGGGTAGATCTATGGTTTGGATCAACTGCATGGCCTGGAAGGCTTCTGTATGGGTTAAGATCTAGAGGCACTCGGCGACTCACAAAGGTGTACTCGGCGAGTTGCTTGAAGATGGGCAGGAACTCGACGAGTTGGAAGAACAACTCAGCGAGTAGGTTGAAGATAGCCTTGGACTTGTCGAGTCTGTTCTTGGACTCGACGAGTCTGGTCGTGAGGTCCTAACATTCTTTTGGTTGAGCCGTGAATCGGTGAGTCAAGGGAGGACTCGGTGAGTTGAGTGCGAAGGGAATCAGAGTTGTGGGACTCAGCGAGTCTTGGGGTGACTCGGCGAGTTGAGTCGTGGATTGAGGAAGTTCTGAGCATAAGGACTCGACGAGTCATCTGGTTGACTCAGTGAGGAGAGTCAGTCAGGAGATTGACTTTGACCAAGGGTTGACCAGTCGACTTCCATGGGCATTTTGGTAATCGTTGGCTTTTGTTTGAGTTCAGTGTTGGTGTCAACTAGTGGTGGAGATCGTGTTAGTGGTCTGAGCATCTTGGTCTTATCTTTTCAGTCGGCAGTTGCGAGGTGAGTTATCCTCACTATATCAACAGGGTCTAAGGCACCAAGGTTGGCCCTTTATCGGATTGTGATCTGGGTATCGTTGTTATGTTATTTCTTTTCTATGTTTGCATCCTGGTAGTTAGGATGGTATTATGTTAGAGACCTGGTTAAGGTCGGTATCCTGGTTTATAGGATGATGTTATGTTATGTGATCTGCTAGATCGGCTTGATTGTATGTGAATTGTTATATGATTGAATGTTTACGTGCACATGGTTATTGGGCTCGGTTGAGGCGGGTCCTGCTTTGTGCTGTAGGCCAACATACCTAGGGCGGACCGGTTATTCCGAAGGTCCAGCGAGCGGTCTGGATAGGTTATAGGCCCCAAGAGGGCGGACCAGACGTCCCGAGGCTCGGATAGTGGACCAGGCCGACTGAAGGCCCAGTGCGGGCGGACCAGCCACACTGTAGACTCAGAGAGTGGACCAGGTGGATTGAAAGCCCGGTGCGGGCAGACCAATCACACTGTAGACTCGATGTATGTGGCTGGACTCGGAGGGTGGACCAAGTGGACTGAAGGCCGGTGCGGCGGACCAGTCACACAGTAGACCCGAAGTGCATGGTTGTTCTGTGTTCCGTTATTATATGGCATGTTGTGCGTGTATGGTATATGTGGTTGGTATTTTGGGGGTATCTCATTAAGCTTTCGGGCTTACAGTTGTGGTTTAATGTTTTTCAGGTTCTTCAGGAGACTGTGGCAAGGCAAAGGCGTGATCGTACCGCTCCTCATGATTATGTTTTATGTTGTGGTTCTGGGAAGACTCTGATAATGATTGTATTGAAAACCTTTTTGTAATAACTTTATGAACCTTAGCTGTTTTTGAAAAGTTTAAATTGGTTGATACTTTTAGAGCGTTACAATTTTGGATATAATGCTTACTTACACAAATGACACTAAATACTTATGAACTCACCAACATTTATAAACATGCTGATACTCGCTTTCAAAATAGCTTGTATTCTCAAGTCAGCAATAGACAGGTACATCCCAGGAGCTTTTGGTGAAGACAGTTTAGTACCAAGCTGCACCTATATTATTACTTGTATTACTTTAATGTTGCTATGAAATGTAACTTATGTAAAACTATTACTATTAATGCAATGGTTGTTGTACCTTGATTACTATATTGCATATGCTGTGATACTTGACATGACGTTATCCACCCCAGAACGTTTCTGCCGTTCCGGTTTTGCGGTGTGATAGATTGGTATCAGAGCATTGTTTATAGTGAGCTAAGTATATTAATTCATAAAAGATATACAACCTATAAATACATAGGGATAAAACGCTCTGACCAAGAATTGTACTTTAAAATATAACTATATTTTACCAAAGTATCAGAACATCCAGAATCTAAACGCTCGAACAAAAGTATCACAAGAAGAACAAGAATAAAAGTCTTCGGATCTTGAGCATTACCGTCAAACCTGGGCAGTTATGTAATCGTAAGCTGGTTTAAATGTAACCTGATCAACTACATTTATTCGAGATGCGATGAACGTGTGCTTGGGAGTGATAGTGGTGTTGCAACAGGTCCGAAACTTACCAACTAGGAATGATAGAGCCAAACATAAAGTTTAAAATACTATGGGGGTATTTTGGAATACTAAAAGACTCACATTAATCCCAAAATCATATTCAAAAGTTAAGAAGCAAACAAGAAATTAAAATACCATAGGGGTATTTAAGGAACCATAGATAACCTTGTGTGAAGAATTAAAAAGATCCTTATTGATATACCTACAATTACAGAGGTATACTCCCAAGGTTATATATAATAAGGATCCCATAGACTAAGAATGTGTGGCTTCGCTCTACTTCCTTTTCCTCGTTGGGATTCGGATATAGAGTAGTATCACATATTCGAAGGCCTATCGGATCTAAGCTATATATGATTTGGGTACCTCATGTAATTGTAGCAGGACTCGATATGGATCACCTAGTGAAATGTTAATAATCTCTTAGGATTCTTTAGACATTTCCATTCTCGCACAAGCCCTGTAGAAAACCTTATCCACTTCAGTACTCGGCATAAGAGTTGATTCAGACCCAGAAGAGGTTCATTGAGAAGGTTTCCAGTTCAGAAATAAATGAACTAGGTCGAGCCTATTGAAATCACTAAGTGCCTATGTCTTTTTAGGGACATGGTGGGAAATTCGCCTAAACTTCTGAGATTTCTAGTCATCCATCATGAAGTGATGACACCCACAGTCGGAATCGGAAGTAAGACGGAGTAGAAATTCAATATGTCTATAGGAGAAGAGAACCATAGGTAATTACCCGAAGGAAAACCAACGCCCATCCCGGTCAAGGATATGAGGTAGACAGAGGGAGCCAGTACATGGAACCCGAGAGGTGTCTTTTCCTCGTGTTCGTCGTGCTAATACACCTATAAAATAATACAATTCAGTGAGTTAGTGATTACACTACTCACGCTATGTGTTAGGTAAATCGCCTTTTCACGTCGCAAGTAATACGATTAGAGCGGATCCCCACACCTCTATTGAGATTGTTTATCCATTAGTCTTCATGAGCCTTTCTTCCTGCGGTCTTCGTTCCGAACTGTTCTCAGATCTTTCTAAGCCGGAGAGTGAAACCTTTCCCAGTATAAAGGTAACTTAGTAGGAACGACTCCCATCTTATGGCTTTTTCCAATACTCATACTCCTACCTTGATGCCCAGACTACATCATAGGGATGTACGTCGACACTCAGACAACAAATATCCGAAGCGCGGGAAAGATTTATGCCTAATATAGTAAGGATACATACGTCTAGGGATAACCATCGTCTCTCATCAGCTTGTGTTCCTTTCCGTGTAGGAAAATCATGCCTCCGAAGAAGCGTAACCCTTACGCTAGCAAGAAACCGACTCTCCTATTCAATGAAGCTACCTTCCAGGCTGCAGTCTCGGCTGCCGTTGCAGCTATCATGGCTTAACTGAATGCTAACAACGCTAATGTTAACAAGAGCCCTATCAAGAATTCCGATCCAAGTAATGGACATCAGCAACCAACCTCTGTGTACCTAGCCACCCAAGAACCTCAACCAAATCCATTGAAGAGAAAGTTCAAGATCGAGGAGGGAAGTACCTCGGCTCAAGGACCTTCCGAAGGGCAACAAGCTGAGATAGTTAGTACCCCTTCCAGCCCTTCCATCCCGACTTCAAGAAGACCATACCTAGGAAACCTTCCCCACTGTAGCAAGTGTAGCTACTATCATCATCGTATCTGTCGAGAACTCTTTTATGCTAGGTGCAACATGAAGGGGCATACTGCTCGCGTCTGCAGAACCTCGGTTGAGTTTATTACATCAACCACCAATGTGACGATCAATCTAGTATGTTACCTATGTGGTGAGATTGGGCACCTAAAGCGAGATTGCCCAATGGAAAGAAAAGACAAGGACACAGGAGGAGTCTAACTCTAATGCTTGGGCGGAAGCATCAAGAAACCCGGTAGATTTTTGGTACATCTCTTAATCTCAGATAACTAACCGAAAACATTAAAAGGCTAATTCTAAATGTAATTACTTCCCCGTTAAGGCAAAAGTCGCAACATGGTTATAAAATTTAAAATTTCATCAGGTAAAACTATAATGACTAGATATGTACGTTACAACCATGTATAATTGAGATGGACAGACCTAGAGTGAGCGAATGCCGCCTCATTTCCTGTTCCTCGTTTGGTTGTGGATTTAGGGCGGAGTCACTCAGTCAACAGTCCTCCCCACCTTAATTATACATGACTAGTATATATTAGGCGATTATAGAAAGGCCTCGTGAGAATCCATTCATGAAATGTACTCTACTCAAAAGCACTAAGGACCCTCTATATTTCCGTGTCGACTCTATCCGTCCAAGTATCCGCAACAGTGACACATGGGACGAACCCCGAGACGCCTAGAACTTGTGTGCCCGTTTGGCACATGACTCTATCGACCCTCATTCTATATCATGTCGAAGTATGCCAACTTCGACGCCTCTATCAATCATGGTTTGACTTCGTGCAACCATGTGTAAATCCTTAGTGCTGTGTAAAAAGAACTTTCACCGTAGCCATTTCGGCAGATAAAGGTTCTTCCGAACCTAAAAAAAATAAAAATAATAAAGACTAATGCAATCCGTCAGTCGTCACTCTTATTTCAAACCTTCCGAAGTACCCAGGAGAAGGGTACCACGCGCTGTTAACCACACTCTTCTTAGACAGATTGGAACCGAAGCGAAAGACACTGCAGGCATTCCAAAAGACGATAACCACCCGAAGCATACTCCGTAGATTCCCCAGAAAGACCCTTCGCACCTCGCAATCAGGTTCGTGAATCAAGAGGATATAACTCATGGGGCTGACCACTATAACTGAGTATATGCATAAGAGTGGTATATAATTGAGATAAAAAAAAATTTAAGATGTGTGCCTCCTCCCTACTCCCTATTCATCGTTGGGTTGTGGGTCTGGGGTGGAGTCGCACAACTGAACATCCTACCGACCTTAATTATATACGGCTTGCATACACAAAGTATTAGTGGTTAAGCCAAGTATGAGCTCTACCACGAACCTCATAGTAAAACCATCATCCTATTCCATAGAATAGGAGCTAGAGTCAAGAGAACCATGGCGGGTTGAGCTACTATAATGACCACAAATCCGAAATTTGTTGTCATCCCGGTTAAGCCAACATAGTAGCTAACACCCTCGGTTGGTAAAGAAATTTGAGTCGTAAGAGTCAAGGACATTGACTACGACCATCCACGAATTAAGCATCTCAGCGAATATCCCAGAACCCTGGTATCTACGATAAGTTAAACTCTGAGGAGAGTGGATGACGAGATTAAAGTTCCGAGTGACGGAACCCTATACTCACAAGATTTGACCTAGATCGAGAAAAACTCAGAACCTTCGGAAGAGTAGTTGCAGAAGATGCTCGCACTACTCAGGCACTTCGTCCACCCCGTTACCGATGAGTAGTGCCTAGGACACTCCGCCCCCTTACGTGAGAGAAGTCACTGTCGTCCTATAGACGATAGACTGCATTCTCCGAAGTGAACACTAGAATGTTGAGAACCACAGGATAACCTCCGCAACCAAGAATACTTGAATAAAGTGCGAAAGTAGGTTGTGTTAAGCTGATAATCTAGATCCCAAAGAGATTATATACTTGACACTAGTCTATGTGTTAGTCGATGGGTTATACAAGAGCACGCACTTTCTGCAACTGAAATAAATCAACGCCTTAGAGAATAGAGCATATTTTAGAGATTTATTGGACTACCAGGTGTTCCATGGATGCTATCTCGCACATAAATAGTAGAACCCCCTCCCGAGATAGTCCAACACTTTGGAAAATCTCTAAGGATTGAGTTAGCCCAGAGCAGAGCCTTCTGTTCATGAAACAACATGGCAAGTAAGAGCATGATTCCTTTCAAGTTAAGAATCATACTATGAAAGCATCTGTTAATCGGCAAAGAAATCTAAAACCCTCTAACCATTGTCTGCTAAGGCCCTATCTCGTTAACTTTAAGAGTCTCCGTTAGGGACACCTTAAGAAATCAGAAGTGCAGGTCCATTTTTCACTAAGTTGAGATAGATTCCACGAAACCAGTTACATGCCAGTGTGTAGCCAATACATCCAATGGTCCAGAAAACCTCTAAAAGCCAATCAGTAGGAAACACGAATCTGAGGACAACCCGAGCTTTCTAAGAACCAACCTGAAGGACTACACCCCAGTATGAGAGAGAACGGTTGGAACTTCGGAATGGCGATCACGCCAGTGAGGATCTCGCCATAGAAGTACACTATGTTCTAAGTACTGAAAAGCTCTACCTTTCCGAGAGCTTAGGACCATCCGATATTCTTTACAAAGATTATTCCAACCCTCGTCAGACCACTACTACTTTCAGAAATTCCACAAGTTTCACTCCAATTCAATCCACTTCTTAGACTTGATAAGTGTTTGCCCAACGTCACTCTTTGTATCCCACTCATCTTGATAGAAACCATTGGGAACCCTAACTTAGTAGACGAACCAGTAGGAATCGCTAACTGCACGAATCAAAATCCGCATCCCGTAAGTGAAGGTTGTTAGAACGCCAAGAATAGGCTAGAGGTCACTTGGGAGTGCGAGGACCAACCGAATAGGAAGTGCCCTCATACCTCTACTCGATCATTCATACCTACTTCCTTGCCTAAACCTGAATTTCGGGACGAAATTCCCTCTAACGGGGGGATGATGTGACAACCCAAAAATTTCCGTTAGTTTTAACGTCAAAGTTAATTACGTCAAAAATTAGCCAAATTTATCCCGAAAATATTTTTGACCGGAATTAAACCCATTAGAATATTTTAAATAATATTCGTCAAGCGAACCAAAATTTAGGTGGTATAATTTTAAAATGTTGCTGTGTTTAACGGTAGTCGTGAAAAACCCCGTTGGCGGTTGGTGTCAGGTGAACCCCAACCAGGCCATAAACTCCACCCTATATAAGGGTTGAGTGGGTTTCATTCCCACCTTTTTTCCCACCTTACACACACTCTCTCTCTACTTTCTCTCTCTATAAAACGGGTTTTGGTAAAAAATCGCTCCTTCGAGCTTCAAATCGGTAAGTTAACCTTCCTAGCTTGTTGTTTATCTTATCTAGCTTACAAATTCGTGTTTAAATTACCCAAAACCCTCAAGAACATGAGTTTACGGTCCAACAACACCTTCATGGACCGTAACACTTATAAATGGGGTTTTAATGCTCAAAAACCCTTCCAAACCACTTATGGAGCTTAGTTATGACTTAGAGGCTTACATGAAAGGACTTAGAACACCAAAATCATAGCAAATGGGGAGTAAACATGAGTTTACGATCTAAGAACATTCTTAGACCGTAAACCCATCTTCATGGACCATAAACACCTTTTTAGGTGTTAAACTACCCTTCAAACACCTCCAAAAGCTTCCATGAGTGCCTAGAGCCTTGTAATCCTTCGTTTGATGCACCAAAACATAAGATTCATGGACAACATGAGTTTACTACCATAAACTCATGTGTTTACGGTAGTAAACTCCCCAAGAACACCTTCTTAGACCGTAAACACCTTTTCGAGTTGTTTAAGTGCCTTTAACACCTTCCTATGCTCACATAAGTGACTAGAACCTTGCATGCATGAGTTAGAACCACCAAACAACAAAAGAAATGGGCGAATATGAGTTTACGACTGTAAAATCATGTGTTTATGGCCGTAAACTCCTCAAGGAGTGGTCAAATGGACCGTAAACACCCTAAAATGGTCCATTCGGAGCCTAAACGACTTCCTATGCCCTAGAATTGAACCTAGCCTAATTCCACGAGTGAGATAAGACCTTAAAGCATCCAAGAACACACCACCCATGAGTTTACGGCCGTAAAATCATGGGGATAAGGTCTTAGGGCCGTAAACTCTATAAAGAGTTTACTCTTAAAGAGTAAACTCCCTAACTAGGCCATACACTCCCTTAGATGTTACCCGGGACACTCCTGGCACTTGACCAAAGTGTTTTCTGCTCATTAGGATGCGTATACGTGTTTAATTAGTATTATAATTATTAATTGTATGTAAACATATGTCATCATATGTTAATAGGTCACTAAGCGTGTTCAAGTCTTTACTTGACACTGAGCACCCAACCGGCACCTCCGCCCGATCCACTTACAACAGGTGAGTTCATACCCCTGAATTAAACTTTTTAATGGTTTTACATGCTTTTATGGAGGGGGGGAATACAAGTTAAAACATGCTAGTTATCATATCAATCATATGTGATTGATAACCCGCATGCACAAGGATTATTACACTTTCAGCTGTTTTACCAAGTATGGTACTGTTGGATATAGTGTCTAAGTCCATAACTATATTTGGTATGTACTTGACCCGACCCGGCATGGTCCATTTGGGTTGCACTTCTCCCGAACAATTTATGGATAATATTTGAGAATAGTACAAGTTATGATTTATTAATATATTATAAGTTCTAATATATTAATATAAGATCGTATTATTTAATTAGTAGTGATCTATAATTAATCTAGGATTAATTTAGTGATCAAAGATATTACTAATTAAATATGGGCTTCTATATTTATATAGTGTGGGCTTATGCTTATTTGGAATGGGCTAGGCTTGGATGGAGAAGTCCATGGATACTCCATGGAGCTTTAACCCATGGATCTCATGGAAATAAAGAGACATGGGTATTAGGGTTTACATGGATGTAACCCTAATCCACCACACTATATAAAGGAGGCTTTGGCTCTTGAAATCAAGCTAGTTGTATCTAGTGAACACTAGTTGACATATGTTGAGGTGAGGGCCGATTTCAAGAGAAGTGTGACTATTCTCTCAAAGTTCCAAGTTTGTGGTGATTTGTGACTTTCATTTGAGGCATCCACATTATTGGTGCTAGGCTCTAAAACTCCAAGCAATCAACTACAACTACAAGGTAAGTGTATCTACTAGCTTTATTTGATTCAAGTTCCCCATGCCATGCTAGTTAGGATATAAGCCTTGGGAAAATAATTATTTGCATGTATCTTAGAAAAACATAGATCCAAGGTTTATTAGGGTTGCATGTACACTTAGGAAGTGTTAGAATGCTCAAAACCCATCAGTGGTATCAGAGACTAGGCTTGTTTGTTTGATACTTGTTGCAATATTCTTGAAAAAGTCGAAATCTTGTTGTCTGACTGATGGACTCGCCGAGTCCATGGGGGGACTCGCCGAGTCCACTTGTATCTTCAACCTACTCGCCGAGTAGGTTCATGCACTCGACGAGTAGGGTCGACAGAGTGCAGATTTTCGACTTTAGTTGCTGGAAATGGATTAGAAACATTACCCTAAACTGTTTTGGTACTTGAAAACTTGTTTTAGAAGGTGTAATGTCTTTTCTAACTCATTTACAACAATTAGTTATCAAAATTACAAAGATTAAGTGTGATTTTGATATATGAAAGTGTTCATGTTCATGATCTTGTTCTTATGATGTTTAGATGATCATAGGAACTATTAGTAACCTATGTGGTAGTTTAATTCTTGATCATAATGTGTTTTAATGGAGTCCATAACTTGTCCTCAAGTTATGGAAAACCAAAAGTCTCTTGGATTAAAAACCATTAAAAGAACACAAGAGTTAGAAAAATGAAAAGTCCTCATTTTATTACTCTATTAAACTCATAAGTTACAAGATATGAAAAGTTTTGAAAGTTTACAAAACTTGCCCTCAAGTTTGGAACAAGTAAAGTCAAGTTAAAACTTTAGTTCCAACCCTTAGAGTTTTAAAAGTTAAAATTCAACCCTTATACTTATATTATTATGATTTAATAATTATATATATATATATATATATATATATATATGTATAAGAACAAAGTCGTCTTACCGCTAGTACGCCTCATTCACGAAGCCGGTCTATGAGGTGGGTATAAGGTTGTTGCCTATAAAATGGTGACTTAATGGGTGTCCACTCTCACCCACCGCTTGCTTGACCGGTGGAGGGTCGTTAGCTGAACGGGTAAGACAAGGACTTACAAACTCTCATTCAAAGTATGATGAATATTATAAAGTAACTAAATGTTTTATTAAATTCCCAATCTTAGTTACTTTAGGAAAAATGTGAATAAGGTGCTAATCCATGAAATTACACTTTACACTTTGTTTAAGTCGTTGGTGGAGCGTGTGTGGTTAACCGGCACACTAACTTGGACTTAACAAGGTAGGTAAAGGGTGACTTAAAGGTTTATTATAGTATCGATGGAGCGTGTGTGGTTTACTGGCACATCGATTGAGTGATAAACTTTAAAGGGTACCAAGTGATTTGCATGGTTACTTCACACCTCGTTTTGTGATCCTCGGCATCCCAGTCACAAAACCTGGAGGGCACACTCGAGATTAAAACATGCCTTTGAAAACTTCATTGAATCTCAAAGAATCTAGGAATTTCTAAGAACCAATCAAAAACCTAATACTTAAATATTGCGGTTTTCGTGGTGGAAATTGGTGAATCGTCATTTACCTACCTTTCAAATATGGTATAGCTTAGATTACGGCATACCTCTTCTAAGTTATATTATATTGTGATTGGATCCTAGCCTTAATATTACATTTGGGTGTTTTATTAAGGACTCTCTTATATCTAAGCTAATCTTGTTCTCTTCTC
The DNA here is from genome assembly GCF_051521515.1 of Lactuca serriola. NCBI lineage: Eukaryota > Viridiplantae > Streptophyta > Magnoliopsida > Asterales > Asteraceae > Lactuca > Lactuca serriola. Next base: position 307,732,981 of record NC_136410.1, on the reverse strand, counting down.
TTCGGATGTCTTCCAACAATGCTTCTGGCTCTAATCCTAATGGCTCCTTTACCCTTATGAACTTGTGTGGGAAAGTCACCTTTGATGGATCCAACTTCAATGAGTGGATCAGAAACATCAGGATGATTACCCGCTACGAGGACAAAGAATATGTCCTTGATAAGGAGCTTAAGGAGATTGATGAGACCACTGCAACTCCTCAGGAGATCGCTGAATTTCGGGCACATGAAAGGGATGCTACGAAAGTAGCTTGCATCATGATGGCCACGATGACAGCGGAACTCCAAAAGTCTTATGAGGATTTCTACCTTATGAAATGCACCAAGATTTGATGGAAAGATACCATCAAAGTGCAAGACAAGAGAGGTATGAAATCATCTGCTCCATGATAACAACCATGATGAAGGACGGGGAATCCGTCACGAGCCACATGCAGAAAATGCAAAGGTATGTGGATCGTTTGCTGAAGCATAATGTGAACTTCCCTGAGGATCTTGCAATAGATATCATTTTGCACTCCTTACCATCGTGCTATGATCAATTCCGCATGACATATCACATGAATAAGGAAGAGGTCACACTCAGCAAACTTCAGGGACTTCTCAAGACCGCAGAATCAGGTCTTAAGGGGAAGTCGGTTGCTATCACTCCTACTCCAAACTCAACTCCGGTTTTGGCAATTGGGAAAAATCGATGGAGAAAGAGAAAGAGATCCTCGAAGGGTACCAAGGCTCGTACCCTTGATGGCTCTTCTTCAAGTGGAACCAAGAAAGGTTTCGTCACTCCTTCTTTTGACCCAAAAGAGGCTGAATGCTTCTATTGTCATGAAAAATCTCATTGGAAGCGGAACTGCCCAAAGTACCAGCAGGATGTGAAGGATGGGAAAGTCAAACCCAACCATGCAGGTACTTACACTATCATTTCTAATAACTCACCCCATTCTAAGTCTTGGGTCCTTGATACCGGTTGTGGTATTCATATTTGTTGTGACTTGCAGGGACTAAGAAGAAGTGAGAATGTGGAGCAAGGAAGAATAAACTTGATCATGGGGAATAGGAAAGCTTTACCTGTTACCAAGATTGGAGTTTATACTTTATCGCTAAGTAGTGGGTTTAATTTAGATTTGAATAAGTGTTGTTATTCGCCAGGAATGGCAAGAAATATTATTTCCTTTCATGCTTTGTATAAACAAGGGTTTACCTTTTCATTTAATAATGAAGTTGGTTCTATAGATGTTTTCTATAATAATGTCTTTTATTTTAAAGCATTACCTTGTGATGGTGTGTATGAAGCTGTATCTGTTGTAGATAGCTTGGGAAATAATGTTTTGTGTATTGATTCTACTGATAATAATAACTTGGATAAAGCATCATTATGGCATTGTCGTCTTGGACATATAAGCAAGAAACGCATAGGCCAACTCCAAAAGGATGGAGTCTTGGAGTCGTTTGACCTAAAGTCAGATGATAGTTGCGAATCATGCTTACTTGGAAAAATGACAAAGTCACCCTTCACAGGCTCGTGTGAGAGGGGTGAAGGTTTGTTAGACCTTATGCACACGGATGTGTGTGGACCATTCAAACATGCCACAAGGGATGCTAATCGTTATTATTTGACTTTTACTGATGATTACAGTAGATATGGATATGTCTACTTAATCAAGCATAAGTCAGAGACTTTCGAGAGGTTTAAGGAATTTAAACAGGAAGTCGAGAATCAATTGGGCAGGAACATTAAGATGCTTCGATCCGATCGAGGAGGTGAGTATCTTAGTTCAGAGTTCCTCGACTATCTTAGGGAATGTGGGATTGTCTCACAATTGACACCTCCCAGGACACCACAGTTGAATGGTGTGGCTGAGAGGCGTAATCGAACCTTGTTGGACATGGTTCGTTCCATGATGAGTCAAGCTACGCTACCAATCTCATTCTGGGGGTATGCCTTAGAGACTACCGCCCATATTCTTAATCTTGTCCCTACAAAGAAAGTTGCCAAAACTCCTCACGAGATGTGGACTGGCAAAGTACCTAAGCTAGACCACATCAAGATTTGGGGTTGTGAGGCTTTCGTGAGACGCGAGACTCATGATAAGCTCGAACCTCGAAGCGAGAGGTGTATTTTCATCGGCTACCCACAGCAATCCTTTGGTTACCTCTTCTACAGACCTAGTGACAATGTGGTCTTTGTAGCAAGAAGAGGAGTCTTTCGAGAGAGAGAATTTATAAGCCAAGGAGACAGTGGGAGGCAAATTGATCTTGAAGAAATTCAAGAGTCAAGCGGTGAAGGAACTTCGAACACTAGCCCTCAACTTGAGGAGGAAACTCCTGTTGAGCCAGTTGATGAGCCTGTACCTCTGAGGCGTTCCACAAGAGTTAGGAATGCACCTGAGCATTATTATGGCTTCCATATTACTGCAGAAGGTGAGACACTTATTAGTGATGAGACACTAGTAGGTCTGGATGAACCTAACAACTACACGGAAGCCATGGCAGGCCCTGAGGCTGTTAAATGGAAAGAGGCCATGGATAGCGAGATACAATCCATGTATGACAATCAAGTTTGGAACTTGGTTGAGAATGTACCTGGTCGTAAGACTGTAGGGTGCAAATGGGTCTTCAAGAAGAAGACCGACATGGATGGTAAAGTACACACTTATAAGGCGAGACTGGTTGCGAAGGGCTTCTCTCAAATTCCTGGAGTGGACTATGATGAGACCTTTTCTCCAGTAGCCAAGATTAAGTCTATTCGGGTTCTCTTGGCCATAGCTGCATTTCATGATTATGAAATATGGCAAATGGATGTCAAAACCGCTTTCCTTAATGGAAAGTTAGCTGAAGATGTTTACATGAGTCAGCCAGAGGGTTTTGTCAGCAACGAGTACCCGAATAGAGTGTGTAAGCTCGAGAAATCCATTTATGGATTGAAACAGGCACCTCGCAGATGGAATCTTTGCTTTGATGAGAAAGTCAAGGAATTTGGCTTTTCGAGGAGTGAAGATGAATCTTGCGTCTATATCAAGGCTACTGGGAGCATAGTCAGTTTTTTGGTACTGTATGTGGATGACATAGTACTCATAGGAAATGACATTCCAACCCTGCAGGAAGTAAAGTCCTGGCTTGGGAAGTGTTTCGCTATGAAGGACCTTGGTGAAGCTGCCTATGTCCTAGGGATAAAGATTTTGAGAAACAGGAGTAAAAGGCTAATTGGACTTAGCCAAAGTACCTACTTGGACAAAGTGTTGAAAAGATTCAACATGCATAACTCCAAGAAAGGTGAGTTACCCATTCAGTGTAACGCCAGATTGAGTAAGACACAAAGCCCTAGTACTGAGGCTGAGATAGCAGAAATGAGTCGATTTCCTTATGCTTCAGCTGTAGGATCGATCATGTATGCTATGACGTGCACTCGACCTGATGTAGCCTTTGCGTTGAGCACGGTTAGCAGGTATCAGGCAAACCCTGGCAAGGAACACTGGACAGCGGTAAAGAATATCCTCAAGTACCTGCAAAGGACTAAGGACTGGGTCCTTACCTTCGGTGGGAGTGATGACTTGAGAGTTGTAGGGTATAGTGATGCTAGCTTTCAGACTGATAGGGATAATTTCCGCTCTCAGTCAGGCTGGGTCTTTACCCTAAATAGAGGAGCAATCTCTTGGAAGAGTTCCAAGCAGGAGACAGTGGCTGATTCCACTTGTGAATCAGAGTATATAGCGGCAAGCGAGGCAGCAAAGGAGGCGATATGGCTAAAGAACTTCATCGGAGACCTTGGAGTTGTACCAGCTATAAAAGAGCCAATGGAGATTTTATGTGATAGCAATAGTGCGGTTGCCTTAGCCAAGGAACCAAGGGATCACGGGAGATCCAGGCACATCGACAGAAAATACCATTTTATCAGACATCGAATTGAAGAAGGACTCCTCGTGGCGAAGAGGGTATCATCGGATGAGAACCCGGCAGATCCCCTGACGAAGGGACTGAGTAGGGTTAAGCATCTCCAGCATGCTCGGAGCATAGGGCTGAAGGATGATATAAGTTTTAGTAGTTAGATAACCTGGAAATTTGTAAAGTGTAATTGACATTTGATGATGAATAAAAGGTGTTTTATTTATGAGTAAAGTGTTACTATCTCTTGTCGATCTTTTACTATATTTCTTTTGCATGTTTTGACTTCCAGAATAATTTTGTTTGGTATAACATATTATTCAAACCTCCACAGTCGGTCATATGTCGGAAGTAGGTATGAATCAAGACTGTCATGATGGGTTGTAGAGGTCTAAGGTGTTGGACAAGGCTACAACAATCATGAGTGCTCATAAGTTCTGAGCATTGTACTCAACCCACGCTCACTGGAATCACTTCATGGAATTTTATCTCGAGTGATCGTGAGACGGTAATATCATATAAGTCTTCAAACCTAGAGATATGATTTGTTACTTACGAGTTGGTTATGCATTGATTGTACGTAAACGCATTGGTAACTCGATGTTATAAAACGTGCCTTTGTGTGTAATTCAATGAGTGGTAGAACAAACATATGAGTCGAAGTTTATCTGTTCCTTCTTGGATTAGAAGCTGATATCTGGGCCCCTCGATGATTTTGTTTTGACCTATGTACCGGGCCCGGTCAGAACTAAATTGATGTGTTCAGTTAAGTTCTATGTCAAACAAATCGGAAATCGGGAAACAAATGCTGGACAATAAGTAAGACAATGTTCCATGTGTTTGTCCGGCTGATATCTAGAATAGAGGATTATATGATCACTTATCTAAATGGCGCGTTCAAGTTCTACAGAGTTTAAAGAGCTACGAGTGCTGATCGGTTCCTGAAGTTATACTTGCAAATATAGTTATCCAAGTGGGAGACTGTTGGATATAGTGTCTAAGTCCATAACTATATTTGGTATGTACTTGACCCGACCCGGCATGGTCCATTTGGGTTGCACTTCACCCGAACAATTTATGGATAATATTTGAGAATAGTACAAGTTATGATTTATTAATATATTATAAGTTCTAATATATTTATATAAGATCATATTATTTAATTAGTAGTGATCTATAATTAATCTAGGATTAATTTAGTGATCAAAGATATTACTAATTAAATATGGGCTTCTATAATTATATAGTGTGGGCTTATGCTTATTTGGAATGGACTAGGCTTGGATGGAGAAGTCCATGGATACTCCATGGAGCTTTAACCCATGGATCTCATGGAAATGAAGAGACATGGGTATTAGGGTTTACATGGATGTAACCCTAATCCACCACACTATATAAAGGAGGCTTTGGCTCTTGAAATCAAGCTAGTTGTATCTAGTGAACACTAGTTGACATATGTTGAGGTGAGGGCCGATTTCAAGAGAAGTGTGACTATTCTCTCAAAGTTCCAAGTTTGTGGTGATTTGTGACTTTCATTTGAGGCATCCACATTATTGGTGCTAGGCTCTAAAACTCCAAGCAATCAACTACAACTACAAGGTAAGTGTATCTACTAGCTTTATTTGATTCAAGTTCCCCATGCCATGCTAGTTAGGATATAAGCCTTGGGAAAATAATTATTTGCATGTATCTTAGACAAACATAGATCCAAGGTTTATTAGGGTTGCATGTACACTTAGGAAGTGTTAGAATGCTCAAAACCCATCAGGTACTATAAATGGTTTTTCCAAAACGTCTTTACTTGTTAAAATCTTTTCTCAAATTGACTCTCGCGCTGTATGTTTTACTTCAAAACTAGTTACAACAGTATTTTAAACAAAGGTTATCCTTACTTATATTGTTTTATCAAAATTTATATTCAAAACCTGTTTATGAAAGGTTTTGAAGGATTTCCAAAGGTCTTCAAACTTATTTTACAAAAGGTTATCAAGTCACAATTTTCCTAAGTGTAAAGGGTTTCCAATGTTTTCATCAAAGTTTTCTTCCATGCTTCTATGCTTCTACTTCATTAAACGCTTCTACTTCGTGAAACGCTTCTACTTCGTTAAACGCTTCTAGTAGGTTAAATGCTTCTACTTCATTAAATGCATGCCTGTACTTGCATAGTTATATAAATAATGTTTTAAAGGATTTAGGAAGGCTAGTTCGCCCTATTTCCTTTTCCTCATTTGGATGTGGTCTGGTGGGATCGGATATCCGTCCAAAGGTCGTTTAATCATTAATTATATATCATGTATACATGTATAGACATAAAGGTTTACATCGGCTAGTTCATTTCCCTTGGGTAGCAAGGGCATTCTCCTACTCGTCACTCATAGATCAGAGACACTAGTAACTATTATAGGAATAGTTAGGAAGCTCTATTTACTCTTTCTAGTACGCGAATTCCAAAGGAGTCAGTTCAGTTGTGAGTCTCTATCGTTAGTTCAGTACCTACATCATTATTCACTATACAAGATGCATCTTCAAGACACAGATCTCCCCGTCGTCGAGTTGGTAACCAGAGTCTCCTGTAGGGAAAGCGGACATTGTGTGTATAGATCTATACGAGACTGACACTCCCGCACCCTGACTGCTTGCTACAGTCCACGGCCTACCAATCCAAGGGGTGACAAATGTCATATTTATTCCGACGCTTGCAGGGCATCAAGTACTCTAGTGTCAATCAGTATGGTTACGAGTATCTCCATGTTTACCTTATAATTCTGGGCCTTAAGGTAACGAGAATTAACAATGTATTTCTAAAACAACACTCTTAGGATCACTCTTTGTTTTAGACCTTGCTACCTGTATCTTTCATTTGATACTGTTTGGGGTCTGTGTTTCTTTGTTTTAGACCTTGCTAGCTGTATCTTTCATTTGATACTGTCTGGGGTCTGTGTTTCTTTGTTTTAGACCTTGCTAGCCGTATCGTACATTTGATACCGTCTGGGGTCTGTGTCTCCTTTTGTTAGACCGAGCCAGGCATATCATTCATCCGATACTCTCCTGGAGTCTATGATTTCTTTGCCTTAGTCAGCAGTATTTTCTGCTGAGGCATATGTTATTTTCCCCTAGTACTTTTACTAGTGATATTCTCCTACTTCCTTTAAAGTCAACTACTGTATTTTGGGTAATGATAGTATTTCAGGGAAAATTTCTCTTTAAAACATAACGCTGTCGAGTCTTGGTAGAAGACTGCTTTTAATTAGAAAATATGGGTTTTTGAGGAAAGGACGCTAATACACCGTAGACTCTAAACTACTACTCTTTATAAACTTATTTTGGATAAAATGCTTACTTACAAAAATGACACTAAATACTTATGAACTCACCAGGATTTATAAAAAATGTTGATACTCGCTTTCAAAATAACTTGTATTCTCAGGTCAGCAATAGACAGGTACATCCAAGAGCTTTTGGTGAAGACAGTTTAGTACCAAGCTGCACCTATATTATCACTTGTATTACTTTGATGTTGCTATGAAATGTAACTTATGTAAAACTATTACTATTAATGTAATGGGTGTTGTACTTTGATTACTATATTGCATATGTTGTGATACTTGACACGACGTCATCCACCCCAGAACGTTTCCGCCGTTCCGGTTTTAGGGTGTGACTTTTCCGCACTGGATTTTCTAGGATCGTACTCTGATTTTCTTGTTTTTGATGCTATCGTTTTGAAACATGACCTTACGTTTTATAATTAAAGTAACTTTGACAATGTTTTAGTAACACACTTTATTACATGCTAAATTCTAAAAATGAAAATTTTGGCCTCGAAATTTGGGATGTTACAAGTTGGTATCAGAGCCCTTTTGAGGGATTCAGACACACCCTCGGGGGTGTCTGAACTCAAACCGAGGGACTAAAAGATTTTTTTAAGGAAAATGGTTTTCTAAAATCTAAAATGAGGAGTTTTAAGAAAGAAGAAGTGTGTGATGCGTGCGACCGGCCGGGCTCAAGTAAGTTTTCCCCAAGATACCCATACTTGTTATGTTATGTTGTATGGTTTTGATTCAGAAAATTGCATGCTAGAATAGGACTAAGGATCTAGGAGGATGCCTTGTGTGCCTAATATATGATTTTGAGAATTGCATGATAGCTAGGGCTAAGGATCTAGGAAGGATGCCTTATATGCCTATTGTATGAGCTGTATGCTAGGATTGTTTAGTCAGCAGGATGGCATGTGTAGGTTATGCCTGGTTTGGTTACTCAACGCACGAATGCTGCTTGCTATGCGCTATAGGGGTTCTGGCTAACTTCGAGTAACTGGTGAATGGATATATAATAGTATCCGCAAGCTAGTTAGGGAGACGCGGTAAGGACTACTAATGCAGCTGATGGCGGGGAGTAGGTCTGAGAGTGCCCTAGGGAAGCCTAGGATGTGATTTGTGGAAAGAGAATCGGTGATAGGGACCTGGTGAAGTCAAGGCAATCTTTGGGGAAAGTACGGATAGATGTGGAAGGTAGTATGGGCCCGTAGTACTAAAAGCAGAGGATCCGTACTCGATTCAAGGAGGGCTGAGATGGAACCTAGAAACTTGGAGAGTGTGTGAGACCCTTCGTGGGTATATATAATCCTAACAATTGCATTATTATTTTTCAGAATGGTGGTCACACGTCATGGAGCAGGGGGATCAGGACCTGGTTCGGCATCGGGTTCGGGACCGTAACCCGAGCATGTTGATGATGGGTTACGCGAGTTCATCGCAACTGAGATTACGAGAGGTATCCTTGAGGCGACCCCGGTCATTTTCTGGTAGATCAAGGAAGGGATTATCGAGCTGATGGAGGATCGCCTCCGGGCAGTCAGGAGAGATCGGTAGTCTAGCCAGGTGGGTACCCATACGCTGTCCTTTAAGGACTTCCATGGGAGTGGTGCACCTGATTTTCATGGGGTGAAGGACCCTATTGCTGCTAGGACATGGATCGCAGACATCGAGTTTGCACAGCTGACGAGCTTCTGCCCGGAAGGGTCGAAGGTCCGTTTCGCTGCAGGTTGTTTGAAGGATAGAGCCAAGGATTGGTGGGAGTTGATTCGCGATATGTTGGGAGCCCCATCCATTGAGGCTATGACATGGGCATATTTCGTGACCCTATTCAGGGCTGAGTTTGCACCAGTTGTTGAGTTTCAGCAGCTGGCCAGAGAGTTTTTGGATATGAGACAGACTATGGAGACTGTGGCGGAGATCACCGCCAACTTCCGGGAGAGGGCCTTGTTGGTACCCCAGTATGTGCGGGATGAGGATATGAGGAGGACCCGATACCATGACATGCTACGGGCTGATATTCGGGAGCATGCTAGTTTCTCTTCTTGCCCTACCCTGGAGTCCATGATTGTTAGGGCTAGAGAGAGAGAGAGAGATTGATTTGGAGCACATACGGAAGAGGAAGGCCGCTGAGGGGCAGACGATGGGGGCTTCGGGGAAGAAGCCCAAGGGATCCGATGGTAGGCCGAAAGGCCAGACGGGGCGGGACCGCTGTGGGAAATGCGGTCGGGCACATGAGGGAGTTTGTCGCACTGGGCCGAGATCAGACTGCTATAAGTGCGGCAAGGTTGGGCATTTTGGCAGAGATTGTACTACCCCTGCTTCTGCGATTCAGACATCAGACTTGATTTGCTTCCATTGCAATCAGAGGGGCCATAAAAAGGCCAATTGTCCGAGGTTGACAGCACCACCAGCAGCAGCAGCCCCGACAGTGGCGCCAGCGTCAGCGACAGCACGGGTTATGGATGGCCGGAAGGTCAAGTTGGAGGCTCCAATGGTTCGCAGCCGAGCATTTCAGCTAACAGGCGAGGAGGCACGCGTTGCACCTGATGTGGTGACGGGTATGATTCTTTCCCTCTGATTTATTTGTATGATGTTATGGTATTGATATGTGCCCTGTGTATATGTGTTTAGGATCGTTCCATGTGAACGGTATCCCAATTCAGGTATTGTTTGATTCGGGTGCTACCTGATCATTTGTCTCTCTTGCGCTTACCAAGAAGTTTCCTAAGTCTTCGGGCATGTTGGAGTGCCCTCTAGAGGTCGAGATTGCAGACGACTGATCAGTGCGAGCATCGGAGGTCTACCGAGATTGTGTTTTGAGGCTGTTCGAGGAACGTTACCTGGTAGACCTGGTTACCATACCGTTGCGGGGGAACAAGGTTATTATAGGCCTGGATTGGTTGAGCCCCAATGGGGCAGTGATAGATTGTGCACATTAGCTGGTGCGGATCAGGACCCCAAGTGGGGGAGAGTTAGTAGTTCAGGGCGAGAGGCCACAACGAGGACCAGCTGTATGTTCTGCAGCGAGAGCCAGGCGCTACCTTCAGCAGGGTTGCGCAGGGTATATCGCGTATGTTATGGACACCCGGGAGGCGGGTAAGGAGAAAGTGGGCGATGTACCCGTGGTGCGGGAGTTTATGGATGTATTCCCCGAGGAGTTGCTTGGGATACCTCCGGAGAGGCAGGTGGAGTTTAGGATCGACCTGGTCTCTGGCGCGGCTCCGATAGCCAAGGCGCCGTATCGGTTGGCTCCTCCTCAGATGCAGGAGTTGTCTACATAGCTGCATGAGCTGTTAGACAAGGGATTCATTAGACCGAGCAGTTCACCCTGGGGAACCCCGATTCTGTCTGTAAAGAAGAAGGACGGGTCGCATCGGATGTGTATAGACTACCGGGAGCTGAACAAGGTAATTGTGAAGAACCGTTACCCACTCCCGAGGATCGATGACCTCCTCGACCAACTTCAGGGAGCATCTTATTTCTCCTAGATTGATTTGCGATTAGGGTATCATCAGATGAGGCTCCGAGAGGAGGATGTGCAGAAGACTGCTTTTCATACACGCTATGGTCATTACGAGTTTGTGGTGATGCCTTTTGGGCTCACCAATGCTCCTGCCACGTTCATGAATCTCATGAATCGCGTGTGTCGGCCGATGTTGGATCGGTCCATGATTGTTTTCATTGACGATATCTTGGTTTATTCCAAGACGCGAGAGCAACATGAGGAGCACTTGCGTGAGGTTCTGAGTACTTTGAGGAGGGAGAGATTATATGTTAAGTTCTCCAAGTGTGAGTTCTAGTTGCGCGAGGTGCAGTTTCTAGGGCACCTTGTCAACCAGGACGGGATATCAGTGGATCCGGCCAAGGTGGAGGCCGTGATGAGATGGGAGGTCCCGAGGTCTCCATCCAAGATTCAGAGCTTCCTAGGATAGGCGGGCTACTATCAGAGAATTATTCAGGACTTCTCCAAGATAGACGTACCTCTAACCAGGCTGACAAAGAAAGCCGTGGTTTTTCGTTGGGGCCCCGAGCAGCAGGCCGCATTCGAGACGTTGAGACAGAGGTTGTGCGAGGCACCAATCTTAGCCCTGCCATAGGGCATGGAGGATTTTGTTGTGTACTATGATGCATCCATCTTGGGTTTGCGCACAATGTTGATGCAGAGAGGTCACGTTATTGCTTATGCTTCGAGGCAGCTGAAGCCTCATGAGGCGAACTACCCGACGCATGATTTGGAGCTGGGGGCTGTTTTGTTCGCCCTCAAAATTTGGCGTCATTACCTCTATGGGGTTTGTTGTACCATTTACACGGACAACAAGAGCCTGAGGTATTTCATGGACCAGCCGAATCTGAACATGAGGCAGCGTCGGTGGCTTGACATGGTAAACAGTTATGATTGTGAGATACTTTACCATCCGGGGAATGCCAATGTGGTGGTTGAAACGCTTAGCCACAAGGCAGTGCCGATCCGAGATATCTGCCTGAGGATGACAGTGGTGACTCTGCTTTTGGAGCGGATTCAAGAGGCCCAGCAGGAGGCTATGAAGGAGGTACATCGGAAGAGTGAGCGGATTGTGGGGCAGGTTTACTCCTTCGACTATGATAGACGACGGTTATTGACTCTTCACCATAGGGTGTGGGTCCCTTATCATGGAGGCGTGCGCCAGGTTCTGATGGAGGATGCGCACAAATCCCGGTTCTCCATTCATCCTGAGGAGACGAAGATGTATAGGGATCTTCGTCTGGACTATTGGTGGCCCTGCATGAAGCGGGATATAGCTTGGTACGTGGAGCGGTGCTTGACCTACAGGAAGGTCAAGGCCGAGCAACAGAGGCCCCATGGCAAGATGCAGCCGTTGGAGATTCCGTTGTGGAAATGGGAAGACATCACGATGGATTTTATCACCAAGCTTCCCAGGACCGTGCAGGGAGTGGATTCGATCTGGGTCATCATCGATCGATTGACCAAGAGCGCCCACTTTATCTCGATTCAGGAGAGCATCTCGTCAGACTCTGGAGGACGACTCAGCGGTGGTGGACGACTCAGCGGTGGTACCCCTGGAGGATATTCAGGTTGATGGCAGCCTGAATTACATTGGGCGACCAGTGGCAATCCTCGACCGGAAGTCGAGGGATCTGAGGAACAAGAGGGTGGAACTTGTGAAGATGCAATGGCAGCACTAGAAGGGTTCATAGTGGACTTGGAAGCCGGTGAAGGAAATGATGGAGCATTACCACAAGCTGTTTTAGGATCAAGCAACAGACTTCGAGGATGAAGTCAAAAATAAGCGGGGGAGATTTGTAGCACCTGGTTCCTGGTATGTATGATTTATCTGAGTATTTTACATTTTTAGCCTTGGACTCGGCGAGTAATATGCTAGACTCGCCGAATAGGGACGGGATTTTGAGCACGTTTAAGTTGGCGACTCGGCGAGTCCATCAGTCTAAAAGAAACCCTAATTTCAGGGGATTGCACCCTATTTAACCCCCGTTATGCGTCCCAAGTTAGCCTTGTTCACCCTCAGAGCATCCTATACCAAACCGTAACCCTCTCCTTGTGATTTGAAGTGTTCTTGTGCTTTTTCCTTGAAGTTTGAAGAAGAGAAGGAAGGAAAGACCAAAAGAGAAGGTGAAGAGCAAGAATCTAGGACTTAATCCAGAGTTCATTGAGGTACAATTCGGATCTATTCTGCTTTTATGCTCAAATCCCCATTCGAACACCATTAAGCTATCTTTGATCCCTTTACAAGCTTGTTAGTAGTATAAGGATCATAATGGGCTGAATAGCTGCTAGATCTGGCTATGTTTGAGTTCCAGAAGCCTAGATCTAATACCTTTATGGGGCCATATTGCATGAAAGCCCTAGATCTACCCCTTTTAGTGTGTTTTGAGCCTTAGAATCCCCATGGATAATTATATACATGTAAAGTTGGAAACTTTACGTGTTAACCGAGTCCTAAGAACCCAAACTATGAATGGAATGCACTGGATTCAAGCAGAATCGAGTGTAGAGAGATTGCATGAATGCGAATCGACGAGTTGTTCTTCGAACTCGGCAAATTGAGTCGCGAGTACTCGATTTTTCCCCTTTTCGAGTAGGCGAGTAGAGAAGTGAGCCATAGGTGGACTCAGTGAGTCAGAATCCAGACTCATCAACGGAGGGACTCGGCGAGTCAATGCCTTGAATCGGTGGGTCCAAGGAAATCTTCATAGACTCGGCGAGTTGTTCATCAACTCGACGAGTCGAGGATAGAACGTATTCATCGGATGAAGATTAACTCGGCGAGTCGAGGACATAACGTATTCATCGGATGAAGATTAACTCGACGAGTTGTTCATACAACTCAGCGAGTTGGATGAACGACCATTGAGTATTCAGTTAGGAAGAAAACTCGTCGAGTCAATGCCTAACTCGAAGAGTAGAGACGGGAGTAAGGTCAATCGACTGGATATGGACTCGACGAGTTGGCAAGCCGACTCGGCGAGTCGGGTCAACTGGAAGTTGACTTTGACTTAGCTTTCGTTTGGGATCGGTCAGGGGTAAAATAGTCATTTTACCATGGGATTAGTATCAATGTCTGATTAAGTGTTTTATGGAATATAGCCGGGGAATCGTCGGAGCACCTGTTAGACATTTGCGGATCAGCTTTTCAGCAGTCAGCCTTTTGAGGTGAGTTACCTTCCAGTAAGGGTGGGTCTAAGGCCACAATGCCGGCCCACCAAGTAGGAGTATTTAGAAGATGATTGTCTTTGTGATAGTTATCTTGGTATGGATTTGTGTTTGGTTATGAGATGTATCTGTATGAAATGCTATGTGTATGATAGGGATAGTTTTCCCCTGATAGTGGTCTTTAGGACCAAACAGTAGGTCAGTACTCGGATATGCTTGATTGTATGCTTATACCTTGTTGTTGTATGCTAGTAGTAGTAGGGGTGGAATAGACCCTAGTACCGGTTGAAAGATACTAATGATGTTTACCGGTTGAAAGATACCGATGATGAATACCGGTTGTAAGATACCGATGATGATTACCGGTTGAAAGATACCGATGATGATTACCGGTGGAAAGATACCGATGGCATTGTATGGTATGTGGTATGATTGGGGAACTTACTAAACTTCGTGTTTACCGTTTTAATTGTGGTTTCAGGTACCTCTTCGTCAAAGGGGAAAGAGCCGGCGGCGTAGCGGCGCATCACACACATGATTTCCGCACTGGATTTTATGGGATCGTACTCTGATTTTCTTGTTTCCGATGATATCGTTTTGAAACATGACATTACGTTTTATAATTAAAGTAACTTTGACAATGTTTTAGTAACACGCTTTATTACATGCTAAATTCTAAAAATGAAATTTTATTCCTCGAAATTTAGGATGTTACAAGTTGGTATCAGAGCCTTGGTTTGAGGGATTCGGACACACCCTCGGGGGTGTCTGAACTCAAACCGAGGGACTAAAAGATTTTTTTAAGGAAAATTGTTTTCTAAAATCTAAAATGGGGAGTTTTAGGAAAGATGAAGTGTGTGATGTGTGCGACCGGCCGGGGTCAAGTATGTTTTCCCCAAGATACACGTACTTGTTATGTTATGTTGTATGGTTTTGATTCAGAAAATTGCATGCTAGAATAGGACTAAGGATCTAGGAGGATGCCTTGTGTGCCTAATATATGATTTTTAGAATTGCATGCTAGCTAGGGCTAAGGATCTAGGAAGGATGCCTTATATGCCTATTGTATGAGCTGTATGCTAGGACTGTTTAGTCAGTAGGATGGCCTTTGTAGGTTATGCCTGGTTTCGTTACTCAACGCACGAATGCTACTTGCTTTGCGCTATAGGGGTTCTGGCCAACTTCGACTAACTAGTGAACGGATATGTAACGGTATCCGCAAGCCAGTTAGGGGGACGCGGTAAGGACTCCTAATGCAACTGATGGCGGGGAGTTGGTCTGAGAGTGCAATAGGGAAGCTTAGGATGTGATTAATGGAAAGAGAATCGGTGAAAGGGACCTGGTGAAGTCGAGACAATCCTTGGGGAAAGTACGGTTAGATGTGGAAGGTAGTATAGGCCCGTACTACTAAAAGCAGAGGATCTGTACTCGATTCAAGGAGGGATGAGATGGAACCTGGAAACTTGGAGAGTGTGTGAGACCCTTCGGGGGTATATATGATCCTGACAATTGCATTATTATTTTTCAGAATGGTGGTCACACGTCATGGAGCAGGGGGATTTGGACCTGGTTCGGGATCGGGTTCGGGACTGGGACCCGAGCATGTTGATGATGGGTTACGCGAGTTCATCGTGTCTAAGATTACGAGAGGTATTCTTAAGGTGACCCCGGTCATTTTCGGGTCGATCAAGGAAGGGATTATCGAGCTGATGGAGGATCGCCTCCGAGCATTCAGGAGTGATCTGGCGTCTAGCCAGGTGGGTACCAGTATGCTGTCGTTTAAGGACTTCCATGGGAGTGGTGCACCAAATTTTCATGGGGTGTAGGACCCTATTGCTGCTAGGACATGGATCGCAGACATTGAGTCTGCGCAGCTGACGAGCTTCTGCCCGAAAGGGTCGAAGGTCCGTTCCGCTGCAGGTTGTTTGAAGGATAGAGCCAGGGATTGGTGGGGTTGATTCGCGATACGTTGGGAGCCCCATCCACTAAGGGTATGACATGGGCAGATTTCGTGACCCTATTCAGGGCTGAGTGTGCACCAGCTATGGAGCTTCAGCAGCTGGCCAGCGAGTTTTTGGATATGAGACATACTATGGAGACTGTGGCGGAGATCACCGCCAAGTTTCGAGAGAGGGCCTTGTTGGTACCCCAATATGCGGGGGATGAGGATATGAGGAGGACCCGATACCATGACATGCAACGGGCTGATATTCAGGAGCATGTTAGTTTCTTTGCTTTCCCTACCCTAGAGTCCATGATTGCCAGGGCTAGAGAGAGAGAGATAGAGAGAGAGAGAGAGACATTGATTTGGAGCACATACGGAAGAGGAAGGCCACTGAGGGGAAGACGATGGGGGCTTTGGGGAAGAAGCCCAAGGGATCCGATGGTAGGCCGAAAGGCTTGACAGGGTGGGGCCGTTGTGGGAAATGCGGTCGGGCACATGAGGGAGTTTGTCGCGAAAAAGGCCAATTGTCCCTGGTTGACATCAGACCTCAGACCTGATTTGCTTCCTTTGCAATCGGAGGTGCCATAAAAAGGCCAATTGTCCCTGGTTGACAGCACCAGCAATAGTAGCAACACCGGCAATGGCGCCAGCGTCAGCGACAACACGAGTTATGGATGGCCGGAAGGTCAAGTCGGAGGCTCCAGTGGTTCGGAGCCGAGCATTTCAGCTGACAGCCGAGGAGGCATGCAGTGCACCCGATGTGGTGATGGGTATGATTCTTTCCCTCTGATTTATTTGTATGATGTTATGAGATTGATATGTGCCCTGTGTATATGTGTTTAGGATCGTTCCCTGTGAACGGTATCCGAGTTCAGGTATTGTTTGATTCGGGTGCTACCTGATCATTTGTCTCTCTTGCGCTTAGCAAGAAGTTCCCTTAGTCTTCGAGCATGTTGGACTGCCCTCTAGAGGTCGAGATTGCAGACGACCGATCAGTGCGAGCATCAGAGGTCTACCGAGATTGTGTTTTGA
This sequence comes from Lactuca serriola, assembly GCF_051521515.1. Classification (NCBI taxonomy): domain Eukaryota; kingdom Viridiplantae; phylum Streptophyta; class Magnoliopsida; order Asterales; family Asteraceae; genus Lactuca; species Lactuca serriola. Next base: position 307,716,136 of record NC_136410.1, on the reverse strand, counting down.
GGCTGTTCGAGGAACGTTACCTGGTAGACCTATTTCTCATACCGTTGCGGTGGAACAAGGTTATTATAGGCATGGATTGGTTGAGCCCCAATGGGGGCAGCGATAGATTGTGCACATCAGTTGGTACAGATCAGGACCCCAAGTGGGGGAGAGTTGGTAGTTCAGGGCGAGAGGCCACATCGAGGACCAGCTGTATGTTCAACTGTGAGAGCCAGACGCTACCTTCAGCAGGGTTGCGCAGGGTATATCGCGTATGTTATGGACACCCGGGAGGCGGGTAAGGCGACAGTGGGCGATGTACCCGTGTTGCGGGAGTTTATGGATGTATTCCCCGAGGAGTTGCCTGGGATACCTCCGGAGAGGCAGGTGGAGTTTAGGATCAACCTAGCCCCTGGTGCTGCTCCGATAGCCAAGGCACGGTATCGGTTCGCTCCTCCTGAGATGCAGGAGTTTTCTACACAGCTGCAGGAGTTGTTAGACAAGGGATTCATTAGAATGAGCAGTTCACCCTGGGGAGCCCTGATTCTGTTTGTGAAGAAGAAGGACAGGTCGCATAAGATGTGTATAGACTATTGGGAGCAGAACAAGGTAACGGTGAAGAACCGTTACCCACTCCCGAGGATCGGTGACCTCTTCGACCAGCTTCAGGGAGCATCTTGGTTCGGCTAGATTGATTTGCGATTAGGGTATCATCAGATGAGGGTCAGAGAGGAGGACGTCCAGAAGACTGCTTTTCGTACACGCTATGGTCATTACGAATTTCTGGTGATGCCTTTTGGGCTCACCAATTCTCATGCCGCGTTCATGGATCTCATTAATCGCGTGTGTCAGCCGATTTTGGATCGGTTTGTGATTGTTTTCATTGACGATATCTTGGTTTATTCCAAGACGTGAGAGCAAGATGTGGAGAACTTGCGTGAGGTTCTGAGTACTTTGAGGAGGGAGAGCTTATATGCTAAGTTCTCCAAGTACGAGTTCTGGTTGCACGAGGTGCAGTTTTTGGGGCACCTTGTCAACCAGGACGGGATATCAGTGGATCCGGCCAAGGTGGAGGCCGTGATGAGATGGAAGGTCCCGAAGATGTATAGGGATCTTGATCTGGACTATTGGTGGCCCTGCATGAAGCAGGATATAGCTTGGTACATGGAGCGGTGCTTGACCTGCAGGAAGGTCAAGGCCGAGCACCAGAGGCCCCACGACAAGATGCAGCCGTTGGAGATTCCGTTGTGGAAATGGGAAGACATCACAATGGGTTTTATCACCAAGCTTCCCAGGACCTCGCTGGGAGTGGATTCGATCTAGGTCATTGTCGATCGATTGACCAAGAGCACCCACTTTATCCCGATTCAGGAGAGCATCTCGGCCGAGAAATTGGCCGATATCTATATCAGGGAGGTGGTGGCACGGCACGGAGAGCCAATTTTGGTGATTTCGGACAGAGATGTACGGTTACTTCCAGGTTCTGGAAGAAGTTCCATGACGAGCTGGGTACTCGTCTACATTTTGGCACTGCTTTTCACCTGCAGACAGATGTATAGAGTAAGACGACCAGCCATACTCTGGAGGATATGTTGCGGGCATGCGTGCTAGACTTCGGTGGTAGCTGGGATACCTATCTTCCCTTGGCTGAGTTCTCAAACGAACAACAGCTACCGCGCAAGTATTGACCGTCCTCCTTTTGAGATGTTATACGGAAGGAGGTGCAAGACCCCGATATGTTGGGGTGAGGTAGGCCAGAGGGTCATGGGGAGCACCGAAGTGGTGCTCAAGACGACTGAGAGGATTCAACAGGTTCGGAGCTGGCCTCAAACTGCTCAGAGTCGGCAGAAGAGTTACGCCGACAAGCGCCGGTCAGACCTGGAATTCCAGGTCGGGGATATGGTTCTCCAGAAGGTGTCGCCATAGAACGGCGTCATCCGATTCAGGAAACGGGGCAAGTTGGTCCCCAAATACATTGGAACTTTTAGGATTCTGGCCTGGGTGGGCAAGGTGGCGTATAGGCTGGATCTGCCAGCCAAACTTAGTCAGATACACAACACTTTCCATGTTTCTCAGTTGCAAAAGTGTCTGCTGGACGACTCAGCGGTGGTACCCCTGGAGGATCTTTAGGTCGATGGCAGCCTGAATTACATTGAGCGACCAGTGGCAATCCTCGACCGGAAGTCGAGGGATCTGAGGAACAAGAGGGTGGAACTTGTGAAGGTGCAATGGCAGCACTAGAAGGGTTCATAGTGGACTTGGGAGCCGGTGAATGAAATGATGGAGCATTACCCCGAGCTGTTTCAGGATCAAGCAACAGACTTGGGAGCCGGTGAAAGACACTGCAGGCATTCCAGAAGACGATAACCACCCGAAGCATACTCCGTAGATTCCCCAGAAAGACCCTTCGCACCTCGCAATCAGGTTCGTGAATCAAGAGGATATAACTCATGGGGCTGACCACTATAACTGAGTATATGCATAAGAGTGGTATATAGTTAAGATAAAAAAAATTTAAGATGTGTGCCTCCTCCCTACTCCCTATTCCTCGTTGGGTTGTGGGTCTGGGGTGGAGTCGCACAACTGAACATCCTGCCAACCTTAATTATATACGGCTTGCATACACAAAGTATTAGTGGTTAAGCCAAATGTGAGCTCTACCACGAACCTCATAGTAAAACCATCATCCTATTCCATAGAATAGGAGCTAGAGTCAAGAGAACCATGGCGGGTTGAGCTACTATAATGACCACAAATCCGAAATTTGTTGTCATCCTGGTTAAGCCAACATAGTAGCTAACACCCTCGATTGGTAAAGAAATTTGAGTCGTAAGAGTCAAGGACATTGACTACGACCATCCACGAATTAAGCATCTCAGCGAATATCCCGGAACCCTGGTATCTACGATAAGTTAAACTCTGAGGAGAGTGGATGAGGAGATTAAAGTTCCGAGTGACGGAACCCTATACTCACAAGATTTGACCTAGATCGAGAAAAACTTAGAACCTTTGGAAGAGTAGTTGCAGAAGATGCTCGCACTACTCAGGCACTTCGTCCACCCCGTTACCGATGAGTAGTGCCTAGGACACTCTGCCCCCTTACGTGAGAGAAGTCACTGTCGCCCTATAGACGATAGACTGCATTCTCCGAAGTGAACACTAGAATGTTGAGAACCACAGGATAACCTCCGCAACCAAGAATACTTGAATAAAGTGCGAAAGTAGGTTGTGTTAAGCCTGATAATCTAGATCCCAAAGAGATTATATACTTGACACTAGTCTAGGTGTTAGTCGATGGGTTATACAAGAGCACGCGCTTTCTGCAACTGAAATAAACCGAAGCCTTAGAGAATAGAGCATATTTTAGAGATTTATTGGACTACCAGGTGTTCCATGGATGCTATCTCGCACAGAAATAGTAGAACCCCCTCCCGAGATAGTCCAACACTTTGGAAAATCTCTAAGGATTGAGTTAGCCCAGAGCAAAGCCTTCTGTTCATGAAACAACATGGCAAGTAAGAGCATGATTCCTTCCAAGTTAAGAATCATACTATGAAAGCATCTGTTAATCGGCAAAGAAATCTAAAACCCTCTAACCATTGTCTGCTAAGGCCCTATCTCGTTAACTTTGAGAGTCTCCGTTAGGGACACCTTAAGAAATCAGAAGTGCAGGTCCATTTTTCACTAAGTTGAGATAGATTCCACGAAACCAGTTACATGCCAGTGTGTAGCCAATACATCCAATGGTCCAGAAAACCTCTAAAAGCCAATCAGTAGGAAGCACGAATCTGAGGACAACCCGAGCTTTCTAAGAACCAACCTGAAGGACTACACCCTAGTATGAGAGAGAACGGTTGGAACTTCGGAATGGCGATCACGCCAGTGATGATCTCGCCATAGAAGTACACTATGTTCTAAGTACTCAAAAGCTCTACCTTTCCGAGAGCTTAGGACCATCCGATATTCTTTACAAAGATTAGTCCAACCCTCGTCAGACCACTACTACTTTCGGAAATTCCACAAGTTTCACTCCAATTCAATCCACTTCTTAGACTTGATAAGTGTTTGCCCAACGTCACTCTTTGTATCCCACTCATCTTGATAGAAACCATTGGGAACCTTAACTTAGTAGACGAACCAGTAGGAATCGCTATCTGCACGAATCAAAATCCGCATCCCGTAAGTGAAGGTTGTTTGAACGCCAAGAATAGGCCAAAGTTTACTTGGGAGTGCAAGGACCAACCGAATAGGAAGTGACCTCATACCTCTACTCGATCATTCATACCTACTTCCTTGCCTAAACCTAAATTTCGGGACGAAATTCCCTCTAACGGGGGGATGATGTGACAACCCAAAATTTTCCGTTAGCTTTAACGTCAAAATTAATTACGTCAAAAATTAGCCAAATTTATCCCGAAAATATTTTTGACCGGAATTAAACCCATTAGAATATTTTAAATAATATTCGTCAAGCGAACCAAAATTTAGGTGGTATAATTTTAAAATGTTGCTGTGTTTAACGGTAGTCGTGAAAAACCCCGTTGGCGGTTGGTGTCAGGTGAACCCCAACCAGGCCATAAACTCCACCCTATATAAGGGTTGAGTGGGTTTCATTCCCACCTTACACACACACTCTCTCTCTCTCTACTTTCTCTCTCTACAAAATCGGTTTTGGTCAAAAATCGCTCCTTCGAGCTTCAAATCGGTAAGTTAACGTTCCTAGCTTGTTGTTTATCTTATCTAGCTTACAAATTCATGTTTAAATTACCCAAAACCCTCAAGAACATGAGTTTACGGTCCAACAACACCTTCATGGACCGTAACACTTATAAATGGGGTTTTAATGCTCAAAAACCCTTCCAAACCACTTATGGAGCTTAGTTATGACTTAGAGGCTTACATGAAAGGACTTAGAACACCAAAATCATAGCAAATGGGGAGTAAACATGAGTTTACGATCTAAGAACATTCTTAGACCGTAAACCCATCTTCATGGACCATAAACACCTTTTTAGGTGTTAAACTACCCTTCAAACACCTCCAAAAGCTTCCATGAGTGCCTAGAGCCTTATAATCCTTCGTTTGATGCACCAAAACATAAGATTCATGGACAACATGAGTTTAAGACGGTAAACTCATGTGTTTACGGTAGTAAACTCCCCAAGAACACCTTCTTAGACCGTAAACACCTTTTCAAGGTGTTTAAGTGCCTTTAACACCTTCCTATGATCACATAAGTGACTAGAACCTTGCATGCATGAGTTAGAACCACCAAACAACAAAAGGAATGGGCAAAGATGAGTTTAGAACCATAAAATCATGTGTTTATGGCCGTAAACTCCTCAAGGAGTGGTCAAATGGACCGTAAACACCCTAAAATGGTCCATTCGGAGCCTAAACGACTTCCTATGCCCTAGAATTGAACCTAGCCTAATTCCACGAGTGAGATAAGACCTTAGAGCATCCAAGAACACACCAACCATGAGTTTACGGCCGTAAAATCATGGGGATAAGGTCTTAGGGCCGTAAACTCTATAAAGAGTTTACTCTTGAAGAGTAAACTCCCTAACTAGGCCATACACTCCCTTAGATGTTACCCGGGACACTCCTAGCACTTGACCAAAGTGTTTTATGCTCATTAGGATGCGTATACGTGTTTAATTAGTATTATAATTATGAATTGTATGTAAACATATGTCATCATATGTTAATAGGTCACTAAGCGTGTTCAAGTCTTTACTTGACACTAAGCACCCAACCGACACCTCCGCCCGATCCACTTACAACAGGTGAGTTCATACCCCTTAATGAAACTTTTAAATGGTTTTACATGCTTTTATGGGGGGGGGGGAATACAAGTTAAAACATGCTAGTTACCATATCAATCATATGTGATTGATAACCCGCATGCACAATGATTATTACACTATCAGATGTTTTACCATGCATGGTACTACAAATGGTTTATCCAAAACGTCTTTACTTGTTTAAATCTTTTCTCAAATTGACTCTCGCGCTGTGTGTTTTACTTCAAAACTAGTTACAACAGTATTTTAAACAAAGGTTATCCTTACTTATATTGTTTTATCAAAATTTATATTCAAAACTTGTTTATGAAAGGTTTTCAAGGATTTCCAAAGGTCTTCAAACTTATTTTACAAAAGGTTATCAAGTCACAATTTTCCTAAGTGTAAAGGGTTTCCAATGTTTTCATCAAAGTTTTCTTCCATGCTTCTATGCTTCTACTTCATTAAACGCTTCTACTTTGTGAAACGCTTCTACTTCGTTAAATGCATGCCTGTACTTGTATAGTTATATAAATAATGTTTAAAGGATTTAGGAAGGCTAGTTCGCCCTATTTCCTTTTCCTCATTTGGATGTGGTCTGGTGGGATCGGATATGCGTCCGAATGTCGTTTAATCATTAATTATATATCATGTATACATGTATAGACATAAAGGTTTACATCGGCTAGTTCATTTCCCTTGGGTAGCAAGGGCATTCTCCTACTCATCACTCATAGATCAGAGACACTAGTAACTATTATAGGAATAGTTAGGAAGCTCTATTTACTCTTTCTAGTACGCGAATTCCAAAGGAGTCAGTTCAGTTGTGAGTCTCTATCGTTAGTCCAGTACCTACATCAGAATTCACTATACGAGATGCATCTTCAAGACACGGATCTCCCTGTCGTCGAGTTGGTAACCAGAGTCTCCTGTAGGGAAAGCGGACATTGTGTGTATAGATCTATACGCGACTGACACTCCCGCAACCTGACTGCTTGCTACAGTCCACGGCCTACCAAGCCAAGGGGTGACAAATGTCATATTTATTCCGACGCTTGCAGGGCGTAAAGTATTCTAGTGTCAATCAGTATGGTTACGAGTATCTCTATGTTTACCTTATAATTCTTGGCCTTAAGGTAACGAGAATTAACACTGTATTTTTGAAACAACACTCTTAGGATCACTCTTTGTTTTAGACCTTGCTAACTGTATCTTTCATTTGATACTGTTTGGGGTCTATGTTTCTTTGTTTTAGACCTTGCTAGCTGTATCTTTCATTTGATACTGTCTGGGGTCTGTGTTTCTTTGTTTTAGACCTTGCTAGCCGTATCGTACATTTGATACCGTCTGGGGTCTGTGTCTCCTTTTGTTAGACCGAGCCAGGCGTATCATTCATCCGATACTCTCTTGGAGTCTATGATTTCTTTGCCTTAGTCAGCAGTATTTTCTGTTGAGGCATATGTTATTTTCCCCTAGTACTTTTACTAGTGATATTCTCCTACTTCCTTTAAAGTCAACTACCGTATTTTGGGTAATGATAGTATTTCAGGGAAAATTTCTCTTTAAAACATAACACTGTCGAGTCTTGGTAGAAGACTGCTTTTAATTAGAAAATATGGGATTTTCTGGAAAGGACGCTAATACACCATAGACTCTAAACTACTACTCTTTATAGACTTATTTTGGATAAAATGCTTACTTACACAAATGACACTAAATACTTATGAACTCACCAGGATTTATAAAAATGCTGATACTCACTTTCAAAATAACTTGTATTCTTAGGTCAGCAATAGACAGGTACATCCCAGGAGCTTTTGGTGAAGACAGTTTAGTACCAAGCTGCACCTATATTATCACTTGTATTACTTTGATGTTGCTATGAAATGTAACTTATGTAAAATTATTACTATTAATGTAATGGTTGTTGTACTTTGATTACTATATTGCATATGTTGTGATACTTGACATGACGTCATCCACCCCAGAACGTTTCCGTCGTTCCGGTTTTAGGGTGTGACATTTCCGCACTGGATTTTTCTGGGATCGTACTCTGATTTTCTTGTTTCCGATGCTATCCTTTTGAAACATGACCTTACGTTTTATAATTAAAGTAACTTTGACAATGTTTTAGTAACACGCTTTATTACATGCTAAATTCTAAAAATGAAATTTTTGGCCTCGAAATTTGGGATGTTACAAGTTGGTATCAGAGCCCTTTTGAGGGATTCAGACACACCCTCGGGGGTGTCTAAACTCAAACCGTGGGACTAAAAGACTTTTTTAAGGAAAATGGTTTTCTAAAATCTAAAATGAGGAGTTTTAAGAAAGACGAAGTGTGTGATGCGTGCGACCGGCCGGGCTCAAGTAAGTTTTCCCCAAGATACCCATACTTGTTATGTTATGTGGTATGGTTTTAATTCAGAAAATTGCATGCTAGAATAGGAATAAGGATCTAGGAGGATGCCTTGTATGCCTAATATATGATTTTGAGAATTGCATGCTAGCTAGGGCTAACGATCTAGGAAGGATGCCATATATGCCTGTTGTATGAGCTGTATGCTAGGACTGTTTAGTCAGCAGGATGGCATGTGTAGGTTATGCATGGTTTGGTTACTCAACACACAAATGCTGCTTGCTTTGCGCTATAGGGATTCTGGCCAACTTCTTGTAACTGGTGAATGGATATGTAATAGTATCTGCAAGCTAGTTAGGGAGACGCCGTAAGGACTCCTAATGCAGCTGATGGCGGGGAGTAGGTCTGAGAGTACCCTAGGGAAGCCTAGGATGTGATTTGTGGAAAGAGAATCGATGAAAGGGACCTAGTGAAGTTGAGGCAATCCTTGGGGAAAGTACGGATAGATGTGGAAGCTAGTATTGGCCCGTAGTACTGAAAGCAGAGGATCCGTACTCGATTCAAGGAGGGCTGAGATGGAACCTGGAAACTTGGAGAGTGTGTGAGGGCCTTCGGGGGTATATATAATCCTAACAATTGCATTATTATTTTTCAGAATGGTGGTGACACGTCATGGAGCAGGGGGATCAGGACCTGGTTCGGGATCGGGTTCGGGACCGTAACCCGAGCATGTTGATGATGGGTTACGCGAGTTCATCGCGTCTGAGATTACGAGAGGTATCCTTGAGGCGACCCTGGTCATTTTCGGGTAGATCAAGGAAGGGATTATCGAGCTGATGGAGGATCGCCTCTGGGCATTCAGGAGTGATCGGGAGTCTAGCCAGGTGGGTACTCGTACGCTGTCCTTTAAGGACTTCCGTGGGAGTGGTGCACCGGATTTTCATGGGGTGAAGGACCCTATTGCTGCTAGGAGATGGATCGTAGACATCGAGTCTACGCAGCTGACGAGCTTCTGCCCGGTAGGGTCGAAGGTCCGTTTCGCTGCAGGTTGTTTGAAGGATAGAGCCAAGGATTGGTGGAAGTTGATTCGCGATACGTTGGGAGCCCCAACCATTGAGGCTATGACATGGGCATATTTCGTGACCCTATTCTGGGCTGAGTTTGCACCAGCTATGGAGCTTCAGCAGCTGGCCAGAGAGTTTTTGGATATGAGACAGACTATGGAGACTGTGGCGGAGATCACCACCAAGTTCCGGGAGAGGGCCTTGTTGGTACCCTAGTGTGTGTGGGATGAGGATATGAGGAGGACCCGATACCATGACATGCTACGGGCTGATATTCGGGAGCATGCTAGTTTCTCTTCTTGCCCTACCCTGGAGTCCATGATTGCCAGGGCTAGAGAGAGAGAGAGAGAGAGAGAGAGAGATTGATTTGGAGCACATACAGAAGGGGAAGGCCGCTGAGGGGCAGACGATGGGGGCTTCGGGGAGGAAGCCCAAGGGATCCGATGGTAGGCCAAAAGGCCAGACGGGGCGGGACCGCTGTGGGAAATGCGGTCGGGCACATGAGGGAGTTTGTCGCACTGGGCCGGGATCAGACTGCTATAACTGCGGCAAGGTTGGGCATTTTGGCAGAGATTGTACTACCCCCGCTTCTGCAATTCAAACATCAGACCTGGTTTGCTTCCTTTGCAATCAGAGGGGCCATAAAAAGGGCAATTGTCCCTGGTTGACAGCACCACCAACAGCAGCAGCGCCAGCAATGGCGCCAGCGTCGGAGGCTCCAGTGGTTCGGAGCCGAGTTATGGATGACCGGAAGGTCAAGTCGGAGGCTCCAGTGGTTCGGAGCCGAGCATTTCAGCTGACAGCCGACGAGGCACGCACTGCACCCGATGTAGTGATGGGTATGATTCTTTTCCTCTGATTTATTTGTATGATGTTATGATATTGATATGTGCCCTGTGTATATGTGTTTAGGATCGTTCCCTGTGAACGGTATCCGAGTTCAGGTATTGTTGGATTCGGGTGCTACCCGATCATTTGTCTCTCTTGCGCTTAGCAAGAAGTTCCCTTAGTCTTCGAGCATGTTGGACTGCCCTCTAGATGTCGAGATTGCAGACGACCGATCAGTGCGAGCATCAGAGGTCTATCGAGATTGTGTTTTGAGGCTGTTTGAGGAACGTTACCTGGTAGACCTGTTGGGGGAACAAGGTTATTATAGGCATGGATTGGTTGAGCCCCATAAAAAGGCCAATTGTCCGAGGTTGACAGCACCAGCAGCAGCAGTAGCGCCGACAGTGGCACCAGCGTCAGCGACAACACGGGTTATGGATGGCCGGAAGGTCAAGTTGGAGGCTCCAGTGGTTCGCAGCCGAGCATTTAAGCTAACAGCTGAGGAGGCACGCGTTGCACCTGATGTGGTGACGGGTATGATTCTTTCCCTCTGATTTATTTGTATGATGTTATGGTATTGATATGTGCCCTGTGTATATGTGTTTAGGATCGTTCCATGTGAACGGTATCCCAGTTCAGGTATTCTTTGATTCGGGTGCTACCCGATCATTTGTCTCTCTTGCGCTTAGCAAGAAGTTTCCTGAGTCTTCGGGCATGTTGGAGTGCCCTCTAGAGGTCGATATTGCAAACGACCGATCAGTGCGAGCATCGGAGGTCTACCGAGATTGTGTTTTGAGGCTGTTCGAGGAACGTTACCTGGTAGACCTGGTTACCATACCGTTGCGGGGGAACAAGGTTATTATAGGCATGGATTGGTTGAGCGCCAATGGGGTAGTGATAGATTGTGCACATTAGCCGGTACGGATCAGGACCCCAAGTGGGGGAGAGTTAGTAGTTCAGGGCGAGAGGCCACAGCGAGGACCAGCTGTATGTTCAGCAGCGAGAGCCAAGCGCTACCTTCAGCAGTGTTGCGCAGCGTATATCGCGTATGTTATCGACACCCGGGAGGCGGGTAAGGAGACAGTGGGAGATGTACTCGTGGTGCGGGAGTACATGGATGTATTCCCCGAGGAGTTGCTTGGGATACCTCCGGAGAGGCAGGTGGAGTTTAGGATCGACCTTGTCTCTGGCGCGGCTCCGATAGCCAATGCCCCGTATCGGTTGGCTCCTCCTGAGATGCAGGAGTTGTCTACACAACTACATGACTGTTAGACAAGGGATTCATTAGACGGAGCAGTTCACCCTGGGGAACCCCGATTCTGTTTGTAAAGAAGAAGGACGGGTCGCATCGGATGTGTATAGACTACCGGGAGCTGAACAAGGTAATGGTGAAGAACGGTTACCCACTCCCGAGGATCGATGACCTCCTCGACCAACTTCAGGGAGCATCTTATTTCTCTAGATTTATTTGCGATTAGGGTATCATCAGATGAGGCTCCGAGAGGAGGATGTGCAGAAGACTGCTTTTCATACACGCTATGGTCATTGCGAGTTTGTGGTGATGCCTTTTGGGCTCACCAATGCTCCTGCCACGTTCATGAATCTCATGAATCGCGTGTGTCGGCCGATGTTGGATCGGTCCATGATTGTTTTCATTGACGATATCTTGGTTTATTCCAAGACGCGAGAGCAACATGAGGAGCACTTGCGTGAGGTTCTGAGTACTTTGAGGAGGGAGAGATTATATGTTAAGTTCTCCAAGTGTGAGTTCTAGTTGCGCGAGGTGCAGTTTCTAGGGCACCTTGTCAACCAGGACGGGATATCAGTGGATCCGGCCAAGGTGGAGGCCGTGATGAGATGGGAGGTCCCGAGGTCTCCATCCAAGATTCAGAGCTTCCTAGGATAGGCGGGCTACTATCAGAGAATTATTCAGGACTTCTCCAAGATAGACGTACCTCTAACCAGGCTGACAAAGAAAGCCGTGGTTTTTCGTTGGGGCCCCGAGCAGCAGGCCGCATTCGAGACGTTGAGACAGAGGTTGTGCGAGGCACCAATCTTAGCCCTGCCATAGGGCATGGAGGATTTTGTTGTGTACTATGATGCATCCATCTTGGGTTTGCGCACAATGTTGATGCAGAGAGGTCACGTTATTGCTTATGCTTCGAGGCAGCTGAAGCCTCATGAGGCGAACTACCCGACGCATGATTTGGAGCTGGGGGCTGTTTTGTTCGCCCTCAAAATTTGGCGTCATTACCTCTATGGGGTTTGTTGTACCATTTACACGGACAACAAGAGCCTGAGGTATTTCATGGACCAGCCGAATCTGAACATGAGGCAGCGTCGGTGGCTTGACATGGTAAACAGTTATGATTGTGAGATACTTTACCATCCGGGGAATGCCAATGTGGTGGTTGGAAGAGTGAGCGGATTCGGGAGGCCCAGCAGGAGGCTACGAAGGAGGTACATCGGAAGAGTGAGCGGATTGTGGGGCAGGTTTACTCCTTCGACTATGATAGACGAGGGTTATTGAATCTTCACCATAGGGTGTGGGTCCCTTATCATGGAGGCATGCACCAGGTTTTGATGGAGGATGCGCACAAATCCCGGTTCTCCATTCATCCCGAGGTGACGAAGATGTATAGGGATCTTCGTCTGGACTATTGGTGGCCATGCATGAAGCGGGATATAGCTTGGTACGTGGAGCGGTGCTTGACCTGCAGGAAGGTCAAGGCCGAGCACCAGAGGCCCCATGGCAAGATGCAGCCGTTGGAGATTCCGTTGTGGAAATGGGAAGACATCACGATGGATTTTATCACCAAGCTTCCCAGGACCGCGCGGGGAGTGGATTCGATCTGGGTCATCATCGATCGATTGACCAAGAGCACCCACTTTATCCCAATTCAGGAGAGCATCTCATCCGAGAAATTGGCTGATATCTATATCAGGGAGGTGGTGGGTCGGCACGGAGTGCGAGTTTTGGTGATTTCGGACATAGATGTACGGTTTACTTCCAGGTTCTGGAAGAAGCTCCATGATGAGTTGGGTACTCGTCTGCATTTTAGCACTGCTTTTCACCCGCAGACAGATGGTCATAGTGAGAGGACCATCCAGACTCTGGAGGATATGTTGCGGGCATGCGTGCTTGACTTCGGTGGTAGCTGGGATACCTATCTTCCCTTGGCTGAGTTCTCAAACGAACAACAGCTATCGCACGAGTATTGACCGTCCTCCTTTTGAGATGTTATACGGAAGGAGGTGGAAGAGCCCGATAAGTTGGGGTGAGGTAGGCCAGAGGGTCATGGGGAGCACCGAAGTGGTGCTCAAGACGACTGAGAGGATTCAACAGGTTCAGAGCAGGCTTCAGACTGCTCAGAGTCGGCAGAAGAGTTACGCCGACAAGCGCCGGTCAGACCTGGAATTCCAGGTCGGGGATACGGTTCTCCAGAAGGTGTCGCCATAGAACGGCGTCATCCGATTCAGGAAATGGGGCAAGTTGGTCCGCAGATACATTGGACCTTTTAGGATTCTGGCCTGGGTGGGCAAGGTGGCGTATAGGCTGGATCTGCCAGCCGAACTTAGTCAGATACACAACAATTTCCATGTTTCTTAGTTGCAAAAGTGTCTGGTGGACGACTCAGCGGTGGTACTCCTGGAGGATATTCAGGTCGATGGCAGCCTGAATTACATTGAGCGACCAGTGGCAATCCTCGACCGAAAGTCGAGGGATCTGAGGAACAAGAGGGTGGAACTTGTGAAGGTGCAATGGCAGCACTAGAAGGGTTCATAGTGGACTAGGGAGCCGGTGAAGGAAATGATGGAGCACTACCCCAAGCTGTTTCAGGATCAAGCAACAGACTTCGAGGACGAAGTCAAAAATAAGCGGGGGAGATTTGTAGCACCTGGTTCCTAGTATGTATGATTTATCTGAGTATTTTACATTTTTGGCCTTAGACTCGGCGAGTCATATGCTAGACTCGCCGAGTAGGGACGGGATTTTGAGCACGTTTAAGTTGGCGACTCGGCGAGTCCATCAGTCTGAAAGAAACCCTAATTTCAGGGGATCGCACCCTATTAAAACCCCCCTATGCACTCCAAGTTAGCCTCCTTCACCCTCAGAGCATCCTATACCGAACCCTAACCCTCTCCTTGTGATTTGAAGTGTTCTTGTGCTTTTTCCTTGAAGTTTGAAGAAGAGAAGGAAGGAAAGACCAAAAGAGAAGGTGAAGAGCAAGAATCTAGGACTTAATCCAGAGTTCATTGAGGTACAATTCAGATCTATTCTATTTTTATGCTCAAATCCCCATTAGAACAACATTAAGCTATCTTTGATCCCTTTCCAAGCTTGTTAGTAGTATAGGGATCATAATGGGCTGAATTGCTGCAAGATCTGGCTATGTTTGAGTTCCAGAAGCCTAGATCTAATACCTTTATGGGGCCATATTGCATGAAAGCCCTAGATCTACCCCTTTTAGTGTGTTTTGAGCCTTAGAATCCCCATGGATAATTATATACACGTAAAGTTGGAAACTTTACGTGTTAACCGAGTCGTAAGAACCCAGACTATGATTGGAATGCACTGGATTCAAGCAGAATCGAGTGTAGAGAGATTGCATGAATGCGACTCGACGAGTTGTTCTTCGAACTCGGCAAATCGAGTCGCGAGTACCCGGTTTTTCCCCTTTTCAAGTAGGCGAGTAGAGAAGTGAGCCATAGGTGGACTCAGTGAGTCAGAAGCCAAATTCATCAATGGAGGGACTCGGCGAGTCAATGCCTTGACTCGGCGGGTCCAAGGAAATCTTCATAGACTCGGCGAGTTGTTCATCAACTCGGCGAGTCAAGGACAGAATGTATTCATCGGATGAAGATTAACTCGATGAGTTGTTCATACAACTCAGCGAGTTGGATGAACGACCATTCATTATTCAGTTAGGAAGAAAACTCATCAAGTCAATGCCTAACTCGAAGACTAGAGACGGGAGTAAGGTCAATCGACTGGATATGGACTCGACGAGTTGGCAAGCCAACTCGACGAGTTGGGTCAACTGGAAGTTGACTTTGACTTAGCTTTCGTTTGGAATTGGTCAGGGGTAAAATAGTCATTTTACCCTAGGATTAGTATCAATTTCTGATTAAGTGTTTTATGGAATATAACCGGGGAATCATCGGAGGTGAGTTACCTTCCAGTAAGGGTGGGTCTAAGGCCACAATGCCGGCTCACCAAGTAGGTGTTGGCCCAACAAGTAGGAGTATTTAGAAGATGATTGTCTTTGTGATAGTTATCTCGGTATGGATATGTGTTTGGTTATGAAATGTATCTGTATGAAATGCTATGTGTATGATAGGGATAGTTTTCCCATGACAGTGGTCTTTAAGACCGAAGAGTAGGTCAGTACTCGGATATGCCTGATTGTATGCTTATACCTTGTTGTTGTATGCTAGTAGTAGTAGGGGGTGCAATAGACCCCAGTTACCGGTTGAAAGATACCAATGGTGTTTACCGGTTGAAAGATACCGATGATAAATACCAGTTGTAAGATACCGATGATGATTACCGGTTGAAAGATACTGATGATGATTACCGGTGGAAAGATACCAATGGCATTGTATGGTATGTGGTATGATTGGGGAACTCACTAAGCTTCGTGCTTACAGTTTTAATTGTGGTTTCAGGTACCTCTTCGTCAAAGGGGAAAGAGCCAGCGGCGTAGCGGCGCATCACACACATGATTTCCGCACTGGATTTTCTGGGAATGTACTCTGATTTTCTTGTTTCCGATGATATCGTTTTGAAACATGACATTACGTTTTATAATTAAAGTAACTTTGACAATGTTTTAGTAACACACTTTATTACATGCTAAATTTTAAAAATGAAATTTTTTTCCTCGAAATTTGGGATGTTACAAGTTGGTATCAGAGCCCTGGTTTGAGGGATTCGGACACACCCTTGGGGGTGTTTGAACTCAAACCGAGGGACTAAAAGTTTTTTTTAAGGAAAATTGTTTTCTAAAATCTAAAATGGGGAGTTTTAAGAAAGATGAAGTGTGTGATGCGTGCGACCGACCGGGGTCAAGTATGTTTTCCCCAAGATACCCATACTTGTTATGTTATGTTGTATGGTTTTGATTCAGAAAATTGCATGCTAGAATAGGACTAGGGGTCTAGGAGGATGCCTTGTGTGCCTAATATATGATTTTTAGAATTGCATGCTAGCTAGGGCTAAGGATCTAGGAAGGATGCCGTATATGCCTATTGTATGAGTTGTATGCTAGGACTGTTTAGTCAGTAGGATGGCCTTTGTAGGTTATCCCTGGTTTCGTTACTCAACGCACGAATGCTGCTTGCTTTGCGCTATAGGGGTTCTGGCCAACTTCGACTAACTAGTGAACGGATATGTAACGGTATCCGCAAGCTAGTTAGGGGGACGCGGTAAGGAATCCTAATGCAACTGACGGCGGGGAGTTGGTTTGAGAGTGCAATAGGGAAGCTTAGGATGTGATTAGTGGAAAGAGAATCGGTGAAAGGGACCTTGTGAAGTCGAGGCAATCCTTGGGGAAAGTACGGTTAGATGTGGAAGGTAGTATAGGCCCGTACTACTGAAAGAAGGGGATCTGTACTCGATTCAAGGAAGGATGAGATCGAACCTGGAAACTTAGAGAGTGTATGAGACCCTTCGGGGGTATATATGATCATGAAAATTGCATTATTATTTTTCAGAATGGTGGTCACACGTCATGGAGCAGGGGGATCAGGACCTGGTTCGGGACTGGGACCCGAGCATGTTGATGATGGGTTACGTGAGTTCATCGCGTCTAAGATTACGAGAGGTATTCTTAAGGTGACCCCGGTCATTTTCGGGTCGATCAAGGAAGGGATTATCGAGCTGATGGAGGATCGCCTCCGGGCATTCAGGAGTGATCTGGCGTCTAGCCAGGTGGGTACCAGTATGCTGTCCTTTAAGGACTTCTATGGGAGTGGTGCACCGGATTTTCACGGGGTGAAGGACCCTATTGCTGCTAGGACATGGATCGCAGACATCGAGTCTGCGCAGCTGACGAGCTTCTGCTCGGAAGGGTCGATGGTCCGTTCCGCTGCAGGTTGTTTGAAGGATAGAGCCAGGGATTAGTGGGGTTTATTCGCGATACGTTGGGAGCCCCATCCACTAAGGCTATGACATGGGCAGATTTCGTGACCCTATTCAGGGCTGAGTGTGCACCAGCTATGGAGCTTCAGTAGCTGGACAGAGAGTTTTTGGATATGAGACATACTATGGAGACTGTGGCGGAGATCACCACCAAGTTCCGAGAGAGGGCCTTGTTGGTACCCCAATATGCGGGGGATGAGGATATTAGGAGGACCCGATACCATGACATGCAACAGGCTGATATCCAGGAGCATGTTAGTTTCTTTGCTTTCCCTACCCTAGAGTCCATGATTTCCAGGGCTAGAGAGAGAGAGAGAGAGAGATTGATTTGGAGCACATACAGAAGGGGAAGGCCGCTGAGGGGCAGACGATGGGGGCTTCGGGGAAGAAGCCCAAGGGATCCGATGGTAGGCCGAAAGGCCTGACAGGGAGGGACCGTTGTGGGAAATGCGGTCGGGCACATGAGGGCGTTTGTCGCACTAGGCCGGATTCAGGATATTATAAGTGCGGCAAGGTTGGGCATTTTGGCAGAGATTGTACTGCCCCCGCTTCTGCAATTCAAACATCAGACCTGGTTTGCTTCCTTTGCAATCAGAGGGGCCATAAAAAGGCCAATTGTCCCTGGTTGACAGCACCACCAGCAGCAGCAGCGCCGGCAATGGCGCCAGCGTCGGAGGCTCCAGTGGTTCGGAGCCGAGTTATGGATGACCGGAAGGTCAAGTCGGATGCTCCAGTGGTTCGGAGCCGAGCATTTCAGCTGACAGCCGACGAGGCACGCACTGCACCCGATGTAGTGATGGGTATGATTCTTTTCCTCTGATTTATTTGTATGATGTTATGATATTGATATGTGCCCTGTGTATATGTGTTTAGGATCGTTCCCTGTGAACGGTATCCGAGTTCAGGTATTGTTGGATTCGGGTGCTACCCGATCATTTGTCTCTCTTGCGCTTAGCAAGAAGTTCCCTTAGTCTTCGAGCATGTTGGACTGCCCTCTAGATGTCGAGATTGCAGACGACCGATCAGTGCGAGCATCAGAGGTCTACCGAGATTGTGTTTTGAGGCTGTTTGAGGAACGTTACCTGGTAGACCTGTTGGGGGAACAAGGTTATTATAGGCATGGAGTGGTTGAGCCCCAATGGGGTGCTGATAGATTGTGCACATCAGCTGGTACAGATCAGGACCCCAAGTGGTGGAGAGTTGGTAGTTCAGGGCGACAGGCCACAGCGAGGACCAGCTGTATGTTCAACTGCGTGAGCCAGACGCTACCTTCAGCAGAGTTGCGCAGGGTATATTGCGTATGTTATGGACACCCGGGAGGCGGGTAAGGCGAGAGTGGGAGATGTACCAGTGTTGCGGGAGTTTATGGATGTATTCCCCGAGGAGTTGCCTGGGATACCTCCGGAGAGGCAGGTAGAGTTTAGGATCGACCTAGTCCCTGGTGCTGCTTCGATAGCCAAGGCGCCGTATCGGTTCGCTCCTCCTGAGATGCAGGAGTTGTTTACACAGCTGCAGGAGCTGTTAGACAAGGGATTCATTAGAATGAGAAGTTCACCCTGGGGAGCCCCGATTTTGTTTGTGAAGAAGAAGGACAGGTCGCATCAGATGTGTATAGACTATTGCGAGCTGAACAAGGTAATGGTGAAGAACCGTTACCCACTCCCGAGGATCGGTGACCTCTTCGACCAACTTCAGGGAGCATCTTGGTTCTCCTAGATTTATTTGCGATTAGGGTATCATCAGATGAGGGTCAGAGAGGAGGATGTGCAGAAGACTGCTTTTCGTACACGCTATGGTTATTACGAATTTGTGGTGATGCCTTTTGGGCTCACAAATGCTCATGCCGCGTTCATGGATCTCATGAATCGCGTGTGTCAGCCGATTTTGGATCGGTTCGTGATTGTTTTCATTGACGATATCTTGGTTTATTCCAAGACGCGAGAGCAAGATGTGGAGAACTTGCGTGAGGTTCTGAGTACTTTGAGGAGGGAGAGCTTATATGCTAAGTTCTCCAAGTATGAGTTCTGGTTGCGCGAGGTACAGTTTTTGGGGCACCTTGTCAACCAGGACGGGATATCAGTGGATCCGGCCAAGGTGGAGGCCATGATGAGATGGGAGGTCCCGAAGATGTATAGGGATCTTGATCTGGACTATTGGTGGCCCTGCATGAATCGGGATATAGCTTGGTACATGGAGCGGTGCTTGACCTGCAGGAAGCTCAAGGTCGAGCACCAGAGGCCCCACGACAAGATGCAGCCGTTGGAGATTCCGTTGTGGAAATGGGAAGACATCACGATGGGTTTTATCACCAAGCTTCCCAGGACCTTGCTGGGAGTGGTTTCGATCTAGGTCATTGTCGATCGATTGACCAAGAGCACCCACTTTATCCTGATTCAGGAGAGCATCTCGGCCGAGAAATTGGCCGATATCTATATCAGGGAGGTGGTGGCACGGCACAGAGAGCCAATTTCGGTGATTTCGGACAGAGATGTACGGTTACTTCCAGGTTCTGGAAGAAGTTCCATGACGAGCTGGGTACTCGTCTACATTTTGGCACTGCTTTTCACCTGCAGACAGATGTTCAGAGTAAGACGACCAGCCAGACTCTGGAGGATATGTTGCGGGCATGCGTGCTAGACTTCGGTGGTAGCTGGGATACCTATCTTCCCTTGGCTGAGTTCTTATACAACAACAGCTACCATGTGACTATTGACCGTCCTTCTTTTGAGATGTTATATAGAAGGAGGTGTAGGACCCCAATATGTTAGGGTGAGGTAGGCCAGAGGGTCATGGGGAGCACCGAAGTGGTGCTCAAGAGAACTGATACGATTCAACAGGTTCGGAGTAGGCTTCAAACTGATCAGAGTCGGCAGAAGAGTTACGTCGACAAGCGCCGGTCAGACCTAGAATTCCAGGTCGGGGATATGGTTCTCCTACAGGTGTCGCCATGGAAGGGCGTCATTCGATTCAGGAAACGGGGCAAGTTGGGCCCTAGATACATTGGACCTTTCAGGTTTCTGGCCCGGGTGGGCAAGGTGGCGTATAGGCTGGATCTGCCAGCCGAACTAAGTCAGATACACAACACTTTCCATGTTTCTGAGTTGCGAAAGTGTCTAGTGGACGATTCAGCGATGGCATCCCTGGAGGATATTTAGGTCGATGGCAGCCCGAATTACATTGAGCGACCAGTGGCAATCCTCGACCGGAAGTCGAGGGATGTGAGGAACAAGAGGGTGGAACTTTGTGAAGGTGCAATGGCAACACTGGAAGGGTTCAGAGTGGACTTGGGAGCCGGTGAAGGAAATGATGGAGCATTACCCCAAGTTGTTTCAAGATCGAGCAACAGACTTCGAGGACGAAGTCTAAAATAAGCACGGGAGATTTGTAGCACCTGATTCCTGGTATGTATGATTTATCTGAGTATTTTACATTTTTATCCTTGCACTCGGCGAGTCGTAGGCTAGACTCGCCGAGTAGGTACGGGATTTTGTGCACGTTTAAGTTGGCGACTCGGCGAGTCCATATTCTGAACTCGGCGAGTCCATTTGTTTGAAAGAAACCCTAATTTCAGGGGATTACACCCTATTTAAACCCCCCTTATGCACCCCAAGTTAGCCTCCTTCACCCTCAGAGCATCATATACCGAACCCTAACACTTTCCTTGTGATTTGAAGTGTTCTTGTGCTTGTTCCTTGAAGTTTGAAGAAGAGAAGGAATGAAAGACAAGAGAAGGTGAAGAGCAAGAATCTAGGACTTAATCCAGTTTTCATTGAGGTACAATTCGGATCTATTCTGTTTTTATGCTCAAATCCCCATTAGAACACCATTAAGCTATCTTTGATCCATTTCCAAGCTTGTTACTAGTATAGGGATCATAATGGGCTGAACAACTACTAGATATGGCTATGTTTGAGTTCCAGAAGCCTAGATCTAACACCTTTATGGGGCCATATTGCATGAAAGCCCTAGATCTACCCCTTTTAGTGTGTTTTGAGCCTTAGAATCCCCGTGGATGATTATATGCATGTAAAGTTGGAAACTTTACGTGTTAACCGAGTCCTAGGAACCGAGATCTATGAATGGAATGCATTGGATTCAAGCAGAATCGAGTGTAGAGAGATTGCATGAATGCGACTCGGCGAGTTGTTCTTTGAACTCGGCAAGTCGAGTCACGAGTCCCCGATTTTTCCCCTTTTCCAGTAGGCGAGTAGAGCAGTGAGCCATAGGTGGACTCAGTGAGTCGGAAGCCAGACTCATCAATGGAGGAACTCGGCGAGTCAATGCGCTTACTCGGCGGGTCCAAGGAAATCTTCATAGAACTTGGTGAGTTGTTCATCAACTCGAGGAGTCGAGGACATAACGTGTTCATCGGATGAAGATTAGCTCGACGAGTTGTTCATATAACTCGGCAAGTTGAATGAAGGACCATTGAGTATTCAGTTAGGAAGAGAACTCGTCGAGTTAATGCCTAAGTCGACAAGTAGAGATGGGAGTAAGGTCAATCGACTGGATATGGACTCGACGAGTTGGCAAGCCAACTCAGCGAGTCGGGTCAACTGGAAGTTGACTTTGACTTGGCTTTGGTTTGGAATCGGTCAGGGGTAAAATAGTCATTTTACCATGGGATTAGTATCAACGTCTAATTAAGAGTTTTATGGAATATAGCCGGGGAATCACCGGAGCAGCTGTCAGACATTTGCGGATCAGCTTTTCAGCAGTCAACCTTTTGAGGTGAGTTACCTTCCAGTAAGGGAGGGCTAAGGCCACAATGCCGGCCCACCAAGTAGGAGTATTTAGAAGATGATTGTCTTTGTGATAGTTATCTTGGTATGGATACGTGTTTGGTTATGAGATGTATCTGTATGATATGCTATGTGTATGATAGGGATAGTTTTCCCATGACAGTGGTCATTAGGACCGAAGAGTAGGTCAATACTCGGATATGCCTGATTGTATGCTTATACCTTGTTGTTGTATGCTAGTAGTAGTAGGGGTGGAATAGACCCTAGTTACCGGTTGAAAGATACCGATGATGATTACCGGTTGAAAGATACCGATGATGAATACCAGTTGTAAGATACTGATGATGATTACCGGTTGAAAGATACCGATGATGATTACCGGTTGAAAGATACTGATGGCATTGTATGGTATGTGGTATGATGGGGGAAGTCACTAAGCCTCGTGCTTATAGTTTTAATTGTGGTTTCAAGTACCTCTTCGTCAAACGGGAAAGAGCCGGCGGCGTAGCGGCGCATCACACACATGATTTTCGCACTAGATTTTTCGGGATCGTACTTTGATTTTCTTGTTTTTGATGATATCGTTTTGAAACATGACATTACATTTTATAATTAAAGTAACTTTGACAATGTTTTAGTAACACGCTTTATTACATGCTAAATTCTAAAAATGAAATTTTTGGTCTCGAAATTAGGGATGTTACAACAATGGAGCTCTTTGGAATTCTTCTCTTCTTTGATATTTGCTCTTTGATCTCTTTGAGTTCATCACCTTTTTGTTTTATTTTTGGTATCTTCAACTTTTTGATTTTTTTGAATTTTGATCTTTTGATCTTCATACTTTAATAGCTCCAAAATTCTTCGAACTTTTTTTTGTAATTTCTCTTTTTTCTTAATATCTCATTTTTTTCTGCTAATATCCTACATGCTTAAGCATGAGAGTTTAACTTCAATCTTTATTGGTTAGAGGTATTATTCTAAGTGCAATGAATACATAAGCTCTCCTAGATAGATTTCAAGTACACTTTGCAAAACTTATTATGCCATATAAACTACCAGATTATCTTTCATATCTCATGGCTTTTTACTAAAACTTGGGATGCCACAAATGTATATATATATATATATATATATATATATATATATATAGGGGTGTAAACGAGCTGAGCCGAGCCCAAGCCTGACCAAGCTCGAGATCGACTCGTTTAATTTGAGGAAGCTCGAGCTCGAGCTCGAGCTCGATTCGAGGCTTAAAATGAAGCTCGGGCTCGGCTCATGAACAATTTAGTGGGCTCGCGAGCCTAATCGAGCCTAAACGAGCCTCTATGTGTGTGTGTGTATATATATATATACACACACACATATATATATATATATATATGTGTGTGTGTGTGTGTGTATATATATATATATATATATATATATATATATATATAGAGGCTCGTTTAAGCTCGTTTAGGCTCGTGAGCCCCATTAATTGAAGCTCGGCTCGAGCTCGTTTAGTAAACGAGCCTCATATCTAGGCTCGAGCTCGGCTCGGACTCGTTTAATTCGATCTCGAGTCGAGCTTTTAACGAGTCGATCCCGAGTAGCTCACGAGTAGCTCGGCTCACTTACACCCCTATATATATATAAATATATATATATATATATATATATATATATATATATATATATATATATATATATATATATATATATATATAAATATATAACATATGTTGGCTCAATTAAACATTTGAGCTCACATACACAACTCTAGCAACTTAAGTTTTTTTTTTTTAATTATTACTAGATTTAATTTTTCAGATTATTATTTCAAATCTATAGAAATTTTAAATTTTCTGGCAATTTTAGTTTTCCTTTTTCAACCCCCTACATCACACTGATTTCATACAATACCCTCATTGAATGCATAAAATAATTAAAACAGTAAAATAAAAGAAATAGACTCCCCTAGGTAGTAGTGGCGAGATCGAATTCTGAAAGTGTGGAAAACTTGAACATATTGAGTATGTGATTGGAACTTGGACTTAATTGATATGCGTGAATGTGCTGGAAAGATGTGAATCAAAAAATCGTATCTTCAAAAAGTGTGGTGCATAAGATCTTCAAAGCAAAGCATCTCAATGTGGGAAAGCATATGTCACATTGTAAGGTTGAAAGAGTATAGTTAAAATGTCGTTTTAGTGACTCGCGATGTGATAATGGAAGCTCACGACGTGAGTACGGTTTAGATCGATTCAGGAAAACATGACGACAACAACCTCACGATGTGATAATAGTGGTCACGTCGTGACAACTATGTCTTCACAGATTGTAGATTTTCAAAAATTCCACTTTCCAAATATTGTGCAATTGATCTCTTAATGGATTATGACCCTTCTAAAACTCTTATTTTTCGGGACCCTCTTTTTCTCTAATCTCTTTTCGCAGACGAATTTCACCCCACACTTATAAAATTTATGGGCTTTGATTCTTAACTCTAAAACACACGACTTCTCTCGCTTTCTCTTTTCTCTCATTTTTTCTTTTCTCTCTTGATACTCTAATAAATCTGCAACAAAACAAACCACTCATGGAAAATAGAAAACAATCAACAAACATTCATTACACGTCTTTTAATCATGCCAAATTAAAAATACACCAAAATAAACGAAGAAAACAAAAATAACTAGAAACAAAAATAAAAAGGATAAAAATCATTAATCATCATCTCCATCGTTTCTTGCTCCACACGGCCCTACGCCATCCTTTTTTTTGCGACCAATACTCGCTTCACGAAGGACAATTTGGGTAGTCATTTCCCAAATTAGGTGGTTGCTCATTGTGAAAGTGTTGAATCATGCTCTCCATAGTACCACTTATCCAATTCATGCTCATGCTCATTCTGTCAAAATACTCGACCATCGTTTCATCATGAGATGGTCCTCCTACCATGGGTGCATTTTGTTGCACCGGTTGATCTCTCTTACCTCTCCCTCTCTCGTTCCTTCTTCCTCCTTGTCTTGGTTGTGCGTCGGGTTGACCAATTTGTTCTTCTTCATCTTCCGGGGGTAATACATATCCCCCTCCTAAATTTACCATAACCCACATATGACCCAAACATTATGTTGTCAAATCAGAGTCCTTGAAACGCGTTAAATTCCGGAAAAAAAATTAGATCAAAATCCCATATGAACGTGCAAGTCGTGTAACCAAATAACAACAGTAATAGGACTACCGGCCGGAGAATTTACCGCCTTTATTCCCAAAAATATCGCTAGCATATAAGGAAGATCACAAAAGACTCCCAGCATGATGATTCTCCAAAGATAGAAAATATTTTAGGAAGGCACCTTGTCACCGTGATGTTTGTGATTTATGGTGAAGGTGATCAATCGATGCAAGAACCGATGGTTGGGTGAACAGATATTCCCTTCGCAAGAATTCTGTGAACTATACTCATGACTGGAAATGGATCTCAAAAATTTCACATCAAGTAACCCCATAGTGAAGTCTCGAACACAACCCTGTAAAAACAAGATGAATTACGGTGATTGTGTTTTTGCTTATATGTATAACCCCGGTCACCAAGAAAACTCACGCATGCTACATTCTCGATAGACACCTCCCAATCTAAATGCAAGGGCCCAGTTGAATGTGTTGGATTAGGTGTCTAAGCCCATAACTATAATTGGTATGTACTTGATCCGATAGTAGGATTGTGCATTTCGGGTTTCCTTCACTAGAACAATTTTATAGATAGATATTTGAGAAAGACGTTATTTGTGATTTATTAATATATTATAAGAATAATATATTAATTTAGAAATCATATTATTTAATTAGTATTGATCAAGAATTAATTTAGTGATCAAAAGAGACTGATTTAATATATAGGGATTGATTATGTAAATCAGTGAAACATATGGTTTGGGCTAATGATCCATGATTGGTTTGTGTTAGACTAAGCTTATGTGAAAGTCCATTAAGTGATAATCCAAATAAATTGTTGGATCATAAGCTTAAGTGTAAGAATTAGGGTTACAAAAGACTCTTGGTATTCTACACTATAAATGTGTACCCTAAGCTCTAAAAATCGGACACTACTTGCATTCTAAGAAGGGCTAGCCGATTTTGTGTCTCGTAAACCTGTCTCATCATCTAATTGTTTATTGGTGTTTTTGACTTGTTTGAGGCATCACACTTGAGGTGCTAAGCTCTTTCAAGGCCAAGATTCTACAAGCTACTACACAAGGTAATCTTCTAACTAGTATTTATGATTCAAATATCACCTGTGCATGTTAGTTAGGCTTCATGCTTTGGAAAATGAATACTGCATGTATAATTAGAGAAAACTTAGATCCAAAGGAATAGGGTTGTATATGCACCATGGCAATGTTAGAGTACATAAAACTCATCAGTGGTATCAGAGCTATGGGTGTTTTCTATTATATTGATGCACTGTTATTATTTTCAAAGATGGAAATTCTATCAATTTTGATTCTGCATGATCACCACGACGTGGCATTGCTTGCCACGACGTGGTGATGCATCTGATGGCAGATTGTGGATTTCTTGGCTGAATTTGGATTTGGATAATTACAATAAATTGTTTTTTTGATAAAAAAAATTCGATTTTTATGTTATGAAAATAATTATCCTCATCTTAATTAAAAGATAATTGTTAAAATTTTAATATAAATGATAGTTTATATGAAAAACTAACTATTTGTAAAATTTGAAATTATCTTACTACATAAGTATTAGGTCAAATTGGTAAATGATAAATTATTAAATAATTGCATTAGTTAAAATTTGATCTAAATGTTTCTTGAAGAGTTTCATAACTTGTCCTCAAGTTGTGAAATATGAAAAGTCTCATTCATGAAACATTAAATCTTTAAGTTATAGAATTCCGAAATTCTTGAAGAGTTTCATCACTTGTCCTCAAGTTATCAAATTTGGAAAGTCTCATTTATGTAATATAAATTCTAAAACTCAATAGGTTTTGAAGAATTTCAAAAATTGCCCTCAAGTTTTGGAATTTGAAAAGTCTCATTTATGAAATTTTAATTCCAAACCCTAGAATTTTAAAAGTTTAACATTCAACCCTATACTATTATAGTATTAAAGTTTAATACTTATATATATATATATATATATATATATATATATATATATATATATATATATATATATATATATGTATGTATAAGACAAGTCAGTCTTACCGTTAGTAGGCCTCATTCACGAAGCCGGTCTATAGGGGGGAGGGGTTACAAGGAAATTGCCTATAAAATAATGATTGAATGGGTGTCCAGTCTCACCCACCGCTTCCTTGATTGGTGGAGGGTCGTTAGCCGAACGGGTAGGATAGAACATTAATCCTAATAAATGAGTATAATGATATTATAAAGTAAATAAACTTTTATAAATTCCCAAGCTTAGTTACTTTAGGAAAAATGTGAAAATTGTGTTATTCCATGAAATTGCACTTTGCACCTTGTTAAGTCGTTAGTTGAGCATATGTCGTTAACCGACACACTAATATGGGACTAACAAGGGTGGAAAAAGGTAACTTGATGTTAATCATGGATAAATGGAGTGTGTGTGGTTAACCGAGACATTGATTAGGTGATAAGTAACATTAAGAGTACCAAACACATTTGCATAGTTATTCACACCTTGTTTGTGATCCTCGGTATCCCATTCACAAAATTGAAAGGAATAATAGAGATTTAAATAGAATATTAAAAATTTCAATGAATCTCAAAGAATCTAGGAATTTCAATTCATTTAAAACTTAATCTTAATTTACGTTTTTCATGGTGGAAATTGGGTAATCGTTATTTACCTACCCTCAAATATTTTGCAACTGGATTACGAAATCCCTTTTCTGAATTGTAGAATATTGTGTTGGATCCTAGCCTTAATATTTCATTTGGGTGTTATATTAAGGATCTTTATCTAATCTAAACTTTGTCTTTCTTTTCAGATGTCTACTTCAAACACTGCTTCTGGCTCTTTCTCCCTCATGAACTTAAGTAGGAGGGTCATCTTTGATGGATCGAATTTAATTGATTAGATTTGAAACATCTGGATGGCAATTCGCTACGAGGACAAAGAATATGTTCTCGATAAAGAGCTAAAGGATATTGATGAAAACACTGCTACTCCCAAACAGATTGCTGAGTATAAGACTCATGAGAAGGATGATGCAACAAAAGTGTCGTGTATCATGATTGCTACCATGACCGCTAATTTTCAGAAGTCCTATGAGGACTTCTGGCCTTATGAAATGTACCTAGATTTTATGGAAAGGTACCATCAAATTGCTCGACAGGAAAGGTATGAAATCATTGCCTCCATGATCACAACCAAAATGAAGGATGAAGAGTCTATCACGGCCCACTTGCAAAAGATGCAAAGGTTTGTGGACCACTTGCTGAAGTTGAATGTCAATTTCTATGAAGAGTTGGCCATTGACATTATCCTACACTCTTTGCTTTCTTGTTATGATCAGTTTCGTATGAATTATCATACGAACAAGGAGGATGACACTCTAAGAAAGCTTCAAGGTGTTTTGAGAACTGCTAAAAGCAGTTTGAAAGGCAAATCTGTTGTACCTACTCGTACTGCTGCTGCCCCTGTCTTGGCAAATGGACATGGGAAAGGAAAGAAGAGTAAGGCTCCTTCTAAGAGCCACAAGGGAAAGTCCCATGATGGATCTGAAACATCCCAAAAATACAACCCAATAATTTCGTTTTAAAAACATTATTAAAACCATAATATCATTGCCAAAGTATAAAAATCATAAACCATGTGTTTTAGAAAGTCATAATATTTATCACATATCAAATCTCATATCAAACTATCAGAGCAAAACTCCCTGGCTGAAGACTGTGGTGTGTGCTATGCGATCTGATGGGTTTTGAGCATACTAACGCTCCTATGGTGTACATGCAATCCTAGAAACCTTGGATCTACGTTTTCTCTAAAATACATGCAAATTTGATTTCCAAGGTTCACAACCTAACTAGCATGTTATGGGATACTTGTAATACAAAACTTTAAGTAGAATAACATACCTTTCTTTTGTGGTTGATTGCTTGGAGTTTACGAGCCTAGCACCAATAGTGTGGATTCCTCAAGTGGTTTCTCAAATCATCAAAAAAATTGGAAGCTCTTGAGAGAATAAGAACACTTATAGAAATCGGCTCGCTCTTATGCTCACACACACTAGTGCAATTATAGAACCAAGGACTCCTTTTATATAGTATGGAGGATTAGGGTTAAACCCTAATACCCATGATTCTTCATTTACCTAGGATCCATGGGTTAAAAGCTCCATGGACTATCCATGGACTCCATATACTCTTATCCCATCCTAAATATATCTTAGCCCAATCCATATATATAAATAAGAGTCCATATTTAATTAGCTCCATTATGATCACAAAATTAATTCTAAATTAATTCTTGATCAATACTAATTAAATAATTATGATATCATATTAATGTATTATAACCAATAATATAATAATATATCATAAACATCTTATTCTTAAAAGTATATCCAAACAAGTTGTTAGGTGAAGTGCAACCCAAATGAACCATGCCGGGTCGGGTCAAGTTGATACCAAATATAGTTACGGACTTAGACACCTTATCCAACAGTCTCCCACTTGGATAACTCAGATAACTATAGTTGCAAGTATAACTTCAGGAACCAACCAACAATCATACCTGTTTAAAAATCTGTTGAACTATGAAGCACCATTTCAGATAAGTGATCATATATTCCTCTGTTCTCAAGATATCAGCCGGACAAACACATGGAACATGGTCTAACTTATTGTTCAACATTTGTTTCTAGATCTCTGATTTGTCTGACATAGAACTAAATTGAACACATCAATTAGGTTCTAACCAGGCACGACACATAAGTCGAAACCAAGTCATCGAGGGGCCTAGATATCGCTTCTATTGCTAGAAGGAACAGATAAACTTCGACTCATATGCTTGTACTAAGTAGTTGTTGAATTATGCACAAAAGCACGTTGTATGACATCAAGTTACTGATGCATTTTCGTACAATCAATGGATAACCAACTCATAGTCAACAACTCATATCTCTAGGTTTGAAGATATATATGATATTACCATCTCACGATCACTCGAGATAAATTCCATGAAATGATACGAGCGAGCGTGGGTTTAATTCAATACTCAGGACTTATGAGCACTCATGAATGTTGTAGCAACCATTGCTATGTCTAATGCACCTTAGATAAATCCTACAAGCCAAATTCATGAAAGTCTTGATTCATATCTACTTCCGACATATGACCAACTGTGGAGAGTTTTAATTAAATAATAATTCTGGAAGTCGAAACATGTAAAATTGAAACAATAGTAAACAATCAACATAGGAGAGTAACACTTTACTCATAAATAAATAACAACTTTTATTTAATCATCAAATGTCAATTACATTTTACAAGTTTTAGAAATCTAATTATAAAAACTAATATCATCCCTCAGCCCGATGCTTCTTGCATGTTGCGAATGCCTAACCCTATTTAGTCCCTTCGTGAGGGGATCTACAGGGTTCTGTTCTGACGATACCCTCTTTGCCACGAGGACTCCTTCTTGTATCTTGTGTCTTATGAAGTGGTATTTTCTGTAAGTGTGTCTGGATCTACTGTGATCTCTTGGCTCCTTGGCTAAGGAAAATGCATTATTAATGTCACAGAAAATTTCCATAAGCTCTTGTATAGCTGGCATAACTCCAAGGTCTCCAATGAAGTTCTTTAGCCATATCGCCTCCTTCGCCGCTTCACTCGCTGCTATGTACTCTGTTTAACAAGTAGAATCAACTACTGTCTCCTGTTTGGAACTTTTCCAAGTAATTGCTCCTCCATTTAGGGTAAATACCCAGCCTGAATGAGAGCGGAAATTATCCCTGTTAGTCTGAAAACTAGCATCACTATACCTAATCACTCTCAAGTCATCACTCCCACCAAGGGTAAGGAACCAATCCTTAGTCTTCCGTAGGTACTTGAGAATATTCTTTACCGCAGTCTAGTGCGCCATGCTAGGCTTTCCCTGAAATCTGCTAACCATTCTCAAAGCAAAGGCTACATCAGGGCGAGTACAATTCATAGCATACATGATCGAGCGAACAATGGAAGCATATGGAAATCGACTCATCTCAGCTATCTCAGCCTCTCCACTCGGACTCTAAGTCTTATTCAGCTTGGCATTGTGCTAGATCGACAAGTCCCCTTTCTTGGAATTCTGCATGTTGAATCTTTTCAACACCTTATCCAAGTAGGTACTCTGACTAAGTCCAATTAGTCTCTTACTCTTGTCTTTCATTATCCTTATCCCTAGGATATAGGCAGCTTCTCCAAGGTCCTTCATAGCGAAACACTTCCCAAGCTAGGACTTAACCTCCTGCAAAAGTTGGGATGTCATTTCCTATGAGTAGTATGTCATCCACATACAACGCCAGAAAGCTAACTATACTCCCACTAGCCCTAACATACACACATGACTCATCTTCGCTCCTCGAAAAACCAAACTCTTTGAATTTCTCATCGAAGCAAAGATTCCATCTACGAGATACTTTTTTCAATCCATAAATGGATTTCTCAAGCTTACACACCCCATTAGGGTACTTTGAATCGACAAAACCATCTGGCTGAACCATGTAAACATCCTCAACCAAATTTCCATTAAGGAAAGCGATTTTGACATCCATTTGTCATATTTCATAATCATGAAATGTAGCCATGGCCAGCAAAACTCTATTAGGCTTAATCTTTGCTACTGGTGAAAAGGTCTCATCATAGTCAACTCCCGGAGTTTGAGTAAAGCACTTTGTCACTAGTCTTGCGTTGTAGGTGTGTACCTTCCCATTCATGTCGGTCTTCTTTTTGAAGATCCATTTGCACCCAACTGTCTTACGACCTAGTACAGTGTCAACCAAGTTCCACACTTGATTGTCATACATGGACTGAATCTCGCTATCCATAGCGTTCTTCCATTTAGCAGACTTAGGGCCTGCCATGGCTTCCCTATAATTATTAGGTTCATCCAAATCTATTAGTGTACTATCACTAATAAATGTATAACCATCAGTGGTGATATAATAACCATAATAAAATTCCGGTGTGTTCCTAACTCTAGTGGAATGCCTCGGAGGTACGGATTCACCTATTGTCTCAACAGGAGTTTCCTCCAAAGGTTGGTTGATAGTGTTTGAGGTTCCTTCACCAGTTGACTCTTGAATCTCTTCAAGGTCAATTTGCCTCCCACTGTTTCCTTGGCTTATGAATTCTCTCTCACGAAAGACTCCCCTTCTTGCTACAAAGGCCACAGTTTCACTAGGCCTGTAGAAGAGGTAACCAAAGGATCTTTGTGGATAGTCGATGAAAATAGACCTCTCACATCGAGGTTCAAGCTTGTCATGAGACTCGCGCCTCACAAAAGCTTCGCAACCCCAAATATTGATGTGGTCTAGATTGGGAACTTTCCCAGTCCACAACTCATGAGGTGTTTTGGCAAACTTCTTAGTAGGGATTAGATTGAGGATATGGGCGACAATCTCTAAGGCATACCCCCAGAATGAGATTGGTAACGAAGCTCGACTCATCATGGAACGGACCATGTCCAGTAAGGTCCGATTGTGCCTCTCGGCAACACCGTTTAGCTGTGGTTTCCTAGGAGGTGTCAACTGTGAGACTATCCCACATTCCTTAAGATAGTTAATGAAATCAATACTAAGATACTCTCCTCCCCGATCGGATCGGAGCATCTTAATCTTCCTGCCCAACTGATTCTCGACTTCTTGCTTAAACTCTTAGAACTTTTCAAAGGTTTTTGACTTATGCTTGATTAAATAGATATATCCATATCTGCTATAATCATCAGTAAAAGTCACATAGTACCGATTAGCATCCCTTGTAGTTGATTTGAACGGTCCACACACATATGTGTGTATAAGGTCCAACAAACGCTCACCCCTCTCACAAGTACCAATGAAGGATGACTTTTTCATTTTCCCAAGTAAACAAGACTCACAAATATCATCCAACTTTAGGTTAAATGATTCCAAAACTCCAGCCTTTTGGAGTTGGCCTATGCGCTTCTTGTTAACATGTACAACACGACAATGCCACAAGGATGCTTTATCTAAGCTTATCGAAGAATCATTATGATATAAATTATTTCCTAAGTTGTCTACAATCGACACAGTTTCATATACACCATCACTAGGTAATGCTTTAAAATAAAACACATTATTATGAAAAGCATCAATAGCACCAATTTTATTATCAAAACAAAATGTGAAACCATGTTTGTACAAACTATGAAGGGAAATAATATTTCTCGCCATTTCTGACGAGTAACAACATTTATTCAAATCTAAAGTTAACCCATTATTAAACAATAAAAAATAAACTACAATCTTGGTCACTGGTGATGCTTTCCTATTGCCCATGATTAGGTTTATCTTCCCGTGCTCCACTTCTTCAGTACTTCTTAGGCCCTGCAAATCAATACAAATGTGAATACCACAACCTGTATCAAGAACCCAAGAGTTTGCTTCCAGTGCCCCTTTTCATGCCAGTAGAAGCATTGTGCTTCCTTTGGGTTTGAAGAAGGAGGAATGAGACCTTTCTTGGTCCCACTTGAAGATGAGCCATCTAGGGACTTTCGCTTGGTACCCTTCGAAGGGGTCTTCCTCTTCTTCCCCTTTCCCTGCCCAATTGCCAGAACAGGGGCTGCTGTAGGAGTAGGAGTAGAAGTAACAGCCGACTTACCTTTAAGGCCACTTTAAATGGTCCTTAAAAGTCATTGAAGTTTGCTAAGTGTAACTTTCTCCTTTTTCATATGATAAGTCATATAAAATTGATCATAACTTGGACATATGGAATGGAGAATGATATCAATCGCCAAGTCCTCAGGGAAGTCCACATTCAACTTCAGTAACCGGTCCACGAACCTTTGCATTTTCTGCAAGTGACTGGTGATGGGTTCACCATCCTTCATCCTTGTAACACCCATTTATTTATTAGTTAAATAAATAAATTAATAAACGAATGGTATCCTAAAATAAAGAGTTATATATGCATGGTGTTGGGTTCGAGGAGTTAATTGCCACATTTTTAGAAGTCGGGGGTTAAAAGTGTGAGTTTGGGACTCATTTTATAAATATTTATGAAGGCAGGGACTATTGTGTAATTTTTGGGACTTAATATGAGGAGATGTTGGGAGCTAAGGGCTAAATGGTAAATTTTGGGTTCAATTTGTAAAGAGTTTTGAAGGCAGGGGTTAAAAGAGTAAAATTTGGATTTGGATTGTAAAGATTAAAGATGGGAGGGACTGGAAGTGTCAATCCTCACGAAGTTATATGGGACACGGGTATTAAACCCATTACCTCCATGCCAAACCCTAAAGCTAGTTGCTATGTTTCAGCCGCCATGTGAAACCTCCAGCCGCCACTCCCAATTACTCGACCTTCGGTGCCGCACCAGCACCTCCGTTGAGGTCGTCAACCACCTGATACCGCCACAGCGCTACCGCCAGACGTCTTGGGCCGCCGAGAACAAACCTTTAAGCTGTGAACGGAGTCTGCTGCCACCGTTTCTCTATCATCTCCTTCCTCTACCACTGTCGTCTTCTACAGACAAACGATATCTGTCGCCGACGCTACTCCGATCGTTCTTCGCCACCTCCTGCCCAGTAGACACCGACGGATTAAATAATCTTATTATTCTTATTATTAATATACTAGAACTTATAATATATTAATAACCATAAGTGTCTTATTTCTCTCATTATAGTCTATCCAAGTGCATGATGCCATGCAACCCAAATGGACCATGCCGGGTCGGGTCAAGTCTTACCAATTATAGTTATGGAGTTAGACATTAATCCAACAGTCTCCCACTTGGATAAGTCTAAAACTATTATTGCGTATGACTTCAGGAACCGACTGGCAATCGTAGCTCTCAAAAGCTTCTGTCGAACTCTGACCTTGTCGATAAACTCTGACCTTTGTCAATTACTTGTCCATTAGATAAGGGATCATATATTCCTCCATTCTAGATATCATATGGACTGAGACATGGATTATAATCATTCTCTATGTCCATTTGTTGTTTCCCGATTTCCGATTTATGACGACTGACTAATTGAATAAATCAAATCATTCCTGGCCCGGCCGAGCACTTCCATTTGTCATCATCAAAATCATCGAGGGGCCCACATATATCGCTTTTATCCTGAAGCTAAAAGGAATGGATAAAATTCGACTCATATGGCTTGTTCTACTACTTGTTGAATCATACACAAAGACACGTTTTATAGCACCGAGTTACCAAATGCGTTTTCGTGCAATCAATGTACTATCAACTCATAGTAACAACTCATATCTCTAGGTTTGAAGAATATAAGATATTATCGTCTCATGATCACTCGTGCAATCAACTACTCAGAACTTATGAGCACTCATGAGTGCTGTAGCCCTTTGTCCAACACCTTAGACCTCTACAAGCCAACCCATGACAATCTTAATTCATATCTACTTCCAACATATGACCGACTGTGGATGGTTTGAATAACTTAGTCATTCCGGAAGAATAACCCAGTTTATTCGGGAAGTCAAAACATGCAAAATGAAACACAATAATAACTGAATCCAATATGGTATCAAAACATATGAATGTAAATAAAACACCTTTTATTTATCACCATATGATTACACATTATTCATTGTATACTGTTTCAGCTATCAACTTTATTCTTGAATTTAAAACAATAGTTGTCCCATGCTCCACGCATGTACACTATGTTTTCTAAAAACTAGTCATGCCATACACCAAGTATGCATACTATGTTTGTCTATGATCTTTACTTTGTGAACTAGATCCATTGAACATAACTTCAATGATTCTCTTTTCACACTCCCAAATCCTTACTGCAAATGTATGAATTCCAAATTCATGCCATTTACTGAAATCTTTTAGATTCTAAACTTATATGCATTAAACCTCTTGTAATGATTATGCACAAAGTCAGAAGGACTTGACAACAACCATTACAGACCATTCCAAAGGAGATAAGCTCCTTGGGAACATCCTTCTTGCATTAAGTTTCCTAATCTTAAACATATTGAAAATTCTAACTTTGAAACATTTCCAGATTCCATTTTGACTATTAATTCTGAACAAGAGTTGCCTCCTTACAGATTATGTCAATATGGTCCTTCCATAATTATCACTATACTTCCAACTGTCCTTGAGCAACCAATATTTGGTAAACCTTAGATTGTCCTCGACAATTGTTTAATCCTTTTAGTCATATCCAGTTCTAAACCTTTTCCCTTCTTAATGCCCCAGGCATTTGAAATTTTTTAGAAAGGATGAATATAGCACATGTAATCGATCCTATATCCGAAACATATGGGACACGATTCATGATGTCTCACAGAAAGACCAAACCAGTCTTTTGCTATAACATTTCCATTTCTATTTGCCAAGTTCTCATAATTCAGATTATGAAAAGGGATGTCGTAATCATAATCGAATTTTAGAACGCAAATAATGGACCCATATACAGAATTTCCTTATGTTGAGCCATTCCAACATGAAATTCATATATATATATATATATATATATATATATATATCCTTGACTAAATGATTAAAACCTCACGATCTAAGCTTATAGATTTGAGATGAAGTATAACTTCCTCTCCCTTAATTATAGCAAAACAACTTTTCCCAATTGAAACCTTTTGTTTTCTATAATTAACATTGCTAACTTGCAACACTTATCATAATTATAATGCTCCCACTAACATGATGATTATTAGCATAAGACTTATGCTCCCACTAGCTTTGACATGTACTCAGAAATCAGCCGGACTTCTAGAAATCAATACTTCATTGACTTTCTTACCAAAGTTCAGATTTCTAATACTAGATTGTTTTGGTAAGACTTTATCAAAATCATACACCTTCCCTTAGATATTACACTTGTGTGTCTAAAAAGTTATGAAGAGGGATGCCGTAATCATAATAGTTAGACCTTTTTTCCACTTCTCTCAAGTCCAGGTTAGTGTGTTGGTAAATCACACATGCTCCACTAACGACTTTGAGAATGCAAATATCACAATTGCTATCTAACTAAAATCTACTTAGTGAAAGTGTTTCCTCACCATCATTTTCATGAATCGGAGAGAAACCTTATGACACTTAGATTTAATGGTGTATGTGTTCTTATCCATGTGAATTTTCAAAACCATAGTCACAAGACAAGGATAATGACAAATCCAAACTCATATGGATTGAACTCAATCTTAATTTCTTGCCACCGGGCAGCTCAAGGGCCTGCCATTGCTTCCAAGTTGTTGTGCAACAAATTGAGAACTCTAAGAACTCATATGCAAAGCCAACTTTAACTGGAATGGGCACAGAATATGTCATCACGATAGGTTATAAACCTCAAGTCGTGTGCTAGTGAGGAACTTTAGGTTTTATTCTTGATTAGTTCTTGAGACTTTCAAGACCTTTAAGACTCCCACTGTCCTCTTGACATATAAGACTTCCTTGTCAAATATTCAAGAGATAGTGCAGATTCTAATCAAGACAAACGCTTCACACAATTGGCCTAAGTTGGTCTTTGTTTTATTCAAAACATCACAACTTACCAATTTCAAATGTACAAGAGTAGAAAATTTTTACTCTTACATTTGACAAGTGTTTTTAAACCTTCTTTAAGACATGTCACTCAAGTTACAATCTTGGAGTATGACTCTAAGACTTATATTGGAACGAAGTATGACTCATCTTCTTGATTTAACCATTTCAACAATTCAAGATCCCTCTTCTTAGTCATAAGAATGCACTAAGATTTCCTTAGAGAACTAATTGTGCTATGGTTTCTTAATCATTAAGATGATCAACAAACTGATACTAAAGTACTCTCCCGTCTTTTCAGATTTGAGAAACTTTTATCCTTCTGCCTAATTTGATTCTTCTTATTCGCTCTGCCATACATTGGAACCTTTTCCAATGTCTCAGAATTACACTTAAGCTTGCAAGTATAACCATATTTACTAAGATTTAGTAAATTATGATGAATAATCTTATCGATATTTTGTGGTGGACTTGACCAGTGCACAAGAATGTGTACTCGATCCCTTAGTCCTTCACTTGACTCACACATCCATGTGAACAAGTAATTAGTCTTAATTTTCCAATACTTGAAATTTCTCATTCATCATGCTATACAACTTGCATGATTCCAAGTTCCGGTCCAATTGAAACTTGGGTGATGAGAATGTTTCCTTATTTGGTAAATTTAGACATTACCACAAATGAAAGAATCAATTTCATATTTCCACTCTTGCTATTAACAGAATCATATAAGCAATAATTTTTCCTCAAATGCCATTGTAAGGATATTTTAAAATAATTATAATAAAAAATTTTCTTTTATTTTAAAACTTTGCGGAAAAACTTATCCTTACAATCCATATGAAAACTTGTTGTTATCTATTCATTAGCAATATCTCATAACTCCTAAGAAGTAGCTCAAGAATCCGATCTTCAAACTACGCGATAGAAATCCATCTATTCGATCAGATTCAACATATTCTTTCTTTAAGTTTCTTCACTTTTCTTTGATTCTTAAAACATCACCATGTGACTCAGTCACATCATGTATCAGGAATCTTAGAATAGAACTTAACAGAGTTAGATAGTGGACTTTACCTGAAGTAGAGTCAAACTTATTGACTTTAGCATCCTTAGGTAAATTTGGCAGCTTCGCAACCAATGCACCTTCCTTTGGCAATATAAACATATGGACCCTTTGGTAATAGTACATGGGACTATCATAGACTTAGCTTTTCTCTTTACCATTTGGTCAACCGAGTTGACTATGGCCGATCCCTTTCCATTGGGAAGAGAATGCTTTCCTAGATCTCATGTGTCACTATTGTCAATGTCCATCAAGTTTTAAGGAAGTTGATCTTAACAAACAGATAAGATCATTAAGGGTCTTGTCATAGTCTGTTTCATAGGTGTCCCAAAGGAACTCACTATGTGACTTAGAAAGTGATTGAACCACCAAATTTCTCAAGACTTTGACATCCAACTCTCCGGCTTGTCAATATGTGACTACATCTCCAAGACGTGACCACACCTAGACCTTGCCTTGCCAATTGGGCTTGAGTGACCTTAAACTTTTCAAGAACTTGTGGGTTGGGGAGAATAATTGGAGGAGGTGAATGAAGTATGATTTCCAAGGGACATCATCTTCATTTAGGAAAGCTTGTTTCAAAGATTTGGGAAGATCATAAATGTCTAAACCAGACATCTTTTGGGAGATATTCAAGATAGTTGATCTTAAGTCCTTAATATGACACCCAATATGAAATATTAAGGCTAGGACCCAACAAACTATTTTATAACGTAGAAGAGGTATGCCGTAATCCAAGCTATAAAATATTTGAAGGTAGGTGAATGACGATTCACCAATTTCCACCAAGACAAACGAAATGTATTATTAGGTTTTAATTGGTTTTGAAACTCCTAGATCTTTGAGATTCATTGAACTGTTCAATGGCATGCTTTAATCTCGAGTGTGCCCTTCAGGTTTTGTGACTGGGATGCCGACGATCACAAAACAAGGTGTGAAGTAACCATGCAAATTAATTTGTACCCTTAAGTGTTTACCCCTCAATCGATGTGCCGGTTAACCACACACGCTCCATCGATACTATGATAAACATTAAGTTACCCTTTGCCTACCTTGTTAAATACGAGTTAGTGTGCCTGTTAACCACACACGCTCCACTACCCGACTTAAACAAAGTGGAAAGTGTAATTTCATGGATTAGCACCTTATTCACATTTTTCCTAAGTAACTAGGATTGGGTATTATTAAGAGTTTAGTTACTTAGTATTTATCATTAATACTTTTAATGAAGGGATAATTATAGTCATGTCAAACCCGTTCAGCTAACGACCCTCCACCAGTCAAGCAAGCGGTGGGTGAGAGTGGACACCCATTAAGTTGCCATTTTATAGGCAACAACCTTATACCCACCTTATAGACCGACTTCCTGAATGAGGCTTACTAGCGGTAAGACTGACTTTATTCTTATACATATATATATATATATATATATATATATATATATATATGTATATATATATATATATATATATATATATATATTATTAACTTATAATATTATAAAGTATAAGGGTTGAATTTTAACTCATTAAAATTCTAAGGGCTAACTTGGAATTAAAGTATTCATAAGAGAAAACTTTACAAATTCCAAAACTTGAGGGCAAGTTTTGAAACTATTCAAAACTAATTAATTCCATAACTTATGTGTTTAAAGTAGTTTTAATCCAAAAACTCTTCAAGTTCCATAACTTGAGGACAAGTTATGGAAGACTTTAAACTAATAAAAGAGTTAACTTTTCTTTATTTGATAACTTATGGAATTAATTAAGGTTACACTTTTTTTTATTTATTATTTAATGAAGAGACTCTTGGTCCTCCATAACTTGAGGACAAGTTATGGAGTCATAAAACCATTTAATTAGAACTAGACTCTTCATTTTTGTAACCTTTGCCAACTTTTATGTGTTTTATGAAACTTAAATGTGACTTTTCATATAACTTGAGGACAAGTTACAAAAGCACATTTTAGAATCAACTCTTAGATTAATTTGGATTGAAAACAACTATTTCACTCAACTTTTCTATTAATCTAAGCAATTCATAAGAACAAGATAATTCAAATCAAACTTTTTCATGTAATTAGTCTAAACCTTAAACTAATACAAAACATGAATCTATTGACAATTATCTTTGAAATTGGATTAGCATGAACATTACCACATCAAAAACAAGTTTATAAGTCCAAAAAAATCTTAGGGTAATGTTCCTAGTCCAATTCCAGCCAAAAAATTCGAATTTATGCTGTCTGGGGGTCCAACCCGTCGAGTGCACGAACCAACTCGGCGAGTTGGATGCATTTTTTCTTGGACTCGGCGAGTCCATTCATGGACTCGGCGAGTCTGCTGGGCAGACAACATCAAAACTCGATTTTTTAGCTCGTTTTGCAAGTATAACAAGAAAACAAACCTAGGCTCTGATACCACTATTGGGTTTTGAGCATTCTAACACTCCTAAGTGTACATACAACCCTAAATACCTTGGATCTATGTTTTCTATATTATACATACAAATATGAACATCCAAGGTATTATCCTAATCTAGCATATAAAATAATGAATATAACAAGATAGAATACATACCTCTTTCATGTAAAAAGTCTTCATGAAGCTTGAGTGCCAGGTGCCCCAAGTGTGACACCTCAAATGGTTCACACAACACCAAATACACTTGGAATAACTTGAGAGAATTCTACACTTCATGAAAATCGGCTAGCCCTCTCTAGATGATACTAGTGGCCGATTTTGTCAAGAATAAGATCTTTATATAGTGTTACAATTAGGGTAAACCCTAATTGTCATGACTTTCCATTTCCTTGGATCCATGGGTTCAAATACACCTTGGAGCATCCATGGACCATTCTATGGGTTTTAGCCTAACTTGATTATCCATGGAGCATTAGCCCACTATACAAGTATGGATGATTTACACAATCAACCCATATATTTAATTAGTCTTCTTTTGATCACTTAATTAATCGTAGATTAATTCTTGATCAATACTAATTAAATAATCTTATTATTCTTATTATTAATATACTAGAACTTATAATATATTAATAACCATAAGTGTCTTATTTCTCTCATTATAGTCTATCCAAGTGCATGATGCCATGCAACCCAAATGGACCATGTCGGGTCGGGTCAAGTCTTACCAATTATAGTTATGGACTTAAACATTAATCCAACACCTCTATCACCGACCTCGTCCTCCATGTCCGAGGTGTTTCTGCGTGGTGGGTGCTCGTTCTTCGCGTGTGTGTGTAAATGGTTGATGCAATCATGTTTCTATGTGCGTTTGTTGGCTGGCCGGATGTTGAAGAGAGCTGCCATGGCAGCCAACCATGGTGGCTGTCGCCATTTGTTTTTTGCCACCTTTGACCACCGTGTGTGGGGTGGCTGTAGGTTTAAATTGGTGTGTGCATCTTCATTTCAGTGGAGATGTGTTAGGTGTTTTGTTAGCTAGAATTCATGGGAAAAGCCGAGGACCACCACTGCGACCACCGTATTTGTGTGTGTGTTAGTAGGTGTGTGTGCTTATTCGAGTTTTAGCATTGTAAAGTGTAATTTCAAACTGGAATAATGAAAAGAAAACTGAAAACCACCACCGTGATGTAGTGGCTGCCGCTATCGGCCGCCGTGTCGGGTGGCGATCTGCTTGCCATGCGAGTTTGATTCGTTTGGGGTGGTTGAAACCCTAATGGGCCTTGCAAACCCTAATGGGCTCAATGTAGCCCAATGGGCTTAAATAAAACCCTAGTGTGCTGAATAATATCCTGGTGGGCTTAAGAGGCACAATAAAGCCCTAATCGACCTAAAAGCCCAACAATTTGATAAATGAGCTAGCAATTGGGTTGGAAACCCTAATTAGGGTTTGGAAAACCCTAATGCCTATAAACCCTAATTTGGGGAAGTAACCGGGACACACATGAATTATTTAATAACTGGAGATATTAAATAATAATCATTGGCAAGAAATTAATCTAAGTAATATTGGACTTAATGGACTAAGTCCTTAATGGGTTAAGTGAGAAAACTTAACCATAATCATCATTTTCTGTGAAACCCTAATTTCACTTGGGTTTATTGTTGGGCCTTTCTATTGGGCCTTGATAATTGGGTTATTAATGGACCATCCGATCAAGCAAATGAACTAGAATAATTAATGGGCTTTTGTGGTAAGGCCCATATGAGGAGTTGGGCCGAATTTGGAAAATTGGGCGATAGATGGGCCATAGTTTGGGCCTTCATGATTATGAGGTATCGGGCCATTAGAATACCAAATGTTGGACTGGACTTATTTGGTTAGGTCTTTTAATAAAACCGTGTATAGGCCTGGGCCCAATTTGGAAAATTGGGCCATGTGTTGGGTTTTGATTCTTAATGGACTTTGGGCCTATGGATTGGTCCTTGGGCTTGAATAAGCCAAGATTGGGTTAATGTAGTGATTACCCAAAGCAAGTACTAATGGTTATGTAGTGGAACCCATTTATTAATTGGGTGATGTTTTGATATTGACAGATCGAGAATCTGTCCTCCAGCAGCTGGGGTTGAGTGTGCTGGACTTCAACAGTGTGAGGTTGAGTCTACAGGACTTCAGCAGTGTGGGGTTGAGTCTACGGGACTTCATCAGTGCGAGGTGAGGTACCTTCCAGTAGGGGTGGGTCTAAGGCCACAATGCCGGCCCACCAATAGAGGTAGTTGGTAGATAATTGTCTTAGTGATAATTATCTTGGTATGCTTATGTGATATGCTTATGAGATATGCTTATGTGATATGCTTATGTGATATGCTATGTGTGTCAGTGGTAGTAGCAGGGAATAGTTCTTCCCTGACTTGGTCGTTATGA
Source organism: Lactuca serriola (assembly GCF_051521515.1). NCBI lineage: Eukaryota > Viridiplantae > Streptophyta > Magnoliopsida > Asterales > Asteraceae > Lactuca > Lactuca serriola. The sequence goes on along the minus strand of NC_136410.1, from coordinate 307,672,628 downwards.
TTGAAGGGTAGGTTAGTACCCCAGAAATGCCTGGCTGTATGATTATATCATGTTATTATATGATAGTGGTAGGGGGTGAAATAGTCCCCGGTTACCGGTTGAAAGATACCGATGGCGGATACCCGTTGAAAGATACCCATGGCAGATACCGGTTGAAAGATACCGATGACAGTTACCGGTTGAAAGATACCGAAGGGGTATACAGAACCCGTGAAATGCTTATCTGTCTGTTTATGATATGTTAGTATGTGATCAGCATGTTTATGATGTTAGTACATGATCAGTATGTTTATGACATATTATTATGTGATAGTGGTAGTGGTGAAATAGTCCCCGGTTACCGGTTGAAAGATACTGATGGCAGTTACCGGTTGAGAGATATCGATGGTGTTATGTGGTATGTGGTATGATGAGGGAACTCACTAAGCATCGTGCTTACGGTTTACAGTTTTGGTTTCAGGTACTCGTTTTCAAAGGAAAGGAGCCAGCTTGATCGTAGCGCATCACACTATGTTTTCTGCACATGAAATCGTTGAGATTACACTCTGATATGGTTTTATGATAAAATGCTTTGATTATTGACCCTTTGGTTTTGAAATGGGATATGAATATGAATATGTTATTACTGATGGTTTTATATTATAACTTAATCAAAACGAAAATTTTGGCCTTGCATTTTGGGATGTTACAAGTTGGTATCAGAGCCTTGGTTTGAGGGATTCGGGCACACTCTCGGGTGTGTCTGAACTCAAACTAAGGACCTGGTATGAAAATGGTCAAAAGAAAATCATTTTAATAAAAAGTGTTTGAAAAGAATTTGGAAAGATAAAAGAACTTTGAAAAGAACAAGGTGTGTGATGCGTGCAATTAGCCGAGCTCAAGTAGGTTTCCCCAAGATACCCATACATGTTGTGTTATGATATGATATGACTATGAGAACTGCATGCGAGAATAGGGCCAAGGATCTAGGAAGATACCTGATGTGCCTGCTGTATGTGCTTGCTGAAATAAATGATAGTACTGATCAGTCAGTGATAGGATATCCTGTTTAGGTTATGCCTGATTGTACGAGCCATTGGAGTTACATGCTAGTATAGAATCTTGATAGGAGGATAATCTGATTTGATTGGAATGTGTTGGTTAGATTTCCCATTGTCTGAATGTTGCTTGCTTTGTGCTTCGAGGGACTCTTGGTAATGTGAGCTAGCTACTAAGTGAATATGCTAAATCGCGAGTGGCTATATTCATGAGGTAGCTAGTTGACATTACTGAGAATGTTTCAGCAGCTGAGGACTGGGTGGGTACGGAACCTAGGAAAGCCTGGGATATGTTTCAGTAAGTTAGTAGTGAGGCTCAATGAGAGTTGGGTGTACCAGTTTGAGGAGGTGACTTAGAGGATTCAAGAGGATTGCTGAGGAAAGTATGGATAGGTGTGGAAGGTAGTATTAGGCCCATACTACTGAAAGCACAGGATCCATTCTCAAATCAGTGAGAGTCTTGGAGAATATGAGAAGCTTCGGGGAGAAGTTTGTGACCCAATTTAGGGACAGAGGATGCTCTAGTTGTTGCAGCTTAGCCATTGGCAAGTGAGTTAGTGAGCGTGGCAGGGTGTCAGACCCTGAAGGATATGATTTCCAGGAAGTTGCAATTGCGAGATTGATTTGGAACACCCTGGAAAGAGAGGGTTGTGCTAGGTGCGTATAGCAGAGGGTCTCGAGAAGAGACCCATGACTTCTGATCATCGGGTGAAAGGCCAGCAGGGCCGTAGTCAGTGCAACACGTACAGGAAAGTACACAAGGGAGTTTGTCACTCCAAGGGTTTAGGCTGCTACGGGTGTGGCAGGGTTGATCATGACAGTTGAGGGTGATCAATATTCCTCTATATGTTGTGGGTATGCTATATTCTACTGCTAATAAATGGATGATGGGAACACGTATCTCTTTGGGATTGTGAACGAGTTTGGGTAAGTCAAATCTCGGGTTGGTTTTCTGCTAGTGTTTGGGTTATCAAGGATCATATACGCCATCAAGCATGCCGAAAGGTCCTTGATGAACCCACAGAGGGATGTACCTTGCGAAGTGAGTTCCGCGTGTACCGTTATCATTCCGGATGTTTGTCGAGATCTATGCAGGAGTATTGTTTGGAAGATCCCTGGTTAGGGTTAGAGCGATAGTTCTCTAGTGGAGTTAGTGTTCAGTGGTACTATGAGATTGGAAGTGGGAACGAGGACTCGTCAGCCAGAGTGAAGATTAAGGCCTCTAGTGTCAACACGGGAGGTGGATTGAGGTGTCAAATTGGACTAGATTTCAAGAGTACTCATCAAGATTTCCGAGTACGGGTGATCTTAAGGTTTAATCGGTGGTTAATCGCTAGCATTGGTAAGCATAGGTTGTCATCAATGGGATACTAGAAAGCAAGAAGGATTGGGAATCCTTCAATTCTTGCATGTCGTGAAGACATAGTTGAATCTAAGTAGGGAGATACTTTTTATAAAGTTCTCCAAATGTGAGTTCTGTTTGTGCGGGGTGCAATCTCTTGGGCACCTTGTCAACCAGAAGGGTATACTAGTCTATCCGACCAAGATAAAGGTCGTGATGCAGTGGGAGATTCCGATGTCTCCATTTGAGATTTGGAGTTTCCTGGGTCTAGCAGGTTATTACCGAAGATTTATGTGGGATTTCTCCGAGATTGCGGTTCCTTTGACCCGACTGACCAAGAAGTCGGTGGCCTTTTGCTGGGGGGCCTGAGCAGCCGGCAGCCATCGAGACTCTTAGATAGTGGTTGTGCGAGGCACCGATTCTCACTTGCCAGAGGGTGTAGATGATTTCGTGGGTTACTATGACGCTTTGATCACGGGCATCGGTACAATACTGATATAGTGGGGTCACGTGATAGCAAGTTGCGGGAACTAGGTTAGAGTTCCGGTTAGGACTCAAGTTCAGTTGTGTGTTAGGTCGAGTGTGTGTTCGACCCGGTATGGAAAGTGTTGTAAGACTATGGGGGTAACCGTAGTATTCACTAGCAGTCAGTTAGTATGGAAAGTGTTCTAAGACTACGGGGGTAGCCGTAGCATTCACTAGCAGTCAGTTAGTACAGAAAGTGTTGTAAGACTACGGGGGTAGCCATGGCATTCACTAGGAATCTGTTAGTATGGAAAGTGTTGTGAGACTACGGGGGTAGCCGTAGCATTCACTAGCAGTCAGTTAGTATGGAAAGTATTGTAAGACTACGGGGGTAGCCGTAGCATTCACTAGCAGTTACTAGCATAGAAGTGTTGTAAGTCTGCAGGCGTAGCTGTAGCATCCACAAGGTTAGCAGATAGTGCTAGAGTGACGTAAGACTGTGGGTGTAGTCGCAGCATTCACTAGGTTGGTATATAGCATGAGCGCGTTGTTAGGACGTGGGAAGAATAGGAGTATCCGCCGGTTCGGGTGTAACGGTAAGGATATGGAAATTCACGGATTGGATTATGGATTTCCCCAGATGGATTAGATCTGGTTAAGTCAGTGATAGGACTGTAGGAGCGCCACTACAGTTATGGGATCAGGGAAGCAACGAACCGTATAAGATTGCTTGTGATATAAGGCTACCATCGGCTAGGTGGCAATCACTTTTAGCCTTGGAGTTGGTGACGTGAGGATTCGACGAATGGACCCGATCGGTTAGGTCAGGAGGTTGTTAGAACCACAGTGGCATGATAACTAGTTGCAACGAGTTCCAGAGAAGGATTTCATTCAGAAGTCGTCTGAGGCGACTAAGTGGGAGTCCTTTGGATCCGAAGCCAAGCCGGAACCCGGTATTCAGATGATTGGGGAATGAATTGAGACCAGGAGGCCTCGGTAGATTCTGGAAAGCAGCCATGTGGTAGCATACTGCTTCAAGCAGTTCAGTGTTCGGGCAGTTTCAGTGTTTGGGCAGTATTAGTATTTGTGTTTGGGGTTGCAAGTTCGGACGAAATAACAGATTGTTCAGGTTATGCCAAGTCACTTGCAGCAGAATTAGTTGAGCTTTGGCCGAGTCTAAGTGTTATGCAAGGATAATTGGGTCTGCGACCCTGTTTTATAGCGGGAACTGCGAGCGATCAGAAGTTCAGTAGTCAGTTGTGAGATAAACAGATTGGATTCAACGATAATGATTCAATATGTGTGGTCTTCCAGGGATTCAGACCATATCGAGACAGCAAATTCAGATTGACTAAATGTTACCTTGTTGCGAGAAATTCGTTCATCTATGGATTGTAGGGCCTTACGAGGATTGGTGATGGCTACCCTGGGAAGTCTAGGGTGTGCCCTAGATGATGACAATGTTACTAGAAGTGGTTTAGCATATACGAAATAGTAAGGAGTGATTTCGAGGAAGAAATCTAACTTAAGTGAGGGAGAGTTGTAACACCCGTTTTATTTATTAGTTAAATAAATAAATTAATAAACGAATGGTATCCTAAAATAAATAATTATATATGCATGGTGTTGGGTTCGAGGAGTTAAGTGCCACATTTTTAGAAGTCGGGGGTTAAAAGTGTGAGTTTGGGTCTCATTTTATAAATATTTATGAAGGTAGGGACTATTGGGTAATTATTGGGACTTAATATGAAGAGATGTTGGGAGCTAAGGGCTAAATGGTAAATTTTGGATTCAATTTGTAAAGAGTTTTGAAGGCAGGGGTTAAAAGAGTAAAATTTGGATTTGGATTGTAAAGATTAGAGATGGGAGGGGCTGGAAGCGTCAATCGTCACGAAGTTGTATGGGACACGGGTATTAAACTCGTTACCTCCTCCATGCCAAACCCTTAAGCTAGTTGCTATGTTTCAGCCGCCGTGTGAAACCTCCAGCCGCCACTCCCACTTACTCGACCTCCGCCGCCGCACCAGCACCTCCGTTGAGGTCGTCAACCACCTGATACCGCCACAGCGCTACCGCCAGATGTCTTGGGCCGCCGAGAACAAACCTTTAAGCTGTGAACGGAGTCTGCTGCCACTGCTTCTCTATCATCTCCTTCCTCTACCACTGTCGTCTTCTACAGACAAACGACATCTGTCACCGATGCTACTCCGATCGTTCTTCGCCACCTCCTGCCCAGTAGACACCGACGGAGTCGCTGAAGCTGGTTCCTCCGTCACCGAACTTTTGCTCCATGTCTGAGGTGTTGCTGCGTGGTGGGTTCTCATTCATCGTGCGTGTGTGTGTGAATGGTTGTTGCAATCATGTTTGTATGTGTGTTTGTTGGCTGGTCGGATGTTGAAGAGAGCCGCCATGGCAGCTAACCATGGTGGCTATCGCCATTTGTTTTTTGGCACCTTTGACCACCGTGTGTGGGGTGGCTATAGGTATAAATTGATGTGTGCATGTTCATTTCAGTGGAGATGTGTTTGGTGTTTTGTTAGCCGAAATTCACGGGAAAAGCCTAGGACCACTACTGCCACCACCGTGTTTGTGTGTGTTAGTAGGTGTGTGTGTTTATTCGAGTTTTAGCATTGTAAAGTGTAATTACAAACCGGAATAATGAAAAGAAACCTGAAAACCACCACCGTGAGGTGGTGGCTGCCGCCTCCTACCGCCATCGGCCACCGTGTTGGGTGGCGGTGTGCTTGCCTTGTGAGTTTGATTCGTTTGGGGTGGTTGAAACCCTAATGGGCCTTGCAAACACTAATGGGCTCAATATAGCTTAATGGGCATAAATAAAACCCTAGTGTGCTTAATAATATGTTGGTGGGCTTAAGAGGACCAATAAAGCCCTAATCGACATAAAAGCCCAACAAGTTGATAAATGAGCTAGCAATTGGGTTGGAAACCCTAATTAGGGTTTGGAAAACCCTAATGCCTATAAACCCTAATTTGGGGAATTAACCGGGGCACATAAGAATTATTTAATAACTGGAGATATTAAATAATAATCATTGGCAAGAAATTAATCTATGTTGTATTGGACATAATGGACTAAGTCCTTAATGGTTTAAGTGAGAAACCTTAACCCTAATCATCATTTTCTATGAAACCCTCATTTCACTTGGTTTTATTGTTGGGCCTTTCTATTGGGCCTTGATGATTGGGTTATTAATGGACCATCCGATCAAGCAAATGGACTAGAATAATTAATGGGCTTTGTGGTAAGGCGTATATGAGGAGTTGGGCCCAATTTGGAAATTTGGGCCGTAGATGGGCCATAGTTTGGGCCTTCATGATTATGAGGTATCGGGCCATTAGAATACCAAATGTTGGACTGGACTTTTTTGGTTAGGCCTTTTAATAAGACCGTGTATAGGCCTGGGCCCAATTTGGAAAATTGGGACATGTGTTGGGTTTTGGTTCTTAATGGACTTTGGGCCTATGGATTGGGCCTTGGGCTTGAATAAGCCAAGCTTGGGGTAATGTAGTAATTACCCAAAGCAAGTACTAATGGTTATGTAGTGGAACCCATTTATTAATTGGGTGATGTTCTGATATTGACAGATCGAGAACCTGTCCTCCAAAAGCTGGGGTTGAGTATGCGGTACTTTAGTAGTGTGAGGTTGAGTCTACGAGACTTCAGTAGTGTGGGGTTAAGTCTACGGGACATCAGCAATGCGAGGTGAGTTACCTTCCAGTAGGGGTAGGTCTAAGGCCACAATGTCGGCCCACCAATAGGGGTAGTTGGTAGATAATTGTCTTAGTAATAATTATCTTTGTATGCTTATGTGATATGCTTATGATATATGCTTATGTGATATGCTTATGTGATATGCTACGTGTGTCAGTGGTAGTAGCAAGGAATAGTTCTTACCTGACTCAGTAGTTAGGATTGAAGGGTAGGTCAGTACCCCAGATATGGCTGGCTGTATGATTATATCATGTTATTATATGATAGTGGTAGGGGTGAAATAGTCCCCGGTTACCGGTTGAAAGATACCGATGGCGGATACCGGTTGAAAGATACTGTTGGCAGATACCGGTTGAAAGATACTGATGGCAGTTACCGGTTGAAAGATACCAAGGGGTATACAGAACCCATGAAATTCTTATCTGTCTGTTTATGATATGTTAGTATGTGATCAGCATGTTTATGATGTTAGTACATTATCAGTATGTTTATGACATATTATTATGTGATAGTGGTAGGGGTGAAATAGTCCCCGGTTATCGGTTGAAAGATACTGATGGCAGTTACCGGTTGAGAGGTACCGATGGTGTTATGTGGTATATGGTATGATGGGGGAACTGACTAAGCTTCGTGCTTACGGTTTACATTTTTGGTTTCAGGTACTCATTTTCAAAGGAAAGGAGCCGGCTTGATCGCACCGCATCACACTATGTTTTCCGCACATGAGATCTTTGAGATTACACTCTGATATGGTTTTATGATAAAATGCTTTGATTATTGACCCTTTGGTTTTGACATGAGATATGAATATGAATATTTTATTACTGATGGTTTTATATTTTAACTTAATCAAAACAAAATGTTTGGCCTTGAATTTTGGGATGTTACAATCCTGGTCGTTATCATGGAGGAGATGATTTCATACCTCTCTTGACGCACGCTCTGATGGTACGTATCCATCAGGTCCAGGTGCATCTCATAGAGGTAGAAATCTTCATAGGATTTCTGGAGTTCAGGAGTCATGGTAGCAAACATGATGCAGGACACTTTGGTAGCATCCCTCTCATGTGCAGTGTACTTTGCAACCTGCTCAGGAGTAGTAGTGGACTCATTGATAACCTTAAGCTCCTTATCAAGGACATATGCCTTGTTCTCATAGCGGGTAATCATCCTGGTGTTTCTAATCCATTCATTGAAGTTAGACCCATCAAAGGTGAATTTACCACAAAAGTTGATGAGGGAAAATGAGCCTGTAGGGTTTGAGCCAGTAGTAGTGTTGGAAGACGTCTGAAAGAAAGAATGACAAGTTTAATTAGATGAAGAATCCTTAATAACTTGGAAGAGGGATGCCGTAATCCAAACTATGAAATATTTGAAGGTAGGTAAATGACGATTTACCAATTCCACCATTATATACGAAATAAATTTTTAAGTTTTAATTGTATTTGAAACTCCTACATCTTTTGAGATACATTGAACTTTCAATGGTATGTTTGAATCTCGATTGTGTCCTCTCAATTTTGTGACTAGGATGTCGAGGATTACAAACAAGGTGTGAATAACCATGCAAATTGACTTGGTACCCTTAATATTAACACCTAATCGATGTGCCGGTTAACCACACATGCTCCACCGATCTATGATAAAACTTAAGTCACCCTTTGCAACTTACTAGTCCTTGTTAGTGTGCCAGTTAACCACACACACTCCACTAACGACTTGGTAAGGTACAAAGTGTAATTTCATGAGTTAGCACTATTTCACATTTTCCTAAAGTAACTAAGATTGGGAATTAATAACGGTTTAGTTACTTTATGATTTCATTATACTTTTAATGATGATTAAGGTCCTATCCTACCCATTTGGCTAACGACCCTCCACCAGTCAAAGAAGCGGTGGGTGAGAGTGAACACCCATTAAGCTGCCATTTTATAGACAACAACCTTATACCACCCCCCCCCCCTTATAGACCGGCTTCGTGAATGAGGCCTACTTGCGGTAAGACTGACTTATTCTTACACATATATATAATAAGTAGAACTTTAATATTATTGAAGCATAAGGGTTGAATTTTAAACTTTTAAAATTCATAGGATCTATTTGGAATTAAATTATTAACGTGTGAGACTTTAAAAATTCCAATACTTGAGGGCAAGTATTGAAACTATTCAATACTTTTCATTTCATAACTTTTGAGTTTTAATGGTCCATAAAAAGAAGACTCTTCATTTTATGTAACCTCTTATTCTTTAATGACACTTTTAAAGAAGTGACTTTTGGTTATCCGTAACTTGAGGACAAGTTATAGATTCCATCATTAGCCATTAAGATCAAGAATTACACTACAAGCAAATTACACATAATTCCTATGATCTTCTTGTTGGATTAATCTCTAAGTGCATAACTATAATTGGTATGTACTTGACTCGACCCGGCATGGTCCATTTGGGTTGCACTTCACCGGCACAATTTATATGGATAGTATTTTGAGAATAGTATATTTATGATTTATATTAATATATTATAAGTTCTAATATATTAATATAATCATATTATTTAATTAGTATTGATCAAGAATTAATTTATAATTAATTAAGTGATCAAAATGAACTAATTAAATATGGACTCTTAGATATATATGTGTAGTGGGCCAAGTTCATTTAGGTTGGGCTAACTCTTCATGGATAGTCCATGGAGCTTTAACCCATGGATCCTAGGAAATGAAAGGTCATGGGTATTAGGGTTTAACCCTAATCCTCCACACTATATAAAGATGTCCTTGGTTGGTGAAATGGGCACTAGTGTGGGTACACTAAGAGGGCTAGCCAATTTCACTAGAGAGAACCAAGTATCCATATTCTCTAAAGTCTTCCAAGGTGTTTTGGTGATTTGTGATTCCATTTGAGGCTTCCACGCTATTGGGGCTAACCTCTTAAAGCTTGAAGACGTCAAGCTACACCAAAAGGTATGTCATCTAACTAGTCTTTGTAGTATAGTTACCTCATAGTATGCTAGATAGGATTAAAGCCTTGGAAAGTTCTTATTTGCATGTATAATAGAGAAAACATAGATCCAAGGTTTATAGGGTTGCATGTACACCATAGGAGTGTTAAAATACTCAAAACCCAACAGTGGTATCAGAGACAGGCTGTTTTCTGTTATATTGATGCAAATGTTTTATTTTCAAAGTTGAAAAAAAAGAGAAAAAAACATGACGTTTGTCAAATTTTATGATAATAACTTTTTTTTTTGTGAAAAACTAATTATTTGTAAAATTTGAATCATTTGTTATATGAGTTGAATTAGGTCAAATTTAGTAAAGGATAAAATGATATTATTATTTTATTAGTTTTAAAAGTTTGATCTAAAGAGTTTTTTGAAACCTCCATAAGTTATGGATATGAAAAGGTTTTAAAAAAAAATTTGATTCAAAATTTTTATGGAGTTACAAAACTTGGTGTTAATGTTTTAAAGAATTCCATAACTTGTTCTTAAGTTATGGAACATGAAAATTTTCATCATAAAACAAAACATTAAAATCCATAACTTATGGAATCCAAATTTTTTTTGTGTTACCTTGTTTTATGAGTTATTTTTTAGATTAATGAAAAATATGTGTTAGTAGCTTTCAATCCAAATTAATCTAAAAGTTGTTCATAAAATGTGTTTTTGTAACTTGTCATCAAGTTATATGAAAAGTCACATTTATGAATCTTAAACACTCATAAAAATTCCTTAGGTTACAAAAAAAATGAAGAGTCTTTCCTTATAAATAGTTTTTATGGCTCCATAACTTGTCCTCAAGTTATGGATGTCCAAGAGTCTCTTCATTAAAAGTTTTAAAGCTTTAATTAAAACTCATAAGTTATGAAAATCCAAGAGTTTTGAATAGTTTATAAACTTGCCCTCAAGTTTTGGAATTTGAAAAGTTTTCTTTTATGAATACTTTAATTCCAAGTTAAGCCCTTAGAATTTTAAAGAGTTAAAATTCAACCCTTATACTTTATAATATTATAAGTTAATAATATTTATATATATGTATAAAAGTAAAGTCAGTCTTACCGTTAGTAGGCCTCATTCACGAAGTCGGTCTATAAGGGGGTAAAAGGTTACCGCCTATAAAATGGCAGTTTAATGGGTGTCCACTCTCACCCACGGCTTCCTTGACTGGTGGAGGGTCGTTAGCCAAACGGGTTTGACAGGACTATAATTCTCCCTTCATTAAAAGTATTAATGATAAATACTAAGTAACTAAACTCTTAATAATACCCAATCTTCGTTACTTAGGAAAATGTGAATAAGGTGCTAATCCATGAAATTACACTTTGCACTTTGTTTAAGTCGGTTAGTGGAGCGTGTGTGGTTAACCGGCACACTAACTCATATTTAACAAGGTAGGCAAAGGGTGACTGAATGCTTATCATAGTATCGATGGAGCGTGTGTGGTTTACCGGCACATCGATTGAGGGGTAAACACTTAAGGGTACCAAGTAATTTGCATGGTTACTTCACACACTGTTTTGTGATCCTCGGCATCCCAGTCACAAAACCTGAAGGGTACACTCGAGATTGAAACATGCCATTGAAAGTTCAATGAATCTCAAAGATCTAGGAATTTGAAATCCAATTAAAACTTAATTAATTATTTCGTTTTTCATGGTGGAAATTAGTGAATCGTTATTCACCTACCTTCAAATATTCTATAGCTTGGATTACGGCATCCCTCTTCCAAGTTATAAAATAGTTTGTTGGGTCCTAGCCTTAATATTTCATATTGGGTGTTATATTAAGGACTTTAAATCAACTATCTTGAATATCTCCCAAAAGATGTCAAGTTCAAACATCTATGATCTTCCCAAATATCTTGGAACCTCACTTCCTCTACCTCCCCCAATTATTCTCCCTAACCCACAAGTTCAAGGTCACTCAAGCCCTATTGGCAAGGCAAGGTCTAGGTGTGATCACATCTTGGAGATGAAGTCACATGCTGACAAGCCGAGAGAGTTGGGTGCCAAAGTCTTGAGAAAGTTAGTGGTTCAATCACTTTCTAAGTCACATAGTGAGTTCCTTTGGGACTCCTATGAAATAGACTATGACTAGACCCTTAATGATCTTATCTATTTGCTTGGTGCTGCTAAATCAGAAATGATTTAGTGTACTAGTAATGCAAATTTGATTAGGAGATCAACTTCCCAAAACTTGATGGACAAGGACAATAGTGACACAGGAAATCCAGAAATGCATTCTCTTCCCAATGGAAACGGATTGGCCATAGTCAACTTGGTTAACCAAATGGTAAAGAGAAAGGATAAGTCTGAGATAGTCCCATGTACTATTACCTAAGGGACCATATGTTTCTATTGCCAACGGAAGGGGCTTTGGTTATGAAGCTGCCAAACTTACCTAAGGATGATAAAGTCAATAAGTTTGACTTAATTTCAGGTAAAGTCCATTGTCTAACTCTATTAAGTTCCTACTTGGAGATTCTTATTACATGATGTGGCTGGGTCACATGTTGATGTTTTAAGAATCAAAGAAAAGTAAAGAAACTTAAAGGAAGTATATGCTGATTCTGATCGCGAAGATGGATTTCAATCGTATGGTTCGGTGATCAGAATTTTGAGCATGTGCTTAAGAGTTGTGATAGATTGCTTAGGAATAGATGACAACAAGTTTTCATATACATCTACATTGTAAGGATTAGTTTTTACGCAAAGTTTTAAAATAAAAGAAAAGTTTTTAATTTTATTTATTTTAAAATATCCTTACAATGGCATTTGGGGAAAAAAGATGTTGTTTATATGATTCCATTGATAGCAGTATTGGAAATATGAATTTGATTCTTTCATTTGTGGTAGTGTCTAAATTTACCAAATAAGGAAAGATTATCATCACCCAAGTTTCAGTTGGATAGAAACTTGGAATCATATAAGTTGTATAGTATGATGAATGAGAACTTTCGATCATTGGAAAATTAAGACTAACTGCTTGTTCACATGGATGTTTGAGTCAAGAGAAGGACTAAGGGATCAAGTACACTTTCTTTTGCACTTATCAAAGTCCACCACAAAAGATGGATAAGACTATTCGTCATGATTTAATAAGGTTTAGTAAATATGATTATACTTACAAGATTAAGTATAATTCTGTAGCATTGGAAAATTTTCAATGTATGACAGAACGAATAAGAAGAATCAAATTAGGCAAAAGGATAAAAGTTTCTCAAATCTGAAAAGATGGGAGAGTACTTTAGTATCAAGTTTTAAGATCATCTTAATGATTTTGAGACCTTATCACAATTCATCCTCTAAATACATTCTGATAGTTAAGAAGAGGAGTTATGAATTGTTGAAGTGGTTAAATCAAGAAGATTATTCATACTTCATTCCAAAACAATTCATAGAGTTATACTCTAAGATTGTAACTTGAGTGACATGTCTTAAAGAAGGTTTAAAAACACTCGTCAAATGTGAGAGTAAAAGTTTTCTACTCTTGTACATTTAAAATTGGTAAGTTCTGATGTTTTGGATAAAACAAAGACCAACTAAGGCTAATTGTGTTAAGTGTCTGTCTTGATTAGAATCCACACACTATCTCTTGAATATTTGGCAAGAAAGTCTTATAGGTCAAGGAGACGGTGGGAGTCTAAAAGATCCTGAAAGGGTTTCAAGAAGTAATCAAGAACAAAAACCTGTATTTCATCACTAGCACACAACTAGAGGTTTATAACCTATCGTGTTGACATTTCTGTGCCCATTCCAGTTAAATTGGTTATACATTTGAGTTCTACATGTTCTCAATTGTTTGGATAACTACTTGGAAGCAACAACAGGCCCATGAGCTGCTAGGTGGCAAGAAGTTAAGATTGCACAAGTTCAATCCATATGAGTTAGGATTTGTCACTAACTTAGTCATGTGGTTATGGTTTTGACAAATTCACATGGATAGGAACGCTTACACCATAAAATCTAAGTGTCATAAGGTTTGTCTTCGATTCATGAAAATGATGGTAAGGAAACTCTTTCACTAAGTAGATTTTAAGTAGATAGCAATTGTGATATTTGTAGTTCTCAAAGTCGTTAGTGGAGCGTGCATGGTTAATCGGCACACTAACATTGACTTATGAGAAATGGCAAAAGGTCTAAACAATTTAGACTATGATTACGACATCCCTTTTCATAGTTCTGAAATTGTTTAGACACACATGTGAGCTATCTAAGAGATGTGTATGATATTGATAATGTCTTATCAAGGCAATCTAGTATCAGAAATCTGAACTTTGGTAAGAAAGTCAATAAAGTATTGATTTCTAGAAGCCTAATTGATTTTTGGGTACATGTCGAAGCTAGTGGGAGCATAAGTATTATGTTATTAATCATCATGTTAGTGGGAGCATGATAAAGGTTGCGAGTTAGAAATGTTAATTATAGAAAACAAAAGGTCTCAATTGGGAAAAGTTGTTTTGATATAATTAAGGGAGAGGAAATTATACTTCATCTTAAATTTAAAAGCTTAGATTGAGGTCCTAATCGTATTTAGTCAAGAATACATATATATATATATATATATATATATATATATATATATATATATATATGAATTTCATGTTGGAATGGCTCAACATAAGGAAATTCTATGTATGGGTTCATTATTTGCGTTTTAAAATTCGATTATGATTACGGCATCCCTTTTCATAATCTGAATTATGAGAACTTGGCAAATAGAAATTGAAATATTATAGCTAAAGACTGGTTTAGTCTTTATATGAGACATCATGAATTGTGTCCCATATGCTTCGGATATAGGATCGATTACATGTGCTATATTCATCCTTTGTAAAATTTTCCAAATGCCTGGGGCATTAAAAAGGGAAAAGGTCTAGAATTGGATATGAATAAAATGATTATGCAATTGTTGAGGACAATCTAAGGTTTACCAAGGATTGGTTGCTCAAGGATAGTTGGAAGTATAGTGTTGACTTTGGAAGGACCATATTGACATAGTCTGAAAAGAGGCAACTCTTGTTCGGAAGTGATAGTGAAAATGGAATATGGAAATGGTTCAAAGTTAGAAAGTATTCAATCTGTAAGATTAGGAAACTTAATGCAAGAAGGATGTTTCCAAGCAGTTGATCTCCGTTGGAATACTCTGTAATGATTGTTGCCAAGTCTGGTTGAATTTATGCGTAATCATTACAAGAGGATCAATGCATATAAGTTTAGAATCTAACAGATTTCAGTAAATGGCATGAATTTGGAATTCTTGCATTTGCAGTAAGGGTTTGGGACTATGAAAAGATGATCATTGGAGTTATGCTCAATTGATCTATTTCACAAAGTAAAGATCATAGACAAACATAGTATGCATACTTTGTGTATGGCATGACTAGTGTTTAGAAAACATAGTGTACATGCTTGGAGCATGGGACAACTATTGTTTTAAATTCAAGTATAAAGTTGATAAAACCGAAACAATGAATAATGAGTAATCAGTATGGTGATAAATAAAAGTGTTTATTTATATTCATAGGGTTTGATACCATATTTAATTCATTTATTCTTGTGTTTCATGTTGCATGTTTTGACATCCAGAATAAACTAGGTTATTCTTCTGGAATGACTAAGTTATTCAAACCATCCACAGTCGGTCATATGTTGGAAATAGATATGAATTAAGACTGTCATGGGTTGGCTTGTAGAGGTCTAAGATGTTGGACAAAGGGCTACAATAGTCATGAGTGCTCATAAGTTCTGAGTATTGGATTCAACCCGCGCTCATTGGAATCACTTCATGGATTTTATCACGAGTGATCATGAGACGATAATATCTTATATTCTTCAAACCTAGAGATTTGAGTTGTTACTATGAGTTGATTGTACATTGATTGCACGAAAACGCATTCGGTAACTCGGTGTTATAAAACATGCATTTGTGTATGATTCAATAAGTAGTAGAACAAGCCATATGAGTCGAAGTTTATCTATTCCTTTTACCTTCGGGATAAAAGCGATATCTGTGGGCCCCTCGATGATTTAATGATGATACATGTGAGTGCTTGGCCAAGCCAGGACTGATTTGATTTGTTTAATCAGTCAGTCATCATGAATCGGAAATCGGGAAACAACAAATGGACAGAGAGAATGATTATAATCCATGTCTCAGTCCATATGATAGCTAGAATGGAGGAATATATGATCCCTTATCTAATGGACAAGTTCGTTGACAAGATCAGAGTTCGACAGCGGCTGTAAGAGCTATGATTGCCAATTAGGTTTTGAAGTCATACTCAATAATAGTTTTAGACTTATCTAAGTGGGAGACTGTTGGATTAATGTCTAAGTCCATAACTATATTTGGTATGTACTTGACCCGACCCGGCATGGTCCATTTGGGTTGCACTTCACCGACACAATTTATATGGATAGTATTTTGAGAATAGTATATTTATGATTTATATTAATATATTATAAGTTCTAATATATTAATATAATCATCTTATTTAATTATTATTCATCAAGAATTAATTTATAATTAATTAAGTGATCAAATTGAACTAATTAAATATGGACTCTTAGATATATATGTGTAGTGAGCCAAGTTCATTTAGGTTGGGCTAACTCTTCATGGATAGTCCATGGAGCTTTAACCCATGGATCCTAGGAAATGAAAGGTCATGGGTATTAGGGTTTAACCCTAATCCTCCACACTATGTAAAGATGTCCTTGGTTGGTGAAATGGGCACTAGTGTGGGTACACTAAGAGGGCTAGCCAATTTCACTAGAGAGAACCAAGTATCCATATTCTCTAAAGTCTTCCAAGGTGTTTTGCTGATTTGTGATTCCATTTGAGGCTTCCACACTATTGGGGCTAAGCTCTTAAAGCTTGAAGACATCAAGCTACACCAAAAGGTATGTCATCTAACTAGTCTTTGTAGTATAGTTACCTCATAGTATGCTTGTTAGGATTAAAGCCTTGGAAAGTTCTTATTTGCATGTATAATAGAGAAAATATAGATCCAAGGTTTATAGGGTTGCATGTACACCATAGGAGTGTTAGAATACTCAAAACCCAACACTTTAAAACTTATAAGAACATGAACATTCATATCAAAATTTCAAGAATCATATTAACACATATAAAACATGGAATTTTGATATTAGACATTGTAAATGGATTAGCATAAACATTACACCATCTAAAATAAGTTTTAAAACACCAAAATAGTATAGGGTAATGTTTCTAGTCCATTTCTTGCAGCAAAAGTCGAAAAACTGCATTCTGGGCCTCTTAGTTGTCGAGTGTAAGAACCTACTCGACGAGTAGGATGAGTTTACACATGGAATCGTTGAGTCCCCTCATGGACTCGGCGAGTTCATGCTGCAGAGTGCAGATTTTTGAGCTTATTCAACAAGATTGCATCAAGTATCAAGAAAACAAGCCTAGACTCTGATACCACTGATGGGTTTTGAGCATACTAACACTCCTATGGTGTACATTTAACCCTAGAAACCTTGGATCTATGTTTTCTCTAAAATACATGCAAATTTGATTTCCAAGGTTCACAACTTAACTAGCATGTTATGGGGTACTTGTAATACAAAAATTTAAGTAGAATAACATACCTTTCTTTTGTAGTTGATTGCTTAGAGTTTATGAGCCTAGCAGCAATAGTGTGGATGCCTCAAGTGGTGTAACAAATCACCAAAATAAATTGGAAGCTCTTGAGAGAATAAGAACACTTATAGAAATCGGCTCACTCTTATGCTTACACACACTAGTGCCACTTCTAGAACCAAGGACTCCTTTATATAGTATGGAGGATTAGGGTTAAACCCTAATACCCATGACTCTTCATTTACCTAGGATCCATGGGTTAAAAGCTTCATCGACTATCGATGGACTCCATATACTCTTACCCCATCCTAAATAAATCTTATCCCAATCCATATATATAAATAAGAGTCCATATTTAATTAGCTCCATTTTGATCACTAAATTAATTCTAAATTAATTCTTGATTAATAGTAATTAAATAATTATGATATCATATTAATGTATTATAACCAATAATATATTAATATATCATAAACATCTTATTCTCAAAAGTATATCCAAACAAGTTGTTAGGTGAACTGCAACCCTAATGGACCATGCCGGGTCGGGTCAAGTTGATACCAAATATAGTTACAGACTTAGATACCTTGTCCAACACGATCATCCCGAGCCCTTCCTTTTGCTAGTGGAAATACCTGAAACCAAAACAAAACCCGTAAGCACAAAACTTAGTGAGCTCCCCCAAGCTACTACATACCACACATATATAACACGCAACTAAGAGATATGATCCCCACCCATACTCATAGAGGTACGGGCCCCACCCACACTACTAATTAGGAGATAAGTACCTTGCCCACACTCCACTAACTTTAAGATATGGGCCCCACCCATACTCAGCTACTTTGAGATACGGGCCCTGCCCACACTCGGCTACTATGATATACGGGCCCCGCCCACATCGGTTACTATGGGATACGAGCCCCACCCATACTCATTTACTAAACAAACATACAAGTATCACACAGACAACAAGTTTAACCAAAACTATCAATCCGGAATATATCCTTAATCAAGCTAAACTGTGAGATACGGGCCCCGCCCTTACTTAGCTACTAACATATTAATTTACAGGCCGACCTTGGTGCCCTAGACCTGTTCCTACTGAATGGAAACTCACCTCATATGACTGACTGCTAAAAACCCGAGTGAGAAATCCATGTCTGCTGCTCCGACGACTCTCTGGCTATCAATTCCATAACAACACTTAATCAAAACCTGATAATCCTTCTTAGGGTAAAATGACCATTTTACCTTTGGTTAAAGTCAACGTCCTGGTCAAAGTCAACCTTCCAGGTTGAACTAACTCGTCGAGTCAGCCTATTGAGTCGCGAAGTTCTAGAACTCAGAAACCCTAAAATTCGCGACTCGACCAGCCGAGTCACCCTATGACTCGTCTAGTTGCCAAGCTAACCATCATCACAACTGGAGGAACTGATTCTTCGAGTCATCCTCAGACTCGCCGAGTCCTAGCATAATCAGAAAAGGGACATATCGACTCTAACTCGTCGAGTCCCTCCTTAGACTTGTCGAGTTCTTCAACTTCCGAGTCCTAGTTATTTCCAAGTCACTGAGTCACCACCTCAACTCAATGGTTCCACTCACAACCAGAAATGGAGTTAGGGTTCATGGTCCAACTCGCTGAGTCCTTGAACAACTCACCGAGTCCTCCTCGTGAAATATCCATTTAGTCGATTATAATCCATTCCAATGCTTCTGACTTATAGATTTCGACTCCTTAGACTAGCATTACATGTAAATGTAACATCCGAATTTCCAGGTATCATAATCTAAGTATTTATTTTTGAGTTAAGAAGGGGGACTCGACGAGTTGACGCCTAAACTCGTTGAGTAGGGTCGTGACTGATGACTCAGATTAATAAATGGACTCGACGAGTTAGCGCTCTGGACAGAAACCCTAAATGTTTGGGCCTGAGACCTATTTAAAGGTCCTTCTGGCCTTCATTTGCGGCAACACATACCCTTTAGAGACCTTATTGAACCAGAGAGCACAGAGAGAGAAGAAGGGAGCTAATTTCACCATTTTAGTGCATTCTTGCAGGAAGGAAAGGAGATTCAAGCTATGCTGATTGAAGGGGGCTCAGATCTACTATCATTTCAGCAAGGGTTGTTGTTTGAGGTATGGTTTCAGGCCTATTCACATATGTATAGTAGACTTCATGAATCTAGGGTTTCCTTAACCCTTTTTAGTTGAGTTATGGAGTATGTGGAGTCCCTTTGAGGCATAGACATTAAATATGGACTTTGAGAGGTCCAGAGAGTCCCAACTACCTAGCTTTATGTAGTCACATAAGAGTATTGAGCCTAAGACACCATTATAAGGGTTATTTTATCAAATAGAGCGAGATGTGATGTGCATGGATATATAGATTGAACCTTTACGTGACTTTTGGGTACTCGAAGGCCAGATGTATAAGTTAGAGAAACGGATCTGATCTCAGAAGGTCAAATGAGTGTTGCCATGGAGGAAACTCACCGAGTCCATGAGAGGACTCGACGAGTCGGATCAGGTTGCCCCGTAATTCGTGATCAGTGGTAACCCGTCTAGTGACAGGTTATCTCGACGAGTCAAGTGGGGCCTTGGGAGGATTCAGAGGACACACATGGACTTGCTGAGTCACCCGAGTGCACTCGACTAGTCTGGTCAAAGTTGGACCTTTGACTTGAGTTGACTTCCGTGGACCTTAGGGTTTTGGTGAAATTGATTCAATAGAGGCCATGGAGGGGTAGAATGGTCTTCTACCCATTCTTTAGAGATGAGAACATAAAGAGAGTATTGATTAGAGATATTATCATTTTGATAGGAGGAGGTTAGATCGGGGATATTGAGAACGAGAGTATACTAGACATCATACGAGGTGAGTCTTCTCACTATACATTACATAGAATGATATCTATGTGCAGACCGGAGGGTCTTATGTGTATGTGTATGTTGATATTTATGTGCATTGAGTTATATGTATGCTATGTGTTATTTAAACCGGACCAGAGGGTCCAACGACCCATGAGGCCAGAGGGTCCTCGATCAGACCAGACCGGAGGGTCCAACGAGCTAGACCGGACCAGAAGGTCCAACGAGTTACGGGACTGGAGGGTCCTACTAAGACACATTGACCGGAGGGTCTTACCGTATAGCCTCGAGTGGCTTATGTGCTGTATGTTGTGCATTTATGCTTACCGTGTTATATGATATGTGTTTCAGGTACTAGCGAGGATCACGGGAAGGTGCCAGTATGATTTATACACACTGACAGAGAATTTTGTATTTGAGATTCTGGGATTTTGTATTTGTACACACTTGAGTTTTGAGATGATTTATATGAGATATGTTATGTTTGAAAAATGAAAAATTGTTTTAAATTTTCACATCGTTACAAGTTGGTATCAAAGCCTTGGTTTGAGGGATTCGGATGCACCTTCGAGCGTATCTGAACTCAAACTGAGGATTTGAGAAAAATCTTTTATAAACAAAACAATTTTTCTAAAAAGAGTAAAAGATTTTAAGAAAAGCAAAAAGGAGCAGTGTGTACGGTTAGCCAGTGCCCAAACGGTGATTTACCAAAATATCCTTACATTATGTGTTATGAGATATTATGTGATGTGCAATGCATGCTAGAGTAGGCTAGGTAAATAATATCTTAGGACTAGGGTGGCCTGATATGTGATGCCTTAGCCTAGGAGTTTATGCTACTGTGAGTTGCTTTGAGTGCATGTAGGTAGCAGAGAGTAGCTTGTGAGAATTCTGCTTGAGAGTAGGTTGAATTCAGGGGGTATAGAGTACTTGCGAATTGGGATCCTAGGAGGAGGACATGGTGGGGATACGGTGTAACAACCCGAAATTTCATGTCACTTCTTGTACCACAACTTGTAATTCAAATCCGATCAACCCGACGTCATTTTCAATTTCATTTCTAATTTCTCCATTTCATTAAGTCATTAGTTTATATTGACCTAAAATGACTTAATGGGTGTTTTAATACATTTAGAAATCATTTTAACACCCAGCTTTAGTGATCGGAATATTTCTAGAAACTACCATATCGGGTTACGGTAACTCAATCGGGTACGACCAAAAACCTCAATTAACGTCGGTATCGGGTAGAATTCTATCGCGTCCAATTCCTGAACATTATATAAACAAGTTTAAGACTCCATTTGAAGCCTTTGGCCAAATTATCACTAAACATTTCCCACCTCTCTCCTAATCCAAGTTTAAGGGATCAAAACTCAAATTTAGGGCTTCTAATCTCAAAGGTACCTTCCTAGCCTTAACCTATAGCATATTTGTCATCCAATTTCGAGTTTAAGACATAAATTAGGCCTAACATTCATGAGTTTACGGCCATAGAACATTCATGGGCCGTAAACTCATATTTCAAGGGTTTTTAAGCCCTAAAACCCTTCCTTTGCAAAGTTGGACACTAGATATGACTTAAGGGCTTAAAGGGAAGAAATTATAACATGTAGAACATGGATTTAGAGGGACAAAAGTGAGTTTACGGCCAAGGAGCATTCTTGGGCCGTAAACTCATATACAAGGGGTATTTAAGCCATTTAACCCTTCCAAAACCTAGTTGAGACTTAGACATGAACCTTGGACTTGCTAATCTAGACTTGGAACACTTTAAACTTGATTTTTGTGTAACAAAGAAGAGTTTCCGGCCAAGACACTCTCTTGGGCCGTAAACTCCTCTAAAAGAGTGATTTAAGGCCTTTAAACATGTTCAAATGCTTCCAAACTCAATATATGACTTTGTGGTAAAATCTAGATGCATCTAAAAATGGTTTAAAGGATTAAAACACAACAAAAGTATGATTTATGGGAGTTTACGGCCTAAGAACATATTCTTGGCCGTAAACTCATAAAACAATGTTTATGAGGCATTAAACACACTCAAATGTCTTGTGTAAATTTCTAGAATCACATGTGAATGTTTTAAGCACCAAAAACTACTTTGTTCAATTGTAAAGGAGAGTTTACGGCCTTAGAACATACCTCTAGGCCGTAAACTCCAATAAATGTCTTAATTGATGTTCTAAATTCATAACAATGCTTAGAAAATTAGTTTGAATCACATGTGATTGCCCTAAATAGCTTAAATCAATTTTTCTTAGCCTTAGTGAGTTTACGGCCGTAAACTCTATGAGTGTGGCCGTAAACTCATGCTTTAAATGTGTTAAATCCATTCCAAGTGTTCCAAGGTGTCTAGATAATCATTCCTAGCAATCCCTAAGTTCATTTGAGTCCTTAAAACACCAAAACCTCACCCACATGAGTTTACGGCCGTAAACTCATGTATGTGGGTGTTCCATTGTTGTAAACTCTTTAAAATGTTTATTTATGGGGAGAAAACTCATGTCCCAAGTCCCTAGTGTCATTTCAAGTTCTTAAGCGCTACCCGGGTCACTCCAAACGCTCATTTTAAGGTATTTAACCTCATTGGAGTGTAATGTTCCATATGATTAGTGAATGTATCCCTAATTGTATATATATGGACATTATTTCATTTTACATAGGGTCATCGCGAGTAATCAAACCCCGAACCAACATCTAGCATTCAAATCCGACACGTTTTTCGAGTCCGGTGAGTTCATACCCCTACCCTTTTTCACTGTTTTTACTGTTTTTAGGGGGGGAACACAAGCAAAGTACAAGGGAATTCTTGTACTCAAAACATGTTTTCAGATGTGTGTTTATTAATTCATATGCTTTTGTTACTGATTACTACAACTGATAACCATTTGAACATGCATATCACGTAACATATATTTGTGAATTAGGTCTTTAAACTGTTATGTTTTACATATATTTCACAAATGATTTTCCACAATTTATCAGTTAAAAGCATTACATACAACATTTGAATATAATACCTGTACACTGTTTTGTCCTCGGTAACACTCCACATAAATAGGCGAGTGGAGGACTATTCTATTATTACTAGTAAATTTGTTAATCCTGTATAATTGGAGACACGTCCTTGGAGAACACTCCACCAAGGTACACGAGTGGAGGACTACACCCATAACCAGAATCTCTGGTATTTAGAGAGCGTGACTTGAGTGTATAGATCTATACTGGGCTGACTACCCCACACCTGGCTGCTAGCTACAGCCGAACCGAAATGGTTCAAGGGTGACGAGAGTCATAAGTATGTGGACGACTTATTGCTACATGTGGACTACTTATTGCCACAGGTTTTAGTCTATTGTATGGTTATGGAACTCGCAATTAGGATAACAGAGATTTACATATAGTAATAATGAATCACTTTATACATCTTTTACATCCTTCCCATCTTTCGTAACACTGTAACCGACATTCAGGAAAGTACGGGACTTTCCTGGGGAAAACATAGAAACCAATCACTATTACATCTTTTACATCTTTTCATCGTTTACATTTGAAACCATCATGCAGAAAAGCATGGGGCTTTTCTGGGTAACACTTACCTAACTAGAAAGAGTAACAAACTGGATAACATTACATCTTTTACAATTTGTAATACGCAATAAGGAAAGTATGGGACTTTCCTGGTAAAACATGACAAGCAAACAGATCAGTTTAATCAGTCAGATAACCAACTATACATTTTCACATGAATAAACATATTTTCAATGTACAAACTTATCATACCTTTCATTTGTGAATTAATAACTAACTATTTAGAAAATATGGGATTTTCTTGGTACATTCGACATTTTCAGAAACAGAAAGGAAACGTAAACATTTTTACAAAACAAATCTACTTATGAACTCACCAGCTTTATGCTGATTTTCAAACCGCTTGTGTTCTCAGGTCATCTTTAGAACAGGTACCCGGAGATTTCTTTTGATTAGAATATGGAGTACATGAAGATCCGTTTCTTTTGTCTATATATACTATGTATCACAACTGTACAAACTTTACTTTTGAAATAACTGTAAAACTTTAATATGTAATGTAATGGTTGTTCTACTTTACTTACTATGTGCATTGGATTTGATACTCAACGTGGAGTCAACCCCGGAAATGTTTCCGCCTTCGGTTTTCGGGGTGTGACAGATTGGTATCAGAGCCCTTGTTTATAGTGAATGAAGTATACCAAACCTTACATGGTGTAAAACTATTAACACTAAAGGGGCCTAAGTGCTCTGAATTAAAAGTATCTTCAAACTACAAAGATTTTCAAAAAGTATACAAGTATACCGAATCGTCGCTATCCGTAACTACAAGTAGAACCAAACATAAATAATTGGGTGTTGTGTATTATGGTTAAACCTGGGCAGTTATGTAGTCGTGTCTAGGGTCAATATAGCCTGGCCAACTATATTCATTCGAGACACGGCCAACATGTGCTTGGGAGTGACTGTAATATGCGGCATGCCTAAAACTTACCCAATATCCCAAACAACAAATCGTCGCTGCAGCAAACCATGAAATACTATGGGAGTATTTCTTGAGTCGTTACTCTGTAGAAATTCTTGTATACGCGTTAATCCTTGAATATTACTCTTGTGATAAAATATTCTATATATATATAACTCCTTTCTGCTTATTCGCTTAGTATGATGCTATAATTGCCTTGATGAGATATCTCCTGTCCCATATCTCTTGATTCAATTCAGAGGACTTATGATCCTCTCTTTCCTGATCTTTTTAGATCAAGATGCCTCCAAGAAAAAGACCCAGCTCAAAGAACAACGAAAATCCCTCTTCGCCGCCACCCCCTCCCCAGTTTGACCTAGCATCACTCCAAACGATGATGACAGCTGCAATGGTAGCAGCTATGTCGCAGATGAACTCTAATAATTCAGGAGGTGGTTCTCAATCTCAAAACCCTGAGGGTAGTCAGGGACACCAAAGAGGAAATTCTTATAAGGATTTCATGAACGCGAAACCAACATCCTTTAATGGCACTGGAGGTGTCATTTCCTTATCCCGATGGTTCGAGAAAATCGAATCCATCTTCGAAATCTGTGTTTGTGCAGAGTCTGATAAAGTTAAATTTGCGGCTTGTACCTTCGAGGATAAAGCCTTGACTTGGTGGAATGGCCGAGTCAAATCTCTGAGCTTACCTGTAGCTAATGCCATGGGCTGGGAGGCCATGAAAGAACTTCTCATTGCTGAGTACTGCCCCCGTGGCGAAATGCAAAAATTAGAACACGAGCTGTGGAACTTAAAGATGAAAGGTTCTGACGTTGCTGCGTATACTTCCCGATTCGATGACCTCGCACTTCTCTGCCCGGGATTAGTCACTCCTGAAAACAAAAAGATCGACAGGTTCATTTGGGGGTTATCTCAACCGACAAAGAGTCATGTTTTGGCTGCTCGTCCGAATACTTATGATAGTGCCAAGACTTTGGCTCAAATTCTGATTGATCACAGCGACGACGTTAAGGAAATCACTACCACTTCTGAACCGACTCAAAGGAGTGGTGAAAAGAGGAAATTCTGGAAAAAGAAGAAGGGTCAATCTTCTCAAGGATCTTCCAAGAAACATCAGACGGTGGCAGTCCATGCTGCTACTGTTACTCCTGTCACTACAGTTTCTGTTATGGGATCCACAGCTTCAACTCCTACCAGTAAATATGCTGGTAACCTTCCCCTGTGTGACAAGTGTAAATACCATCATCATCCTGGTCCTTGCCGAGAATTGTCTTGCACCAGCTGTGGTAAGAAAGGGCACACGGTTCGATTCTGCAGAACTCCTACCCAATCAGCCAACCAATCATCGGGAGCAGGTGTTAGTCAAGCCTGCTACAACTGTGGAGAAGTTGGGCATTATAAAAGGAACTGCCCCAAGAAGAACACTGCTAGCAACACAGGAAGGGTCCTTGTTATGGGACGAGAAGAAGCAGTTGCTGATCCCAATGTTGTCTCGGGTACGTTTCTTCTCGACAACTCGTATGCTAATATTCTTTTCGATTCGGGCGCTGAAAGAAGTTTTGTTAGTCATGCATTCAAACATAACCTAAAACATAATTCCCAACCTCTAACCGAAATATTTACCGTCGAAATGGCAAACGGAGAGAAAGAGAGTGCGAGTGAAGTATTCGTAGATTGCATTCTTACCTTAAACGACCATTCGTTTCCTATCGATCTTATGCCCGTATCTATAAAGAGCTTTGATGTCATTATTGGCATGGATTGGTTGAGCCCCAATCATGCAGATATCCTTTGCTTCGAAAAAGCCATTCGTCTTAACCTTCTTTCTGGTCAAACTCTAATGATCTATGGCGATAAACTCGGTTCCAATCTTCGTATCATCTCTTGCATCAAAGCTCAGAAACTCCTGCGTAAGGAGTGTGTTGCATTCTTGGCTCACGTAATCAACGAAAATCAAGAAGTTAAAAACCTCGCGAGCATCCCCGAGGTCTGCAATTTTCCTGATGTGTTTCCCGAAGAGCTTCCAGGAATCCCTCCCGAGCGTCAGGTCGAGTTTCATATTGACCTAATTCCTGGGGCTACTCCTGTAGCGAAGTCTCCGTATCGCTTAGCTCTGGCAGAGATGCAGGAGCTATCCAGTCAACTTAACGAATTGATTAGCAAAGGATTCATTAGGCCGAGTTCCTCACCCTGGGGAGCTCCGGTTTTGTTTGTCAAGAAGAAGGATGGATCCTTTCGAATGTGTATAGATTATCGTGAATTAAACAAGTTGACTGTCAAAAACCGATATCCTCTTCCTCGTATAGATGACCTTTTCGATCAACTCCAGGGAGCCAGCTACTTTTCTAAGATAGACCTTCGATCAGGGTACCATCAGTTGTGAGTTCACGAAAGTGATGTGCCCAAAACAGCTTTTAGGACTCGGTATGGACACTACGAGTTCGTAGTGATGCCCTTCGGTTTAACCAACGCACCGACAGTGTTCATGGACCTTATGAACCGGGTGTGCCGTTGCTTCTTAGACAAATTCTTCATCGTGTTCATTGACGACATCCTCGTTTACTCTCGAAGCGAAGAAGACCACAAACAACACTTGAGGCTAGTGTTGGAAACCCTTAGATCCGAAAAACTATACGCAAAATTTTCCAAATGTGAGTTTTGGATACGGAAGGTAATTTTCCTTGGTCATGTGATAAGTGAGGAGGGTATTCATGTTGATCCTTCCAAGATTAAGGCAATAGAGAATTGGTCAGCACCGAAGACACCCACAGAAATCCGACAATTCTTGGGTCTCGCTGGCCATTATCGAAGGTTCATCCAAAACTTTTCCCGAATCGCCAAACCTCTAACCACTCTAACACAAAAAGGTGTACCCTTTTGTTGGGGTGATAAACAAGAGACCGCATTTCAGACATTGAAGAAAGCTCTGTGCAGCGCGCCTGTCCTATTCTTACCCGAAGGAACAGAGGACTTTGTTGTCTACTGCGATGCATCTACTCAAGGTTTAGGTTGCGTGCTTATGCAGAGAGGAAAAGTGATTGCTTATGCCTCTAGACAGTTGAAGACACACGAGGTCAACTATACCACACACGATTTGGAGCTTGGAGCCGTAGTTTTTGCATTAAAGATTTGGAGGCATTACCTTTACGGAACTAAGTGTACGATCTTTACTGATCATAAGAGCCTGCAACATATCTTTGACCAAAAAGACCTGAACATGAGACAAAGGCGATGGGTTGAACTACTCAGTGATTATGAGTGTGAAATCCGCTACCATCCCGGCAAGGCCAATGTGGTAGCAGATGCCCTTAGCCGAAAGGAGAATACCAGCAACAAAGTGAAGAGTCAGTCGATAACCATCCATTCCAATCTACCCATGCAAATCCGAGAAGCTCAGCTCGAAGCCTTGAAACCGGAGAACATGACAACTGAAGCTTTGAGAGGAATGGAAAAGAAACTTGAGATCAGAAGTGACGGAGTCCAGTGTTTTATGGATCGAATCTGGATTCCCAAGTCTGGAGGATTAAGAGAGTTAGTCATGGAAGAAGCACATAGAACCAGATACTCTGTTCACCCGGGCTCTGACAAGATGTACTTAGATCTCAAGAAACAATATTGGTGGCCAAACATGAAAGCTGAGATAGCTACATTTGTGGGCAAGTGCTTGACTTGCGCCAAAGTCAAAATCGAACATCAGAAACCTTCAGGTCTGCTTCAACAACCCGAGATCCCCGAGTGGAAATGGGAGATGATTGCCATGGACTTCATCACCAAACTACCCAAGTGTTCTAGTGGGTGCGATACCATTTGGGTAATTGTCGATCGTTTGACAAAATCCGCTCACTTCATTCCAATTAAAGAATCATACAAGATGGAAAGACTTGCGCGAATCTACATCCAGGAGGTAGTACGTCTACACGGTGTACCTGTATCCATTATCTCTGATCGAGATAGCAGGTTTACTTCCAGATTCTGGCAATCTCTTCAGAAAGCCCTTGGAACCCAACTAGACATGAGCACGACATACCATCCTCAGACTGACGGTCAAAGCGAGAGAACAATTCAAACTCTGGAGGACATGCTTAGGGCATGTGTCATTGACTTTGGAAGGTCGTGGGACGCACATCTACCATTGATCGAATTCTCATACAACAACAGTTACCACACCAGCATTAGGGCTGCCCCGTTTGAAGCTCTATACGGTCGCAAGTGTAGATCCCCTCTGTGCTGGGCCGAGGTAGGAGATACACAGTTAGCAAAGAGTCGAGTCCCCGACAGCGCACTTACCGGTCCTGAAATCATCCGTGAAACCACTGAGAAAATTATCCAAATCCGTGAACGACTAAAGGCCTCGCGCGATCGTCAAAAGAGTTACGCTGATAATCGTCGGAAACCCCTTGAATTCCAAGTTGGAGATCGAGTTCTGTTAAAAGTCTCGCCCTGGAAAGGCACTGTACGTTTCGGTAAACGTGGGAAACTTAATCCAAGATACATTGGACCTTTTGAAATCGTCGCCAGAGTTGGTCCGGTAGCCTACAAACTTCAGTTACCCCACGAACTCAGTAACATTCATCCTGTCTTCCATGTTTCAAATCTCAAAAAGTGCCTATCCGATGAAACCCTAACAATTCCCTTAGACGAGATTGAGATCGATGAAAACCTCAACTTTGTGGAGGAACCAATTGAGATCATGGATCGAGATGTCAAACGTAAGAAACAGAGTCGCATCCAATAGGTGAAGGTTCGCTGGAATGCCAAGCGAGGACCGGAGTTCACTTGGGAGCGAGAAGACTCGATACAACAGAAATATCCACAACTCTTTTCTAATCCATGATTTGTATCTTGTTTTGTGTTTAAACTTTGAATTTCGGGACGAAATTCCCTTTAACGGGGGGATAATGTAACAACCCGAAATTTCATGTCACTTCTTGTACCACAACTTGTAATTCAAATCCGATCAACCCGACGTCATTTTCAATTTCATTTCTAATTTCTCCATTTCATTAAGTCATTAGTTTATATTGACCTAAAATGACTTAATGGGTGTTTTAATACATTTAGAAATCATTTTAACACCCAGCTTTAGTGATCGGAATATTTCTAGAAACTACCATATCGGGTTACGGTAACTCAATCGGGTACGACCAAAAACCTCAATTAACGTCGGTATCGGGTAGAATTCTATCGCGTCCAATTCCTGAACATTATATAAACAAGTTTAAGACTCCATTTGAAGCCTTTGGCCAAATTATCACTAAACATTTCCCACCTCTCTCCTAATCCAAGTTTAAGGGATCAAAACTCAAATTTAGGGCTTCTAATCTCAAAGGTACCTTCCTAGCCTTAACCTATAGCATATTTGTCATCCAATTTCGAGTTTAAGACATAAATTAGGCCTAACATTCATGAGTTTACGGCCATAGAACATTCATGGGCCGTAAACTCATATTTCAAGGGTTTTTAAGCCCTAAAACCCTTCCTTTGCAAAGTTGGACACTAGATATGACTTAAGGGCTTAAAGGGAAGAAATTATAACATGTAGAACATGGATTTAGAGGGACAAAAGTGAGTTTACGGCCAAGGAGCATTCTTGGGCCGTAAACTCATATACAAGGGGTATTTAAGCCATTTAACCCTTCCAAAACTTAGTTGAGACTTAGACATTAACCTTGGACTTGCTAATCTAGACTTGGAACACTTTAAACTTGATTTTTGTGTAACAAAGAAGAGTTTACGGCCAAGACACTCTCTTGGGCCGTAAACTCCTCTAAAAGAGTGATTTAAGGCCTTTAAACATGTTCAAATGCTTCCAAACTCAATATATGACTTTGTGGTAAAATCTAGATGCATCTAAAAATGGTTTAAAGGATTAAAACACAACAAAAGTATGATTTATGGGAGTTTACGGCCTAAGAACATATTCTTGGCCGTAAACTCATAAAACAATGTTTATGAGGCATTAAACACACTCAAATGTCTTGTGTAAATTTCTAGAATCACATGTGAATGTTTTAAGCACCAAAAACTACTTTGTTCAATTGTAAAGGAGAGTTTACGGCCTTATAACATACCTCTAGGCCGTAAACTCCAATAAATGTCTTAATTGATGTTCTAAATTCATAAAAATGCTTAGAAAATTAGTTTGAATCACATGTGATTGCCCTAAATAGCTTAAATCAATTTTTCTTAGCCTTAGTGAGTTTACGGCCGTAAACTCTATGAGTGTGGCCGTAAACTCATGCTTTAAATGTGTTAAATCCATTCCAATTGTTCCAAGGTGTCTAGATAATCATTCCTAGCAATCCCTAAGTTCATTTGAGTCCTTAAAACACCAAAACCTCACCCACATGAGTTTACGGCCGTAAACTCATGTATGTGGGTGTTCCATTGTTGTAAACTCTTTAAAATGTTTATTTATGGGGAGAAAACTCATGTCCCAAGTCCCTAGTGTCATTTCAAGTTCTTAAGCGCCACCCGGGTCACTCCAAACGCTCATTTTAAGGTATTTAACCTCATTGGAGTGTAATGTTCCATATGATTAGTGAATGTATCCCTAATTGTATATATATGGACATTATTTCATTTTACATAGGGTCATCGTGAGTAATCAAACCCCGAACCAACGTCTAGCATTCAAATCCGACACGTTTTCGAGTCCGGTGAGTTCATACCCCTACCCTTTTTCACTGTTTTTACTGTTTTTAGGGGGGGGAACACAAGCAAAGTACAAGGGAATTCTTGTACTCAAAACATGTTTTCAGATGTGTGTTTATTAATTCATATGCTTTTGTTACTGATTACTACAACTGATAACCATTTGAACATGCATATCACGTAACATATATTTGTGAATTAGGTCTTTAAACTGTTATGTTTTACATATATTTCACAAATGATTTTCCACAATTTATCAGTTAAAAGCATTACATACAACATTTGAATATAATACCTGTACACTGTTTTGTCCTCGGTAACACTCCACATAAATACGCGAGTGGAGGACTATTCTATTATTACTAGTAAATTTGTTAATCCTGTATAATTGGAGACACGTCCTTGGAGAACACTCCACCAAGGTACGCGAGTGGAGGACTACACCCATAACCAGAATCTCTTGTATTTAGAGAGCGTGACTTGAGTGTATAGATCTATACGGGGCTGACTACCCCACACCTGGCTACTAGCTACAGCCGAACCGAAATGGTTCAAGGGTGACGAGAGTCATAAGTATGTGGACGACTTATTGCCACATGTGGACTACTTATTGCCACAGGTTTTAGTCTATTGTATGGTTATGGAACTCGCAATTAGGATAACAGAGATTTACATATAGTAATAATGAATCACTTTATACATCTTTTACATCCTTCCCATCTTTCGTAACACTGTAACCGACATTCAGGAAAGTATGGGACTTTCCTGGGGAAAACATAGAAACCAATCACTATTACATCTTTTACATCTTTTCATCGTTTACATTTGAAACCATCATGCAGAAAAGCATGGGGCTTTTCTGGGTAACACTTACCTAACTAGAAAGAGTAACAAACTGGATAACATTACATCTTTTACAATTTGTAATACGCAATAAGGAAAGTATGGGACTTTCCTGGTAAAACATGACAAGCAAACAGATCAGTTTAATCAGTCAGATAACCAACTATACATTTTCACATGAATAAACATATTTTCAATGTACAAACTTATCATACCTTTCATTTGTGAATTAATAACTAACTATTTAGAAAATATGGGATTTTCTTGGTACATTCGACATTTTCAGAAACAGAAAGGAAACGTAAACATTTTTACAAAACAAATCTACTTATGAACTCACCAGCTTTATGCTGATTTTCAAACCGCTTGTGTTCTCAGGTCATCTTTAGAACAGGTACCCGGAGATTTCTTTTGATTAGAATATGGAGTACATGAAGATCCGTTTCTTTTGTCTATATATACTATGTATCACAACTGTACAAACTTTACTTTTGAAATAACTGTAAAACTTTAATATGTAATGTAATGGTTGTTCTACTTTACTTACTATGTGCATTGGATTTGATACCCAACGTGGAGTCAACCCCGGAAATGTTTCCGCCTTCGGTTTTCGGGGTGTGACATACGGATATGGTGTGGAAGGTAGTATTGGGCCCGTACTACTGAAAGCACCGGATCGGTTTGTTGGATTAATGTCTAAGTCCATAACTATATTTGGTATGTACTTGACCCGACCCGGCATGGTCCATTTGGGTTGCACTTCACCGGCACAATTTATATGGATTGTCTTTCGAGAATAGTATATTTATCATTTATATTAATATATTATAAGTTCTAATATATTAATATATAATCGTATTATTTAATTAGTATTGATCAAGATTTAATTTATAATTAATTAAGTCATCAAAATGAACTAATTAAATATGGACTCTTATATATATGGAATGGGCCAAGTTCATTTAGGTTGGGCTAAGCTTTCATTGATAGTCCATGGAGTGTTTAACCCATGGATCATATGAAATGAAAGGTTATGGGTTTAACCCTAGTCTCCATACTATATAAAGATTTCATTGGTTGGTGAAATTGGCACTAGTGTGGTACACTAAGAAGGGCTAGCCGATTTCAATAGAGAGAACCAAGTATCCATATTCTCTAAAGTCTTCCAAGGTGTTTTGGTGATTTGTGATTCCACTTGAGGCTTCCACACTATTGGGGTTAAGCTCTTAAAGCTTGAAGACATCAAGCTACATCAAAAGGTATGTCATCTTACTAGTACTTTGTAGTATAAGAGCTTCATAATATACTAGTTAGGATTAAAGCCTTGGAAAGTTATTACTTGCATCTATAACAGAGAAAACATAGATCTAAGAATTATAGGGTTGGATGTACACCATAAGAGTGTTAGAATGCTCAAAACCCAACAGTGGTATCAGAGCCTAGGCTTTGTTTTCTTGTTACCCTTGCAAAACTGCTTAAAAATCAAAGTTTTTTGCTGTCTGGGCATCAGACTCGGCGAGTCCATGCCTAAAAAGTGATCAAAACGATCCAACTCGCCGAGTTGGTTCGTGCACTCGATGAGTTGGACCCCCAGACAACATAAATTCGACTGTTTTGGCTAGAATTGGACTAGGAACATTACCCTAAGATGTTTTTGGACTTATAAAATTGTTTTTGATGTGCTAATGTTCATGCTAATCCAATTTCAAAGATAATTGTCAATAGATTCATCTTTTGTATTTGTTTAAAAGTTATGCTAATTATATGAGTTGCTTAAGATTAATAGAAAAGTTAATTGAATAGTTGTTTTCAATCCATTTTAATCTAAAAGTTGATTCTAAAATGTGTTTGTGTAACTTGTCCTCAAGATACATGAAAAGTCACATTTAAGTGTCTTAAAACTCATAAAAATTGTCATAGGTTACAAAATGAAGAGTCTTGTTCTTATTAAATGGTTTTATGACTCCATACCTTGTCCTCAAGTTGTGGAGGTTCAAGAGTCACTTCATTAAGTAATAAAATATGTAACCCTAATTACTTCCATAAGTTATGAATTATGAAGAGTCACTTTCTTAATTAGTTTAAAGTCTTCCATAAATTATCCTCAAGTTATGGAACTTGAAGAGTTTTTTTAATTAAAACTACTTTAAACATGTAAGTTTTGGAATAGAAAACTTCTGAAACTTACAAAACTTTCCCTCAAGTTTTGGAATTTTAAAAGTTTTCTCTTATGAATACTTTAATTCCAAGTTTAGCCCTTAGAATTTTAAAAGTTAAAATTCAACCCTTATACTTTATAATATTAAAAGTTAATAATATATATATGTATACGAGCAAGTTAGTCTTACTGTTAGTAGGCTTCATTCACGAAGCCGGTCTATAGGGGGGGTATAAGGTTATTGCCTATAAAATGGCAGTTTAATAGGTGTCCACTCTCACCCACCGCTTCCTTGATTGGTGGAGGGTCGTTAGCCGAACGGGAAAGACAAGTACTACAATTCTCCCTTCATTAAAAGTATTAATGATAAATACTAAGTAACTAAACCTTTTATAAATACTCAATTTAGTTACTTAGGAAAATGTGAATAAGGTGCTAATCCATGAAATTACACTTTGCACTTTGCTTAAGTCGGTTAGTGGAGTCTCTGTGGTTAACCGGCACACTAACTCGTATTTAACAAGGTAGGTAAAAGGTAAATTAATGTTTATCATTGTATCAATGGAGCATGTGTGGTTAACTGGCACATCGATTGAGGGGTAAACACTTAGGGGTACCAAGTAATTTGCATGGTTACTTCACACCTTGTTTTGTGATCCTCGGCATCCCAGTCACAAAACCTGAAGGGCACACTCGAGATTGAAACATGCCATTGAATGTTCAATGAATCTCAAAGATCTACGAGTTTCAAATCCAACTCAAACCTAATAAATTATTTCATTTTTCATGGTGGAAATTGGTGAATCTTCATTCACCTACCTTCAAATATTCTATAGCTTGGATTACGGCATACCTCTTCCAAGTTATAAAATAGTTTGTTGGGTCCTAGCCTTAATATTTCATATTGGGTGTTATATTAAGGACTTTAAATCAAGTATATTGAATATCTCCCAAAAGATGTCTAGTTCAGACATCTACGATCTTCCCAAATATCTTGGAACTTCTCTTCCTCCACATCCTCCAATTATTCTCCCTAACCCACAAGTTCAAGGTCACTCAAGCCCTATTGGCAAGGCAAGGTCTAGGTGTGATCACATCTTGGAGATGAAGTCACACCCTGACAAGCCGGGTGAGTTGGGTGTCAATGTCTTAAGAAAGTTAGTGGTTCAATCACTTTCTAAGTCACATAGTGAGTTCCTTTGGGACTCCTATGAAATAGACTATGACAAGACCCTTAATGATCTTATCTATTTGCTTGGTGCTGCTAAAAATCTAAGTTTCATAAGGTTTGTCTTCGATTCATGAAAATGATGGTAAGGAAACTCTTTCACTAAGTAGATTTTGAGTAGATAGCAATCGTGGAAATGGCGAAAAATCCAAACAATTGAGACTATGATTACGACATCCATTTTTATAGTTCTGAAATTGTTTAGATACACTTGTGAGTTATCTAAGAGAGGTGTATGATTTTGATAAAGTATTATCAAGGCAATCTAGTAACAGAAATCTGAACTTTGGTAAGAAAGTCAATAAAGTATTGATTTCTAGAAGTCCAGTTGATTTCTGGGTACATGTCAAAGCTAGTGGGAGCATAAGTTTTAGGCTATTAATCATCATGTTAGTGGGAGCATGATAATTATGATAAAGGCTGCAAGTTAGCAATGTTAATTATAGAAAACAAAAGGTCTCAATTGGGAAAAAAAGTTGTTTTGCTATAATTAAGGGAGAGGAAATTATACTTCATCTCAAATCTAAAAGCTTAGATTGAGGTGTTAATTGTATTTAGTTAGGAATATATGTGAATTTCATGTTGGAATGGCTCAACATAAGGAAATTATATATGTGGGTTCATTATTTGCGTTCTACAAATTGATTATGATTACGGCATCCCTTTTCATAATCTGAATTATGAGAACTTGGCAAATAGAAATTGAAATATTATAGCAAAAGACTGGTTTAGTCTTTATGTAAGACATCATGAATCGTGTCCCATATGCTTCGGATATAGGATCGATTACATGTGCTATATTCATCCTTTCTAAAATTTTCCAAATGCCTGGGGGATTAACAAGGGAAAAGGTCTAGAATTGGATATGACTAAAATGATTAAGCAATTGTTGAGGACCATCTAAGGTTTACCAAAGATTAGTTGCTCAAGGACAGTTGGAAGTATAGTGTTAATTCTGGAAGGATCATATTGACATAATCTGTAAGGAGGCAACTCCTGTTTTGAAGTGATAGTCAAAATGGAATATGGAAATGTTTCGAAGTTAGAAAGTATTCAATCTGTAAGATTAGGAAACTTAATGCAAGAAGGATGTTTCCAAGGAGTTGATCTCCTTTGGAATACTCTGTAATGATTGTTACCAAGTCTTTGTGAATTTGTGCATAATCATTACAAGAGGACCAATGCATATAAGTTTAGAATCTAACAGATTTCAGTAAATGGCATGAATTTGGAATTCTTGCATTTACGGTAAGGAATTAGGACTGTGAAATGAGAATCATTGGAGTTATGTTCAACTGGTCTATTTTGCAAAGTAAAGATCAAAGACAAACATAGTATGCATACTTAGTGTGTGACATAAGTAGTGTTTAGAAAACATAGTGTACATGCTTGGAGCATCGGATAACTAGTGTTTTAGTTCAAGTATAAAGTTGATAAAACCAAAACAATGAATAATGAGTAATCAGTATGCTGATAAATAGAAAGTGTTTGATTTATATTCATAGGTTTTGATACCATATTAGATTCATTTATTCTTGTGTTTCACTTTGCACGTTTTGACTTCCATAATAACGAGGTTATTCTTCCGGAATGACTAAGTTATATAAACCATCCAAAGTCGGTCATATGTTGGAAGTAGATATGAATCAACACTGTCATGGGTTGGCTTGTAGAGGTCCAAGTTGGTGGACAAAGTTGTGCTACAACACTCATGAGTGCTCATAATTTCTGAGTATTGGATTCAACCCACGTTCATTTGAATCACTTCATGGATTTTATCACGAGTGATCATGAGACGATAATATCTTATATTCTTCGAACCTAGAGATATGAGTTGTTACTATGAGTTGATAGTACATTGATTGCACGAAAACGCATTGGTAACACAATATTATAAAACGTGCCTTTGTGTATGTTTCAACAAGTAGTAGAACAATCTATATGAGTCAAAGTTTATCCATTCCTGTTACCTTCAGGATAAAAGCGATATATATGGGCCCCTCGATGATTTAGCGATGACACATGTGAGTGCTAGGCCAAGTCAGGACTGATTTGATTTGTTCAATCAGTCAGTCATCATGAATCAGAAATCAGGAAACAACAAATGGATAGAGAGAATGATTATAATCCATGTCTCAGTCCATATGATATCTAGAATGGAGGAATATATGATCCCTTATCTAATGGACAAGTTCATTGACAAGATCAGAGTTTGATAGCAGCTTTAAGAGCTGTGATTGCTAGTTAGGTTTTGAAGTCATACTCAATAATAGTTTTAGACTTATCCAAGTGGAAGACTGTTCGATTAATGTCTATGTCCATAACTATATTTGGTATGTACTTGACCCGACCCGGCATGGTCCATTTGGGTTGCACTTCACCGGCACAATTTATATGGATAGTCTTTTGAGAATAGTATATTTATGATTTATATTAATACATTATAAGTTCTAATATATTAATATATAATCATATTATTTAAATAGTATTGATCAAGATTTAATTTATAATTAATTAAGTGATCAAAATGAACTAGTTAAATATGGACTCTTATATATATATATGGAATGGGCCAAGTTCATTTAGGTTGGGCTAAGTTTTCATGGATAGTCCGTGGAGTGTTTAACGCATAGATCATATGAAATGAAAGGTCATGGGTTTAACCCTAGTCTGCATACGATATAAAGATGTCATTGGTTGGTGAAATTGGGACTAGTGTAGTACACTAAGAAGGGCTAGCCGATTTCACCAGAGAGAACCAAGTATCCATATTCTCTAAAGTCTTCCAAGGTGTTTTGGTGATTTGTGATTCCACTTGAGGCTTCCACACTATTGGGGTTAAACTCTTAAAGCTTGAAGACATCAAGCTACATCAAAAAGTATGTCATCTTACGAGTACTTTGTAGTATAAGAGCTTCATAATATACTAGTTAGGATTAAAGCCTTGGAAAGTTATTATTTGCATGTATAATAGAGAAAACATAGATCTAAGGTTTATAGGGTTGCATGTACACCATAGGAGTGTTAGAATGCTCAAAACCCAAAACGGTTAACATCCCAAGTAAGAATCCTTAGGGAGCTAAGGAACAAGTAGGAACGGTTGATCGAGTGTGAGTAATTACGGTCGAGTCTCTGATTATTTTTGTCATATTTCAGAGGCATCACTGTGGGGACGTGCCACAACCCAGGAGGCAGTGGTACCAGTGGTACTAGTGATGAGGAGATCCGTTGGATGATTCACGAAGAGGTTTCCGCCGCCATCTGATCTGAGATACCGGAGATGTTTGGGTCTAACAAGACCACGCTGATTGAGACATTCGACGAGCGATATGCTGCTCTGACTGAGGCGGCTACTGCTGCAACCACTATAGCTATCGCTGCCGCTAGGCCACAGGTGGGTGACTTGTTGTTGTACCGAGATTTCAGCAACACGAAGCCACTAGTGTTTGACGGGACTTAGGATCCGATAGCCGCGATGAGGGATGAGGTGGATCTCTAACATTGAGGGATGCTTCTACACCTATTCATGTCCTAAGCATCTGAGGGTACGGTTCGCGCTGAACCATCTTCACTTGGGAGTGAAGGATTGGTGGAAGTTTGTGACTACTGACTTCACTCCTGCAGATATTACAGCGGTGACTTGTTTCATAACTAGGAATTTTGATGCTTGTAACAACAAGAATGACAACCTTTGTGAACCAAAATGTGGAAGCATGTATGATGCTTTTTCAATAACAGCAAATTGTCCATTAAACACTCTATGCAAGCACTTCAAATAGTCAACAAAGAATTGGAAACCCTAGAAATCCCGTTTTAAGTCCATTATGGACTAGGATTTCCTTATTGGGCCTAATGGGCCAATAAGCTTCCAATTTGACTATTTTGGGCTTAGAACTCTTAAATGGGCTCTAATTGGACACACTTCCATTTACTTTAAAATTTTGGGTCATATTGGGCCTAGAATGAAATAAAATACCCTAATGGACCATATTGGGCCATAACTAACCTAATCAGCTTTAATGGGCTATGAAACCCATTATTTTTGCCATATAGGGCCATAATTCATCATAGGAGCCTAATGGGCCAAAAATCATAAAAAATGGGCCCATAAGATGGAATTAAGCACCAAAGGCCCAAACTCACTTCTTTCTTCCCTTTTCTCGGCCCAAAAAGAAAAAAAGAAATAAGAAATAAGAGAAGGGTTGACTTTAGGAGGTGCCACCTCCTTATTACACACCATGTACCCATGCATGGACCAACATGTATATAGACTACTCATCTCACCCTCTCTCTTCCCCCTCTCTCTTTTCTTTCGGCCGAAGACACCAAGCACACATGCACACACACCTCACAAATTCTCTCTAAACCACTCTCAATATCATCCTCTTCTTCTTTGAAGATCTCGAAAATTTGGCTAGAAATCTAAGGATTTTCATCAAGTAGTTCACATCCTTGGTAAGTTATTGCTTTGATTCCTAACATATTTTCTTCATTTCATCGACAATCCCCCTTATCTCATAAAAAATTCATGATCTTGCCTCTTAGAACACATCTAAGTAAAAAATCCTCCAAGAAGCTTGCTAGGCCCATAACAGCATCAAACTTCTTCTATTCTTCATCAAAGCCAAAACCACAAACTCAAGGTGAGTTCATACCCCTCTTTTTTTTCCGGTTTGTACTTGTTTTATAGGGGAGAATACAAGTAAAATGTGTAGATCTATGTGTATGTGTGTGTTATGTATGATTGTATGCATGTATGTGTAATTGTATGTGTTTATGTGGTAAATAGGCAACAAAAAGAGTAGAAATCTCGAGATCTATTGCATAAGAAGTAAAAAAAACTTGATCTAAGTTATACCACACTAAACAAGTCAAGAAAAATACCCTCTAAGATTTTAAATTGACACATTGTAACATAAAACAAATTTTTCGGGCTTAAATTGTCAAATAAACAAAAGTTGGTTGAAAGGTTGCTTTTCACGGTTTTATTGAGGGGCAAAAGAGTCAAAACAGTTAAAATAAATGTTTTTGTGACAATTATGCTCTTCAAAGGACTTGAAATGTAAATAATAGCTCAATGGGCCAATTTTTGGGCTTTTCGGCCCATTAAGCCCAAGGTTGCAAAAAATCTGATTTTCAAAGGGCTAAAATGAAAATTTTCACAAAACAGGGGATAAAAGGGTAAAAAAACTCATTTTAGGGGTTAAAATGCTTTTCTTTACCAAAAAGGATAAAAAAAATGTAAAGTTTTTGGATTTTGGGCCAAAATTGTAAAAGTTGCAAAAAGGTTGGACTTTAGTCGTAAAATACTTTTCTGGAGGGGCTGAAACTGATAAACTTAAATTTTGAGCTAAAACCACCACATAAACAAAGTCTATGGGTCAAAAATGATAAGAAAATGGTTTTTGGGCTTAAAATGTGTTTATATATATATATATATATATATATATATATATATATATATATATATATATATATATATATATATATATATATATATATATATAAAGGGCTAAAATTGTCATTTTTATCCAAGAAGGGCTGAAATGATCAAACCAATATTTTCTGACAATTATTTTATTATTTAAGATATTTGGGTCAAAATTACCAAAACCACAACTTATGACAAATGGCAAGATGAATATACATAAATTCCGAATATCGGACTCGTATCGATAAAAACTTAACAATTGTTCAATTAAACATTCTGACAACTGTACTACACCCACAACAAGTAAACATTAAATTATTTGGGCTTAAAAGTTCCATACATGTTTATTGGGCCTTTGTAGCCCATTCACATGATTTTGGGCCCAAGGAGTAATTATAAATGTTATTGGGCCTTTTATGATCCAATTTCATATTTAAGGGACCCTCAATGGCTTTTAAGTGCTATTGGGCCTTAGTGGCCCATTAGCATTTCTAGTAAGCTCCAAGTAATCAAATATGAAATGGGTCAACGTGTCCTTCATATACCCAACAACCTAAAATAACTTACGAAGGTAGCAGGGCTTTGTATTTCCTCTTCTCCTCGTTTGTTTGGCTTACGCGTAACCAAAGTAAACAAATACAGGTCGATAATCAATAGTAATCAACGTCAATTGGGATTTTGTGAGTAATAACAGGTGGCCCCAACGTGTTCCGGTCGTAGTCTGTAGTTATAATCAAAGTCTCCTAGAGGGAGAGCGAGAGTTTGTGTATAGATCTATACGGGGGTGACTCCCCCAAACCTCAGCTGTTCGCTATAGTTAGACTCGGCTAGTCTAGGGTGACAAAATCTTAACATCAATTTCGGCGTTGACCAGAGTGCCAAGACAGACGAACTAGTCATTATCATGCATGATAATAACGACTCACATAAATCAATCCAATGTAAACCAAGTAAACAAGGTGATTCAAAATCATTCACGTGATGAGTAACCATTCAAACCGTTATATGATATGTTTATTTTGGAAAACATCGGGTTTTCCGGGGAAGTTCAATATTTTCGCTTGTACGTTAATACAAATTTTTTTAGTTATACATGTTTTGAAATCATCATGCATATATTTACGGATCTTCACACCTTTTTATAAACAATGGTCTTTTAAGAAAATATCGGATTTTCTTGGTCGTTTTCGTTCAAACTACACAAAACATTGTCATACCAAATATGCTTATTACCTCACCAACATTCCATATGCTGACCATTTTCAAAATAACTTGTATTCTCAGGTAACAGGTAAGCTGAGGAATAAGTGCCAAGTATATCAGTGTGTTTTGCTTTTGAAAACTATCAAACAATTTATGTATGGATTTGTAATGTTAAAACAATGTACTTGATGTGAACAGTGTCAGTTGTAATATATTGATGCATGGTTTTGTTTATGTTATCATTCATGTATATTCATTGTGATGATATTTAATTTAAGTCACGCGAGCCCTCGGACGTTTCCGTCGTCTGGTTCGGGGGTATGACAGGTTGGTAGTCAGAGCTCTATTTATAGTGAACTAACATATCTTACCATACATTGATAAGCAACTATAAACCAAAGAGGGACAAAACAACTCTGAACAAAATCAAAACAAATAAACACAACGATAAAACACCCCTACTTGTAAGACACAGGAAAAATAACATAATACCAAATCAAAAAAGATAATGCTAGCATCTCGGTTAAGCCGGGACTGTTCATAGTCGTATTAAGGAGTGAATGTAGCCTGATCAACTACATTTCCTCTTAGGTACAACTGTCACATGCCCCGAGGAAATCGCGATGGTAGGTAAACCTAAAAACATACCCCTTTATCACCAAGAAGAGAACATCAACTCAATTTATGCAATAGTTAAAATGTCTTAGGAATAATATTAGCATATTTATACGCTCTCGTAGACAACATGGCTAGTTTCCATCACCCCGGAGATCCTTGTTTCCCTAATTAGGGGAATAACGGATGGTTGGAAGAATCCGAAGAGGCCCCCGAGGAAGACCCCGAGGAGGAACCCGAAGGGGAACCTGAGGCGGAAGCCGAGGATGGACCTGCTGACCCAGTGGTGGACCAGGAAGAAGAGGAAGCCAAAGGAGGTCTCGAGGAGGAACCCAACGATGACAAAGATGGTGATTCGGAGGCGGAGTCTGAAGTCATCAACCCCCCTTATCCGATTAGGTTGCCCGCTTATCGAATGGGCCCCACTGTTCCCACACCCCCCCTGGGGTCTCGACCTTTGGAGGTAGAGCAGACAGGAGGGACAGCGACCCCCATTCGACATGTCACGCGAGTTCTATGACTTGAACGAGGGAGGACCGGCTGATCGTACGCTTCTGGTCATGGTGAGGCGTTTGCGGAACACTGGTGATCTAGCTCAGAGTACTGCCAATCAGATGCACCAGATGCTGACTAGGGTCGAGCGGGCAGAGCAGGAGACACGAGAGGTTATCCGAGAGTTCCATATGAGGATGGTAAGGTGGGAGGCTCGACTCCGAGATGCGGAACGACAGGTGCCTCGCCTTCAGGGAGCATCCACTTCCTCAACACCACCCCCTGGCACATCCCACCATGACTAGGGCTAGTGGTATCCGTCTTTAGTATTTTGTTATTATGATCTATGCTATGTACCGTTGACTCTATGTTTAAGTGATTACACTACTCATAGTGTCGTTACACTGCCAAACTTGCACCACTTATGTATGCTCTTTCGAGCAAATTTTCATGTATCAAAGTGCGGATAATATTAATGGAAAATTTTATGTGTTCTACTATGATGTTGTAATTTGCTATGTGTTATATATCCATGATTGTATGCTAATTTGTGAAATTACTTAAGTTTGTGCCACACACCTAGTTTATAGGACCTCAAATTCACAAAAACCATAGG
Source organism: Lactuca serriola (assembly GCF_051521515.1). Lineage (NCBI taxonomy): Eukaryota > Viridiplantae > Streptophyta > Magnoliopsida > Asterales > Asteraceae > Lactuca > Lactuca serriola. The sequence continues at coordinate 307,628,806 of NC_136410.1, read as the reverse complement.
CACTCAACATCTTTCCGTTCCATGACAGAAAGATGCCTCAACGACCCCCGCGGAAACCCTGGGCCAACCCCACTTGAAGTCAACTCAGTTGCATTCCAAGCGGCTGTATCTGTTGCGGTCACTGTCGCCATGGCGCAAATCTACCAAGGGAAAAATGGTGGAGTCAATGGACAAGGGGTTGGAAGCTCAAACAATGGGATAAAGCAAGTACCCACCAAGACATGCTCCTACAAAGATTTCACCAACGCCAAGCCACAAACCTTTAATGGCACTGGGGGAATGTTAACTCTGAAAAGATGGATTGAGAAGATGGATTCGGTGGTCGAAATATGTGAATGCCCTTAGGAAATGAAGGTAAGTTTGTTGCATGCACTTTCGTTGATCAAGCTCTCACTTGGTGGAACGGACACTTAGAAGCCATGACTCTCCCCGTGGCCAACTCTATGCCGTGGGCGGAGATGAAAGAAATGCTAATGGCCGAGTACTGCCCGCGAGGTGAAATTCAGAAGATGGAACAAGAGTTTTGGAATCTCACCGTCCGAAATTCCGACATTGATGCATACATATCAAGGTTTAGCGAACTGTCTCTGTTGTGCCCTGGAATGATTACTTTGGAAGGAAAGAAAATCAAACGATTCATCTTGGGATTAACCTCCCCAATCCAAGGAACTGTGATAGCAGTAAATCCCGAAACCTTTGACAGTGCCAAGAGATTGGCTAAGAAACTGTACGACCACAACAACAATAAGGGTGAGAAGCCGGTGGAGGCTGAAGGCAAGAGGGAGAGTGACAACAAGAAGGGAAAGAATAACAAGAGGAAGGGACGTCAAGGCTCAGAATCGTCCAAGAAGCAACAAACAGTGACAGTCAATGCTGCAACCACCTAAGTTCCCTCCGCACCACATGCTCTAGTCTCAGCTGCTCCAAGTGCTCCTAGGCAGTATTCTGGAATTCTTCCAAAGTGCAACAAGTGCAGTCTCCATCATAATGGAGAATGCAGAGCGATGCATTGCACCAGCTGCATTCGAAGGGTCACACGGCAAAATATTGTAGGATCTATCCTCCCCAGAATCAACAGCAAGGAAACAACAATAGAAACAACCACACCAACAATAGCGGCAACAATGCAGGACCGAGCCACACCTGCTATGGATGTGGAAAAACTGGGCATTTCCGCCGAAACTGCCACAACAACAACAACCTTGGGAATGGAGGAACAGGAAGAGTGCTGACCATGGGTCAAGGAGAAGCGGTTCAGGATCCCGCTGTTGTCACTGGTATGTTTCTCCTAAACCACACTTATGCATGCATCCTATTTGATACCGGGGTAGAACGAAGCTTTGTGAGCAATAAATTTAAACACTTGTTAAAACAACAACCCCAGAAGCTTAATGAAACCTTTACGATGGAAATAGCCAATGGGAAAACAGAATCCACTGGGGAAATCTATCTCGGATGTACCCTATCCTTAAACCAATACGTCTTTCGAATAAACTAAATGCGTGTTTCCATTAGGAGTTTTGATGTGATTATTAGCATGGATTGGTTAAGCCCCCACCATGCTGAAATTATGTGTCACAAGAAGGCCGTTTGCCTTCAACTTCCAAATCGCGAAACCCTAATTATATATGGAGACAAACCCAACACGAACCTTCGCCTTATCACATGCATTAAGGTACAAAAGTATCTGCGAAAGAAGGACTTGACATTTCTGGCTCATATCGTGGATAAATCCAAGGAAGAAGTCAACATTCAAGACATTCCAGTAGCTTATGAGTTCCCAGATGTCTTTCCTGAAGATCTTCCAGGGATACTGTGACAACTCGAAATTTCCATTCTGAACAAACCATATCAAGCCAATAGATGTAGAACAGTTACAGTGAAAACTCAGATTTCGAATATAAGTTTGACAGTTTTTAGGATATTACACTTAAGGAGATATTAGGAGAGTGGATGCACTAGGGTTTTGTGCAACACTGTTATTCCAATACTCTAGGACATTAGAGTTTGTTCCAGGAATAAAAAAATTTTCTGCCAAAAATATCTCAGGACTATAAATAGAATTTTGAACCAAATTGGTTCATTTGTTGAATTCCATTTAGAGAAAAGTCAAAATTCTCTCTCACGGATCTTCGGGTTTTTATCCCAAATTGTGAGTACTTCGATCTAGTTATGTTATATAGCTTAGATTGTGTTTAGAAACATCAATTTCATAACAAAACAACTAGACTCGGGAGTTTACCGCCCAAGAACGTTCTTGGAGAGTAAACTCCAATATGTGGCTTAAATGCTACCTAGTCCTTTCCCCGTGATTTGTAACTTCCTTAGACTTGTATGATAGTGTGTATATGACTAGAAAACATCAAAATCAGATTAAGACCCCAATATTTGGGAGTTTACCGCCCAAGAACACTTGGGGAGTAAACTCCATTTTAAGGTCCTAAAGGGTTCCAATGACCCTCAAAGCTTTAGAACTCGAACTAGAACCCACCATTGCATGTTTAGGACACCAAAAACAATTAAAATCAATGATGAAAAGTGAGTTCACGGCCAAGGGTGTTCTTGGGCCGTGAACTCCATGTTTAAGTGCCAAAATGCCCTTAAAACCTTCCTTAAGCCAAGAGACTAATTTGGGCATGTACCTAAATGAGTTTTGGACTAGCTAACACACTTAGAACACCAAGAGTAAGGTGTTCACCGCCCAAAAGGTTCTAGGGCCATGAAGTCCATAAAATGGTGCCATATGGTGCCATAAACTCTTCTAAAGCCAAGTACAAAAGCCTAGTTTAGTTCCTAGTTAATTTAGAGACTTGAAAACACCATAAACACCCTCCCAAGGGAGTTTACGGCCGTAAACTCCATGGGATATGGTCCCAGGGCCGTAAACTCCTCAAAGGAGTTAATAGGAAGCCCAAAAACTTGTTTAAGCCTTGAAGCAATTCACCACATGAGTTGTATAATTGTTAGACTTCATTTAGGGACTTTGTTGAGAGTTTACGGCCAGGAGTTTACTCCCCTGGGCTGTAAACTCCAAAACATATGGCCATTAGACCATAAACTCCCATTAGGGGCATTGCACTCCTTTGTTGCAACCCATTAGCCTCCTAGCACTTGACCAAAAGTGTTTTCCTCGCGTTTAAATGTTTATACTTGTATAATTAGTGTTTTAATCACTAATTATTTATATACATATGTCTTCATATGTAATTAGGATCATTGTGTGTGTCTAAAGTCTTCACTTGACACCAAGCACCTGTCCGATCCTTCTTTACGACAACAGTCCGTTCAATTCCAGTCACTTACTGCAGGTGAGTTCTTACCCCTTAAATAATGTTATCAACTATTTTTAAATGTTTTATGGGGGGGATACAAGTAGAATTATGCTAGTTATTATTTCAATCACATGTGATTAATATGCAGCATTCAAATGATTTACTACACATTAGCCGTTTTACCAAACAGTTTCCTTCAAATGATTTTTATAAACATTTTATATGTTTTATACTCTTTATTACACTGTACATTTTTACTCTGTATATCACATTTCAAACTTAATTACAACTGTGTTTCAAACAAATGTTTCCTTATACTTAAACTGTTTTATCAAACCTATGCCTTCAAACTGTTTTATAGATTGACATCAAGTCGATCTTTTCTGAAGATAATAATTATGTTCAAATGTTTTACAAAACTTATTTATGCTTTTATATTATAAATTGCATGCCTCTATATGTATAATTATATAAGAAATGTTTAAAAGACTTAGCAAGGCTATCCACCCTATTTCCTTTTCGCGCTTGAGATGTGGTCTGGTGGGATATCGGGTATTCATCCGAAAGTCGTTTAAATATTAGTTATATATCATGTGTACATATATAGTCGAAAAAGGGTCCTTCCAGTTCATCCCATGCCCTTGGGTAGCAAGGGTATACATCCATGTTCATACGTACCAGTTAGATTACTAGTAAACTACCATATGGGTAGTTTAGGAAGATACTAGAACTATTACTAGAACGCGATATCATACAATGAGTCAGTTCATTCATGAGTCAATACTTACTACTAGAAGAACATATACAACTATACTAGAGAAGAACATATACAACTATACTAGAGAAGAACATATACAACTATACTAGAAAGAGAAAGGGGCAAAAGAATAACTGAAAGAAAGGAAATCTATTAGTTATTCGTGAAAGTTTCATTTATTCAATGACCAGAATTAGACGGGGATATATCGCTCGGAGACGTAGAACAAAAATTCGTTTATTTGCATCAAGCTTTCGGGGGGCTCATTCAAGACTTACTCGAACTATTACTCAACAAAAAATAAGAGCTTTGGTTTCGGCTCATCGGGATAGGGATAAGCAAAAAATCAATTTTCGTCGTTTGTGGATCACTCGAATAAATGCAGCAATTCGTGAAAGGGGGGTATGCTATAGTTATAGTAGATTAATAAACGGTCTGTACAAGAGACAGTTGCTTCTTAATCGTAAAATACTTGCACAAATAGCTATATCAAATAGGAATTGTCTTTATATGATTTCCAATGAGATCATAAAAGAAGTAGGTTGGAAGGAATCCACCGGTTAAACGGAGTTGCCCGGAGAATGAACTCCGGGAAGGTCGAATAAAAATGAATAGAATATGATAAAATATGAGACAGTAGTACATTACAACTATACTAGAATGATTACATTACTATACTTGCTAGGTAGAGAGCACGTACATTACAACTAGAATAGTTCATTACATTACATATATATGAATACGTTAATAATTGTGATGCATTGTATCGGAGCATGCCTTAAATGTCATGGCCCGAGTTGTAGCCAGAATTCTCTTGGAGGGAGAGTGTGAGTTTGCGTATGGATCTATACTGGATTGACTATCCTACACCTTGCTGCTAGCTACAGCCGGACCTGCAGGTCTACGGGTGCCAAACGTCATTCCGTTATTACGACCGTTCGTATGTCGTTGTTACCAGTCGATAGTATGGTGCAATTAATCACATGATGCCTTAATATAAATCCGGTTTAAGGTAGTTAGTACAACAGTAGTTCCTATAATACAACACTACAGTACTACATTAATTTCCCCTTTTCACATTTTAGTGATCATTTCACTTAAACATTAAATGTAAAAACTATATTTTGTAAATGATAGTTACACTTGGGAAAATTACACTCTTTTACAAGAAACGAACATTTAGAACAGTTAAGTCTTGGTATAAGACTACATTGAGAACAGTTAGGTCTTGGTAGAAGACACGCTTTATATAATAGTAGGAATCATAGGGATTTCTAGGGTTTTTCAAAGGTTTACAGTTGTTTTACAAACATTTTACACTTACAATTCATATACATTTTCCATTCTTACAGTTCATAAACTTACAATTTCTTACATACAAATTCAGACACTAAAATACTTATGATCTCACCAGCTTCAAAGCCGATACTCGCTTTCAAAATTACTTGTATCCTCAGGTCATCATAGACAGGTACCGATGCAAGGAGAAAGGAAGATGGAGCTTGTTCAAGACTTATCTTTTATTTTGATTTATGCCTTAGTGTTTATCAAAATTTGACAGAACACTTGTATAATAATTATTTTATTAATGCAATGGATGATGTTGTTGCTTGTTTACTACTTTTCATTGTTGTGATACTGTACATGATGTCCTCCGCCCCAGAACGTTTCCGCCGTTCTTGGTTTTGGGGTGTGACAGATTGTTATCAGAGCATTGCTTATAGTGAATTAAGTATATCAACAATAAAAGATATACTAACTATAAATACATAAGGGATTAAAAATACTCTGACCAAGAGTTTATACTTTAAATAATAAAATATTTAAGTAAGTATACGTGCTGCATTCATACTAAAATCAGTGTCACTAGGACAGTACAAAAGAATTACGATTGTTGGGCAACATAGGTGGGCTTAGAGACATATGGTTAAAACTGGGAAGATATAGCCTGATCACCTATATTATCCGAAGGTTGACTAGCATGTGCCTAAGTTTAATTGTGTGGTTGCAACAATGCTAAAATCCTACCAACCCTACCACAATGAGAACAATAGAACATAACATTAAAATTTAAATACTATAGGAGTATTTGGTGTTACTATAAGTACTTTATACTTGAGAACTAAAACAGGATCTTCATTACTAAGTTGATAGTTGCTAAGTGGATACACTAAGGCTATATGTAATTAGGATATTATAGACTGAGAATCTGTGAAAATTTTACTTTACCCCTATTTTGTGTGAATTTGGAGTTAAGATCACTTATTCGAAGGTCTATCATGTTTAGATTACACATAGCTGGTATGCACTTCACAAATAGCGATGTAACTAATGAAGGTTTTCTAAATAATTATCTAGATAGTTCGTCTAATAATTATTCTCTTACCCTAAATTCTCGCATAGAAAACATACTTGGACTCCATCCCCTCGGCAACCAGTATATTCCGAATGAATTCATAGCTGTATGGTTTGGAGAAGAACCAGATAATGATCATCCTATCCCTTTGAATGATCACCATGATTAAGACCGTTCGGATGATGCTAACTTCAACCTATGCCATTTAATGGTGACCGAAGCTTTTACGACTTGAGCAATGGGGGCTCAGCATACAGAATCTTGCCAATCTTGGTCCGTAGAGTGGCCCGAAATGAGATTCAAGGCAGGACAGCCCTATATCAGATTACCGAAGTTGTCGCCGATGCGAGAACGCATACCCTATGCACCATTCGTCTAGAAGATGCTCACGAGAGATTAGAGAGAAACCATGAAACCCTGCTGCAAGCACTGACTGAATCACGAGCCGAAGTTATAGAGCTCCGAGTATGCCAGAGGGTGTATGAAAGACACCTACTTGACGTGGAACGTCAACTGGCTGAACTGAGAGTTCACCAGAAGGATGACCGTCGCTGGTAGTAGACGCTTTACTTTATTTTCCTTATAAAAAGGGATCGTGTTTTTCTGTCTATGCCCGATGTGGCATTTTCTATGAAATTATCTTGTACCATAAGTACTTTAGTTAGGTCTTTATGCTGTCAAGAACTATCTTCTCTGTGGTTATGATGTAAGACCTTCACAAGGTCATTTTCCTGAATCTTTACATCGTGAATATCAAAGATATTGACACCCGGCTAAGTTTTGTGTCATCCTTCATTCAAGTACTCTTATCATACTTTCATTGGGGTCTATCTGAAACATGCTTTAGTCAACTCATTGGACTATAGTGATTTATCTCCGGAGATATTTCCAAGTCTCTTTCAGTGGTTGGATCTTGTTATTCACCAACCCACGATACCTCGGCTTGCACAACAAACATTTTGAGACCATTCTATGAACTTACTTCTACTCATTACTAGGACTGCATCATAGGGATGTAGGTCAAACCTTCGCGAACATACTTCCATTTCGTACTAGGACTACATCATAGGGATGTAGGTCAAACTTTCGAGAACATAGTCGTACTCTTTACATGAACAATCTAAGTACATCAAGGGTCAACCAGAATCGCTCACAAAATTCTTATCTTTCGTGTTACAGAATCATGTCGTCATCTGGAAGCAATCAGTTGAACGACGAAACCTCCGCCTTTCCTATGGACGCCGCTACCTTTTAAACAGCAGTTACAGCTGCCGTGGTGGCTGCCGTAACCGCGGTCCTTGCGCACCGTAACGTTATCAGCACAGTCAATGCTGCTGATGGAAATGAAGTTTCCAATCGTGGTATCCATCCAGGGAGTCGCCAAACAGTAACAGTCACAGGCTCGCAAAGCCGAAAAGCAGAGAACAAGAAACGAAAGCGTCAAGCCCGGAAAGAACGCAAGAGTTCCCAAAGGCTGTCTATACAACAGCAGCAAGTGGAAACCCCTGCCGTTCCCATACCGAGCAGGCCATACGAGGGAAAACTCCCGAAGTGTGATAAGTTTAGTTTCCATCAACATGGGGCTTGCCATGAGATGCAATGTTGCAATTTCCTAAAAATAGGGCACCATGCTCGTGGCTGTGGAGCACCGGCACGACCCATCACTCAAGTCCCTTTCATCGGGACTGACCCTACACAAAAGATTAGTTATAACGCCGAACGATTTAAGAAGCAATTTTCAAAGTGGAGTAACGAGGAAGGCACTCGTGTCCACATAACACTGGCTAAACACCGCAATCCCTTCACTAAAGCTAGTACTAGCCAGTCATGCCACCAATGCGGGGAGATAGGGCACTTTAAGAAGGATTGCCCTATAGCAAGGAACTCTGGTGCAGATGGGAGGATTCTCAGGATCACAGCTGCGGGAGAACCTGCTCCGGAACCCACGTTAATGTAATTAAGGCGTTTCGTTGTAACAGACTTATAAAACTATCCAGAACTAGTGCAACTAGAGTCTTACCTTAGTGAGATCCTGTCTGTATAGGGATTCTCGTGCTGCGTATACTTGTCTTTTGTAGTATATCTTATTCGCAGCAATAGTCTTGTGGTAAATCTAAGGTATTGTAACTCTGTTGATGGTTGCACGCTTGTGTTTTGTCTGTAAACGTCTTATGTTCAAATCTAATGTCTTTAAGTTTTAGTATGATTTCGACATTATCATACGAATCGATTCAATTTGATCCTCACGAAAACAGCTTCATACGTACATCTCTTTCTTCTAGATCACTTTTACAGCGAAGCCGTCATATCAGAACACCGAAGCACTCATGCCAGGAGTACCTCTTAGTTATTTTCTTTCCGAAGAAATCCCCGAAGTACCACTCGTGCAGTACGTCAAGTTTAATCCAAGGATTCATGCGATTGATCTATCACTGAGGAAGGTACACATAAGAGTGATATAGAATCAAGCTTTTACAGGTTTAGAATTGATGATTCCACTTTAACTTCTTTTTCCCCGATGGGATGTGAGCTTAAAGAAGAATTAGTTATTCGACTACCTTTTCAATCTTAATTATATACAACTCGTATACCCGAAGTTGTAATTGTGAAACCATGTATGAATTCTAATATGAACTTCAGGACGGAGAACTACTTAAGACTACTAGTAATCACATCATCATGTGAACAAACTTAGCACCCAGTACGACTCTTGTAAACAGATCGCCCTATAGTCTAAACACCTACGGAGATACCAAAACAGTACAAACAACTTAACGAACTGCACAGCGATAGAATAAGAAGACTAGGCTTCTCACCCTGGAGAACTCCCAGTCTTATTCTCCCAGAGATCGACGGATTGCATCGTATGTGCCTCGGATTTCGAGGACTCCATCAAGATTTTTCAGTAGAAGTCATTATCTCTGCCACACATAGATGAAATGGTTGAGCAAACGCAAGGAAATAATTACTTTCAGAAATGGATCTGAGATCTGAATATCACCAGTTCGAGTGTTAGGGAAGGATGCCTGGAAGACTATCTTCCGAATTCGATACGGACACCTCGAGTCCGTAGTGATACCCTTCGGATAGGACCAATAGGCCCATAGCTTTCATGAGCTAAACGAGTAGGGTACGTCTTTCTTACTTGGATCAGTTCGTCATTTCTCCATGTAATGACTTACTTATCTACCCTTGTAGTAAGAAGAAAACCCATGGAAACATTTCCTATAGAGGAACTTTAGCGAAGTTCTCTAGGCACGAGTTTTGAAATTGAAGAGTCAAATTTCTATGACACACTGTTGTAATGTGAGAAATTTTGAGTACTCTTTCAATTTGTCAAAGCCATTAAGCTTTTGTCGACACCAGAGACGCCGACAGTCATTCGCCAAATTCTAGGTCTTATCGACCTACCGTCTTAGTTCATTCAGAACTCCTTGCAAATTACAGAAACCCGTACGACTTTGACCCAGCAAGGGGTGGCCTTTGACTGGGAAGTTAAGCAAGAAAAGGAACCTTTGGAATTCCAAGTGAGTGACCAAGCTCTTTAGGTTAACTCACTCTGGGAATGGCTTAATACGATTCATATCGCGTGGAAAGCTAAATCCAATATAGTTAGGACCTCCGAGATTCTAATCAGAATTGGTCCTGTGCCTCGCACAAACTAGACCTACTCCGCGAACTCAGTAACGTACATCCTACTCTTCGCGTCTCGATCGTGAAACCATACCTTTCCGTTAGGACTCTTGTAAGTCCACTCGTCGACATCCTCGCCTTCGTATTAGAACCGTAGTGACCCTAAACCGAGAGGTCAAGCGGACGAAGCAACGCCGTCGCCAGTTAGTGAAGGTTCGTTGGAATGCCAACCGAGAACTCGATTTCACTTAGGTGCGCTAGAACCAATCGATTAGGAAGTTTCCTACTCACGACTCGATCATTTGTGCATACTTCCTTGCCTAAATTCTAATTTCGGGACGAAATTCCCTTCAACAGGGGGATGGTGTGAAAACCCGAAATTTCCATTCTGAACAAACCATATCAAGCCAATAGATGTAGAACAGTTACAATGAAAACTCAGATTTCGAGTATAAGTTTGGCAGTTTTCAGGATATTACACTTAAGGAGATATTAGGAGAGTGGATGCACTAGGGTTTTGTGCAACACTGTTATTCCAATACTCTAGGACATTAGAGTTCGTTCCAGGAATAAAAATATTTTCTGCCAAAAATATCTCAAGACTATAAATAGAATTCTGAACCAAATTGGTTCATTTGTTGAATTCCATTTAGAGAAAAGTCAAAATTCTCTCTCACGGATCTTCGGGTTTTTATCCCAAATTGTGAGTACTTCGATCTAGTTATGTTATATAGCTTAGATTGTGTTTAGAAACATCAATTTCATAACAAAACAACTAGACTCGGGAGTTTACCGCCCAAGAACGTTCTTGGAGAGTAAACTCCAATATGTGGATTAAATGCTACCTAGTCCTTTCCCCATGATTTGTAACTACCTTAGACTTGTATGCTAGTGTGTATATGACTAGAAAACATCAAAATCGTATTAAGACCCCAAGATTTGGGAGTTTACCGCCCAAGAACACTTGGGGAGTAAATTCCATTTTAAGGTCCTGAAGGGTTCCAATGACCCTCAAAGCTTTAGAAGTCGAACTAGAACCCACCATTGCATGTTTAGGACACCAAAAACAATTAAAATCAATAATGAAAAGTGAGTTCACGGCCAAGGGTGTTCTTGGGCCGTGAACTCCATGTTTAAGTGCCAAAATGCCCTTAAAACCTTCCTTAAGCCAAGAGACTAATTTGGGCATGTACCTAAATGAGTTTTGGACTAGCTAACACACTTAGAACACCAAGAGTAAGGTGTTCACCGCCCAAAAGGTTCTAGGGCCATGAACTCCATAAAATGGTGCCATAAACTCTTCTAAAGCCAAGTACAAAAGCCTAGTTTAGTTCCTAGTTAATTTAGAGACTTGAAAACACCATAAACACCCTCCCAAGGGAGTTTACGGCCGTAAAATACATGGGATATGGTCCCAGGGCCGTAAACTCCTCAAAGGAGTTAATAGGAAGCCCAAAAACTTGTTTAAGCCTTGAAGCAATTCACCACATGAGTTGTATAATTGTTAGACTTCATTTAGGGACTTTGTTGAGAGTTTACGGCTAGGAGTTTACTCCACTGGGCTGTAAACTCCAAAACATATGGCCATTAGACCATAAACTCCCATTAGGGGCATTGCACTCCTTTGTTGCAACCCATTAGCCTCCTAGCACTTGACCAAAAGTGTTTTCCTCGCGTTTAAATGTTTATACTTGTATAATTAGTGTTTTAATCACTAATTATTTATATACATATGTCTTCATATGTAATTAGGATCATTGTGTGTGTCTAAAGTTTTCACTTGACACCAAGCACTTGTCCGATCCTTCCTTATGATAACAGTCCGTTCAATTCCAGTCACTTACTGTAGGTGAGTTCATACCCCTTAAATAATGTTTTAAACTATTTTTAAATGTTTAATGGGGGGCGGGGATACAAGTAGAATTATGCTAGTTATTATATCAATCACATGTGATTAATATGCAGCATTCAAATGATTTACAACACATTAGCCGTTTTACCAAACAGTTTCCTTCAAATGATTTTTATAAACATTTTATAAGTTTTAAACTCTTTATTACACTATACATTTTTACTCTGTATATCACATTTCAAACTTAATTACAACTGTGTTTCAAACAAATGTTTCCCTATACTTAAACTGTTTTATCAAACCTATTCCTTTAAACTGTTTTATAGATTGACATCAAGTCGATCTTTTCTGAAGATAATAATTATGTTCAAATGTTTTACAAAACTTATTTATGCTTTTATATTATAAATTGCATGCCTCTATATGTATAATTATATAAGAAATGTTTAAAAGACTTAGGATGGCTATCCACCCTATTTCCTTTTCGCGCCAGAGATGTGGTCTGGTGGGATATCGAGTATTCGTCTGAAAGTCATTTAAATATTAGTTATATATCATGTGTACATATATAGTCATAAAAGGGTCCTTCCAGTTCATCCCATGCCCTTGGGTAGCAAGGGTATACATCCATGTTCATACGTACCGGTTAGTTTACTAGTAAACTACTATATGGGTAGTTTAGGAAGCTACTAGAACTATTTCTAGAACGCGATATCATACTACGAGTCAGTTCATGCATGAGTCAATACTTACTACTAGAAGAACATATACAACTATACTAGAGAAGAACATATACAACTATACTAGAGAAGAACATATACAACTATACTAGAAAGAGAACATATACAACTATACTAGAATGATTAAATTACTATACTTTCTAGGTAGAGAGCACGTACATTACAGCTAGAACAGTTCATTACATTACATATACATGAATACGTGAATAATTGTGATCCACTGTATCAGAGCATGCCTTAAATGTCATGGCCCGAGTTGTAGCCAGAATTCTCTTGGAGGGAGAGCGTGAGTTTGCGTATAGATCTATACTGGATTGACTATCCTACACCTTGCTGGTAGCTACAGCTGGACCTGCAGGTCTGCGGGTGCCAAACGTCATTCCGTTATTACGACCGTTCGTATGTCGTTGTTACGAGTCGATAGTGTGGTGAAATTAATCACATGATGCCTTAATATAAATCCAGTTTAAGGTAGTTAGTACAACAGTAGTTCCTATAATACAACACTACAGTACTACATTAATTTCCCCTTTTCACATTTTAGTGATCATTTCACTTAAACATTAAATGTAAAAACTATACTTTGTAAATGATAGTTACACTTGGGAAAATTACACTCTTTTACAAGAAACGAACATTTAGAACAGTTAAGTCTTGGTAGAAGACTACATTGAGAACAGTTAGGTCTTGGTAGAAGACACGCTTTATATAATAGTAGGAATCATAGGGATTTCTAGGGTTTTTGAAATGTTTACAGTTGTTTTACAAACATTTTACACTTACAATTCATATACATTTTCCATTCTTACAGTTCATAAACTTATAATTTCTTACATACAAATTAAGACACTAAAATACTTATGATCTCACCAGCTTCAAAGCTGATACTCACTTTCAAAATTACTTGTATCCTCAGGTCATCATAGACAGGTACCGATGCAAGGAGAAAGGAAGATGGAGCTTGTTCAAGACTTATCTTTCATTTTGATTTATGCCTTAGTGTTTATCAAAATTTGACAGAACACTTGTATAATAATTATTTTAATAATGCAATGGATGATGTTGTTGCTTGTTTACTACTTTTCATTGTTGTGATACTGTACATGACGTCCTCCGCACCAGAATGTTTCCGCCGTTCTTGGTTTTGGGGTGTGACAGATACCCCAAGAAAGACAAGTCGAGATTCGAATTGATGTTGTGCCAGGAGCTACTCCCATCGCCAAATCGCCTTACCAATTGGCTCCTACGGAGATGGAAGAATTGTCCAACCAACTCAGTGAACTTTTGGACAAAGGATTCATCCGACCCAGTTTCTCACCATGGGGAGCTCGAGTTCTCTTTTTTAAGAAGAAAGACGGATCTTTTAGGATGTGCATTCACTACAGGAAACTAAATAAGCTCACAGTTAAAAATCGCTATCCACTCCCGCGAATTGACGATTTATTTGACCAACTTCAGGGTGCAAGCTACTTCTCTAAGATAGATCTGCGATCTGGGTACCATCAACTCAAGGTCTGGGAAGAGGATATCCCCTAAACCGCTTTCCGAACTCGTTATGGACATTATGAATTTGTCATAATGCCCTTCGGTCTAACAAATTCCCCAGCCGCATTCATGGATCTAATGAATCGAATCTGCCAACCATTCCTCGAAAACTTTGTCATCGTTTTCATTGACAACATTCTAGTTTACTCTCGAAGCGAAGAAGAGCATGGCCAACATCTCCGACGAATCCTGGAAACCCTGCGAACCGAGAAGCTATACGCAAAACTCTCTAAGTGTGAATTCTGGCTCTGTAGTGTGAACGTTTTGTTGGATTAATGTCTACGTCCATAACTATATTTGGTATGTACTTGACCCGACCCGACATGGTCCATTTGGGTTGCACTTCACCGACACAATTTATATGGATAGTCTTTTGAGAATAGTATATTTATGATTTATATTAATATATTATAAGTTCTAATATATTAATATGGAATAATATTATTTAATTAGTCATGATCAAGACATAATTTAGAATTAACTAAGTGATCAAAATGAACCAATTAAATATAGACTCTTATATATATGGAATGGACCAAGTTCATTTAGGTTGGGCTAAGCTTTCATGGATAGTCCATGGAGTGTTTAACCCATGGATCATATGAAATGAAAGGTCATGGGTTTAACCCTAGTCTCCACACTATATAAAGATGTCCTTGGTTGGTGAAATGGGCACTAGTATGGGTACACTAAGAAGGGCTAGCTGATTTCACTAGAGAGAACCAAAGTATCAATATTCTCAAAGTCTTCGAAGGTGTTTTGGTGATTTGTGATTCCACTTGAGGCTTCCACACTATTGGGGCTAAGCTCTTAAAGCACAATGGAAATAACCACAATAAAAAGGTATGTCATCTAAATAGTACTTTGTAGTATAAGAGCTTCATAATATGCTAGTTAGGATTAAAGCCTTGGAAAGTTCTAATTTGCATGTATGATAGAGAAAACATATATCCAAGGTTTATAGGGTTCCATGTACACCATAGGAGTGTTAGAATGCTCAAAACCCAACAGTGGTATCAGATCCTAGGCTTGTTTTCTTGTTATACTTGCAAAATTGGATGAAAAATCGAGTTTTTATGCTGTCTGCTCAGCAGACTCGCCGAGTCCAAGACAAAATGCCTCCAACTCGCCGAGTTGGTTCATGCACTCGACGAGTTGGACCCCCAGAGAGCATATATTCGATTGTTTTGGCTGGAATTGGACTAGGAACATTACCCTAAGTTGTTTTTGAACTTACAAACTTATTTTTGATGTGGTAATGTTCATACCAATCCAATTTCAAAGATAATTGTCAGTAGATTCATGTTTTGTATTAGTTTAAAGTTTAGACTAATTACATGGAAAAGTTTGATTTGAATTATCTTTTTCATATGAGTTGCATAGATTAATAGAAAAGTTAATTAAATAGTTGTTTTCAATCCATTTTAATCTAAAAGTTTATTCTAAAAGGTGTTTGTGTAACTTGTCCTCAAGTTACATGAAAAGTCACATTTAAGTTTCTTAAAACTCATAAATATTATCATAGGTTACAAAAATGAAGAGTCTTGTTCTCATTAAATGATTTTATGACTCCATAACTTGTCCTCAAGTTGTGGAGGTTCAAGAGTCTCTTCATTAAATAAAATATGTGTAACCTTAGTTAAACTCATAAAACTTCCATAAGTTATGAATTATGAAGAGTCACTTTCTTAATTAGTTTAAAGTCTTCCATAACTTGTCCTAAAGTTATGGAACTTGAAGAGTTTTTTAATTAAAACTACTTTAAACACATAAGTTATGGAATTGAAGAGTTTTGAGTAGTTTCAAAACATGCCCTGAAGTTTTGGAATTTGAAAAGTTTTCACTTATGAATAATTTAATTCCAAGTTAGCCCTTAGAATTTTAAAAGTTAAAATTCAACCCTTATACTTTATAATATTATAATTTAATAATATATATATATATATATATATATATATAAGAGTAAAGTCATTCTTACCGTTAGTTAGCCGAACGGGTAGGACAAAGACTAAAAATTCTCCCTTCACTAAAAGTATTAATGATAAATACTAAGTAACTAAACCTTTTATAAATACCCAATCTTCGTTACTTAGGAAAATGTGAATAAGGTGCTAATCCATGGAATTACACTTTGCACTTTGTTTAAGTCGGTTAGTGGAGCGTGTGTGGTTAACCGGCACACTAACTCGTATTTAACAAGGTAGGCAAAGGGTAACTTAATGTATATCATAGTATCGATGGAGCGTGTGTGGTTAGCTGGCATATCGATTGAGAGGTAAACACTTAAGGGTACCAAGTAATTTGCATGGTTACTTCAGACCTTGTTTTGTGATCCTCGGTATCCCAGTCACAAAACTTGAAAGGCACACTCTATATTGAAAGATGCCATTGAAAAGTTTAATGAATCTTAAAAGATATAGGAGTTGCAAATCCAAGTAAAACCTAGTTAAATTATTTCGTTTTCATGGTGGAAATTGGTGAATCGTCATTCACCTACCTTCAAATATTCTATAGCTTGAATTACAACAACCCTCTTCCTATTTATAAAATATTGTGTTGGGTCCTAGCCTTAATATTTCATATTGGGTGATATATTAAGGACTTTAAATCAACTATCTTGAATATCTCCCAAAAAGATGTCTGGTTCAGACATCTATGGTCTTCCCAAATCTCTTGGAACTTCACTTCCTCCAATTATTCTCCTTAACCCACAACTTTAAGGTCACTCTATCTCTATTGGCAAGCAAGGTCTATGTGTGATCATATCTTGGAGATGAAGTCACGTATTGAGAAGCCGGGAGAGTTGGGTGTCATAGTCTAGAGGAAGTGGATGTTCAATCACTTTCTAAGTCACATATTTAATTCCTTTGGGCCACCTATGAAATAGACTATGACAAGACCCTTAATCATCTTATCTATTTGCTTGGTGCTGCTAAATCAGAAATGATTCGGTGTACTGGTAAAGCAAATTTGATTAGGAGACCAACTTCCTAAAGCTTTATGGACAGGGACAATTGATGGGTTTTGGCTATAAGAACATCCTATGTGCTCATACAAACCCTAATGCTTGGATCTAGGCTTCTCTATTGTACATGCAATTTATCCAAGACTATAAACCCTAGATCTAGCATATGATAATCAATATAACATATAATTAGGGTTTAGATCATACCTTGATTGTTATGTAGCAATAACAATCTCAAATCCTCCTTGTATTGACTTTAGAAAGCTTAGAGTCACAAATGTCACTCCTCTAATGGTTCACAAACACCAAGAGCAAGAGGATGAATAAGAGAAGAGAAGTAGGCTGCCCAAAACATGTGGAAACCCTAGAAGGAAGCTTGTCCACGTTTTTGGGGCATAAGGGCTCTATATATAGTGAGGCTATTAGGGTTATCTAACAAGGAAACCCTAATTTGGATACTTAAGCCCTAAGCAACCCATGGACTCCTTTCCTTAAAGGCCTTGGACGATTTCTAATGGGTTTCCCCATAGAATTCGTCCACTCTGTATTATAAGGCAATCCATAGCCCAAATTGCAATTATCTTATAATTACAATTCCAGTCCCCTAAGTTTAATTAATATCTTTTAGTCACAAACTTAATTCTTATTAATTCTTGACTAATATTAATTAAACAATATGATTTCTCCTTTAATATATTATTCCCATAATATATTAATAAATCATATTTAATCCTTTCTCTCCATAATTCATCCTATCAAGATGCTTTGGTGAAGGCAACCCAAAAGGACCATGCACCATCGGGTCAAGTACATACCAAAATAGTTATGGACTTAGACACTAATCCAACAGTCTTCCACTTGGATAAGTCGAATAACTATTCTGTGTATGACTTCAGATCCTGATCTGCAATCGTAGCTTTCCAAAGCCGCTCTCAACTCTGATCCTATTAGATACACGTTTCCTTTAGATAAGGGGTCATATATTTGTTGGATTAGTGTCTAAGTCCATAACTATTTTGGTATGTACTTGACCCGATGGTGCATGGTCCTTTTAGGTTGCCTTCACCAAAGCAACTTGATAGGATGAATTATGGAGAGAAAGGATTAAATATGATTTATTAATATATTATGAGAATAATATATTAAAAGAGAAATCATATTGTTTAATTAATATTAGTCAAGAATTAATTGGTAATTAGTTTTGTGACTAAAGAGATTAGTTAAACTTAAGTGACTGGAATTGTAATTATAAGATAATTGCAATTTGGGCTATGGGTTGTCTTACATTAAGGAATGGACGAATTCTATGGGAAAGCCCATGAGGAAATCGTCCAAGGCCTTAATTAAAGGAGTCCATGGGTTGCTTAGGGCTTAAGCATCCAAATTAGGGTTTCCTTCTTATATAACCCTAATAGCCTAACTATATATACATCCCTTATGACCCAAAAACATGGCTGAGACTTCTTTTAGGGTTTCACACGTCTTTGGGCAGCCTCCATCCTCTCTCCTCTTCGTCCTCTTGCTTATGGTGTTTGTGAACCATTAGAGGAGTGACATTTGTGACTCTAAGCTTTCTAAAGTCAATACAAAGAGGATTTGAGATTGTTATTGCTAAATAACAATCAAGGTATGATCTAAACTCCAATTATATGTTATATTGATTTTCATATGCTAGAATTAGGGTTTATAGTCTTGGATAACTTGCATGTACAATAGAGAAACCCAGATCCAAGCATTAGGGTTTGTATGAGCACATAGGATGTTCTTATGACCAAAACCCATCAGTGGTATCAGAGCCTAGATTGATTTCTATTGTATTGATGCTTTGTAAGATTGAAAAATACGATTTTTTTGTTTCTGGGGGCTGAACTCCCCGAGTTTTTTAGATGAACTCGCCGACTTCATGCTAACTCGACGAGTCCATACCTGACTCGGCGAGTCGGCTGGTCAGTGAGAGGGAAAACCGGGATTCTTGCTGTTTTTGCTTAAGGATACTTGCCTTATCATATTAGATCAATATACATCCGATTTTTTGATATATATGACTATATTCTTGATCTAATTGAAGATATTTATCAATTAATAAAATATTTGTTTCCTTATGTGATATTTGATTAATTATTTTGATTAAATTGGTAAATTGTTTTGCAAGAAATCATTAAATAAATCAAATATGGATAATTATATGATTAAATTTTAATTTAGATTATTTGTTATTTGATCCTTATGTTATGAAATGTTTCATATTTTCCCCTCTAGGTTTTATAGTTTAAATTTGACCTCAAAAGTTTTGTTGTTTTGAAATTTAAATAGTTGAAACCCTAATGTTTTGAAAAAAGGTTTCAAAAACTTGCCCTCAAGTTTTGGAATTTAAATTTTGATTAATTGTTTAATTTTGATGTATATTTAAATTCTAAACCCTAATGTTTTTGAAATGTTTCAAAACTTGCCCTCAAGTTTTGGAATTTAAAATTGATTAAAGGTTTAATTTAGGAATGTTAAATTCTAAAACCCTAATATTGTTTTGAAAAGTTCAAACCTCACCCTTATGGTTTTGTTAATTAATTAAGGTGTATAATTAAAAGAGTTTAATAAATCCATAAAGTTTTTGGTTTAAAATTTAATTGAATTAAATGTATAATTGTTAAATTTGACCACCTAATATTTTAAAAGTGTAAAATACACCCTATAATATATATATATATATATATATATATATATATATATATAAGATTAAAAGTCTAACATTATATATATGTATGAGTAAAAGTCAGTCTTACCGTTAGTAGGCCTCATTCACGAAGCTGGTCCATAAGGGGTGTTTAAGGAAATTGCCTATAAAATGGCGATTGAATGGGTATCCACTCTTACCCACCGCACTCTTGACTAGTGGGGGTCGTTAGCCGAACGGGTAGGATAAGACGAAACATTCCATTATAAGTATAATGAACTATAAAAGTAACTAAATGTTTTCATAAAATTCCCAATCTTAGTTACTTAGGCAAAAGTGAATTGATGGAATTCCATGAAATTACACTTTGTGCCCTTGCGAAGACGTTAGTGGAGCGTGTGTGGTTTACCGGCACACTAAATGGTTCTAAGCAAAGGTAGCAAAGGGTGACTCAATGTTTGACATAATTCGGTGGAGCGTGTGTGGTTTACCAGAACATCGAATAGGTGACTGTAACATGTGGGGGCACCATGTATTTTGCATGGTTATTCTCACCCGCTTTGTGATCCTCGGCATCCCAGTCACAAACAAGAGGGGCATATCGAGATTTAAACATGGCATTGAAATGTTCAATGAATCTCATAGGATCTAGGAGTTTTCATAGATTTAAAACTTAAATTTCTTTTTTCGTTTTTTTTATGGTGGAAATTAGTGAATCGTCATTCACTTACCTTCAAATGTTCTACAATTTGGGTTACGGCATCCCTCTCCCGAGTTGTAGAATATTGTGTTGGGTCCTAGCCTTAGTATCTCATTTGGGTGATTTACTAAGGACTCAATCAATCAACTGACATGAATTCGTTTCTCCCGTTTTGTAGATGTCAAAGTTCGACAACTATGGTCAACTCAAATCCCGTGGAACAAGCATTCCACATGAAGATGATATTCCACGATTCGATCGAGGAACAAGAAATCATGCTTCACTTCCTCCACCTCCTCCAATTATTCTCCCTAACCCACAAGTTCGAAGGCTTGAAAAGTTCAAGCTCACTCAAGCCCTTTTGGCAAGTAAACATAAAGAAGGAAAGTCGGTGTGTACACACGTCCTAGGGATGAAGTCACACATCGATAGGTTAAGAATGTTGGGATCCGTTGTCTGTGAGGAGATGGATGTTGATTGGGTTCTTCAGTCACTTCCTAACTCGTATAGTGAGTTCGTAAGAGAGTACTATACGATGAACCGCGATGTGACAACCCGAAAATTTCTACCTTGCATTCTTCATTTCCTATCAACAATAGACTCGTTTTGCTATCTTGTAGTACCATTTAGGGTCTATTGGAGCGTTCTAATCGTGTTATAATCAAGGTAGGAGTGTTAAAAAGGGTTAACTCGAAGTGTAGGAATCAAAACCGGGCCAAACACTCCAACACATGGAGTGTGCAGCTACACACTTGAGTGTGCGGCCACACACATGTGTTTGCGGCCTCACACCCTTCCCAACCGCACAATCCACCTATATATACCACACTTAGTCATTTTTGAACACTTCTTTCACTTCTTCAAGCATAGAACTCGAAAATCCTCTCAAGTATCATCCATTCTCCTTGAAGATCCTCATAAAAGGTGCCAAGAACACCAAGAACACCAAGATCTTCATCTAGCCGCACACATGGCAGCACACACCACCTGGCAGCACACATGGCCGCACACAGGGCCGCACACATGTGTTGGCAGCACACTAGGCCGCACACCTGGCCGCATACACACATATAGTGTGTATTTTGGCCATACACTCCTTTGTAAAGCCTTATACCCCCTTCATACAATCATATATGGTTGTAACACTTCATTATAAGTGTTTACTAGTCCCTAAGGTGGTCCCAATTCATTAATTAGTTATTCATAACACTAATTATTCATAAATGTATCAATATATGCTAATTAGGATTCGCATGTGTACTTAAGTCACCACTTGATACATAGCAACTGATCCAACATTTTCATAAGAACCACTCACTGCAGGTGAGTTCATACCCCTTAATCAATGTTTTAAACTATTTTTAAATGTTTTATGGGGGGGATACAAGTAGAATAATGCTAGTTATTATATCAATCACATGTGATTAATAAGCAGCATTCAAATGATTGGCTACTCATTAGCCGTTTTACTAAAAAGTTTCCTTCAAATGCCTTTCATAAACACTTTATGTGTTTAAAACTCCTTATTTCTCTGTACATTTTACTCCGTATATTACTTTTCAAACTTGTTTACAATTGTGTTTCAAACAAATGTTTCTTTATACTAAACCGTTTTATCAAACCCATGCCTTCAAACCGTTTTATAGATTGACATCAAGTCGGTCTCTTCTTAGAAAATATTTATGTTCAAAGGTTTTACAAATCTTACTTTATGCTTTTAAATTATAAATTGCATGCCTCTATATGTATAGTTATATAAGAAATGTTTAAAAGACTTAGGAAGGCTATCCACCCTATTTCCTTTTCGCGCTTGAGATGTGGTCTGGTGGGATATCGGGTATTCATCCGAAAGTCGTTTAAATATTAGTTATATATCATGTGTACATATATAGTCGTAAAAGGGTCCTTCCAATTCATCCCATGCCCTTGGGTAGCAAGGGTATACATCCATGTCCATACGTACCAATTAGATTACTAGTAAACTACCATGTGGGTAGTTTAGGAAGATACTAGAACTATTACTAGAACACAATATCATACTATGAGTCGGTTCATTCATGAGTCAATACTTACTACTAGGAGAGCATATACAACTATACTAGAGAAGAACATATACAACTAAACTAGAGAAGAACATATACAACTATACTAGAGAGAGAACATATACAACTCTACTAGAGAGAGAACATATACAACGATACTAGAACGAGTACATTACAATACTTGCTAGGTAGAGAGCACGTACAATACTAGCTAGAACATTCCAGTACATTTTATTTGTATAGATTATGTTATATAATCCTCATTCTTATCTTTACCTTGTGATTCAATCACATAAACGATGAGATAGAATGGACTTAATATCCTAGTACCTAAGGATACATTGCGGGACTGACCATTCCTAAAATCTATGCTAGCTACAGAGGTAAAAGCACATCCACGGATGTGAACGGTTGATATCATTACAAGTATACTTTTGGGGACAGACTATTCCTATACCCAGCTGTTAGCAACAAAGGTAAATGTACATCTACGGATGTCTTCAGTTAACATTGTTAGTTGCCCTTGTTCCAAAGGGTAATACTAATACAGCTTGGTCTTGGTAGAAGACTACATTAAGAATAGTTAGGTCTTAGTAGAAGGCTACATTCAGGGCAGTTAGGTCTTGATAGAAGACTGCAGTCAGATCAGTTAAGTCTTGGTAGAAGACTACATTTAGAGCAGTTGGGTCTTGGTAGAAGACTACATTGAGAATAGTTAAGTCTTGGTAGAAGACTCCTTTTATTACTAATAGGAATCATAGGGATTTCTAGGGCTTTTCAAACGTTTACAGTTGTTTTACAAACATTTTCATACCTACAGTTCATTTACATTTTCAATACTTACAATTCGTATACATACAAATACTTACATTTCAACTGCATACAAGTATTTACATACAAATTAAGACACTAAAATACTTATGATCTCACCAGCTTCAAAGCTGATACTCGCTTTCAAAATTACTTGTATCCTCAGGTCGTCATAGTCAGGTACAGATGCAAGGATTTGGGAAGATGGAGCTCGTTGAAGACTCATCTTTCATTTTGATTTATTCATTAGTGTATTATACATATCAGAATACACTTGTATTAAAATTATATTATTAATGCAATGGATGATGTTGTCGCTTGTTTACTACTTTTCATTGTTCTGATACTATACATGACGTCCTCCGCCCCAGAACGTTTCCGCCGTTTAATGGTTTTGGGGTGTGACACGCGACATGAGCCTTATTGATCTCACCTATATGCTTATTGCTGCTGAATCAGCAATGGTTTGGCGCAATAGAAAAGCAAAGTTGATTGGTGAATCTGCCTTCAAGACCTCTATGGATATAGACAATGGCAATGAAAGACTTGCTATGATCAAAAAGTTTGATCATAAGAGAAAGGCAATGTCTGAAGTAGTTCTATCTCCTGTTCCAAAAGAGTCAATTGCCAAGAGAAGGGGCATTGGAGATGAAGCTGCCCTATTTACCTAAGAGATCTAAGAGATGGGAGACTCAGAACGTATGGCTTTGCTTTAGGTAAAATCCATTGACTAACTCTTTTAAGCTTCTATTCTAGATTCTTAATACATAATGTGATAAGATTACAATTGATGTTTTGTAGGATCGATGAAAAGAAAGGAAGCTTAAGGGAAGAATTGAGCAGAATCTAACCATGAAGGACTGGATTTCGATCGCATTACTTGAAGATTAGATTCTTGAGCTACTACTTAGAGTTAGAATAAGATTGCTAAGAAAGATGTATTAGTAGAGTTTTTCAATGAATTGCATTGTAAGGACAAATTTTTTCCGCAATAAAATAAAATTTGATTTTATATTATTTATTTATCCTTGCAATGGCATGCATGAAAATTGATGTTTGAAGGTTTCTAATATTAGCAATAATGGATTTGATTCTTAATTATATTATTTGTGGAAATGTCGAGAATTTACCAAATAGGAGAGTTTCTCATCACCCAAGTTTCAATTGGACATAAACTTGGAATCATGCAACTTGGTTGCACGATGAATGAGAAATTTCATATTTGGAAATTAGACTAATTCATTGACAAAGTGTCAAGTGAAGGACTAAGAGATCGAGTACACAAAGTTGTGTGTTGATCAAAGTCCACCATAAGAGTAACAAAGTTATTCGTCATGATTTACTAAAGGTTTAGTAAATATGATTATACTTATAAGATTAAGTGTAACTGTGAATTGATTAAAAAGGTTTAAATCAATAGCAAAACGAATAAGAAGAATAAAGTAGGCAGAAAGATAAAAGTTTCTCCATTCTAAGAAGAAGGGAGAGTACCTTTTATGCTTTATGATAAGTCTTAATGATTAAGAACCATATCTCAATTGATCCTCTAAGTGAGTCTTAGTACAATTGTATGTCTAAGAAGAGGAATCAAGAATTGTAGAAATGGTTAAATCAGGAAGTCAATCATACTTCGTTCCAAGACAAGTCTTAGAGTTAAGATTGTGACAATGAGTGACAAGTATTAAGAAGGTTTATAACATTCATCAAATGAGGAAAGTTGTGATGTCTTGGATAAGACAAAGACCAACTAGGACCAATTTATGAAGTGTTTTGATAAAAGCTACACTAACTCTTGAATATTTGTTTGTCAATAAATGATTATTGACAAGAGAATCTTATATGTCAAGGAGTCAGTGGGAGTCTTAATTGTCTTGAAAGGTTTCAAGAACAAATCAAATAAACCTTATCGATCATCACTAGCACACAAGTTGAGGTTTACAACCTATCGTGTTGACATTATTTTGTTTCTGTGCCATTCCAATTGAGTTAATTATGCATGTGAGTTCCATGAGTTCTCATTTGAATGCATAAAAGGCAGGCACCTTAATCAATGGAAAGTACATTGATAGGAAAGGGTGGGCTGCTTAACTACTTGGAAGACATGGTGGGCAGCTGTGCTACCATAAGGCAAGAAATCAAGATTAATAAAGTTCGGTCCATATGAGTTTGAATTTGTCGTAAACTTTGGCTTTAAGAAATTCACATGGATAGAAACACATACACCGTTTAAATCTAAGTGTCATAAGATTTCCTCCTTCATGAAAATGATTGTGAGGAAATGCTTTCACTAAGAAAGATTTTAAGAAGATAGTGATTGTAAAATTGCATTCTCGAATTCGATTATGGTTACGGTATCCCTTTCCATGATTTGAATTGTGAGGTTTGGCAATTAGTCTTAATTGTTTAGACACACATATCAGCTATCTAAGGAAAAGGTGTATAAGTTCAAGAAGCCTTCATAAAAGATTATCAAAGCACTACGTATTAGAAACATGGACTTAAGAAATTCAATAGGTATTGTTTTTCTGAAAGTTAAGATATTTATGAATACATGTCGAAGCTAGTGGGAGCACAATTGTTATGTTTTATAATAATAATCATGGTAGTGGGAGCATAAATGTTATGATTCTATGATTATTAAGGCACGTATTGCAAGTTGGCAATATTAATTATAGAAAACAAGAGTCATACCTTGCAAAGTCGTAAGGGTTGTAAAGTTGTTTTGCTATAATTAAGGGAGAGAATATTATGCTTCATTTCAAATCTAAAGGCTTAGGTTGTGGAATGTTAATAAATTTAGTCAAAGGTAGATAGTGTGTTCTTAAAATTTCGATTATGATTACGACATTCCTCTTCACAATTCGAATTTTGAGAACATAGCAAATAAATCATTATGGCAGAAGATTGATAAAGTATCAAATCTTTATGTAAGACATTATGCATCGTGTCCCATACGCTTCGGGTATAGGATCGATTGCAAATGCTATAATATTTAAACATTCTAAAATTTTCCAAATGTCTAGTGCATTTTGAGGGAAAAGGGACTAGAATCGGTTTTGACTAAAATAATTAAACAACTCTCAAAGGACAATCCAAAGTTCGACGAGGATTGGTTGCTTGTGAGTAGTTGGAAGCATGGTATTGAATGGACCATATTGACATTATTGTGAATAGAAAAGATTCTATTAAGAATGAGTTGTCATATGGAAAATATGGAAATATTTCCATATTGGATGGACCATATCGGCATTATTATGAATAGATAAGATTCTATTAAGAATAGGTTGTCATATGGAAAATATGGAAATGTATCCATATTGGAAATTTAATATTGAAAAATCTATGACTAGATTAGAAACCTTTATGCAAAAGGATGTTCAAAGGAATATACTTTTAGTGAGAGACATCATATCTAAGGAATTGTCTTGTAACAATCACCAATAGAGGACTTTGTAATATCATTGGCAATAGTCTTTGTGACTTTGGTGTAGTGACATTACGAAAGGATCGTTGCATAAAATGTTAGAATATAACATATTCTATAAGTGGCAAGAATTTGATATTCTTTCACTTGTGAAAAGGATTTGGGGTTGTGAAATGAGAATGATTGGAAATATGCTCAATTTGGTCTATTTCACAAAGTAAGAACCATAGGTAAACATTGTGCGCATGCTAAGAGCATGGGACAAATGTAATAATTCAAGTAAGAAGTTGATTACCCGAAACTATAAATAATGAGTAATCGATATGGTGATAAATAAAAGGTGTTTTATTTATACTCAAAGGTTTGAGGCCATATGGGATTAGTATTATTCTTGTGTTTCGCTTTGCATGTTTTGACTTCCTGAATAATTTAATTGGTTAAGAACAGTCTAATTATTCGAACGGGCCACAGTCGTTCATATGTTGGAAGTAGATATGAATGAAGACTGTCGTGAATTGGTGTGTGGATTGTCTAATCATTCTCTCTGTACTATTTCTCGACTTTCGATTTATGATGACTGACTAATTGAACAAATCAAATTAGCCCTAGCCCGGCCAAGCATTTACGTTTGTCATCACTAAATCATCGAGGGGCCCAAAGATATCGCTTTTATCCTACTTTGGATAAAAGGAACGGATAAACTTTGATTCAATGCTTTCTTTCACTCACTCACCGAATCACACACAACAATATGTTTTATGACACCAAGTTACTGGTGCATTTACATATTATCAATATGCAACCGATTTGCAAGATACAACTCACACATCTCGGTTTCAAGAATATAAGATGTTATCGTCTCACCAATCACTCGTGATACAATTCATGAAGTGATCCAAGTGAGCGTGGGTTTAATCCAATGCTCAAATCATATTCATAAGCACTAATGAACGTCACATCAGACATTTCCTTATGTCTACTACTCTTTAGACAATCCACACACCAATTCACGACAGTCTTTATTCATACCTACTTCCAACATATGAACGAATGTGGCCCGTTCGAATAATTTGACTATTCTTAACCAATTAAATTATTCAGGAAGTCAAAACATGCAAAGTGAAACACAATAATAATACTAATCCCATATGGCCTCAAACCTTTGAGTATAAATAAAACACCTTTTATTTATCACCATATCGATTACTCATTATTTGTTGTTTTAGGTAATCAACTCCTTACTTGAATTATTACACTTGTCCCATGCCCTTAGCATGCACACAAAATTTACCTATGGTTCTTACTTTGTGAAATAGATCAAATGAACACATTTCCAATCATACTCATTTCACAACTCCCAATCCTTTTCACAAGTGAAAGAATATCAAATTCTTGCCACTTATGGAATATGTTAGATTTTAACATTGTATGCAATGATCCTTTCGTAATGTCATAGCACAAAAGTCACAATGACTATTGCCAATGAAATTACAAAGTCATCTATCGGAGATTGTTAGAAGACAATTCCTTAGATATGATGTTTCTCACTCAAAGTACATTCCTTTGAACATCCTATTGCATAAAAGTTTCTAATCTAGACATAGTTTTTCAATATTCAATTCCCAATATGGAAACGTTTCCATATTTTCCATATGACAACTCATTCTTAATAGAATCTTATCTATTCATAATAATGTCGATATGGTCTATCCAATACAATACTTCCAACTACTCATAAGTGACCAATCCTCGGCGAACTTTGGATTGTCCTTTGATAGTTGTTTAATTATCTTAGTCAAAACCAATTCTTGTCCTTTTTCCCTCTAAATGCGCTAGACATTTGGAAAATTTTAGAATGGTCAAATATTATAGCATTTGCAATCAATCCTATACCCGAAGCGTATGCGACACTATGCATAATGTCTTACATGAAGATTCGATACTTTATCAATCTTCTGCCATAATATTTTATGTGCTACGTTCTCAAAATTCGAACTATGAAGAGGAATTCCGTAATCATAATCGAAATTTGAGAACACACTATGTTTCCTTGACTAAATTTATTAACATTTCACAACATAAACCCTTAAATTTGAAATGAAGCATAATATTCTCTCCCTTAATTATAGCAAAACAACCTTTTAACCCTTACAACTTTGCAAAGTATAACTCTTGTTTTCTATAATTAATATTGCTAACTTGCAATACTTTCCATAATAATCATATAATCATAACATTTATGCTCCCACTATCATGATGATTATTATAAACATAACACTTATGCTCCCACTAGCTTTGACATGTATTCAGAAACCAACTTAACTTCCAGAAAAACAATACTTATTGAATTTTTTAAGTTCATGTTTCTAATACCCAATGCTTTGATAATGTTTTATCAAGGCTTCTTAAATTTATACACCTTTGCCTTAGATAGTTCATATGTGTGTCTAAACAATTTAGACCAATTGCCAAATCTCACAATTCGAATCATGGAAAGGGATACCGTAACCATAATCGAATTTGAGAATGCAATTTCACAATCATTATCTTCTTAAAATCTCTATTAGCGAAAGCATTTCTCCACAATCATTTTCATAAAGGAGGGAATCTTATGACACTTAGATTTTAATGGTGTATGTGTTCCTATCCATGTGAATTTGTCAAAACCAAAGTTTACGACAAATTCAAACTCATGTGGACCGAACATTCTTAATCTTGACTTCTTGCCTTATGGTAACACAGCTGCCCACCATTTCTTCCAAGTAGTTAAGCAGCTCAACCTTTCCTATTAATGTACTTTTCATTGATTAAGGTCCTTGCCTTTTATGCATTCAAATGAGAACTCATAGAACTCACATGCATAATTAACTCAATTGGAATGACATAGAAACAAAATAGTGTCAACACGATAGGTTGTAAACCTCAACTCGTGTGCTAGTGATGATCGATAAGGTCTATTTTGATTTGTTCTTGAAACCTTTCAAGACCATTAAGACTCCCACTGACTCCTTGACATATAGGATTCTCTTGTCAATAAACATTTCTTGACAAACAAATATTCAAGAGTTAGTGTAGTTTTTATCAAAACACTTCATAAATTGGTCCTAACTGGTCTTTGTCTTATCCAAGACATCACAACTTTCCATATTTGATGAATGTTATAAACCTTTTTAATACTTTTTACTCAATGTCACAATCTTAACTCTAAGACTTGTTTTGGAACGAAGTATGATTGACTTCTTGATTTAACCATTTCTTCAATTCTTGATTCCTCTTCTTAGACATAGAATTGTACTAAGACTCACTTAGAGGATCAATTGAGATATGGTTCTTAATCATTAAGACCTATCATAAAGCATAAAAGGTACTCTCCCTTCTTCTTAAAATGGAGAAACTTTTATCTTTCTGCCTACTTGATTCTTCTTATTCGTTCTGCTATTGATTTAAACTTTTTCAATTAATTCAGAATTACACTTAATCTTATAAGTATAATCATATTTACTAAACCTTTAGCAAATAATGACGAATATCTTTGTTACTCTTATGGTGGACTTGATCAACACTCAACTTTGTGTACTCGATCTCCTAGTCCTTCACTTGACACTTTATCAATGAATTAGTCTAATTTCCAAATATGAAATTTCTCATTCATCGTGCAATCAAGTTGCATGATTCCAAGTTTCTGTCCAATTGAAACTTGGGTGATGAGAAACTCTCCCTATTTGGTAAATTCTCGACATTTCCACAAATAATATAATTAAGAATCAAATCCATTATTGCTAATAATAGAAACATTCAAACATCAATTTTTCATATATGCCATTGCAAGGATAAATAAATAATATAAAATCCAAATTTATGTTATTGCGGAAAAATTTGTCCTTACAATGCAATTCATTGAAAAACTATGCTAATACATCTTTCTTAGCAATCTAATTCTAACTCTAAGTAGCAGCTCGAGAATCTAATCTTCAAGTAATGCGATCGAAATCCATTCCTTATCGGTTAGATTCTGCTCACTTCTTCCTTTAAGCTTCCTCTCTTTTCTTTGATCCTACAAAACATCAATTGTAATCTTATCACATTATGTATCAAGAATCCAGAATAGGAGCTTAAAAGAGTTAGTCAATGGATTTTACCTAAAGCAGAGCCATACGTTTTGACTCTCCCATCTCTTAGATCTCTTAGGGCAGCTTCGTCTCCAATGCCCCTTCTCTTGACAATAAAAGAAAATCGACTCTTTTGGAACAGCACATGGAACTACTTCAGATATTGCCTTTTCTCTTATGATCAAACTCTTCGATCATGGCATGTCTTTCGTTGCCATTACCTATATCCATAGAGGTTTGGAAGGCAGATTCACCAATCAACTTTGCTTTTCCATTGCGCCAAACCATTTCTGATTCAGCAGCAATAAGCATATAGGTGAGATCTATAAGGGTCACGTTGCAGTTCATCATATAGTTCTCTTACGAACTCACTATATGAGTTAGGAAGTGATTGAAGAACCCAGTCAACAGCCATCTCCTCACAGACAACGGATCCCAACATTCTTAACCTATCAATGTGTGATTTCATCCCTAGGACGTGTGCACACACCAAATTTCCTTCTTTATGTTTACTTGCCAAAAGGGCTTGAGTGAGCTTGAATTTTTCAAGCCTTCGAAATTGTGCGTTAGGGAGAATAATTGGAGGAGGTGGAGGAAGAGAAGCATGATCATTTGTGTTAAGTTTTGAGCATTCTAACACTCCTAAGTGTACATGCAACCCTAAATACCTTGGATCTATGTTTTCTCTATTATACATGCAATTAACAACATCCAAGGTATTATCCTAATCTAGCATACAAATCAATGAATGTAACAAGATAGAATACATACCTTTAGATGTAGCTTGATGTCTTCAAGCTTTAAGAGCTTAGCCCCAATAGTGTGGAAACGTCAAATGGAATCACACAACATCAAATACAAATGGAATGACTTGAGAGGATTCTACACTTCATGGAAATCGGCTAGCCCTTTCTTACTCTCATTATAGTCTATCCAAGTGCATGATGGTATGCAACCCAAATGGACCATGCCGGGTCGGGTCAAGTCTTACCAATTATAGTTATGGACTTAGACATTAATCCAACAGTCTCCCACTTGGATAAGTCTAAAACTATTATTGCGTATGACTTCAGGAACCAACTAGCAATCGTAGCTCTCAAAAGCTTCTGTCGAACTCTGACCTTGTAGATGAACTCTGACCTTTGTCAGTGACTTGTCCATTAGATAAGGGATCATATATTCCTCCATTCTAGATATCATATGGACTGAGACATGGATTATAATCATTCTCTCTGTCCATTTGTTGTTTCCCGATTTTCGATTTATGACGACTGACTAATTGAACAAATCAAATCAGTCCTGGCCCAGCCGAGCACTTCCATTTGTCATCATCAAATCATCGAGGGGCCCACAGATATCGCTTTTATCCCGAAGGTAAAAGGAACGGATAAACTTCGACTCATATGGCTTGTTCTACTACTTGTTGAATCATACACAAAGGCACGTTTTATAACACCGAGTTACCAATGTGTTTTCGTGAAATCAATGTATAACCATCTCATAGTAACAACTCATATCTCTAGGTTTCAAGAATATAAGATATTATCGTCTCATGATCACTCGTGATAAAATCCATGAAGTGATTCCAATGAGCGCTGGTTGAATCCAATACTTAGAACTTATGAGCACTCATGAGTGTTGTAGCACCACCTTGTCCAACAGCTTAGACCTCTACAAACCCAATGCATGACAGTCTTGATTCATATCTACTTCCAACATATGACCGACTGTGGATGGTTAGAATAACTTAGTCAATCAGAACAATGAACTAGTTATTGTGGAAGTAAAAACATGCAAAGTGAAACACAATAATAATCGAATCCAATATGGTCTCAGAACTTATGAATATAAATAAAACACCTTTTATTTATCACCATATGATTACACGTTATTCATTATATACTGTTTCAGCTATCAACTTTATTCTTGAATTAAAACAATAGTTGTCCCTTGCTCAAAGCATGTACACTATGTTTTTCTAAACACTAGTCATGCCATACACCAAGTATGCATACTATGTTTGTCTATGATCTTTACTTTGTGAACTAGATCAATTGAACATAACTTCAATGATTCTCTTTTCACACTCCCAAATCCTTACCGCAAATGCAAGAATTCCAAATTCATGCCATTTACTGAAATCTGTTAGATTCTAAACTTATATGCATTGATCCTCTTGTAATGATTATGCACAAAGTCATAAAGACTTGACAACAAACATTACAGAGCATTCCAAAGGAGATTATCTCCTTGGAAACATCCTTCTTGCATTAAGTTTCCTTAATCTTACACAAATTGAATAATTTCTAACTTTGAAACATTTCCAGATTCCATTTTGACTATCACTTCTGAACAAGAGTTGCCTCCTTACAGACTATGTCAAAATGGTCCTTCCAGAATTATCACTATACTTCCAACTGTCCTTGAGCAACCAATCTTTGGTAAACCTTAGATTGTCCTCGACAATTGTTTAATCCTTTTAGTCATATCCAGTTCTAAACCTTTTCCCTTCTTAATGCCCCAGGCATTTGGAAAATTTTTTGAAAGGGTGAATATAGCACATGTAATCGATCCTATATCCGAAGCATATGGGACACGATTCATGATGTCTCACATAAAGACTAAACCAGTCTTTTGCTATAACATTTCCATTTCTATTTGCCAAGTTCTCATAATTCAGATTATGAAAAGGGATGCCGTAATCATAATCGAATTTTAGAACGCAAATAATGGACCCATATACAGAATTTCCTTATGTTGAGCCATTCCAACATGAAATTCATATATATCCTTGACTAAATGATTAAAACCTCACGATCTAAGCTTATAGATTTGAGATGAAGTATAATTTCCTCTCCCTTAATTATAGCAAAACAACTCTTTCCCAGTTGAAACTTTTGTTTTCTATAATTAACATTGCTAATCTTGCAATACTTATCATAATTATCATGCTCCCACTAACATGATGATTATTAGCATAACACTTATGCTCCCACTAGCTTTGACATGTTCTCAGAAATCACCTGGACTTCTAGAAATCAATACTTCATTGACTTTCTTACCAAAGTTCAGATTTCTGATACTAGATTGTTTTGATAAAACTTTATCAAAATCATACACCTTCCCTTAGATAGCACACTTGTGTGTCTAAACAATTATGAAGAGGTATGCCGTAATCATAATGGTTAGACCTTTTTTGCCACTTCTCACAAGTCCAGGTTAGTGTGCCAGTAAACCACACACGCTCCACTAACGACTTTGAGAATGCAAATATCACAATTGCTATCTAGCTAAAATCTACTTAGTGAAAGTGTTTCCTCACCATCATTTTCATGAATCGGAGAGAAACCGTACGACACTTAGATTTTTATGGTGTATAAGTTCCTACCCATATGAATTTGTCAAAACCATAATCACAAGACACAGATAATGACAAATCCAAAACCATATGGATTGAACTCAATCTTAACTTCTTGCCACTTGGCAGCTCAAGGGCCTGCCATTGCTTCCAAGTTGTTGTGCAACAAATTGAGAACTCTAAGAACTCATATGCAAAGCCAACTTTAACTGAAATGGGCACAGAATATGTCAACACGATAGGTTGTAAACCTCAAGTCGTGTGCTGGTGAAGAACTTCAGATTTTATTCTTGATTAGTTCTTGAGACTTTCAAGACCTTTAAGACTCCCACTGTCCTCTTGACCTATAAGACTTTCTTGTCAGATATTCAAGAGATAGTGAGGATTCTTAATCAAGACAAACACTTCACACAATTGGCCTAAGTTGGTCTTTGTTTTATCCAAAACATCACAACTTACCAATTTCAAATGTACAAGAGTAGGAAACTTTTACTCTTACATTTGACAAGTGTTTTACACCTTCTTTAAGACATGTCACTCAAGTTACAATCTTGGAGTATGACTCTAAGACTTGTATTGGAACGAAGTATGACTCATCTTCTTGATTTAACCACTTCAACAATTCAAGTTCCTCTTCTTAGTCATAAGAATGCACTAAGATTTCCTTAGAGAACTAATTGTGCTATGGTTTCTTAATCATTAAGATGATCACAAAAACTAATACTAAAGTACTCTCCCATCTTTTCAGATTTGAGAAACTTTTATCCTTCTGCCTAATTTGATTCTTCTTATTCGCTCTGCCATACATTGGAACCTTATCCAATGTCTCAGAGTTACACTTAAGCTTGTAAGTATAATCATATTTACTGAACTTAAGTAAATCATGACGAATAGTCTTATCAGTCTTTTGTGGTGGACTTAATCAGTGCACAAGACTATGTACTCGATCCCTTTGTCCATTACTTGACTCACACATCCATGTGACCGAGTAATTAGTCTTAATTTTCCAATACTTGAAAGTTCTCATTCATCATGCTATACAACTTGCATGATTCCAAGTTCCGGTCCAAATGAAACTTGGGTGATGAGAATCTTTCCTTATTTGGTAAATATAGACATTACCACAAATGAAAGAATCGACTTCATATTTCCACTCTTGCTCTTAATGGAATCACATAAGCAACAATTTTTCCTCAAATGCCATTGTAAGGATATTTTAAAATAAAATAAAAAATTTTCTTTTATTTTAAACTTTGCGGAAAACTTATGCTTACAATCCATATGAAAACTTGTTGTTACCTATTCCTAAGCAATATCTCATAACTCCTGAGAAGTAGCTCAAGAATCCGATCTTCAAACTATGCGATAGAAATCCATCTATGCGATCAGATTCATCATATTCTTTCTTTAAGTTTCTTCACTTTTTCTTTGATTCTTAAACATCACCATGTGACCCAGTCACATCATGTATCAAGAATCTCAGAATAGAAACTTAACAGAGTTAGATAGTGGACTTTACCTGAAGTAGAGTCAAACTTATTGACTTTAACATCCTTAGGTAAATTTGGCAGCTTCGCAACCAATGCTCCTTTCTTTGGCAATATAAACATATGGACCCTTTGATAATGGTACACGAGACTATCACAGACTTAGTTTTTCTCTTTACCATTTGGTCAACCGAGTTGACTATGGCCGATCCCTTTCCACCAGGAAGAGAGAGCTTTACTAGATATCCAATGTCATCATTGTCAATGTCCATAAACTTTTAGGAAGTTGATCTTAACAAACAGATAAGATCATTAAGGGTCTTGTCATAGTCTGTTTCATAGGTGTTCCAAAAGAACTCACTATGTGACTTAGAAAGTGATTGAACCACCAACTTTCTCAGGACTTTGACACCCAACTCTCCCGGCTTGTCAATATGTGACTACATCTCCAAGATGTGATCACACCTAGACCTTGCCTTGCCAATAGGACTTGAGTGACCTTAAACTTTTTTTAAGAACTTGTGGGTTGGGGAGAATAATTGGAGGAGGTGAAAGAAGTATGATTTCCAAAGGACATCATCTTCATTTAGGAAACCTTGTTTCAAAAGATTTGGGAAGATCATAGGTGCCTAAACCTGACAACTTTTGGGAGATATTCAAGATAGTTGATTTAAAGTCCTTAATATGACACCCAATATGAAATATTAAGGCTAGGACCCAACAAACTATTTTATAACTTAGAAGAGGTATGCCGTAATCCAAGCTATAAAATATTTGAAGGTAGGTGAATGACGATTCACCAATTTCCACCAAGATAAACGAAATGTATTATTAGGTTTTAATTGGTTTTGAAACTCCTAGATCTTTGAGATTCATTGAACTATTCAAAGGCATGTTTCAATCTCGAGTGTGCCCTTCAGGTTTTGTGACTGGGATGCCGAGGATCACAAAACAAGGTGTGAAGTAACCATGCAAATCACTTGGTACCCTTAATAAATTACCCCTCAATCGATGTGCCGGTTAACCACACACGCTCCATCGATACTATGATAAATATTAAGTCACCCTTTACCTACCTTGTTAAGTCCAAGTTAGTGTGCCGGTTAACCACACACGTTCCACTAACGACTTAGACAAAGTGTAAAGTCTAATTTCATGGGTTAGCACCTTATTCACATTTTTCCTAAGTAACTAAGATTGGGTATTATTAAGAGTTTAGTTACTTAGTATTATCATTAATACTTTTAATGAAGGAGAATTATAGTCTTATCAAACCCGTTCGGCTAACGACCCTCCACCAGTCAAGCAAGCGATGGGTGAGAGTGGACACCCATTAAGTTGCCATTTTATAGGCAACAACCTTATACCCACCTTATAGACCGGCTTCGTGAATGAGGCGTACTAGCGGTAAGACCGACTTTACTCTTATACATATATATATTATTAACTTATAATATTATAAAGTATAAGGGTTGAATTTTAACTTTTAAAATTCTAAGGGCTAACTTGGAATTAAAGTATTCATAAGGAAAACTTTTCAAATTCCAAAACTTGAGGGCAAGTTTTGAAACTATTCAAAACTAATTAATTCCATAACTTATGTGTTTAAAGTAGTTTTAATCCAAAAACTCTTCAAGTTCCAAAACTTGAGGACAAGTTATGGAAGACTTTAAACTAATAAAAGAAGTAACTTTCTCTTTATTTTATAACTTATGGATTTAATTATGGTTACATATTTTTCTTTAATGAAGTGACTCTTGAACTTCCATAACTTGAGGACAAGTTTGGAGTCATAAAAAATTATTCAATGACACAAGACTCTTCATTTTGTAACCATTGCCAACTTTTATGAGTTTTATGAGTCTTAAATGTGACTTTTCATGTAACTTGAGGACAAGTTACACAAACACATTTTATACTCAACTCTTAGATTAAAATGGATTGAAAACAACTATTTCAATTAACTTTTCTATTAATCTAAGCAACTCATAAGAACAAGATAATTCAAATCAAACTTTTTCATGTAATTAGTCTAAACCTTAAACTAATACAAAACATGAATCTATTGACAATTATCTTTGAAAATGGATTAGCATGAACATTACCACATCAAAAACAAGTTTATAAGTTCAAAAACAACTTAGAGTAATGTTCCTAGTCCATTTCTAGCCAAAAAACTCGAAAATATGCTGTCTGGGGGTCCAACTCGTCGAGTGCATGAACAAACTCGGCGAGTTGGATCGAATTGATCACATTTTAGGCATGGACTCGCCGAGTCTCCTGATGGACTCGCCGAGTCTGATGATCAGACAGCACCAAATTCGTTTTTTCAACTTCTATTGCAGGTATAACCAGAAAACAAGCCTAGGCTCTGATACCACTGTTGAGTTTTGAGCATTCTAACACTCCTAAGTGTACATGCAACCCTAAATACCTTGGATCTATGTTTTCTCTATTATACATGCAATTAAGAACATCCAAGGTATTATCCTAATCTAGCATACAAATCAATGAATGTAACAAGATAGAATACATACCTTTAGATGTAGCTTGATGTCTTCAAGCTTTAAGAGCTTAGCCCCAATAGTGTGGAAGCCTCAAATGGAATCACACAACATCAAATACAAATGGAATGACTTGAGAGAATTCTACACTTCATGGAAATCGGCTAGCCCTTTCTTACTCTCATTATAGTCTATCCAAGTGCATGATGGTATGCAACCCAAATGGACCATGCCGGGTCGGGTCAAGTCTTACCAATTATAGTTATGGACTTAGACATTAATCCAACAACTTGTTCCTCGATCGAATCATGGAATATCATCTTCATGCGGAATGCTTGTTCCACGGGATTTGGGAAGACCATAGTTGTCGAACTTTGACATCTACAAAACGGGAGAAAATGAATTCAAGTTAGTTGATTGATTGAGTCCTTAGTAAATCACCCAAATGAGATACTAAGGCTAGGACCCAACACAATACGCTACAACCTAGAAAAGGGATGTCGTAATCTAGTTGCAGAATATTTGAAGGTAAGTTAATGACGATTCACTAATTTCCACCACGAAAAACGAAAAAGAAATTTATGTTTTAAATCTATGAAAACTCCTAGATCCTTTGAGATTCATTGAACATTTCAATGGCATGTTTAAATCTCGATATGCCCCTCTAGTTTGTGACTGGGATGCCGAGGATCACAAAGTGGGTGTGAATAACCATGCAAACTTACATGGTGCCCTCACATGTTATAGTCACCTATTCGATTTGCCGGTAAACCACACACGCTCCACCGAACTATGACAAACATTGAGTCACCCTTTGCTACCTTTAGTGTGCCGGTGAACCACACACACTCCACTAACGTCTTCGCAAGGGAACAAAGTGTAATTTCATGGAATTGCATCAATTCACTTTTTCCTAAGTAACTAAGATTGGGAATTTGTAAAACATTTAGTTACTTTTGTACTTCATTATACTTATAATGGAAGGTTTTTTCCTATCCTACCCATTCGGCTAACGACCCTCCACTAGTCAAGAGTGCGGGTGGTAAGAGTGGATACCCATTCAATCTCCATTTTATAGGCAATTTCCTTAAACATCCCTTATAGACTAGCTTCGTGAATGAGGCCTACTAACGGTAAGACTGACTTTTACTCATACATATATATAATGTTAGACTTTTAATGTTATATATAGTATAGGGTGTATTTTACACTTTTAAAATACTAGGTGGTTAAATTTAACGATTATACTTTTAATTCAATTAAATGTAAACCAAAACTTTTATGGATTTATTAAACCTCTTTTAATTATACACCTTAATTAATTAATAAAACCATAAGGGTGTGATTTGAACTTTTCAAAACAATACAAGGGTTTTAGAATTTAACATTCGTAAATTAAACTTTTAATCAACTTTTAAATTCCAAAACTTGAGGGCAAGTTTTGAAACATTTCAAAACATTTAGGTTTAGAATTTAAATATACATCAAAATTAAACTTTTAATCAAAATTTAAATTCCACAACTTGAGGGAAAGTTTTGAAACCTTTTCAAAACATTGGGGATCAAATAACAAATAATCTAAATTAACATTTAATCACATAATTATCCATATATGATTTATTTAATAATTTCTTGCAAAACAATTTACCAACTTAATCAAAATAATTAATCAATTATCACATAAGGAAATAAATATTTTATTAATTGATAAATATCTTCAATTAGATCAAGAATATACTCATATATATATATTTATATATATATATATATATATATATATATATATATATATATCATAAAATCAGATTTATATTGATCTAATATGATAAAGGCAAGTATCTCAAAGATAAACAGCAAGAAATCCTGATATCCCCTCTTTCGGACGCATGAACTCGCCGAGTACCCATATGGACTCGCCGAGTAGGGGCCTACTCGCCGAGTCCACAATGGGACTCGCCGAGTCCAACAGGCAGGCTCACAAAAAACTAATTTTTTTAAGTTGAACAAACATACAAGACATCAATACAATAGAAACCAATCATGGCTCTGATACCACTGATGGGTTTTGGCTATACGAACATCCTATGTGCTCATACAAACCCTAATGCTAGGATCTAGGTTTCTCTATTGTACATGAAATTTATCCAAGACTATAAACCCTAGATCTAGCATATGATAATCAATATAACATATAATTAGGGTTTAGATCATACCTTGATTGTTGTGTAGCAATAACAATCTCAAATCGTCCTTGTATTGACTTTAGAAAGCTTAGAGTCACAAATGTCACTCCTCTAATGGTTCACAAACACCAAGAGCAAGAGGATGAATAAGAAAAGAGAAGGAGGCTGCCCAAAACATGTGAGAACCCTAGAAGGAAGCTTGTCCACATTTTTGGGGCATAAGGGCTCTATATATAGTGAGGCTATTAGGGTTATCTAACAAGGAAACCCTAATTTGGATGCTTAAGCCCTAAGCAACCCACATACTCCTTTCCTTAAAGGCCTTGGACAATTTCTAATGGGTTTCCCCATAGAATTCGTCCACTCCGTATTATAAGGCAATCCATAGCCCAAATTGCAATTATCTTATAATTACAATTCCAGTCCCCTAAGTTTAATTAATATCTTTTAGTCACAAACTTAATTCTTATTAATTCTTGACTAATATTAATTAAACAATATGATTTCTCCTTTAATATATAATTCCCATAATATATTAATAAATCATATTTAATCCTTTCTCTCCATAATTCATCCTATCAAGTTGCTTTGGTGAAGGCAACCCAAAAGGACCATGCACCATCGGGTCAAGTACATACCAAAATAGTTATGGAATTAGACACTAATCAAACAGACTCCCACTTGGATAAGTCTAATAACTATTATGCGTATGACTTCAGATCCTGATCTGCAATCGTAGCTTTCCAAAGCCGCTGTCAACTCTGATCCTATCAGATACGTGTGTCCTTTAGATAAGGGATCATATATTCCTCCATTCTAGATATCGTATGAGACATGATTTCTAATCATTCTCTCTGTACTATTTCTCGACTTCCGATTTATGACGACGGACTAATTGAACAAATCAAATTAGCCCTAGCCCGGCCGAGCATTTACGTTTGTCATCACTAAATCATCGAGGGGCCCAAATATATCGCTTTTATCCTACTTTGGATAAAAGGAACGGATAAACTTTGATTCAATGCTCGCTTGCACTCACTCACCGAATCACACACAATAATATGTTTTATGACACCAAGTTACTGGTG
Source organism: Lactuca serriola (assembly GCF_051521515.1). Classification (NCBI taxonomy): domain Eukaryota; kingdom Viridiplantae; phylum Streptophyta; class Magnoliopsida; order Asterales; family Asteraceae; genus Lactuca; species Lactuca serriola. The sequence goes on along the minus strand of NC_136410.1, from coordinate 307,587,310 downwards.
CGTTTACATATTATCAATGTGCAACCGATTTGCAAGATACAACTCACACATCTCGGTTTCAAGAATATAAGATGTTATCGTCTCACCAATCACTCATGATACAATTCATGATGTGATCCAAGTGAGCGTGGGTTTAATCCAATGCTCAAGTCATATTCATAAGCACTCATGAACGTTGCAGCAAATATTTGCTTATGTCTACTACTCTTTAGACAATCCACACACCAATTCACGATAGTCTTTATTCATACCTACTTCCAACATATGAACGACTGTGGCCCGTTCGAATAATTTGACTATTCTTAACCAATTAAATTATTTAGGAAGTCAAAACATGCAAAGTGAAACACAATAATAATACTAATCCCATATGGCCTCAAACCTTTGAGCATAAATAAAACACCTTTTATTTATCACCATATCGATTACTCATTATTTGTTGTTTCGGGTAATCAACTCCTTACTTGAATTATTACACTTGTCCCATGCTCTTTGTTGGGATTAAAACCCTAATTGAGATTTGATGAACAAGATGCGGAAAATAAGAACAAACACAATAATGAAGATTATGTCGAATGATCACTCGATTTATTGAATTGTGAGGAACGAATTACACTTAAGAAATAAGAATCTAACTCTACAAGAAACCTCACGTGGCGGCTACATTTTGCCACACTCTTAACCCTAATAATGAATAATACATGACTATTTATAGGGAAAAGACAAGTCTTGGGCTTTTAACCTAGAATTCATCAAAGGGGCCCATTGCCATCATCCATGGAGTGCTTTGAAACCCTACAATGTCCCCCTCAAAGTATGGAATGGATGACAATGCTTTAACTTCCAAAACAAGCATCTAGCAAATAAAAAGATCTGCAACGAGGAATATATGAAGCAATCCACGAATCTTGATTCTTCAATAGTCTTCAAACACGGGCTCTAGGATATATAAATCAAGCACTGAAGTAATGTCTTTAAACTTCATTTTCGAATGTAATCCCAAAGAATCTTCATGAAAACCAAACCCGCCATAAAACCCATTTCAGAACAAAGAAACTGAATCACTTCTTGTCTTTGAAGAGCTCCCCCTCCAAGTCACAACGATCTTCAAATAAGCTAATGATATAAGCCATCAAAAAATATCATGTAACAACCCAAACTTTAAGATTCGTAAGGCCACTTGATCAAGAAAATACAAGAAGTCGGAGATATAACAAGTCCTTAGCAGAGCTCGATGAAGAACTCCTGCTGTAAAGGATACTTCTCTGTAAAAACCTTAGTAGAGCTCGATGAAGAACTTCTGTAAAAAAGCTACCTTCATAATTCTCCCACAAGCTTTATCAAAAATCTTCGACTTTGAAAGTCACAAATCCAATTTCGAATGGCCATACCAAATTCTCCCCCGATTTATAATCAAAAACATGATTATAAAGCCTTCAAATGGTCATGAGAATGATCTTGAATGGATAAAAATTTACAATGCTCCCCCGCGACAAAAAGATTAGTTTCGGGTGGTTGTTGTGTTTCGGTTTGAGGAGGTTCAGTTACTGGAGGGGTTTCGGTGACAGGTGGTGTTTCGGTTGATGTGGTGAATATGGGTGGAGGTATAGGGATAGAGGTTGGGGGAATTGTGGGGTTTATGGTGGGAATGGAAATAGGAATTGTGGGTGGAGGTGAAGGAACTGGGGATTGATGAAGTTCCATGTCTGGGGTTGGGGAACGAGGAGGTGTGTTGCCTCGTTGAGGAGAATCGTCTCCTTGTGATCCTTCAGAGTCCGAACTCCCACCTTCGGATTCGCTTGAAGAAGAGGAAATAACGAGCTTTCGCTTCGGTTGGGTCTTCCTTCGTTTCGGTTGTGGGGGTGAAGCAGCCTTCGTTTGTTTGCGCTTCTTGGGAGAAGGTCCCTTTGGAGCTTTGGACACTTGCTTCCCTTTCTCAGCCTTTTTGCCCCTGGCCACCGGGCTGTCGACATCACGCTCTATCGTCAAATGATAGGCTCACTGATGTATCTAACTGCTAGCAGGCCTGATATCATGTTTTCTGTGTGTTATTGTGCTCGACTTCAGGCTAACCCACGAGAACCTCACATGCTGGCAGTAAAGAACATCCTACGCTATCTCAAGCGAACCACCTCCTTAGGTCTGTGGTATCCACCCAATTCAGGCTTCTTCGTTCAAGCCTATTCTGATGCTGACCTTGGAGGATGTGGACTCAACCGTAAAAGCACAACTGGTGGCTGTCAATTTCTTGATGGGAAATTAGTCAGCTGGCAATCCAAGAAACAAACATGTGTGTCGTTGTCTACTGCCGAAGCGGAATACATTGCTGCTGCATCATGCACATCACAAGTGATTTGGATCCAGAGTCAACTTCGAGACTATGGACTCAATATGAAGAAGATCCCACTATATTGCGACTCTGAAAGTGCAATTAGGATCTGTCATAACCCAGTGCAACACTCTAAAACCAAACACATAGCACTGAGGTATCACTTCATCAAAGATCATGTGGAAGATGGAAATGTCGAAGTTCACTTCGTAAGAACCACTGATCAACTGGCTGACGTCTTCACCAAAGCTCTTCCAGAAGCATCATTCAATAAAATATTGCAACGGCTAGGAATGATGGAATCAGAGTCAGTACCGCACACTACCTCTCAACCTCAAATGTAAGAAGCGAAACCAACCGAACGTTCGGGTTCGGTTCAACCATCTGACTCGCTCATTACTTCAAAGGTAGTTTTTCTGAGTTGTATATTTCTTGTACTATTTTGTTTTTCTTTATGTTAAAAGTATTTATTTCTTGTATATCTAAATTCCTTAGTTTCTCAAAATTTTCCAAAACCGAAACCTACCGAAGGTTCGGGTTCGGTTTTTCAAAAATTTTGTGGAACCGAAACCAACCGAAGGTTCGGGTTCGGTTATTCAAAATTTTGTGTAAGCGAAACCAACCGAAGGTTCGGGTTCGGTTTTTCAAAATTTTCTAGAACCGAAACCAACCGAACGTTCGGGTTCGGTTTTTCAATTTTTTTTCCAAGAGTTTTTTTTTAGGTCTTAATTTTATTTTAACTCTTATGTTTTTATTTTTATTTATTATTTTTTTCTTTTTATTATAAATTTCAAAAACTCCAAAAGTATTTTATTTATTTTTCTTTGTGTACTCATTCGTTTATGGGGATATATTTGATGACTTACTTAAGTGTCCCTAGAAGCATGCTGTTGTATGTGTCCCAAGCCTCATAAGATTTTGAATAATGGCCTTCATGACCTGGTATACACAAACGTTGTCTTCCCAATAAGGCTAACTCATTTATTCTAATCGTGAGCTACCTCACTCTCTTCTCACATGAGTTCAGAGTCTCCTGCTTGGTCCTTATTTTTGCAGCAGAGGTACTATGTTTTCTTTCACCATCCCCACTACACTTCTCCATTACATTTGTTTCATCACTGTAACCCTTGAGACTCTCAGAAACTACCACTGAGGTTTATGGTTACACAACATCTGTGTTTATGATCTTAGTTTCGTGCCACTACGAGCTGAGTGAAACCCCAAATTCAACACCAACGAATTGACGGTGACCAATTAACTTGATCAAGTTTTCACCAATGAATTGTCAAATGTACCTTCATGGAATCTCAATTTTTTTTCTTTTTGCATGATTCCAATGAAATTGTTACATACCATAACATTTCTTCCCAAGGGATCTAGTTTTAAATTTTTATCTGAGATTTCATATTAATCCAAGCCACTACAAAATCACCTCCAACCTACTTGTTCAACAGACTACACTGGTCTCACAAGTACTTTGTCCACATTCGTTCTTATATCAAGAATTGAATTGTTGAATCAAAGCGAAACCACCCTTAATTAGCCTAATTAAAAGAAGCCTTTCGACATTTATTAATAAATGTTTGATCGTAATTCAACGGGATTCCACACTAACACTTTGAGGTCTCTCTTGATCTTGAAGGAAGAGATTCGTGCCCGGGATCATCAGCTTCGTGCCGTTATTGACATCACAGATTATCCTAAAAAGAGTTGCTTTATTTCTTTTTCTTTTACACTCTTTGCACGAAAATCCAAGATTTTCCAAAATTCCGTTACTAATTAATTTACAGGCTGGATTATTACTGGATGGTTACTAATGAAGTTGTGGTCAAAAATCAGCCACGTGGGTCATTAATTGAAAACAGAAGGGGAAAAGACAAAAAGTTGCTGACTCAGCGGGAGTTAAATGGATAGAAATTCAAACGACGGTAAAAAGGAGGGCGCGTGAATTTGAATCGGCCGCGCTTTTTCTGACACTTATGGACGCGTGTGCGATATTGAAGCGTCATTAATCTGGCATTAAAGGCGCGTGTGGAAATGGAAACGGTTCTTCTCTCTGAACCGGCGCTTATTGGACGGCGTAATCCTAGGAAACTGACACTCTCTCTCCTACATGATCATCGCACGCCCCAACTGTCACCAATCAGTCACTCCAAAAACCCGTTTCGTATTTCCATAAGAGATTTGAAACGATTTTTCTCTCTCCTATCACCCACTATAAAAAGCCTTCAACACCACCTTTTACCTCTTTACTGCCTCCATAATTCCCAAAGCAAAAATACTCCCAAACACTCTCACGTTGTTCTTCTTCTCCAAACCTGCAACAATGGCTGAATCTTCATCTGTTCATGCTACTTCTCAGATCCTCCCCATCCGTCCTCAGCAATGCCTGGTCATCGATCTGAACCCACTGGCGTATGATTCCTATATGTCGCCGGTCATTGAATGCCTCAAGTACTCCCAGCTTGCTCTTGCATTGTCAGGAATTGAAACGGTGCCAATGGTGGCCTTATCTTAGGTCTATGCGACGGCTTACTACGACAAGGCCGTCGACAGGGTATTCTTTGAAGTGGCAGAACACAAGACTTCGATTTCTCGCCCCCGTTTCTGCACTTTGTTAGGGTTTGCAGCTGATTCATCGCGAGTTCACCCGGACACGATTCCGGTTGGGATGCTCTACAGCATGTTTTACAACATGGGCTACACAGAGGTTCTCACCTCTGTCGCTAGGTTTAAGAAGTCCTGCCTACCGCCCTAGTGGAATGGGTTATTTACAGTTCTCTTCAAGGGACTGTCAGAGAGGAGCTCAGGATCTGACGGTGCAAGTCGTCTTTTCCTTTCGATAATGTATGGGGTGTACAACGGGATAAACCTAGACTATGGGTTTGTCCTCTGGCAACAGCTGATTCAGAGCCTCTCTTCCTCTTCCCGACACTCCGAGGTGTCGTTGGCCCGGTTCTGGATCCTGATCACACGATGGGCCATGGACAAGTTCGATGTTTCAACAGCCGATGGTGCATCGATGTCTTCTATTGGTACATTTCATACCAAGAAGATCATCGTATCTGATGCATCAAAATTTTCTTTTATTGGCTCTATTCCGGAGTCGATGTATGGGGATGTGCCCTCCGACAGCAGACTGATCAGAACGATCAAGGAGTTTAGGCCAACTGGTCCGAGGGAACTGACACCGGACATGCTGCGATCGATTCATGATGCCGACAAACCGGTGGCCAGGGGCAAAAAGGCTGAGAAAGGGAAGCAAGTGTCCAAAGCTCCAAAGGGACCTTCTCCCAAGAAGCGCAAACAAACAAAGGCTGCTTCACCCCCACAACCGAAACGGAGGAAGACCCAACCGAAGCGAAAGCTCGTTATTTCCTCTTCTTCAAGCGAATCCGAAGGTGGGAGTTCGGACTCTGAAGGATCACAAGGAGACGATTCTCCTCAACGAGGCAACACACCTCCTCGTTCCCCAACCCCAGACATGGAACTTCATCAATCCCCAGTTCCTTCACCTCCACCCACAATTCCTATTTCCATTCCCACCATAAACCCCACAATTCCCCCAACCTCTATCCCTATACCTCCACCCATATTCACCACATCAACCGAAACACCACCTGTCACCGAAACCCCTCCAGTAACTGAACCTCCTCAAACCGAAACACAACAACCACCCAAAACTAACCCCCCACCCACTCAACCTGAACCAACCAAACCCATAACACCCCCAACTTCACCACCACCTCAATCTCCATAAGACGCCTCCGATGGCGGTGATCAATACCTTGGTGGTGATCACATGAATTTTGATTCGGTCTACTATAGTCCGTTTCAAGTTCAGAGTGATGAGGAGGATGATGCTCCAGTGACACGGAAGCATCTTCGCGAGCTTAACGAGAAGGTTGATCAACTTCTCGCCTCCTCTTCCAACCAGCAGTCATCTTTGTCTGAAGCTGCCCTTCAGAAGATCGTTGACGCCTTCTCCAAGGCTCAATATGATTATGTTGCCTCAGCAACTGCTGCCATAGACGCCTCCACCCGAGCCTGTGAGGCTGCAACCGCAAAAGTCGATAAACTATTCAATGACGCTTCTATCCTGCTGCAGTCTTTGCAGGAGAATGCCAAAGCCACTAAGACAACCCTGGAACCAGTTGTTCAGCAATTGGCCCAGTTTGTGTCGACGGAGTTATCTTCGTTCGCTACCCTCAGACAAAATCTTAGCGACGACAACTCGGCACTTCGTGCCTCCATCGATGCCCGCTTGGCAAAACTACAAGAGGATCTTGCGGCAAAAAATTCTCTGATGGACGTCTTGGCGAGTAAGACTACCGCCCTGAAGGTCAAGAGCACACAACTTTCCAACTCCCAGCAACAATTGGAAGCTCTTCAATCCGAGAGGGAGGTCATAAAGACGTGTGTTTCGGATGTCCACGCAGCTCTCTCAAACATCCTGGAAGCACACGACCCCATACTTAATCACTCAGTGAGGCGTACCCTCGCTGAAAAACTATCTCCGGCCATGGACCTTTTAAGTAAAATTGAAGGCCTACCGAGTTTCGTGTCCATTCCGAAACAAGGGGGAGATGAGAAGAAAGGATCGAAACCACCTCCTTCCTCCAAAGCGACTCACACAACCGAACCACCCCCAACTGGTCATGCCTCGGGTTCGGGTGTGAAGAACAAGGGCAAAAATATAGCTGAGGGAGGAGATGAAGATGAAGATGAAGATGAAGACAGGGAGACTATTGTGGACATGTTAAAAAGAAAGAACAGTAGCAATACTGAAGACGATGCCAGTCGTGTGGCGCGTGAGGCTGAAGAAGCCGAACGAAAGCAAAAAGAAGCCCACGATCTCCTTGAGAGCCGAAAGTTGCTCTTCCCTGCCTGGACCAGGGATCGTATGATAAAAGAGGCCATAGAGACTCCAAGCATACTATGGCTCGAGCCGGTGATATCATTCGACTGCAACAACTCTATCGATTCGCAGTTTGATATGCCTCTGACTCGAAAGGCGTTCATCTTCCACGCCTTCACTAACATTTTTGAAGTCCCGCATCCGAACGATGAGCTTGACAGGGAGCTTATTGACTTCTACCTGGAGGCCGCTCGCCCTCAATACCTTACATGGAGCGCCCAGAAGATTGTTAATGTTCGGGTGCTGAAGCCTTTTGCCGTGGGGAGATTCACGAATGTAAAGTTCAAGCTTATTCGTGGATCTGCAAGAACTGCTCACATCATCACCCTGGCGGATCTACCGAATCTAAATCCTCATGACTGGATAGTCCTATACAATATCCTGCTGACAAATGAATCTAAATATGGTCCCATTATAGACCATGTCAAAAGGATGTTGGCCTGCTACATCATGGAGGTTGCCCAAATGGATCAGGAGGTCGCCACTGTTTTCAAAAAGAAACCGAAAGTAGCACCAGTGGGATCGGCCAGTGATCTAAACACAATGCACATGGGTAAGATAGATCCAAGGCGAAACTCAGTGATGTTCAACAGAGCCGAAGGACAGAAGTGTCTCTTCGCTTTAGCTGACAAGCACCTTTACACCACAGCTTGCTTGGAACACGTCTTGTCAATCATCAAGCGGTGTAAGGACAATTCGGCTGATGAGATCAAGTACTTCAATGATATGATCAATTGGTACATCCGGTTTAGACAGACCATTCTCTCCATAAGTAAGTGTCTGTTTAGCACCGTGAAGAAGAAAGTACCAGCTTCAGCTGCCGGCCCAAGTAAGAAGTGAAGGTCTCGCTCCAAATTGACGCAAAGGGGGAGATTGTAGGGCTGAAGTTTTATTTAATGTTGCGTCTTTTTCATCTTGCGCAATATCCGCCACGTCCTTAAGCAGATCGTTGTACTCTTTTTGCGTCTTAATGATTCTGGATGTTGCAGAGTGTGAAAACGGTCCATTGATGATGGCTTCCCAGATGAGATAACCATTGTCCTCCGATCCAATCACGTAATCTTCAAAATGATGCGCCCATACTTCATACTCATGGGTGTACAGGATTGGAATCTTTGTCGTCGAACCAATGCTGTTGGAAATATTAATGGGATTTGATTGCATCGCGTCCATTATGATCATAAAAACCTGTTCAAAGATCAGACTTGTAATAAAGCAGATTAGGGCAAAACAATAAATATCAAGATACGTCAATTAAGATGACGGCTCAATAAATATCGATGATTGCGGAAAACCCTAATGGAAATCTTTTTCACAGAAAAGATGTGTATCGATTACACAGCCTCCTGCTCTGATACCACTTGTTGCGATTAAAACCCTAATTGAGATTTGATGAACAAGATGCGGAAAATAAGAACAAACACAATAATGAAGATTATGTCGAATGATCACTCGATTTATTGAATTGTGAGGAACGAATTACACTTAAGAAATAAGAATCTAACTCTACAAGAAACCTCACGTGGCGGCTACATTTTGCCACACTCTTAACCCTAATAATGAATAATACATGACTATTTATAGGGAAAAGACAAGTCTTGGGCTTTTAACCTAGAATTCATCAAAGGGGCCCATTGCCATCATCCATGGAGTGCTTTGAAACCCTACACTCTTAGCATGCACACAATATTTACCTATGGTTCTTACTTTGTGAAATAGATCAAATGAACACATTTCCAATCATACTCATTTCACAACTCCCAATCCTTTTCATAAGTGAAAGTCCACTATCAAACTCTATTAAGTTTCTATTATGATATTCTTATTAAATGATGTGACTGGGTCACATGTTGATGTTTTAAGAATCAAAGGAAAAGTGAAGGAAACTTAATGAAAGAGTATGTTGAATTTGATCGCGAAAATGGATTTCTTTCGCTTGGTTGAAGATTCAATTCTTGAGCTACTTCTTAGGAGTTATGATAGATTGCCAGGAAAGATGTAATTGATGGGTTTTGAGCATTCTAACACTTCCTAAATGTACATGCAACCCTAATAAACCTTGGATCTATGTTTGTCTAAGATACATGCAAATAATTATTTTTCCAAGGTTCATATCCTAAGTAGTATGGCATGGGGAACTTGAATCAAATAAAACTAGTAGAAACACTTACCTTGCAGTTGTAGTTGATTCCTTGGAGTTTTAGAGCCTAGCACCAATAGTGTGGATGCCTCAAATGGAAATCACAAATCAGCACAAACTTGGAACTTTAAGAGAATAGTCACTACTATCTTGAAATCGGCCCTCACCTCAACAAGTGTCAACTAGTATGATTTCAAGAACCAAAGCCTCCTTTATATAGTGTGATGGATTAGGGTTACATCCATGTAAACCCTAATACCCATGTCTCTTCATTTCCATGAGATCGATGGGTTAAAGCTCCATGGAGTATCCATGGACTTTCCCATGCAAGCCTAGCCCATTCCAAATAAGCATTAGCCCACACTATATAAATATAGAAGCCTATATTAAATTAGTAATAACTTTGATCTCTAAATTAATCCTAGATTAATTATAGATCAATACTAATTAAATAATATGATCTTATATTAATATATTAGAACTTATAATATATTAATAAATCATAACCTGTACTATTCTCAAATATTATCCATAAATTGTTCGGGTGAAGTGCAACCCAAATGGACCATGCCGGGTCGGGTCAAGTACATACCAAATATAGTTATGGACTTAGACACTACATCCAACAGTCTCCCACTTGGATAAGTCTAATAACTATAGTTGCAAGTATGACTTCAGGAACCGATCAGCAATCGTAGCTCTTTAAACTCTGTTGAACTAGAACGCGCCATTTAGATAAGTGATCATATAATCCTTTGTTCTAGATATCAGTCGGACAAATACATGGAACAATGTCTTACTTATTGTCCAGCAGTTTGTTTCCCGATTTCCGATTTGCTTGACAAAGAACTTAATTGAACACATCAACTTAGTTCTGACCGGGCCCAGTACATAGGTCAAAACAAAATCATCGAGGAGCCCAGATATCAGCTTCTAATCCAAGAAGGAACAGATAAACTTCGACTCATATGTTTGTTCTACCACTCATTGAATTATACAAAAAAGCACGTTTTATAACATCGAGTTACCAATGCGTTTTCGTACAATCAATGCATAACCAACTTGTAAGTAACAAATCATATCTCTAGGTTTGAAGACTTATATGATATTACCGTCTCACGATCACTTGAGATAGAATTCCATGAAGTGATTCCAGTGAGCGTGGGTTGAGTCCAATGCTCAGAACATATGAGCACTCATAATTGTTGTAGCCTTGTCCAACACCTTAGACCTCTGCAACCAATCATGACAGTCTTAATTCATACCTACTTCCGACATATGAACGACTGTGGAGGTTTGAATAATATGATCTACCAAACGTAATTATTCTGGAAGTCAAAACATGCAAAAAAGAAATATAGTAAATGATTGACAAGAGATAGCAACACTTTACTCATAAATAAAACACTTTTATTCATCATCTAATGTCAATTACACTTTACAAATTTCATAATTTATCTAACTACTAAAACTCATATCATCCTTCAGCCCTATGCTCCGAGCATGCTGTAGATGCTTAACCCTGCTCAGTCCCTTCGTGAGGGGATCTGTTGGGTTCTCATCCGATGATACCCTCTTAGCCACGAGAATTCCTTCTTCTATTCGATGTCTGATGAAGTGATATTTTCTGTCAATGTGCCTGGATCTCCCATGATCTCTTGGTTCCTTGGCTAAGGCAACCGCACTATTGCTGTCACAGAAAATCTCCATTGGCTCTTTTATAGCTGGTACAACTCCAAGGTCTCCGATGAAGTTCTTTAGCCATGTAGCTTCCTTTCCTACCTCGCTTGCTGCTATATACTCTGATTCACAAGTGGAATCAGCCACTGTCTCCTGCTTGGAACTCTTCCAAGTGATTGCTCCTCCGTTTAAGGTAAAGACCCAGCCCGACTGAGAGCGGAAATTATCCCTGTCAGTCTGGAAGCTAGCATCACTATACCCTACAGCTGAAGCATAAGGAAGTTGACTCATTTCAGCTATCTCAGCCTCAGTACTAGGACTTTGTGTCTTACTCAATCTGGCGTTACTCTGAATGGGTAACTCACCTTTCATGGAGTTATGCATGTTGAATCTCTTCAGCACCTTATCCAAGTAGGTACTCTGACTAAGTCCAATTAGTCTTTTACTCCGATCTCTCAAGATCCTTATCCCTAGAATATAGGTAGCTTCTCCTAGGTCCTTCATAGAGAAACACTTCCCAAGCCAGGACTTAACTTCCTGCAGAGTTGGGATGTCATTTCCTATGAGTAGTATGTCATCCACATACAACACCAAAAAGCTAACTATACTCCCACTAGCCTTGACATACACGCAAGACTCATCTTCACTCCTAGAAAAGCCAAATTCCTTGACCTTTTCATCAAAGCAAAGATTCCATCTGCGAGATGCTTTCTTCAATCCATAAATGGATTTCTCAAGCTTACACACTCTATTAGAGTACTCTTTGCTGACAAAACCCTCTGGCTGACTCATGTAAACATCTTCAGCCAACTTTCCAGTAAAGAAAGCGGTTTTGACATCCATTTGCCATATTTCATAGTCATGAAATGCAGCTATGGCCAACAGAACCCGAATAGACTTAATCTTCGCTACTGGAGAAAAGGTTTCATCATAGTCCACTCTAGGAATTTGAGAGAAGCCCTTTGCAACCAGTCTAGCCTTATAAGTGTGTACTTTACCATCCATGTCGGTCTTCTTCTTGAAGACCCATTTGCACCCTACAGTCTTACGACCTGGTACATTCTCAACCAAGTTCCAAACTTGATTGTCATACATGGACTGTATCTCGCTATCCATAGCCTCTTCCCATTTAGCAGCCTCAGGGCCTGCCATGGCTTCCGTGTAACAGTTAGGCTCATCCAGACCTACTAGTGTCTCATCGCTAATAAGTGTCTCACCTTCCGTAGTAATATGGAAACCATAGTAATGCTCAGGTGCATTCCTAACTCTCGTGGAACGCCTCAGAGGTACAGATTCGTCAATTGGCTCAACAGGAGTTTCCTCCTCAAGTTGAAGGCTAGCGTTTGAAGTTCCTTCACCACTTGACTCTTGAATTTCTTCAAGATCAATCTGCCTCCCACTGTCTCCTTGGCTTATAAACTCTCTCTCTCGAAAGACTCCTCTTCTTGCTACAAAGACCACATTATCACTAGGTCTGTAGAAGAGGTAACCAAAGGATCTTTGTGGGTAGCCGATGAAAATACACCTCTCGCTTGGGGGTTCTAGCTTGTCATGAGTCTCGCGCCTCACAAAAGCCTCGCAACCCCAAATCTTGATGTGGTCTAGGTTGGGTACTTTACCAGTCCACATCTCGTGAGGAGTTTTGGCAACTTTCTTTGTAGGGACTAGATTAAGAATATGGGCGGCAGTCTCTAAGGCATACCCCCAGAATGAGATTGGTAGCGAAGCTCGACTCATCATGGAACGAACCATATCCAACAAGGTTCGATTACGCCTCTCAGCTACACCATTCAATTGTGGTGGCATGGGAGGTGTCAATTGTGAGACAATCCCACATTCCCTAAGATAGTCGAGGAACTCTGAACTAAGATACTCACCACCTCGATCGGATCAAATCATCTTAATGTTCCTGCCCAATTGATTCTCGACTTCTTATTTAAATTCCTTAAACCTTTCGAAAGTCTCTGACTTATGCTTGATCAAGTAGACATATCCATATCTACTGTAATCATCAGTAAAAGTCAAATAATAACGATTAGCATCCCTTGTGGCATGTTTGAATGGTCCACACACATACGTGTATACAAGGTCCAACAAACCTTCACCCCTCTCACATGAGCCTGTGAAGGGTGACTTTGTCATTTTTCCAAGTAAGCACGATTCGCAACTATCATTTGACTTTAGGTCAAATGATTCCAAGACTCCATCCTTTTGGATTTGGCCTATGCGCTTCTTGCTTATATTTCCAAGTCGACAATGCCATAATGATGCTTTATCCAAGTTATTATTATTAATAGAATCAATACACATCACATTATTTCCTAAGTTATCAACCACAGATACTATTTCATACATTCCATCACAAGGTAATGCTTTAAAATAAAAAACATTATTAAAGAAAGCATTAATCGAACCAACTTCATTATCAAATGAAAAGGTGAAACCTTGTTTATACAATGCATGAAAGGAAATAATATTTCTTGCCATTTCTGGCGAATAACAACACTTATTCAAATCTAAACTAAACCCACTACTTAGCGACAAATTATAAACTCCAATCTTGGTGACAGGTGTAACTTTCCTATTCCCCATGATTAAGTTTATTCTTCCTTGCTCCACATTCTCACTTCTTCTTAGTCCCTGCAAGTCACAAAAAATATGAATACCACAACCGGTATCAAGGACCCAAGATTTAGAATGGGGTGAGTTATTAGAAATGATAGTGTACTTTGGGCAGTTCCGCTTCCAATGTGCCTTTTCATGGCAATAGAAGCATTCAGCCTCTTTTGGGTCAGAAGAAGGAGTGATGAAACCTTTCTTGGTACCACTTGAAGAAGAGCCATCAAGGGTCCTAACCTTGGTACCCTTTGAAGAACTCTTTCTCTTCTTCCCTCGTCCTTTCCCGATTGCCAAGACAGGGGCGGAGTTTGTAGGAGTAGGAGTAGTAACAACCGCCTTACCCTTAAGACCACTTTTCGCGGTCTTTAAGAGTCCTTGAAGTTTGTTGAGTGTGACCTCTTCCTTGTTCATGTGGTATGTCATGCGGAATTGATCATAACATGAAGGTAAGGAGTGCAAAATGATATCTATTGCAAGCTCCTCGGGGAAGTTCACATTAAGCTTCAGCAAACGGTCCACAAATCTTTGCATTTTCTGCATGTGGGCCGTGATGGGTTCACCATCCTTCATGCGAGTTGTTATCATGGAGGAGATGATTTCGTACCTCTCTTGTCGAGCACTTTGATGGTATCTTTCCATCAAGTCTTGGTGCATCTCATAGGGGTAGAAATCTTCATAGGATTTTTGGAGATCTGCGGTCATTGTGGCCATCATGATGCATGCCACTTTGGTGGCATCTCTTTCATGTGCCCTAAACTCAGCGATCTCTTGAGGAGTAGAAACTGACTCATCAATCTCCTTAAGTTCCTTATCGAGGACATATTCCTTGTCCTCGTAGCGAGTAATCATTCTGATGTTTCTGATCCATTCATTAAAGTTGGATCCATCAAAAGTGACTTTCCCACATAAGTTCATAAGGGTAAAAGAGCCATTGGGATTAGAGCCAGAAGCAGTAGTGTTTGCAGACATATGAAAAGAAGAAAGAAGGTTTTAAATTAGATATAGAGATAGTCCTTAATAAAACACCCAAATGTAGTATTAAGGCTAGGATCCAATCACAATATATTATACTTAGAAGAGGTATGCCGTAATCTAAGTAATAACATATTTGAAAGGTAGGTGAATGACGATTCACCAATTTCCACCAAAGTCGAAATATTAAAATATTTAATTTGGTTCTTAGAAACTCCTAGATTCTTTTGAGATTCAATGAACTTTTCAAAGGCATGTTTCAATCTCGAGTGTGCCCTCCAAGTTTTCTGACTGGGATGCCGAGGATCACAAAACGAGGTGTGAAGTAACCATGCAAATTACTTGGTACCCTTAATAAATTACCCCACAATCGATGTGCCGGTTAACCACACATGCTCAATCGCTACTATGATAAATATTAAGTCACCCTTTACCTACCTAGTTAACTCCAAGTAAGTGTGCCGGTTAACCACACACGCTCCACCAACGACTTAAACAAAGTGTAAAGTGTAATTTCTTGGATTAGCACCTTATTCACATTTTTCCTAAAGTAACTAAGATTGGGAATTTAATAAAAATATTTAGTTACTTCATAATATTCATCATACTTTTAATGAGAATTTATAAGTCCTTGTCTTACCCGTTCGGCTAACGACCCTCCACCGGTCAAGCAAGCGGTGGGTGAGAGTGGACACCCATTAAGTTGCCATTTTATAGGCAACAAACTTATACCCACCTTATAGACTGGCTTCATGAATGAGGCGTACTAGTGGTAAGGCGACTTTGTTCTTATATATATATATATATATATATATATATATATAATTATTAAATCATAATAATATAAGTATAAGGGTTGAATTTTAACTTTTAAAATTCTAAGGGTTGGAACTAAAGTTTTTAGCATGACTTTACTTGTTCCAAAACTTGAGGGCAAGTTTTGTAAACTTTCAAAACTTTTCATTTCTTGTAACTTATGAGTTTGTTAGAGTAATAAAATGAAGACTCTTCATTTTTCTAACTTTTGTGTTCTTTTAATGGTTTTAACTGAAGTGACTTTTGGTTTTCCATAACTTGAGGTCAAGTTATGGACTCCATTAAAACACATTATGATCAAGAATTAAACTACCACATAGGTTACAAATAATTCCTATGATCATCTAAACATCATAAGATCAAGAACATGAACATGAACACTTTCATGAATCAAAACTACACTAAAAACATTGTAATTTTGATATCTTATTGTTGTAAATGGATTAGCATGAACATTACACCATCTAAAACAAGTTTTCATGTACCAAAACAGTTTAGGGTAATGTATCTAGTCCATTTCCAGCAACTAAAGTCGAAAATCTGCACTCTATGGCTCCTACTCGCTGAGTGCATGAACCTACTCGGCGAGTAGGTTGAAGATACACATGAACTCAGCGAGTCCCCCCATGGACTCGACGAGTTCATCAGGCAGACAACATGTTTTTTTGACTTTTTCAACTATTTTGCATCAAGTATCAAACAAACAAGCCTAGGCTCTGATACCACTGATGGGTTTTGAGCATTCTAACACTTCCTAAGTGTACATGCAACCCTAATAAACCTTGGATCTATGTTTGTCTAAGATACATGCAAATAATTATTTTTCCAATGTTCATATCCTAACTAGCATAGCATGGGGAACTTGAATCAAATAAAGCTAGTAGAAACACTTACCTTGTAGTTGTAGTTGATTCCTTGGAGTTTTAGAGCCTAGCACCAAAAGTGTGGATGCCTCAAATGGAAATCACAAATCACCACAAACTTGGAACTTTGAGAGAATAGTCACTACTATCTTGAAATCGGCCCTCACCTCAACAAGTGTCAACTAGTATGATTTCAAGAACCAAAGCCTCCTTTATATAGTGTGATCGATTAGGGTTACATCCATGTAAACCTTAATACCCATGTCTCTTCATTTCCATGAGATCCATGGGTTAAAGCTCCATGGAGTATCCATGGACTTTCCCATGCAAGCCTAGCCCATTCCAAATAAGCATTAGCCCACACTATATAAATATAGAAGCCCATATTTAATTAGTAATAGCTTTGATCTCTAATTAATCCTAGATTAATTATAGATCAATACTAATTAAATAATATGATCTTATATTAATATATTAGAACTTATAATATATTAATAAATCATAACCTGTACTATTCTCAAATATTATCCATAAATTGTTCGGGTGAAGTGCAACCCAAATGGACCATGCCGGGTCGGGTCAAGTACATACCAAATATAGTTATGGACTTAGACACTACATCCAACAGTAATAACATAGTTTTCATTTCAGGTTACATTGTAAGGAAAAAGTTTTTCCGCATTTTAAAATAAATAAAAGTTTGTTTTACTTTATTTGTATATCCTTACAATGACATTCATGAAAACTCGATGTTTGTATGTTTATAGCAATATTGGAAATATGAATTTGATTCTTTCATTTGTGGTAGTGTCTAAATTTACCAAATAAGGAAATATTCTCATCACCCAAGTTTCAATTGGCCCAAAACTTGGAATCATACAAGGTATTGAGTGTGATGTGTGAGAATTTTCAACTTTGGAAAATTAAGACTAGGTCCGTGTTTACATGTATATGTGATTCAAGAGAAGGACTAAGGGATCAAGTACACTTTCTTCTGCACTTGTCATAGTCCACAACAAAAGATTGATAAGACTATTCGTCATGATTTACTAAGGTTTAGTAAATATGATTATACTTACAAGCTTAAGTATAATTCTGAAACATTGAAAAAAAATTCAATGTATGACAGGACGAATAAGAAGAATCAAATTAGGCAGAAGGATAAAAGTTTCTCAAATCTGAAAAGATGGGAGAGTACTTTAGTATCATGTTTGAAGATCATCTTTATGATTTTGAGACCTTATCACAATTCATCCTCTAAGTGCATTCTGATAGTTAAGTAGAGGAATTATGAATTGTTGAAATGGTTAAATCAAGAAAACGATTCATACTTAGTTCCAAAACAAGTCTTAGAGTCATAGTCCAAGACTGTAAGTTGAGTGACATATCTTAGAGAAAGATTTAAAACACTTGTCACACGTAAGAGTAAAAGTGTCGTACTCTTGTACATTTGAAATTGGTAAGTTGTGATGTTTTGGATAAAACAAAGACCAACATAGGCCAATTGTGTGAAGTATCTGTCTTGATAAAGAATCCGCACTAGCTCTTGAATATTTGGCAAGATAGTCTTATATGTCAAGGAGAGAATGGGAGTCTAAAAGATCCTGAAAGGGTCTCAAGAAGTAATCAAGCATAAAACCTGTATTTCATCACTAGCACACAACTAGAGGTTTATAATCTATTGTGTTGACATTTCTATGCCCATTCATGTTAAGTTGGCTATACATTGGAGTTCTACATGTTCTCAATTGTTTACATAACTACTTGGAAGCAATGGCAGGCCCTTGAGCTGCCAGGTGGCAAGAGTAAAGATTGCACAAGTTTAATCCATATGAGTTAGAATTTGTCACTAACCTAGTCTTGTGATTATGGTTTGACAAATTCACGTGGATAAGAACACATATACCATAAAATCTAAGTGTCATAAGGTTTCTCTTCGATTCATGAAAATGATGGTAGGGAAACTCTTTCACTAAGTAGATTTTAAGTAGATAGCAATTGTGATATTTGCAGTTCTCAAAGTCGTTAGTGGAGCGTGCGTGGTTAACCGGCACACTAACATTGACTTATGAGAAACGGAAAAAAGTCTAAACAATTTAGACTATGATTACGACATCCCTTATCATAGTTCTGAAATTGTTTAGGCACACCTGTGAGCTATCTAAGATGCGGTGCATAATTTTGATAAATCCTTATCAAAGCTATCTAGTATTAGAAATCAGGACTTTGGTAAGAATGTCAATAAAGTATTGACTTCTAAAGGTCCAGCTGATTTCTGACTACATGTCAAAGCTAGTGGGAGCATAAGTGTTATGCTAATAATCATTCTGTTAGTGGGAGCATGATAATTATGATAAAGGTTGCAAGTTAGCAATGTTAATGATAGAAAACAAAAGGTCTCAGTTGGGAAAAAGTTGTTTTGCTATAATTAAGGGAGAGGAAATTATACTTCATCTCAAATCTAAAAGCATAAATTGAGGTTTTAATCGTATTTAGTCAAGAATATATATGAATTTCATGTTGGTATGGCTCAACATAAGGAAATTCAATATATGGGTTCATTATTTGCGTTCTAAAATTCGATTGCGATTACGACATCCCTTTTCATAATCTGAATTATGAGAACTTGGCAAATAGAAATGGAAATATTATAGCAAAAGACTGGTTTTGTCTTGATGTGAGACATCATGAATCGTGTCCCAAATGTTTTAGATATAGGATCGACTACATGTGATATATACATCCGTTCTAAAATTTTCCAAATGCCTGGGGCATTAAGAAGAGAAAAGGTCTAGAATTGGATATGACTAAAATGATTAAGCAATTGTTGAGGACAATTTAAGGTTTACAAAAGATTGGTTGCTCAAGGAAAGTTGGAAGTATAGTGTTAATTGTGGAAGGACCATATTGACATAATCTTTAAGGAGGCAACTCGTGTTCAGAAGTGATAGTCAAAATGGAATATGGAAATGTTTCAAAGTTAGAAAGTATTCAATCTGTAAGATTAGGAAACTTAATGCAAGAAGGATGTTTCCAAGGAGTTGATATCCTTTGGAATACTCTGTAATGATTGTTTCCAAGTCTTTGTGAATTTGTGCATAATCATTACAAGAGGATCAATGCATATAAGTTTAGAGTCTAATAGATTCCAGTAAATGGCATGAATTTGGAATTCTTGCATTTGCAGTAAGGAATATGGACTGTGAAATGAGAATCATTGGAGTTATGTTCAACTGGTCTATTTCGCAAAGTAAAGATCATAGACAAACATAGTATGCATACTTGGTGTGTGGCATGACTAGTGTTTTGAAAACATAGTGTACATGCTTGGAGCATGGGACAACTAGTGTTTTAATTCAAGTATAAAATTGATATATCCGAAACAATGAATAATGAGTAATCAGTATGGTCATAAATAGAAAGTGTTTTATTTATATTCATAGGTTTTGATACCATATTAGATTCATTTATTCTTGTGTTTCACTTTGTATGTTTTGACTTCCATAATAACTAGGTTATTCTTTCCGAATGACTAAGTTATTCAAACCATCCATAGTCGGTCATGTAACAACGCAAATTTTCAAACAAATTTTTCATTTTAAAAATAAAGTATTTTCATTCAAAACAAGGCATAAATAATTTAAGTGTCATGTCAAATACAAATTGTCTAAATCCCAAGATCATAAAAACATCCTTCAGTGTGTACAGATTTCGCCGACGCCTTCCCACGGTCCTCGCTAGTACCTGAAACACATACATAACAACTGTAAACATAATGCTTAGTGAGTTCCCCAATATACTACTTACGCACATACGCTTTTCCAGGCCCTGACCTTCCGGTCCATGTGTCTCAGGGGACTTCCGTCCCTGCTGGGTAAACCTTCCGGTCCTACCCACGCCGACCTTCCGGTCCATCACACAACATATTGCCTTCCGGCCCATAACATATCGCCTTCCGGCCCATAATATAATCGCCTTCTGGCCCATGACATACATAGCACATATAACAAATAACTTACCACATATAGCATACATATCACATATCATATCCGACCTTCCGGTCACACAGTCAAACCCTTCCGGGTACAGTATAGTGAGAAGACTCACCTCGAGAATACTGAAAGCTAGCAATTCCTGAAATCTCTCGTGCTCGATCCGCCGAGCTACAAACTCCCTATAACATCATATATCTCTTATTAACACTTTTATCTTCTAAGTTAACTGACCCTAAGAAGTCATACACATAGGTCAACTCTAGTCAACGGTCAACGGTCAACTCGACCGGACTCGGCGAGTCTAGACGTCCTCCAATCCTCTAAGATTCCCCTTCTACTCGTCGAGTATCCTCCTTGACCCGACGAGTTACTCCTGGAAGAATCGCGGGGCCACCCCGACTCAACTCGCCGAGTCTGAAGAACAACTCGACGAGTCCCAGTAAATCTTCAAGCTACTCGCCGAGTCTGTTCATCGAACTCGGCGAGTCCATGCCATGCAACCGCTCAAAATGCATCCTAAGGTCAGAACTGCTCCGACCATTCCTAGGTCTGGCCTTCCTAGGCTGATCCATCATGTAAAGTCCTCATTTCAGTGCCCATGATACACCCTACGATTCATAATTTACATTTTGACCTAAGGCATAAGGATTCCAATCCAAAACCTTCATCAATTCCCGAAATGCACAGACATGGGACATTCTGGACCTCCAAAGGTCCCAGTATAGGGTTACAATCGATTAGGGGACTAGGGTAACATTCAATCTATTCACAAAAGGGTTCCATAAACCCTAATTCGATAATCACATTAACATAGCAGAGTATACTCGAATTCTTACCTGGATGATGTATTCTCTGTGTCCCCAATCCTCAGAATGTGACTCCCTTGCTGTTCCTTTAGCCAATCCCTTCTCTTCCTTGCACAACAACTCTTCTATAATCAACAATGGCCTATAATCCTTGCTCCAGATGCACACAATCGATTTAGGGTTCTTCTCAGAAGGCTAAAAATGAACAATGACGGCCAATAAGCCCCTTTTATACGTCCCAAACCTGAACGGTTAGGGTTTTCGCTAAACAGCGTAGACTCGCCGAGTCCATATCTGGACTCGTCGAGTCCAGTCGCGAACCCGCGACCAAGTCCGCGATCCTACTCGGCGAGTCTAGGCTCCAACTCGCCGAGTCCCCTCTTAAATCACCCCAAAAACATAATTTAACAATACCTGAGATTCCGGGCTGTTACAACTCTCCCCCACTAGGATTAGACTTCGCCCTCGAAGTCTCACTCTGAAAATAGCTCCGGATGCTGCTCCCGCATCTCACTTTCCGGCTCCCAAGTCATTTCCGATCCCTTCCGGTGTTGCCACTGGACCAACACCAGAGGTACCTCCTTGTTCCTCAGAACCTTGATCTTCCGATCCCTGATGGCCACTGGTCTCTCAGCATAATTCAGGCTCGCATCCACCTGAATATCCTCCAATGGAACCACTGCCGACTCCTCGGCTATGCACTTCCTCAATTGCGACACATGAAAAGTGTCGTGGATCTGTCCCAACTCCGCTGACAACTCCAACCGATAGGCTACCCGACCTATCGTGGCAATCACACGAAATGGCCCAATATACCGGGGCCCCAACTTGCCCCTCTTCCTGAATCGAATCACTCCTTTCCAAGGAGAGACCTTCAGGAGAACGAAGTCACCGACTTGAAACTCAAGCTCGGATCGGCGCCTGTCTGCATAACTCTTCTGTCGGCTCTGGGCGGTCAGTAACCTCTGTCTAACTTGCTGAATCTGCTATGTCGTCTGAAGCACGATCTCTGTGCTGCCCATCACTCTCTGTCCCACCTCTCCCCAGCAAATGGGGGTCCGACACCTCCTACCACACAACAGCTCAAAAGGTGGCATACCAATGCTCGAATGATGGCTGTTGTTGTAGGAAAACTCTGCCAATGGTAAATACACATCCCAGCTACCCACGAAGTCTAACACACACGCTCGAAGCATGTCCTCCAGCGTCTGAATCGTCCGCTCGCTCTGACCGTCTGTCTGGGGATGGTATGCGGTACTAAAATGCAATTTAGTACCCAGCTCCTCATGGAATTTCTTCCAGAACCTGGAAGTGAAGCGCACATCACGGTCTGAAACAATCGAGATCGGCACTCCATGCCGAGATACTACTTCTCTCACATATATCTCCGCCAACTTCTCCGCTGAAGAACTCTCGCTGATGGCAAGGAAGTGTGCACTCTTTGTCAACCTATCCACAATCACCCAAATTGCATCGACTCCCCTGGCAGTCCTTGGCAATTTGGTGATCAAATCTATAGTGATCTGTTCCCACTTCCACTCGGGAATCTCCAATGGCTGCAACTTGCCATGCGGTCTCTGGTGCTCGGCCTTAACCCTACGGCAGGTCAAGCACCTCTCAACGAACCATGCGACGTTCCTCTTCATACAGGGCCACCAATAATCTTTCCTCAAATCCAAATACATCTTCGTAGCACCGGGATGGATCGAGAATTTCGATCTATGAGCCTCTTCCATCAAAGTAATACGCGTACCGCCCACGGACGGTACCCAAATCCGACCCTGAAACGTCAGAAGCCCTCGTCCATCCTTAACAAACTCTAAAATTAACCAAACGACCCGCTCTTTCTTCTGCATCTCTGGCCGCACAGCCTCGGCCTGAGCCCCATGAATAGCATCCAATACTGGAGTCATCACAGTCAATCTGAAACATACATCTCGCAATGGAGTGCTCTCCGCCCTGCGGCTCAATGCATCGGCTACCACATTAGCCTTGCCTGGGTGGTACAGGATCTCACAATCATAATCCTTGACCACATCTAACCACCTCCTCTGACACATATTTAGGTTGGGCTGATCCATCAAATACTTCAACCTTTTATGGTCCATGTATACCGTACATCGAACCCCATATAGGTAATGACGCCAAATCTTGAGAGCGAACACTACTGCCCCCAACTCTAAATCATGCGTGGGATATCTCGCCTCATGAGGCTTCAGCTGCCTCGACGCATAAGCTATCACATGACCCCTCTGCATCAATACTGCACCCAGTCCCGAAATCGATGCGTCGCAATATACTACAAAATCTTCCATCCCTTCCGGGAGAGCTAATACCGGGGCTTCGCACAACCTCTGGCGAAGTCTCTCAAAGGAGGTCTGCTGCTCGGGCCCCCATGAGAATGCAACACCCTTCCGGGTCAATCTGGTGAGCGGCACTGCAATCTTGGAGAAATCCTTAATGAATCTCCGATAATACCCTGCCAACCCAAGGAAGCTCCTGATCTCAGAGGGTGACTTCGGCACCTCCCAACTCATCACCGCCTCAACCTTGGCCGGATCGACCAATATCCCTTCCTGATTAACAACATGTCCTAGAAATTGGACCTCCCGCAACCAGAAGTCACATTTGGAGAACTTTGCATAAAGCTTCTCCGACCTCAATACCTCAAGGACCTCTCTCAGATGCTCCTAATGCTGCTCTCTAGATCTCGAATACACTAGTATGTCGTCGATAAATATAATCACTGACCGATCCAGCATCGGCCTGCAAACCCTGTTCATGAGATCCATGAACACAGCCGGGGCATTGGTGAGTCCGAAAGGCATCACCACAAACTCATAATGCCCATATCGCGTCCTAAACGCTGTCTTCTGGACGTCCTCATCCCGTACTCTCACCTGATGGTACCCTGACCTCAGATCGATCTTGGAAAACCAAGATGCTCCCTGCAACTGATCGAATAAATCATCGATCCTCGGTAACGGGTAACGGTTCTTGACCGTCAACTTGTTCAACTCCCGGTAATCAATGCACATCCGGTGTGAACCATCCTTCTTCTTGATGAACAGAATAGGTGCTCCCCACGGCGAGCTGCTCGGCCGAATGAATCCCTTCCCCAGCAACTCCTGGAGCTGCGAGGACAACTCTTTCATCTCTGGAGGTGCAAGACGATAAGGCACCTTAGCAATAGGCGCGGCCCCCGGAACCAGATCGATACTAAACTCTACTTGCCTCACAGGAGGTACTCCCGGCAGCTCCTCGGGAAAAACATCTGGATACTCACGCACCACTGGAACCTCCTCAACTGACCTCGGTCTCTCGGAAACCTCCCGCGTATCCATCACATACGCCACAAAACCCTTACAGCCCTGCTGTAGACACTGCCTCGCCCTAGCGGCCGAACAAAAAGCTGATCCCGAACGGGTACCCTCGCCGTACACCGAAAGGACTCCCCCACTATGGTCTCGTATAGTTACCAGCTGACGCTCACAGTCGATGACAGCGCCAAATCGGCTCAACCAGTCCATGCCTACGATGACACAGACGTCACCCATCGCAATAGGAATCAGGTCAATCGGGAACTCAACCCCGAAAATCTCTAGCACGCATCCCCGAAGAACCTCCGTGGCACAAATCACTTTCTCGTCAGCTATAGAAACTCTCAAAGGTCGACTCAACGACTCACGACTAACGCTGATA
The DNA here is from genome assembly GCF_051521515.1 of Lactuca serriola. NCBI lineage: Eukaryota > Viridiplantae > Streptophyta > Magnoliopsida > Asterales > Asteraceae > Lactuca > Lactuca serriola. The sequence continues at coordinate 307,562,470 of NC_136410.1, read as the reverse complement.
TGCTGACTAAAGGCTAAGGACACAAAGGACTTACTCGCACCCGAGTCAAATAACACTAAGGCAGGCACAGAGTTCACAAGGAAGGTACCTACGCATATAATAACATAAGCATAACATCTCAACTTCAAAATAAATACATGAATTACAGCATACCTGCCACAACATCGGGCACAGCGCGGACCTCCTCCGCAGTCAGCTGAAAGGCTCTCCCCCGAGCCCTCGGGGCCTCGTCCTTCACTGGTCGAGTCGCAGTAGCTCTGGCAGCAGGTGCAGATCCCTGAAGAAGCTGAGGGCACTCGGCCTTCCGATGGCCTGTCTGGTTGCAATGAAAGCAAACCGTAAACCCCTTGGGGCACTCCCTAGCAATGTGCCCCTCCTTGCCACACTTGTAGCAAGCACCAGATCGGCATGCCCCATCATGACCCTTGCCGCACTTTCTGCAAGTGCGGCCCTTCGAACCTCCTGTCCTCGAATCGGCGGATTTTATCCGCTTGGCTGCCGGCTGGGACTGAGCCGGTCGCCGGTCCACCCGCTGAGACTCGGCCTCCTCCCTGGCCTGGGTCTCCAACTCGATCTCGCGCTTCCTGGCATTCGCCTGAAGCTCAGCAAAAGTATGGTAGGTGGAGTTTGACACAAACTCCCGGATATCCCTCCTCAACACCCCCAAGTACCGGCTCATCCGAGCCTGATCAGTGGACACCAGCTCGGGGCAGAACATCGCCCTCTCATGAAACTTCCGCGTGATCACCGCAACAGAATCAGTACCCTGCTTGAGGGTTAAGAACTCCTGAACCAATCGTTCCCTCTCCACCGGGGGAACGTACTCGTCCCTGAACATAACAGTAAACCCCTCCCATGTCACTGCTGTAATCTCTGCCAAAGTGAAGTTCGCCGTCACGAACTTCCACCAATCCTTCGCTCCCAGACGGAGCTGGTTCAAAGCGAACCGTACCCTCAGGTGCTCCGGGCATGAACAAGTGTAGAAGCACCCCTCTATATCCGTGATCCACCTCATCGCAGCAATCGGATCCTGAGTCCCATCGAACTCAGGTGGCTCCGTGTTGCTGAACTCTCGGAACAGCAACGAGTCACCCCCTTGTGGCCTGGCAGCAGCCACAGCTGCGGTAGCTGCAGCGGCTGCAGCTTCAGTCAATGCGGCGTACCGCTCCTCAAACGTCTCCATCAGGGTGGTCTTAATAGACCCAAACATCTCCGGGATCTCAGCCCGGATCGCCGCAACTACCTCCTCGTGAATCATCTGACGAATCTCCTCGTCACTCACACCGCTCGAACTCGCTCCGTGGCGTGGTCTAACCATGATGTCTCTGAAATACAACATAAAACTATCAGAGACTCCATCGAGTATAATCGCACTCGATAACGCAACCCTACTCAGTCTCCGATATCCAGGGATTCTTACTTGGGTCTCCCACTGGCCCGGTGTCTTCGGTAGTACGGGCCCAATACTACCGACCACCCCGCATCAGCATTCATCCCAAGTCTTCCTCCCCAAACCCCGGATAGTGAGTACTCTACTTCTGTTATGCACTATCTACCCGCACACTAGCAAAGCATCTCATATCGGCAAACTTCCCTAGACAAAGGCATCACAAATCAGGCCACTCTAGTCCTATCATTTATACCTAGTCTTCTAGCATGCATAACAATTCATATCATATAATATTGTAAGGTATTTTGGGGATCTTTACCGTTCGGGCGCTGACTGATCGTACACACTGCTTCTTTCTTGCTTACCACAAAACCATTTACAAGAGTCTATGCCTTTATTCTCTCAAATCCTCGGTTTGAGTTCAGTTACTCCCAAAGGTGCACCTGAATCCCTAAAACCAAGGCTCTGATACCAATTGTAACAACGCAAATTTTCAAACAAATTTTTCATTTTAAAAATAAAGTATTTTCATTCAAAACAAGGCATAAATAATTTAAGTGTCATGTCAAATACAAATTGTCTAAATCCCAAGATCATAACGCCAGCGCCTTCCCACGGTCCTCGCTAGTACCTGAAACACATACATAACAACTGTAAGCATAATGCTTAGTGAGTTCCCCAATATACTACTTACGCACATATGCCTTTCCAGGCCCTGACCTTCCGGTCCATGTGTCTCAGGGGACTTCCGTGCCTGCTGGGTAAACCTTCCGGTCCTACCCACGCCGACCTTCCGGTCCATCACACAACATATTGCCTTCCGGCCCATAACATATCGCCTTCCGGCCCATAATATAATCGCCTTCCGGCCCATGACATACATAGCACATATAACAAATAACTTACCACATATAGCATACATATCACATATCATATCCGACCTTCCGGTCATACAGTCAAACCCTTCCGGGTACAGTATAGTGAGAAGACTCACCTCGAGACTACTGAAAGCTAGCAATTCCTGAAATCTCTCGTGCTCGATCCACCGAGCTACAAACTCCCTATAACATCATATATCTCTTATTAACACTTTTATCTTCTAAGTTAACTGACCCTAAGAAGTCACACATATAGGTCAACTCTGGTCAACGGTCAACGGTCAACTCGACCGGACTCGGCGAGTCTAGACGTCCTCCAATCCTCTAAGATTCCCCTTCTACTCGTCGAGTATCCTCCTTGACCCGACGAGTTACTCCTGGAAGAATCGCGGGGCCACCCTGACTCAACTCGCCGATTCTGAAGAACAACTCGACGAGTCCCATTAAATCTTCAAGCTACTCGCCGAGTCTGTTCATCGAACTCGGCGAGTCCATGCCATGCAACCGCTCAAACTGCATCCTAAGGTCAGAACTGCTCCGACCATTCCTAGGTCTGGCCTTCCTAGGCTGATCCATCACGTAAAGTCCTCATTTCAGTGCCCATGATACACCCTATGATTCATAATTTACATTTTGACCTAAGGCATAAGGAAAACCTTCATCAATTCCCGAAATGCACAGACATGGGACATTCTGGACCTCCAAAGGTCCCAGTACAGGGTTACAATCGATTAGGGGACTAGGGTAACATTCAATCTATTTACAAAAGGGTTCCATAAACCCTAATTCCATAATCACATTAACATAGCAGAGTATACTCGAATTCTTACCTGGATGATGTATTCTCTGTGTCCCCAATCCTCGGAATGTGACTCCCTTGCTGTTCCTTTAGCCAATCCCTTCTCTTCCTTGCACAACAACTCTTCTATAATCAACAATGGCCTATAATCCTTGCTCCAGATGCACACAATCGATTTAGGGTTCTTCTCAGAAGGCTAAAAATGAACAATGACGGCCAATAAGCCCCTTTTATACGTCCCAAACCTGAACGGTTAGGGTTTTCGCTAAACAGCGTAGACTCGCCGAGTCCATATTTGGACTCGTCGAGTCCAGTCGCGAACCCGCGACCAAGTCCGCGATCCTACTCGGCGAGTCTAGGCTCCAACTCGCCGAGTCCCCTCTTAAATCATCCCAAAAACATAATTCAACAATACCTGAGATTCCGGGCTGTTACAGGTCATATGTTGGAAGTAGATATGAATCAAGGTTGTCATGGGTTGGCTTGTAGAGGTCCAAGTTGGTAGACAAAGTTATGCTACAACACTCATGAGTGCTCATAAGTTCTGAGTATTGGATTCAATCCGTGCTCATTTGAATCACTTCATGGATTTTATCACGAGTGATTATGAGACGGTAATATCTTATATTCTTCAAACCTAGAGATATGACTTGTTACTATGAGTTGATAGTTCATTGATTACATGAAAACGCATCGGTAACTCAATGTTATAAAACGTGCCTTTGTGTATGATTCAACAAGTAGTAGAACAAGCCATATGAGTCGAAGTTTATCCATTCCTTTTACCTTCGGGATAAAAGCGATATATGTGGGCCCCTCGATGATTTAGCGATGACACATGTGAGTGCTTGGCCAAGCCAGGACTGATTTGATTTGTTCAATCAGTCAGTCTGTTGGGTTTTAGTATAATACAACATCCTATGGTGCACATATAACCGTAAATACCTTGGATCTATGTTTTCACTAATTATACATGCAAATGGTTTCCAAAGCATTAAACCTATAACTAGCATGCATTTGACATAAACCATATAATATACTAGTTAGGGAAACATACCTTTTATGTGGCTTGTAGTCTTGATGTATTTGGCCTTAAGAGCTTAGCACCAATAGTATGAAATGCCTCACATGGAATCACAACACACCTAGGACAAAGGTGGTTCTTGAGAGAGAATCCCATGCACCAAAAGACCTCCATATTTCTCTAAGAAAAGAACTGGTGATTTTGGCTATGGAGTAACCTATTTATATGTAGGATTCCAAGGGTCATGGGTATAACCCATAATCCATACCCATGGGTTTTATGATCCATGGTTCATGTGGCCCAACTCTATATGTATCCATACATAAACTTGGTCCAACATGGGTCATAAGACCAACACATATAAATATAACTAATTATCATAATTAGTCCCCATAGATTTAATTAGTCTCTTTTGATCACTAAATTATTTCCAAATTAATTCTTGATCGATACTAATTAAAACATATGATTTCATATTAATATATTATAACTTATAATATATTAATAAACCATAAATAACCTTCTCTCAAAAGTCCATCCTAACAAATTGTCCGGATGATATGCAACCCAAATGGACCATGCTACTCTCGGGTCAAGTACATAACAATAATAGTTATGGGCTTAGACATCTAATCCAACAGTCTCCCACTTTGATAAGTCTAAAACTATTATTGCAAGTACGACTTCATAACCCGATTAGCAATCGTAGCTCTTAAAGCCGCTGTCAAACTCTGAACAAATAAATGATGCGTCCATTAGATAAAGGATTATATATTCCTCCATTGTAGATATCATATGGACTGAGAAATGGATTATAATCATTCTCTTTGTCCATTTGTTGTTTCCCGATTTCCGATTTATGACGACTGACTAATTGAACAAATCAAATCAGTCCTGGCCCGGCCGAGCACTTCCATTTGTCATCATCAAATCATCGAGGGGCCCACAGATATCGCTTTTATCCCGAAGGTAAAAGGAATGGATAAACTTTGACTCATATGGCTTGTTCTACTACTTGTTGAATCATACACAAAGGCACGTTTTATAACATCGAGTTACCAATGCGTTTTCATGCAATCAATGTATTACCAACTCATAGTAACAAATCATATCTCTATGTTTGAAGAATATAAGATATTATCGTCTCATGATCACTCGTGATAAAATCCATGAAGTGATTCCAATGAGCGCGGGTTGAATCCAATACTCAGAACTTATGAGCACTCATGAGTGTTGTAGCACCACCTTGTCGAACATCTTAGACCTCTACAAACCCAACCCATGACAGTCTTGATTCATATCTACTTCCAACATATGACTGACTGTGGATGGTTTGAATAACTTAGTCAATCAGAACAATGACCTAGTTATTCTAGAAGTCAAAACATGGAAAGTGAAACACAATAATAATCGAATCCAATATGGTCTCAAAACTTATGAATATAAATAAAACACCTTTTATTTATCACCATATGATTACACATTATTCATTGCATACTGTTTCAGCTATCAACTTTATTCTTGAATTAAAACAATAGTTGTCCCATGCTCCAAGCATGTACACTATGTTTGTCTATGATCTATACTTTGTGAAATAGATCAATTGAACATAACTCCAATGATTCTCATTTCACAGTCCCAAATCTTACTGCAAATGCAAGAATTCCAAATTCATGCCATTTACTGAAATCTGTTAGATTCTAAAGTTATATGCATTGATCCACTTGTAATGATTATGCATAAATTCATAAAGACTTGGCAACAATCATTACAGAGTATTCCAAAGGAGATCAACTCCTTGGAAACATCCTTCCTGCATTAAGTTTCCTAATCATACAGATTTAATACTTTCTAACTTTGAAGCATTTCCATATTCCATCTTGACTATCTCTTCTGAACAAGCGTTGCCTCTTTACAGATTATGTCAATATGGTCCTTCCTGAATTAATACTATACTTCCAACTATCCTTGAGCAACCAATCTTTGGTAAACCTTAGATTGTCTTCAACAATTGCTTAATCATTTTAGTCGTATCAATTTCTAGACCATTTTCCCTTCTTTATGCCCCAGGCATTTGGAAAAACTTAGAAAGAGTGAATATAGCACATGTGATCGATCCTATATCCGAAGCATATGGGACACGATTCATGATGTCTCACATAAAGACTAAACCAGTCTTTTGCTATAATATTTCCATTTCTATTTGCCAAGTTCTCATAATTCAGATTATGAAAAGGGATGCCATATTCATAATCAAATTTTAGAACGTAAATAGTGAACCCATATATAGAATTTCCTTATGTTGAGCCATCCCAACATTAAATTCATATATATATATATATATATATATATATATATATATATATATATATATATATTCTTGACTAAATACGATTAAGACCTCAATCTAAGATTTTAGATTAGAGATGAAGTATAATTTCCTCTCCCCTAATTATAGCAAAACAACTTTTTTCAACCCCTGCAACCTCACGAATTGAAACTTATGTCTTCTATAATTAACATTGCTAACTTGCAATACTTATCATAATTATCATGCTCCCACTAACATGATGATTATTAACATAACACTTATGCTCCCAATAGCTTTTACATGTACCCAGAAATCAATTGAACTTCTAGAAATCAATACTTTATTGACTTTCTTACCAAAGTTCAGATTTCTGATACTAGATTGCCTTGATAAGACTTTATCAATATCATACACCTCTCTTAGATAGCTCACATGTGGTTCTAAACAATTATGAAGAGGGATGTCGTAATCATAATGTTTAGACCTTTTGCCATTCACACAATTGCTATCTACTCAAAATCTACTTAGTGAAAGAGTTTCCTTACCATCATTTCATGAATCGAAGAGAAACCTTATGACACGTATATTTATTGGTGTATGTGTTCTTATCCATGTGAATTGTCAAAACCATAGTCACAAGACAAGGATAATCACAAATCCAAACTTATATGGATTGAACTTGTGCAATCTTAACTTCTTGCCACCTGGAAGCTCAAGGGCCTGCCATTGCTTCCAAGTAGTTATGCAAACAATTGAGAACATGTAGAACTCAAATGTATAGCCAACTTAACTGGAATGTGCACAGAAATGTCAGCACGATAGGTTATAAACCTCTACTTGTGTGCTAGCGATGAAATGCAGGTTTTATTCTTGATTACTTCTTGAAACCCTTTTCAGGATCTTTTAGACTCCCACTGTCTCCTTGACCTATATGACTTTCTTGCCAAATATTCAAGATATAGTGTGGATTCTAATCAAGACAGACACTTAACACAATTAGCCTTAGTTGGTCTTTGTTTTATCCAAAACATCACAACTTACCAATTTCAAATGTACAAGAGTAGAAAACTTTTACTCTTACATTTGACAAGTGTTTTAAACCTTCTTTAAGACATGTCACTTAAGTTACAATCTTAGAGTATAACTCTATGAATTGTTCTAGAATGAAGTATGAATCATCTTCTTGATTTAACCACTTCAACAATTCATATCTCCTCTTCTTAACTATCAGGATGTACTTAGAGGATGAATTGTGATAAGGTCTCAAAATCATTAAGATGACCTGAAAACATGATACTAAAGTACTCTCCCATCTTTTCAGATTTGAGAAACTTTTATCCTTCTGCCTAATTTGATTCTTCTTATTTGCTCTGTCATACATTGAAAATTTTCCAATGTTTCAGAATTATACTTAAGCTTGTAAGTATAATCATATTTACTAAACCTTAGTAAATCATGACGAATAGTCTTATCCATCTTTTGTGGTGGACTTTGACAAGTGCACAAGAAAGTGCACTTGATCCCTTAGTCCTTCTCTTGACTTACACATCCATGTGAACAAGTAGTTAGTCTTAATTTTTCCAATGCTCGAAAGTTCTCATTCATCATACTATATAACTTGCATGATTCCAAGTTTTGGTCCAATTGAAACTTGGGTGATGAGAATCTTTCCTTATTTGGTAAATTTAGACACTACCACAAATGAACGAATCAAATTCATATTTCCAATATTGCTATAAACATACAAACATCAAGTTTTCCTGAATGCCATTGTAAGGAGATAAAAATAAAGTAAAACAAACTTTTATTTATTTTAAAATGCAGAAAAAACGTTTTCCTTACAATGTAACTTGAAATGAAAATTATGTTATTACTTGTTTCTGAGCAATCTATCATAACTCCTAAGAGTAGCTCAAGAATCCAATCTTCAATCAAGCAATGGAAATCCATCTTCGCGATCAGATTCAACATACTCTTTCTTTAAGTTTCCTTCACCTTTTCTTTGATTCTTAAACATCAACATATGACCTAGTCACATCTTGTAATAAGAATCTCAGAATAGAAATTTAACCGAGTTAGATAGTGGACCTTACCTGAAATAGATTCAAACTTATTGACTTTACTAGCCTTAGGATCTTTCAGGCAAAATTGAAAGCTTCGCAACCAATGCCGTTTCCTTTTGGCAATAGGACCATATGAACCCTTAGGTAATAGTACATGGGACTATCTCAAACTTTGCCTTTCTCTTTGCCATTTGGTCAACCGAGTTGACTATGGCCGATCCCTTTCCATCGGGAAGAGAATGCTTTTCTGGATTTCCTGTGTCACTATTGTCCCTGTCCATAAAGTTTTGGGAAGTTGATCTCCTAATCAAATTTGCTTTACTAGTACACTAAATGATTTCTGATTTAGCAGCACAAAGCAAATAGATAAGATCATTAAGGGTCTTGTCATAGTCTGTTTAATAGGAGTCCCAAGGAACTCATTATGTGACTTACAAAGTGATTGAACCACTAACTTTCTGAAGACTTTCACACCCAACTCTCTCGGCTTGTCAGTATGTGACTTCATCTCCAAGATGTGATCACACCTAGACCTTGCCTTGCCAATAGGGTTGAGTGACCTTGAACTTGTAGGTTAGGGAGAGTAATTGTAGGAGGTGGAGGAAGTGAATTTCCAAAATATTTGGGAAGATCATAGATGTCTGAACTAGACATCTTTTGGGAGATATTCAAGATAGTTGATTTAAATTCCTTAATATAACACCCAATATGAAATATTAAGGCTAGGACCCAACAAACTATTTTATAACTTGGAAGATGGATGCCGTAATCCAAGCTATAGAATATTTGAAGGTAGGCGAATGACGATTCACCAATTTCCACCATGAAAAACGAAATAATTTATTAGGTTTTAATTGGATTTGAAACTCCTAGATCTTTTGAGATTCATTGAACTTTTCAATGGCATGTTTCAATCTCGAGTGTGCTCTTCACGTTTTGTGGCTGGGATGCCGAGGATCACAAAACAATGTGTGAAGTAACCATGCAAATTACTTGGTACCCTTAAGTATTTACCCCTCAATCGATGTGTCGGTTAACCACACACGCTCCATCGATACTATGATAAACATTAAGTTACCCTTTGCCTACATTGTTAAATATGAGTTAGTGTGCTGGTTAACCACACACGCTCTACTAACCGACTTAAACAAAGTGCAAAGTGTAATTTCATGGATTAGCACCTTATTCACATTTTCCAAAGTAAGTAAGATTGGGTATTTATAAAAGGTTTAGTTACTTAGTATTTATCATTAATACTTTTAATGAAGGGAGAATTATAGTCCTTGTCCTACCCGTTCGGCTAACGACCCTCCACCGGTCAAGGAAGCGGTGGGTGAGAGTGGACACCCATTAAAATGCCATTTTATAGGCAGTAACGTTATACCCCCTTATAGATCGGCTTCGTGAATGAGGCCTACTAACGGTAAAACTGACTTTACTCTTATACATATATATAAATATTATTAACTTATAATATTATAAAGTATAAGGGTTGAATTGTAACTTTTAAAATCCTAAGGTCTAGTTTGGAATTAAAGTATACATGGGGGGTAACTTTACAAATTCCAAAACATGAGGACAAGTTTTGAAACCTTTCAAAACTCTTGGCTTTTTCATAACTTATGAGTTTAATTAAGGTTTAATGAAAAAAAAATCAAGTTCCATAACTTGAGGACAAGTTATGGAAGACATTAAATCATTTAATGATGACATTAAAAATAGACACTCTTCTATTTTCATAACCTATGAGACTTAATGACACTTTAAAAAGAAAAACTCTTCACTTTCCATAACTTGAGGACAAGTTATGGAGTTCATAAAAACCATTAAGATCAAATATTCCAATTAACACAATAATCAAATAATTTTTCTATGATCTAGATTAAACTCATAAGTAAAGATAATTCACATCAACTATTTTCAAGAAATTAGATAATCATATAAACTAATACAAATCTTAAAACTTTGACAATTATCCTTTGAAGACTCTTGGACTTCATAACCTAAAGAGTTAATAAATGAGACATTTCACATCCATAACTTACGGAGGTTTCAAGACTCTTAAGATCATAACTTTAAAAAAAACTTTTGTGTTCCAAAATTTTATGACAAAATTTGTAACTCCTTAAAACCACTTAGATCAAACTTTTAAAACAAATAAAATAATCATATCATTCTATCTTTTAATAAATTGACCTAATTCAACTCTTGTAGTAAAGTGACTCAAATTTTACAAATAATTAGTTTTTCATAAAATCAAGTAATTATCATAAAATTTGACAAACTTCATGTTTTTTTTTCTTTTTTTTCATCAACTTGAAAAAAAATACATTTGCATCAAATATAGTAGAAAACAACCAATGGCTCTGATACCACTGTTGGGTTTTAGTATAATACAACATCCTATGGTGCACATACAACCCTAAATACCATGGATCTATGTTTTCACTAATTATACATGCAAATGGTTTCCAAAGCATTAAACCTATAACTAGCATGCATTTGACATAAACCATATAATATACTAGTTAGGGAAACATACCTTTTATGTAGCTTGAAGTCTTGATGTATTTGGCCTTAAGAGCTTAGCACCAATAGTATGAAATGCCTCAAATGGAATCACAACACACCTAGGACAAAGGTGGCTCTTGAGAGAGAATTCCATGCACCAAAAGACCTCCATATTTCTCTAAGAAAAGAAGTGGTGATTTTGGCTATGGAGTAACCTATTTATATGTAGGATTCCAAGGGTCATGGGTATAACCCATAATCCATACCCATGGGTTTTATGATCCATGGTTCATGTGGCCCAACTCTTTATGTATCCATACATAAACTTGGTGCAACATGGGTCATAAGCCCAACACATATAAATATAACTAATTATCATAATTAGTCCCCATAGATTTAATTAGTCTCTTTTGATCACTAAATTATTTCCAAATTAATTCTTGATCGATACTAATTAAAACATATGACTTCATATTAATATATTATAACTTATAATATATTAATAAACCATAAATAACCTTCTCTCAAAAGTCCATCCTAACAAATTGTCCTGATGATATGCAACCCAAATGGACCATGCTACTCTCGGGTCAAGTACATACCAATAATAGTTATGGGCTTAGACATCTAATCCAACACAGTCATCATGAATCAAAAATCAGGAAACAACAAATGGACAGAGAGAATGATTATAATCCATGTCTCAGTCCATATGATATCTAGAATGGAGGAATATATGATCCCTTATCTAATGGACAACTTCGTTGACAAGATCAGAGTTCGACAGCGGCTTTAAGAGCTACGATTGCCAGTTAGGTTTTGAAGTCATACTCAATAATAAGTTCAGACTTATCCAAGTGGGAGACTGTTGGATTAATGTCTAAGTCCATAACTATATTTGGTATGTACTTGACCTGACTCGGCATGGTCCGTTTGGGTGGCACTTCACCGACACAATTTATATGGATAGTCTTTTGAGAATAGTATATTTATGATTTATATTAATATATTATAAGTTCTAATATATTAATATTTAATCATATTATTTAATTAGTATTGATCAAGACTTAATTTAGAATTAATTAAGTGATCAAAATGAGCTAATTAAATATGGACTCTTATATATATGGAATGGGCCAAGTTCATTTAGGTTGGGCTAAGCTTTCATGGATAGTCCATGGAGTGTTTAACCCATGGATCATATGAAATGAAAGGTCATGGGTTTAAGCCTAGTCTCCACACTATATAAAGATGTCATTGGTTGGTGAAATGGGAACTAGTGTGGGTACACTAAGAAGAGCTAGTCGATTTCACTAGAGAGAACCAAAGTATCAATATTCTCAAAGTCTTCCAAGGTGTTTTGATGATTTGTGATTCAAATAGACGCTTCCACACTATTGGGGCTAAGCTCTTAAATCATAAAGGAAACAACCACAATAAAATGGTATGTCATCTAACTAGTACTTTGTAGTGTAAGAACTTCATAATATGCTAGTAAGGATTAAAGCCTTGGAAAGTTCTTATTTGCATGTATGATAGAGAAAACATAGATCCAAGGTCTATAGGGTTTCATGTACACCATAGGAGTGTTAGAATACTCAAAACCGAACACGTTTTGGGTCATGTTGTTATTCAAGAAGGGATACATATGGATCATTCTATGGTCAAAGCCATCGAAGGATGGGCAGCCCCAGCAACACCCACAGAAGTTTGCCAATTTTTAGGTCTCGGAGACTATTACAGAAGGTTCATCTAGAACTTCTCTAAGACAGCCAAGCCACTCACCATGATTACACAAAAAGGCATACTCTTCGAATGGACAGATAAGCAAGAAGCTGCATTCCGAACTCTGAAGCAAGCACTCTACAGTGCACCGGTACTATCGCTACCAGAGGGAACAGAAGACTTTGTAGTTTACTACGACACATTAAATCAGGGCTTAGGATGTGTACTCATGCAGCATGGGAAGGTGATAGCTTATGCATCCCGACAACTAAAGGCACATGAAGTGAATTATACAACCCACGATCTAGAATTGGGAGTGGTGGTGTTCGCCTTGAAAATCTGGAGGCACTACCTTTAGGTACAAAGGGCACCATTTTCATGGACCACAAGAGCCTCCAACATATCCTAAATCAAAAAGAGTTGAATATGAGGCAACGAAGGTGGGTTGAGTTACTAAACGATTATGAGTGTGAAATCAAGTATCACCCAGGCAATGCTAACGTGGTAGATGATGCCTTGAGTCGGAAAGAATACTCGAATCGACGTGTGAAAACTCTCTTGATAACCATCCAATCCCACCTGACCTCATAAATTAGAACAGCCCATTCAGATGCCATGAAGGCGGAAAACAGAATGAGCGAAGCGTTACGTGGAATGGAAAAGAATCTCGAAGTGAAAGAGGGTGGAGCATATTATTTCATGAACCGCATTTGGGTCCCTAAACTTGGGGGATTCAGAGAAGTAGTCATTAATGAAGCCTACAAGACATGATACTCTATCCATCCGGGTTCAGAGAAAATGTACTTGGATATTAAGCAACACTATTGGTGGCCCAACATGAAGGCGGAGATTGCCACCTATGTTAGCAAATGCCTTACTTGCGCTAAGGTAAAGATGGAATATCATAAGCCCTCGGGATAGTTACAGCAACCAGTAATTCCCGAGTGGAAATGGGAAAGGATTACTATGGAATTTGTGACCAAACTACCCAAGTCAACAAATGGATTGGACACCATATAGGTAATAGTCGACAGATTGACGAAATCCGCTCTTTTCCTGCCAATAAAAGAATCCTACAAGATGGAGAGGTTGATGAGGATATACATCAAGGAAATCATGAGACTCCATGGAGTGCCAGTGTCTATCATCTCAGATAGAGATAGATTCACTTCACATTTTTAGCAATCACTTCAGAAAGCACTGGGAACACATCTCGGCATGAGCACTACTTATCATCCACAAACGGAGGGTCAAAGCAAACGAACCATTAAGACACTTGAAGACATGCTTCATGCATGTGTGATAGACTTTGGGAAGTCATGGGATACCCATTTACCGTTAATTGATTTCTCATACAACAACAGTTACCACACGAGCATCAAAGTTGCTCCTTTCGAGGCGTTGTATGGATGCAAATGTAGATCACTGTTGTGTTGGGATGAAGTAGGTGACGACCAACTAACAAGACGACAGACACCAGGCGATGCGTTAACGGGACCGGAGATCATTCACGAAACAACGGAGAAAATAGTTCAAATCAGGGCTCGACTACAAGCATCATGCGACTGATAGAAGAGCTACGCTGATAAACAGTGAAAGCCATTGGAGTTTCAAGTCGGGGATCGGGTGTTGTTAAAAGTCTCTCCCTGGAAAGGGGTTATTCTTTTTGGAAAACGGGGAAATCTGAATCCACGATACATTGGACCTTTCGAGATTCTTGCCTGAATCAGTCTAGTGACGTATACACTGCAGCTGCCCACTGAGCTCAGCAGTGTGGACTCTGTATTCCATGTTTCAGACTTGAAAAAGTGCTTATCCGATGAAACCCTCATCATTACCCTTGAAGAAATAGAAATCAACAAGAATCTCCTATTCGTCGAGGAACCAATCGAAATCATGGACAGGGAGGTGAAGCGTACTAAGCAAAGTCGCATTCCGATTGTGAAGGTACGGTGGAACGTGAAGCGTGGGCAAGAATTCACATGGGAACGCGAAGACCAAATGAAGCAGAAGTACCCTGACCTATTCTTGCATTCTTGAACCTACCTTTAGAAAGAATTTCGGGACAAAATTCCCTCTAACGGGGGGGGGGGGGGAAGATGTCACAACTAGGAATTTTGATGCTTATAACAACAATAATGACAACCTTTGTGAACCAAAAATGTGAAAACATGTAAGATGCTTATTCAATAACAACAAATTGTCCATCAAACACTCTATGCAAGCACTTCAAATAGTCAACAAAGAATTGGAAACCCTAGAAATCTCGGTTTAAGTCCATTATGGACTAGGATTTCCTTATTGGGCCTAATGGGCCAATAAGCTTCCAATTTGACTATTTTGGGCTTAGAACTCTTAAATGGACTATAATTGGACCCACTTCCATTTATTTTAACATTTTGGGCCATATTGGGCCTAGAATGAAATAAAAATACCCTAACAGACCATATTGGGCCATAACTAACCTAATTAGTTTTAATGGGCTCTGAAACCCATTATTTTTGCCAAATTGGGCCGTAATTCATCGTAGGAGCCCAATGGGCCAAAAATCATCACAAATGGGCCCATAAGATGGAATGAAGCACCAAAGGCTCTAAACTCTCTTCTTTCTTCCCTTTTCTCGGCCCAAAAAGAAAACAAAACAAAAAAAGAAATAAGAGAAGGGTTGACTTTAGGAGGTGCCACCTCCTTATTACACACCATGCACCCATGCATGGACCAACATGTATCTAGACTAGTCAACTCACCCTCTCTCTTCCCCCTCTATCTTTTCCTTCGGCCGAAGACACCATGCACACACACACACACACACCTCACAAATTCTCTCTAAACAACACTCAAGATCATCCTTTTCTTCTTTGAAGATCTCGAAAATTTGCCTAGAAAGCTAAGGATTTTCTTCAAGTAGTTCACATCCTTGGTAAGTTATTGCTTTGATTCCTAACGTATCTTCTTCGTTTCATCAACAAGCCCCCTTATCTCATATAAAATTCGTGATCTTGCCTCTTAGAACACATCTAAGTCAAAAATCCTCCAAGAAGCTTGCTAGGCCGAGAATAGCATCAAACTTCTTCTATTCTTCATCAAAATCGAAACCACAAACTCAAGGTAAGTTCATACCGCTCTTTTTTTTTGGTTTTTACTAGTTTTATGGGGGAGAACACAAGTAAAATGTGTAGATCTATGTGTATTTCTGTGCTATGTATGATTTTATGCATGTATGTGTGATTGTATGTGTTTATATGGTAAATAGGCAACAAAAAGAGTAGAAATCTCGAGATCTATGGCATAAGAAGTAAAAGAAACTTGATCTAAGTTATACCATGCTAAACAAGTCAAGAAAAATACCCTCTAAGATTTTAAATAGACACCTTTAACATAAAACAAATTTTTGGGGCTTAAATTGTCAAATAAAAAAAAGTTTGTGGAAAGGTTGCTATTCACGGTTTTCTTTAGGGGCAAAAGAGTCAAAATAGTTAAAATAAATGTTTTTGTGACAATTATGCTCTTAAAAGGACTTGAAATGTAAATAATAGCTCAATGGGCCAATTTTTGGGCTTTTCGGCCCATTAAGCCCAAGGTTGCGAAAAATCTGATTTTCAAAGGGCTAAAATGAAAATTTTCTCAAAACAGGGGATAAAAAGGGTAAAAAAATTATTTCATGGGTTGAAATGCTTTTCTTTATCAAAAAGGATCAAAAATGTAAAGTTTTTGGATTTTGGGCCAAAATTGTAAAAGTTGCAAAAAGTTTGGACTTTAGCAGTAAAATACTTTTCTGGAATGGCTGAAACTGATAAAAGTAAATTTTGAGCTAAAACCACCACATAAACAAAGTCTATGGGTCAAAAATGATAAGAAAATGGTTTTAGGGCCTAAAATGTCTTTTTATATATATAAAGGGCTAAAATTGTCATTTTTATACAAGAAGGGCTGAAATGGTCAAACCAATATTTTGAGTCAATTATTTTATTATTTAAGATATTTGGGTCAAAAATACCAAACCACAACTTATGACAAATGGCAAGATAAATATACATAAATTCCGAATATCGGACTCGTATCGATAAAAACTTAACAATTGTTCAATTAAACATTCCGACAACTGTGTTATACCTACAACAAGTAAACATTAATTCTTTGGGCTTGAAAGTTCCATACATGTTTGTTGGGCCTTTGTGACCCATTCACATGATTTTGGGCCCAAGGAGTAATTATAAATGTTATTAGGCCATCTATGACCCAATTTCATATTTAAGGGACCCTCAATGGTTTTAGGTGCTATTGGGCCTTAGTGGCCCATTAGCATTGCTAGTTAGGTCCAAGTAATCAAATACGAAATGGGCCAACGTGTCCTTCATATACCCAACAACCTAAAATAACTCACGAAGGTAGCAGGGCTTTGTATTTCCTCTTCTCCTTGTTTGTTAGGCTTACGCGTAACCAAAGTAAACAAATACATGTCGATAATCAATAGTAATCAAAGTCAATTGGGATTTAGTGAGTAATAACGGGTGGCACCAACGTGTGTCGGTCGTAGTCTGTAGTTATAATCAAAGTCTTCTGGTGGGAGAGCGAGAGTTTGTGTATAGATCTATACGGAGGTGACTCCCCCACACCTCAGTTGTTCGCTATAGTTAGACTCGACCAGTCTAGGGTGAAAAAATCTTAAGATCAATTCTGGCATTCACCAGAGTGCCAAGACAGACGAACTAGTCATTATCATGCATGGTTATAACGACTCACATAAATAAATCCAATGTAACCCAAGTAAACAAGGTAATTCAAAATGATTCACGCCATGAGTAACCATTCAAATCGTTATATGATATATTTATTTTGGAAAACATCGGGTTTTCCGGGGAAGTTCAACATTTTCACTTGTTAGTTAATACAATGTTTTTTAGTTATAGATGTTTTGAAATCATCATGCATATATTTATGGATCTTCACACCATTTTTATAAATAATGGTCTTTTTAGAAAACATCGGATTTTCTGGGTCGTTTTCGTTCAAACTACACAAAACATTTTCATACCAAACATGCTTATGAGCTCACCAACATTCCATATGTTGACTGTTTTCAAAATAACTTGTATTCTCAGGTAACAGGTAAGATGAGGAATAAGTGCCAAGTATATCATTGTGTTTTGCTTTTGAAAACTATCAAACATTTTATGTATGGATTTGTAATGTTAAAACAATGTACTTGATGTGAACAGTGTCATTTGTAATATATTGATGCATGGTGATGTTTATGTTATGATTTATGTATATTCATTGTGATGATATTCAATTGAAGTCACGCGAGCCCTCGGACGTTTCCGTCGTCTGGTTCGGGGGTGTGACAACTTGTGAGCGGTTCACCACCATGTTCCGAGATGAGTATGTTCCCCCGGTGGAGAGGGAACGGTTGGCGCAAGAGTTCTTGTCCCTCAAGCAGGGGATGGAGTTCGTGACTATGATTACATGGATGTTTTACGAGAGGGCGTTGTTTTACCCTGAGCAAGTGTCTTCTGAGCAGGCATGCATGATTCGATATCTGAGCATACTGAGGAGTGACATCCGTGGGTTCGTGGCGAAATCGACATACCAGATATTTGCCGAGCTCCAGGCAAATGCCTGAAAGATGGAGATCAAGCTAGAGACTCAGGCTAGGGAGGAGGCCGAGCCTCAAAGGAAGGATAGGCGGTCGGCACAGTCTCAGCTGTTAGCCAAACGGCCAAAGCCCGCTGATTCGAGATCTGGAGAACCGAAGGGCCGCACTTGTGGGAAATGTGCCAAGAGCCATGAGGGAGTGTGCAGAGTGGGGGTGTGCTACAAGTGTGGCAAGGAGGGGCATTCCGCTAGGGATTGCCCCAAGGGGTTTGCAGTTTGCTTCCACTGCAACCAGACTGGCCATCGAAAGGCCGAGTGCCCACAACTACTTGAGGGAACAACACCGGGATCTGCACCTGCTGCTACTAGAGCCACCGAGGCCCGGCCAGTGAAGGCCGAGGCATTGAAGGCTCGCGGGAGAGCCTTTCAGTTGATAGCGGAGGAGGTCCGCGCGGCACCCGATGTCGTGGCTGGTATGTATTCTTTTATTTATTTATGCTGAGTTTGAGATATTGTGCTTATATTGTGGTATGAATAGGTACTTTCCTTGTGAATTTTGTACCTGCTTTGGTGTTATTTGAGTCGGGTACGAGTCGACCTTTCGTGTCATTAGCGTTTAGTCAGCACATCAGTATCCGACAGGAGGCGTTGAGTCGACCTCAGCGAGTTTCCATAGCTGACGAGCGAGCGGTTTTTGCTACTGAAGTGATTTGAGGATGTGTACTCGAGATTTTTCGTGTTGAGTTTCTGATAGATTTGGTACCGATTGCAATGGAAGACGTGTGTGTCATCATGGGCATGGACTGGTTGAGCCAATTTGGAGTTGTTATCGACTGCGAGCGTCAGTTGGTGACCATACGAGACCCTAGTGGGGGTGTACTTATGGTGTATGGCGAGGGCACCCAAGCAGGTTCAGCATTTTGCTCGGTTGCCAGGGCGAGGCTGAGTCTACAACAGGGCTGTAGAGGGTTTGTAGCCTATGTGGTGGATACACAAGTTGCCACAGAGAGGCCGATTTCTGTCAGAGAGGTTTCGATAATGTGGGAGTTTCCGGATGTTTTCCCCGAGGAGTTGTCGGGTGTGCCTCCCGAGAGACAGGTGGAGGTTCACATCGATTTGGTTCTAGGGGCGGCGCCTATTGCGAAGGCACGCTATCGCCTTGTGCCACCGAAAATGCATGAGTTATCCTTGCAGTTTTAGGAGCTATTATGGAAGGGATTCATCCGACCGAGCAGCTCTCCATGGGGAGCGTCGTTCCTTTTTGTCATGAAAAATTATGGTTCACACCGGATGTACATTGACTTCCGGGAGTTAAACAAGCTGATGGTCAAGAACCGTTACCCACTACCAAGGATCGACGATCTGTTCGATCAGTTGCAGGGTGTGTATTGGTTCTCTAAGAAAGACATGAGATCTGGATATCATCAGATGAGGGTGCGTGATGAGGATATTCAGAAGACGGCATTTAGGACTCGTTATGGGCACTACGAGTTCGTGGTGATGCCTTTTGGGCTCACCAATGCACCAACAGCGTTCATGGATCTTATGAACCGAATATGCAGACCGATGTTGGATTGATCGGTGATTGTGTTCATCGACAATATTCTAGTGTATTCAAGATCCAGAGAGCAACATGAGGAACATCTGAGGGAGATTCTTGGGGTATTGAGATCGGAGAGGCCTTATGCCAAATTCTCTAAGTGTGATTTCTGGTTATGAGAGGTCTAGTTCTTGGGACATCTTGTTAATTAGAATGCGATATTGGTCGATCCGGCCAAGATTGAGGCTGTTATGAGTTGGGAGGTGCCGAGATCCCCCATCGAGGTCAGGAGTTTTCTATGGTTGGCCGGCTATTATCGGAGATTTATCAGGGATTTCTCCAAGATTGTCGTTCCCCTCAACAGATTAACCCGGAAGGGCGTGGCTTTTGCTTGGGGTCTAGAGCAACAGAGGTCGTTTGAGAGTCTTCACCGGAGATTATGCGAAGCCCCGGTGTTATACCTTCCGAAGGGAATGGAGGATTTTGTGGTGTACTATGACGCGTCTATATCGGGGTTGGCTGCGGTGCTTCTGCAGAGAGGGCATGTGATAGCATACGCATTGAGGCAGTTGAAGCCTCATGAGATGAGGTATCCCACTCATGATTTGGAGTTGGGGGCAGTAGTGTTCGCCCTCAAGATATGGCGCCATTATTTGTATGGGGTTCAGCGTACCATATACACGGACCACAAGAGTTTGAAGTATCTGATGGATTAGCCCAACCTGAACATGCGACATAGGAGATGGTTGGATGTGGTAAAGGATTATGACTGTGAGATCCTGTACCACCTGGGCAAGGCTAACGTGGTAGCCGATGCTCTAAGCCGTAGGGTGGAGAGTGCCCCGATTCGAGATATATGCATGAGGATGACGGTGATGACTCCAGTATTGTGTAAAGACGTAATAATTTAAAACAAAAATTTCATTTTCAAAACGCATACTATTCATAACACTTTGTATAACAATCTCATTTGTTAAATTTTCAAAACATAACTCCATATTTGATTAATTAGCAATCCATGATCCTTAACACATAACTCTTCCTCTGGTGCATACAATCAAGCCGGTGTCGTCCCGCTATCCTGAAAAACCTGAAACACATATCACATAACACGGTAAGCACGAAGCTTAGTGAGTTCCCCAAAATACCACATACAACAAATTAGCCACTCGAGGCTATAACTCTGTATGACCCTCTGGTCAATGTGTGTCACACCCCCGAACCAGACGGCGGAAACGTCCGGGGGCTGTCGTGACTCAATTGAATACCATAACATTGAATATATGAAACATAACAACATTCGTCACCATGCATTAATATAGTACAACCAGTAGAATTTACATGAAGTATATTGTTTAAACATTACATTCCAAAAAATAAATTGTTCGATTCGTACACCAATACACTGCAAGCCATCACTGAATATGATTTCCTTTGGTTCACTGGTTCCCTGAGAATACAAGTATTTTGAAAAACGTCAACATATGAAATGTTGGTGAGTTCATAAGTAGTGTTTGAAATCCAATGTTTATATTGTTTGAAAACCACCAGAAAATCCGATATTTTCTGAAAAGGAAAAAAAAAAGCTTTTGAAAACGTATGTGAAGATCCATAGGTATGCTTGTTTGTTTCTATACTTGTAAAAAAAATTGTTCATTGAAGTTGGATGCATTTCAAATCTGTATGTATTGAAAACCCTAGGAAAACCCGATGTTTTCCTAATTCCTTGAATTACATGAAGTTACATTGAAACCATTGCATAGCGTATAGTGTCAGTCCCAGGCGACGTTGGATTATTTTTGAGCATGATTAATTGCTACAAACACGCATTACACAAACGACCAGTTTATAGCTATACTAACGATCCCGTAGGCGTCGTCCGTACTAATCACGTTATCCAACCGCCCTGACTATGTGTAGTCCCACATCCGAAGAGAAAGAGGGCACGAAGACCTCTATGACCCTATTAACCGGTTGGGGATGAAATGTGTACGAGGGGTCCCCGACCCGCCTCGCAAAAAATGTAGACTTTACTAGCAATACCAAAGGACCCTTGGGGACCAGTAGTATACAAGCCATTGAAAGTCCCTCTACGTTGTGCCAAGTCGGTGAAACCCAACACTTCGTAGAAAAAAAATGTCTTCGGGCCTTAAGATCAGGTCGTTGGGCTAGCTAGGCCCAACAAACAAGATTTTACACTTTTGGGGCCCAAAGATGGTGCGTAGACGTCTGTGCACACTCGCATGTATATTGAATTCCCAAACGTTACTTGTATGTATCATAGTGTCGTAGTGTCGTCGTGTTAGTAGTTTCAGATTTTTATTGGTTCGAGACCGAACCAATTCGTTTCACAACGATTTTTGGTGTTGTAGTATATTGTATTTCGTCGATAGTCGCGGTACCATTGTTTGATCAAATTGCATGTATTGAATTAGCCTAGAAAGTTTTCTGTTTCAGCCCCTCATTGTTTGTAAAATTTACTTTTTCACCCCTTTAATTGAATACTTTCCGGTTTGGTCCTTAAATCAATTTTCTTGACATTTTAACACCAAAAATTATTGAAATTAATATTTTTCAGCATATTTTTCATAGAAAACAGTTTAAGTCCCTGAAAATGCAATTTTCTCCGTTATAACCCTTCTTTTTCGCAACTTTGACAATTTTGGCCCAAATTGTAAGATTTTTGCAACTTTGGTCCTTTTTAAATTTAAAAAGCATTTTAAACCTTTGAAAAGGACTTGGAACACTTATAGTCCACTGTTTTACAGAAAAATACAGTTTTGGCCCTTCAAAACAGAAAATTTCGCATAATGGGCCTCATTGGGCCGAAAATGTCATTTTTAGCCCATTAAGCTTGAAATTTATGTTTTTAATCCTCTAAATGAGTAAATTTCCAGAAATTGTTTTATTGAAACTGTTTTGGCACACCTCATCCATCAGAATTCGTGATATGTCAATTTGGGCCCTTAATTTTGTATTTTTCACATTTTAGGCCCAAAATTTGTGTTTTTAGCCCAAAGAAAATTGTTACTAAACCACTTAGCTATTTTTCTTGAAACACCTTGTATGTAGAAATATATTTAATGCTATAATCATTCAACATAAGATATATCTCGGTTTTGAGGGGTTTTATGGCTAGATCCAACATTTTAGCACACAAAAGCATACATGTAAGCATGGAAATCATACAAGGCATACAAAACACATATAGATCTACACTATCAATTGTATTCCCCCCCCCCCCCCACAAAACTCATAAAAACAGAAAATAGGGGGTATGAAGCTCACCTTGGGTGTGGGGGCTCGGTTTTGCAAAGAAAATGGAAGGAAAATGAAGTGACTTTCGGCCTTAGCACTCTTCCTTGGTAGATCTCGAGTTTGGTGACTTCTAAGGTGTATGATCACAATTTGGAATAGATTTAGAAGAGGTTTTTGATGGAATGAAATAGCTAGATCATATATATAAGTAAAAACTTACCTAAGATGATGATTAACTTGCAAGATCCTCTTGAAAGCTCCTAATTTTCGAGATTTTTGGAGTGGGGAGGAAGGAGTGTTCTTGAGTGATCTAGAGAGAATTTGTGAGAGATTTGTGAATGTGTGTGTGTGTGTTTCGTCCGAGAGTGAGAGGGAGGAGAGAAGAGATGTGATTTTGAAGTGATGTGCATGGAGGTATGTGAGATATTTTGCATGGAAGTCCTTTGGATAACAATGATGTGGCACAACAAGTCAACTCTTCCATCCTCTTAGGCTTGTGCATTTGGGCCGAGAATTTGGAAAGAAAAGGAAAATTTTGGGCCTTTGCCCCTAAGCCCAACATTAGTGTTAATCTTGAGTATGTTTTAAGTCTAAAGAAATGTGGTAGGATTTTCATATTTTTATTGGACTAGTTTAGGTTATTCATGTATCAAGGCTTTTAATTCATTTCATTCTAGGTCCAACATAGCCCAAAATGTTGAAACAAATAGATGTGGGTCCAATTAGAGCCCATTTAAGAGTTCTAAACCCAAGATAGTCAAATTGGAAGTTTATTGGTCCATTAGGTCCAATAAGGAAGTTCTAGTCCAAAATGGACCTAAATAAGAACTTCTAGTGTTTCCAATTGTTTGATGACTATTTGTAGTACTTGTATGATGTATTTGATTGAAGTTTTTGATGTCATAATCATAGGTGTTACACATGTTCTTAAGTTTTTGCTTCACATTAGCTTGGATGTATGGATTACGTAACACAAAACTTCCAGTTGTGACAATGTGTCTCAGTGGGACCCTCCAGTCCCATAACTCTGGTGGACCCTCTAGTCCCAACTGTGTGGACCTTTCAGTCCTAACTCTGTAAACCTGGAATGATACATAGCATAAATCACATAGAAATAATGTGGTGTATCACATCATAAAAATAGCACATAAGACACTCTATCACACAACTCTGATTACCACCCTAGGTAAAGTATAGTGAGAAGACTCACCTCGAACGCTGTCTAGTAACTCACGTGCTCGATATCCCTGAATCTCAGAACAATTATCTTGCCCCGCCGAAACACACAAAGTAATCATCCTAAATCAATGACGGCTCTCAAGGCTAGACTAGTCCCATCCTTTGTTCTCTCAGAAGGCTAAAAGATCATTTTACCCCTCTAATGGTCCAAAAGTCGAAGCGTTGACCAAATCCTAAAAGTCAACGAAAGTCAAATGTAGAGAGGTACGTTACGCGTACCAAATCTGTACGCGAGGCGTACTCCATGTTGTCCAAAATCAGGGAACGCGACCCCCTACGCGGCGCGTACTAGGATTACGCCCAGTGTAAGTCCCAGTTTTCTACTTCCTTCATTTTTGGTCTGAATAGGTTAAGACCTAGGCTCATAACTCAGATCTAAGCTCCCTACTTCCCCTTAAATCAAAAAGTTGCAACCTTTAAGCCTTTGCCTGGCTATAAAGGTCACCAATCACTCCATACACTTATCCTCTTTCCTCTTTAAGTCCTTAACTCATGCATGACTCAATATTAAGGATCAAGATTGAATTTTTATGAACCTACAACACATTTTACACTGAGATGGGGGAGATCAAGACTTATGGAGACCAATTACTCATAAAGTCTCCATATTTGGACAATGCCCTAATATTTGGTCCATAATGCACAAATGCAAAAAAAGTAAGAAAGCTTTAAGCTTCTTAGCTCCAAGTGGTGCTCCAAACTCTGAAAAGCTCAGATCCAAGGCTTGCACTCCAACTCTAGCTTCCATAATGGCATTCTCTTCTTCTTCACAAACACATAATGGAATTTCAAGCTGAAGAACACACACGCACAAGCTTAGAATGAGTGTTTGGCTTTCTTAGGGTGTCACTCTCTGATTATGGCGGCTTGGATAGTGCTCTTGTCTCATTTAGGGTTTTGAGTTTGGATCCACTACGCCCAATGTAGTTTAAGGTACGCCCAGCTTATCGGGTGGAGTCCGCGTCCATAGCACGCTCATGAGTACGCGCAACGTACTCTTCAGTACGCCCAACGTACTCACTTACTACACTTTTCTTTTTGGGGGGTTAAATTTGACAACTTGAAAAGAAGAAGGGTCAGAGAGATATAATTGAACCTTCGGATGTTACAATTCTCCCCCACTTGAATTAGATTTCGCCCTAGAAATTGTTCCATACCACCACATAGATCGAACCCAACAAACCGAGATGCACCATCGATGTTCCTCAAACCATACAACAATCACTTCCAAAGATACTCGTCCCCACCAGGGACTCCTGACCCGAAAGGGGCAGACCCAACTACTGTTGCGGTACCCAATCTGAATCTCCAGAACTTGAAAACTTTTGTGGTCTATTTCCCTGCGAGACCACCCTCGAAACATTATTCTGTTAATCGCCCACCGACAAACAGACTCTAAGAACACCCTACCAACCCTGATTCCCTGATCAATCCCAATCGCAACTCAAAAGGACAGAAAGGTCATAATCTTCCCCTCTCTCCAGGACCCATTGCAAGGGCAATCATCAGGATCCATTAGAGAGGATGAACCCAAAACTCTAATCTCGGACACAAGGAAAAGATCATGCTCGCCAGGGAATATTCTCTGAACTATATAAACCCAATAGATGAACCTCAAGCTCACTCATTCCATAACCAAAAAGGTTTCACCGATTTCCCATCTTTATAGTAACTGTCTCAACTCTTAGTGACGTATAAGTCATGCAGTTCGCTTTCCATCAAGCGAACACCACAACTCTACTGAAGATCGGATCACCCCTGAACTCTATTGTTTACTGCTCATTAGTTCCTTGCATCGCGCGGCACCTCCCGAACCAAGGCACTAACCTACTCAGGTCTAAGACATTAGATGACTAAAAATACCCCTCACATGGAACCCACCTCCAATTCCAGAATCTCATCTCGTTTACCCAACACACCACCAGAACCCAACTCAACTCGAGAGTTTGATCCGACCCAGAGTTGGAACCACTCGTCCCAATGAACTACTCAACTCATGACTTATGACCCGCAACCCATGCGTATCTCACTTATCCCATACCTTCGGGTTGTGATGTCCACACCTCATTCAGAATATAATGATTCCCGATCATTGAGGAGACCTCGGTCTCGCCCCTGGTCCGACTACCAGGCTCCCCAAAACTCATAAATTAGGGCTACTCAAGCCTAAAAGTCTTCTGTGTCATGCTCTCATCATAACAACCTCTCGCTAAGTAGTGAGTACTATGGCTCCTAGTAGCATCACAACAATCTATTGGATTAGTGTCTAAGTCCATAACTATTTTGGTATGTACTTGACCCGATGGTGCATGGTCCTTTTGGGTTGCCATCACCAAAGCAACTTGATAGGATGAATTATGGAGAGAAAGGATTAAATATGATTTATTAATATATTATGAGGATAATATATTAAAGGAGAAATCATATAGTTTAATTAATATTAGTCAAGAATTAATTGGTAATTAGTTTTGTGACTAAAAGTGATTAATTAAACTTAAGGGACTAGAACTGTCAATTGTGTGATAGTTGAATATTGAGCTAATGGACCCATTAGAAATCGTCCAAAGGCCTTTAAGGAGGGAGCCCATGGGTTGCTTAGGGCTTAAGCATCCAAATTAGGGTTTCCTTGTTAGATAACCCTAATAGCCTCACTATTTAAAGAACCCTTATGCCCAAAAACGTGGACAAGACTTCTTCTAGGGTTTCCACACGTTTTGGGCAGCCTCCTTCTCTTCTCCTCTTCATCCTCTTGCTCTTGGTGTTTGTGAGCCATTAGAGGAGTGACATTTGTGACTCTCAGCATTCTAAAGTCAATACAAGAAGGATTTGAGATTATTATTACTACATAACAATCAAGGTACAATCTAAACCCTAATTCATATGTTATATTGATTATCATATACTAGATATAGGGTTTATAGTCTTGGATGAATTGCATGAACAATAGAGAAACCTAGATCCAAGTATTAGGGTTTGTATGAGCACATAGGATGTTCTTATAGCTAAAACCCATCAGTGGTATCAGAGCCTTGATTGGTTTCTATTGTATTGATGCCTTGTTTGTTTGTTCAAGCTGTAAAATCGATTTTTTGGCCCCCTGTCTGATGAACTCGGCGAGTTCCAATGTGGACTTGGCGAGTAGCTCCAACTCGGCGAGTCCATAGAGGAACTCGGCGAGTTTGAGCGTCAAAAGGAGGTAGTTTCGGGATTTTTAACTATTTTGACTTAGGATAATTGCCATAATTGTTTAAAATTAATAAAATTCGAATTTTATTGATTCCTTATGATTATCTTTGTCAAAATAAAAGATTTGGGTCATATAATTAGATAATTGTTACCTTATTTGATAAATGTTAAATTATGGAAATTATTTGATCATTATCTTGCAAGAATTTGAACTAGATCTAACTAGATAACCACCAATTAATAGTTAATTGCCTTATTTGAATTATGTGATCTAGAATATTCTTGACAAAGTTTGGAAAAGTTTCAAATTAATCCCTTTAGGTTTTATAGTTTAAATTAGAACATAAAAGTTTTGGTTTTCAAATTTAAATAAGTTAAACCCTAATGTTTTGAAATGTTTCAAAACTTGCCCTCAAGTTTTGGAATTTAAAAGTTGATTAAAAGTTTAATTTAGAAATGTTAAATTCTAAAGCCCTAGTATAGTTTTGAAAAGTTCAAATCACACCCTTATGGTTTTATTAATTAATTAAAGTGTATAATTAAAAGAGATTTAATAAATCCATAAAGTTTTGGTTTATAATTTAATTAAATTGAAAGTATAATTATTAAATTTGACCACATAGTATTTTAAAAGTGTAAAATACACTCTATACTATATATAACATTAAAAGTCTAACATTATATATATGTATGAGTAAAAGTCAGGC
Organism: Lactuca serriola; assembly: GCF_051521515.1. Taxonomy (NCBI): domain Eukaryota; kingdom Viridiplantae; phylum Streptophyta; class Magnoliopsida; order Asterales; family Asteraceae; genus Lactuca; species Lactuca serriola. The sequence goes on along the minus strand of NC_136410.1, from coordinate 307,534,244 downwards.
TTACCGTTAGTAGGCCTCATTCATGAAGCTGGTCTATAAGGGGTGTTTAAGGAAATTGCCTATAAAATGGCGATTGAATGGGTATCCACTCTTACCCACTACACTCTTGACTAGTGGAGGGTCGTTAGCCGAACGGGTAGGATAGGACATAAACTTTCCATATAAGTATAATGAAGTACAAAAGTAACTAAATGTTTTAAAAATTCCCAATCTTAGTTACTTTAGGAAAAAGTGAATTGATGCAATTCCATGAAATTACACTTTGTACCCTTGCGAAGACGTTAGTGGAGCGTGTGTCGCTTACCGGCACACTAAATGGTTCTAAGCAAAGGTGGCAAAGGGTGACTCATGTTTGTCATAGTTCGGTGGAGCGTGTGTGGTTTACCGGCACATCGAATAGGTGATTGTAACATGTGAGGGCACTATGTAAGTTTGCATGGTTATTCACACCCGCTTTGTGATCCTCGGCATCCCAGTCACAAACTAGCGGGGCATATCGAGATTTAAATATGCCATTGAAATTTTCAATGAATCTCAAAGGATCTAGGAGTTTTTCATCGATTTAAAACTTAAATTTCCTTTTCGTTTTTCATGGTGGAAAACTAGTAAATCGTCATTCACTTACCTTCAAATGTTCTGCAATTTGGGTTACGGCATCCCTCTCCCGAGTTGTGGAATATTGTGTTGGGTCCTAGCCTTAATATCTCATTTGGGTGATTTATTAAGGACTCAATCAATCAACTAACTTGAATTTTTTTTCTCCCGTTTTGTAGATGTCAAAGTTCGACAATTATGGTCTTCCCAAATCCCGTGGAACAAGCATTCCACATGAAGATGATATTCCACGATTCGATCGAGGAACAAGAAATCGTGCTTCACTTCCTCCTCCTCCTCCAATTATTCTCCCTAACCCACAAGATCAAAGAATTGAAAGCTTCAATGTCACTAAAGCCCTATTGGAAATGAAACATGAAGATGGTAAACCCGTGTGTGGCCACGTTCTAGGAATGAAATCACACATCGACAGGTTGATAATGTTGGGTGCGTCATTCCCTGAAAAGTTGGCTGTGAACTAGGTTTTGTAGTCACTTCCCGAATCATATAATGAGTTCAAAAGAAAGTATTATATGATGGATCATGACGAAAACCTAATTGACCTAACTTACATGCTCATTGCTGCTGAATCAGAAATGATTTGGCAAAGCAATGGAGCGTATTTGTTGGGAAATTCAACCAACCATGCTTCCGAGGACGTTCTAGGAGAACCGACCTACGTTTACTGCCAAGAGAAAGGGCGTTGGATACACGTCTGCCCTAAGAGCCTGAAGAGTCCAGAAGATGGGAGAGTCAAAGAGTATGGATTTGCTTCAGGTAAAATCCACTATCTAACTCCATTAAGTTCCTTTTCATTGATTCTTAATACATAATGTGATAAGATTGCATTTGAATGTTTTGCAGGATCAGTGAAAAGAGAGGAAGCTTGATGAGAAAGCAAGATGAGTCTAATCACGAAGAAATGGATCTCGATCGCATGGATTCGAAGATTAGATTTGAGCTTAGAAAGTTATAATATAGTTGTTAGGAATATTTGATTACATAGTTTTTTAAGTTGATTTTGCATTGTAAGGACAAATGTTTTCCGCTGCTTTTATGAATAAAATAAATTTTGATTTGACTCATTTATTTATTTATTTCCTTGCAATGAAATTGTTATGAAAAATTGATGTTTGCATATTTCTACAACGAATGGATGTGATTCTTAATTATGATAATTGTGGAAATGTCGAGAATTTACCAAACAGGGAGAGTTTCTCATCGCCCAAGTTTCAATTGGACAGAAACTTGGAATCATGCAACTTGGTGGTATGATGAATGAAAAAACTTTCACATTTGGGAAAATTAGGCTAATTCGTTGACAAAGTGTCAAGTGAAGGACTAGGAGATCAAGTACACAAGGTTGTGTGTTGATCAAGTCCACCACAAGAGTAACAGAGATATTCGTCATGATTTACTAAAGGTTTAGTAAATATGATTATACTTATAAGATTAACTATAATTCTGAATTGATTGAAAGAGTTTAAGTCAATAGCAAACGAATAAGAAGAATCAAGTAGGTAGAAAGATAAAAGTTTCTCTATTCTAAGAAGAAGGGAGAGTACCTTTTATAGTTTATGATATGTCTTAATGATTAAGAACCATATTTCAATTGATCTTCTAAGTAAGTCTTAGTACAATTGTATGTATAAGAAGAGGAATCAAGAATTGAAGAAATGGTTAAATCAAGAAGTCAATCATACTTCATTCCAAAACAAGTCTTAGAGTTAAGATTGTGACATTAAGTGACAAGTCTTAGGAAGGTTTATAACATTCATCGAATGTAGAATTTGGAAAAAGGCTTTCCTATTCTCACACATTTGAAATTGGAAAGTTGTGATGTCTTGGATAATACAAAGACCAACTAGGACCAATTTTATGAAATGTTTTGTCTTGATAAAGGCTACACTAACTCTTGAATATTTGTTTGTCAAGAAATGTTTATTGACAAGAGAATCTTATATGTCAAGGAGTCAGTGGGAGTCTTAATGGTCTTGAAAGGTTTCAATAACAAATCAAGAATAAACCTTATCGATCATCACTAGCACACGAGTAGAGGTTTACAACCTATCGTGTTGACGTTATCTTATTTTTGTGCCATTCCAATCGAGTTAATGATGCATATGAGTTCTATGAGTTCTCATTTGAATGCATAAAAGGCAAGGACCTTGATCAATGAAAAGTACATTGATAGGAAAGGGTGAGCTGCTTAACTACTTGGAAGACATGGTGGGCAGCCGTGTTACGATAAGGCAAGAAATCAAGATTGAGAAAGTTTGGTCCATATGAGTTCGAATTTGTCGTAAACTTTGGTTTTGAAAAATTCACATGAATAGGAACACATACACCATTACAATCTAAGTGTCATAAGATTCCCTCCTTCATGAAAATGACTGTGAGGAAATACTTTCACTAAAAGAGATTTTAAGAAGATAGTGATTGTGATAATTGGATTCACGAATTCGATTATGGTTACAGTATCCCTTTCCATGATTCAAATTGTGAGAATTGACAATTAGTCTGAATTGTTTAAGACACACATATGAGCTATCTAAAGGAAAAGTGTATAAGTTCAAGAAGCCTTGATAAAAGATTATCAAAGCATTAGGTATTAGAAATATAAACTTAAAGAAATTCAATAGGCATTGTTCTTCTAAAAGTTAAGTTGTTTCTGAATACATGTCAAAGCTAGTAGGAGCATAAGTGGTATGTTTATAATAATCATCGTGATAGTGGGAGCATAAATGTTATGATTGCATGATTATTAAGGCAAGTATTGCAAGTTAGCAATATTAATTATAGAAAACAAGAGTTATACTTTGCAAAGTCGCAATGGTTGTTTTGTTATAATTAAGGGAGAGAATATTATGCTTCATTTCAAATCTAAAGGCTTAGGTTATGGAATTTTAATAAATTTAGTCAATGAAACATAGTGCGTTCTTAAAATTCAATTATGATTACGGCATTACTCTTCATATTTCGAATTGAGAGAACGTAGCACATAAAATATTATGGCATAAGTTTGATAAAGTATCGAATCTTTATGTAAGACATGATGCATCGTGTCGCATACGCTTTGGGTATAGGATCGATAGAAAATGCTATAATATTTGACCATTCTAAAATTTTCCAAATGTCTAGTGCATTTAGAGGGAAAAGGACAAGAATCGGTTTTGAATAAGATAATTAGACAACTATCAAAGGACAATCCAAAGTTCGCCGAGGATTGGTCGCTTGTGAGTAGTTGGAAGCATGATATTGGATGGACGATATCGACATTATTATGAATAGAAAAGATTCTATTAAGAATGAGTTGTCATATGGAAAGTATGGAAAGGTTTCCATATTGGGAGTTAGATATTGAGAGTCTATGTCTAGATTAGAAACTTTTATGCAAAAGGATGTTCAAAGGAATGTACTTTGAGTGAGAGACATCACATCTATGGAATTGTCTTGTAACAATCTCCGATAGAGGACTTTGTAATTTCATTGGCAGTCGTCCTTGTGACTTTATTGCAATGATATTATGATAGGATCATTGCATAAAATGTTAGCATCTAGCATATTCTATAAGTGGCAAGAATTTGATATTCTTTCACTTGCAGAAAGGATTGGGAGTTGTGAAATGAGTATGATTGGTAATGTGTTCATTTGATATATTTCACAAAGTAAGAACCATAGGTAAACATTGTGTGCATGCTAAGAGCATGGGACAAGTGTGGTAATAATTCAAGTAAGAAGTTGATTATCCGAAACAACAAATAATGAGTAATTGATATGGTGATAAATAAAAGGTGTTTTATTTATACTCAAAGGTTTGAGGCCATATGGGATTAGTATTAACCTTGTGTTTTGCTTTGCATGTTTTGACTTCCTGAATAATTTAATTGGTTAAGAACAGTCAAATTATTCGAACAGGCCACAGTTGTTCATATGTTGGAAGTAGGTATGAATGAAGACTGTCATGAATTGGTGTGTGGATTGTCTAAAGTGTATTAGACATAAGCAAATGTTTGCTACAACGTTCATGAGTGCTTATGAATATGATTTGAGCATTGGATTAAACCCACGCTCACCTGGATCACTTCATGGATTTTTATCACGAGTGATTGGTGAGATGATAATATCTTATATTCTTGAAACCGAGATGTGTGAGTTGTATCTTGCGAGTCGGTTGCACATTGATAATATGTAAACGCACCAGTAACTTGGTGTTATAAAACATATTGTTGTGTGTGATTTGGTGAGTGAGTGCAAGCAAGCATTGAGTCAAAGTTTATCTGTTCCTTTTATCCAAAGTAGGAAAAAAGCGATATCTGTGGGCCCTTTGATGATTTAGTGATGGCACCTAAGTGCTTGGCAAAGCCGGGACTAATTTGATGTGTTCAAATTGTAGTCTGTTATCAGTCGTCATAAATTTGAATTCGGGAAACAGCACATAGACAGAGAAAAAGATTTAGATCCATGTCTCAGTCTATACAATATCTAGAATGGAGGAATATATGATCCCTTATCTTAAGGACACACGTATCTGATAAGATCAGAGTTGACAACGGCTTTGGAAAGCTACGATTGTAGATCAGGATCTGAAGTCATACGGGGAATAGTTATTAGACTTATCCAAGTGGGAAACTGTTGGATTAGTGTCTAAGTCCATAACTATTTTGGTATGTACTTGACTCGATGGTGCATTGTCCTTTTGGGTTGCCTTCACCAAAGCAACTTGATAGGATGAATTATGGAGAGAAAGGATTAAATATGATTTATTAACATATTATGAGGATAATATATTAAAGGCGAAATCATATAGTTTAATTAATATTAGTCAATAATTTAATGGTAATTAGTTTTGTGACTAAAAGAGATTAATTAAACTTAAGGGACTAGAACTGTCAATTGTGTGATAGTTGAATATTGAGCTAATGGACTCCATATTAAAGGGGTAGATGAATTCTATGGGAAAACCCATTAGAAATCGTCCAAAGGCCTTTAAGGAGGGAGCCCATGGGTTGCTTAGGGCTTAACCATGCAAATTAGGGTTTCCTTGTTAGATAACCCTAATAGCCTCACTATTTAAAGAACCCTTATGCCCAAAAACGTGGACAAGACTTCTTCTAGGGTTTCCACATGTTTTGGGCAGCCTCCTTCTCTTCTCCTTTTCATCCTCTTGCTCTTGGTGTTTGTGAGCCATTAGAGGAGTGACATTTGTGACTTTAAGCTTTCTAAAGTCAATAAAAGATGGATTTGAGATTGTTATTACTACATAACAATCAAGGTATGATCTAAACCCTAATTCATATGTTATATTGATTATGATATACTAGATCTAGGGTTTATAGTCTTGGATGAATTGCATGTACAATAGAGAAACCTAGATCCAAGCATTAGGGTTTGTATGAGCACATAGGATGTTCTTATAGCTAAAACCCATCACAATCTGCTGCTAACTAGTGAGTACTACGGCTCCCCGTAGCATCACAACACCCTTTCTCTGACTAGTGAATACTATGGCTCCCCGTAGCACCACAACATCCTCTAGCTGTCTAGTGAGTACTACATCTCCCCGTAGCATCACAACACCTTCTCTCTGACTAGTAAGTACTACGGCTCCCCGTAGCATCACAACACCCTCTCTCTAACTAGTGAGTACTACGGCTTCCCGTAGCATCAGAACACCCTCTATCTGTCTAGTGAGTACTACGGCTCCCCGTAGCATCACAACACCCTCTCTCAAATCCCCGCAATCTCATTCTCATGTCACACCACACTACGTCCACTAAATTGTGTTTCGCGGACTAACATAGACAGGTACATACACACTTGCCGGAATTATGCATCACTATATTTGATGAAAATCGTCATAACAAAACACCATTCCTTGCTACAATCCATTGCCTTAGATAATCCCACTTGCTATCATTAACCGAAAGGGTTACCTCTGAATCATAGATGCTTTAGACACCAGTTGCCACCTAAACTCACAACCCAAAATTATCCGAAATCTAAGGCAATAAACTCGAATACCTCGATACACCACCATAGGACTGCGACTTCCCTAGCTCCGACAATACCTCGAAGCTAACTCGATTTCCCTATCAAGGGATGGTCCACTAAAACTTGTTCGTCCTGGCCTTCTGGACCCATACTCTTTCACATCCGACCTTGGTCTAGATAATCTCGATGGAATAACCAATAAAACCAGAAGCACTAACCGCCTCATATCATGGTACTCGAACCATGTCCTCTCTTCACAACCTGCCTCAAATCATGGTACTCAAACCATGACATCACCTCCCGATCTGCTACAAATCATGGTACTCGATCCATGACATCACTTCTCAATCTGCTACCAATCATGGTACTCGAACCATGACATCACCTATCGATCTGCTTCAAATCATGGTACTCGAACCATGACATCACCTCTCGATCTGCTTCAAATCATGGTACTCGAACCATGACATCACCTCTCGATCTGCATCCAATCATGGTACTCGAACCATGACATCACCTCTCGATCTGCTACTAATCATGGTACTCGAACAATGACATCACTTGTCGATCTGCTTCAAATCATGGTACTCGAACAATGACATCACCTCACGATCTGCTTCAAATCATGGTACTCGAACCATGACATCACCTCTCGATCTGCTACCAATCATGGTACTCGAACCATGACATCACCTCTCGATCTGCTACTTAGAACCTCTGGCATACTCCCTGCATCGAGTATGGGTCCTCTGCTTTTAGTAGTACGGGCCTATACTACCTGCCACATCTACCCACACTCTCTACACGGACCATCCCAGATTCCCTAAGTAGCTGCTCGACCTTCTCATTACCAATCTCAACACGGGTGCTCACTCCCCAGCGAAATGCTCTACTCTGTCAGCATACTCATCTGACTAAGGTCACTTACTAGGCTCTTCCTAGGTTCTCACACTTCTCCGCCATCAGTTGCTGAGAAACCCCTTATGATGCCAGTCATCTACCTCCTGAATATCGTCACATTCACTTGGTAGCTGACTCCAATCATCGGGAGTTCCACAAAGCACAAAGCAAGTAGCATTCGGGCATCGAATAAAGACATATAACCCACTCTAGGTGATAAATCCACTTGCACTACTTATACTCAAAATATATCACCGAACTCTGCAACTCTACGCCCGCGGGTATCTAGCTACTCTCTCGGTAGGTTCCACAATTGCTCATCTAGGTATCTCTCCTATATTACTCCTCTACTCAAATCCCTCTCTATAAGGATTCCCGCTGGATAATCTTACTCAACACATACTCGAAAGCGCATCACAGATAACAACAACTCCTAGGCTAAGGTATCATAATTCAGGCCACTCTAGTCCTAAAATATGAAATACCTAGCCTATCTCTAGCATGCATAATATCTCATAATATCTCGTAACACATAAAGTAAGGGTATTTTGGGAAATCACCGTTCGGGCTCTGGCAGATTGTACACACTGGTCTTTCTCGTTTTCTCTTAGAAACTCTTGCTCGTTTTTTAAAAAATCATTTATTTTGAAAATTTTCCTCAATTCCTCAGTTTGAGTCCAGATATACCCAAAGGTGCAACCAAATCTGTCAAACGAAGGCTCTGATACCAACTTGTAACAACGTAATAATTTAAAACAAAATTTTCATTTTTAAAATGCATACTATTCATAACACTTTGTATAACAATCTCATTTGTTAACTTTTCAAAACATAACTCCATATTTGATTAATTAGCAATCTAGGATCCTTAAAACATAACTCTTCCTTTGGTGTGTACAATCAAGCCGGTGCCGTCCCGCTATCCTGAAAAACCTGAAACACATATCACATAACACGGTAAGCACGAAGCTTAGTGAGTTCCCCAAAATACCACATACAACAAATTAACCACTAGAGGCTATAACTCTATATGACCCTCTGGTCAATGTGTCTCAGTGGAACCCTCCAGTCCCATAACTCCAGTGGACCCTCTGGTCCTAACTGTGTGGACCTTCCGGTCCTAACTCTGTAAACCCTGAATCATACATAGCATAAATCACATAGAAATAATGCAGTGTATCACATCATAGAAATAGCACATAAGACACTCTATCACACAATGTTGGTGCATGTAAATGCTCCACAAATAATGAGTGATAGTTAGGTTATATTTTCCCTTTATTTTATTTATGGTGTAAATACTCTCCCTCCTATATAAAGGGAGAGTTGGTCATATCTTACTTTTTTAAGCTAGCTCATTTCTTTTCCTTAGTTAGAGAATACACTTCTGACAATGTAATCTCTAGAGAGAGAAAGTTGGTGGGTTCTCCCACCCAGGGAGAGTTTCTCTCCCACCAAGTTCTTCATGCAATATTATGAATATTCTCTCTTGTTCTTGGTCTTTTCTTATGAACTCCTAATATGTTCTTCGTGTTCATACTTCCAAAAACACGATTAATCTCGAGATATCCTTCTTCCGCACTCACCGTTCGTTATAAAAATGGGTTCCTACAATTGGTATCAAAGTCGTACCTTGAAGATATCACGATTAGTTCAAGGCAACGACTCCCGTTCGGTGATTATCTTGTGATTTTTCCGTGTTTCTACAAGAAAAAAAACTTTTCGGGTTACAAACCGGAATTTTTTTTATGATGTTCTTTCTTATTTCTATCATTTGGGTGATTCTATCTTAGCTAAACAAAAATGTTGCTGCTGCTGATAGTTCTATTATTGCTGCAAAAAATGATGTTCTTCATGATCTTATTGTTTTTTTTTTTCTGTTGAGGAAATGAAGAAAAATGGGAAGAGAAATTAATTTTGTGATCTCTTAAAAGTGTTGAGGATATTCTCCAGGAAGTTCTTTTTCTTGGAAGTGAAGATACAAATATTATGGGCTTATTTTCTTGTAGAAGTGGAGAATAGCATCTCTTTATTGAAGATTTTTTCTTACCCAACAACTTTTATTCTTAAAGGTATGGAGTTCTTGTTCTTCATCATTTTATTGCTGTGAATCTTTCAATTGAAGAATTGTTGGACGTAATATGTGTTTGCATGAAGCAATTTGTCCTTGTTACTCTTTTCGCTAAAGAGTACTCCAATCACATTTGGCTTCCCAAGAAAAAACCATGTGACTATGACAAATCCCATCACCTTTTGTCCCTAAACCCCCCCCCCCCTGCATACTCCTCTTTTTGCCTTCCCAAGACCCACTTGTTGACTTAAATGCTTTATAAAAAGATTCTATTATTAAAATATGAATAAATAGCCTTTGCGGTACCATTTTTCATGAAAAAAGAGAATTTTTCGTCACCTGTTGTGCCCCTTCCGGACCCCCGAACCGCAGCCAAAAACTGCCTACCGGACTCCCCTAAGAAGCCTCTCAGAAGCCATTTCTTAGCCTTGATCTGAGGTCCTCTCAGGCCTCTATCCGCAGCCGAGGTCAGAAGCCAAAACAAACCGCGGCCCAAACCTACCTTTTCCCTGCTGACCGAAGTCTCCCAAGACCGCAATCTCAGATCCTGCCACTCCCCTCGGACCGAGGTCCTCTCACCGCAGTGCTCCTTCTCCGGTTCGGACCGCAATAGAGTTCGCTTCATCCGCAGACATCTAGACCGCATCGCCTACTTCAGCCAGCTCCATCCGTGACCAACTCCATCCGCACCCAACCCTTCCAATCGCAACCTACTCCATCCGCAACCAGCCCTCCTGACTTCGAATCTGCCCCACCTCCTCTCTCCAACACCTCCCCTTCAGCCTTTCTTCCTTCTTCCTTCCTTTCCTCCCCCCCTCCCTTCCTCCCTTTTTTTCCTCCCTTCCCCCTTTTTTCCCCCCTCCTTTTTTTAAAAACCTTTTTTTTCTAGACTTTATTTTTTTTTATTATTCAGATTTTTTTCTACATTATTTTTTTTATTATTTAATTTTTTTTTTCAGCCAATTTTTTTTATTTAACCAATTATTTTTTTACACCAATTTTTGTAGCCATTTTTTTTTATTAAAACCAATTTTTTTAACACCAATTTTTGCCACCACCTACCCATGGATTGTCACATTGGTTACTTCATGCCGGTTATTATTATTGGAAGAATATTCCTACCGCAGTCGGACTTCATATTGTCTTTTTGTAATGCTTACACCGCAACAGCGATTGATCAACAAAGTTGTTTCGCATTCTTCACCTTATGGGATTTTATGACTTGTTGCTTATGATTTTTGGTTGACGAATCATGTATCTTGAGCATGTGGACTTTATTCTCTATTGAAGACCACTTCAAGTGTTCCGGCACTACAGTTTGGATATTTGGATATATATTTTGCACAACAGATTTTCTCAGCACAGCTTCAGCAACTGTCACCCGCTTTCTCATGACCGCAAGAGTATTTATTTTACTCTTTCTCGTTTCTTATCAAGACCCTTCATACATATAGGGAGAGCTTCTCTTAGCTCTTAGTATCCGACACTCTCCATCCGAAGATTTGTTGATTTTTGATATCCGGTCATTGGTTATCAAAAATAGGGAGGGAATATCATCCGGATTGGGTTATTATTGTTTGAGTTTGGATTTTTGTAGACTTCTGAAGACGATTATTCATTTAGTGATGCGGTGTTGCACTTATTTTTGGTCTTTACGGATCAAATTTTTGGCATTACTCGATGTTTTCCGATTCGAATTATTTATTATTCGGACTCTACCGCAGGATGATTTTGTGTTAGCATCCGGTTCAGATTTTATGATTTCTCGAGTTTGGATTTGTGATATTTTCAAGATGGAGATTATTTTAGCGATGTGACGTGGCACTTATTTTTGATCCTTAGATCAAATTTTTGGCATCGCTGGACCATGTTTTTGGACTCACATTATCTTTATCCGGACTACATTTTATGGATGCTTCACATTTTTAGCAGATTATTCTTTGAAGAATTTTGGTGTTTTATGATTCGAGAACTCGAGATGTTTTTCAGATTTTTGAAGTCGAAGTGTTTCTTTTATTGGATCTTCTACTTGCTCATGGCGACCTCCTTCTTCAGGTGATTATGACTGGTTTGAAGATTTGGATCTTATATTTTTTCTGCTTCCTTGATTATGCTTTGAATCCGAAGACCTTCATTGTTATAGATTCATGGCCAATTTCAGACTTCACAGACACTTCAGAGTTTTAGAGACATTTTAGCACTTGATTTCATTTTATTACCACACTTGCTAGTCGCATTACTGTATTATAGCCTTGTATCACTTATTGTATCTCTCATCATTTGTAAGCATCTAGGGAGAGAATGTTGGTGCATGTAAATGCTCTACAAATAACGAGTGATAGTTAGGTTATATTTTCCCTTTATTGTGTTTATGGTGTAAATACTCTCCCTCCTATATAAAGGGAGAGTTGGTCATATCTTACTTTTTTAAGCTAGCTCATTTCTTTTCTTTAGTTAGAGAATACACTTCTCACAATGTAATCTCTAGAGAGAGAAAGTTGGTGGGTTCTCCCACCCAGGGAGAGTTTCTCTCCCACCAAGTTCTTCATGCAATATTATGAATATTCTCTCTTGTTCTTGGTCTTTTCTTATGAACTCATAATATGTTCTTTGTGTTCATAGTTCCAAAAACACGATTAATCTCGAGATATCCTTCTTCCACACTCACCGTTCGTTATAAAAATGGGTTCCTACACACAACTCTGATTACATCGCTAGGTAAAGTATAGTGAGAAGACTTACCTCGAAAGCTGTCTAGTAACTCACATGCTCGATATACCTGAATCTCACAACAATGATCTTGCCCTGCCTAAACACACAAAGTAATCATCCCAAATCAATGACGTCTCTCAAGGCTAGACTAGTCCCATCCTTTGTTCTCTCAGAAGGCTAAAAGACCATTTTACCCCTCTAATGTTCCAAAAGTCCAAGCATTTCCCAAACCCTAAAAGTCAACGAAAGTAAACTATGGAGAGGTACGCTGCGCGTACCAAATATGTACGCGGGGCGTACTCCATGTTGTCCAAAATCGGGAAATGCGATCCCCTACGCGGCACGTACTGGGATTACACCTAACGTAAGTCCCAGTTTTCTACTTCCTTCATTCTTGGTCTGAAAAGTTTAAGAGTTAGACTCATAACTCAGATCTAAGCTCCCTACTGCCCCTTAAGTCATAAAGTCGCAACCTTTAAGACTTTGCATGGCTGTAAAGGTCACCAATCACTCCATACACTTATCCTCTTTCCTCTTTAAGTCCTTAACTCATGCATGACTCAATATTAAGGATCAAGATTGGATTTTTATGAACCTACAACACATTTTACATAGAGATGGGGCAGATCAAGACTTATGGAGACCATTTATGTAACAACGTAAATTTTCAAAATAATTTTTCAGTTCTTTAAAATATAATTCCATTCAAGACAAACCATAAAATTCGATGTAACATGGTCATAATACAAAACATATCAATCCCAAGATCAATCATATCCAAATCCGCCTGTGTGTGTGTACGAGTCATGTCGGCGTCTTCCCACGGTCCTCACTAGTACCTGAAACACATTACACATAAACAGGGTAAGAAAGAAGCTTAGTGAGTTTGCCCAAAATACCACTTATATACATACGCCTTTCCAGGCCATACTCCACACGACCTTCCGGTCCATGTGTCCCAGGGGACTTACGTCCCAACCTGGTAAACCTTCCGGTCCTACCCGTGTCGACCTTCCGGTCCATAACTCCCGCACCTTCCGGTCCACATCATATTGCCTTCTGGCCCATATCAAGCATAGCATACATATCACACAAATAGCGCATACGAAACATGCAACTCAGAGCATACAATGCATATATCTCATAGCATACTAGACCTTCTGGTCACACATAGGTACCCTTCCAGGGACAGTATAGTGAGAAGACTCACCTCCGGTATCTCGGATGATCTTGCACACGAATCTACTGGTCTAGCCTATCCTCAATAAGTAATGGCTCTCAAAGGCTAGATTAAACCCCTTTCTATGATCCTTTAGAAGGGTAAAAGACCATTTTACCCCTCCTTGACTCAAAAGTCCAACTGTTGACCGAAATCCTAAAGGTCAACGAAAGTCAACGATCACACCTGACCCTACTCGCCGAGTGCACTAAGGTGACTCGGCGAGTACACACCTGTCCTCTACGCCCCTATTTCTCCCTTGACTCATTGAGTCAACCCTAACTTCCACGAGTCGACGCAGATCGCGAGTCGCGGGGAAACCCGACTCAACTCGTCGAGTCCTCCCATGGACTCGCCGAGTACATACCATGCACTCACTCAAACGACCTTCTGAGGTCAGATATGTTCCTCTAATCCATAGATTTGGCCTTTCCAAGCACTATAATCATGTAATGTCTCAATCTTGATGCACATGCAACAACCATATGACCAAATATGATGATTTAGCCCCAAATACCTTAACCCAAGGACATGACCTCCATTGTTCTTCATAAATCTTGAAGAATAAGGCTCTCTGGACCTCTATGGGTCCAGATCCAAAGTCTCATCACCAGAAGGGACTATTTGGACCTCCAATCGACTTAGACAAGGGCACAAGAAACCCTAAAACCATTTATCTTTCCCAAAACAGAAGAAGGGTCGAAGTAATACCTCAAATGGAATGGTCTTAGCTTCAAATCCTCATAATAGCAACCTCCTTTGCTTTCCCTTGGCTAGAACCTCCTTCTTCTTGCTAAACGCCACCACAAAGGTCAAGAATGGCTTTTTTTTCTCTCTCTCTCTCAAAACGCTCTAGCACTCTAGGTTTCACTCACTAGACTGGTGGCTACAAATGACGGCCATAAGGGCTTTAAATAGGGCGCAAACCCGTGAAATTAGGGTTTCATTAAACAGCATGGACTCGCCGAGTCCAATTATGGACTCGCCGAGTCCCTCGTTAATCAGACCACTCCAATCGCGATCCAACTCGGCGTGTCGGGGCTCCTACTCGCCGAGTTTCTCTCCAAAAATTCAATATAAAAGAATAAAATAATATACCTGGGAATCCAAATGTTACAATTCTCCTCCACTAGAATCAGACTTCACCCTCGAAGTTTCTCTCAGCAAATAAATCTGGGTACTGCTCACGCATTTCTTACTCTGGCTCCCAAGTCAGCTCGGACCCCTTCCGATGTTGCCACTGGACCTGAACCAATGACACCTCCTTGTTTCTCAAAATCTTGATCCTCCGATCCCGGATCGCGATCAGCCTCTCAGCATAGTTCAGGCTCACATCCACCAGAATGTCCTCTAGGGGAACCATTGCCGACTCATCGGTGATACACTTCCTCAACTGAGATATGTGGAAGGTATCATGAATCTGACTCAATTCCGCAGGTAGCTCCAAACGATACGCTTCTTTTCCCACCCTGGCGGTCGCCCTAAAAGGACCAATATACCGAGGCCCCAACTTGCCTCTCTTCCTGAATCGGATCACTCCTTTCCAAGGAGATACCTTCAGGAGTACGAAGTCACCGACTTGAAACTCGAGCTCGGATCGTCGCCTGCTTGCATAAATTTTCTGACGACTCTGAGCGGTCAAAAACCTTTGTCTGACCTGCTGAATCTGCTCCGTCGTTTGAAGCACGATCTCCATACTACCCATCACATGCTGCTCTACCTCTCCCCAGCAAATGGGGGTCCGACACCTCCTCCCATACAACCACTCAAAGGATGGCACACCAATGCTCGAATGATGGCTGTTGTTGTAGGAAAACTCTACCAAGGGCAAGTAGGTGTCCCAATTCCCGCCGAAATCCAACACATATGCTCGGGCCATGTCCTCTAACACACATGCTCGGGCCATGTCCTCGTGCAGCCTCGTACCCAACTCCTCATGAAACTTCTTCCAAAACCTGGAAGTAAATCGCACATCTCCATCTAAAACAATCGAGATCGGAACCCCATGTCGTGATACCACCTCCTTCACATACAACTCTGCCAGCCTCTCAGCAGAAAAGCTCTCACTGATAGCAAGAAAGTGAGCGCTCTTAGTCAACCTGTCCACAATCACCCAAATTGCATCGACACCTCTAGCAGTCCTTGGCAATTTGGTGAAAAAATCCATGGTAACCTGCTCCCACTTCCAATCGGGAATCTCCAATGGCTGCAACATACCATGCGGACGCTGCTGCTCGGCCTTAACACTGTGACAGGTTAAGCACCTCTCCATAAACCATACGACATCTTTGTTCATACAGGGCCACCAATAATCCCTTTTTAGGCCCAAAAACATCTTAGTGGCCCTGGGATGGATCGAGAACCTCGACTTATGGGCCTCCTCCATCAAGATGGTACGCGCTCCGCCCACAAACGGTACCCAAATCCGGTCCTAAAAAGTCATATGTCCCCGACTATCGGTAACGAATTTCGATACCTGACCAATAACCCGCTCTCTCTTATGGTTCTCCGGTGTAATGGCCTCAGGCTGGGCCCTTCGAATGGTGTCCAACACCGGATTCATCACTGTCAACCTCATACAAATGTCTCGTATCAGGCCGCTATCCACCCTACGACTCAAAGCGTCGGCTACCACATTAGCCTTGCCCGGGTGGTACATGATCTCACAATCATAATCCTTTAACACATCCAACCATCTCCTCTGGCGCATATTTAGGTTGGGCTTACCCATCAAGTACTTCAGACTCTTGTTGTCTGTGTATATGATACACCGAACCCCATACAGATAGTGACGCCAGATTTTGAGGGCGAACACCACAGCCCCCAGCTCCAGGTTGTGGGTGGGATACCTCGACTCATGAGGCTTCAGCTGTCTTGATGCATATGCTATCACATGCCCCTTCTACATAAGTACTGCTGCCAACCCGGATATCGATGCATCACAGTACACCATAAAATCCTCCATCCCTTCTGGGAGTGCGAGCACCGGGGCTTCGCACAATTTCTGGCGAAGTGTCTCAAATGAGGTCTGCTGCTCCAGACCCCAGGAAAAAGTGACACCCTTCCGGGTCATCTTGGTAAGTGGCACGGCGATCTTGGAGAAATCCTTAATAAATCTCCGATAATAGCCGGCCAATCCTAGAAAGCTCCTGATCTCAGTGGGCGATCTCGGCACCTCCCAACTCATGACTGCCTTAATCTTAGCCGGGTCGACCAATATCCCATTCTGGTTGACGAGACGTCCCAGGAACTGAACCTCTCGTAACCAGAAATCATACTTGGAGAATTTGGCATAAAGCCTCTCCGACCTCAATACCCCGAGAATCTCTCACAGATGCTCCTTGTGCTGCTCTCTAATTTTCGAATACACCAAAATATCATCAATGAATATGATCACCGACCAATCCAACATCAGCCTGCACACCCTGTTCATGAGATCCATGAACGCAGCTGGTGAATTGGTGAGCCCAAAAGGCATCACCACGAACTCGTAATGCCCATAACGAGTTTTGAACACTGTCTTTTGGATATCTTCATCCTGAACCCTCATCTGATGATAACCCGACCTCAAGTCTATCTTGGAGAACCAAGACAACCCCTGCAACTGATCGAACAGATCATCGATCCTCGGTAACGGATAACGGTTCTTGACCGTCAACTTGTTCAACTCCTGGTAATCAATGCACATCTGGTGTGAACCATCCTTTTTCTTGACAAAAAGGATCGGTGCTCCCCAAGGCGAGCTACTCGGTTGAATAAACCCCTTTCCTAGCAGCTCCTGAAGCTGCAAGGATAACTCCTGCATCTCTGGCGGCACGAGGCGATAAAGCGTCTTGGTGATAGGTGTTGCTCCCAGAACCAAATCGATACGGAACTCCACTTGCCTCTCAGGAGGCACACCTAACAATTCCTCAGGAAAAACATCCGGAAACTCGCACACTATCGGAACTTCATCAATCGAAACTGGCCTCCCAATGGCCATTCGCGTGTCCAACACATAGGCTACAAATCCACTGCAACCCTGCTGCAAACTCTGTCTCGCCCTGGCAGCCGAGCAAAATGCTGACCCACATCGGGTTCCCTCGCCATACACCATAAGCACTCCCCCACTGGGGTTTCGTATCGTCACCAACTGACGCCCGCAGTCTATAACAGCTCCAAATCGGCTCCACCAATCCATGCCCAATATAACACACACGTCCCCCATCGCAATCAGGACCAGATCTATCGGGAACTCCACACCGAAGATCTCAAGGATACACCCTAGAATCAAATCTGTAGCATACACTGCTCACTCATCAGCTATGGAAACTCTCAGAGGCCGAATCAACACCTCTTGAAGGATACTAATGTGCTGACTAAATGCCAAGGAAACAAATGACCGACTCGCACCCGAGTCAAATAACACCAAAGCAGGTACAGAACTCACAAGAAAAGTACCTACGCATATCATCATATAAGCACAATATCTCAAAATAAAAGATAAATACATAATACATACCAGCCACGACATCGGCCGCTGCGCAGATCTCCTCCGCAGTCAACTAGAAAGCTCTCCCACGAGCCTTCGGAGCCTCAGCCTTCACCGGTCGAACCTCGGTAACCCTAGTAGTAGGTGCAGATCCCTGTGCTGACCCCTGATGCAACTTTGGACACTCGGCCTTCCGATTGCCCGTCTGGTTGCAATGAAGGCAAACCATAAATCCCTTGGGGAAATCCATGGCGCTATGCCCCACCTTGCCACATTTGTAGTAAGCACCCGATCGACAGGCCCCCTCATGACCCTTGCCGCACTTCCCGCCAGTGCGGCCCTTCTGGCCTCCAGTCCTCAAAATAACGAACTTGGTCCGCTTGGCTGCCGACTGAGACTTGAAGGGTTTTGAGCATTCTAACACTTACTAAGTGTACATGCAACCCTAATGACCTTGGATCTATGTTTGTCTAATTATAATGCAAAGTTGAATTTCCAAGGTTATATTCCTATCTAGCATACATGGGGAACAATTTTAACTTGAATGAAAGATAGAATAACTTACCTTGTTCTTGCTTATGTTCCTTGAAACCTTGTGAGCCTAGCACCCCAAGTGTGATGCCTCAAATGCTTCACACAACACCAAATGCTCTTGGAAAGACTTTTGAGAGAATACACACTTCTTAAAATCGGCCAAGACCTCTAGTTTCTTATGTGTAACCGATTTTGGTGGAGAATGGGACTCTTATATAGTGTTGACACATCTAGGGTTACACCATGTAAACCCTAATGTGTCATGACTCTTCATTTCCATGACCCATGGGTTTGTAACTCCCATGGAGCATCCATGGAGCATCCTATGGGTGGAACCCAACTTGATAATCCATGGAGCCTCTAAGCCCACTATACAAGATATGAATGATTTACATAATCAACCCATATATTTAATTAGTTATCCTTTGATCACTTAATTAATTCTAAATTAATTCTTGATCAAACTAATCAAATAATATTATTAATATATTAGAACTTATAATATATTAATAATCTCCAAGTGTTATTACTCTCATTTAGTCTATCCAATTGCATGGTGCCATGCAACCCAAATGGACCATGTCGGGTCGGGTCAAGTACTAACCCGAAATAGTTATGGACTTAGACACCTTATCCAACAAGATTGAGCCGGCCGCCGATCCATCCTCTGAGACTCGGCCTCCTCCCTGGCCTGAGTCTGCAACTCAATCTCCCTTTTCCAGGCATTTGCCTGGAGCTCAGCAAAGTCCGGTACGTCGAGTTCGACACGAAATCCCGAATGTCCTTCCTCAGAATGCCCAAATACCGACTCATCCGTGCCTACTCAGAAGACACCCGCTTCGGGCAGAACATCGCCCTCTCATGCAACTTCCGGGTAACCACAGTAACTCGATCATTACCCTGCTTGAGGGTCAAAAGCTCCTGAACCAACCATTCCCTCTCCACCGGGGGAACATACTCGTCTCTGAACATGGCGGTGAACCTCTCCTAGGTCACCGCTGAAATCTCTGCAAGAGTGAAGCTCGCCGTCACGAACTTCCACCAATCCTTCGCCCCCAAGCAAAGCTGGTTGAAAGCGAACCATACCCTTAGATGCTCCAGACATGAACACGTATAGAAGCATCCCTCAATATCAGCAATCCATCTCATCGCAATGATTGGATCCTGTGTCCCATCAAACTCAGGTGGCTTCGTGTTGCTAAACTCCCGGAACAACAACGAGTCACCTCCCTGAGTCCTGGCAGAAGCCACAGCTGCAGCGGCTGCAGACTCAGTCACCGCGGCATACCGCTCATCGAAAGTCTCAATCAGTGTGGTCTTGATAGACCCAAACACCGCTCGCCTCAGGTCTGTGGCGTGTCCCAACCATGATGTCTCTGAAATATAACATAACAATATCGAAGACTCATTTGAGCATGCTCGCGATCGATAACTCATCACTACTTGTTCCTTAGTATCCAAAGGATTCTTACTTAGAGAGCGCACTGCTCCGGTGTCTTCGGCAGTACGGGCCCTTATACTACCGCCTACACTACATCAGTATTCACCCTAAGTCCTCCTCATTGGATCCCAGATCACAAGTAATCTATATCTCACTGGCATAGGCTACCCTTCGGTAGACCTCTTATCAGCCCCTCACTACTACCTACTCGCTCTCAAGCATCAGATAGCAGCACAATACTTCCTAGGCTAAGGCATCACAAAATCAGGCCACTCTAGTCCTAATATGATTACCTATCCAGCTCTAGCATGCATAATATAAAATATCATATCTCATAACACATAACGTAAGGGCATTTTGGGGGTTCACTATTTGGGCGCTGGCTGACCGTACACACTGCTCCGCTCTGGTTGTCTCAAAATATTTTGCTTTTTAGAAAAATTAGTTTTTATCTTTTGAAAATTTTCTCGAATCCTCAGTTTGAGTTCAGTTATGCCCGAAGGTGCATCTGAATCCCTCAAACCAAGGCTCTGATACCAACTTGTAACAACGTAAATTTTCAAAATAATTTTTCATTTCTTTAAAATATAATTCCATTCAAGACAAACCATAAAATCCGATGTAACATGGTCATAATACTAAACATATCAATCCCAAGATCAATCATATCCAAATCCGCATGTGTGTGTACGAGTCATGTCGGCGCCTTCCCATGGTCCTCACTAGTACCTGAAACACATTACACATAAACACGGTAAGCGAGAAGCTTAGTGAGTTTCCCCAAAATACCACTTATATACATACGCCTTTCCAGGCCATACTCCACACGATCTTCCGGTACAAGTGTCTCAGGGGACTTCCGTCCCAACCCGGTAAACCTTCTGGTCCTATCCCATGTCGACCTTCCGGTCCATAACTCCTTGACCTTCCAGTCCACATCATATTGCCTTCCGGCCTATAACATAATGCCTTCCGGCCCATATCAAGCATAGCATACATATCACACACATAGCGCATATGAAACAGACAACTCATAGCATACAATGCATATATCTCATAGCATACCCGACCTTCCGGTCACACATAGGTACCCTTCTAGGTAGAGTATAGTGAGAAGATTCACCTCTGGTATCTCGGATGATCTCATACACGAATCTACTGGTCTAGCCCCCGCCTACACACATGCAAAATATCCTCAATAAGTAATGGCTCTCAAAGGGTAGATTAAACCCCTTTCTATGATCCTTCAGAAGGGTAAAAGTCCATTTTACCCCTCCTTGACTCAAAAGTCCAACTGTTGACCGAAATCCTAAAGGACAACGAAAGTCAACGATCACAGCTGACCCTACTTGTCGAGTGCACTAAGGTGACTCGGCGAGTACACGCCTGTCCTCTACGCCCCTGGTTCTCCCTTGACTCACTGAGTTAACCCTAACTTCCACGAGTCGACACTGATCGCGAGTTGCGGGGCAACCCGACATAACTCGTCAAGTCCTCCCATGGACTCGGCGAATACATACCATGCACTCACTCAAACGACCTTGTAAGGTCAGATTTGTTCCTCTAATCCATAGATCTGGCCTTTCCAAGCACTAGAATCATGTAAAGTCTCAATCTTGATGCACATGCAACAACCATATGACCAAATATGATGATTTAGCCCCAAATACCTTAACCCAAGGTCATGACCTCCATTGTTCTTCATAAAGCTTGAAGAATAAGGCTCTCTGGACCTCTATGGGTCCAGATCCAAACTATCATCAGCAGAAGGGACTATTTGGACCTCCAATCGACTTAGACAAGGGCACAAGAAACCCTAAAACCATCTATCTTTCCCAAAACAGAAGAATGGCTTATTCTCTCTCTTAAAACGCTCCAACACTCTAGGGTTTTTCTCACTGGACTGGTGGCCACAATACCTCAAATGGAATGGTCTTAGCTTCAATTCATCATAATAGAAACCTTCTTTGCTTTCCCTTGGCTAGAACCTCCTTCTACTTGCTAAACAACACCACAATGGTCAAGAATGGCTTATTCTCTCTCTCAAAACGCTCCAGCACTCTAGGGTTTCTCTCACTGGAGTGGTGGCCACAAATTACGGCCATAAGGGCCTTTAAATAGGGCACAAACCTGAGAAATTAGGGTTTCATTAAACAGCGTGGACTCGCCGAGTCCACTCATGGACTCGCCGAGTCCCTCATTAATCAGACCACTCCAATCACGATCCAACTCGGCGAGTCGGGGCTGCTACTCGCCGAGTTCTCTCGAAAAATTCAATATAAAAGAATAAAATAATATACCTGGGAACTCGGATGTTACAATTTCCTCATAAAGTCTCCGTGTTGGTACAAAACCCTAACATTTGTCCATAATCTAGAAATCCAAAATGAGTAAGAAAGCTTTGAGCTTTTTACCTCCAAGTGGTGCTCCAGACTCTGGAAAGCTTAGATCCAAGTCTTGCACTCCAACTCTAGCTTCCATAATGCCCTTCTCTTCTTCTTCACAACTAAACAATGGCATTTCAAGCTCAAGAACACACACACACACACAAGCTTGGAACTAGGGTTTTGCTTTCTTAGGGGTTCACTCTCTGATAATGGTGGTTGGGATGAAGGCCATAACATCCCTTTTATAGTGCTCATGTCTCATTTAGGGTTTTGAGTCTGGACCCACTACGCCCAACATAGTCTAAGGTACGCCTAGCGTACCGGGTGGAGTCCGCGTCCATTGCACGCTCATGAGTACGCGCAACGTACTCTTCAGTATGCCAAGCGTACTCACTTACTACACTATTCTTTTTGGGGGGTTAAATTTGAAAAATTGAAAAGAAGAAGGGTCAGAGAGATATACTTGAACCTTGAGATGTTACAGTTCTCCCCCAACTTGTAACGATGTAATAATTTAAAACAAAATTTTCATTTTTAAAATGCATACTATTCATAATACTTTGTATAACAATCTCATTTGTTAAATTTTCAAAACATAACTCTAATTTGATTAATTAGCAATCCATGATCCTTAAAACATAACTCTTCCTTTGGTGTGTACAATGAAGCCTCTGCCGTCCCGCTATCCTAAAAACCTTAAACACATATCACATAACTGTTGGATAAGGTGTCTAAGTCCATAACTTATTTGGTACATACTTGACCCGACCCGGCATGGTCCATTTGGGTTGCACTTCACCCAAACTATTTATGGATAATTTTATGAGAGTTATACACATATGTTTATTAATATATTGTAAGTTATAATATATTAATATGAATTTATTTAATTAGTCTTAGTCTTAAATTAATTATGAATTAATTTAGAGATTAAAAGGAAGACTAATTAAATTGTGGGCTATTGTTTTATATGGTGTGGGCTAACACTCATTTGTTAATGGGCTACGCTTATATGGAAGTCCATGGATGATCCATGGAGCTTTTAACCCATGGATTCTTGGAAAAGGAAAGGTCACGGGTTATTAGGGTTTCACCCTAACCATGCACACTATATAGGCATGCTTATGTTGCATGAAATAGCCACTAGTGTGGTTTTGTGTGTGTGGCCGATTTTCTATGTGTGTATACACTCTCTCAAAGTTTTCCAAGTGTTTGTGGTGATTTGTGATTCCATTTGAGGCATTCACACTATTGGTGTTTGGCTCTCAAACTCCAAACAATCAACCATCATCAAAAGGTATGTATTTCTACTAGTACTTTTATGATTCATAATCCTTATGCTATGCTAGTTAGGAAGAAACCTTGGAAATTATTATTTGCATGTATTTTAGAAGAAAACATAGATCCAAGGTTTATTAGGGTTGCATGCACACTTAGGAAGTGTTAGATTGCTCAAAACCCAACAGTGGTATCAGAGCCTAGGCTTGTTTTCTTGAATACTTGATGCAAATTGCTGAAAAATGTCGAAAAACTGCATTCTGCACAGCAGACTAGCCGAGTCCATTCATGGTACTCGCCGAGTCCATGTTTAGATTCAACCAACTCGCCGAGTCAGTTCATGCACTCGACGAGTTGGCAGGCCTGAGTGCAGATTTTCGAGTTTTGGTGCTGGAATTGGTCTAGAATGATTATCTTAAATTGTTTTGATCTTATAAAACCTGTTTTTGATGTGGTAATGATGATGGTGGACCAATTTCAAAGTTATAATCAAAATTTCAAGTTTATATGTGTTCATATGATTCTTGAAATTGTTGATGTGGATGTTCATGTTCATATGAGTTTTGTTAGATCATAGGAATTATTTGCAAATTGTTTGTTAGTTAATTCTAGATCTTAATGTGTTTTAATGGAATTCATAATTTGTCCTCAAGTTATGGAATTCCAAAAATTTTTCTTTTAAATGTTTTTTAAGAAGTTGTAGGTTACATTTTCTTGAAGAGTTTTTCCCATAAATGTTTTATGGACTCCATAACTTGTCCTCAAGTTATGGATTTCCAAGAGACTCTTCATTAAAAGTTTTAAACACTTAATTAAAACTCATAAGTTATGAATATCAAAAAGTTTATGAATTGTTCAAAACTTGCCCTCAAGTTTTGGAATTTGTAAAGTCTCACACAAACTTTAATTCCACATCCTAGAGTTTTAAAAGTTAAAATTCAACACTTATACTATTTATAACATTAATGGTTAATTATTATATATATGTATAAGAACAAGTCGGTTTACTGTTAGTAGGCCTCATTCACGAAGCCGGTCTATAAGGTGGGTATAAGGTTGTTGCCTATAAAATGGCAACTTAATGGGTGTCCACTCTCACCCACCGCTTGCTTGATCGGTGGAGGGTCGTTAGCCGAACGGGTAGGACAATGACTTTAAATTCTCATTAAAAGTATAATGATTATTATAAAGTAACTAAATATTTTTTATTTAATTCCCAATCTTAGTTACTTTAGGAAAAATGTGAATTTGGTGCTAGCCCATGGAATTCACACTTTGTACCTTACCAAGTCGTTGGTGGAGCGTGTGTGGTTAACCGGCACACTGACTTGGACTAGTAAGGATCACGAAGGGTGACTTAATGTTTGTCATAGATCAATGGAGCGTGTGTGGTTAACCGGCACATTGATTGGGTGATAATATTAAGGGTACCAAGTGAATTGGTATGGTTATTCACACCTTGTTTTGTGATCATCGGCATCCCAGTCACAAAATTTGAGAGGGCACACTCGAGATTGAAACATGCCATTGAAAAGTTCAATGAATCTCAAAAGATCTAGGAATTTCAAATGCAATTAAAACCTAATACATTATTTCGTTTTTCATGGTGGAAATTGGTGAATCGTCATTCGCCTACCTTCAAATATTTTATAGCTTGGATTACGGCATCCCTCTTCCAAATTATAAAATATTGTGTTGGGTCCTAGCCTTAATATTTCATATTGGGTGTTATATTAAGGACTTTGAATCAACTAACTTGATTTTCTCCCATTATAGATGCCTGGTTCAGACAACTATGATCTTCCCAAATCTCTTGAAGATGGTGTCCCTTAACATCATGCTTCATTTCCTCCACCTCCTCCAATTATTCTCCCTTACCCACAAGTTCTTGAAAAGTTTAAAGTCACTCAATCCCTATTGGCAAGCATAGTCTATGTGTGCTCACATCTTGGAGATAAAGTCACATATTGACAAGCCGGGAGAGTTGGGTGTCAAAGTCTCGTGAAAGTTGGATGTTCAACCACTTTCTTAGTAACATAGTGAGTCTCTTTGGGACTACTATGAGACAGACTATGACATGACCCTTAATGATGTTATCTATTTGCTTGGTGTTGTGGAATCAGCAATGATTTGGAACACTAGTAAAGAAAATTTGATTAAAAGAACAACTTCCCAAGTCTTAAATGGACATTGACAATGGTAGCATTGGATATCTAGAAAACGATTTGTCTTCCCAATGGAAAGGGATCGGCCATAGTCAACTCGGTTGACCAAATGGTAAAGAGAAAGGCGAAGTCTGAGATAGTCTCATGTGCCATTACCAAAGGGTCTATATGTTTTATTGCCAAAGGGAGGGGCACTGATTGCGAAGCTGCCATATTTACCTGAAAGATCATAAGATTGATCAAGTCAAAAAGTTTGACTCTACTTCAGTTAAAGTCCACTGACTAACTCTATTAAGTTTCTATTTGGAGATTCTTATTACATAATGTGAATGGGTCACATGTTGATGTTTTTAAGAATCAAAGAAAAGATAGGAATCTTAAAGTAAGTATATGTTGATTCTGATTGCGAAGGTGGGTTTCGATCCCATGGTTCGGTAATCAGAATTTTGAGTTGTTGCTTAAATATATTGCTTATGA
This sequence comes from Lactuca serriola, assembly GCF_051521515.1. Taxonomy (NCBI): domain Eukaryota; kingdom Viridiplantae; phylum Streptophyta; class Magnoliopsida; order Asterales; family Asteraceae; genus Lactuca; species Lactuca serriola. Next base: position 307,508,001 of record NC_136410.1, on the reverse strand, counting down.
ATAGATAACAACAAGGTTTTCATGTGGATTGTAAGGATAAATTTTTCTACAAAGTTTTAAAATAAAAGAAAAAAAGGGGTTTTAATTTTATTTATTTTAAAGATATCCTTACAATGGCATCAGTGGAAAATTGTTGCTTATATGTTTCCAATAATAGCAATATTGGAAAGTGGATTCGATTCTTTCATTTGTGGTAGTGTCTGAATTTACCAAATGAAGAAAGTTTTTCATCACCCAAGTTTCAATTGGACAGAAACTTGGAATCATACAAGTTGTATTGTATGATGAATGAGAATTTTCATCTTTGAAAATTAAGACTAATTCTTTGATCACATGTATATGTGAGTCAGTTGAAGGACTAAGGAATTAGGTACACTGGGTGTGCGCTGGTCAAGGTCCACCACAATAGATTGATTTGTCATGATTTACTAAAGATTAGTAAATTTGATTATACTTATAAGGTTAAGTATAATTCTGTAACATTGGAAAGGTTACAATGTATGACAGAACAAATGAGAAGAATCAAATTAGGCAGAAAGATAAAAGTTTCTCAAATCTGAAAGGATGGGAGACTACTTTAGTATCGTATTTCATGATCATCTTAATGATTATGAAACAATATCACAAATTCATACTCTAAGGACGTCTTAGTGCATTGTTATGGCTAAGAAGAGAGGTCATGAATTGTTGGATTGGTTAAAATCAAGAAGATGAAGCATACTTCGTTCCAAAACAATTCTTAGAGTCATACTCCAAGATTGTAACTTAGAGTGACATAAAGTAAGATTTATTAACACTAGTCAAATGTAAGAGTAAAATGTTTTCTACTCTTGTACATTTGAGATTGGTAAGTTGTGATGTCTTGGATGAGACAAAGACCAACTAAGACCAATTATGTGAAGTGTTAGTCTTGATAAGAATCCGCACTATACCTTCAATATTTGTTTTGTCAAGGAATGGTTCTTGACTGGGGAAAATTATATGTTAAGGGGACAGTGGGAGCCTTAAAGATCCTGAAAGAGTTTCAAGATTTAGTCAAGAGTAAAACCTATAATTTATCACTAGCGCACGACTGAAGGTTTGCAACCTATCGTGTTGACATAATTCTTATTTCTGTACCTACTTCAAATAAGTTGAATTTGCATGTGAGTTATCAGAGTTCAACTTGGAAGCATTGGTGGGCCTTGTGCTACCAAGGTGACAAGAAACTAAGACTGAACAAGTTTAATCCATGTAAGGCTGAATTTGTCACTAACCTTGTCTTGTGATTATGGTTTTGACAAATTCACATGGATAGGAACTCATACACTATAAAATCTAAGTGTCATAAGGTTTCTCTCTGATTCATGAAAATGATGGCGAGGAAACGCTTTCACTAAGTAGATTTTACGTAGATATCAATTGTGTTATTTGCATTTTCAAAAGTCGTTACTGGAGCGCGTGTGGTTAACCGGCACACTAACATGGACTTGTGAGAAATGGAAAATGCCTAAGCAATTGAGACTATGATTACGACATCCCTTTTCATAGTTCTGAAAATTGTTTAGACACACATGCGAGATATCTAAGAAAGGGTGTATGAATCTAAATTTCAGAAGTCCAGTACATTTCTGGAAATATGTCAGAGCTAGTGGGAGCATAAGTGTTATGCTGATAATCATCATGTTAGTGGGAGCATGATTATTACGTTTAGTGTTGCAAGTTAGCAATGTTAATTATAGAAAACAAAGTTTCAATTCGTGAAGTTGTAAGGGTTGAAAAGTTGTTTTGCTATAATTAAGGGAGAGGAAATTATACTTCGTTTCAATTCTAAAGCTTAGATTGAGATTTTAATCATCTTTAGTCAAGAATATATATATATATATATATATATATATATATATATATATATATATATATATATATATGAATTTTATGTTGGAATGGTTCAACTTGAAGAAATTCTATATATATTGCGTTTTCAAAATTCGATTATGATTACGGCATCCCTCTTCATAGTTAAATTTTGAAAACATGGAAAATAAAAAATATTGTAGCAAAAGACTGGTCTAGTATCATGTCTTTATGTCAACCATCATGAATCGTGTCCCATATGCTTCGGATATAGGATCGATTGCATGTGCTATAATATTCATCTTTCCTAAATTTTCCAAATGCTTAAGGCATTGAGAAGGGAAAAGTCGAGAACTGGATATGACCCATGGGTTTGTAACTCACATGGAGCATCCTATGGGTGGAACCCAACTTGATATTCCATGGAGCCTCTTAGCCCACTATACAAGACATGAATGATTTACATAATCAACCCATATATTTAATTAGTTATCCTTTGATCACTTAATTAATTCTAAATTAATTCTTGATCAAACTAATCAAATAATATTATTAATATATTAGAACTTATAATATATTAATAATCTCCAAGTGTTATTACTCTCATTTAGTCTATCCAATTGCATGGTGCCATGCAACCCAAATTGACCATGCCGGGTCGGGTCAAGTACTGACCCGAAATAGTTATGGACTTAAACACCTTATCCAACAGTCTCCCACTTGGATAAGTCTAATAACTATAACTGCAGTACTTCAGGAACCGACCGGAAATCGTAGCTCTTTCAAGGTCTCTCGGAACTGAGAAGATGATGGTACGCCATTTAAGATAAGGGATCATATAATCCTCCGTTCTAGATATCAGCCGGACAAATACATGGAACAATGTCTTACTTATTGTCCAGCAATTTGTTTCTCGATTTCCGATTTGTTTGACAGATAACTTAATTTAACACATCAACTTAGTTCTAACCAGGCCCGGTACATAGGTCAAAACAAAATCATCGAGGGGCCCAGATATCAGCTTCTAATCCAAGAAGGAACAGATAAACTTCGACTCATATGTTTGTTCTACCACTCATTGAATTACACACAAAAGCACGTTTTATAACATCGAGTTACCAATGTGTTTTCGTACAATCAATGCATAACCAACTTGTAAGTAACAAATCATATCTCTAGGTTTGAAGACTTATATGATATTACCGTCTCACGATCACTCGAGATAGAATTCCATGAAGTGATTCCAGTGAGCGTGGGTTGAGTCCAATGCTCAGAACTTATGAGCACTCATGATTGTTGTAGCCTTGTCCAACACCTTAGACCTCTACAACCAATCATGACAGTCTTGACTCATACCTACTTCCAACATATGACCGACTGTGGAGGTTTGAATAATATGTTATACCAAACAAAATTATTCTGGAAGTCAAAACATGCAAAAGAAATATAGTAAATGATCGACAAGAGATAGCAACACTTTACTCATAAATAAAACACCTTTTATTCATCATCTAATGTCATTTACACTTTACAAATTTCTGGGTTATCTAACTACTAAATATAATATCATCCTTCAGCCCTATGCTCCGAGCATGCTGGAGATGCTTAACCCGAGTCAGTCCCTTCGTGAGGGGATCTGCTGGCTTCTCATCCAATGATACCCTCTTTGCCACGAGGAGTCCTTCTTCTATTCGATGTCTGATAAAATGGTATTTTCTATCGATGTGTCTGGATCTCCCGTGATCCCTTGGTTCCTTGGCTAAGGCAATAGCACATTCACTATCACAAAAAATTTCCATTGGCTCTTTAATAGCTGATACAACTCCAAGGTCTCCAATGAAGTTCTTCAGCCATATCACCTCCTTTGCCGCCTCGCTAGCTGGAATATACTCTGATTCACAAGTTGAATCAGCCACTGTCTCTTGCTTGGAACTCTTCCAAGAAATTGCTCCTCCATTTAGGGTAAAGACCCAGCCCGATTGAGAGCGGAAATTATCCCTAGCAGTCTGGAAGCTAGCATCACTATACCCTACAACTCTCAAGTCATCACTCCCACCGAGGGTAAGAACCCAATCCTTAGTCCTCCGTAGGTACTTGAGGATATTCTTTACCGCAGTCCAGTGTGCCTTGCCAGGGTTCACTTGATACCTGCTAACCATGCTCAGGGCAAAGGCTACATCAGGTCGAGTACACGTCATAGCATACATGATCGATCCTACAGCCGAAGCATAAGGTATTCGACTCATTTCTGCTATCTCAGCCTCAGTGCTAGGGCTTTGTGTCTTACTCAATCTAGTGTTGCTCTGGATGGGTAACTCTCCTTTCTTGGAATCCTGCATGCTGAATCTCTTCAGCACCTTATCCAAGTAGGTACTCTAACTAAGTCCAATTAGTCTTTTACTCCGATCTCTCAAGATCCTTATCCTAGAATATAGGTAGCTTCTCCTAGGTCCTTCATAGAGAAACACTTCCCAAGCCAGGACTTAACTTCCTGCAGAGTTGGGATGTCATTTCCTATGAGTAGTATGTCATCCACATACAACACCAAAAAGCTAACTATACTGCCACTAGCCTTGACATACACACAAGACTCATCTTCACTCTTAGAAAAGCCAAATTCCTTGACGTTTTCATCAAAGCAAAGATTCCATCTGCGAGGTGCTTGCTTCAATCCATAAATGGATTTCTCAAGCTTACACACTCTATTAGGGTACTCGTTGCTGACAAAACCATCTGGCTGACTCATGTAAAAATCTTCAGCCAACTTTCCATTAAGGAAAGCGGTTTTCACATCCATTTGCCATATTTCATGGTCATGAAATGCAACTATGGCCAACAGAACCCGAATAGACTTAATCTTGGCTACTGGAGAAAAGGTCTCATGATAGTCCACTCTAGGAATTTGAGAGAAGCCCTTCGCAACCAGTCTTGCCTTATAAGTGTGTACTTTACCATCCATGTTGGTCTTCTTCTTGAAGACCCATTTGCACCCTACTGTCTTACGACCTGGTACATTCTCAACCAAGTTCCAAACTTGATTGTCATACATGGACTGTATTTCGCTGTCCATTGCCTCTTTCCACTTGGCTGACTCAGGGCCTGCCATGGCTTCCGCGTAACTGCTAGGTTCATCCAGACCTATCAGTGTCTCATCACTGATAAGTGTATCCCCTTCTGCAGTAATATGGAATCCATAGTAATGCTCAGGAGCATTCCTAACCCTTATGGACTGCCTCAGAGGTACAGACTTGTCAATTGGCTCAACAGGAGTTTCCTCCTCAAGTTGAGTGCTAGGGTTCGAAGTTCCTTCACCGCTTGACTCTTGAATTTCTTCAAGATCAACTTTCCTCCCACTGTTTCCTTGGCTTATGAACTCTCTCTCTCTCTCTCTCTCTCTCTCTCTCTCTAAAGAAAGCCCTCCTAGCTAAAAGACCACATTTTCACCAGGTCTCTAGAAGAGGTAACCAAAGGATTGCTGTGGGTAGCCGAGGAAAATACACCTCTCGCTTCGGGGTTCGAGCTTATCATGAGTCTCGCGTCTCACGAAAGCCTCGCAACCCCAAATCTTGATGTGGTCTATTTTAGGTACTTTACCAGTCCACATCTCGTGAGGAGTTTTGGGAACTTTCTTTGTAGGGACTAGATTAAGGATATGGGCGGCAGTCTCTAAGGCATACCCCCAGAATGAGATTGGTAGCAAAGCTTGACTCATCATGGAACGAACCATATCTAACAAGGTTCGATTACGCCTCTCAGCCACACCATTCAACTGTGGTGTCCTGGGAGGTGTCAATTGTGAGACTATGCCACATTCCCTTAGATAGTCAAGGAACTTTGAACTAAGATACTCACCACCACGATCGGATTGAAGCATCTTAATGTTCCTGCCCAATTGATTCTCGACTTCCTATTTAAATTCCTTAAACCTCTCGAAAGTCTCTGACTTATGCTTGAGCAAGTATACATATCCATATCTACTTTAATCATCAGTAAAAGTCAAATAATAACGATTAGCATCCCTTGTGGCATGTTTGAATGGTCCACACACATTTGTGTGTACAAGGTCCAACAAACCTTCACCCCTCTCACAAGAACTTGTGAAGGGTGACTTTGTCATCTTTCCAAGTAAGCATGATTCGCAACTATCATCTGACTTTAGGTCAAATGACTCCAAGACTCCATCCTTTTGGAGTTGTGCTATGCGTTTCTTGCTTATATGTCCAAGACGACAATGCCATAATGATGCTTTATCCAAGTTATTATTATTAATAGAATCAATACACAAAACATTATTTCCTAAGTTATCTATAACAGATACAGCTTCATACACACCATCACAAGGTAATGCTTTAAAATAAAGAACATTATTAAAGAAAGCATCAATAGAACCAACTTCATTATTAAACGAAAAGGTAAACCCTTGTTTGTACAAAGCATGAAAGGAAATAATATTTCTTGCCATTCCTGGCGAATAACAACATTTATTTAAATCTAAATTAAACCCAGTACTTAGCGATAAAGTATAAACTCCAATCTTGGTAACAGGTAAAGCTTTCCTATACCCCATGATTAAGTTTATTCTTCCTTGCTCCACATTCTCACTTCTTCTTAGTCCCTGCAAGTCACAACAAATATGAATACCACAACCGGTATCAAGGACCCAAGATTTGGAATGGGGTGAGTTATTAGAAATGGTAGTGTAAATACCTGCATGGTTGGGTTTAACTTTCCCATCCTTCACATCTTGCTGGTATTTTGGGCAGTTCCGCTTCCAATGTGATTTTTCATGGCAATAGAAGCATTCAGCCTCTTTTGGGTCAGAAGAAGGAGTGATGAACCCTTTCTTGGTTCCACTTGAAGAAGAGCCATCAAGGGTCCGAGCCTTGGTACCCTTCGAAGAGCTCTTTCTTTTCTTCCCTCGACTTTTCCCGATTGCCAAAACCGGAGTAGAGTTTGGAGTAGGAGTGTTAACAAACGACTTCCCCTTAGGACCTATTTCTGCGGTCTTGAGAAGTCTCTAAAGTTTGCTGAGTGTGACCTCTTCCTTATTCATGTGATATGTCATGCGGAATTGATCATAGTACGATGGTAAGGAGTGCAAAATGATATCTATTGCAAGCTCCTCAGGGAAGTTCACATTAAGCTTTAGCAAACGATCCACTTACCTTTGCATTTTCTGCATGTGGCTCGTGACAGATTCCCCATCCTTCATCATGGCTGTTATCATGGAGCAGATGATTTCATACCTCTCTTGTCGTGCACTTTGATGGTATCTTTCCATCAAATCCTGGTGCATTTCATAAGGGTAGAAATCCTCATAAGACTTTTGGAGTTCCGCTGTCATCATGGCCATCATGATGCATGCCACTTTCGTAGCATCCCTTTCATGTGCCTGAAAGTCAGCGATCTCATGAGGAGTTGCAGTGGTATCATCAATTTCCTTAAGCTCCTTGTCAAGGACATATTCTTTGTCCTCGTAGCGGGTAATCATCCTGATGTTTCTGATCCACTCATTGAAGTTGGATCCATCAAAAGTGACTTTCCCACACAAGTTCATAAGAGTAAAGGAGCCATTAGGATTAGAGCCAGAAGCAGCATTGTTTGAAGACATCTGAAGGAAGAGGACAAGATTAGTTTAGATATTAAGAGAGTTCTTAATAGAACACCCAAATGTAATATTAGGGCTAGGACCCAATCACAATATATTATAACTTAGAAGAGGTATGTCGTAATCCAAGCTATAACATATTTGAAAGGTAGGTGAATGACGATTCACCAATTTCCACCACGAAAAACGAAATATTAGATATTAGGTTTTTGATTGGTTCTTAGAAATTCCTAGATTCTTTGAGATTCAATGAACTTTTCAAAGGCATGTTTCAATCTCGAGTATGCCCTCCAAGTTTTGTGACTGGGATACCGAGGATCACAAAACGAGGTGTGAAGTAACCATGCAAATCACTTGGTACCCTTAAATTTTATCACTCAATCGATGTGCCGGTAAACCACACACGCTCCACCGATACTATAATAAACCTTAAGTCACCATTTACCTACCTTGTTAAGTCCAAGTTAGTGTGCCGGTTAACCACACACGCTCCACCAACGACTTACACAAAGTGTAAAGTGTAATTTCATGGATTAGCACCTTATTCACATTTTTCCTAAAGTAACTAAGATTGGGAATTTAATAAAACATTTAGTTACTTTATAATATTCATCATACTTTTAATGAGAATTTATAAGTCCTTGTCTTACCCGTTCGGCTAACGACCCTCCACCGGTCAAGCAAGCGGTGGGTGAGAGTGGACACCCATTAAGTTGCCATTTTATAGGCAACAACCTTATACCCACCTTATAGACAGGTTTCGTGAATGAGGCGTACTAGCGGTAAGACGACTTTGTTCTTATACATACATACATATATATATATATATATATATATATATATATATATATATATATAATTATTAAATCATAATAATATAAGTATAAGGGTTGAATTTTAACTTTTAAAATTCTAAGGGTTGGAACTAAAGTTTTTAACATGACTTTACTTGTTCCAAAACTTGAGGGCATGTTTTGTAAACTTTCAAAACTTTTCATTTCTTGTAACTTATGAGTTTATTAGAGTAATAAAAATGAAGACTCTTCATTTTTCTAACTCTTGTGTTCTTTTAATGGTTTTAACTCAAGTGACTTTTGGTTTTCCATAACTTGAGGACAAGTTATGGATACCATTAAAACACATTATGATCAAGAATTAAACTACCACATAGGTTACAAATAATTCCTATGATCATCTAAACATCATAATATCAAGAACATGAACATAAGCACTTTCATGAATCAAAACTACACTTAAAACTTTGTAATTTTGATAACTAGTTGTTGTAAATGAATTAGCAAGACATTCCACCATCTAAAAAACGTTTTCAAGTACCAAAACAGTTTAGGGTAATGTTTCTAATCCATTTCCAGCAACTAAAGTCGAAAATATGCACTCTGTCGACCCTACTCGCCGAGTGCATTATCCTACTCGACTCGATGAGTCCAGCAGTCAGACAACAAGTTTTTCGACTTTCTTTAACTTTTTAGCACAAATAACAAACAAACAAGCCTAGGCTCTGATACCACTGAAGGGTTTTGAGCATTCTAACACTTCCTACGTGTACATGCAACCCTAATAACCTTGGATCTATGTTTGTCTAATTATCATGCAAAGTTGAATTTCCAAGGTTATATTCCTATCTAGCATACATGGGGAACAATTTTAACTTGAATGAAAGATAGAATAACTTACCTTGTTCTTGCTTATGTTCCTTGAAACCTTGTGAGCCTAGCACCCCAAGTGTGATGCCTCAAATGCTTCACACAACACCAAATGCTCTTAGAAAGACTTTTGAGAGAATACACACTTCTTAAAATCGGCCAAGCCCTCTAGTTTCTTATGTGTAACCGATTTTGGTGCAGAATGGGACTCTTATATAGTGTTGACACATCTAGGGTTACACCATGTAAACCCTAATGTGTCATGACTCTTCATTTCCATGACCCATGGGTTTGTAACTCCCATGGAGCATCCTATGGGTGGAACCCAACTTGATAATCCATGGAGCCTCTTAGCCCACTATACAAGATATGAATGATTTACATAATCAACCCATATATTTAATTAGTTATCCTTTGATCACTTAATTAATTCTAAATTAATTCTTGATCAAACTAATCCAATAATATTATTAATATATTAGAACTTATAATATATTAATAATCTCCAAGTGTTATTACTCTCATTTAGTCTATCCAATTGCATGGTGCCATGCAACCCAAATGGACCATGTCGGGTCGGTTCAAGTACTGACCCGAAATAGTTATGGACTTAGACACCTTATCCAACACCCTCCAGTCCCATAACTCTGGTGGACCCTCTGGTCCTAAATGTGTGGACCTTCCGGTCCTAACTAAGTAAACTCCTAAATCATGCATAGCATAAATCACATAGTTATAATGCAGTGTATCACATCATACAAATAACACATAAGACACTCTATCACAAAACTGTGATTACCACCCTAGGTAATGTATAGTGAGAAAACTAACCTCGAAAGCTCTCTAGTAACTCACATGCTCGATATCCCTGAATCTCACAACAATGATCTTGCCCCGCCAAAACACACAAAGTAATCATCCCAAATCAATCACGGTTCTCATGGCTAGACTAGTCCCATCCTTTGTTCTCTCAGAAGGCTAAAAGACCACTTTACCCCTCTAATTTTTCAAAAGTACAAGCGTTGAACAAACCCTAAAAGTCAACAAAAGCCAATTGTGGAGAGGTACGCTGCACGTACCAAATCTGTATGTGGGGCGTACTCCATGTCGTCTAAAATCGGGGAACGCGACCCCCTACGCGGCGCGTACTGCAATTACGCCCAACGTAATTCCCAGTTTTCTACTTCCTTCATTCTTCATCTGAAAAGGTTAAGACTTAGAATCATAACTCAGATCTAAGCTCCCTACTGCCCCTTAAGTCATAAAGTCGCAACCTTTAACCCTTTGCATGGCTGTAAAGGTCACCAATCACTCCATATACTTATCCTCTTTCGTCTTTAAGTCCTTAACTCATGCATGACTCAATATTAATGATCAAGATTGGATTTTTATGAACCTACAACACATTTTACACTGAGATGAGGCAGATCAAGACTTATGGAGACCATTTACTCATAAAGTCTCCATCTTGGTACAAAACCCTAACATTTGGTCCATAATGCATAAATCCAAAATAAGTAAGAAAGCTTTGAGCTTTTTACCTCCAAGTGGTGCTCCAAACTCTGAAAAGCTGTGGAGAGAAAAACTTGGAAACACACTTGAAGTTAGTTGCAGAATAGTTAATCTCATAGGATCTAAAAGCTCAAAAATAATATAATTAGATAGCTAGATAGTTAGTTGCGGAAAGTAAAGAAATATAAATGACAGCAATTGTTATATCAAGAATACGCTTAAACTGATTCGTAACAAGGAATGCATTCACTCCGAGTTAATAAGGAAGATCAAGTTTAGTGATTAAGTCTAAAAGACTTGCTCCGGAGAGAGGTTATAGTTTGATATGTTTCAGTAGCAATTTAGAGTAAAAAGATGAAGAAGATAACTTTAAGAAATATATTCAGAATAATTCACAAGTCATCGAGTGATAAGAGAGATGGTTGAAGAAGAAATTCTGTAGTAAGAATTTGTTAATACATCAGAAAGAGTCTCTATTTATATAGTCTTAGAACTAAACAACTACTCTATAAGCAGCCGTGCAAGGCATGCTGGATAATAGAGTATATTACATAAAGATAAGAAAAACATAAAGATGGACTGTGGATGCTGAAGAAGAACTGACTCCGGGTACTAAGATGATAGCGGATGGTGAACCGTTGCGGTATCTGAGTTCAAGAGGGTTACTTTTATGTTTCAACAATTTCCCTCTAAGTGACCTCTTTAACTCCGGTTCAGGTATCAAGTTTGAGGAACTTGATCAAAATCCACCAGAACTTCCTAACATTTTCAAGCCATGTGATTCTTCTTGAAATTTGAAATTTGACTTTAGCGGTAGTATGCTTCGATCTTTCTACTGCGGTCTTGCAGATATCAATTTGTTTCTTGGGCAGGCGGTGCATAGCATTCATCGGAATGAAGTATTTGACGTTGTCAACCTTCCGTTTGAATATGATACCAAGTTCAGGAAAGTTTGTTGCGCCTAGTGATCTTTCTTCAAAGAGTTCGGTAGGCATTGGCACAGGTTTAAGTGGGGGGAGATCAAACTTCCTGATGATGGTGGGGTGGATATCCGCATCAATATTAGCGAAGTCACAAACTGTATCCCGCATAAAGGATTTGGCTTTGTCAAGTGCCATTTGCATCTTCGGATGCTTTTCTGCCTTGTTCTGGAATACTCTGGCAATGAGGAAGATTTCTTCCAGATTCATGCTTGGGAAATCTGCCTGAGTGCGTATGTAGTCATGCTCTCTTCTGGTAAGGGTGTACTCAACGAAGCCAACCTTCATAAACTTCCGCATCTTGTAATTCTTGACTGCGGATGGTCTATCGTTAGACCATATGTTTTCAACAGAAGAGCCATGCTTTGCATAAAAGCAATTAAGTCTTTCAAACTCCATAAGCAGTCGTTTGTGATCAGGGAGGCTGCAGTCAAAAGACTCAAAAACGGCAAAATACTTGGCATTGGGAGAGATTGGAATATCCCAATATCCATTAGAAGGAGGTTCGACATATGTGAGATGTGGAGTGTAGTCCTTATCCAGTAGCCTGCGGAGCGGATTGACTGATGAGTTAATCAGCGACTCATTTATCATAGTATCAAATACACATTCTCTCCATATGATTTCAGCAAGCTTGGCCGCTTTCCAATCATGTTTCCTTTGGGATGTGGCAGGAGAGTCTGTGGAGCTTGTTGATGACATATTTTCCTCAACATTTTTGAGGTGAGGAGGGGTCTCAGGCCTTTTGAGGGTGTTGTTTATAGGTGAGGAGTGAGGAGATGGAATATTGTGGGATGGTGGAGGTGAGGGCTGTGGTGTGGGAATTTTCTTTGTGGTGATGGGGGGGGGGGGGGGGGGGGGCTCTGATGGATGGAAGTATCTGAGTGGTAGACTTCTTCGTCACTTCCCCCTCTTGAGGGATGCAATGGAGGTGCTTCCTCAAGCCATTGTTTAAGTCCATCCACCTTGGCACAGACTTCTGCAAAGTGAGCTTTCATGGTCTCGGCCAACTATGAATTGTTTGGGTGGAGGAGTTGAAGAGCAGCTTGTGTATATCTTTGGTAAGCTGGAGGATCTCAGGGCCATGGAAGTTAGAGGTGAGGGATTTCTGCATTCGGTTGATAGTGGCATGAAGAGCAGAGATAGTGGACTCATAGGCAGTATGAGTCTCATCTATCACTTTCTGAGACTGTGAAGCTTGATCCGCAATGGCTACTTAAAGATCCTGTTTTATTGTGGTCACCTCAGTAATGAGGCGTTCCGCTATAGCCATGAATTCCTGATGGTCAGCCCTGCGGTTATTGTCAAGGGACCGGATCCCCATTTCTACCTTGAGAGAGATGCGCTCAGCAGCCATAGGCTATCTCGTCTCGATTCTTTCAACGCGTTCAATTAAATACTGCGGTCCTGAAATATCTTCAGGTGGAGGTTGGGTAGGTTTAAACGCAGCCAATATTTGATCAACCTTGGCTTGGAGACTTAGGAATTCCATCCTGGTGACAACATCCTTCTTCTTCTTCTTTTTCTTTTCTTTGGACTTGGAAGTGGAATGTTGAGAACCGTTGGACTCTTCTTCTTCTTCAAATATCATAAGGTCGCATCTGAAGGATTTAGTTTGTTGACCTCTTGGATGTCTTCATCATCCAAACTGAAGGTAGGGGCTGAGCTGAGTTCAATTGCCGGCTCTTCGTCTTGAGATGGGTTGACTGCAAGAGATGGAACAGGAGTTTGAGTAGGAGGAACTTTGGAGGTAGCTGCAGCTGCGGCTGAAGCTTGAGCTTTCATCATAGTTTCGACCATTTGATCCATCCAGTTTTGAACCTTTTGGATTGTGGCAGCTGTATGGGAATTGTTGATGGCATTTTGCGAATACTTGGCCACGGACAGTATTTCCTGTTCCTTCTGTTGTTGTTGTTTGACCTGTTGCTCCTTGCGGGCTTGGAAGGCTCTTTTAAAGGCAACATATTTCTTGATTTCAGCATCAGTAGTTGGCTGATACCGACTCCAAGAATCACTTGAGTCATCGCCGTCAATTCTTTGTGTACGCACCAAGGTGTCCCTTGGGTTCATGGATCCTTGCACATGTGTGCTCACCGTGCCTAAACCACCCGTAAAGAATGGAAGCAGAGTAGGATTTCTTGGGCTTCCTTGGTCTCCTTGACCCGTGGTCAAGTCTGGCCTCGTCCCAGTTCTGGCATTGGTGAAAGAGATGCCCTGCGGATGGATTGGTGTTTGAAGTATTTGGGATTCATTCAAAAGGATGGAGTCTAATTCCTCGGAAGAAAAAATGTGCAGTCGGGAAGCCCTCGAGACCTTAGGGCGATGTCCAGATTTATCTACTTGAGATATAACTGGGGGTTGTCTCCACGTTCAGATGATGAAGAGGATGAAACAATCTCACATGAGGAGGTTGAGTGGTATTCGAGTGTGGTATTGAATGGATGTGCGGCCATCCCAAGGACTACCAGAGCCTGTTGACAGGCTTCAGTATAAGTCCGGTCACGCATTTGGCTAGAGGTTTCGGTTGTTTTTCTTCTCTTGAGGATAGATATTGGTTGTCTATCTTCCTTAGAATTACTGCTCGATACAGTGGTGGGTTTGGTTTTTCATTTCTTTGAGGGTGCGGTTTGTTTTGGGGCATTCTTCTTAGGTGTACTAGATTTCTTCTTGGATGCCACCATTTTTCTCCATTGAGAAGGGTTAGATAGTGTAGTAGCATAGGAGACTGCGGTACCCTCAGGGAGAATTGTTGCGGATGGAAGAGGTGGGGTAGAAGGGTATGGGACAATACCCTCCGTGGCCTCTATACGTTCTGAGACATCAACAGTCTCAAGCCCAAGAAAAGTAAGAATGTGAGTGGGAAGACTGCAGATAGGTCCAAATAAAGTTTGATTAGAAGAAGGATTGTACCTTTTGAGATCCTTAGTGACAAAGAAGTTGATGTCACTGCCCATGTTGATACCAACATCCGCATGTAGATCAGATATGCATAAGGACCAGAATCGAGCAAATGTGAGCTCGTTTGGGTTCTCCCTTGGGTGCTCTTTGCGAATATATTGGAGGAAATCATCCCAAAGAATCTGGCCATAATTGACATCGTGGCCCGTGTAGGTGCTCAATATCAGTTCAAGTAGCTTCAAACCCATGTTGTCAATGCCTCCGGTTCTGCCGGATAAGCAGCGAATGACAAAGTGGCATATGAACTGCCAAACCGCAGGCAGTTGGTTCTTCATAAATTCACCAATCCCTCGGATCGGTTTTTGATAATCCATCTGGTAGAGTGCGGTGGTGATGTTAGATAAAGACGGTGTGAAGATCTTGATGGAGGGATGAATCAGAAGATTTTGTTGGATTAATGTCTAAGTCCATAACTATAATTGGTAAGACTTGACCAGACCCGACATGGTCCATTTGGGTTGCATGGCATCATGCATTTGGATAGACTATAATGAGAGAAATAACACTCAAGTATTATTAATATATTATAAGTTCTAATATATTAATAGGATTATTCAACTATTATTGGTCAAGAATTAATTTATGATAATTAAGTGATCAAAAGAAGACTAATTAAATATATGGGTTGATTGTGTAAATCATCCATACTTGTATAGTGGGCTAATGCTCCATGGATTATCAAGTTGGGCTAAAACCCATAGGATGCTCCATGGTGTATTTGAACCCATGGATCCAAGGAAATGGAATGCCATGACAATTAGGGTTTACCCTAAGTGTGACAATATATAAAGATCATATTGTTGGGAGAAATCGGCCACTAGTATTATTCTAGAGAAGGGCTAGCCGATTTCAAGTGTTCCACATTTCTCTCAAGGTTATTCCAAAAGCAATAGATGTTGTGTGAACCATTTGAGGTCTCACACTTGGGGCACTGGGCACTCAAGCTTCATGAAGACTTTCTACATCAATGAGGTATGTATTCTATGTTGTTATATTCATTGTTTTGTATGCTAGATTAGGATAATAACTAGGAAAGTTCTTATTTGCATGTATAATAGAGAAAACATAGATCCCAGGTATTTAGGGTTGCATGTACACGTAGGAGTGTTAGAATGCTCAAAACCCAACAGTGGTATCAGAGCCTAGGCTTGTTTTCTTGTTATACTTGCAAAAGTAGCAGAAAAATCAAGTTTTGATGCTGTCTGCCCAGCAGACTTACTGAGTCCATGAATGGACTCGCCGAGTCCAAAGCAAAATGCATCCAACTTGCCGAGTTGGTTCGTGCACTCGACGAGTTGGACCCCCAGACAGTATAAATTCGACTTTTTTGGCTGGAATTGGACTAGGAACATTACCCTAAGATGTTTTTGGACTTATAAACTTGTTTTTGATGTGGTAATGTTCATGTTAATCCAATTTCAAAGATAATTGTCAATAGATTCATGTTTTGTATTACTTTAAGGCTTAGACTAATTACATGAAAAAGTTTGATTTGAATTATCTTGTTCTTATGAGTTGCTTAGATTAATAGAAAAGTTAATTGAACATGTGTTTTCAATCCAAATTAATCTAAGAGTTGATTCTAAAATGTGTTTTTGTAACTTGTCCTCAAGTTATATGAAAAGTCACATTTAAGTCTCATAAAACTCATAAAAGTTGGCAAAGGTTACAAAAATGAAGAGTCTTGTCTCATTGAATGGTTTTATGACTCCATAACTTGTCCTCAAGTTATGGAAGTTCAAGAGTCACTTCATTAAGTAATAAAATGTGTAACCTTAATTAATTCCATAAGTTATAAAATAAAGATAAGTTAATTCTTTTATTAATTTAAAGTCTTCCATAACATGTCCTCAAGTTATGGAACTTGAAGAGTTTTTGGATTAAAACTACTTTAAACACATAAGTTATGGAATTAATTAGTTTTGAATAGTTTCAAAACTTGCCCTCAAGTTTTGGCATTTGAAAAGTTTTCACTTATGAATACTTTAATTCCAGGTTAGCCCTTAGAATTTTAAAAGTTATAATTCAACCCTTATACTTTATAATATTATAACTTAATAATATTTATACATATGTATAAGAGTAAAGTTACTCTTACCGTTAGTAGGCCTCATTCACGAAGCCGGTCTATAAGGGGAGAATAAGGTTACTGCCTATAAAATGGCAGTTTAATGGGTGTCCACTCTCACCCACCGCTTCCTTAACCGGTGGAGGGTCGTTAGCTGAACGGGTTTGACAGGACTATAATTCTCCCTTCATAAAAAGTAATAATGATAAATACTAAGTAACTAAACTCTTAATAATACCCAATCTTAGTTACTTAGAAAAATGTGAATAAGGTGCTAATCCATGAAATTACACTTTGCACTTTGTTTAAGTTGGTTAGTGGAGCGTGTGTGGTTAACCGACACACTAACTCGTATGTAACAAGGTATGCAAAGGGTAACTTAATGTCTATCATAGTATCGATTGAGCGTGTGTGGTTAACCGGCACATCGATTGAGGGGTAAACACTTAAGGGTACCAAGTAATTTGCATGGTTACTTCACACCTTGTTTTGTGATCCTCGGCATCCCAGTCACAAAACCTGAAGGGCACACTCGATATTGAAACATGCCATTGAAAAGTTCAATGAATCTCAAAAGATCTAGGAGTTTCAAATCCAATTAAAACCTAATAATACATTTCGTTTGTCTTGGTGGAAATTGGTGAATCATCATTCACCTACCTTCAAATATTTTATAGCTTGGATTACGGCATCCCTCTTCTAAGTTATAAAATAGTTTGTAGGGTCCTAGCCTTAATATTTCATATTGGGTGTCATATTAAGGACTTAAAATCAACTATCTTGAATATCTCCCAAAAGATGTCTGGTTTAGACATTTATGATCTTCCCAAACCTCTTGAAACAAGCTTTCCTAAATGAAGATGATGTCCCATGGAAATCATACTTCTTTCACCTCCTCCAATTATTCTCCCTAACCCACAAGTTCAAGGTCACTCAAGCCCTATTGGCAAGGCAAGGTCTAGGTGTGATCACATCTTGGAGATGTAGTCACATATTGACAAGCCGAGAGAGTTGGGTGTCAAAGTCTTGAGAAAGTTGGTGGCTCAATCACTTTCTAAGTCACATAGTGAGTTTCTTTGGAACTCCTATGAAATAGACTATGACAAGACCCTTAATGATCTTATCTATTTACTAAGATCATCTTCCTAAAACTTTATGGACATTAACAATAGTGACATTAGGTATCCAGTAAAGCTCTCTCTTCCCAATGGAAAGGGATCGGCCATAGTCAACTCGGTTGACTAAATGGTAAAGAGAAAAGCTAAGTCTGTGATAGTACCGTGTACTATTACCAAAGGGTCCATATGTTTATATATTGCCAAAGGAAGGGGCATTGGTTGCGAAGCTGCCAATTTACCTAAGGGTGTTAAAGTCTATTAGTTTGACTCTACTTCAGGTAAAGTCCATTATCTAACTCTACTAAGTTTCTATTCTGCCATTCTTGATATATTATGTGACTGGGTCACATGTTGATGTTTTAAGAATCAAAGAAAAGTAAAGGAACTTAAAGAAAGAATATGCTGAATCTGATCGCGTAGATGGATTTCTATCACATAGGTTGAAGATCGGATTCTTGAGCTACTTCTTAGGAGTTA
This sequence comes from Lactuca serriola, assembly GCF_051521515.1. NCBI lineage: Eukaryota > Viridiplantae > Streptophyta > Magnoliopsida > Asterales > Asteraceae > Lactuca > Lactuca serriola. The sequence goes on along the minus strand of NC_136410.1, from coordinate 307,489,783 downwards.
TGAGCTATTTCTTAGGAATAGATAACAACAAGTTTTCATATGGATTGTAAGGATAGTTTTCCATAAAGTTTTTAAAATAAAAGGAAAAATGATGATTTTATTTATTTTAAAATATCCTTACAATGGCATTTGAGGAAAAATTGTTGCTTATATGATTCAATTAATAGCAAGAGTGGAAATATGAAATTGATTCTCTCATTTGTGGTAATGTCTAAAATTACCAAATAAGGAAAGACTCTCATCACCCAATTTTCAATTGGACCGGAACTTGGAATCATGCAAGTTGTATAGCATGATGAATGAGAACTTTCAAGTATTGGAAAATTAAGACTAATTACTTGTTCACATGGATGCGTGAGTCAAGTGAAGGACTAAGGGATCGAGTACACATTCTTGTGCACTGGTCAAGTTCACCACAAAAGATCGATGAGATTATTCGTCATAATTTACTAAAGCTCAGTAAATATGGTTATACTTACAAGCTTAAGTGTAATTCTGAGACATTCGAAACGGTTCCAATGTAAGGCAGAACGAATAAGAAGAATCAAATTAGGCAGAAGGATAAAAGTTTCTCCAACCTGAAAAGGTGGGAGAGTACTTTAGTATCAGTTTTTATGATCATCTTAATGAGTTAGAGACCTTATCACAATTCATCCTCTAAGTGCCTTCTTAGAGCTAAGAAGAGGAGCTATGAAATGTTGAAGTGGTTAAATCAAGAAGATGATTCATACTTTGTTCCAAAAACAATTCTTAGAGTCATAATCCAAGATTGTAACTTGAGTGACATGTCCTAAAGAAGGTTTAAAACATTGGTCAATTGTAAGAGTCAAAGTTTTCTACTCTTGTACATTTGAAATTGGTAAGTTGTGATGTTTTGGATAAAACAAAGACCAACTTAGGCCAATTTTGTGAAGTGTTTGTCTTGATTAGAATCCACACTGTCTCTTGAATAACCGACAAGAAAGTCTTATATGTCAAGACGAAAGTGGGAGTTTTAAAGGTCTTGAAAGTCGCAAGAACTAATCAAGAATAAAACCTAAAGTTCTTCACTAGCACACGACTTGAGGTTCATAACCTATCGTGTTGACATACTCTGTGCCCATTCCAATTAAAGTTGGCTTTGCATATGAGTTCTTAGAGTTCCCAATTGGTTGCATAACAAATTGGAAGCAATAACAGGCCCTTGAGCTGCCATATGGCAAGAAATTAGATTGAGTTCAGTCCATATGAGTTTGGATTTGTCATTATCCTTGTCCTATGACTACGGTTTTGACAATTCACATGGATAAGAACACATACACCATTAAATATAAGTGTCATAAGGTTTCTCTCCGATTCATGAAAATGATGGTGAGAAAACACTTTCATCACTAAGTAGATTTTAGCTAGATAGCAATTGTGATATTTGCATTCTCAAAGTCATTAGTGGAGCGTGTGTGGTTTACCGACACACTAACATGGACTTGTGAGAAGTGCCAACGGTCTAAACAATTGAGACTATGATTACGACATCCCTTTTCATAGTTATTAAAAATTGTTTAGACACACCTGTGAGCTATCTAAGATAAGGTGTATGATTATGATAAAGTTTTATCAAAGCAATCTAGTATCAGAAATCTGAACTTTGGTAAGAAAGTCAATAAAGTATTGATTTCTAGAAGTCGAGCTGATTTCTGAGTACATGTCAAAGCTAGTAGGAGCATAAGTGTTATGCTAATAATCATCATGTTAGTGGGAGCATGATAATTATGATAAGTATTGCAAGTTAGCAATGTTAATTATAGAAAACAAAAGTTTCAATTGAGAAAGAGTTGCTTTGCTATAATTAAGGTAGAGGAAATTATACTTCATCTCAAATCTAAAAGCTTAAATTGAGGTTTTAATTGTATTTAGTCAAGGATATATATATATGAATTTCATGTTGGAATGGCTCAACATAAGGAAATTCTGTATATGGGTCCTTTATGTGCGTTCTAAAATTTGATTATGATTACGACATCCCTTTTCATAATCTGAATTATGAGAACTTGGAAAATTGTAATGGAAATAGTATAGCAAACGACTAGTTTAGTCTTTATGTGAGACAACATGAATCGTGTCCCATATCCTTCGGATATAGGATCGATTACATGTGCTATATATTCATCCTTTCTAAAATTTTCCAAATGCCTGAGGCATTAAGAAGGGAAAAAGTCTAGAATTGGATATGACTAAAAGGATTAAACAATTGTCGAGGACAATCTAAGGTTTACCAAGGATTGGTTGGTCAAGGACAGTTGGCAGTATAGTGATAATTCTGGAAGGACCATATTAACATAATCTGTAGCGAGGCAACTCTTCTTCAGAAGTGATAGTCAAAATGGAATCTGGAATGTTTCAATGTTAGAAATTATTCAATCTGTGTAAGATTAGGAAACTTAATGCAAGAAGGATGTTTCCAAGGAGCTGATCTCCTTTGGAATGCTATGTAGTGATTGTTGTCAAGTCTTTCTGACTTTGTGCATAACCATTAGAAGAGGATCAATGCATATAAGTTTAGAATCTAACAGATTTCAGTAAATGGCATGAATTTGGAATTCTTGCATTTGCAGTAAGGATTTGGGACTGTGAAAGAGGATCATTAGAGTTATGTTCAATTCATCTAATTCACAAAGTAAAGATCATAGACAAACATAGTATGCATACTTGGTGTATGGCATGACTAGTGTTTAGAAAACATAGTGTATATGCTTGGAGCATGGGACAACTATTGTTTTAAATTCAAGAATAAAGTTGATAGTTGAAACAATATACAATGAATAATGTGTAATCATATGATGATAAATAAAAGGTGTTTTATTTATGTTCATAGGTTTTGATACCATATTGGATTCAATTATTATTGTGTTTAATATTGCACGTTTTGACTTCCAGAATAAACTAGGTTATTCTTCTGGAATGACTAAGTTATTCAAACCATCCACAGTCGTTCATATGTTGGAAGTAGATATGAATCATGACTATCATGGGTTGGCTTGTAGAGGTCTAAGATGTTGGACAAAGGGCTACAACACTAATGAGTGCTCATAAGTTCTGAGTATTGGATTCAACCCACACTCATTGGAATCACTTCATGGATTTTATCACGAGTGATCATGAGACGATAATATCTTATATTCTTCAAACCTAGAGATATGAGTTGTTACTATGAGTTGGTTGTACATTGATTGTACGAAAACGCATTCGGTAACTCGGTGTTATAAAACGTGCCTTTGTGTATGATTCAACAAGTAGTAGAACAAGCCATATGAGTCGAAGTTTATCCATTCCTTTTACCTTCGGGATCAAAGCGATATCTGTGGGCCCTCGTGTAACATCCCAAAATATCAAGAGTAGAGTAGAAGGGCTAAAAGAGTAATTTGGGAAAGAGTGACTCGGCGAGTCCATGGGTGGACTCGGCGAGTAGAGTCGCGACTGGGTCGCATGTTAAGTAGCCGACTCGGCGAGTCAGTGAGATGGACTCGGCGAGTAGGCGCTGAGTGGAGAAAACCCTAATTCTCGGGGTTGAGCCCTATATAAAGATCATTATGTTTTCCTCCCAGCCTCTTTCTTCCCCCTTAAGTTCCAGAAACCCTAAAATCATGGAGAAGCACCATTGTTGAGCAATTTGGAGCTTGAAGAGGTGGTTGTTGAAGAGATTCCAAAGAAGAAGAGGCTTGGATCAAAGGGCTTTGCAAAGATTCGGGATAATCTTCTCCTGGAGCTTCCTTTTGAGGTATCTTTCCATTGTTTGAGCTGCTATTGTCTAGATTCTTCATTTTAGGGGTGTTGAGATCATATCCTTTGGATGTATTGGAGTTTAGAGGCTAGATCTGAGGTTGCTACCTCAGATCTGGGATGGAGAAGAGTTAGAATGCATGAAAGTCCCTGTGTTGAGTGTTGGATGAAGCTATCTTGTCCCAAACCTTAGCCCTAATGTGCAAAATGCATAGATCTCTTTGGATTCACGTAAAGTTTGCCACTTTACGTGATGGATGAGTTATAGGAGGCTAGATCTATGTTTTGGAGCAATTGCATGGCCTGGAGTGCTTCTGTATGGATTTAGACCGGTGGTACTCGGGGAGTCACATGGGTGGACTCGACGAGTTGCTTGAAGATGGCCTGGAACTCGGCGAGTTGTATGAACAACTCGGCAAGTAGGTTGAAGATAGCCTTAGACTCGGCGAGTCCGTTCTTGGGCTCGGCGAGTCATGTCGAAGAGTCTCAATATTTTCTGGTCGAGTCGAGAATCGGTGAGTCAAGGGATGACTCGGTGAGTTGTGTGCGAATGGACTCAGAGTTGTTGAACTCGACGAGTCTCGGGGTGACTCGGCGAGTTAGGTCACAGATTGAGTGAAGTTCTGATTATGGGAACTCGACGAGTCATAGGGTTGACTCGGTGAGTAGGGTCAGTCAGGGGTTGACTTTGACCTTGTCTTTGACCAAAGGTTGACCAGTGGCTTCCAAGGGCAATTTGGTAATTGTTGATTGTTGTTTTGAGTTCAGTGCATTGGCGGTTGTCCAGTGGTAGAGATCGTATCAGTGATCGGAGCAGTTCAGGTTATTTGTTCAGTCGGCAGTTTCGAAGTGAGTTATCCTCACTATATCAATAGGGTCTAAGGCACCAAGGCCGGCCCTTATCGGATTGAGATCCGGGTAGTTGTTGTTATGTTGTTGCTATGTTATATTTGCATCCTGAGAGCTAGGATGGTATATAGAGACCAGTTTGAGATCGGTATCCTGAGAGATAGGGTGATGCTATGCTAGTGACCTATTAGGTCGGTATCCTGGTTAGGATGATGATATGCTATGTGATCTGTTTGATCTGCTTGTTGACTGTGAATTGCTATATGATTGTATGTATATGTGCACATGGTTGTTTGGACTGGAGTTGGGTTGAGGTGGGTCCTGCTGCGTGTTGTAGGCCAAGATACCCAGGGCGGACCGGTTGTCCTGAAGGCCCCGCGAGTGGTCCGGATAGGCTATAGGCCCCGAATAGGGCGGACCAGACGTGCCGAAGGCTCAGAGAGTGGACCAGATAGACTGAAGGCCCGGTGTGGGCAGACCAGTCATACTGTAGACTCAGAGAGTGGACCAGGTGGATTGAAGGCCCGGGAGCGGGCGGACCAATCACACGGTAGACTCGATGTATGTGGATAGACTCAGAGGGTGGACCAGGTGGACTGTAGGCCGGTGCGGCGGACCAGTCACACAGTAGACCCAAGGTGCATGGCTGTTCTGTGATCGGATATGTTATGGAATGTTATGCGTGTATGGTATTTGTGGTTGGTATTTTGGGGATATCTCACTAAGCTTTCGGGCTTACAGTTGTGGTTTCATGTTTTTTCAGGTTCTTCAGGAGACTGTGGCAAGGCGAAGGCGTGATCGTACCGCTCCTCGTGATTTTGTAGTATTGTGATTCTGGGAACACGTTAAATGTTTTGTATTGAAAACCTTTTTGTGAAGATTTAATGGAATCGAGATGTTTTTGAAAAAGTTAAAATCAGTTGTATTTTTCGGTCGTTACAAGTTGGTATCAAAGCCTTGGTTTGAGTGAATTGGAGGAACATTCGTGTGACTCCAGTCTCAAATCGAGGAGAGTTTTCCAAAGAGTATTTAAAATGGTTTTCAAAATGAGTAAGGGAGGACGCGGAGGTACGATCAGCCGGAGCCAGTAAGTAACCCCAAAATACCATGCATGTTATTGTGTTTTTGAGCTTTGATAGAACAACATGCTAGTGATAGGCTAGGGATCTTCAGGATTTCATGATATGTTGCCTGATTTGTGATGCCTGTAGCCTAGGGTTCCTTATGGGATATTTTCAGTGTTCCTCTAGTGGTGAGGGTTGAGCGTTGTTATGCATGTTTCTCTAGGGCGTTGTGGTAGTACTTCATACAAATATGGGTAGGTGTGGAAGGTAGTATGGGCCCGTACTACTGAAAGCACAGGACCCATACGCGTATCAGGGAAACCATGATCTCTAGGGTTGGGTTGAGAGAGAGTTGGATCCCAGGTTGTGGGAAGAGTCTGAGATTTTATGTGGTGTTTTTCAGTATGGAGATTCCGAGGCATGATGAGAGTGGATCCGGATCAAGATCAGGAGCTGGAGAGAGAGTTCCGGGCGGATCGGTGCCGCCCGAGGTTATCGGTTAGATGAGCACGAGCGAGTTGGATGCGAGGATTCGTGAAATCCTGTGTGATGAGATTGCTGAGTTGTTCTGGGCTGAGTTGCCAGAGCTGTTTGGGTCGATTAAGACCGCCATGGTTGAGTATTTTGATGAGCGCTATACAACTCTCACTGAGGCGGCTGCCGCGGCGGCTACAGCGGCTGTAGCAGCGGCAGGGGAGCATCTAGTCAGGGATTTCAGTATCAGGACTTCGCTAATACGAAGCCTCCCACATTCGATGGAGTTCAGGACCCGATTGTTGCTATGAGGTGTTTATCAGACGTGGAGGGGTGTTTCTTCACGTGTTCATTCCCTACTGATCAGAGGGTGAGGTGTGCTCTGAACCTGTTGAGGCTCGGGGCGAAGGATTGGTGGAGATTGACCACGGGGTCATATTCGGATGCGCAGAGGGCTGCGGTTTCATGGGATTGTTCAGAGAGATGTTCATCACTCGTTATGTTCCGCAGGTTGAGAGGGAGAGATTGGCTCAGGAGTTCCTTGAGCTGAAGCAGGATTCGAAGTTGGTGACTGAGATCACCAGGATGTTCACTGAGAGGGCGATGTTTTGCCCAGAGTTCGCTTCGGAGCAGGCTCAGATGTCTCGATATCTGAGCATGCTCAAGAGGGACATCAGGTAGTTTGTGTCTGCACAGAGGTGCGGGACATTGTTGGAGTTGCAGGAGGCCGCTAGGCGGCGTGAGTTAGACATTGAGTTGCAGTTGCGTGAGCTGAGGTAGGCTCCGGTGCAGTCGCAGCCGGCGCCGAAACGGTCCAAGACCGTTGATGTTAGAGTGGGGGATCTGAGCAGTCACACTTGTGGGAAGTGTAGGAGGGGTCACACTGGTGTTTGTAGGTCTGGTGGTGCATGCCGCAAGTGCGGAAAGGAGGGGCACTATGCGAGGGATTGTCGGCAGTCAGCGCCAGCTCGGGATTTGAGGATTTGCTATCATTGTCATCAGGTCAGGCATTTGAGGGTCAACTGTCCACAGCTTGTTGCAGGACCGGTGCAGGCTCCAGCACCGGCCACTTTGAGGATCACAGGTGGAGGTCAGGGTGGAGTGGAGCCCCCAAGGGCTCAGGGTCGTGCTTACCAGCTTGCAGCAGAGGAGGTCAGAGCAGTGCCGGATGCAGCTGCGGGTATGTTTCTTTCCTTGATGTCTTGTTATCTTGTGATTATTGTGGTGTAATGTTTATGAGCTGGTATTTTGTTGGTTTTCGATGTGGTATTCGTCTTTTTGCGGGTTGTAGTTTTGGTTATGGGTTATTGTTTTGGGAATTCCGTTGGTTATCATTCATGAGGATTATTAGTGGAAACCCGGCATTGGGTTGCAGGCCGGGTAGCATCTGTTTTTTTGCGGAGTGGTTAGATGCAGATTGAGTTCTTTCGAGCAGGTTGATCAGTGTTGATGTGAGATCTCGTTGAGGTTGTTTATGCTTGTGGGAAGCAGTCCGCGTGTAAGTGTTTTCTTTGTGGAAGAGTTGTTCTTGGAGGTCGGTGATGGCGACCGGTGGTTGATGGTTAGTGCCTAAGTGGGGGAGAATTGGAGAATTCTCCGGGAGAGCAATGAGTAATCGAAAGTGCTTAGCTGTTGAGATTCAGCAAGTGTTCTGTCAGCCTAGAGTATAGGTTGATAGGAGTGAGTATCGAGCATGCGGGGCGGGATACAAACCTAGGGCATTTGATTGTGGAGGGCCTGGGAGCAGGTCGGGATCAAGTATGTATGATGGAGTTAGAGTTCGGAACCCCTCGAGGGCTAGAACGGTATGCATGGGAGATTTTCCGGGAGGATAGCCCGGAATGTTGAATGCTAGTTGAGCGGCCCGGATAAACTGAAGGCCGGTAGGCGTACAAGTCAGGCCGAAGGCTCGGAGAACGGTCCAGTCAAACTGAAGGCACTGAGAGCGGTCCAGATTGGCTGAAGGTTCTTAGAGAGTGGTCCAAATGGGCTGAAGGCCTGGTGAGGCGGTCCAGTCATGCTGAAGACTCTGCACGTATCGTTAGATCAGTTTGAGGATATGGATTGTGTTCGTTGCAGTGCGTTTGCATTAGAAGGTCTGGCCCCGGGTAGTGATCTTGATTAGTGGAGATAGTGCATGGGCTTGAGATTCCCTGCGACGAGAGTCAGAGTATATGTGTTGGATGGATAGCGAATACGCTAAAAGGGTGGTGTAGCGTTGGGCGAGCATCGTGGCACTTGTTGGAGTCGCAATATGGCCAAGTGGATTCCTTGGAAAAGGAAGTGAGAGAGGTGTGTAACTCCGAGAGGGAGTGCAAGTTCACGGAAGTGAAAGCAGCAGAGCAGAGTTATGATTAGAGTAACTCGAGTATGGTTTCTGAGCAGCGTGTTTGCGGCAGTGGAATTGAAGCACATCCGGTTTGGGATGTCTGCTGAGGTCGCGGAGGGAATTCCGCAGGTATAGAGCCAAGAGACTCGGAAGGGATGCGGCGGGAGAGTCTTGGGCTCTCAGTGTGATTCTGATCAGGGTATTGGATATGTATTAGTGACTCATCCTGGGGGATGTTGGAGGATATCATCAGTGTATCAGGTTTTTCCCAACCTGAGGGTGCTGGAGAAGTCTAGCATGTGTATGTGAATGCAAGAGGAGAACTCGTGGGAGTTGCTCTGAGATTGAGATTGGGTCTTTCCGTCGTCGCGGAATGGATAGAGTGGGATTCGGATCGGGGATCCGATAGTTCATGGCTTTCTAAGCCCTTATGGGTCGAGTGAATGTTGAGATTTGGGGCAGTGATGCGTCATGGGTAATTCGCGGTTATTGAGTGTGATTATCAGAGGGTACAGCCGGTGCCGGGCTCGAGACGGTGATCAGGACACCGTAAGGAAAAAGAAAGTGTGTTTGAGTTTCGATGGGTGTGCCTTGAGGGACTTGGCCAGGTTGAGGCCAGGTTGCGCGTTGTGGGAGTATCTTTGGGATTGAAGTGCCGTAGGCTTCGAGGACGAAGCCTAATTTAAGTGGGGGAGAATTGTAACATCCCAAAATATCAAGAGTAGAGTAGAAGGGCTAAAAGAGTAATTTGGGAAAGAGTGAATCGGCGAGTCCATGGGTGGACTCGGCGAGTAGAGTCGCGACTGGGTCGCGTGTTAAGTAGCCGACTCGGCGAGTCAGTGAGATGGACTCGGCAAGTAGGCGCTGAGTGGAGAAGCATTATGATTTCCTCCCAGCCTCTTTGTTCCCCCTTAAGTTCCAGAAACCCTAAAATCATGGAGAAGCACCATTGTTTAGCAATTTGGAGCTTGAAGAGGTGGTTGTTGAAGAGATTCCAAAGAAGAAGAGGCTTGGATCAAAGGGCTTTGCAAGGATTCGGGATAATCTTCTCCTGGAGCTTCCTTTTGAGGTATCTTTCCATTGTTTGAGCTGCTATTGTCTAGATTCTTCATTTTGGGGGTGTTGAGATCATATCCTTTGGATGTATTGGAGTTTAGAGGCTAGATCTGAGGTTGCTACCTCAGATCTGGGATGGAGAAGAGTTAGAATGCATGAAAGTCCCTGTGTTGAGTGTTGGATGAAGCTATCTTGTCCCAAACCTTAGCCCTAATGTGCAAAATGCATAGATCTCTTTGGATTCACGTAAAGTTTGCCACTTTACGTGATGGATGAGTTGTAGGAGGCTAGATCTATGTTTTGGAGCAATTGCATGGCCTGGAGTGCTTCTGTATGGATTCAGACCGGTGGTACTCGGTGAGTCACATGGGTGAACTCGACGAGTTGCTTGAAGATGGCCTGGAACTCGGCGAGTTGTATGAACAACTCGGCGAGTAGGTTGAAGATAGCCTTAGACTCGGCGAGTCCGTTCATGGGCTCGGCGAGTCATGTCGAAGAGTCTCAATATTTTTTGGTCGAGTCGAGAATCGGTGAGTCAAGGGATGACTCGGTGAGTTGTGTGCGAATGGACTCAGAGTTGTTGAACTCGACGAGTCTCGGGGTGACTCGGCGAGTTAGGTCGCAGATTGAGTGAAGTTCTGATTATGGGAACTCGGCGAGTCATAGGGTTGACTCGGTGAGTAGGGTCAGTCAGGGGTTGACTTTGACCTTGTCTTTGACCAAAGGTTGACCAGTGGTTTCCAGGGGCAATTTGGTAATTGTTGATTGTTGTTTTGAGTTCAGTGCATTGGCGGTTGTCCAGTGGTAGAGATCGTATCAGTGATCAGAGCAGTTCGGGTTATTTGTTCAGTCGGCAGTTTCGAGGTGAGTTATCCTCACTATATCAATAGGGTCTAAGGCACCAAGGCCAGCCCTTATCGGATTGAGATCCGGGTAGTTGTTGTTATGTTGTTGCTATGTTATGTTTGCATCCTGAGAGCTAGGATGGTATATTGAGACCTGTTTGAGATCAGTATCCTGATAGATAGGGTGATGCTATGCTAGTGACCTGTTAGGTCGGTATCCTGGTTAGGATGATGATATGCTATGTGATCTGTTTGATCTTCTTGTTGACTGTGAATTGCTATATGATTGTATGTATATGTGCACATGGTTGTTTGGACTGGAGTTGGGTTGAGGCGGGTCCTGCTGCGTGCTGTAGGCCAAGATACCCAGGGCGGACCGGTTGTCCCGAAGGCCCTGCGAGCGGTCCGGATAGGCTGTAGGCCCCAAATAGGGCGGACCAGGCGTGCCGAAGGCTCGGAGAGTGGACCAGATAGACTGAAGGCCCGGTGCGGGCGGACCAGTCATACTGTAGACTCAAAGAGTGGACCAGGTGGATTGAAGGCCCGAGAGCGGGCGGACCAATCACACTGTAGACTCGATGTATGTGGATAGACTCAGAGGGTGGACCAGGTGGACTGTAGGCCGGTGCAGCGGACCAGTCACACAGTAGACCCGAGGTGCATGGTTGTTCTGTGATCGGATATGTTATGGCATGTTATGCGTGTATGGTATATGTGGTTGGTATTTTGGGGATATCTCACTAAGCTTTCGGGCTTACAGTTTTGGTTTCATGTTTTTTCAAGTTCTTCAGGAGACTATCGCAAGGCGAAGGCGTGATCGTACCGCTCCTTGTGATTCTGTAGTATTGTGATTCTGGGAACACGTTAAATGTTTTGTATTGAAAACCTTTTTGTAAAGATTTAATGGAATCGAGATGTTTTTGAAAAAGTTAAATTCAGTTGTATTTTTCGGTCGTTACACCTCGATGATTTGATGATGACAAATAGAAGTGCTCGGCCGGGCCAGGACTGATTTGATTTGTTCAATTAGTCAGTCGTCATAAATCAGAAATCGGGAAACAACAAATGGACAGAGAGAATGATTATAATCCATGTATCAGTCCATATGATATCTAGAATGGAGGAATATATGATCCCTAATCTAATGGACAAGTCATTGACAAGGTCAGACTTCATCTACAAGGTCAGAGTTCGACAGAAGCTTTTGAGAGTTATGATTGCCAGTCGGTTCTTGAAGTCATACACAATAATAGTTTTAGACTTATCCAAGTGGGAGACTGTTGGATTAATGTCTAAGTCCATAACTATAATTGGTAAGACTTGACCCGACCCGACATGGTCCATTTCGGTTGCATGGCATCATGCATTTGGATAGACTATAATGAGAGAAATAACACTCAAGGATTATTAATATATTATAAGTTCTAATATATTAATAGGATTATTTAATTAGTATTGATCAAGAATTAATTTAGGTTAATTAAGTGATCAAAAGAAGACTAATTAAATATATGGGTTGATTGTGTAAATCATCCATACTTGTATAGTGGGCTAATGGTCCATGGATTATCAAGTTGGGCTAAAACCCATAGGATGCTCCAGGGATGCTCCATGGTGTATTTGAACCCATGGATCCAAGGAAATGGAAAGCCGTGACAATTAGGGTTTACCCTAAGTGTGGCACTATATAAAGATCATATTGTTGGGAGAAATAGGCCACTAGTATTATTCTAGAGAAGCGCTAGCCGATTTCAAGTGTTCCACATTTCTCTCAAGGTTATTCCAAAAGCAATTGATGTTGTGTGAACCATTTGAGGTGTCACACTTGGGGCACTAGGCACTCAAGCTTCATGAAGACTTTCTACATCAATGAGGTATGTATTCTATCTTGTTATATTCATTATTTTGTATGCTAGATTAGGATAATACCTTGGAAAGTTCTTATTTGCATGTATAATAGACAAAACATAGATCCAAGATATTTAGGGTTGCATGTAGACTTAGAAGTGTTAGAATGCTCAAAACCCAACAGATTTATGGCAGACAAGAACTTCTCTTTGGTCAAGATGACCAAAGGATCATTGATAAGGTTGAGATGCACTTCTTGGGGGTTCTCCAATGGTCGGTATGCAGAAAAGGCACACTTGAAGAGCGTAGAAATATGAACAATGTCATTGAATGCATCAAATGGACCAAACAGAATATGGTTCTTGAGAAACTTGATCATAAGCTTTGTTGGGGCATTATACGACGAATGATCTTCAAAAACTCCTCTGAAGTTACTTGAAGCTAACGTTGGAGATGTGGAACCAGTTGGCTTTATGGAGCCTGAAGCTTTGGCTTGCTTCTTTGATGCACCTGATTTCGCCATTGAGAGATAAGAGAATGGAGTTCTTGAGAGTTATGGGAGTTTTTGAGAGTTGAGAGAGAACAATCGATTAAATAGAGAGCGTAAACTATTTTAGGGAAGAAGATGGGTTTATAAAGGAGGTAAAAGGATTTTAACCCTAGGTAAAAGATTGAAGAGGGTAAGAAGTCGAATGGGGTTTTTGGGGGGAATCAATGATTTTGGGATTAAATCTCAGCCATACGAATATGAAACTGGTTTTAGAAAGATTTTGAGAGATTTCAAAAAGGGTTTGCGTTTAATGTAGGATTAGACACATGTCAATACGTCAGGTAAACGTGGGGAGATGAGAGAGAAAGTTGTAAGTGATGGGACGTGGTAGGGAGAGGAATTGACAAGTTGAGGATGGATTTATTTGGGAATCGTTCTTTTTGTCATCATCCCTAAAATAGGTCTGATACGGGGCTCATTTAGAAAGGGAATGTGAGAGTTTCTAAAGGGAATGTTTTATTTTATTTAATGAAGGATCATTAAGTAGCACACAAGGATTCGAGATTTAATGAAACTGTTGGAAGTTATTTAAGATGATTGTGGATGGAATCATTATTGCGGTTGAAAAACTTCCAGAATATGATCTTTGATGAAATGATACCGTAACTCAATATGTTTTGTCTTGGAGTGCTGAATAGGATTATGAGAGATCGCTATAGCACTTTTAGAGTCACAGTAAATTGGTATCCGCAACATTTTGTACCCGTAGTCTAGTAATTGTGTCTTCATCCAATGAACTTGGGAACAACAGCTGGCTGCGGCCACATACTTGGCTTCTGCAGTAGATAGAGATACACACGTTTGTTTCCTTGAAGACCAGCTGACAAGTCTTCCTCCTAGGAATTGGCATCCACCATAGGTACTTTTCCGATCGAGCTTGCATCCAGCATGATCAGCATCTGTGAAGGCTTGTAGACTGAAGTCGTTGCCTACGGGATACCAAAAACCCATTGATTTGCTTCCTTTAAGATACCGAAGAATTTGTTTGGCTGCGGTCATGTGAGACACTTTTGGATCAGCCTGGTATCTTGCACACACACCAGTTGCGAAGACAATGTCAGGTTTGCTTGCGGTGAGGTACATCAGTGAGCCAATGATACCTCTATAAGTTTTGTGATCCACCGATTCTCTGGAGGGATCAGCAGAGATCTTATAACCGAAGGCCATAGGGACCTTAGCAAAAGAGCAGTTGTCCAATTAATATTTCTTCAGAAGTTCAGTGGTGTATTTTTCTTGATGAATGAAAATTCCTTGCTGAATTTGTTTGACTTGAAGAGCTAGAAAGAAATTAATCTCTCTATTCATGCTTATTTTGAACATGTAGGTCATGAGCTTAGCAAATTCATCTACCATGTCTCGATCAGATGACCCGAAGATGATATCATCCACACATATTTGTACCATCATAAGGTGGTCACCATTTGCTTTTTTGAATAATGTGGGATCAATCACTCCTCTCTTGTACCCGGATGAAACAAGGAATTCAAAGAGTGTCTTATACCAAGCTCTTGGGGCTTGTTTCAGACAATAGACTGCTTTTTCGAGCTTGTAGCAGTGGTCTGGAAATCCAACATTTTCCAATCCTGGAGGTTGCTGAAGATAAACCTCTTCTTTTAGTTCCCCATTGAGAAAAGCACTCTTAACGTCCATCTGGTGTACCTTAACATTTTTGTGGGCTGCGTATGCTAGAATGATCCGGATGGCTTCCATGCGTGCTACCAGAGCATACGTTTCATCGTAGTCAATGCCTTCTAGTTGACTATAGCCCTTGGCAACAAGTCTTGCCTTGTTTCTGATGACTGAGCCTGATTCATCTAGCTTATTCTTGAAAACCCATCTTGTACCAACAATAGTATAACCTTGTGGAAGGGGAACAAGTTGCCATACTTTGTTTCTTTCAAATTCTTCTAATTTTTCTTGCATTGCGGCTATCCAGTCCGGTTGAAGCAATGCTTCTTTGATCGTTCTAGGTTCTACCGAGGACATAAATGTTGCATAGTGGCAGTGATCAGATAAGTCCTTGGAAGACCGAGTCTGGATACCTGCGGAGGGGTTGCCAATAATTTGACCTGGTGGGTGGTCTTTCGTCCATACATGAAGACGTGGCAGCAGATGATCAGCAGTTGCGGTAGAAGGGATATCTTGGATGTTAGAGGAATCAGCGGTTGGAGATGGCAGTTCCCCATGGATTTAAGAACATCCTGCTGAATAATCTTGATCTATTAGAGCAGAATTTTCTTGAGTAATCGGGAGAGGTTGAGGTTCCCCTTGGATTTCGGACGGGAGTTCCTCTAGAACCTGAGAAGGCTCCCCCTGGACTGCAGATGGGAGAGTGACAATTCTAGGATCGGTTCTAGTGTCAATAATCTCTTTGAATTTATCATCTGAGTCCAAAGGTTCGTTTGATGGTAAAGCTTCGCTTCGGGCAGTAATGTAAGCAGCATCAAGTACTAGAACCTCAACGGTTGCAACTAGATCCGGAGTAGAGCTTTCCCCCTGAAACGGAGAGGTGGAAGTATTGAGCGATACTACTTCAGATAGAGATGGTCCAGATACATCGGCATGTTGTTGTTGAGCTGCGGGTGACACCAGAACTTCGGATAGTTTCGCCGTTTCAATGGGATCAAAAAGATCATCATAGTTGACTTCAACTAGATTCAAAGGTTCGGAAGTGGCTGGAATGTCACATTCCATGATTGCAGTGGTTTTGGTGGATGGAGGTGCGATGCAGATGTGAGAATCATCAAATTTCACATCAAAGCTTTCAATGATCAACCTTGTTCGTCTGATGAGCACTCGATATGCAACCTTGTTAGTGGAATAACCAAGGAAGATACCTTCGTCAGATTTTGGTGCAAACTTGTTGAGTTGGTCTCTATTGTTGATCACGAAGCATCTACATCCAAAGATATGAAAGAAACGAACATTGGGTTTGCGATTGTTGAGACCTTCATATGGTGTTTTATTGAGACGCTTGCACACGATACTTCGGTTTTGAACAAAGCTTGCGGTTGCTACTGCTTCAGCCCAGAAGTAGAGAGGAAGTTGGGCGAAGTTATGCATGGATCTAGGTGCATCAACGAGTGTGCAGTTCCTTCTTTCTACTACACCATTTTGTTGCGGTGTATAGGGTGCTGAGAAGTTGTGAGAGATGCCTTGGGAAACCAGGAAACTGTTGAGAAGATGATTAGTGAACTCAGTTCCATTATCACTGTGGATGCGTCTGACTGGAAGCTTGATTTGAAGTTCGATTTTTTTGATGAAGTTAATGAAGATCTGTGGTGTCTCTGATTTGAGTCTAAGAAAGAAGACCCATATGAAGCGTGTATAATCATCAACAATAACCAGTATATACATTTTGTGGTGGAGACTGGCTACGGTTGAGGGACCGCAGAGATCAATGTGTAATAGCTCCAGTGGTTCAGAGATAGAAAAATCCGTTATTAGAGGATTGCTTGCTTTTGATTGTTTACCGCATTCACAAGCTGGACAAAGAGTGTCGATGCTGAATTTGAGAATGGGGAGACCGCGGACTAGTTCTCCAGTGACGAGGTTGTTGATGTACCGAAAGTTGAGATGTGCTAGCTTGCGATGCCATAGCCAGCTAACTTCAGTTACAACTTTGGACAGGAAGCACAGTTGCGATTTACCAATGATGAGAGAAACATCCAGAGGATACATCGTGCGTTCGGAGTGAGATTTGATTAAGCAAGTGCTTCGATCACCCGTCATTATGTAACAGAATTGATCGTCAAATTCAAAATGATGCCCTGCTTTACATAGTTGGCCAACACTGATAAGATTGTGTTTAAGTCTTTCTACATAAGCAACCTTCTGAATGGAAAAGTTCCCCGTAGTGAGAACACCGTAACCTCGGATGACACCGTTTGCATTGTTGCCAAACGTGACATTTCCACCATTGCATATAGACCTGAAATCCCGAAGGTACTCTAACCTTCTGGTCATGTGCAAGGAGCAGGCACTGTCAATTAACCAATCTTCTTCTTGTTCCTCCTTTCACAAAGCCTGAGAATTACACGGTTAGTTTAGGCATCCAAACAAGTTTGGAGCCATGGCCAATTTGATGGATTTGGCCATAAGAACATCCTATGTGCTCATGCAAACCCTAATGCTTGGATCTAGGTTTCTCTATTGTACATGCAATTCATCCAAGACTTTAAACCCTAGATCTAGCATCTGATAATCAATATTAACATAAAATTGGGTTTAGGATATTACCTTGATTGTTATGTAGCAATAACAATCTCAAATCCTCCTTGTAATGACTATAGAAAGCTTAGAGTCACAAATGTCACTCCTCTAATGGCTCACAAACACCAAGAGCAAGAGGATGAAGAAGAGGAGAGAAGGAGACACTCAAAAAACGTGTGGAAACCCTAAGGAACAAGCTCACCACGTTTTTGGGGCTTAAGGGTCCTTTAAATAGTGAGGCTATTAGGGTTATCTAACAAGGAAACCCTAATTTGGATGCTTAGGCCCTAAGCAACCCATTGACTCCCTCCTTAGAGGCCTAGGACAATTTCTAATGGGTTTCCCCATAGAATTCGTCCACCCCTTTAATATGGAGTCCATTAGCTCAATATTCAACTATCATACAATTGACAGTTCTAGTCCCTTAGGTTTAATTAATGTCTTTTAGCCACAAACTTAATTCTTATTAATTCTTGACTAATATTAATTAAACAATATGATTTCTCCTTTAATATATTATTCTCATAATGTATTAATAAATCATAATTAATCCTTTCTCTCCATAATTCATCCTATCAAGTTGCTTTGGTGAAGGCAATCCAAAAGGACCATGCACCATCGGGTCAAGTACATACCAAAATAGTTATGGACTTAAACACTAATCCAATAGTCTCCCACTTGGATAAGTCTAATAACTATTATGCGTATGACTTCAGATCCTGATATGCAATGGTAGCTTTCTAAAGCCGCTGTCAACTCTGATCTTATCAGATAAGGGATCATATATTCCTCCATTCTAGATATCGTATAGATATGAGACATGAACTTAATCATTCCCTATAAACTATTTCCTGACTTCCGATTTATTATGACTGACAACAGACTACAATTGATCACATCAAATCAGTCTCGGCTCGGCCAAGGGCTTAGGTGCCATAACTAAATCATCGAGGGGCCCAAAGATATCGCTTTTATCCTACTTTGGATTAAAGGAACGGATAAACTTTGACTCAATGCTCGCTTGCACTCACTTACCGAATTACACACAACAATATGTTTGATAACACCAAGTTACTAGTGTGTTTACATATTAACAATGTGCAACTGACTCGCAAGATACAACTCACACATCTCGGTTTCAAGAATATAAGATGTTATCGTCTCACGAATCACTCATGATACAATTCATGAAGTGATCCAAGTGAGCATGGGTTTAATCCAATGCTCAAATCATATTCATAAGCACTCATGAATGTTGCAGCAGCCATTTGCTTATGTCTAATACACTTAAGACAATCCACACACCAATTCACGACAGTTTTCGTTCATACCTACTTCCATCATATGAACGACTGTGGCCTGTTCGAATAATTTGACTGTTCCAAACCAATTAAATTATTCAGGAAGTCAAACCATGCAAAGTGAAACACAAGAATAATACTAATCCCATATGGCCTCAAACCTTTGAGTAAAAATAAAACACCTTTTATTTATCCCCATATCGATTACTCATTATTTGTTGTTTTGGGTAATCAACTTCTTACTTGAATTATTACTACACTTGTCCCATGCTCTTAGCATGCACACAATGTTTAACTACGGTTCTTATTTTGTGAAATAGATCAAATGAAGACATTTCCAATCATACCCATTTCACAACTCCTAATCCTTTTCACAAGTGAAAGAATATCAAATTCTTACCACTTATAGTATATGCTAGATTCTAATATTTTATGCAATGATCCTTTCGTAACGTCATAGCACAAAAGTCATAATGGCTATTGCCAATGAAATTACAAACATTTCTATCAAAAATTGTTACAAGACAATTCCATAGATGTGATGTCTCTCACTCAAAGTACATTCCTTTGAACATCTTTTTGCATAAAAGTTTCTAATCTAGACATAGATTCTCAATATCCAACTCCCAATATGGATACCTTTCCATATTTACCATATGACAACTTATTCTTAATAAAATCTTATCTATTCATAATAATGTCGATATGCTCCATCCAATATCATACTTCCAAATACTCACAAGCGACCAATCCTTAGCGAGCTTTGGATCGTCCTTTGATAGTTGTTTAAATATCTTAGTCAAAGCCGATTCTTGTCCTTTTTCCCTCTAAATGTGCTAGACATTTGGAAAATTATAGAATGGTCAAATATTATAGCATTTGAAATCGATCCTATACCCGAAGCGTATGGGACACGATGCATAATGTCTTACATAAAGATTTGATACTTAATCAATCTTCTGCCATAATATCTTATGTGTCACGTTCTTATAATTCGAATTAAGAAGAGGAATGCCGTAATAATAATCGAAATTTAAGAACTCACTGTGTATCCTTGACTATGTTTACTAACATTCCATAACCTAAGCCTTTAGTTTTGAAACGAAGCATAATATTCTCTCCCTTAATTGTAGAGAAACAACTATTCAACCCTTGCAACTTTGCAAAGTATCACTCTTGTTTTCTATAATTAATATTGCTAACTTGCAACACTTGCCATAATAATCATACAAGCACAACATTTATGCTCCCACTATCTTGATGATTATTATCATATAAACATAACACTTATGCTCCCACTAGCTTTGACATGTATTCAGAAACCAACTTAACTTCCAGAAAAACAACACCTATTGAATTTCTTAAGTTCATATTTCTAATACCTAATGCTTTGATAATCTTTTATCTAAGCTTCTCAAACTTATACACCTTTTCCTTAGATAGCTCATATGTATGTCTAAGCAATTCGAATCATGGAAAGGGATACCGTAACCATAATCGAATTCGAGAATCCAACTTTCACAATTACTATCTTCTTAAAATCTCTCTTAGTGAAAGTATTTCCTCACAGTCATTTTCATGAAGGAGGGAATTTTATGACACTTAGATTTTAATAGTGTATGCGTTCCTATCCATGTGAATTTGTCAAAACCAAAGTTTGCAACAAATCCCAACTCATATGGACCGAACTTTCTCAATCTTGACTTCTTGCCTTATGGTAACATAGATGCCCACCATGTCTTCCAAGTAGTTAAGCAGCTCACCCTTTCGTATCAATGTACTTTTCATTGATCAAGGTCCTTGCCTTTTATGCATTCAAATGAGAACTCATAGGACTCACATGCATAATTAACTCAATTGGCACGGCACAAAAACAAGATAGTGTCAACACGATAGGTTGTAAACCTCAAGTCATGTGCTAGTGAGGTTCGATAAGGTTTACTCTTGATTTGTTCTTGAAACCTTTCAAGAACATTAAGACTCCCACTAACTCCTTGACATATAAGATTCTCTTGTCAATAAACATTTATTGACAAACAAATATTCAAGAGTTAGTGTAGCTTTTATCAAGATAAAACACTTCATAAAATTGGTCCTAGGTGGTCTTTGTCTTATCCAAGACATTACAACTCTCCACATTTGATGATTGTTATAAACCTTCTTAAGACTTGTCACTCAATGTCACAATCTTAACTTTAAGACTTGTTTTGGAACGAAGTATGATTGACTTCTTGATTTTACCATTTCTTTAATTCTTGATTCCTCTTCTCAGAAATACAATTGTACTAAGATTCACTTAGAGGATCAAATGAGATATGGTTCTTAATCATTAAGACCTATCATAATAAAAGGTACTCTCCCTTCTTCTTAGAATAGAGAAACTTTTATCTTTCTGCCTACTTCATTCTTCTTATTCCTTCTGCTATTGATTTAAACTCTTTCAATCAATTCAAAATTACACTTAATCTTATAAGTATAATCATATTTACTAAAGTTTTAGTTAATCATGACGAATATCTTTGTTACTCTTGTGGTGTACTTGATCAACACACCACTTTGTGTACTCGATCTGTTAGTCCTTCACTTGACACTTTGTCAACGAACTAGTCTTGTTTCCAAATATGAAATTTCTCATTCATCGTGCAACCAAGTTGCATGATTCCAAGAAACTCTCCCTATTTGGTAAACTCTTGACATTTCCACAAATAACATTAAGAATCAAAACCATTATTTCTAACAATAGAAACTTTTAAACATCAATTTTTCATACATTTCATTGTAAGGATAAAATAATATGAAATCAAAATTTATTTTATTGCGGAAAATTTTTTCCTTTCAATGCAACTTATCGAAAAACTATGTTAATACATATTTCTTTGCAATCTTTTCTAACTCTAAGTAGTAGCTCAAGAATCCAATCTTCAAGCAATGCGATCGAAATCCATTTCTTCACGATTAGATTCTTCTCACTTCATCCCTTAAGCTTCCTCTCTTTTCTTCGATCCTTCAAAACATCAACTGTAATCTTATCACATTATGTATTAAGAATCTAGAATAGGAACTTAAAAGAGTTAGTTAATGGATTTTACCTAAAGTAGAGCCATACGGTTTGACTCTCCCATCTCTTAGATCTCTTAGGTAAATAGCGCAGCTTCGTCCAATGCCCATTCTCTTGGCAAGAATAGCAAATTGACTCTTTTGGAACAGCACATGGAAGTACTTCAGACATTTCCTTTCTCTTATGATCAAACTTTTCAATCATGGCATGTCTTTCGTTGCCATTGCCTATATCCATAGAGGTCCGGAAGGCAGCTCCACCAATCAACTTTGCGTTTCCAGTGCGCCAAATCATTGCTGATTCAGCAGCAATAAGCATATAGGTGAGATCAATGAGGGTTACGTCGTGGTTCATCATATAGTACTCTCTTACGAACTCACTATACGAGTTAGGAAGTGACTGAAGAACCCAGTCAACAGCCAACTCCTCACAAACAACAGATCCCATCATTCTTAATCTATCAATGTGCGACTTCATCTCTAGGATGTGTGCACACATTGACTTTCCTTCTTCATGTTTACTTGTCAAAAGGGCTTGAGTGAGTTTGAACTTTTCAATCTTTTGAACTTGTGGGTTAGGGAGACTAATTGGACGAGGTGGTGGAAGTGAAGCATGATCTCTTGTTCCTCGATCGAATCATGGAATATCATCTTCATGTGGAAAGCTTGTTCCACGGGATTTGGGAATACCATAGTTGTCATACTTTGACATCAACAAAACGGGAGAAAATAAATTCAAGTTAGTTGATTAGAATCCTCGATGTGACACCCAAATGAAACATCGAGGCTAGGATCCAACACAATACTCTACAACTTGGGAGAGGGATTTCGTAACCCAAATTGCAGAACATTTGAAGGTAAGTGAATGACGATTCACTAATTTTCCACCATGAAAAACGAAAAACAGATTAGGTTTTAAATGTATTGAAAACTCCTAGATCCTTTGAGATTCATTGAACTTTTCAATGGCATGTTTAAATCTCGATATGCCCCTCTAGTTTGTGACTGGGATGCCGAGGATCACAAAGCGGGTGTGAATAATCATGCAAACTTACATGGTACCCCCATATGTTACAGTCACCTATTCGATGTGCCGGTTAACCACACACGCTCCACCGAACTATGACAAACACTGAGTCACCCTTTGCTAACTTCGCTTAGAACCATTTAGTGTGCCGGTTAACCACACACGCTCCACTAACGTCTTCGCAAGGGCACAAAGTGTAATTTCATGGGATTGCATCAATTCACTTTTGCCTAAAGTAACAAAGATTGAGAATTTTATGAAAGCATTTAGTTACTTTTATACTTCATTATACTTATAATGGAAGGTTTCTGTCCTATCCTACCCATTCGGCTAACGACCCTCCACTAGTCAAGAGTGCGGTGGGTAAGAGTGGATACCCATTCAATCGCCATTTTATAGGCAATTTCCTTAAACACCCCTTATAGACCAGCTTCGTGAATGAGGCCTACTACCGGTAAGACGGACTTTTATTCATACATATATATAATGTTAGACTTTTAATGTTATATATAGTATGGGGTGTATTTTACACTTTTAAAATACTAGGTGGTCTAATTTAATAAATTACACTTTTAATTTAACTAAATGTGAACCTAAACTTTATGGATTTATTAAATCTCCTTTGATTATACACCTTAATTAATAAATAAAACAATAAGGCTGTAATTTGAACTTTTCAAAACTATACTAGGGTTTTAGAATTTAACATTCCTAAATTAAACTTTCAATCAACTTTTAAATTCCAAAACATGAGGGCAAGCTTTGAAAAATTTCAAAACGTTAGGGTTTAGAATTTAAATATTTCAAAATCAAACCTTTTAATCAAAATTTAAATTCCAAAACTTGAGGGAAAGTTTTGAAACTTTTCAAAACAAAAGGATCAAATAGCAAAAAACTTAAATTAAACAATTAATCTAATTATTATCTAATTTGACTTAAAATCAATTTCTTGCAAGATAAGTTACCCAATGAATACAAATACTCAAACTTTAATCAAATAAGGAAGTTATTATCTAATCAATTGGTAATTATCTTTTGTTTAATCAAGGATACACTCAAAATATGAATAAAATTCGAATTTTAATGATCCATAACAGTTAAGGCAAGTATCTTTGAGTAAAACAGCAAGAAATCCCGAAACTGCCTCCTTATGACGCTCGAACTCGCCGAGTTCCTCTATGGACTCGCCGAGTCCACATTGGAACTCGCCGAGTTCATCAGTTAGAAAGCTAAAATTTTGATTTTGTAACAAGAATGAACATGCAAGGCATCAATACTGTTGGAATAGTGTCAAAGGCTGCAACTATAATAGGCAAGTATTTCACCCGATTGTGATTGGTCCTTTTGGGTTGCCTTCACCATAGCAACTTAATAGGATGATTTATTATCAGAGAATAAATATTATTAATATATTATGAGAATAATATAAGGAGTAATAATATTGTTATTTGATTAATATAAGTCATAAATTAATTAGTATTAATTTGGTGACTTAAAGAGATTAATTAAATAAGAGGGTATAAACTGTCAATTGTTTGATAGTTACACTTTAGACTGTAAATCCTTAAGGGATAAGGGTTGGATGGATTCTAGGGCTTGGGACAGCTCAAAATCGTCTAAGGCTTATCTTAGGTAAGGATTTGGATTGCTTTAAGGAAAGATTATCCGGCTAGGGTTTAAGGGTGAAACCCTAGGAGTCTACAAGTATAAATAGACCCTTAGGGCATGCAAAATCGGCATCTCTTCAAAAGAAAAGAACCCCTGGCCGATTTCTTCCCAACCTTTCTCTCAAATCATCCTCCTTGCTAGTTGGTGTTTGTAAGTCATTAGAGGAGTGACAATTGTGACTCTAGAGCTCCAAGACAACAAGATCAAACAAGAGATTCAAAGGAAAACTTCTAGATCTGATTTTGTATGGTTCTTATACCTAATTAGTCACTAGAAGTCTTGGATTCAAAGCATGTTTAATTAGAAAACCTAGATCCGAGCATTAGGGTTTTGCATGCGCACATAGGAAAGTTCTTATGGCTAAAACCCATCAGTGGTATCAGAGCCTAGATTGGTTTCTATTAAATTGTTGCTTGGTTGTTTGAATCTTATTTGCAAAATTCGATTTTTTAGTTTCCAAGTCATGGACTCGGCGAGTTGGCCTGACTCGGCGAGTCCGAGCATCAGGAAGGGCCAGATTCAAGATTTTTTGGTATTTATCTTATGGAAACTTGCCTTTATCATATTAGATCAACCTTAATCCGATTTTTTGATATATATGACTATAATCTTGATCTAATTAAAGATATTTATCAACTAATAAAATATTTAATTTCCTTATATGATAATTAATTAATTATTTTGATTAAATTGGTAATTATCTTGCAAGAAATCTTGAATAAATCAAATATGGATAATTACGGAATTAATTGTTAATTAAAATTATTTGTTATTTGATCCTCCATGTTTTAAATGTTTAAAACTTGTCCTCAAGTTTTGAAATTTATGTTTTGTGATTAAAAGTTTTAATTTAGACAATTTAAATTTCAAACCCTAGATTTTTACAAGTTTAAAATACAACCGTATACTAATATAATATTACTAGATTATATATATATATATATATATATATATATATATATATATATATATATATATATATATATATATGTATGTATAACTAAAATGCTAGTCTTACCGTTAGTAGGCCTCATTCACGAAGCCGATCTATAAGGTGGGTATAAGGTTGCGGCCTATAAAATGGCACTTAATGGATGTACACTCACACCCACCGCTTGCTTGATCGGTGGAGGGTCGTTAGCCGAACGGGTAGGATAGGGCAACCTCATCCTCTCATTAAAAGGATAATATGAAATACAAAGTAGCTACATGTTTTTAAAATTTCCCAATCTTAGTTACTTTAGGAAAAGTGAATTGATGCAATCCCATGAAATTACACTTTGCACCCTTGCTAAGAAGTTAGTGGAGCGTGTGTGGTTTACCGGCACACTAATTGGTTCTAAGCAATGGTGGCAAAGGGTGATTCATTGTTTATCATAGTTTGATGGAGCGTGTGTGGTTTACCGGCACATCGAATAGGTGATCGTTACAATGAAGGCACCATGTGAATTTGCATGGTAATTCACACCCGCTTTGTGATCCTCGGTATCCCAGTCACAAACAAGAGGGGCATATCGAGATTTAAACATGCCATTGAATAGTTTCAATGAATCTCATCCAAACCTAGGAATTCTCAATACATTTAGGACTTAAAGTTATGTTTTTATGGTGGAGAATTAGTGAATCGTCATTCACTTACCTTCATATTATTTGCATCTTGGATTACGGCATCCCTTTTCTAATATGTAAATATTGTTGTTGGATCCTAGCCCTATTTTTTCTTATTGGGTGATAATTAGGGATTCATATTCTAATCTATCTTTGTCCTTTCTATTTGTAGATGTCGAACGCAAACAACGCTACTGCTAGTTCTTTCACATTGATGAGCCTTTGTCAAAAGGTCACTTTCGATGGGACGAACTTTAGCGAATGGATAAGATACATTCGCACCATTGCTCGCTATGAGGATAAGGAGTATGTCCTCGATGAGAAGCTCGAGAAAATTAACCCTGAAATCGCTACTCCGGCTGAAATGACCGCTTTTGAAACTCATGAGCGCGATGTAACGAAGGTACATTGCATCATGATAGCCACCATGAACTCCGAATTCCAAAAGTCCTATGAGGACATGTACCCGTATGAGATGCATCAAGACTTATTGGAGAGATACCACCAAAACGTGAGACAAGAGCGTTATGAGATTTTCACTAACATGATTTCCGGTAAGATGGGTCATGGAGAGTCTCTTACCGTGTACCTGCAAAAGATGAAAAGGTATGTCGACCGCCTCCGCAAGTTGAATGTTGAATTTGGGGAAGACTTGGCGATCGACATGGTGCTTCACTCTTTGCCTCCAAGCTACAATCAATTTAGGATGACCTACCTCATGAACAAAGAGGAGGTCACCCTAAGCAAGCTCCAAGGTCTCTTGAGGGTCACTGGGAGCAACTTAATGGACAAGTCTGTTGCACCAACTCCCAATCCACCCGCTGCTCCTGTCTTGGATATTGGACAAGGAAAGGGAAAGAAGAGGAAGGCTTCGTCTAAGAACTATCGTAAGGTTATAGCCCGAGATGGTGCCTCTTCTAGTGGGACCAAAGTTGATCATGCTAAGCCCTGCCCTAACCCAGAGGAGGCAGAGTGCCACCACTGCCACAAGATAGGACATTGGAAGAGAAGCTGCCCAGAGTACCTGCAAGCCATCAAGGAAGGAAAGATCAAGCCGTCTTTCGCAGGTATATACACAATTAAATCTAACGATTCAACTCATTCTATTTCTTGGGTTCTTGATACCAGTTGTGGTTACCACATTTGTTCTAATGTGCAGGGACTAAGAAGAAATAGGGATGTGGAGGCTGGAAGAATAAATCTAATCATGGGGAACAGAAGATCGTCGCCTGTGACCAAGATTGGAGTGTATTCTTTAGTGCTTAGGAGTGGTTTAAGTTTAGATTTGAACAATTGTTGCTATTCGCCAGAAATGGCTAGAAATATCATTTCATTTCTTGGTTTGTTTAGACAAGGTTTTAGATTTTCTTTTAATAATGAGAATGGTTCTATTTTAGCTTATCTAAATGGTGTCTTTTATTTTGAAGCAATATCGTGTAATGGAATTTATGAAACCGTTATGATTGTTGATAACTTAGGAAATGATGTTTTGAACATAGATTCTTCCAATAGTATGGATAAAGCATCCCTGTGGCATTGTTGCCTTGGACATGTCAACAAGAAACGCACAGCCCAACTCCAAAAGGATGGAGTGTTGGAGTCATTCGACCTTAGGGATGATGACACATGCGAGTCTTGTTTGCTTGGAAAGATGACTAAGTCACCCTTCGTTGGTTCTTGCGAAAGGGGTGAGGGTCTATTGGACCTAATATCGGATACAGTGTCTAAGTCCATAACTATATTTGGTATGTACTTGACCCGACCCGGCATGGTCCATTTGGGTTGCACTTCACCCGAACAATTTATGGATAATATTTGAGAATAGTACAAGTTATGATTTATTAATATATTATAAGTTCTAATATATTAATATAAGATCATATTATTTAATTAGTAGTGATATATAATTAATCTAGGATTAATTTAGTGATCAAAGATATTACTAATTAAATATGGGCTTCTATATTTATATAGTGTGGGCTTATGCTTATTTGGAATGGGCTAGGCTTGGATGGAGAAGTCCATGGATACTCCATGGAGCTTTAACCCATGGATCTCATGGAAATGAAGAGACATGGGTATTAGGCTTTACATGGATGTAACCCTAATCCACCATACTATATAAAGGAGGCTTTGGCTCTTGAAATCAAGCTAGTTGTATCTAGTGAACACTAGTTGACATATGTTGAGGTGAGGGCCGATTTCAAGAGAAGTGTGACTATTCTCTCAAAGTTCCAAGTTTGTGGTGATTTGTGACTTTCATTTGAGGCATCCACATTATTGGTGCTAGGCTCTAAAACTCCAAGCAATCAACTACAACTACAAGGTAAGTGTATCTACTAGCTTTATTTGATTCAAGTTCCCCATGCCATGCTAGTTAGGATATAAGCCTTGGGAAAATAATTATTTGCATGTATCTTAGACAAACATAGATCCAAGGTTTATTAGGGTTGCATGTACACTTAGGAAGTGTTAGAATGCTCAAAACCCATCACCTAATACATACCGATGTATGTGGACCGTTTAGATCAACCACGAAGGATGGGAACCGCTTCTATGTGACTTTTACCGATGACTATAGTAGATATGGGTATATCTATTTAATCAAGCAAAAGTCAGAAACTTTTGAAAAGTTCAAAGAGTTCAAGAATGAAGTGGAGAATCAATTGGGCAGGAAAATCAAGATGCTTCGATCCGATCAAGGAGGAGAGTACCTAAGTCTTGAATTCCACAATTATCTCAAGGAGTGTGGAATAGTTTCACAATTGATGCCACCGAGGACACCACAATTGAATGGTGTGGCAGAAAGGCGTAATCGAACCTTATTGGATATGGTTCGCTCTATAATGAGTCGTGCTTCACTACCTATCTCTTTTTGGGGGTATGCCTTAGAGACTGCCGCCCATATCCTTAACCGAGTCCCTACTAAGAAGGTTGCCAAAACACCTCACGAGATGTGGACATGGAAAGCTCCCTAGTTAGCACATATCAAGTTTTGGGGTTGCGAGGCTTTCGTAAGACGAGATACTCACGACAAGCTCGAACCTCGTAGTGAGCGATGTATTTTCATTGGCTACCCGCAGAAATCCTTTGGATATCTCTTCTATAGACCGAAGGACAATGTTGTCTTCGTTGCGAGGAGAGGAGTTTTCCGAGAGCGAGAACTCATAAGCCAAGGAGACAATGGGAGGAAAATCGAGCTTGAAGAGATTCAAGAGTCGATAGATGAAGGAACCTCTACCGCTGGCACTCAACCCAAGGAGGAAACTCCGGTTGAACCAATTGACGAGTCCTTACCTCTTAGACGTTTCGAAAGAGTTAGAGTTCAACCCCAGTTTTATGGTTTTCATATTACTACCGAAGGGGACACGTATATTAGTGATGGTACACTAATAAACCTTGATGAACCTAATAGGTATAAGGAAGCCATGGCAGGCCCGGAGTCTGCGAAATGGAAAGAGGCAATGGATAGCGAGATCCAATCCATGTTTGATAACCAAGTTTGGAATTTGGTTGATAATGTGCCCGGACGTAAGACCATTGGGTGGAAATGGATCTTCAAGAAGAAGACCGACGTGGATGGAAATGTACACACGTATAAAGCACGATTGGTCGCAAAGGGCTTTACTCAAACTCCCGGAGTTGACTATGATGAGACCTTCTCACCAGTTGCGAAGATAAAATCTATTAGAGTGATGCTAGCGATTGCCGCATTTCATGATTATGAGATTTGGCAAATAGATGTCAAGAC
Organism: Lactuca serriola; assembly: GCF_051521515.1. Taxonomy (NCBI): domain Eukaryota; kingdom Viridiplantae; phylum Streptophyta; class Magnoliopsida; order Asterales; family Asteraceae; genus Lactuca; species Lactuca serriola. The sequence continues at coordinate 307,460,388 of NC_136410.1, read as the reverse complement.
CGCTTTCCTTAATGGGAAGTTGGCTGAGGATGTTTACATGGCTCAGCCAGAGGGGTTTGTGGATCCGAAGCATCCAAATAGAGTGTGTAAACTTGAGAAGTCCATCTATGGACTTAAGCAAGCATCTCGCAGATGGAATCTTTGCTTCGATGAGAAAGTCAAAGAGTTTGGATTTGTATGAAGCGAAGATGAATCGTGTGTATATGTCAAAGCCAATGGGAGTATAGTAAGCTTCCTCGTTCTGTATGTCGACGACATACTACTCATAGGAAACGACGTCCCGACTCTGCAGGAGGTTAAGTCCTGGCTCGGGAAGTGCTTCTCTATGAAGGACATCGGAGAGGCTTCCTATATTTTGGGAATAAGGATAGTGAGAGAAAGAAGTAGGAGACTAATAGGACTTAGTCATAACACTTACTTAGAGAAAGTACTAAAACGTTTTAGTATGGAAAACTCGAAGAAGGGAGAATTACCGATACAAAGTAATGCCAAGTTGAGTAAGACTCAAAGTCCTAGTACCGAAACTGAAATAGCAGAAATGAGCCAAGTACCATACGCTTCCGCAGTTGGCTCAATCATGTATGCTATGACTTGTACTTGCCCTGATTTAGCCTTTGCTTTGAGCATGGTTAGCAGATATCAAGGTAATCCTGGCAGAGCCCATTGGATTGCGGTGAAGAATATCCTTAAGTACCTTCGGAGGACGAAGGAATGGTTTTTAGTCCTCGAAGGGAGTGATGACTTGAAGGTGCGAGGGTATAGTGACGCCAGTTTTCAGACCGACAGGGACAACTACCGTTCGCAGTCGGGTTGGGTCTTTACCTTGAATGGAGGAGCAGTGACTTGGAAAAGTTCCAAGCAGGAAACCGTAGCTAATTCAACGTGTGAATCAGAGTACATTGAAGCGAGCGAAGCGTCGAAGGAGGCAATATGGCTGAAGAACTTCATCGGTGATCTTGGAGTTGTACCTGCCATAAAGGAGCCCATGGAGATTTTATGTGATAATGAAGCAGCGGTTGCCTTGACCAAGGAACCGAGAGATCATGGTAGATCATGACATATCGACATAAAATATCAATTTATTAGACATCATGTAGAAGAAGGACAACTCGTAGTGAAGAGGGATATCATCAGAAGATAACCCAACAGATCCGCTTACGAAGGGACTGAGTAGGGTTAAGCACTTGCAGCATGCTAGGAGTATTGGGCTGAAGGATGATGTTAGCATAGATTAGATAGTATTAGAAACGTGTAATAGATAAATGTAATTAACATTTGATGATTAAATAAAGGAGTTTTATTTATGAGTAATGTTACTATCTTGTGTTAATTGTTTAACTATTGTTTCACTTTGCATGTTTTGACTTCCAGAATAATTCAGTTTATTAAGAATAATCGAATTATTCAAATTGTCCACAATCGTTCATGTGTTGGAAGTAGGTATGAATGAATATTGTCGTGAATTAGTGTGTAGATTGTATAAATGGTATTAGACATAGCAAAGGGTTGCTGCAACGTTCATGAGTGCTTATGAACTGGTTTTGAGCATTGGAACAAACCCGCGCTTGCTGGAATCACCTTATGGAATATGATATAAAAGGTTGATCGCAAGACGATAATATAATATAGTCTTAAAACCTAGATATATGGTTTGTTATTTGTTAATTGGTTGTACATTGATAATGCGAAAACGCATCAGTAACACAGTGTTATAAAACGCATTGTTGTGTATAGTTGATTAATGAATAAGTAAATGCATATAAGTCGAAGTTTATCTGTTACTTTTATCTCACGAGGATAAAAGCGATATCTCTGCCGCTCGATGATTTGATTTGACTTATGTGCCGGGCCCGTTCAGAACTAAATTGATGTGTTCGATTAAGTTCTACGTCAAATAAATCGGAGATCGAGAAACCTAAATGCTTGACTAATCAGTCCATAGAATTGTCAGCATGATATCTAACAGAGGACTGTACGATCCCTTATCTAAAGGACAAGATTGATTAGATCAGAGTTTGATAGCGTCTTTGAGAGCTACGATTGCAAATCGAATTGTACTTGTGCATATAGTTACTAGACTTATCCAAGTGGGAGACTGTTGGAATAGTGTCTAAGGCTGCAACTATACTAGGCAAGTATTTGACCCGATTGTGCACGGTCCTTTTGGGTTGCCTTCACCATAGCAACTTCATAAGATGATTTATTATGAGAGAATAAATATTATTAGTATATTATGAGAATAATATAAAGAATAATATATTGTTATTTGATTAATATGACTCATAGAATTAATTGGAATTAATTTGGTGACCTAAAGAGATTAATTAAATAAGAGGGTATAAACTGTCAATTGTTTGATAGTTACACTTTAGACTGTAAATCCTTAAGGGATAAGGGTTGGATGGATTCTAGGGCTTGGGATAGCCTCAAAATCTTCCAAGGCTTATCTTAGGTAAGGATTTGGATTGCTTTAAGGAAAGATTATCCAGCTAGGGTTTAAGGGTGAAACCCTAGGAGTCTACAAGTATAAATAGACCCTTAGAGCAAGGGGAATCGGCATCTCTTCAAAAGAAAAGAACCCCTGGCTGATTTCTTCCCAACCTCTCTCTCAAATCATCCTCCTTGCTAGTTGGTGTTTATAACCCATTAGAGGAGTGACAATTGTGACTCTAGAGCTACAAGACAACAAGATCAAACAAGAGATTCAAAGGTAAACTTCTAAATCTGATTTTGTATTGTTCTTATACCTAATTAGTCATTAGAAGTCTTGGATTCAAAGCATGTTTAATTAGAAAACCTAGATCCAAGAATTAGGGTTTTGCATGCGCACATAGGAAAGTTCTTATGGCTAAAACCCATAAGATCATATAAGCATAACACTTATGCTCCCACTAGCTTTGACATGTATTTAGAAAACAGTTTAACTTCTAGAAAAACAATACCTATTGAATTTCTTAAGTTCATATTCTAATACTTAATGCTTTGACAATCTTTTATCTAAGCTTCTTAATCTCATACACCTTTGTCTAAGATAGCTTATATGTGTGTCTAAACAATTCAGACTAATTGCCAAATCTCACAATTCGAATTATGGAAAGGGATACCGTAACCATAATCAAATTTGAGAATACAATTTTACAATCGCTAGCTTCTTAAAATCTCTCTTAGTGAAAGCATTTCCTGACATCCATCTTCATGAAGGAGGAAATCTTATGACACTTAGATTTTAACGGTGTATGTGTTCCTATCCATGCAAATTTTCAAAACAAAAGTTTGCGACAAATCCAAACTCTTATGGACCGAACTTTCTTAATCTTCATTTCTTGCCTTATGGTAACACGAGTGCCCACCATGTCTTCCAAGTAGTTAAGCAGCTCACCCTTTTCTTATCAATGTACTTTTCATTGATCAAGGTCCTTTCCTTTTATGCATTCAAATGAGAACTCATAGAACTCACATGCATAAATTAACTCAATTGGAATGTCATAGAAACAAGATAGTGTCAACACGATAGGTTGTAAACCTCAAGTCGTGTGCTAGTGATGATTGATAAGGTTTATTCTTGATTAGTTCTTGAAACTTTTCGAGATCATTAAGAATCCCACTGACTCCTTGACATATAAGATTCTTTTGTCAATGAACATTTCTTGACAAACGAATATTCGACAGTTAGTGTAGCTTTTATCAAGACAAAACACTTAATAAAATTGGTCCTAGTTGGTCTTTGTCTTATCCAAGACATCACAACTTTCCACATTTAATGAATGTTATCAACCATCGTAATACTTGTCATTCAATGTCACAATCTTAACTCTAAGATTTGGTTTTGGAACGAAGTATGATTGACTTCTTGATTTAACCATTTCTTCAATTCTCGATTCCTCTTCTTAAACATACAATTGCACAAAGACTCACTTAGAGGATCAACTGATATATGTTTCTTAATCATTAAGACCTATCATAAAACATAATAAAAGGTACTCTCCCTTCTGCTTAGAATAGAGAAACTTTTATCTTTCTTCCTACTTGATTCTTCTTATTCGTTCTGCTATTCATTTAAACTCTTTCAACTCAACTCAGAATTACACTTAATCTTGTAAGCATAATCATATCCACTAAACCTTTAGTAAATTATGATGAATATCTTTGTCATTCTTGTGGTAGACTTGATCAACACACAACCTTGTGTACTTGATCTCCTAGTCCTTCACTTGACACTTGGTCAACAAATTAGTCTAATTTCCAAATATAAAATTTCTCATTCATCGTGCAACCAAGTTGCATGATTCCAAATTTCTATCCAATTGAAACTTGGGCGATGAGAAACTTTCCCTATTTGGTAAATTCTTGACCTTTCTAGAAATAACATAATTAAGAATCAAATCCATTATTGCTAAAAGTAGAAACTTACAAACATCAATTTTTCATACATGCCATTACAACGATAAATAAATAATATAAAATCAAAATTTATCTCATTGCGGAAAAATTTGTCCTTACAATGCAATTCAATTGAAAAACTATGTTAATACACATTTCTTAGCAATCTTATTCTAACTCCAAGTAGTGGCTCAAGATTCTATTCTTCAAGTAATGCGATCGAAATCCATTTCTTCACGATTAGATTCCGCTCACTTCTTACCTTAAGCTTCCTTTCTTTTCTTTGATCCTACAAAACATTCAAATGCAATCTTATCACATTATGTATTAAGAATCAATGAATAGGAACTTAATGGAGTTAGATAGTGGATTTTACTTGAAGCACATCCATGCTCTTTGACTCTCCCATCTTCTGGATTCTTTATGATCTCAGGGCATACTTGTATCCAACGCCCTTTCACTTGGCAGCAAACGTAGCTCGGTTCTCCTAGAACGTCCTCGGAAGCATGGTTGGTTGACTTTCCCAACAAATATGCTCCATTGCTTTGCCAAATCATTTCTGATTCAGCAGCAATGAGCATGTAAGTTAGGTCAATGAGGTTTGCGTCATGATCCATCATATATTACTTTCTTTTGAACTCATTATATGATTCAGGGAGTGACTGCAGAACCCAGTCTACAGCCAACTTATTAGAGAATGACGCACCCAACATAATCAACCTATCAATGTGTGATTTCATTCCTAGAACGCGGGCACACACGGGCTTACCATCTTCATGTTTCATTGCCAATAGGGCTCTAGTGACATTGAACCTTTCAATTCTTCAATCTTGTGGGTTAGGGAGAACAACGGGAGGAGGAGGAGGAAGTGAAATCAAACTACTCCACCTAGATTCTTCACTTGACTAGCGGAACAACTTATTTTCAGTAGGAACACCTTTTCCTTGAAATTTGGGAAGACCACGATATACTAGGGCTAGGACCCAACACAATATTCCACAACTCGGGAGAGGGATGTCGTAACCCAAATTGCAGAACATTTGAAGGTAAGTGAATGACGATTCACTAATTTTCCACCATGAAAAATGAAAAACAGATTAGGTTTTAAATGTATTGAAAACTCCTAGATCCTTTAAGATTCATTAAACTTTTCAATGGCATGTTTAAATCTCGATATGCCCCTCTAGTTTGTGATTGGGATGCCGAGGATCACAAAGCGGGTGTGAATAACCATGCAAACTTATATGGTGCCCCATATGTTACAGCCACCCTATTCGATGTTCCGGTTAACCACACACGCTCCACCGAACTATGACAAACATTGAGTCACCCTTTGCTACCTTTGCTTAGAACCATTTAATGTGCCGGTTAACCACACACGCTCCACTAACGTCTTCGCAAGGGCACAAAGTGTAATTTCATGGGATTGCATCAATTCACTTTTGCCTAAAGTAACTAAGATTGAGAATTTTATGAAAGCATTTAGTTACTTTTATACTTCATTATACTTATAATGGAAGGTTTCTGTCCTATTCTACCCATTCGGCTAACGACCCTCCACTAGTCAAGAGTGCGGTGGGTAAGAGTGGATACCCATTCAATCGCCATTTTATAGGCAATTTCCTTAAACACCCCTTATAGACCAGCTTCGTGAATGATACTAACGGTAAGACTGACTTTTACTTATACATATATATAATGTTAGACTTTTAATGATATATATAGTATAGGGTGTATTTTACACTTTTAAAATACTTGGTGTTCTAATTTAATAATTATACTTTTAATTTAATTAAATTGTAAACCAAAACTTTATAGATTTACTAAATCTCTTTTAATTATACACTTTAATTAATTAATAAGGGTGTGATTTGAACTTTTCAAAACTATACTAAGGTTTTAGAATTTAACATTTCTAAATTAAACTTTTAATCAACTTTTAAATTCCAAAACTTGAGGGCAAGTTTTGAAACATTTCAAAACATTAGGGTTTTAACTATTTAAATTTCAAAACAAAACTTTTATGTTTTAATTTAAACTATAAAACTTACATGGGCATAATTGAAATTTTTCACATCACAAGGATCAAATAACAAATAATAGAAATTAAACAATTAATTTTGTCATTATCTATATTTGACCTAATTTCAATTTCCTGCGAGATAAGTTACCCAATTAATACAAATAATCAAACTTTAATCATATAAGGAAGTTATTATCTAATCAATTGGTAATTATCTTTTCTTTAATCAAGGATATACTCAATAATATGTTTAAAATCGGATTTTAATGACCCAAAACAGATAAGGCAAGTATCCATGAGCAAAACAGCACGAAATCCCGAAATCCCCTCTTTTTGACGCTCGAACTCGCCGAGTTCCTCTATGGACTCGCTCGAACTCGCCGAGTTCATCAGGCACACTTACAAAAATCGAATGTTTTAAGCATGAACAAATAAACAAGGCATCAATACAATAGAAACCAATCTAGGCTCTTCATATGTGCTCATACAAACCCTAATGCTTGGATCTAGGTTTCTCTAATGTACATGCTATTCATCCAAGACTTTAAACCCTAAATCTAGCATATGATAATCAATATTAACATAATAATGGGTTTAAGATATTACCTTGATTGTTATGTAGCAATAACAATCTCAAATCCTCCTTGTAATGACTTTAGAAAGCTTAGAGTCACAAATGTCACTCCTCTAATGGCTCACAAACACCAAGAGCAAGAGGATGAAGAATAAGGTGAGAGGAGCCTCCCAAAAACGTGTAGAAACCCTAAGGATTCAGTTGCCCACGTTTTTGGTGCCCAAGGGGTCCTTAAATAGTGAGGCTATTAGGGTTATCTAACAAGGAAACCCTAATTTGGATGCTTAGGCCCTAAGCAACCCATGGACTCCTTCCTTAGAGGCCTTGGACGATTTCTAATAGGTTTCCCCATAGAATTCGTCCACACCATCCTCTATAGAGTCCATTAGCCTAATATTCAACTATCACACAATTGACAGTTCTAGTCCCTTAAGTTTAATTAATGTCTTTTAGCCACAAACTTAATTCTTATTAATTCTTGACTAATATTAATTAAACAATATGATTTCTCCTTTAATATATTATTCTCATAATATATTAATAAATCATATTTAATCCTTTCTCTCCATAATTCATCCTATCAAGTTGCTTTGGTGAAGGCAACCCAAAAGGACCATGCACCATCGGGTCAAGTACATACCAAAATAGTTATGGACTTAGACACTAATCCAACACCTATGTGCTCATGCAAACCCTAATGCTTGGATCTAGGTTTCTCTATTGTACATGCAATTCATCCAAGACTTTAATGTTGGATAAGGTGTCTAAGTCCATAATTTATTTGGTATATACTTGACCCGACCGGCATGGTCCATTTGGGTTGCATCTCATCCAAACTATTTATGGATAATTTTATGAGAGTTATACACATATGTTTATTAATATATTATAAGTTATAATATATTAATATGAAGTTATGTTATTTAATTAGTCTTAGTCTTAAATTAATTATGAATTAATTTAGAGATTAAAAGGAAGACTAATTAGATTATGGGCTATTGGTTTTATATGGTGTGGGCCAACACTCATTTGTTAATGGGCTAGGCTTGGATGGAAGTCCATGGATGATCCATGGAGCTTTTAACCCATGGATCCTTGGAAAGGAAAGGTCATGGGTTATTAGGGTTTCACCCTAACCATGCACACTATATAAGCATGCTTATGGAGCATGAAATGGCAACTAGTGAACTAGTGTGTGTGAGCTTGTGTGTGGCCGAAATTATACAAGTGTGTATACTCTCTCAAAGTTTTCCAAGAGTTTGTGGTGTTTTGTGATTCCATTTGAGGCATTCACACTATTGGTGCTTGGCCCTCAAACTCCTTAGAACCAAACTCATCAAAAAGGTATGTAATCTCTTCTAACTCTTTTATGTTGAATTGTTCCCCATGCCATGTTAGATAGGTTATAAACCTTGGAAAATTATTATTTTGCATGTATTTAGACAAACATAGATCCAAGGTTTATTAGGGTTTCATGCACACTTAGGAAGTGTTAGATTGCTCAAAACCCAACAGTGGTATCAGAGCCTAGGCTTGCTTGTTTGACACTTGATGCAAAATAGTTAAAAAAAGTCGAAAAACTTGTTGTCTGACTGATGAACTCGCCGAGTCGATGGGGGGACGCGCCAAGTCCATGTGTATCTTCAACCTACTCGCTGAGTAGGTTCATGCACTCGACGAGTAGGATCGACAGAGTGTAGATTTTCGACTTTTGCTGCTGGAAATGGACTAGAAACATTACCCTAAACTGTTTTGGTGTTTTAAAACTTGTTTTAGTTGGTGTAATGATTGTTCTAATCAATTTACAATAGCATATATCAAAATTCCATGATTTTTATGTGTTCATAATAGTTCTTGAAATTTTGATGATCATGTTCATGTTCTTATGAATTTAGAAGATTTTAGGAATTATTTGCTGAATTGTTTGGAATTAATTCTTGATCATTTATGTGTTTTAATGGAATCCATAATTGGTCCTCAAGTTATGGATATCCGAAGGTCACTTTCTTTAACACACACATTTAAACACATAAGTTACATGAAAGTGAAGAGTCTTCATTTTTATGAACCTTTAATTCATAAGTTATGAAATGAAAAGTTTTGGATAGTTACAAAACTTGTCCTCAAGTTTTGGAATTTGTAAAGTTTCACACACTTTAATAAACTTTAATTCCAACCCTTAGAGTTTTAATAGTTAAAATTCAACCCTTATACTATTTATAACATTAATGGTTAATTATTATATATATGTATAAGAATAAGTCGTTCTACCGTTAGTAGGCCTCATTCACGAAACCGGTCTATAAGGTGGGTATAAGGTTGTTGCCTATAAAATGGTGACTTAATGGGTGTCCATTCTCACCCACCGCTTGCTTGACTGGTGGAGGGTCGTTAGCCGAACGGGTAGGACAATGACTTTAAATCCTCATTAAAAGTATAATGACTATTATAAAGTAACTAAATCCTTTTAATTCCCAATCTTAGTTATTTTAGGAAAAATGTGAACATGGTGCTAGTCCATGGAATTCACACTTTGTACCTTACCAACTCGTTGGTGGAGCGTGTGTGGTTAACCGGCACACTAACTTGGACTAGTAAGGATCACGAAGGGTGACTTAATGTTTGTCATGGATCAATGGAGCGTGTGTGGTTTACCGGCACATTGATTAGGTGATAATATTAAGGGTACCAAGTGAATTAGCATGGTTATTCACACCTTGTTTTGTGATCCTCGGCATCCCAGTCACAAAACTTGAAGGGCACAATCGAGATTGAAACATGCCATTGAAAAGTTCAATGAATCTCAAAAGAATCTAGGAATTTCAAATCCAATTAAAACCTAATAATTCATTTTTGTTTTTCATGGTGGAAATTGGTGAATCGTCATTCACCTACCTTTCAAATATATTATTACTTAGATTACGGCATCCCTCTTCTAAGTATAATATATTGTGATTGGGTCCTAGCCTTAATATTACATTTGGGTGTCTTATTAAGGATTCTATATATCTAATCTAAACTTGCTTTCTTCCTTCAGATGTCGTCCAACACTAATGCTTCAGGCTCTAACCCAACTGGTTCTTTCTCTCTCATGAATCTTTGTGGGAGGGTCATCTTTGATGGTTCCAACTTCATGGATTGGATTAGAAACATCAGGATGGTTACTCGTTATGAGGACAAGGAATATGTCCTCGATAAGGAGATAAAAGAACTTGATGAGTCTACTGCTACTCCTGAGGAGATCGCTGAATTCAGGACACATGAGAGAGATGCTACTAAGGTGGTATGTATCATGATGGCCACGATGACAGCCGAGCTCCAAAAGTCTTATGAAGATTACTACCCTTTTGAGATGCACCAGGACTTAATGGAAAGGTACCATTAGAGTGCTCGTCAGGAGCGGTATGAAATAATCTCCTCCATAATAACTACCCGCATGAAGGACGGTGATTCCGTCATGGCCCACATGCAAAAGATGCAAAGGTATGTGGACCGTTTGCTGAAGCTAAATGTGAACATCCCTGAGGAGTTGGCAATTGACATCATTTTGCACTCCTTACCTTATTGTTATGACCAATTTCGTATGACATATCATATGAACAAGGAGGAAGTTACCCTCAACAAGCTTCAAGGACTCTTGAAGACCGCGGAAACCGGTCTTAAGGGCAAGGCGGTTGTTACCTCTACTACTCCTACTCCAACATCTACCCCTGTTTTAGCTATCGGGCAAGGCAAAGGGAAAAAGAGGAAGCACCCTTCGAAGGGTACCAAGGGAAAGTCTCTTGAAGGCTCCTCATCGAAGACCAAGAGCGGTTCTATCACTCCTTCTGCCATTCCCAAGGATGCTGAATGTTTCTATTGCCATTGAAAGGCACACTGGAAGCAAAACTGCCCTAAGTACTTGCAGGATCTAAAGGATGGGAAAGTGAAACCCACCCATGCAGGTATTTACACTATATTGTCTAATTACTCATTATATTCTAACTCTTGGGTGCTTGATACACGATGTGGTATTCACATATGTTCTGATATGCAGGGCCTAAGAAGAAGTGAGGATATGGAGCACGGGAAGATAAACTTGATCATGGGGAATAGGAAGGCTTCACATGTTTCCAAGATTGGAGTTTATACTTTGTTGCTTAATAATGGGTTAAAATTAGATTTGAATAAATGTGTGTACTCGTCGGAAATGGCGAGGAATATTATTTCTTTTCATGCTTTGTACAAACAAGGTTTTACCTTTTCGTTTGATAATGAATGTGGTGGTATTAATGCTTTCTTTTAAAAATGTGTTTTATTTTAAAGCATTACCTTGTGATGGTGTGTATGAAACTGTGTCGATTGTAGACAACTTAGGAAATAATGTGTTGTGTATTGATTCTTCTACTAGCCTAGATAAAGCATCATTGTGGCATTGTGGTCTTGGACATGTAAACAAGAAACGCATAGGCCAGCTCCAAAAGAGTGGAGTTTTGGAATCATTCGACCTTAAATCGGATGATAGTTGTGAATCTTGTCTACTTGGAAAGATGACAAAAACACCCTTCACTGGAACTTGTGAAAGGGGTGAGGGTTTGTTGGACCTAATACATACTGATGTATGTGGGCCTTTCAAAACTGCCACAAGGGATGCTAATCGGTATTATGTGACTTTTATTGATGATTTTAGTAGATACGGGTATGTCTACTTAATCAAACATAAGTCAGAAACCTTTGAAAGGTTTAAGGAATTCCAACAGGAAGTAGAAAATCAATTGGGCAGGAACATTAAGATGCTTCGATCCGATCGAGGTGGTGAGTATCTTAGTATCGAGTTCCTTGACTATCTTAAGGAGTGTGGGATTGTTTCACAATTGACTCCTCCCAGGACACCACAGTTGAATGGTGTAGCTGAGAGGCGTAATCGAACCTTGTTGGACATGGTTTGCTCTATGATGAGTCCAGTTTCGTTACCAATCCCTTTTTGGGGGTATGCCTTAGAGACTGCCGCCCGTATCCTTAATCTAGTCCCTACAAAGAAGGTTACCAAAACACCTCATGAGATGTGGACTGGGAAGGTTCCCAATTTGAACCACATCAAGATTTGGGGTTGTGAGGCTTTTGTGAGGCGTGAGACTCATGATAAGCTCGAACCCCGGAGTGAAAGGTGTATTTTCATCAGCTACCCACAGAAATCCTTCGGTTACCTCTTCTACAGACCCAGTGAGAATGTGGTCTTTGTAGCAAGAAGAGGGGTCTTTCGTGAGAGAGAATTTATAAGCCAAGGAGACAGTGGGAGGCAAATTGATCTTGAAGAAATTCAAGAAGCAATTGGTGAAGGAACCTCAGATACTAGCAATCAACTTGAGGAGGAAACTCCTGTTGAGCAAGCTGACTTGTCTATACCTCCGAGGCATTCCACACGGGTTAGGAACACACCTTCGTTTTATTATGGCTTTCATATTACTACGGAAGGTGATACGTTTATCAGTGATAGTACACTGGTAAATTTGGATGAACCTAGCAGTGTTAAGGAAGCCATGGCAGGCCCGGAGTCTTCTAAATGGAAGGAGGCTATGGACAGCGAGATACAGTCCATGTATGACAATCAAGTGTGGAACTTGGTTGACCATGTACCAGGCCGTAAAACAGTCGGGTGCAAATGGATCTTCAAGAAGAAGACCGACATGGAAGGAAAAGTGCATACTTATAAGGCTCGACTGGTTGCGAAGTGTTTTACTCAAACTCAAGGTATTGATTATGATGAAACCTTCTCGCCGGTAGCAAAGATTAAGTCTATTAGGGTTATGCTAGCCATTGCAGCATTTCATGATTATGAAATATGGCAAATGGATGTCAAAATTGCTTTCCTTAATGGAAAGTTGGCTGAGGATGTGTACATGAATCAGCCAGAGGGTTTTGTCAGTGCAGAGTACCCTAATAGAGTATGCAAGCTTGAGAAATCCATTTATGGATTAAAACAAGCATCTCGTAGCTGGAATCTTTGTTTTGATAAGAAGGTAAAAGAGTTTGGCTTCTCGAGAAGTGAAGATGAGTCTTGCGTGTATGTCAGAGCTAGTGGGAGTATAGTTAGCTTCTTGGTACTATATGTGGATGACATACTACTTATAGGAAATGACATCCCAACCTTGCAGGAGGTTAAGTCCTGGCTTGGGAAGTGCTTTGCTATGAAGGACCTAGGGGAGGCTGCCTATATCCTAGGGATAAGGATATTAAGAGAAAGGAGTAAAAGACTAATTGGACTTAGTCAGAGTACCTACTTGGATAAGGTGTTGAAAAGGTTCAACATGCAAAATTCCAATAAAGGAGATTTACCGATCCAAAGCAATGCCAAACTGAGTAAGTCTCAGAGTCCGAGTACAGAGGCAGAGATAGCTAAGATGAGCCAACTACCGTATGCTTCCGCAGTTGGCTCGATCATGTATGCTATGACGTGTACCCGCCCTGATGTGGCATTTTCTTTCAGCATGGTCAGCAGGTATCAGGGGAACCCTGGCAAGGCTCATTGGACCGCGGTAAAGAACATTCTCAAGTATCTGCGGAGGACTAAGGATTAGATCCTTACCCTTGGTGGGAGTGATGACTTGAGAGTGTTAGGGTATAGTGATGCTGGTTTTCAGACTGATAGGGATAACTTCCGCTCTCAGTCGGGCTGGATCTTTACCTTAAATGGTGGGGCAATTTCTTGGAAGAGTTCCAAGCAGGAGACGGTGGCTGATTCGACTTGTGAATCAGAGTATATAGCAGCGAGTGAAGCAGCAAAGGAGGCGATATGGCTAAAGAACTTCATCGGAGACCTTGAAGTTGTACCAGCTATTAAAGAACCTATGGAGATTTTTTGTGACAACAATAGTGCGGTTGCCTTAGCCAAGGAACCAAGAGATCATGGCAGATCCCGACACATTGACAGAAAATATCACTTCATAAGACACAAGATTGAAGAAGGACTCCTCGTGGCTAGGAGGATAACGTCGGATGATAATCCTGCAGATCCCCTTACCAAGAGACTGACGAGGGTTAAGCATTTTCAGCATGCGAGGCGCATCGGGCTGAGGGACGATATTAGTTTTACAGATTAGATAGTTTTCCTGAAACTTGTAAAATGTAATCGACGTTTGATGATGAATAAAATTTGTTATTTATTTATGAGTAAAGTGTTACTATCATTGTCAATTATTTACTGTTGTTTCATTTTTGCATGTTTTGACTTCCAGAATAATTAATTTATTCAAACCTCCACAATCGGTCATACGTCGGAAGTAGGTATGAATCAAGATTGTCATGAATTGGGTTTGTAGATGACTAAAAGTGTTTAGACATGGCAATGGTTGCTGCAACATTCATGAGTACTCATAAGTTATGAGTATTGGTATAAACCCACGCTCACTTGTATCACTTCATGGAATTTATCTCGAGTGATCATGAGACGATAATATCATATAAGTCTTCAAACCTAGAGATATGAGTTGTTACCTATGAGTTGGTTGTGCATTGATTGCACGAAACCGCATCAGTAACTTGATGTTATAAAACGTGCCTTTGTGTACAATTCAACAAGTAGTAGAACAAGCATATGAGTCGAAGTTTATCTGTTCCTTCTAGAAATAGAAGCGATATCTGGGCCCCTCGATGATTTTATGTTGACCCATGTACCGGGCCCGGTCAGAACTAAGCTGATGTGTTCAGTGAAGTTCTTAGTCAAACAAATCGGAAATCGAGAAACAACTGCCAGACAATAAGCAAGACATAGTTCCATGTGTTTGTCCGGCTGATATCATGAGAACAGAGGATTATATGATCACTTGTCTTAAAATGGTGCTTCATAGTTCAACGGAGTTTTCGAGAGCTACGATTGTTGGTTGGTTCCTGAAGTTATATAGGCAAATACAGTTATTAGACTTATCCAAGTGGGAGTCTGTTGGATAAGGTGTCTAAGTCCATAACTTATTTGGTATATACTTGACCCGACCGGCATGGTCCATTTGGGTTGCATCTCATCCAAACTATTTATGAATAATTTTATGAGAGTTATACACATATGTTTATTAATATATTATAAGTTATAATATATTAATATGAAGTTATGTTATTTAATTAGTCTTAGTCTTAAATTAATTATGAATTAATTTAGAGATTAAAAGGAAGACTAATTAGATTATGGGCTATTGGTTTTATATGGTGTGGGCCAACACTCATTTGTTAATGGGCTAGGCTTGGATGGAAGTCCATGGATGATCCATGGAGATTTTAACCCATGGATCCTTGGAAAGGAAAGGTCATGGGTTATTAGGGTTTCACCCTAACCATGCACACTATATAAGCATGCTTATGGAGCATGAAATGGCAACTAGTGAACTAGTGTGTGTGAGCTTGTGTGTGGCCGAAATTATACAAGTGTGTATACTCTCTCAAAGTTTTCCAAGAGTTTGTGGTGTTTTGTGATTCCATTTGAGGCATTCACACTATTGGTGCTTGGCCCTCAAACTCCTTAGAACCAAACTCATAAAAAAGGTATGTAATCTCTTCTAACTCTTTTATGTTGAATTGTTCCCCATGCCACGTTAGATAGGTTATAAACCTTGGAAAATTATTATTTTGCATGTATTTAGACAAACATAGATCCAAGGTTTATTAGGGTTTCATTCACACTTAGGAAGTGTTAGATTGCTCAAAACCCAACATTTAAACCCTAGATCTAGCATATGATAATCAATATTAACATAAAATTGGGTTTAAGATATTACCATGATTGTTATGTAGCAATAACAATCTCAAATCCTCCTTGTAATGACTTTAGAAAGCTTAGAGTCACAAATGTCACTCCTCTAATGGCTGACAAACACCAAGAGCAAGATGATGAAGAAGAGGAGAGAAGGAGACACTAAAAAAACGTGTGGAAAACCTAAGGAACAAGTTCACCACGTTTTTGGGGCTTAAGGGTCCTTTAAATAGTGAGGCTATTAGGGTTATGTAACAAGGAAACCCTAATTTGGATGCTTAGGCCCTAAGCAACCCATGGACTCCCTCCTTAGAGGCCTAGGACGATTTCTAATGGGTTTCCCCATAGAATTCGTCCACCCCTTTAATATATTATTCTCATAATATATTAATAAATCATAATTAATCATTTCTCTCCATAATTCATCCTATTAAGTTGCTTTGGTGAAGGCAACCCAAAAGGACCATGCACCATCGGGTCAAGTACATACCAAAATAGTTATGGACTTAGACACTAATCCAACACACTTGATGTATTTTTAAATGATGCATAGTCCGAGGTTGTATGGACAGGTCTTTTGTCAACTTTTAGACCTAGTCCTGGGTGTTTGTTCAGATTTGGATTGTTGCGAGTTTTTTGAAAAATACGAGGTTTATGACTTTGATTTGACTTCACATGAGATAAAACCTTTTGACTGCTGCACTGACATTTACAAAAAGAGAGTTTTTCATTGAATCTGACATTATGCTTGGTCATCGGTTTATAGAGTGAATTTGACTTGGTATTGGTCCGAGGTGGGTAACTTTTGAAAGATTTGACATTTGGTTTTTGAAAAGTTTGTTTTGAACGAAGTTTAGCACTGTGAGATTTGACATGCATGTTGTTTGGTCTCTAAAAAGTTTGTTTTGAACGAGGTTTAGCACGTGTAAATCTTTGAGTCCCTTTAAGTAGATTTGGTAAGATACCCTTCCATTTGTTGAAAGTTTGATGTGATTTTAAAAGTGTTGGAGTGGGTAAAATTGTTGGATAAGGTGTCTAAGTTCATAACTATTTCGGGTCAGTACTTGACCCGACCCGACATGGTCCATTTGGGTTGCATGGCACCATGCAATTGGATAGACTAAATGAGAGTAATAACACTTGGAGATTATTAATATATTATAAGTTCTAATATATTAATAATATTATTTGATTAGTTTGATCAAGAATTTATTTAGAATTAATTAAGTGATCAAAGGATAACTAATTAAATATATGGGTTGATTATGTAAATCATTCATATCTTGTATAGTGGGCTAAGAGGCTCCATGGATTACCAAGTTGGGTTCCACCCATAGGATGCTCTATGGATGCTCCATGGGAGTTACAAACCCATGGGTCATGGAAATGAAGAGTCATGACACATTAGGGTTTACATGGTGTAACCCTAGATGTGTCAACACTATATAAGAGTCCCATTCTCCACCAAAATCGGCTACACATAAGAAACTAGAGGGATTGACCGATTTTAAGAAGTGTGTATTCTCTCAAAAGTCTTTCCAAGAGCATTTGGTGTTGTCTGAAGCATTTGAGGCATCACACTTGGGGTGCTAGGCTCACAAGGTTTCAAGGAACATAAGAAACAACAAGGTAAGCTATTCTATCTTTCATTCAAGTTAAAATTGTTCCCCATGTATGCTAGATAGGAATATAACCTTGGAAATTCAACTTTGCATGATAATTAGACAAACATAGATCCAAGGTTATTAGGGTTGCATGCACACTTAGGAAGTGTTAGAATGCTCAAAAACCCATCAAAAATTCCTTTCCAAATAGGGTCATTTGAGGAATAGACCTAAAAAACGTAGTGTCTTACAAGTTTGACACCTTTTTGGGTTATGTCAGAAGTAGTTGGAATGACTTTTGAAACTGAACTTCTTTTTATGCTTGTTTCCATGAAAGAAGAGTTTTCTGAAATGTAGTTTGTCAAAACAAATTTTTCTGGACTCTTAGATTTTGGAATTCTCACATGTTTCATATTTTTTGAAAAACTTTGTCTGCTTATGCCTCGAGATCTAATTTCTTCTTTGAAAGCCCTTTTTGCCAAAGATTTTGGTGAACCTCAGTCATTGTTATTCAACTGCGGTTTCCTGGAATTTTTTGAATGATTTTGAAAACGCGGGCTTGAATCATCAGAACTTGAGGATTCTGGAATTTGAGAGCATTGTCCTACGTCAAAATTTTCTATAGGTAACTCATGAAATATCGGCTGAAGAGTTGTAGTTCCTTGAACTAATGGTTTTGGTAGACATGATTTAACTACCGCAGAGTAGGTTTTAGATGAAACTATAGTGGGACACTTCTGGGACATTTGACTACAGTGTGGAACACTGTGGTCTGACGACAAAGATGGAAAGTCCTTTGAGACTTCGGGGCCTTCAACAACAATTTCTTCAACAATTATGGATGAGGTTTGAGAATTTGAATGGGTGGTGCCACTGATAGGAGTTTGATCACATGTGTGACCAGAAGCCTCAGGCACAATTTCCTCAATGACACAATTATTGCTTAAATTGTGCTGTCTACCGAAGTGAGTTTTGATAACTTCGGGAATAGTCTTGTCATTGACAGGGAAATGAAATTCTCTATCAAGAGGGACATACAATCTGTCTTTGTTGAACCGGGGTGAGGAATCCATTGCGGTAGGATACCCATTTGACCAACCCCAATTATATGTATTGTCCACGGTTCCATTGTTTACCACCTTTTCAATAGCCTCACTTTTATTAAATAATTTTTCAATTAAAAAATTTAAGCGTACAATTTCTCTTTGAGCTAAATCTCTCTGGTTCAAAGCTACCTCTAATTGGGTTTCATTTAGCATTCTAGCATCTCTCTCTAACTCTAAATCCTTCTCTAACATTTCCATATTAAGTTTCTTGTTATCCAGTCGTCCTCTCACATGGAACATCTCTTGGGACGCAATCTTCTTCTCATCTAAGTCTTTGTTATAGTCTGTAAAGACAGCAACACAAGTGTCATTAATATCATCTATGTGTTGGATTAATGTCTAAGTCCATAACTATAATTGGTAAGACTTGACCCGACCCGGCATGGTCCATTTGGGTTGCATACCATCATGCACTTGGATAGACTATAATGAGAGAAATAAGACACTTATGGTTATTAATATATTATAAGTTCTAGTATATTAATAATAAGAATAATAAGATTATTTAATTAGTATTGATCAAGAATTAATCTAGGATTAATTAAGTGATCAAAAGAAGGCTAATTAAATATATGGGTTGATTGTGTAAATCATCCATACTTGTATAGTGGGCTAATGCTCCATGGATAATCAAGTTGGGCTAAAACCCATAGGATGGTCCATGGATGCTCCATGGTGTAGTTGAACCCATGGATCCAAGGAAATGGAAAGTCATGACAATTAGGGTTTACCCTAATTGTAACACTATATAAAGATCTTATTCTTGACAAAATCGGTCACTAGGATCACACTAGAGTGTGAAAAGAAAGGGCTAGCCGATTTCATGAGTTGTAGAATTCTGTCAAGCTATTCTAAGTGTTTTGGTGATTGTGATTCCACTTGAGGCTTCCACACTATTGGGGCTAAGCTCTTAAAGCTTGAAGACATCAAGCTACAACAAAAGGTATGTATTCTATCTTGTTACACTCATTGATTTGTATGCTAGATTAGGATAATACCTTGGATGTTCTTATTTGCATGTATAATAGAGAAAACATAGATCCAAGGTATTTAGGGTTGCATGTACACTTAGGAGTGTTAGAATGCTCAAAACCGAACAGTGGTATCAGAGCCTAGGCTTGTTTTCATGTTATACCTGCAATAGAGCTGAAAAAACGAATTTGGTGCTGTCTGGTCATCTGACTCGGCGAGTCCATCAGGAGACTCGGCGAGTCCATGCCTAAAATGTGATCAATTCGATCCAACTCGCCGAGTTGGTTCATGCACTCGACGAGTTGGACCCCCAGACAGCATATTTTCGAGTTTTTTGGCTAGAAATGGACTAGGAACATTACCCTAAGTTGTTTTTGAACTTATAAACTTGTTTTTGATGTGGTAATGTTCATGCTAATCCATTTTCATAGAGATAATTGTCAATAGATTCATGTTTTGTATTAGTTTAAGGTTTAGACTAATTACATGAAAAAGTTTGATTTGAATTATCTTGTTCTTATGAGTTGCTTAGATTAATAGAAAAGTTAATTGAAATAGTTGTTTTCAATCCATTTTAATCTAAGAGTTGAGTATAAAATGTGTTTGTGTAACTTGTCCTCAAGTTACATGAAGAGTCACATTAAAGACTCATAAAACTCATAAAAGTTGGCAATGGTTACAAAATGAAGAGTCTTGTGTCATTGAATAATTTTTATGACTCCATAACTTGTCCTCAAGTTATGGAAGTTCAAGAGTCACTTCATTAAAAGAAAAATATGTAACCATAATTAAATCCATAAGTTATAAAATAAAGAAAAAGTTAGTTCTTTTATTAGTTTAAAGTCTTCTATAACTTGTCCTCAAGTTATGGAACTTGAAGAGTTTTTGGATTAAAACTACTTTAAACACATAAGTTATGGAATTAATTAGTTTTGAATAGTTTCAAAACCTACCCTCAAGTTTTGGAATTTGAAAAGTTTTCACTTATGAATACTTTAATTCCAAGTTAGCCCTTAGAATTTTAAAAGTTAAAATTCAACCCTTATACTTTATAATATTATAAGTTAATAATATATATATGTATAAGAGTAAAGTCAGTCTTACCGCTAGTACGCCTCATTCACGAAGCCGGTCTATAAGGTGGGTATAAGGTTGTTGCCTATAAAATGGCAACTTAATGGGTGTCCACTCTCACCCATCGCTTGCTTGACCGATGGAGGGTCGTTAGCCGAACGGGTTTGACAAGACTATAATTCTCCTTCATTAAAAGTATTAATGATAATACTAAGTAACTAAACTCTTAATAATACCCAATCTTAGTTACTTAGGAAAAATGTGAATAAGGTGCTAACCCATGAAATTACACTTTACACTTTGTCTAAGTCGTTAGTGGAGCGTGTGTGGTTAACCGGCACACTAACTTGGACTTAACAAGGTAGGTAAAGGGTGACTTAATATTTATCATAATATCGATGGAGCGTGTGTGGTTAACCGGCACATCGATTGAGGGGTAATTTATTAAGGGTACCAAGTGATTTGCATGGTTACTTCACACCTTGTTTTGTGATCCTCGGCATCCCAGTCACAAAACCTGAAGGGCACACTCGAGATTGAAACATGCCTTTGAACAGTTCAATGAATCTCAAAGATCTAGGAGTTTCAAAACCAATTAAAACCTAATAATACATTTCGTTTATCTTGGTGGAAATTGGTGAATCGTCATTCACCTACCTTCAAATATTTTATAGCTTGGATTACGGCATACCTCTTCTAAGTTATAAAATAGTTTGTTGGGTCCTAGCCTTAATATTTCATATTGGGTGTCATATTAAGGACTTAAAATCAACTATCTTGAATATCTCCCAAAAGATGTCTGGTTTAGACACCTATGATCTTCCCAAATCTCTTGAAACAAGGTTTCCTAATGAAGATGATGTCCCATGGATATCATACTTCTTTCTCCTCCTTTTAATTATTCTCCCCAACCCACAAGTTCTTGAAAAGTTTAAGGTCACTCAAGCCCTATTGGCAAGGAAAGGTCTAGGTGTGATCACATCTTGGAAATGTAGTCACATATTGACAAGCCGGGAGAGTTGGCTGTCAAAGTCCTGAGAAAGTTGGTGGTTCAATCACTTTCTAAGTCACATAGTGAGTTCTTTTGGAACACCTATGAAACAGACTATGACAAGACCCTTAATGATCTTATCTGTTTGTTAAGATCAACTTCCTAAAACTTTATGGACATTGACAATGATGACATTGGATATCTAGTAAAGCTCTCTCTTCCCAGTGGAAAGGGATCAGCCATAGTCAACTCGGTTGACCAAATGGTAAAGAGAAAAGCTAAGTCCGTGATAGTCTCGTGTACCATTATCAAAGGGTCCATATGTTTATATTGCCAAAGGAAGGGGCATTGGTTGCGAAGCTGCCAAATTTACCTAAGGATGTTAAAGTCAATAAGTTTGACTCTACTTCAGGTAAATTCCACTATCTAACTCTGTTAAGTTTCTATTCTGAGATTCTTGATACATGATGTGACTGGGTCACATGGTGATGTTTAAGAATCAAAGAAAAGTGAAGAAACTTAAAGTAAGAATATGCTGAATCTGATGGCGTAGATGGATTTCTATCGCATAGCTTGAAGATCGGATTCTTGAGCTACTTCTTAGGAGTTATGAGATATTGCTTAGGAATAGATAACAACAAGTTTTCATAGGGGTTGTAAGGATAAGTTTTTTCCGCAAAGTTTTAAAATAAAAGGGAAAATTTTTGATTTTATTTATTTTAAAATATCCTTAGAATGGCATTTGAGGAAAAATTGTTGCTTATATGATTCCATTAAGAGCAAGAGTGGAAAGATGAAATTGATTCTTTCATTTGTGGTAATGTCTAGATTTACCAAATAAGGAAAGATTCTCATCACCTAAGTTTCAATTGGACCGGAACTTGGAATCATGCAAGTTGTAAAGCATGATGGATGAAAACTTTCAAGTTTTGGAAAATTAAGACTAATTACTTGTTCACCTGGATGTGTGAGTCAAGTAAAGGACTAAGGGATCGAGTACACATTCTTGTGCACTGATTAAGTCCACCATAAAAGACTGATAAGACTATTCGTCATGATTTACTTAAGTTCAGTAAATATGATTATACTTACAAGCTTAAGTGTAACTTTGAGACATTGGAAAAGGTTCCAATGTATGGCAGAGCGAATAAGAATAATCAAATTAGGTAGAAGGATAAAAGTTTCTCAAATCTGAAAAGATGGGAGAGTACTTTAGTATCAGTTTTGTGATCATCTTAATGATTAAGAAACCATATCAAAATTATTTCTCAAAGGAAATCTTAGTGCATTCATATGACTAAGAAGAGGAACTTGATTTGTTGAAATGGTTAAATCAAGAAGATGAGTCATACTTCGTTCCAATACAAGTCTTAGAGTCCTACTCCAAGATTGTAACTTGAGTGACATGTCTTAAAGAAGGTTTAAAACACTTGTCAAATGTAAGAGTAAAAGTTTTCTACTCTTGTACATTTGAAATTGGTAAGTTGTGATGTTTTGGATAAAACAAAGACCAACTAAGGCCAATTGTGTGAAGTGTTTGTCTTGATTAGAATCCGCACTATATCTTGGATGTTTGACAAGGGAGTCTTATATGTCAAGAGGATAGTAGGAGTCTTAAAGGTCTTGAAAGTCTCAAGAACTAATCAAGAATAAAACCTGAAGTTCTTCTCTAGCACATGACTTGAGGTTTATAACCTATCATGTTGACATATTCTGTGCTCATTCCAGTTAAAGTTGGCTTTTCATATGAGTTCTTAGAGTTCTCAGTTTGTTGCATAACAACTTGGAAGCAATGGCAGACCCTTGAGCTGCCAGGTGGCAAGAAGTTAAGATTGAGTTCAATCCATATGGTTTTGGATTTGTCATTATCTTTGTCTTGTGATTATGGTTTTGACAAATTCATATGGGTAGGAACTCATACACCATATAAATCTAAGTGTCATAAGGTTTCTCTCTGATTCATGAAAATGATGGTGAGGAAACGCTTTCACTAAGTAGATTTTATCTAGATAGCAATTGTGATATTTGCATTCTCAAAGTCGTTAGTGGAGCGCGTGTGGTTAACCGGCACACTAATATGGACTTGTGAGAAGTGGCAAAAATGTCTAATCATTATGATTACGGCATACCTCTTCATAACTGTTTAGACACACAAGTGTGCTATCTAAGGGAAGGTGTATGATTTTTGATAAAGTTTTATCAAAACAATCTAGTATCAGAAATCTGAACTTTGGTAAGAAAGTCAATGAAGTATTGATTTCTAGAAGTCCAGCTGATTTCTGGGTACATATCAAAGCTAGTGGGAGCATAAGTGTTATGCTAATAATCATCATGTTAGTGGGAGCATGATAATTATGATAAGTATTGCAAGTTAGCAATGTTAATTATAGAAAACAAAAGTTTCAATTGGGAAAAAGTTGTTTTGCTATAATTAAGGGAGAGGAAATTATACTTCATCTCAAATCTATAAGCTTAGATCGTGAGGTTTTAATCATTTAGTCAAGGATATATATATGAATTTCATGTTGGAATGGCTCAACATAAGGAAATTCTGTATATGGGTCCATTATTTGCGTTCTAAAATTCGATTATGATTAGGGCATCCCTTTTCATAATCTGAATTATGAGAACTTGGCAAATTGAAATGGAAATATTATAGCAAAAGACTGGTTTAGTCTTTATGTAAGACATCATGAATCGTGTCCCATATGCTTCGGATATAGGATCGATTACATGTGCTATATTCATCCGTTCTAAAATTTTCCAAATGCCTGGGGCATTAAGAAGGGAAAAGGTTTAGAACTGGATATGACTAAAAGGATTAAACAATTGTCGAGGACAATGTAAGGTTTACCAAAGATTGGTTGCTCAAGGACAGTTGGAAGTATAGTGATAATTCTGGAAGGACCATTTTGACATAATCTGTAAGGAGGCAACTCTTGTTCAGAAGTGATAGTCAAAATGGAATCTGGAAATGTTTCAAAGTTAGAATTTTCAATCTGTGTAAGATTAAGGAAACTTAATGCAAGAAGGATGTTTCCAAGGAACTGATCTCCTTTAGAATGCTCTGTAATGTTTGTTGTCAAGTCTTTATGACTTTGTGCATAATCATTACAAGAGGACCAATGCATATAAGTTTAGAATCTAACAGATTTCAGTAAATGGCATGAATTTGGAATTCTTGCAATTGCGGTAAGGATTTGGGAGTGTGAAAAGAGAATCATTTTAGTAATGTTCAATTGATCTAGTTCACAAAGTAAAGATCATAGACAAACATAGTATGCATACTTGGTGTATGGCATGACTAGTGTTTAAGAAAACATAGTGTACATGCTTGGAGCATGGGACAACGATTGTTTTAAATTCAAGAATAAAGTTGATAGCTGAAATAGTATACAATGAATAATGTGTAATCATATGGTGATAAATAAAAGGTGTTTTATTTATGTTCAAAGAGTTGATACCATATTGGATTCAATTATTATTGTGTTTCATTTTGCATGTTTTGACTTCCCGAATAAACTAGGTTATTCTTCCGGAATGACTAAGTTATTCAAACCATCCACAATCGGTCATATGTTGGAAGTAGATATGAATTAAGACTGTCATGATGGGTTGTAGAGGTCTAAGGTGTTGGACAAGGCTTCAACAATCATGAGTGCTCATAAGTTCTGAGTATTGGATTCAACCCGCGCTTATTGGAATCACTTCATTGATTTTATCACGAGTGATCATGAGACGATAATATCTTATATTCTTTAAACCTAGAGATATGAGTTGTTACTATGAGTTGATAGTACATTGATTGCATGTAAACGCATACGGTAACTCGGTGTTATAAAACATGCCTTTGTGTATGATTCAACAAGTAGTAGAACAAGCCATATGAGTCGAAGTTTATCCGTTCCTTTTACCTTCGGGATAAAAGCGATATCTGTGGGCCCCTCGATGATTTGATGATGACAAATGGAAGTGCTCGGCCGGGCCAGGACTAATTTGATTTGTTCAATTAGTCAGTCGTCATAAATCGAAAATCGGGAAACAACAAATGGACAGAGAGAATGATTATAATCCATGTCTTAGTTCATATGATATCTAGAATGGAGGAATATATGATCCCTTATCTAATGGACAAGTCACTGACAAAGGTCAGAGTTCATCTACAAGGTCAGAGTTCGACAGAAGCTTTTGAGAGCTACGATTGCCGGTTCGTTCCTGAAGTCATATGCAATAATAGTTTTAGACTTATCCAAGTGGGAGACTGTTGGATTAATGTCTAAGTCCATAACTATAATTGGTAAGACTTGACCCGACCCGGCATGGTCCATTTGGGTTGCATACCATCATGCACTTGGATAGACTATAATGAGAGAAATAAGACACTTATGGTTATTAATATATTATAAGTTCTAGTATATTAATAATAAGAATAATAAGATTATTTAATTAGTATTGATCAAGAATTAATCTAGGATTAATTAAGTGATCAAAAGAAGGCTAATTAAATATATGGGTTGATTGTGTAAATCATCCATACTTGTATAGTGGGCTAATGCTCCATGGATAATCAAGTTGGGCTAAAACCCATAGGATGGTCCATCGATGCTCCATGGTGTAGTTGAACCCATGGATCCAAGGAAATGGAAAGTCATGACAATTAGGATTTACCCTAATTGTAACACTATATAAAGATCTTATTCTTGACAAAATTGGTCACTACGATCACACTAGAGTGTGAAAAGAAAGGGCTAGCCGATTTCATGAGTTGTAGAATTCTGTCAAGCTATTCTAAGTGTTTTGGTGATTGTGATTCCACTTGAGGCTTCCACACTATTGGGGCTAACCTCTTAAAGCTTGAAGACATCAAGCTACAACAAAAGGTATGTATTCTATCTTGTTACACTCATTGATTTGTATGCTAGATTAGGATAATACCTTGGATGTTCTTATTTGCATGTATAATAGAGAAAACATAGATCCAAGGTATTTAGGGTTGCATGTACACTTAGGAGTGTTAGAATGCTCAAAACCCAACACTATGTAGGGTTGACAGTCATGCATACTATAATTTAAAGTTTGGATCATGAGTTTTACTTGTTCGATGTCACAACTGAAAATTTTGAGCTATGTAATCTATACATTCAAGTTAATATGAATCAAAAACTTCAATCAAACACAACATGCTAGTACTACAAATAGTCATCAAACAATTGGAGACCCTAGAAGTTCTTGTTAAGTCTATTTTAGACTAGAACTTCCTTATTGGATCCAAATGGGCCAATGAGCTTCCAATTAGACTATCATAGGCTTAAAACCCTAATTGGGCTCTAATTGGACCCACACTTATTTATTTTAACATTTTGGGCCATATTGGGCCTAGAATTAAATGAATTAAAAGCCTTGATACATGAATAACCTAAACTAGTCCAATAAAAATATAAAAATCCTACTACATTCTTTTAGACTAAAAACATACCCAAGGCTAACTCAAATATTGGGCTTAGGAGCAAAAGGCCCAAATTTCTTTTTTTTCCTCCATGTTTTCGGCCCAATACCCAAGCCCAAGAGGATTTGAAGATAGTTGACTTTCAAGTGACACATCATTATTATCCATAGGATATCCATGCAACATCTCATACCTCCATGCAAGCATCACTTCAAAAATCACTTCTTTCTCTTCCTCTCTCTCACTCTCGGCCATACACCCACACACACACAAAAATCTCTCAACTCCTCCCTAGATTACTCAAGAACAACTCTCCCCCTCCATCCAAAATCTCGAAAATTAGGAAGCATTCAAGAAGGTTCTTCCACAAAAATCAACATCTAAGGTAAGGTTTTGCTTGGATCTATGACTTGTATTCCTTATTTATCAAACATCTCTTCCTAATCCATGCAAAAATCATGATCTTGCACTCTAGAAACCCCATAATCTCGAAAAGTTCATCAAGGAGTGCAAAGGCCAAAAATCACTTCATTTCTTCCAATCTTTCTTCAAAAACCGAATCAACACCCCAAGGTGAGCTTCATACCCCCTATTTTCTGTTTTTATGAGTTTTGTGGGGGGGGGGGAATACAAGTGAAAGTGTAGATCTATATGTGTTTGTATGCCTTGTATGATTTCCATGCTTATATATATATGCTTTTATGTGTTTTAATGTTGGATCTAGCCATAAAACCCATCAAAACCGAGATATAACTTGTGTTAAATGATTTTAGCTTCAAATATATTTCTAAACACAAAGTGTTTCAAGAAAAATGGCTAAGTGGTTTAGTAATAATTTTCTTTGGGTTAAAAACACAAATTTTGGGCCTAAAATGTGAAAAATACAAAAATAAGGGCCCAAATTGACATTTCACAGATTCTGATGGATGAAGTGTGCCAAAACAGTTTCCATAAAACTATTTCTGGAATTACACTTAATTAGAGGACTAAAAACATGAATTTCAAGCTTAATGGGCTAAAAATGAAAATTTCGGCCCAATGAGGCCCATTATGCGAATTTTTCTGTTTTGGAGGGCCAAAACTGTAACTTTCTGTAAAACAGTGGACTATAAGTGTTCCAAATCCTTTTCAAAGGTTTAAAATGCTTTTTAAATTTAAAAAGGACCAAAGTTGCAAAAATTTTCCCATTTGGGCCAAAATTGTCAAATTTGCGAAAAGAAGGGATCAAAACCAAGAAAACTGCATTTTCAGGGTCTTAAGCTGTTTTCTATGAAAAATATGCTGGAAAATGTTTATTTCAATAATTTTTGGTGTTAAAATGTCAAGAAAATTGATTTAAATACCAAACCGGAAAATATTTTAAATAAAGGGTTGAAAAGGTAAATTTTACAAACGAGGAGGGGCTGAAAACAGAAAATTTCCAAGACTAATTCTATACATGCAATATGATCAAATAATGGTACTACTACTATCGACAAAATACAATACACTACAATACCAAAAGTCGTTGTCAAACGAATTGGTTCGGTCTCGAACCAATAAAAATCCGAAACCACAAATACAACGATACTATGATACTACAATACTATGATTCATACAAATAACGATTCGGAATACATTATACATGTGCACAGACGTCTACGCACTATCTTTGGGCCCCACAAGTGTAAAATCTTGTTCGTTGAGCCTAGCTAGCCCGACGACCTGATCTTAAGGCCCAAAGACTTCATCTTACGAAGTGTTGGGTTTTACCAACCCGACACAACGTAACCGGACTTTCAATGGCTGTAGACTACTGGTCCCCAAGGGTCCTTTAGTGTCGCTAGTAAAGTCTGCCTTTTTTTGCGAGGCGGGTCTGGGACCCCTCGTACCTTTTATCCCCAACCGACTAATGGAGTCGTCGAGGCCTTCGTGTCCTCCTTCTCTTCGGATGTGGGACAACAGGACGGTTGGATAGCGTGACTAGTACGGACGACGCCTTCGGGATCGTTAGTATTGCTATAGACTAGTCGTTTGTGTAACGCGTGTTTGTGGCGGATAGTCATGCTCATCAATGATCCAATGTCGTCTGGAATGACAACTTCATGCGTTGCAATGGTTTCAAGTAATTTTTATGGAATTCAAGGAATTAGGAAAACATCGGGTTTTCCTAGGGTTTTCAATACATACAAATTCAGAATACATACGATTTCAATAAACAATATTTTACAAGTATAGAAAACAAACAGGCATACTCATGGATCTTCACACCTTTTTGACTATACTATTTTCAGAAAATATCGGATTTTCTGGTGGTTTTCAAACGATACGAAGCATTGTTTTCAAATACAACTTATGAACTCACCAACATTTCATATGTTGACGTTTTTCAAAATACTTGTATTCTCAGGGAACCAGTGAATCAAGAGAAATCATATCCAGTGACGGTTGCAGTTTATTTTTGTATGAATTGAACAAATTAATTTTTGGGGAAATGTAATGTTTAAACAATGTATGATATGTAAACACTACTGGTTGTACTATGTTGATGAATGATGACGAATGTTGTTATGTTTCATATATATTCAATGTTATGGTATTCAATTGAGTCACGACAGCCCCCGGACGTTTCCGCCGTCTGGTTCGGGGGTGTGACAGGTTGGTATCAGAGCTTTGTTTATAGTGAACTAGCATGTCGAGCCATACATTGATATGCAACTATAAACCAAAAAGAGGGACTAACATAACTCTGAACAGAACAAGTAAATAAAACACACTTGCTTGCATTAGGAATAAGGATCCAACGTTGAATCAAACACAATAACACTGGTATCTCGGTTAATTCGGGACTGTTCTTAGTGATACCAAGGAGTGAATGTAGCCTGATCAACTACATTCTCTCCAATGTAAAATTAACACACGTCTTGATGAGATCGAGATAGCCAGGGAACCTAACACTATACCTTTTATCACCCAAAAAGAGAATGTTTGCTTAGTATGTATGATAGTCATAGCATCCTAGGATAATGTAGCATATTTACGTACTCGCGCAGACAGCATGGCTGGCTTTCATCACCCGGGAGACCCCTACTTCCCTAATCAGGGAAACAACGGCTGGCT
The DNA here is from genome assembly GCF_051521515.1 of Lactuca serriola. Taxonomy (NCBI): domain Eukaryota; kingdom Viridiplantae; phylum Streptophyta; class Magnoliopsida; order Asterales; family Asteraceae; genus Lactuca; species Lactuca serriola. Next base: position 307,430,400 of record NC_136410.1, on the reverse strand, counting down.
AGAGGAGGAGGAGGAGCCTGAGGAGGAGCAGCAGGGTATCCAGTTTCATCAGGCCTTAGTAGCTCACGGGATGCTTGTGGATGAACCAGGAGAGAATCCAGGTGAAGCACACGATGTCGGACCCGACGAATACGTAGACACTGACTACGAATTTGGAGAGCTCGACGATGACGACGAAGACGGCCAGGTCGGGGACCAGGACCCCGTCCCGCCATACGAGGACGAGGCACGACTAGATCACCCTGCCCCACCAGCGAACCCCCCAAGAGAGAACCGTTCCCTCGAAGCTGAGATCGCCGCACTGCGACAACAGCTGTATGCTATGGAGGCTCGGGCAGTGCAAGCAGAGCATGAGAGGGATGAGGTCATAGGAGACATGGCAGAGATGGCGCAGCTACTGGCACAACATTTCGGCATATGACCTCGGCACCACCTCCTGACGCAGCTCAACGCGGTTAGGGATAGACTTATCATAGTAGGTTATTAGGAACTATGTTATGTACTCCGGCTCTATGTTTAAGTGACTACACTACTCATGGAGCCGTTATGCTGTCGGATTAGTGTTACTTATGTATGCTCTTACGAGCAAAATTTTCTTGTACTAAATGCGGATAATATTAATAAACTTTTGTGTGTTTTGCTATAATATTCTCAGTTGTTATGTGTTGAGACGTTATGATTGTATGCTTGATGATAGTAACGTTTAGGTTCGTACCATACACCTAGTTAGTAGAGTCGCCACCTCACAGAAACCACGTACACTCAACATCTTTCCGTTTCATGACAGAAAGATGCCTCGCCCAGCTACTCGCGGAAATCCCGAACCAACCCCGCCGGAAGTTGACTCCACTGCTTTCCAGGCAGCCGTGTCTGCTGCAGTCACAGCGGCTATGGCACAACTTCACCGAGGGAACAACGGAGGAGGTAACGGGCAAGGATCCGGAAGTTCGAACAACGGGACGAACCAAGGACTCACTAAAACGTGCACCTACAAGGATTTTGCGAACGCTAAACCCCGAACTTTCAACGGCACCGGAGGAGTGATCGCCCTAAAGCGATGGATCGAGAAGGTAGAGTCGGTATTCGAGATATGCGAGTGCCCCGAGCAGATGAAAGTGAAGTTCGCGGCCTGCACTTTTGTGGACCAAGCACTCACTTGGTGGAATGGTCATGTAGAAGCTATGACACTCCCTGTCGCCAACTCTATTCCCTGGGCAGAAATGAAAGAGATGTTGACGGCTGAGTACTGCCCCCGAGGCGAAATACAGAAGATGGAGCAGGAACTATGGAATCTCACGGTGCAGAATGGGAACATCGATGCTTACATATCGAGATTCAGCGAACTATCTCTGTTGTGCCCGGGTATGATCACATCAGAGGGAAAGAAGATTGAACGATTCATCTGGGGACTGACATCCCCCATTCAAGGGAATGTGATAGCTGCGAACCCTGAAACTTTTGACAGTGCGAAGAGATTGGCAAAGAGGCTATATGATCATAACCACAAAAAGGGCGAGAAACCGGTAGAGACTGAGAAGAAGAAGGAGAGTGATGGTAAGAAAGGATGGAACAACAAGAGGAAGGGGCGTCAGGGTCCCGAGACCTCTAAAAAGCAGCAAACGGTGGCAGTTCACGCTGTCTCTGCGCCGGTACCAGTCACATCACATGCTCCAGCCTCAGCTGCTTCAAATGCTTCAAGACCCTACTCCGGTACTCTTCCTAGTTGCAATAAGTGCGGCCTCCACCATCACGGCGAATGCAGGGAACTCCATTGCACCAGTTGCAACCGAAGGGGACACACTGCAAGGTTCTGCAGGACTTATCCTTCTTAGAATCAGAGTCAGGGAAACAACCAGAACAACAACAATAACCACCGCAATACCAACAACGCCAATGCCGGCAGCAACAATGCAGGGCCTAGCCACACCTGTTTTGGGTGTGGAAGGACGGGACATTTCCGTCGAGATTGCCCTAACAACAACAACTCAGGAAACAGAGGAGCAGGAAGAATGCTGACCATGGGTCAGAGTGATGCAGTTCAGGACCCCGCAGTTGTGACCGGTACGTTCCTCCTAAACCACACTTATGCATGCATCTTATTTGATACTGGAGCGGAGCGAAGTTTCGTGAGCGAGAAGTTTAAACATTTACTAAAACAACAACCCCAGAAGCTAAATGAAACCTATACGGTGGAAATGGCCAATGGGAAAACCGAATCCACTAGGGAGATCTACATCGGATGTACCCTAACCCTCAACCAACACGTCTTACGAATAGATCTGATGCCAGTGTCAATTAGGAGTTTCGATGTGATTATCGGCATGGATTGGTTAAGCCCCCACCATGCTGAGATTATGTGCCACGAGAAGGCCGTTCGCCTTCGTCTCCCGAATCACGAAACCCTAGTAATTTACGGAGACAAACCTAGCACGAATCTTCGTCTTATCTCGTGCATCAAAGCACAAAAACATCTGCGAAAGAACAACTTAGCGTTCTTGGCCCACATAGTGGACAAGGCCAAAGAAGAAATTAACATCCAAGACATTCCGGTAGCGTGTGAATTCCCGGACGTGTTTCCTGAAGATCTTCCGGGAGTACCCCCAGAGAGACAGGTTGAGTTCCGAATCGACCTCGATCCAGGAGCAACTCCTCTCGCTAAATCACCATATAGATTGGCACCTGCTGAAATGCAGGAATTGTCCAGCCAACTCAGTGAGCTTCTGGACAAGGGATTTATCCGACCTAGCTACTCGCCATGGGGAGCTCCGGTGCTCTTTGTCAAAAAGAAGGACGGATCTTTCAGAATGTGCATCGATTACAGAGAGTTGAATAAACTCACTGTTAAAAACCGCTACCCACTCCCACGAATCGATGATCTATTCGACCAGCTCCAAGGAGCTAGCTATTTTTCTAAAATAGATCTACGGTCCGGATACCATCAACTCAAGGTCCGAGAAGAAGATATTCCTAAAACCGCTTTCCGAACCCGCTATGGACATTATGAATTCGTCGTAATGCCCTTCGGTCTAACAAATGCACCCGCCGCATTTATGGACCTAATGAACCGAATATGTCGACCGTTCTTGGACAACTTCGTCATTGTGTTTATCGATGACATCCTCGTCTATTCTCGAAGCAAAGAGGAGCATGGCCAACATCTCCGACAAGTCCTAGAGACGCTGCGATCGGAAAGGCTTTACGCCAAACTCTCTAAGTGTGAGTTTTGGCTACGGAGCGTGAATTTTCTCGGTCACGTAGTTAGCCAAGATGGAATTCATGTGGATCCCTCTAAGGTCAAAGCTGTGGAAGGATGGGCAACTCCGACTACGCCCACCGAAATTCGTCAGTTTTTAGGCTTAGTAGGCTACTATAGGAGATTCATCCAAAACTTCTCTAAAATCGCCAAGCCACTTACCTTGCTTACGCAAAAGAGCGTGCCATTCAAGTGGACAGACCGACAAGAGATTGCGTTTCGAGCCTTGAAGCAAGCTCTTTGTAGCGCTCCTGTACTATCTCTACCTGAAGGAACGGAAGATTTTGTAGTTTACTGTGACGCGTCAAATCAAGGCTTAGGTTGCGTTCTCATGCAACGTGGAAGAGTGATAGCATATGCGTCCCGTCAACTAAAGACGCACGAAGTAAATTACACAACCCATGACCTAGAACTGGGAGCCGTGGTCTTCGCCCTAAAAATTTGGAGGCACTACCTGTACGGTACAAAGTGCACCATCTTCACAGACCACAAGAGCCTCCAGCACATCTTGAATCAGAAGGAGCTGAACATGAGACAACGAAGATGGGTGGAGCTGTTAAACGACTATGAATGCGAGATCAAGTACCATCCAGGCAAGGCCAACGTAGTAGCCGATGCCTTAAGTCGGAAGGAGTACTCCAATCGCCGTACGAAAACGCACTCGATAACCATTCAGTCTCATTTGGCCGCTCAAATTGCATCAGTCTAGGCAGAGGCTATGAAAGCGGAAAATAGAACTAGCGAGGCATTACGCGGAATGGAGAAGAACCTGGAAGTCAAAGAGAATGGGGTATACTACTTCATGAACCGTATTTGGGTTCCAAAAATCGGAGGATTCAGGGAGATCGTTATGAAGGAAGCCCACAAGACACAATACTCCATTCATCCTGGTTCGGACAAGATGTATTTGGACATTAAGCAGCACTATTGGTGGCCTAACATGAAGGCGGAAATCGCAACTTATGTTAGTAAGTGCCTTACGTGTGCCAAAGTAAAAGTGGAGTACCAGAAACCTTCCGGATTGTTACAGCAACCGGCAATCCCTGAGTGGAAATGGGAGGGGATTTCTATGGACTTCGTGACCAAGCTGCCCAAGACGTCGGACGGATTGGACGCCATATGGGTAATAATCGACCGACTGACGAAATCTGCCCATTTCCTGCCAATCAAAGAGTCCTACAAGATGGAGAGGCTGACGCGTTTGTACCTACGAGAGATTGTAAGACTTCATGGAGTGCCAAAATCTATCATCTCGGATAGGGACAGTAGGTTCACGTCACGCTTTTGGCAGTCGCTCCACAAGGCCATGGGAACTCATCTTGATATGAGCACCGCGTATCACCCACAAACGGACGGTCAAAGCGAACGAACCATTCAGACGCTTGAAGACATGCTTCGTGCATGTGTGATAGACTTCGGAAAGTCTTGGGATACCCACCTACCGTTGATCGAGTTTTCATATAACAATAGTTATCATTCGAGCATTAAGGTGGCCCCTTTCGAAGCACTGTACGGGCGTAAATGTAGATCACCGTTATGTTGGGCTGAAGTAGGTGACACCCAGCTAGCAAGAACACATACGTCGGATAGGGCAATGACAGGACCGGAAATCATTCGCGAGACCACAGAAAAGATTGTCCAGATCAAAGCTCGATTACAGGCATCGCGTGACCGGCAAAAGAGCTACGCTGATAAACGGCGAAAGCCCTTAGAATTCCAGGTCGGTGATCGAGTATTGTTGAAGGTCTCACCCTGGAAAGGGGTTATACGTTTCGGAAAACGGGGAAAGCTGAACCCGCGATACATTGGACCTTTCGAAATCGTCGCCCGAATAGGTCCAGTAGCATACAGACTACAACTACCCGCGGAGCTAAACGGTGTACACCCCGTGTTTCATGTTTCTAATCTGAAAAAGTTCCTATCAGATGAAACCCTTGTCATTCCTCTTGACGAAATCGAAATCAATGAGAATCTCCTGTTCGTCGAAGAGCCAATCGAAATCATGGACAGGGAGGTGAAGCGTACTAAGTAGAGTCGCATCCCGATCGTGAAGGTACGGTGGAACGCAAAGCGTGGACCAGAATTCACGTGGGAACGCGAAGATCAAATGAAGCAAAAGTACCCTCACCTATTTTAGCATTCTCAAATCTAGCTTTCAAACAGAATTTCGGGACGAAATTCCCTCTAACGGGGGGATGATGTCACAACTGAAAATTTTGAGCTATGTAATCTATACATTCAAGTTAATATGAATCAAAAACTTCAATCAAACACAACATGCTAGTACTACAAATAGTCATCAAACAATTGGAGACCCTAGAAGTTCTTGTTAAGTCTATTTTAGACTAGAACTTCCTTATTGGATCCAAATGGGCCAATGAGCTTCCAATTAGACTATCATAGGCTTAAAACCCTAATTGGGCTCTAATTGGACCCACACTTATTTATTTTAACATTTTGGGCCATATTGGGCCTAGAATTAAATGAATTAAAAGCCTTGATACATGAATAACCTAAACTAGTCCAATAAAAATATAAAAATCCTACTACATTCTTTTAGACTAAAAACATACCCAAGGCTAACTCAAATATTGGGCTTAGGAGCAAAAGGCCCAAATTTCTTTTTTTTCCTCCATGTTTTCGGCCCAATACCCAAGCCCAAGAGGATTTGAAGATAGTTGACTTTCAAGTGACACATCATTATTATCCATAGGATATCCATGCAACATCTCATACCTCTATGCAAGCATCACTTCAAAAATCACTTCTTTCTCTTCCTCTCTCTCACTCTCGGCCATACACCCACACACACACAAAAATCTCTCAACTCCTCCCTAGATTACTCAAGAACAACTCTCCCCCTCCATCCAAAATCTCGAAAATTAGGAAGCATTCAAGAAGGTTCTTCCACAAAAATCAACATCTAAGGTAAGGTTTTGCTTGGATCTATGACTTGTATTCCTTATTTATCAAACATCTTATGAACTCACCAACATTTCATATGTTGACGTTTTTCAAAATACTTGTATTCTCAGGGAACCAGTGAATCAAGAGAAATCATATCCAGTGACGGTTGCAGTTTATTTTTGTATGAATTGAACAAATTAATTTTTGGGGAAATGTAATGTTTAAACAATGTATGATATGTAAACACTACTGGTTGTACTATGTTGATGAATGGTGACGAATGTTGTTATGTTTCATATATATTCAATGCTATGGTATTCAATTGAGTCACGACAGCCCCCGGACGTTTCCGCCGTCTGGTTCGGGGGTGTGACATTTGACGATGCTTAGAGTCCCATCCTTTGCCATGTAGCAGTAGTTTTTGTTCAACATTGCTGACCCATCGTCATCCGCAGTGGGCAGCATGCAAATTTTCCCTTTTCCTTTAACACTGCTGATGGTCTCTTCTTCGTCTCCTAATGACCAAACTTGATGTTCTCATTTAACTTGGGCCACATATGCGCTTGCCTTTTCTTTTTCTTCCAACTATTGAGCCATTCAAAGATAGAATGTTGTGTCCTTGACTACATTGCCCTTATAATCTTTTGCGAAGTGATTTTCTTTATTGCATTTGTGACAAATCACAACATCATTATTTTCTTCTGATTGAGTACCGGAGTCATTGTTCTGAGGAGACTGCGGTTCCTCCTTTGGTTGATTGTTCTGAGAGCCTTGGGGATATCGAGAATGGTTTTTCTGAGAACCGAAGTTTCGATTGAATGGAGGTTTGTTGAATTATTGATTCTTGCGGAAAAAAGAAGGTGGTATGCGGTTGAACTGTTGGCTAACCAGAGCAATAGCCTTCTGAAGTTCTTCTTCATCATCATACTCAGAATCCGCTTCGTATGATTGCGGTGGGGTGTCATACGATGAAGAATAGGGTGATTGCGGTGGAGCTTCTGCTATGAGAGCAAGCGGTCCTCCAAAGTCAGCGCAGTCTTTGAGTATAGTGGATTCTTGTGCTTGGAGCTCTCCATAGAGCTTGTAGAGTGATAAATCGTGAATCTTCCTGTCGCCTTGGACTATCATCTTATCCGTAGTCCAATGTCTTCCTAAACCATTAAGGAACTGGAGATTGGTTTCATGGTTGGTGCGGATGGAACCAGCAGATAACTTTGTGACTATCAAGTTGAACCTCTTGAAGGAGTCTTCCAAACTTTCACCAGTACGAGCTTTGAAGTTGTTGAAATCGTTGAGTGCGGTAGTGAGCTTCTTATCTTGTGCTTGTTCTGAGCCTTCATACAGATTCTTGAGTACATCCCATATCTCTTTTGCTGACTTGTCGTTTATGATAATATCAAAGTTGTCAGGAGCAACACCACAAGAAATTTCATAAAAAGCAACAACATCATTTTCCATTTTATCGAGATCATCCTTGGTGGGACGGCTCATGGTTGGTTGACCTCCTCCTAGCCTGGTTGTCGCGTCGGCAGTTTGGACTGGAGTAAGGATTGGAACGTGTGGTCCTTCTTCCACAGATTGCCATACATCTCTTCCCAGTCTTCTTAAGTACCTCTGCATTCTTTGTGACCAATGATGATATTCATTTGCTACCAGTATTGGAGCTCGGTTAAAACCGCCAACACTATTAGAGACATTCAGAGATAACGATTGTGCCATTTTTTGTTTTTTTTTGTTTTTTTTTTTTTGAGAAATGAGCTTTAGTGGTATAGAAGGCCTAATGAAAAATCAGAGTTCCGATATTCAAGAAGCAACCACCTTGGCTCTGATACCAATTGTTGAGAGAATAACTTGGAGACACACTTGAACAAACGTTAGAACAAGTATATTGTGGAATACTTAATCTCAAAGGATCTAAAACCTCAACTATAATATAATTAGATAGTTAGATAGTTATTTGCGGAAAGTAAAATATATAAATGACAATATTTGTTATATCAAGAATACACTTAAACTGATTCGTAACAAGGAATGCATTCACTCCAAGTTAATAAAGAAGATCAAGTTTAGTGATTAAGTCTAAAAGACTTGCTCTGGAGAGAGGTTATAGTTTGATATGTTTCAGTAGCAATTTAGAGTAAGAAGAATAGAAAGATGAAGAAGATAACTTGAAGAAATATATTCAGAATAATTCACAAGTTATCGAGTGATAAGAGAGATGGTTGAAGAAGAAATTCAGTAGTAAGAAGTTGTTGTTAATACATTAGAAAGAGTCTCTATTTATAGAGTCTCAGAACTAAACAACTACTCTATAAGCAGCCGTGCAAGGCATGCTAGATAATAGAATATATTACATAAAGATAAGAATAACATAAAGATGGACTGCGGATGCTGAAGAAGAACTGACTTCGGGTGTTGAGATGATCGCGGATGGTGCACCGTTGCGGTATCTGAGTTCAAGAGGGATACTTTTATTTTTCAACAAAAGCTAAGATCCAAGGCTTGCACTCCAACTCTAGCTTTCATAATGGACTTCTCTTCTTCTTCACAAACACACAATGGCATTTCAAGCTCAAGAACACACACACACACAAGCTTAGCACGAGGGTTTGGCTTTCTTAGGGTTTCACTATCTGATAATGGCAGTTGGGATGGAGGACATAAAATCCTTTTTATAGTGCTCATGTCTCATTTTGGGTTTTGAGTCTGGACCCACTACGCCCAGCGTAGTCTAAGGTACACCCAACGTAATGGGTGGAGTCCGCGTCCATAGCACGCTCATGATTACGTGCAACGTACTCTTCAGTACGCCCAGCGTACTCACTTGCTACACTTTTCTTTTTGGGGGGTTAAATTTGACAAAATGAAAAGAATAAGGGTCAGAGAGATATACTTGAACCTTGGGAGGTTACAATTCTCCCCCAACTTGTAACCACGTAATAATTTAAAACAAAATTCTCATTTTGAAAACGCATACTTTTCATAACACTTTGTATAACAATCTCATTTGTTAAATTTTCAAAACATGACTCCATATTTGATTAAATAGCAATCCATGATCCTTAATACATAACTCTTCCTCTGGTGTCGTCCCGCTATCCTAAAAACCTGAAACACATATAAAATAACACGGTAAGCACGAAGCTTAGTGAGTTCCCCAAAATACCACATACAACAATTTAGCCACTAGAGGCTATAACTCTGTATGACCCTCTGGTGAATGTGTCTCAGTGGAACTCTCCAGTACCATAACTCCGGTGGACCCTCTGGTCCTAACTATGTGGACCTTCCGGTCCTAACTCTGTAAACCCTGAATCATACATAGCATAAATCACATAGAAATAATGTAGTGTATCACATCATACAAATAGCACATAAGACACTCTATCACAAAACTCTGATTACCACCCTAGGTAAAGTATAGTGAGAAGAGTCACCTCGAAAGCTGTCTAGTAACTCACGTGCTCGATATCCCTGAATCTCGCAACAATGATCTTGCCCCGCCTAAACACACAAAGTAATTATCCCAAATCAATGACGACTCTCAAGGCTAAACTAGTCCCATCCTTTGTTCTCTCAGATGGCTAAAAGACCATTTTACCCCTCTAATGGTCCAAAAGTCCAAGCGTTACCTAAACCCTAAAAGTCAACGAAAGTCAACTGTGGAGAGGTACGCTGCGCGTACAAAATATGTACGCGGGGCGTACTCCATGTCGTCCAAAATCGGGGAACACGACCCCCTACGCGGCGCGTACTGGGATTACGCCCAACGTAAGTCCCAACTTTCTAATTCCTTCATTCTTGGTCTGAAAAGGTTAAGACTTAGACTCATAACTCAAATCTAAGCTCCCTACTGCCCCTTAAGTCATAAAGTCGCAACCTTTAAGCCTTTGCATGTCTGTAAAGGTCACCAATCACTCCATACACTTATCCTCTTTCGTCTTTATGTCCTTCATTCATGCATGACTAACTATTAACGATCAAGATTGAATTTTTATGAACTTACAACACATTTTACACTGAGATGGGGAAGATCAAGACTTATGGATACCATTTACTCATAAAGTCTCCATCCTGGTACAAAACCCTAACATTTGGTCCATAATGCAGAAATCCAAAATGAGTTAGAAAGCTTTGAGCTTTTTACCTCCAAGTGGTGCTCCAAACTCTGAAAAGCTCAGATCCAAGGCTTGCACTCCAACTCTAGCTTCCATAATGGCCTTCTCTTCTTCTTCACAAGCACACAATGGCATTTCAAGCCCAAGAACACACACACACACAAGCTTAGAACGAGGGTTTGACTTTCTTAGGTTTTCATTCTCAGATAATGGCAGATGGAATGGAGGCCATAACATCCCTTTTATAGTGCTCATGTCTCATTTAGGGTTTTGAGTCTGAACCCACTACGCCCAGCGTAGACTAAGGTACTCCCATTGTACCAGGTGGAGTCTGCGTCCATAGCACGCTCATAAGTACGCGCAACGTACTCTTCAGTACGCCCAACGTACTCACTTGCTACACTTTTCTTTTTGGGGGGTTAAATTTGACAACTTGAAAAGAAGAAGGGTCAGAGATATACTTGAACACTTTGTATAACAATCTCAGTTATTAAATTTTCAAAACATGACTGCCAATTTGATTGATTAGCAATCCATGATCCTTAAAACATAAGTCTTCCTCTGGTCTGTACAATCAAGTCGATGTCGTCCCACTATCCTACAAACCTGAAACACATATCACATAACACGGTAAGCACGAAGCTTAGTGAGTTCCCTAAAATACCACATACAACAAATTAGCCATTAGAGGCTATAACTCTGTATGACCCTCTGGTCAATGTGACTCAGTGGGACCCTCCAGTCCCATAACTGTAGTGGGCCCTCTGGTCCTAACTCTGTGGACCTTCCAGTCCTCACTCTGTAAACCCTAAATCATACATAACATAAATCACATAGAAATAATGCAGTGTATCACATCATACAAATAGCACAAAAGAATCTCTATCACAAAACTCTGATTACCACCTTAGGTAAAGTATAGTGAGAAGACTCACCTCGAAAGCTGTCTAGTAACTCACGTGCTCGATATCCCTGAATCTCACAACAATGATCTTGTCCCGCCTAAACACACAAGGTAATAATCCCAAATCAATGACGACTCTCAAGGCTAGACTAATACCATCCTTTGTTCTCTCAGAAGGCTAAAAGATCATTTTACCCCTCTAATGGTCCAAAAGTCCTAGCGTTGACCAAACCCTAAAAATCAACAAAAGTCAACTGTGGAGAGGTACGCTGCACGTACCAAATCTGTACACAGGGCGTACTCCATGCCGTCCAATATCGGGAAACGCGCCCCCTACGCGGCGCCTACTAGGATTACGCCCAACGTAAGTCCCAATTTTCTACTTCCTTCATTTTTGGTCTGAAAAGGTTAAGACTTAGACGCTTAACTCATAATTAAGCTCCCTACTGCCCCTTAATTCATGAACTCGCAACCTTTAAGCCTTTGCATGGATGTAAAGGTCACCAATCAGACCATACACTTATCTTCTTTCCACTTTAAGTCCTTAACTAATGCATGACACAATATTAACGATCAATATTGGATTTTTATGAACCTAAAACACATTTTATACTGATATGGGGCAGATCAAGACTTATGGAGACCATTTACTCATAAAGTCTCCATCTTGGGACAAAACCCTTACATTTGGTCCATAATGCACAAATCCGAAATGACTAAGAAGGCTTTGAGACTTATACCTCCAAGTGGTACTCCAAACTCTGAAAAGCTCAAATCTAAGGCTTTCACTCCAACTCTAGCTTCCATAGTGGCCTTCTCTTCTTATTCACAAACACACAATGGCATTTCAAGCTCAAGACACACACACACACACAAGCTTAGAACGAGGGTTTGGTTTTCTTAGGGTTTCACTCTCTAAGGTACGCCCAGCGTACCTGGTGGAGTCCGCGTCCATAGCATGATCATGAGTACGTGCAACGAACTCTTCAGTATGCCCAACGTACTCACTTGCTACACTTTCCTTTTTGGGGGGTTAAATTTGACAAATTGAAAAGAAGAAGGGTCAGAGAGATATACTTGAACCTTGGGATGTTAAATATTGGATACCATCCAAGAGGCCCAGGTAGAGGTTGTGATACTGGAGAACCGCAAGAGAGAGCGGGTGATTGGGCAGGTGTCTGAGTTTGTTACTAATAGCCGAGGGCTTATGACCTTCTACGGTCGGATTTGGGTGACATTTATGGGCGGGGCACGTAACATATTGGTGGAGGAGGCGCATATATCAAGATTCTCAATCCATCCCGGGGCCACTAAGATGTACTTGGACCTGAAGAGAGATTATTGGTGGCCCTATTTGAAGAGGATGATGCGTGGGTAGTAGAGAGGTGCTTGACCTGTCGTCGGGTTAAGGCCGAGCACTAGCGTCCGCATGGCAAGTTGCAGCCGCTAGAGGTTCCCCAGTAGAGTTGGGAACAAATTTCTACGGATTTCATCACCAAATTGCCAAGGAATGCGAGGGGTGTTGATGCAATTTGGGTGATTATGGATCGGCTGACAAAGAGCACTCACTTCCTTGCTATCAGTGAGAGCTCTTTTGCAGAGAGGTTGGCAGAGATATATGTGAGAGAGGTGGTATCGCGACATGGAGTGTTGATCTCGGTTGTGTCAGACCGAGATGTACGTTTCACTTCCAGGTTCTGGAAGAAGTTCGATGAGGAGTTGGGTACGAGATTGCACTTCAATACTCCTTACCTCCCACAAACGGATGGACAAAGTGAGCGGACAATTCAGACGCTCGAGGACATGCTTCAAGCATGTGTTATGGACTTCAGTGGAAGTTGGGACACATACCTACCTTTGGCTGAGTTTTTTTATAACAACAACCACCATTTGTGTATTGGTACGCCTCCCTTTGAGCTTTTTTATTATAGGAGGTGTCAGACTCCCATATGTTGGGGAGAGGTAGGGCAACAAGTGATGGGTAGCACAAAGATAGTGCTTAAGACGACTGAGCATATACAACAGGTCAGACAGAGGTTATTGACAGCCCACAGCCGCCAGAAGAGTTATGTGGATAGGCAACGATCCGAGCTTGAGTTCCAGGTAGGAGACTTTGTACTCCTGAAGGTATCTCCTTGGAAAGGAGTGATCCGATTTAGGAAGAGGGCCAAACTGGGGCCCCGATACATTGTTCTTTTCCAGGTGACCGCTAGAGTGGGAAGGGTGGCATACCGTTTAGAGCTACCCACGGAGTTGAGCCAGATCCATGATACTTTCCACATATCCCAGTTGAGGAAGTGTGTAGCCGATAAGACGACAGTAGTGCCGCTAAAGGATATTCTGGTGGATGTGAGCCTGAATTACATTGAGAGGCTGATCGCGTTCTTGGATCAGAAGATCAAGGTTCTGAGGAACAAGGAGTTGCCTCTGGTCCAGGTCCAGTAGAAACTTCGAAGAGGGTCCGAGCTGACTTGGGAGCCAGAGTCTGAGATGCGGGAGCAGTATCCAGAGTTATTTGCAGAGTGAGACTTCGAGGGCAAATTCTGATTCTAGTGGGGGAGAAATGTAACATCCGTATTTTCAGGTATCTTAATTTAAGTATTCATTTTTAAGTTAAGAAGGGGGGCTTAATGAGTTGACGCCTAAACTCGTTGAGTATGGTCGCGACTGATGACTCGGATTAATGACTGGACTCGACGAGTCGGTGAGTCAACTTGATGAGTCAGTGCTATGGACAGAAACCATAAATCTTTGGGCCTGAGACCTATTTAAAGGACCTTATAGCCTTCGTTTGCGGCCACACATACTCTTGAGAGACCTTATTGAACCAGAGAGCGCAGAGAGAGAAGAAGGGAGCTAATTTCACCATTTTAGTACATTCTTGCAAAGAAGGAAAGGAGATTCAAGCTAGGCTGATTGAAGGGGGCTTAGATCTGCTATCATTTCAGCAAGGGTTGTTGTTTGAGGTATCATTTCAGGCCTATTCTCGTATGTATAGTAGACTCCATTAATCTAGGGTTTCCTTACCCCCTTTTAGTAAGTTATCGAGTATGTGGATTCCTTTTGAGGCATAGACATTAGATCTGGACCTTGAGAGGTCCAGAGAGTCCCAACAACCTAGCTTTATGTAGTCACATAAGAGTATTGAGCCTAACACACCATTATAAGGGTTATTTTATCAAATAGAGCTAGATGTGTGGTGCGTGGACAAAAAGATTGAACCTTTACGTGACTTTTGGGTGCTAGAAGGCCATATCTAAATGTTAGAGAAATAGATCTGACCTTAGAAGGTCAAATAAGTGTTTCCAAGGAGGAAACTCGCCGAGTCCATGAGAGGACTCGACGAGTCGGATCGGGTTGCCCCGCGATTCGTGATCAGTGGTAACCTATCGAGTGAAAGGTTAACTCGACGAGTCGTGTGAGTCCTTAGGAGGATTCAGAGGACACGCATGGACTTGCCAAGTCACATGAGTGCACTCGACGAGTCTGGTCAAAGATGGACCGTTGATTGGAGTTGACTTTTGTTGGCCTTAGGGTTTTGGTCAAACTGATTCCAGAGGGGCCATGGAGGGGTAGAATGGTCTTCTACCCATTCTTTAGGGATGAGAACATAAAGAGAGTATTGATTAGAGATATTATCATTTTGATAGGTGGAAGCTAGATCGGGGATATCGAGAACGAGAGTATACTAGACATCATACGAGGTGAGTCTTCTCACTATATATTACCTAGAATGGTATCTATGTGCAGTCTGGAGGGTCTTATGTGTATGTGTATGTTGACATTTATGGGCATTATGTTATATGTATTTTATGTGTTATTTAAACCGGACCTGAGGGTCCAACGACCCATGAGGCCAGAGGGTCCTCGATCAGACCGCACCGGAGGGTCCAATGAGCTAGACCGAACCAGAAGGTCCAACGAGCTATGGGAATGGAGGGTCCCGCTGAGACACATTGACCAGAGGGTCTTACCAAGTTATAGCCTCGAGTAGCTTATGTGTTGTATGTTGTATTTTGGGGAACTCACTAAGCATTTATGCTTACCGTGTTATGTGATATGTGTTTCAGGTATTAGCGAGGATCTCGGGAAGGCGCCGATATGATTTGTACACACTGACAGAGGATTTTATATTTGAGATTTTGGGATATGTTTTACCGTGATAACATTTGATACACTTGAGGTTTGAGATTATTTATATGAGATATTTTATGTTTGAAAAATGAAAAATTGTTTTAAATTTTCACGTCGTAATAGTGTCTCGCTATGAAGGACCATGGAGAAACTACTTATATTCTAGGGATAAGGATATTGAGAAACAGGAGTAAAAGACTACTTGGACTTAGTCAAACTACCTACTTGGACAAGGTGTTGAAACATTTCAGCATGGAGGAGTCCAAGAAAGGTGACTTACCTATCCAAAGCAATACCAAACTGAGTAAGACTCAGAGTCTGAGTACAAAGTCTGCAGTTGGCTCAATCATGTATGCTACGAATTGTATTCACCCTGATGTGGCCTTTGTTATGAGCATTTTCAGCAAGTATCAAGGGAATCCTAGTAATGGTCATTGGACTAATTTTAAGAACATGCTTAAGTGTTGGATTAATGTCTAAGCCCATAACTATATTTGTTAAGTATTTGAATCGGTTGTGCATGCTCCTTTTGGGTTGCCTTCAGCAAAGCACCTTGATAGCATGGTTTATGAATAAAGAGGTTAATTATGGTTTATTAATATATTATATGTATAATATATTAATAGAGAAATCATAGAGTTTAATTAATGTTAGACAAGAATTAATTAGGAAATTAATTCTGGGGCTAAAAGAGATTAATTAGACTTGGGGGACTAATATTGTAATTATAAGATAATTGCATTGTAGGCTATGGATTCTGAAAGGGAAGGGAGTTGGACGAAATCTATGGGAAGCCCATATGATTTTCGTCTAAGGGCTTTTCAGAAAGGTTCCATGGGTTGCTTAAGGCCTAAGCAGAGAATTAAGGTTTCTCCAGAAACCCTAGCAGCCCACACAAGTATAAATAGACCCCTAGGGATCCCGAAAACGTGGCTAAGGCTTATGGTAGAGATCTTGGATGGTTTTGGTGCTCCTACCCTCTTTCCAATATCATCCTCTTGCTTGTGGTGTTTGTAAACCATTAGAGGAGTGACATTTGTGACTAAACTCCAAGGACACGAGATTGAAGCCATTGTATAAGAGGTATTCATCTAGATCTGTTCTTACATGTTAATTTCAATATACATATGCTAGATATAGGGTTTATGCCTTTGGATGATTATTGCATGTTCATTACACAAACTAGATCCAAAGCTTTAGGGTTTGCATGTACACCATAGGATTGATGTAGTGCTCAATTCCATTAGTGGTATCAGAGCCTATGCTATTTGTATAATGAATTGATGCAATTGTGAACTGCCAAAGATTAGAAAATTGAAATTTTTGCTGACTGTCTGATGAACTCTCCGAGTTTCTCAAAGAATTCGACGAGTTGCATGAAGTCGATGAGTTCCAAAGAGAACTCGACAAGTTGGAGGGTCTGGTGTCGGGCGTTTCGATTTTCAGGCCAATTTCTGATTAGCATAATTACCAAAACTCATTTTTATTTCCTTAAATCTATTTATTATGTTTGGAATAATTATCCTTATCAAAATTGATGGATTTGGTTAAATATGGATAATATAGGATTATTATAAGTAAAATATTTGACCTAGTAAGTTTGAAAAGTTTAAACTTATACCTTTTAGTTTTATAGCTAAATTTAAACTTAATAGTTTTAGTTTCGAAATTTAAATAGTTAAACCTAATTGGTTTGAAAAGTTTCAAAACTTGCCCTCAATTTTTGGAATTTAAAATTTGATTAATAGTTTAAATTGTTAAATTCTAAAACCTTAATTTTGAAAAAGTTCAAATTGCACCCTTATGGTTTTATTAAATTAGTTATGTGTATAATTAAAA
Source organism: Lactuca serriola (assembly GCF_051521515.1). Taxonomy (NCBI): domain Eukaryota; kingdom Viridiplantae; phylum Streptophyta; class Magnoliopsida; order Asterales; family Asteraceae; genus Lactuca; species Lactuca serriola. Next base: position 307,413,245 of record NC_136410.1, on the reverse strand, counting down.
GAAAGTTAATAAATCCATAGTGATATGGTTTACGTTTAATTAAATTAAAAGTGTAATTTATTAAATTAGACCACATAGTATTTTAAAAGTGTAAAATACACCCTTATACTATATATAAAATTAAAAGGTCTAATATTATATATGTATAACTTAAATGCTAGTCTTACCATTAGTAGGCCTCATTCACGAAGCTAGTCTATAAGGGGTGTTTAAGGAAGCGTCCTGTAAAATGACCGCCATTGGGTATCCATTCTTACCCACCCCACTCTTGACTAGTGGAGGGTCGTTAGCCAAATGGGGTAGGATAGGCAAAACTCTTTCCATTAAAAGTATAATGTGTTATAAAGTAACTAAATGTTTTATAAAATTTCCAATTTTAGTTACTTTAGGCAAAAAGTGAATTTGATGAAATTCAATGAAATTACACTTTGTACCCTTGCTAAGACATTAGTAGAGTGTGTGGTTAACCGGCACACTAAATGGCCTCTTAGAAAAGGTAACGAAGGGTGACTCGATGTTTGTCATAGTTCGGTGGAGTGTGTGTGGTTAACCGACACATCGAATAGGTGACTGTAACATTGGGGGCACCATGTAAGTTTGCATGGTTATTCACACCCTGTTTGGTGATTCTCGGCATCCCAGTCACAAATCGAGGGGCATATCGAGATTTAAACATTCCATTGAAAAGTTCAATGAATCTCAAAGAATCTAGGAGTTTTCAATACATTTAAAACTTAATCTCTTTTTCGTTTTTCATGGTGGAAAATGAGTGAATCGTCATAGACTTACCTTCAAATGTTCTGCAATTTGGATTACGGCATCTCTCTTCCAAGTTGTAGAATATTTTGTTCGGTCCTAGCCTTAATATCTCATTTGGCTGTTTTATTAAGGACTCAATCAATCAATTAACTAACTTGAATTTTCTCCCGTTTTGTAGATGTCAAAGTATGACAACTATGTCTTCCTAAATCCCTTGGAACAAGCTTTCCACATGAAGATGATATTACACGATTCGATCGAGGAACAAGAGATCATGCATCACTTCCTCCACCTCCTCCTATTGTTCTCCCTAACCCATAAGTTCAATGGCTTGAAAAGTTCAAGGTCACTCAAGCCCTGTTGGCGAAGAAACATGAAGATGGAAAACCCGTGTGTGCTCACGTCCTAGGGATGAAATCACACATCGATAGGTTGATAATGTTGGGTGCAACTTTCCTAAAGAAGTTGGTTGTAGACTGGGTTCTTCAGTCACTCCATGAATCATATAATATGTTCATAAGAGAGTATTATATGATAGATCTTGACGCGACCCCCATTGGCCTAACTTACATGCTTATTGTTGTTGAGTCAGAAATGATTAGGCAAAATAATGGAGCATATTTCTCTGGTAATTAAACCAACCATACTTCCGTGGTCGCTCCAGAAGAAGCCACCTGTTTCTGCTGCCAAGAGAAGGGGCGTTGGATGAGGCTGCCCCAATCACCTGAGGAATCTAAGAGATGGGAGAGTCAAGGAGTATGGCTCTACTTCAGCTAAAATCCACTATCTAATTCCATTAATTTCCTATTTGTTGATTCTTAATACATGATGTGATAAAATTACATTTGAATGTTTTTGCAGGATCAGAGAAAAGAGAGGAAGCTTGATGAAAGAGTGAGATGAATTTGATCACGAAGAAATAGATTATGATCACATGGATTCAAAGATCAGATTTTGAGCTTAGGAAGTTATGTAAGATTTATTAGGAATATTTGGTTACATAGTTTTTCAGTTGATTTTGCAGTATAAGGAGATGTTTTCCGCTACTTTTATGAATAAAATAAATTTTTGGTTAGTCTTATATATATATATATATATATATATATATATATATATATATCCTTGCAATGAAATCGTTGTGAAAAATTGATGTTTGCGTATTTCTATAAATGGATGTGATTCTTAGTTATGATATTTATGGTTGTGACATAATTGTCTAAGTAAGGGAAGATTTTGATCGCCCATGTTTCAATTGGACAGAAACTTAGAATCATACAACTTGTATTGTGTGATGTATGGAAATCTTGGTACTTAGGTAATTAAGACTAATTCCTTCTTCACATAAGTATGTGAGTCAAGTGAAGGACTAAAGGAACTAGTACACAATGTTTTTCACTAGTCTAGTACACCATAAATAATAATAACATTATTTGTCATGATTTACTAAAAGTCTAGTAAATGTGGTTATACTTACAAGATTAAGTGTAATTCTGAATCATTGAAAAGTTTCAATGAATGGAAGAAAAAAATAAGTAAAATCAATGAAGGAAGAAAGATAAAAAGTTTCTCCAATCTAAGAAGAAGGGAGAGTACTTTTGTATCATGTTTTATGATCATCTTGGTAATCATAGGAACCATATTAAAATTCATCCTCTAAGGACAACTTAGTGCACTAGTTTGGCTAAGAAGAGGAATCGAGAATTATTGTAGTGGTTAAGTCAATAAGATGAATTGTACTTTGTTCCAAAATCAAGTTTTAGAATCGTACTCCAAGATTGTGACTTGAGTGACATAATCATAAGTAGGAATGTTCTTACACTTGCACATTTTGGTAAGTGGTGTTGTCTTGCATAAGACAAAGACCAACTAGTACCAAATTGTGTGTAGGTTTTGTCTTGATATAAACACACACTAACTCTTGGATATTTGTTTTGTCAAGAAATGTTTCTAGATAAGAGAATATAATATGTCAAGAGGTCAGTGGGAGTCTAAAGATCTTGAAAAGTCTCAAGAACAGATCAATAAGTAAACCTATTAAACACTAGCACACGACTTGAGGTTTGTAACCTGTCATGTTGACAAAATTTTATTTATGTGCCAATTCAGTTAAGTGATCATGCATATAAGTTCTATGAGTTCTCAATAGACTGCATAAGGGAAACACCTTGTTCAATGAAAGTACATTGACTAGCATAAGTGAGCTGCTAAATAACCTGGAAGCAATGGTGGGACCCTTGTTCATACAAACAATTAACACGCATACTGCTAGGCTATTCTGGGGTGCCTGACTACCCGGTTCGGCCGTTCTGGGGTGCCGTCCTACCCGTGTCAAGCCATTCTGGGGTGCTGACTACCCGTGTCAACCCATTCTGGGGTGCTGACTACCTGTGTCACCCCATTCTGGGGTGCTGACTACCCGTGTCAAGCCATTCTGGGGTGCTGACTACCCGTCGGTCCTAACAACCGACCCTCGGGGACTATTCCACCCCCTACTGCTACTATCACATGTATCATAACATAAACATACTATCAGACATATCTGGGGTGCCTGAACTACCCTTCGGTCCTGACAACCGAACACAGGGACTGGTCCCCTCATACTACCTCTATCGCATATAACATAACAAGCCAGCATGCAAACATATCATCACATACTGTCAGACGTATCTGGGGTGTCTGACTACCCTTCGGTCCTAACAACCGAACTCGACTACTATCACATACAACATATCATGCTAGCATATAACATATCAGGTAGTAGCAACCTAGATGATATCACAAAGACAATCATCTATCATACGTCTCCTACTGGTGGGTCGGCATTGTGGCCTTAGACCCACCGCTACTGGAAGGTAACTCACCTCGAATAGGCTGCTGGTCTGTGTGGGAACTGGCTGTCTACTGCTGCTGCTGTCGCTGCTGCTAACGTCCCTCGACTGTAATTCCCACAAAACGATCCGTCAAACACGTTAGATGTTCTTAGGGTAAAATGACCCTTTTACCCCTCACCAAGTCAAAGACCAGGTCAAAGTCAACTTCCGGTTGACTGGACTCGCCGAGTCCATCTCTCGCTGATCCGGTCCCACTCACCAGGTTCCTCTTTCACTCACTGAGTTACCCCTGACTCGCTAACCGGGACTTTGGGGCCAACTCGAGTACCAACTCGCCGAGTTCCTCGAGCAGGTCCTCTGCTTGCTTCCAATCCACACCAAAACACCCCATTCGAGGGTTTGGGGGTTTCGGGACTACGTTATACGGTTAATTCTGTGCACAGATACGATGGGTTGAGCCTTTGACGCTTAAACCCCTTGTGTTCTGTGGATGTTCATATTACTCGCCGAGTTTGAAGAACTACTCGGCGAGTTCCAGGCAATCTTCATAGGACTTACCGAGTTTGTTCATCCAACTCGCCGAGTCGACGACCATCTTCATAGAACTCGCCGAGTTCCACCATGGGACTTGCCGAGTCCTTCGACCCACTTCCTGAGTAGGCCAGATCTAGGACATGCAACACTTCCAGACCACAGATCCATGGTCCTAGGGTTCATTTACCACGTAAAGTTATAAACTTTACGTGCATGCATGGCCCTATGAGCTCAAACATGCACTTCCAAGCTATACAAGAGGTCCTATGCTCATTGGGGACTTCCACTACCTCAACCACAAAGACTTTATGCTACTATGAAGTCCAAAAGGTCCACACCCGAAGTTCTTGCAGAACATTAGCCATAAACACATAGAGATTTAGGTTTTTAGGGCTTAAAACCTCTTTTTTTAGGGACAAAAAGGGGACTAACGAGCTAAAGATCAAGTTAGGGTCTTTTCTACCTGAATGGAGGCCTTTCACAGAGTAGATTCCGGATCTCCTTCCCTTCTTGCACTCTTCAATCTTCTACTTCTTCTCCCAAGCCCCAAATCACCTTCAAAATGTTAACAATCCCCCACAAGGACACAAAGGAGGCTAGGGTTTCATTCTACAGGTCTTTGGGAGTGCTAAGGGAAGTGGAGGCTGGGTTAGATCGATTAAATAGGGTGCAAATACCCGGGTTAGGGTTTATGTCCAAACAGGGTCTACTCGCCGAGTCCATCGGACCTACTCGCCGAGTAGACCGAGTAGATCCCGCGTCTAGTCCCGCTTCTACTCGACGAGTCAGTCCCTCAACTCGCCGAGTCCAAGGCTAATTGCGCAAAATAAAGAGATTTAATAATCACGAATACATACCAGGAATCAGGTGCTACAAATCTCCCCCACTTATTTTAGACTTCATCCTCGAAGTCTCCTGCTCGATCCTGAAACAGCTCGGGATAGTGCTCCATCATCTCGTCCACCGGCTCCCAAGTCCACTCCGAACCCTTGCGGTGCTGCCATTGCACCTTCACTAGCTCCACCCTCTTGTTCCTTAAATCCTTCGACTTCATGTCGAGGATTGCGACTGGGCGCTCGATGTAATTCAGCCTGTCATCAACCTGAATATCCTCCAACGGCACTACCGCTGAATCGTCCACTAACCACTTTCGCAGCTGAGAGACATGGAAAGTGCTGTGGATCTGGCTGAGCTCGGCTGGCAGATCCAACCTATACGCCACCTTGCCCACCCGGGCTACAATCCTGAACGGTCCGATGAACCTCGGGCCCAACTTGCCCCGCTTCCTGAATCGGATGACGCCTTTCCAAGGCGACACCTTCAGGAGAACCATATCCCCGACTCGAAACTCCAAGTCGGATCGACGCTTGTCGGCGTAACTTTTCTACCGACTCTGAGCAGTCTGAAGCCTGCTCCGGACCTGCTGGATCCTCTCGGTCGTCTTGAGCACCACTTCGGTGCTCCCCATGACCCTATGGCCAACTTCACCCCAGCATATCGGGGTCCTGCACCTCCGTCCGTACAACATCTCGAAGGGAGAGCGGTCGATACTCGTGTGATAGCTGTTGTTGTAGGAGAACTCGGCCAGGGGAAGATAGGTATCCCAGCTACCACCAAAGTCTAGCACGCACGCCCACAGCATATCCTCCAGAGTCTGGATGGTCCGCTCGCTCTGACCATCAATCTGCGGGTGAAAGGCAGTGCTAAAATGCAGACGAGTGCCCAACTCGTCATGGAATCTCTTCCAAAATCTGGAAGTAAAACGCACATCCCTGTCCGAGATCACCGATACTGGCACCCCATGCCGTGCCACAATCTCCCTGATATAGATGTCGGCCAATTTCTCGAGCATACCGATACTGGCACCCCATGCCGTGCCACAATCTCCCTGATATAGATGTCGGCCAATTTCTCGGCCGATATGCTCTCCTGAATCGGAATAAAATGGGCACTCTTGGTCAATCTATCCACGATGACCCAAATCGAATCCACTCCACGTGCGGTCCTGGGAAGCTTCGTGATAAAATCCATCGTGATATCTTCCCATTTCCACAGTGGAATATCCAATGGCTGCATCTTGCCATGCGGTCTCTGATGTTCGGCCTTGACCTTCCTGCAGGTCAAACACCGTTCGACGTACCATGCCACATCCCGCTTCATGCAGGGCCACCAGTAATCCAGACGCAGATCCCTATACATCTTCGTCGCCCCGGGATGAATAGAGAATCGGGACTTGTGTGCCTCCTCCATCAAAGTCTGGCGCACACCCCCGTGATACGGAACCCATACCCTACGGTGTAAAGTCAATAATCCTCGACTATCATAGTCAAAGAAGGAAACCTGACCCACCACACGCTCGCTCTTCCGATGTTCCTCCTTGATAGCCTCCTGTTGAGCCTCCCGAATTTGCTCCAACATGGGAGTCACCACGGTCATCCTCAAGCGAACGTCCCTGATTGGCACCGCCTTGCGGCTGAGCGCATTGGCCACCACGTTGGCCTTCCCCGGGTGGTAAAGGATCTCGCAATCATAATCCTTCACCACATCCAACCACCGACGCTGCCTCATGTTCAGATTTGGCTGATCCATGAGGTACCTCAAACTCTTGTGGTCCGTGTAGATGGTACATCGAACCCCGTAGAGGTAATGTCGCCAAATCTTGAGGGCAAAAACCACCGCCCCCAACTCCAAATCATGCGTCGGGTAGTTTGCCTCGTGAGGCTTGAGCTGCCTCGAAGCGTAGGCAATAACATGCCCCCTCTGCATCAGTACCGCGCCCAACCCAGAAATGGATGCATCACAATAAACCACAAAATCCTCCATGCCCTCTGGCAGGGCTAAGATTGGCGCCTCGCACAATCTCTGTCTCAGCGTCTCAAATGCAGCCTGCTGCTCGGGCCCCCACCGAAAGACCACGGCTTTCTTCGTCAGTCGCGTCAGGGGCACGGCTATCTTGGAGAAATCCTGAATAAATCTCCGATAGTAGCCTGCCAATCCCAGGAAACTCCGAATCTCAGATGGAGACTTCGGAACCTCCCATCTCATCACGGCCTCAATCTTGGCCGGATCGACCAGAATCCTATTCTGGTTGATGAGGTGTCCAAGAAATTGCACCTCGCGCAACCAAAACTCACACTTGGAGAACTTGGCATAGAAGCTCTCCCTCCTCAGGGTCTCTAACACCTCTCTCAGATGCTCCTCATGTTCCTCCTGAGTCTTGGAATAAACCAAGATATCATCGATAAAGACTATCACAGACCGGTCCAGCATCGGTCTGCATACGCGGTTCATGAGGTCCATGAACGCGGCAGGAGCATTGGTGAGCCCAAACGACATCACCACGAACTCATAATGGCCATAGCGCATCCGAAACGCGGTCTTCTGCATATCCTCCTCCCCGACCCTCATCTGATGATAACCCGAACGCAAATCAATCTTGGAGAACCAAGATGCTCCCTGAAGCTGGTCAAAGAGGTCATCAATCCTCGGAAGCGGGTAACGGTTCTTCACCGTTACCTTGTTCAACTCCCGATAATCTATACACATCCGATGCGACCCGTCCTTCTTCTTCACAAACAGAATCGGGGCTCTCCAGGGCGAACTGCTCGGACGAATAAATCCCTTGTCTAGCAGCTCCTGCAGCTGCGTAGACAACTCCTTCATCTCGGGAGGAGCCAACCGATACGGTGCCTTGGCTATCGGAGCCGCACCAGGAACAAGGTCAATCCTTAACTCCACCTGTCGCTCCGGAGGTATCCCAGGAAGCACCTTTGGGAAAACATCTGCAAAGTCTCGGACCACCGGAACCTCGCTCACTGTCGCCTTACCCGCCTCCTGGGTATCCATCACATACGCGACATATCCTGCGTATCCCTGCTGAAGGTAGCGCCTAGCCCTCGTTGCTGAACATACAGCGGGTCCATACTGGGGCCTCTCACCATGAATCACTAACTCTCCCCCGCTTGGGATCTTGACCCGCACTAGCTGCTGCGCGCAATCTATCACAGCCCCATTAGGGCTCAGCCAATCCATGCCTATAATCACCTTGTTCCCACGCAACGGTATGGGAACCAAATCTACCAAGTAGCGCTCCTCGAACAAATGCAGCACGCAGTCTCGAAATACTATCAATGCCCGCACCGATCGATCATCAGCAATCTCCACCTCCAAAGGGCAACCTAACTCGCCTGATGGCTCATGAAACTTCTTGCTAAGCACAAGGGAAACGAATGATCGGGATGCACCCGAATCAAATAACACCTGAACTGGGAGGCCGTTCACATGGAACGATCCCGTCACCACATCGGGTGCGGCGCATGCCTCCTCGGTAGTCAGTTGAAATGCTCGGCTCCTCACCATTGGAGCCTCTGACTTGCCCTGCCGACCATCCGTGATCCGCAGGGTCGCTGGAGCTGGCGCCTTCACCGGCGCTGAAACTATCAACTGGGGGCAATTGGCCTTCTTGTGGCCCCTCTGGTTGCAGTGAAAACATAGCAACTCTGATGTCTGAATAACTGCTGCCGGAGCAGTGCAATCCCTGCTGATGTGCCCATACTTGCCGCACTTGTAGCAGCCTGATGATCCCATCCTGCACGCCCCCTCGTGCGGCCTGCCGCATTTCCTGCAGCGGCTCGGTCCTGACTGGCCTTTCGGCCTACCATCTGATCCCTTGGGCTTCTTCCCCGAAGCCCCTACTGCCTGTCCCTCCTCCAATTTCCGCTTCCGGATGTCCTCCAAATCTATCTCCCTCTCCCTCGCCCTGGCAATCATAGAGTCCAAGGTAAGGCAAGCCGAAAAGCTAACATGCTCCCGGATGTCAGCTCGTAGCATATCATGGTAACGAGTCCTCCTCATGTCTTCGTCACCGGCATAGTGGGGCACCAACAAAGCCCTCTCCCGGAACTTGGCGGTGATCTCCGCCACAGTCTCCGTCGTCTGTCTCATGTCAAGAAACTCCCTGGCCAACTGTTGAAGCTCGACAGCCGGTGCAAACTCTGCCCTGAACCTGGTCACGAAGTCTGACCAGGTCATCGCCTCGATAGCTGAGGCTCCCAACGAGTCACCCACTGACTCCCACCAATCCCGGGCTCGGTACCGTAAACATCCTGCTGCATACCTCACATTCGACCCCTCGGGGCAGAAGCTAGTCAACTGGGCAGACTCGATGTCTGCAATCCATCGCCTGGCAGCAATGGGGTCTTTCACCGCATGGAAATCCGGCGCACCACTGCCCCTGAAGTCCTTGATGGACAGCGTGCGAGATCCTGACTGGCTAGATGCCATATCACTGTTGAATGCCCGAAGGCGATCCTCCATCAACTCCATGATCCCTTCCTTGATCGACCCAAAGAGAATGGGGGTCTACTCAAGGATGCCTCTGGTAATCTCTGACGCGATGAACTCGCGTAGTCCCTCATCAACCGGCTCGGAACCTGATCTCGAACCTGACCCCTCTCCTGAACCGCCATCTACCAGCCTCAATCGAGGTACCACCATTCTGCAATACATCACAACATTCATTAGTGATACAGATACTCCCTAAGGGATCACAACTACTTACAAGTTCCCTGGTCTTATCTTGGCCTTCCTTGGTTCGGGTACGGATCCTCTGCTTTCAGTAGTACGGGCCCATACTACCTTCCACATCTATCCGTACCTTCTTCAAGGAATGCCTCGACTCCACCAGATCCGTTTCACTACTGCTGATCACTGCTATACTCATCCTAGGCTTGCCCTAGGGAAATCTCTAATTCCACTCCAACCAGTCCTCAGCTGCTGCAGGCCTCCTTGTAATGCCAGTTAGCCATTACCCGAATACCATCACATGTGACGAGGCTCAGATAATCCTTCAAGTACCTGACTCGTCCCTACAACGGTTGGACTCAAACAAGAGCTGCACAGTAGGATCAAATCCGGCACTCTAAAATTATTCAACCTTGATCACATGTGACATGACGCATTCGCCTAATGGCTAACTCCCATTATTCAGAGTCCCACGTAGCACGAAGCAAGCAACATTCAGATAAGGGTAACAATCTCAGTTAACTCTATCTACTCTCAGGAACTGAGCTAGCATAAAGTGCTTAGCTCATACTACCAGGCATAACCTAAGCAGGCTATCCTACTTACTGTTTACTCAACAACTAGCATGCAAGTTCTCATACAACTGGAACACATAAAGCAGGCATATAAGGCATCACTCCTAGGTCCTTAGTCCTATTCTAGCATGTTGTTCTACAAAAGCTGATAAACATAACATAAACTTGTATGGGTACTTTGGGGAATACTTACTTGAGCTCGGTCGGTCGTGCACATCACACACTTCGTTCTTTCTCAAAACTCTTTTCTCAATTCTAGAAAACATTTTCTTTTAGAAATTCTTTTAATCCCTCGATTTGAGTTCAGACACTCCCGAAGGTGTGTCCGAATCCCTCAAACCAGGGCTCTGATACCTACTTGTAACGACCCAAATTTCACGTCCAAAAATTTCATTTTAAAAAACATTACTTTAGAGAAACATTAATTGTTAAAAGCATTGATTGATCAAACCATAACAAAATGTAAGCCATGTCTAAAAATCAAATCATACTATCATCATAATATCAGAGTATGAATCCCAGAGAATCTCGTAAGTGCGAAAATCTGTGTGTGTGCATGATGTGCCGCTACCGCGCCGGCTCCTTCCCCTTCGACGAAGAGGTACCTGAAACCAAAACCATAAACTGTAAGCACAAAGCTTAGTGAGTTCCCCTATCGTACCAAAACCGTTCTGGGGTGCCGTCCTACCCGACTCAAGCCATTCTGGGGTGCTGACTACCCGTGTCAACCCATTCTGGGGTGCTGACTACCCGTGTCAAGCCATTCTGGGGTGCTGACTACCCGTGTCAAGCCATTCTGGGGTGCTGACTACCCGTCGGTCCTAACAACCGACCCTCGGGGACTATTCCACCCCCTACTGCTACTATCACATGTATCATAACATAAACATACTATCAGACATATCTGGGGTGCCTGAACTACCCTTCGGTCCTGACAACCGAACACAGGGACTGGTCCCCTCATACTACCTCTATCGCATATAACATAACAAGCCAGCATGCAAACATATCATCACATACTGTCAGACGTATCTGGGGTGTCTGACTACCCTTCGGTCCTAACAACCGAACTCGACTACTATCACATACAACATATCATGCTAGCATATAACATATCAGGTAGTAGCAACCTAGATGATATCACAAAGACAATCATCTATCATACGTCTCCTACTGGTGGGTCGGCATTGTGGCCTTAGACCCACCGCTACTGGAAGGTAACTCACCTCGAATAGGCTGCTGGTCTGTGTGGGAACTGGCTGTCTACTGCTGCTGCTAACGTCCCTCGACTGTAATTCCCACAAAACGATCAGTCAAACACGCTAGATGTTCTTAGGGTAAAATGACCCTTTTACCCCTCACCAAGTCAAAGACCAGGTCAAAGTTAACATCCAGTTGACTGGACTCGCCGAGTCAGAAGAGCAACTCGCCGAGTCCATCTCTCGCTGATCCGGTCCCACTCACCAGGTTCCTCTTTCACTCACTGAGTCACCCCTGACTCGCTATCCGGGACTTTGAGGCCGACTCGAGTACCAACTCGCCGAGTCCTGCGAGCAACTCGCCGAGTTCCTCAATCAGGTCCTCTGCTTGCTTCCAATCCACACCAAAACACCCCATTCGAGGGTTTGGGGGTTTCGGGACTACGTTATACGGTTAATACCGTGCACAGGTACGAAGGGTTGAGCCTTTGACGCTTAAACCCCTCGTGTTCTGTGGATGTTCATATTACTCACCGAGTTTGAAGAACTACTCGGCGAGTTCCAGGCAATCTTCATAGGACTCGCCGAGTTTGTTCATCCAACTCGCCGAGTCGACGACCATCTTCATAGAACTCGCCGAGCTCCACCTTGGGACTTGCCGAGTCCTTCGACCCACTTCCTGAGTAGGCCAGATCTAGGACATGCAACACTTCCAGACCACAGATCCATGGTCCTAGGGTTCATTTACCACGTAAAGTTGTAAACTTTACGTGCATGCATGGCCCTATGAGCTCAAACATGCACTTCCAAGCTATACAAGAGGTCCTATGCTCATTGGGGACTTCCACTACCTCAACCACAGAGACTTTATGCTACTATGAAGTCCAAAAGGTCCACACCCGAAGTTCTTGCAGAACATTAGCCATAAACACATAGAGATTTAGGTTTTTAGGGCTTAAAACCTCTTTTCTTAGGGACAAAAAGGGGACTAACGAGCTAAAGATCAAGTTAGGGTCTTTTCTACCTGAATGGAGGCCTTTCACAGAGTAGATTCCGGATCTCCTTCCCTTCTTGCACTCTTCAATCTTCTACTTCTTCTCCCAAGCCCCAAATCACCTTCAAAATGTTAACAATCACCCATAAGGACACAAAGGAGGCTAGGGTTTCGTTCTACAGGTCTTTGGGAGTGTTAAGGGAAGTGGAGGCTGGGTTAGATCGATTAAATAGGGTGCAAACACCCGGGTTAGGGTTTATGTCCAAACAGGGTCTACTGGCCGAGTCCATCGGACCTACTCGCCGAGTAGACCGAGTAGATCCCGCGTCTAGTCCCGCTTCTACTCGGCGAGTTAGTCCCTCAACTCGCCGAGTCCAAGGCTAATTGCGCAAAATAAAGAGATTTAATAATCACGAATACATACCAGGAATCAGGTGCTGCAGGGAGCATGATTATTATTTTAAGTGTTGCATGTTGACAATATTAATTATAGAAAAAAAAAGTTTCACTTTGCAAATTTGTAGGGGTTGAAAAGTTGTTTTTGCTATAATTAAGGGAGAGGATGTTTTAGATCGAGAAATTTTAATTGAATTTAGTCAAGGATATAGTTATTATTTTTATTCTCAAAGTTCGATCATGATTATGACATCCCTCTTCATAGTTCGAATTTTAAGAACAAGGCAACTAAATATATTACGACAATATTATAGCAAGAACCTGCTAAAGTATCACATTCTTCATTATGAATCGTATCCCTACGCTTCAGGTATAGGATCGATTGCATATGCTCGCCCGTTCTAAATTTTTCCAAATGCCTAGGGCATTTAGAAGGAAAAAGGGATAGAACCAGATTTGACTAAAATAATTAAACAATTTTCAAGGACAATGTAAGGTTAGCTAAGGATTGGTCGCTTGTGGACAGTTGGAAGTATAGTCATGGATGGACCATATTGATGTTATTATGAATAGATAAGATTCTATTTAGAATGAGTTGTCATATAGCAAATATGGAAATGTTTCCTTATTGGGAGTTGGATGATAAGAATCTATGTCTAGATTAGAAACTTCTATGCAGGAAGGATGTTTAAAGGATTGTACTTTGAACGTGAGACTTCATGACTATGGTGCTGTGACTTTGGCACTGTGATATTACGAAAGAATCGTTGCATAAAATGTTAGAATCTAACATATTCTAGTAGTGGCGAGAATTTGTATTCTTACACTAATTGATTAAGATTAGGAATTGTGAAATGAGCATCGTTGGAATTGTGTTCATTTGATCTATTTCACAAAGAAAAGACCATAGGAAAACATAGTGTGCATGCTAAGAACATGGGACAATTTTTGTTATAATTCAAGTAAGAAGTTGATTACCTGAAACAACAAATAATGAGTAATCAATATCGTGATTAAATAAAAGTGTTTTATTTATACTCAAAGGTTTGAGGCCATATAGTATTAGTATTATTCTTGTGTTTAACTTTGCATGTTTTGACTTCCCGAATAATAAGATTATTCAAACCCTACACAATCGCTCATACTTTGGAAGTAGGTATGAAAGAAGACTGTCATGAATCTGTCTGTAGATTGTCTAAAATGTTTAGACATAGCACATGTATGCTACAGAGTTCATGAGTGCTGCTATAAGAGTAGAGTATTGGATTAACCCTTGCTCACTTGGATCGCTTCATCAATTGTATCACGAGTGATTGGTGAGACGGTAATATCTTATATTCTTGAAACCGAGATGTGTGAGTTGTATCTTGCGAGTCGGTTACACATTGATAATATGTAAACGCACCAGTAACATGGTGTTATACAACGTATTGTTGTGTGTGATTCGGTGAGTGAGTATAAGCGAACATTGAGTCGAAGTTTATCCGTTCCTTTTATTCAAAGAGGGATAAAAGCAATATATGTGGTCCCTTCGATGATTTAGTGATGACACCTAAGTGCTTGGCCAAGCCGGGACTAATTTGATGTGTCCAATTGTAGTCTGTTGTCAGTCATCATAAATCAGAAATCGGGAAACAACACATCAATAGGGAGTATGATTTAAATCCATGTCTCGGTTTGTATGATATCCAGAATGGAGGAATATATGATCCTTATCTAAAGGATAAATTATTGATAAGAGCAGTGTTCGACAACGTCTTTGAGAGCTACGATAGCTAATCGGATAATACTTGCATGTATAGCTACTAGACTTATCCAAGTGGGAGACTGTTGGATTAATGTCTAAGCCCGTAACTATATTTGGTAAGTATTTGACCCGGTTGTGCATGGTCCTTTTGGATTGTTTTCACCAAAGCAACTTGATAGGATGATTTATGAAGAAAGCGGTTAATTATGGTTTATTAATATATGATATGAATAATATACTAATAGAGAAATCATAGAGTTTAATTAATGTTAGACAAGAATTAATTAAGAAATTAATTTTGTGGCTAAAAGAGATTAATTAGACTTGGCGGACTAATATTGTAATTATAAGATAGTTGCGTTGTGGGCTATGGATTCCTAAAGGGAAGGGAGTTGGATGAAATCTATGGGAAGCCCATATGATTTTCATCCAAGGGCCTTTTAGAAAGGTTCTATGGGTTGCTTAAGGCCTAAGAAGAAAATTAGGGTTTCTTAGAAACCCTAGTAGCCCACACAAGTATAAATCGACCTGTAGGGATCCCAAAAACGTGGCTAAGTCTTCAGGTAGAGATCTTGGATGGTTTTGGTGCTCCTTCCCTCTTTCCAATATCATCCTCTTGCTTGTGGTGTTTGTAAACCATTAGAGGACTGACATTTGTGTCTTTAAGCTGCAAGGAAACGAGATTCAAGCCATTCTATAAGAGGTATTCATCTAGATCTGTTCTTACATGTTAATTTCAATATACATATGCTAGATCTAGGGGTTATGGCTTTGGATTATTATTGCATGTTCATTAGACAAACTAGATCCAAAGCTTTAGGGTTTTCATGTACACCATAGGATTGATGTAGTGCTCACATCCCATCGTTAAGTACCTACGGATGACTAAGGATTGGGTCCTTACCCCTGGTAGGAGTGATGACTTGAGAGTGAAAGGGTATAGCGATGCCAGCTTTCAAATCGACATAGATCAATTTCCGCTCTCAGTCGGGCTGGGTGTTTACCCTAAATGAGGAGAAGTGACATGGAAAAGTTCCAAGCAGGAGACTGTAGCTGATTCAATGTGCGAATCAAAGTACATAGTAGCCAACAAAGCATCGAAGGAGGTGATATAGTTGAAACAATTCATCAGAGACCTCAGAGTCATACCATCCATAAAGGAGCATATGGAGATTTTCTGCGATAATAAAGGGGCGGTTGCCTTAAACAAGGAACCGAGAGATCATGGAAGATCCAAGCATATCGACAGAAAGTACCACTTTATAAGATCTCAAGTAGAAGAAGGACACATCATGGTAATGGGGATATCGTCAGAGGACAACCCAACAGATCCTCTTACAAAGGGACTGACTAAGGTTAAGCACTTGCAACATGAAAGGCGCAATGGGATAACGGATGATATTAGTTTTAGTGGTTAGATAAATAGAAACTTGTAGTAGCTAAATTGTAATTGACATTTAATGATTAAATAAAAGGTGTTTTATTTATAAGTAACGTTACTGTCTTGTGGCAATTATTTACTATTGTTTCACTTTGTATGTTTTGAGTTCCAGAAAAATAAAATTATTCAAACCATCCGTAGTCGATCATACGTTAGAAGTAAGTATGAAAGAAGACTCCCATGAGTTGTCTTGTAGATTGTCTTAGGTGATATACATAGGAAAAGTTTGCTACACCATTCATGAGTGCTCCTGAAATAAGATATGAGTATTGGATTCAACCCGCGCTCACCTGAATTATTTCATGGAATTTATCACGTGTAATTGTAAGATGATAATATGAAATAATCTTCAAACCAAGATATATGAGTTGTTGAATAAGAGTTTGTTGTGCATTGATGGCATGAAAACGCATTAGTAACTTGATGTTATAAAATGTGTCATTGTGCATGATTTGATGAGTAGTTAGTACAAGCATATAATGTCGAAGTTTATATGTTCATTTTATCTTAATAGGATTAAAATCAATATCTTGGGCCCCTCGATGATTTTGTTTTGATTATGTGACAGACCCTGTCAGAACTAAAATTTATGTGTTCAGTTATGTTCTATGTCAGACGAATCGGAAATTGGGAAACAAAATGTTGGACAATAAGTATGACTATGTTCCATGTGTTTGTCCACATAGATATCTTGAGAACAGTGGAGTATATGATCCCTTATCTGAAGGACGCGTCAGTGACTAGGTCAGAGTTCGACAGCAGCTTTTGATTGCTAAGTCGGATCCTGAAGTCGCATTGGCAGCTATAGTTATTAGAATTATCCAAGTGGGAGACTGTTGGATTTGGTGTCTAAGCCCATAACTATAATTGGGATGTACTTGACCCGATTGTAGCATGGTCCTTTTGCGTTGCCTTCACCAGTGCAATTCGATAGGATGGAATTTTGAGAATAAGGTTATTTATGATTTATTAATATATTACAAGTATAATATATTAATATGAAATCTTATTATTTAATTAATATTGATCAATAATTAATTTTGAATTAATTTGTTGGTCAAAAGATACTAATTAAATATATGGGGATTGATTATGTAAATCAATGATTCTTATAGTGTGGCCCAATGATCCATGATTATTTAGATGGGCTATACCAATGAGATAATCCATGAATAGTCCGTGGAGGTTAAACCCATGGAGCATAAGAATGTGAAAGGTCATGGATCATTTTGGTTTGCATGAATGTAACCCTAGCTTAGCAACACGATAAAAGCATACCCCTAGTCCCAAAATTGACACCCATTCATTTCTAAGAGAGTGAAATTGATTTTGTGCTAACTAACCTATTCTCTTAGGCCTCCTCTTGCATATTGGTCTTTGTGAACCATTAGATGCATCACACTTGGGGTGCTCAAGCTTTCAAAGGTCAAGAACTACAAGTCCTTCTTAGAGGTAAGTCATCTAACTAGTTGTATTGTTCACTTGATAATTGTATGCTAGTTAGGGTGAATGCTTTGGAAAATTAAAAATGCGTGTAGAATTAGAGAAAACAAAGATCCAAAGCATTTGGGGTTGCATGTGCACCATAGGAGTGTTATAGTTCTCAAAGCCCGACACTAAGATCCTGAAAAAGCCTTCCAATCCTCCTAGTCTTGTAGAGCAAAAGAAACTAGTCAGTCCTACTCCTAAAAGTCAAGTGTAAGCACCACATCTCTCCGAAACTCCTCTACTCAGACTGTTTCATCTGTTTTCATCACAAAAAAGGATGGCACAATTTTTAAACCTCAACTTTCAAAATCAAATGTGTCATCAACCGAAGAAAAAGGTGTTAAGAAAACAAATCTTTCAAAATCCTCAAAACAAAACCTTGTTTGGAAAGTTAAAACTCACACTGATGAAACAACCACTCCGGTAATCAAAAGTAGTTCCCACTACTCCAAAAGTTAAAAGTCCGAAGAAAGTTGTTCCAAATTCTCATATCATTGTGTATGAATACTGGATAGATGAAAGAACTATGAGCTTCTGTTTGTTTCCTAAGGAATTTCAGAACAAAACTTCCAAACCATAAGTTGGTCAAAAGTTACTACCGAAGGCTGAGACTTGTGCCTTTATCCTAAAACCTATATCGGAGCCTAAAAACTTCACAACTCACTAAATTTGCAGGCACTCTGTGCCACGGAGAAAGATACAATATGGTATATTGATAGTGCTTGCTCCATGCACATGACAGGGCAGAAGTACTTTCTGCGAGATCTCAAACTTGCACCAAATTTTGGATATGTGACGTATGGCAACAATTCCAATTCTCAGATACGAGGTTATGTCATCCTTACCAATGGAAAATTCTCCATTTCAAATGTGGCATATGTAGCTGACTTGAAGCATAATTTATTAAGTGTGGCTCAACTCACTGATGCAAATCGTAGAGTAGAATTCTGTAAGAAACATAGCTACGTCATGTCTAAAGATCGAAAGGAATGCTTCATCAAGTAAAATCGTAACAAGAAAATGTATCCTCTTGATATCAACGTGATCATTGGCAAGCCCCAACTATGTCTTCTCACAAAATTTGTTCCTGACGTCAGTTGTTTATGGCATAGGAGGCTTGCTCACTTGAATTTTTAGATATATGAATGATCTTGTTTCGGGTGAAATGGTTAGAGAATTGCCATCCTCTAGTTCGAAAATGATCATTTATGTGTTGTATGTGAGTATGTAAAGTAGTAAAATAAGGGTCATCCCATTATCATTGAAAAATCAATCTCGGAACCATTACAACTTCTTCACATTGATCTGTGTGGACCATCAACAGTAGAGAGTTTGCATCACAAAAAGTACATTCTTGTGATTGTGGATGACTTTATTAGGTTCACATGGGTCTTCTTCCTAAGGCTGAAAATAGAAACAGCCACCGAGCTTATCAGTTTTATCAAAGGAATAGAAGTTCTTAGCAAACTCCCTCTAAGAAGAATCTGAAGTGACAATGGTTTGGAATTCACCAAATCAACCATTGAAAACTTCCTTACCGAGAAAGGCATTGACCACAACTTTTCTGCTCCATACATTCCTCAACAAAACGGTGTAGTCAAACGACGAAACAAAACACTTGTGGAAGCTGCTCGATCCATGCTTAATTTTGCAAATGTTCCACTCTATCTTTGGGCTGAAGCTGTTTCTACTACCCGCTTTACTCAGAATAGAAGTATCATCAAGCGACACCTCAACAAGACACCATATGAAGCCATGAACGTAGAAATCCAACTATCTCATTTCTTCATGTTTTCGGAAGCAGATGCTTCATGTGACAACCCAAAATTTTCTATTGCTTTGAAAGCTCAGTCAGTCAACTCAACTTAGTGTTAGACTCATTCCTGCTATCATTTAGCACAATTTAGAGTCTGATTGAGCGTTCTGAGCCTAGTACACTTAAGGGGTAAGTGTTGGGGTTTATCTGTTGAAGCTATAGTACAATGATCAAGCCTAAATCACCAGGACCATGAGTTCACGGCCACCACACTGGAGTTTACTGCCTTAAACTCCGTGTGGGCCGTAAACTCATCCTATATGATCAAGTGTTGGCCATTTGTTTCATTTATTTCCTTCTTTGGCCGATTTTCCCTCATTCTCTCTCAACTATTATCCTGATCTTTACCTTAGATCTTCAAAACTAGTAAGTATTCTTCCATGACTTGTTGATACACCTCTTAATCTAGCATTCTCTCATGATTCCATCCATAAAAATCATGTTGTCATAGATCTTCAAGTTTCACCAAGAACACCGAGAACACACACTAGTGTTCTTGGCCAAAACCGCCCCTTTCAAGCTCCTATATCGTAAGTACTATTGTCCTAGCTTGTTATGTACTAGATTGAACTTTTTTAGGCCTTAGAAACATCAAGAATCATGGGTTGGAAGAGAGTTTACGACCAAGGATCTCCCAAGGCCAAAAACTCCCTATAAGGGTGCAATGTTGCCCTAATTTCCTTCCTTATGCTTAGAACTTGTACTAGAACTCTCCACCATTGAACTAGGGACCTTAAACTTTGAGTTGGTACATAATACCATGAGTTTACGGCCGTAAACTCATGGAGAAATGATCCCTAGGCCTTAAACTCCATTTAAGGTCAAGTATTGGACCTTAAACTCATATAGAGTCTTGTTTAACCTTGGAACACTTAAACCCTTGAGACTCCCTACCTTTAAGACCCTAAATATGACCATTTAGAGAGTTTACAGCCATGAGTAAACTCCCCTGGGCTGTAAACTCCTCAACACTCTCCATTGAGTGGGTCTTTGACTTCCTTGGGTAAAGCAAAATTCCCTCAACCTTCCTAGACTTTCAAACCCACACTTATACATCTATGACCATGAGTTTACGGCCGTGAACTCCTTGGGCCCATAAACCCATGGTAGTAAATTCCATGTGGAGTGGTCCTTGGGCCATAAACTCAATAGCAATGCCTTACAACCCTTAGATGCAACCCTAAGTTCTTATAACACTTGAATCCAAGTGTTTTCCACGTTATAGGGTGTTTATACTTGTCTAACTAGTGTTATAATCACTAATTATATACATATGTATGTATGTCTTTATATGATATTAGGATCATTGTGTGTGTTCAAGTCTTCACTTGATACCTAGCTCCTTGTACGACACTTCCATCCAATCCACTCACTACATGTGAGTTCATACCCCCCTTAATTAACCTTTTAAATGTTTTAAATGCTTTTATGGGTGGGGGGAATACAATTTGAATCATGATATTTATTATATCAATCACATGTGATTAATAACTATCAAACTATGGAGTTACTATGCTTTTAGCTGTTTTACCAAGTATACTACTTCCAAATGACTTTCTCAAACGTTTTTACATGTTAAACCCCTTATCAAGTTGTCTTACATACTGTATCTTTCCTTTCAAACTCAGTTATAACTGTGTTTCAAATAAAGGTTTTCATGTATTTCAAACTGTGTTTTAGACAAAAGATTTCTTATACTTTAAACTGATTATATCAAACGAACTGCTTTTAAACCGTTTTATAATTCGACATCGAGTCATCAATTCTTATTATTTAACTTTTCAAATTTTTTACAAAACTTCTATTAAACTTTTATATGGACAAATGCATGCCTATATATGTATAGTTATATAAGTAATGTTTAAAGGACTTAGGACTGCTAGCTCGCTATAATTCCTTTTCCTTGTTTGGATGTCGCCTTAGGGTATTGGTTATTTGTCCGAGTGTCGTCTAAATATTAGTTATATATTATGTATACATATATAGAAATAAAATTTCTATTAGTTAATTCAGTACCTTTGGGTATCAAAGGCATACTTTTGGTTATACACGTACATTACTAGTAACTAGTACAAGGAATCACACTAAGAGTCAGTTCATGCATGATTCAATGAATACTACACTAATACATACACTACAGTAATACCTACACTACACTAATACATACACTACTCTACTACACACTAAATGAAGAGACGCTATTACGTACTATATGAAGAGACACTATTACAAGCTATATGAAGAGAAACCATTATGTACTATATGAGGAGACACTATTACATACTATATGAAGAGACACTACTACATACTATATGAAGAGAATACTACACTAATACCTGCTCGCTACAGCAGGTGTGTTCATCGACGGATGTTCTTGGTTGTATTATTTGGCGAGTTACCACGCCATGTTTATCCTAGACAAATGGATACATTCTTAAGGATTAAACAATTTTCCTTATTATCTTTACTTTGTGACACATTCACATAAACAATGAGGTAGAATATATTTTGATACGATTTCAGATAAATATATTCTTTTCCTTATTACATTTATTTTGTGATACATTCACTTAAACGATGAGGTAGGCTATACTTTTATAATAATAGTTATACATGGGAAAAACCGTCATCCTTACAAAGAAGCATTCATTCAAAACAGTCGGGTCTTGGTAGAAGACTACTTTTTATACTAGTAGGAAATATGGGATTTTCTAGGGTTTTCATACTTATACAAAATTTTCCTCAAACAATTACAACTCTTTCATTACAAGTTTTTACAAATCAATGACACAAAAATAATTTTGAATTCACCAACTTTATCCTGATAAACTTTTTCAAAATAACTTGTATTCTCAAGTCACCAGTAGGCAAGTATGATGACCAGGTGTTGAGAAGACGGAGCAGTCAAGACTCGTCTTTTATTTTGATTAATTATTTTCATATCTTATTCTATGAAAGAACACACTTGTATTAAAATTATACTATTAATGTAATGGATACCGTTGTTGCTTGTTTACTACTTTACATTGTTGTGATACTTTACATGACGTCCTCCACCCCAGAACGTTTCCGCGGTTCTTAGTTTTCGGGTGTGACACTTCATCAAGACAATCGTAATCAACTTACCAAGTTCCAACCTAAAGCTGATGAAACCATCTTCCTTGGATACTCCTCCAAATCAAAGGCTTATCGAGTACTTAATCGGAGAACTCTTGTTCTGAAAGAAAGGTTTGATGTTACCTTTGATGAAAATTTCATTCGGAATTCTGGCCTAACCCATGTTACTACTCACATCATGGAGTCCGATGCTCCAGCGCCAGGATGTGCGAACCTGCAAAAAATCTTTGAAGTTGACTTCGAGACCCTTTTTGGACCCTCGGAAACGGCTTTTGATTTACAATCTTGAACAAGACCAACCATGTCCGAAGCTCCGGTCTCCCAAAATATCTCCTGTCCTACTCCTAGTCTTCCTCTATTTCATTATGAACCATTTCAACCTTCTCAGGATGAGGTGGAGAATGTTCACTCTACCCTCGAATCAAATGTGAATGGATTTCAAGATGCAGCTACTAAATTCGATTCCAATCCAATCAACGTTGATGATGATGATGCATTTTTTTTTTGAATTCCCACCTAAAGATGTTGTCAACCTTGTTGGATAAGGTGTCTAAGTCCAAAACAATATTTGAAATATACTTAACCCAATCTGGCATGGTCCATTTGGGTTGCACTTCTCCCGAACAATTTATATGGATAATATTTTGAGAAAAGTATAAGTTATGATTTATTAATATATTATAAGTTCTAATATATTAATATGTAATGATATTATTTAATTAGTCTTGATCTAAAATTAATTTAGAATTAATGTAGTGATCAAAAGTGTGACTAACTAAATATTGACTCTTGTATTTATATAGTGTGGGCTAATGCTTATTTAGAATGGGCTAGGCTTGCATGGTAAGTCCAAGGAGCTTTAACCCATGGATCTCATGGAAATGAAAGGTCATGGGCATTAGGGTTTACATGGTTGTAACCCTAATCCACCACACTATATAAAGGATTCCTTGGCACTTGCAATGGCACTAGTAGTATGTGAGAAAAGGTGGCCGATTTCTACAAGTGTTCATACTCTCTCTAAAGGTTTCCAAGTTTTGTGGTGATTTGTTACTTCCATTTGAGGCATACACATTATTGGTGCTAGGCTCTCAAACTCCAAGGAACCAACCACTACTAAAATTTATGTAACTCTACTAGGTTATTAAGTTACAAAGTTCCCCATGCTATGCTAGTTAGGTTAAGAACCTTGGTAAAGCAAATTTGCATGTATCATAGTAAGAAATAGATCCACGGTTTCTAGAGTTGCATGTACACCATAGGAGTGTTAGTGTCACAACTAGGAATTCTAATGCTTTTGTAAACGTTAACAATGATAACATTTGTGACTAAAACTTGAAAGTATGCACGATGTCTATTCAATAACACCAATGTTCCATCAAACACCCTATGTGACCACCTTAAATAGTTAACAAAAGATTGGAAACCCTAAAAATCCCGGTTTAAGTCCATGATGGATTACGATTTTCTTATTGGGCCTAATGGACCAATAAGCCTCTAGTTTGACAATTTTGGGCTTAGGACCCTTAAATGGGCTCTAATTAGACACACTTGCATGAAACTTAACATTTTGGGCTATAATGAGCCTAAAATGAATTAGTTTAACTTTAATGGGCCTTGTCGGGCCATAACAAATCTAATTAGCCCTAATGGGCCATAGATCCATTCTATTTGTACTAATTAGACTGTAAACCCTCCTAAATGTAAAATGGGCCGAAAACTTATTTAGTTGGCCTCATATTTTTGAGCAAAAATCAAGAAAAGGCCCAAATTAATAAACTCCTTTCCTAAATCTAAATTCTCGGCCCAAGTTTTAAAAAAAAAAGAAAAAAAAGAGTTTAATCCATATAGTATAAGGCCTTGACACGTCACTTTTTCTTAGTGGTAATCTAGGAAAAAGGACTCTCATGTAACAAGGTAAGGCATCCTTAACCATCATGCATTAACCTTGATCCCCTTTTCTTCCTATTTCTTTAACCATGGCCAAAAATATCAACATACACACCCACAATTACACTTCCAAACTCTCTCAATACCACCTCAAAAACTCCTCCTTCCTTCTTGTTGGGCTGAAGATTTCTTTGAAGATTGCGTCTTTTGGGCTCGATAGTATAAGTTATTTTGTATTCCGGTTTGGGCCTGCCCAACCGAGAGCCTTTTATGTTTTGTATATAAGTTTATGCTTGCATGCATATTAGGTTAACGATTGAAACGATTTAGAGCTTAACGATAGATTTTCTAGTTTTCTTTAATCGTTCTTGTAACCTACCAATCCTCTACAGTTGATTTTCTTAATCGAGCTCTTCTGAGGATTTTGTTTAATCATTCGACTCGTTTGATTCAATCTTGTCTTGTTCTTATTATTGCGTTCTTATTGTTTTATATTTACATACTTGTTCAAGATCTAATCGATCTTCATAGATTAAAGGTTGTTTATTAATCTCATCAATTGGTATCAGAGCAGGAGGCTGTGTAATCGATACACATCTTTTCTGTGAAAAGGTTACAGTTAGGGTTTTTCCGCAATTAATAATATTTATTGAGCCGTCATCTCATTATTGACGTATCTTGATATTTATTGTTTTGCCCTAATCTGCATTATTACAAGTCTGATCTTTGAACAGGTTTTTCGATCATAATGGACGAGACGCAATCAAACCCTATTAATATTTCCAACAGCATCGGTTCGACGACAAAGATTCCAATCTTATACACCCATGACTATGAAGTATGGGCGCATCATTTCGAAGACTACGTGATTGGATCTGAGGATAATGGGTACCTCATATGGGAAGCTATCATCAATGGACCATTTTCTCATTCTGCAACGTCCAGAATCATTAAGACACAAAAGGAGTACAATGATCTGCTAAAGGATGTGAAGGATATTGCACAAGATGAAAAGGACAAATTCCAGTGCAATATTAAGGCGTTAAGGTTGATCAGATTTGCCCTTCAGTCCGATACATTCAGATTGGTCAGCTCATGCACGACGGCAAAGGAAGTTTGGGATAGACTTCGTGAACTGTATTCTACAGACGAGGATCTTGAACATTCTATCCAAACTTTGCTTCTATCTGAGTTTGGAGAATTCAGACAAGGGGCCGAAGAAACAGTGACCTAGACGTTTGATCGCTTCAATCATCTTCTCAGCAAGATGATCAAACACGATATTGAAAGGAAGCTTATCGAACAGAAGGTTACTTTCTTGAATGGACTGAGGTATGAATGGAGAGCAATGGTTTCTACAGTTAAAGCCCATGAGCAATTTAAATCATACTCTTTGGCGAAACTGGTGGGTATTCTCAAGTCCCAAAAGAAGATTGTGCTACAAGAGAAGAATGTCGTTTCGAGTCTTGGTTTGTTGGCCCTCCTATCTAAAAGTCAAGCTGTGATGGAGGATGAAGACCTCAATTTGGAAGAATATGACCTCACGTCTGAGGATTATGCCATGATGGTGTCCAATCCCAAGAGGTTCATAAAGAAGAGATTTCCCGCAAATAAAAACCGAAACTGGCAGGGAAGTTACAGTTCAGAAAAGGTGAACAATGAACCGAAGGCTGAGGAGCCCAAGAAGGAACCGAAGGTGGATGGCGATTCCGGAGTAAGCTGTTTCTACTGTGGAGGGAAAAACCACTATGCTAAGGACTGTGTTCTTAAGAAGATGGCTGAAAAGGATGATGGAAATGATGAGGAAGCTGTGTTGCAGAAGAGACTGGATGAGTTGAGAAAGAAGAAGTCTACCGCTAACCCTTCTATTAATGCTCTTATTGTGCAGGGTTCGGTTAATGATGACGAGTTCGGTAGCACGGAAGTTTGGTCTACCGACTCAGAAGACGATGAAGTGAGGAAGCCTACCCATGGAAAGGCTTATGTGGCTAAGGAGGAAAGCAGTGGAGGAAGATGCTTCATGGTGACTGACGTATCTCAAATGAGAGGATACAACACCGATGGTGGAAGCGATGGACCGAAGGTGCAGGAGGACATGTGCTTTACGGCCAAACCACTTAGCCAGCAGTTCAATGAGCTCGATGAACTGATAAAGAAGGTACAATCTGTTTTTATTTCATCTAAAGTACCACCATCCTCATATGAGAAAGAACTAAAAAACGTTAATACAAGAATTTCTCATCTAGATAGTAGCTTAACCCAAACTCGTGTCACCAATTCTAACCTAACTGATCAATTAAGCAGGGTGGCATCGAAGAGTGAGGAGCGGAGAATGTGGATCGAGTTAAAGGAGTCGGAATTAGTTAAAGTTAAAGACGAAAACATTTATTTGCAAAGAGACAATTTAAAATTGTTAAAACAGCAGAATGTCTTTTGTTTAATTGCTAAACGTTTATATTCTAATATTACTCAGCTTCACTTGGATTGTGAGATAGGGCAAAAGATCCATCGCATGATTTTGCCCTTCCTAGAGTTTAAGGAGGATGAAATCGATGCCGAAGCCTACAATTGTGAGAGTGTGATATCGTCTGATGATGTCAATCCGACCTACATGTATGGACTGGACAAAATTGAGTCCTTCATTAAATCCAAGGACCACAAGGACATGCTCAAAAAACTTTTGGATGAAAATGATAGACTTAAACTGAGAACCGAAACCATACAAAAATTTGACTCTTTAAATGCTAACGTAAGCTCAGAAAACAAAATTGATGTTGAAAATGCATCTGAGCTTGACGAGGACGAAAACATGAGTGAAATTTCTGTAGAGGACACGGTTGACTGCTCAGAATTTGTTAAAAGTGAACCTGAAAACCACAAGAATCTTATTTCTGAAAATTCAGTGGAGTTCGCTCGTTTGTCCCAACAAAAGTCCCCAAAATTAGCAGAGAAAGCAGTTGTATATCAAAAGGTCAGGACCACTCCGAATCAAGTATACAAGGTGACTGGAGTAACCGAACATCAAACAGCTGAACTCACAGCTATTGTAAACGAAGACAATGCTGATGGCTGTGATGAGTACTTCTGGGAAGCTCCAATAGATAATGCAAACGAAACCGTTGGCTTATCTGAAAGAACCTCCTGGATGAGTAAAGGAAGATACATACCTGAACCCTTGAATAAACCGGACAATTTCAATGAGCCAAGCACCAGTGGTACGAAAGATATTCCTCAGGAGGATGGAAAATCAGCAAAAGAAGACGATTCCTCAGCTCAAAGTGAAACTCCTTCAGACATTCCCTCTGCTCCCTCGGCTCAAAGCAAAACACCTTCAGTTCAAAAGGAACCATCCAAGGAGAAACCGAAAACGAAAGCTAATGTTCATCATCAACCTAAGCAGATGAGGAATAAGAAGAGAGAAAGGAACCAAAGATACAGGAAGAACCTTTCTGAAAGAAAACAATTCTGGCAATCCCAGAATGCATACTTCTCACACCAAGACAAGAATCTGAAGTATTAAAACAATCCTGTAGGAAAGCCTGAATCTCACAACAACCGAAAGCCAAGGTTCGGTTCACAAGAAAATACCAACCGAAGGCAAAGGTTCGGTTCTGAAAAAGACTTCAACCGAAAGCCAAGGTTCGGTTCACAAGACGATTCCAACCGAAAGCAAAGGTTCGGTTCTGAAGTCAAAAGAGAACAAGACTCTAAGATCAGTCCCTCCAGTGATCAAAAGCAAAAGGGTCACCTAGAGTCTCCGGTCAAGAAGCTATCTCCATCTCAACCCACTTCTTCTAGTTCTTCTAATTCTTCTACTTCCACCAATTCATCTCCATCTTGCTCCAAAGTTAATTCTGTTTGTTCTCAAAAATCTCATTCGTTGGCTGAACAAAAGAGAAAGCAGAAGGTTAATAAATCCAAACCAGAGTCGAAACCGAACACACCCAATCCTAACAAAATAAAAGTTTTTACCATTAAAAGGAAAGATGAAACAACTCTCATAAAACGAACATATCTAGTTGACATCTCTCTTACTGTTCCCGTTCCCATGAAAAGCTCACGTGGACCCAAGAAACTTTGGGTTCCTAAATCTGCTTCATTTTTGCAGGTTATAAGTGACGAGCAGTTTGATGAAGAATAAAACATCGATAGTGGCTGCTCGCGTCACATGACAGGGAGGAAAGAGGAGCTCAGGGAATACATATCTCTTGCAAATGGTGGCAACGTCAAGTTTGGAAATAATTCTTTCGGCACCATAAAGGGATACGGAATGATAACAAATGGGGACTTTACTATAAGGAAGGTGGCATATGTGGAAGGACTCCAACACAACCTCATCAGTGTATCTCAGCTTGTTGGATGTACAGGTCTCAAAGTCTCATTCGATGATGAAGGTTCTGAAATCATAGAGAAAAAGACAAAGAAAGTGATTCTCAAGTCCGAGCGAAAGGGTGAAATGTTTCCTCTAAACATGAAACCCATCAAAGGAAACCCAGCTATATGCTTGTTATCAAAAGCTCAATCCGACGAAAGCTGGTTGTGGCACCGAAGACTCTCTCATCTCAACTTTAAAGATATCAACCGACTTGTCGCTGGAGGTCATGTTAGGGGTCTTTCACTGCTCAAGTTCGACATAGAGCATTTGTGTGCTGCATGCGAAATGGGGAAGCAGAGTCGTCAAAGTCACCCATCTGTAATCAACACTAAAGTTGTTGAACCACTCGAATTACTTCATATCGATTTGTGTGGTCCTTCATCTATCGAAAGCATCGGTGGTAGCAAGTATATTCTTGTTATTGTTGATGACTTTTCACGATTTACATGGGTGTTCTTTCTAAAGCTCAAATCTGAAGCGACTCAAAAGCTGAAAGTGTTTATCAAGCAAATTGAAGTACAGCTCAAGAAGGTTGTTCGCAACATCAGGAGCGACAATGGTCTTGAATTCAAGAACAGGGAGTTTGAAGAGTTTCTTGCAGAAAAAGGAATTAGTCACAATTTCTCAGCTCCCTACACACCACAACAGAACGGAATAGTCGAAAGACGAAACCGATCTTTGTGTGAAGCTGCCCGAACTATGCTAAGTTTCGCCTCCTTACCTCTTTATTTTTGGGCTGACGCTATTTCTGCTGCTTGTTTTACACAGAACAGGTCCTATCTCAACAAGCGATTCACGCTCACACCATATGAGATACTAAACAACAGAAAGCCCAACGTGAAATTTTTTCATGTGTTCGGCTCAAGGTGTTTCATCTTTAACACTAAAGAACACCGCAACAAGTTTGATGTCAAAGCCGACGAGGGAATTTTTCTGGGTTACTCGCTCACATCCAAGGCATACAGGGTCCTAAACAAGCGTTCAAGAAGGATTGAAGAGACATACTACGTGACCTTTGACGATAGCTATGTCAAGAAGCTACAGGCCAAAGAAGACACCGCTGGGGAAATCTTTCCTCAAACTGGCCAAGTCACAGTCTCGATCGCTAACTTATATGATAACTTTCTGGAACTCTTTGACGAACCGGAGAAAGCTTCTCTCTCCGAAGCAGGTGCAGCAGACAACAAAGTTGATCACATGAAGCGGATTGTCGAAGACGCTGCAAGAAGAATGCATGAAGGAGGATCGACTACTGATGACCTTCCATCTAACAATGCTTCTGTCGAGGGGGAGCCAAGTTCTCATGTCGAGGGGGAGTCAAGCTCACAAGTCCAGGGGGAGCCTAGTTCTACAACTCCAACCGAAGGTACTTCTCCAACCGAAGATGCCTCTCCAACCGAAGGCGCTTCAACGCCTGAAAATCTAGCACCACAAGAAACCCCTGAACCTCATGTTTCTCAAAGTTCATCAATTGAGGGGGAGCATGATGATATGACGCTTGATTACGATAGCCAATCTGAGCCAGAAGAAATGATTAACGCTGAACTAGATCCAACCTTTGATCCGAATTACCCTCCTCTTACCAAATGGACCAGAGATCATCCTATCTCTCAAGTAGTTGGTGATGTATCTGAAAAGGTTCTGACCCGATCACAACTGAAGGCAAAACAGACATCCTTATTTTCAAAGGTTGAGTTTTGTATGTTTAACTCATTCGTATCAAAAGTTGAACTGAGGACAGTTAACACTGCCCTCGATCACTCTGATTGGGTTCAAGCAATGCAAGACGAACTGAACGAATTTGAAAGGAACAAAGTCTGGCGCCTCATTCCAACTCCTCCAGATGCTTCGGTTGTTGGTCTCAAATGGGTTTTTAGGAATAAAATGGACAAGGAAGGTAATGTTATAAGGAACAAGGCTCGTCTGGTGGTAAAGGGATACTGTCAGGAGGAAGGTATAGACTATGAAGAGACTTTCGCTCCAGTAGCTAGGCTAGAATCTGTTAGAATATTTCTGGCTTATGCTGCTCACAAAAACTTTGAAGTTTTCCAAATGGACGTCAAGTGTGCATTTCTCAACGGAGAACTCGAAGAAACTGTGTATGTGGAGCAACCTCCTGGGTTCGTGAACGAAAAGTATCCAAACCATTGCTATATTCTTGATAAAGCTGTGTACGGCCTCAAACAAGCTCCGAGAGCCTGGTATGAAACGCTTACAAAATTTTTAAAGATGTCTAGATTTAAACAAGGTTCGGTTGACCCAACCTTCTTTCGCAAAAAGGAAGGTAACCACCTTATGATAGTTCAAATTTATGTTGATGACATCATCTTTGGCTCCACGAATCCCAGCTTAACAGCTGAATTCAGAAAGCTGATGGAGACTAAGTTTGAAATGAGCTCAATGGGTCCTATTAACTTTTTCCTTGGTTTAAACATAAGATAGGGACCCGAAGGCATCTTTATTAATCAGGAAGCTTACACAAAGACTCTCCTAGCGAAGTTTGGCATGATGGGAGACTCAAAAGTCAAAGTCCCAATGGCATTCGGCACCAAGCTTACCCTATCTCTAGACAAACCGGCTGTCGATATCACGCTCTATCGCCAAATGATAGGCTCGCTAATGTATCTAACTGCTAGCAGGCCTGATATCATGTTTTCTGTGTGTTATTGTGCTCGATTTCAGGCAAACCCACGCGAACCTCCATGCTTGCAGTAAAGAACATCTTACGCTATCTCAAGCGAACCACCTCCTTAGGTCTATGGTATCCATCCAATTCAGGCTTCTTCGTTCAAGCCTATTCTGATGCTGACCTTGGAGGATGTGGACTCGACCGTAAAAGCACAACTGGTGGCTGTCAATTCCTTGACGGGAAGTTGGTCAGCTGGCAATCCAAGAAACAAACGTGTGTGTCGTTGTCTACTGCCGAAGCGGAATATATTGCCGCTGCATCCTGCACATCAGAAGTGATTTGGATCCAAAGTCAACTTCGAGACTATGGACTCAATATGAAGAAGATCTCACTATATTGTGACTCTGAAAGTGCAATTAGGATCTGTCATAACCCAGTGCAACACTCTAAAACCAAACACATAGCACTAAGGTATCACTTCATCAAAGATCACATGGAAGATGGAAACGTCGAAGTTCACTTCGTAAGAACCACTGATCAACTGGCCGACGTCTTTACCAAAGCTCTTCCTGAAGCATCATTCAATAAAATATTGCAAGGGCTAGGTATGATGGAATCAGAGTCAGTACCTCACACTACCTCTCAACCTCAAACGTAAGAAGCTAGACCAACCGAACGTTCGGGTTCTCTTCAACCATCTGACTCGCTCATTACTTCAAAGGTAGTTTTTCTCTGTTGTATATTTCTTGTACAATTTTTTTTCTGTGTTAAAAAAATATTTTTCACTTGCATGTCTAAATTCCTTGGTTTCTCAAAAAAAAATTTAAAACCGAAACCTACCGAAGGTTCGGGTTCGGTTTTTCAAAATTTCCTAAACCGAAACCAACTGAAGGTTCGGGTTCGGTTTTTCAAAATTTTCTAGAACCGAAACCAACCGAACGCTCGGGTTCGGTTTTTCAACTTTTTCCCAACCGAAACCAACCGAACGTTCGGGTTCGGTTTTTCATATTCTTTCCAAAGTTTTTTTTAGTCTTAATTTTTTCTTACTTATTTTTTTATTTTTCTTTTATTTCTTTTAATCTCAAAAACTCCAAAAATATTTTTTATTTTTTTCCTGTGTGTTCTTTCGTTTATGGGGATATCATTGTTGAATCACTTTAGTGTCCCTAGAAGCATGTTGCTGTATGTGTCCTAAGCCTCATAAGATTTTGAATAATAGCCTTCATGACCTGGTATACACAAACCTTGTCTTCCCAATAAGGCTAACACATTTATTCTCATCGTGAGCTACCTCACTCTTTTCTCACATGAGTTAAGAGTTTCCTGCTTGGTCCTTATTTTTGCAGCAGAGGTACTATATCTTCTTACACCATCTCCATAAATCTTCTCCACTACATTCGTTTCATCAACGTAACCCTTGAGACTCTCAGAAAATACCACTGAGGTTTATGGTTACACAACATCTGTGTTTATGATCTTATTTTCGTGTCACTACGAGCTGAGTGAAACCCAAAATTCAACACCTAATGAATTGACGGTGAACAATTAATTTGCTCAAGTTTTCACCAACGGATTGACGAGTGTACCCTAATGAAATCTCAAATTTTCTTTTGTGCGATTCCTATGAAATTGTTAATCACCATAACATATCTTCCCTTGGGATCCAATTTTAATTTTTTCTCTGAGATTTTATATTTTTTCTTTTTCCAAGCCAATTTAAAATTTATTCCTACCTACTTGTTCAACAGGCTACACCGGTCTCACAAGTACTTTGTTCACTTTCTTTCTTATTTCAAGAACAGAATTGATGAATCAAAGCAAAAGCCACCCTTACTTAACCTAATTAAAAGAAGCCTTTCAACATTTCTTAATAAATGTTTGATCGTAATTCAACGGGAATCCACACTAACACTTTAGGGTCTCTCCTGACCTTGAAGGAAGAGATTCGTGCCCGGGGTCATCAGTTTCGTGTCATTATTGACATCACAGAATATCCTTAAAAGAGTTGCTTTATTTCTTTTTCTTTTACACTCTTTGCACGAAAATCTTTGATTTTCCCAAATTCCGTTGCTAATTATTTACAGGCTGTATTTTTACTCGGTGGTTAATTATGAAGTTATGGTCAAAAGCAATCCACGTGGGTAATTAATTCAAAAATGCCGTTTAAAAAGGATAAGACGAAAGGTTGCTGACTTGGCGGGAGTTAAAAGGATTGAAATTCAAACGATAGTAAAAATGGGCGCGTGTGAATGTGAAACGGCTGTGCTTTTACTGACACTTGTGGACGCGTGTGCGACATCCAAGCGTCATCACTCTGGAATTAAAGGCGCGTGTGGAAATGGAAACGATTTTTCTCTCTGAAACGGCGCTTGTTGGGCGGCGTGATCCTAGGAACCTGACACTCTCTCTCCTACGTGATCATCGCACGCCTCAACTGTCATCCATCTGTCAATCAAGAACTCGTTTCGTATTTCCATAAGAGATTTGAAACGATTTTTCTCTCTCCTATCACCCACTATATAAAGCCGTCTACACCACCTTTTACCTCTTTACTGCCTCCAAAATTTCCAAAGAGCAAATACTCCCAAACAGTTTCCTGTTCATCATCTTCTTCATACCAGCAAACATGGCTGAATCCTCATCTGTTCATGCTACTTCACAGATCCTCCCCATCCGCCCACAATAATGTCTGGTTATTGACCTCAACCCATTGGCATACGACTCCTACATGTCGCCGATAATCGAGTGCCTCAAGTACTCTCAAATAGCCACTGCTCTCTCAAGAATCGAATATGTTCCCATGGTGGCCCTATCGCAGGTTTACGCGACTGCTTATTACGACAAGGCAGTCGAACGGGTGTTCTTTGAAATTGCTGAACACAAAACATCCGTTTCTCGACAACGGTTCTGCACAATGCTAGGGTTGGCTGTTGACCCTTCAAGAATAAACCCGGAGACGATTCCGGTTGGGATGTTGTTTAGCATGTTTTACATCATGGGGTACACGGAGGTCCTAACCTCTGTCGCAAAATTCAAGAAGTCCTGCCTGCCGCCTCAATGGAACGGCTTGTTCACAGTCCTCTTCAAGGGCTTGTCGGAACGGAGCTCAGGATCCGACGGCGCTAGTCGCCTCTTTCTGTCGATAATGTATGCCATCTACAACGGGGTTAATCTGGACTTTGGGATGGTCCTATGGCAACAGCTCATCCAGAGCCTCTCTTCATCATCCCGACACTCTGAGGTGTCGTTGGCCCGGTTCTGGATCTTGATTACAAGATGGGCCATGGACAAGTTTGATGTTCCCACTGCTGATGGTGCATCGATGTCTTCTGTTGGTACGTTCCATACCAAGAAGATCATCGTCTCAGATGCATCGAAATTTTCTTTCATTGGCTCCATCCCGGAGACAATGTATGGCGGCGTGCCATCTGACAGCAGGTTGATTCGAACGATCAAGAAGTTTAGGCCAACTGGTCCTAGGGAACTGACGACGGATATGCTCAGGTCGATTCACGATGCAGACAAACCGACCAATAGGGGCAAAAAGGCTAAAAAAGGGAAGCAAGTGTCCAAAGCTCCAAAGGGACCTTCTCCCAAAAAGAGGAAACAACTGAAGGCTGCACAGTCCCCAAAGTCGAAGAGGAGGAAGACTCAACAGAAGCGAAAGCTTGTAATTCCCTCTTCTTCCAGTGACTCTGAGGGTGCGAGTTCGGGTTCTGAAGGCTCTCAAGGAGATGAATCTCCTCAACGAGGCAACACACCACCTCGGTCCCCTACCCCAGAGATGGAACTTCATAATTCCCCAGTTCCTTCCCCTCCACCAACTATTCCTACTTCCATTCCCACCATAAACCCCACTATTCCACCAACATCTTTCCCTAAACCACCACCCATTTTCACAACTGCCACCGAAACACCACCAGTAACCGAAACTCCTCCCGTAACCGAACCACCACAAACTGAAACACATACAACCGAACCTACCCACACTCAACCACCACCCAATACTCAAACTCAACATACCCCAACCACAACACCCCTAGCTTCACCACCCCCTCAATCTCTAGAAAATGCCTCTGATGGAGACGACACTTATCTTGGTGGGGAAAACATGAACTTTGATTCGGTCTACTATAGTCCGTTTCAAGTTCAGAGTGATGAGGAGGATGATGCTCCAGTGACAAAGAAGCATCTTAAAGAGCTTCACGAGAAGGTTGATCTACTTCTCGCCTCCTCTTCCAACCAGCAGTCCTCTCTCTCTGAAGCTGCCCTTCAGAAAATCGTTGATGCCTTCTCCAGGGCTCAACATGATTCGATGGCCTACGCGACTGCTGCTATCGGCGCCTCAACCCGAGCCTGTGAGGCTACGACCGAAAAAGTCGATAAACTATTCTCCGACGCTTCCGTCCTGCTGAAGTCCTTGCAGGAAAGCGCCGACGCCACTAAGACGACTTTGGAACCAATTGTTCAGCAGTTGGCCAAATTTGTCTCAACGGAGTTGACTTCTTTCGCTACCCTACGCCAAAATATAAGCGACGACAACTCGGCACTTCGTACCTCCATCGATGCCCGCCTCACTAAGCTACAAGAGGATCTTGCAGCTGAAAATTCTTTGATGGACGTTCTGGCGAGCAAAACAACCGCCCTCAAGGTCAAGAGCACGCAACTTTCCAACTCCGAACAACAATTGGATGCTCTTCGATCCGAAAGGGAGGTGATCAAAACGTGTGTTTCGGATGTCCACGCAGCATTATCCAACATTCTGGAAGCACACGATCCCATTCTAAACCATTCGGTGAGGCGTACCCTCGCTGAAAAACTCTCTTCGGCCATCGACCTTCTCAGCAAAATCGAAGGCCTACCGAGTTTCGTGTCCATTCCGAAACAAGGGGGAGATGAGAAGAATGGATCGAAACCACCTCCTTCCTCCAAAGCTACTCACACAACCGAACCACCTCAGACTGGTCAAGCTTCGGGTTCGGGTGTAAAGAACAAAGGCAAAAACATAGCTGAGGATGAAGATGAAGATGAAGACAGGGAGACCATTGCTGACATGTTGAAACGAAAGAACAAACGCAATGCTGACGATGATGCCAGTCGTGTGGCGCGAGAGGCTGAAGAAGCCGAACGCAAGCAAAAGGAAGCCCACGATCTCCTTGAGAGCCGAAAGACTCTTTTCCCTGCCTGGACCAGGGAACGTTTAATTAAAGAGGCCATAGAAACTCCAAGCATATTATGGCTCGATCCGGTTATATCGATCGACTGCAACAATACTGTCGACTCGCAGTTCGACATGCCGCTGACTCGAAAGGCGTTCATCTTCCACGCCTTCTCTAACATATTTGAAGTCCCACATCCGAACGCTGAGCTTGACAGGGAGCTCATTGACTTCTATCTGGCGGCTGCTCGTCCTCAATACCTTACATGGAGCGCCCAGAAGATTGTGAACGTTCGGGTGCTGAAACCTTATGCCGTAGGGAGATTCACAAACGTCAAGTTCAAGCTCATTCGAGGATCTGCAAGAACTGCTCATCTTATCTCCCTGGCGGATCTACCGAATCTAAATCCTCATGATTGGATTGTCTCGTATAATATCCTTTTAACTGATGAAGCCGAAT
The DNA here is from genome assembly GCF_051521515.1 of Lactuca serriola. Classification (NCBI taxonomy): domain Eukaryota; kingdom Viridiplantae; phylum Streptophyta; class Magnoliopsida; order Asterales; family Asteraceae; genus Lactuca; species Lactuca serriola. Next base: position 307,376,313 of record NC_136410.1, on the reverse strand, counting down.
ATGGTCCCATTATAGACCATGTCAAAAGGATGTTAGCCTGCTACATCATGGAGGTTGCCCTAATGGATCAGGAGGTTGCCACAGTCTTCAAGAAGAAACCAAAGATAGCTCCTGTGGGATCGGCCAGTGATCTCAACCAAATGCAAATGGGCAAGATCGACCCGAGACGCAACTCGGTTATGTTCACTAGAGCCGAAGGACAGAAATGTCTTTTCGCTTTAGCTGACAAACACCTTCACACCACAGCTTGTTTGGAGCATGTGTTATCGATTATCAAACGGTGTAAAGAGAACTCGGCTGATGACGTCAAGTACTTCAACAACATGATCAATTGGTACATTCGGTTTAGACAGACCATTCTCTCCATCACCAAATGTCTGTTTAGCACCGTGAAGAAGAAGGTACCTGCTTCAGCTGCTGGCCCAAGTAACAAGTGAAGGTCTCGCTCCAAATTGACGCAAAGGGGGAGATTGTTGGGCTGAAGATTTCTTTGAAGATTGCGTCTTTTGGGCTCGATAGTATAAGTTATTTTGTATTCCGGTTTGGGCCTGTCCAACCGAGAGCCTTTTATGTTTTGTATATAAGTTTATGTTTTCATGCGTATTAGGTTAACGATTGAAACGATTTAGAGCTTAACGATAGATTTTCCAGTTTTCTTTAATCGTTCTTGTAACCTACCAATCCTCTACAGTTGATGTTCTTAATCGAGCTCTTCTGAGGATTTTGTTTAATCATTCGACTCGTTTGATTCAATCTTGTCTTGTTCTTATTATTGCGTTCTTACTGTTTTATATTTACATACTTGTTCAAGATCTAATCGATCTTCATAGATTAAAGGTTGTTTATTAATCTCATCACTTCTCTAAAAATTTCGAAGCTTCAAGGTGTTTTCAAGAGAATTACTCCATCAAAACTCACTCATTGTGGTATGATCTTGCAAACTCAAGTGTAAAACTTCCTTTTAAAAACATCTTTATTCCTCTTACACTCTTGTTTTCATAAATAAGTTACTTAAAACATCTTAAGGCCCAAGATCTACTCAAGGAGCTAGTTAAAATCGAAAATGACACCATCTTCTTCTTATCTTCCTCAAAACCAAATCCAAATCTTCAAGGTGAGTTCATACCCCTCTCTTTTCGGTTTTTACAAGTTTTATGTGGGAGAATACAAGTAAAATGTGTAGATCTATGTGTATGTGTGAGTTATGTATGATTTTATACATCTATGTGTGATTGTAAGTGTTTATGTGGTAAATGTGCAACAAAAAGAGAAGAAATCTCGAGATCTGTGACATAAGAAGGAAAACAAACAAGATCTAACGTATACTACACTAAACAAGTCAAGAAAAATACCCTCTAAGATTAAAATAAACATATTGTAACATAAAACAAATTTTTGGGGCTTAAATTGTCAAATAAACAAAAGTTGGGTGGAAAGCTACCATTCACGGTTTTCTTGAGGGTCAAAAGAGTCAATACAGTTAAAATAAATGCTTTTATGAAAATTGTGCTCTTCAAAGGACTTGAAATGTAAATATTAGCTTAATGGGTCAATTTTTGGGCTTTTCGGCCCATTAAGCCCAATGTTGCGAAAAAACATGATTTCAAAGGGGTAAAACGATAATTCCTCAAAACAGGGGATAAAAAGGGTAATCAAAATTATTTCAAGGGTTAACGGGTGACACCAATGTGTGTTGGTCGTAGTCTGTAGTTATATTCAATGTCTCCTGGAGGGAGAGCAAGATTTTATGTATAGATCTATACGGGGGTGACTCCCCCACACCTTAGTTGTTCGATACAGTTAGACTCGGCCAGTCTAGGGTGACAAAATCTTAAGAAGAATTATGGCGTTCACCAGAGTGCCAAGACAGACGAACTAGTCATTATGATGCATGGTTATAATGACTCACAAAATAAATCCAATATTAATCAAGTAATCAAGGTAAATCAAAATCATTCACAGGATGGGATAACAATTCGAACTGTTATATGATATTTTTTTTTAGAAAACATCGGGTTTTCCGGGGAAGTTCAACAATTTTCACTGGTACTTTTAATACGAAGTTTTTCAACTATACACGTTTTGAACTCATCATGCATATATTTATGGATGTTCACACTTTTATATAAACAATGGTCTTTTCAGAAAATATCGGATTTTTTGAGTTGTTTTCTTACGAACTACACAAAATATTTTCATATCAAACTTGCTTATGAACTCACCAACATTCCATATGTTGACCATTTTTCAAAATAACTTGTATTCTCATGTAACAGGTAGTCTGAGGAGTAAGTACCAAGTATGTTAGTGTGTTTTTCTTTTGAAGACTATCAGACAATTTATGTATGGAATTGTAACGTTAAAGCAATGTACTTGATGTGAACAATGTCATTTGTAATATATTGATGCATGGTGATGTTTATGTTATGATTCATGTATATTCATTGTGATGATATTCAATTTTAGTCACACGAGCTCTCAGACGTTTCCGCCGTCGTGTTCGGGGGTGTGACAGGTTGGTATCAGAGCATTGTTTATAGTGAACTAGCATATCTAATCATGCACGATATGCAACTATAAATACAATGGGACTAAACAACTTTGAACATAATAATTAAAATATGTACATATGCCTGCATCTTAGAATAATAACACAACAAGAACAATAAAAGTCTTTGGAGGATTTGAACATCGCTATTAAACACGGGGAGTTATGTAATCGTATTGGGGAGTGAATGTAGCTTGATCAACTACATTCATTCAAAATATGACCAACATGTGTTCAGGAGTAATTATGATGGACAATGAATCAAAAACTTACCATTTAATTATCCAAAGAGCTTATAGAATCAAAGCTAAACAAAATTAAATTACTATAGGAGTAATTGGTATGCTATTTGTTTCTAGTATTTATACCCCTTTGTGTACACTATAGACGAGTATCGTTAGCCAAGAAACCCTATCTCCCTAGTCAAGGAATAAAAGGGTGGCTCGACTCAGAGGATGAACCAGAGGAGGAACACAGAGTAGAACTTGCAGATGGACCCGCCAAGTCAATAGTGGACCTCGCAGAGGTAGAGCCAGAGGACAATGGTGATGATGACTCGGATGTAGAATTTGATGTCATCAATCCTCCATGTAAAGACAGAGTATCGACTTATCGTGTGGGCCCCGGTGGCCCCATGCCCCCTTGGGCACATGATATTTGGAGATAGAATCACCAGCAGGGGATACGACCACACTACGGTAGTAACCGAGGTCTCGTCGATCTTAGTCATAGAGGACCACCTGACCGGGCCCTCCTAGTCATGGTCCGGCGCACCTGAGGTATTGATAACCGAGCTCAGGACACCCCAAACCGAACGGAACAAATGTGGTTTGCTATCGAGAGAGATGAGAGACAAACACAGGAAGTGAATGGAGACTCCTGAGCGAGACAGTCAGTTTGGGAGGTACGACTACGAGATACCGAGCAACAAGTAGCTCGTCTCCGAGGTGCATCTACTTCATCAGCACCACCACCAGACATTTTCCACCACAATTAGGATCGGCCTTTTCTTTCCCCCCCTCCCTACTATCCGATATGACTCTCTTTCGTGTACTAAGATGGTACTTACCTATGGAACAATTATGTGCTATCTTTATTTCAGATTACTACATAAATTCAATTATATGCACAACCAAACCCTCAAAACCGCTAGACACCTAAGGATCTCGAAACTCAAACAACCCATATACTCTAAGGATAGACGTAACGATCGTGCAAAATCTGCCATTACTTAATAACGTAAATACATCATAGGGATGTAGATGGAAGCAGTGAGAATTATACAACAAGATGCACAATTTATTGAGTAGAACCAGGAATGATGATCATTACTTACGATCCGACTTATCAACATGCAACAGGAAAATGTCATCCCACAAAGATAACAAGCGTGCCCGTAAGACACCCATCATGCGGATGGACTTTGCTACATTCCAAGCTACTGTAACAGTGGCAGTAACCGCTGCTATGGCACAACTCAATGCAAACAACACCAATAGAGGTGGAAATAGCATCAACAACTCCAGCTGAGGGAACGGACATGGAAACCAACAAGTAACAGCTTATCAAGGAAGTCCAAACCCCAAGCTTAAGAGCAGGAAGCAGAAGTCTGGAAGTAAGAGAAAGGGACAACCCACTCAAGCGTTCTCAAAGAAGCAACATGTTGTTGTTGTTCATGCAACCATGACCCCTATTACACCAACATCAGCAAGACCATATGCTGGAAGCCTTCCAAAATGCAACCAGTGCAATTTCCATCATAAGCGAGCCTGCCGGGAGCTGCATTGTAAGAAATGCAACCGAAAGAATCACACCACCAAATACTGTAAAACTTATCCATGCGAGAATCGTCAACCAAATGAAAACAACAACAATCGCAACAACCATAACAACAACACCAATGATGAGACCAGTCACACCTTCTATGGGTGTGGAGGAACCGGTCACTTCAGGCGCAATTGCCCCAAGGCTAACAACCAAGGAGTAGAAGGATCATATATGGTCCTGACCTTGGGTCAAGGCGAAGCAGTCCAAGACCCGACAGTTGTTACTGGTATATTCCCACTTAACAACTTTTTCGCTGACCTCTTATTCAATAGTGAAAGCTGGGCGAAGCTTCGTTAGTAACAAATTCAAACACTTACTAAAACAACAACCCCAGAAGCTAAAAGAAGCCTTCACAGTGGAGAAGGCTAATGGGAAAAACCGAATCAACCTACGGTATTTATATAGGGTACACCTTAACACTAAACAACCATTCATTTCAAATAAATTTAATCCCAATAAATATTAGGAGTTTTGATGTGATGATCAGCATGGTTGGGTTAAGCCCCTACCGTGCTGATACTATGTGTCGCGAAAGGGCCGTTTGCCTTCACTTTCCCAATCATGAAACTCTAATAATTCATGGTGATAAACATGGCGCCAATCCTCTTCCTATCATGTGTATCAAGGTACAAAAGTGCCTGCACCAAAAGAACTAAGTTTTCCTTGCTCATGTTGTGGACAAGACCAAGGAAGAAGTAAGCATACAAGGTATTCCGGTAGCATGTAATTTTCCGAATGTATTTCCCGAAGAACTTCTGGGAATACCTCCAGAAAGACAGGTCAGATTTCAAATCTACCTAATACCAAGAACCACATCAATTGCCAATTCACCCTATAGCTTGACTCCCACCAAAAATTCACAAGTTATCCAATCAATTGAGAAGAATTGTGGCGCAAAGGATTCATCGGACCAAGCGTCTCACCCTGGAGAGCTCCGGTCTTGCTCTTCAAGAAGACAGATCCTTCAGAATGTGCATCGATTTTAGGAAATTGAATAAGCTCACTACCAAAAACCGATACCCACTTCCTCGGACTGGAGACCTATTTCACCATCTCCAAGGAGCTAGTTACTTCTCTAAAATAGATTGAAGAACTGGTAATCATCAAATTCGAGTCCGAGAAGACAACATTCGTAAACTGCTTTCCGAACTCATCGCGACCATTTCAAATTTGTTGTGATACCCTTCGGTCTAATGAATGCTACCACGGTATTCATGAACCCTACTAACAGAGTTTTCACAACCATTCCTAGTCAAACTTTTAATTATTTTCATGGATAGCATACTCGTCTGCTCATGAAACAAGAACAAACACTGTCAACACCTACGACCAACTTTGGAGACATCAAAGTCGTAGAATATCGCGAAAGAAGCACTGTGTGGATCGAGATAACAAAATTACTCCAAGATTTTGACAGTCACTTCGGAAGGCTATAGGAATACAGCTAGTCATGAGCATTGCTTACCACCCTCAAACCAATAGCCAAATTGAACGGATCATTCAACCACTCGAAGTCATGCTCCAAGTCTGGGTGTTTGAATCCTGCAAGTCATGGGATACCCGGTTGACCTTGATTGAATTCTCGTACAATAACAGCTATTGCATGAGCATCAAGGTTGCGCCTTTTGAGCCTTTTTATGGTCGAAAATGCAGATCACTCGCCACTACTCTCACGGGACCAAAAACCATTCACGAAACGACAGAGAAGATAATCCCAAATCAAAGCCCGACTTCAAGCATCGCGAGAACGACATAAAGGCTATCCTGACAAGCGGTGTAATCCATTAGAATGTCAAGTCGGGGATCGCGTGTTATTAAAGGAATCTCTTTGGAAAGGAGTGATCCATTTTGGGTAACGGGGAAAAACTGAACCTGCGATACATCGGGCTGTTCGAGATTCTTGCCTGAATTTGTCTAGTATCTTAAGCTACAGCTACCTTCGGAGCGCAGCAATGTACACCCCGTGTCCCACATCCCGAATTTGAAAAAGTGTTTATTAGATGAAACTCTCGTCATACCTTTAAAATAGATCGAAGTAAACAAGAATCTCCTATTCGTCGAGGAACTAGTGGAGATAGTGGATAAAGAAGTGAAGCATACGAAGTAGAGCAACATTCCGATTGTGATGGTTCGATGGAACGCCAAGTGCATATCGAAATTCACATGGGAATGTGAAGACCAAATAAAGTAGAAGTACCCTCACCTATTCTCTCATTCATGAACCTATCTTTTGAAAGAATTTCGGGACGAAATTCCCTCTAACGGGTGGATGATGTCATAACTAGGAATTCTAACGCTTTTGTAAACATTAACAATGATAACATTTGTGACTAAAACTTGAAAGTATGCATGATTTCTATTCAATAACACCGAAGTTCCGTCAAACACCCTATGCGAACACCTTAGATAGTTAACAAAAGATTGGAAACCCTAAAAATCCCGGTATAAGTCCATGATGGATTAGGATTTTCTTATTGGGCCTGTTGGACCAATAAGCCTCTAGTTTGACTATTTAGGGCTTAGGACCCTTAAATGGGCTCTAATTAGACACACTTGCAAGAAACTTAACATTTTGGACTATAATGAGCCTAAAATGAATTAGTTTAACTTTAATGGGCCTTGTTGGGCCATAACAAATCTAATTAGCCCTAATGGGCCGTAGATCCATTCTATTTGTACTAATTAGACTGTGAACCCTCCTAAATGTCAAATGGGCCGAAAATTTATTTAGTTGACTTCATATTTTTGAGCAAAAATCAAGAAAAGGCCCAAATTAATAAACTCCTTTCCTAAATCCAAATTTTCAGCCCATGTTTAAAAAAAAAAAATAGTTTAATCCATATAGTATAAGGCCTTGACACGTCACTTTTTCTTAGTGGTAATCTAGGAAAAAGGACTCTCATGTAACAAGGTAAGGCATCCTTAACCATCATGCATTAACCTTGATCCCCTTTTCTTCCTATTTCTTTAACCATGGCCAAAAATATCAACATACACACCCATAATTACATTTCGAAACTCTCTCAATACCACCTCAAAAACTCCTCCTTCCTTCTCTAAAAATTTCGAAGCTTCAAGGTGTTTTCAAGAGAATTACTCCATCAAAACTCACTCACTGTGGTATGATCTTGCAAACTCAAGTGTAAAACTTCATTTTAAAAACATCTTTATTCCTCTTACACTCTTGTATTCATCAATAAGGTAATTAGAACATCTTAATGCCCAAGATCTACTCAAGGAGCTAGTTAAAACCGAAAATCACACCATCTTTTTCTTATCTTTCTCAAAACCGAATCCAAATCTTCAAGGTGAGTTCATACCCCTCTCTTTTTAGTTTTTACAAGTTTTATGGGGGAGAATACAAGCAAAATGTGTAGATCTATGTGTATGTGTGTGCTATGTATGATTTTATGCATGTATGTGTGATTGTAAGTGTTTATGTAGTAAATATGCAACAAAAAGAGAAGAAATCTCGAGATCTATGACATAAGAAGGAAAAAAACATGATCTAAGGTATACTACACTAAACAAGTCAAGAAAAATACCCTCTAAGATTAAAATAAACATATTGTAACATAAAACAAATTTTTGGGGCTTAAATTGTCAAATAAACAAAAGTTGGGTGAAAAGTTGCCATTCACGGTTTTCTTGAGGGTCAAAAGAGTCAAAACAGTTAAAATAAATGATTGTATGAAAATTATGCTCTTCAAAGGACTTGAAATGTAAATATTAGCTTGATGGGCCAATTTTTGGTCTTTTCGGCCCATTAAGCCCATAGTTGCGAAAAAAATATGATTTCAAAGGGGTAAAACGATAAATTCCTCAAAACAGGGGATAAAAAGGGTAAAAAAATTATTTCAAGGATTAAAATGCTTTTATTTTCCAATAAGGATAAAAAATGTAAAGTTTTTGGATTTTGGGCCAAAAAATTGTAAAAGTTGCAAAAAGTTTGGACTTTAACCGAAAAATACTTTTCTGGAAGGGCTGAAACTGCCAAAGAATATGATTTGAGCCGAAAATATTACTTGAACAAGTTTATGGGTCAAATGTGTCAAGAAAATGGTTTAAGGGCTAAAATGTCCCTTTTTTTATATATGGGACTAAAATTGTCATCTTTATTAAAAAAGGGTTGAAATGGGTCAAACCAATATTATGAATCAATTATTTTACTATTAGGATGTTGAGTCAAAATATACAAATATACAACTCATGAAGATGAATATGTGTATAATTCCAAAAATCGTTAACAACAACCGAACGGCATCGTGCCGATCCAAAATAACAATCGTCCAATCAAACCTTCCAACAATTATACAATTCCTAAAACAAGTAAACAATCCAAACTTTGGGCTTGAAAGTCCAGTCAAGCTTGTTGGGCCTTTGTGACCCATTAAACATGATTTTGGGCACAAGGAATAATGATAAATGTTATTAGGCCTCCTATGACGCAATTTAATATTTAAGGGACCCTCAATGGCTTTTAAGTGCTATTGGGCCTTAGTGGCCCATTAGTACTGATAGTAAGGTCCAAGTAAACAAATACATGTCGATAATCAATAGTAATCAAAGTCAATTGGGATTTAGTGAGTAATAACGGGTGACACCAACATGTGTCGGTCGTAGTCTGTAGTTATAATCAAAGTCACCTGGAGGGAGAGCGAGAGTTTGTGTTTAGATCTATACGTGGGTGAGTCACCCACACCTCAGCTGTTCGCTACAGTTAGACTCGGCCAGTCTAGGGTGACAAAATCTTAAGATCAATTTCGGCGTTCACCAGAGTGCCAAGACAGACGAACTAGTCATTATCATGCATGGTTATAACGACTCACAGAAATAAATCCACTATTAATCAAGTAATCAAGGTAAATAAAAATCATTCACAGGATGGGATAACAATTCGAACTGTTATATGATATTTTTTTTCGGAAGACATCGGGTTTTCTGGGGAAGTTCAACATTTTTCACTGGTACTTTTAATACGAAGTTTTTCAATTATACACGTTTTGAAATCATCATGCATACATTTACGGATCTTCACACTTTTATATAAACAATGGTCTTTTCAGAAAATATCGGATTTTCTGGGTTGTTTTCTTACAAACTACACAAAACATTTTCATATCAAACCTGCTTATGAACTCACAAACATTCCATATGTTGACTGTTTTTCAAAATAACTTGTATTCTCATGTAACTGGTAGGCTGAGGAGTAAGTACCAAGTATGTTAGTGTTTTTTTCTTTTGAAAACTATCAAACAATTTATGTATGGAATTGTAATGTTAAAACAATGTACTTGATGTGAACAATGTGAGTTGTAATATATTGATGCATGGTGATGTTTATGTTATGATTCATGTATATTCATTGTGATGATATTCAATTTAAGTCACGAAAGCCGTCAGACGTTTCCGCCGTCTGGTTCGGGGGTGTGACAGTTAGAATGTTCAAAAATCTTCAATGGTATCAGAGCCTAGGCTTGTTTACTTGATAACTGATGCAAACTTGTTTTTAAAAAGTCAAAAACTGCCCATACAAGAATACTCGATGAGTTCTGGCCAAAAATGTAACACCTATAGTCAGAAAGACCAAGAAAGGAAAGGAAAACCCTAGGTTAAAGGGGGGTCAACTCGTCGAGTCCAGGGTGGAACTCGACGAGTCCGAGCGAGATCCGGGTCAAAGAATAAGTGACCGACTCGACGAGTCGCAGAGTGGACTCGGCGAGTCTAGTCTGGATTGGGAAACCCTATGTCTGGGGATTTGTGCACTATATAAACATCTCATTCTCTCCCTTAGGGTTCTCTATAGCCTCTCTTATCTAGAACACGAAACCCTAAGCCTCCATTTTAGCACATTCAAGCTTTCTTGCCATTTTGGGTGATTTGAAGGAAGAAGGAGTAAGGGAACCTTTGGTGATTCAAGGATTGGATTTAGATCCAGAATTGGTAGGACTTTTTCATAGCATTAGGTGGTAAGAAGTCTTTACCTTCACACTTTTTCATAAAGTGTTACCTTTGTTATGAGATTTGGGGCTTTTATGGCATGATTAAGAGCCATTTCGAGTTAGAAGTCCAGATCTGAAGTTGCTACTTCAGATCTAGGTGTGTTTCGGCCTAGAGAACCATAAAGTATCAGTCTTGGGGGTGTTGGTGAAGGATGCTTGTCTAGAACCCTAGCCCTAGAGTGTTTTAAGCCTATAGCTCCTTGGTTTCACGTAAAGTTTGCAACTTTACGTGAGTAATGGACTTTGGAAGGGTGGATCTATGAGTTGGAGCCCCTACATGGCTCGAAAAGCCACTGTATGGATTAAGCACTAAAGCTACTCTGCGAGTCACATGGGTGGACTCGGCGAGTTGGATGAAGATAGGTAGGGACTCGACGAGTTGGAGGAACAACTCGGCGAGTCTGTTGAATATTGCCATAGCCTCAGCGAGTTTGTTCTTGGACTCGACGAGTTGGATCACAGAACCTCAACTTTTCCGGGTTAAGACTTAGATCGGTGAGTTGGTTGGTGACTTAGTGAGTTGGGCCGGATGGGACTCAGAGATCTTTGAACTCGACAAGTCTTGGGGTGACTCGGTGAGTTGAGTCGTATTATGGGAGTTTTTGAATTCATGGACTCGACGAGTCTTGGGGTGTCTCGGCGAGTAGACTCAGTCAGGAAGGTTGACTTTGACCAGGACTTTGACTTTGTTAAGAATGGACTTAGTCGGCTTCTAGTGTTCTGTTTGGATCTAAGTGTTATGTATATTGATATTGGTAGCTCAGGGAGCTACTGGGGCAGCGGTTCAGAGAATTGTCGGGCAGCAGTCAGAGGGTTATCAGCAAGAGTTCCGCAGTGCAGGTGAGTTTCTCTTTGTGTGAATGGGTCTAAGGCCACAATGCCGACCCATGTAGTTACGAGTAGGAAGACCCGGGGGTTAGCCCTAGGCACTGTTTGCTATTATGATATTTAGGACCAAGGTTTAATGACGGGAGGGTACAGAAGGAGTGGTTTACATGATAGAGTATACTTGTTATCTGTGTGATGCATGTATGTGCCTAGTAGGGAGGTGAGTGTGGGCAAGGTCCCGTATCTCACCAATAGAAGAGTATTGACGGTGTTCCATATCTCATTAGTAGCAGAGTAGGGGCGAGGCCCGAGATAGGTATGGAGTGAGTGTGGGCGGGGGACCGTATCTCACTTACAGTAGGAGCTTGGACGGAGTTCCATGACTCACTAGTAACAGGATAAGGGCGAGGCCTTAGGACAGGAATACAGTACGGTATGTTCAGTTATGTGTTATATGCTATTTTGTATTATGTGATTAGTGGGCGGGGCCCAGAGACAGACAGGGCCTAAAAGAAACAGATATGTATCCGAGTGGGGCTTGAATCTAGGCGGGGCCTGGAATGGTGGGGCCGTTGTAGCGGGCGTGGCCCAGTATGTGCAGTATGTGTTTATGCAGGGTATGTGGTAGGTTTGGGAACTCACTAAGCTTCGTGCTTACGGTTTTCAGTTTTGGTTTCAGGTACTTCCGGTAGCGGAGGGAAGAGCTCGGGGTGATCACATGGCGTACACCGTAGATTAGTCAGCCTGGGATGTTTTACTCTGATAATGAAATATGTTTTGGAATTAATACTCTGAATTTATGTTATGACTTATGATATGTTTTTATGGATTTGGCTTTGGTAATGATTTAAAGAAAAAATTTTGGGTACGGATTTTTGGGATGTTACAAAAAACTCGTCGAGTTCATGTGTTATTAGTTGAAACTTGACGAGTTGCTTGATGAACTCAACGAGTTTTGTCATCCAGTGAGCCGTTTTTTGAGTATTGCTGCTGGAAATGGACTAGAAACATTACCCTAAAATGTTTTGGTCTTATAAAACTTGTTTTAGTTGGTGTAATTGTTGTGCTAATCCATTTTTAAGAGCTATTATCAAAATTTCAAGTTTTGTATGGTTTACTTATGATTCTTGAAATCGTTGATATGAATGTTCATGAACTTATGAGTTTAGAAGATCATAGGAATTATTTGCAACTTGCTTGGTATTTTAATTCTGGATCTTGATGTGTTTTAAAGGAATCCATAATTTGTCCTCAAGTTATGGATAACCAAAACTCACTCTTTTAAAGTCCATTAAAGAAACACATAGGTTACATAAAATTAAAAGTCTCTCATTTTAATAAACCATTAACTCATAAGTTATCAAAAAGATGAAAAGTTTTGAAAGTTACAAAGTTGCCCTCAAGTTTTGGAAAATGTAAAGTCTCACAACTATGGTAAAACTTTAGTTCTAACCCCTAGAATTCTAAAAATTAAAATTCAACCCTTATACTTAATAATATTATAAGTTAATAATATATATATATATATATATATATATATATATGTGTGTGTGTGTGTGTATAAGTATTGGGTTTTGGTATAATACAACATCCAATGGTGCACATACAACCCTAAATACCTTGGATCTATGTTTTCACTAATTATACATGCAAATGGTTTCAAAGGCATTACACCTATAACTAGCATGCATCTGACATAAACTATATAATATACTAGTTAGGGAAACATACCTTTTATGTGGCTTGAAGTCTAGATGTATTTGGCCTTAAGAGCTTAGCACCAATAGTATGAAATGCCTCAAATGGAATCACAACATACCTAGGACAAAGGTGGCTCTTGAGAGAGAATTCCATGCACCAAAACACCTCCATATTTCTCTAAGAAAAGAAGTGGTGATTTTGGCTATGGAGTAACCTATTTATATGTAGGATTCCAAGGGTCATAGGTATAACCCATAATCCATACCCATGGGTTTTATGATCCATGGTTCATGTGGCCCAACTCTTTATGTATCCATACATAAACTTGGTCCAACATGGGTCATAAGCCCAACACATATAAATATAACTAATTATCATAATTAGTCCCCTTAGATTTAATTAGTTTCTTTTGATCACTAATTTAATTCTTGATCGATACTAATTAAAACATATGATTTCATATTAATATATTATAACTTATAATATATTAATAAACCATAAATAACCTTCTCTAAAAAGTCCATCCAAACAAATTGTCCTGATGATATGCAACCCAAATGGACCATGCTACTCTCGGGTCAAGTACATACCAATAATAGTTATGGGCTTAGACATCTAATCCAACAGTCTCCCACTTGGATAAGGCTAAAATTATTATTGCATGTACGACGTCATAACCCAACTAGCAATCGTAGCTCTTAAAGTCGTTGTCGAACTCTGAACAAATCAATGACGCGTCCATTAGATAAGGGATCATATATTCCTCCATTCTAGATATCATATGGACTGAGACATGGATTATAATCATTCTCTCTGTCCATTTGTTGTTTCCCAATTTCTGATTTATGACAACTAACTAATTGAACAAATCAAATTAGTCCTGGCCTGGCCAAGCACTTCCATTTGTCCTCATCAAATCATCGAGGGGCCCACAGATATCGCTTTTATCCCGAAGGTAAAAGGAATGGATAAACTTCGACTCATACGTCTTGTTCTACTACTTGTTGAATAATACACAAAGGCACGTTTTATAACATCGAGTTACCAATGTGTTTTTGTGCAATCAATGTATAACCAACTCATAGTAACAACTCATATCTCTAGGTTTGAAGAATATAAGATATTATCGTCTCATGATCACTCGTGATAAAATCCATGAAGTGATTCCAATGAGCGCTGGTTGAATCCAATACTCAGAACTTATGAGCACTCATGAGTGTTGTAGCACCACCTTGTCCAACAGCTTAGACCTCTACAAACCCAATGCATGACAGTCTTGATTCATATCTACTTCCAACATATGACCGACTGTGGATGGTTTGAATAAGTTAGTCAATCAGAACAATGAACTAGTTATTGTGGAAGTCAAAACATGCAAAGTGAAACACAATAATAATCGAATCCAATATGGTCTCAGAACTTATGAATATAAATAAAACACCTTTTATTTATCACCATATGATTACACGTTATTCATTGTATACTGTTTCAGCTATCAACTTTATTCTTGAATTAAAACAATAGTTGTCCCTTGCTCCAAGCATGTACACTATGTTTTTCTAAACACTAGTCATGCCACACACCAAGTATGCATACTATGTTTGTCTATGATCTTTACTTTGTGAAATAGATCAATTGAACATAACTCCAATGATTCTCATTTCACAGTCCCAAATCTTACTGCAAATGCAAGAATTCCAAATTCATGCCATTTACTGAAAATCTGTTAGATTCTAAACTTATATGCATTGATCCTCTTGTAATGATTATGCACAAATTCACAAAGACTTGGCAACAATCATTACAGAGTATTCCAAAGGAGATCAACTCCTTGGAAACATCCTTCTTGCATTAAGTTTCCTAATCATACAGATTGAATACTTTCTAACTTTGAAGCATTTCCATATTCCATTTTAACTATCACTTCTGAACAAGAGTTGCCTCCTTACAGATTATGTCAATATGGTCCTTCCAGAATTATCACTATACTTCCAACTGTCCTTGGGCAACCACTCTTTGGTAAAACTTAGATTTTCCTCGACAACTGTTTAATCCTTGTAGTCATATCCAATTCTAGACCTTCTCCCTTCTTCATGCCCCAGTCATTTGGAAAAACTTAGAAAGAGTGAATATAGCACATGTAATTGATCCTATATCCGAAGCATATGGGACACGATTCATGATGTCTCACATAAAGACTAAACCATTCTTTTGCTATAATATTTCCATTTCTATTTGCCAAGTTCTCATTATTCAAATTATGAAAAGAGATGTCGTAATCATAATCGAATTTTAGAATGCAAATAATGAACCCATACATAGAATTTCCTTATGTTGAGCCGTCCCAACATGAAATTCATATATATTCTTGACTAAATACGATTAAGACCTCAACCTAAGCTTTTAGATTTGAGATGAAGTATAATTTCCTTTCCCTTAATTATAGCAAAACAACTTTTTCAACCCCTGCAACCTCACGAATTGAAACTTTTGTTTTCTATAATTAACATTGCTAACTTGAAATACTTATCATAATTATCATGCTCCCACTAACATGATGATTATTAGCATAACACTTATGTTCCCACTAGCTTTGACATGTACCTAGAAATCAACTGAACTTCTAGAAATCAATACTTTATTGACTTTCTTACCAAAGTTCAGATTTCTGATACTAGATTGCCTTGATAAGACTTTATCAATATCATACACCTCTCTTAGATCGCTCACATGTGTGTTTAAACAATTATGAAGAGGAATGCCGTAATCATACTGTTTAGACCTTTTGTCATTCCGACAATTGCTATCTACTCAAAATCTACTTAGTGAAAGAGTTTCCTTACTATCATTTTCATGAATCGAAGAGAAACCTTATGACACTTAGATTTAATGGTGTATGTGTTCTTATCCATGTGAATTGTCAAAACCATAGTCACAAGACAAGGATAATGACAAATCCTAACTCATATGGATTGAACTTGTGCAGTCTTAACTTCTTGCCACCTGGCAGCTCAAGGGCATGTCATTGCTTCCAATTAGTTATGCAAAAAATTAAGAACATGTAGAACACAAATGTAAAGCCAACTTAACTAGAATAGGCACAGAAATGTCAGCACAATAGGTTATAAACCTCTACTTGTGTGCTAGCGATGAAATAAAGGTTTTATTCTTGATTACTTCTTGAAACCTTTTTCAGGATCTTTTAGACTCCCACTGTCTTGTTATGTAACGCTCGTGTTTCTAGGCTAGGCATTAATATTGACATAATGGTCTAGGTTAACCTTTGTAACCCATTTAGAAGAAATGAAAAGGAATTATGTGAATTTTATGTGAATTATGTGTTTTATCTTTACATAAAGTTGTAGTGGTCGAAACAAGGATTTCGGGGATATAAAGAATGCCGAAATCCGAGTTATAACGAAGAAGTTATGACTTGTCGAAGTTTCGCAACAAAACCGGCACGGTGCCGAATGTCGTAAAAAGTGAGTTTTTGATAAACTACTTTTTAGCCTTAGTAATATGAACAAAAGTCGCAGTATTCGTTAAACCAAGAAGTTCGATAAAAAGAACGCCCAAATCTGACTTCGTATGAGGAAGTTATGATTTTTCGAAGTATCAGCTTAGTAGTAGACGGCTAAAAACTCGAATTTTAGATCGAGCGATTTTTAGCCGACACAACCTAAATGAGAATTGAAGGCCTCTTCATTAGGAGCACAACGGTAAAAAGTCTGACAAAAACAGACGTTGGATGAAGAAGTTATGAATTTTTAACGGATTTCCTGTCCCGGTCTGTTAAAAATATTAATATAAAATTAAAATCAAAATTAGCCGACTAAGTCTAAATGGAAGTTGTAGAGCGTAATTTTAGCTACGCGTGCATATAAAGAATGCCAAAAATGGAGCTCGTATGCGAAAGTTATGGATTTTAGAAGTTTTGGCACGTAAATCGAGAAAATTTGCATAGTCACGAGTTGCCACATCATCCTCGCTGAAAAAGTGCCACGTGTCCTGCTGAGTCAGCAAGATGCTGAGTCACCGAAGCTGCTGAGTCATGCGAAGGCACGTGTCGGATTCTGATTTGACCGAAGGGATGTCCAATCCGAGGCTCGCATATGGACCGAACCTCGCACCCTAGCTCCGAGCCTCACATGTGTGATATGACTCCGCGGTCCAATCAGAGAGTGCCACCGAGACCCTCGCACATGCTAACCTCCTGCGCATCGGACACACGCTTCGGACCAATCACAAGAAGCCAACAGCCCTTCGCACATGCTACCCTCGTGCGAGCCACCCCCTGCGAAGCCTCTCAGCCATTGAATCAGAAGCTTCTCAGCTGTTGGATCAGGACTTCGGACCCTATAAATAAAAGGGTACCTGAGAAGGCTATCGGTTATTTTTGGAGTTTTTCCATATTTAGCCCCTCTCTTCATATTTTCTTCATATTAGAATCCCCCAAAGCCCCAGTATCAATTGTAAGCCCCGGAATAAGCCACGAAGTGCCCGAGAAGCCCGGAAAATTTATTTTTTTTGGTTTCGAAGCCCGACCCTTGCAGAGCCCGGTTTGTCAATAAAACTCCCGGTTTTATTAGAAACAATCGTTTTAGGAAACGAATTGCTGCCCGGTTTTCATTAAATCAAGTGAGTGGGTAGTTACTTTCACCTTACACATACATATGAAGTATTTTACATAAAATACATGTTGTGTGAAAATATATTGTTTGTTTATTTGAGATGGGTGCTGAAGGAATGATTTATACATGTTTTTAAATAATTTAAACTATATATGTATTTTTATCTATGAAAAATGTTGAGTAAAACATGGGTAGATGAAATAGTGGGTATGATGAAAGGTGAGTTGGATAAAGGAGATCAATAATATTGATCATGAGTTGAGGGTGAGTGGTGAAAATTTGAGAGAATCACTTACCCAAATTGTTGGCCCCCGTCATTCAGCAGAGTATGGATGACAACCATGGACTACTCTAGACAGTCTATGGAACACTAGCAGGCCCGCAATCTGTAGGTGTAATGAACTATAAGTTCATTTGTTGTACTCTAAAAACCCATGGACATGTATTGCAAGAGAGAATACCTGTAAATAATGTTGTCGATAAATGAGAGCTATGGACTTAGCACATGTTGAATAAACCTTGGCAGCTATGGAATTAGTGCATGTTGTATAAACCCAGGTCACGAGGTGACTTTGTGTCTATTCCTTAGGATGAATCCTTATGAAGGAGTGATAGTTGATTCTTAGGGTAAACCCTTAAGAAATAAATAAAATAATGGGGTTTGGGGTAATTCGGTTTATTGATTGATGTTTAAACATAATAAATTTATGTATTGTGGGTTGAAAACCCTATATGCTCACCAGGCTTCCAAGCCTGACCCACTCAACTTTTATATTACAGGTAGAGGACCCCGAGCATAGTCGGATGATGATGAGGAGTGAATTTTGGATTATAGACCAGTAGTTACAAATAACTGTTGTAACGCTTATAATGTTTGTTTATGCTTTTGATCTGTATCGGAACATGACATCTCGAGGTTTTGATATAAAAGGAAATGATATATTTCTTAGAGAAAGGTTTTGACAAAATTTTATCATATTTTGTTTTGGGGACCAATTATGCAACATCTTTTATAAAGATTTCTCTGATTTGATTTTAAAAAGCATAAATTAAATCGATCTTTTCTGGCCGAGAAATTAGGGGATGTCACATGTTGATGTATACAACCTTCTTGCCAAATATTCAAGAGATAGTGTGGATTCGAATCAAGACAGACACTTAACACAATTAGCCTTAGTTGGTCTTTGTTTTATCCAAAACATCACAACTTACCGATTTTAAATGTACAAGAGTAGAAAACTTTTACCCTTACATTTGCAAGTGTTTTAAACCTTCTTTAAGACATGTCACTCAAGCTATAATCTTAGAGTATAACTCTATGAATTGTTTTGGAATGAAGTATGAATCATCTTCTTGATTTAACCACTTCAACAATTCATAACTCCTCTTCTTAACTATCAAAATGTACTTAGAGGATGAATTGTGATAAGGTCTCAAAATCATTAAGATGACCTTAAAACATGATACTAAAGTACTCTCCCATCTTTTCAGATTTGAGAAACTTTTGTCCTTCTGCCTAATTTGATTCTTCTTATTCGTTCTGTCATACATTGAAAATTTTCCAATGTTTCAGAATTATAATTAAGCTTGTAAGTATAATCATATTTACTAAACCTTAGTAAATCATGACAAATAGTCTTATCCATCTTTTGTGGTGGACTTTGACAAGTGCACAAGAAAGTGTACTTGATCCCTTAGTCCTTCTCTTGACTCACACATCCATGTGAACAAGTAGTTAGTCTTAATTTTTCCAATGCTCGAAAGTTCTCATTCATCATACTATACAACTTGCATGATTCCAAGTTTCGGTCCAATTGAAACTTGGGTGATGAGAATCTTTCCTTATTGGTAAATTTAGACACTACCACAAATGAACGAATCAAATTCATATTTCCAATATTGCTATAAACATACAAACATCAAGTTTTCATGAATGCCATTGTAAGGAGATAAAAATAAAGTAATACAAACTTTTATTTATTTGAAAATGCAGAAAAAACTTTTTCCTTACAATGTAACTTGAAATGAAAATTATGTTATTACTTGTTTCCTAGCAATTTATCATAACTCCTAAGAGTAGCTCAAGAATCCAATCTTCAGTCAAGCGATAGAAATCCATCTTCGCGATCAGATTCAACATACTCTTTCTTTAAGTTTCCTTCACTTTTCCTTTGATTCTTAAACATCAACATGTGACCCAGTCACATCTTGTAATAAGAATCTTAGAATAGAATGTTAACCGAGTTAGATAGTGGACCTTACTTGAAATAGAGTCAAACTTATTGACTTTACTAGCCTTATGATCTTTCAGGTAAAATTGACAGCTTCGCAACCAATGCCCTTTCCTTTTGGCAATAGGACCATATGGACACTTAGGTAATAGTACATGGGACTATCTCAGACTTAGCCTTTCTCTTTACCATTTGGTCAACCGAGTTGACTATGGCCGATCCCTTTACATTGGGAAGAGAATGCTTTTCTGTATTTCCTGTGTCATTATTGCCCCTGTCCATAAAGTTTTGGGAAGTTGATCGCCTAATCAAATTTGCTTTACTAGTACACTAAATCATTTCTGATTTAGCAACACCAAGCAAATAGATAAGATGATTAAGGGTCTTGTCATAGTATGTTTCATAGGAGTCCCAAGGAACTCACTATGTAACTTAGAAAGTGATTGAACCACTAACTTTCTTAAGACTTTGACACCCAACTCTCCCGGCTTGTCAGTATGTGACTTCATCTCCAAGATGTGATCACACCTAGACCTTGCCTTGCCAATAGGGCTTGAGTGACCTTGAGCTTGTGGGTTAGGGAGAATAATTGGAGGAGGTGGAGGAAGTGTAGTTCCAAGATATTTGGGAAGATCATAGATGTCTGAACGAGACATCTTTTGTGAGATATTCAAGATAGTTGATTTAAAGTTCTTAATATAACACCCAATATGAAATATTAAGGCTAGGACCCAACAAACTATTTTATAACTTGGAAGAGGGATGTCGTAATCCAAGCTATAGAATATTTGAAGGTAGGTGAATGACGATTCACCAATTTCCACCATCAAAAACAAAATAATTTATTAGGTTTTAATTGGATTTGAAACTCCTAGATCTTTTGAGATTCATTGAACTCTTCAATGGCATGTTTCAATCTTGAGTGTGCCCTTCAGATTTTTGTGACTAGGATGCCGAGGATCACAAAACAAGGTGTGAAGTAACCATGAAAATTACTTGGCACCCTTAAGTGTTTACCCCTCAATCGATGTGTTGGTTAACCACACACGCTCCATCGATACTATGATAAACATCAATTTACCCTTTGCCTACCTTGTTAAATACGAGTTACTGTGCCGGTTAACCACACACGCTCCACTAACCGACTTAAACAAAGTGCAAAGTGTAATTTCATGGATTAGGTATTTATAAAAGGTTTAGTTACTTAGTATTTATCTTTAATACTTTTAATGAAGGGAGAATTATAGTCCTTGTTCTACCCGTTCGGCTAATGACCCTCCGCCGGTCAAGGAAGCGGTGGGTGAGAGTGGACACCCATTAAACTGCTATTTTATAGGCAATAACCTTATACCCCCCCCCCCCTTAGAGACCGGCTTTGTGAATGAGGCCTACTAACGGTAAGACTGACTTTACTATTATACATATATATATATATATATATATATATATTATTAACTTATAATATTATAAAGTATAAGGGTTGAATTTTAACTTTTAAAATTCTAAGGTCTTGTTTGGAATTACAGTACACATGGGGGTAACTTTACAAATTTCATATCTTGAGGACAAGTTTTGAAACCTTTCAAAACTCTTGGCTTTTTCATAACTTATGAGTTTAATTAAGGTTTAATGAAAAAAAATCAAGTTCCATAACTTGAGGACAAGTTATGGAAGACATTAAATCATTTAATGATGACATTAAAAATAGAGACTCTTCTATTTTCATAACCTATGAGAGTTAATGACACTTTAAAAAGAAAAACTCTTCACTTTCCATAACTTGAGGACAAGTTATGGAGTTCATAAAAACCATTAAGATCAAATATTCCAATTAACACAATAATCAAATAATTTTTCTATGATCTAGATTAAACTCATAAGTAAAGATAATTCACATCAACAATTTTCAAAAAATTAAATAATCATATAAACTAATACAAACATTGAAACTTTGACAATTATCCTTTGAAGACTCTTGGACTTCATAACCTAAAGAGTTAATAAATGAGACATTTCGTATCCATAACTTATGGAAGTTTCAAAACTCTTAAGATCATAACTTTAAAAAAAAACTTTTGAGTTCCAAAATTTTATGACAAAATTTGTAACTCCTTAAAACCACTTAGATCAAACTTTTAAAACAAATAAAATAATCATATCATTCTATCTTTTAATAAATTGACCTAATTCAACTCTGGTAGTAAAGTGACTCAAATTTTACAAATAATTAGTTTTTCATAAAATCGAGTAATTATCATAAAATTTGACAAACTTCATGTTTTTTTTCTTTTTTTTCATCAACTTGAAAAAAAAATACATTTGCATCAAATATAGTAGAAAACAACCCATGTCTCTGATACCACTGTTGGGTTTTGGTATAATACAACATCCTATGGTGCACATACAACCCTAAATACCTTGGATCTATGTTTTCACTAATTATACATCCAAATGGTTTCCAAGGCATTAAACCTATAACTAGCATGCATTTGAAAATAAACCAGATAATATACTAGTTAGGGAAACATACCTTTTATGTGGCTTGAAGTCTTGATGTATTTGGCCTTAAGAGCTTAGCACCAATAGTATGAAATGCCTCAAATGGAATCACAACACACCTAGAACAAAGGTGGCTTTTGAGAGAGAATTTCATGCACCAAAACACCTCAATATTTCTCTAAGAAAAGAAGTGGTGATTTTGGCTATGGAGTAACCTATTTATATGTAGGATTCCAAGGGTCATGGGTATTACCCATAATCCATATCCATGGGTTTTATGATCCATGGTTCATGTGGCCCAACTCTTTATGTATCCATACAAAAACTTGGTCCAACATGGGTCATAAGCCTAACACTTATAAATATAACTAATTATCATAATTAGTCCCCATAGATTTAATTAGTCTCTTTTGATCACTAAATTCATTCCAAATTAATTCTTGATCGATACTAATTAATGTTGGATTAGTGTCTAAGTCCATAACTAATTTGGTATGTACTTGACCCAATGGTGCATGGTCCTTTTGGGTTGCCTTCGCCAAAGCAACTTGATAGGATGAATTATGGAGAGAAAGGATTAATTATGATTTATTAATATATTATGAGAATAATATATTAAAGGAGAAATCATATTGTTTAATTAATATTAGTTAAGAATTAATAAGAATTAAGTTTGTGGCTAAAAGACATTAACTAAACTTAAGGGACTAGAACTGTCAATTGTGTGATAGTTCAATATTGAGCTAATGGACCCCATATTAAAGGGGTGGACGAATTCTATGGGGAAACCCATTAGATATCGTCCAAGGCCTTTAAGAAAGGAGTCCATGGGTTGCTTAAAGCCTCAGCATCCAAATTAGGGTTTCTTAGTTAGATAACCCTAATAGCCTCACTATTTAAAGGACCCTTAAGCCCCAAAAACGTGGGGAAGATGTTCTCTAGGGTTTCCACACGTTTTGGGCAGCCTCCTCTCTCCTTATTCTTCATCCTCTTGCTCTTGGTGTTTGTGAGCCATTAGAGGAGTGACATTTGTGACTCTAAGCTTTCTAAAGTCACTACAAGGAGGATTTGAGATTGTTATTGCTACATAACAATCAAGGTAATATCTTAAACCCATTATTATTTTAATATTGATTATCATATGCTAGATCTAGGGTTTAAAGTCTTGGATGAACAGCATGTACAATAGAGAAACCTCGATCCAAGCATTAGGGTTGCATGAGCACATAGGATGTTCTTATGGCTAAAACTCATCAGTGGTATCACAGCCTTGATTGGTTTCTATTGTATTGATGCCTTGTTTGTTTGTTCAAGTTGTAAAATCAATTTTTGGCCCCCCTTTCTGATGAACTCGTCGAGTTCCAATGTGGACTCGTCGAGTAGGGTGAACTCGGCGAGTCCATAAGGGGACTCGGCGAGTTTAGCTGTCAGACAGGCGGATTTTCCGGATTTTTACCTATTTTGACTTAGGATAATTTCCATAATTTTTTAAAATTAATAAAATTCGAATTTTGTTAATCCCTTATGATTATCCTTGTCAAAATAAAAGATTTTGGTCATCTAATTAGATAATTGTTACCTTATTTGATAAATGTTGAATTATGGAAATTATTTGATCATTATCTTGCAAGAATTTGAACTAGATCTAATTAGATAACCACCAATTAATAGTTAATTGCCTTATTGAATTATGTGATCTAGAATATTCTTGACGAAGTTTGTAAGAGTTTCAAATTAATCCCTTTAGGTTTTATAGGTTAAATTAGAACTCAAAAGTTTTGGTTTTGAAATTTAAATAAGTTAAACCCAAATACTTTGAAATGTTTCAAAACTTGCTCTCAAGTTTTGGAATTTAAAAGTTGATTAAAAGTTTAATTTAGAAATGTTAAATTTTAAAACCCTAGTATAGTTTTGAAAAGTTCAAATCACACCCTTATGGTTTTATTAATTAATTAAAGTGTATAATTAAAAGAGATTTAGTAAATCCATAAAGTTTTGGTTTACAATTTAATTAAATTAAAAGTATAATTATTAAATTAGAACACCTAGTATTTTAAAAGTGTAAAATACACCCTATACTATATATATATATATATATATATATATATATATATATATATATATATATATATATCATTAAAAATCTAATATTATATATGTATCAGTAAAGTGTCAAGTGTTACCGTTAGTAGGCCTCATTCACGAAGCTGGTCTATAAGGGGTGTTTAAGGAAATTGCCTATAAAATGGTGATTGAATGGGTATACACTCTTACCCACTGCACTCTTGACTAGTGGAGGGTTGTCACACCCCGAAAACCAAAGGCGGAAACATTTCCGGGGTTGACTCCATGTTGAGTATCAAATCCAATGTACATAGTAATCACAATAAACAACCATTACATTACATATATTTGAATTTTTACATTTGTTTCAAACGTAAATTGTACAAGTGTTATACATATATCATATGAACAAAAGTTGAGACGAGTCTTCTGAGCACTCTGTCTTCTCCAAAAGATATCGTCAGGTACCTGTCTAACGTGGACCTAAGAATACAAGCGGTTTGAAAATCAGCATAAAGCTGGTGAGTTCATAAGATGTTTGTTTTCTGAAAATGTACCAGTTTCCTTTAGTTTTCCGAAAAGGTTTGTTATCCAAGAAAATCCCATATTTTCTTATGTTAAACAGTTTAGTTATCCTTCATTACAGTTCAATTACGCGTTATACGTTACCCCAGGAAAATCCCATATTTTCCTAAATGCAAGACTGATTGAATATCACAGAGTATAGTTTAATACACAAACTATATATTGAGAATCTTGGGATTACTATCCCGAATTAGATATAAAATACTTTAATATACGTGAATTGTAGATGGAAAGTAGTTTGAAAACCTTGGGACTAACATCCCATACTACATATAGATTTAATACCATGGGACTATCATCCCGGACTAGATACAAGATAGTTTGATATACATGAAAATATAGACTGAAAACCATGGGACTACCATCCCGGACTAGATACAAGATAGTTTGATAAAACCATGGGATCACTATCCCGAACTAGATATAAGATATTTTGATAAAACCATGGGATTACTACCCCGAACTAGATATAGATTCTAACCATAGGAATAACATCCTGCAATAGATATGAAACCTATAGACTAAAAACCATGGGATTACCATCCCGTACTAGATATATATCTCCAAAACCAAAGCTGTGAATAAACTTATATTAATACATATTGTGAGTCGGGTAACCATGCTGATACGACAACGAGACCTCCTTGACGCTTGTCAGACGTCGGACGATATCCATAATTTGTCACCCCAGGCGTGCCCGCCTAACTGTAGCTAGCAGTTAAGGTGTGGGATTGTTAGTCCTGAATAGATCTATTCACAAATTCCTCGCTCTCCCTCCAGGATACTCTGGTTACACTTCCGGGGAGGATTTACTGATCATCCATAAAGGGTAGTGACAAACTCACAAGCTAGTACTAAACTATTCATAGGGTTCTCATACGATATCAAACATATATGAAAGATTATGAAACATAATACAGTAAATACAGATACATACAATGAAACTATCTGGCAATACCTTCAAATGATGCAGAGATAAACTAAATCAGACATAGTTTATCTAATAACTTTATACACATATCAGTACATGATAAAACGAAAACTAACGAATCCCAAATTATTCCCATAATAATTTGATTAGTTTGGTTATTTCGTTAACTAAAATTCATTTAGTTGTAGTTGATAAATCATTCCTTATGCTCAGCATAATACAATAAGGGGTAAAAGTATTTATAAGTTTGCCAGATAATATTTGAAATACATCAAGTTATGTTTTGAAAACATTTATAGTTTTCTTGTATTCCCCCCCCCCCCCCTGAAAACATTGAAAAACATGGAAATAGCGTAGGGGTATGAACTCACAGTTTAATGTAGGGTTCGAGTGTTAACGAATGCCCTGAACGCCACTGGTCCCTCTTAATCATGTGATGACACATATTTGAGTTAGAACTAAGGTGTTTCATGTTTAAATATGATGGGGAAAACACACTTAGGGTTTGAAACTACTAAGAATAAGTGTCACATAATCCAAGATAATGATCTATGCAAGTTTAGGGCCAAATATGGGCATTTGAGTAAGTGTATGGCCTTAGAAGTGAATGTGCGGCTGGGGTTGCGGCCAGAAAGGTGTGTGAGGCTACACACATGTGTGTGCGGCCGTACAGTGTGTGTGTGCGGCCGTACACAGGAGTGTGTGGCCGTACACTCCTCTTGTGAGTCCATATGAAGTGTTTGCTCTTCACTAAGGAGATTTGAATGTGTGCGGCCATACACCTTCAAGGGACCATGAATATGATGAACATGATGAGTTTTAAGGCTTGGGATTCAAGTGTTTACCACTAATTAGCTTGAAGATGAACTAGATCACAAATATGAGGCCTTCAAGGTGTTCTTGGTTGAAGATTTTAGAGAGAGAAAGTAGAGAGAGGGTAAGGAGCATCCAAATGAATGAATGAAGAGGGTATCCATCCATATATAGATTTGGGTGTGAGGCTAGAGGGTGTGTGGTTGGGTGTGCGGCCGCACACATGGGTGTGTGGCCGTACACACAAGAGTGTGGCCGCACACACCTCTTTTGGTGTGTTTGATCCGATTTTATGATGCAAAATGCTTTCCAACTCCGCCAAAGACCCATATCTAGACTATATTATGTCCAAAACATGCATATTGAATCCACAAGATTTACAAAGGATGATGAATTCAAGATTTAAAGCCAATACGCGGACCAATTACATAGGATGAAAGTTTCAGGTTGTCACAAGGGTTGATAGCCGAATGGGTAGGATAGGACAGAAACCTTCCATTATAAGTGTAATGAAGTATAAAAGTAACTAAATGCTTTCGTAAAATTCACAATCTTAGTTACTTTAGGCAAAAGTGAATTGATGCAATTCCATGAAATTACACTTTGTACCCTTGCGAAGACGTTAGTGGAGCGTGTGTGGTTAACCGGCACACTAAATGGTTCTAAGAAAAGGTAGCAAAGGGTGACTCAATGTTTGTCATAGTTCGGTGGAGCGTGTGTGGTTAACCGGCACAACGAATAGGTGACTGTAACATGTGAGGGCACCATGTAGATTTTCATGGTTATTCACACCTAGTTTTGTGATCCTCGGCATCCCAGTCACAAATCGAGGGGCATATCGAGATTTAAACATGCCATTGAAAAGTTCAATGAATCTCAAAGGATCTAGGAGTTTTCAATACATTTAAAACTTAATATGTTTTTCGTTTTTCATGGTGGAAAATTAGTGATTCGTCATTCACTTACCTTCAAATGTTCTGCAATTTGGGTTACGGCATCCCTCTCCTGAGTTGTGGAATATTGTGTTGGGTCCTAGCCATAGTATATCATTTAGGTGATTTACTAAGGACTCAATAACTCAACTAACTTGAATTCGTTTTCTCCCGTTTTGTAGATGTCAAAGTATGAAAATCATGGTCTTCCCAAATTTCAAGGAAAAGGTGTTCCTACTGAAAATAAGTTGTTCCACTATTCAAGTGAAGAATCTAGGTGGACTAGTTTGATTTCGCTTCCTCCTCCTCCTCCTCCCGTTGTTCTTCCTAACCCACAAGATCGAAGAATTGAAATGTTCAATGTCACTAAATCCCTATTGGAAATGAAACATGAAGATGGTAAACCTGTGTGTGCCCACGTTCTAGGAATGAAATCACACATCGATAGGTTGATAATGTTGGGTGCTTCATTCCCTGATAAGTTAGCTTTAGACTGGGTTCTACAGTCACTCCCTGAATCATATAATGATTTCAAAAGAAAGTATTATATGATGGATCATCACGCAAACCTCATTGACCTATCTTACATGCTTACTGCTGCTGAATCAGAAATGATTTGGCAAAGCAATGGAGCATATTTGTTGGGAAAGTCAACCAACCATGCTTCTGAGGACGTTCTAGGAGAACCGACCTGCGTTTCTTGCCAAGTGAAAGGGCGTTGGATACAAGTCTGCCCTAAGAGCCTGAAGAGTCCAGAAGATGGGAGAGTCAAAGAGTATGGTTGTGCTTCAGGTAAAATCCACTATATAACTCCATTAAGTTCCTATTCGTTGATTCTTAATAGATAATGTGATAAGATTACATTTGAATGTTTTGTAGGATCAGTGAAAAGAGAGGAAGCCTGATGGAAAAGCAAGATGAGTCTGATCACGAAAAGATGGATCTCGATCACATGGATTCGAAGATTAGATTTTGAGCTTAGAAAGTTATGATAGAGTTGTTAGGAATATTTGATTACATAGTCTTTCAGTTGATTTTGCATTGTAAGGACAAATGTTTTCCACTGCTTTTATGAATAAAATAAATTTTGTTTGACGTATTTATTTATCTATTTCCTTGCAATGAAATCGTTATGAAAAATTGATGTTTGCATATTTCTACAACGAATGGATGTGATTCTTAATTATGGAAAGGTCAAGAATTTACCAAATAGGGAAAGTTTCTCACCGCCCAAGTTTTAATTGGATAGAAACTTGGAATCATGCAACAAGTATTGCATGATGAATGAGAAGTTTCATATTTGGAAAATTAGACTAATTCATTGACAAAGTGTCAAGTGAAGGACTAGGAGATCGAGTACACAAGGTTATGTGTTGATCAAGTCCACCACAAGAGTAACAAAGATATTCATCATGATTTACTAAGGTTAAGTAAATATGATTACACTTATGAGATTAAGTGTAATTCTTAGTTGATTGAGAAAGTTTAAATCAATAGCATAACGAATAAGAAGAATCAAGTAGGCAGAAAGATAAAAGTTTCTCTATTCTAAGAAGAAGGGAGAGTACCTTTTATTATGTTTTATGATAGATCTTAATGATTAAGAACCATATCTCAATTGATCCTCTAAGCGAGTCTTTGTGCAATTGTATGTCTATGAAGAGGAATCAAGAATTGAAGAAATGGTTAAATCAAGAAGTCAATCATACTTCGTTCCAAAACCAAATCTTAGAGTTAAGATTGTGACATTGATTGACAAGTCTTAAGAAGGTTTATAACATTCATCAAATGTGGAAAGTTGCGATGACTTGGATAAGACAAAAACCTACTAGGACCAATTTTATGAAGTGTTTTGTTTTGATAAAAGCTACACTAACTCTTGAATATTTGTTTGTCAAGAAATGGTTATTGACAAGAGAATCTTATATGTCAAGGAGTCAGTGGGAGTCTTAATGGTCTTGAAAGGTTTCAAGAACAAATCAAAATAAACATTATCGATCATCACTAGCACATGAGTTGAGGTTTACAACCTGTCGTGTTGACACTATCTTATTTCTATGCAATTCTAATTGAGTTAATTATGCATGTGAGTTCTATGAGTTCTCATTTGAATGCATAAAAGGCAAGGACCTTGATCAATGAAAAGTACATTGATAAGAAAGGGTGAACTGCTTAACTACTTGGAAGACATGATGGGCAGCCGTGTTACCATAAGGCAAGAGTTCAAGATTAAGAAAGTTCGGTCCATAAGAGTTTGGATTTGTCGCAAACTTTGGTTTTGACAATTCGCATGGATAGGAACACATACACCGTTAAAATCTAAGTGTCATAAGATTTCCTCCTTCATGAAAATGACTGTGAGGAAATGCTTTCACTAAGAGAGATTTTAAGAAGATAGTGATTGTAAAATTGTATTCTCAAATTTGATTATGGTTATGCTATCCCTTTCCATAATTCAAATTGTCAGATTTGGCAATTAGTCTGAATTGTTTTAGACACACATATGAACTATCTAAAGAAAAGGTGTATAAGACTAAGAAGATTGATAAAAGATTATCAAAGTATTAGGTATTAGAAAT
Source organism: Lactuca serriola (assembly GCF_051521515.1). NCBI lineage: Eukaryota > Viridiplantae > Streptophyta > Magnoliopsida > Asterales > Asteraceae > Lactuca > Lactuca serriola. The sequence continues at coordinate 307,346,142 of NC_136410.1, read as the reverse complement.
ATGAACTTAAGAAATTCAATAGGTATTGTTTTTCTGGAAGTTAAGTTGTTTCTGAATACATGTCAAAGCTAGTGGGAGCATAAGACTTATGCTTATTTGATAATAATCATCATGATAGTGGGAGCATAAATGTTGTGCATGTATGATTATTAAAACAAGTATAGCAAGTTAGCAATATTAATTATAGAAAACAAGAGTTATACTTTGCAAAGTCGTAAAGCTTGAATAGTTGTTTTGTTATAATTAAGGGAGAGAATATTATGCTTCATTTCAAATCTAAAGGCTTAGGTTGTGGAATGTTAATAAATTTAGTCAAGGATACATACTGTGTTCTTAAATTTCGATTATGATTACGGTATCCCTCTTCATAGTTCGAATGGTAAGAACGTGACACATAAAATATTGTGGCAAAAGATTCATAAAGTGTCGTATCTTTATGTAAGACATTATGCATCGTGTCCCATACGCTTCGGGTATAGGATCGATTGCAAGTGCTATAATATTTGACCATTCTAAAATTTTCCAAATGTCTAGCGCATTTAGAGGGAAAAAGGATAAGAATCGGTTTTGACTAAGATAATTAAACAACTATCAAAGGACGATCCAAAACTTGCTAAGGATTGGTCGCTTGTGAGTAGTTGGAAGTATGATATTGGATGGACCATGTCGACATTATTATGAATAGATAAGATTCTATTAAGAATGATTTGTGATATGGTAAGGATGGAAAGGTTTCCATATTGGGAGTTCGATATTGAGAATCTATGTCTAGATTAGAAACTTTTATGCAAAAGGATGTTCAAAGGAATGTACTTTGAGTGATAGACATTACATCTATGAAATTGTATTGTAACAATCTCAAATAGAGAACTTTGTAATTTCATTGGCAATAGTCATTTTGATTTTTGTGCTATGACATTATGAAAGGATCATTGCATAAAATGTTAGAATCTAGCATATTCTATAAGTAGCAAGAATTTGATATTCTTACACTTGTGATAGGAATTGGGAGTTGTGAAATGAGTGTGATTGAAAATGAGTTCATTTGACCTATTTCACAAAGTAAGGACCGTAGGTAAACATTGTGTGCTTGCTAAGAGCATGGTGATTAAATAAAATGTTTTATTTATACACAAAGATTTAAGGCCATATGGGATTAGTATTATTCTTGTGTTTCACTTTGCATGTTTTGACTTCCTGAATAATTTAATTGGTTCAGAACAGTGAAATTATTCGAACGGACCACATTCCTTCATATGTTGGAAGTAGGTATGAATGAAGACTATCGTGAATTGGTGTATGGATTGTCTAAAGTGTATTAGACATAAGCAATTGTTTGCTGCAACGTTCATGAGTGCTTATGAATATGATTTGAGCATTGGATCAGACCCACATTCACTTGGATCACTTCATGGTTTTTATCACGAGTGATTAGTGAGACGATAACATCTTATATTCTTGAAACCGAGATGTGTGAGTTGTATCTTGCGAGTCGGTTGCACATTGATAATATGTAAACACACCAGTAACTCGGTGTTATAAAACATATTGTTGTGTGTAATTTGGTAAGTAAGTGCAAGCGAGCATTGAGTCAAAGTTTATTCGTTCCTTTTATCCAAAGTGTAACACCGTAAATTTCAAAACAATTTTTCGCATCTTATAAAAGCATAATTTATTTAATATTCATAAAAACATCAGTGTTTGAAACTCAATCCATGACATATAAACATCCCAAGATCTCATAACATAAAAATCCCGTGTGTGTACTGATCAAGCCGGCGCCTTCCCACGGTCATCACTAGTACCTGAAACAAATAACACCAAACACTGCAACCACAAAGCTTAGTGAGTTCCCCAAAATACCACACATAGCACATATTAGCCGCTCGAGGCTATAACTCTGTGGCTCCATGGACCCTACTTTGTGAACCCTCTGGTTCTAACTCTGTGAACCTTCCGGTTCCAACTCTATAAACATGCACACCATAAATCACATAGAAATAATGCAGTAGAACACATAACATACATATAGCATACAAGTACTATGTCACATAACTCTGATTACCTACTCAAGGTAAAGTATAGTGAGAAGACTCACCTCGCGTATCTCGATAACTCGCAAATCCCTGAAATCACTCGTGCTCGATCCCCCAAACTATAGTCCTCCTATAACACAATATATCTCTAATTAACACTTTCACCACTAAGGTCGACTAACCCTATCAAGTCAACATTGGTCAACTCTGGTCAATGGTAAACGGTCAACTTTGACCAGACTCGGCGAGTGCACTAGAGCGACTCCGCGAGTCTATACGTGTTCACTGACTCCCTTGGATCCTCTCTTGACACGTCGAGTACTTCCCTAACTCGACGAGTTCCACCTGGCATGAATTGCGGGGCCACCACGACTCAACTCGTCGAGTCTTAAGAACAACTCAGCGAGTTCCGGCTTGACTGAGCCCCCCCTTGACTCTCCCTAACTCACTGGGTCATCCCCCAACCCGGCGAGTCTACTCGCCGACTCAACGCCTCACGACTAACACCAATATGCTGACTAAAAGCCAAAGACACAAAAGGCCAACTCGCACCCGAGTCAAATAACACCAAGGTAGGTACATAATTCACAATAAAAATACCTACGCATAACATAATATAAGCATAATATCTCAACATCAAAATATATACATGAAAGAATACATACCAGCCACGACATCGGGCGCTGCGCGAACCTCCTCCGCGGTCAACTGAAAGGCTCTCCCTCGTGCCCTTGGCGCCTCGGCCTTCATTGGCCGACTCTCGGTAGCTCTGATAGCGGCAGGGGCAGATCCCTGAGGTGCTCCCTAAGCTGATCCCCGCAACTGCGGACACTCTACCTTCCAGTGTCCGGTCTAGTTGCAGTGGAAACACACTGCAAACCCCTTGGGGCAGTCCTTGGCCATATGCCCCTCCTTGCCACACTTGTAGCAAGATCCAGCTCTACAAACTCCATCATGACCCTTGCCGCACTTCCCACAAGTGCGACCCTTCTGGCTCCTTGATTTGGGATCAGCGGGATTGGCCCGCTTGGCTGCCGGCTCGGACTATGCCGGTCGCCAATCCCTCCCCTGAGACTCCGCCTCCTCCCTAGCCTGAGTCTCTAGCTCAATCTCCCTCTTCCGGGCATTTTCCTGAAGCTCGGAAAATATCCGGTACGAGGAGTTCGCCATGAACTCCCGAATGTCTCACCTCAAGATACTCAAGTATCGGCTCATGCGTGACTGCTTAGTGGACACGTGCTCAGGGCAGAACATCGCCTTCTCGTGGAACATCCTGGTAATCACCGTAACAGAATCAGTACCCTGCTTGAGGGTCAGAAACTCCTGGGCCAAATGCTCCCTCTCCACCTGGGGAACGTACTCATCTCGGAACATGGCAGTGAACCTCTCCCAGGTCACTGTCGCAAGCTCAGCAGGCGTAAAGTGCGCCGTCACAAATTTCCACCAGTCCTTCGCTCCCAAGCGAAGCTGGTTCAGCGCGAAACCGAACTCTCAAATGCTCAGGAGATGAGCAAGTGAAGAAACACCCCTCTATGTCTGAAATCCATCTCATAGCCGCCACCGGGTCCTGGGTCCCATCAAACTCCGGCGGTTTTGTGTTGCTGAACTCTTGGAACAACAACACATCACCACCCTGCGGCCTCGCGACAGCAATAGCTGCGGTGGCCGCTGCAACAACGGCCTCAGAAAGAGCAGCATAACACTCGTCGAAAGTCTCAATCAACGTGGTCTTAATAGACCTGAACATCTCTGGTATCTCTGCCTTGATGGCCGCAGCCACCTCCTCATGGATGATCCGGCGGATCTCCTCATCACTGGCCCCACTGCTCTCAGGCATAAGACGTGTCCTCACCATGATCTACCTCTGAAATACAACATACGATAAATTAGAATCCATTCGAGCATACTCACACCCGACAACTCATCCCTCCTTGATCCTTAGCATTCCAAATATTCTTACTTGGGATGTACACCGCCTCGATGCTTTCAGTAGTACGGGCCCAATACTACTGTCCACACCGTATCAGTATACACCCCAAGTCCTCCTCTTTGGATCCCAAGTTCCAAGTACTCTATTATGCATAATCCACTCTCTAACCGATCTCTCATAAGCTCCTTGCTGCTACTTATTCACTCTCAAGCATCTCATAGCAGCTTACCTCTCCCTAGGCTAAGGCATCACAAATCAAGCCACTCAAGTCCTAATAGGAGTACCTAGCCTACTCTAGCATGAGAATACATCATATCAATATAATAACACATAACATGAGGGTATCTTGGGAAATCACCGTTCGGGCGCGGACTAATCGTACACACAACTCTGCTCTACATTTTTCCAAAAATCTTTTACTCTTTTTTTGAAAATACTTCTCAAATCCTCAGTTTGAGTTCAAATACGCCCGAAGGTGTACTAGAATCCCTCAAACCAAGGCTCTAATGCCAACTTGTAACACCGTAAAATTCAAAACAATTTTTTGCATTTTATAAAAGCATAATTTATTTAATATTCATAAAAACATCAGTGTTTGAAACTCAATCCATGACATATAAAAATCCCAAGATCTCATAACATAAAAATCCCGTGTGTGTACTGATCAAGCCGGCGCCTTCCCACGGTCATCACTAGTACCTGAAACAAATAACACCAAACACTGTAACCACAAAGCTTAGTGAGTTCCTCAAAATACCACACACAGCACATATTAGCCACTTGAGGCTATAACATTGTGGATCCATGGACCCTACTCTGTGAACCCTCTGGTTCTAACTCTGTGAACCTTCCGGTTCCAACTCTATAAACATGCACATCATAAATCACAAAGAAATAATGCAGTACAACACATAACATACATATAGCATACAAATACTCTGTCACATAACTCTGATTACCTACTCAAGGTAAAGTATAGTGAGAAGACTCACCTCGCGTATCTTGATAACTCGCAAATCCCTGAAATCACTCGTGCTCGATCCCCCAAGCTATAGTCCTCCTATAACACAATATATCTCTAATTAACACTTTCACCACTAAGGTTGACTAACCCTATCAAGTCAACATTGGTCAACTCTGGTCAATGGTCAACAGTCAACTTTGATCGGACTCGGCGAGTGCACTAGAGCGACTCGGCGAGTCTATATGTGTTCACTGACTCCCTTGGATCCTCTCTTGACACGTCGAGTACTTCCCTAACTCGACGAGTTCCACCTGACATGAATGGCGGGGCCACCACGAGTCAACTCGACGAGTCTCAAGAACAACTCGGCGAGTTTCGGCTTGACTCAGCCCCCCCTTGACTCTCCCTGACTCACTCGATCATCCCCCAACCCGGCGAGTCTACTCGCTGAAAAATTTACGTGAAACCCAAACCCTACTCGCCGAGTCCAAAGCACAACTCGGCGAGTTCATGCCATGCACAAACTCTATTGACATTCTGAGGTCAGATCTGTTTCCCCAATCCATAGATCTGGCCTTCCCAAGCATGATTGTCACGTAAAGTTCGAAACATGATGCTTGTATAACCCCCACAAGGCATCAAAAGGAGATTTGGTCCTAAAAGTGACAACCTAAGTCCAATAACTCCATACTAACCCAAAAAGCTCCAAGGGTTAAGGTCTCTAGACCTCTTTGAGTCCAGATCCAAGGAACAAACTCGAAGAGGGACCATTTGCTCCACATAATCACTCTCCAAAGGGTTTAGAAAACCCTAACTCAAAGATCAACCCAAAAACTGAAGGAGGTTCGAACTATTACCTCCAAATGAAGCCTCTGGACTCTGGATCTGCTGGAATCTCACCTCCTCCTTGCTCTTGTCACCCTCTTCTTGCTAAACAAAGGATACAAAGATCCAAAGGTGACTTGTTCTCTCTCAAAGCGATTTAGCTCTCTTGGGGTTCTCTCAAGGGACTGGTAGCCGCAATGGGAGGCTATAAGTGCCCTTACATAGGCTCCAAACCCGGGGAATTAGGGTTTCATTAAACAGCATGGACTCGCCGAGTCCAGATGCAAACCCGCACCCATAACCGCGATCATACTCGGCGAGTTTGGGCTCCAACTCGCCGAGTCTCCTCACAATTAACCAAAAATACAAGGATAAAATAATACCTGGGAATACGGGATGTTACACAAAGTAGGATAAAAGCGATATTTTTGGGCCCCTCGATGATTTAGTGATGGCACCTAAGCGCTTGGCCAAGCCGGGAATAAATTGATGTGTTCAATTGTAGTCTGTTGTCAGTCATCATAAATCGAAAGCAGGGAAATAGTATAGAGGGAATGATTAAGTTCATGTCTCATATTTATACGATATCTAGAATGGAGGAATATATGATCCCTTATTTAAAGGACACGCGTATCTGATAAGATCAGAGTTAACAGCGGCTTTGGAAAGCTACGATTGTAGATCAGGATCTGAAGTCATATGCAGAATAGTTATTAGATTTATCCAAGTGGGAGACTGTTGGATAAGTGTCTAAGTCCATAACTATTTTGGTATGTACTTGACCCGATGGTGCATTGTCCTTTTGGGTTTCCTTCACCAAAGCAACTTGATAGGATGAATTATGGAGAGAAAGGATTAATTATGATTTATTAATATATTATGAGAATAATATATTAAAGGAGAAATCATATTTTTTAATTAATATTAGTCAAGAATTAATAAGAATTAAGTTTGTGGCTAAAAGACATTAATTAAACTTAAGGGACTAGAACTTTCAATTCTATGATAGTTGAATATTGAGCTAATGGACTCCATATTAAAGGGGTGGACGAATTCTATGGGGAAACCCATTAGAAATCATCCAAGGCCTTTAAGAAAGGAGTCCATGGGTTGCTTAGGGCCTAAGCATCCAAATTAGGGTTTCTTTGTTAGATAACCCTAATAGCCTCACAATTTAAAGGACCCTTAAGCCCCAAAAACGTGGGGAAGTTGTTCTCTAGGGTTTCCACATGTTTTGGGCAGCCTCCTCTCTCCTTCTTCTTCATCCTCTTGCTTTTGGTGTTTGTGAGCCATTAGAGGAGTGACATTTGTGACTCTAAGTTTTCTAAAGTCATTACAAGGAGGATTTGAGATTGTTATTGCTACATAACAATCAAGGTAATATCTTAAACCCATTATTATGTTAATATTGATTATCATATGCTAGATCTAGGGTTTAAAGTCTTGGATGAACAGCATGTATAATAGAGAAACCTAAATCCAAGCATTAGGGTTGCATGAGCACATAGGATGTTCTTATGGCTAAAACTCATCAATTAAAACATATGATTTCATATTAATATGATAACTTATAATATATTAATAAACCCTAAATAACCTTCTCTCAGAAGTCCATCCTAACAAATTGTCCTGATGATATGCAACCCAAATGGACCATGCTACTCTCGGGTCAAGTACATACCAATAATAGTTATTGGCTTAGACATCTAATCCAACAATAAGAAAAAGTCGTTTTACCGTTAGTAGGCCTCATTCACGAAGTCGGTCTATAAGGGGGTACAAGGTTGTTGCCTATAAAATGGCAGCTTAATGGGTGTCCACTCTCACCCACTGCTTCCTTGACTAGTGGAGGTGATGGTTTTTAGCCATAAGAACATCCTATGTGCTCATACAAACCCTAATGCTTGGATCTAGGTTTCTCTATTGTACATGAAATTTATCCAACACTTTAAACCCTAGTTCTAGCATACAATTAATCATATTGATATGTGAAAGGGTTTTTAGATCTTACCTTGGTTGTTATGTAGCAATAACAATCTCAAATCCTCCTTGTAATGACTTTAGAAAGCTTAGAGTCACAAATGTCACTCCTCTAATGGTTCACAAACACCAAGAGCAAGAGGATGAAGAATAAGGAGAGAGGAGGCTACCCAAAACGTGTGGAAACCCTAAGGAACTAGTTCACCACGTTTTTGGGACTTAAGGGTCCTTTTAAATAGTGAGGCTATTAGGGTTATCTAACAAGGAAACCCTAATTTGGATGCTTAAGCCCTAAGCAACCTATGAACCCCTCTTTAATAAGCCTTGGACGATTTCTAATGGGTTTCTCCATAGAATTCGTCCAACCTTATATTATAAGGTAATCCATAGCCCAATTGCAATTATCTTATAATTACAATTCCAGTCCCTTAAGTTTAATTAATCTCTTTTAGCCACAAAATTAATTATCAATTATTTCTTGACTAATATTAATTAAACAATATGATTTTTCCTTTAATATATTATTCTCATAATATATTCATAAATCATAATTAATCCTCTCCCTCCATAATTCATCCTATCAAGTTGCTTTGGTGAAGGCAACCCAAAAGGACCATGCACCATCGGGTCAAGTATATACCAAAATAGTTATGGACTTAGACATTAATCCAACAGTCTCCCACTTGGATAAATCTAATAACTATTATGCGTTTGACTTCAGATCCTGATCTGCAATCGTAGCTTTCCAAAGCCGTTGTCAACTCTGATCTTATCAGATACGCGTGTCCTTTAGATAAGGGATCATATATTCCTCCATTCTAGATATCGTATAGATATAAGACATGAATTCTAATCATTCTCTCTATACTATTTCCCGACTTCTGATTTATGACGACTGACAACAAACTACAATTGATCACATCAAATTTGTCCCGGCTCGGCCAAGTGCTTAGGTGCCATCACTAAATCATCGAGGGGCCCAAAGATATCGCTTTTATCCTACTTTGGATAATAGGAAAATATAAACATTGACTCAATGCTCGCTTGCACTCACTTACCGAATTACACACAATAATATGTTTTATAACACCAAGTTACTTGTGCGTTTACATATTATCAATGTGCAACCGACTCGCAAGACACAACTCACACATCTCGGTTTCAAGAATATAAGATGTTATCGTCTCACCGATCACTCATGATAAAATCCATGAAGTGATCCAAGTGAGCGTGGGTTTAATCCAATGCTCAAATCATATTCATAAGCACTCATGAACGTTACAGAAAGAAATTGCTTATATCTAATACACTTTAGACAATCCACACACCAATTCACGACAGTCTTCATTCGTACCTACTTCCAACATACCAACGACTGTGGCCCGTTCGAATAATTTGACTGTTCTGAACCAATTAAATTATTCAGGAAGTCAAAACATGCAAAGTGAAACACAAGAATAATACTTATCCCATATGGCCTCAAAAGTATAAATAGAACACCTTTTATTTATCACCATATCGATTACTCATTATTTGTTGTTTCGGGTAATCAACTTCTTACTTGAATTATTACTACACTTGTCCCATGCTCTTAGCATGCACACAATGTTTACCTACGGTTCTTACTTTGTGAAATAGATCAAATGAACACATTTCCAATCATACTCATTTCACAACTCCTAATCCTTTTCACAAGTGAAAGACTATCAAATTCTTACCACTTATAGAATATGCACTACTAGAAAAACAGTCTTTTACGACGCGCAATGCGTGTCATAAAATGCTCAGACGACGTGCAAATGCGCGTCAAGGAAGGCCCTGTCATAACGAGAGACGAAATGCTTTTGCACGTCGTCTATAGACGACGCACATTTACGACGCGCATTTATGACACACAATGCGTATCACTAAAACCCATGTCAAGAAAGGCCATGTCATAAATGAAGATGACACACATTTTTGCGTATCGTAAATTTAAATGTTTAAAAATATATATTTATATATTTATTAATTTTTAAATTAAATTTTCATTTAATGTCTCATAATAGATATAAAATACCATATACAAGAAATACAATCCATTACATAAAATTTAATGTCATACAATTCTATTTCTTACAATATATAAATTCCATTCATCTAATCTACTTTGTGTTTCATAAAAACAATTGAAATGAAGAATGCAACACTTTCTTTTGCAACATCTTATCTCTTTTAGCTTGAGCTTTCTTTTCCTTTTCTAACTCCAGAGCTATTTGCTTTCATCAAACCTGTAAACACAACACAAAATCACTTGTCATTTTCATTCTACTTTTAAAATTAATTCTTATTAGGACATTCTACTTTTAAACCTACCAATCTAGCAAAATTTTCAAAGAATATAGTTTATAATTTTTTTTATGGAAAGTACATTGCTATTTCTTGAATACAAGATGCTACAAATTAAGAAACTTACATGGACTACTGACCACCGGTTTCCTGCATCGTCTGAGTATATATGTACTCATCAACTCTCTACTTTGCCAAAGCAACGTTGCAGTAATTCAGTCCAAACAATCAGTACGTGCAACACGAGTAGCAACATCCAAATCTCTATAAATCTCTATTCTAGCAAACACTTGAAAAAAAACTTGATATTGTCTAATATTATTATCACATCATGAAAAACAGTAAAGGAAACATTGGAAACATCTAACCTGAGAGAATTCATGCTCATAATTAGGAGAATATTTTAATTTCTTGAGAAGAGGAATCACATCAAAAGTTTGTGGATAAGTGCCATGAGGAGCTTTGACACGATTAAGGGGTATAAATGTAACTCTACCACCTTTCTCTTCATTAAGGTGTCGAATTACATGTGTTAAAATGTCGTCATTTTCAACCACCACATGGAATAAGCTGCATAGAAAAAAATACAAGTTTATATATAAGCAGGAAATTTTAGATAGACAAGTGTCAAAAGACTTTGTGAAAACCTATTTCCAGGAGTACGTAACTTCAATAGCTATGAATAAATTTTCATCACATTCAAACAACTCGATATAGTGAACCAAACACTCCAGTAATGTTATACTCTCTGCAGGTTCTTCTAACTTTACTAATTCCCCTCCTTATATCCTGTTATTTGTAAGATAAAAATAATAATATAAGCTTGCATTTAAACCTTCATGAATATGACAACATTAAAATCTTCTAGAAGCAAAGATACATTCAATAATGATAAGTACAAATGTATTAAGTATTAACATATCTCATGAGTAACATGATCCAAGGCTTTTTCTGCTTTCACAACTTCTGATTTAAGACACTCGATTTCAGCTGTAATTTCACTTTCTGTCCCCTATAAAGCCCTAAAAAGGTTTAGAAAAATCAGCATCTGATACATTTAAAATGAAATATTGTTATACTCCAATCAAAAACAAAAACAAACAAAGATATACTTTCGTTTATACTCCAATTAGTAGATTCTCCTATAATATAACAGAAGGAAACCATTTTATATTTAAGATCTCACAAACATTATTTCCGTTCATGTATATGTATATATGTAATGTAATGATTACCTATTTCTCATTTGAGGACAAAACCTTGTTATACTTATCAATATCTTTTTGTAGCCATTCCTCATGTGCAGCTTTAGAATGAAATTGTGTTGGACGACCTTGTTTCTGATAGAGTACACTCAGCTGCTTTTCTTTTTTCATAATTCTGTCGTAGAAACAATAAATGACAAAAAAAGGTCAAGTGAGAAATTAAGAAGAAACACCAAAAAGTTAAACCTTTGCTTTTCTTTCTATTTGAAGTCTTTATGAAGTTAAAATAATACCTTTGCTTTACTACTCCCAATGATTTTCTCTTCAAGGTCTTTCACATCAAGCTTAACCTCTGTGTCTTTTTAACAGCTATTGTTCGTTGTTTCTCTATTTTCTGTTTCTCTCTAGTCAAACCCTGAACTTCTCTAGTTAAATCTTTAAATGAGTTGTCTAATTTCTTTACTTCTTCCTCTTCTTCTACATATGCATTATACTTCCTAACTAACTCCTCAGAAATCACATTTCTCTCCTCGTCCACCTGGCATCAAATGAGACATGTTTATACAAATCCAAAGAAAATAAGAAAGAAAAGAAAAGTATTTTTCTCAACCAATTCCTTTCATGCATCGTTAAGTTCTTTATCATAAATGGTGTAAATGTTGACATGGATCAGGAGGCAGCTGATGCAGTGGCGGCCTTCTCCAGCTTCTCTTTCTGGATGTCTAATCTCCTCTTGATCAGCATGCTGAGCAACACCATTTGCAAGTGCCTGATACCGGAAGTCAAGTGTCTGCGACAGCCTCTAGAACCTCATTTGGTCTTAAGCTTGCAGGGTTGTACAGGGGAATTACAATTTATATAACTCGAAAAAAACTTTCAACTTTTTCCTATTGAAATAAAGTTTTACAATATTTTTTGCTAACATATTCAAGATTAACAATTATCTTTTTCAAAACCAACCCTGTTCAAACTTGAAAAGAATTAATATTTTTTGGTCCAAGGCAACTGCTATTTATATTTTGATTTAAGCAACTGAAAATCAATTGCTTTATACAAATGAGAAACAAAAATCCTAATTTTTTAGTTTTAGTTTCAGTTTTAAGAAAAAGAATACCTTTTGCAGTATCCATAAAGAAAACAAATGTATCGACTTCATCAATAGGTGATTGCAAATCCTCATCATCGCTGAAGTCATCATCAGAGTCATCGTCATCATCAGCTGGGCGGAATGATCTTGCCTGAATACGTACACCCATATAGATTTACTCTTGATTCTTTTTTCTCTATTATAAATAAATAAATACACAAATATTTGAAACCTAACCTGTGCACCCAATCTCTAAAGTCTCAAGCTGTCGGCTTCATCACCATCCTCTGCATCGACTCCCATGTCCCCATTATCATCATCATCATCATCGGTTTCCAAACCATCATCCATGTCATCATCATCTTCTTCAGGATCTTCATTTGCAGCTTCTGACCATAAATAAAATTTTAAAATAAATAAGAATATATAATATTAATGATAAAAACCATGTTTGTGATGCACACAGAGAACATGAGATAAAAGAAGCAAGTGAAACCTGCTACTTGGTCCTTGTAAGCAACAAGCAGCTCAAGCGTTGCCTTGAAAACACACTCCAAAAACTCACCTGGCAACTGATCACGGAGGAAGTGTAAGAAGAGATGTTAGACCCAAACAGCACACTTTCTTATCATGTTCCCTGAAATGCATAATAAACAATATCATCTATTCTATTGCATCATAAGAAACAGGAAGCAAAGGAACATGCTTAAAACTAACCTCTTAAAGTTAGCACGCACACCACTTTTTTTCGTTTGTTGCAACATCTGGAACCAAAGATTGAAACTTCTATAGCCAAACCCATTTGATGCAATATGTTCAGAGTCAACGGGGCGTTGTAGTAAAGTGCATCAGCAATCTGCATAAATAATAACACCATCTTCATCTTGTGTTTAAAAGTAATGATAACAACTAACAAGGGGTCTTTTAGCATGAAAAACTGAAGAAGATCAACTTTTACTTCTTCAATGTATGTTATGTTTCTTCCTAAAACAAATATAGCAAAGACTATATAATCGGGTAGATTTATGTTACTTACAACTTGCACTAGAAGGCATTTCAAGTATGGTCGCTCTGCTATGTGCAAACACCATCATGATTTCATTTTGAAGATTCCCTGAGATTATGTGGGTAGAAAGCGGTTGCAATGCCAGCTACATGAGTGCCATGTGGCGAGATATTAGTAACTATACTCAAAATAGCACCTTCATAGTAAACATTGGTCACGAAAATACACATGTCTAATTTGCTAAATGCACCGTACTTTCGTTCAATCCTGAAAATTAAATTTTTAGTATATGTATGTATAAAATAGAAATTAAAATGAAATGTGTGAAGAAGGAATGTATACTTAAAATTAGTTAGGGGGACAAATCAGCAAGTTTTCCACATTTTGGATCATCCTCGAGACTTGGTGTGCCAAGAGCAACCCTCCAGACTTTTCCATCATGCCATACAACAACATGAATAACATGGACCTTGTCTTCATAGCTCTAACACATATAAAGAACAAGTAAATAAGTACAACTACATACAAATAAGAATAAAAAGAATAACTTTAATCAAAGAGATATGTCACTCACATCTGATTGCTTCTTTAAATAATCAACTCTATCTTGTAGGTCTTAAAGAGCCCTTTTTTAAATCAACTCATCAACTTTTGTTTGCTTCTAAAGAAAAGGGAAACTTGTTAGATTTTGGAAAAGGATAGATTGGTAAATATGAGAACAAACTTGGACAACCTTGTCAAACTGTTCATGTTGCTTCACAACATCGGCTATTGTTTCTTGATTCTTTTCATCCTATTTTTTCTTTCTTTCTTTCTGTTTCAGATTACAAATTCAGATAAGTAAAAAATTCAGAAAGAAATATTCAACAAGCAATTAGTGGTTAGTCATCCATATCAATATAAGACTACAAACGTGATGCTCCACGAATGCAATTATTTGCATCAGCCTTGACAACAGTTGATGTATCAATCAATCAAGTTCAACAGCATAACAAGAATTAGATCAATCAAAACAGATAAATTTAGGGAAGTTTAAGAATGAAAATTACTTTTATTTCTGTCGGACATGAGAGTGAACCTCGGCCTGATACTTAGCTTTACAGGTGTCAAGAAGGTACAAGATGGTTGTGCTCAAAACAGCTCAAATAGCTCCTGATGATGCCTCTGAGATAGATTCCAGATCAATTGAAGACATCTTTAATAACGGCTTCTCCTCAACTCCGATTACATGAAAAAAAATTATAATTAAGGAAATAAACAAGAAGATGATGAATTGATTGTGGTATCAAGCAATCAGAGAAGTGAAGAAGTAAAATTAAAAAACTGGTTGGGGCTTTTAAAAATTGTGTTTATAAGTACTTGTTGGTTAAAAAAGACTGTGTATATATTTTTCATTATAAAATTAGAATTAAAAATTTATGCCAAAAATCATTTTTTTAGTCCAAGGGTAAATTGTTTATGCACACAAACTTCATCTCTCAAGAATGTAATGAAATGATCAATGTCAAAAATGTCCTCAAACACATTGAATTTCATAAATCAGAACAATTAGAATCTAGAAATATAAATTCCACTATGCAATGAAGATTTATAAAGTTAACATACCTCATCAGACCACAAAAGAAGTATTATCAAGCTATGGAACTACAAAGTACAAACTCCGCGAATAAGCTTACTATTGATCAGGATCACTTAATTTAGCAAAATCATTAATAATTTTTTTTCTTGCAAATAGAAATTAAGCTTAAATCTTATGCTACCAGTCATAGCCTCATTGTTATTTGATGATTACAAATTTAAACTAATGCATATACCATATATCAAAATCTTTAACAGTCAATATGTAATATCCTATCTATATTCAAAATTCAAACTTTAGCTTAGAAAGTACCTCCAAAAATCTATTGAATAGAAGGAAATCAGAATGTTTGGGGATGCTTCTCATCAATTTCAATTACTTTGTTTACTTTCCATCTTCCATCGGCCATTGTAACTATTGTTTTGACTGGAGCGACAGTAGCAATGACCTTGTTGTTGCCTTCTTTCTTGATCGATGCTTCTATTAACCATGTCTCTCTCCCACATCTCTTCTTCCTCTCCTAAATCAATCCCTTAACCTCTCTCGGTTTTTCTTGTTGTCACTATCGCACACACTCACCAGACAAAGAGCGTGTGGGTGTGTGCGTCAGAGTGTGTTGTTCCCATCACCACAGAGAAACACGTCGTTGCCTTTCTCCACAATATAGGAAGCCCTAGAACTAATTTTATTTAAAATAACTTAAATGCCCTTAAAATTTCCCTGTAGTATGATGTGCCCTTAAGCACAGTGCCAACATTTGCTCCGATTTTGATGAAACAAGAAGAACCAATTGGATTCTTCTGGAATTAGGGTTCTAACATGGCTTGATAACATGAATAATTTGTTAAGATACAACAAAAAGGGAAGAACTCATCTTGGAGCCCCGAGCTTTGGTAAATAAAATCTGATTGGCAGACCATGGGAAGGTAAGAAGTTGGCGATGTAGAAAAGATGGGTCGAGGTCACGCGGCAGGAGGTGATTCGAGGTAGAGAACGTTGTTGAAGGTTTCAGGAGGAGAGTTGATGTAGAACATAGTAGAGAGCCCTCATTGAAAAAACCCTAGAAAATGGTCCTAGTGATTTTTTTGGATAAGATAAATAGTCTAAAGGCGCGTTCATTTTAAAAATTATAAAGCGACATGATCAGACGACACGCCTTTTATGTTGGGTGCCCTCCGTGCTTTTTTTTGTTCTGACACTAATTTTAAGGGCACGCAAAAATGCGCGTCCTAAATCGTTCAATTTTTAGAAGAAATAACATTATTTTTAAGGAACACACTATTGCGTATCGTAAATCACTGTGTGTCATGGTTTGCGCGTCATTAAAGACCTATATTCTAGTAGTGATGCTAGATTCTAACATTTTATGCAATGATCCTTTCATAATGTCATAGTACAAAAGTCACAATGACTATTGCCAATGAAATTACAAAGTCCTCATATCTGAGATTGTTACAATACAATTCCATAGACATGATGTCTCTCACTCAAAGAACATTCCTTTAACATCCTTTTGCATAAAATTTTCTAATCTAGACATAGACTCTCAGTATCCAACTCCTAGTATGGAACCATTTTCATAGTTTCCATATGACAACTCATTCTTAATAGAATCTTATCTATTCATAATAATGTTGATATGGTCCATCCAATACTATACTTCCAACTACTCACAAGCGACCAATCCTCGGCTAACTTTGGATCGTCATTTGGAAAATTTTAGAATTGTCAAATATAATAGCACTGGCAATCAATCCTATACCCGAAGCGTATAGGACACGATGCATAATGTCTTACATAAAGATAGGATACTTTATCAATCTTCTGCCATAATATTTTATGTGTCTCGTTCTTACAATTCGAACTATGAAGAGGGATATCGTAATCATAATCGAAATTTAAGAACACACTATGTATCCTTGACTAAATTTGTTAACATTTCACAACCTAAGCCTTTAGATTTGAAATGAAGCATAATATTCTCTCCCTTAATTATAGCAACACAACTTTTCTATAATTAAGATTGCTAACTTGCAATACTCGCCATAATAATCATACAAGCATAGCATTTATGCTCCCACTATCATGATGATTATTATCAAATAAGCATAACATTTATGCTCCCACTAGCTTTGACATGATAATCCTTTATCTAAGCTTCTTAAACTTATACACCTTTGCCTTAGATAGCTTATATGTGTGTCTAAACAATTCAGACTAATTGCCAAATCTCACAATTCGAATTATGGAAAGGGATACTGTAACCATAATCGAATTTGAGAATACAATTTTCACAATCACTATTTTCTTAAAATCTCTCTTAGTGAAAGCATTTCCTCACAATCATTTTCATGAAGGAGGGAATCTTATGACACTTATATTTTAATGGTGTATGTGTTCCTATCCATGCGAATTTGTCCAAAACCAAAGTTTGCGACAAATCCAAACTCTTATGGACCGAACTTTCTGAATCTTGATTTCTTGCCTTATGGTAACACGAGTGCTCACCATGTCTTCCAAGTAGTTAAGCAGCTCACCCTTTCCTATCAATGTACTTTTCATTGATCAAGGTGCTTGCTTTTATGTGTTCAAATGAGAACACATAGAACTCATTAACTCAATTGGAACGGCACAGAAACAAGATAGTGTCAACACGATAGGTTGTAAACCTCAAGTCGTGTGCTAGTGATGTTCGATAAGGTTTATTTTGATATGTTCTTGAACCCTTTGAAGACCATTACGACTCCCACTGACTCCTTGACATATAAGATTCTCTTGTCAATAAACATTTCTTGACAAACAAATATTCAAGAGTTAGTGTAGCTTTTATTAGCACTTCACAAAATCGGTCCTCGTTGGTCTTTGTCTAATCCAAGACATCACAACTTACCAATTTCAAATGTGCAAGAATAATAAAAACTTTTTTTTCGAAATTCTACATTTGATGAATGTTATAAACCTTCTTAACACTTGTCACTCAATGTCACAATGTTAACTTTAAGACTTGTTTTGGAATGAAGTATGATTGACTTTTTGATTTGACCATTTCTTCAATTCTTGATTCCTCTTCTTAGACATACCATTGCACTAAGACTCACTTAGAGGATCATTCGATATATGGTTCTTAATCATTAAGTCCTATCATAGAACATAATAAAAGGTACTCTCCCTTCTTCTTAGAATAGAGAAACTTTTATCATTCTGCTTACTTGATTCTTCTTATTTGTTCTGCTATTGATTTAAACTCTTTCAATCAATTCAGAGTTACACTTAATCTTATAAGTATAATCATATTTACTAAACTTTTAGTAAATCATGACGAATATCTTTGTTACTCTTGTGGTGTACTTGATCAACACACAACTTTGTGTACTCGATCTCTTAGTCCTTCACTTGACACTTTGTCAATGAATTAGTCTAATTTCCAAATGTGAAAGTTTTTCATTCATCATACACATTGCATGATTCCATGTTTCTGTCCAATTGAAACTCGGGCGATGAGAAACTCTTCATATTTGGTAAATTCTCGACATTTCCACAAATAACATAATTAAGAATCAAATCCATTATTGCTAATAATAGTAATCTTCAAACATCAATTTTTCATGCTTGCCATTGTAAGGATAAATAAATAATATAAAACAAAATTTTATTTTATTGCAGAAAAATTTGTCCTTATAATGCAACTCATCGAAAAACTATGTTAATACATATTTCTTAGCAATCTTTTCTAACTCTAAGTAGTAGCTCAAGAATCCAATCTTCAAGCAATGCGATCGAAATCCATTTCTTCATGATTAGATTCCGCTCACTTCTTCCCTTAAGCTTCCTTTCCTTTTTCTTTGATTCCTATAAAACATCAATTGTGATCTTATCACATCATGTATTAAGAATCTAGAATAGGAACTTAAAAGAGTTAGTTAATGGATCTTACCTAAAGCAGAGCCATACGTTTTGACTCTCCCATCTCTTAGATCTCTTAGGTAAATAGGGCAGCTTCGTCTCCAATGCCCCTTCTCTTGGCAATAAAAGCAAATTGACTCTTTTGGAACAGCACACAGAACTACTTCTGACTTTGCCTTTCTCTTATGATCAAACTTTTCGATCATGGCATGTCTTTCGTTGCCATTGCCTATATCCATAGAGATCCGGAAGGCAGATCCACCAATCAGCTTTGCTTTTCCAGTGTGCCAAATCATTGTTGATTCAGTAGCAATAAGCATATAGGTGAGATCAATGAGGGTTACATCGTGGTTCATCATATAGTACTCTATTACGAGCTCATTATATGAGTCAGGAAGTGACTGAAGAACCCAGGTAATAGCTAGCTCCTCACAAACAACACATTCCAACATTCTGAATCTATCATTGTGTGACTTCATCTCTAGGATGTGTGCACACACTGAATTTCCTTCTTCATGTTTACTTGCCAAAAGGGCTTGAGTGAGTTTGAATTTTTCAATCTTTTGAACTTGTGGATTAGGGAGAGTAATTGGAGGAGGTGGAGGAAGTGAAGCATGATCTCTTGTTCCTCGACCGAATCGTGGAATATCATCTTCATGTGGAAAGCTTGTTCCACGGGATTTTGGAATACCATAGTTGTCATACTTTGACATTTACAAAACGGGAGAAAAGAAAATCAAGTTAGTTGATTAGAATCCTCGATGTGACACCCAAATGAAACATCGAGGCTAGGATCCAACACAATACACTACAACCTAGAAAAGGGATGTAGTAATCTAGTTGCAGAATATTTGAAGGTAGGTAAATGACGATTTACCAATTTCCACCATGAAAAACGAAAAAGAAATTTAAGTTTTAAATCTATTGAAAATTCCTAGATCTTTTAAGATTAATTGAACATTTCAATGGCATGTTAATATCTCGATACGCCCCTCTAGTTTGTGACAGGGATACCGAGGACCACAAAGCGGGTGTGAATAACCATGCAAACTTACATGGTGCCCCCACATGTTACAGTCACCTATTTGATGTGCCGGTTAACCACACACGCTCCACCGAACTATGACAAACATTGAGTCCCCCTTTGCTACGTTTGCTTAGAACCATTTAGTGTGTCGGTTAACCACACACGCTCCACTAATGTCTTCGCAAGGGCACAAAGTGTAATTTCATGGAATTGCATCAATTCACTTTTGCCTAAAGTAACTAAGATTGCGAATTTTGTAAAAAACATTAGTTACTTTTGTACTTCATTATTCTTATAATGGAAGGTTTCTGTCCTATCCTACCCGTTCAGCTAACGACCCTCCACTAGTCAAGAGTGCGGTGGGTAAGAGTGGATACTCATTCAATCGCCATTTTATAGGCAATTTCCTTAAACACCCCTTATAGACCAACTTCGTGAATGAGGCATACTAACGGTAAGACTGACTTTTACTCATACATATATATAATGTTAGACTTTTAATGTTATATATAGTATAGGGTGTATTTTACTATGTGGTCAAATTTAACAATTATACTTTTAATTCAATTATATTGTAAACCAAAAACTATATGGATTTGTTAAATCTCATTTAATTATACAACTTAATTAATTAATAAAACCATAAGGGTGTGATTTGAACTTTTCAAAACAATACTAGGGTTTTAGAATTTAACATTCCTAAATTAAACTTTTAATCAACTTTTAAATTCCAAAACTTGAGGGCAAGTTTTGAAACTTTTCAAAACACAAGGATCAAATAGCAAAAAAAAACTTAAATTAAAAAATTAATCTAATTATTATCTAATTTGACTTAAAATCAATTTCATGCAAGATAAGTTACCCAATTAATACAAATAATCAAACTTTAATCAAATAAGGAAGTTATTATCTAATCAATTGGTAATTATCTTTTGTTTAATCAAGGATAAACTCAAAATATGATTAAAATTCGAATTTTAATGAACCATACCAATTAAGGCAAGTATCTGAGAGTAAAACAACAAGAAATCCCGAAACTGCCTCCTTCTGACGCTCAAACTCGCCGAGTAGGAGCCAACTCACCGAGTCCACATTGGAACTCGCCGAGTTTAGCAGTCAGAAAGCCAAAAATTTTATTTTGCAACCAGAATGTACATACAAAGCATCAATACAATAGAAACCAATCAAGGCTCTAATACCACTGATGGTTTTTAGCCATAAGAACATCCTATGTGCTCATGCAAACCCTAATTCTTGGATCTAGGTTTCTCTATTGTACATGCAATTCATCCAAGACTTTAAACCCTAGTTCTAGCATACAATTAATCATATTAATATGTGAAAGCGTTTTTAGATCTTACCTTGGTGTTATGTAGCAATAACAATCTCAAATCCTCCTTGCAATGACTTTAGAAACCTTAGAGTCACAAATGTCACTCCTCTAATAGTTCACAAACACCAAGAGCAAGAGGATGAAGAATAAGGAAAGAGGAGGCTGCCCAAAACATGTGGAAACCCTAAGGAACTAGTTCACCACGTTTTTGGGACTTAAGGGTCCTTTTAAATAGATAGGCTATTAGGGTTATCTAACAAGGAAATCCTAATTGGGATGCTTAAGCCCTAAGCAACCCATGAACCCCTCTTTAATAAGCCTTGGACGATTTCTAATGGGTTTCCCCATAGAATTCGTCCAACCTTATATTATAAGGTAATCCATAGCCCAATTGCAATTATCTTATAATTACAATTCCAGTCCCTTAAGTTTAATTAATCTCTTTTAGCCACAAAATTATTTATCAATTAATTCTTGACTAATATTAATTAAACAATATGATTTTTCCTTTAATATATTATTCTCATAATATATTAATAAATCATAATTAATCCTCTCTCTCCATAATTCATCCTATCAAGTTGCTTTGGTGAAGGCAACCCAAAAGGACCATGCACCATCGGGTCAAGTATATACCAAAATAGTTATGGACTTAGACACTAATCCAACAAGAGGGTCGTTAGCCGAACGGGTAGGACAAGGACTTTAAATCTTCATTAAAAGTATGATGAATGTAAAGTAACTAAATGTTTTTATAAATTCCTAATCTTAGTTACTTTAGGAAAATGTGAATAAGGTGCTAACCCATGAAATTACACTTTGCACTTTACTTAAGTCGTTAGTGGAGCGTGTGTGGTTAACCGGCACACTAACTTGGACTTAACAAAGTAGGCAAAGGGTGGCTTAAGGTTTATCATAGGTCGGTGCAGCGCGTGTGGTTAAACAGCACATCGATTGAGTGATAAACATTAAGCATAGCAAGTAATTTGCATGGTTACTTCACACCTACTTTTGTGATCCTCGACATCCCAGTCACAAAACCTGAAGGGCACACTAAAGATTGAAACTTGCCATTGAAAAGTTTAATGAATGTCAAAGAATCTAGGAGTTTCAAAACCAATTAAAACCAAATAATTTATTTCCTTTTTCATGGTGGAAATTGGTGAATCCTCATTCACCCACCTTCAAATATTTTATAGCTTGGATTACGACATCCTCTTCTAAGTTATAAAATATTGTTTTGGGTCCTAGCCTTAATATTACATTTCGGTGTCTTATTAAGGACTATCTTTATATCTAATCTAAACTTGTCTCCATCTTCCTTTTCAGATGTCTTCCAACAATGCTGCTTCTGGCTCAAACACTACCGACTGCTTCTCTCTCATGAACCATTGTGGGAGAGTCATATTCGATGGATCCAACTTTATGGATTGGATCAGAAATATCAGGATGGTCACTCGATATGAGGACAAGGAATATGTCCTCGAAAAAGAGCTTAAGGAACTTGAGTCGTCTTCCACTCCTGAGGAGATCACTCAATACCAGACACATAAGAGAGATGCTACAAGAGTGGCATGTATCATGTTGGCCACAATGACAACTAAGATCCAAAAGTCCTATGAGGACTACTACCCTTTTAAGATGCACCTGGACTTGATGGACCGCTACCATCAGAGTGCTTATCAAGAGCGGTATGAAATCATCTCCTCCATGATAACAACCCGAATGACGGATGGTGAACCCATCACGGGTCACATGCAGAAAATGCAAATGTATGTGGGTCGTTTGCTGATACTGAATGTGAACTTCCCTGAGGAGTTGGCAAATGACATCATTTTGCACTCCTTACCTTCATATTATGATCAATTCCGTATGACATACCACATGAACAAGGAGGAAGTGACACTCAACAAACTTCAAGGACTTTTGAAGACCGCGGAAAGTGGTCTTAAAGGTAAGTCGGCTGTTATAACTCCTACTCCTACTGCGGCCCCTGTATTGGCAATCGGACAAGCAAAAAGGAAGGAAGAGGAAGAGACCTTCGAAGGGTATCAAAGGGAAAGTCCCTTGATGGATCCTCTTCAAGTGGAACCAAGAAAGGTTTCGTCCCTCCTTCTTCCAACCCTAAAGAGGTTGAATGCTTCTATTGCCATGAAAAGTCGCACTGGAAGCGAAACTGCCCGAAGTACCTACAAGATGTTAAGGATGGGAAAGTATTTACACTATATTTTCTAATAACTCACCCATTCTAATTCTTGGGTCCTTGATACAGGTTGTGATATTCACATATGTACTGATTTCCAAGGACTAAGAAGAAGTGAGAATATGGAGCATGGGAAGATAAACTTGATCATGGGGAATAAGAAAAGCTTCACCTGCCACCAATATTGGAGTTTATTCTTTGTTTTTAAGTAGTGGGTTAGTGTTAGATTTGAATAAGTGTTGTTACTCGTCTGAAATGGCAAGAAATATTATTTCATTTCATGGTTTGTATAAACAAGGTTTTACCTTTTTGTTTGATAATGAATGTGGCCATATTAATGCTTCCGTTAATTAATGTTCTTTATTTTAAAGCATTACCTTGTGATGGTGTGTATGAAATTTTGTCGGTTGTTGATAACCTAGGAAATAATGTATTGTGTATCGATTCTTCCACTAGCTTGGATAAAGCATCATTATGGCATTGTCGTCTTGGACATGTAACCAAGAAACACATAGGCCAACTCCAAAAGGATGGAGTCATAGACTCATTTGACCTAAAGTTGGATGATAGTTGTGAATCTTGTTTGCTTGGGAAAATAACAAAGTCACCCTTGACTGGTTCTTGTGCTAGGGGTGAGTGTTTGTTGGATATCATACATACTGATGTGTGTGGAACCTTCAGAACAGCCACAAGAGATGCTAGCCGCTTCTATGTGACTTTTATTGATGATTTTAGTAGATATGGATATATCTACTTAATCAAGCATAAGTCAGAAGCCTTTGAAAAATTTAAAGTGTTTAAACAGGATGTGGACAAGTTGAACAAGTTGACGGTCAAGAACCGGTATCCGTTGCCGAGGATCGATGATCTGTTCGATCAGCTGCAGGGGGCATCTTGGTTCTCCAAGATAGACTTGAAGTCGGGTTATCATCAAATGAGGGTTCGGGATGAAGACATCCAAAAGACAGCATTCAGAACTTGTTATGGGCATTACGAGTTTGTGGTGATGCCTTTTGGGCTCACCAATGCACCAGCTGCGTTCATGGATCTCATGAACAGGGTATGCAGGCCGATGTTGGATCGGTCAGTGATCGTATTCATTGATGATATTTTGGTATATTCGAGGTCCAGAGAACAACATGAGGAGCATTTGAGGGAGATCCTTGGAGTTCTGACATCGGAGAGGCTGTATGCCAAATTCTCCAAGTGTGAGTTCGGGTTACGAGAGGTTCAGTTCTTAGGACATCTCGTGAATCAGAATGGGATATTGGTCGATCCGGCCAAGATTGAGGCAGTCATGAAGTGGGAGGTGCCGAGATCACCCACCGAGATCAAGAGCTTTCTGGGATTGGCTGGCAATTATCGGAGATTTATAAAGGATTTCTCCTAGGGCTGTAAATGAACTGAACGTTCGGCGAACCATTCGTGAACTGTTCGGCGGGAAGTTCCTTTATGTTCGTTTATTTAATAAATGAACGAACATAAACAAAAATTATCGTTCGTTTAGTTAAATGAACGAACATGAACAATGGTCTCGTTTGTTCATTTATGTTCGTGAACGTTCATTTATGATGTTCGTTTACGTTTTTTTATGTTCGTTCGTTTAAGTTTATTTATATTCATCTATATTCAATTATTTTTTTATTATATTGCTATATTATATGTTCGTTTATGTTCATATATGTTCAATTGTGTTTTTTTATCTATGTTCGTTTATGTTTGTTCGTTTATGTTCACTTAGCATGTTCACGAACATAAATGAACGAACATGAACAAGAAAATCTCGTTCGTTTATCCATTCGTGTTCGTTTGTTGTTTGGCTAACTTAAACGAACGAACATGAACAAGACCTTGTTCGTGTTCGTTTGGTTCGTTTATAGCCCTAATTTCTCCAAGATCGCGGTGCCACTCACCAAGATGACCCAGAAGGGTGTTGCATTTTCATGGGGTCCGGAGCAGCAGACCTCATTTGAGACACTTCGCCAAAAGTTATGTGAGGCCCAAGTTTTAGCCCTTCCGGAAGGGATGGAGGATTTTATGGTATATTGTGATGCATCGATATCCGGATTGGGAGCGGTGCTTATGCAGAGGGGGCATGTGATAGTGTATGCATCGAGGCAGCTCAAGCCTCATTAGTCGAGATATCCCACTCATGATTTGGAACTGGGAGTGGTAGTGTTCGCCCTCAAGATTTGGCGACATTATCTGTATGGGGTTCGGTGTACGATATACACAGACCACAAGAGCTTGAAGTATTTGATGGATCAGCCCAACTTGAATATGCGCCAGAGGAGTTGGTTGGACGTGGTCAAGGATTATGATTGTGAGATCCTATACCACCCGGGCAAGGCTAATGTTGTAGCTGATGCTCTGAGCGGAAGGGCGGAGGACGCCCCATTGCGGGATGTTTGTTTGAGATTGACAGTGATGACCCTGGTGTTGGATGCTGTCTGTGGGGCCCAGGCTAAGGCTGTGAGGTCGGAAAGCCAGAAGAGAGAATGAGTTGTCGGGCTGGTATCGGAATTTGTTACCGATAGCCGGGGGCTTATGACTTTTTAGGGTCGGATATGGGTACCGTGTGTGGGCGGAACGCGTACCATTTTGATGGAAGTGGCCCATCGATCGAAATTCTCGATCCATCCTGGGGCCACTAAGATGTATTTGGACCTGAAAACGGAATATTGGTGGCCCTGTATGAAGAGGGATGTCGAATGGTTTGTAGAGAGATGCTTGACCTGTCGCAAGGTTAAGGCCGAATGTGACATCCCCATTTTCACGGCTAGAAAAGACCGATTTTCTTTATGCTTTGTAAAAATCAGAGTACTTCTTTTAATAAAAATGTTGCGGAATTTGTTCCCATATAAACACGATAAATATGTTATTAAAACATTTTCGAAGAAACATATTTTATTCATTTTAAAACGTTTAGGATGTCATTGTTAATACAGAAACATAAGCATAAACAGAACTTACATTTATTTACATTAGTGATCTACATCTCTTTAAATCTCTCAGTGTAATGTGACTTCATATCAACACCTGTGATATAAATAAACTGAGTGGGTCAGGTTGGGAAACCTGGTGAGTACATAGGGTTTTCAACCCACAATATAATTATTATGTTCAAACAATCAACCCAGTTACCCATCCCCATTATCTTCTTTTATTCTTAAGGATCTACCCTAAGAATCAACCACTCCTCGTTCATACATCCCTAAGGATCATCCTAAGGAATCGACACGAAGTCCATCGTCACCGGGGTTTAGGCACTAAGTCTGCATAGTCGCCCAAATTTATACAATAGGCACTAAGTCTGCATAGTCACCAAGGTTTTGGGACCAAGTCTGCATGATCACCAGGGTCTAGGTATCAAGTCTGCATGATCACCAAGGTTTAGAGTACACCGAGTGAACACATCGTTCACAACACCTACAGGTTGCGAGCCTACTAGTGTTCCACTGGACTATCTAGAATAGTCCGTGGTTGTCATCCATACTCTGCTGAATGACGGAGACATCGTTTGGGAAAAAGGCTTCTCACATCGTACACCTCTCACCCATACCTCATAGTCTATATCACCTCTCAACTCATCGTCCAACTCATATTTCATCTATTATATCTACCCATGTTTTACCCCAACATTTTCGTAGATATAAAATACATATATATAGTTTAAATCATTTAAAACATGTATAAAATCTTTCACCGAGCATAGACAGCAAGTAAACAGACAATATGCACACATAGCACGTAGTAAATACTTCATATCTATGTGTAAGTTGAAGGGGACCATGCACTCACTTGAAAGGTGATGACTCAGCACTCGGACAATGCTTCGATACTCTCAAAACGATTTTCCTTCGATAAAACCTAGTACCAATACCACTAGGGTTTAGTCTAACGATAACCGCGACAAATTAATTAGTTTGAGTATTATTAAGCGTTAATAACACTCAATATAACTCATAATAATAGCCCAAATAATTATTTTAAGGACCTAATAACATTCCTATAATTATTTGAAAGCTATATTAAAAATTGCGTAAGCGTAGCACACTTACAACGAATTTTATCGAAAATCGGAACTTAATTGGAGCAGCGTTTCGAAACCGAAAGGCTCTTTTTCTCGGGACTCCGGGAGCCTCGGGGCTTCCCTCGGGAGCTAGGGGTTTTATCTAGGGCTTAGGGGGCTCAAAATAGGCTAGAGAGAGGAAGAAATCTAGTGAGAGAAATGAAATGTTGTGAAAAACTCGGAAACCTTCACAACCTTTTATAGGCGCTCAGCAGCTCGGACTACGCTGCGCGTTCAGCAGCTACGTTGGGCGTAGTTCGGATGGGGTTGCCAACTCGCACCAGCTGGCTCGCACTTCAGAAGAGGATAAGGACCGAAGGTACATTAGGCGTACCGAACTCCGAAGCGGGGCGTAAGGCGAAGCGAGGCGACGTGGCGTGATTCGAAGGGCGCTCTGTGATCAGCGATGGACGGCTGCGATGAGGCCACATCATCTATCTCACATCAGATTTTGCAATTTGCATACTCAACTTTAAAAATTCGTAACTTTCGCATACGAGCTCCATTTTCGACGTTCTTTATATACACACGAAGGTGGGGACGTACTCTACAACTTTCATTTAGACTCTTTCGGCTAATTGTGACTAAATTTTAAATTTTGTATTATTAACAGGCCGGGACAGGATTGGTCCATTAAATCCTCATAACTTCTTCATCCGACGTCCGTTTTCGTCAATCTTTTTCTCATTCCGCTACTCTTATCGAGATCTTCGATTCTCGTTTAGGTCGTGTCGGCTAAAAACCGCTTGATCTAATATTCGCATTTCGAGTTGTACATTACTAATCCGAAACTTCAAAAAATCATAACTTCTTCATACGAAGTCAGATTTGGGCGTTCTTTTTATCGATGTTCTTAGTTTAACATATTCTACGACTTTCATTTAGAGCGCTAAGGCTAAATCTCACTCTATCGTAAATTCACTATTTACGCTTCCCGGTGTCGTGCTGGTTCCGACGCGAAACTTCGACGGGTCATAACTTCTTCGTTATAACTCGGATTTTGGCGTTCTTTATATGTATGGAAACCTTGTGACATATACTACAACTTGGTTCAAATTATTTATTCTAAATAATCTTTTGTCGAAAAGTCGTTTTCGACCCCTATTATCTCTAAATTGACTAGCCCGGATCTACGGGCGTTACAATTATCTCCCCCTTAGGATGATTACGTCCCGGAATCATCAACAAAATAGGGCTCACATGATGACTCCATTCGTTATCTATTCATCCTAAGTCATAACTTCGATGTTTCTTCGAACGAGTATCTAACTCTTAGACTCCTTGACTACAGGCGGTGCTTGATCTTTCATCCGCTCTCTATCTCACGTCAGACTCCAAACTATGACTTTCAAGTCACAATGTCACTCCTCAGTTGATATGAACTTAAGGTAAGTTCTTTTATTACTACAATGGAACGATGTGTCATATTCTAATGACCTATCATCGTGTGATGCATTGCTTGGACTCAGGTCGTTTAGAGTCAAATTCTGGAACAGTCTATACCTTCCTTCATGTTTTAATCACATATTAAAAGGTAGCATTTCTAGCAACCTTCATGATACTTCTACTGATCGCTTTGATTAATTCTTCTGGCTTAAGTCGGTGCTACATCAAACTTGGTTCTCTGAACCACGTAACATACTTATTGTAGTCGGACTCAATTCGATATGACCACTTGGGTCGGAATATCAAAAATATTTTTAATCATTACCGAAACGATGGTAACGACATACTTGAATAAAACGAAATCATTTACTAGCTTCTTGGTAACCTTGTGACTTTCCCTGATCCAAGCGTGAGTCCTGTGCTTCTGGTAGTATATGCATCTACTACCTTTCACACCTACTCATACTCGTCCCAAGTATTGTCTCGTAGTTTTCCCAAGTCACCATACAAGAAATCCACATAACAGTTTAACACATCAGATAACAAAACGAAGGTTTTATTATTTCTTGAAACTATTACATAGGTGTTCAAGTTCACCCTGGACTATGCCTCTAATAGGCTACATCATACGATACTATGGCTACTGCATAACTTGATCTTCGGATATGAAGTCCTCATCCTTGATTCCTAGCACGGTTTTTGTTGGAATAGTGTCTAAGGCTACAACTATATTAGGCAAGTATTTGACCCGATTGTGCATGGTCCTTTTGGGTTGCCTTCACCATAGCAACTTGACAGGATGATTTATTATGAGAGAATAAATATTATTAATATATTATGAGAATAATATAAGGAATAATAATATTGTTATTTGATTAATATAAGTCAAAAATTAATTTGAATTAATTTAGTGACTTAAAGAGATTAATTAAATAAGAGGGTATAAAGTGTCAATTGTTTGATAGTTACACTTTGGGCTGTAAATCCTTCATGGATAGGGTTGGATGATTTCTAGGGCTTGGGATAAGTCACAAATCGTCCAAGGGCTTATCTTGGAAAGGATTTGGATTGCTTTGAGTAAAAGTTATCCAATTAGGGTTTAAGGGTGAAACCCTAGGAGCCTTACAAGTATAAATAGACCCTTAGGGTAAGGGAAATCGGCACCTCTACTCTCTCCTAAATCATCCTCTTGCTAGTTGGTGTTTGTAAGCCATTATAGGAGTGACATTTGTGACTCTAAAGCTCCAAGAAGAAGAAGATCAAACAAGTGTTTCAAGGTAAGCTTCTAACTCTGATTTTGTTATTGTTCTTATACTCTATTAGCTATTAGAAGTCTTGGATTCAATGTGTGTTTAATTAGAGAAACCTAGATCCAAGCATTAGGGTTTGTATGTGCACATAGGAATGTTCATATGGTAAAAACCCATCAATGGTATCAGAGCCTAGATTGGTTTCTATTAAATTGATGCATGATTGTTTGTTTCTTGCTTGCAAAATTCGAATTTTGTGATTCTGAGTCATGGACTTGGCGAGTCCCATGGTGGACTCGGCGACTTGGCCTGACTCGGCGAGTCCAGTTGGGCACTCGGCGAGTCCGAGCGTCAGGAAGAGCTAAAATTGGGATTTTTTGATATTTATCTTATGGAAACTTGCCTTTATCATATTAGATCAACCCTAATCCGATTTTTTGATATATATGACTATAATCTTGATCTAATTAAAGATATTTATCAATTAATAAAATATTTAATTTCCTTATGTGATAATTAACTAATTATTTTGATTAAATTGGTAAATTATTTTCCAAGAAATCATTAAATAAATCAAATATGGATAATTATGGAATTAATTGTTAATTAAGATTATTTGTTATTTGATCCTCCATGTTTTAAATGTTTAATACTTGCCCTCAAGTTTTGAAATTTATGTTTTGTGATTAAAAGTTTAATTTAGACAATTTAAATTTCAAACCCTAGAATTTTACAAGTTTAAAATCCAACCCTATACTAATATAATATTACAAGGTTAATATATATATATATATATATATATATATATATATATATATGTATGTATGTATAACTAAAATGCTAGTCTTACCATTAGTAGGCCTCATTCACGAAGCCAGTCTATAAGGTGGGTATAAGGTTGCTGCCTATAAAATGGCGCTTAATGGGTGTACACTCACACCTACCGCTTGCTTGATCGGTGGAGGGTCGTTAGCCGAACGGGTAGGATAGGGCAACCTCATCCTCTCATTAAAAGTATAATATGAAATACAAAGTAACTACATTTTAAAAAAAAATTCCCAATCTTAGTTACTTTAGGAAAAGTGAATTGATGCAATCCCATGAAATTACACTTTGCACCCTTGCTAAGAAGTTAGTGGAGCGTGTGTGGTTTATCGACACACTAATTGGTTCTAAGAAAAGGTGGCAAAGGGTGATTCATTGTTTATCATAGTCAATGGAGCGTGTGTGGTTTACCGGCACATCGAATAGGTGATTGTTACAATGAAGGCACCATGTGAATTTGCATGGTAATTCACACCCGCTTTGTGATCCTCGGTATCCCAGTCACAAACAAGAGGGGCATATCGAGATTTAAACATTCCATTGAAAAGTTTCAATGAATCTCATCTAAACCTAGGAATTCTCAATACATTTAGCACTTAAAGTTATGTTTTGTGGTGGAGAATTAGTGAATCTTCATTCACTTACCTTCAAATTGTTTGCATGTTAGATTACGGCATCCCTTTTCTAATATGTAAATATTGTTGCTGGATCCTAGCCCTAATTTTCTTATTGGGTGATAATTAGGGATTCATATTCTAATCTATATTTGTCCTTTCTATTTGTAGATGTCGAACGCAAACAACGCTGCTGCTAGTTCATCCACATTGATGAGCCTTTGTCAAAAGGTCACTTTCGATGGGACGAACTTTAGCGAATGGATAAGATACATTCGTACTATTGCTCGCTATGAGGACAAGGAGTATGTCCTTGATGAGAAGCTCGAGAAAATCAACCCTGAAATCGATACTCCGGCTGAAATGACCGCTTTTGAAACTCATGAGCGTGATGTAACGATGGTACATTGCATCATGATAGCCACTATGAACTCCGAATTTCAAAAGTCCTATGAGGACATGTACCTGTACAAAATGCACCAAGACTTGTTGGAGAGATACCACCAAAACGCGAGACAAGAGCGTTATGAGATTTTCACTAACATGATTTCCGCTAAGATGGGTCATGGAGAGTCTCTTACCGAGCACCTGCAAAAGATGCAAAGGTATAACGACCGTCTTCGCAAGTTGAATGTTGACTTTGGGGAAGACTTGGCGATCGACATGGTGCTTCACTCTTTGCCTCCAAGTTACAATCAGTTTAGGATGACCTACCACATGAAAAAAGAAGAGGTCACCCTAAGCAAGCTCCAAGGTCTCTTGAGGGTCGCTGAGAGCAACTTCAAGGACAAGTCTATTGCACCAACTCCCAATCCACCCGATGCTCCTATCTTGGCTATTGGACAAGGAAGGGGAAAGAAGAGGAAGGCTTCGTCTAAGAACCATTGCAAGGTTAAGCCCTGATATGGTGCCTCTTCTAGTGGGACCAAAGTTGATCCTGCTAAACCCTGCCCTAACCCAAAGGAGGCAGAGTGCCACCACTGCCACAAGATAGGACATTGGAAGAGAAGCTGCCTAGAGTACCTGCAAGCCATTAAGGAAGGAAAGATCAAGCCGTCTTTCGCAGGTATTTATACAATTAAATCTAATGATTCATCTCATGCTATTTCTTGGGTTCTTGATACCGGTTGTGGTTACCACATTTGTTCTAATGTGCAGGGACTAAGAAGAAATAGAGACGTGGAGCATGGAAGAATAAATCTAATCATGGGGAACAGAAGATCGTCGCCTGTGACCAAGATTGGAGTGTATTCTTTAGTGCTTAGGAATGGTTTATCTTTAGATTTGAACAATTCTTGCTATTCACCAGAAATGGCTAGAAACATCATTTCATTTCATGGTTTGTTTAGACAAGGTTTTAGATTTTCTTTTAATAATGAGAGTGGTTCTATTTTGGCTTATCTAAATGGTGTCTTTTATTTTGAAGCTATACCATGTAATGGAATTTATGAAACTGTTATGATTGTAGATAACTTAGGAAATGATGTTTTATGCATGGATTCTTCCAATGGTATGGATAGATCATCCTTGTGGCATTGTCGTCTTGGACATGTCAACAAGAAGCGCATAGCCCAACTCCAAAAAGATGGAGTGTTGGATTCATTCGACCTTAGGGAAGATGACACATGCGAGTCTTGTTTGCTTGGACAGATGACTAAGTCACCCTTCACAAGTACGTGTGAAAGGGGTGAGGGTCTATTGGACCTAATACATACCAATGTATGTGGACCGTTTAGATCAACCACGAAGGATGGGAACCACTTCTATGTGACTTTTACCGATGACTATAGTAGATATAGGTATATCTACTTAATCAAGCAAAAGTCAGAAACTTTTCAAAAGTTCAAAGAGTTCAAGAATGAAATGGAGAATCAATTGGGCAGGAAAATCAAGATGCTTCGATCCGATCGAGGAGGAGAGTACCTAAGTCTTGAATTCCACGATTATCTCAAGGAGTGTGGAATAGTTTCACAATTGACGCCACCTAGGACACCACAATTCAATGGTGTGGCAGAAAGGCCTAATTGAACCTTGTTGGACATGGTTCGCTCTATGATGAGTCGTGCTTCACTACCTATCTCCTTTTGGGGGTATGCCTTAGAGACTGCCGCCCATATCTTTAACTGAGTCCCTACTAAGAAGGTTTCCAAAACACCTCACGAGATGTGGACAGGGAAAGCTCCCTCATTGGCACATATCAAGGTTTGGGGTTGTGAGGTTTTCGTAAGACGAGATACTCATGACAAGCTCGAACCTCGTAGTGAGTGATGTATTTTCATCGGCTACCCACAGAAATTCTTTGGATATCTCTTCTATAGACCAAAGGACAATGTTGTCTTTGTTGCGAGTAGAGGAGTTTTCCGAGAGCAAGAACTCATAAGCCAAGGAGACAGTAGGAGGCAAATCAAGCTTGAAGAGATTCAAGAATCGATAGATGAAGGAACCTCTACCGCTGGCACTCAACCCGAGGAGGAAACTCCGGTTGAACCGATTGACGAATCCTTACCTCTTAGACATTCTGAAAGAGTTAGAGTTCAACCCCAATTTTATGGTTTTCATATTACTACCGAAGGGGACACGTATATTAATGATGGTACACTAATAAATCTTGATGAACCTAATAGCTACAAGGAAGCCATGGCAGGACCGGAGTCTGTAAAATGGAAAGAGGCAATGGATAGCGAGATCCAATCCATGTATGACAACCAAGTTTGGAATTTGGTTGATAATGTACCCGGACGTAAGACCGTTGGGTGCAAATGGATCTTCAAGAAGAAGACCGACGTGGATGGAAACGTACACACATATAAGCCGCGATTGGTTGCGAAGGGCTTTACTCAAACTCCCGGAGTTGACTATGATGACACCTTCTCACCAGTTGCGAAGATAAAATCTATTAGAGTGATGCTAGTTATTGCCGCATTTCATGATTATGAGATTTGGCAAATGGATGGTAAAACCGCTTTCCTTAATGGGAAGTTGGCCGAGGATGTTTACATGGCTCAGCCAGAGGGTTTTGTCGATCCAAAGCATCCGAATAGACTATGTAAGCTTGAGAAGTCCGTTTATGGACTTAAGAAAGCATCTCACAGATGGAATCTTTGCTTCGATGAAAAAGTCAAAGAGTTTGGATTTGTACGAAGCGAAGATGAATCGTGTGTATATGTCAAAGCCAGTGGGAGCATAGTTAGCTTTCTCGTTTTGTATGTCGATGACATACTACTCATAGGAAACGACGTCCCGACTCTGTAGGAGGTTAAGTCCTAGCTCGGGAAATGCTTCGCTATGAAGGACCTCGGAGAGGCTTCCTATATTTTGGGAATAAGGATAGTAAGAGAGAGATGTAAGAGACTAATAGGACTTAGTCAGAACACTTACTTACATAAGGTACTAAAACGTTTTAGTATGGAAAACTCGAAGAAGGGAGAATTACCGATACAAAGTAATGCCAAGTTGAGTAAGACTCAATGTCCGAGTACCGAAGCTAAAATAGCAGAAATGAGCCGAGTACCATACGCTTCCGCAGTTGGCTCAATCATGTATGCTATCACTTGTACTCGCCCTGATGTAGCCTTTGCTTTGAGCATGGTTAGCAGATATCAAGGGAATCCTGGCAGAGCCCATTGGATCGCGGTGAAGAATATCCTTAAGTACCTTCGGAGGCCGAAGGAATGGTTCTTAGTCCTCGGAGGGAGTGATGACTTGAAGGTGCGAGGGTATAGTGACGCCAGCTTTCAGACCGACAGGGACAACTACCGTTCGCAGTCGGGCTGGGTCTTTACCCTGAATGGAGGAGCAGTGACTTGGAAAAGTTCCAAGCAGGAAACCGTAGCTGATTCAAAGTGCGAATCAGAGTACATTGCAGCGAGCGAAGCGTCGAAGGAGGCAATATGGTTGAAAAACTTCTTCGGTAATCTTGGAGTTGTACCTGCCATAAAGGAGCCCATGGAGATTTTCTGTGATAATGAAGGAGCGGTTGCCTTGACCAAGGAACCAAGGGATCATGGTAGATCTCGACAAATCGATAGAAAATATCACTTTATTAGACATCGTGTAGAAGAAGGACAACTCGTAGTGAAGAGGATATCATCGGAGGATAACCCAGCAGATCCGCTTACGAAGGGACTGAGTAGGGTTAAGCACTTGCAGCATGCTAGGAGTATTGGGCTGAATGATGATATTAGCATAGATTAGATAATAGAAGAAACGTGTAATAGATAAATGTAATTAACATTTGATGATTAAATAAAAGAGTATTATTTATGAGTAATGTTATTGTCTTATGTTAATTGTTTAACTATTGTTTCATTTTGCATGTTTTGACTTCCAGAATAATTGAATTTATTAAGAATAATCAAATTGTTCAAATTGTCCACAATCGTTCATATGTTGGAAGTAAATATGAATGAAGATTGTCATGAATTGGTTTGTACATTGTCTAAATGGTATTAGACATAGGAAAGGGTTGCTAGAACGTTCATGAGTGCTTATGAACTAGTTTTGAGCATTGGAACAAACCCGCGCTTGCTGGAATCACCTTATGGAATATGATATAAAAGGGTGATCGCAAGACGATAATATCATATAGTCTTAAAACCTAGATATATGGTTTGTTATTTGTTAATTGGTTGTACATTGATAATGCGAAAACGCATCAATAACTCGGTGTTATAAAACGCATTGTTGTGTATAGTTAATTAATGAATAAGTAAATGCATATAAGTCGAAGTTTATCTGTTACTTTTATCCCAAGAGAGTAAAAGCGATATCTTGGCCGCTCGATGATTTGATTTGACTTATGTGTCGGGCCTGGTCAGAACTGAATTGATGTGTTCGATTAAGTTCTATGTCAAGTGAATCGGAGATCGAGAAACCAAATGCGAAACAAATTGGTTCCATAGAATTGTCAGCATGATATCTAACAGAGGACTGTACGATCCCTTATCTAAAGGACAAGATTGATTAGATCAGAGTTTGACAGCGTCTTAGAGAGCTACGATTGCAAATCAAATTGTACTTGTGCATATAGTTACTAGACTTATCCAAGTGGGAGACTGTTGGAATAGTGTCTAAGGCTACAACTATATTAGGCAAGTATTTGACCCGATTGTGCATGGTCCTTTTGGGTTGCCTTCACCATAGCAACTTGACAGGATGATTTATTATGAGAGAATAAATATTATTAATATATTATGAGAATAATATATAGAATAATAATATTGTTATTTGATTAATATAAGTCATAAAATTAATTAGAATTAATTTGGTGACTTAAAGAGATTAATTAAATAAGACGGTATAAACTGTCAATTGTTTGATAGTTACACTTTGGGCTGTAAATCCTTCATGGATAGGTTAGACGATTTCTAGGGCTTAGGATAAGTCAAAAATCGTCCAAGGGCTTATCCTGGAAAGGATTTGGAATGCTTTGAGTAAAAGTTATCCAATTAGGGTTTAAGGGTGAAACCCTAGGAGCCTTACAAGTATAAATAGACCCTTAGGGCAAGGGAAATCGGCACCTCTGCTAAAGCAAAGAAACCCTGGCCGATTTCTTCCCTCTCCTCTCTCCTAAATCATCCTCTTGCTAGTTAGTGTTTGTAAACCATTAGAGGAGTGACATTTGTGACTCTAAAGCTCCAAGAACAAGAAGATCAAATAAGTGTTTCAAGGTAAGCTTCTAACTCTGATTTTGTATTATTCTTATACTCTATTAGCTATTAGAAGTCTTGGATTCAATGCATGTTTAATTAAAGAAACCTAGATCCAAACATTAGGGTTTGTATGTGCACATACGAATGTTCATATGGTAAAAACCCATCAGTTTTCTGCTTCGTTGAGGATCATGTGGAATGCCCTTGGCCTCGGCAGCGTTTTTGTTCTTCTGCTTTATTTTTCCCCGGGCAGTCCCTAGAAATATGCCCTTCTTTGTTACATCCATAACACACCTTCTTGTTGGACGCATACTTGCTGGCGTAATTCCTTGTCTTTCCACATTTGTAGCAAGTCACCTCCTCGCCACATTTCCCGAAGTGCTTCTTTTTACACTTCTCGCACCACTTGGATTCACCTCCTCCTCCTTCTTCCGTTTTTGAGAATTTCTTTTCCTTGTTTGATTTTGAAGATCCTTCATGCTTCATTTTCTCGCCAACTTCAGCTCTCTCCAGACATTTTTCCCTAATCTGGGTCTCAACATTCCTGGCTGCCCAGATGGCTCCTTTCAAAGTGGTTGCTTGCTTGACCATTGGTCCAAAGTCTTCTGGTAATCCATGGGCAAACTTATTGACCTTGGAGAGCTCAGTTGGAACTAGATAAGGAAAAAGCTTCATTTTCTCCGTAAAATTTGCAGCATACTCGATGACACTCATATTTCCCTTCTTTAGATTCTGAAACTCGTTGTTGATCTCCAGAAGATCTTGTTCAGAGTTGTACTGCATTTTTAGCTGCACCAGAAAATCCTCCCATGACATCTTGCTCGCTTCTCCTTTAGGCATCGAATCAACTAGAAGCTTCCACCAGCTTAGTACTCCAAATTTCAACAAAGGAACCGCGAGAGCGGTCTTTTGCCTGTTGCTACACTCGCAACTCTCAAACATCGTCTCCATCTCAGAGATCAAGTTCATGACTTCCACCGGCGTCGGGCTTCCAGATAGACTCGGTGGTTTGGACGCCATGAAATCCTTGTATTTGCATCCACATCCATCATTTCCTCTATCATGGTGGTTTTGCCTAACTATCGGTGGGTTGGGTTGACCAACAGTCCCACTGTAGTTTCTCTCCCCTCGTTCAACTCGGGCTGTTCGATCTATATGGTCGCTTCCTCTCGATTTTGCTGGAACAAACGTCTAGTTTCCTCCATTTGGCGATCCAACATCGCCTGGATCATCGCTTGCACTCCGGCCATCGTTATTGGCTCAGCAGCGGCCACCACAACCGGTATTTGCTCAATCATTGGGGGCTGATCTCGGTTCCCATTTGCATTCATGTTTCCGCTACGGGTCCTTGCCATCTTGATCTATACACCGAATAAGGTGAATCTAGATCTTTATGTAGGATTGACGTTTAAATCATCCTTATCACTCCGAAACGTTTACATGCTAGTTCTAATGTCGTTGTCGTACATTTAGAATCCTAAACACATAAGGTTTCCAGATCCGGTCAGCAACAGACCATGGATCCGAATAAATAACAGCATATATGGCACAAAGCATTTAGCGCATAAAAGCATTTTAGGCATAATTCCTAAAATAAGCTTGTGCTCACACCTCACAATCGTCGCTTAGCATTCTAAGTTTAAGTCTAGAAATAAATCCACATTCCTAGTTCGCTTAAACTAATGCTCTGATACCAACTGTGACATCCCCATTTTCACCGCCAGAAAAGACCGATTTTGTTTATGCTTTATAAAAATCAGAGTACTTCTTTTAATAAAAATGTTGCGGAATTTGTTCTCAGATAAACATGATAAATACGTTATTAAAACATTTTCGAAGAAACATATTTTATTCATTTTAAAACGTTTGGGATGTCATCGTTAATACAGAAACATAAGCATAAATAGAACTTACAATTATTTACACTAGTGATCTACATCTCTTTAAATCTCTTAGTGTAATGTGACTTCATATCAACACCTGTGATATAAATAAACTGAGTGGGTCAGGTTGGGAAACCTGGTGAGTACATAGGGTTTTCAACCCACAATATAATTATTATGTTCAAACAATCAAACAATCAACCCAATTAACCATCCCCATTATCTTCTTTTATTCTTAAGGATCTACCCTAAGAATCAACCATTCCTCGTTCATACATTCCTAAGGATCATCCTAAGGAATCGGCACCAAGTCCATCGTCACTGGGGTTTAGGCACTAAGTCTGCATAGTCGCCCGAATTTATACAATAGGCACTAAGTCTACATAGTCGCCAGGGTTTTGGCACTAAGTCTGCATGATCACCAGGGTCTAGGTATCAAGTCTGCATGATCACC
Organism: Lactuca serriola; assembly: GCF_051521515.1. Lineage (NCBI taxonomy): Eukaryota > Viridiplantae > Streptophyta > Magnoliopsida > Asterales > Asteraceae > Lactuca > Lactuca serriola. The sequence goes on along the minus strand of NC_136410.1, from coordinate 307,306,601 downwards.
AAGGTTTAGAGTACACCGAGTGAACACATCGTTCATAACACCTACAGGTTGCGAGCCTACTAGTGTTCTGCTGGACTATCTAGAATAGTCCGTGGTTGTCATCCATACTCTGCTGAATAACGGGGACATCGTTTGGGAAAAAGGCTTCTCACATCGTACACCTCTCACCCATACCTCATAGTCTATATCACCTCTCAACTCATCGTCCAACTCATATTTCATCTATTATATCTACCCATGTTTTACCCAACATTTTCGTAGATATAAAATACATATATAGTTTAAATCATTTAAAACATCTATAAAATCTTTCACCGAGCATAGACAGCAAGTAAACAGACAATATGCACACATAGCACGTACTAAATACTTCATAACTATGTGTAAGTTGAAAGGGACCATGCACTCACTTGAAAGGTGATGACTCAGCACTCGGACAGGGCTTCGATACTCTCAAAACGATTTTCCTTTGATAAAACCTAGTACCAATACCACTAGGGTTTAGTCTAACGATAACCGCGACAAATTAATTAGTCTGACTATTATTAAGCGTTAATAACACTCAATATAACTCATAATAATAGCCCAAATAATTATTTTAAGGACCTAATAACATTCCTATAATTATTTGAAAGATATATTAAAAATTGCGTAAGGTTAGCACACTTACAACGAATTTTATCGAAAATCGGAACTTAATTGGAGCAGCGTTTCGAAAATGAAAGGCTCTTTTTCTCGGGACTCCGGGAGCCTCGGGGCTTCCCTCGGGAGCTAGGGGTTTTATCTAGGGCTTAGGGGGCTCAAATTAGGCTAGAGAGAGGAAGAAATCTAGTGAGAGAAACGTAATGTTGTGAAAAACTCGGAAACCTTCGCAGCCTTTTATAGGCACTCAGCAGCTCGGACTATGTTGCGCGTTCAGCAGCTACGCTGGGCGTAGTTCGGATGGGGTTGCCAACTCGCACCAGCTGGCTCGCACTTCGAATGAGGATAAGGACCGAGGGTACGCTGGGCATACGGAACTCCGACGCGGGGCGTTAGGCGAAGCGAGGCGACGTGGCGTGATCCTAAGGGCGCTCTGTGATCGGCGATGGACGGCTGCGATGAGGCCACATCATCTATCTCGCATCTGATTTCACAATTTGCATACTCAACTTTAAAAATTCGTAACTTTCTCATACGAGCTCCGTTTTCGACGTTCTTTATATCCACACGAAGGTGGGGACGTACTCTACAACTTTCGTTTAGACTCTGTCGGCTAATTGTGTAAGTCCCTAAAATGTCCGTGTATCAATTAGATCCATTTGATGGTGCGGAATCCCAATCAAACTGATGATGTCAGATAAAATAGAAGAGAAGGAGAAGGAGAATAATATGAATCTATGTATGAATTGATAATATGAATGAAGAGCCGGATACAAAAGATTCACACACACAAACACACACTCTTCTCTCTGGCCGTAAACTCTCTGGGGTTCATCAATATCTACTCCTCACCCTAACACATCTATTTATACTTGAAATATGGGCCGGATAACACATGGGCCATAAATGAGTTTACGGACGTAAGGTGTTTACGGCCGTAAACTCAGCCGTAAACTAGACCATAAATTCATAAATATTACAGAAAAATACAATTGCCCAGAAAAGTAAAGTATAAACCACATTTTGACCTAACAATCTCCCCCTTAGTTTATAGCTTTCTTTTCTTAATGACCCAACAAGCTCCCCCTAAAAAGTAGCTGGCTTTCTTGATAATCTTCATTGGGAACTTGGCTTCAGCATTAATCTTCACATTCTTCATGACTTCAAGATGAACTTAATGAATCTTCAATGAATGACTTCATCTTGAGCGGTTGGGCATTTCTTCAGAATTTAGCATTGAACGCACATTGCGTGAGGAGGCTTGACGTACTGATTCTTGAAAGATAGTGCTTTCAGCTTGAGAATCTTCAGAGAGAACATCAGAGAGAACTAAATCTTCTAGATCACTTCAGTAGGTACAAAGATAGCAGCAGACTGATTGAGTAGGCTTCAATGCAATCCATCACATATTCTTCAATTGCAGCTTCACCTTGCTTTTGGGGTTAAAGGATTGAATGTTGAAAGAATAATCTTCATTTCTTGCTTCTTCGAATGTGAATTCTTCGATGCTCACGGACGAGGCTTTGGCTCAGAAATCTTCAACACAAACTTCATGAGTCTTATCTATACCTGAAATCACTTTTCAAGACAAAACTAAACTAAAAGACAACTTAACACACAAATTAAAACAGAAAGAAAAATATTTTTGGATTTTTGGATTTTTTGATTTTTCTGAACAAGAAATAAAACAGAAATAACACTATTTTTGGATTTTTAATTTTTCTGATTTTTTTTTATTTTCATTAATTTTTAATTTTTAATTCTCCCCTAATATTTAAATTAGAAGAAACTATAATAAATTTAACAAAAATAAAAATTGATATCTAACTTTAAGAGTGATTTGGGATCAAAGTTTTTAGACAGCCTTTATCCACTTGTCGGTACCTTTCATATTCACATCTTTGTCTGGTCGATCGTCGGTATTGTTGTCCACTTAAACACGAAAAATTGTGACAAATTTAGGACGTACTATTTGTTACAAGACAAGGTGAACTTAAGTTCCTAAAAATCATATCTGATCCTAATTCCTTAGATACTATATCTTAAGGACCATTCATCTGACAACGACCAGGGATATTGTTGTCCACCTAAATTGAGCAGCGAGATCTATAGACAATCTGTATGTGTTCAATTTTAAGTGTACTAGAACGTGTTTCCCGCTTCCTGATATGCCCCAGCCATCAAGAACTTCCACAGTACTCCTTACATCGGGTGAGCAGACAACCATTCAGAGAGAGAAGAGATTTAGAATTCTATTGCTAACTACTTCAGAGGGGTTGAGAAGAAGAAGGTTGCTTATGCTGTGTACCAGGTCGGATTAGAAGTCGCGCAAAGGAGACAGCATATGGCTGACAGATGAGAAGTATTTCACATACACACACACACACACACATATATATATATATATATATATAGCCTGCAGAGAAATAGAGTTACATATGTTGTGTACCAGGTCGGATTGGAAGTCACGCAAAGGAGACAACATATGACTAACAGACGGAAAGAAAGAAAATGATATTCTACAGACCTAATTTATCGGAATTTACCAGTCGCCCCATCCAACCGGAATTAAGGACAGAATCCGCACATCGAGGAAAAGTTAAACCACGGTTCCAAGTACGGGTTCAATTAATGTGACGAGTAGATTCCCATATATATCTCCCTGCTCAACCTATCCGAGCGTCGTATTGTCAGGCTGAACATATCTAACGAGGTCAAGATTTTTCAAGTCTATAAATTTCCTAAGTTCAAATCTCCCTAGTCAAGTCCATTTAAAATTTTTCGTGCCTACCGACGCATCAAACCAGAGCATGCGTCGTATTGTCAGGCTGAACGTATCTGACTAGGTCAAGATTTGTCAAGTCTATAAATTTCCTAAGTTCAAATCTCCCTAGTCAAGTCCATTTAAAAATTTTCGTGCCTACCGACGCATCAAACCAGAGCATAGACCCTTCAACTTTGAGTACGTTACGCAGACTCAAGTTGCCTGTTATCACTTGATAATATCACTTCCCAAAACATCTCCCTCAAGCACATTTCATTTACACCATATTTTTTTTTTAAATTTTAAAATTTTTGTTTTGTTTTATTTCTCCCCCTAAATTTGTGCATAGGAGAGAAACAAAAATAAATGAGCAAATTTAAATTATCCTAAAACAAAAATCAGTCTTTAAAGCGAATCAGCTTAAGAAAAACGCAGGAGTATAGAGAAGAAAACGCAAACCGTAATTCACCGATTGAATCTGCATTCAGAAGGTCTGAGAACAGCAAGCATAATCTCAGAACAGATCCGAAAATTCTTCATATCATTAAGCACTAACCCCATGAGTGATCCCTTCCTTTCTTCCCTTCCCGCAAAAGGACACATACTCTCAAGCAAAAGTCTGAATGTTGTACAGTTGAGAGATGTCCCCAATCATATGCCAGGAGCAGCCACTACCAACAAACCGAAGTCTGATGATATGCCTCCATAGCTGCTCCGACATAAAGCGGGATCAGTTGGTCTTTGGAACCCAGTCCATTTTGAAACTGGGTCGACCTTTGTCATCAACGCACGATACTCTCTCCCATGACATATCCTGTTTACCACAAACAGAAGATGTAGAAACGTTAGAAGCATTAGGAGATTTGGGAGAGTGAGCCTTTGGAACCCATTTGTAGTTAGGTTTAACCCATTTCTTTTTCGATCCTATGGGTGGCTCAGTACTTGATTTGGAACTTGAAGCCGACTGACGAGATGACTTTGACCTAACTGGTCTTGGCTTCACAGGAGCATCTCTTGAACTAGGCTTGTTGGCTGACATTTGCTTCTTGCCCTTGGGATTCGGATGCTTGTCCTTTGGAGTTTGATTCTTGGCCTTAAGAGTTACATTATTGGCCTTCTGCGCATTCCAATCGCTATTGTCTGAACGTGACCTTGAGGGGTTTCTTTTGACGTATCTCCCTCTTGGTGCGTTCTGCCAGTCTTGTGCATAGTAAGGAACGTATGCGCGATTTGGACAGTTTCTGGAAATGTGTCCAGGTGTTCCACAGTGAAAACATGTCTTTTTCTTCACTGTGAAGTTGTTTCTTCCTGCCCCTGGTGGCATATCTTTGCCTTGTTTCTTATTGTTCCCACATGCACACTTGCAACAGGCACTCTGTTGCGCTGGAATTGGAGGCCTGTATTTACCAACGACAGGTTTGTTAGAAGCAACAAATTTAGAGTTCAAGGGGTCATTTGTTTGTTCAGAAGAACTCTCCTTGTTCTCATCCTCTGCTACTTTACCTGCGCAAGAAGTAGCAACATTAGTATCTTCAATATTAATAACTCCTCCTGACACAAATCCAGCTCGTTTGCCATATTGAAGATGTGGCTCCCTGTCAATTTCTTTCTTTGTCATGGGGATGGATGTGTAGTTATGATTGAAAGGAGGAGGTACACTATCATACCCTAGACCCTTGTTTTGATTCCTTTTAAAATGTATGCTTTGGTCTATCATATTTGCAACCACCTCACTTGAGAAATCATATTTTCTAACATCAAGTTTGGCGGTTTCAAACTTTCCTTTCAAAGATTCAACTTCAGCCACTAGCTCAGCATTTTGTTTGACTACATAATCATAGTTTTCACATTTGTTACTGTGGTCTTCCTGAAGTTTCCTAAAGTCCTTGGTTTTTGCTTCTAACTCAGCCTTCAGGGGTTTCTGTCATTTCCTGAGTTGATATCCTTCATATCTCAGGTCCTCAACTTCTCTTTTAAATAAATCAATTTGATCCCGAAGAAATTTAATCGTATCTTCACATGATTGAGAAGATGAAACTTCACATAAATGAAAACATAAGACTTCATTGACCGGAAGGTTTACATAACTCTTTAAAGCGTCAAGCTCTTCAATTACTTCAGCAGTACTAAGACGATTGAGATCTTTTGTCTTCTTGATGACAGCTACATTCATATCCCATGATTTTGGAAGTGAATTCAATAGCCTTTTGTTTATCTCAGATTTAGACAAGAAGATCCCAGCTATATTCATCTCAGTAGTAAGGGTAGCAAATCGTTGCAACTGAGTTTCCAATGTTTCTCCAAGGATATAATCGAACATGTTGAAATTTTATCTTAAAATCTCCTGACGATTCTCTTTCATGTTTTTCAATTCCCTCGTAAATCACAACTAGACGTCAAACTTTAAATTTAAAAATGACCCTTGACTATAAACCTCAAAAGTCAACCTTAAAAGTCAAATTTAAAAAATCAAACTCAAAAGTCAAACTTGAAAAGTCAAACCAAAAAGCTAAATTTGAAAATTTAAAAGTCAAACGAGAAAGTCAAAGTTCAAAGTCAAAGGTCAAACTTTAAAAGTCAAAATCAAAATTTTAAGTAAAAGGTCAAAAGTAAAAATTAAAAATTTATAAACTAAAATTTTGGTTGAAAATGGAGCTTAAAAATAAAAGAAATTGATTTTTTTGAGCAAAAAGTGTAAAAAATATGAAATTTGTTGCGACTGGGAGAGGTTAAGTTTAATATTTCGGGGGATTGAAACAATTGTTTAGTTGGACGAGTTGGCTAAGCGCTTGCTTTATGATCAAGAGGTTGCGGGTTCGATCCCCGCCTCCCCCTAGCTTCGTCCTTTATTTTGTTAAGGCGCTGAACGAATAAGAACTTGCTGCTGAATGAGACGAGGTGGCTGCTGAGCGCTGAATTCCCTAGCCGTCCAAGCCGCCGAGCCGAGCCGTTCTCCAAACCGAGACCACAGACTCCGAGCCGCAAGCTCGGAAACCCTAGCCGCAAACACGAACTCCGCCGCCGGCCGTGAACTGTTTCCGACAGTAAGCTCCGGCCGAAAACCCTTCAACGATTACGTGAAAAACTACATTTTTTCAACTTTGAAGCTCCAAAACTCGATCAAAAACCCTTTTTTATGAAAAATACGAAGAACAAACCCCCTTTATTTTTGCGAGATCTATCCAAAAACGCAAAAATATTTCAAAAATAAGATCAAATAATGCTCCAAAATAGAGTTTACGGCCCAAGAAACTAGACTTCACGGTTGATGAATTTGACTAGTTTGCGGCCGTGAACTCAGTGTTTACGGCCGTAAGCTTGGACCGAGAACACAGAATCTTCGGTTTTTGGATGAAACAATAAATCCTTTTGACTGATACAACCAGGCTCTGATACCAATTGTAAGTCCCTAAAATGCCCGTGTATCAATCAGATCCGTTTGATGGTGCGGAATCCCAATCAAACGGATGATGTCAGATAAAATAGAAGAGAAGGAGAAGGAGAATAATATGAATCTATGTATGAATTGATAATATGAATGAAGATCCGGATACAAAAGATTCACACACACAAACACACACTCTTCTCTCTGGCTGTAAACTCTCTGGGGTTCATCAATCTCTACTCCTCACCCTAACACCTCTATTTATACCTGAAATATGGGTCGGATAACACATGGGCCGTAAATGAGTTTACGGTCGTAAGGTGTTTACGGCCGTAAACTAGACCATAAATTCATAAATATTACAGAAAAATACAATTGCCTAGAAAAGTAAAGTATAAACCATATTTTGACCCAACAAATTGTAACTCGATTTTAAATTTTGTATTATTAACAGGCCAGGACAGGATTGGTCCGTTAAATCCTCATAACTTCTTCATCCGATGTCCGTTTTCTCCCATCTTTTTCTCATTACGCTACTCTTATCGAGAACTTCGATTCTCGTTTAGGTCGTGTCGGCTAAAAACCACTCAATCTAATATTCGAATTTCGGGTTGTACACTGTTAATCCGAAACTTCGAAAAATCATAACTTCTTCATACGAAGTCAGATTTAGGCGTTCTTTTTATCGATGTTCTTAGTTTAAGATATTCTACGACTTTTTTTAAGAGCACTAAGGCTAAATATCACTCTATCATAAATTCACTATTTACGCTTCCTTGTGCCATGTCGGTTCCGACTCGAAACTTCGACGGGTCATAACTTCTTCGTTATAACTCGGATTTTGGCGTTCTTTATATGTATGGAAACCTTGTGACATATACTAAAACTTGGTTCAAATTATTTATTCTAAATAATCTTTTGTCGAAAATTTGTTTTCGACCCCTATTATCTCTAAATTGACTAGCCCAGATCTACGGGCGTTACACCGAACACCAACGTCCACATGGTAAGCTGCAGCCATTAGAGATTCCCGAGTGGAAATGGGAACAGATTACCATGGATTTCATCACCAAATTGCCAAGGACCGCGAGGGGTGTCGATGCAATTTGGGTGATTGTGGACAAGTTGACGAAGAGCGCTCACTTTCTTGCTATCAGTGAGAGCTTTTCTGCTGAGAGGCTGGCAAGGTTATATGTGAGGGAGGTGGTATCGCGGCATGGAGTTCCGATCTCGATTGTTTCAGATCGAGATGTGCGATTTACTTCCACATTTTGGAAGAAGTTTCACGAGGAGTTGGTGTGACAGCCCGAAATTTCCATTTTGTACGAACATGATCTATTAAATAGAAGCTAGACCAGTTACATTGAATTTCAGACTTTTCCGAATAAGTTTGTGTATATTAGGTTTTATGTTTAAGGAGATATCAGGAGAGTGGATGCACAAGGGTTTGTGAAACTTGAGTATTTCAAAAATTCATAACATTAGAGTTCATTTCCGGAATAAAAATATTTTCTGCCAAAAATATCTCAGGACTATAAATAGATTTCTGAACTAAATTCATTCATTATCCACATTTCCAACTAGAGAAAAGCCATTTTCTCTCTCACGGATCTCCGGGTTTTCATCCGAAATCGTGAGTACACTTCTCTAGTTGTTTTATAATGCTTATTATATGCTTAATAACATAGATTACATGTCAAATATGTGAGATTCGGGAGTTTACCACCCAAGAATGTTCTTGGGGAGTAAACTCCAAAATGAGGCATAAATGCTTCCTAGTCCCATTTCATTGATAAGTAACTAGCTTAGGCTTGTATGTATGTATATTTGAGGCTAGAAAACAATCAAAAACACCAAGCTTAGGGTGTTCACAGCCCAAGAACTTCTTGGACCGTGAACTCCAAATTCAAGGGCCAAAATGTGTCCTAATCACTCCTAAAGCTTTAGACATTAACCCCCATTTATTCCTAGCTAAATTGTGGACTTTAAAACATCAAAAGCACCCCCCCCCCCCTTAAAGTGAGTTTACGGCCAAGGGAATACTCATAGGCCGTAAACACCAAACAAGGGCACCAAAGTGTGCCTAGGGTCCTCATTAGCCTTAAACAAATGCCTATAAATTATCCTACTTGTGCTTGGGACTTGAAAGAATAAAAACCCCCATCCCATGAGAGTTTACGGCCGTAAACTCTAAGGGAATTGGCCTTGGGGCCGTAAACTCCTCAAGGGAGTGTTTCTATCCCCTAAACTACCCAAAGAACTAAACCACCAAGTAAGACTTATTCTAGAAATCAAATAGCACTTCAAAACACCATGTACCACCAAGTTGGTAGTTCACGGCCGTAAACTCAAGGGTTTATGACCGTAAACTCCTTGTGTGGAGTTTATTGAATGTTAAACACATATATAATGCCTTTTGGAACATTAAACCCCTTTAGCCTTGTCCCACAACAACCTAGAAGCAACCCTTAGGACTTATAACACTTATACAAACTGTTTACATGTTCTAGAGTGTCCCAACAAATTTTGTTAGTTATTATTTGGCTAATTAGTTATATATATGCTCATTATATGATAACTAGGCTCATGCGTGTGAAAAAAGTCTCCGTTTGCCACGTAGCACAGTATCCGACACTTCAGTCCAATCCACTCACCACATGTGAGTTCATACCCCTTTTAATTAACCTTTGAAATACTTTTAATGTTTTAAATGCTTTTACGGGGGGGGGGGGGGGAATACAAGTCAAATACTTATAGTTATTACATCAATCACATGTGATTAATAACTACAAAACCAATGATTTTATTACTGTTCAAACTGTTTATCAAATTGTTTTACTTTAAACTGCTTTACAAACTCTTCTACTTATCAACTACTTTTATTTGAACTTTGTTATATTTCTTATAAATTGCATGCCTATATATGTATAGATATATAAGCAATGTTTAAAGGGCTTAGGAAGGCCATCCGCCCTATTTCCTTTTTCTCGATTTGGATGTGGTCTGGTGGGATTTCGGGTAGCCGTCCGAAGGTCGTTTCAATATTAATTATATATCAAATGTACATATATAGACATAAAAGTACTTCCATATTCATGCGTATTAGTCACATCATTAGTAAGTTACCATCGGGGTAACACAGGATCATACTACTACAATTTCTAGATCAATGATTCAGTTGATTCATGAGTCAATACTTATTTCTATGAGTACATATACAACTATACTAGAAAGAGAACATATACAACTATACTAGAAAGAGAACATATACAACTATGCTAGGAAGAGAACATATACAAGGATACTAGAACAAGTAACATTACATTACATTACATATACATGAATACGTTAACAATTGTGATCCACTGTATCGGAGCATGCCTTAAATGTCATGGCCCGAGTTGTAGCCAGAATTCTCTTGGAAGGAGAGCGTGAGTTTGCGTATAGATCTATACTGGATTGACTATCCTACACCTTGCTGCTAGCTACATCCGGACCTGTAGGTCTGTGGGTGCCAAACGTCATTCCATTATTACGACCATTCGTATGTCGTTGTTACCAGTCAATAGTATGGTGCAATTAATCACATGATACCTTAATATAAATCCGGTTTAAGGTAGTTAGTACAGCAGTAGTTCCTCTAATACAACACTACAGTACTACAATAATTTACCCATTACATATATTTAGTGATTATTTCACTTAAACATTAATGTACAAACTATATTTTGTTAAATGATAGTTACACTTGGGAAATTACACACTTTTACAACAAACGAGCATACAAAACAGTTAAGCCTTGGTAGAAGGCTACTTTAATAGAAAATATAGGTTTTTCTGAGAGATTCAAACTTTTACAAACACTTACAAACATTTACATACATTTTACAAACTTACACTTGAGACATGTTCAAACGTTTTGATAACAAACATCGACACTAAAATACTTATGAACTCACCAGCTTAATGCTGATAAACTCATTCAAAATAACTTGTATTCTCAGGTCATCAGTAGACAGGTACCGAGGCCAGCTTTTGAGAAGATAGAGCGCATCCAAGACTCATCTTATTATTTTGATTTACATTATATTTTTGGTGTCTATAACTGTACAGAACACGCTTGTATTAAAATTATATATTTAATGCAATGGATGATGTTGTTTTCTTATTTACTTTTACTGTGTTGCGATACTTTACATGACTTCCTCCGCCCCAGAACGTTTCCGCCGTTCTTGGTTTTGGGGTGTGACAGATTGGTATCAGAGCATTGTTTATAGTGAATCAAGTATATCAACACATAAAAGATATACTAAACTATAAACCCATTAGGGATTAAAGCACTCTGACCAAGAGTCTATACTTTAAATATTAAAATATTTAATTAAGTATACTAGTCTGCATTCATACTAAAATCAGTGTCACAATGACAAGAACAAAAGTATTATGATTGTTAAATATCACAAGTGAGCTCGGGGATGTATGGTCAGTCCTGGGAATGGCATAGCCTGATTAACTATGCTGGTCCGAGGAGTGATTAGCATGTGCCCTAGAATGGTTGTGATATGTTAACAAGTCTAAAAACTTACCAACAATACCACAAGAAGATCAGTAGAACCTAAACTTAAAATACTATAGGTGTATTTTGTACTACTAGCTATATATATACTATATTCTTATACCTCTCTTCTCGCGTAGATTTAAATGGCTGGATTCCATCACGGCGACCCGTACTTTCCAAATGAAGGCAATGTCGGGTGGATCGAAGAGGAGCCCGAAGATGAGCATCCAATTCCTTTGGATGATCACCTTGCAGAAGGCTTTTCTGATGGATCTGACTCCGAGCCTGAAGTCAACAACCTACCGCTAGTAGGTCAAGCCCCGAACAACAACCCCCGACCAGCTTTTCCAGGTCCTACACCCTTGTGGGCAACCAATAAGTCGCTGGAGTGACGAACAGGGTCAACCCTTACCATACTTTGGGGACCGAAGCTTTTACAACGTCAGCGAAGGTGGTTCTGCTGACCGAGCTCTGCCCGTCATTATCCACAGAATAGCTCGTAATGTTGAGCAAGGTCGAGCAGCCATCGACCGGGTCATGGAGATTGATGCCAACTCTGGTGTCAACAAAGTCCGCATCCGCCGTCTTGAAGAAGACATGGAACGGACCCGGAGAACCAATGAAACCCTGCAGCAACAGTTGGCTGCCTCCCGAGCTGAAGTCTTGGAACTTCGAGCCCGTTAGAGGGCTCAGGAGCGACACCTTCAAGAGATGTTTCGTCAAGTGTCAGACCTCAGGGCTCGCCTGAGGAATTCCCATCGCCGTTAGATGATGTCTAGTACATCTCTGTCTTTTGGTTAAGGAATATCCTTTAACATCTGTGCTCTAAGTAGCACTTGTCTGTAAATATTCCTAACTTTTAGTACTCTATTTAGGAATCTAAGAACTGTCAAACTTTTCCGTATGGTATGATGTAAGACCTACTGTTAGGTCAATTTTCCCTGAACTTATTACATCGGTAATACCAGTATTATTGACGTCTATCTAATCTATGGAAAAATCTTTACACTTGTGTTTTCCTACTAATATTCTTTGTTGTAATCTCAAACACTCATTCAAACTGTGGGGCTATGGTTAGTTAGTCCATGTGTCACTCTCACCTTACTTATAAATTGATTCTTACCACTTTGCTTATCTTTATAAACTTATAGCTGAAAGATGCCTCCTCGCAAATCTCCCCGGAATAACCCTGCACCTCCACCGCCTCCTCCGCCTCCGGTCATCGATACTGCAACCCTGAATGTTGTCGTAGCTGCAGCAGTGGCAACTGCCATGGCTCAGTATCACTCTTCTGATGCCAGCAGAGGTGGAACCCCTGTTGAATCAATTCCGGTTGAAACCCCTGTGCGCTCGAGAGAGTGCTCCTACAAGGATTTCACCAACTGCAAGTCGAAGTCCTTTCATGGGACCGGCGGAGTCATTGCCCTCTCGCAATGGTTCGAGAAGAATGAATCAGTCTTCGATATCTGTTTATGCCCTGCTGTGAGCAAAGTCAAATATACCGCATGCACCTTTGAAGGAAAGGCCCTGACGTGGTGGAACGGCCACGTTAAAGCTCTAACCCTCGTCGTAGCCAACGACATGGGCTGGGAAACGATGAAAGACCTCATGATTGAGGAATACTGCCCGAGGGGCGAAATCCAGAAATTGGAACAGGAACTTTGGAGCCTGACCATGAAGGGCACCAACGTGGTCGCTTATACCGCCAGATTCAGCGAACTGGTGGCCCTCTGCCCCAATATGGTTCCCACTGAGGGGAAAAAGATCGAAAGGTACATATGGGGCTAGTGCCTCCGTATCAGGGGAATGTCCTATCATCAAACCCCGCTACCTTCGACAGTGCCAAGCGACTGGCACAGCGACTCATTGACCATGGAGTCAAAACCCCTACAACAACAACCCTAGCCGTCTCAGAACCCTCAAAACCCGCTGACACTAAGCGGAAGTTCTGGGAAGACAAGAAGAAACAGTGAGTTGCTAAAAAGCAGCAAGTTGTGGCTGTGCATGCCACGATAACCCATGCTGCTGATATTGCTCCGGTGAGGCAGTATGCTGGAAGTTTGCCTAAGTGCAACAAATGCAACTTCCACCACAACGGCCCCTGCCATGAAATGCAGTGCTCTAACTGCAATAGGAATGGACACACCGTCCATTTCTATAAATCCCCGGCGAGGCCGATCACCCAAGTCCCCGGCTCTGGCGCGAGCCTGACCTGCTATGGATGTGGCAAAGCAGGCCACTATAAGAGGGACTGCCCCAAAGCGAAGAATGCTGGCGGAGCAGGGAGGGTACTGGCAATAGGCCATGGGGAAACAGTTGCTGACCCGACGGTGGTAACTGGTACGTTCCTCCTCGATAACTCATATGCATGCATTCTATTCGATAGTGGAGCGGAGCGAAGCTTCGTGAACCATAAATTTGCTCGCATGCTTAAGCAACAACCACACATACTTAAGGAACAATTCACAGTAGAAATGGCTAATGGAAAAATTGAAAGTACGAATAGCATATACTTAGGTTGTACCCTAACTCTAGATAACCATTCATGCCCAATCGACCTCATGCTGGTCTCAATAAAAAGCTTCGACGTTATCATTGGCATGGATTGGTTAAGTCTTCATCGCGCTGACATCATGTGCTAAGTGAAAGCAGTCCGTCTAAACCTTCCGTCTAACGAAACTCTTATCATCTACGACGACAAACCCGGTGCGAGTCTTCGTATAATATCAAGTATTCAAGCACAGAAGTATCTGCGTAAAGAATACCATGCATTCCTTGCTCACATCGTCGATACGAGCCTCGAAACGAAGGAACTAAAGAACATCCCAGTAGTGAGCGACTTCCCCGACATTTTCCCAGAAGAGCTACCTGGATTACCTCCGTAACGACAGGTCCAGTTTAGAATCGACTTAGTCCCAGGAGCTACCCTAGTAGCCAAGTCGCCCTACCGTTTAGCACCAGCTGAGATGCAGGAACTCTCTGGTCATCTTAACGAACTGCTCAACAGGGGCTTTATAAGACCAAGTTTCTCACCTTGGGGAGCACCAGTCTTGTTCATTGAGAAGAAAGACGGATCATTCCGTATGTGTATCGACTACAAAGAACTCAACAAACTGACGGTCAAGAATCGTTACCCTCTGCCTCGCATAGATGATCTATTTGACCAACTGCAAGGGGCGAACTATTTTTCCAAAATTGATCTAAGATCCGGATATCACCACTTACGAGTACTAGAGGAGGATGTGCCAAAGACAGCCTTCCGAACTCGTTACGGACACTACGAGTTCGTGGTGATGTCATTCAGATTGACCAATGCGCCCGCAGTCTTTATGGATCTGATGAATAGAGTATGTCGACCTTACTTGGATCAGTTCGTCATCGTTTTCATTGATGACATCCTGATCTACTCCCGAAGTAAGGAAGAGCATGGCGATCACCTGCGACAAGTTCTAGGAACCTTAAGAACAAAGAAACTATATGCGAAGTTCTCTAAATGTGAATTTTGGATCTGAAGGGTCGAATTCTTAGTACACGTGGTAAGCGAAGAGGGAATCCACGTGGACCCATCCAAAATTAAAGCCATTGAGAACTGGTCAGCACCAAAGACGCCTACAGAAATTCGTCAATTTTTAGGTCTCGCTGGCTACTACCGCAGGTTCATACATAACTTCTCCCGAATAGCGAAACCTCTTACAACCCTAACCCAGAAAGGCGTGGCCTTTGACTGGGAAGAGAAACAAGAGAGAGCGTTCCAAACGCTCAAGCGAGCCTTGTGCACCGCGCCAATACTATCCCTCCCCGAAGGGATAGAAGACTTTGTAGTCTATTGTGATGCATCGAATCAAGGGCTCGGGTGTGTTCTGATGCAGCGAGGTAAGGTCATCGCCTACGCCTCGAGGTAGTTGAAGACACACGAAGTTAACTACACGACCCACGATCTTGAACTAGGAGCCGTGGTGTTTGCTCTGAAGATCTGGAGACATTACTTGTACGGAACGAAAAGCACTATCTTTACCGACCACAAAAGTTTACAACACATTTTCAATCAGAAGGAGCTCAACATGAGACAACGACGGTGGGTCAAGCTACTCAGTGACTACGAATGCGATATTCGTTATCATCCGGGTAAAGCCAACGTAGTAGCAGACGCCCTAAGTCGGAAGGAATATTATGGTCGCAGAGTAAAGTCATTGTCAATAACCATCCATTCACACTTGTCTAAGCAAATTCAGGCGGCCCAACTGGAAGCCATGAAACCTGAAAATGTGACGAGTGAATCCCTTAGAGGAATGGACAAGAATTTAGAAGCCAAGGGTGATGAAGCCTTATTTTTCATGAACCGGATCTGGACACCGAAACATGGTGGTTTCCGAGACTTGGTCATGACCGAGGCGCACAACACTCGGTATTCCGTTCACCCAGGTTCAGATAAGATGTATCTGGATCTTAAAAAGCTATATTGGTGGCCTAATATGAAAGCAGAGATTGCTACCTTCGTAAGTAAATGCCTTATTTGCGCAAAGGTTAAGGTCGAGTACCAGAAGCCCTCCGGTTTACTGCAACAACCAAAGATTCCAGAATGGAAGTGGGAGCGGATCACTATGGATTTCATAACCAAGTTGCCCAAGACAACGGGTGGACTTGATACCATATGGGTCATCATAGATAGATTGACCAAGTCTGCACACTTCCTGCCTATCAAAGAAACTGACAAGATGGAGAAACTTACAAGAACATACATTAGGGAAATCATACGGCTACATGGTGTACCTATTTCCATTGTCTCCGATAGAGATAGAAGGTTCACCTCAAGATTCTGGAAATCACTACAGCATTCCCTGGGAACAAGGCTGGACATGAGCACAGCCTACCATCCACAGACCGACGGACAAAGTGAAAGGACCATCCACACACTGGAAGATATGTTGAGAGCTTGTGTGATTGACTTTGGAAAGGCATGGGATACTCATTTACCCCTTGTCAAGCTTTCCTATAATAACAGTTATCACACGAGCATCAAGGCTGCTCCATTTGAAGCCCTCTACGGCCGAAAGTGCAGATCCCCTCTGTGCTGGGCTGAGGTGGGTGATACCCAATTAGCCAGGGGGCAAACTTCCGACAGTACTCTCACTGGTCCGGAGATCATTCGGGAAACGACAGAGAAAATCGTTCAGATCCGTGAACGATTGAAAGCCTCTAGAGACCGACAGAAGAGCTACGCTGATAAGCGAAGAAAACCTTTGGAATTCCAGGTGGGAGACCGAGTCCTTCTCAAAGTCTCACCCTGGAAAGGCTTGATACGTTTCGGTAAGCGTGGGAAGCTTAATTTGAGGTACATAGGGCCTTTCGAGATTCTCGCAAGAGTCGGCCCGTAGCTTACAAACTCGACCTACCTGACACACTTCGTAACGTACATTCTACATTCCACGTATCTAACTTGAAAAAGTGTCTGTCCGACGAGACTCTTGTAATCCCACTCGACGATATCGAGATCAACGAGAGCCTCAACTTCGTGGAAGAACCGGCAGAGATCATGGACCGTGAGGTCAAGCAGACGAAGCAAAGCCGTATCCCGGTCGTGAAGGTTCGCTGGAACGCCAAGTGAGGACCGGAATTCACTTGGGAACGCGAGGATCAGATGAAACTGAAATACCCTCATCTTTTCGCTTAATTGTTTGTAACTTCTTATTTGCTTAAATTCTAATTTCGGGACAAAATTCCTTCTAACGGGGGGATGATGTGACAACCCGAAATTTCCATTTTGTACGAACATGATCTATTCAATAGAAGCTAGACCAGTTACATTGAATTTCAGACTTTTCCGAATAAGTTTGTGTATATTAGGGTTTACATTTAAGGAGATATCAGGAGAGTGGATGCACAAGGGTTTGTGAAACTTGAGTATTTCAAAACTTCATAACATTAGAGTTCATTTCCGGAATAAAAATATTTTCTGCCAAAAATATCTCAAGACTATAAATAGATTTCTGAACTAAATTCATTCATTATTCACATTTCCAACTAGAGAAAAGCCATTTTCTCTCTCACGGATCTTCGGGTTTTCATCCCAAATCGTGAGTACACTTCTCTAGTTGTTTTATAATGCTTATTATATGCTTAATAACATAGATTACATGTCAAATATGTGAGATTCGGGAGTTTACCACCCAAGAATGTTCTTGGGGAGTAAACTCCAAAATGAGGCATAAATGCTTCCTAGTCCCATTTCATTGATAAGTAACTAGCTTAGGCTTGTATGTATGTATATTTGAGGCTAGAAAACAATCAAAAACACCAAGCTTAGGGTGTTCACAGCCCAAGAACTTCTTGGATCGTGAACTCCAAATTCAAGGGCCAAAATGTGCCCTAATCACTCCTAAAGCTTTAGACATTAACCCCCATTTATTCCTAGCTAAATTGTGGACTTTAAAACATCAAAAGCACCCCCCTTTAAAGTGAGTTTACGGCCAAGGGAATACTCATAGGCCGTAAACACCAAACAAGGGCACCAAAGTGTGCCTAGGGTCCTCATTAGCCTTAAACAAATGCCTATAAATTATCCTACTTGTGCTTGGGACTTGAAAGAATAAAAGCACCCATCCCATGAGAGTTTACGGCCGTAAACTCTAAGGGAATTGGCCTTGGGGCCGTAAACTCCTCAAGGGAGTGTTTCTATCCCCTAAACTACCCAAAGAACTAAACCACCAAGTAAGACTTATTCTAGAAATCAAATAGCACTTCAAAACACCATGTATCACCAAGTTGGTAGTTCACGGCCGTAAACTCAAGGGTTTATGACCGTAAACTCCTTGTGTGGAGTTTATTGAATGTTAAACACATATATAATGCCTTTTGGAACATTAAACCCCTTTAGCCTTGTCCCACAACAACCTAGAAGCAACCCTTAGGACTTATAACACTTATACAAATTGTTTACATGTTCTAGAGTGTCCCAACAAATTTTTTTAGTTATTATTTGGCTAATTAGTTATATATATGCTCATTATATGATAACTAGGCTCATGCGTGTGAAAAAGTCTCAATTTGCCACGTAGCATAGTATCCGACACTTCAATCCAATCCACTCACCACATGTGAGTTCATACCCCTTTAATTAACCTTTGAAATACTTTTAATGTTTTAAATGCTTTTACGGGGGGGGGGGGGGGGGGGGGGAATACAAGTCAAATACTTATAGTTATTACATCAATCACATGTGATTAATAACTACAAAACCAATGATTTTATTACTGTTCAAACTGTTTATCAAATTGTTTTACTTTAAACTGCTTTACAAACTCTTCTACTTATCAAATACTTTTATTTAAACTTTGTTATATTTCTTATAAATTGCATGCCCATATATGTATAGATATATAAGCAATGTTTAAAGGGCTTAGGAAGGCCATCCGCCCTATTTCCTTTTTCTCGATTTGGATGTGGTCTGGTGGGATTTCGAGTAGCCGTCCGAAGGTCGTTTCAATATTAATTATATATCAAATGTACATATATAGACATAAAAGTACTTCCATATTCATGCGTATTAGTCACATCATTAGTAAGCTACCATCGGGGTAACACAGGATCATACTACTACAATTTCTAGATCAATGATTCAGTTCATTCATGAGTCAATACTTATTTCTATGAGTACATATACAACTATACTAGAAAGAGAACATATACAACTATACTAGAAAGAGAACATATACAACTATACTAGGACGAGAACATATACAACGATACTAGAACAAGTAACATTACATATACATGAATACGTTAACAATTGTGATCCACTGTATCGAAGCATGCCTTAAATGTCATGGCCCGAGTTGTAGCCAGAATTCTCTTGGAGGGAGAGCATGAGTTTGCGTATAGATCTATACTGTATTGACTATCCTACACCTTGCTGCTAGCTACAGCCGGACCTGCAAGTCTGCGGGTGCCAAACGTCATTCCATTATTACGACCATTCGTATGTCGTTGTTACCAGTCGATAGTATGGTGCAATTAATCACATGATACCTTAATATAAATTCGGTTTAAGGTAGTTAGTACAGTAGTAGTTCCTATAATACAACACTACAGTACTACAATAATTTACCCATTACATATATTTAGTGATTATTTCACTTAAACATTAATGTACAAACTATATTTTGTTAAATGATAGTTACACTTGGGAAATTACACACTTTTACAACAAACGAGCATACAAAACAGTTAAGCCTTGGTAGAAGGCTACTTTAATAGAAAATATAGGTTTTTCTGAGAGATTCAAACTTTTACAAACACTTACAAACATTTACATACATTTTACAAACTTACACTTGAGACATGTTCAAACGTTTTGATAACAAACATCGACACTAAAATACTTATGAACTCACCAGCTTAATGCTGATAAACTCTTTCAAAATAACTTGTTTTCTCAGGTCATCAGTAGACAGGTACCGAGGCCAGCTTTTGAGAAGATGGAGCGCATCCAAGACTCATCTTATTATTTTGATTTACATTATATTTTTGGTGTCTATAACTGTATAGAACACGCTTGTATTAAAATTATATATTTAATGCAATGGATGATGTTGTTTGCTTATTTACTTTTACTGTGTTGCGATACTTTACATGACGTCCTCCGCCCCAGAACGTTTCCGTCGTTCTTGGTTTTGGGGTGTGACAGTTGGGTACGAGACTGCATTTCAGTACCGCATACCACCCATAGACGGACGGGAAGAGTGAGCAGACGATTCAGACGCTCGAGGATATGCTTCGAGCATGTGTATTGGATTTCGGAGGGAGTTGGGACACGTATTTGCCCTTGACGGAGTTTTCTTATAACAACAACCATCATTCGAGCATTGGCATGCCGCCTTTTGAGCTGTTGTATGGGAGGAGGTGTTGAACCCCCATTTGCTGGGGGGAAGTAGGGTAACATGTGATGGGCAGCACCGAGATTGTGCTTCAGATGACAGAGTAGATCCAGCAGGTCAGACAGAGGTTGTTGACCGCTCAGAGTCGGCAGAAGAGTTATGCGGACAGACGCTGGTCCGAGGTCGAGTTTCAGGTCGGCGACTTCATGCTCCTGAAGGTCTCTCCTTGGAAAGGAGTGATCCGATTCAGGAAGAGGGGCAAGTTGGGACCCCGATATATTGGTCCCTTCAGGGTGATTGCGAGGGTAGGCAGGGTAGCCTATCGTTTGGAGTTGCCAGCAAAGTTGGGTCAGATTCATGACACTTTCCACGTATCGCAGTTGCGAAAGTGTATAGCCGACGAGTCGGCAGTGGTGCCATTAGAAGATATTCAGGTAGATGCGATCCTGAATTATGCTGAGACACCGGTGGCGATCAGGGATCAGAAGATCAAGGTTTTGTGGAACAAGGAAGTGCCACTGGTGCAGGTCCAGTGGCAGCATCGGAAATGGTTAGAGTTGACTTGGGAACCGGAGCGTGAGATGCGGGAGCAGCATCCGGAGTTGTTTGTAGAGTGAGACTTCGGGGGCGAAGTTTGATTCTAGTGGGGGAGAATTATAACACCCGGATTTCCAGGTATGAAATTTTGTTCCTTTATTTTGGGTTTTTTTTCGGGCGGGGGAACTCGGCGAGTTGGCGTCTAGACTCGCTGAGTATGGTCGTGGTTTTGGATGCGAGTTCACAGCTGGACTCGGCGAGTTCATGAGTGGACTCGGAGAGTCCACGTTGTTTAATGAAACCCTAATTTCTAGGGTTTGAGACCTATTTAAAGGACCTTATAGCCGTCCATTGCGGCTACCACACCCCAGAGAGAGAGTCCTAGATCGCTCGTGAGAAGAAGAGAGGCCCTTATTGATCATTTGTTGGTGAAATTTGAAAGAGAAGGTGACCAAGTCAAAAGAAGGCTGAAGGAAGTGCAAATCTAGTGTCTTCAGAGATCAAAGGCTTCATATTAAGGTATTCCTTTGGACCTTCTCCAGTTTTGGGTGTTGATTCATAGAGTTAGGGTTTTTAAACCCTTTAGAAGAAAAATATGTAGAGTATTTAGTCCCCTCTTGAGTTTGTGCTTTGGATCTGGACTCAAAGGGGTCCAAAGACCTTAACCCAGGGAGCTTTATGAGTCATTTTGGGGTTATTGGACTTGGGTTGCCATTTTTGGGACTAAATCACCATTTGATGCCATTATGTTAATATATAAGAATCAAGTTTCAAGCTTTACTTAACTTTCGCGCTTGGGAAGGCCAGATCTGTGGATTAGGGGCACAGATCTGACCCCAGGAGGTCATTAGAGATGGTGTATGGCTTAAACTCGCTGAGTTGTTCTTGAGACTCGACGAGTAGGGTTAGGGTCTCACATGAATAGCTCTGTGAGTAGACTTGCCGAGTTGGGGGATAACTCAGTGAGTCAGAAGGGGATTAGAGGATTGGGGTTCAAGGCGGTACTTACCGAGTTGTTCTTGAGACTCGGCGAGTTGAGTCGGGGTGGCCCCGCGATTCATGCCAGATGTGACTCGTCGAGTAAAGAGAAGGACTCGACGTGCCAAGAGAAGGACTAGGAGAGTCAGTGGACACGTGTAGACTCGCCGAGTCGCCTAAGTGCACTCGACGAGTCGGGCCAAAGTTTGACAGTTGACTTTGTTGACTTTAGGGTTTGGTCAACAGTGAGGCCTTTGAGCCCGGAGAGGGGTAAAATGGTCTTTTACCCTTCTGAGGATGTTAAGAAAGGTTGGAGTATGGTTATATTTATGGGAGTATTTGCTTTATGTGATTAGGCGGAGGCTAGATCATGTTTCTACCGAGTCAGAGACTTACCGAGTTATCAGAGGTGAGTCTTCTCACTATACTGTACCTGGAAAGGTACCTATGTGTGACCGGAAGGTCTTGTATGCTATGAGTTGCATGTTTTGTATGTGATATGTATGCTATGTATGATATGGGTCGGAAGGCATTATGACATGGACCGGAAGGTCGATACGAGTAGGACCGGAAGGTCGATACGAGTAGGACCGGAAGGTCTACTTGGACTGGGACGGATGTCCCCTCAGACACATGGACCGGAAGGTCGTGTAGAGTATGGCCTGGAAAGGCATATGTGTGTAAGGGTATTTTGGGGAACTCACTAAGCATTTATGCTTACAGTTGTTGTGTTATGTGTTTCAGGTACTAGCGAGGACCGTGGAAAGGCGCTGGCGTGACTCGTACACACTAGAAAGAGGATTTGACTTTTGTGATCTTGGGATACGATTTGTTTTGATACCTATTACTGGATATTTTATAAAACATTTTATGTGAAAACCGTTGTGACAAAATGAAATTTTTGTTTTGAAATTTACGTTGTTACAGTTATTATATATTGACTATCTGATGTTGTTCATATTATTAGACTAGTGATCCTTGTAGGGTTTAAATCTGCACTTGCCATAGAATAAATTTTGTATGTTCCCGCTGTCTCGAATTTGTTCTTTGTTAGGATTAGTAAAACCTATTAAAAATTTCCTAGTTCATTTGCGAGAGATGAACTACAATCATGGATCAAATCTCTACACCTCGTGGAATATTAGTATAACATCCCTCACCACTTTTCCATTAATAAGTCGCAATTTCAAGCATTCTACGGAAGATCGATTCCATATCTCACTCGCTACTACTCGAGTGATTCAACCACAACCTCTCTTGATGCCACTCTTATTGAACACGATCAACAC
The DNA here is from genome assembly GCF_051521515.1 of Lactuca serriola. Lineage (NCBI taxonomy): Eukaryota > Viridiplantae > Streptophyta > Magnoliopsida > Asterales > Asteraceae > Lactuca > Lactuca serriola. The sequence continues at coordinate 307,283,575 of NC_136410.1, read as the reverse complement.
CAACACTTATCAAAGAGAACTTGAAACAATCCCAACAACGCATGGTTGGCTTCACAAATACTCTTTGTCTCGACATGCAATTCAACAACGGTGGCATGACTATCTTGTGATTAAGAGAATACTACAAGCACTCAGGAATTTCACGACGTGCTAAGAAACTGAGCAGACGATTCCATGACCCTTTCAAAGTACCAAAACAGATTAGGTTGTGGCATATACCGACTTAACTTGCTGCATAAACCCTAATATCACTTCATCTCGCATGTTATAGATCAGTCCAAAATCAATGAGGAACTTTACAAATAAACAATGCATTTGACATTTATCTTTATATCAGTAGGGGTTTTATAATAAATATTTGTCTATAATATCATGACGATATTGTTTATTGGTTTATACTTTTTTTTGACCATTTTAAAGTTTAATATTGTTATGGATTTTGTTTTAGTTTGCATTCCACAAACACTTTTACTTGTAAAAACGATTTTTTCCAATCAAAATCTTTAAAAATAACTTACAAATGTTTAAATACATATTCATCTAATAATAATCCATCAAATTTAATTAAAAATACAAAACAAATAAACAATGTTTCAGAAAATATTAAATAATATATATATATATATATATATATATATATATATATATATATATATATAAGTACATAATTAAGTAAATATACTATATAGTATATTAGTTCATATAAAATATAGACCGACATTATTTGATGAACTGAAGTCGATGTAACATCCTTCAAATGTGGCTGACCCATTAGCGATATACACTTAAAACAACAAATTTATTAATAAATGATTTAAAAAATATAAATAAAAGAGCGAAAGAGGGTGAGACACGTAAACAAGAGACACGTGAAGCTACGTGCCATATGGGCCCAAATGAAGATCTGTAAAAGTCTTTTTGATGACGCAGAATGCATCGATCAGTGTGCTCGATTAGATGACGTGGACCCAAGTTGGACACGTCAGTTTGCTGGACCACAAATTTGTCGTCATCAACAAAAGTTGGTGGCCCCGCGACAATCTTCATTCTATCCTACATGCTTTCTACTTTACCATTCAAGGTCTAGTTGGCTAAGCCGCCTGGCATGATGTCAGCCGTTAAATAAAACTTGTAATCAATATAAAATATCAAAAGTTAAAAATACAATATAAATTTGTTAATTGGACATCAATGTATAGAATTATAGTAGAAAAATAATTTTATATCCTCTAAGATTTAGTTTTTATTATAACCTCTTCATTGTGCATATACTAATATTTATTTATTGGTATTTTACCGGAAAAATATGAAATTTCATATATTAATGAAAATGAAAATCGTTTTTTTATGGTTCTAAAAATTACGAGCGTGTACGGTACATATCATTTGAACGCTTCTACCTTCTAATTTTAACTAAACGTTCTGTTTTGAATATAAATTGTTGTTTGTCAATGCAAGCTTCTAGCATTTAAGTTAAAACAAAAGGTTTCAAATAGTGTTTGACAAAACACTACAAACTACAAACTACCCGATACCAACTACAAAGTACCCGCTACCAGTTAGTTTTTGCTGAAAATGTCCTATATATTTGCACAAATGATTATGTTTCGTTTAAAAATGTCATCGAAAAATAAGAGTCTAATGTTCTCGGCGTTTCTTGAGTTAGCATTTAATCTTTGACTATATGTACTGTGTGGAATTGATTAACGGGTAAAATGCATAAAATATATTAAGTTTATATAAAATTTCGATTTTGAGAATATATTTTCAATTTGTTTTCATGTTGAAAATTTAACCAATCAACCCAGTTATTAACTTACGTGACACGTTGACTTGTTGGCCTTTGATTACTTGACTCTGACATGGGATGATGACATGCCATTTTTTGATGACATCACTTTCTATGTGTAAAAATAGAAAAAAAAATGTAGCCACTTAATTGAAAAAGAAATAGAGTGTCATAATCGAAATTTTCTGAAAACTTAGTGTCTTTTGAACAATTTTTCTTTATTTTAACATAATAATCAAGACTTGTTGGAGAGTTAAATATCTTTTGCATGCAAGCTTTTGGAGAAAAACAACATAATGAAATTAACGTCCACACATTTAGTGACATACTTAGTTTGCATTTCAATCTTCTACATCATTGATGCTAATGTGGGATGCACTAAAATTACTAGACGAAATGAATTCAATGCATCATTAAGAAAAGAAGTTCTAGTAACCATCGTTTAAGATTACAAAATCTAGGCATTAGTTGCTATCATAAATCTATAACAAATGAATAATCATAAAATTTTAATTTCAAAAGGATGCGATACATAATGCCTAATAGTCGATGGACAGCAAACTAGAAGAACTCGTTCATAACTACAAGTGCGTCCACGGAGAAAGTCGCTCCAACATTCCCACATAACGATGAAAATTTGAAATAAAATACCATAAACATCAAATAGAATATTTTTGAAAAATTAACGTCGTAATAGCAGCAATACGTCCAATCTGTAACTTGAAGATCAAACCCCAACAAAGAGGGATGTAAAAACATAAAAATGGGTGAATAGCTCATGAGCAATGGCATAATCAGGCTCCGTGATTAGAACAATATTACTAGAGGCGTGACAATTGCACCGAAAAACATAGAATAAATAAGGTAGATAAATTATTTATATGTTTCATGCGATATCAAAGGATCATAGCCAAGGAATTTGCCGATGATAATCCAAGAGATAGAGACTGAAATGCAAATTAATAGCAACGAGATTATGACACAACATGTGTAGACACGAATTTTTTTATATTGCCTTGCTACCAAAGCTTTCTTAGAAAGGGTCTCTAACCCTTCAACAAGTATTGATTATTATATTATAATAATACCAAATTACACAAAAGGCACTAAGTTTTCAAAAAAATTCAATTTTGACATTGTGTTTCCTTTTCAATTAAGACACTACATTTTGATTTATTTTTCAATTTTGGCACAAGAAAGTAACATCACCCGAAACTTGGATTAGTGTCTGAGTCCATAACTATCATAGGCAAATTGTTTGATTTTCTTGTTAGAACTTTTGATCTAATTGTTTTGATGAAATCCATGACTTGTCCTCAAGTTATGGAAAGTGAAGAGTCTCCTTTTTAAATGTCATCTTAAGTGGTTTTAAGTATTCTATAATTTGCGCTAAAGTTATGGAATTTGAAAGGTCTTTTACATAAATGTTTTTATGAAATGCATAACTTGTCGTAAAGTTATGAAATGTTAAGAGTCTTTTCATTAAAACCTATATTAAACTCATAGGTTATGTAAACCAAATTTTTTTGAATAGTTCAAAACTTGCCCTCAAGTTTTGGAATTTGTAAATGCAAAGTCTTACTTTGAAACATTTAGTTCCAAACCCTAGAATTTTAAAAGTTTAAAATTCAAACCTTATACTATTATCATATTATAGGTTTTATATATATATATATATATATATATATATATATATATATATATATGTATGTATGTATAAGACTAAATTTAGGTTTACCGTTAGTAGGCCACATTCACGAAGCCAGTCTATAAGGGGGTATAAGGTTACTGCCAATAAAATGACAATTTAATGGGTATCCACTCTCACTCACCGTTTCCTTGACTGGTGGAGGGTCGTTGGCCGAACGGGTTTGTTAGGACATTTTAATTTTCATTATAAGTATAATGATATTTATAAAGTAACTAAACTTTTATTAAATTCCTAATTTTTGTTACTTTAGGAAAAATGTGATTTTGGTGCTAACCCATGAAATTGCACTTTGCACCTTGTTAAGTTGTTAGTGGAGCGTATGTGGTTAACCGGCACACTAACCTAGACTGACAGTGTGTGGCAAAGGGTAGCTTGATATTAATCATAGATCAATGGAATGTGTGTGGTTAACCGGTACATTGATTAGGTGGTTGTAACATTAAGTGTACCAATGTAACATACACATTTTGAAATCGTGTTTTAAGTAAATAATATTATGAAATATTATGTGAACTTGAATGTTGAGTTCTAACAGATAGTTTTTACTAGAATTGAAGTAAAACTATGCTTAGAATCATTCAGAAAGTATTTGAAGTCTTATGAGATTCCAATCAAATGTCAAATAGTGAAATTTAATGAAAATATAAAATTTGGAATAAGTAATTTTTATTATTGAAAGTTGTAGATGATCTCGTTAGAAATATTTAGGCGAAAACTTCATCGAAATCCGAGTTATAACAAGAAGTTATGACCAATCAAAGATCCACGACAAAATCGACACGACGCCGAATGACGTAAAAAGTGAGTTTTTGATAAACTACTTTTTAGCCTTATTACTCTAAATGAAATTCGTAGCATTCGTTAAATCGAAAAGTTCGATAAAAAGAACGCCAAAATCTGACTTCGTATGAGGAAGTTATGATTTTTCTAAGAGCTTAGCAGTAGACAGCTAAGAACTCGAATTTTAGATCGAGTGATATTTATCCGATACAAACTAAACGATAATTGAAGGTCTCATTATTAGTAGTACAACGGTAAAAAGTCTGAAGAAAACGGATGTCGAATGAAGAAGTTATGAATTTTTAACGGATTTTCCTGTCCCGGTCTGTTAAAAATAATAATATTAGAAATAAATTCAAAATTAGCCAACAAATTCTAAACGAAAGTTGTAGAGCATAATTTTACCTATGCGTGCATAAAAACAACATCAAAAATGGAGCCCGTGTGAGAAAGTTATGGATTTTACAAGATTGGGCACAATTTTCGGGAAATTTCACATGAATAGTGCCAGCCACGTCATCCCTCGCATGCAGCCTCCACGTGTCACCTCCTGATAGGACCGAGGTTGTTGTGTTGCCTTCTGATTGGACCAAGTCTGCGGTCCACTAAGCTTTGAACACCTTCGCATGAGACACACCGCACACACTCCTCAGATGACCCTTGGACCTTCGTGGAGCCTGCCCATTGGACTGAAGTTGGGTCTAATCTGAAGCTGCCATCTGCGAGGCAGCTGTTCCGACCCTCGCATCTGAGGCTCGCCTTTCTGCCGCGTGTCCGAGCTTCGCTGCAACCTGGCCCTTCCCTCTTGCTTCGGATCCGAGGCTCGCACGTATATAAGGGGTGCGAGACCTCCCGGGTAAATGTTAGAAAATTGCCACTTTTTACTCATAAACTTATATTTCTTCTACTTCCACTTCCCCAAAGCCCCGATTTTATTTTTAACACCCGAAACACCCGTCGAAGTGCCCGAGAAGCCCGAAAAATTTATCTTTTTGGTTTTGAAGCTCTACCTTCGTAGAGCCCAGTTATCAAGAAAACTCCCGGTTTTTAACGAAGAAAGTTATATTTAGAGCCGAAGTGCTGCCCAAATTAATATTTTAGCCTCCGGTTATTTCACGGTGAGTTTAATATATAGGAACAATTGTATGTTATGTGTTATATGTGCTATGTGCTTTTCAGTGTTATTATTCCGAGTTATTTTGCCCGTGTTATTTTTATTCTCTATTTTTAATAGCAAAGAAATAACTTTGACCATGTGATCAGTGAAAGGAATTAGATTCACGTTGGTACTAGTATGTAGCATCTGTCCATGTAGAACATGTCTCTGTAAGAGAATGATTTCTATTCTATGGTATTGGCAGAAGGTTAGACAGGGCTATAAGCTCGAAATCTACCAAAATGTTAATCCGAAGTTGTATGTCTTCGGTGCCATTTGGGCCGAAGCTTTATTGATGTATATCAAGTATGGAAATTGTTATGTCTCATTGATTGAATATCTTTGAATCAAATCAATGATTGATTTGAAAAGTTTGACACATGATTCACATATGCCCTTGTTGTTCCTTGTTCCTCTTTGTTTCTGCCATATTGAAGTATATATATGGCATAACGTTATATTGTATCTATTATTGAACTCACTAAGCGTCACTGCTTACCCTCTCAATGTTTAACAAATTGCAGGAGATAAGCATCCAGTATAGTTATATACTGATAGAAGATTATGAATAGTTTGAAACTATTGTATTTTGCACTCCCATATGTATAAAACTATGGAATCCTGGGAAGTTATATAATATATAACACTGTGAAATAGTCGGTTTGTATCCAGTAGTTTGTAACCTTTTTATCAATGTAAAATATTATTTTTATGAATATGCAAGTAGCTGTTGGATAAGGTGTCTAATTCCATAACTTATTTGGTATATACTTGACCCGACCCGGCATGGTCCATTTGGGTTGCACTTCACCCGAACTATTTATGGATAATTTTATGAGAGTTATACACACATGTTTATTAATATATTATAAGTTATAATATATTAATATGAAGTTATGTTATTTAATTAGTCTTAGTCTTAAATTAATTATAGATTAAAAGGAATACTAATTAGATTATGGGTTATTGGTTTTATATGGTGTGGGCTAACACTCATTTGTTAATGGGCTAGGCTTGGATGGAAGTCCATGGATGATCCATGGAGCTTTTAACCCATGGATCCTTGGAAAAGGAAAGGTCATGGGTTATTAGGGTTTCACCCTAATCATGTACACTATATAAGCATGCTTATGTTGCATGAAATAGCCACTAGTGGCACTAGTTGTGTGAGACTTAGTGTGGCCGATTTTCTATGTGTGTATACACTCTCTCAAAGTTTTCCAAGTGTTTGTGGTGATTTGTGATTCCATTTGAGGCATTCACACTATTGGTGCTTGGCTCTCAAACTCCAAACAATCAACCATCATCAAAAGGTATGTATTTCTACTAGTACTTTTATGATTCATAATCCTTATGCTATGCTAGCTAGGAAGAAACCTTGGAAATTATTATTTGCATGTATTTTAGAAGAAAACATAGATCCAAGGTTTATTAGGGTTGCATGCACACTTAGGAAGTGTTAGATTGCTCAAAACCCAACAGTGGTATCAGAGGCTAGGCTTGTTTTCTTAAATACTTGATGCAAATTGCTGAAAATCGAAGTTTATGTGCTGTCTGCACAGCAGACTCGCCGAGTCCATGAAGGGACTTGACGAGTCCAAGGCAAAACTCATCCAACTCGGCGAGTTGGTTCATGCACTCGACGAGTTGGACCCCCAGACAACGTATCTTCGAGTTTTGGTGCTGGAATTGGTCTAGAATCATTACCTTAAACTGTTTTGGACTCATAAAACCTGTTTTTGATGTGGTAATGATGATGGTGGACTAATTTCAAGGTTATAATCAAAATCTCAAATTTATATGTGTTCATATGATTCTTGAAATTGTTGATGTGGATGTTCATGTTCATATGAGTTTTGTTAGATCATAGGAATTATTTGCAAATTGTTTGTTAGTTAGTTAATTCTTGATTTTAATGTGTTTTAATGGAATTCTTAATTTGTCCTCAAGTTATGGAATTCCAAGAGTTTTTCTTTTAAATGTTTTTTAAGAAGTTGTAGGTTACATTTTCTTGAAGAGTTTTTCCCATAAATGTTTTATGGACTTCATAACTTGTCCTCAAGTTATGGATTTCCATGAGACTCTTCATTAAAAGTTTTAAACACTTAATTAAAACTCATAAGTTATGAATATCCAAAAGTTTATGAATTGTTCAAAACTTGCCCTCAAGTTTTGGAATTTGTAAAGTCTCACACAAACTTTAATTCCACATCCTAGAGTTTTAAAAGTTAAAATTCAACACTTATACTATTTATAACATTAATGGTTAATTATTATATATATGTATAAGAACAAGTCGTTTTACCGTTAGTAGGCCTCATTCACGAAGTCGGTCTATAAGGTGGGTATAAGGTTGTTGCCTATAAAATGACAACTTAATGGGTGTCCACTCTCACCCACCGCTTGCTTGATCGGTGGAGGGTCGTTAGCCGAACGGGTAGGACAATGACTTTAAATTCTCATTAAAAGTATAATGATTATTATAAAGTAACTAAATATATTTTATTTAATTCCCAATCTTAGTTACTTTAGGAAAAATGTGAATTTGGTGCTAGCCCATGGAATTCACACTTTGTACCTTACCAAGTCGTTGGTGGAGCATGTGTGGTTAACCGGCACACTAACTTGGACTAGTAAGGATCACGAAGGGTGACTTAATGTTTGTCATAGATCAATGGAGCGTGTGTGGTTAACCGACACATTGATTAGGTGATAATATTAAGGGTACCAAGTGAATTGGTATGGTTATTCACACCTTGTTTTGTGATCCTCGGCATCCCAGTCACAAAATTTGAGAGGGCACACTCGAGATTAAAACATGCCATTGAAAAGTTCAATGAATCTCAAAAGATCTAGGAATCTCAAATCCAATTAAAACCTAATAAATTATTTCGTTTTTCATGGTGGAAATTGGTGAATTGTCATTCGCCTACCTTCAAATATTTTATAGCTTGGATTACGGCATCCCTATTCCAAATTATAAAATATTGTGTTGGGTCCTAGCCTTAATATTTCATATTGTATGTTATATTAAGGATTTTGAATCAACTAACTTGATTTTCTCCCATTATAGATGTCTGGTTCAGACAACTATGATCTTCCCAAATCTCTTGAAGATGGTGTCCCTCAACATCATGCTTCACTTCCTCCACCTCCTCCAATTATTCTCCCTCACCCACAAGTTCTTGAAAAGTTTAAAGTCACTCAATCCCTATTGGCAAGCATAGTCTATGTGTGCTCACATCTTGGAGATAAAGTCACATATTGACAAGCCGGGAGAGTTGGGTGTTAAAGTCTCGTGAAAGTTGGATGTTCAATCACTTTCTTAGTAACATAGTGAGTCTCTTTGGGACTACTATGAGACAGACTATGACATGACCCTTAATGATCTTATCTATTTGCTTGGTGTTGTGGAATCAGCAATGATTTGGAACACTAGTAAAGCAAATTTGATTAAAAGAACAACTTCCCAAGTCTACATGGACATTGACAATGGTAGCATTGGATATCTAGAAAAGGATTTCTCTTCCCAATGGAAAGGGATCGGCCATAGTCAACTCGGTTGACCAAATGGTAAAGAGAAAGGCTAAGTCTGAGATAGTCTCATGTGCCATTACCAAAGGGTCCATGTGTTTTGTTGCTAAAGGAAGGGGCATTGGTTGTAAAGCTGCCCTATTCACCTGAAAGGTCATAAGGTTGATCAAGTCAAGAGGTTTGACTCTACTTCGGGTAAAGTCCACTGTCTAACTCTATTAAGTTCCTATTTGGAGATTCTTATTACATAATGTGAATGGGTCACATGCTGATGTTTTAAGAATCAAAGAAAAGATGGGAAGCTTAAAGTAAGTATATGTTGATTCTGATTGCGAAGGTGGGTTTCGATCGCATGGTTCGGTAATCAGAATTTTGAGCTGTTGCTTAAGAGTTATAATATATTGCTTATGAATGGATAACAACAAGGTTTTCATGTGGATTGTAAGGATAAGTTTTTCCGCAAAGTTTTAAAATAAAAGAAAAAAAAGGGTTTTAATTTTATTTATTTTAAAAACATCCTTACAATGGCATCTGTGGAAAATTGTTGCTTATATGTTTCCAGTAATAGCAATATTGGAAAGTGGATTTGATTCTTCTATTTGTGGTAGTGTCTGAATTTACCAAATGAAGAAAGTTTTTCATCACCCAAGTTTCAATTGGACAGAAACTTGGAATCATACAAATTGTATTGTATGATGAATGAGAATTTTCATCTTTGAAAATTAAGACTAATTCTTTGATCACATGTATATGTGAGTCAATTGAAGGACTAAGGAATTAGGTACACTGGGTGTGCGCTGGTCAAGGTCCACCACAAAGATTGATTTGTCATGATTTACTAAAGATTAGTAAATATGATTATACTTATGAGGTTAAGTATAATTCTGTAACATTGGAAAGGTTACAATGTATGACAAAACAAATGAGAAGAATCAAATTAGGCAGAAAGATAAAAGTTTCTCAAATCTGAAAGGATGGGAGAGTACTTTAGTATCGTATTTCATGATCATCTTAATGATTATGAAACCATATCACAAATTCATGCTCTAAGGACGTCTTAGTGCATTGTTATGGCTAAGAAGAGAGGTCATGAATTGTTGGATTGGTTAAAATCAAGAAGATGAGTCATACTTCGTTCCAAAACAATTGTTAGAGTCATACTCCAAGATTGTAACATTGAGTGACATAAAGGAAGATTTATTAACACTAGTCAAATGTAAGAGTAAAATGTTTTCTACTCTTGTACATTTGAGATTGGTAAGTTGTGATGTCTTGGATGAGACAAAGACCAACTAAGACCAATTGTGTGAAGTGTTAGTCTTGATAAGAATCCGCATTGTCCCTTGAGTATTTGTTTTGGCAAGGAATGGTTCTTGACTGGGGAAACTTATATGTCAAGGGGACAGTGGGAGCCTTAAAGATCCTGAAAGAGTTTCAAGATTTAATCAAGAGTAAAACCTATAATTTATCACTAGCACACGACTTAAGGTTTGCAACCTATCGTGTTGACATAATTCTTATTTCTGTACCTACTTCAAATAAGTTGAATTTTCATGTGAGTTATCAGAGTTCAACTTGGAAGCATTGGTGGGCCTTGTGCTACCAAGGTGACAAGAAACTAAGACTGAACAAGTTTAATCCATGTAAGGCTGAATTTGTCACTAACCTTATCTTGTGATTATGTTTTTGACAAATTCACATGGATAGGAACTCATACACTATAAAATCTAAGTGTCATAAGGTTTCTCTCCGATTCATGAAAATGATGGTGAGGAAACGCTTTCACTAAGTAGATGTTACGTAGATATCAATTGTGTTATTTGCATTTTCAAAAGTCGTTAGTGGAGCGTGTGTGGTTAACCGGCACACTAACCTGGACTTGTGAGAAATGGAAAATGCCTAAGAAATTGAGACTATGATTACGGCATCCCTTTTCATAGTTCTTGAAATTGCTTAGACATACATGTGAGCTATCTAAGAAAGGGTGTATGAATCTAAATTTCAGAAGTCCAGGAGATTTTGGAAATATGTCAGAGCTAGTGGGAGCATAAGTGTTATGCTGATAATCATCATGTTAGTGGGAGCATGATTATTAAGTTTAGTGTTGCAAGTTAGCAATGTTAATTATAGAAAACAAAGTTTCAATTCATGAAGTTGCAGTGGTTGAAAAGTTGTTTTGCTATAATTAAGGGAGAGGAAATTATACTTCGTTTCAATTCTAAAGCTTAGATTGAGATTTTAATCATCTTTAGTCAAGGATATATATATGAATTTTATGTCTGAATGGTTCGACTTAAGGAAATTCTAGATATATTGCGTTCTCAAAATTCAATTATGACTACGACATCCCTCTTCATAGTTAAATTTTGAAAACATGGCAAATAAAAAAAATATTGTAGCAAAAAACTGATCTAGTATCATGTCTTTATGTGAGACATCATGAATCGTGTCCCGTATGCTTCGGATATAGGATCGATTGCATGTGCTATAATATTCATCTTTTCTAAATTTTTCAAATGCTTAAGGCATTGAGAAGGGAAAAGTCTAGAATTGGATATGACTAAAGTGATTAAGCAATTGTCGAGGACAAATCTGAGGTTCGCAAAGATTGGTTGCTCAGGGACAGTTGGAAGTATGATGTAAGTTTTCGGAAAGGACCATATTGACATATTCTAAAAAGAAGTAACTCTTGTTCGGAAGTGATAGTCAAAATGGGACTATGGAAATGTCTCCATAGGTGGAAGTTATTCAATCTATGTAAGATTAGAAAACCTTAATGCAAGAAGGATGTTCAAAGCAATGTACTTTGAATATGAGACTTCCGTTCCATAGAAGTTGACCTTCTTTGGAATACTCTGTAATGACTGGTGACAAGGATTTGGTGACTTTGAGCATAATCATTACAAGAGGAACATTGCATAAAAGTTTAAAATCTAACAGATTTTTGGTAAATGATAGGAATCGGGGATTCTCACATTTACAATAAGGATTTGGGATTGTGAAATGAGTATCATTGGAATCATGTTCAATTGATCTACATCACAATGTAAGGATCATAGACAAACATAGTTTGCATACTTGGAGTATGGCATAACTATTGTTTAGAAAAACAAAGTGTACATGCTAGGAGCATGGGACGACTGTTGTTTTTTATTCAAGTCTTAAGTTGATTGTTTGAAACATTATACAATGAATAATGTGTAATCAATATGGTGATAAATAAAAGGTGGTTCTATTTATATTCAAAAGGGTTCTAAGACCATATTGGATTCAATTATTATTGTGTTTCACTTTGCATGTTTTGACTTCCAAAATAGCTAGGTTATTCTTTCCGAATAACTAAGTTATTTAAACACTCCACAGTCGTTCATATGTTGGAAGTAGGTATGAATCAAGACTGTCATGAATCAAGTTTGTAGATGGCTAAAGGAGTTTAGTCATAGCAATGGTTGCTACAACATTCGTGAGTGCTCATAAGTTATGAGTATAGGAATAAACCCACGCTCACTTGTATCACTTCATGGAATTTATCTCGAGTGATCGTGAGACGGTAATATCATATAAATCTTCAAACCTAGAGATATGAGTTGTTACCTATGAGTTGGTTGTGCATTGATTGCACGTAAACGCATCAGTAACTTGATGTTATAAAACGTGCCTTTGTGTACAATTCAACAAGTAGTAGAACAAGCATATGAGTCGAAGTTTATCTGTTCCTTCTAGAAATAGAAGCGATATCTGGGCACCTCGATGATTTTGTTGTGACCTATGTACCGGCCGGTCAGAACTAAATTGATGTGTTCGATTAGGTTCTTTGTCAAACAAATTGAAAATCGGGAAACAAACTGCTGGACAATAAGTACGACGTTGTTCCATGTATTTGTCCGGCTGATATCATGAGAACAGAGGATTATATGATCACTTATCTAAAATGGCGCTTCATAGTTCAACAGAGTTTTCGAGAGCTACGATTGCTGGTTGGTTCCTGAAGTAACATACGCAAATATAGTTATTAGACTTATCCAAGTGGGAGTCTGTTGGATAAGGTGTCTAAGTCCATAACTTATTTGGTATATACTTGACCCGACCCGGCATGGTCCATTTGGGTTGCACTTCACCCGAACTATTTATGGATAATTTTATGAGAGTTATACACACATGTTTATTAATATATTATAAGTTATAATATATTAATATGAAGTTATGTTATTTAATTAGTCTTAGTCTTAAATTAATTATAGATTAAAAGGAAGACTAATTAGATTATGGGCTATTGGTTTTATATGGTGTGGGCTAACACTCATTTGTTAATGGGATAGGCTTGGATGGAAGTCCATGGATGATCCATGGAGCTTTTAACCCATGGATCCTTGGAAAAGGAAAGGTCATGGGTTATTAGGGTTTCACCCTAATCATGTACACTATATAAGCATGCTTATGTTGCATGAAATAGCCACTAGTGGCACTAGTTGTGTGAGACTTAGTGTGGCCGATTTTCTATGTGTGTATACACTCTCTCAAAGTTTTCCAAGTGTTTGTGGTGATTTGTGATTCCATTTGAGGCATTCACACTATTGGTGCTTGGCTCTCAAACTCCAAACAATCAACCATCATCAAAAGGTATGTATTTCTACTAGTACTTTTATGATTCATAATCCTTATGCTATGCTAGCTAGGAAGAAACCTTGGAAATTATTATTTGCATGTATTTTAGAAGAAAACATAGATACAAGGTTTATTAGGGTTGCATGCACACTTAGGAAGTGTTAGATTGCTCAAAACCCAACAGTAGCATGTTTTGGAGTAAATATATTGTCAAGTATGAAAGTTTGGGTCTTTCAGAAATACGAAAGTGAGGGTCTTTCAATCATGGTATCAGAGAAATAGTTTAAGTGAACTAAATACCATGGATTGGTATTTAAACTTAAACGGTTGGAAGTTCAATATATGAACGGATTCATTAGGAGTATATGGATACAAACCATAGGAAATACTTAAGTGGGGTATTGGGTAGTGATAAACCATAATATTCTAAGATATTAAGTTACTTCAAAATTTTCAGAGAAATTAGTTTAAGTGAACTAAAAATTTGAGAATTTCTAGACTTAATCATAAATTGTTAAGTGAAGATGATACGATGTGTATCTGGTATACTTAGGTTCAATACCTAAATGGAGACAAGCACTAGAATATTAAGAAGAGATATGCCTTATATTCTAATATGTGCTAAATCATAAATGAATATAGCATGCCTTAGGTTTCTTGCCTTATTGCTATTATTTAAGAAAGTTTATGGTCTGTTTCCGACCTTGATTTAGAAGAGAAAACTTTATGTTTAGAATTCTAAGAATTTATGTATTAGAATTTACATGAAACTTTTTCGAAGTGATAAAGAGACTTATGATAGTCGACATCGATAAGTTTGTAGATAAACGATCGTGGGATATCGTAAAATAATATTTACCAAGTGAAATCGTAAATAGTTTATTAATACCAATAGAGTGGTGTTGTACATTCAAAGTATAAATTTGATGAAATTGTAACCACCCAAAAATATAGTCCAAAAATTTCGTTTAATTTAATAATAAAAACCATAGTCGATAAACCTCATATAAAATCATAAGCAATATATCTCAAAATATTATAACAACTTTCAAGTATATCAGAGTATAAACATCCCAGGCTGAATAAATGGCGTGTGCACTGGAATCTTCCCAAGATCCCCTTTTGAAAACTGAGTACCTGAAACCAAAGCTGAAACTATAAGCACGAAACTTAGTGAGCTCCCCCAAACTACCACATACCAAACAATAACATATAAACACATATTAGGCCTTGCCCACTGCCTCGGACTGAAGCCCGGAAACTGCATCGGACCAAAGTCCAGAACTAACCAAGGCCTTGCCCTCTGCATCAGACCGAAGTCCGAAAACTGCATCTGACCGAAGTACGGAACTGACTGGGACCCCGTCCCCTGCATCAGACCGAAGTCCGAAACTAACTGCATCGGACCGAAGTCCGGAACTGACTGGGACCCCGTCCCCTGCATCGGACCGAAGTCTGGAACTAATTGCATCGGACCAAAGTCTGGAACTAACTGCATCAGACTGAAGTCCGGAACTGACTGGGACCCCGTCCCCTGCATCAGACCGAAGTCTGGAAACCGACTGAACATAGCATAGCATAAACATATCAACTAGCATGAATACATATACTGCATACTGCATCGGAACAGAGTACGGAACACATTACACAAAGAAAGCTTGAATCACAAAGACATCAACCACTCTAACTACTGCATCAGACTGAGGTCCGGAACTACTGCTAACTAAATGGGCCGACATTGTGGCCGTAGACCCGCTCCTACTGGAAGGAAACTCACCTCACACTGTTGAAGTCTTGCTGACAAAACCATAGCTGCTGGATGACAGATTCCTAGATCTGTCAACATCAAAATAACACCCAATTAATAATTAGGTTCCAACTCATAACCATAAGTCCATACCTTGGTAAAAGACTACTTTACCCCTATCTTAGCTTGACTCTAGCCCAAGGCCCTAACCAAAGGCCCCAAAGTCTAATAATGGACTAAGGCCCAACTATGGCCCAATTTTCCAAATTGGGCCCAAACCTCTAAATGGACTTCCCTTAAGACCCAATTATTCAGTCCAGTCCAACATGTCTCATTCTAAGGGCCCAATATCATACAACCATCTAGGCCCAAAATATGGCCCATCTATGGCCCAATTTATCAAATTGGGCCCAATCCTTCATATGGGGCTTACCCATCAGCCCAACTAATTACTCTAGTCCATTTGATTATTCTTGGATGGCCCAACACAAATACCAAGTGAATATTAGGGTTTTCTCACTTAGCCCATTAAGGACTTAATCCATTAAGTCCTTTACTATACTAGATAAATGATATGGAGAAATTGGGCTTAATACACAATCCAATCTCAATGGCCCAAAAGTGGGTCCAATAAGTCCAAGGCCCAAATACTTGCAATTAGGGTTTTTCACTCAAACATGGCCCAAATAAGTCTTTAAGCCCATTTAGGTCTTGCTAGGTCCATTAGGGCTTGCTTGCGGGGCACCACCTACTACCGCCTATGGTAGTGGTGGCTAATGGTGGCTCACGGCGGCGGCCACCACTTTACAGTGGTGGTTACTATTATTATTTTTATTATTCCATGCGATTACAATTATAAAGGCTTTTATCCAAAATACACACACTAACTAATACACACACTAACTAATACATACACACAGCCACACCATGGTGGCCGCCGGTGGCTCGTGGCGGCAGCCACCACCTCACGGTGGTGGTGGTGGCTGTTCTTAAAGAATTCTTGATAAAGAACACCTAAACATCACCTAACTGCAATAAACACACACACACATACATTTCCTGCTCAGAAAGAGAACGTAACCACCCGCCTGGCAGTGTATGGCGGCGGCAGCAACAATTCTTGCGATAACAACCATCACCTCATGGTGGTGGCGGCGGTTCTGTTGATTCTTCGGCAAGAAACGCACGCCCATACCACCAAAACTCGCACATCCATCTTCGAATACGCACCAGCCCCGACCACCCCTGTGGTGGCGTGAAGCAGATGAGCAGAAAACGACGGAATATACTTTGGGATCCCATAGCGTCGCAGCACCGGGCAGAAGCGGAGAAGGAGAGGAAGAATACAGTAGGGAGGTGGTCTTCCGACATCCAAACAGCAGCAACAACTAGGCTATCTCAAACCTCCACCGCTCGTAACTAGACATCGACTTCACAGCTTACCCATCGCCGTTCACAGTGCAAAAACTTGGTATCGGTGGTCCTTGTCACTCACATCGTCGCTGACAGAGGATAGAAACTTGGTCGGATCAGAAAAAGAACGAGGAGAGGGAGATGGCGGCTACTTCACTCATGGCGGCTGGAACCTTTAGGTTTAGGGTTTGACATGGTGACGGTGGCGGGTTATATCCCCGACCACTTTAAATCTTTTGCAAAATTACAACCCTGTTCCCTCCAGCTCTAATTTAATTCGAATTAGATCAATATTTTTCCTTTTTAACCCATGCCATCTAAAATCTTTACAATTCAACTCTATATGTTACCATTTAGGCCCTAAGGCTCCAAAATCTATTCAGATTAAGTCCCAATAGATTACCAAATAGTCCTTACCCTTATAATTATTTACAGAACCAATCCAAAGCTTACACGTTTAGCCCCGGACTTCTAATATTGCAACAACTAACTTCTCGAGACCAACTCTTATTATAAAATTATTGATTTTAGGGCTACTATCCATTCCTCAACTTTATCTATTTATTCATTTAATAAACGGGGTGTTACAACTCTCCCCCACTTAAATTGGATTTCATCCTCGAAATAATTTCTTACCATTACTTGCATGCCAAACCACTAAAATAACATGGCCACAATCCTGTGCACACCCTAGTCTTCCCCAGGGTAACCGTGACCATCCTTCGCAAGGCCCTAAATTTTGTGGATGAACGAGTTCCTTGCAACAAGATCACATCTACTCCGTCTAAGATCTGTTGTCTCGAGATGGTATGAATCCCTGGCAGACCGCTCATACTAAATCATTATAGATGAACCCTGCGGTGGGTGACTAAGCATTACTCAACAATCTGTTACGCTTATCATACATGGGTTCCTCAAATACCATTACTGCTGGAGACCCAAAACTGTCTGAAACTCTAAACTGCCTGAAACTATATGCTGCCACATGGCTACTTTCTAATGTCTACCGCGACCTACCTGGTCTCAATTTTTTGCCAATCATCTGAAATACTGGGTTCCGGCCTGGCCGCGGAGCCAAAGGACTCCCACTTAGTCGCCTCATATGACTTCTGAATGGATTCCTTCTCTAGAACTAGTTGCCACTAGTTACCATGCCACTGAGGCTCTAATGACTTTCTAATCTAACTTATCGAGTCCATACGTCGAATCCTGACATCACCAAACCCAAGGCTAAAAGTGATTGCTACATGACCATTGGTATCCTTATGTTATAAATGACCTTAAGCAATCCACTGCCTCCTTGCTCTCATCTCTATAGTGGTGCTTCTACAGTCTTATTACTGGCTTAACCCAGTCTAATCCATCTAAGAAATATCGAAATCCAATCCGTTGACTTCCATATCCTCACTGCTACGCCCAAACAAGTGGGTACTACTGTTCCTTCCGCGTCCTAACAACGCGCTCATGCTATCAACCAACCAAGTGAATGCTACAGCTACACCCACAGACTTACAACACTCTAAGACTATCTGGCGGCTAGTGAATGCTATGGCTACACCCACAAACTTAAAACACTCTAACACTATTTGGTTGCTAGTGGATGCTATGGTTACACCCGCAGACTTACAACACTCTTGATGGGTTTGAGCCATAAGAACTTTCCTATGTGCACATGCAAACCCTAATGCTTGGATCTAGGTTTCTCTAATTGAACATGCAATGTATCCAAGACTTATGTTGATAGATCTAGTGTAAACATTCAAATCATAATATATGAAATCAGATCTAAAGGAATACCTTGAATTGCTTGCTTGAATCTTCTTGTCTTTGGAGCTTAGAGTCACAATTTTCACTCCTCTAATGGCTTACAAACACCAACTAGCAAGACGATGATTATAGAGAGAGAGGAGGGTAAGAAAATCGGCTCTAGGGTTTCTTGAGATGCAAGAGTGCCGATTTCCTCCACCCTAAGGGTCTATATATACTATTGGCTACTAGGGTTACACCTTAAACCCTAATTGAATAACTTAGGCCCTAAGCAATCCAATAATCCCTATAGACTAGGACTTGGACGATTTCTAGGTTTCTCCAAACCCTAAAATCATCCACCCTCTTATCCATAGAGATTTATAGCCCAAAATACAACTATCACACATTTGACAGTTTATGCCCTTTTATTCAATTTACCTCTTTAAGTCACCAAATTAATTCCTAAATAATTTATGACTTATATTAATCAAATAACAATATTATTATTCTTTATATTATTCTCATAATATATTAATAATATTTCTTCTCTCATTATAAATCATCCTGTCAAGTTGCTATGGTGAAGGTAACCCAAAAGGACCATGCTCAACCGGGTCAAATACTTGCCAAATATAGTTACAGCCTAAGACACTATTCCAACAATCTCCCACTTGGATAAGTCCGGTAACTATATACACAAGCACAATCCGATTAGCAATCGTAGCTCTCAAAGACGCTGTCAAACTCTGATCTTATCAGTCATGTCCTTTAGATAAGGGATCGTACAGTCCTCTGTTCAGATATCATGCGGACACAATCATAGTCTAGCATTTAGTTTCTCGATCTCAGATTTATTCGACATTGAACTTAATCGAACACATCAATTCAGTTCTGACCGGGTCCGACACATAAGTCAAACCAAATCATCAAGTGGCCGAGATATCGCTGTTACCCTCTTAGGATAAAAGTAACAGATAAACTTCGACTGATATGCATTTACTTATTCGCCAATCAATCATACAAAACAGTGCATTTTATAACATCAATTTACGGATGCGGTTCCGCATCATCAATGTACAACCAATTAACAAATAACAAACCATATATCTAGGTTTTAAGACCATATGATATTATCATCTTGCGATCACTTACAATATATATATATATATATATATATATATATATATATATATATATATACACACCTTAAAGTGATTCCATCAAACACGGGTTTGTTCCAATGCTCAAAACTAGTTCATAAGCACTCATGAACGTTGTAGCAACCTTTTGCTATGTCTAATACCATTCAGACAATCTATATACCAATTCAAGACAATCTTCTTTAATATCTACTTCCAACATATGAACGATTGTGGACCATTCGAATAATTCGATTATTATTAATAACTTAATTATTCTGGAAGTTAAAACATGCAAAAATGAAAGAATAGTTAAACAATTAACATAAGACAATAACTTTACTTATAAATAATACTCCTTTATTTAATCATCAAATGTCAATTACATTTATCTATTATAAGTTTCTAAAACTATCTAATCTAAACTAATATCATCCTTCAGCCCAATACTCCTAGCATGATGCATGTGCTTAACCCTACTCAGTCCCTTCGTAAGCGGATCTGCTGGGTTATCTTCTGATGATATCCTCTTAAACACGAGATGTCCTTCTTCTACTCGATGTCTAATAAAGTGATATTTTCTATCGATATGACGAGACCTACCATGATCCCTCGGTTCCTTGGTCAAGGCAACCGCTCCTTCATTATCACAGAAAATTTCCATAGACTCCTTTATGGCAGGTACAACTCCAAGATCACCAATGAAGTTCTTCAACCATATTGCCTCCTTCGATGCTTCGCTTGCTGCAATGTACTTTGATTCGCACGTTGAATCAGCTACGGTTTCCTGCTTGGAACTTTTCCAAGTTACTGCTCCTCCATTAAGGGTAAAGACCCAGCCCGACTGCGAACGGTAGTTGTCCCTGTCAGTCTGAAAACTGGTGTCACTATACCCTATCACCTTTGTTGGGTTGAAGATTCGCTAGAGGATTGCGTCATTGGGCTCGACTTTAGTCCAATTATTTTGTACTCTGGTTTGGGCCTGTCCAACCGAGAGCTTGTTATGTTTATTATATAAGTATATGCTTGCATGCATAATTAAGAAAACGATTAAGAGTATTACGATAGAATTACAGATTTCTTCGATCGTTCTTGTAAACCTACTAATCCTCTACAGTTGATGTTCTTAATCGAGCTCTTCTGAGGGTTTTGTTTTAATCATTCGACTCGTTTGATTCATTCTTGACTTGTTCTTTATTTTCTTGTTCTTGCTATTTTGTATTTATTTACATGTTTAAGATCTAATCGATCTTCAAGATTAAGTTTTAATCTCATCAATTGGTATCAGAGCAGGAGGCTGTGTAATTGATACACATTTTTTCTGTGAAAAGGTTTCAATTAGGGTTTTTCCGCAATTAATGATATTTATTGAGCCGTCATCTCATTATTGACGTATCTTGATATTTATTGTTTTGCCCTAATTAGATTTATTACAAGTCTGATCTTTAAACAGGTTATTCGATCATTATGGATGAGTCGCAATCGAATCCCCTCAATATTTCCAATAGCATCGGTTCAACCACGAAGATTCCCATCCTATATACCCATGATTATGAAGTCTGGGCGCATCACTTCGAAGACTACGTTATAGGATCTGAGGATAATGGATACCTCATATGGGAAGCAATCATTAATGGACCGTTTTCTCACTCTGCAACGTCGAGGATTGTCAAAACTCAAAAGGAGTACAATGATCTGCTGAAGGATGTTAAAGATATTGCGCAAGATGAAAAGGATAAATTTCAGTGCAATATCAAGGCGTTAAGATTGATCAGATTCGCCCTTCAGTCCGATACTTTCAGGTTGGTAAGCTCATGCACGACGGCAAAGGAAGTTTGGGATAGACTTTGCGAACTGTACTCTACAGACGAGGATCTTGAACATTCTATCCAAACCTTGCTCTTATCTGAGTTTGGAGAATTCAGGCAAGGAGCCGAAGAAACTGTGACCCAGACGTTCGATCGCTTTAATCATCTTCTCAGCAGGATAATCAAGCATGACATCGAAAGGAAGCTTATCGAGCAGAAGGTTACGTTCTTGAATGGTCTAAGGTCAGAATGGAGAGCTGTGGTGTCAACAGTAAAGCCCATGAGCAGTTCAAATCATACTCTTTGGCGAAACTGGTGGGTATTCTCAAGTCCCAGGAAAAGATTGTGTTGCAGGAAAAGAACGTTGTTTCAAGCCTAGGTTCGCTGGCCCTCCTGTCAACAAGTAAAGCTATGATGGAGGATGAAGACCTCAACTTGGAGGAGTATGATCTCACGTCTGAGGATTATGCTATGATGGTGTCTAACCCCAAGAGGTTCATTAGGAAGAGATTCCCCAGCAACAAAAACCGAAACTGGCAGGGGAGTTATAGTTCAGAAAAGGTTAACAATGAACCGAAGGTTGAAGAGCCCAAGAAGGAACCAAAGGTAGATGGTGATTCTGGAGTAAGTTGTTACTACTGTGGCGGGAAAAACCACTATGCTAAGGATTGTGTCCTCAAAAAGATGGCTGAAAAGGACGAGGAAAAGGATGAGGAAGCCTTGTTGCAGAAAAGGCTTGATGATATGAGAAAGAAGAAATCTACCGCTAACCCTTCCATGAATGCTCTAATTGTGCAGGGTTCGGTTGCTGATGACGAGTTCGGTAGCGTGGAAGTTTGGTCAACCGACTCTGAAGACGATGAAGTGAGGAAGCCTACTCATGGAAAGCCTTATGTGGCAAAGGAGGAGAGCAGTGGAGGAAGATGCTTCATGGTGTCCGATGTATCTCAGATGAGGGGATACAACACTGATGGTGGAAGCGAGGAACCGAAGGAGCAGCAGGACATGTGCTTTACGGCCAAACCACTCAGCCAGCAGTTCAATGAGCTCGATGAACTGATCAAGAAGGTATAATCGGTTTTTGTTTCATTTAAAGTACCACAATCCTCATATGAGAAAGAACTAAAAAATGTTAATACAAGAATTTCACATCTAGATAGTAGCTTAACTCAAACTCGAGTCACCAATTCTAACCTAACTGATCAATTAAGCAGGGTGTCTTCGAAGAGTGAGGAGCGATGCATGTGGATCGAGTTGAAGGAGTCTGAATTAGTTAAAATAAAAGACGAAAACATTTATTTACAAAGAGACAATTTAAAGTTGTTAAAACAGCGTAATGTTTTTTGTTTAATTGCAAAACGTCTTTATTCTAATATTACTCAGCTTCACTTGGACTGTGAAATAGGCCAAAAGATCCATCGCATGATTTTGCCCTTCCTTGAGTTTAAGGAGGATGAAATTGATGCCGAAGCTTATAATTGTGAGAGTGTGATATCATCTGATGACGTCAATCCGACCTATATGTATGGACTGGACAAAATTGAATCTTTCATTAAATCCAAGGACCACAAGGACATGCTCAAAAACCTTTTGGATGAAAATGATAGACTCAAACTGAGAACCGAAACCATACAAAAATTTGACTCTTTAAACGCCAACTTGAGCTCAGAAAACAAAATAGATGTTGAAAATGCATCTGAGCTTAATGAGGACGACAATATGAGTGAAATTTCTGTAGAGGACACGGTTGACTGCTCAGAATTTGTAAAAAACGAACCTGAAAACCACAAGAATCTAATTTCTGAAAATTCAGTAGAGTTCGCTCGATTGTCCCAACAAAAGTCCCCGATCTTAGAAGAAAAAGCGGTTGTATATCAAAAGGTCCGGACCACTCCAAATCAAGTGTACAAGGTCACTGGAGTAACCGAACATCAAACTGCTGAACTCACGGCTATTGTAAACGAAGACAATGCTGATGGCTGTGATGAGTTCTTCTGGACAGCTCCAATCGATAATGTTGATGAAACAGTAGGGTTATCTGAAAGGACCTCATGGAAAAGTAAAGGACGATACATACCAGAACCCTTGAACAAGCCAGATAATTTCGATGTGCCAAGTACTAGTGGTACGAAAGACATTCCTCAAGAGAATGGAGGTTCGGTAAAAGAAGACATTCCCTCTAGTTCCTCAGTTCAAAGTGAAACTCCCACAGTCCAAAGCGAACCAACCAAGGAGAAACCGAAAATGAAAGCCAATATTCATCATCAACTGAAGCAGATGAGAAATAAGAAACGTGAAAGGAACCAGAGATACAGGAAGAATCTCTCTGAAAGGAAACAATTCTGGCAATCCCAGAATGCATATTTCTCACATCAAGATAAGAATCTGAAGTTTAGGAACAATCCTGTCAAAAAGCATGAAAGCCACAACAACCGAAAGCCAAGGTTCGGTTCAGAAGAGAATACCAACCGAAAGCAAAGGTTCGGTTCACAGAATGACTCCAACCGAAAGCAAATGTTCGGTTCACAGAACGACTCCAACCGAAAGCATAGGTTCATTTCTGAAATCAAAGGAAATCACAACTCTAAGGTCAGTCCTACCAATGATCAAAAGCAAAAGGATCACCTAGAGTCTCCAGCCAAGAAGTCATCACAATCTAAACCCACTCCTTCTCATTCATCTAATTCTTCTAATTCTTCCAAATCATCTCCATCTTGCTCTAAAGCTCATTCTGTTCGATCTCAAAAATCCCATTCGTCAGCTGAACAAAAAGGCAAACAGAAGGTTAATGCATTCAATCCAGAGTCTAAACCGAACGCACCTAAACCTAATAAAATAAAAGTCTTTACCATCAAAAAGAAAGATGAAACAACACTTATAAAACGAACATATCTTGTTGACATCTCTCTTACTATTCCTGTTCCTATGAGAAGCTCACGTGGACCCAAGAAACTTTGGGTTCCTAAATCTGCTTAATTTTTGCAGGTTATAAGTGACGAGCAGTTTGACGAAGAATGGTACATCGATAGTGGCTGCTCGCGTCACATGACAGGAAGGAAAGAAGAGCTCAGGGAATACAGATCTCTTTCAAACGGTGGCAACGTCAAGTTCGGAAACAACTCTTTCGGCACCATAAAGGGATATGGAATGATAACTAATGGTGATTTTACTATAAGGAAGGTGGCCTATGTGGAAGGACTACAACACAACCTCATCAGTGTATCTCAGCTTGTTGGAGGTACAGGTCTCAAAGTCTCATTCGACGATGAAGGTTCTGAAATTATTGAGAAGAAGACAAAGAAAGTAATTCTCAAGTCGGAGCGTAAGGGTGAAATGTTTCCTTTAAACCTTAAACCCATCAAAGGAAACCCAACTATATGCTTGTTATCAAAAGCTCAATCTGACGAAAGCTGGTTGTGGCACCGAAGACTCTCTCATCTCAACTTTAATGATATCAACAAACTTGTCACTGGAGGTCATGTTCGAGGCCTTCCATTGCTCAAGTTCGACAGAGATCATCTGTGTGCTGCATGCGAAATGGGGAAGCAGAGTCGTCAAAGTCATCCATCTATAATTAACACAAAAGTTGTTGAACCACTCGAATTACTTCATACTGATTTGTGTGGTCCATCATCTATCGAAAGCATTGGTGGTAGCAAGTATATTCTTGTTATTGTTGATGACTTTTCACAATTTACATGGGTGTTCTTTCTAAAGCTCAAATCAGAAGCGACTCATAAGCTGAAAGTGTTCATCAAGCAGATTGAAGTACAGCTCAAGAAGGTCGTTCGCAGCATCAGGAGCGACAATGGTCTGGAATTCAAAAACTGGGAGTTTGAAGAATTTCTAGCAGAAAAGGGAATAAGTCACAACTTCTCAGCTCCTTACACACCTCAACAGAACGGAATTGTCGAAAGACGAAACCGATCTTTGTGTGAAGCTGCCCGAACTATGCTAAGTTTTGCTTCCTTACCTCTTTATTTTTGGGCTGATGCTATGTCTGTTGCTTGTTTTACACAGAACAGGTCCTATCTCAACAAGCGATTCACGCTCACACCATACGAGATTCTCAACAGCAGAAAACCCAATGTGAAATTTTTCCATGTGTTCGGCTCACGGTGTTTCATCTTTAACTCTAAAGAACACCGCAACAAGTTCGATGTCAAAGCCGACGAAGGAATCTTTCTGGGTTATTCTCTCACTTCCAAAGCATACAGAGTCCTAAACAAGCGTTCGAGAAAAATCGAAGAGACCTATTATGTGACTTTTGACGATAGCTATGTCAAAAAGCTACAAGCCAAAGAAGACACAGCTGGGGACATCTTTCCTCAAACTGGCCAAGTCACAGTCTCGATCGCTAATCTATACGAGAAATTTCTGGAGCTCTTTGACGAACCAGAGAAAGCTACTCTCTCAGAAGCCGGTGCAGCAGACAACAAGGTAGACCACATAAAGCAAATTGTCGAAGAAGCTGCCAAGAGAATGAATGAAGGAGGATCAAATTCTGATGAACCTCCATACCATGATGCTTCAGTCGAGGGGGAGCCAAGCTCACATGTTGAGGGGGAGCCAAGCACTACTACTGCTACCGAAAGTCCAACTGCAACCGAATGTGCTTCTCCAACCGAAGGTGCATCAATGCCTGAAAGTCCAGCACCACAAGAAACCTCTGAACCTCAAGTTTCTTATAGCTCATCAACCGAGGGGGAGCATGGTGATATGACGCTCGACTACGAAAGCCAATCTGAGCCAGAAGAAATGATCAACGCTGAACTAGATCCCACCTTTGATCCAAACTACCCTCCTCTCACCAAATGGACCAGAGATCATCCTATATCTCAAGTGGTTGGTGATGTCTCCGAAAAGGTTTTGACCCGATCACAACTGAAGGCAAAACAGACATCCTTATTTTCAAAGGTTGAGTTTTGTATGTTTAACTCATTCGTATCAAAAGTTGAACCGAAGACAGTTAACACTGCACTCGATCACTCTGATTGGGTTCAAGCAATGCAAGACGAACTGAACGAATTTGAAAGGAACAAAGTCTGGCGCCTCATTCCAACTCCTCCAGATGCCTCGGTTGTTGGTCTCAAATGGGTCTTCAGGAATAAAATGGACAAGGAAGGGAATGTTATAAGGAACAAAGCTCGTCTGGTCGTAAAGGGATATTGTCAGGAAGAAGGAATTGATTATGAAGAGACTTTCGCTCCCGTAGCTAGGCTGGAATCAGTTAGAATATTTCTGGCTTACGCTACCCACAAAAACTTTGAAGTTTTCCAAATGGACGTCAAATGTGCATTTCTAAATGGAGAACTCGAAGAAACCGTGTATGTGGAGCAACCTCCTGGGTTCGTAAACGAAAAGTATCCAAATCATTGCTATATTCTAGATAAAGCTGTGTATGGCCTCAAACAAGCTCCGAGAGCCTGGTATGAAACGCTAACTAAATTCTTAAAGATGTCCAAATTCAAACAAGGTTCGGTTGACCCAACCTTCTTTCGCAAAAAGGAAGGTAACCACCTTATGATAGTTCAAATTTATGTCGATGACATCATCTTTGGCTCTACGAATTCCAGCCTAACAGCTGAATTCAGAAAGCTGATGGAGACTAAATTTGAAATGAGCTCAATGGGTCCTATTAACTTTTTTCTTGGTTTAAATATTAGACAGGGACCCGAAGGCATCTTTATCAATCAGGAAGCTTACACGAAGACTCTCCTAGTAAAGTTTGGTATGATGGGAGACTCCAAAGTCAAAGTCCCAATGGCATTCGGCACCAAGCTAACTCCATCTCTAGACAAACCGGCTGTTGATATCACGCTCTATCGTCAAATGATAGGCTCACTAATGTATCTTACTGCTAGCAAGCCTGACATCATGTTTTCTGTATGTTATTGTGCTCGATTTCAGGCAACCCCACGCGAACCTCACATGCTTGCAGTGAAGAACATCTTACGCTATCTCAAGCGAACCACCTCCTTAGGTCTATGGTATCCTTCCAACTCAGGCTTCTTCGTTCAAGCCTATTCAGATGCTGACCTTGGAGGATGTGGACTCGACAGAAAAAGGACCACTGGTGGCTGTCAATTCCTTGACGGGAAGTTGGTCAGCTGGCAATCCAAGAAACAAACGTGCGTGTCGTTGTCTACTGCCGAAGCGGAATACATAGCCGCTGCATCCTGCACCTCCCAAGTGATTTGGATCCAGAGTCAACTTCGAGACTATGGACTCAATATGAAGAAGATCCCACTATATTGTGACTCTGAAAGTGCAATTAGGATCTGTCATAACCCAGTGCAACACTCTAAAACCAAACACATAGCACTGAGGTATCACTTCATCAAAGATCATGTGGAAGATGGAAACGTCGAAGTTCACTTCGTAAGAACCACTGATCAACTGGCTGACGTCTTTACCAAAGCTCTTCCTGAAGCATCATTCAACAAAATTTTACAAGGGCTAGGTATGATGGAATCAGAATCAGTACCTCAAACTACCTCTCAACCTCAAACATAAGAAGCGAACATGACCGAACGTTGAGGTTCGGTTACATAATCTGCCTCGCTCATCACTACAAAGGTAGTTTTCTTGGTTGTATATTTCTTGTACAAAGTTGTTTATTTTATTGTCAAAAGTATATTCTGATTGCATGTCTCAATTCATTGGTTTTCAAAAATTTTCCAAAAGAGAAACCTACCGAAGGTTCGGGTTCGGTTTTTCAAAATTTTCTTAAACCGAAACCAACCGAACGCTCGGGTTCGGTTTTTCAAAATTTTCTTCAACCGAAACCAACCGAACGCTCGGGTTCGGTTTTTCACATTTTTCCCAACCGAATTCAACCGAATGTTCGGGTTCGGTTTTTCAATGTTTTCCAAAGTTTTTTTCGAGTCTTATTTTCTTTGCTTACTTTTTACCTTTTTTTTCTTTTAATTTTTCTTATTTTTTTATTTATTATTATCAACTTCAAAAACTCCAAAAATATTTTTCTCTTTTAATTTCATTTGTGCTCGTTCGTTCATAGGGATATAATTGTTGGATTACTTAAGTGTCCCTAGAAGCATGCTGCTGTATGTGTCCCAAGCCTCCTAAGATTCTGAATAATCGCCTTAATGACCTGGTATAAACAAACCGTGTCTTCCCAATTAGGCTACCACATTTATTCTAATCGTGAGCTACCTCACTCTCTTCTCACATGAGATAAGAGTTTTCTGCTTGGTCCTTCTTTTTGCAGCTGAGGTACTTTATTTTCTTACACCATCTCCATTACATTTCTCCATTACATTCATTTCATCAACGTAACCCTTGAGACTCTCAGAAATTACCACTGAGGTTTATGGTTACACAACAACTGTGTTTATGATCTTAGTTTCGTGCCACTACGAGCTGAGTGAAACCCAAAATTCAACACCATATCTGAATTGACGGTGAACAATTAATTTGCTCAAGTTTTCACCAAAGAATTGACGGATGTACCTTCATGAAATCTCAACCTTTATTTTGTGTGATTCCTATGAAATTGTTAAACACCATAACATTTCTTCCCTTGGGATCCAGTTTTTAATTTTTTTTTTTGAGATTTTATATTTTCTAAGCCAATTTAAAGTTAATTCCTACCTACTTGTTCAACAGACTACACCGGTCTCACAAGTACTTTGATCACTTTCTTTCTTATTTCAAGATTAGAATTGTTGCATCAAAGCGACGCCACCCTGAATTAGCCTAATTAAAAGAAGCCTTTCAACATTTATTAATAAGTGTTTGATCGTAATTCAACGGGAATCCACATTAACACTTTACGGTCTCTCTTGACCTTGAAGGAAGAGATTCGTGCCCGGGATCCTTTGTTTCGTGTCATTATTGACATCACATTTATTCCCACAAAGAGTTGCTTTATTTCTTTTATTTTTTACACTCTTAGCACGAAAATCTTTGATTTTCCAAAATTCTGTTACTAATTATTACAGGCTGTATTATTGCTTTGGTGGTTAATTGTCAAGATGTGGTCAAAAATCATCCACGTGGGCAATTTATTCAAAAGATGCGATTTACAAAATAAGACGAAAGGGTGATGACTCAGGCGGGAAATAAAAGGATTAACTTTCAATCAGTGGTAAAAGTAAAAAGGGGCGCGTGTGAAGTTGAAACGTCCATCCTTTTACTGACATAGTGGACGCGTGTGAGGTTCTCAAGCGATTTCTCTGTGACACTTAAAGGCGCGTGAGGATTTGAAACGCCTTATTCTGAAACGGCGCTTGTTGGGCTGCGTGATCCTAGGAATCTGACACTCTCTCTCCTACGTGATCATCGCATGCTTTAACTGTCACGCATCTGTCATTCCGGGAAACCTTTTCGTATTTCCATAGAAGATTTGAAACAATTTTTCTCTCTCCTTTCACCCACTATAAAAGGCAGTCAATACTTCCATTTACCTCTTTACTGCTTCAAATTTACAAGAGAGCAAAAACTCGAAAAATCTTTACTGTTCCTCTTCTTCTACCTTCAACAATGGCAGAATCATCATCCGTCCACGCCACCTCACACATTCTTCCCATTCGTCCTCAACAGTGCTTGGTGATTGACCTCACACCGCAGGCGTATGATTCTTACATGTTTCCGATCATCGAGTGCTTGAAGTACTCGCAAATAGCTCCTGCACTATCAAGGGTTGAGTCTGTGCCCATGGCGATGCTCTCGCAGGTGTATGCGACTGCTTATTACGACAAAGCAGTCGAGCGGGTGTTCTTTGAGGTTGCTGATCACAAGACCTCAATTTCAAGGCAGCGATTCTGCACTCTGCTAGGGTTTGCTACTGATTCTTCGAGAATCAATCCGGAGACGATTCCGGTGGGCCATCTTTACAGCATGTTCTACAATATGGGGTACACGGAGGTGCTCATCTCCGTCGCCAAGTTCAAGAAATCCTGCTTGCCGCCGCAGTGGAACGGCATGTTCACAGTCCTCTTCAAGGGCTTGTCGGAACGGAGCTCAGGATCCGACGGTGCTAGTCGACTTTTCTTGTCGATTATGTATGCAGTTTACAACGGTGTCAACTTAGATTTTGGGTTGGTCCTCTGGCAACAGCTCATCCAGAGCCTTTCTTCTTCATCACGACATTCTGAGGTGCCGTATGCCCGGTTCTGGACTCTTATTACAAAGTGGGCAATGGATAAGTTCGACGTCCCCACTCCTGCAGGTGCATCGATGTCTTCGATCGGTACGTTTCATACCACGAAGATCATCGTCTCTGATGCATCCAAGTTTTCCTTCATTGGCTCCATTCTGGATACAATGTATGGTGATGTTCCTTCTGACAACAGGATCATCAGGACGATCAAGGAGTTCAAACAGTCAGGGCCAAGGGAACTCACACCAGAAATGCTAAAGTCCATCCACGATGCTGACAAACCGGTGAACAGGGGCAAAAAGGCGGAAAAAGGGAAGCAAGTGACCAAAGCTCCTAAAGGTCCTTCTCCCAAGAAGAGGAAACAAACGAAACCTGCTCAGTCCCCGCAGCCGAAGAGGAGGAAGACTCAACCGAAGCGAAAGCTTATAATCCCTTCCTCTTCGAGTGACTCAGAAGATGAGCGTTCGGATTCGGACGGCTCTCAAGGAGGCGAACCCCTCAACGAGGCAACACCCCACCCCGATCTCCTACTCCAGACATGGAAATCCACAACTCACCAGTTCCTTCACCTACTCAAACAATCCCTACTTCCATTCCCACCATAACCCCCACTACCACTATTCCTCCAACCTCTTTCCCTATACCACCACCCATTTTCACTGATACAACTACAACAACAACTGCAAAGGTTACAACCAACGTATCTGATACGGGGGTTCATACCGATGCAACCGAAACCCCACCTGTAACTGAACCACCACAAACCGAAACCCAGCATCCAACCGAACCTACCCACACTCCACCACCACCTGACACTACCCCGCCCCACACTCACCCAGAACCTACCCAACCCACCACACCCCAGCTTCACCACTCCCATCATCTCCAGATCATGCCTCTGATGGAGATAACCCGTTTCTTGGCGGAGACAACATGACCTTCGATTCGGTCTACTTTAGTCCGTTTCAGGTTCAGAGTGACAAAGAGGATGATGCTCCAGTGACAAAGAAGCATCTTAAGGAGCTCAACGAGAAGGTTGACTTACTTCTTGCTTCATCTTCCAACCACCCGTCATCTCTCTCTGAAGCCGCTCTTCAGAAGATTGTTGATGCCTTCTCCAGGGCTCAGCATGATTCTGTAGCTTCAGCCTCAGCCGCCATAGACGCCTCCATAAAAGCCTGTGAGGCTGCGACCGCAAAAGTCGATAAACTATTCTCAGACGCTTCTACCCTGTTGAAGTCCTTACAGGAAAGCGCTGACGCCGCCAAGACAACTTTGGAACCGATTGTTCAACAATTGGCAAAGTTCATCTCAACGGAGTTGACCTCGTTCACTACTCTTCGCCAAACCATAAGCGACGACAACTCGGCCCTTCGTGCCTCCATCGATGAGTGCCTCGCTAAGCTTCAGGAGGATCTCGCAGCTGAAAACTCATTGATGGACGTTCTGGCAAGCAAAACCACCGCCCTAAAGGTCAAGAGCACTCAACTTTCAAACTCACAGCAACAGCTTGAAGCTCTTCGATCCGAACGGGAGGTTATCAAGACATGTGTTTCGGATGTACACGCTGCTCTATCTAACATCCTAGAAGCACACGATCCGATTCTAAACCATTCGGTGAGGCGAACCCTTGCTGAAAAACTTGCTCCTGCCTTGGACCTTCTCAGCAAAATCGAAGGTTTACCTAGTTTCGTGTCCACTCCGAAACAAGGGGGAGAAGAGAAGAAGTCCGGATCGAAACCACCTCCTTCCTCCAAAGCTACTCACACAACCGAACCACCTCCGACTGGTCAAGCTTCGGGTTCGGGTGTGAAGGATAAAGGGAAACACATAGCTGAGGAAGAAGATGAAGATGAAGATGATGAAACCATTGCTGACATGTTGAAACGCAAAAACAGTCGCAATGTTGATGATGATGTTAATCGTGTGGCGCGAGAGGCTGAAGAAGCCGAACGCAAGCAGAAGGAAGCCCACGATCTCCTCGAGAGTAGGAAGACTCTCTTCCCTGCATGGACTCGGGAGCGAATGATTAAGGAGGCCATAGATAATCCCAGCATCCTATGGCTCGAGCTGGTGATCTCGTTCGACTGCTATAATTCTGTCGATTCGCAGTTCGACATGCCGTTGACTCGAAAGGCGTTTATCTTCCATGCCTTCTCAAGTATTTTTGAAGTCCCTCATCCGAACCCTGAGGTGGATAGGGAGCTGATTGAATTCTATCTGAAGGCTGCTCGTCCTCAGTATTTAACATGGAGCGCCCAGAAGATAGTGAACGTTCGGGTATTGAAGCCTTACACCGAAGGAAGATTCATTAATGTTCGGTTCAAGGTGTTCGAGGGTCTGCAAGAACTGAACATCATATATCCCTAGCAGATCTACCGAACTTAAATCCTCATGATTGGATTGTCTTGCATAATATCCTTTTGACGAATGAAGCCGAATATGGTCCAATTATAGACCATCTCAAAAGGATGTTAGTCTGTTACATCATGGAGGTAGCCCTTATGGATCAGGAGGTAGCCACCACCTTCAAGAAGAAACCGAAGATAGCTCCTGTGGGATCGGCCAGTGATCTCAATAAAATGAAGATGGGCAAGATCGACCCGAGACGCAATTCGGTCATGTTCACTAGAGCAGAAGGACATAAATGTCTCTTTGCTTTAGCTGACAAACATCTTTACACCACTGCTTGTCTGGAGCATGTGTTATCGATCATCCGAAGGTGTAAAGAGAATGCAGCGGATGATGTTAAGTACTTCAACGACATGATCCAATGGTACATCAGGTTTAGGCAGACGATACTGGCTCTTATCTCTCGTCTGTTTAACACCGTGAAGAAGAAGGTACCCGCCTCCGCTGCTGGCCCAAGTAACAAGTAAAGATCTCGCTCCAATTGACGCAAAGGGGGAGATTGTTGGGTTGAAGATTCGCTAGAGGATTGCGTCATTGGGCTCGGCTTTAGTCCAATTATTTTGTACTCCGGTTTGGGCCTGTCCAACCGAGAGCTTGTTATGTTTATTATATAAGTATATGTTTGCATGCATAATTAGGAAAACGATTAAGAGTATTACGATAGAATTACAGATTTCTTCGATCGTTCTTGTAAACCTACTAATCCTCTACAGTTGATGTTCTTAATCGAGCTCTTCTGAGGGTTTTGTTTTAATCATTCGACTCGTTTGATTCATTCTTGACTTGTTCTTTATTTTCTTGTTCTTGCTATTTTGTATTTATTTACCTGTTTAAGATCTAATCGATCTTCAAGATTAAGTTTTAATCTCATCAACCTTTAAGTTATCACTCCCTCCGAGGACTAAAAAACCATTCCTTGGTCCTCCGAAGGTACTTAAGGATATTCTTGACCGTAATCCAATGGGCTCTTCCAGGGTTCCCTTGATATCTACTGACCATGCTCAAAGCAAAGGCTACATCAGGGCGAGTACAAGTCATAGCATACATGATTGAGCCAACTGCGGAAGCGTAAGGTACTCGGATCATCTCTGCTATCTCGGCTTCGGTACTCGGACTTTGAGTCCTACTCAACTTGGCAATACTTTGTATCGGTAATTCTCCCTTCTTCGAATTCTCCATACTAAAACGTTTAGTACTTTATCTAAGTAAGTGTTCTGACTAAGTCCTATTAGTTTCTTACTTCGTTCTCTCACTATCCTTATTTCCAAGATATAGGAAGCCTCTCCGAGGTCCTTCATAGCGAAGCACTTCCCGAGCCAGGACTTAACCTCCTACAGTGTCGGGACGTCGTTTCCTATGAGTAGTATGTCATCAACATACAAAACAAGGAAGCTTACTATACTCCCACTGGCTTTGACATATACACATGATTCATCTTCGCTTCGTACAAATCCAAACTCTTTGACTTTCTCATCGAAGCAAAGATTCCATCTGCGAGACGCTTGCTTAAGCCCATAAATGGACTTCTCAAGCTTGCACACTCTATTTGGATGCTTTGTATTGACAAAACCCTCTGGCTGAGCCACGTAAACATCCTCTGCCAACTTCCCATTAAGGAAATCGGTCTTGACATCCATTTTCCATATCTCATAATCATGAAAAGCGGCTATGGCTAGCATCACCCTAATAGACTTTATTTTCGCAACTGGTGAGAAGGACTCATCATAGTCAACTCCGGGAGTTTGAGTGAAGCCCTTCGCAACCAATTGCGCCTTATATGTGTGTACATTCCCATCCATGTCGGTCTTCTTCTTGAAGATCCATTTGCACAAAACGGTCTTACGTCCGGGCACATTATCAACCAAATTCCAAACTTAGTTGTCATATATGGATTGAATCTCGCTGTCCATTGCCTCTTTCCATTTTGCAGACTCCGGGCCTGCCATGGCTTCCTTATAGCTATTAGGTTCATCTAGATTTATTAGTGTACCATCATTAATATACGTGTCCCCTTCGGTAATAATATGAAAACCATAAAACTGGGGTTGAACTCTAACTCTTTCGAAACGTCTAAGAGGTAAGGATTCGTCAATTGGTTCAACCGGAGTTTCCTCCTCGGGTTGAGCGCCAGCAGTAAAGGTTCCTTCATCACTCGATTCTTGAATCTCTTCAAGTTTGATCTGCCTCCCACTGTCTCCTTGGCTTATGAGTTCTCGCTCTCAGAAAACCCCTCTCCTCGCAACGAAGACAACATTGTCATTCGGTCTATAGAAGAGATATCCATAGGATTTCTGTGGGTAGCCGATGAAAATACATCGCTCTCTACGAGGTTCGAGCTTGTGGTGAGTATCTCGTCTTACGAAAGCCTCGCAACCCCAAACCTTGATATGTGCTAACGAGGGAGCTTTCCCTGTCCATATCTCGTGAGGTATTTTGGCAACCTTCTTAGTAGGGACTCGGTTAAGGATATGGGCGGCAGTCTCTAAGGCATACCCCCAGAATGAGATAGGTAGTGAAGCACGACTCATCATAGAATGAACCATGTCTAACAAGGTTCGATTATGCCTTTCTGCTACACCATTCAACTGCGGTGTCCTAGGTGGCATCAATTGCGTAACTATTCCGCATTTTTTGAGATAGTCGTGGAATTCAAGACTTAGGTACTCTCCTCCTCGATCAGATCGAAGCATCTTGATTTTCCTGCCCAATTGATTCTCCACTTCATGTTTGAATTCTTTGAACTTTTCAAATGTTTCTCATTTGTGCTTGATTAAGTAAATATACCCATATCTACTATAATCATCGGTGAAAGTCACATAGAAGCGGTTCGCATCCTTTGTGGTGGATCTAAATGGTCCACATACATCGGTATGTATGAGATCCAATAAACCCTCACCCCTCTCACAAGTACCAGTGAAGGGTGACTTGGTCATCTTTCCAAGCAAACAAGATTCACACATGCCATCTTCCCTAAGGTCGAATGACTCCAACACTCCATCCTTTTGGAGTTGGGCAATACGCTTCTTGTTGACATGTGCAAGACGACAATGCCACAAACATGCTTTATCCATACCATTGGAAGAATCCATGCATAAAACATCATTTCCTAAGTTATCTACAATCATAGCAGTCTCATAAATTCCATTACAAGGCATTGCTTCAAAATATAAAACACCATTTAGATAAGCATAAATCGAACCATTCTCATTATTAAACAAATATCTAAATCCTTGTCTAAACAAACCATGAAATGAAATGATGTTTCTTGCCATATCTGGCGAGTAGCAACAATTATTTAAATCTAAACTTAATCCATTACTAAGCACTAAAGAATACACTCCAATCTTGGTGACAGGCGACGATCTTCTGTTTCCCATGATTAGATTTATTCTTCCATGCTCCACATCCCTATTTCTTCTTAGTCCCTACAATTCAGAACAAATGTGGTAACCACACCCGGTATCAAGAACCCAAGAAATAGCATGAGATGAATCATTAGATTTAATTGTGTAAATACCTACGAAAGATGGCTTGATCTTTCCATCCTTGATGGCTTGCAGATATTCTGGGCAGCTTCTCTTCCAATGCCCTATTTTGTGGCAATGGTGGCA
Organism: Lactuca serriola; assembly: GCF_051521515.1. Classification (NCBI taxonomy): domain Eukaryota; kingdom Viridiplantae; phylum Streptophyta; class Magnoliopsida; order Asterales; family Asteraceae; genus Lactuca; species Lactuca serriola. The sequence goes on along the minus strand of NC_136410.1, from coordinate 307,246,997 downwards.
CTCTGTCTCCTTCGGGTTAGGGTTGGGTTTAGCAGGATCAACCTTGGATCCACTAGAAGAGGAACCATCTCGGGACTTTCCCTTGCGGTGGATCTTTGACGGAGCCTTCCTCTTTTTGCCCCTTCCCTGCCTTATAGCCAAAACCGGAGCAGCGGATGGATTGGGAGTTTATGCAACAGACTTGTCCTTAAGGTTGCTCTCAGCAACCCTTAGGAGCCCTTGGAGCTTGCTTAGGGTGACCTCTTCCTTGTTCATGTGGTAGGTCATCCTAAATTGGTTGTAACACGGAGACAATGAGTGAAGGACCATGTCGATAGCCAAGTCTTCCCCAAAGTCGACATTCAACTTGCGAAGACGATCGACATACCTTTGCATCTTTTGCAAGTGAACGGTTAGAGCTTCTCCATTTCCCATTTTAGTAGTGATCATGTTAGTGAAGATCTCGTAACGTTCCTGCCTCGCGTTTTGATGGTATCTCTCCAATTAGTCTTGATGCATCTCGTACGGATACATGTCCTCATAGGACTTTTGGAATTCGGCATTCATTGTGGCTATCATGATGCAATGAACCTTCGTTGCATCACGATCATGAGTCTAAAAAGCAGTCATTTCAGCCGGAGTAGCGATTTATGGATTGATCTTTTCGACCTTCTCGTCAAGGAGATACTCCTTGTCCTCGTAGCGAGCAATCGTGCAAATGTATCTTATCCATTCGCTAAAGCTCGTTCCATCGAAAGTCACCTTTTGGCAAAGGCTCATTAACGTGAACGAGCTAGCAGCAGCGTTGTTTGCGTTCGACATCTACAAGTACAAAAGACAAAGTTTTGATTAGAATTGAATCCCTAATTATCATCCAATATGAAAAATTAGGGTTAAGATCCAGCAACATTATTTACATATTAGAAAAGGGATGTCGTAATCCAACATGCAAACAATTTGAAGGTAAGTGAATGACGATTCACTAATTCTCCACCACAAAACATAACCTTAAGTTTTAAATGCATTTAGATTTCCTAGATTTCGATGAGATTCATTGAACTTTTCAATGGCATGTTTAAATCTCGATATGCCCCTCTCATTTATGACTGGGATGCCGAGGATCACAAAGTGGGTGTGAATAACCATGCAAATCTACATGGTGCCTTCATTGTTACAATCACCTATTCGATTTGCCGGTAAACCACACACGCTCCACCGAACTATGATAAAAAATGAATCACCCTTTGCTACCTTTGCTTAGAACCAATTAGTGTGTCAGTAAACCACACACGCTCCACTAACTTCTTAGCAAGGGTGCAAAGTGTAATTTCATGGGTTTGCAGCAATTCACTTTTCCTAAAGTAACTAGGATTGGGAATTTGAAAAACATGTAGTTACTTTGTATTTCAGTATTATACTTTTATTGAGGAGATAGTGTTGCCCTATCCTACACGTTCGGCTAACGACCCTCCACCGATCAAGCAAGTGGTGGGTGTGAGTGTACACCCATTAAGCGCCATTTTATAGGGAGCAACCTTATACCCACCTTATAGACCGGCTTCGTGAATGAGGCCTACTAACGGTAAGACTAGCATTTTAATTATACATACATACATACATATATATATATATATATATATATATATATATATATATTAAGCTTGTAATCATATAGTAGTATAGGGTTGAATTTTAAACTTGTAAAATTCTAGGGTTTGAAATTTAAATTGTCTAAATTAAACTTTTAATCACAAAACTTACATTTCAAAACTTGAGGACAAGTTTTAAACTTTTCAAAACATAACAGATCAAATAACAAATAATTTAAATTAACCATTTAATCTCATAATTATCCGTATTTGATTTATTTAAATGTTTCTTTCAAAACAATTTACCAATTTAATTAAAATAATCAATTAATATCATATAAGGAAATCATTATTCAACTAATTGGTAAATATCTTTTGTTAGGTCAAGAATATACTCACATATATGTTACAATTCAAATTTTATTGACCCATAAAGATTAAGGAAAGTTTCCATAAGAAAAACAGCAAGAAATCCCGAAACTAGCTCCTTCTGACGCTCGAACTCGCCGAGTAACACAATGGACTCGCCGAGTTGAGGCCTACTCGCCGCGTCCACTATGGAACTCGCCGGGTTCATCAGGCAGAGAGACAAAAAATCAAATTTGGCAATCAACAAGCACTCAATTAATGCATCAATTCAATAGAAACCAATCAAGGCTCTGATACCACTGATGGGTTTGAGCCATAAGAACTTTCCTATGTGCACATGCAAACCCTAATGCTTGGATCTAGGTTTCTCTAATTGAACATGCAATGTATCCAAGACTTATGTTGATAGATCTAGTGTAAACATTCAAATCATAATATATGAAATCAGATCTAAAGGAATACGTTGAATTGCTTGCTTGAATCTTCTTGTCTTTGGAGCTTAGAGTCACAATTGTCACTCCTCTAATGGCTTACAAACACCAACTAGCAAGAGGATGATTATAGAGAGAGAGGAGGGTAAGAAAATCGGCTCTAGGGTTTCTTGAGATGCAAGAGTGCCGATTTCCTCCACCCTAAGGGTCTATATATACTATTGGCTACTAGGGTTACACCTTAAACCCTAATTGAATAACTTAGGCCCTAAGCAATCCAATAATCCCTATATACTAGGCCTTCGACGATTTCTAGGTTTCTCCAAACCCTAAAATTGCCCACCCTCTTATCCATAGAGATTTATAGCCCAAAATACAACTATCACACATTTGACAGTTTATGCCCTTTTATTCAAGTAACCTCTTTAAGTCACGTAATTAATTCCTAATTAATTTATGACTTATATTAATCAAATAACAATATTATTATTCTTTATATTATTCTCATAATATATTAATAATATTTCTTCTCTCATTATAAATCATCCTGTCAAGTTGCTATGGTGAAGGCAACCCAAAAGGACCATGCTCAACCGGGTCAAATACTTGCCAAATATAGTTATAGCCTTAGACACTATTCCAACAACTCTAACACTATCTGATTGCTAGTGAATGCTACAGCTACACCCGCAGACTTACAACACTCTAACACAATCTGGCTGCTAGTGAATGCTACGACTACACCCGCAGACTTACAACACTCTAACACTATCTGGCTATTAGTGAATGCTACGGATACACCCGCAGACTTACAACACTCTAACACTATCCGACTGCTAGTGAATGCTACGGCTACACCCGCAGACTTACATAACACTATCTGGCTACTAGTGAATGCTACGGCTACACCTGCAGACTTACAACACTCTAACACTATCTGACTGCTAGTGAATTCTATGACTACACTCTCAAACTTACAACACTCTAACACTATCTCATTCGCTGATTATTAATCCGAACACATCTAATGTCGAACATATACGCGACCTAACATCCAAGACTGAACCCATGTCCTGACTGGCATCCCCAAACTGATTCCCTAAGGCTTGCTAGCAACACCCCGATAACGCGATCTCATCATTGGCAAGTTTTCCGAACATCCATCTCACATTCTCCTCGAACCATACAACCACATGGGTTGTCTTCCTTTTAGAAAAGGATGCAAAACTTATCCTAGTCTCAAAACTGCTCCTGCTTTTGAATCCTTGGGCGATTCTCCCCCACTTTGATTCAGCTAATGCCTTACAGCACACAAATCTGGAAGGATTCTCAATCCTTCTTACCATTCTATGCCCAATCTGCTGAAACCACGCTTACCATTGCTAGTGTTTCAATACTAGCCAGTCCAAAAGATCACACAACTTCTAAAAATCTGAATAAACCTCCGGTAATAACCCGCTAAACCCAGGAAGCTCCGAATCTCAATTGGAGACCTCGGAATCTCCCACTGCATCACGACCTCTATCTTGGCCGGATCGACTAGAATATCCTTCTGATTGACAAGGTGCCCAAGAAATTGCCCCCCACACAACCAGAACTCACAATTGAAGAACCTTGCAAAAATTCTCTCCCTCTTCAAAGTCTCTATCACCTCCCTCAGGTGCTTCTTGTGCTGCTCCTCAGTCTTGCAATAAACCAAGATGATGATGTACTTTCCCAATTCCATAATCCGGGGAATTGCTCTATCACTATTCGCTAATGCTTCTCGGCATGTAATTGGCATATGACATCTCTTGAAAATATAATTCAGACACAAACCAAGGATAACACAAGGTTACACATACTCAAACCTTGAAACAAAAGGCTCCCTTGTGCCATTTCCCATAAGTGTTGCAGCGAATCTAACCCTGCTGGCCTCTCAGAAGCTGATATGAAATCTACGGTCTCCTCCCGAGACCCCTTACTATAAGCAACTATTGATACATGGAGTGACCCTCTTAATTTTATCTACCACAGTCTACAGTTCTTTGCAGTCAAGCTCCTTCAGCGATTACATCCGAAGTCATCAAGCTACTGCAGTCTTTCTTTTTATACTTAGTCTATTTTGTATCTATTTCTTATATACTCTCTATTGTCCAGTATGCCTTGCATGGCTACTATTAGCGAGTTAATCTATTGTATCTCCTTAGTCTCTATAAATAGAGACTACATTTTATCAATCGACACAAATCTCTTCTTACTCATCTCTAGATCTTAATTATCTTCATGTTATCTCATATCTTTCTTACTCTCTGAAATCCTCTTGAACACAATTGATTAATATATCTCTTCGGAGCAAGTCATTCGTGACTCTATCACTAAGATTGATCTTACTTACTAACTTGGTTTGAATGCATTCCATGTTATGAATCATCTTATGTGTTTACTTGATATATCACCCAGTGTCATTTATGTTTCTTTATATTTCCGAAACTAACTATCTAACCATCTAACATATTAACTTATTATTGTTGAGCTTTTAGATCCTTTGAGATTAACTAATTCCACAATCATACTTGTTCTAACGTTTTTTCAAGTGTGTCTCAAGTTATTTCTCTCAACAATTAGTATCAGAGCCATAGTGGTTGCTTTTTGAAAAACGGAACTCTGATTTTTCAAAGGGCCTTCTATACAACGGAAGCTCATTTTTAAACAAAAAAAAATGGCACAAGCACTTTCTCTAAATGTTTCCAACAGTGTTGGTGGTTCAAATCGAGCTCCAATACTGGTTGCAAATGAATACCATCATTGGTCTCAAAGAATGGAAAGATATTTAAGGAGACCTGGAAGAGATGTATGGCGATCTATTGAAGAAGGATCACATGTCCCTGTTCTTACACCTGTTCAAACTGATGGCGCCACAACCATACTAGGAGGAGGACAACCAGTCTTGAATCGTCCCACCAATGATGTTCTTGATAAAATGGAAAAAGATGTTGTTGCTTTTTATGAAATCTCTTGTGGAGTTGCTCCTGACAACTTCGACATTGTCATAAACTGTAAATCAGCAAAAGAGATCTGGGATGCTCTCAAGAACTTGTATGAAGGTTCAGAACAAGCTCAAGATAAGAAGCTCACAACTGCACTCAATGAATTCAATAACTTCAAAGCTCATGCTGGTGAAAGTTTAGAGGACTCCTTCAAATGGTTCAATCTGATTGTTACTAAGTTATCAAATGCTGGCACCATCCGCAGTAACCATGAAACAAACCTTCAACTTCTCAACCGGTTAGGAAGACATTGGACTACTACTAAGATGATAGTTCAAGGAGATAGAAAGATTCATTGCCTGTCTCTTTACAAGCTATACGGAGAATTGCAAGCACAAGAATCCACCATACTCAAAGATTGTGCTGACTTAAGAGGACCGCTAGCACTTGTAGCACAAGCTCCTCACAACCAGTCCTACTCTCCATCGTATGAAACTACACCACAGTCGTACGAAGCTGACTCAGAGTATGATGATGAAGAAGAATGTAAAATCCCGAAATCCAGGTAAAGCTATTTAACCCTTCCATTTTATCAAGTTGTCAAATTTGGTCCCTTGAGAGAGTTCTTGTAGCAAATGAGTATGCTGGACGTACTGGGGAGTACGCTGCACGTACTCATGCGCTTATTTTGGACGCGGACTCGCCTGGGTACGCTGGGCATAATGGCTCCAGATGTAAACCCTAAATGTTTGGCTTGAGCACTATTTAAAGGATGCTAAGGCTTATTTTGGACGCGGACTCGCCTGGGTACGCTGGGCATAATAGCTTGAGTGTGTGTATTTTGGAGCTAAAAGTGTCTTGGTGTGTTAGTGAAGAAGAAGGAGAAGAGCTTGTGGAGGCTAGGGTGCAAGGTTGGATCTGAGATCTTCAGAGAAAGGAGCTTCATCTAGAGGTATAAAGTTCAAAACTTTCCTCTTTATTTTGTTTGATGTTTCATGGACCATTTCTAGGGTTGAAAGTCCCAAAGGTGGAGACTTTATGAGTGTAATGTGCTCCATGGACCTAGATCTGTCCCATTTCAGTGGTATTTGTGTTATAGATCCATAAAGTTTCCATCTTGGTCGTTGATATGTAACACCCAAAGTCAGGAAGGCCAAGAAAGGAAAGGAAACCCTAAGTTTAAGGGACGACTTATCGAGTCCAAGGAGGAACTCGGCGAGTCCAAGCGGGATCCGGGTCAAGGAGTAAGTAACCAACTCGGCGAGTCGGCCAAGGAGACTCGACGAGTCTGGTCTGAACGAGGAAAACCCTAAATCTGGGACTTGGACCCTATTTAAAGGTCTCGTTCTCTCCCCTGGGGTTCCTTTACTGCCCCTTTCACCCAGAACACCGAACCCTAAGCCCCATTGTTGCTCATTCAAGCTTCCAAGCCATTTTTGGGTGATTTGAAGGAAGAAGGAAGAGGGGAATCATTGAAGCTTCAAGGATTGGCCTTAGATCTGGAGTTTGTGGAACCTTTCTAAGTTACTGAAGGTACTAAGTCGTCTCCTTCAAGTAGATATATTCTAGTTGGGAGTTTTGGGGCTTTTTAGCCATGATTAGTTATCTATTTGAGTTAGAAGCCAGATCTGAAGTTGCTACTTCGGATCCAAGCATATTTTGGCCTTGTGAAGCATAAAGTAACTGCCCTTGGGATGATTATTGAGCCTCCTTGCCTTAAACCCTAGTTTATGGTGTATTGAGCCTAGATCTCCTTCTCTACACGTAAAGTTTGCAACTTTACGTGAGGAATAGGCTTGGGAAGGGCAAATCTACAGTTTGGAGTCCATGCATGACTCAAAAGCCCTTTGCATGTTTGAGGATCTGAATGGACTCGGCGAGTCCTTTGAGTAGACTCGGCGAGTAGCATGAAGATTAGGAGCAACTCGACGAGTGGGATGAATAGCTCGTCGAGTCAGATGAAGATTGCCTTGAACTTGGCGAGTCTGTTCTTGGACTCGGTGAGTCAGGTCGCGAAACCCCAAACCCTTCGATTTGAGACTCGACTCAGTGATTCGAGTGGAGACTCGGTGAGTCGGACAGGTCAAGACTCGGAAATCGGTAGACTCGGCGAGTCATGGACTGACTCGGCGAGTCGAGTCGCGAAAGGAAGGATTCTGAGCATATGAACTCGGCGAGTCAGTAGGTTGACTTGGCGAGTAGGGTTGACCTGGGAGGTTGACCTTGACAAGGACTTTGACTTTGACCCGCGTTGACTGGGTTGACTTTCGGGGGTCAACTAGACTAAGTGTTGCATTGATATTGGTAGCTCGGGGAGCTAGTGGAGCAGGAGTTCAGGAAGTTGCTGGGAACAGCTAGAGGGGCTATCAGCAAGTTCAGCAAGTGTAGGTAAGTTTCCCTTTTGTGTGAATGGGTCTACGGCCACAATGTCGGCCCATGTAGTTATGACTAGAAGACCCGGGGGTTAGCCCTAGGCACAGTATGCTAGTATGATATTCAGGACGAGGTCCAATGATAGCGGGCGGGTACCAAAGGAATGGTTTATGTGATAGTTTATACTTGTTGTCTATGTGATACTTGTATGTGCCTGGTAGGGAGGTGAGTGTGGGCGAGGTCCCGTAACTCACCAATAGCAGAGTGTGGATGGTGTTCCACATCTCATTAGCAGTAGATCAGGGGCGAGGCCCAAGTTAGGGAAGGAGTGAGGGTGGGCTGGGCCTGTACCTCACTATCAGCAAGAGTATGGACGGGGTTCCATGACTCATCAATAGCAGGACAAGGGCGAGGGCCAGAGACAGGCGAGGCCTTAGGACAAGATCCATTAGTATGTGTTTAGCTTATGTGATGTGATATGTGTATGTGCTATTATATGTTAGCGGGCGAGGCCCTGTGACAGGCGAGGCCTAAGTGAAACAGATCGGTATCCGAGTGGGGCTCGAAGCCAGGCGGGGCTGCTGTAGCGGGCGAGGCCCAGGATAGCGGGCGTGGCCCAGTATGTGCAGTATGTGGTTATGCATGGTATGTGGTAGGGTGGGGAACTCACTAAGCTTCGTGGTTACGGTTTTCGGTTTTGGTTTCAGGTCCTTCTGGTAGCAGAGGGAAGAGCTCGGGGTGATCACATGACACACACCATAGATTAGACAGCCTGGGAATGTTTACTTTGATAACGTACATGTGTTTTGGAAATTAATAATCTTATTATGTTTTGGATTGATGACTTTGCTTTAAGTAATGTTTTATTAAAAGAAATTTTTAGTCTTGAATTTTGGGACGTTACAAGTTGTTATCAGAGCCTTGGTTTGAGGGATTCGGGCATACTCTCGGGTGTGCCTGAACTAAAACTAAGGGGTCGGATAAAAAGTTTTCAAAAATAAAAAGACAGTTTTGTAAAAAGGAAGTTTTTAGAATGAAACAGTTTTATAAAAGCAAAAAGAACTCAGAAAGAAAAGAATTTTGAAAGTAGAAAAAGGGTGTGGTGCATGCAATCAGCCGAGCTCAAGTAAGTACCCCAAAATACCCATACAAGTTTATGATTTGATTATCAGTTAGTAGAAAAGCATGCTAGATTAGGACTAAGGATCTAGGGAGGATGCCTTATGTGCCTATTATATGTGCCTTGAGCTGCATGATAGTGCTGATTAGACAGTAGTAGGATAGCCTGTTTAGGTTATGGATGAGTTTATGAGTTTGTGTTACATGCTAGTTCAGATTCTTGCTATGTGGATATGATTGCTTGAGTATGTTGTGGTCAAATTTTCCCCTTGTCTTAATGCATCTTGCTTTGTGCAATATGGGATTCCGAGTGATAGGAGTTAGCTATTAGGTGGATACATCACGTCACATGTGATCAGGGTTGAATAATCTCAGAGTGCTGGATTTGGCCCTATTTCACAACTCTTGTTTGAGTCCAACCGTTGTAGGGACGAGTCTTGTACTAGAAGGATTATCTGAGCCTCGTCACATGTGATGGTATCCAGGTAATGGCTAATTGGCATCACAAGGAGACCTTCAGCAGCTGAGGACTGGTTTGAGTTGAGTCAGAGGTTTCCCTAGGGTGAGCCTAGGATGAGATAGTGTTGGGAGCAGTAGTAGTGCATAAGGGACCTTGTGGAGTTGAAGCAATTCCTGAGGAAAGTACGGATATATGTGGAAGGTAGTATGGGCCCGTACTACTGAAAGCAGAGGATCTGTACTCGATTCGGGAAAGGCCGAGACAAGACCGGGAACCTGGTAGGGTGTGTTTGGTCTCGCAGCAGTGATCAGTATTCTGATAATGGTTGTGGTATATTTCCAGCAAGGTGACGTTCCGAGAGAGACCAGTAAGCGGACCAGGCGCCGGAGAGGGATCAGGCTCGGGTTCAGGAGCCGAGCAGCTCGAGGAGCGAATGAGGGAGTTGATATCAGCCGAGGTTACACACAGTATTCTAGATCAGACTCCTGTGATCTTTGGCACGGTCAAGGAGGGTATATTGGAGATTTTGGATGAGAGGCTGGGAGCCTTCCGTACGGAGATGATGGCTTTGATGGGAGCGCGTACCTTGACATTTTGAGAGTTCAGGGCTTGCGGGACACCAAATTATCATGGGGCTGATGTCACAACTGGAAATTTTGTGTCATGTAATCTATACACTCAAGTTAATGTGAATCAAAAACTTAAGAGCATGTGTGATACTTACTATTATGACATCAAAAACTTAAATCCAATACATCATACAAGTACTACAAATGGTCATCAAACAATTGGAAACCCTAGAAGTTCTTGTTTAGGTCCACTTTGGACTAGGACTTCCTTTTTGGACCCAAATGGACCAATAAGCTTCCAATTTGACTATCATGGGCATAGAACCCTAATTGGGCTCTATTTGGACCCACATTAATTTATTTCAACATTTTGGGCCATATTGGGCCTAGAATGAAATGAATTAAAAGCTTTGATCCATGAATAACCTAAACTAGTCCAACAAAAATGTAAAAAAAATCCTACCACATTCTTTTAGGTTGAAACACACCCAAACAAACTCTAATATTGGGCTTAGGGGCAAAAAGCCCAAATTTTTCCTTTTCCCTTCAAAACTCTCAGCCCAAGGCCCAAACCAAGGAGAGATGAAGAGTTGACTTGCCATTGCCACCTCATTATTGTCTTTTGGATATCCATGCAACTTATTCCATATCTCCATGCATATCACCTCAAGGGTCTATTTCTCTCTCTCTCTCCCTCACTCTCGGCCATCTCAAACACACACACATCTCACAAACTCTCTCAAGAACACTCAAGAAAACTTCCTCCCTCTCCACTCAAAGATCTCGAAATTTAGGAAGCATTCAAGAGGAAATTTCCACAAATTCTTCATCTAAGGTAAGATTATGTTTGGATCTATGACTTAGATTCTTTTTGTCATCAAAATCTTTTCCTAATCCATGCCAAAATCGTGATCTTACATCCTAGAAGCACATCAAACTCGAGATCTTCAAGAAAAGGGTGCTAAGGCCAAAAATCACCAAGTTTTCTTCCATCTCTTCTTCAAAAACCGAAATCACACCCTAAGGTGAGCTTCATACCCCCTATTTTCTGTTTTTATGAGTTTTGTGGGGGGGGGGGGGGGGGGGAATACAAGTGAAAGTGTAGATCTATATGTGTTTTTGTATGCCTTGTATGATTTTATGCTTATGTGGGTGTTTTTGTGTGTTTATAATGTTGGATCTAGTCATTAACCCCTACAAATCGAGATATACTTTATGTTAAATGATAATAGCATCAAATATATTTCTACATACCAAGTGTTCCAAGAAAAATAGCTAAATGGATTGATAACATTTTATTTGGGCTAAAAACTCAATTTTTGGACATAAAATGTTAAAATATAAAGTTAAAGGGCCCAAAATGACATATCACGAATTCTGATGGATGAGGAGTGTCAAAACAGTTTCAATAAAATATTTTCTGAAAATATACTCTTTTGGAGGATTAAAAATATAAATTTCAAGCTTAATGGGCTAAAAATGACAATTTCGGCCCAATAGGGCCCATTATGCGAAATTTTCTGTTTTGGAGGGCCAAAACTGTGTTTTTTTGTAAAACAGTGGACTACTAGTGTTCCAAGTACTTTTCAAAGGTTTAAAATGCTTTTCAAATTTAAAAAGGACCAAAGTTGCAAAAAATTTCCAATTTGGGCCAAAATTGTAAATACTGCGAAAAAGAGGGGTTATAACCGAGAAAACTTCATTTTTAGGGACTTAAACTGTTTTCAATGAAAAATATGCTGAAAAATATTAATTTCAATAATTTTTGGTGTTAAAATGTCAAGGAAAAACGATTTAAGGACCAAACCGGAAAGTTATTTAATTAGAGGGTTGAAAAAGTAAATTTTACAAACAATGAGGGGCTGAAAACAGAAAACTTTCAAGGCTGATTCAATACACGCAACTTGATCAAATATTGGCACCGCGACTACCGACGAAATACAATACACGACAATACCAAAAAAATCGTTGTTAAACGAATTGGTTCGGTCTCGAACCAATAAAAATCCAAAACTACTAACGCGACGATAACTCGATTCATACAAGTAACATTTGGGAATTCAATACACACGTGAAAGTGCACAGACGTCTACACACCATCTTTGGGCCCCAAAGTGTAAAATCTTGTTTGTTGGGCCTAGCTAGCCCAATGACCTGATCTTAAGGCCCGAAGACTTCTACCTTACGAGGTGTTGGGTCTTACATGATCTAGCACAACGTAAAAGGACTTTCAATGGCTTGTAAACTATTGGTCCCCAAGGGTCCTTTGGTATTGCTAGTAAAGTCGGTATTTCATGCGAGGCGGGTCAAGGGCCCCTCGTACCTTTTTTTATCCCCAACCGGTTAATGGAGTCATCGGGGTCTTCGTGTCCTCTTTCTCTTCGGATGTGGGGAAGTCAGGGCGGTTGGATAACATTATTAGTACGGACGACACCTACGGGATCGTTAGTACAAGTTATAGACATGTCGTTTGTGTAACGCGTGTTTATAGCAATTAATCATGCGCAAAAATAATCCAACGTCGCCTGGGATTAATAACTTCACGCGCTGCAATGGTTTTATTCTTAACTTCATGGAATTCAAGAAATTAGGAAAACATCGGGTTTTCCTAGGGTTTTACAATACACACGGTTTTCAAAATGTACACAATTTTGATGAACATTTTCTTACAATTATAGAAATAAACAAGCATACTTATGGATCTTCACAAATGTTTTCAAAAGCTCTTTTCAGAAAATATCGGATTTTCTGGTGGTTTTCAAAATGATACAAAACATTGCTTTTCAAATACCGCTTATGAACTCACCAACATTTCATATGTTGACGTTTTTCAAAATACTTGTATTCTCAGGTAGCCAGTGAATCAAAGGAAAATGTACTCAGTGATGGCTTGCAGTTTACTTATTAACGAATCGAACAATTTATTTTTGGGAATGTAATGTTTAAACATTGTACTTCATGTAAACTTTATCGGTTGTACTATATTAATGCATGGTGACGACGTTTCATATATATTCAATGTTATGGTATTCAATTAAGTCACGACAGCCCTCGGACGTTTCCGCCGTCTGGTTCGGGGGTGTGACAGGTTGGTATCAGAGCTTTGTTTATAGTGAACTAGCATGTCGAGCCACACATTGATGTGCAACTATAAACCAAAAAGAGGGACTAACATAACTCTGAACAAAACAATGTAAATAAAACACTCTTGTTTGCATTAGGAATAGGAACATAACGCCGAACCAAACACAATAATGCTAGTATCTCGGTTAATTCGAGACTGTTCTTAGTGATACCAAGGAGTGGATGTAGCCTGATCAACTACATTCTCTCCAAAGTAAAACTAACACACGTCTTGATGAGATTGGGATAGCTAGGGAACCTAAAACTATACCCTTTATCACCAAAAAGAGAACGTTTGCTTAGTCCGTACAATAGTCAAAGCACCCTAGGAATAATGTTAGCATATTTACCTACTCGCGCAGACAGCATGGCTGGTTTTCATCACCCTGGAGACCCCTATTTCCCTAATCAGGGAAACAACGGATGGCTAGAGGAGGAGGAGCCTGAAGAAGAACCTGAGGAAGACCCCGAAGAGGAACCTGACGGGGAACCGGAGGCAGAAGTCGAGGGCGAGCCTGCCGAACCCGAAGAAGACGAAGAGCATTTCGAAGAGGAGCTCGATGATAGCGAAGGGGGTGACTCGGACGCGGAGTCCGAGGTCATCGACCCCCTTACCCGATCAGGGTGCCTGCTTATCGTGTGGGCCCTACTGGTCCTACCCCTCCTTGGGGCATTGATCTTTGGAGATGAAGCAGGCATCAGGGACAGCGACCACGGTTTGGCATGTCACGTGAGTTCTTTGACCTGAGGGACGGAGGACCGGCCGACCGAGCTCTACCGGTCATGGTGAGACGATTACGGGACACCGGCGACCTTACTCAGGGCACTGCTGATCAGGTACGCCAGCTGTGGACTAGGGTCGAGCGTGCGGAACAGGAGACGCGTGACGTCCTTCGGGAGTTTCACATGAGGCAGGTAAGGTGGGAGTCTCGACTTCAGGACGCAGAACGCTTGGTGGCTCGTCTTCAGGGAGCATCCACATCCTCGGCACCACCTCCGGATGCAGCTCGTCACGGTTAGGGATAGACTTCTCTTAGTAGGTTGTTAGGAACTATGCTATGTACCCCGACTCTATGATTAAGTGACTACACTACTCATAAAGCCGTTATGCTGTCGAAATAGCGTCACTTATGTATGCTCTTACGAGCAAAATTTTCTTATATTAAATGCGGATAATATTAATGAACTTTTGTGTGCTTTACTATGATATTACAAATTGCTATGTGTTCAGAAGTTATGATTGTATGTCCGATGGTAGTATTGTCTAAGTCCGTACCACACCCCTAGTTAGTAGGATCACAACCTCACCGAAACCACATACACTCAACACCTTTCCGTTTCGTGACAGAAAGATGCCTCTCCGACCTACTCGCGGAAACCCAGGACCAACCCCACCTGAGATTGACTCCACTGCGTTCCAGGCAGCCGTATCTGCTGCGGTCACCGCAGCTATGGCCCAACTCCAACAGGGGAATAATGGAGGAGGCAACGGGCAAGGGGCAGGAAGTTCGAACAACGGGATGAACCAAGGATCTACCAAAACATGTACCTACAAGGACTTCACGAATGCTAAACCACGAACTTTCAACGGCACTAGAGGGGTGATCACTCTGAAGCGATGGATTGAAAAGGTGGAGTCGGTTTTCGAGATATGCGATTGCCCCGAGCAGATGAAGGTGAAGTTCGCGGCCTGCACTTTTGTGGACCAAGCACTTACTTGTTGGAACGGACACGTAGAAGCTATGACGCTCCCTGTAGCCAACTCTATACCATGGGCAGAAATGAAAGAAATGTTAATGGCTGAGTACTGCCCCCGAGGCGAAATACAGAAGATGGAGCAAGAGCTATGGAACCTCACTGTGCAGAATATGAACATTGATGCCTACATATCGAGATTTAGCGAACTATCTCTGCTGTGCCCGGGTATGATCACATCAGAAGGAAAGAAGATTGAACGATTCATTTGGGGGCTAACATCACCCATTCAAGGGAATGTGATAGCTGCGAACCCTGAAACGTTTGACAGTGCGAAGAGATTGGCGAAGAGGTTGTATGATGATAACAACCAGAAGTGCGAGAAGTCAGTGGAGACTGAGAAGAAAAAGGAGGGTGATGCCAGGAAAGGGAAGAACAACAAGAGGAAGGGACGTCAGGGCCCCGAGACCTCTAAAAAGCAGCAGACAGTGGCAGTTAACATTGTCACCGCACCGGTTCCAGCCACACCACATGCTCCAGCCTCAGCTGCTTCAAATGCTTCAAGACCCTATTTCGGTAATCTTCCCAAATGCAATAAGTGCGGTCTCCATCATCACGGCGAATGCAGGGAACTCCATTGCACCAGTTGCAACCGAAGGGGACACACTGCAAGGTTCTGCAGGACTTATCCTTATCAGAACCAAAGTCAGGGAAACAACCACAACAACAACAACAACAACAACAACCACCGCAATAACCACAACATCAATGCCGGCGACAACAATGCAGGGCCTAGCCACACCTGCTTCGGGTGTGGAAGGACGGGGCATTTCCGCCGAGATTGCCCTAACAACAACAATTCAAGAAACAGAGGAGCAGGAAGGATGCTGACTATGGGTCAGGGTGATGCAGTTCAGGACCCCGCAGTTGTGACCGGTACGTTTCTCCTAAACCACACTTATGCATGCATCTTATTTGACACCGGGGCGGAGCGAAGTTTCGTAAGCGAGAAGTTTAAACAGTTATTAAAACAACAACCCCAAAAGCTAAATGAAACCTATACGGTGGAAATGGCCAATGGGAAAACCGAATCCACTGGGGAAATCTACATCGGATGTACCCTAACCCTTAACCAACACGTCTTCCGAATAGACCTAATGCCAGTATCAATTAGGAGTTTCGATGTGATTATCGGCATGGATTGGTTAAGCCCTCACCATGCTGAGATTATGTGCCACGAGAAGGCCGTTCGCCTTCGTCTCCCAAATCACGAAACCCTAGTAATTTACGGAGACAAACCCAGCATGAATCTTCGCCTCATCTCGTGCATCAAGGCACAAAAACATCTACGAAAGGACAACTTGGCGTTCTTGGCTCACATAGTGGATAAGGCCAAGGAAAAAACTAACATCCAAGATATTCCGGTAGCGTGTGAATTTCCAGACGTGTTTCCTGAAGATCTTCCAGGAGTACCCCCAGAGAGACAGGTTGAGTTCCGAATCGACCTCGTTCCAGGAGCAACTCCCCTCGCTAAATCACCCTATCGGTTGGCTCCTGCTGAAATGCAGGAATTGTCCAGCGAACTCAGTGAGCTTCTGGACAAGGGATTTATCCGACCTAGCTACTCGCCATGGGGAGCTCCGATTCTCTTTGTCAAAAAGAAGGACGGATCTTTCAGAATGTGCATCGATTACAGACAGTTAAATAAACTCACTGTTAAAAACCGCTACCCACTCCCACGAATCGATGATCTATTCGACCAGCTCCAAGGAGCTAGTTATTTTTCTAAAATAGACTTACGGTCCGGATACCACCAACTCAAAGTCCGGGAAGAGGATATTCTTAAAACCGCTTTCCGAACCCGCTACGGACATTATGAATTCGTCGTAATGCCCTTCGGTCTAACAAATGCACCTGCCACATTTATGGACCTAATGAATCGAATCTGCCGACCGTTCCTCGACAACTTCGTCATTGTGTTTATCGATGACATTCTCGTCTATTCTCGAAGCAAAGAGGAGCATGGCCAACATCTCCGACAAGTCCTAGACACTCTGCGATCGGAAAAGCTTTACGCCAAACTCTCCAAGTGTGAGTTCTGGCTCCGGAGTGTGAATTTCCTAGGCCACGTAGTTAGCCAAGACGGAATTCATGTGGATCCCTCTAAGGTCAAAGCTGTGGAAGGATGGGCAACTCTGACCACGCCCACTGAAATTCGTCAATTCTTAGGCCTAGCGGGCTACTATAGGAGATTCATTCAAAACTTCTATAAGATCGCCAAGCCACTTACCTCGCTTACACAAAAAGGCGTACCATTCAAATGGACAGACAAACAAGAGATTGCGTTTCGAACCTTGAAGCAAGCTCTCTGTAGCGCTCCCGTACTATCTCTACCTGAAGGAACGGAAGATTTCGTAGTCTACTGCGACGCGTCGAATCAGGGCTTAGGTTGCGTTCTCATGCAACGTGGAAGAGTGATAGCATACGCGTCCCGCCATCTAAAGACGCACGAAGTAAATTATACGACCCATGACCTAGAATTAGGAGCCGTGGTCTGCGCTCTGAAAATTTGGAGGTACTACCTGTACGGTACGAAGTGCACCATCTTCACGGACCATAAGAGTCTCCAACACATCTTGAACCAGAAGGAGCTGAACATGAGACAATGAAGATGGGTTGAATTGCTAAACGACTACGAGTGCGAAATCAAGTACCACCCAGGCAAGGCCAACGTGGTAGCTGATGCATTAAGTCGGAAGGAGTACTCTAATCGCCGTACGAAAACTCTCTCGATAACCATTCATTCTCATCTGGCCACTCAAATTGCATCAGTCCAGTCGGAGGCCATGAGGACGGAAAACAAGGTAAGCGAAGCATTGCGTGGGATGGAGAAGAACCTAGAAGCAAAGGAGGATGGGGTATACTACTTCATGAGCCGTATTTGGGTCCCAAAAATCGGAGGATTTAGGGAGGTTGTTATGAAGGAAGCCCACAAGACGCGATACTCCATTCATCCTGGTTCAGACAAGATGTATTTGGATATTAAACAACACTATTGGTGGCCTAACATGAAGGCGGAAATTGCGACCTACGTTAGTAAGTGCCTTACGTGCGCCAAAGTAAAGGTGGAATACCAGAAGCCCTCAGGATTGTTGCAGCAACCGGCAATCCCTGAGTGGAAATGGGAGGGGATTTCTATGGATTTCGTGACCAAGCTACCCAAGACGTCGGACGGACTGGACACCATATGGGTAATAATCGACCGACTGACGAAATCTGCCCATTTCCTGCCAATCAAGGAATCCTACAAGATGGAGAGATTGACGCGTTTGTACCTACGAGAAATCGTGAGACTCCATGGAGTGCCAAAGTCTATTATCTCGGATAGGGACAGTAGGTTCACATCGCGCTTTTGGCAATCACTCCAAAAGGCAATGGGAACTCATCTCGACATGAGCACCGTGTATCACCCACAAACGGACGGCCAAAGTGAGCGAACCATTCAAACGCTTGAAGACATGCTTCGTGCATGTGTGATAGACTTTGGGAAGTCTTGGGATACCCACCTACCTTTGATCGAGTTCTCGTATAACAACAATTATCATTCGAGCATCAAGGTGGCTCCTTTCGAAGCACTGTACGGGCGTAAATGTAGATCACCGTTATGTTGGGCTGAAATAGGTGATACCCAGCTAGCAAGAACACATATGTCGGACAAGGCACTAACGGGACCGGAGATCATTCGCGAAACCACAGAAAAGATCGTTCAAATCAGAGCTCGATTGCAAGCATCGCGTGACCGACAAAAGAGCTACGCCGACAAACGGCGAAACCCTTAGAATTTCAGGTCGGCGATCGAGTACTGTTGAAAGTCTCACCCTGGAAAGGGGTTATACATTTCGGAAAACGGGGAAAGCTGAACCCGCGATACATTGGACCTTTCGAAATCGTCGCCCGAATAGGTCCGGTAGCCTACAGACTACAACTACCCGCAGAGCTAAACGGTGTACACCCCGTGTTTCATGTCTCTAACCTAAAGAAGTGCCTATCAGATGAAACTCTTGTCATTCCTCTTGACGAAATCGAAATCAATGAGAATCTCATGTTCGTTGAAGAACCAATCGAAATCATGGACAGGGAGGTGAAGCATACTAAGCAAAGTCGCATCCCGATCGTGAAGGTACGGTGGAACGCAAAGCGTGGGCCAGAATTCACGTGGGAACGCGAAGACCAAATGAAGCAAAAGTACCCTCACCTATTCTAACATTCTTAAATCTAGCTTTCAAATAGAATTTCGGGACGAAATTCCCTCTAACGGGGGGATGATGTCACAACTGGAAATTTTGTGTCATGTAATCTATACACTCAAGTTAATGTGAATCAAAAACTTAAGAGCATGTGTGATACCTACTATTATGACATCAAAAACTTAAATCCAATACATCATACAAGTACTACAAATGGTCATCAAACAATTGGAAACCCTAGAAGTTCTTGTTTAGGTCCACTTTGGACTAGGACTTCCTTTTTGGACCCAAATGGACCAATAAGCTTCCAATTTGACTATCATGGGCATAGAACCCTAATTGGGCTCTATTTGGACCCACATTAATTTATTTCAACATTTTGGGCCATATTAGGCCTAGAATGAAATGAATTAAAAGCTTTGATCCATGAATAACCTAAACTAGTCCAACAAAAATGTAAAAAAAGCCTACCACATTCTTTTAGGTTGAAACACACCCAAAAAAACTCTAATATTGGGCTTAGGGGCAAAAAGCCCAAATTTTTCCTTTTCCCTTCAAAACTCTCGGCCCAAGGCCCAAACCAAGGAGAGATGAAGAGTTGACTTGCCATTGCCACCTCATTATTGTCTTTTGGATATCCATGCAACTTATTCCATATCTCCATGCATATCACCTCAAGGGTCTATTTCTCTCTCTCTCTCTCCCTCACTCTCGGCCATCTCAAACACACACACATCTCACAAACTCTCTCAAGAACACTCAAGAAAACTTCCTCCCTCTCCACTCAAAGATCTCGAAATTTAGGAAGCATTCAAGAGGAAATTTCCACAAATTCTTCATCTAAGGTAAGATTATGTTTGGATCTATGACTTAGATTCTTTTTGTCATCAAAATCTTTTCCTAATCCATGCCAAAATCGTGATCTTACATCCTAGAAGCACATCAAACTCGAGATCTTCAAGAAAAGGGTGCTAAGGCCAAAAATCACCAAGTTTTCTTCCATCTCTTCTTCAAAAACCGAAATCACACCCTAAGGTGAGCTTCATACCCCCTATTTTCTGTTTTTATGAGTTTTGTGAGGGGGGGGGGGGGAATACAAGTGAAAGTGTAGATCTATATGTGTTTTTGTATGCCTTGTATGATTCTATGCTTATGTGGGTGTTTTTGTGTGTTTATAATGTTGGATCTAGTCATTAACCCCTACAAATCGAGATATACTTTATGTTAAATGATACTAGCATCAAATATATTTCTACATACCAAGTGTTCCAAGAAAAATAGCTAAATGGATTGATAACATTTTATTTGGGCTAAAAACTCAATTTTTGGACATAAAATGTTAAAAATATAAAGTTAAAGGGCCCAAAATGACATATCACGAATTCTGATGGATGAGGAGTGTCAAAACAGTTTCAATAAAATATTTTCTGAAAATATACTCTTTTGGAGGATTAAAAATATAAATTTCAAGCTTAATGGGCTAAAAATGACAATTTCGGCCCAATAGGGCCCATTATGCGAAATTTTCTGTTTTGGAGGGCCAAAACTGTGTTTTTCTGTAAAACAGTGGACTACTAGTGTTCCAAGTACTTTTCAAAGGTTTAAAATGCTTTTCAAATTTAAAAAGGACCAAAGTTGCAAAAAATTTCCAATTTGGGCCAAAATTGTAAAAACTGCGTAAAAGAGGGGTTATAACCGAGAAAACTGCATTTTTAGGGACTTAAACTGTTTTCACTGAAAAATATGCTGAAAAATATTAATTTCAATAATTTTTGGTGTTAAAATGTCAAGGAAAAACGATTTAAGGACCAAATCGGAAAGTTATTTAATTAGAGGGTTGAAAAAGTAAATTTTACAAACAATGAGGGGCTGAAAACAGAAAACTTTCAAGGCTGATTCAATACACGGAACTTGATCAAATATTGGCACCGCGACTACCGACGAAATACAATACACGACAATATCAAAAAAATCGTTGTTAAACGAATTGGTTCGGTCTCGAACCAATAAAAATCCAAAACTACTAACGCGACGATAACTCGATTCATACAAGTAACATTTGGGAATTCAATACACACGTGAAAGTGCACAGACGTCTACGCACCATCTTTGGGCCCCAAAGTGTAAAATCTTGTTTGTTGGGCCTAGCTAGCCCAATGACCTGATCTTAAGGCCCGAAGACTTCTACCTTACGAGGTGTTGGGTCTTACATGATCTAGCACAGCGTAAAAGGACTTTCAATGGCTTGTATACTATTGGTCCCCAAGGGTCCTTTGGTATTGCTAGTAAAGTCGGTATTTCATGCGAGGCGGGTCAAGGGCCCCTCGTACCTTTTTTATCCCCAACCGGTTAATGGAGTCATCGGGGTCTTCGTGTCCTCTTTCTCTTCGGATGTGGGGAAGTCAGGGCGGTTGGATAACGTGATTAGTACGGACGAAGCCTACGGGATCGTTAGTACAAGTTATAGACAGGTCGTTTGTGTAACACGTGTTTATAGCAATTAATCATGCGCAAAAATAATCCAACGTCGCCTGGGATTAATAACTTCACGCGCTGCAATGGTTTTATTCTTAACTTCATGGAATTCAAGAAATTAGGAAAACATCGGGTTTTCCTAGGGTTTTACAATACACACGGTTTTCAAAATGTACACAATTTTGATGAACATTTTCTTACAATTATAGAAACAAACAAGCATACTTATGGATCTTCACAAATGTTTTCAAAAGCTCTTTTCAGAAAATATCGGATTTTCTGGTGGTTTTCAAAATGATACAAAACATTGCTTTTCAAATACCGCTTATGAACTCACCAACATTTCATATGTTGACGTTTTTCAAAATACTTGTATTCTCAGGTAGCCAGTGAATCAAAGGAAAATGTACTCAGTGATGGCTTGCAGTTTACTTATTAGCGAATCGAACAATTTATTTTTGGGAATGTAATGTTTAAACATTGTACTTCATGTAAACTTTATCGGTTGTACTATATTAATGCATGGTGACGAATGTTGTTACGTTTCATATATATTCAATGTTATGGTTTCCAATTAAGTCACGACAGCCCTCGGACGTTTCCGCCGTCTGGTTCGGAGGTGTGACAGCTAGGGACCCCATCGCTAGCAGAAAATGGTTGGCTGATGTTGCCAACACATTCCGTACGAGCCAGTGTCCTTAGGGGGACAAGGTCAGACTCGCTTCCTGTTTTCTGAAGGACAGAGCGAGGGATTGGTGGGAGGAGATTGGTCATGCTCTGGGGGATGATGCCGCGTTGGAGGCGATGACTTGGAGCGATTTCTCGGCCAGGTTCAGGGCGGAGTTTTCGCCGATTATTGAGGTGCAACAGTTGGCACGGGAGTTTCAGGATTTGACGCAGACCACTAAGACTATGGCGGCGATCACCGCCAAGTTCAGGGAGAGGGCTCTTCTTGTACCGCAGTATGTCGCGGATGAGGAGATGAAGAAGGCCCGATACCATGAGATGTTGAGGGTTGACATCAGGGAGTTCGTGAGCGGGTCCAGCTGTAAGATGCTGGAAGATATGATTTCTCGGGCCAGAGAGAGGGAAATTGATTTGGAGCAGATCCGGAAGAGGAAGCCGGATGAGGTTCAGGTAGCCGCGGGTTCGGGAAAAAGGCCCAAGGGGTCGGATTCGAGATCGAGGGATTATCAAGACCGCAGCCGATGCAGGAAGTGTGGCAGGGCACACGGGGGAGCGTGCAAGGGTGGTAGCAGCAGTGAGTCTGGCTGCTTCAAGTACGGTCGGACTGGTCATTTCAGCAGGGATTGTACTGTTACTACCACTCAGGGATCTGACTTGATATGTTTTCACTGCAATCAGCGGGGCCACAAGAAGGCCCTGTGCCCCAGTTTGCTTCCGACAGGATGGGTGATGGCACCTACCCCTGCAACTTTGAGGATCACAGACGGCCGTCATGGCCGTGCAGTGGCGCCTGCGGTAGGAGGCAGGGCTTTTCAGATAACTACCTTGGAGGCGCGAGCAGCATCGGACGTTGCAGGTATGCGATTTCCATTTTCAGTTCTTTTAATTGTGCATGATTATATTGCTATGGTTCTGCATCATTATCGGTATGAGTATTTTATTTTGTACGGCTTGATCGTGATCGAATTATATGCCATCTGCAGACCTTGGATATTTGAATGGTAGTTAGGGATGTGCCCTATTGGGGGAGGTTGCTTAGGATGTAGTAACTGTAGCATGCGTGGGAGGGACTTGGTATGTCTCGCTAGTTTGGAGCCGTATAGTTGTAGAAATGGACTGGTTAGATCCCTAGCTATGGTAAGCTTGGGGTTCCTCAGCAGGTTGATTATGGAATGGTAGCGAGGATTGGGATTTCTTTTCGAGCATTGAGCAGCAAGGGTTAAGCAGGATCGAAGTGGGGAGAATCCTCCGAGCGTACAAAGGTAAGAGCACGCAGATCCATAATGAGTGCACAACCTCCGAGAAGGAAAAGATGTGGTACAACGTTTGATGGATTGAGGAGTTCAGGGTTAGGAGTTTGAGAAAATCCCCCTCAGCCAGTGCGTGTATTGGTGATGGTTAGTATGTGGTTGGGAATTCAGGTTGGAGGATCGCATGTAGAACTCAAGTGAGTCAGAAGGAGGATTTTGAGAACTGATAGAACGGGGTGCTTTCGTATTAGCAGTCAGTGGTGGAAAGTGTTGTAAGACTACGGGGCAGCCGTAACATTCACTAGCAGTCAATGGTGGAAAGTGTTGTAAGACTACGGGGCAGCCGTAGCATTCACTAGCAGTCAATGGTGGAAGGTGTTGTAAGACTACAGGGTAGCCATAACGTTCACTAGCAGTCAGTGGTGGAAAGTGTTGTAAGACTATGGGGCAGCCGTAGCATTCACTAGCAGTCAGTGGTGAAAGGTATTGTAAGACTACGGAGCAACCGTAGCATTCACTAGCAGTCAGCGGTGGAAAGTGTTGTAAGACTATGGGGGCAGCCGTAGCATTCACTAGCAGTCAGTGATGGAAAGTGTTGTAAGACTATGGGGCAGCCGTAGCATTCACTAGCAGTCAGTGATGGAAGGTGATGTAAGACTGCGGGTAAGCCGTAGCATTCCATAGTAGCTTCGTTGGCGGAGTTGGGGCGAGGACCTTATCTCCTAGTGATCAGATAGGGATCAGGAATGGGTAGTGGATGAGAATGATAGGGAGTTTGCCTGTATAGCCCTAGAGAGGTGAGACCTTGGGAGAGGCTGCTCCAGGATATAGTTGGGTGAGACCCGTGCGCGAGGCCCGTATGAGAATAGCAGTATAGGTGAGACCTGAGAGCAGGTTTGCTTAGTAGTATGGTTGGGTAAGACCCGTGGGCGAGGCCCGTGAGTTTTAGCAGCACAGGTGGGACCTGGTAGGGACCTTATTGTCCTTTTGGCAAGTAAACATGAAGAAGGAAAACCAGTGTGTGCACACGTCCTAGAGATCAAGTCACACATTGATAGGTTAAGAATGTTGGGATCTGTTGTCTGTGAGGAGCTGGCTGTTGACTGGGTCCTTCAGTCACTTCCTAAATCATGTAGTGAGTTCGTTAGAGAGTACTATATGATGCATCACAATGTGACCCTCATTGATCTCACCTATTTGCTTATAGCTGTTGAATCAACAATGATTTGGCGTGCTGGTCAAGCAAATTTGTCTGGTGAGTCAAACTCCCAAACTGCAATGGGCACTGGCAACATCGGAAGTCTAGAAAGAACTAAGTCTATGATTGTCCGATGTGTTGTGCCAAAGGAGTCCATTTGATTTTATTACCAAGAGAAGGGACATTGGAGACGAAGCTGCCCTAACTACCTGAGAAATCTAAGAAATGGGAGAGTTAAGATGCATGGCTCTACTTCAGGTAAAATCCATTAACTAACTCTTTTAAGTTCCTATTCTAGATTCTTAATATATGATGTAATAATATTACATTTTGATGTTTTATAGGATCAAAGAAAAGAGAGGAAGCTTAAGGGAAGAAGTGACTTGAATCTAATCGTGAAGAAATGGATTTCGATCGCATTGCCTGAAGATTAGAATTTTGAGCTACTACTTGGAGTTAGAATAGATTACTATGAAATATGTATTAACATAGTTTTTCAATTAAATTGCATTGTAAGGACAAATTTTTCCGCAATAAAATAAATTTTGATTTTATATTATTTATTTATCCTTGCAATGGCGTTTATGAAAAATTGATGTTTGTAAGTTTCTATTATTAGCAATAATGGATTTGATTCTTAATTGTATTATTTGTGGAAAGGTCAAGAATTTACCAATATAGGGAAAGTTTCTCATCGCCCAAGTTTCAATTGAATAGAAACTTGGAATGAGAAATTTCATATTTGGAAATTTAGACAAATTCTTTGAGAAAGTGTCAAGTGTAGGACTAGGAGATCGAGTACACAAAGTTGTGTGTTGATCAAATCCACCACAAGAGTAACAAAGATATTCGTCATGATTTACTAAGGTTAAGTAAATATGATTATACTCATAAGATTAAGTGTAATTCTGAGTTGATTGAAGGAGCTTCAATCAATAGCAGAACGGATAAGAAGAATCAAGTAGGCAGAAAGATAAAAGTTTCTCTATTCTAAGAAGAAGGGAGAGTACCTTTTATTATGTTTTATGATAGGTCTTAATGATTAAGAACCATATCTCAATTGATCCTCTAAATGAGTCTTAGTAGAATTGTATGTCTGAGAAGAGGAATCAAGAATTGAAGAAATGGTTAAATCAAGAACTCAATCATACTTCGTTCTAAAAACAAGTCTTAGAGTTAAGATTGTGACATTGAGTGACAAGTCTTAAGAAGGTTTATAACATTCATCAAATGTGGAAAGTTGTGATGTCTTGGTTAAGACAAAGACCAACTAGGACCAATTTTGTGAAGTGTTTTGTCTTGATAAAAGCAACACTAACTCTTGAATATTTGTTTGTCGAGAAATGTTTATTGACAAGAGAATCTTATATGTCAAGGAGTTAGTGGGAGTCTTAATAGTCTTGAAAGGTTTCAAGAACAAATCAAGAATAAACCTTATCAATCATCACTAGCACACGACTTGAGGTTTACAACCTATCGTGTTGACACTATTTTGTTTTCTGTGCCATTCCAGTTGAGTTTTCTGTATACATGAGTTCTACGAGTTCTCAATGGATTGTATAGGGGCAAGACACCTTGTTCAATGGAAAGTACATTAAAACAAAGGGGTGAGCTGCTCAATAACTTGGAAGTAATGGTGGGACCCTTGATGGCAGTAAATTAAGAAGAATAAGTTCTATCCATAAGAGTTTGGATTTGTCACTAACATTATCTTGTAATTATGGTTATCACGAATTCACATGGATGGGAATGTATACACCACAATATCTAAGTGTCATAAGGTTTCTCTCATGAAAATTGTTGTGAGGAAACGCTTTCACTAAGAGAGATTTTGAAGATAGCATTATGTAATTTGGTTTTCTCAAATTCAACTATGATTACGGCATACCTCTTCATAGTTCGAATTCTGGGAAACAGCAAATGGGTCTGAACATTTTAGACTTGTTGATATGAGTCCTAGAATCGTTTAGACATATACATATGAGTTGTCCAAGGAAAAGTGTATGAGGTTGAGAAGCTTAGATAAAGTCTTATCAAAGTAACTAGTATTAGAAATATGAACTTAAGAAATTGTTTTCTAGAAGTTCAGCTGATTTCTGAATACATGTCGAAGCTAGTGGGAGCATAAGTGTTATGCTGGTAAAGAAATAATCATCATGTAAGTGGGAGCATGATTATTATGGTAAGTATTGCAAGTTAGCAATATTAATTATAGAAAACAAGAGTTATACTTTGCAAAGTTCTAAGAGTTGAAAAGTTGTTTTTCTATAATTAAGGGAGAGAATATTGTACATCGTTCAAAATCTAAAGCTTAGATTGAGAAATTTTAAAAGATACATAGTGTCTTCTTAAATTTAGATTATGATTACGGTATCCCTCTTCATAGTTCGAATTGTAAGAACATGACACATAAAATATTATGGCAAAAAATTGATAGAGTATCGTATCTTTATTTAAGACATTATGCATCGTGTCCCATACGCTTCGGGTAAAGGATCGATTGCAAGTGCTATAATATTTGACCATTATAAATTTTTTCCAAATGTCTAGTGCATTAAGAGGGAAAAAGGACAAGAATCGATTTTGACTAAGATAATTAAACAACTGTCAAAGGATGATCCAAAAGTTCGTTGGGGATTGGTCGCTTGTGAGTAGTTGGAAGTATGGTATTGAATGGACCATATCGACATTATTATGAATAGATAAGATTCTATTAAGAATGAGTTGTCATATGGTAAATATGGAAATGTTTCCATAATTGGGAGTTGGAAATTAAGAATTTATGTCTACATTAGAAAATTTTATGCAAAAGGACGTTCAAAGGAATGTACTTTGAGTGAGAGACATCACATCTATAGAATTGTTCTGTAACAATTTTTGATAGAGTACCTTGTGATTTCGTTGGCCGAGTCTTTGTGATTTTTGTGCCATGGCTTCACAAGAGGATCGTTTCATAAAATATTAGAATTTGACATATTCTAAAAGGTGACAAGAATTTGCTATTCTTACACTAATTATAAGGATTGGGGATTGTGAAATGAGTTGCATTTGAAAAGTTTCAATTGATCTATTTCACAAAGCATGGACCATAGGAAACCAAAGTGTGCATGCTTGGAGCATGGGACAATTGTGGTTATGATTCGAGTTATAAAGTTGAAACATTAAACAATGGATAATGAGTAATCGATATGGTGATAAATAAAAGGTGTTTTATTTATACTCAAAGGTTTGAGACCATATAGGATTAGTATTATTCTTGTGTTTCACTTTTCATGTTTTGACTTCCTGAATAATTAATTATTTCATAATAATCAAATTATTTGAATGGTCCACAGTCGTTCATATGTTGGAAGTAGGTATGAATGAAGACTGTCATGAATTGGTTTGTAGATTGTCTAAAGTGTATTAGACATAGCAAAGGTTTGCTGCAACGTTCATGAGTGCTTATGAATATGATTTTGAGCATTGGATTAAACCCACGCTCACTTGGATCGCTTCATGGATTTTATCACGAGCGATTGGTGAGACGATAATATCTTGTATTCTTGAAACCGAGATGTGTGAGTTGTATCTTGCGAATCGGTTACACATTGATAATATGTAAACGCACCAGTAACTTGGTGTTATAAAACTTATTGTTGTGTGTGATTTGGTGAGTGAGTGCAACCAAACATTGAGTTGAAGTTTATCCGTTCCTTTTACCCAAAGTGGGATAAAAGCGATATCTGTGGGCCCCTCGATGATTTAGTGATGACAAACGTAAATGCTCGTCCGGGCTAGGGCTAATTTGATTTGTTCAATTAGTCTATAGTCGTAAATCGGAAATCAGGAAACAACACACAGAATGAGAGAATGATTTCAATCCATGTCTCACATCTATATGATATCTAGAATGGAGGAATATATGATCCCTTATCTAAAGGACAGGTTACTGATAAGATCAGAGTTCGACAGCGTCTTTGAGAACTACGATTGCTAATCGAGTTGTACTTGCATTTGTTGTTACTAGACTTATCCAAGTGGGAGACTGTTGGATTAGTGTCTAAGCTCGTAACCATATTTGGTAAGTACTTGACCCGATTGTGCATGGTCCTTTTGGGTTGCCTTCACCAGAGCAACTTGACTGGTCCTTTTGGGTTGCCTTCACTGGGGTGAGCCTCCTCGTTGTTGTGAATCAGACTCACTTTCTGAGTCTGAAAGAAAGGAGACGGTAGTTTCGAATGGATGTGCAGGCATCCCAAGGACTACCGGAGCCTGTAGAGAGGCTGACGTATCGGTCCGGTCTTGCATTTGGCTAGACGGATCAGTTTGGCGTTTCTTGAGGATTGATATGGGTTGGTTATCCTCATCTGAATCACTGCTGGAGTCATCATGAATCGGTTCCACAGTTGTGATTACGAGTGGTGTTTTTCTTTTCTTTGAAGGTTTGGAGGGTTTAGAAGCATCCGTTTTAGGAGTTCCAGATTTCTTTGTGTTGCGGGGGCCATGAAGGGTAGAAACTTTTTGTTTACGTCTTTGGGAATGAGAGACATTAGAGAGAGTTGTAGAAGAGGGGACTACGGTACCTTCAGGGTTTACGACTGCGGATGGAAGAGGCGGGGTAGGAAGGTTTGGGCCAATACCTTCCGTAGCCTCAATGTTGTCTGAGACATCAACAATCTCAAGACCGAGGGTAGAAAGAATATGGGTAGGAATTATGCAGATTGGACCAAAAATTGTTTGATCAGAAGAAGGATTATACCTTTCAAGATCCTTGGTGACGAAGAAGTTGATGTCACCGCCCATGTCTATCCCTGCGTCGGCATGTAAGTCAGAAATGCAAAGGGACCAATGAATCATTGATTAGGAATGGCGTTGAGGAATTTTTCTTTGGACAGAATGAATCATTGTTTAGGAATGGCGTTGAGGAATTTTTCTTTGGACAGAATGACCAAAAAATCATTGATTAGGTTTAGATGAACTTCTTGGGGGTTATTGATTGGGCGATAGGCGGAGAAGGCACATTTGTAGAGGGTTGAAATTGGAACAACGTCAGTGAAAGCATCGAATGGTCCAAACAAAGGGTGATTCTTTAAGAACTTGATCATAAGTTTTGTGGGAGCATTGTAAGAAGGTTGATCTTCGAAGATGGCTCTGAAATTGCTTGAAACAATTGTGGGATAATCCGAACCAGTTGGGTTCACTGATCGAGAGGCTTTGGATTGTTTCTTTGAAACACCGGATTTCACCATTGTTATGAGTTTGAGAAAGCCTAAAGAATGCAGAAGAGGATGGAAGGTTTCAAGAGCGTAAAATTTTCTTGATGGAGAAGAAAGGGATTTTATAGTGGCTTAATGAAGCGGGAAACGTTTTTGACCTAAGGAAAATTGGGTAAAAACGTTTGGGTTTATCTTTTGAATTAGCATCTTTAATCTCAACCACATATTGACAAAAGAGGGATAAAGACTGAATTTGGGATTAATCAGAAATGGGACTCTAAATTTATTAAAATGTCAGATTTCGTGTCACGTCTTGAGAACATGTGGTGGGGGTGAGATTAATCCGTTGGATAAAGGGGAAGTTGTAACATATGTGATGGTCTGGGGTAATAGGAAAAGACATAATAAAAGGATTTATTTTGGAAAATCTTTATTTTGTCATCATACCTAAAATAGGTATGACACAAGGTTTTAGAAGAAAAGAATGTGACATTTTCTCAAATGAATGTTTTTTATTTAAATAGCACAGTATGTTTTTTTTTTGTTTTTCACAAGAATGAACCGTCTGAAAATCAATTAATGTGACTGCGGATGGACACATCATTGTGGATGGCTTCTTTGGCATTACCGATTACTGCAACCGAAGAAACTGAGAAGAGCACTTGTACAAAGAGTTAGTAATAACAAGCAAGAAAGACTCGTGAAAGATAGATATAATATATGGTTGCGGTACATAGACTTCAGTACACAGGATATTCCAAGACCATCTATTATAAATGACTTTCAGCTAGGACCGCAATGGAGACCAAGAAGGTCTGCGGTACCTATCAATTCAAGAGGAATTGAGGGTCCGGATTCATCATTCCTAACATTTGTAAGAACGCATTGAGTTTGGAAGAGTAAACTGCTTCTGTAAATACATCAACAATCTCTTCATGAGTAGGGAAAAAGATGAGTTCAATATTACCTTTCAGAATGTGGTCTTTGATGAAGTGATACCTTAGTTCAATATGTTTCGTCTTGGAGTGTTGAATAGGATTATGAGAGATCGCAATGGCACTTTCAGAATCACAGTAGATTGGTATCCGCAACATTTTGTATCCGTAGTCTAACAGTTGTGTCTTCATCCATAGAACTTGGGAACAATAGCTGGCTGTGGCCACATATTCAGCTTCTGCGGTAGACAATAAAACACAACTTTGTTTACTTGAGGACCAGCTGACGAGTCTACCTCCCGAAAATTGATATCCACTAGATGTACTTTTTCGATCAAGTTTGCATTCGGCATGATCCACATCGGTAAATGCTTGCAGACTGAAGTCATTGTCTGCGGGGTACCATAGACCAAGAGATTTGCTTCCTTTCAGGTACCGGCGAATTTGCTTGGCTGCGGTCATATATGACACTTTTGGGTCAGCCTGATACATTTCACATACACCAGTTGCAAAGATAATGTCCGGTCGGCTTGCAGTGAGGTACATTAGAGAGCCAATAATACCTCTATAAGTCTTGTGATCCACAGATTCGCCAGAAGGATCAACATAGATCTTATATCCGAAGGCCATAAGGACCTTAGCCGAGGAGCAGTTGTCCATAGAGTATTCCTTCAATAGTTCAGTGGTGCATTTCTCTTGATGAATGAATATCCCTTGCTCAATTTGTTTGACTTGAAGACCTAGAAAGAAATTAATCTTTCTATTCATGCTCATTTGAAATTTGTTTTTCATGAGCTTAGCAAGTTCATCCACCATTCCTTGATCAATCGATCTGAAGATGATATCATCCACGTATATTTGTACAAGCATAAGGTGGTCAACGTTCGCTTTTCTAAATAGCATGGGATCAATCACTCCTCTTTTGTAGCCTGAAGAGACTAGAAATTCAGAAAGAGTCTCATACCAAGCTCTACGGACTTGCTTCAGACCGTAGACTGCCTTTTGAAGCTTGTAGCAATGGTCAGGGAATTCAGTACTTTCAAAGCCGGGAGGTTGTTGAAGATAAACCTCTTCTTTCAATTCCCCATTGAGAAAAGCACTCTTAACATCCATTTGGTGTACCTTGATGTTTTTGTGGGCAGCATATGCTAAAAATATTCGGATGGCTTCCATTCTAGCCACCGGAGCATATGTTTCATAGTAGTGAACACCTTCCAGTTGACTGTACTCCTTAGCAACCAGTCTTGCCTTATTTCTGATATTCGCACCAGATTCATCTAACTTGTTCTTGAACACCCATCATCTTCCAACAATAGTATGGCCTTGAGGTATGGGAAGGAGTTGCCACACTTGGTTCCTTTTGAATTCTTCTAGTTCTTCTTGCATTGTAGAAATCCAATTCGGTTCCAATAATGCTTCTTTGATCGATCATGGCTCGACTGTAGACATAAATGTTGTGTTGTAACATCCCAAAATTCAAGCCCAAAAATTTCATTTTAATTACTTATTTCATAAAAGCATTCATTAGAAAATACTGTGCCAACACGTCATTTCATAAAACAATGTATCATGTTCGAAACCCACGTCATAAACTAATATCATATCAAAGTACAATCCCAGAAAACTTCGTGCGGAAAATCATATGTGTGTGTGATGTCATGCTACGCCGCCGGCTCCTTCCCCTTAGACAAAGAGGTACCTGAAACCAAAAACTGAAACCGTAAGCACAAAGCTTAGTGAGTTCCCTCATCATACCACATACCATACAATACCATCGATATCTTTCAACCGGTAATCATCATCGGTATCTTTCAACCGGTAGTCATCATCCGTATCTTACAATCGGTAATCATCATCGGTATCTTTTAACCGGTATTCATCATCAGTATCTCTCAACCGGTAACTGGAGTCGATTCCACCCCCTACTACTAGCATACAACAACAAGGTATAAGCATACAATCAGGCATATACGAGTACTGAACTACACTTGGGTCCTAAGGACCACTGTCAGGGGAAAACTATCCCTATTGTACACGTAACATATCATACAGATATATCTCATAACAAAACACATATCCATACCAAGATAATTATCACAAAGACAATCATCTTCTAAAATACTCCTACTATGTAATAACGTAAATTTCAAAACAAAATTTTCATTTTTCATCAACCAAGTTCATATAAAACATTTTCAAATATTTCCAATATTAGTTTTTGAAACATAACATATCCAAAGATCATAAAATCAACTCTCTCTCTAGTGTGGACGAGTCATGCCGGCGCCTTCCCACGGCCCTCACTAGTACCTGAAACACATAACACAACAACTATAAGCATAAATGCTTAGTGAGTTCCCCAAAATACCGCATACAACACATACGCCACTCGAGGCTATAATACGACCCTCTGGTCGATGTGTCTTAGTGGGACCCTCCAGTCCCGTAGCTTGTTGGACCCTCTAGTCTGGTCATAGCTCGTTGGACCCTCCGGTCCGGTCTATAACATCATACAACATACATATATCACATAGCACATAATCTCATACATAACACATAAGACCCTTTGGTCAACACATAATACCACTCATCGTAACGTATAGTGAGAAGACTCACCTCAGGTGTCTCGGTAAGTCTCTGACTCGGTAGAAATGTGATCTAGCCTCCGCCTAATCACATAAAGTAAATACTCTCATAAATATAACTATACTCAAACCTTTCTTAACACCCTCAGAAGGGTAAAAGACCATTTTACCCTTCTCTTGGCTTAAAGGCCTCACTGTTGACCAAAACCTAAAAGTCAACAAAAGTCAATGGTCAAACTTTGACCCGACTCGTCGAGTGCACTTGGGCGACTCGACGAGTCTACACGTGTCCACTGACTCTCTTAGTCCCTCTCTTGGTACGTCGAGTCCTTCCCCTTACTCAACGAGTCACACCTGGCTTGAATCGCGGGGCCTCCCCAACTCAACTCGTCGAGTCTCAAGAACAACTCGGCGAGTTCCGCCTTGAACTCCAGTCCCCCTAACTCTCCCTGACTCACCGAGTTATTTCACTAACTCGGAAAGTCTACTCACTGAGTGATTTATGGGAAACCCTCATCCTACTCCCCGAGTCTGATCTTCGGACTCGGCGAGTTCATGCCATGCACAAACTCCATAGACCTCCTGAGGTCAGATCTGTTCCTTAAATTCATAGATCTGGCTTTCCCAAGCATGATAATCACGTAAAGTTCAGACCTTGACACTCATATAACATCTAAATGGTCTAACTTGGTGATTTAGCCCCAAAAATGACATCCCAAGCTCATGGCTCCCAAAATGACTCATAAAGCTCCAAGGGTTAAGGTCTCTGGACCTCTTTGGGTCCAGATCCAAAGCATAGACTCGAGAAGGGACCAATTGCTCCACATATCCATCCTCTAAAGGGGTTAGAAAACCCTAACACTAAGAATCAATACCAAAACTGAAGAAGGTCCGAACAAATACCTCAATATGATCTCTATGAACTTATAAGTCACCAAAATTGCACCTCCTTCAGCCTCCTCTTGCCTTGGTCACCTCCTTCTTGCAAATACACCAACAAAAGGATCAAGAACGGCCTCTCTCTCCTCATAAACGC
This sequence comes from Lactuca serriola, assembly GCF_051521515.1. Lineage (NCBI taxonomy): Eukaryota > Viridiplantae > Streptophyta > Magnoliopsida > Asterales > Asteraceae > Lactuca > Lactuca serriola. The sequence continues at coordinate 307,212,710 of NC_136410.1, read as the reverse complement.
TCTAGATCCCTTAGGATTTCTCTCTGGGGTTTGGTAGCCGCAAATGACGGCCTTAAGGGCCTTTAAATAGGTCCCAAACCTAGGAAATTAGGGTTTCATTAAACAGCATGGACTCCCCGAGTCCACTCATGAACTCACCGATGTAACGCCCGTAGATTCGGGCTAGTCAATTTAGAGGCAATAGGGGTCGAAAACGACTTTTTGACAAAATATTATTAAGAATCAATAATCTTAACCAAGTTGTAGAATACGTCACAAGGTTTTCGTACATATAAATGTTGGATTAGTGTCTAAGCTCCTAACCATATTTGGTAAGTACTTGACTCGATTGTGCATGGTCCTTTTGGGTTGCCTTCACCAGAGCAACTTGACTGGAGAAATAATAGTTTAAGAGGTTATTATCATTTATTAATATGTTATAAGAATAATATATTAAAGGAGAAATCATATTTGTTTAATTAATATCGGTCAATAATTAATTAAGAATTAATTTTGTGATCAAGTGTAATTAATTAAACTAGAGGGCTGAATTGTAATTATGTGATAGTTACAAAATATGGTAATGGTTATCCTAAATATGGGTTGAACGAATTCAAGGAGATAAGGATCCTTGAAATCGTCCAAAGGATAAAGGATAAGGGTTTCAAGGCTTATCTTATTGTTACTTGGTGGGTAAGTAACTAGATAGGGATAAGGACTAAAACCCTAATCCATACACCTATATAAAGACCCCTTGGCTAATGAAATTCGTCCATGCCTTGTCTAGGGTTCCTAGGGACGAATTTCACACCTCTTTCCTCTCTCTATTACCTCTCCATTTGCTCTTGGTGTTTGTGAGCCATTAGAGGTACTACACTTGTGGTACTTGCTTTCAAAGACAAGAAGATTCAAGATTTAAGTTGTTATTACAATATAAAAAAAAGAGGTATGTATTTCATCTTTCCTTGTGGATTTCAAAATTCCTAGAAGCCTTTTAGGGTTCTTCAAGTGTTCCTAATGTTGTGTACCTAATAGTGAAAACATAGATCCAATTCTAGGGTTGCATGCACACATAGGATTGTTTGTACAAAACCCATCAGTGGTATCAGAGCCTTAGGTTAACTTGTTTTCAATTAGTATTATATAATTGTATGAACTTGACATATTAGGGTTTATTGACAATAAACCCTAGGAGGCAAGAAATTTCGAGATTCGGGTTTCTATACCCTAATTTGCGAAAATTTGAAAGGGTTTTAAAATCCTTTCCTTAAGCCTCAAGATTTCGAAATCTAGGGTTTGCAAAACCCTATGATTTTCGAAATTGCCCTCCTCCCCAAGATAAGATCCTAAATTTTAGGGATTTGGATTATCCTATATCTTGTAATTATCCTTTAATAGTTATATATGGTAATTAAAGATTTTGAATTATCCTATCCCATGATTTTCGAATTTTAGAGGGATTAAAAGGATTAGGATAAATTAATTGTTTAATTGGTAATTATCCTTCATGATATAGATAATCCCTTATGATTTAATAATTTAAATTAATAGTTTAATTCAAGATAATTTTTAAATCAAGAGTTTTAATATTTAAAATTTTAATTTAAATAGTATTAAATTTCGAAAATTTTAAAGTGAGATTAAAGCCTAATTGTTTTGAAAATTTTCAAAACTTGCCCTCAAGTTTTGGAATTTAAATTGTTTGATTAAAAGGTTTAATTTTGAAAAAGTCTAAATTCTAAAACCCTAATTTTGAAAAGTTCAAATTACACCCTTATGGTTTTATTAAATTAATTATGTGTATAATTAAAAGAGAGTTAATAAATCCATAATGATATGGTTTATATTTAATTAAAAGTGTAATTTATAAAATTAAACCACCTAGTATTTTTAAAAGTGTAAAATACACCCTTATACTATATATATAACATTGAAAGTCTAATATTATATATGTATAACTAAAATGCTAGTCTTACCGTTAGTAGGCCTCATTCACGAAGCCGATCTACAAGGGGGGTATAAGGTTATGGCCTATAAAACGGCTGTTTAATGGGTGTCCACTCTCACCCACCGCTTCCTTGATTGGTGGAGGGTCGTTAGCCGAACGGGTAGGATAGGGCAAACCCTTTCCATTAAAAGTATAATGAAGTATAAAGTAACTAAATGTTTTTACAAAATTCCCAATCTTAGTTACTTTAGGCAAAAGTGAATTGATGCAATCCCATGAAATTACACTTTGTGCCCTTGCGAAGACGTTAGTGGAGCGCGTGTGGTTAACCGGCACACTAAATGGTTCTAAGCAAAGGTAGCAAAGGGTGACTCATTGTTTGTCATAGTTCGGTGGAGCGTGTGTGATTAACCGGCACATCGAATAGGTGACTGTAACATTGGGGGCACCATGTAAGTTTGCATGGTTATTCACACCCTGTTTTGTGATCCTCGGCATCCCAGTCACAAATCGAGGGGCATATCGAGATTTAAACATGCCATTGAAAAGTTAAATGAATCTCAAAAGATCTAGGAATTTTCAATAGATTTAAAACCAAATTTCTTTTTCGTTTTTCATGGTGGAAATTAGAGAATCGTCATTCACTTACCTTCAAATGTTCTACAATTTGGGTTACGGCATCCCTCTCCCAAATTGTAGAGTATTGTGTTGGGTCCTAGCCTTAATATCTCATTTGGGTGATTTATTAAAGATTCAATCAATCAACTAACTTGAATTTTTCTCCCGTTTTGTAGATGTCAAAGTATGACAACTATGGTCTTTCCAAATCCCGTGGAACAAGCTTTTCACATGAAGATGATATTCCACGATTTGATCGGGGAACAAGAGATCATGCTTCACTTCCTCCACCTCCTCCTATTATTCTCCCTAACCCACAAGTTCAAAAGATTGAAAAGTTCAAACTCACTTAAGTCCTTTTGGCAAGTAAACATGAAGAAGGAAAATCAGTGTGTGCACACGTCCTAGAGATGAAGTCACACATTGATAGGTTAAGAATGTTGGGATCTGTTGTCTGTGAGGAGCTGGCTGTTGACTGGGTCCTTCAGTCACTTCCTGAATCATGTAGTGAGTTCGTTAGAGAGTACTATATGATGAATCACGACGTGAACCTCATTGATCTCACCTATTTGCTTATAGCTGTTGAATCAGCAATGATTTGGCATGCTAGTCAAGCAAATTTGTCTGGTGAGTCAAACTCCCAAACTGCAATGGGCACTGGCAACATCGGAAGTCTAGAAAGAACTAAGTCTATAATTTTCCGATGTGTTGTGCCAAAGGAGTCCATTTGATTTTATTGCCAAGAAAAGGGACATTGGAGACGAAGCTGCCCTAACGACCTGAGAAATCTAAGAGATGGGAGAGTTAAGATGCATGGCTCTACTTCAGGTAAAATCCATTTTCTAACTCTTTTAAGTTCCTATTCTAGATTCTTAATACATGATGTAATAATATTACATTTTGATGTTTTATAGGATCGAAGAAAAGAGAGGAAGCTTAAGGGAAGAAGTGAGTTGAATCTAATCGTGAAGAAATGGATTTCGATCGCATTGCTTGAAGATTAGAATTTTGAGCTACTACTTGGAGTTAGAATAGATTACTATGAAATATATATTAACATAGTTTTTCAATTAAATTGCATTGTAAGGACAAATTTTTCCGCAATAAAATAAATTTTGATTTTATATTATTTATTTATCCTTGCAATGGCGTTTATGAAAAATTGATGTTTGTAAGTTTCTATTATTAGCAATAATGGATTTGATTCTTAATTGTATTATTTGTGGAAAGGTCAAGAATTTACCAAATTGGGAAAGTTTCTCATCGCCCAAGTTTCAATTGGATAGAAACTTGGAATGAGAAATTTCATATTTGGAAATTTAGACAAATTCTTTGAGAAAGTGTCAAGTGTAGGACTAGGAGATCGAGTACACAAAGTTGTGTGTTGATCTAATCCACCACAAGAGTAACAAAGATATTCGTCATGATTTACTAAGGTTAAGTAAATATGATTATACTCATAAGATTAAGTGTAATTCTGAGTTGATTGAAAGAGCTTCAATCAATAGCAGAACGGATCAGAAGAATCAAGTAGGCAGAAAGATAAAAGTTTCTCTATTCTAAGAAAAAGGGAGAGTACATTTTATTATGTTTTATGATAGGTCTTAATGATTAAGAACCATATCTCAATTGATCCTCTAAATGAGTCTTAGTACAATTGTATGTCTGAGAAGAGGAATCAAGAATTGAAGAAATGGTTAAATCAAGAAGTCAATCATACTTCGTTCTAAAAACAAGTCTTAGAGTTAAGATTGTGACATTGAGTGACAAGTCTTAAGAAGGTTTATAACATTCATCAAATGTGGAAAGTTGTGATGTCTTGGTTAAGACAAAGACCAACTAGGACCAATTTTGTGAAGTGTTTTGTCTTGATAAAAGCTACACTAACTCTTGAATATTTGTTTGTCGAGAAATGTTTATTGACAAGAGAATCTTATATGTCAAGGAGTTAGTGGGAGTCTTAATAGTCTTGAAAGGTTTCAAGAACAAATCAAGAATAAACCTTATCAATCATCACTAGCACACGAGTTGAGGTTTACAACCTATCGTGTTGACACTATTTTGTTTTCTGTGCCATTCCAATTGAGTTTTCTGTATACGTGAGTTCTACGAGTTCTCAATGGATTGTATAGGGGCAAGACACCTTGTTCAATGGAAAGTACATTAAAACGAAGGGGCGAGCTGCTCAATAACTTGGAAGTAATGGTGGGACCCTTGATGGAAAGAAATTAAGAAGAATAAGTTCTATCCATAAGAGTTTGGATTTGTCACTAACATTATCTTGTAATTATGGTTATCACGAATTCACATGGATGGGAATGTATACACCACAATATCTAAGTGTCATAAGGTTTCTCTCATGAAAATTATTGTGAGGAAACGCTTTCACTAAGAGAGATTTTGAAGATAGCATTATGTAATTTGGTTTTCTCAAATTCAACTATGATTACGACATACCTCTTCATAGTTCGAATTCTGGGAAACAGCAAATGGGTCTGAATATTTTAGACTTGTTGATATGAGTCCTAGAATCGTTTAGACATATACATATGAGTTGTCCGAGGAAAAGTGTATGAGGTTGAGAAGCTTAGATAAAGTCTTATCAAAGTAACTAGTATTAGAAATATGAACTTAAGAAATTGTTTTCTAGAAGTTCAGCTGATTTCTGAATACATGTCGAAGCTAGTGGGAGCGTAAGTGTTATGCTGGTAAAGAAATAATCATCATGTAAGTGGGAGCATGATTATTATGGTAAGTATTGCAAGTTAGCAATATTAATTATAGAAAACAAGAGTTATACTTTGCAAAGTTGTAAGAGTTGAAAAGTTGTTTTTCTATAATTAAGGGAGAGAATATTATACATCGTTCAAAATCTAAAGCTTAGATTGAGAAATTTTAAAAGATACATAGTGTCTTCTTAAATTTAGATTATGATTACGGTATCCCTCTTCATAGTTCGAATTGTAAGAACATGACACATAAAATATTATGGCAGAAGATTAATAGAGTATCGTATCTTTATGTAAGACATTATACATCGTGTCCCATACGCTTCGGGTAAAGGATCGATTGCAAGTGCTATAATATTTGACCATTATAAATTTTTTCCAAATGTCTAGTGCATTAAGAGGGAAAAAGGACAAGAATCGATTTTGACTAAGATAATTAAACAACTGTCAAAGGATGATCCAAAAGTTCGCTGAGGATTGGTCGCTTGTGAGTAGTTGGAAGTATGGTATTGAATGGACCATATCGACATTATTATGAACAGATAAGATTCTATTAAGAATGAGTTGTCATATGGTAAATATGGAAATGCTTCCATAATTGGGAGTTGGAAATTAGGAATTTATGTCTACATTAGAAAATTTTATGCAAAAGGACGTTCAAAGGAATGTACTTTGAGTGAGAGACATCACATCTATAGAATTGTTCTGTAACAATTTTTGATAGAGTACCTTGTGATTTCGTTGGCCGAGTCTTTGTGATTTTTGTGTCGTGGCTTCACAAGAGGATCGTTGCATAAAATATTTGAATTTGACGTATTCTAAAAGGTGACAAGAATTTGGTATTCTTACACTAATTATAAGGATTGGGGATTGTGAAATGAGTTGCATTTGAAAAGTTTCAATTGATCTATTTCACAAAGTATGGACCATAGGAAACCAAAGTGTGCATGCTTGGAGCATGGGACAATTGTGGTTATGATTCGAGTTATAAAGTTGAAACATTAAACAATGGATAATGAGTAATCGATATGGTGATAAATAAAAGGTGTTTTATTTATACTCAAAGGTTTGAGACCATATAGGATTAGTATTATTCTTGTGTTTCACTTTGCATCTTTTGACTTCCTGAATAATTAATTATTTTTAATAATCAAATTATTTGAATGGTCCACAGTCGTTCATATGTTGGAAGTAGGTATGAATGAAGACTGTCATGAATTGGTTTGTAGATTGTCCAAAGTGTATTAGACATAGCAAAGGTTCGCTGCAACGTTCATGAGTGCTTATGAATATGATTTTGAGCATTGGATTAAACCCACACTCACTTGGATCGCTTCATGGATTTTATCACGAGCGATTGGTGAGACGATAATATCTTGTATTCTTGAAACCGAGATGTGTGAGTTGTATCTTGCGAATCGGTTACACATTGATAATATGTAAACACACCAGTAACTTGGTGTTATAAAACTTATTGTTGTGTGTGATTTGGTGAGTGAGTGCAACCAAACATTGAGTTGAAGTTTATCCGTTCCTTTTACCCAAAGTGGGATAAAAGCGATATATGTGGGCCCCTCGATGATTTAGTGATGACAAACGTAAATGCTCGGCCAGGCTAGGGCTAATTTGATTTGTTCAATTAGCCTATAGTCGTAAATCGGAAATCGGGAAACAACACATAGACTGAGAGAATGATTTCAATCCATGTCTCACGTCTATATGATATCTAGAATGGAGGAATATATGATCCCTTATCTAAAGGACAGGTTACTGATAAGATCAGAGTTCGACAGCGACTTTGAGAGCTACGATTGCTAATCGAGTTGTACTTGCATTTTTGGTTACTAGACTTATCCAAGTGGGAGACTGTTGGATTAGTGTCTAAGCTCGTAACCATATTTGGTAAGTACTTGACCCGATTGTGCATGGTCCTTTGGGGTTGCCTTCACCAGAGCAACTTGACTGGAGAAATAGTAGTTTAAGAGGTTATTATGATTTATTAATATGTTATAAGAATAATATATTAAAGGAGAAATCATATTTGTTTAATTAATATCGGTCAATAATTAATTAAGAATTAATTTTGTGATTAAGTGTAATTAATTAAACTAGAGGGCTGAATTGTAATTATGTGATAGTTACAAAATATGGTAATGGTTATCCTAAATATGGGTTGAACGAATTCAAGGAGATAAGGATCCTTGAAATCGTCCAAAGGATAAAGGATAAGGGTTTCAAGGCTTATCTTATTGTTACTTGGTGGGTAAGCAACTAGATAGGGATAAGGAATGAAATCCTAATCCATACACCTATATAAAGACCCCTTGGCTAATGAAATTCGTCCATGCCTTGTCTAGGGTTCCTAGGGATAAATTTCACACCTCTTCCCTCTCTCTATTACCTCTCCATTTGCTCTTGGTGTTTGTGAGTCATTAGAGGTACTACACTTGTGGTACTTGCTTTCAAAGACAAGAAGATTCAAGATTTAAGTTGTTATTACAATATAAAAACAAGAGGTATGTATTTCATATATCCTTGTGGATTTCAAAATTCCTAGAAGCCTTTTAGGGTTCTTCAAGTGTTCATAATGGTGTGTACCTAATAGTGAAAACATAGATCCAATTCTACGGTTGCATGCACACATAGGATTGTTTGTACAAAACCCATCAATAAAGAACGCCGAAATCCGAGTTATAACGAAGAAGTTATGGCTCGTCAAGGTTTCGCGACAGAACCGACACGATACTGGGAAGCGTAAATAGTGAATTTACGATAAAGAGAGATTTATCCTTCGCGCTCTAAAGAAAAGTCGTAGAATATGTTAAACTAAGAATATCGATAAAAAGAACGCCCAAATCTGACTTCGTATGAAGAAGTTATGATTTTTCGAAGTTTCGGATTAGTAGTGTATAGCCCGAAATTCGAATATTAGATTGAGTAGCTTTTAGCCGACACGACTTGAACGAGAATCGAAGATTTCGTTAAGAGTAGCGTAACGAGAAAAAGATGGGCGAAAACAGACGTCGGATGAAGAAGTTATGAGGATTTAACGGACCAATCCTGTCCCGGCCTTCAAAATTAGCCAACAACCTCTAAACGAAAGTTGTAGAGTACGTTCCCACCTTCGCGTGGATATAAAGAACGTCGAAAACAGAGCTAGTCCGTGAAAGTTACAAATTTTTAAAGCTGAACCATGAAATTGTGAAGTTTGTTGCTAAATCGATGACGTGGCAGCACCACAATCGTTCGATAATGGTCTCAGAAGTCGCTTCGGATTGCGACACGCCACCCCTCACATACGCCCCGCGTCCGAAGGCATTACGCCCCTCGTTCCGACCCTTGTGCGGTTCCAAGAAGAGCCACGATAACCCAGCAGCGAAGCGACACGTGTTGTACGATGCGAGAGTGTAACAGCCCGGATTCCCAAGTATTATTCATTCTTATATTTTTGGTGAATTGTGAGGAGACTCGGCGAGTTGGAGCCCAAGCTCGCCGAGTATGATCGCGGCTATAGGCATGTGTTCGCGTCTGTAGTCGGCGAGTCCACGCTGTTTAATGAAACCCTAATTCCCCGGGTTTGGAGCCTATTTAAGGGCACTTATAGCCTCCCATTGCGGCTACCAGTCCCTTGAGAGAACCCTAAGAAAGCTAATTCGTTTTGGGAGAGAGGAAGTCACTTTTGGGCCTTTTGTATTCCTTGTTTAGCAATAGAAGGTGGCAAGAGCAAGGAGGAGGTGAGATTCCAGCAGATCCAGAGTCCAGAGGCTTCATTTTGAGGTAATAGTTCGAACCTCCATCAATTTTAGGGTTGATCTTTAGAGTTAGGGTTTTCTAACCCCTTTGGAGAGTGATTATGTGAAGCAAATGGTCCCTCTTCGAGTTTGTGCCTTGGATCTGGACTCAAAGAGGTCCAGAGACCTTAACCCTTGGAGCTTCTTGGGTTATTATGGAGTTATTGGACCTAGGTTGTCATTTTTGGGACCAAATCTCCTTTTGATGCCTTGTGGGGGTTATACAAGCATGAAGTTTCGAACTTTACGTGACATTCGTGCTTGGGAAGGCCATATCTATGGTTTGGGGAAGCAGATCTGACCTCAGAAGGTCAATAGAGTTTGTGCATGGCATGAACTCGCCGAGTTGTTCTTGAGACTCGGCGAGTAGGGTTGGGGTTTCACGTAAATTGTTCAGCGAGTAGACTCGCCGGGTTGGGGGATGACCCAGTGAGTCAGGGAGAGTCAATAGGGGGCTGAGTCAAGCCTGAACTCGCTGAGTTGTTCTTGAGACTCGGCGAGTTGAGTCGTGGTGGCCCCGCGATTCATGCCAGGTGGAACACGTCGAGTTAGGGAAGTACTCGACGTGTCAAAAGAGGATCCGAGGGAGTCAGTGAACACGTATAGACTCGCCGAGTCGCTCTAGTGCACTCACCGAGTCCGGTCAAAGTTGACCATTGACCATTGACCATAGTTGACCAGTGTTGACTTGATAGGGTTAGTCAACCTTAGTTGTGAAAGTGTTAATTAGATATATATCGTGTTATAAGAGGATTATAGCTCGGGGGATCGAACGCGAGTGATTTCCGGGATTTGCGAGTTATCGAGATACGCGAGGTGAGTCTTCTCACTATACTTTACCTTGAGTAGGTAATCAGAGTTATGTGACAGAGTAATTGTATGCAATATGTATGTTATGTGTTGTACTGCATTATTTCTATGTGATTTATGCTGTGCATGTTTATAGAGTTGGAACCGGAAGGTTCACAGAGTTAGAACCAGAGGGTTCACAGAGTAGGGTCCACGGACCCACAGAGTTATAGCCTTGAGTGGCTAATGTGTGTTATGTGTGGTATTTTTGGGACCTCACTAAGCTTTGTGCTTACAGTGTTGGTGTTACTTGTTTCAGGTACTACTAATGACCGTGGGAAGGCGCCGGCTTGATCAATACACACACGGGATTTTTATGTTATGAGATCTTGGGATTTTTATATGGCATGGATTGAGTTTCAAACATTGTTGGTTTTTCTTATGAATATTAAATGAATTGTGTTTTTATAAAATGCGAAAAATTGTTTTCAAATTTACGATGTTACAAGTTGGTATCAGAGCCTTGGTTTGAGGGATTCGAGTACACCTTCGGGCGTATTTGAACTCAAACTGAGGATTTGAGAAGCATTTTCAAAAAGAGTAAAAGATTTTTGGAAAAACGCGGAGCAGAGTTGTGTGTACGATCAGTCCATGCCTGAACGGTGATTTCCCAAAATACCCTCATGTTATGTGATATTGATATTGATATGATGTATTCTCATGCTAGAGTAGGCTAGGTACTCCTATTAGGACTAGAGTGGCCTGATTTCTGATGCCTTAGCCTAGGGAGTGGTGAGCTGCTATGAGATGCTTGAGAGTGAGTAGGTAGCAGCGAGGAGCTTATGAGAGATTTGTTAGAGAGTGGATTATGCACAATAGAGTACTTGGAACTTGGGATCTGAAGAGGAGGACTTGTGGTGTATTCTGATACGGTGCAGATAGTAGTATTGGGCCAGTACTACTGAAAGCACCGGGGCGGTGTACAACCCAAGTAAGAATATTTGGAATGCCAAGGATCAAGGAAGAATGAGTTGTCGAGTGTGAGTATGCTCGAATGGATTCTAATTTATTGTATGTTGTATTTCAGAGGTAGATCATGGTGAGGACACGTCTTATGCCTGAGAGCAGTGGGGCCAGTGATGAGGAGATCCGCCGGATCATTCAGAAGGAGGTGGCTGCGCCCATCAGGGCAGAGATACCAGAGATGTTCGGGTCTATTAAGACCACTTTGATTGAGACTTTTGACGAGCGTTATGCTGCTCTTTCTGAGGCTGCTGTTGCAGCGGCCACCACAGCTATTGCTACCGCAAGGCCGCAGGGTGGTGATGCGTTGCTGTTCCAAGAGTTCAGCAACACAAAACCGCCGGATTTTGATGGCACCCAGGACCCGGTGGCGGCTATGAGATGGATTTCTGACATAGAGGGGTGTTTCATCACTTGCTCATCTCCTGAGCATTTGAGAGTTCGGTCCGCGCTGAACCAGCTTTGCTTGGGAGCGAAGGACGGGTGGAAGTTTGTGACGGCACACTTTACGCCTGCTGAGCCTGCGGCAGTGACTTGGGAGAGGTTCACTGCCATGTTCCGAGATGAGTACGTTCCCCATGTGGAGAGGGAGCGTTTGGCCCAGGAGTTTCTGACCCTCAAGTAGGGTACTGAGTCTATTACGGTGATTACCAGGATGTTCCACGAGAGGGCGATGTTCTACCCTGAGCATGTGTCCACTTAGCAGGCACGTATGAGCCGATATTTGAGTATTTTGAGGCGAGACATTCGGGAGTTCGTGGCGAACTCCTTGTACCGGACATTCGCCGAGCTTCAGGAAAATGCCCGGAAGAGGGAGATTGAGCTAGAGACTCAGGCCAGGGAGGAGGCGGAGTCTCAGGGGAGGGATTGACAACCGGTACAGTCCCAGCCAGCAGCCAAGCGGGCCAAGCCCGCTAATCCCAAATCGGGGAGCCAGAAGAGCCGCACTTGTGGAAAGTGCGGCAAGGGTCATGTTGGAGTATGTAGAGCTGGATCTTGCTACAAGTGTGGCAAGGAGGGGCATATGGCCAAGGACTGTCCCAAGGGCTTTGCAGTGTGTTTTCATTGCAACCAGACCAGACACCGGAAGGCAGAGTGTCCACAGTTGTGGGGATCAGCTTAGGGAGCACCTCAGGGATCTGCCTGTGCCGCCATCAGAGCTACCGAGAGTCGGCCAGTGAAGGCCGAGGCGCCGAGGGCACGAGGGAGGGCCTTTCAGTTGACCGCGGAGGAGGTCCGCGCAGCGCCCGATGTCATGGCTGGTATGTATTCTTTCGTGTATTTATTTTGATGTTAAGATATTATGCTTATATTATGTTATGCGTAGGTACTTTTCTTGTGAATTCTGTACCTTCCTTGGTGTTATTTGACTCGGGTGCGAGTTGATCTTTTGTATCTTTGGCTTTTAGTAAGCATATCAGTGTTAGTCGTCAGGCGTTGAGTCGGCCTTTGAGAGTTTCGATAGCTGACGAGAGGGTGATATATGCCACGGAGGTTCTCCGGGGGTGCGTGTTCGAGATTTTCGGTGTTGAGTTCCCGATTGATTTGGTTCCTATTGCGATGGGTGATGTCTGTGTCATTGTGGGTATGGACTGGTTGAGCAGATTCGGTGCGGTTATCGACTGCGAGCAACAGCTGGTGACCATACGAGACCCTAGTGGGGGAGTTCTTACAGTGTATCGCGAGGGTACATGTTCTGGGTCAGCGTTTTGTTCGGCCGCTAGGGTGAGGCAGTGTCTACAGCAGGGCTGTAAGGGTTTTGTGGCGTATGTGATGGATACGCGGGTGGATTCTGAGAGGCCGAGGTCAGTTGAGGAGGTTCCGATAGTGCGTGAGTTCCCGGATGTATTTCCAGAGGAGTTGCCGGGTGTGCCTCCTGTGAGGCAAGTGGAGCTCAGTATCGATTTGGTTCCGGGGGCCGCGCCTATCGCCAAGGTGCCTTATCGGCTTGCACCTCCAGAGATGTGAGAGTTATCCTCGTAGCTTCAGGAGCTGCTGGGAATGGGGTTTATTCGGCCGAGCAGCTCGTCGTGGGGAGCGCCTATCCTGTTTGTCAAGAAGAAGGATGGTTCACACCAGATGTGCATTGATTACCGGGAGTTGAACAAGCTGACGGTCAAAAACCATTACCCGTTGCCGAGGATCGACGATTTGTTCGATCAGTTACAGGGAGCATCTTGGTTCTCCAAGATCGATTTGAGGTCTGGATATCATCAGGTGAGGGTGCGAGATGAGGACATCCAGAAGACAGCGTTCAGGACGCGTTATGGGCATTACGATTTTGTGGTGATGCCTTTCGGGCTCACCAATGCCCCGGCAGTGTTCAAGGATCTCATGAACCGAGTGTGCAGGCTGATGCTGGATCGGTCGGTGATTGTATTCATCGATGACATTTTGGTATATTCGAGATCTAGGTAGCAGCATGAGGAGCATTTGAGGGAGATCCTCGGAGTTCTGAGATCGGAGAGGCTTTATGCCAAATTCTCCAGGTGTGATTTATGGCTGCAAGAGGTCCAGTTCCTTGGTCATCTCGTTAACCAGAAAGGGATATTGGTCGACCCGGCCAAAGTTGAGGTGGTGATGAGTTGGGAGGTGCCGAGGTCACCCTCCGAGAACAGGAGTTTCCTAGGGCTGGCAGGTTATTATCGGAGATTTATCAAGGATTTATCTAAGATCGCAGTGCCACTCACCAGGTTGACCCGGAAGGGTGTCGCTTTTTCATGGGGCCCCGAGCAGCGGGCCTCCTTTGAGATGCTTCGCCAAAGGTTATGCGAAGCCCCGGTGTTAGCCCTCTCGGAGGGGATGGAGGACTTTGTGGTATACTGTGATGCATCGATCTTGGGGTTGGGAGCGGTGCTGATGCAGAAAGGGCATGTGATAGCATACGTATCGAGGCAGCTGAAACCTCATGAGACGAGGTATCCCACCCATGATCTAGAGTTGGGGGCAATGGTGTTCGCGCTCAAGATTTGGTGTCACTATCTGTATGGGGTCCGGTGTATGATATACACGGACCATAAGAGCCTGAAGTATTTGATGGATCAGCCCAACCTAAATATGCGGCAGAGGAGGTGGTTGGATGTGGTCAAGGATTATGATTGTGAGATTTTGTACCATCCGGGAAAGGCTAATGTGGTAGTAGACGCCCTGAGTCGCAGGGCGGAGAGCGCCCCATTGTGAAGTGTATGTTTGCGATTAACCGTGATGGCTCCGGTCTTGGACACCATTCATGGAGCATAGGCTGAGGCCGTGAGATCGGAGAACCAGAAGAAAGAGCGACTGGTTGGGTTGGTATCGGAGTTTGTTACTGATGGTTGGGGGCTTATGACTTTTCAGGGGCGTATATGGGTACCGTTCGTGGGAGGGGCGCGTACCACTTTGATGGAAGAGGCTCATCGGTCGAAATTCTCGATCCATCCTGGGGCCACTAAGATGTATTTGGACCTGAGGAGGGAGTATTGGTGGCACTGTATGAAGAGGGACGTTGTGTGGTTTGTTGAGAGGTACTTAACCTGTCGTAGGGTTAAGGCCGAGCACCAGAGACCGCATGGTAAGTTGCAGCCGTTGGAGGTTCCCGAATGGAAGTGGGAACAGATTACCATGGATTTTATCACTAAATTGCCAAGGACTGCTAGGGGAGTCGATGCAATTTGGGTGATTGTGGACATGTTGACAAAGAGTGCCCACTTCCTTGCTATTAGTGAGAGCTCCTCCACAGAGAAGTTAGCAGAGATGTACATGAGGGAAGTGGTATCTCGGCATGGGGTGCCGATCTCGATTGTCTCAGACCGGGATGTACGTTTCACTTCCAGATTCGGGAAGAAGTTTCATGAGGAGTTGGGTACTAGGCTGCATTTTAGTACTGCATATCACCCCAGACAGACGGACAGAGTGAGCGGACGATTCAGACGCTCGAGGACATGCTCCGGGCATGTGTGTTGGATTTCAGGGGGAGTTGGGATACGTACTTGCCCTTGGCAGAATTTTCCTACAACAACAGCCATCATTCGAGCATTGGTATGCCGCCCTTTGAGCTGTTGTATGGGAGGAGGTGTCGGACCCCCATTTGCTGGGGAGAGGTCGGACAGCGTGTGATGGGCAGTATAGAGATCGTGCTTCAGACGACAGAGCAGATCCAGCAGGTCAGACAGAGGTTGTTGACCACCCAGAGTCATCAGAAGAGTTATGCGGACAGACGCCAGTCCGAGCTTGAGTTTCAGGTCGGCGACTTTGTGCTCCTGAAGGTCTCTCCTTGGAAAGGTGTGATTCGATTCAGGAAGAGGGGCAAGTTGGGGCCCCGATATATTGGTCCATTCCGGGTGGTCGCGAGGGTAGACAGGGTAGCCTATCGTTTGGATTTGCCAGCAGAGTTGGGGCAGATTCACGACACTTTCCACGTGTCGCAATTGCGGAAGTGTATAGTCGATGAGTCGGCAGTGGTTCCATTAGAGGATATTCAGGTGGATGCGAGCCTGAATTATGCTGAGAGACCAGTGGCAATCAGAGATTGGAAAATCAAGGTTCTAAGGAACAAGGAGGTACCCTTGGTTTTGGTTCAGTGGCAGCATCGGAAGGGGTCCGAGATGACTTGGGAGTCGGAGCGTGAGATGCGTGAGCAGCATCCGGAGTTATTTGCAGAGCGAGACTTCGAGGGCGAAGTCTAGTTCTAGTGGGGGAGAATTGTAACAGCCCGGATTCCCAGGTATTATTCGTTTTTATATTTTTGGTGAATTGTGAGGAGACTCGGCGAGTTGGATCCCAAACTCGCCGAGTATGATCGCGGCTATGGGCACGAGTTCGCGTCTGGACTCGGCGAGTCCAAAAGTGGACTCGGCGAGTGCACGCTGTTTAATGAAACCCTAATTGCCCAGGTTTGGAGCCTATTTAAGGGCACTTACAGCCTCCCATTGCGGCTACCGGTCCCTTGAGAGAACCCTAAGAGAGCTAATTCGTTTTTGGAGAGAGGAAGTCACTTTTGGGCCTTTGTATTCCTTGTTTAGCAAGAAGAAGGTGGCAAGAGCAAGGAGGAGGTGAGATTCCAGCAGATCCAGAGTCCAGAGGCTTCATTTTGAGGTAATAGTTCAAACCTCCTTCAATTTTAGGGTTGATCTTTGGAGTTAGGGTTTTCTAACCCCTTTGGAGAGTGATTATGTGAAGCAAATGGTCCCTCTTCGAGTTTGTGCCTTGGATCTGGACTCAAAGAGGTCCAGAGACCAAATCTCCTTTTGATGCCTTGTGGGGGTTATACAAGCATGAAGTTTCGAACTTTACGTGACATTCATGCTTGGGAAGGCCAGATCTATGGTTTGGGGAAGCAGATCTGACCTCAGAAGGTCAATAGAGTTTTTGCATGGCATTAACTCGCCGAGTTGTTCTTGAGACTCGGCGAGTAGGGTTGGGGTTTCACGTAAATTGTTCAACGAGTAGACTCGCCGAGTTGGGGGATGACCTAGTGAGTCAGGGAGAGTCAATAGGGGGCTGAGTCAAGCCTGAACTCGCCGAGTTGTTCTTGAGACTGGGCGAGTTGAGTCGTGGTGGCCCCGCGATTCATGCCAGGTGGAACTCATCAAGTTAGGGAAGTACTCGACGTGTCAAGAGAGGATCCGAGGGAGTCAGTGAACACGTATAGACTCGCCGAGTCGCTCTAGTGCACTCGCCGAGTCCGGTCAAAGTTGACCGTTGACCATTGACCATAGTTGACCAGTGTTGACTTGATAGGGTTAGGCAACCTTAGTTGTGAAAGTGTTAATTAGAGATATATCGTGTTATAGGAGGATTATAGCTTGGGGGATCGAGCGCGAGTGATTTTCGGGATTTTCAAGTTATCGAGATACGCGAGGTGAGTCTTCTCACTATACTTTACCTTGAGTAGGTAATCAGAGTTATGTGACAGAGTAATTGTATGCTATATGTATGTTATGTGTTGTACTGCATTATTTATATGTGATTTATGGTGTGCATGTTTATAGAGTTGGAACCGGAAGGTTCACAGAGCTAGAGCCAGAGGGTTCACAAAGTCGGGTCCACGGACCCACAGAGTTATAGCCTCGAGTGGCTAATGTGTGTTATGTGTGGTATTTTGGGGAACTCACTAAGATTTATGCTTACAGTGTTGGTGTTACTTGTTTCAGGTACTATTGATGACCGTGGGAAGGCGCCGGCTTGATCAGTACATACACACGGGATTTTTATGTTATGAGATCTTGGGATTTTTATATGGCATGGACTGAGTTTCAAACATTGTTGGTTTTTTTTATGAATATTAAATGAATTGTGTTTTTATAAAATGCGAAAAATTGTTTTGAAATTTACGGTGTTACAGAGAGTACGCCCAACGTAGGTCCGAGGTACGCCCAGCATACCGAGGCCTCGCAGGCTATAAAAAGGCAGCGAGAGCAGCCTCATTCTTCTCCCATTTTCAATTCTCTCTCTACAAAATTTCTCTCTCTAAGTGCTATAAACCCCCCTAAGCCCTAGTTAAACCCCTTAGCTCCGGGGGGAAGCCCCGAGGCTCCCGGAGTCCCGAGAAAAAGAGCCTTTTGATTTCAAAACGCTGCTCCAATTAAGTTCAGGTTTTCGATAAAATTCGCTGTAAGTGTGCTACGCTTACGTAATTTTTAATATAGCTTTCAAATAATTATAGGAATGTTACTAGGTCCTTAAAATAATTATTTGGGCTATTATTATGAGTTATATTGAGTGTTATTAACGCTTAATAATAGTCAGACTAACTAATTTGTCGCGGTTATCGTTAGACTAAACCCTACTGGTATTGGTACTATGTTTTATCGAAGGAAAATCGTTTTCAGAGTATCGAAGCGCTGTCCGAGAGCTGAGTCATCACCTTTCAGGTGAGTGCATGGTCCCCTTCAACTTACACATAGATATGAAGTATTTACTACGTGCTATGTGTGCATATTGTCTGTTTACTTGTTGTCTATGCTCGATGAACGATTTTATACATGTTTTAAATGATTTAAACTGTATATGTATTTTATATCTATGAAAATGTTGGGGTAAGACATGGGTAGATGTAATAGATGAAATATGAGTTGGATGATGAGTTGAGAGGTAAAATAGACCGTAAGGTGAGGGTGAGAGGTGGACGATGTGAGAACCCTTTTTCCCAAATGATGGCCTCGTCATTCAGCAGAGTATGGATGACAACCACGGACTATTCTAGACAGTCCAGTGGAACACTAGCAGGCTCGCAACCTGTAGGTGTTGTGAATGACGTGTTCACTAGTGTACTCTAAAAACTCATTGATATGTATTGCAAGTGGACTCTCGAAAACGATACTGTCAATAAAACGCGGCAGAAGCGCCTAAAGCACTCTACCGGCAGAAGCACCTAATAGAGAACCTCATAACCCCGGCAGATGCGCCTAAAGGACTATTTCGGCAGATGCGCCCCATAGAGAATGTCACAATTTTGGTAGTTGCGCCCTAGTTACAGAACTAGCAGATTGTGCTTGACAGTGTCATTTACAACGATGGAATTCATAACTATTCCTTAGGATACTCCTTAGGAATGAATGAACAAGAAATAACTAATTCTTAGGGTAGATCCTTAAGAATAAAGAAGATAATGGGGATGGGTAATTGGGTTAACTGTTTGATGATTAAACATAATAATTATATTATTGTGGGTTGAAAACCCTATGTACTCACCAGGTTTCCCAACCTGACCCACTCAGTTTATTTATATCACAGGTGACGATATAAAGTGACATTAGACTGAGAGATTTAAAGAGATGTAGATCACTAGTGTAAATAATTGTAAGTTCTGTTTATGCTTATGTTTCTGTATTAACGATCACATCCCAAACATATTAAAATGAAATAAATACGTTTCTTCGAAAATGTTTTAATAACGTATTTATCATGTTTTTCTGGGAACAAATTCCGCGACATTTTTATTAAAAGTACTCTAATTTTTATAAAGCATAAACAAAATCGGTCTTTTCTGGCCGTGAAAATGGGGATGTCACAGTTGGTATCAGAGCATTAGTTTAAGAGAACTAGGAATTTGTAGGAAATTTCTAGACTTAAACTTAGAATGCTAAGCGATGATTGTGAGGTGTGAGCACTAGCTTATTTTAGGAGTTATGCCTAAAATGCTTTTATGTGCTAAATGCTTCGTGCATGATATGTTGTTAATTGTTCAGATCTATGGTCTGTTGCCGACCGAATCTGGAAACCTTATGTGTTTAGGATTCTAAACGTACGACTACGATATTAGAACTAGCATGTAAACGTTTCGGAGTGATAAGGATGATTTAAACGTCAATCCTAAGTAAAGGTCTAGATTCACCTTATTCGATGTATATATCAAGATAGCAAGAACCCGTAGCAGAAACGTGAATGCAAATGGGAACCAAAACCAACCCCCAGTGATTGAGCAAATACCGGTTGTGGAAGCCGCTGCTGAGCCAATAACGATGGTTGGAGTGCAAGCGATGATCCAGGCGATGTTGGGTCATAAAATGGAAGAAACCAGACGTTTGCTCCAGCAAAACCGAGAGGAAGCGACCATTCAGATCGAACAGCTCGAGTTGTACGAAGGGCAGACTGAGGCAGGAAACTACAGTGGGACTGTTGGTCAAGTTAACCCGCCATTAGTTCGAAAAAAAACCAAGATGACGAAGTCGAGAGGAATGGATGCAAGTACAAGGATTTTCTGACTTTCAATCCATCGACTTTCACCGGAAAGGAGGATCCGATCGGGGTCATGGATTGGATCTCAGAGATGGAATTAGCTTTCATGACGTGTGGATGCAAGGGAAAACAACGGACCACATTTGTAGTGCATCAGTTTTGAGGAGGCGTTGTACGTTGGTGGAATACCTTGGGGAAGACTCTGAGCCCCAATGAGCCCCTGCAACTGACATGGGTAGAATTTCTGGTGCAATTCAAACGTAGGTACTGCTCAGCCCAAAATCTGCTCGAACTAGAAAACCAATTCCTTACCTTGAAGAAAGGAAGCATGTCTGTTGATGAATACACCAACAACTTCACAAAGAAGATGGAGTTCGCCTTACGTCTTATTCCGGATGAGCTGAAGAAAGTTGACAAGTATGCAAAAGGACTTCCATGGGAGTACGCGGTGCCAGTGCGTCAGACACCTACTTTGGAGGCAGCTATCTGGGCTGCCAAGTCAGTTGAGGAGTTGATCAAGGGAAGAGCCGCCAACAAGACCGAGTTTGGCGAAAAGAGGAAGTTTGAGGGGTTTGCGAAGCCCGATGAGAGAAGCAAGTCCAGTACAAGGAAGTTTAGAGGAGGAGGGAGTGAAGAAAGATGGTGCGAGAAGTGCAAAAAGGAACACTCTGGAAAATGCGGTGAGGAGGTGACTTGTTTCAAGTGTGGGAGGCATGGGCATTATGCCAACGAGTGTAAATTCAACAAAATGGTGTGTTACAAATATAATGAGGAAGGGCACTTCAAGAAAGATTTCCCAAAGAGAGAACGGGCTACAAAGCCAAATGTGCCGCCAAAACCAAAGGCAAGAGCATTTCAAATGATCCTTGACGAAGCAGCTGACGATGCAAGGAATCAGGAGTAAGGATGGATATATAGAGATCGAGTTATGAAGAAGCCATATAGATAGTGTCATATGATGTAGCCTATTAGAGGCAAAATCTAGGGTGAACTTGAATACCCATGTAATCGTTTGAAGTAATAAAATATAACCTTCGTTTTGTTATCAGATGTGTTGAATGATTGTGTGATTTGTTGCATGGTGACTTGGGAAACTGCGGGACAATACTTGGGACGAGTATGAGTAGGTGTGAATGGTAGTAGAGGCCTATACTACCGGAAGCACAGGACTCACACTTGGATCAGGGAAAGTCACAAGGTTACCAAGAAGCTAGTAATTGATTTCATTTTATTCAAGTATGTCGTTACCATTGTTTCGGTAATGACTAAGAAGATTGTTGTTATCCCAACCCTAGTGGTCATATCACATTGAGTCCAACAACGATGAGTAGGTTACGTGGTTCAGAGAACCAAGTTTGATGTAGCGTCCGACTTAAACCAAACGATTGAAATCAAAGCGATTAATAGAAGTATCACGCTCGTTTTTAAAGAAGTTGGTAGCTAGAAATGCTACATGTTAAAATGTGATTATATCACATTAGACCATGAAGGAAGGCATATTCCATTCCAGAATTTGACTCTAACAGACCTGAGTCTAAACGTGCATCGCATGATGGTAGGTCATAATTTGGAGTCTAACCTAAGGTAGAGAGCAGGTGCACGATCGAGTACTGCTTACAGTCAATAAGTCTGAGAGATAGGCTTGAAAGAATATAGAAGTTATAATTATTACCTAGGATGAAGAGATGATGTATGGAGTCATTATACGAGCCTTGTTTCGTTGATGATTCCGGGACGTAATCATCCTAAGGGGGAGATAATTGTAACGCCCGTAGATCCGGGCTAGTCAATTTAGAGGCAATAGGGGTTGAAAACGACTTTTCGCCAAAAGATTATTAAGAATCAATAATCTTAACCAAGTTGTATAATACGTCGCAAGTACATATAAAGAACGCCGAAATTCGAGTTATAACAAAGAAGTTATGGCCCGTCAAAGTTTCGCGATAGAACCGGCACGATACGAGGAAGCGTAAATAGTGAATTTACGATAGAGCGAGATTTAGCCTTCGCGCTCTAAAAAAAAGTTGTAGTATATGTTAAACTAAGAGCATCGATAAAAAGAAACGCCCAAATATGACTTCGTATGAAGAAGTTATGATTTTTCGAAGTTTCGGATTAACAGTGTACAACCCGAAATTCGAATATTAGATCGAGCGGCTTTTAGCCGACACGGCCTGAAGGAGAATCGAAGATTTCGTTAAAAGTAGCGTAACAAGAAAAAGATGGGCGAAAACGGACGTCGGATGAAGAAGTTATGACGATTTAACGGACCAATCCTGTCCCGGCCTTCAAAATTAGCCAACGAAGTCTAAACGAAAGTTGTAGAGTACGTTCCCACCTTCGCGTGGATATAAAGAACGTCGAAAACGGAGCTCGTACGCGAAAGTTACGAATTTTTAAAGTTGAACCATGAAATTGCGAAGTTTGTTGCTAAATCGATGACGTGGCAGCACCACAACCGTCCCATGATAGTCTCGCAAGCTATAAAAAGGCAGCGAGAGTAGCCTCATTCTTCACCCATTTTTCACTTCTCTCTCAACAAACTTTCTCTCTCTAAGTGATATAAACCCCCTAAGCCCTAGTTAAACCGCTTAGCTCCTGAGGGAAGCCCCGAGGCTCCCAGAGTCCCGAGAAAAAGAGCCTTTCGGTTTCGAAACGCTGCTCCAATTAAGTTCCGGTTTTCGGTAAAATTCGCTGTAAGTGCGCTACGCTTACACAATTTTTAATATAGCTTTCAAATAATTATAGGAATGTTATTAGGTCCTTAAAATAATTATTTGGGCTATTATTATGAGTTATATTGAGTGTGATTAATGCTTAATAATAGTCAGACTAATTAATTTGTCGCGGTTGTCGTTAGACTAAACCCTAGTGGTATTGGTACTAGGTTTTATCGAAGGAAAGTCATTTTGAGAGTATCGAAGCGCTGTTCGAGTGCTGAGTCATCACCTTTCAGTTGAGTGCATGGTCCCCTTCGACTTACACATAGATATGAAGTATTTACTACGTGCTATGTGTGCATATTGTCTGTTTACTTGTTGTCTATTGTCGGTGAACGATTTTGTACATGTTTTAAATTATTTAAACTGTATATGTATTTTATATCTACGAAAATGTTGGGGTAAGACATGGGTAGATGTAATAGATGAAATATGAGTTGGATGATGAGTTGAGAGGTAAAATAGACCGTAAGGTGAGGGTGAGAGGTGGACGATGTGAGAAGCCTTTTTCCCAAATGATGGCCTAAAGGACTCTACCGGTAGAAGCGCCTAATAGAGAACCTCATAACCCCGACAGATGCGCCTAAAGGACTATTTCGGCAGACGCGCCCCCCAGAGAATGTCACAATTTTGGTAGTTGCGCCCTAGTTATAGAACTAGCAGATTGTGCTTGACAGATGTGTCATTTACAACGATGGAATTCATAACTATTCCTTAGGATACTCCTTAGGAATGAATGAACAAGAAATAGCTAATTCTTAGGGTAGATCCTTAAGAATAAAGAAGATAATGGGGATGGGTAATTGGGTTAACTGTTTGATGATTAAACATAATAATTATATTATTGTGGGTTGAAAACCCTATGTACTCACCAGGTTTCCCAACCTGACCCACTCAGTTTATTTATATCACAGGTGACGATATAAAGTGACATTAGACTGAGAGATTTAAAGAGATGTAGATCACTAGTGTAAATAATTGTAAGTTCTGTTTATGCTTATGTTTCTGTATTAACGATCACATCCCAAACATATTAAAATGAAATAAATACGTTTCTTCGAAAATGTTTTAATAACGTATTTATCATGTTTTTCTGGGAATAAATTCCGCGACATTTTTATTAAAAGAAGTACTCTGATTTTTATAAAGCATAAGAAAAATCGGTCTTTTCTTGCCATGAAAATGGGGATGTCACAGTCGAGTCCGGCTGTGAACCCGGATACGAATCAGCGACCATACTCGGCGAGTTTAAACACCAACTTGCCAAGTCTCCTCACAACTTCCGAAAATAAAAGAATAAAATATTATACCTGGGAATCCGGAGGTTACAATTCTCCCCAACTAGAATTAGACTTCGCCCTCAAAGTCTCACTCTGCAAACAACTCAGGATGTTGCTCCCGCATCTCACGCTCCAGCTCCCAGGTCAACTCTGACCCTTCCCGATGCTGCCACTGGACCTACACCAGAGGCACCTCCTTGTTCCTCAAAACCTTAATCTTCCGATCCCTAATCGCCACCGGTCTCTCAACAGAATTTAGACTCGCATCCACCTGTATATCTTCTAATGGCACCATTGCCGACTCGTCGGCTATACACTTTCGCAGCTGTGACACGTGGAAAGTGTCATGAATCTGCCCCGACTCTGCTGGTAACTCCAAACGATAGGCTACCCTGCCTACCCTCATGATCATCCTGAAAGGACCAATATATCGGGGCCCCAACTTGCCCCTCTTCCTGAATCGAATCGCTCCTTTCCAAGGAGAGACCTTCAGGAGCACGAAGTTGCCGACCTAAAACTCGAGCTCGGACCGGCGTCTGTCCGCATAACTCTTCTGACGAGTCTGAGCAGTCAACAACCTCTGTCTGACCTGCTGAATCTGCTTTGTCGTCTGAAGCACAATCTCGGTACTACCCATCACACGCTGCCGTACTTCTCCCCAACAAATGGGGGTCCGACACCTCCTCCCATACAACAGCTCAAAGGGCGGCATGCCAATGCTCGAATGATGGCTGTTGTTGTAAGAAAATTATGCCAAGGGCAAATACGTGTCCCAACTCCCACCGAAATCCAACACACATGCTCGGAGCATGTCCTCGAGCGTCTGAATCATCCGCTCACTCTGTCCGTCAGTCTGTGGGTGGTATGCGGTACTAAAATGCAGTTTCATACCCAATTCCTCATGAAACTTCTTCCAGAATTTGGAAGTGAAACGTACATCTCAATCTGAGACAATCGAGATCGGCACTCCATGCCGCGATACCACCTCTCTCACGTACATCTCTGCCAACCTCTCCGCGGAAGAGCTCTCACTGATGGCCAGGATGTGAGCACTCTTCGTTAACCTGTCCATAATCACCCAAATTGCATTGACACCCCTCGCAGTCCTTGGCAGTTTGGTGATGTCATCCATGGTAATATGTTCCCATTTCCACTCGGGAATCTCTAACGGCTTCAGCTTACCATGTGGACGCTGGTGCTCGGCCTTAACCCTGCGACAGGTCAAGCATCTCTCTACAAACCATGCGACATCCCTCTTCATACAGGGCCACCAATATTCCCTTTTTAGGTCCAAATACATCTTAGTGGCCCTGGAATGGATCGAGAACTTCGATCGATGAGCCTCTTCTATCAAAATGGTACGAGTTCCGCCCACAGACGGTACCCATATCCGACCCAGAAATGTCATAAGCCCCCGACTATCGATAACGAATTCCGATACCAGCCCGACAACTCGCTCTCTCTTGTGGCTCTCTGGCCTCACAGCCTCAGTCTGGGCCCCACGAATAGCGTTCAACACCGGGGTCATCACTGTCAATCTCAAACAAACATCTCGCATCGGGGCGCCCTCCGCCCTATGGCTCAACGCATCGGCTACAACATTAGCCTTGGACGGGTGGTACAAGATCTCACAATCATAATACTTGACCACATCCAACCACCTCCTTTGCGCATATTCAGGTTGGGCTGATCCATCAAATACTTCAAGCTCTTGTGGTCCGTGTCTATCGTACACCGAACCCCATACAGATAATGTCGCCAGATCTTGAGGGCGAACACTACCGTTCCTAATTCCAAATCATGAGTGGGACACCTCGACTCATGAGGCTTAAGATGCCTTGATGCATACGCTATCACATGCCCCCTCTGCATAAGCACCACTCCCAATCAGGATATCAATGCATCACAATATACCAAAAAATCCTCCATCCCTTCCGGAAGGGCTAATATTGGGGCTTCGCATAATTTCTGGTGAAGTGTCTTGAACGAGGTCTGTTGCTCCAGACCCGAAGAAAACGCAGCACCCTTCCGGGTCAACTTGGTGAGTGGCACGACGATCTTGGAGAAATCCTTAATAAATATTCGATAATAGCCGGCCAAACCCAGAAAGCTCCTGATCTCGGTGGGTGATATCGGCACCTCCCACCTCATGACCGCCTCAATCTTGGCCGGATCGACCAATATCCCATTATGGTTAATGAGATGCCCCAAAAACTGAACCTCTCGTAACCAGAACTCACATTTGGAGAACTTGGCATAAAGCCTCTCTGATCTCAGCACTCCGAGGATCTCCCTCAAATGCTCCTCATGATGCTCTTTGGATCTCGCATACACCAATATGTCGCCGATGAACACGATCACTGAGCGATCAAGCATCGGTCTGCATACTCTGTTCATGAGATCCAGGAACACCATCGGTGCATTGGTGAGTCCGAAAGGCATCACCACGAACTCGTAATGCCCATAACGAGTCCAAAATGCTGTCTTATGGACGTCCTCATCTCGTACCCTCACCTGATGATACCCAGACCTCAAATCGATCTTGGAGAACCAAGATGCTCCCTGCAACTGATCGAAAAAATCGTCGATCCTCGGCAACGGGTAACGATTCTTGACCGTTAACTCGTTCAACTCCTGGTAATCAATGCACATCCGGTGTGAACCATCCTTCTTCTTGATAAAAAGGATAGGCGCCCCCCATGATGAACTGCTCGGCCTAATAAACCCCTTCCCCAGCAGCTCCTGGAGCTGCGAGGATAACTCCTGCATCTCGGGAAGCGCAAGGCGGTAAGGCTCCTTGGCGATAGGCGCAGCTCCCGAAACCAATTCAATACCGAACTCTACTTGCCTGTCCGGAGGCACACCCAGCAACTCCTCTGGAAACACATTCGGAAACTCATGCACTATTGGGACCTCATCAACTGACATCGGTCTCTCTGAATCAACCCTCGCATCCATCACATATGCCACAAATCCCCTATAGCCCTGTTGTAGACTCTGTCTCGCTCTGGCGGCCGAACAAAATGCTGACCCCGCACGTGTACCCTCGTTGTACACCATAAGAACTCCCCCACTAGGGTCTCGAATCGTCACCAATTGACGTTCGCAGTCTATCACAATTCCATATCGGCTCAACCAATCCATACCAACTATAACACACACACACATCCCCCATCGCAATCGGAACCAGATCTATCGGAAACTCCACACCGAAGATCTCAAGGACACATCCTCGAATCACATTTGAAGCATACACTGCTCACTCACCTCAGAAATCTCTACCAAAGTGAAGTTCGCCGTCACAAACTTCCACCAATCCTTCGCTCCCAAGCAGAGTGGTTCAGAGCGAACCGTACCCTCAAGTGCTCTGGACTAGAACACGTATATAAATATCCCTCGATGTCAGAGATCCATCTCGTCATTGCAATCGGGTCCTGCGTCCCATCGAACTCTGGTGGCTTCGTGTTGCTGAACACCCGAAACAACAACGAGTCACCTCCCTGAGGTCTGGCAGCAGTAGCTGCAGCTTCCGCAGCCTCAATCAGTGCTGCATACCGCTCATCTAATGTCTCAATCAATGTGGTCTTGATGTCCCCAAACATCTCAGGAATCTCAGCCCGGATGGCAGCAGCCACCTCCTCATGAATCAATCGACGGATCTCCTCGTCGCTGACACCACTGCTCTCAGGTGTGTGTCGAGTCCCAACCATGATGCCTCTGAAATACAACAATAATTATTAGAGACTCGATCGAGCATACTCATACTTGATGACGCAACCCTACTCGTCCTCCGTTGTCCAAAAGATTCTTACTTGGGATGCTCACTGATCCGGTGTCTTCAGTAGTACGGGCCCAATACTACTAACCACACCGCATCAGCATTCACTCCAAGTCCTCCTCCTTGGATCCTAGATTACAAGTACTCTACTCTCATTATGCATTGGCTACCCTCCGATAGGCCTCTAATGAGCTCCTAACTGCTATATACTCGCTCTCAAAGCATCTCAGTAGCAGAAATCTCCTAGGCTAAGGCATCACAAATCAGGCCACTCTAGTCCTAATATGTATACCTAGCCTACTCTAGCATGCATAATGTAACATAACATATCTCATAACACATAATGTAACGGTACTTTTGGGGATTTACCGTTCGGGCGCTGGCTGATCGTACACACGGCTCTGCTCTGTTTGTCTCAAAACTCTTTTTACTCTTTTCAAAAATTTTACTTCATTATCAAAAATTTTCCTCAAATCCTCAGTTTGAGTTCAGATATGCCCGAAGATGCATCTGAATCCCTCAAACCAAGGCTCTGATA
Source organism: Lactuca serriola (assembly GCF_051521515.1). Lineage (NCBI taxonomy): Eukaryota > Viridiplantae > Streptophyta > Magnoliopsida > Asterales > Asteraceae > Lactuca > Lactuca serriola. The sequence continues at coordinate 307,184,859 of NC_136410.1, read as the reverse complement.
CCAATTGGTAACAACGTGAATTTCAAAACAAATTTTTCATTTTTCATCAACCAAGTTCATATAAAACATTGTCAAATATTTCCAATATTAGTTTGTGAAACAAAACATATCCCAAGATCATAAAATCAACTCTCTCTCTCTAGTGTGTACGAGTCACGCCGGCGACTTCGCACGACCCTTGCTAGTACCTGAAACACATAACAGAACAACTATAAGCATAAATGCTTAGTGAGTTCCCAAAAATACCGCATACAACACCCACGCCACTCGAGGCTATAATACGACCCTCTGGTCGATGTGTCTCAGCGGGACTCTCCAGTCCCGTCGCTTGTTGGACCCTCTGGTCCGGTCATAGCTCGTTGGACCCTCCGGTCCGGTCTATAACATCATACAAGATACATATATCACATAGCACATAATCTCGTACATAACACATAAGACCCTCTGGTCAACACATAATACCACTCATGGTAACGTATAGTGAGAAGACTTACCTCAGGTGTCTCGGTAAGTCTCTGACTCGGTAGAAATGTGATCTAGCCTCCGCCTAATCACATAAAGTAAATACTCTCATAAATATAACTATACTCAAACCTTTCTTAACACCCTCAGAAGGGTAAAAGACCATTTTACCCCTCTCTTGGCTTAAAGGCATCACTGTTGACCAAACCCTAAAAGTCAACAAAAGTTAACAGTCAAACTTTGACCTGACTCGTCGAGTGCACTTGGGCGACTCGGCGAGTCTACACGTGTCCACTGACTCTCTTAGTCCCTCTCTTGTCACGTCGAGTCCTTCCCCTTACTCGACGAGTCACACCTGGCATGAATCGCGGGGTCATCCCGACTCAACTCGCCGAGTCTCAAAAACAACTCGGCGAGTTCCGCCTTGAACTCCAGTCCCCTTAACTCTCCCTGACTCACCGAGTTATTGATGGGTTTTGAGCATTCTAACACTTCCTAAGTGTACATGCAACCCTAATAACCTTGGATCTATGTTTGTCTAATTATCATGCAAAGTTGAATTCAAAGGTTATATTCCTATCTAGCATACATGGGGAACAATTTTAACTTGAATCATAGATAGAATAACTTACCTTGTTGTTGCTTGTGTTCCTTGAAACCTTGTGAGCCTAGCACCCCAAGTGTGATGCCTCAAATGCTTCACACAACACCAAATGCTCTTGGAAAGACTCTTGAGATAACACACACTTCTCAAAATCGGCCAAGCCCTCTAGTTTCTTAGTGTACAACTTGTGTAGCCAATTTTGTGGAGAATGGGACTCTTATATAGTGTTGGCACATCTAGGGTTACACCATGTAAACCCTAATGTGTCATGACTCTTCATTTCCATGACCCATGGGTTTGTAACTCCCATGGAGCATCCATGGAGCATCCTATGGGTAGAACCCAACTTGATAATCCATGGAGCCTTTTAGCCCACTATACAAGATATGGATGATTTACATAACCAACCCATATATTTAATTAGTTATCCTTTGATCACTTAATTAATTCCAAATTAATTCTTTGATCAACTAATTAAATAATATTATTAATATATTAGAACTTATAATATATTAATAATCTCCAAGTGTTATTTCTCTCATTTAGTCTATCCAATTGCATGGTGCCATGCAACCCAAATGGACCATGCCGGGTCGGGTCAAGTACAAGCCCGAAATAGTTATGGACTTAGACACCTTGTCCAACAGTCTCCCACTTGGATAAGTCTAATAACTATATCTCTAGTACTTCAGGAACCGACCGGCAATCGTAGCTCTTTCAAGGTCTCTCGGAACTGAGAAGATAATGATACGCCATTTAAGATAAGTGATCATATAATCCTCTATTCTAGATATCAGCCGGACAAATACATGGAACATTGTCTTGCTTATTGTCCAACATTTGTTTCCCGATTTCCGATTTGTTTGACATAGAACTTAATTGAACACATCAACTTAGTTCTGACCGGGCCCGGTACATGGGTCAAAACAAAATCATCGAGGGGCCCAGATATCAGCTTCTAATCCAAGAAGGAACAGATAAACTTTGACTCATATGTTTGTTCTACCACTTATTGAATTACACACAAAAGTACGTTTTATAACATCGAGTTACCAATGCGGTTTCGTACAGTCAATGCATAACCAACTTGTAAGTAACAAATCATATCTCTAGGTTTGAAGACTTATATGATATTACCGTCTCACGATCACTCGAGATAAAATTCCATGAAGTGATTCCAGTGAGCGTGGGTTGAGTCCAATGCTCAGAACTTATGAGCACTCATGATTGTTGTAGCCTTGTCCAAGACCTCTACACCCAAACATGACAGTCTTGATTCATATCTACTTCTAACATATGACCGACTGTGGAGGTTTGAATAATATGTTATACCAAACAAAATTATTCTGGAAGTCAAAACATGCAAAAGAAATATAGTAAACGATTGACAAGAGATAGCAACACTTTACTCATAAATAAAACACCTTTTATTCATCATCAAATGTCAATTACACTTTACAAATTTCCGGGTTATCTAACTACTAAAACTTATATCATCCTTCAGCCCTATGCTCCGAGCATGCTGAAGATGCTTAACCCTACTCAGTCCCTTCGTGAGGGGATCTGCTGGGTTCTCATCCGATGATACCCTCTTTGCCACGAGGAGTCCTTCTTCGATCCGATGTCTGATGAAATGGTATTTTCTGTCGATGTGTCTGGATCTCCCGTGATCCCTTGGTTCCTTGGCTAAGGCAACAGCACTTTCACTATCACAGAAAATTTCCATTGGCTCTTTAATAGCTGGTACAACTCCAAGGTCTCCAATGAAGTTCTTCAGCCATATCGCCTCCTTTGCTGCTTCACTAGCTGCAATATACTCTGATTCACTGGTAGAATCTGCCACTGTCTCTTGCTTGGAACTCTTCCAAGAAATTGCTCCTCCGTTTAGGGTAAAGACCCAGCCCGATCCTACAGCCGAAGCGTAAGGTGTTCGACTCATTTCTGCTATCTCAGCCTCAGTGCTAGGGCTTTGTGTCTTACTCAATCTGGTGTTACTCTGGATGGGTAACTCTCCTTTCTTGGAATCCTGCATGCTGAATCTCTTCAGCACCTTATCCAAGTAGGTACTCTGACTAAGTCCAATTAGTCTTTTACTCCGATCTCTCAAGATTCTTATCCCTAGAATATAGGCAGCTTCACCAAGGTCCTTCATAGCGAAACACTTCCCAAGCCAGGACTTTACTTCCTGCAGGGTTGGAATGTCGTTTCCTATGAGTAGTATGTCATCCACATACAATACCAAAAAGCTAACTATACTCCCACTAGCCTTGACATACACACAAGATTCATCTTCACTCCTAGAAAAGCCAAATTCCTTGACCTTTTCATCAAAGCAAAGATTCCATCTGCGAGGTGCTTGCTTCAATCCATAAATGGATTTCTCAAGCTTACACACTCTATTAGGGTACTCGTTGCTGACAAAACCCTCTGGCTGATTCATGTAAACATCTTCAGCCAACTTTCCATTAAGGAAAGCGGTTTTGACATCCATCTGCCATATTTCATAATCATGAAATGCAGCTATGGCTAACAGAACCCGAATAGACTTAATCTTGGCTACCGGAGAAAAGGTCTCATCATAGTCCACTCCAGGAATTTGAGAGAAGCCCTTTGCAACCAGTCTAGCCTTATAAGTGTGTACTTTACCATCCATGTCGGTCTTCTTCTTGAAGACCCATTTGCACCCTACTGTCTTACGACCTGGTACATTTTCAACCAAGTTCCAAACTTGATTGTCATACATGGATTGTATCTCGCTATCCATAGCCTCTTTCCATTTAGCAGACTCGGGGCCTGCCATGGCTTCCTCGTAGCTGTTAGGGTCATCTTGACTTACTAGTGTCCCATCACTAATAAGTGTCTCACCTTCTGTAGTAATATGGAATCCATAGTAATGCTCAGGTGCACTCCTAACTCTCGTGGAACGTCTCAGAGGTACATATTTGTCAATTGGCTCAACAGGAGTTTCCTCCTCAAGTTGAGGGCTAGAGTTTGAAGTTCCTTCACCGCTTGATTCTTGAATTTCTTCAAGATCAATTTGCCTCCCACTGTCTCCTTGGCTTATAAATTCTCTTTCTCGAAAGACTCCTCTTCTTGCTACAAAGACCACATTGTCACTAGGTCTGTAGAAGAGGTAACCAAAGGATCGCTGTGGGTAACCGATGAAAATACACCTCTCGCTTCGAGGTTCGAGCTTATCATGAGTCTCACGTCTCACGAAAGCCTCGCAACCCCAAATCTTGATGTGGTCTAGTTTAGGTACTATACCAGTCCACATCTCGTGAGGAGTTTTGGCAACTTTCTTTGTAGGGACTAGATTAAGAATATGGGCGGCAGTCTCTAAGGCATACCCCCAGAATGAGATTGGTAGCGTAGCTCGACTCATCATGGAACGAACCATATCTAACAAGGTTCGATTACGCCTCTCAGCCACACCATTCAACTGTGGTGTCCTGGGAGGTGTCAATTGTGAGATTATCCCACATTCCCTTAGATAGTCGAGGAACTCTGAACTAAGATACTCACCACCACGATCGGATCGAAGCATCTTAATGTTCCTGCCCAATTGATTCTCGACTTCCTGTTTAAATTCCTTAAACCTCTCGAAAGTCTCTGACTTATGCTTGATCAAGTAGACATATCCATATCTACTATAATCATCAGTAAAAGTCAAATAATAACGATTAGCATCCCTTGTGGCATGTTTGAATGGTCCACACACATCCGTGTGTATAAGGTCCAACAAACCTTCACCCCTCTCACACGAACCTGTGAAGGGTGACTTTGTCATTTTTCCAAGTAAGCATGATTCACAACTATCATCTGACTTTGGTCAAACGACTCCAAGACTCCATCCTTTTGGAGTTGGCCTATGCGCTTCTTGCTTATATGTCCAAGACGACAATGCCATAATGATGCTTTATCCAAGTTATTATTAGTAGAATCAATACACAAAACATTATTTCCTAAGTTATCAACAACAGATACAGCTTCATACACACCATCACAAGGTAATGCTTTAAAATAAAGAACATTATTAAAGAAAGCATCAATAGAACCAACTTCATTATTAAATGAAAAAGGTAAACCCTTGTTTGTACAAAGCATGGAAGGAAATAATATTTCTTGCCATTCCTGGCGAATAACAACACTTATTCAGATCTAAACTAAACCCACTACTTAGCGATAAAGTATAAACTCCAATCTTGGTAACAGGTATAGCTTTCCTATTCCCCATGATCAAGTTTATCCTTCCTTGCTCCACATCCTCACTTCTTCTTAGTCCCTGCAAGTCACAACAAATATGAATACCACAACCGGTATCAAGGACCCAAGAATTAGAATGGGGTGAGTTATTAGAAATGATAGTGTAAATACCTGCATGGTTGGGTTTAACTTTCCCATCCTTCACATCTTGCTGGTATTTTGGGCAGTTCCGCTTCCAATGAGATTTTTCATGGCAATAGAAGCATTCAGCCTCTTTTGGGTCAGAAGAAGGAGTAATGAAACCTTTCTTGGTTCCACTTGAAGAAGAGCCATCAAGGGTCCGAGCCTTGGTACCCTTCGAAGATCTCTTTCTCTTCCTCCATCGATTCTTCCCAATTGCCAAAACCGGAGTAGAGTTTTGAGTAGGAGTGATAGCAACCGACTTCCCCTTAAGACCTGATTCTGCGGTCTTGAGAAGTCCCTGAAGTTTGCTGAGGGTGACTTCTTCCTTGTTCATGTGATATGTCATGTGGAATTGATCATAGCACGATGGTAAGGAATGCAAAATAATATCTATTGCAAGATCCTCCGGGAAGTTCACATTAAGCTTCAGCAAACGATCCACATACCTTTGCATTTTCTGCATGTGGCTCGTGACGGATTCCCCGTCCTTCATCATGGTTGTTATCATGGAGCAGATGATTTCATACCTCTCTTGTCTTGCACTTTGATGGTATCTTTCCATCAAATCTTGGTGCATGTCATAAGGGTAGAAATCCTCATAAGACTTTTGGAGTTCCGCTGTCATCGTGGCCGTCATGATGCAAGCCACTTTCGTAGCATCCCTTTCATGTGCCCGAAATTCAGCGATCTCCTGAGGAGTTGCAGTGGACTCATCAATCTCCTTAAGCTCCTTGTCAAGGACATATTCTTTGTCCTCGTAGCGGGTAATCATCATGATGTTTCTGATCCACTCATTGAAGTTGGATCCATCAAAGGTGACTTTCCCACACAAGTTCATAAGGGTAAAGGAGCCATTAGGATTAGAGCCAGAAGCATTGTTGAAAGACATCTGAAGGAAGGAGGACAAGATTAGTTTAGATATAAGAGAGTCCTTAATAAAACACCCAAATGTAATATTAAGGCTAGGATCCAATCACAATATAATATAACTTAGAAGAGGTATGCCGTAATCTAAGCTATATCATATTTGAAAGGTAGGTGAATAAAGATTCACCAATTTCCACCACGAAAACCGCAATATTTTAGTATTAGGTTTTTGAATGGTTCTTAGAAATTCCTAGATTCTTTGAGATTCAATGAACTTTTCAAAGGCATGTTTCAATCTCGAGTGTGCCCTCCAAGTTTTGTGACTGGGATACCGAGGATCACAAAACGAGGTGTGAAGTAACCATGTAAATCACTTGGTACCCTTAAAGTTTATCACTCAATCGATGTGCCGGTTAACCACACACGCTCCATCGATACTATAATAAACCCTAAGTCACCCTTTACCTACCTTGTTAAGTCCAAGTTAGTGTGCCGGTTAACCACACACGCTCCACCAACGACTTAATCAAAGTGTAAAGTGTAATTTCATGGAATAGCACCTTATTCACATTTTTCCTAAAGTAACTAAGATTGGGAATTTAATAAAACATTTAGTTACTTTATAATATTCATCATACTTTGAATGAGAATTAATAAGTCCTTGTCTTACCCGTTCGGCTAACGACCCTCCACCGATCAAGCAAGCGGTGGGTGAGAGTGGACACCCATTAAGTCACCATTTTATAGGCAACAACCTTATACCCACCTTATAGACCGGCTTCGTGAATGAGGCGTACTAGCGGTAAGACGACTTTGTTCTTATACATATATATATAATTATTAAATCATAATAATATAAGTATAAGGGTTGAATTTTAACTTTTAAAATTCTAGGGGTTGGAACTAAAGTTTTAACTTAACTTTACTTGTTCCAAAACTTGAGGGCAAGTTTTGTAAACCTTCAAAACTTTTCATTTCTTGTAACTTATGAGTTTAATAGAGTAATAAAATGAGGACTTTTCATTTTTCCTAACTCTTGTGTTCTTTTAATGGTTTTTAATCCAAGAGACTTTTGGTTTTCCATAACTTGAGGACAAGTTATGGGCTCCATTAAAACACATTATGATCATGAATTAATCTACCACATAGGTTACAAATAATTCCTATGACCATCTAAACATCATAAGAACAAGAATATGAATATGAACACTTTCAAGAATCAAAATCACATTTAATCTTTGTAATTTTGATAACTAGTTGTTGTAAATGAGTTAGAAAAGACATTACACCTTCTAAAACAAGTTTTCAAGTACCAAAACATTTTAGGGTAATGATTCTAATCCATTTCCAGCAACTCAAGTCAAAATTCTACACTCTGTCGACCCTACTCGCCGAGTGCATAAACCTACTCGCCGAGTAGGTTGAAGATACACATGAACTCGACGAGTCCTCCCCATGGACTCGCCGAGTCCATCAGTCAGACAGCAGAAATTTCGACTTTCTTCAACTTTTAAGCACAAATAACAAACAAACAAGCCTAGGCTCTGATACCACTGATGGGTTTTGAGCATTCTAACACTTCCTAAGTGTACATGCAACCCTAATAACCTTGGATCTATGTTTGTCTAATTATCATGCAAAGTTGAATTCCAAGGTTATATTCCTATCTAGCATACATGGGGAACAATTTTAACTTGAATCATAGATAGAATAACTTACCTTGTTGTTGCTTGTGTTCCTTGAAACCTTGTGAGCCTAGCACCCCAAGTGTGATGCCTCAAATGCTTCACACAACACCAAATGCTCTTGGAAAGACTCTTGAGATAACACACACTTCTCAAAATCGGCCAAGCCCTCTAGTTTCTTAGTGTACAACTTGTGTAGCCAATTTTGTGGAGAATGGGACTCTTATATAGTGTTGGCACATCTAGGGTTACACCATGTAAACCCTAATGTGTCATGACTCTTCATTTCCATGACCCATGGGTTTGTAACTCCCATGGAGCATCCATGGAGCATCCTATGGGTAGAACCCAACTTGATAATCCATGGAGCCTTTTAGCCCACTATACAAGATATGGATGATTTACATAACCAACCCATATATTTAATTAGTTATCCTTTGATCACTTAATTAATTCCAAATTAATTCTTTGATCAACTAATTAAATAATATTATTAATATATTAGAACTTATAATATATTAATAATCTCCAAGTGTTATTTCTCTCATTTAGTCTATCCAATTGCATGGTGCCATGCAACCCAAATGGACCATGCCGGGTCGGGTCAAGTACAAGCCCGAAATAGTTATGGACTTAGACACCTTATCCAACAGTTATTTCCCCAACTCGGCAAGTCTACTCACTAAGTGATTTATGGGAAACCCTCATCCTACTCCCTGAGTCTGATCTTAGGACTCGGCGAGTTCATGCCATGCACAAACTCCATAGACCTCCTGAGGTCAGATCTGTTCCTTAAATTGATATATCTGGCCTTCCCAAGCATGATAATCACGTAAAGTTCAGACCTTGACACTCATATAACATCTAAATGGTCTAACTTGGTGATTTAGCCCCAAAAATGACATCCCAAGCTCATGGCTCGCAAAATGACTCATAAAGCTCCAAGGGTTAAGGTCTCTGGACCTCTTTGGGTCCAGATCCAAAGCATAGACTCGAGAAGGGACCAATTGCTCCACTTATCCATCCTCTAAAGGGGTTAGAAAACCCTAACACTAAGAATCAACACCAAAACTGAAGAAGGTTCGAACAAATACCTCAATATGATCTCTATGAACTTAGAAGTCACCAAAATCGCACCTCCGTCAGCCTCCTCTTGCCTTGGTCACCTCCTTCTTGCAAATACACCAACAAAAGGATCAAGAATGGCCTCTCCCTCCTCACAAACGCTCTAGATCCCTTAGGATTTCTCTCTAGGGTTTGGTAGCCGCAAATGACGGCCTTAAGGGCCTTTAAATAGGTCCCAAACCCAGGAAATTAGGGTTTCATTAAACAGCTTGGACTCGCCGAGTCCACTCATGAACTCGCCGAGTCCGACTGTGAACCCGCATACAAATCCGCGACCATACTCGGCGAGTTTGAACACCAACTCGCCGAGTCTCCTCACAACTTCCATAAATAAAAGAATAAAATATTATATCAGGGAATCCGGATGTTACACACTTGATGGGACGACATTTTGGCCTTAGACCCACCCCTACTGGAAGGTGAGTCACTTCAAAAGGCTGGCTGCTGAAAAGCTGATCCGCAAATGTCTGACAGCTGCTCCGGTAATCCCCCGACTATATTTCCATAAAAAACATAATCAGACATTGATACTATTCCCAGGGTAAAATGACTATTATACCCCTGACCGATTCCAAACCAAGGTCACGTCATAGTCAAAGTCAACTTCCAGTTGACTCGGCTCGTCGAGTTGGCTTGCCAACTCACCGAGTCCATATCCAGTCGATTGTGCTTATTCCCGTCTCTACTCTTCGAGTTAGGCATTGACTCGACGAGTTCGCTTCCTAATTAATACTCAATGGTCCTTCTGATGGGTTTTAGCCAAAAGACATCCTATGTGCTCATGCAAACCCTAAAGCTTGGATCTAGGTTTCTCTATTGTACATGCTTTTTATCTAAGACTTAAAACCCTAGATCTAATCAATATAACATATGAATAAGGGTTTAGATCATACCTTGATTGTTATATAGCAATAACAATCTCAAATCCTTCTTGTATTGACTTTAGAAAGCTTAGAGTCACAAATGTCACTCCTCTAATGGCTCACAAACACCAAGAGCAAGAGGATGAAGAAGAGAAGAGAAGAAGCTGCCCAAAACCGTGTGGAAACCCTAGAGGATTAGTTCTCCACGTTTTTGAGGCTTAAGGGCACTATTTATACATGTAGGCTATTAAGGTTTTAAACTAGGAAACCCTAATTTGGATGCTTAGGCCCTAAGCAACCCATGGACCCTTTCTTAAAGGCCCTTGGACGATTTCTAATGGGTTTCCCCATAGAGTTCGTCCAACCTTAAATAATAAGGTAATCCATAGCCCAATTGTGATTATCTTATAATTACAATTCCAGTCACTTAAGTTTAATTAATCTCTTTTAGCCGCAAACATAATTCTTATTAATTCTTGACTAATATTAATTAAACAATATGATTTCTCCTTTAATATATTATTCTCATAATATATTAGTAAATCATATGAAATCCTTTCTCTCCATAATTCATCCTATCAAGTTGCTTTGGTGAAGGCAACGCAAAAGGACCATGCACCATCGGGTCAAGTACATACCAAAATAGTTATGGACTTAGACACTAATCCAACAGTCTCCCACTTGGATAAGTCTAATAACTATTCTACGTATGACTTCAGATCCTGATCTGCAATCGTAGCTTTCTAAATCCGCTGTCAACTCTGATCTTATCAGATACGCGTGTCCTTTAGATAAGGGATCATATATTCCTCCATTCTAGATATTATTTTATAGACTGAGACATAGATCTAAATCATTCTCTCTGTCTATGTGCTGTTTCCCGAATTCAGATTTATGACGACTGACAACAGACTACAATTGAACACATCAATTTAGTCCCGGCTTGGCCAAGCTCTTAGGTGCCATCACTAAATCATCGAGGGGCCCACAGATATCACTTTTATCCTACTTTGGATAAAAGGAACGGATAAACTTTGACTCAATGCTCGCTTGCACTTATTTTTTATAACACCAAGTTACTGGTGCGTTTACATATTATCAATGTGCAACCGACTCGCAAGATACAACTCATACATCTCGGTTTCAAGAATATAATATGTTATCGTCTCACCAATCACTCGTGATAAAATCCATGAAGTGATCCAAGTGAGCGTGGGTTTAATCCAATGCTCAAATCATATTCATAAGCACTCATGAACGTTGCAGCAAAAAATTGCTTATGTCTAATACACAAGTATAGACAATCCACACACCAATTCACGACAGTCTTCATTCATACCTACTTCCAACATATGAACGACTGTGGTCCGTTCGAATAATTTTAACTGTTCTAAACCAATTAAATTATGCAGGAAGTCAAAACATGCAAGGTGAAACACAAGAATAATACTAATCCCATATGGTCTCAAACCATTGAGTATAAATAAAACACCTTTTATTTATCACCATATTGATTACTCATTATTTGTTGTTTTGGATAATCAACTTCTTACTTGAATTACAACTATACTTGTCCCATGCTCTTAGAATGCACACAATGTTCACCTATGGTCCTTACTTTGTGAAATAGATCAATGTGAACACATTTCCAATCATACTCATTTCACAACTCCCAATTCCTATCACAATTGTAAGAATATCAAATTCTTGCCACTTATAGAATATGTTAGATTCTAACATTTTATGCAATGATCCGTTTGTAATGTCACTGCCCTAAAGTCACAATGACTATTGCCAATGAAATTACAAAGTCCTCTATCGGAGATTGTTACGAGACAATTATATAGATGTGATGTCTCTCACTCAAAGTACATTCCTTTGAACATCCTTTTGCATAAAAGTTTCTAATTTTAGACATAAATTCTCAATATCTAACTCCCAATATGGAAAGCTTTCCATACTTATCATATGACAACTCATTCTCAATAGAATCTTATCTATTCATAACAATGTCGATATGCTCCATCCAATATCATACTTCCAACTACTCACAAGCGACCAATCCTCGGTGAACTTTGGATTGTCCTTTGATAGTTGTTTAATTATCTTAGTCAAAACCGATTCTTGTCCTTTTTCCCTCTAAATGTGCTAGACATTTGGAAAATTTTAGAACGGTTAAATATTATAGCATTCGCAATCGATCCTATACCCGAGGCGTATGGGACACGATGCATAATGTCTTACATAAAAATTTGATACTTTATCAATCTTTTGCCATATTATTTTACGAGCTACATTCTCATAATTCGAAATATGAAGATGAATGTCGTAATCATAATCAAAATTTAAGAACGCACTATGTATCCTTTGACTAAATTTATTAAAATTTCTCAATCTAATCTTTAGATTTTGAAACGAAGTACAATATTTTCTCCCTTAATTATAGCAAAACAATTTTACACCCTTACTACTTTGCATAGTATAACCCTTGTTTTCTATAATTAATATTGCTAACTTGCAATACTTGCCTTAATAATCATATAATCATAACATTTACGCTCCTACTATCATGATGATTATTATAAGCATGACACTTATGCTCCCACTAGCTTTGACATGTATTTAGAAAACAGCTTAACTTACAGAAAAACAATACCTATTGAATTTCTTAAGTTCATGTTTCTAATACTTAATGCTTTGATAATCCTTTATCAAGGCTTCTTAATCTCATACAACTTTATCCAAGATAGCTCATATGTCTGTCATAAACAATTCAGACTAATTGCCAAATCTCACAATTCGAATTATGGAGAGGGATACCGTAACCATAGTAGAATTTGAGAATGCAATTTTACAATTGCTATCTTCTTAAAATCTCTCTTAGTGAAAGCATTTTCTCACAGTCATTTTCATGAAGGAGAAAATCTTATGACACTTCGATTTTAATGGTGTATGTGTTCCTATCCATGTGAATTTGTCAAAAACAAAGTTTCTGACAAATTCAAACTCATATGGACCGAGCCTTCTCAATCTTGATTTCCTGCCTAATGGTAACACGGCTGCCCACCATGTCTTCCAAGTAGTTAAGCAGCTCACCCTTTCCTATCAATGTACTTTTCATTGATCAAGGTCCTTGCCTTCTATGCATTCAAATGAGAACTCATAGGGCTCACATGCATAATTAGCTCAATTGGAATGGTACAGAAAACAAGATGATGTCAACACGATAGGTTGTAAACCTCAACTCGTGTGCTAGTGATGATCAATAAGGTTTATTTTGATTTATTCTTGAAACCTTTCAAGATCATTAAGACTCCCACGGACTCCTTAACATATAAGATTCTCTTGTCAATAAACATTTCTTGACAAACCAATATTCAAGAGTTAGAGTAGCTTTTATCAAGATAAAACACTTCATAAATTGGTCATAGTTGGTCTTTGTCTTATCCAAGACATCACCACTTTCCAATTTGATGAATGTTATAAACCTTCTTAAAACTTGTCACTCAATGTCACAATCTTAACTTTAAGACTTGTTTTGGAATGAATTATGATTGACTTTTTGATTTAACCATTTCTTCAATTCTCGATTCCTCTTCTTAGACATATAATTGCACTAAGACTCACTTAGAGGATCAATTGAGATATGGTTCTCAATCATTAAGACCTATCATAAAACATAACAAAAGGTACTCTCCCTTCTTCTTAGAATAGAGAAACTTTTATCTTTCTGCCTACTTGATTCTTCTTATTCGTTCTGCTATTGATTTAAGCTCTTTTCAAATCAACTAAGAATTACACTTAATCTCATAAGTGTAATCATATTTACTTAACCTTAGTAAATCATGACGAATATCTTTGTTACTCTTGTGGTGGACTTGATCAACACACAACCTTGTATACTTGATCTCCTAGTCCTTTACTTGACACTTTGTCAACGAATTAGTCTAACTTTCAAATGTGAAAAGTTTTTCATTTATCATACAATACTTGTTGCATGATTCCAAGTTTCTGTCCACTTGAAACTTGGTCGATGAGAAACTTTCCCAATTTGGTGAATTTTTGACCTTTTTTCACAAATAACATAATTAAGAATCACATTCATTCGTTGTAAATATGCAAAAATCAATTTTTTCATAACGATTTCATTGGAAGGAAATAAATAAATAAATAAATATCTCAACCAAAATTTTATTTTATTCATAAAAGCAGCGGAAAAACATTTTCTCCTTACAATGCAAAATCAATTGAAAAAAAAACTATGTAACAAATATTCCTAACAACTCTATCATAACTTTCTAAGCTCAAAATCTAATCTTCGAATCCATGCGATCGAGATCCATTTCTTCGTCATTAGATCCATCTTGCTCTTTCATCAGGCTTCCTCTCCTTTCATTGATCCTGCAAAACATTCAAGTGCAATCTTATCACATTATGTATTAAGAATCAATGAATAGGAACTTAATGGAGTTAGATAGTGGATTTTACCTGAAGCACAGCCATACTCTTTGACTCTCCCATCTTCTGGACTCTTTAGGCTTTTAGGGCAGACTTGTATCCAACGCCCTTTCACTTGGCACCAAACGCAGGTTGGTTCTCCTAGAACGACCTCGAAAGCATGGTTGGTTGACCTTCCTAACAAATATGCTCCATTGCTTTGCCAAATCATTTCTGATTCAGCAGCAATGAGCATGTAAGTTAGGTCAATGAGGTTTGCATCATGATCCATCATATAATACTTTCTTTTGAACTCATCGTATGATTCAAGGAGTGACTGTAGAACCCAGCCTATAGCCAACTCATCAGGGAACGACGCACCCAACATTATCACCCTATCGATGTGTGATTTCATTCCTAGAACGTGGGCACACACAGGTTTACCATCTTCATGTTTCATTTCCAATAGGGCTTCAGTGACATTGAACCTTTCAATTCTTCGATCTTGTGGGTTAGGGAGAACAACGAGAGGAGGAGGAGGAGGAAGTGAAGCATGATTTCTTGTTCCTCGATCGAATCGTGGAATGTCATCTTCATGTGGAATGCTTGTTCCACGGGATTTGGGAAGACCATAGTTGTCGTACATTGACATCTACAAAACGGGAGAAAACAAATTCAAGTTAGTTGATTAATTGAGTCCTTAATAAATCACCCAAATGAGATATCAAGGCTAGGACCCAACACAATATTCCATAGCTCGGGAGAGGGATGCCGTAACCCTAATTGCAGAACATTTAAAGGTAAGTGAATGACAATTCACTAATTTTCCACCATTAAAAACGAAAATGAAATTTAAGTTTTAAATCTATTAAAACTCCTAGATTCATTGAACATTTCAATGGCATGTTTGAATCTCGATATGCCCCTCTAGTTTGTGACTGGGATGCCGAGGATCACAAAGCGGGTGTGAATGACCATGCAAACTTACATGGTGCCCCCACATGTTACAGTCACCTATTCGATGTGCCGGTTAACCACACACGCTCCACCGAACTATGACAAACACTGAGTCACCCTTTGCTACCTTTGCTTAGACCCATTTAGTGTGCCGGTTAACCACACACGCTCCACTAACGTCTTCGCAAGGGCATAAGGTGTAATTTCATGGAATTGCATGAATTCACTTTTGCCTAAAGTAACTAAGATTGGGAATTTTATGAAAACATTTAGTTACTTTTATACTTCATTATACTTACAATGGAAGGTTTCTGTCTTATCCTACCCGTTCGGCTAACGACCCTCCACTAGTCAAGAGTGCGGTGGGTAAGAGTGGATACCCATTCAATCGCCATTTTATAGGCAATTTCCTTAAACACCCCTTATAGACCAGCTTCGTGAATGAGGCCTACTAATGGTAAGACTGACTTTTACTCATACATATATATATATAATGTTAGACTTTTAATGTTATATATAGTATAGGGTGTATTTTACACTTTTAAAATACTAGGTGGTCTAATTTAATAATTATACTTTTAATTTAATTAAATTGTACACCAAAACTTTATGGATTTATTAAATCTCTTTTAATTGTACACCTTAATTAATTAATAAAACCATAAGGGTGTGATTTGAACTTTTCAAAAACTATACTAGGGTTTTAGAATTTAACATTTCTAAATTAAACTTTTAATCAAATTTTAAATTCCAAAACTTGAGGGCAAGTTTTGAAACATTTCAAAAACTTAGGGTTTAACTTATTTAAATTTCAAAACCAAAACTTTTGAGTTCTAATTTAAACTATAAAATCTAAAGGGATTAATTTGAAACTTTTACAAACTTTGTCAAGAATATTCTAGATCACATAATTCAAATAAGACAATTAACTATTAATTGGTGGTTATCTAATTAGATCTAGTTCAAATTCTTGCAAGATAATGATCAAATAATTTCCATAATTCAACATTTATCAAATAAGGTAACAATTATCTAATTAGATGACCAAAATCTTTTATTTTGACAAGGATAATCATAAGGGATTAACAAATTTCGAATTCAATTAATTTTAAATAATTATGGCAATTATCCTAAGTCAAAATAGGTAAAAATCCCGAAAATCCGCCTGTCTGACAGCTAAACTCGCTGAGTCCCCTTATGGACTCGCCGAGTAGGGGCCTACTCGCCGAGTCCACAATGGGACTCGCCGAGTACATTAGGCAGGAGGCAAAAAATCGATTTTGCAACTTGAACAAACATACAAGGCATCAATACAATAGAAACCAATCAAGGCTCTGATACCACTGATGGGATTTAGCCAAAAGACATCCTATGTGCTCATGCAAACCCTAAATCTTGGATCTAGGTTTCTCTATTGTACATCCTTTTAATCCAAGACTTAAAACCCTAGATCTAATCAATATAACATATGAATAAGGGTTTAGATCATACCTTGATTGTTATATAGTAAAAACAATCTCAAATCCTTCTTGTATTGACTTTAAAAAGCTTAGAGTCACAAATGTCACTCCTCTAATGACTCACAAACACCAAGAGCAAGAGGATGAAGAAGAGAAGAGAAGAAGCTGCCCAGAACCGTGTGGAAACCCTAGAGGATTAGTTCTCCACGTTTTTGAGGCTTAAGGGCAGTATTTATACATGTAGGCTATTAGGGTTTTAAACTAGGAAACCCTAATTTGGATGCTTAGGCCCTAAGCAACCCATGGACCCTTTCTTAAAGGCCCTTGGACGATTTCTAATGGGTTTCCACATAGAATTCGTCCAACCTTAAATAATAAGGTAATCCATAGCCCAATTGTAATTATCTTATAATTACAATTCCAGTCCCTTAAGTTTAATTAATCTCTTTAAGCCACAAACTTAATTCTTATTAATTCTTGACTAATATTAATTAAACAATATGATTTCTCCTTTAATATATTATTCTCATAATATATTAATAAATCATATTAAATCCTTTCTCTCCATAATTCATCCTATCAAGTTGCTTTGGTGAAGGCAACCCAAAAGGACCATGCACCATCGCATCAAGTACATACCAAAATAGTTATGGACTTAGACACTAATCCAACACCTTCATCTGACTCGCCGAGTTGTATGAACAACTCGTCGAGTTAATCTTCATCTGATGAACACGTTCTGTCCTTGACTCGCTGAGTTGATGAACAACTCATCGAGTTCTATGAAGATTGCCCTGGACTCGCCGAGCACCTTCATGCACTCGCCGAGTCCCATGAACTTTCAGATTAATGGCTTATCCCATAACGTTAAGTCACTCCCCGGAGACCCCCTTAAAACCTTTCCACACTCAACTCGGTCCTTTCGACCCTCAACAGAATGGGACAGAACCCCCTAGACTCGCTGAGTTGGTCACGTCCATACCTTAAATCTTTGTTTTCTGATGTACATCCTTTTATCAAAAGATAGATCCAAGCTTCTACAATCGATCTAGCACATAAAGTTACAAACGTTACGTGCTTACATGGGACTTTGATCTCAAAAGGACATAAAACAAGCTCATATGGCACATGGGGCCTTTCATGGGTGCAAAAGCAACCCAAATCTGTCTAGTGACTCCTTTCATGATGTGATTCAGAAGCTTAAACCCCAACCATGTTTGAAAACATGGTTGGCCACCCAAAATGGTTCATAAAAGCCCTAGACATCCCCAAAAGGGATCTAACAAATGAATTAGCAAGGTTACAACTTTTTACCTTCAATGAGCTGAAGAAGGTGCACAAACTCAGGTTCCCTTGATCTCTACTTGCTTCCTCAAGCTTCTCTCATTCCTTCTTAAGATCACAAGCACCAAAATCCACTAACAAGTCTTAGATTGCTTCAAAAACGGCTAGGGTTTCAGTGAGGGGTGTTTGGGAGCATAAAGGAGTGATGGAGGCTGCATAAGGTCGTTTAAATAGGGTGCAAACCCCTGGATTAGGGTTATTGTCCAGACAGTGGCTACTCACCGAGTCTGGGACCCGACTCGCCGAGTCCATAGTTTAAACTCTGCGTCTTATCCCGCTTCTACTCGGCGAGTCAGTCCTTCGACTCGCCGAGTCCAAGGCCAAAATTGAAAATCATTTAAAGAATTAAATACAAGAATACGTACCAAGAACCATGTGCTACAAATCTCCCCCCACTTATTTTAGACTTCTTCCTCGAAGTCTACTGCACGCTCCAGAAACAGCTCGGGGTAACGCTTCTTCATATCGTCCACCGGCTCCCAAGTCAACTCCGACCCCTTCCGGTGTTGCCATTGCACCTTCACGAGTTCCACTCTTTTGTTCCTCAGATCCTTCGACTTCCGGTCAAGGATCGCTACAGGCCGCTCGATGTAATTCAGGCTGTCATCAACCTGAATGTATTCCAAGGGTATCACCGCTGAGTCATCCACCAGGCACTTCCACAGCTGGGAAACGTGGAAAGTGTTGTGGATCTGACTGAGTTCGGCTGGAAGATCCAGCCGATACGCCACCTTGCCCACCCGGGCTACAACCCTAAACGGTCCAACAAACCTGGGACCCAACTTGCCCCGCTTCCTGAATCAAATGACGCCCTTCCAAGGCGAAACTTTCACGAGAACCATATCCCCGACCTGGAACTCCAGGTCAGATCGACGCTTCTCAGCATAACTTTTCTGTTGACTCTGAGCAGTCTGAAGCCTACTCCGACCCTGCTGAATCTTCTATGTCGTCTTGAGCACTACTTCGGTGCTCCCCATGACCCTCTGGCCAACCTCGCCCCAGCATATCGGGGTCCTTCACCTCCTCCCATACAACATCTCGAAGGGAGGACGGTCGATACTCGCATGATAGCTATTATTATACGAGAACTCCGCCAACGGGAGGTACGTATCCCAGCTATCTCCGAAGTCTAAAACACATGCCCGCAACATATCCTCCAGAGTCTGGATGGTCCGCTCCCTTTGGCCATCCGTCTGGGGGTGAAAGGTGGTGCCGAAGTGCAGATGAGTACCCAACTCGTCGTGGAATTTCTTCCAAAACCTGGATGTGAACCGCACATCCCTATCCGAAATCACCGAAACTGGCACTCCGTGCCGCGCCACCACCTCCCTGATATAGATATCGGGTAATTTCTCGGCCGAGATGCTCTCCTGAATAGGGATAAAGTGGGAAATCTTGTTCAATCGATCGACGATGACCCAGATCGAATCAACTCCCCGCGCGGTCCTGGGAAGCTTGGTGATAAAATCCATCGTGATGTCTTCCCATTTCCATAGCGAAATATCCAACGGCTGCATCTTTCTGTGCGGTCTCTAATGCTCGGCCTTGACCTTCCTGCAGGTCAAGCACTGCTCCACGTACCATGCCACATCCCGCTTCATGCAGGGCCACCAATAGTCCAGATGAAGATCCCTATACATCTTCGTCGCCCCGGGATGAATGGAGAACCGGGATTTGTGCGCCTCCTACATCAGAATCTGGCGCACGCCTCCTGTGACAACTCGAAATTTCTGTTCTAAATCAAACCACATCTATCCAATAGAAGTAGAGCAGTTTTAGTAAAAATTCAAACTTTTGGAATAAGTTTGGCGGTTTTAGGGTTTTACACCTAAGGAGTTATTAGGAGAGTGGGTGCACTAGGATTTTGTGCAACACTGTAATTCCATTACTCTAGGTCATTAGAATCCATTCCGAGAATAGAAATATTTTCTGCCAAAAATCTCTGGACTATAAATAGAATTCTGAACCAAATTGGTTCATTATTTGATTTCCATTTAGAGAAAAGCCAAATACTCTCTCACGGATCTTCGGGTTTTCATCCTAGATTGTGAGTCTACTGCCCTAAATGTGTTTGAATACTTGTTATATGCTTTATAACATTGTTTACATGTCCAAAACACAAGATCCGGGAGTTTACCGCCCAAGAACGTTCTTGGGGAGTAAACTCCAAAATCAAGCCTAAAGTCCACATAGTCCCATTTCCGTGTTAGGCATCTAACTAAGGACTTAGTGTATGATCATTAGAGGCTAGAAACAAATCAAAAGCAAGTAGTTTGAGGAGTTTACGGCCAAGGAACCACCTCTTGGGCCGTAAACTCCAAGTAAAGGGCACAAATGAGTGCCTTGTGATCCCTAGCCTTAGAACAAAAACCTAGAAGCTTTAAACTCATGATTTATGCCATCAAAACCCTTAGAAATCATTTCTATAAGGGAGTTTACGGCCAAGAAACTCCTTGGGCCGTAAACTCCAAGTTTTAGGTTCCAAAATGCCTTCAAACTCTCGCTAAGGCCTAGTATTCATTTTTGGCATGTACCTTAATGTGTTTAGGACCTAGAAAAATCATGAAAAGCTAAAGTGTTGGAGAGTTTACGGCCAAGAGTATTTCTTGGGCCGTAAACTCCTTAAATGGGGTCAAAGGACACCCTAGACACTTCCTTAGGCCAAGAAACTTTTAGGGCAAGTACCTAGATGTGATATGGACTAGTTAAAATTCTTAGGACCTCATGTGTGAGGGAGTTTACGGCCCAAAGAGTTCTATGGCCGTAAACTCCATCAAATGGTCCCATTTAGTGCCTTAAACCTTCCTTAATCCAAGTATTGAAGCCTAGACTTGTTCCTAGAAATATTAGAGACTTGAAAGGACAATAAGAACCCTCCCAAGGGAGTTTACGGCCGTAAACTCCAAGGGAAAAGGGTCTTTGGGCCGTAAACTCCCCAAAGGAGTCAATGTGGTGCCCAAACACTTGTATAGGCCTTGAAACAATTCCCACTAGAGTTGTAGTAATTCAAAGTACCATTCCAAGCCTTGTTTGAGAGTTTACGGCCAGGAGCTTACTCCCCTGGGCCGTAAACTCCAATGAATATGGTCTTTTGACCTTAAACTTCCATTGGGGCATTGCACTCCTTTGTTGCAACCCATTAGCCTCCTAGCACTTGACCAAAAGTGTTGTCCTCGCGCTTAAATGTTTATACTTGTATAATTAGTGATTTAATCTCTAATTATTTATATACATATGTCTTCATATGTAATTAGGATCATTGTGTGTGTCTAAGTCATCACTTGACACCAAGCACTTGTCCGATCCTTCCATACGATAACAGCCGTTCAATTCCAGTCACATACTACAGGTGAGTTCATACCCCTTAACTAATGTTTTAAACTATTTTAAATGTTTTATGGGGGGGGATACAAGTAGAATCATGCTACTTATTATGTCAATCACATGTGATTAGTAAGTAGGATTATATTACTTATTACATCAATCACATGTGATTAATATACAACATTCAAAAGATTTGGCTACTCATTAGCCGTTTTAACAAATAGTTTTCCTTCAAATGGTTTTTATAAACATTTTATATGATTTAAACTACTTATTACACTGTGCTTCTTACACTGTCATCATATTTCAAACTTATTTACAACTGTGTTTTCAAACAAATGTTCCTTGTACTTATACTGTGTTTTCAAACAAATGTTCCTTGTACTTATACTGTGTTTTCAAACAAAATGTTCCTTGTACTTATATCGTTTTATCAGACTTATGCCTTCAAATTGTTTTATAGATTGACATCAAGTCGATCTTTCCTTAGACTAATATTTATATTTCAAATGTTAGAAAACTTACTTATGCTTTTATTTTATTATAAATTGCATGCCTCTATATGTATAGTTATATAAGAAATGTTTAAAAGACTTAGGAAGACTATCCACACTATTTCCTTTTCGCGCCTTGAGATGTGGTCTGGTGGGACATTGGGTATTCGTCCGAAGGTCGTTTAAAGATTTGTTATATATCATGTGTACATATATAGTCATAAAAGGTCCTTCCAGTTCATCCTATGCCCTTGGGTAGCAGGGGTATACATCCACGTCCATACGTACTACTTAGATTACTAGTAAGCTACCATATGGGTAGTTCAGGAAGATACTAGAACCATTACTAGAACGCGATATCATACAATGAGTCAGTTCATTCATGAGTCAATACTTTCTAGAACATTACTGTACATTACATATACATCTATACTAGGACGAGAACATATACAATTATACTAGAACGCTTACACTACTATACTTGCTAGATAGAAAGAAAACACATTACAGCTACCACACATAGAACATTACAGCTCATTACGTTGCTATACTTGGTAGAATAGTCCATTACATTATAGCTAGAACAGTACATTACATTTACATATACGAGAATACGTCGATAGTGTGATTTAAATCGGAGCATGACTTAAAACCTCATGACTTGAGTTGCGGCCAGAGTCTCTTGAAGGGAGAGCGTTGAGTTTGCGTATAGATTCTATAATGGATTGACTATCTTACGCCTTGCTGCTAGCTACAGCCGGACCTGCAGGTCTGCGGGTGCCAAACGTCATACCTTATTTCGACCATTCTTATGTCGATGAACAGTCCATAGTATGAGTTTGTGTATAGATCTATACTGGATTGACAATCCTACACCTTGCTGCTAGCTACAGCCGGACCTGCAGGTCTGCAGGTGCCAAACGTCATTTCTTTAATACGACCATTCATTTTGTCGTTGTTACTAGTCGATAGTATGGCGCAATTTATCACATAGTGCCTTTGCCCAAAATCCGGCCTGAGGTAGTTAGTACGGTAGTAGTCCTATCAGAGCTACGTTTAGTACTACGTTAATTTTTCCAGTACATATTTTTAGTGATAACCTCACTTAAATACAAATGTACAAACTATATTTTTGGATAATGATAGTTATACTTTGGAAAAACACATACTCATACAAGAGACACACACACAGAACAGTTAGGTCTTGGTAGAAGACACCCTCACATACTAGAAGGAATCATAGGGATTCTAGGATTTTTCAAACAATTACAATACATATACATTTACAAATCCTTACAATACATAGACTTACAAATACTTACATACAAATTAAGACACTAAATGCTTATGATCTCACCAGCTTTAAAGCTGATACTCGTTTTCAAAATTACTTGTATCCTTAGGTCATCATAGACAGGTACCGATGCAGGGAGAAAGGAAGATGAAGCTTATTCTAGACTTATCTTTCATTTTGATTTTATGCTTTAGTGTTTATCAAAATTTGTTAGAATACAATTGTATAATAATTATTTTATTAATGCAATGGATGATGTTGTTGCTTGTTTACTACTTTACATTGTTGTTGATATTAAACATGACGTCCTCCGCCCCAGAACGTTTCCGCCGTTCTTGGTTTTGGGGTGTGACACCTCCATGATAAGGGACCCACACCCTATGGTGAAGAGTCAGTAACCCTCAGATACCATAGTCGAAAGAGGAAACCTGCCCTACAATCCGCTAACTCTTCCGATGTTCCTCTTTCATAGCCTCCTGCTGAGCCTCCCGAATCTGCTCCAGCAGCGGAGTCACCACTGTCATCATTAGGCAGATATCTCAGATCGGCGTTGCCTTACGGCTAAGCGCGTCAGCCACCACATTGGCTTTCCCCGGATGGTAAAGGATCTCACAATCATAATCTTTTACCACGTCAAACCATCGACGCTGCCTCATGTTCAGATTCGGTTGCTCCGTGAGATACCTCAGGCTCTTGTGGTCCGTGTAGATGGTACAACGAACCCCATAGAGGTAATGAAGCCAAATCTTGAGGGCAAACACAATAGAACCCAGCTCCCAATCATGCGTCGGGTAGTTCGCCTCGTGAGGCTTCAGCTGCCTCGAAGCGTAACAATAACGTACCCTCTCTGCATCAACACTATGCCCAAACCCGAGATGGAGGCATCGTTGTACACAACAAAATCCTCCATGCCCTCTGGCAGCGCTAAGATTGGCGCCTCGCACAATCTCTGTCTTAGCGTCTAGAATGCGGCCTGCTGCTCGGGCCCCCAACGAAAAACCATGACTTTCCTCGTCAGCCTGGTCATGGGTACGGCTATCTTGGAGAAGTCCTGAATAAATCTCCGATAGTAGCCCGCCAATCCTAGGAAGCTCCAAATCTCAGATGGAGACCTCGGGACCTCCCAACTCGTCACGGCCTCTACCTTGGCCGGATCCACTGATATCCTGTCCTGGTTTACAAGGTGCCCCAGAAACTGCACCTTGCGCAACCAGAACTCACACTTGCAGAACTTAGCATATAAGCTCTCCCTCCTTAAAGTACTTAGAACCTCACGCAAGTGCTCCTCATGCTGCTCTCGCGTCTTGGAATAAACCAAGATATCGTCAATGAAAACAATCATGGACCGATCCAACATCGGCCGACACACGCGATTCATGAGATCCATGAGCGCGGAAGAAGCATTGGTGAGCCCGAAAGGCGTCACCACAAACTCGTAATGACCATAGCGTGTCCGAATAGAAGTCTTCTGCACATCCTCCTCTCTGACCCTCATCTGATGATACCCTGATTGCAAATCAATCTTGGAGAACCAAGATGCTCCATGAAGCTGGTCGAAGAGGTCATCGATCCTTGGGAGTGGGTAACAGTTCTTCACCGTTACATTATTCAGCTCTCGATAGTCTATACACATCCGATGCGACTCATCCATATTCTTCACAAATAGAATCGGGGCTCCCCAGGTTGAACTGCTCGGTCTAATGAATCCCTTGTCTAACAACTCCTGTAGCTATGTAGACAACTCCTACATCTCAGGAAGAGCCAACCGATACGGCGCCTTGGCTATCGGAACCGCACCAGGGACTAGGTCGATCCTAAACTCCACCTGCCTCTCTGGAGGTATCCCAGGCAACTCCTCACGGAATACATCCATAAACTCCCGCACCGCGGGTACATCGCCCACAGTCGCCTTACCCGCCTCCCGGGTGTCCATAACGTACGTGATATACCCTGCGCAACCCTACTGAAGGTAGTGCCTAGCTCTCGCTGCTGAACATACAGCTGGTCCTTGTTGTGGCCTCTTACTTTGCACTACTAACTCTCCCCCACTTGGGGTCCTGATCCATACTAGCTGATGTTCACACTATATCACTGCCCTATTGGGGCTCAACGAATCCATGCCCATAATAACCTTGTTCCCCCGCAACGGTATTGGAACCAAGTCTACCAGGTAACGTTCCTCGAAAAGCCTCAAAACACAATCTCGGTAGACCTCCGATGCTCGCACTAATCGGTCATCTGCAATCTCAACCTCTAGAGGGCAGTCCAACATGCCTGAAGACTCAAGAAACTTCTTGCTAAGCGTAAAAGAGACAAGTGATCGGGTAACACCCGAATCGAACAACACTTGAACTGGGATACCGTTCACATGGAACGATCATAAACGCATATATACAGAGCACATATCAATATCATAACATCATACAAATAAATCAGAGGAAAAGAATCATACCCGTCACCACTCCGACTTGACCTTCTGGCCATCCATAACCCATGTTGTCGCTGACGCTGGTGCCACTGCCGATGCTGCTGCTGCTGTTGCTACTGTCAACATGGGCCAATTGGCCTTTTATGGCCCCTCTAATTGCAATGGAAGCAAATCAGGTCTGACGTCTGAATCACAGAAGCAGGGGCAGTGCAATCTCTACCAATATGCCCCACCTTGCCGCACTTATAGCAGCCTGAACCCGGCCCAGTGCGACAAACTCCCTCATGTGACCGACCGTATTTCCCACAACGGTCCCGCCTTGACAGGCCTTTCGGCCTACCATCGGATCACTTGGGCTTCTTTCCCGAAGCCCCCATTGCCTGCCCCTCAGCGGCCTTCCTCTTTCGTATGTGCTCCAAATCAATCTCTCTCTCCCTAGCCCTGGCAATCATGGACTCCAGGGTAGGGCAAGCAGAGAAACTAACATGCTCCCAAATATCAGCCCGTAGCATGTCATGGTATCGGGTCCTCCTCATATCCTCATCCCCCGCATACTGGGGTACCAACAAGGCCGTCTCCCGGAACTTGGCGGTGATCTCCGCCACAGTCTCCGTAGTCTGTCTCATATCCAAGAACTCTCTGGCCAGCTGCTGAAGCTCCACAGCTGGTCTAAACTCAGCCCTGAATCGGGTCACGAAATCTAACCATGACATAGCCTCAATGGCTGGGGCTCCTAACTTATCGCCAATCAACTCCCACCAATCTCTGGCTCTATCCCTCAAACAACCTGCAACGAAACGGACCTTCAACCCTTCCGGGCAGAAGCTCGCCAACTACGTAGACTCGATGTCTGCAATCCATCTCCTAGCAGCAATGGGGTCCTTCACCCCATGAAAATCCGGTGCACCACTCCCACGGAAGTCCTTAAAGGACAATATACGTGTACCCACCTGGCTAGATGCCAGATCACTCCTGAATGCCTGGAGGCGATGCTCCATCAGGTCGATAATACCTTCCTTGATCAACCCGAAAACGACCGGGGTAGCCTCAAGGATACCTCTCGTAATCTCAGACATGATGAACTCGCGTAACCCATCATCGACATGCTTGGAGCCTACTCCCGAATCCGATCCCGAACCAGATCCTGATCCCCCTACTGCATGACGTGTGACCACCATTCTAAAAATAATAACACAATTGTCAAGATCACATATACCCCGAAAGGTCTCACACACTCTCCAAGTTTCCAGGTTCCTTCTCGGCCCTCCTTGAATCGAGTACGACTCATCTGCTTTCAGTAGTACGGGCCCATACTACCTTCCACATCTATCTGTACTTTCCTCAAGGATTTCCTTGACTTCACCTAGTCCCTTTTCACCGATGCTCTTCCCACTGATCACATCCTAGGTTTCCCTAGGGCACTCTCCAACATACTCCCCACTATCAGCTGCATTAGGAGTCCTTACCACGTCCCCCTAATTTGTTTGTGGATACTGTTACATATCCGTTCAGTAGTTACTCGAAGTTGGCCAGAACTTGTTGGATTAGTGTCTAAGTCCATAACTATTTTGGTATGTACTTGACCCGATGGTGCATGGTCCTTTTGGGTTGCCTTCACCAAAGCAACTTGATAGGATGAATTATGGAGAGAAAGGATTAATATGATTTATTAATATATTATGAGAATAATATATTAAAGGAGAAATCATATTGTTTAATTAATATTAGTCAAGAATTAATAAGAATTAAGTTTATGGCTAAAAGAGATTAAATAAACTTAAGGGACTGGTATTGTAATTATAAGATAATTGCATTTGGGCTATGGATTACCTTATAATATATGGTTGGACGAATTCTATGGGGAAACCCATTAGAAATCGTCCAAGGCTTCTTAAAAAGGGGTTCATGGGTTGCTTAGGGCCTAAGCATCTAAATTAGGGTTTCCTTGTTAAATAACCCTAATAGCCTCACTATTTAAAGAACCCTTAAGCCCCAAAAACGTGGTGAACTTGTTCTCTAGGGTTTCCACACGTTTTGGGCAACCTCCTTCTCTTCTTCTCTTCTCCTCTTCATCCTCTTGCTCTTGGTGTTTGTGAACCATTAGAGGAGTGACATTTGTGACTCTAAGCTTTCTAAAGTCAATACAAGAAGGATTTGAGATTGTTATTACTACATAACAATCAAGGTATGATATAAACCCTAATTCATATGTTTTATTGATTATCATATATTAGATCTAGGGTTTGAAGTCTTGGATGAATTGCATGTACAATAGAGAAACCTAGATCCAAGCATTAGGGTTTGTATGAGCACATAGGATGTTCTTATAGCTAAAACCCATCAGTGGTATCAGGGCCTTGATTGGTTTCTATTGTATTGATGCATTGTATGTTTGTTCAAGTTGCAAAATCGAGTTTTGAGCTCCCTGCCTGATGAACTCGGTGAGTACCACAGTGTACTCGACGAGTAGGCCTCAACTCGGCGAGTCCATAGGGGTACTTGGCGAGTTCGAGTGTCAGAAAGAGGGGATTTTGGGATTTCTTGCTGTTTTACTCATGGATACTTGCCTTATCTGTTTTAGATCATTAAAATCCGATTTTAAACATATATATGAGTATATCCTTGATTAAACAAAAGATAATTACCAATTAATTAGATAATAACTTCCTTATATGATAAAGTTTGATTATTTGTATGAATTGGGTAACTTAGTTTGCAAGAAATTGAAATCAGGTCAAATATAGATAATGATAAAATAAATTGTTTAATTTATATTATTTGTTATTTGATCCTTGTGTTATGAAAGGTTTCAATTTTCCCCTTTAGGTTTTATAGTTTAAATTTGAACTCAAAAGTTTGTTTTCAAATTCAAATAGTTGAAACCCTAGTGTTTTGAAAAGTCTCAAACTTGCCCTCAAGTTTTGGAATTTAAAAGTTGATTAAAAGTTTAATTTAGGAATGTTAAATTCTAAAACCCTAGTATTGTTTTGAAAAGTTCAAATCACACCCTTATGGTTTATTAATTAATTAAGGTGTATAATTAAAAGAGGTTTAATAAATCCATAAAGTTTTGGTTTAAAATTTAATTGAATTAAAGTATAATTGTTAAATTTGACCACCTAGTATTTTAAAAAGTCTAAAATACATCCTATACTATATATAACATTAAAAGTCTAACATTATATATATGTATGAGTAAAAGTCAGTCTTACCGTTAGTAGGCGTCATTCACGAAGCTGGTCTATAAGGGGTGTTTAAGGAAATTGCCTATAAAATGGCGATTGAATGGGTATCCACTCTTAGCAACCGCACTCTTGACTAGTGGAGGGTCGTTAGCCGAACAGGTAGGATAGGATGAAACCTTACATTATAAGTATAATGAAGTACAAAAGTAAATAAACATTTTACAAATTCCCAGTCTTAGTTACTTTAGACAAAAGTGAATTGATGCAATTCCATGAAATTACACTTTGTTCCCTTGCAAAGACGTTAGTGGAGCGTGTGTGGTTAACCGGCACACTAAATGGTTCTAAGCAAAGGTAGCAAAGGGTGACTCAATGTTTGTCATAGTTCGGTGGAGCATGTGTGGTTTACCGGCACATCGAATAGGTGACTGTAACATGTGAGGGCACCATGTAGATTTGCATGGTTGTTCACACCCACTTTGTGATCCTCGGCATCCCAGTCACAAACTAGAGGGGCATATCGAGATTTAAACATGCCATTGAAAAGGTTCAATGAATCTCAATGAATCTAGGAGTTTTCATAGATTTAAAACTTAAATTTCATTTTCGTTTTTAATGGTGGAAAATTACTGAATCGTCATTCACTTACCTTTAGATGTTCTGCAATTAGGGTTACGACATCCCTCTCCCGAGTTGTGGAATATTGTGTTGGGTCCTAGCCTTGATATCTCATTTGGGTGATTTATTAAGGACTCAATCAATCAACTAACTTGAATTTTTTTTTCTCCCGTTTTGTAGATGTCAATGTACGACAACTATGGTCTTCCTAAATACCGTGGAACAAGCATTCCACATTAAGATGATATTCCACGATTCGATCGAGGAACAAGAAATCATGCTTCACTTCCTCTTCCTCCTCCCGTTGTTCTCCCTAACCCACAAGATCGAAGAATTGAAAGGTTCAATGTCACTGAAGCCCTATTGGAAACGAAACATGAAGATGGTAAACCCGTGTGTGCCCACGTTCTAGGAATGAAATCACACATCGATAGGTTGATAATGTTGGGTGCGTCTTTCCCTGATGAGTTGGCTATAGGCTGGGTTCTACAGTCACTCCCTGAATCATATAATGAGTTCAAAAGAAAGTATTATATGATGGATCATGATGCAAACCTCATTGACCTAACTTACATGCTCATTGCTGTTGAATCAGAAATGATTTGGCAAAGCAATGGAGCATATTTGTTAGGAAGGTCAACCAACCATGCTTTCGAGGTCATTCTCGGAGAACCAACCTGCGTTTGTTGCCTAGTGAAAGGGCGTTGGATACAAGTCTGCCCTAAAAGCCTGAAGAGTCCAGAAGATGCGAGAGTCAAAGAGTATGGTTGTGCTTCAGGTAAAATCCACTATCTAACTCCATTAAGTTCCTATTCGTTGATTCTTAATACATAATGTGATAAGATTGCACTTGAATGTTTTGCAGGATCAATGAAAGGAGAGGAAGCTTGATGAAAGAGCAAGATGGATCTAATCACGAAGAAATGGATCTCGATCGCATGGATTCGAATATTAAATTTTGAGCTTAGAAAGTTATGATAGAGTTGTTAGGAATATTTATTACATAGTTTTTCAATTGATTTTGCATTGTAAGGACAAAATGTTTTTCGCTGCTTTATGAATAAAATAAATTTTGATTTGACTCATTTATTTATTTCCTTGCAATAAAATCGTTATGAAAAATTTGATGTTTGCATATTTCTACAACGAATGGATGTGATTCTTATTATGATAATTGTGAAATGTCGAGAATTTGCCAAATAGGGAGAGTTTCTCATCGCCCAAGTTTCAATTGGACAGAAATTTGGAATCACGCAACTTGGTTGCATGATGAATGATAAATTTCATATTTGAAAAATTAGACTAATTCGTTGACAAAGTGTCAAGTGAAGGACTAGGAGATCGAGTACACAAAGTTGTGTGTTGATCAAGTCCACCACAAGAGTAACAAAGATATTTGTCATGATTTACCAAAGTTTAGTAAATATGATTATACTTATAAGATTAAGTGTAATTCTGAATTGATTGAACGAGTTTATATCAATAGCAGAACGAATAAGAAGAATCAAGTAGGCAGAAAGATAAAAGTTTCTCTATTCTAAGAAGAAGGGAGAGTACCTTTTATTATGTTTTATGATAGGTCTTAATGATTAAGAACCATATCTCAATTGATCCTCTAAGTAAATCTTAGTACAATTGTATGTCTAAGAAGAGGAATTAAGAATTGAAGAAATGGTTAAATCAAGAAGTCAATCATACTTCGTTCCAAAACAAGTCTTAGAGTTAAGATTGTGACATTGAGTGAACAGTCTTAAGAAGGTTTATAACATTCATCAAGTGTAGAATTTGGACAAGGATTTTCTTATTTTCGTACATTTGAAATTGGAAAGTTGTGATGTCTTGGATAAGACAGAGACCAGCTAGGACCAATTTTATATGGTGTTTTGTCTTGATAAAAGCTACACTAACTCTTGAATATTTGTTTGTCAAGAAATGTTTATTGAAAAGCAAATCTTATATGTCAAGGAGTCAGTGGGAGTCTTAATGGTCTTGAAAGGATTCAAGAACTAATCAAGAATAAACCTTATCGATCATCACTAGCACACGAGTAGAAGTCTACAACCTATCGTGTTGACATTATCTTGTTTCTGTGCCGTTCCAATCGAGTTAATTATGCATATGAGTTCTATGAGTTCTCATTTGAGTGCATAAAAGGCAAGGACATTAATCAATGAAAAGTACATTGATGGGAAAGGGTGAGCTGCTTAACTACTTGGAAGACATGGTGGTCAGCCGTGTTACCATAAGGCAAGAAATCAAGATTAAGAAAGTTCAGTCCGTATGAGTTCGAATTTGTCGTAAACTTTGTTTTTGACAAATTCACATGGATAGGAACACATACACCATTAAAATCTATGTGTCATAAGATTCCCTCCTTCATGAAGATGACTGTGAGGAAATGCTTTCACTAAGAAAGATTTTAAGAAGATAGTGATTGTGAAATTGTATTCTCGAATTCGATTATGGTTAAGGTATCCCTTTCTATGATTCAAATTGTGAGATTTGGCAATTAGTCTTAATTATTTAGACACACATATGAGCTATCTAAAAGAAAAGTGTATAAGTTCAAGAAGCCTTGATAAAGGATTATCAAAGGATTAGGTATTAGAAACATGAACTTAAGAAATTCAATAAGTATTGTTTTCTGGAAGTTAAGCTGGTTTCTGAATACATGTCAAAGCTAGTGGGAGCATAAGTGTTATGTTTATAATAATCATCATGATAGTGGTAGCATAAATGTTATGATTGTATGATTATTAAGGCAAGTATTGCAAGTTAGCAATATTAATTATAGAAAACAAGATTCATACTTTGCAAAGTAGTAAGGATGTAAAATTGTTTTGCTATAATTAAGGGAGAGAATATTATGCTTCGTTTCAAATCTAAAGGCTTAGGTTGTGGAATGTTAATAAATTTAGTCAAGGATACATAGTGTGTTTTTAAATTTCGATTATGATTACGACATCCCTCTTCACATTTCGAATTATGAGAACGTAGCACGTAAAATATTATGGCAGAAGATTGATAAAGTATCAAATCTTTATGTAAGACATTATGCATCGTGTCCCATACGCTTCGGGTATAGGATCGATTGCAAATGCTATAATATTTGAGCATTTTAAAAATTTTCTAAATGTCTAGCGCATTTAGAGGGAAAAGGACAAGAATCGGTTTTGACTAAATTAAACAACTATCAAAGGACAATCCAAAGTTCGCCGAGGATTGGTCGCTTGTGAGTAGTTGGAAGTATGATATTGGATGGACCATATCAACTTTATTATGAATAGATAAGATTCTATTAAGAATGAGTTGTCATATGGAAAATATGGAAATGTTTCCATATTGGGAGTTGGATATTGAGAATCAATGTCTAGATTAAAAACTTTTATGCAAAAGGATGTTCAAAGGAATGTACTTTGAGTGAAAGACATCACATCTATGGACTTGTCTTGTAGCAATCTCTGATAGAGGACTTTGTAATTTCGTTGGCAATAGTCATTGTGACTTTTGTGCTATGACATTACGAAAGGATCATTGCATAAAATGTTAGAATCTAGCATATTCTATAAGTGGCAAGAATTTGATATTCTTTCACTTGTGGAAAGGATTAGGAGTTGTGAAATGAGTATAATTGGAAATGTGTTCATTTGATCTATTTCACAAAGCAAGAACCGTATGTAAACATTGTGTGCATGCTAAGAGCATGGGACAAGTGTGGTAAGTAATTCAAGTAAGAAGTTGATTACCCGAAACGACAAATAATGAGTAATCGATATGGTGATAAATAAAAGGTCTTTTATTTATACTCAAAGGTTGAGGGCATATGGGATTAGTATTATTCTTGTGTTTCACTTTGCATGTTTTGACTTCCTGAATAATTTTATTGGTTAAGAACTGTCAAATTATTCGAACGGGCCACAGTCGTTCATATGTTGGAAGTAGGTATGAATGAAGATTGTCGTGAATTGGTGTGTGGATTGTCTAAAGAGCATTAGACATAAGCAAATGTTTGTTGCAACGTTCATGAGTGCTTATGAATATGATTTGAGCATTGGATTAAACCCACACTCACTTGGATCACTTCATGGATTTCATCACAAGTGATTGGTGAGACGATAATATCTTATATTCTTGAAACCGAGATGTGTGAGTTGTATCTTGCGAGTCGGTTGCACATTGATAATATGTAAACGCACCAGTAACTTTGTGTTATAAAACATATTGTTGTGTGTGATTTGGTGAGTGAGTGCAAGCGAGCATTGAGTCAAAGTTTATCCATTCCTTTTATCCAAAGTAGGATAAAAGCGATATATGTGGGCCCCTCGATGATTTAGTGATGGCACCTAAGCGCTTGGCCAAGCCGGGAATAAATTGATGTGTTCAATTGTAGTCTGTTGTCAGTCATCATAAATCTGAATTCGGAAACAGCACATAGACAGAGAGAATGATTTAGATCCATGTCTCAGTCTATACGATATCTAGAATGGAGGAATATATGATCCCTTATCTAAAGGACACGCGTATCTGATAAGATCAGAGTTGACAGCGGTTTTAGAAAGCTACGATTGCAGATCAAGATCTAAAGTCATACGCGGTATAGTTATTAGACTTATCCAAGTGGGAGACTGTTGGATTAGTGTCTAAGTCCATAACTATTTTGGTATGTACTCGACCCGATGGTGCATGGTCCTTTTGGGTTGCCTTCACCAAAGCAACTTGATAGAATGAATTATGGAGAGAAAGGATTAAATATGATTTATTAATATATTATGAGAATAATATATTAAAGGAGAAATCATATTGTTTAATTAATATTAGTCAAGAATTAATAAGAATTAAGTTTGTGGCTAAAAGAGATTAATTAAACTTAAGGGACTGGAATTGTTATTATAAGATAATTGCAATTGGGCTATGGATTACCTTATAGTATAAGGTTGGACGAATTCTATGGGGAAACCCATTAGAAATCGTCCAAGGCTTATTAAAAAGGGGTTCATGGGTTGCTTAGGGCCTAAGCATCTAAATTAGGGTTTCCTTGTTGAATAACCCTAATAGCCTCACTATTTAAAGAACCCTTAAGCACAAAAAATGTGGTGAACTTGTTCTCTAGGCCTTCCACATGTTTTGTGCAGCCTCCTTCTCTTCTCATCTTCATCCTCTTGCTCTTTGTGTTTGTGAACCATTAGAGGAGTGACATTTGTGACTCTAAGCTTTCTAAAGTCAATACAAGAAGGATTTGAGATTGTTATTACTACATAACAATCAAGGTATGATCTAAACCCTAATTCATATGTTATATTGATTATCATATATTAGATCTAGGGTTTGAAGTCTTGGATGAATTGCATGTACAATACAGAAACCTAGATCCAACCATTAGGGTTTGTATGAGCACATAGGATGCTCTTATAGCTAAAACCCATCAGAACCCCCATAGCACAATCAAGCAACATTCGTGCGTTGAGTAACCAAACCAGGCATAACCAACACAGACCATCCTACAGCTGACTAAATACTCCTAACATACTGCTCATATAACAGGTATATAAGGCATCCTACCTAGATGCTTAGCCCTAACTAGCATACAATTCTCAGAATCATATATCAGGTACACAAGGCATCCTCCTAGACCCTTAGTCCTATTCTAGCATGCAGTGTCCTGAATAAAAATCATACAACATAACATAACAAGTATGGGTATCTTGGGGAAAGCTTACTTGAGCCCGACCGGTCGCACGCATCACACACTTCGTCTTTCTTAAAACTTCCCATTTTAGATTTTAGAAAACCGTTTTCCTTGTAAAAATCCTTAAGTCCCTCGGTTTGAGTCTAGACACCCCCGACGGTGTGTCCGAATCCCTCAAACCAGGGCCCTGATACCAACTTGTAACTTCCCAAAATTCAAGCCCAAAAATTTCATGTTAATTATTTATTTCATAAAACCATTCATTAGAAAATATTATGCCAACACGTCAATTCATAAAACAATGTATCATGTTCAAAACCTACGTCATAAACAAATATCATATCAGAGTACAATCCCATAAAACTTCGTGCAGAAAATCATATGTGTGTGTGATGTCACGCTATGCCGTCGGCTCCTTCCCCTTAGATGAAGAGGCACCAGAAACCAAAAACTGAAACCGTAACCACAAATCTTAGTGAGTTCCCCCATCATACCACATACCATACAATACCATCGGTATCTTTCAATTGGTAATCATCATCGGTATCTTTCAACCGGTAGTCATCATCGGTAACTTACAACCGGTAATCATCATCGGTATCTTTCAACCGGTATTCATCATCGGTATCTCTCAACCGGTAACTGGGGTCTATTCCACCCCTACTACTAGCATAAAATGACAAGGTATAAGCATACAATCAGGCATATCCGAGTATTGAACTACCCTTCGATCCTAAGGACCACTGTCAGGGGAAAACTATCCCTATCATACACGTAACATATCATACAGATATATCACATAACCAAACACATATCCATACCAAGATAATTACCATAAAGACAATCATCTTCTAAAATACTCCTACTTGGTGGACCGGCATTGTGGCCTTAGACCCACCCCTACTGGAAGGTAACTCACCTCAAAAGGCTGGCTGTTGAAAAGCTGATCCGCAAATGTCTGACAGCGGCTCCAGTGATCCCCCGACTATATTTCCATAAAACACTTAATCAGACATTGATACTATTCCCAGGGTAAAATTACTATTTTACCCCTGACCGATTCCAAACCAAGGTCAAGTCATAGTCAAAGTCAACTTCCGGTTGACTCGGCTCACCGAGTTGGCTTGCCAACTCGCTGAGTCCATATCCAGTCGATTGTCCTTACTCCTGTCTCTACTTGTCGAGTTAGGCATTGAATCGAAGAGTTCACTTCCTAACTGATACTCAATGGTCCTTCATCTGACTCGCCGAGTTGTATGAACAACTCGTTGAGTTAATCTTCATCCGATGAACACGTTCTGTCCTCGACTCGCCGAGTTGATGAACAAGTCGTTGAGTTCTATGAAGATTTCCCTTGACTCGCCGAGCACCTTCATGCACTCGCCGAGTCCCATGAACTTTCAGATCAATGGCTTAGCCCAGAACGTTGGGTCACTCCCTAGAGACCCTCTTAAAACCTTTCCACACTCAACTGGGTCCTTTCGACCCTCAACAGAATGAGACGGTGTCACACCCCAAAACCAAGAACGGCGGAAACGTTCTGGGGCGGAGGACGTCATGTTTAATATCAACAACAATGTAAAGTAGTAAACAAGCAACAACATCATCCATTGCATTAATAAAATAATTATTATACAATTGTATTCTGTCAAATTTTGATAAACACTAAAGCATAAATCAAAATGAAAGATAAGTCTTGAATAAGCTTCATCTTCCTTTCTCCTTGCATCGGTACCTGTCTATGATGACCTGAGGATACAAGTAATTTTGAAAACGAGTATCAGCTTTAAAGCTGGTGAGATCATAAGCATTTGGTGTCTTAATTTGTATGTAAGTATTTGTAAGTCTATGTATTGTAAGAATTTGTAAATGTATATGAATTGTAAGCGTTTGAAAAACCCTAGAATCCCTATGATTCCTTCTAGTATGTGAAGGTGTCTTCTACCAAGACCTAACTGTTCTGGGTGTGTGTCTCTTGTAAGAGTATGTGTCTTTCCAAAATATAACTATTATTATCCAAAAATATAGTTTGTACATTTATGTTTAAGTGAGGTTATCACTGAAATATGTACTGGAAAAATTAACGTAGTACTAAATCGTAGCTCTAAAAGGCTACTATTTATCAACGGATAGTAACTACATTACCGTGCTTCCTATGAAGAATTCACTAAGTGAATGTAATAGGAAAGAAATGGTACTATGGTGTAGTGTCAAACTACAACCGTACCTATTACCTTAAGTCTAGGGTAATACTTCCAAGTACCACAGTATTTGGATATATATATATGAGTATATATATCAGTACACCGATACTCAACTTGCCTTATTTGAGGGATAAGGTATAATGTGATGTCTAGATCCCAGACTGTTTCGCTCCCCTATCAGAGGGATTTTAGGACCTACTCACGACCCCTGCATGAATGCAAGCCGTGGGCATCCACATTACTATGATCATGTATACTCGATATACCAATCACAATTGTAGTGTGATTTATCAGTATAGTTAGATCCTGAACTGGTTCTGAGCTATAGCCCCTAGTGACGTCTGTTCTATGTATATGTATATGTATATGTACATGTAAGCGTATTCATGTAAGTGGGATCATGAAATTGTACACTGGTGTACTGAAATGTTCTACGTGTGCTAGCTGAAATATGTGTTCTCTCTATCTAGCAAGTATTGTTACGTAAGCGTTCTAGTATATCTGTATATGTATTGTTTCTAGTATATCTGTATATGTATTGTTTCTAGTATATCTGTATATGTATTGTTTCTAGTATATCTGTATATGTATTGTTTCTAGTATATCTGTATATGTATTGACTCATGAATGAACTGACTCATTGTATGATATCGCGTTCTAGTACTGGTTCTAGTATCTTGTTGAACTACCCAAATGGTAGCTTACTAGTAATCTAAGTAGTACGTATGGACGTGGATGTATACCCTTGCTACCCAAGGGCATAGGATGAATTGGAAGGACCTTTTATGACTATATATGTACACATGATATATAACAAATCTTTAAACGACCTTCGGACGAATACCCAATGTCCCACCAGACCACATCTCATGGCGCGAAAAGGAAATAGGGTGGATAGTCTTCCTAAGTCTTTTAAACATTCCTTATATAACTATACATATAGAGGCATGCAATTTATAATATCAAGCATAAATAAGTTTAGTAACATTTGAAATATAAATATTAGTCTAAGGAAAGATCGACTTGATGTCAATCTATAAAACAATTTGAAGGCATAAGTCTAATAAAACGATATAAGTACAAGGAACATTTGTTTGAAAACACAGTTGTAAATAAGTTTGAAATATGATGACAGTATAAGAAGTACAGTGTAATAAGTAGTATTAAATCATATAAAATGTTTATAAAAATCTTTTGAAGGAAAACTATTTGGTAAAACGGCTAATGAGTAGCCAAATCTTTTGAATGCTGTATATTAATCACATGTGATTGATGTAATAAGTAATATAATCCAACTTACTAATCACATGTGATTGACATAATAAGTAGCATGATTCTACTTGTATCCCCCCCCATAAAACATTTGAAATAGTTTAAAACATTAGTTAAGGGGTATGAACTCACCTGCAGTATGTGACTGGAAATGAACGGCTGTTATCGAACGGAAGGATCGGACAAGTGCTTGGTGTCAAGTGACGACTTAGACACACACAATGATCCTAATTACATATGAAGACATATGTATATAAATATTTAGTGATTATAACACTAATTACACAAGTAATAACATTTAAGCGCGAGGACAACACTTTTGGTCAAGTGCTAGGAGGCAAATGGGTTGCAATAAAGGAGTGCAATGCCCCTAATGGAAGTTTAAGGTCAAAAGACCATATTCATTAGAGTTTACGGCCCAGGGGAGTAGGCTCCTGGCCGTAAACTCTCAAACAAGCCATGAAATG
Organism: Lactuca serriola; assembly: GCF_051521515.1. Lineage (NCBI taxonomy): Eukaryota > Viridiplantae > Streptophyta > Magnoliopsida > Asterales > Asteraceae > Lactuca > Lactuca serriola. The sequence continues at coordinate 307,145,694 of NC_136410.1, read as the reverse complement.
GAGTTTAGAAGTACTACAACTTTAGAGGGGAATTATTTCAAGGCTAGGCAAGAGTTTAAGGCACCATATTGACTCCTAAGGGGAGTCTACGGCCCAAAGACCCTTTTCCCTTGGAGTTTACGGCCGTAAACTCCCTTGGGAGGGTTCTTATTGTCTTTTCAAGTGTCTAACAATTCTAGGAACAAGTCTAGGCTTCAATACTTGGATTAAGGGAGGTTTAAGGCACTAAATGGGACCATTTGATGGAGTTTACGGCCATAGAACTCTTTGGGCCGTAAACTCCCTCACACATGAGGTCCTAAGAATTTTAACTAGTCCATATCTCCTCTAAGTACTTGCCCTAAAAGTTTCTTGGCCTATGGAAGTGTTTAGGGTGTCCTTTGACCCCATTAAGGAGTTTACGGCCCAAGAAATACTCTTGGCCGTAAACTCTCAAACACTTATGCTTTTCATGATTTTCCTTGGTCCTAAACCCATTAAGGTGCTTGCTAAAAATGAAGACTAAGCCCTAGGAAGAGTTTGAAGGGGTTTTGGCCCTAAATCTTGGAGTTTACGGCCTAAGGAGCATCTTGGCCGTAAACTCCCTTCCAAAGTGGGTTTCTAATTGTTTTGTTGGTCTAGAACACTTGCTTAAGGCTTCTAGGTTTTTGTTCTAAGGCTAGGGATCACAAGGCACTCATTTGTGCCCTTAACTTGGAGTTTACGGCCCAAGAGGTGGTTCCTTGGCCGTAAACTCCTCAAACTACTTGCTTTTCATTTGTTTCTAGCCTCTAATGATCATACACTAGGTCCTTTAGTTAGTTGCCTAACTCGGAAATGGGACTATGTGGCCTTTAGGCTTGATTTTGGAGTTTACTCCCCAAGAACGTTCTTGGGCGGTAAACTCCCGGATCTTGTGTTTTGGACATGTAAACAATGTTATAAAGCATATAACAAGTATTAAAACACATTTAGTGAAGTAGACTCACAATCTGGGATGAAAACCCGAAGATCCGTGAGAGAGTATTTGGCTTTTCTCTAAATGGAAATCAAATAATGAACCAATTTGGTTCAGAATTCTATTTATAGTCCAGAGATTTTTGGCAGAAAATATTTCTATTCTCGGAGTGGATTCTAATGACCTAGAGTAATGGAATTACAGTGTTGCACAAAATCCTAATGCACCCACTCTCCTAATAACTCCTTAGGTGTAAAACCCTAAAACTGCCAAACTTACTCCAAAAGTTTGAATTCTCACTGTAACTGCTCTACTTCTATTGGATTGAAATGGTTTGATTTGAATGGAAAATTTCGGGTTGTCACATCATCCCCCTGTTAAAGGGAATTTCGTCCCGAAATTAGAATTTAGGCATGGAAGTATACACGAATGATCGAGACGTGAGGAGGAAACTTCCTAATCGATTGGTTCTAGCGCACTTAAGTGAAGTCGGGCTCTCGGTTGGTATCCCAACGAACCTTCACTAATTGGCGATGGCGTTGCTTCGTCCGCTTGACCTCTCGGTCGAGGGTCACTACGGTTCTAATACGAAGGCGAGGATCTCGACGAGTGGACTTGGAAGAGTTCAAACAGAAAGGTATGGTTTCACGATCGAGATGCGAAAAGTAGAAAGTACGTTACTGAGTTCGCGGAGTAGGTCTAGTTTGTGCGAGGCACAGGACAGATTCTGATAAGAATCTAAGAAGTCCTGTCAACTATGGATTTAGCTTTTCACGCTTTACGAAGCGTATGAAGCCCTTCTCAGAGTGAGTTATCCGAAAGAACTTGGTCACTCACTCGGAATCTCAAAGGTTCCTTTTCTTGTGTAACTTCCCAGTCAAAGGCCACACCTTGCTGGGTCGAAGTCGTACGAGTTTATGAAGCTTGCGGGGAGTTCTGAATGAACTAAGGCGATAGGTCGGTAAGACCTAGAATTTGACGAAAAATTGTCGGCGTCTCTGGCGTTGATAAATGCTCAATGGTTTTTGACAAGTTGAAAGAGTACTCAAAATTTCCCATATTACTAACAGTGTGTCCTAGAAATTTGACTCTTCAATTTCCAAACCTCGTGCCTAGAGAACTTTGCTAAAAGTTCCTCTGTAGGAAATGTTTTCATCGGTTTTCTTCTTACTACGAGGGTAGATAAGTAAGTCATTTCATGGAGAAATGACGAATCGACCCTAAGTAAGAAAGACGTAACCCTATTCATTTAGCTCATGAAAACCATGGGCGTACTGGTCCTATCCGAAAGGTATCACTACGGACTCGAGGCGTCCGCATCGAATTCGGAAGATAGTCTCCCAGACATCCTTCCCTAACACATCGAACTGGTGATATTCGGATCTTAGGTCCATTCTTGGAAGTAGTTCTTTCCTTACGTGTGCTCAACTATTTTGTCTATGTGAGGCAGAGATCACGATTTCTATGAAAATCTTGATGGAGTCCTCGATATCCGAGGCACATACGATGCGATCCATCGATCTCTGGAAGAATCTGACCGGGGTTCTCGAGGGTGAGAAACCTAGTCTTCTAATTCTATTTCTGTGTAGTTCGTTGAGTTGTTCGTACTATTCTTGTATCTCCGTGGGTGTTTAAACTATAGGGTGATCTGTTTTCGGGAGTTGTACTGGGTTCTAAGTTTATTCACATGACGATGTGATTACTCGTATACTTAGGCAGTTTTTCCGTCCTGAAGTCCATTTTAGAATTCATACATGGATTTACGATCACAATTTCGTGTATACGAGTCGTATATAATTAAGATTGAAAAGGTAGTCGAATAACTGATTCTTCCTTACCCTCATATCCCAAGGAGGGAATGAGTTAAGGCGGAATCATCAATTCTAAACCTGTAGAACCTTGATTATATAACACTCTTATGTATACCTTCCTCAGTGATAGATCATCCGCATGAATCCCTGTATTGAACTTTGACGTACTGCACGAGTGGCACTTCGGGGATTTCTTCGGAAAGAAATTAACTAAGAGGTACTCCGGGAATGAGTACTTCGGCGTTCTGATATGACGGCTTCGCTAGAAAAGTGATCTAGAATATGGGGACGTACGTCTGAAGCTGTTTTCGCGAGGATCAAATTTTAAATCGAGTCGTATGATAATTTCGGAATCATACAGAAACTTTTAAAGACATTAGAATTAACATAAGACGGTTACATACAAAACACAACTATGCAACCATGAAAAGAGTTACAGTACTTTAAGTTTACCACAAGACTATTGCTGCGAATAAGATATACTACAAAAGACAAGTATACGCAGCACGAGAACTCCTATACAGACAGGATCTCGCAAAAGGTAAGACTCTAGTTGCACTAGTTCTAGATAGTTTATAAGTCTGTTACAACGAAACGCCCTAAATATATTAACGTGGTTCCTGAGCAGGCTCTCCTGCAGCTGTGATCCTGAGAATCCTCCCGTCTGCGCCAGAGTTCTGCGTTATCGGGCAATCCTTCTGGAGGTGTCCAATTTCACCGCATTGGTGACATATATGGACATCACCCACATTGGTGGTGGAAGTGAAGTGTCGGGTAGGAGTTATGGGAACACGGGTTCTTTCCTTGTTTTCCTTCTTTGGGCAATCTCTTTTATAGTGCCCAAACTCACCACAGTTATAGCAATTTAGGCTAGCCCTAGTGGTGGAGGTAGCTCTACAGAAACGGGCGATGTGCCCTTTCTTGTTGCAGTTCACGCACTGCAAGACTCGGCACATTCCCTCGTGGTGGAAATTGCACCGGTCGCACTTCGGGAGTGTTCCCTTATATGGTCTGCTCGGTACTGGGATGGCAGAGGTTTGTGGCTGCTGCCTGGCCATTTTCTGAAACCGTTTGCGTTCCACTTTGGCTTGACGTTTTCTTTTCTTGTTCTCTGTTTTCTGGCTTTGCGAGCCTGTGGCTGTTACTGTTGGACGACTTCCTGGGTGGATATCACGATTGGAAACTTTATTTCCATCAGCAGCATTGACCATGCTGTTAGCGCTACGGTGCGCCATGACCGCGGTTACGGCAGCCACTACGGCAGCTGTAACTGCCATTTGAAAGGTGGCGGCGTCCATCGGAAAAGTAGAGGTCTCGTTGCTTGGCTGGTTGTTTCCGGATGACGACATGATTCTGTAACACGAAAGAGTAAAGATTTGTAAGCGATTCTGGTTGACCCTGATGTACTTAGATTGTTCATGAAAAGAGTAAGAGTATGATCTCGAAAGTTTGACCTACATCCCTATGATGCAGTCCCGGTTAAAGAATGAATGTATGTTCGTAGAATGATCTCAAGACGTTTGTCGTTCGAGCTGAGGTATCGTGGGTTGGTGAATAACAAGATCCAACCATTGAAAGAGACTTGGAAGTGTCTCTTGGAATTAAATCATCGTAGTCCAATAACTTGACTAAGGTATGATTCAGGTAGGCTCCAATGAAAGAAAGATAAAAGTACTTGAATGAAGAATGACTCAAAAGTTAGCCGGCTGTCAATACCTTGGATATTCACGATGTAAAGATTCAAGAAAATGACCTTGTTAAGGTCTTACATCATATCCACAGAAGATAGTTCCTGACAGCATAAAGACCTAACTAAAGTACTTACGGAACAAGATAATTTCATAGAAAATGCCACATCGGGCATAGACAGAAAAACATGATTTCCTTTTATAAGGGAAAATAAAGTAAAGCGTCTACTACGGCGACGATCATCCCTCTGGTGAACTCTCAATTCAACCAATTGACGTTCCACGTCAAGTAGGTGTCTTTCGCACACCATCTGGCGTACTCGGAGCTCCATGACTACAGCTCGTGATTCAGCCAGTGTTTACAACAGGATTTCATGGTTTCTCTCTGATCTCTTGTGAGCATCCTCTAGATGAATGGTGTGGAGGGTATGCATTCCAGCATAGGCGACTACTTCTGTATTCTGACGTAGGGCTGTCCTGCCTTGAATCTCATTTCAGGCCTCTCTACGGACCAAGATTGGCAAGACTATATCTGCTAAGCCCTCATTGCTCAAGTCGTAAAAGCTTCAGTCGCTATTTAAATGGCATAGGTTGATCTTGTCCTTGGCTCCATGTTTCCAAGCATTCCACTCACTCAGGGTCAGGCCATTTAAAAGCCGGAAGAGGGTTAGGAATTGGGGTAGGTTCTCAACCTCTGGCTCGGGGTTAGCATCATAAGAAAAGTCTTCGTCATGGTGATCATCCAAGGGGATAGGATGATCATTCTCTGGTTCTTCTCCAAACCAACCAGTTATGACTTCATTCGGAAGATACTGGTTGTCAAGGGGATGGAGTCCAGTTATGATTTCTATGCGAGAATTTAGGGTAAGAAGATAATTATTAGACGAACTATCTATATAATTATTTTAGAAAACCTTCATTAGTTACATCGCTATTTGTGAAGTGCATACCAGCTATGTGTAATCTAAACAGGATAGACCTTCGAATAAGTGACCTTAACTCCTTATTCACACAGAATAGGGGTAAGGCAAAATTATCACAAATTCTGAGTCTATGACATCATAATTACATGTAGCTTCAGTGTATCCACTTAGCAACTATTAACTTAGTAATGAAGATCCCTTTTTAATTCTCAAGTATATAGTACTTATAGTAACACCAAAATACACCTATAGTATTTTAAATTTATTGTTATGTTCTATTGTTCTCATTGTGGTAGGGTTGGTAAGATTTTAGCATTGTTGCAACCACACACTTAAACTTAGGCACATGCTAGTCAACCCTCGGATAATATAGGCGATCAGGCTATATCTTCCCAGTTTTGACCATATGTCTCTAAGCCCACTTGTGTTGCCCAACAATAGTAATTCTTTTGTACTGTCCTAATGACATTGATTTTAGTATGAATGCAGCACGTATACTTACTTAAATATTTTACTATTTAAAGTATAAACTCTTGGTCAGAGTATTTTTAATCCCTTATGTATTTATAGTTAGTATATCTTTTATGGGTTGATATACTTAATTCACTATAAACAATGCTCTGATACCAATCTGTCACACCCCAAAACCAAGAACGGCGGAAACGTTCTGGGGCGGAGGACGTCATGTTTAATATCAACAACAATGTAAAGTAGTAAACAAGCAACAACATCATCCATTGCATTAATAAAATAATTATTATACAATTGTATTCTGTCAAATTTTGATAAACACTAAAGCATAAATCAAAATGAAAGATAAGTCTTGAATAAGCTTCATCTTCCTTTCTCCTTGCATCGGTACCTGTTTATGATGACCTGAGGATACAAGTAATTTTGAAAACGAGTATCAGCTTTAAAGCTGGTGAGATCATAAGCATTTGGTGTCTTAATTTGTATGTAAGTATTTGTAAGTCTATGTATTGTAAGAATTTGTAAATGTATATGAATTGTAAGCGTTTGAAAAACCCTAGAATCCCTATGATTCCTTCTAGTATGTGAAGGTGTCTTCTACCAAGACCTAACTGTTCTGGGTGTGTGTCTCTTGTAAGAGTATGTGTTTTTCCAAAATATAACTATTATTATCCAAAAATATAGTTTGTACATTTATGTTTAAGTGAGGTTATCACTGAAATATGTACTGGAAAAATTAACGTAGTACTAAATCGTAGCACTAAAAGGCTACTATTTATCAACGGATAGTAACTACATTACCGTGCTTCCTATGAAGAATTCACTAAGTGAATGTAATAGGAAAGAAATGGTACTATGGTGTAGTGTCAAACTACAACCGTACCTATTACCTTAAGTCTAGGGTAATACTTCCAAGTACCACAGTATTTGGATATATATATATGAGTATATATATCAGTACACCGATACTCAACTTGCCTTATTTGAGGGATAAGGTATAATGTGATGTCTAGATCCCAGACTGTTTCGCTCCCCTATCAGAGGGATTTTAGGACCTACTCACGACCCCTGCATGAATGCAAGCCGTGGGCATCCACATTACTATGATCATGTATACTCGATATACCAATCACAATTGTAGTGTGATTTATCAGTATAGTTAGATCCTGAACTGGTTCTGAGCTATAGCCCCTAGTGACGTCTGTTCTATGTATATGTATATGTATATGTACATGTAAGCGTATTCATGTAAGTGGGATCATGAAATTGTACACTGGTGTACTGAAATGTTCTACGTGTGCTAGTTGAAATATGTGTTCTCTCTATCTAGCAAGTATTGTTACGTAAGCGTTCTAGTATATCTGTATATGTATTGTTTCTAGTATATCTGTATATGTATTGTTTCTAGTATATCTGTATATGTATTGTTTCTAGTATATCTGTATATGTATTGTTTCTAGTATATCTGTATATGTATTGTTTCTAGTATATCTGTATATGTATTGACTCATGAATGAACTGACTCATTGTATGATATCGCGTTCTAGTACTGGTTCTAGTATCTTGTTGAACTACCCAAATGGTAGCTTACTAGTAATCTAAGTAGTACGTATGGACGTGGATGTATACCCTTGCTACCCAAGGGCATAGGATGAATTGGAAGGACCTTTTATGACTATATATGTACACATGATATATAACAAATCTTTAAACGACCTTCGGACGAATACCCAATGTCCCACCAGACCACATCTCAAGGCGCGAAAAGGAAATAGGGTGGATAGTCTTCCTAAGTCTTTTAAACATTCCTTATATAACTATACATATAGAGGCATGCAATTTATAATATCAAGCATAAATAAGTTTAGTAACATTTGAAATATAAATATTAGTCTAAGGAAAGATCGACTTGATGTCAATCTATAAAACAATTTGAAGGCATAAGTCTGATAAAACGATATAAGTACAAGGAACATTTGTTTGAAAACACAGTTGTAAATAAGTTTGAAATATGATGACAGTATAAGAAGTACAGTGTAATAAGTAGTATTAAATCATATAAAATGTTTATAAAAATCTTTTGAAGGAAAACTATTTGGTAAAACGGCTAATGAGTAGCCAAATCTTTTGAATGCTGTATATTAATCACATGTGATTGATGTAATAAGTAATATAATCCAACTTACTAATCACATGTGATTGACATAATAAGTAGCATGATTCTACTTGTATCCCCCCCCATAAAACATTTGAAATAGTTTAAAACATTAGTTAAGGGGTATGAACTCACCTGCAGTATGTGACTGGAAATGAACGGCTGTTATCGAACGGAAGGATCGGACAAGTGCTTGGTGTCAAGTGATGACTTAGACACACACAATGATCCTAATTACATATGAAGACATATGTATATAAATATTTAGTGATTATAACACTAATTACACAAGTAATAACATTTAAGCGCGAGGACAACACTTTTAGTCAAGTGCTAGGAGGCAAATGGGTTGCAATAAAGGAGTGCAATGCCCCTAATGGAAGTTTAAGGTCAAAAGACCATATTCATTAGAGTTTACGGCCCAGGGGAGTAGGCTCCTGGCCGTAAACTCTCAAACAAGCCATGAAATGGAGTTTAGAAGTACTACAACTTTAGAGGGGAATTGTTTCAAGGCTAGGCAAGAGTTTAAGGCACCATATTGACTCCTAAGGGGAGTTTACGGCCCAAAGACCCTTTTCCCTTGGAGTTTACGGCCGTAAACTCCCTTGGGAGGGTTCTTATTGTCTTTTCAAGTGTCTAACAATTCTAGGAACAAGTCTAGGCTTCAATACTTGGATTAAGGGAGGTTTAAGGCACTAAATGGGACCATTTGATGGAGTTTACGGCCATAGAACTCTTTGGGCCGTAAACTCCCTCACACATGAGGTCCTAAGAATTTTAACTAGTCCATATCTCCTCTAAGTACTTGCCCTAAAAGTTTCTTGGCCTATGGAAGTGTTTAGGGTGTCCTTTGACCCCATTAAGGAGTTTACGGCCCAAGAAATACTCTTGGCCGTAAACTCTCAAACACTTATGCTTTTCATGATTTTCCTTGGTCCTAAACCCATTAAGGTGCTTGCTAAAAATGAAGACTAAGCCCTAGGAAGAGTTTGAAGGGGTTTTGGCCCTAAATCTTGGAGTTTACGGCCTAAGGAGCATCTTGGCCGTAAACTCCCTTCCAAAGTGGGTTTCTAATTGTTTTGTTGGTCTAGAACACTTGCTTAAGGCTTCTAGGTTTTTGTTCTAAGGCTAGGGATCACAAGGCACTCATTTGTGCCCTTAACTTGGAGTTTACGGCCCAAGAGGTGGTTCCTTGGCCGTAAACTCCTCAAACTACTTGCTTTTCATTTGTTTCTAGCCTCTAATGATCATACACTAGGTCCTTTAGTTAGTTGCCTAACTCGGAAATGGGACTATGTGGCCTGTAGGCTTGATTTTGGAGTTTACTCCCCAAGAACGTTCTTGGGCGGTAAACTCACGGATCTTGTGTTTTGGACATGTAAACAATGTTATAAAGCATATAACAAGTATTAAAACACATTTAGTGAAGTAGACTCACAATCTGGGATGAAAACCCGAAGATCCGTGAGAGAGTATTTGGCTTTTCTCTAAATGGAAATCAAATAATGAACCAATTTGGTTCAGAATTCTATTTATAGTCCAGAGATTTTTGGCAGAAAATATTTCTATTCTCGGAGTGGATTCTAATGACCTAGAGTAATGGAATTACAGTGTTGCACAAAATCCTAATGCACCCACTCTCCTAATAACTCCTTAGGTGTAAAACCCTAAAACTGCCAAACTTACTCCAAAAGTTTGAATTCTCACTGTAACTGCTCTACTTCTATTGGATTGAAATGGTTTGATTTGAATGGAAAATTTCGGGTTGTCACAGACAGAAGCCCCTAGACTCGACGAGCCCAAGAATGGACTCGCCGAGTTGGTCACGTCCATACCCTAAATCTTTGCTTTCTGATGTACATCCTTTGATCAAAAGATAGATCCAAGCTTCTACAATCGATCTAGCACGTAAAGTTACAAACTTTATGTGCTTGCATGGGACTTTGAGCTCAAAAGGACATAAAATAAGCTCATATGGCACATGGGGCCTTTCATGGGTGCAAAAGCAACCCAAATTTGTCTAGTGACTCCTTTCATGATGTGATTCAGAAGCTTAAACCCCCAACCATGTTTGCAAACATGGTTGGCCACCAAAAATGGCTCATAAAAGCCCTAAACCTCCCCAAAAAGGGATCTAACAAATGAATGAGCAAGGTTACAACTTTTTGCCTTCAATGAGCTGAAGAAGGTGCACAAACTCAGCTTCCCTTGATCTCTACTTGCTTCGTCAACCTTCTCTCCTTCCTTCTTAAGATCACAAGCACCAAAATCCACCAACAAGGCTTAGATTGCTTCAAAAACGGCTAGGGTTTCAGTGAGGGGTGCTTGGGAGCATAAAGGAGTGATGGAGGCTGCATAAGGTCGTTTAAATAGGGTGCAAACCCCTGGATTCGGGTTTTTGTCCATATAGTGGCTACTCACCGAGTCTGGGACCCGACTCGCCGAGTCCACAGTTTAAACTCTGCGTCTTATCCCGCTTCTACTCGGCGAGTCAGTCCTTCGACTCGCTGAGTCCAAGGCCAAAATTGCAAATCATTTAAATAATTAAATACAAGAATACGTACGAAGAACCAGGTGCTACGTGCATAGTGACAATGATCAGATAAGTCCTTGGCAAATCGAGTATGGATACCTGCGGATGGATTGCCAATAATTTCACCTGGTGGATGGTCCTTCGTCCATACATTTAGATGAGGCATCAGATGATCAGCAGCTGAGGTAGAAGGAATGTCCTCAATATCAGAAGTTTCTTCGGTTGGAGATGGCAATTCCCCCTGGATTTGAGAACAGCCTACGAAATCATCTTTGCTTGTTGGAGCGAGAATGACATTTTCTTGAGTAGTTTGGAGAGGTTCCTCCTGGATTGCTGATGGGAGAGTAATGATCCTTGAATCGGTTCTAGCGTCTATGTTTTCTATGAGTTCATCATCCGAATCCGAAGATACGTGTGATGGTAATGATATTCTGAGGATAGGAACTTGAGCATCATCAAGTACTGGAAGCTCGATGGTTGTTGTTTGATCTGGAGTAGAGCTTTCCCCCTCAACCGGAGAGGTGAAAGTATTGAGAGATTCTACTTCGGATAGAGATGGACCAGTAACATCAGCGTGTTATTGTTGAGCAGTCGGTGACACAAGAACTTCGGATAGTTTATCCATTTCAACAGGGTCGAAAAGATCATCATAATTGACCTCAACCAGATTTAGAGGACCTGAAGAAGCAGGAATGTCACTTTCCATGATTGCGGTGGTTTCAGTAGATGGAGAGGCGTTGCGAATGTAAGAGTCATCGAATTTTACATCGAACCTTTCAATGATTAGCCTTGTACGTCTGATGAGTACTCGGTAAGCAACCTTGTTCGTAGAGTAGCCAAGAAAGATGCCTTCATCAGACTTCGGTGCAAATTTGTTGAGCTGATCTCTGTTGTTGATCACAAAACATCTACACCCAAAGATATGAAAGAAGCAAACATTTGGTTTGCGGTTGTTAAGGCCCTCATATGGTGTCTTACTGAGGCGTTTAAACACAATGCTTCGGTTTTGAACAAAGCATGCGGTTGCTACAGCTTCAGTCCAGAAGTAAAGAGGAAGATGTGCAAAGTTGAGCATGGATCTGGCTGCTTCGACTAGAGTATGGTTCCTTCTCTCTACTACTCCATTTTGTTGGGGTGTATAAGGAGCTGAAAAGTTGTGAGAGATACCTTTTGATACCAAGAAGTTGTTGAGATGATGATTAGTGAATTCAGTTTCATTATCACTACGGATGCGTCTTACTGGCAGCTTGATCTGAAGTTGTATTTCTTTGATGAAGTTTATGAGAATTTGCGGTGTTTCGGATTTGAGTTTGAGGAAGAAAACCCATGTGAATCGAGTCAAGTCATCTACTATAACCAGTATATACTTTTTATGGTGGAGACTGGCTATGGTTGATGGGCCGCAGAGATAAATGTGCAGAAGCTCAAGTGGTTCAGATATAGAAGATTCAATCACCATGGGGTGACTTGCTTTGGACTGCTTACCACATTCACAAGCAGGACATAGAGTGTCATTGTTGAACTTGAGAATAGGTAGTCCTCTGACCAGCTCTCTAGTGACCAAGGTGTTGATGTATCCGAAGTTGAGATGAGCGAGCTTACGATGCCATAGCCAGCTGAATTCGGATACAGCTTTGGAAAGAAAGCACAACTGCGGTTTGCCAATGATGAGAGAGACACCAAACAGATACATGGTACCCTCGGATCGTGACTTAATCAAGCAGGTGCTCCTATCACTTGTCATTACGTAATAGAATTGATCATCGAATTCAACTCGATGGCCTGCCTTACATAGTTGGCCAACACTGATGAGTTTGTGTTTGAGACTTTCTACATCAGCAACCTTTTGAATTGAGAAGTTCCCCATAGTGAGTACACCGTAACCTCGGATATTTCCATTTGCATTGTTACCGAATGTAACATTTCCACTATTGCAAATAGGCCTAAAATCCCGAAGGTATTCTAACCTTCCGGTCATGTGCAAGGAGCAGGAACTATCAATTAATCATTCATCTTCTTGTTCCTCCTTGCACAAAGCCTGAGAATTACCCGGTTCGTTTAGGCATCCAAACTAGTTTAGAGCCTAGAGCAACAAGTGAGTTTCTGAGTAATTCATGAACCGAGGTTTCAAGGACTGGTTTTATGTCAACTTTTAAACCTAGTCCTGGGTGTTTGTGAAATTTTGGAGTGTTGTCTGTGTTGGATAAGGTGTCTAAGTCCATAACAATTTCTGGTATGTACTTGACACGACCCGGCATGGTCCATTTGGGTTGCATGGCACCAAGCAATTAGATAGACTAACTGAGAGAAATATCACATGTGGTTTATTAATATATTATAAGTTCTAATATATTAATAATATTATTTAATTAGTTTGATCAAGTGTTAATTTAGAATTAATTAAGTGATCAAAAGATAACTAATTAAATATATGAGTGGATTATGTAAATCATCCATAACTTGTATAGTGGGCTAAGAGGCTCCATGGATTATCAAGTTGGGTTCCACCCATAGGATGCTCATGGATGCTCCATGGGAGTTGCAAACCCATGGGTCATGGAAATGAAGAGTCATGACACATTAGGGTTTACATGGTGTAACCCTAGATGTGTCAACACTATATAAAGAACATATTCTCCACCAAAATCAGCTACACATAAGAAACAAGAGGGCTAGGCCAATTTTAGAAGTGTGTATTATCTCTAAAGTCATTCCAAAAGCATTTGGTGTTGTGTGAAGCATTTGAGGCATCATACTTGGGGTGCTAGGCTCACAACGTTTCAAGGATCATAAGAAACAACAAGGTATGTTATTCTATCTTTCATTCAAGTTAAAAATTGTTCCCTATGTATGCTAGATAGTAATATAACCTTGGAATTCAACTTTTCATGATTATTATACAACCATAGATCCAAGGTTATTAGGGTTGCATGTACCCTTAGGAAGTGTTAGAATGCTCAAAACCCATCAGTGGTATCAGAGCCTAGGCTTGTTTGTTAATTTTTTGTGCAAACTGTTGAAAAAAATCGTTTTTCTGTTTTCTGCTCGTTTGAACTCGCGAGTCCATGAACAAATGGAGGCTACTCGTCAAGTCTGTTCTTGCACTCGACGAGTAAAGGCTGCAGTTTTCAGAAATTCGACTTTTGTTGCTAGAAATACACTAGAAACATTACCCTAAACAGTTTTGGTACTTGAAAACTTGTTTTAGATGGTGTAATGTTTATGCTAATCCATTTGCAATGGCAATTATCAAAATTACAAAGTTTTTAAGTGTAATTTTTGATTATTGAAATGTTCATATTCATGTTCTTGAACTTATGAAGATTAGATGATCATAGGAATTGCTTGTAGCCTTCATGGTAGTTTAATTCATGATCATAAAGTGTTTTAATGTAGTCCATAACATGTCTTCAATTTATGGAAAACCAAAAGTCACACTTTTATTACAGCCATTAAAAGAACACTAGAGTTATAAAAATGAAGAGTCTTCATTTTTATTACTCGATTAAATTCATAAGTTATAAGAAATGAAAAGTTTTGAAAGTTTACAAAACTTGCCCTCAAGTTTTGGAACAAGTAAAGTCTTAATTAAAACTTTAGTTCCAACCCTTAGAATTTTAAATGTTAAAATTCAACCCTTATACTTTATAATATTATAAGTTAATAATAATAATAATAATAATAATAATAATAATTATATATATATATATATATATATATATATATATGTATAAGATCAAGTCGTCTTACAGCTAGTACGCCTCATTCACGAAGCCGGTCTATAAGGGGGTATAAGGTTGTTGCCTATAAAATGACAACTTAATGGGTGTCCACTCTCTCCCACCGCTTCCTTGATCGGTGGAGGGTCGTTAGCCGAACGGGTAGGACAAGAACTCATAAATTCTCATTAAAAGTATGATGGATATTATAAAGTAACTAAATGTTTTATTAAATTCCCAATCTTAGTTACTTTAGGAAAAATATGAATAAGGTGCTAATCCATGAAATTACACTTTACACTTTGTTTAAGTCGTTGGTGGAGCGTGTGTGGTTAACCGGCACACTAACTTGGACTTAACAAGGTAGGTAAAGGGTGACTTTAGGTTTATCATAGTATCGGTGCAGCGTGTGTGGTTTACCAGCACATCGATTAAGTGATATACTTTAAGGGTACCAAGTGATTTGCATGGTTACTTCACACCTCGTTTTGTGATCCTCGGTATCCCAGTCACAAAACTTGGAGGGAACACTCGAGATTGAACCATGCCTTTGAAAAGTTCATTGAATCTCAAAAGAATCTAGGAATTTCTAAGAACCAATCAAAAAAACCTAATATTTAATATTTCGTTTTTCATGGTGGAAATTGGTGAATCGTCATTCACCTACCTTTCAAATATGTTATAGCTTGGATTACGGCATACCTCTTCTAAGTTATAATATATTGTGATTGGCTCCTAGCCTTAATATTACATTTGGGTGTTTTATTAAGGACTCTCTTAAAATCTAAACTAATCTTGTCCTTTTCTTTTAGATGTCTTCCAACAATGTTGGTTCTGGCTCTAATCCTAATGGCTCCTTTACCCTTATGAACTTATGTGGGAAAGTTACTTTTGATGGATCCAACTTCAATGAATGGATCAGAAACATCAGGATGATTACCCGCTACGAGGACAAAGAATATATCCATGATAAGGAGCTTAAGGAGATTGATGAGACCACTGCAACTCCCCAGGAGATCGCTGACTTCTAGGCACATGAAAGGGATGCTACCAGAGTGGCATGCATCATGTTGGCCACGATGACAACAGAACTCCAAAAGTCCTATGAGGACTTCTACCCTTTTGAAATGCACCAAGATCTGATGGAAAGATACCATCAAAGTGCACGACAAGAGAGGTATGAAATCATCTGCTCCATGATAACAACCATGATGAAGTACGGAGAGTCTGTCACGAGCCACATGCAGAAAATGCAAAGGTATGTGGATCGGCTGTTGAATCTTAATGTGAACTTCCATGAGGAGCTTGAAATAGATATCATTTTGCACTCCTTACCATCATGTTATGATCAATTCCTCATGACATAGCACATGAATAAGGAAGAGGTCACACTCAGCAAACTTCAGGGACTCCTCAAGACCGCAGAAACAAGTCTCAAGGGTAAGTCGGTTGTTAACACTCTTACTCCAAACTCCGCCCCTGTCTTGGCAATCGGGAAAAGTCAAGGGTAGAAGATGAAGAACTCTTCGAAGGGTACCAAGGCAAGGACGCTTGATGGCTCTTCTTTAAGTGGAACCAAGAAAGGTTTCGTCACTCCTTCTTCTGACCCAAAAGAGGCTGAATGCTTCTATTGCCATGAAAAGTCACATTGGAAGCGGAACTGCCCAAAGTACCAGCAAGATGTGAAGGATGGGAAAGTTTAACCCAACCATGTAGGTATTTATACTATCTTATCTAAAACTCACCCCATTCTAACTCATGGGTCCTTGATACAGGTTGTGGTATTCATATATGTTCTGATTTGCATGGACTAAGAAGAAGTGAGAATGTGGAGCAAGGAAGAATAAACTTAATCATGGGGAATAGGAAAGCTCTACCTGTCACCAAGATTGGAGTTTATACTTTATCGCTAAGTAGTGGGTTTAGTTTAGATTTGAATAAATGTTGTTATTTTCCAGAAATGGCAAGAAATATTATTTTCTTTCATGCATTGTATAAACAAGGTTTTACGTTTTCATTTGATAATGAAGTTGGTTCGATTAATGCTTTCTTTAATAATGTTCTTTACTTTAAAGCATTACCTTGTGATGGTGTGTATGAAACTGTATATGTGGCTGATAACTTAGGAAATAATGTATTGTGTATTAATTCTGTTAATGATAATAACTTGGATAAAGCGTCATTATGGCATTGTCGTCTTGGACATATAAGCAAGAAACGCATAGGCCAACTCCAAAAGGATGGAGTCTTGGAGTCGTTTGACCTAAAGTCAGATGATAGTTGCAAATCATGCTTACTTGCAAAAATGACAAAGTCACCCTTCATAGGTTCTTGTGAGAGGGGTGAAGGTTTGTTGGATCTTGTACACACGGATGTGTGTGGACCCTTCAAACATCCCACAAGGGATGCTAATCGTTATTATTTGACTTTTACTGATGATTACAGTAGATATGGATATGTCTACTTAATCAATCATAAGTCAAAGACTTTAGAAAGGTTTAAAGAGTTTAAACAGGAAGTCGAGAATCAATTGGGTAGGAACATTAAGATGCTTCAAGCCGATCGAGGTGGTGAGTATCTTCTTTCAGAGTTCCTCGACTATCTTAGGGAATGTGGGATTGTCTCACAATTCACACCTCCCAGGACACCGCATTTGAATGGTGTGGCTAAGAGGCGTAATCAAACCTTGTTGGACATGGTTTGTTCCATGATGAGTTGAGCTTCGCTACCAATCTCATTTTGGGGGGTATTCCTTAGAGACTGCTGCCTATATCCTTAATCTGGTCCCTACAAAGAAAGTTGCCAAAACTCCTCATGAGATGTGGACTGGTAAATTACCCAAACTAGACCACATCAAGCTTTGGGGTTGCGAGGCTTTCGTGAGACGCGAGACTCATGATAAGCTTGAACCTCAAAGCGAGAGGTGTATTTTCATCGGCTGCCCACAACAATCCTTTGGTTACCTCTTCTACAGACCTGGTGAAAATGTGGTCTTTATAGCTAGGAGGGTGTTCTTGAGAGAGAGAGGGAGCTCATAAGCCAAGGAAACAGTGGGAGGCAAGTTCACCTTGAAGAAATTCAAGAGTCAAGCGGTGAAGGAACTTCAAACCCTAGCACTCAACTGATGGGTTTGAGCCATAAGAACATTCTTATGTGCACATACAAACCCTAATGCGTGGACTTGGGTTTCTATAATAGAACATGCATTGTATCCAATACTTCTAATGATAATTCTAGTATAATAACATAAGAAATCAGATTTGGAAGATTACCTTGAATCACTTGCTTGAATCTTCTTGTCCTTGGAGCTTTAGAGTCACAAGTGTCACTCCTCTAATGGCTTACAAACACCAACTAGCAAGAGGATGATTATAGAGAGAGAAGAGAGGAGGAAGAAATCGGCCAGGGTTTCTTTAGAGACAAGGGTGCCGATTTTCCTTGACCCCTAGGGTCTATTTATACTAGTGAGGCTCCTAGGGTTTCACCCTTAAACCCTAATTGGATAACTTAGGCCCTAAGCAATCCAATCCCCTCATGATAAGCCTTGGACAAATTCTAGGCCTATCCTAAGCCCCAAACTGTCCACCCCTTATCCATAAGGGATTATAGCCCAAAGTACAACTATCATACAATTGACAGTTTATGCCCCTTTATTCAATTAATCTCTTTAAGTCACCAAACTAATTCCTAATTAATTTATGACTTATATTAATCAAATAATAATATTATTACTCCTTATATTATTCTTATAATATATTAATAATATTTCTTCTCTCATTATAAATCATCCTGTCAAGTTGCTATGGTGAAGGCAACCCAAAAGGACCATGCATAACCGGGTCAAATACTTGCCAAATATAGTTGCAGCCTTAGACACTATTCCAACAGTCTCCCACTTAGATAAGTCTAGTAACTATATATACAAGTATAATCCAATTAGCAATCGTAGCTCTCAAAGACGCTGTCAAACTCTGATCTTATCAATTTTGTCCTTTACATAAGGGATCGTACAGTCCTCTGTTTAGATATCATGCAGACATTTATATGGAACCAATTGTCTAGCATTTGGTTTCTCGATCTCAGATTTATTTGACATAGAACTTAATCGAACACATCAATTCAGTTCTGACCGGGCCCGGCACATAAGTCAAATCAAATCATCGAGCGGCTGAGATATCGCTTTTTGCCTCTTAGGATAAAAGTAACAGATAAACTTCGACTTATATGCATTTACTTATTCATTAATCAATCATATACAATAATGTGTTTTATAACATCAATTTACTGATGCGGTTTCGCATTATCAATGTACATCCATTTAACAAAAAATAAACCATATATCTAGGTTTTAAGACCATATGATATTATCGTCTTGCGATCACCCTTTTTTACAGATTCCATAAGGTGATTCCAGCAAGCGCGGGTTTGTTCCAATGCTCAAAACTAGTTCATAAGCACTCATGAACGTTGCAGCTAACTTTTGATAGGTCTAATACCATTTAGACAATCTACACACCAATTCATGACAATCTTCATTCATACCTACTTCCAAAATATGAACGATTGTGGACTGTTTGAATAATTCGATTATTCTAAATAAACTCAACTATTCTGGAAGTCAAAACATGCAAAGTGAACAAAAGTTAAACAATTAACATAAGATAGTAGCTTTACTTATATATACTACTCCTTTATTTAATCATCAAATGTTAATTACATTTATCTATTACAAGTTTCTAAAACTATCTAATCTAATCTAATATCATCTCTCAGCCCAATACTCCTAGCATGCTGCAAATGCTTAACCCTACTTAGTCACTTCGTAAGCGGATCTGCTGGGTTATCTTCTGATGATATCCTCCTCACCACGAGGTTTCCTTCTTCTACTCGATGTCTAATGAAATGATATTTTCTATCAATATGACGAGATCTACCATGATCCCTCGGTTCCTTGGTCAAGGCAACTGCTCCTTCATTATCACAGAAAATCTCCATAGGCTCTTTGATGGTAGGCACAACTCCAAGATCACCAATGAAGTTCTTTAACCATATTGCCTCCTTCAATGCTTCGCTCGCTGCAATGTACTCTGATTCGCACATTGAATCAGCTACAGTTTCCTACTTGGAACTCTTCCAAGTTATTGCTCCTCCATTAAGGGTAAAGAGGTAAAGACCCAGCCCGACTGCGAATGGTAGTTGTCCCTGTCGGTTTGAAAGCTGGCGTCACTATACCCTCGGACCTTCAAGTCATCACTCCCCCCGAGGACTAGAAACCATTCCTTGGTCCTCCGAAGGTACTTAAGGATATTCTTGACCAAAATCCAATTAGCTTTGCCAGGGTTCCCTTGATATCTACTAACCATGCTCAAAGCAAAGGCTACATCAGGGCGAGTACAAGTCATAGCATACATGATTGAGCCAACTGAGGAAGCGTATGGTACTTGGCTCATTTCTACTATCACGACTTCGGTACTCGGACTTTGAGTCTTACTCAACTTGGCATTACTTTGTATCAGTAATTCTCCCTTCTTCGAATTTTCCATACTAAAACGTTTTAGTACTTTATCTAAGTAAGTATTATGACTAAGTCCTATTAGTCTCTTACTTCGTTCTCTCACTATCCTTATTCCCAAGATATAGGAAGCTTCTCCGAGGTCCTTCATAGCGAAACACTTCCTGAGCCAGGACTTAACTTCCTGCAAAGTCAGGATGTCATTTCCTATGAGTAGTATGTTATCGACATAAAGAACGAGAAATCTAACTATGCTCCCACTGGCTTTGACATATACACACAATTCATCTTCGCTTCGTACAAATCCAAACTCTTTGACTTTCTCATCGAAGCAAAGATTCCATCTGTGAGACTCTTGCTTAAGTCCATAAATGGACTTCTTAAGCTTACACACTCTATTTGGATGCTTCGGATCAACAAAACCCTCTGGCTGGGCCATGTAAACATCCTCAGCCAATTTCCCGTTAAGGAAAGCGGTCTTGACATCCATCTGCCAAATCTCATAATCATGAAATGCGGCAATAGCTAGCATCACTCTAATAGATTTTATCTTCGCAACTGGTGAGAAGGTCTCATCATAGTCAACTCCGGGAGTTTGAGTAAAGCCCTTCGCAACCAATCACGCCTTATATGTGTGCACATTTCCATCCACGTCAGTCTTCTTCTTGAAGATCCATTTGCACCCAACGGTATCATGTCTGGGCACATTATCAACCAAATTCCAAACATGGTTGCCATACATGGACTGGATCTCGCTGTCCATTGCCTCTTTCCATTTTGCAGACTTCGAGCCTGCCATGGCTTCCTTAAAGCTATTAGGTTCATCTGGATTTATTAGTGTGCCATCACTAATATACGTGTCCCCTTCGGTAGTAATATGAAAACCATAAAACTGGGGTTGAAATCTAACTCTTTCGGAACGTCTGAGAGGTAAGGATTGGTCAATAGGTTCAACCGGAGTTTCCTCCTCGGGTTGAGTGCCAGCGATAGAGGTTTCTTTATCAATCGATTCTTGAATCTCTTCAAGCTCGAGTTGCCTCCCACTGTCTCCTTGGCTTATGAGTTATCGCACTCGGAAAACTCCTCTCCTCGCAACGAAGACTACATTGTCCTTCGGTCTATAGAAGAGATATCCAAAGGATTTCTGCGGGTAGCAGATGAAAATACATCGCTCACTACGAGGTTCGAGCTTGTCGTGAGTATCTCGTCTTACGAAAGCCTCGCAACCCCAAACGTTGATATGTGCTAACGAGGGAGCCTTCCTTGTCCACATCTCGTGAGGTGTTTTGGCAACCTTCTTAGTAGGGACTCTGTTAAGGATATGGGCGGCAGTCTCTAAGGCATACCCCCAGAATGAGATAGATAGTGAAGCACGACTCATCATAGAGCGGACCATGTCTAACAAGGTTCCATTACGCCTTTCTGCCACACCATTGAACTGCGGTGTCCTATGTGGCGTCAATTGTGAAACTATTCCACACTCTTTTAGATAGTCGTGGAATTCAAGACTTAGGTACTCTCCTCCTTGATTGGATCGAAGCATCCTGATTTTCCTACCCAATTGATTCTTGATGGGTTTTAGTCATAAGAACATCCTATGTGCTCATACAAACCCTAATGCTTGGATCTAGGTTTCTCTATTGTACATGCAATTCATCCAAGACTATAAACCCTAGATCTAGCAGATGATAATCAATATAACATATAAATTAGGGTTTAGATCATACCTTGATTGTTATGTAGCAATAAGAATCTCAAATCCTTCTTGTATGGACTTTATAAAGCTTAGAGTCACAAATGTCACTCCTCTAATGGTTCACAAACACCAATAGCAAGAGGATGAATAAGAGAACAGAAGGAGGCTACCCAAAACATGTGGAAACCCTAGAAGAAAGCTTGTCCACGTTTTTGGGGCATAAGGGCTCTATATATAGTGAGGCTATTAGGGTTATCTAACAAGGAAACCCTAATTTGGATGCTTAAGCCCTAAGCAACCAATGGACTCCTTTCCTTAAAGGCCTTGGACGATTTCTAATGGGTATCCCCATAGAATTTGTCCAACCTTATAATATAAGGCAATCCATAGCCCAATTGCAATTATCTTATAATTACAATTTCAGTCCCTTAAGTTTAATTAATCTCTTTTAGTCACCTAATTACCAATTAATTCTTGAATAATATTAATTAAACAATATGATTTATCCTTTAATATATTATTCTCATAATATATTAATAAATCATATTTAATCCTTTCTCTCCATAATTCATCCTATCAAGTTGCTTTAGTGAAGGCATCCCAAAAGGACCATGCACCATCGGGTCAAGTACATACCAAAATAATTATGGACTTAGACACTAATCCAACAGTCTTCCACTTGGATAAGTCTAATAACTATTCTGCGTATGACTTTAGATCCTGATTCACAATCGTAGCTTTCCAATGCCATTGTCCGTAACAACCCGTTATTTCAGGTCATTGAAAATCGAGTCTTGTAACCTCTTTGGAAAAAGTAATTAGAATATCATCGAAAAATGAAGTATTCAAAAGCTCTGTTTGGAGTACACTATGTGGTAGATATTGTCTTAGGTTTCCAAGCATATAAAGAACACTAAAATCCGAGTTATAACGAAAAAGTTATGATCATTCTAAGTTTTCCGACAAAAACCGACAATACGAAGTTACGTAAAAATGCAAAGTTTCAATAAAATACTTTTTGACCTTAGGTGTCTAAATGAAAGTCATAGATATCCTTAAACTGCAAACGTACATAAAAAGAACGCTCAAAACGGGCATCGTATGAAAAAGTTATGAATTATTAACAAATTTTCTTACTCCGACCTTTTAAAAATAAATAATAAAAATAATTTCGGAATTTGCCGACGAAATCTAAACGAAAGTTGTAGATCTTAGTCTCACCTATGCGTGGATATAAAGAACGTCGAAAACAGAGTTCGTATGAAGGAGATATGAATTTTTGAAGTTTAATAAATAATTAATATATATTTTTAATGGAAAACTTCGGTATTATCTGAAGTTTGAGTCACGCGAGTACGCCCTGCGTACACGAGTACGCCCAGCGTACTCAAGGCCTTGGCCCCGGTTCGTCCACGTCGCCTCCTATGCGAGCTACGCCCCGTCCCATCTGAACTCTGGGGCAGTCGAGGACTCGGTCATGCATGACGCACGGGTATGCCCCGCGTACGCCCGTACGCCCCGCGTACCGAGGCCTCTCAGCCCCTATAAAAGGGATGCGAGGGTTCCGGGAAAACTTGTTCATTTCCTCTCATTCTTCTTGTGTTTTGCCTCGTTTTCCGTGCCCGTGCAAACCCGAAGCCCTGGTTGCTTAGCTCAAGTTCCGAAGGTTGTTTGTACTCCCGAGATTCCTGAGAATCCCGAGAAAATCCGCTTTTTCAAGCCAAAGTTCTGCTCGGTTTTCGTCACACCTTCTTCAAACTATCAAGTGAGTTCATACCCCTACAAACACACTTTAAATACATTTTAAATGCTTTTTATACTCTTTTAGGGGGATATAAGTAAACATACAGTTATTATCGTGTATTTTATAAAGTTTCACCTCACTCGTTTTTATCAAAATGAATCACTTGGAATTCATTACTATTATGGAAAACTCTTGTCATACTTTGCATGCAATAGACTTATACAAAGTATTTAGTGATTTCAAAGTATCGTTCGTTGCTAAGCCGTTTTATACATTCTAAAAACTCATGATTTATGCTTTGTCAAACATTGTGAAAAAGGATAAACTTTGCATACAAAACTATTACTTTAATACAGACTTAGTTGAGAATCCATGAGACGTGTATATCTTCAAATACTACCTTCTTGTTAGAAGGTAATACTACAAGTCCTGTCTATAACCAGAGTCTCCCATTAGGAGAACGTGTCAAATGTGTATAGATCTATACGGGAAGTCATGATCCCGCGCCCTGACTGTTAGCTACAGTCCGTCCTTTGGGATGACAGTTTGTCATAACGCTACGACGCCTGAAGAACGTCGCTACAGGCATATTATGTTTAGTATGGTTATAAAACTTTTAAAACCCTTATTTATGTATGGTGGTGTGTACTTTCCTTTCTATGAACTGTTATGATACTGAATATGACGTCCTCCGCCCCCGAACGTTTCCGCCGTTCTGGTTTGGGGGTGTGACAGATTGGTATCAGAGCTTTGTTTATAGGGAATTAAGTATATCAAAACCATTTCTTTTTTATATACAACTATAAACTCAACTGGGCAAAAAAAACTCTGAGAAGAGTCATACTTTTGAAATTAAATTTATTTAGTTTTTAAGGTAAGCATGCACTCATTTCGTACTAATAACAGTTTCATATCGGATAATTTTAGAAGTATTATAAATAAGTTGTGCAGTACAGGTATGCCTTGGGACATGTAATCGGAACTGGGAAGAATATAGCCTGATCAACTATATTTGTCTGAGAGTCGACTAACGTATGCCAAGGAGTGTCTGCAGTGGACAACAATTTTAAAACTTAACAAAAGCACATCATTACATAATACTAAGGGAGTTTTTGTGTTGTCCTCAACCATTAAACTTAAGGGTAAATTTCATGTGCTCTAGCTTATAGTAAATTCTTAACCCTATTCTCGTACAGACTCAATGGCTGGATTCCATCACCCCAATGACCCCTACTACCCCAACCAAGGTAATGGAGGATGGATCGAAGAAGATCCCGTAGAAGACGAAGAGCCTATAGAGTTGGAGGAAGGAGATGACTCTGGTACAGATTCGGAGCCAGAAGTTATCAACCCACCGATCCCACAACCTCCTGTCCACGTGAGGAACTTCCAAGGACTCACTCCTGTGTGGGGAAGTCACCTCCACCATTGGAGCCAACAACAAAGCTTACGCCCTCCCTACGGCATGTGCCGAGACTTCTTTGATGTCAGAGGCGGGGGATCAGCAGACCGAGCACTTCTGGTCATGGTTGGAAAACTAGCCAACCAGTGCTATCAATCCGGAGTTCAAGCCAACCGGATCCGCGAGGTCAATGTGGAAGTGCAAGTGCACACTTCCGACATCCGCCGCTTGGACAGGTTGCAAGGGTGTGGCCTAGACCGCACTAATTCCCTCCAAGAACAAATGAATGCAGCAATCGCAACAATAGCGGAGATAAGGGAATGACAAACCGTGTTTGATAGGCGCCTCATGGAGTCAAAGTAGTCCGACACGGAGTCAAGCTCCAAGCGCAAACCACGCCGCAAGTAGTACTTGCCCGACTCTCAAATTTTGTTATAAAATAGGAATTCGGATGAAAGTATTACTTTCTTTAAAATTTTCTGTAATCGGAGACCTTTAGAAAGGTCAAAAACTTTTGTCTAGACTCAGATGTAACACAACTATATGTTTAATATATATAGGGCATACCTCTTTCTTGTTTTAATTATGTGTAGTCCGTTCAATTCATAAGTACATCTATTCAAACGTTATTTATGAATCAAGCTCAAAACCCTGTGTTGGCCAAACCAAATTCTTAAACTATTAAAGGAAGTTAACTCAATATCATTCAACTCGCAACCACCGAAACTTATAATCTCTCATTTTTCTTTCTTTTGGCAGCGCGATGCCTCCTCGTAGATCAGCACATACAAACGCAACCCCACCACCACCTCCACCACTAACTTATGATCCGGCCATGGTCCAGGCTACTATCACAGCAGCAGTAATAGCAGCTCTCTCGCAAATAAACTCCAATGCAAATGGAGGTACAGGAAGCAGCACGAATCATTCCAATCGTGGCACCGGCCAGGGTCAAGTAAGGGAATGTACCTACAAGGAGTTCTCCAACTTAAAACCAAAGACTTTTAATGGCATTGGAGGAGTCATTTCACTAATGCAATGGTTCGAAAAGACCGAAACAGTCTTCGAGATCTGCTCATGCCAAGAAACAAGCAAGGTTAAGTTCGCTGCTTGCACCTTCATAGATCGAGCCCTCACTTGGTGGAAAAGCCATGTGAATTTGGTGACGCTCACTGTCGCCAACGCCATGAGTTGGGAGGATCTGAAGGTTCTACTATTGGAAGAATACTGCCCAAGGGGCGAAGTGCAAAAGCTTGAGCAGGAGCTCTGTAATCTGAAAATGATTGGGTCTGATCTAGTCGCCTACACAGCTAGGTTCAACGACCTCGCTGCATTGTGCCCTACCATGGTCAACCCAGAATCAAAGAAGGTCGAAAGGTACATTTGGGGGTTGTCACCCCAGATTCAAGGGCATATCCTAGATTCCAACCCTATTACCTACAACAGCGCTAAGCGCCTGGCTCAACGACTAATCGACCACGGAGTAAAACAGGGTACCATTGCAGCAACTGCAAATCCATCTAAGGAGGCTCAGGGTCAGAGTAGGCCTTGGAACAAGAGGAGGGGACAAACCCTCCAGGAGAACCCCAAGAAACAACAAGTAGTAGCGACCCATGCTATTACTGTACCTACCAACTCTGCCCCCACAAGCTCATACAATGGGAAACTTCCTAAGTGCAACCAATGCAACTTCCACCACCACGGTCCTTGCCGTGATCTTCAATGCACCAGGTGCAATAAGAAAGGACATACAGCCCGCTATTGCAAAGAGCCAACCCAAAAATCCGCCCCCACTGCTAATACCGGAGTAAGCCATGCCTGCTTTGAGTGCGGAGACACGGGGCACTACCGCAGGGACTGCCCGAAGGCAAACAACAGGAATACCGGCGGAAGGGGCCGAGTTTTCGCAATGAGACAAGATGAAGCCGTTGCGGACCCTACTGTTGTTACGGGTACGTTTCTTCTCGATAACTCATATGCATGCATTTTGTTTGATAGTGGAGCGGAAAGGAGTTTTGTGAGTCACGACTTTAAAGGCTTGCTAAAACCAATACCACAATCATTAAGTGAACCATTCATAGTAGAAATGGCCAACGGGAAAACTGAAGGCACTAAGGAGATATACTTAAACTGCACCCTAACTCTAAACGATAATCCCTTTTCAATCAGCCTCATGCCAGTCTCGATTAAGAGTTTCAATGTCATCATTGGCATGGATTGGTTGAGTTCTCATCGTGCGGACATTTTATGTTACGATAAGGCCGTTCGCCTTAATCTGCCAACCGGCGAAACTTTCATTGTCTTGGGCGACAAACCAAGTACCACTCTTCGTATCATCTAAAGTATCTAAGCTAAGAAGTGCCTACGCAAGGAGTGTCACGCGTTTTTGGCACATGTTGTAGATGTGAAACGCGAAGTCCAGGACGTCAAGAATGTGCCCGACGTATGCAATTTTCCCGACGTTTTTCCCGAGGACCTTCCGGGAATACTGTTGGGTTATGAGCATTCTAACACTCCTAAGTGTACATGCAACCCTAAATACCTTGGAATACTGTTGGGTTATGAGCATTCTAACACTCCTAAATGGACCATGCTGGGTCGGGTCAAGTCTTACCAATTATAGTTATGGACTTAGACATTAATCCAACAAATACCACCCGCAAGACTAGTCGAGTTCATAATCGATCTGGTTCCCGGAGCTACCCCAGTAGCCAAAGCACCCTATCGATTAGCCCCGGCAGAGATGCAGGAGCTATCCAGCCAACTGAATGAGCTACTTGGAAAACGATTCATCAGGTCGAGCTTCTCGCCATGGGGAGCACCCGTGTTTTTCATGAAAAATAAGGATGGATCATTCAGGATGTGCATCGACTACCGAGAACTCAACAAACTTACCATCAAGAACCGATACCCCCTACCCCGAATCGACGACTTATTCGACCAACTCCAAGGAGCCAACTACTTCTCCAAGATCGATCTGAGGTCGGGATATCACCAGCTGTGAGTCCTGGAGAGTGATATTCCCAAGACGGCCTTCCGAACGAGATAGGGACATTACGAGTTCGTAGTGATGTCGTTCGGACTAACCAATGCCCCGACCGTATTCATGGATCTAATGAATCGGGTATGTCGTCCATTCTTGGATAAATTTGTGATAGTATTCATAGACGACACACTCATTTATTCAAGGAATAAAGAAGAGCATAGTCAACATCTGAGGCAAGTCTTAGAGACGTTACGGACTGAAAGACTTTATGCAAAATTCTCAAAATGTGAGTTTTGGATTAGAAAGGTGGACTTCCTCGGTCACGTGGTCAGCAAGGAAGGAATCCATGTGGACCCATCAAAAATCAAGGCTATTAAAAACTGGTCTGCACCAACTACACCAACAGAGATTCACCAATTTCTAGGTCTTGCTGGTTATTATCGAAGGTTCATTCAGAATTTCTCCAGCATCGCAAAGCCTCTTACCGCTTTAACCCAGAAAGGGGTGACCTACAACTGGGGAGAAAAGCAAGATGCTGCATTTCGGACTTTGAAACTGGCCCTTTGTAGTGCACCCATCCTTTCTCTTCCAGAGGGGACTGAAGATTTTGTGGTGTATTGCGACACTTCGAAGCAAGGGCTGGGTTGTGTGCTAATGCATAGGGGAAAGGTTATTGCATATGCCTCACGACAATTGAAAACGCATGAGGTCAATTACACCACTCATGACTTAGAACTCGGAGCGGTGGTCTTCGCTCTTAAAATCTGGAGGCACTACCTATATGGTACCAAGTGCACAATATTTACAGACCACAAGAGCCTCCAATACATCTTCGACCAGAAGGAGTTAAACATGAGACAGCGACGTTGGGTCGAATTACTCAACGACTACGAATGTGAGATTCGCTATCATTCGGGAAAGGCAAACGTCGTGGCCGATGCCCTTAGTCGTAAGGAGTACTCTGGC
This sequence comes from Lactuca serriola, assembly GCF_051521515.1. Taxonomy (NCBI): domain Eukaryota; kingdom Viridiplantae; phylum Streptophyta; class Magnoliopsida; order Asterales; family Asteraceae; genus Lactuca; species Lactuca serriola. The sequence goes on along the minus strand of NC_136410.1, from coordinate 307,117,151 downwards.
CGAAGAGTGAAGTCATTAGCCATGTCGATCCATTCGCACCTATCAGCCCAAGTCAAGGAAGCTCAAATAGAGGCCTTGAAACCCGAAAACGTGACAGGTGAGACCCTTAGGGGAATGGACAAGAACTTAGAAATCAAGAGTGACGAAGCACGCTACCTCATGAACCGAATCTGGATACCCAAGTTTGGTGGATTTAGAGAGGTAGTTATGAGCGAGGCACACAAGAGTCCATACTCCGTACACCCAGGGTCAGACAAGATGTATCTAGATCTCAAGCAACTCTACTGGTGGCCAATCATGAAAGCGGAGATTGCTACCTATATGAGCAAGTGTTTGACTTGCATCAAGATAAAAATAGAACACCAGAAACCCTCAGGTCTACTCCAACAACCTGAAATACATGAGTGGAAATGGGAGAAGATTTCCATGGACTTCATAACAAAACCGCCCAAAACTCAGGGTGGCCAAGATATTATTTGGGTAATCATCGACAGATTAACCAACTCCGCTCATTTCTTACCGATCAAGGAAACTGATAAAATGGAAAAGCTATCGAGAACATACATCCGAGAGATCGTACGACTTCATGGAGTGCCAATGTCTATCATCTCAGACAGAGCCAGCAGATTCACTTCCAGATTCTGACAATCATTGCAAAAGTCCATGGGAACAAGATTAGACATGAGTACAGCCTATCACCCCAAAACTGACGGACAGAGTGAGAGGACGATCCAAACCTTGGAAGACATGTTGCGAGCATGTGTAATCGACTTCGGTAGGGCATGGGATGTTCACTTACCTTTGGTCGAGTTCTCTTATAACAATAGTTATCATACTAGTATCAAGACTGCTCCATTCGAAGCCCTTCACGGCCGTAAGTGCAGATCACCTCTGTGCTGGACGGAAGTGGGCGACACGCAATTGGCAAAAGGTCTAGTCCCTAATAGCACCCTCACTGGTCCGGAGATCATCAGAGAAACGACTGAAAAGATCGTGCAAATACGAGAACGACTGAAATCCTCAAGGGATAGGCAAAAGAGCTATGCCGACAAAAGACGTAAACCCTTGGAATTTCAGATTGGCGACTGTGTACTACTGAAGGTCTCACCCTGGAAGGGCATGATACGCTTTGGAAAGCGTGGGAAGCTAAATCCTAGGTACATTGGACCCTTGGAAAGCGTGGGAAGCTAACTCCGACTTCCAATCGAGCTTAACAAAGTACATCTAGTATTCCATGTATCGAACCTGAAAAAGTGTTTGTCCGACGAAACACTTGTAATTCCACTCGATGAAATCGAAGTAAATGAAAATCTTAACATTGTGGAAGAACCCATCGAGATCATAGATAGGGAAGTTAAACGAACTAAACAGAGTCGCATTCCAATAGTAAAGGTCCGATGGAATGCTAAGAGGGGACCTGAGTTCACGTGGGAACGAGAAGATCAAATGCAATAGAAGTATCCACACCTCTTCCTCAGCCCCTAAAACTTTTCTTTTGTATTAAAATTTCGGGACGAAATTCCATCTAACGGGGGGATGATGTAACAACCCGTTATTTCAGGTCATTGAAAATCGAGTCTTGTAACCTCTTTGGAAAAAGTAATTAGAATATCATCGAAAAATGAAGTATTCAAAAACTCTGTTTAGAGTACACTATGTAGTAGATATCGTCTTAAGGTTTCCAAGAATATAAAGAACACTAAAATCCGAGTTATAACGAAGAAGTTATGACCATTCTAAGTTTTCAGACAAAAATCGACAATACGAAGTTACGTAAAAACGCAAAGTTTCAATAAAATACTTTTTGACCTTAGGTGTTTAAATGAAAGTCATAGATATCATTAAACTACAAACGTACATAAATAGAACGCCCAAAACGGGCATCGTATGAAAAAGTTATGAATTATTAACAAATTTTCTTACCCCGACCTTTTAAAAATAAATAATAAAAATAATTTCGGAATTTGCCGACAGAATCTAAACAAAAGTTGTAGATCTTAGTCTCACCTACGCGTGGATATAAAGAACGTCGAAAACAGAGTTCATATGAAGGAGATATGAATTTTTGAAATTTAATAAATAATTAATATATATTTTTAATAGAAAACTTCGGTATTATCCGAAGTCTGAGTCACGCGAGTACGCCCTGCGTACACGAGTACGCCCAACGTACTCAAGGCCTTGGCCCCGGTTCGTCCACGTCGCCCCCTATGCGAGCTATGCCCCGTCCCATCCGAACTTCGGGGCAGTCGAGGACTTGGTCATGCATGACGCCCGGGTACGCCCCGCATACACCCGTACGCCCCGCGTATCGAGGCCTCTCAGCCCCTATAAAAGGGATGCGAGGGTTCCGGGAAAAGTTGCTCATTTCCTCTCGTTCTTCTTGCGTTTTGCCTCGTTTTCCGTGCCCGTGCAAACCCGAAGCCCTGGTCGCTTAGCTTAAGTTCCGAAGGTCGTTTGTACTCCCGAGATTCTTGAGAATCCCGAGAAAATCCGCTTTTTCAAGCCAAAGTTCTGCTCGGTTTTCGACACACCTTCTTCAAACTATCAAGTAAGTTCATACCCCTACAAAGACACTTTAAATACATTTTAAATGCTTTTTATACTCTTTTAGGGGGGGGGATACAAGTAAACATACAGTTATTATCGTGTATTTTATAAAGTTTCACTTCACTCGTTTTTATCAAAATGAATCACTTGGAATTCATTACTACTATGGAAAACTCTTGTCATACTTTGCATGCAATAGACTTATACAAAGTATTTAGTGATTTCAAAGTATCGTTCGTTGCTAAGCCGTTTTATACATTCTAAAAACTCATGATTTATGCTTTGTCAAACATTGTGAAAAAGGATAAACTTTGCATACAAAACTATTACTTTAATACAGACTTAGTTGAGAATCCATGAGACGTGTACTTTAATACAGACCAGAGTCTCCCGTTAGGAGAACGTGTTAAATGTGTATAGATATATACGGGAAGTCATGATCCCACGCCCTGACTATTAGCTACAGTCCGTCCTTTGGGTGACAGTTTGTCATAACGCTACGACGCCTGAAGAACGTCGCTACAGGCATATTATGTTTAGTATGGTTATAAAACTCATCAGATACACAATTATTATAGTACTTCTGATTGATGAACGAGTAGCTATTAAAACTATTCTTTATCTAACAAACTGAAATCTTCGATTAGGTTTATTATATAAATATATGTTTAAAATCTTCTAAAGCATGTGGTTTGCTTCCAATATTTAGTCTTGGACATTAAACAAACTATTACCATATTTTCCTGTACACAAACCAAACAACTATTAGGAAAATAAGGGATTTTCTTGGTTCAACTATCTTCATTTTTCAACACAAATACTCTCATGCATTTCATACTTTTATAAGAAAATAAGGGATTTTCTTGGAAAACATACACTCATTTTGGAATGGCATTTAATGTTTCTAAACCACTTACGAACTCACCAACTTAATTGTTGACACTTTCTCTTTGAAATAACTTGTATTCTCAGGGAACTGCTAAGCAGGTTGGAAATCAACTTTTGGGAATTAACGCGCTGATGTTAATTATTTATTTTAAAATATGTTTATGTATTTATCTTTTGAACATGTAATGAATACCATTATGTAAACACTTTTAAAACCCTTATTTATGTATGGTGGTGTGTACTTTCCTTTCTATGAACTGTTATGATACTGAATATGACGTCCTCCGCCCCCGAACGTTTCCGTCGTTCTGGTTTGGGGGTGTGACACTGTCAACTCTGATCCTATCAGATACGCGTGTCCTTTAGATAAGGGATCATATATTCCTCCATTCTAGATATCGTAAGACATGATTTCTAATACTTCTCTCTGTACTATTTCTCGACTTCCGATTTATGACGACTGACTAATTGAACAAATCAAATTAGCCCTAGCCCGGCCGAGCATTTACGTTTGACATCACTAAATCATCGAGGGGCAAAAAGATATCGCTTTTATCCTACTTTGGACAAAAGGAACGGATAAACTATGATTCAATACTCGCTTGCACTCACTCACCGAATCACACACAACAATATGTTTTATGACACCAAGTTATTGGTGTGTTTACATATTATCAATGTGCAACCGATTCGCAAGATACAACTCACACATCTCGGTTTCAAGAATATAAGATGTTATCGTCTCACCAATCACTCGTGATACAATTCATGGAGTGATCCAAGTGAGCGTGGGTTTAATCCAATGCTCAAATCATATTCATAAGAACTCATGAACGTTACAACAAACATTTGCTTATGTCTAATACTTTTTAGAAAATCCACACACCAATTCATGACAGTCTTTATTAATACCTAGTTGTACCATATGAATGACTGTGCCCTGTTCGAATAATTTGGTTGTTCTTAACCAATTAAATTATTCAGGAAATCAAAACATGCAAAGTGAAACACAAGGATAATACTAATCCCATATGGCCTAAAACCTTTGAGTATAAATAAAACACCTTTTATTTATCACCATATCGATTACTCATTATTTGTTGTTTCGGGTAATCAACTTCTTACTTGAATTAATACTACACTTGTCCCATGCTCCTAGCATGCACACAATGTTCACCTATGGTTCTTACTTAGTGAAATAGATCAAATGAACACATTTCCAATCATACTCATTTCACAACTCCTAATCCTTTTTCACAAGTGAAAGAATATCAAATTCTTGCTACTTATGGAATATGCTAGATTCTAACATTTTATGCAATGATCCTTTCGTAATGTCATAGCACAAAAGTCACAATGACTATTGCCAATGATATTACAAAGTCCTCTATCGGAGATTGTTACAAGACAATTCCTTAGATGTGATGTCTCTCACTCAAAGTACATTCCTTTGAACATCCTTTTGCAGAAAAGTTTCTAATCTAGACATCGATTCTCAATATTCAATTCCCAATATGGACACGTTTCCATATTTTTCCATATGACAACTCATTCTTAATAGAATCTTTTCTATTCATAATAATGTCGATATGGTCCATCCAATATCATGCTTCCAACTACTCACAAGCGACCAATCCTAGGCGAACTTTGGATTGTCCTTTAATAGTTGTTTAATTATCTTTGTCAAAACCGATTCTTGTCCTTTTTCCCTCTAAATGGACTAGACATTTGGAAAATTTTAGAATGGTCAAATATTATAGCATTTGCAATCGATCCTATACCCGAAGCGTATGGGACACGATGCATAATGTCTTACATGAAGATTCGATACTTTATCAATCTTCTGCCATAATATTTTATGTGCTACGTTCTCAAAATTTGAACTATGAAGAGGAATGTCGTAATCATAATCGAAATTCGAGAACACACTATTGATCCTTGACTAAATTTATTAACATTCCACAACCTAAGCCTTTAGATTTGAAATGAAGCATAATATTCTCTCCCTTAATTATAGCAAAACAACTATTCAACCTTTACAACTTTGCAAACTATGACTCTTGTTTTCTATAATTAATATTGCTAGCTTGCAATACATTCCTTAATAATCATAACATTTATGCTCCCACTATCATGATGATTATTATAAACATAACACTTATGCTCCCACTAGCTTTGACATTTATTTAGAAACAGCTTAACTCACAGAAAAACAATACTTATTGAATTTCTTAAGTTCATGTTTCTAATACCTAATTCTTTGGTAATCCTTTATCTAAGCTTATACACCTGTCCCTTAGATAGCTCATATGTGTGTCTAAACAATTCAGACCAATTGCCAAATCTCACAATTCCAATCATGGAAAGGGATACCATAACCATAATCGAAATCGAGAATACAATTTTTTTACAATCACAATCTTTTTAAAATCTTTCTTAGTCAAAGCATTTTCTCACAGTCATTTTCACGAAGGAGGGAATCTTATGACACTTAGATTTTAATGGTGTATGTGTTCCTATCCATGTGAATTTGTCAAAACCAAAGTTTACGACAAATTCAAACTCATATGGACCGAACTTTCTTAATCTTGATTTCTTGCCTTATGGTAGCACAGCTGCCCACCATGTCTTCCAAGTAGTTAAGCAGCTCACCTTTTCCTATCAGTGTACTTTTCATTGATCAAGATGCCTGCCTTTTATGCGTTCAAATGAGAACTCATAGAACTCACATGCATAATTAACTCAATTGGAACGGCACAGAAGCAAAATAGTGTCAACACGATTGGTTGTAAACCTCAAGTCGTGTGCTAGTGATGATGGATAAGGTTTATTCTTGATTAGTTCTTGAAACTTTTCAAGACCATTAAGACTCCCACTGACTCCTCGACATATAAGATTCTCTTGTCAATAAACATTTCTTGACAAATAAATATTCAAGAGTTAGTGTAGTTTTTATCAAAACATTTCATAAATAGGTCCTAGTTAGTCTTTGTCTTATCCAAGACATCACAACTTTCCTCATTTGATGAATGTTATAAACCTTCTTAATACTTTTCACTCAATGTCACAATCTTAACTCTAAGACTTGTTTTTGGAACGAAGTATGATTGACTTCTTGATTTAACAATTTCTTCAATTCTTGATTCCTCTTCTTAGACACACAATTGTACTAAGACTCACTTAGAGGATCAATTGAGATATGGTTCTTAATCATTAAGACCTATCATAAAGCATAAAAGGTACTCTCCCTTCTTCTTAGAATGGAGAAACTTTTATCTTTCTGCCTATTTGATTCTTCTTATTCGTTCTGCTATTCATTTAAACTTTTTTAATCAATTCAGAATTACACTTGATCTTATAAGTATAATCATGATGAAATATCTTTGTTACTCTTATGGTGGACTTTGATCAACACACAACTTTGTGTACTCGATCTCCTAGTCCTTCACTTGGCACTTTGTCAATTAATTAGTCTAATTTCCAAATATGAAATTTCTCATTCATCGTGCAACCATGTTGCACGATTCCAAGTTTCTGTCCAATTGAAGCTTGGGCGATGAAAAAACTCTCCCTATTTGGTAAATTCTCCATATTTCCATAATTAATAATCAAATCCATTATTGCTAATATTAGAAACCCTCAAACATCAATTTTCATGCATGCCATTGTAAGGATAAATAAATAATATAAAATCTGAATTTATTTTATTGCGGAAAAAATTTGTCCTTACAATGCAATTCATTGAAAAACTATGCTAATACATATTTCTTAGCAATCTAATTCTAACTCTAAGTAGTAGCTCAAGAATCTAATCTTCAATTAAAGCGATCGAAATCCATTTCTTCATGTTTAGATTCTGCTCACTTATTCCCTTAAGCTTCCTCTCCTTTCTTCGATCCTACAAAACATCAATTGTAATCTTATCACATTGTCTATTAAGAATCTAGAATAGGAGCTTAAAAGAGTTAGTCAATGGATTTTACCTAAAGCAAAGCCATACGTTTTGACTCTCCCATCTCTTAGATCTCTTAGGTAAATAGGGCAGCTTCGTCTCCATTGCCCCTTCTCTTGGCAATAAAAGCAAATTGACTCTTTTGGAACAGGACATGGAACAACTTCAGACATTGCCTTTCTCTTACGATCAAGCTTTTCGATCATAGCATGTCTTTCATTGCCATTGTCTATATCCATAGAGGTCTTGAAGGCAGATTCACCAATCAACTTTGCTTTTCTTTTTTGCCAAACCATTGCTGATTCAGCAGCAATAAGCATATAGGTGAGATCTATAAGGGTCACGTCGCTGTTCATCATATAGTACTCTTTTACGAACTCACTATATGAGTTAGGAAGTAACTAAAGAACCCAGTCAACAGCCATCTCCTCACAGACAACGGATCCCAACATTCTTAACCTATCAATGTGTGACTTCATCCCTAGGACGTGTGCACACACCGATTTTCCTTCTTTATGTTTACTTGCCAAAAGGGCTTGAGTGAGCTTGAACCTTTCAAGCCTTCGAACTTGTGGGTTAAGGAGAATAATTGGAGGAGGTGGAGGAAGTGAAGCATGATTTCTTGTTCCTCGATCGAATCGTGGAATATCATCTTCATCTGGAATGCTTGTTCCACGGGATTTGGGAAGACCATAGTTGTCGAACTTTGACATCTACAAAACGGGAGAAAGCGAATTCAAGTTAGTTGATTGATTGAGTCCTTAGTAAATCACCCAAATGAGATACTAAGGCTAGGACCCAACACAATACGCTACAACCTAGAAAAAGGATGTCGTAATCTAGTTGCAGAATATTTGAAGGTAAGTGAATGACGATTCACTAGTTTCCACCATGAAAGACGAAAAATAAATTTAAGTTTTAAATCTATGAAAACTCCTAGATCCTTTGAGATTCATTGAACATTTCAATGGCATGTTTAAATCTCGATATGCCCCTCTAGTTTGTGACTGGGATGCCGAGGATCACAAAGCGGGTGTGAATAACCATGCAAACTTACATGGTGCCTCACATGTTACAGTCACCTATTAGATGTGCCGGTAAACCACACACGCTCCACCGAACTATGATAAACATTGAGTCACCCTTTGCAACCTTTACTTAGAACCATTTAGTGTGCCGGTAAACCACACACGCTCCACTAACGTCTTTGCAAGGGCACAAAGTGTAATTTCATGGAATTGCATCAATTCACTTTTGCCTAAGTAACTAAGATTGGGAATTTGTAAAACTTTTAGTTACTTTTGTACTTCATTATACTTATAATGGAAGGTTTTGTCCTGTCCTACCCGTTCGGCTAACGACCCTCCACTAGTCAAGAGTGGGGTGGGTAAGAGTGGATATGTCACAACTAGCATTTTTTTTAGCTAGGAAATTCTATTCTCATATAAACATCATCCATTGTAAGAGCATGTACTCTAAGTGAATACCATACTCTATCCTCATTCAAAATACACCTCATATGTTCAACTAAGGATTGGAAACCTTAGTAATCCCGGTCCAAGTTCCTTATGAACTAAAATTCTCCTATTGGGCCTAGAAGCCCTAAGTGGGCTCTAAATAGACCACATTCATAAAACTTTAGCAATTTGGGCCATGTGGGCCTAAAATAATCCATCTTACCTCTAATGAGCCTTGTTGGGCCATAAAAGATTTCGTTTGTCCCAATGGGCCGAAAATTTACTTTTGGGCTTCATAAATTCGAGTATGGGCCCCAAGATGATTCCTTTCCTTTCTCCTTAGCCCAAATCAGCCCATGTTTAATAAAAAAAAAAAAGAGAAAAGAATGGATAAATGAAGACTAGACATGCATGTGACAACTCATGTTTAACCACCATGTATCTATGGTAGCATCTCATGTTTCAAGGCAAACTATTACCTCACAAATAACAAGGTTATGATCTCTCTCTCCTCTCTCTCCATATTCTCGGCCAACCCTCTCACCACCTTCATTTTTCATTCAAAAACTCTCTTAAACACTCTCAAATACCTCTTCCATCCTCCATCAAAAATCTCGAGTTGGTGTGTGCTTTCAAGAGGATTCTCCACCAAAAATCACCATCCTAGGAAAGTTTTTACTTATATCCATGGTTTAGCTTCTTGATTTCTTCAAAATCTCCTCTTAACCCTTTCCATTTCATGAATCATACATCCTAGAGCCATCTAAGTTGTAAAGCTCCTCAAGAAGCTTGCTAAGGCCGAAATCTTCTCTCAAATCTTCATCAAAAACCAAGTCCAAATCTCAAGGTGAGCTTCATACCCCCTATTTTCTATTTTTATGAGTTTTGGGGGGGGGGGGGGAATACAAGTGAAAATGTGGATCTATATGTGTTTTGTATGCCTTGTATGATTTCCATGCTTATATGTATGCTTTTGTGTGTTAAATGTTGGATCTAGCCATAAAACCCCTCAAAACCGAGATATACCTTATGTTAAATGATTTTAGCATCAAATATATTTCTACATACAAAGTATTTCTAGAAAAATGGCTAAATGGTTTAGTAATAATTTCTTTGGGCTAAAAACACAAATTTTTGGACCTAAAATGTGAAAAATACAAAATTAAGGGCCCAAATTGACATATCACGAATTCTGATGGATGAGGTGTGTCAAAACAGTTTCAATAAAACAATTTCTGGAAATATACTCATTTAGAGGATTAAAAACATAAATTTCAAGCTTAATGGGCTAAAAATGACATTTTCGGCCCAATGAGGCCCTTTATGCGAGATTTTCTGTTTTGGAGGGCCAAAACTGTATTTTTCTGTAAAACAGTGGACTATAAGTGTTCCAAGTCCTTTTCAAAGGTTTAAAATGCTTTTTAAATTTAAAAAGGACCAAAGTTGCAAAAATTTTACAATTTGGGCCAAAATTGTCAAAGTTGCGAAAAGAAGGGTTATAACCGAGAAACCTGAAATTTCAGGGACTTAAACTGTTTTCATTGAAAAACTCCTTACAAGCGTTGTTTCTATCTACTATTATCTAAAAATAATCAAGTTATTAATGACTGGACGAAACCAAGAAATAACCCCTCACGTGCGAAATTATAGAAGATCCCCTTTAATATGCTGAAAAACATCAATTTCAATGATTTTTGGTGTTAAAATGTCAAGAAAATTGATTTAAGGACCAAACCGGAAAGTATTTAATTAAAGGGTTGAAAAGGTAAATTTTACAAACAATGAGGGGCTGAAAACAGAAAACTTTCAAGGCTAATTCAATACATGCAATTTGACCAAACAATGGCACCACGACTATCGACGAAATACAATACACTACAATACCAAAATCGTTGTGAAACGAATTGGTTCAGTCTCGAACCAATGAAAATCCGAAACTACTAACACGACGACACTACGATTCATACAAATAACGTTTGGGAATTCAATATACATGCGAGTGTGCACAGACGTCTACGCACCATCTTTGGGCCCCAAAAGTGTAAAATCTTGTTCGTTGAGCCTAGCTAGCCCAATGACCTGATCTTAAGGCCCGAAGACCTCTATCTTACGAAGTGTTGGGTTTTACCGATCTGACACAACGTAAAAGGACTTTCAATGGCTTGTATACTACTGGTCCCCAAGGGTCCTTTGGTATTAGCTAGTAAAGTCTACATTTCATGCGAGGCGGGTCGGGGACCCCTCATACATTTTTTTTTATCCTCAACCGGTTAATGGAGTCATCGAGGTCTTCGTGTCCTCTTTCTCTTCGGATGTGGGACTACACATAGTCAGGGCGATTGGATAACGTGATTAATACGGACGACGCCTACGGGATCGTTAGTATAGATATAAAGTGGTCGTTTGTGTAATGCGTGTTTGTAGCAAATAATCATGCTCAAAAATAATCCAACGTCGCCTGGGACTGACACTACACACTATGCAATGGTTTCAATGTAACTTCATGGAATTCAAGAAATTAGGAAAACATCGGGTTTTCCTAGGGTTTTCAATACATACGGATTCGAAATGCATACAATTTTAATGAACAATTTTTACAAGTATAGAAACAAACAAGCATACCTATGGATCTTCACATTTTTTGACTATACTATTTTCAGAAAATATCGGATTTTCTGGTGGTTTTCAAACAATACAAAACATTGGATTTCAAACACTACTTATGAACTCACCAACATTTCATATGTTGACGTTTTTCAAAATACTTGTATTCTCAGGGAACCAGTGAATCAAAGGAAATCATATTCAGTGATGGCTTGCAGTTTATTTATGTACGAATCAAACAATTTATTTTTGGGAATGTAATGTTTAAACAATGTATTTCATGTAAACTCTACTGGTTGTACTATATTAATGCATGGTGACGAATGTTGTTACGTTTCATATATATTCAATGTTATGGTATTCAATTGAGTCACAACAGCCCCCGGACGTTTCTGCCGTCTGGTTCGGGGGTGTGACAGGTTGGTATCAGAGCTTTGTTTATAGTGAACTAGCATGTCGAGCCACACATTGATATGCAACTATAAACCAAAAAGAGGGACTAACATAACTCTGAACAAAACAAGTAAATAAAACACCCTTGCTTGCATTAAGGAATAAGAACATAACGCCGAACCAAACAAGATAATGCTAGTATCTCGGTTAATCCAGGACTATTCTTAGTTGTATCAAGGAGCGGATGTAGCCTGATCAACTACATTCCCTCCAAAGTACAACCATCACATGTCGTGAAGAAATCGTGATAGCTAGGAACCTAAAATCATACCCCTAAATCTCCAAGAAAGGAACCTCAACTGAATCTATGCAATAGTCGTAGAGTTATAGGAGTGATTGGTATGCTATTTGTTTCTAGTATTCATAGCCCTTCGTGCAATCCGCTACAAATGAGTATCATTAGCCAGGAAATCCTACCTCCCTAGTCAAGGAATAGTCGGGTGCCACGACCCAGAGAAAGAACCACAGGAGGAACACGAAGTAGAACTCGTAGGCGAATCCGCCGAGTCAGTAAGTGGACCCCGAAGAGGAAGAGCCAGAGGGCAATGACGATGACGACACGAATGTAGAATCCAATGGCATCAATCCTGCATGTAAAGCCAGGGCACCCGATATTTGGGGATAAAGTCACCAGTAGGGAATACGACCACACTACAGTAAGAGTTGAGGTCTCTTTAATTTTAGCCACAGAGGACCAGCTGACCAGGCCCTCCCAGTCTTGGTCTGACACACTCGAGGTATCGATAACCAAGCTCAGGACACCCCAATTCGAACGAAACAAATGTGGGTTGCTATTAAGAGGGATGAGAGGCAAACACGGGAAGTGAATGGAGACTCTCGAGCGAGATGGTTAGTTTGGGAGGTACGCCTACGAGATACCGAGCAACAAGTAGCTCGTCTCCGAGGTGCATCCACTTCATCAGCATCACCACCAGACACTTCCCGCCACGACTAGGATCAGCCTTTTTTAGTTTCCCCTACTATCCGACATGACTCTCTTTCGTGTACTAAGATGGTACTAACCCCTGAAACAATTATGTGTTATATTTATTTCATATTGCTACAAAGACTCAATTATATGCACAAGCGAACCCTCGAGACCACTAGATACTTAAGGATCTCGAAACTAAAACAACCCATATAATTTAAGGATAGACGTAACAATCGTGCCAAACCTGTGATCACCTACTACCGCAAATACATCATAGGGATGTAGATGGAGGCAGTAAGAATTATACAACAAGATGCAAAATTTATAGAGTACAACCAGGAATGACGATCATTACTTACGATCTGGGTTATCAACGTGCATCATGAAAATGCCATCCCGCAAGAATAACAAGCGCACCCGGGAGACACCACTCCTGCAGATGGACTCTGCTACATTTCAAGCTGCTGTAATGGCAGCAGTAACCGCTGCTATGGCACAGATCAATGCAAACAACCCTAATGGAGGCAGGAATAGCATTGACAACTCCAGCCAAAGGAACAAACATGGAAACCAACAAGTGACAACCTGTCAAGGAACTCCAAACCCCAAGCTTAAGAGCAGGAAGCTGAGGTCTGGAGGTAAGAGAAAGGGACAACACACTCAAGGGTTCTCAAGGGAGCAACGTGTTGTTGCTGTTCATGCGACCACGACCCCTATTACACCAGCAACCAGGAGACCATATGCTGGAAACCTTCCAAAATGCAACCAGTGCAAATTCCATCATAATGGAGCCTGCAGGGAGATGCATTGTAACGAATGCAACCGAAAGAATCACATCGCTAAATTTTGTAGGACTTATCCATGCCAGAATCGTCAGCCAAATGAAAATGACAACAATCGCAACAACCCTAACAACAACACCAATGATGAGACCAGTCGCACCTGCTATAGGTGTGGAGGAACTGGTCACATTAGGCGCAATTTCCCTAGGGATAACAATCGAGGAGCAGAAGGATCAGAAATGGTCCTGACCTCGGGTCAAGGCGAAATAATCCAAAACCCAACGGTTGTTACTGGTACGTTCCCACTTGACAACTCTTTCGCTTACCTCTTATTCAATGGTGAATCCGAGCGAAATTTCGATCAGTAACATATTCAAACACTTACTAAAACCACATTCCGAAAGCTAAGCTAAGCCTTTTCAATGGACTTGGCCAATGGGGAAAAACTGATTTAACCTAGGGTACTTATGTGGAGTACACCTTAGCACTAAACAACCATTCATTACAAATTGAATTTATGCCAGTAAATATTAGGAGTTTTAATGTGATAATCGTCATGGTTGGGTTAAGCCCCCACCGTGCTGATACTATGTGTCGCGAGAAGGCCGTTTGCCTTCACCTTCCTAATCACGAAAACTCTAATAATCCATGGTGATAAACCTGGCGCAAATCCTCTTCCTATCTCGTGCATCAAGGCACAGAAGTGCTTGCACCAGACGAACTATGTTTTCCTTGCTCAAGTTGTGGACAAGGCCAAGGAAGAAGTAAGCAAACAAGGTATTCCAGTAGCATATGATTTTTTTTTTCAAATGTGTTTCCCAAGGAACTTTCGGGAATATCCTAGAGAGATAGGTCGAATTTCGAATCGACCTCATACCGGGAACCACATCAATTGCCAATTCACCCTATAGGTTGACTCCCACCGAAAATTCACAAGTTATCCAGTCAACTGAGTAGAATTGTTGCGCAAAGGATTCATCGGACCAAGCTTCTCACCCTGGAGAGCTATGGTCTCATTCTTCAAGAAGACGGATCCTTCAGAAGGTACATCGATTTTAGGAAATTAAATAAGCTCCCTATCAAAAATCGATACCCACTACCTCGGACTGACGATCTATTTGGCCAGCTCCAAGGAGCTAGTTACTTCTCTAAAAATAGATCTAAGAACCGGTTATCATCAACTTTGAGCCTGAGAAGAGGACATTCCAAAACTGCCTTCCGAACTCGTCACGATCATTTCAAATTCATTGTGAAACCCTTCGGTCTAACGAATGCTCCCATGGTTTTCATGAACCTTACGAACCATGTTTCCCAACCATTCCTAGTTAGCCCTTTCACTATTTTCATCGATAACATACTCATCTGCTCATAAAGCGAGAACGAAACACTATCAACATCTACGACCAGCCTTGAAAGCATCAAAGCTGGGAATGTAGCGACGAAAGCACTACATGGATGGATAAAACTCTCGAAGTCGAATGACGAAGCTTTTTGTTATAAGAGTTGAGTTGGGCGTTATCTGGGTGATCGTCGATAGGTTAACCCAATCTACTCATTTCCTGCCAATACAGAAATCAAACAAGATGGAAGGATTAGCATTGGATCTATATCCAGGAGATCGTGAGACTCCATGAAATGTCGGTAGTCACTATCTCGGATCGAGATAACAGATTTTCTTCAAGACTATGGCAGTCATTTCAGAGGGCTATGGGAACATAACTAGACATAAGCGTTGCTTACCACCTTCAAACCAATAGCCAAAGTGAACGAAATATTTGACCACTCAAATTCATGCTACAAGTCTAGGTGTGGGAATTCAACAAGTCAGGGGATACCTGGTTTCCCTTGACTAAATTCTCATACAATAACAACTATCGCACGAGCATCAAGGATGCCCCTTTCGAAAACTCATTATAGTCATAAATGTATATCACTCGGTGGTACTCTCATGAGACCGGAAACCACTAACGAAACAACAGAAGAAGATAATCTAAATCAAAGCTGGATTTCAAGCATCGCGAGACCGACAGAAGAACTATTCTGAAAAGCGGCGTAAGCCAGTAGGATGTCAAGTCGGGGATCACGTGTTATCAAAAGAATCTCCTTAGAAAGGAATGATTCACTTTAGGAAACGAGAAAACTAAACCCACGATACATCGGACTGTTCGAGCTTCTTGCTCAGATTGAAGACATATAGACTGTAGCTGCCTGTAGAGCTCAGCAACGTGAACCATGTGTTCTGTGTCTTGAATCTGAAAAGATGCATATCAGATGAGTCTCTTATCATTCCTTTACGAGAAATCGGAGTAAGCGAGGATCGCATGTTCATCAAAGAACCAGTCAAGGTATTGAATAGGGAAGTAGAACATACAAAACAAAGCCCCATTATGAATGCGAAGATTACATGGAATGCTAAGCGTGGACCGAAATGCACATGGGAAACGTGAAGATCAGATGAAGTGCCTATTCTCTCATTCACGAACCTATCCTTAGAAAGAATTTCGGGACGAAATTCCCTCTAACGGTGGGATGATGTCACAACTAGCAATTTTTTTAGCTAGGAAATTCTATTCTCATATAAACATCATCCATTGTAAGAGCATGTACTCTAAGTGAATACCATACTCTATCCTCATTCAAAATACACCTCATATGTTCAACTAAGGATTGGAAACCTTAGTAATCCCGGTCCAAGTTCCTTATGAACTAAAATTCTCCTATTGGGCCTAGAAGCCCTAAGTGGGCTCTAAATAGACCACATTCATAAAACTTTAGCAATTTGGGCCATGTGGGCCTAAAATAATCCATCTTACCTCTAATGAGCCTTGTTGGGCCATAAAAGATTTCGTTTGTCCCAATGGGCCGAAAATTTACTTTTGGGCTTCATAAATTCGAGTATGGGCCCCAAGATGATTCCTTTCCTTTCTCCTTAGCCCAAATCAGCCCATGTTTAATAAAAAAAAAAAAAAGAGAAAAGAATGGATAAATGAAGACTAGACATGCATGTGACAACTCATGTTTAACCACCATGTATCTATGGTAGCATCTCATGTTTCAAGGCAAACTATTACCTCACAAATAACAAGGTTATGATCTCTCTCTCCTCTCTCTCCATATTCTCGGCCAACCCTCTCACCACCTTCATTTTTCATTCAAAAACTCTCTTAAACACTCTCAAATACCTCTTCCATCCTCCATCAAAAATCTCGAGTTGGTGTGTGCTTTCAAGAGGATTCTCCACCAAAAATCACCATCCTAGGTAAGTTTTTACTTATATCCATGGTTTAGCTTCTTGATTTCTTCAAAATCTCCTCTTAACCCTTTCCATTTCGTGAATCATACATCCTAGAGCCATCTAAGTTGTAAAGCTCCTCAAGAAGCTTGCTAAGGCCGAAATCTTCTCTCAAATCTTCATCAAAAACCAAGTCCAAATCTCAAGGTGAGCTTCATACCCCCTATTTTCTGTTTTTATGAGTTTTGTGGGGGGGGGGGGGGAATACAAGTGAAAATGTGGATCTATATGTGTTTTGTATGCCTTGTATGATTTCCATGCGTATATGTATGCTTTTGTGTGTTAAATGTTGGATCTAGCCATAAAACCCCTCAAAACCGAGATATACCTTATGTTAAATGATTTTAGCATCAAATATATTTCTACATACAAAGTATCTCTAGAAAAATGGCTAAATGGTTTAGTAATAATTTCTTTGGGCTAAAAACACGAATTTTTGGACCTAAAATGTGAAAAATACAAAATTAAAGGCCCAAATTGACATATCACGAATTCTGATGGATGAGGTGTGTCAAAACAGTTTCAATAAAACAATTTCTGGAAATATACTCATTTAGAGGATTAAAAACATAAATTTCAAGCTTAATGGGCTAAAAATGACATTTTCGGCCCAATGAGGCCCTTTATGCGAGATTTTCTGTTTTGGAGGGCCAAAACTGTATTTTTCTGTAAAACAGTGGACTATAAGTGTTCCAAGTCCTTTTCAAAGGTTTAAAATGCTTTTTAAATTTAAAAAGGACCAAAGTTGCAAAAATTTTACAATTTGGGCCAAAATTGTCAAAGTTGCGAAAAGAAGGGTTATAACCGAGAAAACTGAAATTTCAGGGACTTAAACTATTTTCATTGAAAAATATGCTGAAAAACATCAATTTCAATGATTTTTGGTGTTAAAATGTCAAGAAAATTGATTTAAGGACCAAACCGGAAAGTATTTAATTAAAGGGTTGAAAAAGTAAATTTTACAAACAATGAGGGGCTGAAAACAGAAAACTTTCAAGGCTAATTCAATACATGCAATTTGACCAAACAATGGCACCGCGACTATCGACGAAATACAATACACTACAATACCAAAATCGTTGTGAAACGAATTGGTTCGGTCTCGAACTAATGAAAATCCGAAACTACTAACACGACGACACTACGATTCATACAAATAACGTTTGGGAATTCAATATACATGCGAGTGTGCACAGACGTCTACGCACCATCTTTGGGCCCCAAAAGTGTAAAATCTTGTTCGTTGAGCCTAGCTAGCCCAATGACCTGATCTTAAGGCCCGAAGACCTCTATCTTACGAAGTGTTGGGTTTTACCGATCTGACACAACGTAAAAGGACTTTCAATGGCTTGTATACTACTGGTCCCCAAGGTTCCTTTGGTATTAGCTAGTAAAGTCTACATTTCATGCGAGGCGGGTCGGGGACCCCTCGTACATTTTTTTTTATCCCCAACCGGTTAATGGAGTCATCGAGGTCTTCGTGTCCTCTTTCTCTTCGGATGTGGGACTACACATAGTCAGGGCGATTGGATAACGTGATTAATACGGACGACGCCTACGGGATCGTTAGTATAGCTATAAACTGGTCGTTTGTGTAATGCGTGTTTGTAGCAAATAATCATGCTCAAAAATAATCCAACGTCGCCTGGGACTGACACTACACGCTATGCAATGGTTTCAATGTAACTTCATGGAATTCAAGAAATCAGGAAAACATCGGGTTTTCCTAGGGTTTTCAATACATACGGATTCGAAATGCATACAATTTTAATGAACAATTTTTACAAGTATAGAAACAAACAAGCATACCTATGGATCTTCACATTTTTTGACTATACTATTTTCAGAAAATATCGGATTTTCTGGTGGTTTTCAAACAATACAAAACATTGGATTTCAAACACTACTTATGAACTCACCAACATTTCATATGTTGACGTTTTTCAAAATACTTGTATTCTCAAGGAACCAGTGAATCAAAGGAAATCATATTCAGTGATGGCTTGCAGTTTATTTATGTACGAATCGAACAATTTATTTTTGGGAATGTAATGTTTAAACAATGTATTTCATGTAAACTCTACTGGTTGTACTATATTAATGCATGGTGACGAATGTTGTTACGTTTCATATATATTCAATGTTATGGTATTCAATTGAGTCACAACAGCCCCCGGACGTTTCCGCCGTCTGGTTCGGGGGTGTGACAGGATACCCATTCAATAGCCATTTTATAGGCAATTTCCTTAAACACCCCTTATAGACTAGCTTCGTGAATGAGGCCTACTAACGGTAAGACTGACTGTTACTCATACATATATATAATGTTAGACTTGTTATATATAGTATATGGTGTATTTTATACTTTTAAAATACTAGGTGGTTAAATTTAACGATTATACTTTTAATTCAATTAAATTGTAAACCAAAACTTTTTATGGATTTAGTAAATCTCTTTTAATTATACACCTTAATTAATTAATAAAACCATAAGGGTGTGATTTGAACTTTTTCAAAACAATACTAGGGTTTTAGAATTTAACATTCCTAAATTAAACCTTTTAATCAACTTTTAAATTCCAAAACTTAAGGGCAAGTTTTGAAACTTTTTCAAAACATTAGGGTTTCAACTATTTAAATTTCAAAACTAAACTTTTGAGTTTAAATTTAAACTATAAAACCTAAAGGGAAAAAATTGAAACTTTTCATAACACAAGGATCAAATAACAAATAATATAAATTAAACAATTAATTTCATCATTATCTATATTTGACCTAATTCTCAATTTCTTGCAAAATAAGTTACCCAATTAATACAAATAATCAACTTTAATCATATAAGGAAGTTATTATTTAATCAATTGGTAATTATCTTTTGTTTAATCAAGGATATACTCATAAATATGATTAAAATCGGATTTTAAATATCTAAAACAGATAAGGCAAGTATCCATGAGAAAAACAACAAGAAATCCTGAAATCCCCTCTTTCTGATGCTTAAACTCGCCAAGTACCCATATGGACTCGCCGAGTAGGGGGCTACTCGCCGAGTCCACAATGGGACTCGCCGAGTCCATCAGGCAGGCTCACAAAAATCGAATTTTTCAAGCATGAACAAATTAACAAGGCATCAATACAATAGAAACCAACCTGGCTCTGATACCACTGATGGGTTTTAGTCATAAGAACATCCTATGTGCTCATACAAACCCTAATGTTTGGATCTAGGTTTCTCTATTGTACATGCAATTCATCCAAGACTATAAACCCTAGATCTAGCATATGATAATCAATATAACATATAAATTAGGGTTTAGATCATACCTTTATTGTTATGTAGCAATAACAATCTCAAATCCTTCTTGTATTGACTTTAGAAAGCTTAGAGTCACAAATGTCACTCCTCTAATGGTTCACAAACACCAAGAGCAAGAGGGTGAATAAGAGAAGAGAAGGAGGCTGCCCAAAACATGTGGAAACCCTAGAAGAAAGCTTGTCCGCGTTTTTGGGGTGTAAGGGCTCTATATATAGTGAGGCTATTAGGGTTATCTAACAAGGAAACCCTAATTTGGATGCTTAAGCCCTAAGCAACCCATGGACTCCTTTCCTTAAAGGCCTTGGACGATTTCTAATGGGTATCCCCATAGAATTCGTCCAACCTTATAATATAAGGCAATCCATAGCCCAATTGCAATTATCTTATAATTACAATTTCAGTCCCTTAAGTTTAATTAATCTCTTTTAGTCACAAAACTAATTACCAATTAATTCTTGACTAATATTAATTAAACAACATAATTTCTCCTTTAATATATTATTCTCATAATATATTAATAAATCATATTTAATCCTTTCTCTCCATAATTCATCCTATCAAGTTGCTTTGGTGAAGGCAACCCAAAAGGACCATGCACCATCGGGTCAAGTACATACCAAAATAGTTATGGACATAGACACTAATCCAACAATTCTCCACTTCATTCTTGTACCCTTTGAACTTTTCAAACATTTCTTACTTTTGCTTGATTAAGTAGATATACCCATATCTACTATAGTCATCCGTAAAAGTCACATAGAAGCGGTTCCCATCCTTTGTGGTTGATCTAAAGGGTCCAAATACATCGGTATGTATTAGGTCCAATAAACCCTCACCCCTTTCACATGTGCTAGTGAAGGGTGACTTGGTCATCTTTCCAAGTAAACAAGATTCGCATGTGTCATCTTCCCGAAGGTCAAATGACTCCAACACTCCATCCTTTTGGAGCTGGGGTATGCGCTTCTTGTTGACATGTCCAAGACGACAATGCCACAAGGATGCTCTATCCATACTATTGGAAGAATCCATGCATAAAACATCATTTCCTAAGTTATCTACAATCATAACAGTTTCATAAATTCCATTACATGGTATTGATTCAAAATATAAGACACCATTTAGATAAGCAAAAATAGAACCATTCTCATTATTAAAAGAAAATCTAAATCCTTGTCTAAACAAACCATGAAATGAAATGATGTTTCTTGCCATTTCTGGCGAATAGCAACAATTGTTCAAATCTAAACATAAACCATTCCTAAGCACTAGAGAATACACTCCAATCTTGGTAACAGGTGACGATCTTCTGTTCCCCATGATTAGATTTATTCTTCCATGCTCCACATCCCTATTTATTCTTAGTCCCTGCAATTCAGAATAAATGTGGTAACCACAACCGGTATCGAGGACCCAAGAAATAGCATGAGATGAATTATTAGATTTAATTGTATAAATACCTGCGGAAGATGGCTTGATCTTTCCTTCCCCGATAGCTTGCAGGTATTCTGGGCAGCTTCTCTTCCAATGCCCTATTTTGTGGCAATGGTGGCTCTCTGCCTCCTTTGGGTTTGGGTTGGGCTTAGCAGGATCAACTTTGGTCCCACTAGAAGAGGAACCATCTTTGGTCCCACTAGAACAGGAGCAGCGGGTGGATTGGGAGTTGGTGCAACAGACTTGTCCTTGAGGTTGCTCTCAGCAACCCTAAGGAGACCTTGGAGCTTACTTAGGGTGACCTCTTCCTTGTTCATGTGGTAGGTCGTCCTAAATTGGTTGTAACACGGAGGCAAGGAGTGAAGGACCATGTTGATAGCCAAGTCTTCCCCAAAGTCAACATTCAACTTGCGAAGACGATCGACATACCTTTGCATCTTTTGCAAGTGTACGCTTAGAGATTCTCCATGTCCCATTTTAGCGGAGATCATGTTAGTGAAAATCTCGTAACACTCCTGCCTCGCGTTTTGGTGGTATCTCTCCAATAAGTCTTGATGCATCTCGTACGGGTACATGTCCTCATAGGACTTTTGGAATTCGGCGTTCATCATGGCTATCATGATGCAATGTACCTTCGTCGCATCACACTCATGAGTTTCAAAAGCAGCCATTTCAGCCAGAGTAGCGATTTCTGGATTGATCTTCTCGAGCTTTTCGTCGAGGACATACTCCTTGTCCTTGTAGCGAGCAATTGTGTGAATGTATTTTATCCATTCGCTAAAGTTCGTTCCATCAAATGTCACCTTTTGGAAAAGGCTCATCAATGTGAACGAACTAGCAGCAACGTTGTTCGCGTTCGACATCTACAAATAGAAAGGACAAAGATTGATTAGAATTTGAATCCATAATAATTACCCGATAAGAAAAATTAGGGCTAGGATCCAACAACATTATTTACATATTAGAAAAGGGATGTCGTAGTCCAACATGCAAACAATTTGAAGGTAAGTGAATGACGATTCACAAATTCTCCACCATGAAAACCTAACTTTAAGCTCTAAATGTATTGAGAATTCCTAGGTTTTGATGAGATTCATTGAACTTTTCAATGGCATGTTTAAATCTCGATATGCCCCTCTCGTTTGTGACTAGGATACCGAGGATCAGAAAGTGGGTGTGAATAACCATGAAAATCTACATGATGCCTTCATTGTAACAATCACCAATTTGATGTGCCGGTAAACCACAAACGCTCCATCGAACTATGATAAACAATGAATCACCCTTTACCACCTATGCTTAGAACCAATTAGTGTGCCGGTAAACCACACTCGCTCCACTAACTTCTTAGCAAGGGTGCAAAGTGTAATTTCATGGGATTGCATCAATTCACTTTTCCTAAAGTAACTAAGATTGGGACTTTTGAAAAACATGTAGTTACTTTATAGGTTCATTATACTTATTAATGAGGAGAGAGACTTGCCCTATCCTACCCGTTCGGCTAACGACCCTCCACCGATCAAGCAAGCGGTGGGTGAGAGTGTACACCCATTAAGCGCCATTTTATAGGCAGCAACCTTATACCCACCTTATACACCGGCTTCGTGAATGAGGCCTACTAACGGTAAGACTAGCATTTTAATTATATATATATATATATATATATATATATATATATATATGTGTGTGTGTGTGTGTATATATATAATATATATATATATATGTATATATATATATATATATGTGTGTGTGTGTGTGTATATATATATATATAATATATATATATATATATATATATATATATATATTAATCTTGTAATATTATATTAGTATAGGGTTGAATTTTAAACTTGTAAAATTCTAGGGTTTGAAATTTAAATTGTCTAAATTAAACTTTTAATCAAAAAACATAAATTTCAAACCTTGAGGACAAGTTTTAAACTTTTCAAAACATAAGGGATCAAATAAATAATCCAAATTAACATTTAATCACATAATTATCCATATTTGATTTATTTAATTATTTCTTTCAAAACAATTTACCAATTTAATAAAATAATCAATCAATTATCACATAAGGAAATTATTATTCAATTTATTGGTAAATATCTTTAATTAGGTCAAGGATATACTCAAATATATGTTAAAATCGGATTTATATTGACCCATTAAGATAAAGGCAAGTTTCCATAAGATAAACAGCAATAAATCCCGAATTAAGCTCTTTCTGACGCTCGAACTCGTCGAGTACCACAATGGACTCGCCGAGTTGAGGCCTACTCGCCGAGTACCACCATGGGACTCGCCGAGTTCATCAGGCAGAAACACAAAATCGAATTTTTTTAAATAACAATCAAGCAACTAATGCATCAATTCAATAGAAACCAATCAAAGCTCTGATACCACTGATGGGTTTGACCCTTAAGAACATTCCTATGTGCACATACAAACCCTAATGCTTGGATCTAGGTTTCTCTAATGGAACATGCATTGTATCCAAGATTTCTAATGATAATTCTAGTATAATAACATAAGAAATCAGATTTGGAAGATTACCTTGAATCACTTGCTTGAATCTTCTTGTCCTTAGAGCTTTAGAGTCACAAGTGTCACTCCTCTAATGGCTTACAAACACCAACTAGCAAGAGGATGATTATAAAGAGAGAAGAGAGGAGGAAGAAATCCGCTAGGGTTTCTTTAGAGACAAGGGTGCTGATTTTCCTTGACCCCTAGGGTCTATTTATACTAGTGAGGCTCCTAGGGTTTCACCCTTAAACCCTAATTGGATAACGTAGGCCCTAAGCAATCCAATCCCCTCATGATAAGCCTTGGAAGAATTCTAGGCCTATCCTAAGCCCTAAACCGTCCACCCCTTATCCATAAGGGATTATAGCCCAAAGTACAACTATCATACAATTGACAGTTTATGCCCCTTTATTCAATTAATCTCTTTAAGTCACCAAATTAATTCCTAATTAATTTATGACTTATATTAATCAAATAATAATATTATTACTCCTTATATTATTCTTATAATATATTAATAAGATTTCTTCTCTCATTATAAATCATCCTGTCAAGTTGCTATGGTGAAGGCAACCCAAAAGGACCATGCATAACCGGGTCAAATACTTGCCAAATATAGTTGCAACCTTAGACACTATTCCAACATCAATTTGAGGAGGAAATTCATGTTGAGGCAATTCACAAGTCTATTGTAACATCCCGAGTTCAGGAGTGCAAGTTTCAGGGTTCAAAGTGAAAATGTGAATGGGCAACTCGGAGAGTCCATGAGTGGACTCGGCGAGTAGGGTCGCGATTCTGGTCGCGTGTTAAGTGGCCAACACGGCGAGTCTGCGGCTTGACTCGGCGAGTTGGTGCTGTGTGGAGAAAACCCTAATTTTGGGGGATGAGCCCTATATAAAGGACAATATACCCTCTCCCCAGCCTCTTTACCCTCTCTTGAAGTCTAGAAAACCCTAATGCGCGTTTGTGAGTGATTTGAGAGCATTTGAACCTTGGAGAAGAGATTTTGGAAGGGATCTTGGAGAGTTAAGGGGCTTGGAGCATGGGCTTTGCAAGGATTCGGATTTCTCTTCTGTTGGAGCTTCCTTTTGAGGTATTATTTCGTTGCATGGGCTGTTATTCATCTAGATTCATCATTTTGGAGTATTTGGACAGAGTAGCTTGTGATATTTCGAGTTTGGAGGTTAGATCTGGGGTTGCTACCTCAGATCTACAATGGAGAAGGTCTAGAGTGCATTAAATTCCCTGTTCTTGAGTGATTGGTGAAGCCATCTTGTCCCAAACCATAACCCTAGGGTGTTATATGCTTAGATCTCTTTGGATTCACGTAAAGTTTGCCACTTTACGTGATGGATGGGTTGTAGAAAGGTAGATCTATGGTTTGGATCATCTGCATCGCCTGGAAAGCTTATGTATGGATTAAGATCTATGGGTACTCGGCGAGTCACAAGAGTGTACTCGGCGAGTTGCATGAAGGTGGGCAGGAACTCGACGAGTTGGAAGAACAACTCGGCGAGTTGGTTGAAGATAGCCTTGGACTCGGCGAGTCTGTTCTTGGACTCGACGAGTCTGGTCGTGAGGTCCTAACCTTCTTCTGGTTGAGCCATGAATCGATGAGTCAAGGGAGGACTCGGTGAGTTGAGTGCGAGGGGACTCAGAGTTGTTGGACTCGGCGAGTCTCGAGGTGACTCGACGAGTTGAGTCACGGATTAGGAAGTTCTGAGCATGGGGACTCGATGAGTCAGCAGGTTGACTCTGCGAGTAGAGTCAGTCAGGAGGTTGACTTTGACTTTTACTTTGACCAAGGGTTTACCAGTTGACATTCAGGGGCACTTTGGTAATTACTGGCAATTGTTTTTGAGTTCAGTGTTTTGATGTTGGCTAGTGGTGGAGATCGTGTCAGTGGTCGGACCAGCTTGGTCTTATCTCTTCAGTCAGCAGTTGCAGGTGAGTTATCCTCACTATATCGACAGGGTCTACGGCACCAAGTTCAGTCCTTTATCGGATTGTAATCAGGGTATCGTTGTGATGTTATTGCTTTGCTATGTTGCATCCTGGTAGTTAGGATGGTTTATGCTAGTGATCGGTTAGGTCGGTATCCTGGCTAGGATGATGTTACACTATGTGATCTGCTAGATCGGTTTGATTGGATGTGAATTGTTATATGATTGAATGTTTATGTGCACATGGTTGTTGGAGTGGGGTTGGGTTGAGGCGGGTCCTGCTTTGTGCTGTAGGCCAACATACCCAGGGCGGACCGGTTATACCGAAGGCCCAGCGAGCGGTCCGGATTGGCTGTAGGCCCCAAGAGGGCGGACTAGATGTGCCGAGGCTCGGAGAGTGGACCAGGCCGACTGAAGGCCCAGTGCGGGCGGACCAGTCATGCTGTAGACTTAGAGAGTGGACCAGATGGATTGAAGGCCCGGTGCGGGCGGACCAATCACACTGTAGACTCGATATATATGGCTAGACTCGGAGGGTGAACCAGGTGGACTGAAGGCCGGAGCAGCAGATCAGTCACACAGTAGACCCGAAGTGCATGGCTATTATGTGTTCTGTTATGATATGGCATGTTGTGCATGTTTGGTACTTTGGGGGTATCTCACTAAGCTTTCGGACTTACAATTGTGGTTTAATGTTTTTCAGGTTCTTCAGGAGACCGTGGCAAGGCAAAGGCGTGATCGTACCGCTCCTCATGATTATGTTTTATGATGTGGTTCTCGGAAGACTCTGATAATAATTGTATTAAAAACCTTTTTGTAATAACTTAATGAAATGGGGTTGTTTTTGAAAAGTTTAAATTGGTTGAAATTTTTAGAGCGTTACATTTGTACCTCTGAGGCATTCCTCAAGGGTTAGGAATGCACCTGAGCATTACTATGGATTCCATATTACTGCGGAAGGTGATACACTTATCAGTGATGAGACACTGATAGGTCTGCATAAACCTAACAGTTACGCGGAAGCCATGACAGTCTCAAATCAATGAGAGTTTTCAAAAGAGAATTTAAAATGGTTTTCAAAATGACTAACGGAGGACGCAGAGGTACGATTAGCCGGAGCCAGTAAGTAACCCCAAAATACCATACATGATATTTGTTTTTGAGCTATGATAGAACTGCATGCTAGTACTAGGCTAGGAATCTTCAGGATTTCATATTCATGTTGCCTGATTTATGATGCCTGCTAGCCTAGGGTTTCTTCTGTAGGAGATTTCTAGTGTTCCTCTAGGAGTGAGGGTTGAGTGCTTGTTATGTATGTTCTTCACTAGGGTGTTGTGGTGATAATTGATATAAATATGGGTAGATGTGGAAGGTAGTATGGGCCCGTACTACTGAAAGCACAGGACCCATACGCGTATCAAAGAAGTCACAATCTCTAGGGTTGGGTTGGGGGTTGGTTCCCGGGATAATGGGAAGTATCTGAGATCTTGTGATGTTTTTCAGTATGGTGGTTAAGAGGCATGCTGGGAGTGGATCCGGGTTAGGATCGGGAGTAGAAGAGGGCGGTCAGGGTGGGTCAGTACCGCCCGTGGTTATTGGTCAGATAAGTACAGGCGAGTTGGATGCTAGGATTCGTGAGATCCTACATGATAAGGTTGATGTGTTGTTCCGGGCCGAGTTACCAGAACTGTTTGGGTCGATCAAGACCGCCATCGTTGAGTATTTTGATGAGCGCTATGCAGCTCTCACAGAGACGGCTGCCGTGGCGGCTACAGCGGCTGACGCGGCGGCAGGGGGAGGAGCCGGTAGAGGTTTTCAGTATCGGGACTTCGATAATACAAAGCCCCCTACCTTTGATGGAGTTCAGGACCCAATTGTTGCTCTGAGATGGTTGTCAGACGTGGAGGGGTGTTTCTTCACGTGTTCATGCCCTGCCGATCAGAGGGTGAGGTGTGCTCTGAACCTGTTGAGGCTTGGGGCGAAGGATTAGTGGAGATTGACCACGGGGTCATATTCGGATGCGCAGAGGGCGGCGGTTTCTTGGGATCAGTTCCGAGAGATGTTTAGCACTCATTATGTTCCATGAAGTTAAGAGAGAGAGGTTGGCTCAGGTGTTCCTAGAGCTGAAGCAGGATTCGGAGTCGGTGACAGAGATCACCAGGATGTTCACTGAGAGGGCAATCTTTTGCCTTCAGTTCGCTTCGGAGCAGGCTCAGATCTCCTGATATCTGAGTATGCTAAAGAGGGATATCAGGCAGTTTGTGTCTACACAGAGGTGCGAGACCTTGTTAGAGTTGCAGGAGGCCTCCAGGCGTCGTGAGTTGGAGATTGAGTTGCAGTTGAGAGAGCATAGGCAGGCCCCGGCACAGTCGCAGCCGGCGTCGAAACGGTCCAAGACCGTTGATTCTGGATTGGGAGATCAGAGCAGCCACACTTGTGGAAGGTGTGGGAAGGGCCACACCGGAGTTTGTAGGTCCGGTGGTGCATGCCGCAAGTGCGGAAAGGAGGGGCACTATGCGAGGGATTGTCAGCAGACAGCCCCGGTTCGGGATTTGAGGATTTGTTATCATTGCCATCAAGTTGGACACTTGAGGGCCAACTGTCCACAGCTTGCTGCAGGACCGGTGCAGGCTCCAGCACCGGCCACTTTGAGGATTATGGGTGGAGCGGAGCCCCCAAGGGCTCAGGGTCGTGCTTTTCAGCTTACAACAGAGGAGGTCAGGGCAGTGCTGGATGCAGCTGCGAGTATGTTTTTTCTTGATGTCTTGTTATTTTGTGATTATTATGGAGTATTGTTTATCTGTTAGTCTTGTTGTGTGATTTTTGGTATTATTTTCGTTGTTCCTTGAGGGTTGTGGTATGTTTATGGGTGTGGTGTTAGGAATTTCGTTGGTTATCATTCATGAGGGTTATTAGTGGGAAATCTAGCTTTTGGTCTGAATGTCGAGTAGCATCTGCAGTCTGAGGAGTGGTTTGCTGAATGTCGGGTTTCTTTTGATGTCCGAGACGATCTTTATTGATATGTAATTTTTTGAAGGTTGCCCGTTCTAGTGGGAATCAGTTCGATTGTAAGGGATTGTGTTGTGTAGGGCTGTTAAGGGAGGTTGGTGATGGTGACCGGTGGTTGATAGTAAGTGCTCTAAGTGGGGAGAATTGGAAATTCTCCGGAAGATCGATAAGCATGAGAGGTTGTTAGCTGTCGGGATTCAGCAGTGGTTCTGTCAGCCAAGAGCGTAGGCTGGTATGAGTAAGCGGTAGGCAGACGAGGCGGGATACAGACCAAGGGTTTTGTGAGAAAGGGTGATTGATTGCGGAAGGCCTGGGATCGGTCCGGGATTGAGTATGTAGGATGGAGATAGAGTTCAAAACCCCTAGAGGTCTAGAACAGTATGCATGGGAGAGTTTTCCTGGAGGGATAACACGGGATGATGAATGCTAGTTGAGCGGTTCGGATAGACTGAAGGTCGGTGGGCGTACCAGTCAGGCCGAAGGCTCGGAGAATGGTCCAGTCAGGCTGAAGGCCCTGGAGGGCGGTCCAGACCTGCTGAAGGTTCTGAGAGTGGTCCAGATGGGCTGAAGGCCTGGTAAGGCGGTCCAGTTATGCTGAAGACTCTGCATGTGTTGATAGATCGGTATGAGGGAATGGAATGTGTATGTCGCGATGTGATAGCATCAAAAGGTCTGGCCTCGGGTATTGATCGTCATTAGTGAAAGATAGTGCATGGACTCGAGAGTCCTTGCGAGCGGATTCTGAGCATGTGTGGTGCATGAGATAGCGGTTATGCTATAAGGGAATGGTGTAGTATCGGGTGAGCACCGTGGCACTTGTGGTAGTGTCAAGGCAGCCAAGTGGATTTCCTTGGTAAGGAAAAGGAAAGGAATGTAGCTCCAAGAGGGAGTGTAAGTTCTCAGAAGTGAAATCAGTAGTGCGGAGGTATGATTGGAATGTTCCAATTATGGTTATTGCGCAGTGTGTGCGGCGGTGGTATGGAATCACATCCGGGTTCGATGTCTGTTGAGGTCGCGGAAGGAATTTCGCAGGTATAGGGCCAAGAGGCTGGGAAGGGATGCAGGGATGGAATCTTGGATTTCCAGTTTGATTTTGATCAAGGAATTATGTATGTGGTGGAAATTCATCCTGGGGGATGTTTGGAGGTGTCGTCAGTGTATCGGGTTTTCCCAACCCGAGGAATGCTAGAACCAGTTCAGCATGGGTATGAGATTGCGGAGGAGAACTCATGGGAGTTGCTCTGAGACTGAGGGATGTGTCATCCTGTCAGCATGAAGTGGACAAAGTTGGACTCAGATCGGGATTCTGGTGGTTCAGGGTTAGTTCTAGCTCGTATGAGTTAAGTGATTATTGTGATTTGGAGTGAGTGAAGTATCATGGAGTGGTACTCGGTTGACAAGTGTGGTTATCAAAGGATGAGGCCGGTGGTCGGCTTGAAGTGGTGGTCAGAATACCGCAAGAGGGAAAGTTGGGTTTTGGGTTTCGATGGTTCTGTTTTGAGGAATCTGGTCTGGTTAATGCCAGCAGGTGCATTGCGAGGGTAGTTCTGGAGTTGTGTTGTCGTAGGCTTCGAGGACGAAGCCTAATTTAAGTAGGTGAGAATTGTAACATCCTGAGTTCAGGAGTGCAAGTTCAGGGTTCAAAGTGAAAATGTGAATGGGCAACTCGACGAGTCCATGAGTGGACTCGGTGAGTAGGGTCGTGATTCTGGTCGCGTGTTAAGTGGCCAACTCGGCGAGTCGGCGGCTGGACTCGGCGAGTTGGTGCTATGTGGAGAAAACCGTAATTTTGGGGGATGAACCCTATATAAAGGACAATATACCCTCTCCCCAGCTTCTTTACCCTCTCTTGAAGTCCAGAAAACCATAATGCACATTTGTGAGTGATTTGAGAGCATTTGAACCTTGGAGAAGAGATTTTGGAAGGGATCTTGGAAAGTTAAGGGGCTTGGAGCAAGGGGCTTTGCAAGGATTCAGATTTCTCTTCTGTTGGAGCTTCCTTTTGAGGTATTATTTCGTTGCTTGGGCTGTTATTCATCTAGATTCATCATTTTGGAGTATTTGGAAAGAATAGCTTGTCATATTTCGAGTTTAGAGGTTAGATCTGGGGTTGCTACCTCAGATCTAGAATGGAGAAGGTCTAGAGTGCATTAAAGTCCCTGTTCTTGAGTGATTGGTGAAGCCATCTTGTCCCAAACTCTAACCCTAGAGTGTCATATGCTTAGATCTCTTTGGATTCACGTAAAGTTTGCCACTTTACGTGATGGATGGGTTGTAGAAGGGTAGACCTATGGTTTGGATCATCTGCATGGCCTGGAAAGCTTTTGTATGGATTAAGATCTAGGGGTACTCGACGAGTCACAAGGGTGTACTCGGCGAGTTGCATGAAGGTGGGCAGGAACTCGACGACTTGGAAGAACAACTCGGCGAGTTGGTTGAAGATAGCCTTTGACTCGGCGAGTCTATTCTTGGACTTGGCGAGTCTGGTCGTGAGGTCCTAACCTTCTTCTGGTTGAGCCATGAATCGGTGAGTCAAGGGAGGACTCGGTGAGTTGAGTGTGAGGGGACTCAGAGTTGTTGGACTCGGCGAGTCTCGGGGTAACTCGACGAGTTGAGTCGCGGATTGGGAAGTTCTAAGCATGGGGACTCGACGAGTCAGCGGGTTGACTCGGCGAGTAGAGTCAGTCAAGAGGTTGACTTTGACTTTGACTTTTACCAAGGGTTTACCAGCTGACTTTCAGGGGCATTTTGGTAAGTATTGGCAATTGTTTTTGAGTTCAGTGTTTTGGTGTTGGCTAGTGGTGGAGATCGTGTCAGTGGTCGGAGCAGCTTGGTCTTATCTCTTCAGTCAGCAGTTGCAGGTGAGTTATCCTCACTATATCGACAAGGTCTACGGCACCAAGGCCGGCCCTTTATCGGATTGTGATCCGGGTATCGGTGTTATGTTATTGCTTTGCTCTGTTGCATCCTGGTAATTAGGATGGTTTATGATAGTGATCGGTTAGGTCGGTATCCTGTTTAGGATGATGTTACGCTATGTGATCTGCTAGATCGGTTTGAGTGGATGTGAATTGTTATATGATTGAATGTTTATGTGCACACGGTTGTTGGACTGGGGTTGGGTTGAGGCGGATCCTGCTTTGTGTTGTAGGCCAACATACCCAGGGCGGACCGGTTATCCCGAAGGCCCAGCGAGCGGTCCGGATAGGCTGTAGGCCCCAATACGGCGGACTAGACGTGCCGAGGCTCGGAGAGTGGACCAGGCCGACTGAAGGCCCAGTGCGGGCGGACCAGTCATACTACAGACTCAGAGAGTGGACCAGGTGGATTGAAGGCCCGGTACGGGCGGACCAATCACACCGTAGACTCGATATATATGGTTAGACTCGGAGGGTGGACCAGGTGGACTGAGGGCCGGTGCGGCGGACCAGTTACACAGTAGACCCGAAGTGCATTTGTGTTCTGTGTTCTGTTATGATATGGCATGTTGTGCGTGATTGGTATATGTGGTTGGTATTTTGGGGGTATCTCACTAAGCTTCCAGGCTTACATTTGTGGTTTAATGTTTTTCAGGTTCTTTAGGAGACCGTGGCAAGGCAAAGGCGTGATCGTACCGCTCCTCATGATTATGTTTTATGATGTGGTTATGTGAAGACTCTGATAATAATTGTATTGAAAACCTTTTTGTAATAACTTAATGAAATGGGGTTGTTTTTGAAAAGTTTAAATTGGATGAAATTTTTAGAGCGTTACATCTGTACCTCTGAGGCATTCCACAAGGGTTAGGAATGCACCTGAGCATTACTATGGATTCCATATTACTGCGGAAGGTGATACACTTATCAGTGATCAGACACTGATAGGTCTGGATGAACCTAACAGTTACGCGGAAGCCATTACAGGCCCTAAGTCAGCCAAATGGAAAGAGGCAATGGACAGCGAGATACAGTCCATGTATGACAATCAGGTTTGGAACTTGGTTGAGAATGTACCAGGTCGTAAGACTGTAGGGTGCAAATGGATCTTCAAGAAGAAGACCGACATGGATGGTAATGTACACACTTATAAGGCACAACTGGTTGCAAAGGGTTTCTCACAAACTCCGGGAGTTGATTATGATGAGACCTTTTCTCCAGTGGCCAAGATTAAGTCTATTAGGGTTCTGTTAGCCATAGCCGTGTGTCATGACTATGAAATATAGCAAATGGATGTCAAAACTGCTTTCCTTAATGGAAAGTTGGTTGAGGATGTTTACATGAGTTAACAAGAGGGTTTTGTCAACACAGAGTACCCTAATAGAGTGTGTAAGCTTGAGAAATCCATTTATGGATTAAAGCATGCACCTCGCAGATGGAACCTTTGCTTTGATGAGAAAGTCAAAGAATTTGGCTTTTCTAGGAGTGAATTTGAATCTTGTGTATATGCTAAGGCTAGTGGGAGTATAGTTAGCTTTTTGGTATTGTATGTGGATTACATACTACTCATAGGAAATGACATCCCAACCCTACAGGAAGTTAAGTCCTGGCTTGGGAAGTGTTTCTCTATGAAGGACCTAGGAGAAGCAGCCTATATTCTAGGGATAAGGATCTTGAGAGACCGGAGTAAAAGACTAATTGGACTTAGTCAGAGTACCTACTTGGATAAGGTGCTGAAGAGATTCGGCATGCAGGACTCCAAGAAAGGTGAGTTACCCATCCAGAGTATCACCAGATTGAGTAAGATACAAAGCCCTAGTACTGAGGCTGAGATAGCAGAAATGAGTCGAATACCTTATGCTTCGGCTGTAGGATCGATCATGTATGCTATGACGTGTACTCGACTTGATGTAGCCTTTGCCTTGAGCATGGTTAGCGGGTATCAGGGGAACCATGGCAAAGCACATTGGACTACAGTAAAGAATATCCTCAAGTACCTACGGAGGACTAAGGACCGGGTTCTTACCCTCAGTGGGAGTGATGACTTGAGAGTTGTAGGGTATAGTGATGCTAGCTTTCAGACTGATAGCGATAATTTCGATTCTCAGTCAAGCTGGGTCTTTACCCTAAACGGAGGAGCAATTTCTTGGAAGAGTTCCAAGCAAGAGACAGTGGCTGATTCAACTTGCGAATCAGAGTATATAGCAGCTACCGAGGCAACAAAGGAGGCAATATGGCTGAATAACTTCAATGGAGACCTTGGAGTTGTACCAGCTATTAAGGAGCCAATGGAAATTTTCTGTGATAGTGAAAGTGTTGTTGCCTTAGCCAAGGAACCAAGGGATCACGGGAGATCCAGACACATCGACAGAAAATACCATTTCATCAGACATCGTGGCAAAGTGGGTATCATCGGATGAGAATCCAGCAGATCCTCTCACGAAGGGACTGACTCGGGTTAAGCATCTCCAGCATGCTCGAAGCATAGGGCTGAAGGATGATATTAGATTTAGTAGTTAGATAACCTTGCAATTTGTAAAGTGTAATTGACATTAGATGATGAATAAAAGGTATTTTATTTATGAGTAAAGTGTTGCTATCTCTTGTCGATCGTTTACTATATTTCTTTTGCATGTTTTGACTTCCAGAATAATTATGTTTGGTATATCATATTATTCGAACCTCCACAGTCGGCATATGTCGGAAGTAGGTATGAATCAATACTATCATGATTGGTTGCAGAGGTCTAAGGTGTTGGATATGGCTACAACAATCATGAGTGCTCGTAAGTTCTGAGCATTGGACTCAACCCACGCTCACTGGAATCACTTCATGGAATTTATCTCGAGTGATTGTGAGATGGTAATATCATATAAATCTTCAAACCTAGAGATATGATTTGTTACTTATGAGTTGGTTATGCATTGATTATACGAAAAAGCATTGGTAACTCGATGTTATAAAACATGCTCTTGTGTCTAATTCAATGAGTGGTAGAACAAACATATGCGTTGAAGTTTATCTATTCCTTCTTGGATTAGAAGCTGATATCTGGGCCCCTCGATGATTTTTTTTTGACCTATGTACCTTGCCCGGTCAGAACTAAGTTGATGTGTTCAATTAAGTTCTTTGTCAAACAAATCGGAAATCGGGATACAAACTGTAGGACAATAAGTAAGGCATTGTTCCATGTATTTGTCCGGCTGATATCTTGTACAGAGGATTATATGATCACTTCTCTTAAACGGCGAATCATCATCTTCTCAGTTCCGAGAGACCTTGAAAGAGCTACCATTGTCGTTCGGTTCCTGAAGTATTACAGTTATACTTATTAGACTTATCCAAGTGGGAGACTGTTGGATAAGGTGTCTAAGTACATAACTATTTCTGGTATGTACTTGACCCGACTCGGTATGGTCCATTTGGGTTGCAAGGCACCAAGCAATTTGATAGACTAAATGAGAGAAATATCACATGTGGTTTATTAATATATTATAAGTTCTAATATATTAATAATATTATTTAATTAGTTTGATCAAGAATTAATTTAGAATTAATTAAGTGATCAAAAGATAACTAATTAAATATATGGGTTGATTATGTAAATCATCTGTAACTTGTATAGTGGGCTAAGAGGCTCCATGGATTATCAAGTTGGGTTCCACCCATAGGATGCTCCATGAGAGTTACAAACCCATGGGTCATGGAAATGAAGAGTCATGACACATTATGGTTACATGGTGTAACCCTAGATGTGTCAACACTATATAAAGAACATATACTCCACCAAAATCGGCTACACATAAGAAACAAGAGGGCTAGGCCGATTTTAGAAGTGTGTATTCTCTCTAAAGTCATTCCAAAAGCATTTGGTGTTGTGTGAAGCATTTGAGGCAACACAGTTGGGGTGCTAGGATCACAAGGTTTCAAGGATCATAAGCGGCCACAAGGTATGTTATTCTATCTTTCATTCAAGTAAAAAATTGTTCCCCATGTATGCTAGATAGGAATATAACCTTGGAATTCAACTTTGCATGATTATAAGACAAACATAGATCAAAGGTTATTAGTGTTGCATGTACACTTAGGAAGTGTTAGAATGCTCAAAACCCATCAGTGTGTTTTTGTAAAGTTACGAGGTTTCTGATTTTTGCAGCTACACTGACACACAGGTTGAGATTTTGTCTTTTGTTCTGACACCACATTTGGTCAGTGGTCTAAAGGATGAGTTGTTTGGCTTTTTACTAGACCGAGGTTGAAAAGATTTGACATTAGTGTTGTTAGTTTTCTGAAAAGTTTGTTTTGAGAAAGGTTTAGCATGTATGGATCTTTGTGTCCTTTTTGCTGGATTTTGTAAGATACCCTTCCATTTGTTAAAATTTTGACGTGACTTTAAATGTGTTGGAGTGGGAAAAATGCCTTTCCATTTCGGATCATCTGAGGAATAGATTTGAAAAACACTGTTTCGAAAAGACTTTGCACTCTTTTGAATTGATTCAGATGAATTAGGAATGACTGTTGAAACTGTACATTCCTTTTTGAATGTTTTCTTGGGAGTAGGGTTTTTTGAAAAGTAGTGAGAGAAAACAAATTTTTCTGGACTTTTAGATTTTTGAGATCTAACATGCCTTTTGTTTTTTGAAAACATTTGTCTATTTGTTCATCGGGAGCGAAATTCTTCTTTGAAATCCTTTTTAGCTAGGGGTTTTGGTGAACCACAGTCTCTGTTATTTAATTGCGGTTTCCTAGAATCCTTTGAAATTTTGTGAAAACATGGGCTTGAGTCATCAGAACTTGAAGATTCTGGGATTTGGGAACATTGACATACTTCAAAGTTTTCTATGGGTACTTCATGATGAATTGTTTGAAGGGTGGCAGAACTTTTATTTGAAGACTGCAGTAAGGATGACTTGACTACCGCAGAGTATGTCTTAGTAGGGAGTTCAGTGGGACTTATGTGAGACTTTTGACTACAGTGAGGGACACTGCGGTCTGAGGATAGAGATGGAAAGTCTTTAGAGAGTTTGGTGTCCTCAATGACAATTTCTTCATCGACTACGGATGAATTTTGAGAATTTGGGAAAGTACTGCCACAGATAGGAGTTTGATCACTTGTGTGACCCGAAACCTCAGGCAGAATTCCTCAATGACACAATTGTTGCTTCGATTGTGCAGTCTACTGAAGTGAGTTTTGATATCTTTAGGAAAAGTCTTGTCGTTGACTGGGAAA
Organism: Lactuca serriola; assembly: GCF_051521515.1. Lineage (NCBI taxonomy): Eukaryota > Viridiplantae > Streptophyta > Magnoliopsida > Asterales > Asteraceae > Lactuca > Lactuca serriola. The sequence continues at coordinate 307,079,872 of NC_136410.1, read as the reverse complement.
TGAAATTCTCGGTCTGGAGGGACATATAGTCTGTCTTTGTTGAACCAGGGTGAGGAATCTATTGCGGTAGGATATCCATTTGACCAACCCCAGTTGTATGTGTTGTCCACGGTTCCATTATTTACCAAATTTCCAATAGCTTCACTTTCATTGAATAATTTTGTGATTAAAAGATTTAAGCGTATAATTTCTTTCTGAGAGGTTCAAAGCTATTTCTAATTGGGTTTCACTTAACATCCTTGCATCTTTTTCTAACTCTAAATCTCTTTCTAACATAGCCATTTTGAGTATTTTGTTTTCCAGTCGTCCTATCACATTGACATCTCCTGGGACGCAATGTTCTTCTCCTCTAAGGCTTTGTTATAGTCTGTAAGGATGGTAGCACATGTGTCATTAAGATTATCTATGTAAGGATGACAATCATGCATGCTATAGTTTAGAGTTTGGATCATGAGTTTTACCTATTCAACGATGCTTAGAGTTCCATCCTTTGCCATGTAGCAGTAGTTTTTGTCCATCTTTGTAGACCCATCATCATCCGCAGATGCCAACATGCAGATTTTCCCTTTGCCATTTACACTGCTAATGGCTTCATCTTCATCTCCGGATGACCAAACTTGATGGTTTCTTTTGACATGGGCTACGTATGACCATTCTGAGGTAGAATGCTCTGTCTTTAACTACATTGGCCTTACAATCTCTTACAAAATGATTCTCTTTGTTGCATTTGTGACAAACTACAACATCATTCATGTCTTCTGTGGGAGTATCGGAGTCAGAGGTTTGAGTAGGCTGCGGTGCTTCCTTAGGTTGATCATTGTGAGATTGCGGTGGTGGATGAGAACTTTTAGGGTAATGTGAGTGATTTGTTTGTGGGTTGAAGTTACGATTGAAGGGTGGTTTGTTGAATTGTTTATTTTTGCAAAAGGAGTGAGGTGGTAGTCGATTGAATTGTTTGCTGACGAGAGCGATTTCCTTTTAAAATTCTTCTTCATCATCGTACTCTGAATCAGCTTCATATGACTTCAGTGAGTTGTTATACGAGGGAGGGTAAGATTGATTATGTGAGGTTTGTGCTATGAGAGCAAGAGGCCCACCAAAATCAGCACAACCTTTGAGTACGGTGGATTCCTATGCTTGAAGTTCCCCATAGAGTTTGTAGAGTGACAAGGAATGAATCTTTCTATCACCTTGGACTATCATTTTGGGCGTAGTCCAATGTCTTCCCAAGCCATTAAGGAACTGAAGATTTGTTTCATGGTTACTACGGATAGTGCCCGCATTGGATAGCTTGGTGACAATCAGGTTGAATCTTTTGAAGGAGTCTTCTTAACTTTCGCTAGTGTGAGCTTTAAAGTTGTTGAACTCATTGAGTGTAGTTGTGAGCTTCTTGTCTTGAGCTTGCTCTGAGCCTTCGTACAGATTTTTGAGAATATCCCAGATCTCTTTTGTTAATTTGCAATTTATGATTATATCGAAATTGTTAGGAGCAACTACACAGGAGATTTCATAAAAAGCAACAGCATCATTTTCCATCTTATCGAGATCATCCTTGGTGGGACGGTTCAAAGTTGGTTGACCTCATATTAGTCTTGTTGTGGCTCCGTCAGTTTGGACTGGTGTAAGGACTGGGACATGTGGTCCTTCTTCTACAGATCGCCATACATCTCTACCAAGTCTCCTTAAGTATCTTTCCATTCTTTGTGACCAGTGATGATATTCATTTGCAACCAGTATTAGGGCTCGATTAGAACCACCAACTCTATTGGAAACAATCAGAGATAATGATTATGCCATATTTTTGTTTTAGAAATGAGCTCCGGTTGTATAGAAGGCTTTTCAAAAAATCAGAGTTCCGATTTTCAAAAAGCAACCACTATGGCTCTGATACCAATTGTTTAGAGAAAAACTTTGAGACACACTTATAAAAATGTTAAAACAAGTATATTACGAAATAGTTAATCTCGAAGGATCTAAAAGCTCAAGAATTACATTTAGAGTTAGATGTTAGAGTGTTAGTTGTGGAAAAGTAAAGAAATGTAAATGACAACAATTGTTATATCAAGTATACACTTAAGATGATTCATAACGAGGAACGCATTCAAGCCAAGTTAATAAGTTAGATCAAACTTAGTGATTAAGTCACAAAAGACTTGCTCCGAAGAGAGGTTGTGATTGATTATGAGAGTAAGAAGAGTGAATAAGTAAGATAGAAAGATAACTTCTGAGATATGTATAAGAATTAGATGCGATACACTTCTTGCATTCTTTTGATTACATGAGAATGAGCTCTATTTATAGAGACTCACAAAGATCACTAGATTACAACTCTAAGAGTAGCCATGCAAGGCATACTGGACAATAGAGTGTATTACAGAAAAGACAAAGTAACGTAATCTAGATAGAGACTGCGGTAGATAGAGACTGCGTGTAACACCGTAAATTTCAAAACAATTTTTCGCATTTCATAAAAACACAAATTGTTTAACATTCATAAAACATTAATATTTGAAACTCAATCCATGCTATATAAAAATTCCCAAGATCTGATAACATAAAAATCCCGTGTGTGTGTACTGATCAAGCCGGCGCCTTCCCATGGTCTTCACTAGTACCTGAAACAAATAACACCAACACTGTAAGCATAAAGCTTAATGAGTTCCCCAAAATACCACACATAACACATATTAGCCACTCGAGGCTATAACTTTGTGGGTCCGTGGACCCTACTCTGTGAACCCTCTGGTTCTAACTCTATGAACCTTCCGGTTCCAACTCTATAAACATGCACAGCATAAATCACATAGAAATAATGCAGTACAACACATAACGTACATATAGCATACAAATACTCTGTCACATAACTCTGATTACCTACTCAAGGTAAAGTATAGTGAGAAGACTCACCTCGCATATCTCGATAACTCGCAAATCCCGGAAATCACTCGTGCTCGATCCCCCGAGCTATAACCCTCTTATAACACAATATATCTCTAATTAACACTTTCACAACTAAGGTTGACTACCCTTATCAAGTCAACACTGGTCAACTCTGGTCAACGGTCAACGGTCAACTTTGACTAGACTCGGCGAGTGCACTAGAGCGACTCGGCGAGTCTACACGTGTTCACTGACTCCCTAGGATCCTCTCTTGACACGTCGAGTACTTCCCTGACTCGACGAGTTCCACCTGGCATGAATCGCGGGGCCACCACGACTCAACTCGCCGAGTCTCAAGAACAACTCGACGAGTTCCAGCTTGACTCAGTCCACTTGTCAACCCTCTCTGACTCTCCCTGACTCACCGAGTCAACCCCTTAACTCGGCAAGACCACTCGCTGAGTGGTTATGGACAATCTTCATGCTACTCGCTGAGTCTGTTCTTCGGACTCGACGAGTCTATGCCATGCATGAACTCAAACTCACTCTTGAGGTCAGATCCGTTCCAGTAACTCATAGATCCAGTCCTTCCAAGCACATATATCACGTAAAGTTACAATCTTGGTGCTCATGCAAAGGTCCAAAGGCCTTATTTGATGATATGGTCTCTAGAATGCTATTCTAAGCTCATGGCCTCCATTAACACTCATAAAGCTTGAGGGAAAAGAGTCTCTGGACCTCTTTGCGTCCAGATCTAAAGCATCAACACAAGAAGAGGCCATTTACTCCATGAATCATTCCACAAAGAAGCCCTAACTCTAAGATTTACACAAAGGACTGAGAAAGGAACGAATGGTTACCTCAAATGAAGTCTCTGAACTCAGGAATCACTGGATTAGCACCTCCTTTTGTCTCCTCTTTCCTTGATCCTCTTCTATATGCAAAATCACCCACAAATGATCAAGGATCTTCCTCTTCTCTCTCATAAAACGCTCAAGGACTCTTTTAGGGTTCTCTCTGGGGTTGGTGGCTGCAAATGACGGCCATAAGCCCCTTTAAATAGGTCTCATACCCTGGAATTTAGGGTTTCATTAAACAGCGTGGACTCGCCGAGTCCGGACGCGAACCCTTGCCAAAACCGCGATCATACTCGGCGAGTTTGAGCTCCAACTCGCCGAGTCTCCTCACAAAACACCAAAAATTAGAAGAATAAATAATACCTGGGAATCCGGGCTGTTACAGTTCTCCCCCACTAGAACTAGACTTCGCCCTCGAAGTCTCGCTCTGCAAATAACTCCGGATGCTGCTCATGCATCTCATGCTCCGGCTCCCAAGTCGTCTCGGACCCCTTACGATGCTGCCACTGAACCACTGCCGACTCATCGGCTATACACTTCCGCAGTTGCGACACATGGAAAGTGTCGTGAATCTGCCCCAACTCTGCTGGCAAATCCAAACGATAGGCTACCCGGCCTACCCTCGCGATCACTCGGAATGGACCAATATCTCGGGGCCCCAACTTGCCCCTCTTCCTGAATCGAATCACTCCTTTCCAAGGAGAGACCTTCAGGAGTATGAGGTCGCCAACCTGAAACTCAAGCTCGGACCGGCGTCTGTCTGCATAACTCTTCTGATGACTCTGAGCGGTCAACAACCTCTGTCTGACCTGCTGGATCTGCTCTGTCGTCTGAAGCACGATCTCTGTACTGCCCATCACACGCTGTCCAACCTCTCCCCAACAAATGGGGGTCCGACACCTCCTTCCATACAACAGCTCAAAGGGCGGCATACCAATGCTCGAATGATGGCTGTTGTTGTAGGAAAACTCCGCCAAGGGCAAGTACGTATCCCAACCTCCCCCGAAATCCAACACACATGCCCGGAGCATGTCCTCGAGGGTCTGAATCGTCCGCTCACTCTGCCCGTCCGTCTGGGGGTGATATGCGGTACTAAAATGCAGTCTAGTACCCAACTCCTCATGAAACTTCTTCTAGAATCTGGAAGTGAAACGCACATCACGGCATGAAACAATCGAGCACTCCATGCCGAGACACCACTTCCCTCACATACACTTCTGCCAATTTCTCTGCTGAAGAACTCTCACTGATAGCAAGAAAGTGAGCGCTCTTCGTCAACCTGTCCACAATCACCCAAATTGCATTAACTCCCCTGACAGTCCTTGGCAATTTGGTGATAAAATCCATGGTGATCTGTTCCCACTTCCATTCGGGAATCTCCAACTGCTGCAACTTACCATGCGGTCTCTGGTGCTCGGCTTTAACCCTACGACAGGTTAAGCACCTCTCAACAAACCACGCAACGTCCCTCTTCATACAGGGCCACCAATACTCATTCCTCAGGTCCAAATACATCTTAGTGGCCCAAGGATGGATCGAAAATTTCGACCGATGATCCTCTTCCATCAAAATGGTACGCGTTCCTCCCACAAACGACACCCAGATACGCCCCTGGAATGTCATAAGCCCCCGACCATCGGTAACGAACTCTGAAATCAATCCAACAACTCGCTCTTTCTTCTGCATCACAGGTTGCACAGCCTCGGCCTGTGCCCCACGAATGGCATCCAACACTGGAGCTATCACTATCAATCTCAAACATACATCCCGCAGCGGGGTGCTCTCCGCCCTGCGGCTCAGTGCATCGGCCACAACATTAGGCTTTCCTGGGTGGTACAGGATCTCACAATCATAATCCTTGACCACATCCAACCACCTTCTTTGTCGCATATTTAGGTTGGGCTGATCCATCAAATACTTCAAACTCTTATGGTCCGTGTATATCGTACACCGAACCCTATACAGGTAGTGACGCCAAATCTTGAGGGCGAACACCACTGCCCCCAACTCTAGATCATTGGTGGGATATCATGTCTCATGAGGCTTCAGCTGCCTCGATGCATATGCTATCACATGCCCTCTCTGCATCAGCACCGCTCCCAACCCCAAAATCGATGCATCATAGTATACCACAAAGTCCTTCATTCCTTCCGGGAGGGCTAACACCGGGGCCTTGCATAACCTTTGGCAAAGCGTCTCAAAGGAGGCTTGCTACTCGGGGCCCCATCAAAAAGCGACACCCTTCCAGGTCAACCTGGTGACTGGCACTGCGATCTTAGAGAAATCCTTGATAAATCTCCGATAATAACCTGCCAACCCTAGGAAACTCCTAATCTCGGAGGGTGACCTCGGCACCTCCCAGCTCATCACTGCCTCAACCTTGGCCAGGTCGACCAATATCCCTTTCTGGTTAACGAGATGTCCTAGGAACTGGACCTCCCGCAACCAGAAATCACACTTGGAGAATTTGGCATAAAGCCTCTCCGATCTCAAAACTCCGAGAATCTCCCTCAAATGCTCCTCAGGCTGCTCTCTAGATCTCGAATATACCAAAATGTAATCGATGAATACAATCACCGACCGATCCAGCATCGGTCTGCAAACTCGGTTCATGAGATCCATGAATAATGACGGGGCATTGGTGAGCCCGAAAGGCATCACCACAAACTCGTAATGCCCATAACGCGTCCTGAACGCTGTCTTCTGGACGTCCTCATCTCGCACCCTCACCTGATGATTTCCAGACCTCAAGTCGATCTTGGAGAACCAAGATGCTCCCTGTAAGTAATCGAACAAATCGTCGATCCTCGGCAACGGGTAACGGTTCTTGACCGTCAGCTTGTTCAACTCCCGATAATCAATGCACATCCGGTGTGAACCATCCTTCTTCTTGAAAAACAGAATAGGCGCTCCCCACGGCGAGCTGTTCGGCCGAATAAACCCCTTCCCCAGCAGCTCCTGAAGCTGCGAGGATAACTCTTGCATCTCCGGAGGTGCAAGGCGATAAGGCACCTTAGCGATATGCGCGGCCCCCGGAACCAAATTGATACTGAACTCCACTTGCCTCACAGGAGGCACACCCGGAAACTTCTCAAGAAATACATCCGGGAACTCACGCACTATCGGAACCTCCTCAACTGACCTCGGTCTCTCGGAATCCACCCGTGTATCCATCACATAAGCCATAAACCCTTACAGCCCTGCTGTAGACGCTGCCTCGCCCTAGCGGCCGAACAAAACGCTGATCCCGAATGTGTACCCTCGCCGTACACCGTAAGAACTCCCCCACTAGGGTCTCAGATTGTCACCAGTTGTTGCTCGCAGTCGATAACTGCACCGAATCTGCTCAACCAGTCCATGCCCACAATGACACAGACATCACCCATCGCAATAGGAACCAAATCAATCGGGAACTTAACACCGAAAATCTCGAATACGCACCCTCGGAGAACCTCTGTGGCATATATCACCCTCTCTTCAGCTATGGAAACTCTCAGAGGTCAACTCAACGCCTCACGACTAACACTAATATGCTGACTAAAAGCCAAAGATACAAAAGACCGACTCGCACCCGAGTCAAATAACACCAAGGCAGGTACATAATTCACAAGAAAAGTACCTTTCGCATAACATAATATAAGCATAATATCTCAACATCAAAATAAATACACGAAAGAATACATACCAGCCACGACATCGGGCGCTGCGCGGACCTCCTCCGCGGTCAACTGAAAAGCTCTCCCTCGTGCCCTCGGCACCTCGGCCTTCACTGGCCGACTCTCGGTAGCTCTGATGGCAGCAGGGGCAGATCCCTGAGGTGCTCCCTGAGATGATCCTCGCAATTGCGGACACTCTGCCTTCCGGTGTCCGGTCTGGTTGCAGTGGAAACACACCGCAAACCCCTTGGGGCAGTCCTTGGCCATATGCCCCTCCTTGCCACACTTGTAGCAAGATCCCGCTCTACAGACTCCATCATGACCCTTTCCGTACTTCCCACAAGTGCGGCCCTTCTGGCTCCCTGATTTTGGATCAACGGGCTTGGCCCGCTTGGCTGCCGGCTGAGACTGCACCGGTCGCCGATCCCTCCCCTGAGACTCCGCCTCCTCCCTGGCCTGAGTCTCTAGCTCAATCTCCCTCTTCCGGGCATTTTCCTGAAGCTCAGCAAATTTCCGGTACGAGGAGTTCGCCACGAACTCCCTAATGTCTTGTGTCAAGATACTCAAATATCGGCTCAAACGTGCCTGCTCAGTGGACACGTGCTCAGGGCATAACATCGCCCTCTCATGGAACATCCTGGTAATCACCGTAACAGACTCAGTACCCTGCTTGAGGGTCAGAAACTCCTGGGCCAAACACTCCCTCTCCACCTGGGAAACGTACTCATCTCGGAACATGGCAGTGAACCTTTCCCAGGTCACTGCCGCAAGCTCAGCAGGCGTAAAGTGCGCCCTCACAAACTTCCACCAGTCCTTCGTTCCCAAGCGAAGCTGGTTCAGCGCGAACCGTACTCTCAAATGCTCAGGAGATGAGCAAGTGAAGAAACACCCCTCTATGTCAGAAATCCATCTCATAGCCGCCACCGGGTCCTGAGTCCCATCAAACTCCGGTGGTTTTGTGTTGCTGAACTCTCGGAACAGCAACGCATCACCACCTTGCGGCCTCGCGGCAACAATAGATGCGGTGGCCGCTGCAACAGCAGCCTCGTAAAGAGCGGCATAACGCTCGTTGAAGGTCTCAATCAAAGTGGTCTTAATAGACCCGAACATCTCTGGTATCTCTGCCCTGATGGCCGCAACCACCTCCTAATGGATGATCCGGCGGATCTCCTCATCACTAGCCCCACTGCTCTCAGGCATAAGACGTGTCCTCACCATGATCAACCTCTGAAATACAACATACGATAAATTAGAATCCATTCGAGCATACTCACACTCGACAACTCATTCCTCCTTGATCCTAGGTATTCCAAAGATTCCTACTTGGGTTTTACACCGCGCCGGTGCTTTCAGTAGTACGGGCCCAATACTACTGTCCGCACCGTATCAGAATACACCCCAAGTCCTCCTCTTCGGATCGCAAATTCCAAGTACTCTATCATGCATAATCCACTCTCTAACATATCTCTCATAAGCCCCTCGCTGCTACATACTCACTCTCAAGCATCTCATAGCAGCTCACCTCTCCCTAGGCTAAGGCATCACAAATCAGGCCACTCTAGTCCTAATAGGAGTACCTAGCCTACTCTAGCATGAGAATACATCATATCAATATCAATATCACATAACATGACGGTATTTTGGGAAATCACCGTTCGGGCGCGGACTGATCGTACACACAACTCTGCTCTGCATTCTTCCAAAAAAATATTTTACTCGTTTTGAAAATACTTCTCAAATCCTCCGTTTGAGTTCAAATACGCCCGAAGGTGTACTCGAATCCCTCAAACCAAGGCTCTGATACCAACTTGTAACACCGTAAATTTCAAAAACAATTTTTCGCATTTCATAAAAACACAAATTGTTTAACATTCATAAAACATTAATGTTTGAAACTCAATCCATGCTATATAAAAATTCCCAAGATCTGATAACATAAAAATCCCGTGTGTGTGTACTGATCAAGCCGGCACCTTCCTACGGTCATCACTAGTACCTGAAACAAATAACACCAACACAGTAAGCATAAAGCTTAGTGAGTTCCCCAAAATACCACACATAACACATATTAGCCACTCGAGGCTATAACTATGTGGGTCTATGGACCCTACTCTGTGAACCCTCTGGTTCTAACTCTGTGAACCTTCCGGTTCCAACTCTATAAACATGCACAACATAAATCACATAGAAATAATGCAGTACAACACATAACGTACATATATCATACAAATACTCTGTCACATAACTCTGATTACCTACTCAAGGTAAAGTATAGTGAGAAGACTCACCTCGCGTATCTCGATAACTCGCAAATCCCGGAAATCACTCGTGCTCGATCCCCCGAGCTATAACCCTCCTATAACACAATATATCTCTAATTAACACTTTCACAACTAAGGTTGACTACCCTTATCAAGTCAACACTGGTCAACTCTGGTCAACGGTCAACTTTGACCAGACTCGGCGAGTGCACTAGAGCGACTCGGCGAGTCTACACGTGTTCACTGACTCCCTAGGATCCTCTCTTGACACGTCGAGTACTTCCCTGACTCGACGAGTTCCACCTGTCATGAATCGCGGGGCCACCATGACTCAACTCGCCGAGTCTCAAGAACAACTCGACGAGTTCCAGCTTGACTTAGTCCACTTGTCAACCCTCTCTGACTCTCCCTGACTCACCGAGTCAACCCCTTAACTCGGCAAGACCACTCGCTGAGTGGTTATGGACAATCTTCATGCTACTCGCTGAGTCTGTTCTTCGGACTCGACGAGTCTATGCCATGCATGAACTCAAACTCACTCTTGAGGTCAGATCCGTTCCAGTAACTCATAGATCCAGTCCTTCCAAGCACATATATCACGTAAAGTTACAATCTTGGTGCTCATGCAAAGGTCCAAAGGCCTTATTTGATGATATGGTCTCTAGAATGCTATTCTAAGCTCATGGCCTCCATTAACACTCATAAAGCTTGAGGGAAAAGAGTCTTTGGACCTCTTTGCGTCCAGATCTAAAGCATCAACACAAGAAGAGGCCATTTACTCCATGAATCATTCCACAAAGAAGCCCTAACTCTAAGATTTACACAAAGGACTGAGAAAGGAAGGAATGGTTACCTCAAATGAAGTCTCTGAACTCAGGAATCACTGGATTAGCACCTCCTTTTGTCTCCTCTTGCCTTGATCCTCTTCTATATGCAAAATCACCCACAAATAATTAAGGATCTTCCTCTTCTCTCTCACAAAACACTCAAGGACTCTTTTAGGGTTCTCTCTGGGGTTGGTGGCCGCAAATGATGGCCATAAGCCCCTTTAAATAGGTCTCATACCCTGGAATTTATGGTTTCATTAAACAGCGTAGACTCACCGAGTCCACCTTTTGGACTCGCCGAGTCCGGACGCGAACCCTTGCCCAAACCGCGATCATACTCGGCGATTTTGAGCTCCAACTCGCCGAGTCTCCTCACAAAACACTAAAAATTAGAAGAATGAATAATACCTGGGAATCCGGGTTGTTACCTTGCGGTTGATGATTGCTGATGAAGCGGCTTGACTACGGTGGCATGTTGGACGCTGCGGTAGCTGAAGTTCAAGAGGGTCACTTTTTATGATTCAATAGAAAAGTTCCAAGTAGGAGATAATGGCTTATTCAACCTGCGAATCAGAGTATATAGCGGCAAGCGAGGCAGAAAAGGAGGCTATATAGCTATAGAACTTCATTGGAGACCTTGGAGTTCTACCAGCTAAAAAGCAGCCTAAAGAATTTTTCTGTGATAGTGAAAGTGCAATTGCCTTAGCCAAGGAACCAAGGGATCACGGGAGATCTAGACACATCGACAGAAAATACCATTTCATCAGACATCAAATAGAAGAAGGACTCCTCGTGGCAAAGAGGGTACCATCGGATGAGAACCCAGCAGATCCCCTCACGAAGGGACTAGGTAGGGTTAAGCATCTCCAGCATGCAAGGCATATAGGGGTGAAGGATGATATTAGTTTTAGTAATTAGATAGCTTTGAAATGTGTAAAGTGTAATTGACATTTGATGATGAATAAAATTTGTTGTTTATTTATGAGTAAAGTGTTGCTATCTTTTGTCAATCTTTTACTATCATTTCATTTTGCATGTTTTGTCTTCCAGAATAATTATGTCATGGTATTTCATATTATTCAAATTCTCTATAGTCGGTCATATGTTGGAAATAGATATGAATCAAGACTGTCATGATTTGTCTTGTAGATGTGTAAGATGTTGGACATAGCAAAGTGTTGCTACAACACTCATGAGTGCTCATAAGTTCTGATTATTGGATTCAACCCATGCTCACTTGTATCACTTCATGGAATTTATATCGAGTGATCATGAGACAGTAATATCATATAAGTATTCAAACCTAGAGATATGAGTTGTTGCCTATGAGTTGGTCATGCATTGATTGTACCAAATCATATCTCTAGGTTTGAAGACTTATATGATATTACCGTCTCACGATCACTCGAGATAAAATTCCATGAAGTGATTCCAGTGAGCGTGGGTTGAGTCCAATGCTCAGAACTTATGAGCACTCATGATTGTTGTAGCCTTGTCCAACACCTTAGACCTCTACAACCCATCATGACAGTCTTGATTCATACCTACTTCCGACATATGACCGACTGTGGAGGTTTGAATAATATGTTATACCAAACAAAATTATTCTGGAAGTCAAAACATGCAAAAGAAATATAGTAAAAGATCGACAAGAGATAGTAACACTTTACTCATAAATAAAACACCTTTTATTCATCATCAAATGTCAATTACACTTTACAAATTTCCAGGTTATCTAACTACTAAAACTTATATCATCCTTCAGCCCTATGCTCCGAGCATGCTGGAGATGCTTAACCCTACTCAGTCCCTTCGTGAGGGGATCTGCCGGGTTCTCACCCGATGATACCCTCTTCGCCATGAGGAGTCCTTCTTCAATTCGATGTCTGATAAAATGGTATTTTCTGTCGATGTGCCTGGATCTCCCGTGATCCCTTGGTTCCTTGGCTAAGGCAACCGCACTATTGCTATCACAGAAAATCTCCATTGGCTCTTTTATAGCTGGTACAACTCCAAGGTCTCCGATGAAGTTCTTTAGCCATATCGCCTCCTTTGCTGCCTCGCTTGCCGCTATATACTCTAATTCACAAGTGGAATCAGCCACTGTCTCCTGCTTGGAACTCTTCCAAGAGATTGCTCCTCCGTTTAGGGTAAAGACCCAGCCTGACTGAGAGCGGAAATTATCCCTATCAGTCTGAAAGCTAGCATCACTATACCCTACAACTCTCAAGTCATCACTCCCACCGAAGGTAAGGACCTAGTCCTTAGTCCTTCGCAGGTACTTGAGGATATTCTTTACCGCTGTCCAGTGTTCCTTTCCAGGGTTTGCCTGATACCTGCTAACCATGCTCAACGCAAAGGCTACATCAGGTCGAGTGCACGTCATAGCATACATGATCGATCCGACAGCTGAAGCATAAGGAAATCGACTCATTTCTGCTATCTCAGCCTCAGTACTAGGGCTTTGTGTCTTACTCAATCTGGCATTACACTGAATGGGTAACTCACCTTTTTGGAGTTATGCATGTTGAATCTTTTCAACACTTTGTCCAAGTAGGTACTTTGGCTAAGTCCAATTAGCCTTTTACTCCTGTTTCTCAAAATCTTTATCCCTAGGACATAGGCAGCTTCACCAAGGTCCTTCATAGCGAAACACTTCCCAAGCGAGGACTTTACTTCCTGCAGGGTTGGAATGTCATTTCCTATGAGTGGTATGTCATCCACATACAGTACCAAAAAACTGACTATGCTCCCACTAGCCTTGATATAGACGCAAGATTCAGCTTCACTCCTCGAAAAGCCAAATTCCTTGACTTTCTCATCAAAGCAAAGATTCCATCTGCGAGGTGCCTGTTTCAATCCATAAATGGATTTCTCGAGCTTACACACTCTATTCGGGTACTCGTTGCTGACAAAACCCTCTGGCTGACTCATGTAAACATCTTCAGCCAACTTTCCATTAAGGAAAGGGGTTTTGACATCCATTTTCCATATTTCATAATCATGAAATGCAGCTATGGCCAACAGAACCCGAATAGACTTAATCTTGGCTACTGGAGAAAAGGTCTCATCATAGTCCACTCCAGGAATTTGAGAGAAGCCCTTTGCAACCAGTCTCGCCTTATAAGTGTGTACTTTACCATCCATGTCGGTCTTCTTCTTGAAGACCCATTTGCACCCTACAGTCTTACGACCAGGTACATTCTCAACCAAGTTCCAAACTTGATTGTCATACATGGATTGTATCTCGCTATCCATGGCCTCTTTCCATTTAGTAGCCTCAGGGCCTGCCATGGCTTCCGTGTAGCTGTTAGGTTCATCCAGACCTACTAGTGTCTCATCACTAATAAGTGTCTCACCTTCCGCAGTAATATGTGTTGGGTTTTGAGCATTCTAACACTTCCTAAGTGTACATGCAACCCTAAATACCTTGGATCTATGTTTTCTCTATTATACATGCAAATAAGAACTTCCAAGGTATTATTCTAATCTAGCATACAAAACAATAACTATAGCAAGATAGAATACATACCTCTTTGATGTAGAAAGTCTTCATGAAGCTTGAGTGCTTAGTGCCCCAAGTGTGACACCTCAAATGGAATCACAATCATCAAAACACTTAGAATGACTTGAGAGAATTCTACACTCACCAAAATCGGCTAGCCCTTTCTTCACACACACTAGTGGCCGATTTTTCCTCAATAATAAGATGCTTATATAGTTACACAATTAGGGTAAACTCTTAATTGTCATGGCTTTCCATTTCCTTGGATCCATGGGTACAAATACACCATGGAGCATCCATGGACCATCCTATGGGTTTTAGCCCAACTTGATTATCCATGGAGCATTAGCCCACTATACAAGTATGGATGATTTACACAATCAACCCATATATTTAATTAGTCTTCTTTTGATCACTTAATTAATCCTAGATTAATTCTTGATCAATACTAATTAAATAATCTCATTATTCTTATTATTAATATACTAGAACTTATAATATATTAATAACCATAAGTGTCTTATTTCTCTCATTATAGTCTTATCCAAGTGCATGATGGTATGCAACCCAAATGGACCATGCCGGGTCGGGTCAAGTCTTACCAATTATAGTTATGGACTTAGACATTAATCCAACAGTCTCCCACTTGGATAAGTCTAAAACTATTATTGCGTATGACTTCAGGAACCAACTGGCAATCGTAGCTCTCAAAAGCTTCTGTCGAACTCTGACCTTGTAGATGAACTCTGACCTTTGTCAGTGACTTGTCCATTAGATAAGGGATCATATATTCCTCCATTCTAGATATCATATGAACTGAGACATGGATTATAATCATTCTCTCTGTCCATTTGTTGTTTCCCGATTTCCGATTTATGACGACTGACTAATTGAACAAATCAAATCAGTCCTGGCCCGGCCGAGCACTTCCATTTGTCATCATCAAATCATCGAGGGGCCCACAGATATCGCTTTTATCCCGAAGGTAAAAGGAATGGATAAACTTCGACTCATATGGCTTGTTCTACTACTTGTTGAATCATACACAAAAGCACGTTTTATAGCACCGAGTTACCAAATGCATTTTCATGCAATCAATGTACTATCAACTCATAGTAACAACTCATATCTCTAGGTTTGAAGAATATAAGATATTATCGTCTCATGATCACTCGTGATAAAATCCATGAAGTGATTCCAATGAGCGCGGGTTGAATCCAATACTCAGAACTTATGAGCACTCATGATTGTTGTAGCCTTGTCCAACACCTTAGACCTCTACAACCCATCATGACAGTCTTAATTCATATCTACTTCCAACACATGACCGACTGTGGATGGTTTGAATAACTTAGTCATTCCGGAAGAATAACCCAGTTTATTCGGGAAGTCAAAACATGCAAAGTGAAACACAATAATAATTGAATCCAATATGGTATCAACTCTTTGAACATAAATAAAACACCTTTTATTTATCACCATATGATTACACATTATTCATTGTATACTGTTTCAGCTATCAACTTTATTCTTGAATTTAAAACAATAGTTGTCCCATGCTCCAAGCATGTACACTATGTTTTCTTAAACACTAGTCATGCCACACACCAAGTATGCATACTATGTTTGTCTATGATCTTTACTTTGTGAACTAGATCAATTGAACATAACTTCAATGATTCTCTTTTCACACTCCCAAATCCTTACTGCAAATGCAAGAATTCCAAATTCATGCCATTTACTGAAATCTGTTAGATTCTAAACTTATATGCATTGATCCTCTTGTAACGATTATGCACAAAGTCACAAAGACTTGGCAACAATCATTACAGAGTATTCCAAAGGAGATCAACTCCTTGGAAATATCCCTTTTGCATTAAGTTTCCTTAATCTTAAACAGATTGAAAATTCTAACTTTGAAACATTTCCAGATTCCATTTTGACTATCACTTCTGAACAAGAGTTGCCTCCTTACAGATTATGTCAATATGGTCCTTCTAGAATTATCACTATACTTCCAACTATCCTTGAGCAACCAATCTTTGGTAAACCTTAGATTGTTCTCGACAATTGTTTAATCCTTTTAGTCATATCCAGTTCTAAACCTTTTTCCCTTCTTAATGCCCTAGGCATTTGGAAAACTTTTAGAAAGGATGAATATAGCACATGTAATCGATCCTATATCCGAAGCATATGGGACACGATTCATGATGTCTCACATAAAGACTAAACCAGTCTTTTGCTATAACATTTCCATTTCTATTTGCCAAGTTCTCATATTTCAGATTATGAAAAGGGATGCCGTAATCATAATCGAATTTTAGAACGCAAATAATGGACCCGTATACAGAATTTCCTTATGTTGAGCCATTCCAACATGAAATTCATATATATCCTTGACTAAATGATTAAAACCTCACGATCTAAGCTTATAGATTTGAGATGAAGTATAATTTCCTCTCCCTTAATTATAGCAAAACAACTTTTTCAATCCGTGCAAACTCACGAATTGAAACTTTTGTTTTCTATAATTAACATTGCTAACTTGCAATACTTATCATAATTATCATGCTCCCACTAACATGATGATTATTAGCATAACACTTATGCTCCCACTAGCTTTGACATGTACTCAGAAATCAGCTGACTTTCTTAAATTTAGATTCATACACCCTTTCCGTAGATAGCTCACCTGTGTGTCTAAGCAATTTCAAGAACCATGAAAAGGGATACCGTAATCATGGTCTCAATTGCTTAGGCATTTGCCATTTCTCACAAGTCCATGTTAGTGTGCCGGTTAACCACACGCGCTCCACTAACGACTTTTGAAAATGCAAATAACACAATTGATATCTTCGTAAAATCTACTTAGTGAAAGCGTTTCCTCACCATCATTTTCATGAATCGGAGAGAAACCTTATGACACTTAGATTTATATGGTGTATGAGTTCCTACCCATATGAATTTGTCAAACCATAATCACAAGACAAAGATAATGACAAATCCAAAACCATATGGATTGAACTCAATCTTAACATCTTGCCACCTGGCAGCTCAAGGGCCTGCCATTGCTTCCAAGTTGTTATGCAACAAACTGAGAACTCTAAGAACTCATATGCAAAGCCAACTTTAACTGGAATGGGCACAGATATGTCAACACGATAGGTTATAAACCTCAAGTCGTGTGCTAGTGAAGAACTCCAGGTTTTATTCTTGATTATTTCTTGAGACTTTCAAGACCTTTAAGACTCCCACTGTCCTCTTGACATATAAGACTCCCTTGTCAAACATCCAAGAGATAGTGCGGATTCTAATCAAGAAAAACACTTTACCCAATTGGCCTAAGTTGGTCTTTGTTTTATCCAAAACATCACAACTTACCAATTTCAAATGTACAAGAGTAGAAAAATTTTACTCTTACATTTGACAAGTGTTTTAAACCTTCTTTAAGACATGTCACTCAAATGACAATCTTGGAGTATGACTCTAAGACTTGTATTGGAACGAAGTATGACTCATCTTCTTGATTTAACCATTTCAACAATTCAAGTTCCTCTTCTTAGTCATAAGAATGCACTAAGATTTCCTTAGAGAACTAATTTTGATATGGTTTCTTAATCATTAAGATGATCACAAAACTGATACTAAAGTACTCTCCCATCTTTTCAGATTTGAGAAACTTTTATCCTTCTGCCTTATTTGATTTTTCTTATCGATCTTTTGTGGTGGACTTAATCAGTGCACAAGAATGTGTACTCGATCCCTAAGTCCTTTACTTGACTCACACATCCATGTGAACAAGTAATTAGTCTTAATTTTCCAAAACTTGAAAGTTCTCATTCATCATGCTATACAACTTGCATGATTCCAAGTTCCGGTCCAATTGAAACTTGGGTGATGAGAATCTTTCCTTATTTGGTAAATTTAGACATTACCACAAATGAAAGAATCAATTTCATACTTCCACTCTTGCTACTAATGGAATCTTATAAGCAACAAAAATTTCCACAGATGCCATTGTAAGGATATTTTAAAATAAATAAAATCAAAAATTTCCTTTTATTTTAAAACTTTGCGGAAAAACTATCCTTACAATCCATATGAAAACTAGTTGTTATCTATTCCTAAGCAATATCTCATAACTCCTAAGAAGTAGCTCAAGAATCCGATTTTTCAAACTATGCGATAGAAATCCATCTATGCGATCAGATTCAGCATATTCTTCCTTTAAGTTTCTTCACATTTCTTTGATTCTTAAACATCACCATGTGACCCAGTCACATCATGTATCAAGAATCTCAGAATAGAAACTTCACAGAGTTAGATAGTGGACTTTACCTGAAGTAGAGTCAAACTTATTGACTTTAACATCCTTAGGTAAATTTGGCAGCTTCGCAACCAATGCCCCTTCCTTTGGCAATATAAACATATGGACCCTTTGATAATGGTACACGAGACTATCATAGACTTAGCTTTTTCTCTTTACCATTTGGTCAACCGAGTTGACTATGGCCGATCCCTTTCCATTGGGAAGAGAATGCTTTTCTGGATTTCCTGTGTCACTATTGTCAATGTCCATAAAGTTTTTAGGAAGTTGATCTTAACAAATAGATAAGATCATTAAGGGTCTTGTCATAGTCTGTTTCATAGGTGTTCCAAAAGAACTCACTATGTGACTTAGAAGGTAGTTGAACCACCAACTTTCTCAAGACTTTGACACCCAACTCTCCCGGCTTGTCAATATGTGACTACATCTCCAAGATATGATCACACCTAGACCTTGCCTTGCCAATAGGGCTTGAGTGACCTTAAACTTTTTCAAGAACTTGTGGGTTAGGGAGAATAATTGGAGGAGGTGAAAGAAGTATGATATCCATGGGACATCATCTTTATTAGGAAACCTTGTTTCAAGAGATCTGGGAAGATCATAGGTGTCTAAACCAGACATCTTTTGGGAGATATTCAAGATAGTTGATTTAAAGTCCTTAATATGACACCCAATATGAAATATTAAGGCTAGGACCCAACAAACTATTTTATAACTTAGAAGAGGTATGCCGTAATCCAAGCTATAAAATATTTGAAGGTAGGTGAATGACGATTCACCAATTTCCACCAAGATAAACGAAATGAATTATTAGGTTTTAATTGGTTTTGAAACTCCTAGATCTTTGAGATTCATTGAACTTTTCAAAGGCATGTTTCAATCTCGAGTGTGCCCTTCAGGTTTTGTGACTGGGATGCCGAGGATCACAAAACAAGGTGTGAAGTAACCATGCAAATCACTTGGTACCCTTAATAAATTACCCCTCAATCGATGTGCCGGTTAACCACACACGCTCCATCGATACTATGATAAATATTAAGTCACCCTTTACCTACCTTGTTAAGTCCAAGTTAGTGTGCCGGTTAACCACACACGCTCCACTAACGACTTAGACAAAGTGTAAAGTGTAATTTCATGGGTTAGCACCTTATTCACATTTTTCCTAAGTAACTAAGATTGGGTATTATTAAAAGTTTAGTTACTTAGTATTTTCATTAATACTTTTAATGAAGGGAGAATTATAGTCCTGTCAAACCCGTTCGGCTAACGACCCTCCACCGGTCAAGCAAGCGGTGGGTGAGAGTGGACACCCATTAAGTTGCCATTTTATAGGCAACAACCTTATACCCACCTTATAGACCGGCTTCGTGAATGAGGCGTACTAGCGGTAAGACTGACTTTACTCTTATACATATATATATTATTAACTTATAATATTATAAAGTATAAGGGTTGAATTTTAACTTTTAAAACTCTAAGGGCTAACTTGGAATTAAAGTATTCATAAGTGAAAACTTTACAAATTCCAAAACTTGAGGGCAAGTTTTGAAACTATTCAAAACTAATTAATTCCATAACTTATGTGTTTAAAGTAGTTTTAATCCAAAAACTCTTCAAGTTCCATAACTTGAGGACAAGTTATGGAAGACTTTAAACTAATAAAAGAATTAACTTTTCTTTATTTTATAACTTATGG
Source organism: Lactuca serriola (assembly GCF_051521515.1). Classification (NCBI taxonomy): domain Eukaryota; kingdom Viridiplantae; phylum Streptophyta; class Magnoliopsida; order Asterales; family Asteraceae; genus Lactuca; species Lactuca serriola. The sequence continues at coordinate 307,059,863 of NC_136410.1, read as the reverse complement.
AATTAATTAAGGTTACACCTTTTTTTATTTTATTTTATTTTATTAAATGAAGAGACTCTTGGTCCTCCATAACTTGAGGACAAGTTATGGAGTCATAAAACCATTTAATTAGAACTAGACTCTTCATTTTTGTAACCTTTGCCAACTTTTATGAGTTTTAAGATTCATAAATGTGACTTATAAGTTACATAAACACATTTTATGAACTTCTTTTAGATTAATTTGGATTAAAACCAACTATCACATAATTTTATTCATTAATCTAAATTCACTCATAAAATAAGGTAACACAAAAAAACTTTTGGTGATCCATAACTTATTCTTAAGTTATGGAATCCTTTAAAACATTAACACCAAATTTTTTGTAACTCCATAAAACTTTGAATCAATTTTTTTTTTTAAAACCTTTTCATATCCATAACTTATGGAGGTTTCAAAAAATAAAACTCTTTAGATCAAACTTTTAAAACTAATAAAATAATCATATTATTTTATCTTTTATTAAATTTGACCTAATTCAACTCATAAAGCAAATTATTCAAATTTTACAAATAATTAGTTTTTCACAAGAACAAGTAATTATCTTAAAATTTGACAAACTTCATGGTTTTTTTTTCTTTTTTTTCAACTTTGAAAATAAAATATTTGCATCAATATAACAGAAAACAACCCGTGGCTCTGATACCACTGTTGGGTTTTGAGCATTCTAACACTTCCTAAGTGTACATGCAACCCTAAATACCTTGGATCTATGTTTTCTCTATTATACATGCAAATAAGAACTTCCAAGGTATTATTCTAATCTAGCATACAAAACAATAACTATAGCAAGATAGAATACATACCTCTTTGATGTAGAAAGTCTTCATGAAGCTTGAGTGCTTAGTGCCCCAAGTGTGACACCTCAAATGGAATCACAATCATCAAAACACTTAGAATGACTTGAGAGAATTCTACACTCACCAAAATCGGCTAGCCCTTTCTTCACACACACTAGTGGCCGATTTTTCCTCAATAATAAGATGCTTATATAGTTACACAATTAGGGTAAACTCTTAATTGTCATGGCTTTCCATTTCCTTGGATCCATGGGTACAAATACACCATGGAGCATCCATGGACCATCCTATGGGTTTTAGCCCAACTTGATTATCCATGGAGCATTAGCCCACTATACAAGTATGGATGATTTACACAATCAACCCATATATTTAATTAGTCTTCTTTTGATCACTTAATTAATCCTAGATTAATTCTTGATCAATACTAATTAAATAATCTCATTATTCTTATTATTAATATACTAGAACTTATAATATATTAATAACCATAAGTGTCTTATTTCTCTTATTATAGTCTTATCCAAGTGCATGATGGTATGCAACCCAAATGGACCATGCCGGGTCGGGTCAAGTCTTACCAATTATAGTTATGGACTTAGACATTAATCCAATAATATGGAAGCCATAATAATGCTCAGGTGCATTCCTAACTCTCGTGGAACGCCTCAGAGGTACAAGCTCATCAACTGGCTCAACAGGAGTTTCCTCCTCAAGTTGAGGGCTAGTGTTCGAAGTTCCTTCACCGCTTGACTCTTGAATTTCTTCAAGATCAATTTGCCTCCCACTGTCTCCTTGGCTTATAAATTCTCTCTCTCGAAAGACTCCTCTTCTTGCTACAAAGACCACATTGTCACTAGGTCTGTAGAAGAGGTAACCAAAGGATTGCTATGGGTAGCCGATGAAAATACACCTCTCGCTTCGAGGTTCGAGCTTATCATGAGTCTCGGGTCTCACGAAAGCCTCACAACCCCAAATCTTGATGTGGTCTAGCTTAGGTACTTTGCCAGTCCACATCTCGTGAGGAGTTTTGGCAACTTTCTTTGTAGGGACAAGATTAAGAATATGGGCGGCAGTCTCTAAGGCATACCCCCAGAATGAGATTGGTAGCGTAGCTCGACTCATCATGGAACGAACCATGTCCAACAAGGTTCGATTACGCCTCCCAGCCACACCATTCAACTGTGGTGTCCTGGGAGGTGTCAATTGTGAGACAATCCCACATTCCCTAAGATAGTCGAGGAAGTCTGAACTAAGATACTCACCTCCTCGATCGGATCGAAGCATCTTAATGTTCCTGCCCAATTGATTCTCGACTTCCTGTTTAAATTCCTTAAACCTCTCGAAAGTCTCTGACTTATGCTTGATTAAGTAGACATATCCATATCTACTGTAATCATCAGTAAAAGTCAAATAATAACGATTAGCATCCCTTGTGGCATGTTTGAATGGTCCACACACATCCGTGTGTATAAGGTCCAACAAACCTTCACCCCTCTCACACGAGCCTGTGAAGGGTGACTTTGTCATTTTTCCAAGTAAGCATGATTCGCAACTATCATCTGACTTTAGGTCAAACGACTCCAAGACTCCATCCTTTTGGAGTTGGCCTATGCGTTTCTTGCTTATATGTCCAAGACGACAATGCCATAGTGATGCTTTATCCAAGTTATTATTATCAGTAGAATCAATACACAAAACATTATTTCCCAAGTTATCTACAACAGATACAGCTTCATACACACCATCACAAGGTAATGCTTTAAAATAAAAGACATTATTATAGAAAACATCTATAGAACCAACTTCATTATTAAATGAAAAGGTAAACCCTTGTTTGTACAAAGCATGAAAGGAAATAATATATCTTGCCATTCCTGGCGAATAACAACACTTATTCAAATCTAAATTAAACCCACTACTTAGCGATAAAGTATAAACTCCAATCTTGGTAACAGGTAAAGCTTTCCTATTCCCCATGATCAAGTTTATTCTTCCTTGCTCCACATTCTCACTTCTTGTTAGTCCCTGCAAGTCACAACAAATATGAATACCACAACCGGTATCAAGGACCCAAGACTTAGAATGGGGTGAGTTATTAGAAATGATAGTGTAAGTACCTGCATGGTTGGGTTTGACTTTCCCATCGTTCACATCCTGCTGGTACTTTGGGCAGTTCCGCTTCCAATGAGATTTTTCATGACAATAGAAGCATTCAGCCTCTTTTGGGTCAAAAGAAGGAGTGACGAAACCTTTCTTGGTTTGTGACATCCCCAAAATCACGGCCAGAAAAGACCAATTTTGTTTATGCTTTATAAAAATCAGAGTACTTCATTTTATAAAAAGGTTGCGGAATTTGTTCCCAGAAATACATGGTAAATACGTTATTAAAACATTTTCGAAGAAACGTATTTATTTCATTTTAAAATGTTTGGGATGTCATCGTTAATACCGAAACATAAGCATAAACAGACTTACAATGATTTACACTAGTGATCTACATCTTTTTTAAATCTCTCAGTGTAATGTCACTTCACTTCGTCACCTGTGATATACATAAACTGAGTGGGTCAGGTTGGGAAACCTGGTGAGTACATAGGGTTTTCAACCCACAATAATATAATTATTATGTTCAATCAAACAATCAACCCAATTACCCATCCCCATTATCTTCTTTACTCTTTAAGGATTTAACCTAAGAGTCATCTATCCTGCATTCGTTTATTCCGAAGTCCCTTACTTCCAGGGTTATGGGACTGGCACTAAATCCATAGCTGCCAATGTTCGTTCATAAAGCACTAATTCCATAGCTGCTATAGTCTATTCATCGGGTACTAAATCCATAGCTACCAGTCTTTATCTAATAGGTACTAAGTCCATAGCTACCAATGTTCAACAGGTACTAAGTCCATAGCTACCAATTCCTACAGGTACTAAATCCATAGCTACCAACGTCTAAAAGGTACTAAGTCCATAGCTACCGGTGTTTGTCCCATAGGCACTAAGTCTGTAGCTGCCAATGTATACTCACGTCATCTTCTATCTCTCATCATTCATCTACCCATCTCATACCCAACATTTTCGTATATATAAAATACGTATAGAGTTTAAGTCCTTTAAAACATGTATAAAACGTTCAACCAGCATAGACAGCAAGTATTCAGATAATGTGCACACATAGCACGTAGTTTATATAAAATACTTCATATCTATGTGTAAGATGAAAGTAACTATGCACTCACTTGAGAAGGTGGTGACTCGGTACTCGGACAGCGCTTCGTTTACTTTAAAATAATTTCCTTCGACGAAACCTAGTATTATTACCACTAGATTTTAGTCTAATATTTACCGTGACTAATTATTAGTCTTATTATTATTATTATATAAGCGTTTAAACAATACTTTCCAACCACTATGTACAGACAGGGGCCAGACATAAAACACCGGAGGGCAGGACCATTTTGGCATATAGCACTTCTGAAATCCAACAACCTTATGCGGCCCTTTAAACCAGATTCCCCGTACCGCGAGTAGTTAAAAAGATATTATAACGACACTTATATAAGTCATAATAATAGCTCAAATATTTATTATAAATTTATAATAACAATACTAATTTTAAATATAAACTATATTTAAAATAGGGTAAGCATAACTTACTTACAAGGGGATTTTAGCTAGGATTTGGGCTCTGTAGGGGCAGAACTTCGTCGCTGAATCTTTCTAAGAAAGATTCGTGCAGCGCTTCAGCGCTCACCTTACTATACTAAAACTACAGAAAGAGAAGTCGAATCACGAGGGACCGAAATGCTCGGGGGATAAGGAGAGAAAGACTCTTGAATCAAGAGAATGGTGCAAGAAATATGAGAGCCCAAGCCTCTTATTTATAGTAATTGAATTTACAAAAACTACCCCCCATAATTACTTAATGACCTTATAGTTATATAAACAACTAAACACCCCTTTATAATACTATTTTAAATAGATTTAAAGATATTTGTACTAAACTAATGTCGAAAGAACTCAACATTAGTCTTATAATGACCGCATCGTCGATACCTTTCTAATGATATATACATATGTATATATATGTGTACGTATATATGATTTATACTTTATTTTAATACGTAAATATGCTATTATAATTTGTAACTCGTTCATACGAACTCCGTTTTTGACGTTCTTTATATCCATGCGTAGGTGGAGACGCACTCTACAACTTTCGTTTAGACTCCTTCGGCTAATTTTGAATTTATTTTTAAAGTTATATTTTTAACAGGCCGGGACAGGATTGGTCCGTTATAATCTCATAACTTCTTCATACGATTTCCATTTTCGTCTGTCTTTTTATTGTTACGCTACTAATAATGAGATCTTCAATTCTCGTTTAGGTTGTGTCGGCTAAAAATCGCTCGATCTAATATTCGAATTTCGGACTGTACACTGCTAATCTGAAACTTCGAAAAATCGTAACTTCTTCATACGAAGTCAGATTTGGGCGTTCTTTTTATCGAAGTTCTTGGTTTAACATATTCTACGACTTTCGTTTAGAGCGCTAAATGTAAATCTCGCTCTATCATAAATTTACTATTTACGCTTCCCGGCGCCGTGCCGGTTCCGACGCGAAACTTCGACGGGTCATAACTTCTTCATTATAACTCGGATTTCGGCGTTCTTTATATGTACGGAAACCCTGTGACATCTTCTACAACTTGGTTAAGATTATTTATTCTAAATAATCTTTTTGTCGAAAAGTCGTTTTCGACCCCTATTGCCTCCAAATTGACTAGCCCGGATCTGCGGGCGTTACATGGTTCCACTTGAAGAAGAGCCATCAAGGGTCCGAGCCATGGTACCCTTCGAGGATCTCTTTCTCTTTCTCCATCGATTTTCCCAATTGCCAAAACCGGAGTTGAGTTTGGAGTAGGAGTGATAGCAACCGACTTCCCATTAAGACCTGATTCTGCGGTCTTGAGAAGTCCCTGAAGTTTGCTGAGTGTGACCTCTTCCTTATTCATGTGATATGTCATGCGGAATTGATCATAGCACGATGGTAAGGAGTGCAAAATGATATCTATTGCAAGATCCTCAGGGAAGTTCACATTAAGCTTCAGCAAACGATCCACATACCTTTGCATTTTCTGCATGTGGCTCGTGACGGATTCCCCGTCCTTCATCAGGGTTGTTATCATGGAGCAGATGATTTCATACCTCTCTTGTCTTGCACTTTGATGGTATCTTTCCATCAAATCTTGGTGCATTTCATAAGGGTAGAAATCCTCATAAGACTTTTGGAGTTCCGCTGTCATCGTGGCCATCATGATGCAAGCCACTTTCGTAGCATCCCTTTCATGTGCCCGAAATTCAGTGATCTCCTGAGGAGTTGCAGTGGTCTCATCAATCTCCTTAAGCTCCTTATCAAGGACATATTCTTTGTCCTCGTAGCGGGTAATCATCCTGATGTTTCTGATCCACTCATTGAAGTTGGATCCATCAAAGGTGACTTTCCCACACAAGTTCATAAGGGTAAAGGAGCCATTAGGATTAGAGCCAGAAGCATTGTTGGAAGACATCTGAAGAGAAGAGAACAAGATTAGCTTAGATATAAGAGAGTCCTTAATAAAACACCCAAATGTAATATTAAGGCTAGGATCCAATCACAATATAATATAACTTAGAAGAGGTATGCCGTAATCTAAGCTATACCATATTTGAAAGGTAGGTAAATGACGATTCACCAATTTCCACCACGAAAACCGCAATATTTAAGTATTAGGTTTTTGATTGGTTCTTAGAAATTCCTAGATTCTTTGAGATTCAATGAACTTTTCAAAGGCATGTTTCAATCTCGAGTGTGCCCTCCAGGTTTTGTGACTGGGATGCCGAGGATCACAAAACGAGGTGTGAAGTAACCATGCAAATCACTTGGTACCCTTTAAAGTTTATCACTCAATCGATGTGCCGGTAAACCACACACGCTCCATCGATACTATAATAAACCTTTAAGTCACCCTTTACCTACCTTGTTAAGTCCAAGTTAGTGTGCCGGTTAACCACACACGCTCCACCAACGACTTAAACAAAGTGTAAAGTGTAATTTCATGGATTAGCACCTTATTCACATTTTTCCTAAAGTAACTAAGATTGGGAATTTAATAAAACATTTAGTTACTTTATAATATTCATCATACTTTGAATGAGAGTTTGTAAGTCCTTGTCTTACCCGTTCGGCTAACGACCCTCCACCGGTCAAGCAAGCGGTGGGTGAGAGTGGACACCCATTAAGTCACCATTTTATAGGCAACAACCTTATACCCACCTTATAGACCGGCTTCGTGAATGAGGCGTACTAGCGGTAAGACGACTTTATTCTTATACATATATATATATAATTATTAAATCATAATAATATAAGTATAAGGGTTGAATTTTAACTTTTAAAACTCTAAGGGTTGGAACTAAAGTTTTAACTTGACTTTACTTGTTCCAAACTTGAGGGCAAGTTTTGTAAACTTTCAAAACTTTTCATATCTTGTAACTTATGAGTTTAATAGAGTAATAAAATGAGGACTTTTCATTTTTCTAACTCTTGTGTTCTTTTAATGGTTTTTAATCCAAGAGACTTTTGGTTTTCCATAACTTGAGGACAAGTTATGGACTCCATTAAAACACATTATGATCAAGAATTAAACTACCACATAGGTTACTAATAATTCCTATGATCATCTAAACATCATAAGAACAAGATCATGAACATGAACACTTTCATATATCAAAATCACACTTAATCTTTGTAATTTTGATAACTAGTTGTTGTAAATGAGTTAGAAAAGACATTACACCTTCTAAAACAAGTTTTCAAGTACCAAAACAGTTTACGGTAATGTTTCTAATCCATTTCCAGCAACTAAAGTCGAAAATCTGCACTCGGCGAGTAGGTTGAAGATACAAGTGGACTCGGCGAGTCCCCCCATGGACTCGGCGAGTCCATCAGTCAGACAGCAAGATTTCGACTTTTTCAAGCATATTGCAACAAGTATCAAACAAACAAGCCTAGGCTCTGATACCACTGATGGGTTTTGAGCATTCTAACACTTCCTAAGTGTACATGCAACCCTAATAAACCTTGGATCTATGTTTGTCTAAGATACATGCAAATAATTATTTTCCCAAGGCTTATATCCTAACTAGCATGGCATGGGGAACTTGAATCAAATAAAGCTAGTAGATACACTTACCTTGTAGTTGTAGTTGATTGCTTGGAGTTTTAGAGCCTAGCACCAATAATGTGGATGCCTCAAATGAAAGTCACAAATCACCACAAACTTGGAACTTTGAGAGAATAGTCACACTTCTCTTGAAATTAGCCCTCACCTCAACATATGTCAACTAGTGTTCACTAGATACAACTAGCTTGATTTCAAGAACCAAAGCCTCCTTTATATAGTGTGGTGGATTAGGGTTACATCCATGTAAACACTAATACCCATGTCTCTTCATTTCCATGAGATCCATGGGTTAAAGCTCCATGGAGTATCCATGGACTTCTCCATCCAAGCCTAGCCCATTCCAAATAAGCATAAGCCCACAATATATAAATATAGTAGCCCATATTTAATTAGTAATATCTTTGATCACTAAATTAATCCTAGATTAATTATAGATCACTACTAATTAAATAATATGATCTTATATTAATATATTAGAACTTATAATATATTAATAAATCATAACTTGTACTATTCTCAAATATTATCCATAAATTGTTCGGGTGAAGTGCAACCCAAATGGACCATGCCGGGTCGGGTCACGTACATACCAAATATAGTTATGGACTTAGACACTATATCCAACATAAACTTGGGTGATTCTTTGTTGTTTTCTTATCCCTAATACACTTCTATAAAAGTCCAAGGTAGTGTCATATCACGGGGGAAAGGCTAGGCTTTGTTTCGGGAATTTACCGCCTAAGAACACCTTTGGGAGTAAACTCCTAAATCTCGTTATTTAGCTATCTAATTCATGTTATAAACACATAATAAGCATTCTAACACTACTAGAGAGAGTTACTCACGTTTTGGTATAAAAACCCGAAGATCCATGAGAGAGAAAATGGCTTTTCTCTAGTTGGAAATGCGAATAATGAATGAATTTGGTTCAGAATTCTATTTATAGTCCTGAGATATTTTTGGCAGAAAATATTTTTATTCCCGAAATGATTTCTAATATAACAGAGTGTTGGAATAACAGTGTTGCACGAAACCCTAGTGCATCCACTCTCCTGATATCTCCTGAAGTGTAAACCCTGAATTACTCAAACTTATCCGAAAAGTCTGAAAATTTACTGTGACTGTTATAACTTCTATTGAACTGATATTGTTTGTTCAGATTGGAAATTTCGGGTTGTCACATCATCCCCCTGTTAAAGGGATTTTGTCCCGAAATTACAATTTAGGCAAGGAAGTATGTACGAATGATCGAGTCGTTATGTGAACTTCCTAATCGATTTGCTCTCTCTCTCCCAAGTGAAATTGGGTTCTCAGTTGGTATTTCAACGAACCTTCACTAATGGGCGATGGCGCTAATTCGTCCGCTTAACCACTCGGTTGAGCGTCACAACGGTTCTAATACGAAGGCGAGGATCTCGTTAATCTCGATTTCGTCGAGTGGGCTTACGAGAGTCCTAACGGAAAGGTATTGTTTAAAAATTGAGACGCGAAGGGTAACATGTACATTACTGAGCTCGCGGAGTAGATCTAGTCGGTGAGATGCAGGACCGATTCTGGTAGGAATCTCGAAGGTCCTAACTATATTGGATTTAGCTTTCCACGCCTTACGAAGCGTATTTAAGCCATTCCCAGAGTGAGGTTTCTTAAAGAATTTGGTCTCTCACTTGGTATTCCAAAGGTTCTTTCTATTGCTTAACTTCCCAGTCAAGGGCCACCCCTCGTTGGGTCAAAGTCAAAAGGGTTTCTGAAATTTGCGAGGAGTTCTAGTTGGACTATGATAGTAGGTCTGTAAGACCTAGTATTTAGCGAATTTTCCCGTCGTTGACTACGGTGCCGACAAATTCCCAATGGTTTTGGATAACTTGTCAGATTACTCAAGAATTTCCACATCACTAATAGTGTGTCTTAGAAATCTGACTCTTAATTCTAAAACTCATGTTCAGAGAACTTTGCGAAAAGTATCTCTGAGGTTAATGTTTCCATGGGTTCTTTCTTACTACGAGGGTAGATAAGTAATTCATTTCATGGAGAAATGACGAACTGATCCCAGTAAGAAAAACGTACTCCACTCATTTAGCTCATGAATACTGTGGACGCATTAGTCCTATCCGAGGGGTATCACTACGGACATGAAATGTCCGCATCGAGTTCGGAGGATAGTCTTCAAGACATCCTTCCCTATCACTCGAACTGGTGATATTCGGATCTCAGGTCAATTTCTGAAAGTAACTCTTTCCCTGTGTTTGCTCATTCAACTCATCTATGCGAGGCAAAGACAACGATTTCTAAAGGAAATCTTAATGAAGTCTCCGGTCGTCGAGGTACATATGATGCACTCCGTCAACTTCTGGTAACGATTAGACCGGAGCTCTCAAGGGTGAGAAACCTGGTCTTCTAATTCTATTGTTGAGTAGTTTGTTGTGTTGTCTGGGTTGTTCTTGTATCTTCCGTAGGTGTTTAGACTATAAGGCGATCTGGTTACAAGAGTCATACTGGGTTCTAAGTTTGTTCACATGCTAAATGCAATTACTCGTAGTATTGGGCAGTCTCCGTCCTGAAGTTCATATTATAATTCATACATGGTTCAATGATCACAATTTCGTGTATACGAGTCGTATATAATTAAGGTTGAAAAGGTAGTCGAATAACTGATTCTTCATTAATCTCACATCCCATCGAGGGATAAGAAGTTAAAGTGGAATCATCAATTCTAAACCTGTAGAACATTGATTATATATCACTCTCATGTATACATTTTTCAGTGATAGATCAACCATATGAATCCTGGAATTGAACTTGACGTACTGCACGAGTAACACGGTGGGGATTCCTTCGGAAAGGAAAAGAACTATAAGGTACTTCATGCACGAGTACCTCGGTGTTCTGATATGACGGCCTCGCTAAAAGATGTTTACTGAGAAAGAGATGTACTTATGAAACTGGCATTGCGAGGATCAAATTGAATCGAGTCGTATGATCATGTCGGAATTATACAGAAACTTAAAGACCTTAGATTTGAACATAAAACGTTTACAGACAAAACAACCGTGCAACCATGAACAGAGTTACAATACTTTAGATTTGCTACAAGACTATTGCTATGAATAGGATATACTACAGAAGACAAGTATACGCAGCACGAGCATCCCTAAACGGACGGGATCCCGCAAAAGATAAGACTCTGGTTGCACTAGTCTTGAGGATGGTTCATAAGTCTGTTACAACGAAACACATAAATTATGTTAACGTGGGTCCGGAGTAGACTCTCCTGCGGCGGCGGTTGGTAGTAGACTTTCGTCTGTGCCAGCAATTGCTGCCCCTGGGCAGTTCCTTTTGTAGTGACCTACTTTGCCACAACTGTAGCAAACCTGGTTCACACTGGTGTTTGGCACTTGAGCGTCCTAAGTTGTTGACGTCCTGCAGACACGGGATGTATGCCCCTTCCTGTTGCAGTGTGAGCACTGCTTCTCCCTACAAGGTCCATGGTGGTGAAAACTACATTTAATGCATTTTGGGAGACTTCCAGCATAAAGTTTGGCTGGTTTGGGAACCATTGGGACACCAGAAGGAATGGTCGTAGGAGGTGCAGATGTCGTAGCTGTGAAGGTTAGTACTGGTGGTTGTTTCATGTTCGCCCTTCGAAGCGACTTGTCCTTAGAGTTAGTGTTTGGTTGATGGGCTGGTCGTATTTCTTGGATGACATGATTCTGTTACACGGAAGGAAATGAATTTGTGAGCGAAAATGGTTGAACCTAGACGTAGTTCGATCACTTATGTAAAGAATAGAAGTATGTTCTCTAAGGTTCGACCTACATCCATATGATGCAGTCCTAGTACGAAATGGAAGTATGTTCACGATGGTTTGACCTACATCCCTATGATGCAGTCCTAGTAAAGTTCGGAAGTAAGTTCTTACAATGGTCTCAAGATGTTTGTTGTGTGAGCCGAGGTATCATTGGTTGGTGAATAACATGATCCAACCATTAAAAGAGACTTGGAGATGTCTCCGGAGTTAAATTGCTATAGTCCAATGACTTGACCAGGGCATGTTTCAAAAAGACTCAAATGAAAGTATGATAAGAGTATTTGAATAAAGAATGACACAGAAGTTAGTCGGCTGTCAATATCTTTGATATTCATGACGTACAAGTTCGGGAAAATGACCTTGTAAAAAGGTCTTACATCATATCCATAGATGATAGTTATCGACAACATAAAGACCTAACTAAAGTACTTACAGTACAAGATAGTTTCATAGAAAATGCCACATCGGGCATAGACAGGAACACGATTCCTTTCTAACAACAAATTATAAAGTAAAGTATCTACTACTAGCGACGGTCATCCCCCTGGTGAACTCTCAGTTCAGCCAGTTGGCGTTCCACATCAAGTAGGTGTCTTTCGTACACTCTCTAGCATACCCGAAGTTCCATGACTTCGGCTCGTGATTCAGCCAGTGCTTGCAGCAAGGTTTCATGGTCTCTCTCAGACCTCTCACGAGCATGTTCAAGGCGACTGGTGCGAAGCATATGCATTCCTCCATTTGTATCAACTTCTGCGATACGTTGTAGAGTTGTCCTGCCCTGAATTTTGTTTTGGGCAACTCTTCGGATCAGAATTGGCATGATTATGTCTGCTAAGCCCCCATTGCTCAGGTCATAGAAGCTTCGGTCACCATTAAATGGCATGGGCTGATCTTGTCCTTGGCACCATGTTTCCAAACATTCCACCCACTCAGGCGTCGGGCCATGAAAAGTCGGACGAGGGTTAGGAATTTGAAAGGAAGCTGCCTGGGGTAGGTTCTCAACCTCGGGTTCGGAGATGGCATCGTCTGAAAGGTCTTCAGCATGGTGATCATTCAGAGGGATTGGATGATCATTATCTGGTTCTTCTCCAAACCATCCAGCAATAACCGTGTTCGGAAGGAACAGGTTGTCGTGGGGATGGAATCCAGCCATGTTATCTACGTGAGAATTTGGGGTAAGAAAATAATTATTAGACGAACTATCTAGATAATTATTTAGGAAATCTTCATTAGTTGTAACTGCGGTTTGGAAGTAGCGGCGTCCATAGGAAAGGTAGAGGTTTCGTTGTCCGACTGATTATTTCCGGATGACGACATGATTCTGTAATACGAAAGATAAGGAATTTGTGAGCGATTTTGGTTGACCCTAGGTGCACGGCGATTGTTCAATCAAAGAGTAAGAGTATGTTCTCGAAAGTTTGACCTACATCCCTATGATGCAGTCCTAGCACGGAAATGGAAGTATGATCGCGAAGGTTTGACCTACATCTCTATGATGCAGTCCTAGTAATGAGTAGAAGTAAGTTCGTAGAATGGTCTCAAGACGTTTGTCGTTCAAGCCGAGGTATCGTGGGTTGGTTAATAACAGGATCCAACCACTGAAAGAGACTTGGAAATGTCTCCGGAGCTAAATTACTATAGTCCAATGACCTGACTAAAGCAGGTTTCAGATAGACTCCAATGAAAGTATGATAAGAGTACTTGAATAAAGAATGACACAGAAGTTAGCCGGCTGTCAATATCTTTGATATTCACGACGTAAAGATTCGGGAAAATGACCTTGTACAGGTCTTACATCGTATCAAGAGAAGATAGTTCCTGACAGCATAAAGACTTAACAAAAATACTTACAGTACAAGATAATTTCATAGAAAATGCCACATCGGGCATAGACAGAAAAAACGATTCCTTTTAACAAGGAAAATAAAGTAAAGCGTCTACTACCGGCGACGGTCATTCCTATGGTGAACTCTCAGTTCAGCCAGTTGTCGTTCCATATCGAGAAGGTGTCTTTCGTACACTCTTTGGCGTACTCGGAGCTCTATGACTTCGTCTCGTGACTCAGACAGTGCGTGAAGCAGGGTTTCATGGTTTCTCTCATATCTCTCGCGAGCATCTTCTAGACGAATGGTGCGGAGGGTATGCATTCTCGCATTAGCGACAACTTCAGTAATCTGATGTAGGGCTGTCCTGTCTTGAATCTCATTTCGGGCCACTCTGCGGACCAAGATTGGCAAGATTCTATCTGCTGAGCCCCCATTGCTCAGGTCGTAAAAGCTTCGGTTGCCATCAAATGGCATGGGCTGATCTTGTCCTTGGCTCCATGTTTCCAAGCATTCCACTCACTCAGGGGTCGGGCCATGAAAAGCCAGACGAAGGTTAGGAATTGGAAAGGGAGCTGCTTGGGGTAGGTTCTCAACCTCTGGTTCGGAATTAGCATCGTCCGAAACGTCTTCATCATGGTGATCATTCAAAGGGATAGGATGATCATTCTTTGGTTCTTCTCCAAACCAACCAGCTATGACCTCATTCGGAAGGTACTGGTTGCCGTGGGGATGGAGTCCAGCCATGTTATCTATGCGAGAATTGGGGTAAGAAATAATTATTAGACGAACTATCTAGATAATTATTTAGAAAATCTTCATCAGTTACATCACTATTTGTGAAGTGCATACCAGTTATATGTAATCGAAAGAGGATAGGCCTTTGAATATGTGACCTTAACTCTAAATTCACATAGAATCGGGGTAAAGTAAAATTTCATAGATTCTAAGTCTATAACATCCTAATTACATATATCCTTAGTGTATCCACTTAGCAACTATCAACTTAGTAATGAAGATCCCGTTTTAGTTCTCAAGTATAACGTACTTATAGTAACACCAAATACTCTTATAGTATTTTAAGTTTAATGTTATGTTCTACTGTTCTCATTGTGGTAGGGTTGGTAAGATTTTAGCATTGTTGAAACCACACAAATAAACTTAGGCACATGCTAGTCAACCCTCGGATAATATAGGTGATCAGGCTATATCTTCCCAGTTTTGACCATATGTCTCTAAGCCCACTTGCGTTGCCCAACAATCGTAATTCTTTTGTACTGTCCTAGTGACACTGATTTTAGTATGAATGCAGGCACATATACTTTATTAAATAATTTATTATTTAAAGTATAAACTCTTGGTCAGAGTATTTTTAATCCCTTATGTATTTATAGTTAGTATATCTTTTATGGGTTGATATACTTAATTCACTATAAACAATGCTCTGATATCAATCTGTCACACCCCAAAACCAAGAACGGCGGAAACGTTCTGGGGCGGAGGACGTCATGTACAGTATCACAACAATGTAAAGTAGTAAACAAGCAACAACATCATCCATTGCATTAATAATAGAATTATTATACATGTGTGTTCTGTCAAATTTTGATAAACACTAAAGCATAAATCAAAATGAAAGATGAGTCTTCAACGAGCTCCATCTTCCCTAATCCTTGCATCGGTACCTATCTATGATGACCTGCGGATACAAGTAATTTTGAAAGTGAGTATCAGCTTTGAAGCTGGTGAGATCATAAGTATTTTAGTGTCTTAATTTGTATGTAAGTATTTGTATGTAAGAATTTGTATATGAACTGTAAGTATTGAAAATGTTTGTAAAACAACTATAAACGTTTGAAAAACTCTAGAAATCCCTATGATTCCTACTATTATAACAGGGAGTCTTCTACCAAGACTTAACTAATCTATATGTAGCCTTCTACCAAGGCATCTAGTGTCTGTGTGTGTCTCTTGTAAGAGTGTGTATTTTCCCAAGTCTGACCATCATTAACCAAAAAGATAGTTTCTACATTACCGTGCGTCGTGTGAATGTTCACGAAGTGAATATAATGGGAAAATGAGATAGTACTATGGTGTAGTGTCGAACTACAACCGTACTAATTACCTTAAGTCTAGGGTAATTCTTCTAAGTACTGTAGTATTTGAAATAAATAAATACATCGGTACTCAACTGCCTTATTTGAGGGATAAGGTATAATGTGATGTCTAGATTGATGAGATTAAAACTTAATCTTAAAGATCGATTAGATCTCAAACAGGTAAATAAATACTCAACAGCAAGAATATGAAAATAAAGAACAAGTCAAGAATGAATCAAACGTGTCGAATGATTAAAACAAAACCCTCAGAAGAGCTCGATTAAGAACATCAACTATAGAGGATTAGTAGGTTTACAAGAACGATAAAGAAAATCAAAGTAATCGTAATTCTATATCTGTAATCTAGATCGTTAACCTAATATGCATGAAAGCATATACTTATATAATAAACCTAACAGGCTCTCGGTTGGACAGGCCCAAAACTGGATACAAAATAATTGGACTAAAAGCCGAGCCCAATGACGCAATCCTCTAGCGAATCTTCAACCCAACAATCTCCCCCTTTGCGTCAATTGGAGCGAGATCTTCACTTGTTACTTGGGCCAGCAGCGGTAGCAGGTACTTTCTTCTTTACGGTATTAAACAGACGCGAGATAAGAGCCAGTATCGTCTGTCTAAACCTGATGTACCACTGGATCATGTCGTTGAAGTACTTAACATCATCCGCTGCATTCTCTTTACACCTTCGAATGATTGACAACACGTGCTCTAGACAAGCAGTAGTGTAAAGATGTTTGTCAGCTAAAGCAAAGAGACATTTCTGTCCTTCTGCTCTAGTGAACATGACCGAATTGCGTCTCGGGTCGATCTTGCCCATTTTCATTTGATTGAGATCACTGGCCGATCACACAGGAGCTATCTTCGGTTTCTTCTTGAAGACTGTGGCTACCTCCTGATCCATTAGGGCTACCTCCATGATGTAACATACTAACATCCTTTTGAGATGGTCTATAATCGGACCATATTCAGCTTCATTTGTCAAGAGGATGTTATGAAAAACGATCCAATCATGAGGATTTAAGTTCGGTAGATCTGCCAGGGATATAAAATGTTCAATTCTTGCAGACCCTCGAATCACCTTGAACCGAACATTGATGAATCTTCCTTCGGTATAAGGCTTCAAAACCCGAACATTCACTATCTTCTGGGCGCTCCATGTTTGATACTGAGGACGAGCAGCCTTCAGATAGAAATCGTTCAGCTCCCTATCAACCTCATGGTTCGGATGAGGGACTTGAAAAATATTGGAGAAGGCGTGGAAGATAAACGCCTTTCGAGTCAACGGCATGTCGAACTGCGAATCGACAGAATTATAGCAGTCGAAGGAAATCACCGGCTCGAGCCATAGGATGCTGGGAGTATCTATGGCCTCCTTAATCATTCGCTCCCGAGTCCAGGCAGGGAAGAGTGTCTTCCTGCTCTCAAGGATATCGTGGGCTTCTTTCTGCTTGCGTTCGGCTTCTTCAGCCTCTCGCGCCACACGATTGACATCATCATCAACATTGCGACTGTTCTTTCGTTTCAACATGTCCGCAATGGTTTCTTTATCTTCATCTTCATCTTCTTCCTCAGCTATGTTTTTCCCTTTATCCTTCACACCCGAACCCGAAGCTTGACCAGTTGGAGGTGGTTCGGTTGTGTGAGTAGCTTTGGAGGGGGGAGGTGGTTTCGATCCGGACTTCACTTCTCCCCCTTGTTTCGGATCGGACACGAAACTAGGTAAGCCATCGATTTTGCTGAGAAGGTCCATGGCAGGAGCAAGTTTTTCAGCAAGGGTTCGCCTCACCGAATGGTTGAGTATCGGATCGTGTGCTTCTAGGATGTTAGATAGGGCAGCGTGTACATCCGAAACACATGTTTTTATAACCTCCCGTTCGGATCGAAGAGCTTCAAGCTGTTGTTGAGAGTTTGAAAGCTGAGTGCTCTTGACCTTGAGGGCGGTGGTTTTGTTTGCCAGAACGTCCATCAATGAGTTTTCAGCTGCGAGATCCTCTTGAAGCTTAGCAAGGCGCTCATCAATGGAGGCACGAAGAGCCGAGTTGTCGTCGCATATGGTTTGGCAAAGGGTAGCAAACGACTGTAACTCCGTTGAGACGAACTTTGCCAATTGCTGAACAATCGGTTCCAAAGTTGTCTTGGTGGCATCAGCGCTCTCCTGTAAGGACTTCAACAGGGTAGAAGCGTCTGAGAATAGTTTATCGACTTTTGTGGTCGCAGCCTCACAGGCTTTTGTAGAGGCGTCTATGGCGGCTGTGGCTGAAGCTACCGAGTCATGCTGAGCCCTGGAGAAGGCATCAACAATCTTCTGAAGAGCGGCTTCAGAGAGAGAAGATTGAGAATTGGTGGATGACGCAAGAAGTAAGTCAACCTTTTCGTTTAGCTCCTTAAAATGCTTCTTTGTCACTGGAGCATCATCCTCTTCATCACTTTGAACCTGAAACGGACTAAAGTAGACCGAATCGAAGGTCATGTTTTCACCGCCAAGAAACGGATTATCTCCATCAGATGCATGATCTGGAGATGGTGGGGGTGGTGAAGCTGGGGGTGTGGTGGTTTTTGTAGGTTCAGGTTGAGTGTTGGTTGGGGTAGTTTCGGGTTGTGGTTGAGTGTGAGTAGGTTCGGTTGTATGCTGGGTTTCGGTTTGAGGTGGTTCGGTTATTGGTGGTGTTTCAGTTACAGGTGGTGTTTCGGTTGCAGTTGTGAAAATGGGTGGTGGTATAGGGAAAGAGGTTGGAGGAATAGTAGTAGTGGGGTTTATGGTGGGAATAGAAGTAGGGATTGTTTGAGTGGGTGAAGGAATGGGTGAAGTATGGATTTCCATATCTGGGGTAGGAGATCGGGGTGGGGTGTTGCCTCTTGGAGGGGTTTCACCTCGTTAAGAGCCGTCCGAACCCGAACTCTCGCCTTCTGAGTCACTCGAAGAGGAAGGGATTACAAGCTTTCGCTTCGGTTGGGTCTTCCTTCTCTTCGGTTGCGAGGACTGAGCAGGTTTTGTTTGTTTCCTCTTCTTGGGAGAAGGACCTTTAGGAGCTTTGGTCACTTGCTTCCCTTTTTCCGCCTTTTTGCCCCTGGGAACCGGTTTGTCAGCATCATGGATGGACTTTAGCATTTCCGGTGTAAGTTGCCTAGGACCAGACGCCTTGAACTCTTTAATCGTCTGGATGATCCTGTTGTCGGATGGGACGTCGCCATACATTGTCTCCGGAATAGAGCCAATGAAAGAAAACTTGGATGCATCGGAGATGATGATCTTCGTGGTATGAAACGTACCGATCGAAGACATCGATGCACCTGCAGCAATGGGAACGTCAAACTTATCCATCGTCCACTTTGTTATAAGAGTCCAGAACCGGGAAAACGACACCTCGGAATTTCATGATGAAGAAGAAAGGCTCTGGATGAGCTGTTGCCAGAGGATCAACCCAAAGTCTAAGTTGACGCCGTTGTAAACTGCATACATAATCGACAAGAACAGTCGACTAGCACCATCGGAACCTGAGCTCCGTTCAGATAAGCCCTTGAAGAGGACTGTGAACATGCCGTTCCACTGTGGCGGCAAGTAGGATTTCTTGAACTTCGCAATGGAGGTGAGCACCTCCGTGTACCCCATGTTGTAAAACATGTTGTAAAGATGGCCCGCCGGAATCGTCTCCGGATTGATTCTTGAAGGGTCGGCAGCAAACCCTAGGAGTGTACCAAATCGCGGCCTTGAAATCGAGGTCTTGTGATCAGACACCTCGAAGAACACCATGTCGACTGCTTTATCGTAGTGAGCAGTCGCATACACCTGCGATAGGATCACCATGGGCACAGACTCAACCCGAGATAGTGCAGGAGCGATTTGCGAGTACTTCAGGCACTCGATGATCAGAAACATGTAAGAATCATACGCCTGAGGTGTTAGGTCAATCACCAAGCACTGTTGAGCAAGAATGGGAAGAATGTGTGAGGTAGCATGGACGGAAGATGATTATGCCATTGTTGAAGGTAGGAAGAAGAAGATGAACAGTAAAGCTTTTTCGAGTTTTTGCTCTCTTGTAAATTCTGAAGCAGTAAAGAGGTAATTGGTAGTGAAGACTGCCTTTTATAGTGGGTGAAAGGAGAGAGAAAAATCGTGTCAAATCTTCTATGGAAATACGAAAAGGTTTCCGGAATGACAGATGCGTGACAGTTAAGGCATGTGATGATCACGTAGGAGAGAGAGTGTCAGATTCCTAGGATCACGCCGCCCAACAAGCGCCGTTTCAGAACAAACCGTTTCAAATCCTCACGCACCATTAAGTGTCAGATGGGTGTCGCTTGAAATTCGCACACGCGTCCATGATGTCAGTAAAAGAATGGGCGTTTCAAATTCACACGCGCCCCTGTTTTTAACCACCGGTTGAATTTCAATCCTTTTATTTCCCGCCTGAGTCAGCAACCTTTCGTCTTATCTTGTAAATGGCATCTTTTGAATAAATTGCCCACGTGGCTGATTGTTGATCACATCTTAATAATTAACCACCAAACCAATAATACAGCCTGTAATAATTAGTATCGGAATTTTGGAAAACCGAAGATTTTCGTGCGAAGAGTATAAAAAGAAAAGAAATAAAGCAACTCTTTTTAGGAATAACTGTGATGTCAATAATGACACGAAACAAATGATCCCGGGCACGAATCTCTTCCTTCAAGATCAAGAGAGACCTTAAAGTGTTAATGTGGATTCCCGTTGAATTACAATCAAACACTTATTAATAAATGTTGAAAGGCTTCTTTTAATTAGGCTAAGTAAGGGTGGCTTTCGCTTTGATGCAACAATTCTAATCTTGAAATAAGAAAGAAAGTGATCAAAGTACTTGTGAGACCGGTGTAGTCTGTTGAACAAGTAGGTAGGAATTAATGTTAAATTGGCTTGGAAAATATAAAATCTCGAAGAAAAAAAATTAAAAACTGGATCCCAAGGGAAGAAATGTTATGGTGTTTAACGATTTCATAGGAATCACACAAAATAAAATTTGAGATTTCATGAAGGTACATTCGTCAATTCCTTGGTGAAAACTTGAGCAAATTAATTGTTCACCGTCAATTTAGATTAGGTGTTGAATTTGGGGTTTCACTCAGCTCATAGTGGCATGAAACTAAGATCATAAACTCAGATGTTGTGTAACCATAAACCTCAGTGGTAATTTCTGAGAGTCTCAAGGGTTACGTTGTTGAAACGAATGTAATGGAGAAATATAATGGAGATGGTGTAAGAAAATAAAGTACCTCTGCTGCGAAAATAAGGACCAAGCGGAAAACTCTTAACTCATGTGAATAGAGAGTGAGGTAGCTCACGATTAGAATAAATGTGGTAGCCTTATTGGGAAGACAAGGTTTGTTTATACCAGGTCATGAAGGCTATTATTCAAAATCTTATGAGGCTTGGGACACATACAGCAGCATGCTTCTAGGGACACTTAAGTAATCCAACAATTATATCCCCATAAACGAACGAACACAAACAAAATTAAAAAAAAAAAAAGAAAAATATTTTTGGAGTTTTTTGAAATAGATAAAAAAATAAATAAAAAAAAATTAAAAGAGAAAAAATAAGCAAAGAAAATAAGACTTGGAAAGAGTAAAAAAAAACTTTGGAAAACTTTGAAAAACCGAACCCGAACGTTCGGTTGGTTTCGGTTGGGAAAAATTTGAAAAACCGAACCCGAGCGTTCGGTTGATTTCGGTTCAAGAAAATTTTGAAAAACCGACCCCGAGCGTTCGGTTGGTTTCGGTTCAAGAAAATTTTGAAAAACCGAACCCGAGCGTTCGGTTGGTTTCGGTTCAAGAAAATTTTGAAAAACCGAACCCGAGCGATCGGTTGGATTCGGTTCAAGAAAATTTTGAAAAACCGAACCCGAGCGTTCGGTTGGTTTCGGTTCAAGAAAATTTTGAAAAACCGAACCCGAGCGTTCGGTTGGTTTCGGTTTTGGAAAATTTTGAGAAACCGAACCCGAACCTTCGGTAGGTTTCGGTTTTGGAAAATTTTAGAAAACCAGGGTATTTAGACATGCAATCAGAAAATACTTTTAACAATAAGATAAACAACTTTGTACAAGAAATATACAACCAAGAAAACTACCTTTGTGGTGATGAGCGAGTCAGATGATTTAACCGAACCTGAACGTTCGGTCAATTTCGCTTCTTACGATTGAGGTTGAGAGGTAGTGTGAGGTACTGACTCTGATTCCATCATACCTAGCCCTTGCAATATTCTGTTGAATGATGCTTCAGGAAGAGCTTTGGTAAAGACGTCAGCCAGTTGATCATTAGTCCTTACGAAGTGAACTTCGATGTTTCCATCTTCCACGTGATCTTTGATGAAGTGATACCTCAGTGCTATGTGTTTGGTTTTAGAGTGTTGCACTGGGTTATGACAGATCCTAATTGCACTTTCAGAGTCACAATATAGTGGGATCTTCTTCATATTGAGTCCATAGTCTCGAAGTTGACTCTGGATCCAAATCACTTGAGAGGTGCAGGATGCAGCGGCTATGTATTCCGCTTCGGCAGTAGACAACGACACACACGTTTGTTTCTTGGATTGCCAACTGACCAACTTCCCGTCAAGGAATTGACAGCCACCAGTGGTGCTTTTTCTGTCGAGTCCACATCCTCCAAGGTCAGCATCTGAATAGGCTTGAACAAAGAAGCCTGAGTTGGAAGGATACCATAGACCTAAGGAGGTGGTTCGCTTGAGATAGCGTAAAATGTTCTTCACTGCAGTCATGTGAGGTTCGCGTGGGTTTTCCTGAAATCGAGCACAATAACATACAGAAAACATGATGTCAGGCCTGCTAGCAGTAAGATACATTAGTGAGCCTTTCATTTGACGATAGAGCGTGATATCAACAGCCGGTTTGTCTAGAGATGGAGTTAGCTTGGTGCCGAATGCCATTGGGACTTTGACTTTGGAGTCTCCCATCATACCAAACTTTGCTAGGAGAGTCTTCGTGTAAGCTTCCTGATTGATAAAGATGCCTTCGGGTCCCTGTCTAATATTTAAACCAAGGAAAAAGTTAATAGGACCCATTGAGCTCATTTCAAATTTAGTCTCCATCAGCTTTCTGAATTCAGCTGTTAGGCTGGGATTCGTTGAGCCAAAGATGATGTCATCGACATAAATTTGAACTATCATAAGGTGATTACCTTCCTTTTTGCGAAAGAAGGTTGGGTCAACCGAACCTTGTTTGAATTTAGACATCTTTAAGAATTTAGTTAGCGTTTCATACCAGGCTCTCGGAGCTTGTTTGAGGCCATACACAGCTTTATCCAGAATGTAGCAATGATTTGGATATTTTTCGTTCACGAACCCAGGAGGTTGCTCCACATACACGGTTTCTTCGAGTTCTCCATTAAGAAATGCACACTTGACGTCCATTTGGAAAACTTCAAAGTTTTTGTGGGCAGCGTAAGCAAGAAATATTCTAACAGATTCCAGCCTAGCTACGGGAGCGAAAGTCTCTTCATAATCAATACCTTCCTCCTGACAATATCCCTTTACTACTAGACGAGCTTTGTTACTTATAACATTCCCTTCCTTGTCCATTTTATTCCTAAAGACCCATTTGAGACCAACAACCGAGGCATCTGGAGGAGTTGGAATGAGGCGCCGGACTTTGTTCCTTTCAAATTCGTTCAGTTCGTCTTGCATTGCTTGAACCCAATCGTAGTGATCGAGAGCAATGTTAACTGTCTTCGGTTCAACTTTTGATACGAATGAGTTAAACATACAAAACTCAACTTTTGAAAATAAGGATGTCTGTTTTGCCTTCAGTTGTGATCGGGTCAGAACTTTTTCGGAGACATCACCAACCACTTGAGAGATAGGATGATCTCTGGTCCATTTGGTAAGAGGAGGATAGTTTGGATCAAAGGTTGGGTCTAGTTCAGCATTGATCATTTCTTCTGGCTCGGATTGGCTTTCGTAGTCAAGTGACATATCACCATGCTCCCCTTCGATTGATGAGCTATGAGAAACTTGAGGTTCAGAGGTTTCATGTGGTGCTGGACTTTCAGGCATTGATGCACCTTCGGTTGGAGAAGCACTTTCGGTTGGAGTTGGACTTTCGGTAGCAAGTGTAGAGCTTGGCTCCCCCTCAACATGTGAGCTTGGCTCCCCCTCAACATGTGAGCTTGGCTCCCCCTCGACTGAAGCATCGTTGGATGGAAGTTCCTCAGAATTCGATCCTCCTTCATTCATTCTCCTGGCAGCTTCTTCGACAATTTGCTTCATGTGGTCTACCTTGTTGTCTGCTGCGCCTGCTTCTGAGAGAGTAGCTTTCTCTAGTTCGTCAAATAGCTCCAGAAACTTTTCATATAGATTAGCGATCGAGATTGTGACTTGGCCAGTTTGAGGAAAGATTTCCCCAGCTGTGTCTTATTTGGCCTGTAGCTTTTTGACATAGCTATCGTCAAAAGTCATGTAATAGGTCTCTTCGATTTTTCTCGAACGCTTGTTTAGGACTCTGTATGCTTTGGAAGTGAGAGAGTAGCCCAGAAAGATTCCCTCGTCGGCTTTGACATCGAACTTGTTGCGGTGTTCTTTAGAGTTAAAGATGAAACACCGTGAGTCGAACACATGGAAAAATTTCACATTGGGCTTTCTGTTGTTGAGAATCTCGTATGGTGTGAGTGTGAATCGCTTGTTGAGATATGACCTGTTCTGTGTAAAACAAGCAGCAGAAATAGTATCAGCCCAAAAATAAAGAGGTAAGGAAGCGAAACTTAGCATAGTTCGGGCAGCTTCACACAAAGATCGGTTTCGTCTTTCGACAATTCCGTTCTGTTGAGGTGTGTAGGGAGCTGAGAAGTTGTGACTTATTCCCCTTTCTGCTAGAAATTCTTCAAATTCCCTGTTCTTGAATTCCAGACCATTGTCGCTTCTGATGTTGCGAACGACCTTCTTGAGCTGTACTTCAATCTGCTTGATGAACACTTTCAGCTTATGAGTCGCTTCAGATTTGAGCTTTAGAAAGAACACCCATGTAAAACGTGAAAAGTCATCAACAATAACAAGAATATACTTGCTACCACCGATGCTTTCGATAGATGATGGACCACACAAATCAATATGAAGTAATTCGAGTGGTTCAATAACTTTTGTGTTAATTACAGATGGATGACTTTGACGACTCTGCTTCCCCATTTCGCATGCAGCACACAAATGATCTATGTCGAACTTGAGCAATGGAAGGCCCCGAACATGACCTCCAGTGACAAGTTTGTTGATATCTTTAAAGTTGAGATGAGAGAGTCTTCGGTGCCACAACCAGCTTTCGTCAGATTGTGCTTTTGATAATAAGCATATAGCTGGGTTTCCTTTGATGGGTTCAAGGTTTAGAGGAAACATTTCACCCTGACGTTCTGACTTGAGAATTACCTTCTTTGTCTTCTTCTCAATAATTTCAGAACCTTCATCGTCGAATGAGACTTTGAGACCTGTACCTCCAACAAGCTGAGATACACTGATGAGGTTGTGTTGTAGTCCTTCCACATATGCCACCTTCCTTATAGTAAAGTCACCATTTGTTATCATTCCATATCCCTTTATGGTGCCGAAAGAGTTGTTTCCAAACTTGACGTTGCCACCATTTGAAAGAGACCTGTATTCCCTGAGCTCCTCTTTCCTCCTTGTCATGTGACGCGAGCAGCCACTGTCGATGTACCATTCTTCGTCGAACTGCTCGTCACTTATAACCTGTAAAAATTAAGCAGATTTAGGAACCCAAAGTTTCTTGGGTCCACGTGAGCCTTTCACAGGAACAGGAATAGTAAGAGAGATGTCAACAAGATATGTTCGTTTTATGAGTGTTGTTTCATCTTTCTTTTTAATAGTAAAGACTTTTATTTTATTAGGATTAGGAGTGTTCGGTTTAGACTCTGGTGTGGATGTATTAACCTCCTTTTTGCCTTTTTGTTCAGCTGACGAATGAGATTTTTGAGAACGAACAGGATGAGCTTTAGAGCAAGATGGAGATGAATTGGAAGAATTAGAAGAATTAGATGAATGAGAAGGAGTGGACTTAGATTGAGATGACTTCTTGGCTGGAGACTCTAGGTGACCCTTTTGCTTTTGATCATTGATGGGACTGACCTTAGAGTTTTGATCTCTTTTGACTTCAGAAACGAACCTTTACTTTCGGTTGGAGCAGTTCTCTGAACCGAACCTATGCTTTTGGTTGGAGTCGTTCTGTGAACCGAACCTTTGCTTTCGGTTGGAGTCATTCTCAGAACCGAACCTTTTCTTTTGGTTGGTATTCTCTTCCGAACCGAACCTTGGCTTTCGGTTGTTGTGGCTTTCATGCCTTTTGACAGGATTGTTCTCAAACTTCAGATTCTTGTCTTGATGTGAGAAATATGCATTCTGGGATTTCCAGAATTGTTTCCTTTCAGAGAGATTCTTCCTGTATCTCTGATTCCTTTCACGTTTCTTATTCCTCATCTGCTTCGGTTGATGATGAATATTGGCTTTCATTTTTGGTTTCTCCTTGGCTGGTTCACTTTGAACTATGGGAGTTTCACTTTGAACTGAGGAACTGGAGGGAATGTCTTCTTTTGCCGAACTTCCATTCTCTTGAGGAATGTCTTTCGTACCACTAGTGCTTGGCTCATCGAAATTATCCGGCTTGTTCAAGGGTTCTGGTATGTATCTACCTTTACTCATCCATGAGGTTCTTTCAAATAAGCCTACCGTTTCGTTTGCAATATCTATTGGAGCTGACCAGAAGTACTCATCGCAGCCATCAGCATTGTATTCGTTCACAATAGCTGTGAGTTCAGCGGTCTGATGTTCGGTTACTCCAGTGACCTTGTAGACTTGATTTGGAGTGGTCTTGACCTTTTGATATACAACCGCTTTCTCTGCTAAGATCGGGGACCTTTGTTGGGACAATCGAGCGAACTCCACAGAATTTTCAGAAATTAGATTCTTGTGGTTTTCAGGTTCGCTTTTTACAAATTCTAAGCAATCAACCATGTCCTCTACAGAAATTTCACTCATGTTGTCGTCCTCATTTAGCTCAGATGCATTTTCAACATCTATTTTGTTTTCTGAGCTCAATTTGGCGTTTAAAGAGTCAAATTTTTGTATGGTTTCGGTTCTCAGTTTAAGTCTATCATTTTCATCCAAAAGGTTTTTGAGCATGTCCTTGTGGTCCTTGGATTTAATGAAAGATTCAATTTTGTCCAGTCCATACATATAGGTCGGATTGACGTCATCAGATGATATCACACTCTCACAGTTATAAGCTTCAGCATCGATTTCATCCTCCTTAAACTCAAGGAAGGGCAAAATCATGCGATGGATCTTTTGGCCTATTTCACAATCAAAGTGAAGCTGAGTAATATTAGAATAAAGACGTTTTGCAATTAAACAAAAAACATTCCGCTGTTTTAACAACTTTAAATTGTCTCTTTGTAAATAAATGTTTTCGTCTTTAATTTTAACTAATTCAGACTCCTTCAACTCGATCCACATCCGCCGCTCCTCACTCTTCGAAGACACCCTGCTTAATTGATCAGTTAGGTTAGAATTGGTGACTCGAGTTTGAGTTAAGCTACTATCTAGATGAGAAATTCTTGTATTAACATTTTTTAGTTCTTTCTCATATGAGGATTGTGGTACTTTAAATGAAACGAAAACCGATTGTACCTTCTTGATCAGTTCATCGAGCTCATTGAACTGTTGGCTGAGTGGTTTGGCCGTGAAGCACATATCCTGCGGTTCCTTCGATTCATTGCTTCCTCCATCAGTGTTGTATCCCCTCATCTGAGATACATCGGACACCATGAAGCACTTTCCTCCACTGCTCTTCTCCTTTGCCACACAAGCCTTTCCATGAGTAGGCTTCCTCACTTCATCGTCTTCTGAGTCGGTTGACCAAACTTCCACGCTACCGAACTCGTCATCAGTAACCGAACCCTGCACAATTAGAGCATTCATGGAAGGGTTAGCGGTAGATTTCTTCTTTCTCATCTCATCAAGCCTTTTCTGCAACAAGGCTTCCTCATCCTTTTCAGCCATCTTTTTGAGGACACAATCCTTAGCATAGTGGTTTTTTCCACCACAGTAGTAACAGCTTACTCCAGAATCACCATCTGCCTTCGGTTCCTTCTTGGGCTCTTCAACATTTGGTTCATTGTTAACTTTTTCTGAACTATAACTCCCCTGCCAGTTTCGGTTTTTGTTGCTGGGGAATCTCTTCTTAATGAACCTCTTGGGGTTAGACACCATCATAGCATAATCCTCAGACGTGAGGTCATACTCCTCCAAGTTAAGCTCTTCATCCTCCATCACAGCTTTATTTTTTGACAGGAGGGCCAGCGAACCAAGGCTTGAAACAACGTTCTTTTCCAGCAGCACAATCTTCTCCTGGGACTTTAGAATACCCACCAGTTTCGCCAAAGAGTATGATTTAAACTGCTCATGGGCCTTAACTGTTGACACCACTGCTCTCCATTCTGACCTTAGACCATTTAAGAACGTAACCTTCTGCTCGATAAGCTTCCTTTCGATGTCATGTTTGATCATCCTGCTGAGAAGATGATTGAAGCGATCGAACGTCTGGGTCACAGTTTCTTCGGCTCCTTGCCTGAATTCTCCAAACTCAGATAAGAGCAAGGTTTGGATAGAATGTTCAAGATCCTCGTCTGTAGAGTACAGTTCGCGAAGTCTATCCCAAACTTCCTTTGCCGTCGTGCATGAGCTAACCAACCTGAAAGTGTCGGACTGAAGGGCGAATCTGATCAATCTTAACGCCTTGATATTACACTGGAATTTATCCTTTTCATCTTGTGCAATATCTTTGACATCCTTCAGCAGATCATTATACTCCTTCTGAGTTTTAATAATCCTTGACGTCGCAGAATGAGAAAAAGGTCCATTAATGATTGCTTCCCATATGAGGTATCCATTATCCTCAAATCCTATAACGTATTCTTCGAAGTGATGCGCCCAGACTTCATAATCATGGGTATATAGGATTGGAATCTTCGTGGTTGAACCGATGCTGTTGGAAATATTGATGGGGTTTGATTGCGACTCGTCCATTATGATCGAAAAACCTGTTTAAAGATCAGACTTGTAATAAATCAGATTAGGGCAAAACAATAAATATCAAGATACGTCAATAATGAGATGACGGCTCAATAAATATCAGTAATTGCGGAAAAACCCTAATTGAAACCTTTTCACAGAAAAGATGTGTATCGATTACACAGCCTCCTGCTCTGATACCAATTGATGAGATTAAAACTTAATCTTAAAGATCGATTAGATCTCAAACAGGTAAATAAATACTCAACAGCAAGAACATGAAAATAAAGAACAAGTCAAGAATGAATCAAACGTGTCGAATGATTAAAACAAAACCCTCAGAAGAGCTCGATTAAGAACATCAACTGTAGAGGATTAGTAGGTTTACAAGAACGATAAAGAAAATCAAAGTAATCGTAATTCTCTATCTGTAATCTAGATCCTTAACCTAATATGCATGCAAGCATATACTTACATAATAAACCTAACAGGCTCTCGGTTGGACAAGCCCAAAACCGGATACAAAATAATTGGACTAAAAGTCGAGCCCAATGACGCAATCCCCTAGCGAATCTTCAACCCAACATAGATCCCAGACTATACGCTCCCCTATCAAAGGGATTTTGGGACCTACTCACGACCCCTACATGTATGCAATCCATGAGTATCCACATTACTATGATCATGTATACTCGATATAACGATCACAATTGCGTTGTGATTCATCGGTATAGTTAGATCCTGAACTGGTTCCATGCTATAGCACCTAGTAACGACTGTTCTATGTATATGTAAGCGTACTCATGTAAGTGTGATCATGTAATTGTACTTATGTAAGTGTGATCATGTAATAGTATAGTAGTGTACTGTAATGTTCTACGTGTGCTAGCTGAAATGTGTGTTCTCTCTCTATCTAGCAAGTATAGTAATGTAATCTTTCTGGTATCGTTGTATATGTTCTCTTTCTAGTATAGTTGTATATGTTCTTCTCTAGTATAGCTGTATATGTTCTTCTCTAGTATAGTTGTATATGTTCTTCTAGTAGTAAGTATTGACTCATGAATGAACTGACTCATAGTATGATATCGCATTCTAGTAATAGTTCTAGTATCTTCCTAAACTACCCATATGGTAGTTTACTAGTAATCTAACTGGTACGTATGGACATGGATGTATACCCTTGCTACCCAAGGGCATGGGATGAACTGGAAGGGACTTTATGACTATATATGTACATATGTTATATAACTAATATTTAAACGACCTTCGGACGAGTACCCGATATCCCACCAGACCACATCTCAAGCGCGAAAAGGAAATAGGGTGGATAGCCTTCCTAAGTCTTTTAAACATTTCTTATATAACTATAGATATAGAGGCATGCAATTTATAATTTAAAAGCATAAAATAAGATTTGTAAAACCTTTGAACATAAATATTTTCTAAGAAAAGACCGACTTGATGTCGATCTATAAAATGGTTTTGAAGGCATGGGTTTGATAAAACAGTTTAGTATAAAGAACATTTGTTTGAAACACAATTGTAAATAAGTTTGAAATGTAATATACAGAGTAAAATGTACAGTGTAATAAGGAGTTTTTAAACACATAAAGTGTTTATGAAAAACATTTGAAGGAAACTGTTTGGTAAAACGGCTAATGAGTAGCCAATCATTTGAATGCTGCTTATTAATCACATGTGATTGATATAATAATTAGCATAATTCTACTTGTATCCCCCCCATAAAACATTTAAAAACAGTTTAAAACATTGATTAAGGGGTATGAACTCACCTGCAATAAGTGACTAGAATTGAACGGACTGTTATCGTAAGGAAGGATCGGACAAGTGCTTGGTGTCAAGTGAAGACTTTAGACACACATAATGATCCTAATTACATATGAAGACATATGTATATAAATAATTAGTGATTAAAACACTAATTATACAAGTATAAACATTTTAACGTGAGGAAAACACTTTTGGTCAAGTGTTAGGAGGCTAATGGGTTGCAACAAAGGAGTGCAAGACCTCTAATGGGAGTTCATGGTCAAATGACCATATGTTTTGGAGTTTACGGCCCAGGGGAGTAAACACCTGGCCGTAAACTCTCAATAAGGTCTCTAATTGAAGCCTACCATTTATACAACTAGTTTGGTGAATTGTTTCAAGGCTAAATCAAGTGTTTGGGTGACATTTGCCCCCTTTATAAGGGTTTATGGCCCTGGGACCATATCCCATGGAGATTACAGCCATAATCTCCTTTTGGGGAAGGTTTATGGTGCTTTCAAACCTCTAATTTAACAAGTAATGCATCAAGGCAATTGTTCAAGGCTTTAGGGGATTTATGGCACCATTTAATGGAGTTCACGACCCTGGAACATCTTGGGCATGAACACCTTTTTCTTGGTGTTTCAATGGTGTTTGCTTGCTCCAAACACACTAGGGTACTTGTCCTAATTCAAGCCTAAGCCTTAGGAAGTGTTTCAAGGCATTTTGACACCTAAACATGGAGTTCACGGCCCAAGAACCTCCTTGGCCGTGACCTCACTTTCATCATTGATTTTAATTGCTTTTGGTGTCCTAAACATGCCATGGTGGGTTCTAGTTTGAGTTCTAAAGCTTTGAGGGTCATTGGGACACTTTTGGCCCTTAAAATGGAGTTTACTCCCCAAGTGTTCTTGGGCGGTAAACTCCCAAATCTTGGTGTCTTGTTCCGATTTTGATGTTTTCTAGTCATATAACCACTAGCATACAAGTCTAAGGTAGTTACAAATCACGGGGAAAGGACTAGGTAGCATTTAAGCCACATATTGGAGTTTACTCTCCAAAAACGTTCTTGGGCGGTAAACTCCCGAATCTAGTTGTTTTGTTATGAAATTGATGTTTCTAAACACAATCTAAGCTATATAACATAACTAGATCGAAGTAATCACAATTTGGGATAAAAACCCGAAGATCCGTGAGAGAGAATTTTGGCTTTTCTCTAATTGGAAATGTAACTAATGAACTATTTGGTTCAGTTTTCTATATATAGTCCTGGGATATTTTTGGTAGAAAATATTGTTATTCCCAGAATGAACTCTACTATCCTAGAGTTTTGGAATAACAGTGTTGCACAAAACCCTAATGCATCCACTCTCCTGATATCTCCTTAAGTGTAAATCCTGAAAAACTGCCAAACTTATACTCGAAGTCTGGAATTTCACTGTAACTGTTCTAACTTCTATTGGATTGATATGGTTTGTTCAGAAAGGAAATTTCGGGTTGTCACATATAACATCCTAGTTACATATAACTTTAGCGTATCCACTTAGCAATTATCAACTTAGGAATGAAGATTCCATTTTAGTTCTCAAGTATAAAGTACTTATAGTAACATAAAACACCCCTATGGTATTTTAGACTTAGGTTCTGTTATAATGTTCTCATTGTGGTAATGTTGGTAATTTTTAGACTTGTTGCCATATCACAACCATTCTTGGGCATGTGCTAATCACTCCTTGGAACAGCATAGTTGATCAGGCTATGCCACTCCCAAGACTGACCATATATCCCCGAGCTTACCTGTGATATTCACTAATCTCAATACTTTTGTTCTTGTCATTGTGACACGGATTTTAGTATGAATGCAGGCACGTATACTTTGTTAAATGTTTTATTATTTAAAAGTATAAACTCTTAGACCGAGTGTTTTAATCCCAATGTGTTTATAGTTAGTATATCTTTTATGGGTTGATATACTTAATTCACTATAAACAATGCTCTGATACCAATCTGTCACACCCCAAAACCACGAACGGCGGAAACGTTCAGGGATGGAGGACGTTATGTACAGTATCACAACAGTGTAAAATAGGAAACAAGCAACAACATCATCCATTGCATTATAAGTAAAGTTTTTATACATGTGTTCTTTCATTGTAATAAGACACCAAAAATATATAATGAAAATAAAAGACGAGACTTGTCTGCTCCGTCTTCTCAAGACCTGGCCATCGTACCTGTCTACTAATGACCTAAGAATACAAGTTATTTTGAAAGAGAGTATCAGCTTTAAAGCTGGTGAATTCATAAGTATTTAAGTGTCATTGTCTTGCTTTGAAAAGCTGTTTTAAAAGTCATGTAAACCTCCAATTGAAAATGTTGATGTAAGTATGAAAAGCCCTAGAAAATCCCTTATTTTCTATTATTATGAAATGTTGTCTTCAAATGAGACCCGAATGTTTTGTAAGTAAAATGATAGTTTTTCCTTCTATTGACTAGTACTAAAGTACTTAGTCTAACTCATCGTTTATGTGAAAGTATCACAAAATAAAGTAAACGGGAAAGAGTATATGATAGTCTTCTACCAAGACTTAAAGCTTCTGTAAGTAAAATGATAGTTTTTCCTTCTATTGACTAGTACTAAAGTACTTAGTCTAACTCATCGTTTATGTGAAAGTATCACAAAATAAAAGTAAACAGGAAAAATATACTCGTGTAAGTGTTGTCACTGGGTACTAGGACTAACACAACATCGCAATAATCGAAATAGATAACCTAATGAACATCCAAAGATTGTCCAATTGTCCTCCGTAGCAGCAGCAGGTTGGTGGAATGGTTAGTCCCTGATATTGATCTACCTAATATAAATAGTAACCATAGACCTCCGTAGATGGTCATCGACCACTGGTGTTAATCAGATGGGATTCGGAATGGTGAGTCCCGCCTAGATATCGATCTACCTAATATAAATAGTAACCATAGACCTCCGTAGATGGTCATCGACCACTGGTGCTAATCAGATGGGATTCGGAATGGTTAGTCCCGCCTAGATATCCCATTGAACCAGGATAGGAAAGATAATTTACACATAAAGTACTAATAAATCATCCTCGCAAGTCGAGATACAGGTATCCAGGTAAGTGAATACAGGATAAGGCATCTATGTAACAGTATTCACGTATGGTATTCGTGTAAGGGTGTTCATGTATCAGGTAAGTATATGTAAGCATATTCATGTATCAGGTAAGCATATGTATATGTACTCATGTATCAGGTAATGTACTGGTGTAGACTCATGAATGAACTGACTCTTGTGTGATTCCTTTTAATAGGAATAATGTTTGATATCTCCAAATTATCCCTATGATAATTTACTGAAAGGTAATTGGTTGTTCAAGTAGGTTTATACACTCTTACTACTCAAGGGTGTGGGAAACTAAATGAAGAATGAAAACTATAACATCAATACATATATAAGAATATAAGTGTATATGCATAGTTTAGTTCAAGAATGTAAAAATGGTTTTGTAAGACATCTAAGGGTTTCGAACAATAATAAAAGTGACTTGATGTCATTTTAATAAACATTTCAAAAGTAATACATTTGATAACAAAGTATTTTTAAGATAGAAAACCATTTCATGCATTAGGATTGTCGAACGGGTAAAATTTTCGGGTTTCGGGTAGAACGGGTATTTCCTTAAGAAAATAATACCCGATACCCGACCTATATTGTAATTCGGGTTTTCGGGTTTTGGGTATTCGTGTTTGAGGTCGGGTCGGGTAATTATCGGGTATACCCGAAAATTTCTTAAATGACACTTATTGATAATTTTTTTTCTTTATTTTTTTATTTTTACATGTTGGTTGGTTTAATAAAAAATCAGGTAGGAAAATACTCCATACAATTAACAAGTACATATATGATAACAATACAAATCATTATAATATGTTATGTACTTTTTTAATTCTATTCCGTGCGATAGTGAGAAACTGAGAATTGTGATGACGGTTCAGGACTTCAGCTTCAACGTCGTATTCCCTTTGCAAGTTTGCGTCGACTATCGAGGTGTCGTTCATAAGAAGGAAACGAAGGGTTTTGTTTTATTTGAAGTGTGCGTACGTGACTGCATTGTATATTTGGTATTATTTAAAAAACGAATTCAGGTATTCGGGTATACCCGAAAATAAATATTCATACCTAAAACCCGACCTATATTATTATCGGGTTAACCTATTACCCGAATGTGCATACCCGTTACCCGTTCTACCCGACCCATTCTACCCGAATTCGGAACGGGTCGGGTGGGTAGAATGGGTTTCGGGTTTTTTCGACAGGCCTATCATGCATCACATTTTGTAGTATGTGAAATCTGTTGAATGAAAACACAGTTATAAAATACATATACATGATTTAATAACATGTTGTTTCTACTTGTATCCCCCCCCCCTCATTAAAGCATTTAAAATCATTTAAAACATTGATTAGGGGTATGAACTCACCTGTAGATGGTAGTTTAGATGAACTGGACGGTGTAGGATTGTTAGGTGACAAGTGAGGACTTGTACACACACTACGATCCTAATGAACATATAATCACACATATATGCACTCAATTAGTCTTAAATTACTAATTGATAATGTTAAGACATCCTAGAACATAATATACACTTTATATAAGTGTTTTAAGCCCTAAGGATTGCACCTAAGCTATTGTGGGACAAGGTACTTGGGTTTAGGGTTCCAAAGGACCCTATATATGAGTTTACTCTCCATATATCCTTACACATGGAGTTTACGGTTGTAAACTCTTGAGTTTACGGCCGTAAACTCCAAGGCCTAATGTCCTTGGTTGTTTTAAGGTGTTAAATAATCCCTATAAGCATTCCAACTTTGTGGGTTAATTCTTAGAAGGGTTTCAGGCATAGAAACACTCATTTGAGGAGTTTACGGCCTTAAGGCCATTTCCTTTAGAGTTTGCGGCCGTAAACTCTTAAGGATGGGTGTTTTTGATGCTTTCAAGTCTCATACACATGTAGTATAGGTCTTAAACTTTTATCCCAGGCATATGAAGGCCTTAGGCACACTTTGGTGCCCTTCTTTGATGTTCACGGCCCAAGAACCTTATTAGGGCCGTGAACTCACATTACTGGGTGATTTTGATTTGTTTTGGTCCTTGATTTATGTAGGAGTAACCCTAGGTAATTATCCAAGACTTTAGGAGTGCCAAAAGCACTCTTTGGTCCATGATTTTGGAGTTCACGGTCCAAGATCTTCTTGGGCCGTGAACACCTAAACTTGGGTGAACCTTAGTTGTTTTCTTGTCCCTAATACACTTCTATACAAGTCCAAGGTAGTGTCATATCACGGGGGAAAGGCTAGGCTTTGTTTCGGGAGTTTACCGCCCAAGAACACCTTGGGGAGTAAACTCCTAAATCTCGTTATTTAGCTATCTAATTCATGTTATAAACACATAATAAGCATTCTAACACTACTAGAGAGAGTTACTCACATTTTGGTATAAAAACCCGAAGATCCGTGAGAGAGAAAATGGCTTTTCTCTAGTTGGAAATGCGAATAATGAATGAATTTGGTTCAGAATTCTATTTATAGTCCTGAGATATTTTTGGCAGAAAATATTTTTATTCCCGAAATGATTTCTAATATAACAGAGTGTTGGAATAACAGTGCTGCACGAAACCCTAGTGCATCCACTCTCCTGATATCTCCTGAAGTGTAAACCCTGAATTACTCAAACTTATCCGAAAAGTCTGAAAATTTACTGTGACTGTTATAACTTCTATTGAAGTGATATTGTTTGTTCAGAATGGAAATTTCGGGTTATCACACAACCCTAATTGCTTTGGATCTATGTTTTTCACTAGTTGAACATGCAGTTGAATACCAAAGCAATAAACCCTAGATCTAGCATACAATTTTCAAAAATCATACAAAAAAAGGGTTTTGAGTTTACCTTGCTTGTTATGTAGTAATAACAAGAATTCCTTGTAGATCCTTGACTCTTGAAAGCTTTGTGCCTCAAATGTTGTGTTGGATAAGGTGTCTAAGTCCATAACTATTTCGGGCTTGTACTTGACCCGACCCGGCATGGTCCATTTGGGTTGCATGGCACCATGCAATTGGATAGACTAAATGAGAGAAATAACACTTGGAGATTATTAATATATTATAAGTTCTAATATATTAATAATATTATTTAATTAGTTGATCAAAGAATTAATTTGGAATTAATTAAGTGATCAAAGGATAACTAATTAAATATATAGGTTGATTATGTAAATCATCCATATCTTGTATAGTGGGCTAAGAGGCTCCATGGATTATCAAGTTGGGTTCTACCCATAGGATGCTCCATGGATGCTCCATGGGAGTTACAAACCCATGGGTCATGGAAATGAAGAGTCATGACACATTAGGGTTTACATGGTGTAACCCTAGATGTGTCAACACTATATAAGAGTCCCATTCTCCACAAAATTGGAACACAAGTTGAACACTAAGAAACTAGAGGGCTTGGCCGATTTTGAAGTGTGTGTTATCTCAAGAGTCTTTCCAAGAGCATTTGGTGTTGTGTGAAGCATTTGAGGCATCACACTTGGGGTGCTAGGCTCACAAGGTTCCAAGGAACACAAGCAACAACAAGGTAAGTTATTCTATCTATGATTCAAGTTAAAATTGTTCCCCATGTATGCTAGATAGGAATATAACCTTGGAATTCAACTTTGCATGATAATTAGACAAACATAGATCCAAGGTTATTAGGGTTGCATGTACACTTAGGAAGTGTTAGAATGCTCAAAACCCATCAGTGGTATCAGAGCCTAGGCTTGTTTGTTTGTTATTTGTGCTTAAAAGTTGAAGAAAGTCGAAAATCTTGCTGTCTGACTGATGGACTCGGCGAGTCCATGGGGAGGACTCGTCGAGTTCATGTGTATCTTCAACCTACTCGGCGAGTAGGTTTATGCACTCGGCGAGTAGGGTCGACAGAGTGCAGAATTTTGACTTGAGTTGCTGGAAATGGATTAGAATCATTACCCTAAAATGTTTTGGTACTTGAAAACTTGTTTTAGAAGGTGTAATGTCTTTTCTAACTCATTTACAACAACTAGTTATCAAAATTACAAAGATTAAATGTGATTTTGATTCTTGAAAGTGTTCATATTCATATTCTTGTTCTTATGATGTTTAGATGATCATAGGAATTATTTGTAACCAATGTGGTAGATTAATTCATGATCATAATGTGTTTTAATGGAGTCCATAACTTGTCCTCAAGTTATGGAAAACCAAAAGTCTCTTGGATTAAAAACCATTAAAAGAACACAAGAGTTAGGAAAAATGAAAAGTCCTCATTTTATTACTCTATTAAACTCATAAGTTACAAGAAATGAAAAGTTTTAACAGGTAAAGTTAACTTAAA
The DNA here is from genome assembly GCF_051521515.1 of Lactuca serriola. Classification (NCBI taxonomy): domain Eukaryota; kingdom Viridiplantae; phylum Streptophyta; class Magnoliopsida; order Asterales; family Asteraceae; genus Lactuca; species Lactuca serriola. Next base: position 307,021,781 of record NC_136410.1, on the reverse strand, counting down.
ACTTTAGTTCCAACCCCTAGAATTTTAAAAGTTAAAATTCAACCCTTATACTTATATTATTATGATTTAATAATTATATATATATATATATATATATATATGTATAAGAACAAAGTCGTCTTACCGTTAGTACGCCTCATTCACGAAGCCGGTCTATAAGGTGGGTATAAGGTTGTTGCCTATAAAATGGTGACTTAATGGGTGTCCACTCTCACCCACCGCTTGCTTGATCGGTGGAGGGTCGTTAGCCGAACGGGTAAGACAAGGACTTATTAATTCTCATTCAAAGTATGATGAATATTATAAAGTAACTAAATGTTTTATTAAATTCCCAATCTTAGTTACTTTAGGAAAAATGTGAATAAGGTGCTATTCCATGAAATTACACTTTACACTTTGATTAAGTCGTTGGTGGAGCGTGTGTGGTTAACCGGCACACTAACTTGGACTTAACAAGGTAGGTAAAGGGTGACTTAGGGTTTATTATAGTATCGATGGAGCGTGTGTGGTTAACCGGCACATCGATTGAGTGATAAACTTTAAGGGTACCAAGTGATTTGCATGGTTACTTCACACCTCGTTTTGTGATCCTCGGTATCCCAGTCACAAAACTTGGAGGGCACACTCGAGATTGAAACATGCCTTTGAAAAGTTCCTTGAATCTCAAAGAATCTAGGAATTTCTAAGAACCATTCAAAAACCTAATACTAAAATATTGCGGTTTTCGTGGTGGAAATTGGTGAATCGTCATTCACCTACCTTTCAAATATGATATAGCTTAGATTACGGCATACCTCTTCTAAGTTATATTATATTGTGATTGGATCCTAGCCTTAATATTACATTTGGGTGTTTTATTAAGGACTCTCTTATATCTAAACTAATCTTGTCCTCTTTCCTTCAGATGTCTTTCAACAATGCTTCTGGCTCTAATCCTAATGGCTCCTTTACCCTTATGAACTTGTGTGGGAAAGTCACCTTTGATGGATCCAACTTCAATGAGTGGATCAAAAACATCAGGATGATTACCCGCTACGAGGACAAAGAATATGTCCTTGACAAGGAGCTTAAGGAGATTGATGAGACCACTGCAACTCCTCAGGAGATCGCTGAATTTCGGGCACATGAAAGGGATGCTACGAAAGTGGCTTGCATCATGACGGCCACGATGACAGCGGAACTCCAAAAGTCTTATGAGGATTTCTACCCTTATGACATGCACCAAGATTTGATGGAAAGATACCATCAAAGTGCAAGACAAGAGAGGTATGAAATCATCTGCTCCATGATAACAACCATGATGAAGGACGGGGAATCTGTCACGAGCCACATGCAGAAAATGCAAAGGTATGTGGATAGTTTGCTGAAGCTTAATGTGAACTTCCCGGAGGATCTTGCAATAGATATTATTTTGCATTCCTTACCATCGTGCTATGATCAATTCCGCATGACATATCACATGAACAAGGAAGAAGTCACCCTCAGCAAACTTCAGGGACTTCTCAAGACCGCAGAATCAGGTCTTAAGGGGAAGTCGGTTGCTATCACTCCTACTCAAAACTCTACTCCGGTTTTGGCAATTGGGAAGAATCGATGGAGGAAGAGAAAGAGATCCTCGAAGGGTACCAAGGCTCGGACCCTTGATGGCTCTTCTTCAAGTGGAACCAAGAAAGGTTTCATTACTCCTTCTTCTGACCCAAAAGAGGCTGAATGCTTCTATTGCCATGAAAAAGCTCATTGGAAGCGGAACTGCCCAAAATACCAGCAAGATGTGAAGGATGGGAAAGTTAAACCCAACCATGCAGGTATTTACACTATCATTTCTAATAACTCACCCCATTCTAATTCTTGGGTCCTTGATACCGGGTGTGGTATTCACATTTGTTGTGACTTGCAGGGACTAAGAAGAAGTGAGGATGTGGAGCAAGGAAGGATAAACTTGATCATGGGGAATAGGAAAGCTATACCTGTTTCCAAGATTGGAGTTTATACTTTATCGCTAAGTAGTGGGTTTAGTTTAGATCTGAATAAGTGTTGTTATTCGCCAGGAATGGCAAGAAATATTATTTCCTTCCATGCTTTGTACAAACAAGGGTTTACCTTTTCATTTAATAATGAAGTTGGTTCTATTGATGCTTTCTTTAATAATGTTCTTTATTTTAAAGCATTACCTTGTGATGGTGTGTATGAAGCTGTATCTGTTGTAGATAACTTAGGAAATAATGTTTTGTGTATTGATTCTACTAATAATAACTTGGATAAAGCATCTATATGGCATTGTCGTCTTGGACATATAAGCAAGAAACGCATAGGCCAACTCCAAAAGGATGGAGTCTTGGAGTCGTTTGACCTAAAGTCAGATGATAGTTGCGAATCATGCTTACTTGGAAAAATGACAAAGTCACCCTTCACAGGTTCGTGTGAGAGGGGTGAAGATTTGTTGGACCTTATACACACGGATGTGTGTGGACCATTCAAACATGCCACAAGGGATGCTAATCGTTATTATTTGACTTTTACTGATGATTATAGTAGATATGGATATGTCTACTTGATCAAGCATAAGTCAGAGACTTTCGAGAGGTTTAAGGAATTTAAACAGGAAGTCGAGAATCAATTGGGCAGGAACATTAAGATGCTTCGATCCGATCGTGGTGGTGAGTATCTTAGTTCAGAGTTCCTCAACTATCTAAGGGAATGTGGGATAGTCTCACAATTGACACCTCCCAGGACACCACAGTTGAATGGTGTGGCTGAGAGGCGTAATCGAACCTTTTTAGATATGGTTCGTTCCATGATGAGTCGAGCTACGCTACCAGTCTCATTCTGGGGGTATGCCTTAGAGACTACCGCCCATATTCTTAATCTAGTCCCTACAAAGAAAGTTGCCAAAACTCCTCACGAGATGTGGACTGGTAAAGTACCTAAACTAGACCACATCAAGATTTGGGGTTGCGAGGCTTTCGTGAGACGCGAGACTCATGATAAGCTCGAACCTCGAAGCGAGAGGTGTATTTTCATCGGTTACCCACAGCGATCCTTTGGTTACCTCTTCTACAGACCTAGTGACAATGTGGTCTTTGTAGCAAGAAGAGGTGTCTTCCGAGAAAGAGAGTTTATAAGCCAAGGAGACAGTGGGAGGCAAATTGATCTTGAAGAAATTCAAGAATCAAGCGGTGAAGGAACTTCAAACTCTAGCCCTCAACTTGAGGAGGAAACTCCTGTTGAGCCAATTGACAAATCTGTACCTCTGAGACGTTCCACGAGAGTTAGGAGTGCACCTGAGCATTACTATGGATTCCATATTACTGCAGAAGGTGAGACACTTATTAGTGATGAGACACTAGTAAGTCAAGATGACCCTAACAGCTACGAGGAAGCCATGGCAGGCCCCGAGTCTGCTAAATGGAAAGAGGCTATGGATAGCGAGATACAATCCATGTATGACAATCAAGTTTGGAACTTGGTTGAAAATGTACCAGGTCGTAAGACAGTAGGGTGCAAATGGGTCTTCAAGAAGAAGACCGACATGGATGGTAAAGTACACACTTATAAGGCTAGATTGGTTGCAAAGGGCTTCTCTCAAATTCCTGGAGTGGATTATGATGAGACCTTTTCTCCGGTAGCCAAGATTAAGTCTATTCGGGTTCTGTTAGCCATAGCTGCATTTCATGACTATGAAATATGGCAGATGGATGTCAAAACCGCTTTCCTTAATGGAAAGTTGGCTAAAGATGTTTACATGAGTCAGCCAGAGGGTTTTGTCAGCAACGAGTACCCTAATAGAGTGTGTAAGCTTGAGAAATCCATTTATGGATTGAAGCAAGCACCTCGCAGATGGAATCTTTGCTTTGATGAAAAGGTCAAGGAATTTGGCTTTTCTAGGAGTGAAGATGAATCTTGTGTGTATGTCAAGGCTAGTGGGAGTATAGTTAGCTTTTTGGTATTGTATGTGGATGACATACTACTCATAGGAAACGACATTCCAACCCTGCAGGAAGTAAAGTCCTGGCTTGGGAAGTGTTTCGCTATGAAGGACCTTGGTGAAGCTGCCTATATTCTAGGGATAAGAATCTTGAGAGATCGGAGTAAAAGACTAATTGGACTTAGTCAGAGTACCTACTTGGATAAGGTGCTGAAGAGATTCAGCATGCAGGATTCCAAGAAAGGAGAGTTACCCATCCAGAGTAACACCAGATTGAGTAAGACACAAAGCCCTAGCACTGAGGCTGAGATAGCAGAAATGAGTCGAACACCTTACGCTTCGGCTGTAGGATCGATCATGTATGCTATGACGTGTACTCGACCCGATGTAGCTTTTGCCTTGAGCATGGTTAGCAGGTATCAGGCGAACCCTGGCAAGGCACACTGGACTGCGGTAAAGAATATCCTCAAGTACCTACGAAGGACTAAGGACTGGGTTCTTACCCTCGGTGGGAGTGATGACTTGAGAGTTGTTGGGTATAGTGATGCTAGCTTCCAGACTGATAGGGATAATTTCCGCTCTCAGTCGGGCTGGGTCTTTACCCTAAACGGAGGAGCAATTTCTTGGAAGAGTTCCAAGCAAGAGACAGTGGCAGATTCTACTTGTGAATCAGAGTATATTGCAGCTAGTGAAGCAGCAAAGGAGGCGATATGGCTGAAGAACTTCATTGGAGACCTTGGAGTTGTACCAGCTATTAAAGAGCCAATGGAAATTTTCTGTGATAGTGAAAGTGCTGTTGCCTTAGCCAAGGAACCAAGGGATCACGGGAGATCCAGACACATCGACAGAAAATACCATTTCATCAGACATCGGATCGAAGAAGGACTCCTCGTGGCAAAGAGGGTATCATCGGATGAGAACCCAGCAGATCCCATCACGAAGGGACTGAGTAGGGTTAAGCATCTTCAGCATGCTCGGAGCATAGGGCTGAAGGATGATATAAGTTTTAGTAGTTAGATAACCCGGAAATTTGTAAAGTGTAATTGACATTTGATGATGAATAAAAGGTGTTTTATTTATGAGTAAAGTGTTGCTATCTCTTGTCAATCGTTTACTATATTTCTTTTGCATGTTTTGACTTCCAGAATAATTTTGTTTGGTATAACATATTATTCAAACCTCCACAGTCGGTCATATGTTGGAAGTAGATATGAATCAAGACTGTCATGTTTGGTTGTAGAGGTCTTGGACAAGGCTACAACAATCATGAGTGCTCATAAGTTCTGAGCATTGGACACAACCCACGCTCACTGGAATCACTTCATGGAATTTTATCTCGAGTGATCATGAGACGGTAATATCATATAAGTCTTCAAACCTAGAGATATGATTTGTTACTTACAAGTTGGTTATGCATTGACTGTACGAAACCGCATTGGTAACTCGATGTTATAAAACGTACTTTTGTGTGTAATTCAATAAGTGGTAGAACAAACATATGAGTCGAAGTTTATCTGTTCCTTCTTGGATTAGAAGCTGGTATCTGGGCCCCTCGATGATTTTGTTTTGACCCATGTACCGGGCCCGGTCAGAACTAAGTTGATGTGTTCAATTAAGTTCTAAGTCAAACAAATCGGAAATCGGGAAACAAATGCTGGACAATAAACAAGACATGTTCCATGTATTTGTCCGGCTGATATCTAGAACAGAGGATTATATGATCACTTATCTTAAATGGCGTATCATCATCTTCTCAGTTCCGAGAGACCTTGAAAGAGCTACGATTTCCGGTCGGTTCCTGAAATACTAGAGATATAGTTATTAGACTTATCCAAGTGGGAGACTGTTGGATAGGGTGTCTAAGTCCATAACTATTTCGGGCTTGTACTTGACCCGACCCGGCATGGTCCATTTGGGTTGCATGGCACCATGCAATTGGATAGACTAAATGAGAGAAATAACACTTGGAGATTATTAATATATTATAAGTTCTAATATATTAATAATATTATTTAATTAGTTGATCAAAGAATTAATTTGGAATTAATTAAGTGATCAAAGGATAACTAATTAAATATATGGGTTGATTATGTAAATCATCCATATCTTGTATAGTGGGCTAAGAGGCTCCATGGATTATCAAGTTGGGTTCTACCCATAGGATGCTCCATGGATGCTCCATGGGAGTTACAAACCCATGGGTCATGGAAATGAAGAGTCATGACACATTAGGGTTTACATGGTGTAACCCTAGATGTGTCAACACTATATAAGAGTCCCATTCTCCACAAAATTGGAACACAAGTTGAACACTAAGAAACTAGAGGGCTTGGCCGATTTTGAAGTGTGTGTTATCTCAAGAGTCTTTCCAAGAGCATTTGGTGTTGTGTGAAGCATTTGAGGCATCACACTTGGGGTGCTAGGCTCACAAGGTTCCAAGGAACACAAGCAACAACAAGGTAAGTTATTCTATCTATGATTCAAGTTAAAATTGTTCCCCATGTATGCTAGATAGGAATATAACCTTGGAATTCAACTTTGCATGATAATTAGACAAACATAGATCCAAGGTTACTAGGGTTGCATGTACACTTAGGAAGTGTTAGAATGCTCAAAACCCATCATGTTGCACCTCTAATGGCTCACAAACACCACTAGCAATAAGATGAGAAGGAAAGAGAAGAAAGCTCTTATAATTTCGGTTAGGGTTCTTTAGAAGCAAGCAGTGTTCGAAAATCCTAAGCCTAGGGGTTCCTTATATAGCTGAGGGCTGCTAGGGTTTCTAGAGTAAACCCTAATTTCCTAATCAAGGCATAAACAGCCCATGGACCTCCCACTAAGAAGCCTTGGACGAAATCTATAGGGCCTCCTTATAAAATTTCGTCCACTCTTAATTAAGGAGTCCATCGGCCCAGTTTCACAACTATTAATGATTTGAAAAACAGCCCTTGTTTCCTTAATCAGTTCCTTTAATCTCGAAATTAATTCCAAATTAATTTATGATCAAATACTAATTAAATAAAATGATTTCCAATTAATATATTATTCTCATAATACATTAATAAATCATTTATCAACCTCTCTCTCTCCAAAATCATCCTGTCAAGTTGCTAGGGTGAAGGCAACACAAAAGGACCATACTACTATCAAATCAAGTACATACCAATTATAGTTACAGGATTAGACACTTAGTCTAACAATTTTTCTACCACATAGTGTTTTGAAAATGGTGACCTTTTTTTCTTAGTAACCTTGAGATTTGACTCAGCTTGCCATTTCTTGATGCAAGATTTAATTTCAACTTTTTAAGGCTTGCTTTGTTTCATCTTTTGGTGACAGAATTCACATTTGCTGCATTTAGGTATTTTGCTTTGGAAAAGTCTGGATTTTGGTAATGGTCTTTGAGATGAGTCATTTGAAATGTAGAGTCATGACATTTGGAGCACTGCTCAATTTAAAAATTTTCCACTCTTACCCCTTGTGGAAGAGTTTGAATCTTTGTAGTTGACTTAGTAGAATTCTTTAGTGAGACTTTTTTTACCCGAAGAGTGAAATACTACAGATGAGGCAGTAGTCACAACTTTAGGGATATCTACTTTTAAAGGTAAGTCCAGTTCTTTTAAGATTATCTCTTTGTCAACATCAGAATTTGGGGACATGTGTCACAACTAGAAATTTTGTGCCTTGTAACTACAACAATTTAGTAAAAATTATGAATCAAAGTCTTAAGAGCATGTATGATGCTTACTTTATGACAACAAAAATTGCAATCTAATACACCATACAAGCACTACAAATAGTCAACAAGCAATTGGAAACCCTAGAAGTTCTTGTTTAGGTCCATTTTGGACTAGGACTTCCTTATTGGACTCAATGGACCAATAAGCTTCCAATTTCACTATCATGGGCTTAGAACCTTTAAATGGGCTCTAATTGGACCCACTTTCATTTATTTCAACATTTTGGGCCATAATGGGCCTAGAATTAAACAAAATACCCTTATTGGACCATAACAAATATAATCAACCAAATTGGGCCATGAGGCACCCTAGGAGTCCAATGGGCCGAAAAACAATTAATATGGGCCCATGATTTGGATTTAAGCACCAAAGGCCCAAGTCTCCATCTCTCCCCTCTATCTCTCGGCCCAAGTAAAAAAAGGGAAAGAAAAGAAGAAATTGAGAATTAAGGAGGATTAGCCACCTCCTTAATACCTATGGGATATCCAAGCTTATCTCACATGTTTCCATGCATGTCCTCTCACTCCTCGCTCTCTTCTTCTTCTATTACTCTCGGCCGAGAGTATCACACACACACACATAATCATTCACCTAAACACTCTCAAGAACACACCACAAATCCCTTCACTTTCCTTTCAAAAATTTTGAGATTCAAGGGCCTTGCAAGGAGGATTCTTCACAAAAATAATCATCTAGGTAAGTTGATGCTTGGATCCACACTTTAGACTCCTTCTTCTATCCAAAAATCTCTTCTTAACTCATATGAAATCATGATCTTGTATCTTAGAACCCCCCCTAAATTCGAGATCTTCCAAGAAAAGGTTGTTAGGGCCGAAATAGCAACAAACTCTTCTCTTTTCTTCTTCAAATCAAAACCACAACTCAAGGTGAGTTTCATACCCCCTATTTTTCGGTTTTTATAAGTTTTTATGTTGTATGATTTCTATGTTTATTTACATGTTCTTATGTGATTATGGTGTTGAATCTAGTCCAAAAGAACTCAAAACCGAGATCTACCTTATGTTGAATGAAATAAGTATAAATCATATTATTTCATACAAATCAACTCTAGAAAAATAACCAAGTTGGTTAATATGAACTCTTTGGGCTAAAAATTCCATTTTTGGACTCAAAATGTTAAAAATATAAGGTTAAAGGGCCCAAAATGACAAAATAAAAATTCTGAAGGATGAAATGAGTCAAAACAATTTCAAAAATATATTTTCTGGAAATATTCTCTTTTGAAGGATTAAAATGTGAAATTTTAAGCATAATGGGCCAAAAATGAACTTTTCGGCCCAATAAAGCCCAAATTGCGAGATTTTCAAATTAGAGAGGCTGAAACTGTATTTTTCTGTAAAAAAGGGGACTACTAGTGCTCCAAGTCCATTTCAAGGGTTAAAATTGCTTTTCATATTTAAAAGGGACCAAAGATGCAAATATTTTCTATTTTGGGCCAAAAGTGTAAAAATTGCGAAAATAAAGGTTTCAGCCGAGAAAATTTCATTTTGAGGGACTAAAACTGTTTTTCAAATAACTTTGAGCTGAAAAATACCTTTTCTACAAGTTTTGATACTAAAGTGTCAAGAAAAATGGTTTAAGGACTAAAATAGAAATTCTTTTATACAAAGGGTCAAAAGTGTAAATTTATCCAAAAGAAAAGGGGCTGCAAAAAGTAAAATTCTAATGTTTTAAAACAATAAATCCGACATGATGAAATACTAGTACGTAGACTATCGGCGAAATATAATACACCTTCAACACCAAAATCGTTATCAAACGAATTGATTCGGTCTCGAATCAATAACGAATCCGAAATTAATAACACGACGATACTTCAATACACACGTGGAAATCTCGGGAATTCAATACACACGCGGAAATTTCGGGAAGTCAATACACACGTGGGAATACACCAGACGTCAATATACCGTCTTTGGGCCCGAAAGTTTCAAATCGTGCTTGTTGGGCCTAGCTAGCCCAATGACATGATCTTTAGGCCCGAAGGAAACTCGCTTACATGTAGTTGGGTCTTATATGATCTAATTCCGTGTAAAAGGACTTTCACAGGCTTTGTGCTGTTGGGCCCCAAGGGTCCTCTGGTACTGCTAGTAAAGTCGAGAATTCACCAAATGCGAGTCGGGCTAAGGGCCCTTCGCATTCACGATAGCCTTGAACGACTTATGGAAATACCGGGGGCTTCGCACCCTTTTTTCCTCCTCGGTTGTGGGGCTATCAGAAGTCCGGGTGATTGGATTAAGTGAATAGTGCGAACGACGCCTAAGGGATCGTTTGTATAGTTGTAAACTAGTCATTTTCATTAATGTGTGTTTATAACAATTCACAATCCATAATTAGTCTGATGTCACCGGGACTCAACAAATACACACGTCGCAACGAATAACAAAATATAAAACACTTGATTCAAAGTATTAGGAAAACATCGTGTTTTCCTAGGGTTTTCAATTAATACACCTACGAAATGCATACCGAGTTTAACAAATTGTACTTTTACATTTATAGAAACAAACAAGCATACTTACGGATCTTCACACTTTTTATACTATGCTCTTTTCAGAAAATATCGGATTTTCTGGTGATTTTCAAAACAATACAAACCACTATATTTCAAGCATTACTTATGAACTCACCAACATTTCATATGTTTACGTTTTTCAAAATACTTGTATTCTCAGGTAACAGGTAAATCGAAAAGGAAAAATGTACTCAGTAACGTCTTGCTGTTGTTTTAATTAGTATCGAACAATTTACTTTTGGGCATGTAATATTATGGATCAATGTACTGAATGTAAACGCTACCAGTTGTAATATTTCAATGCTTGGTAATGTATGATGTTATGTTTCATGTATATTCATTGTGATGGTATTCAATTGAGTCACAATAGCCCTCGGACGTTTCCGCCGTCTGGTTCGGGGGTGTGACAGGTTGGTATCAGAGCTCTGTTTATAGTGAACTAGCATATCTAACCATACATTGATATGCAACTATAAACCAAAAGAGGGACTAACACAAATCTGAACAAAACAAGTAAAATAAAACAATAAAACACCTTTGCTTGCATTAGGAATAAGGAGTGGATGTAGCCTGATCAACTACATTCTCTCCAAAGTATAACTAACACACGTTCTGATGAGATCGTGATAGCTAGGGAACCTAAAACTATACCCCTTTATCACCAAAAAGAGAACGTCTGTTTAGTATATATCATAGTCATGGGAGTGACGATAGTTTATACTTTCCCCCAGTCGTCATGGAGGGAGATCAGCCGGGTATCCAGTTTCATCAAGTCCTAGTGGCTCACGGGATGCTTGAAGATGGACCAGAAGGGAATCCAGAGGAAGCACACAACGTCGGACCTGACGAATACATAGACACCGACTACGAGTTTGGAGAGACCGACGATGACGTCGAGGAAGGGCAAGACCGGTACAAGGATCATGTCACGTCGTGTGTGGACGAGGCGCAACCAGACCACCCCGCTCCACCAATGAACCCCCCAAGGTAGAACCGTTCTCCCGAAGCTGAGATCGCCGCACTGCGACAACAGTTGTATGCTATGGAGGCCCGGGCAGTGCGAGCTGAGCATGAGAGGGATGAGGTTATTGGAGACATGACGGAGATGGCTCAGTTGCTGGCACAACATTTCGGCATATGACCCCGCCACTACGTAGGACACAGCTCATCGCGGTTAGGGATAGACTTATCTTAGTAGGTCATTAGGAACTATGCTATGTACCCCGACTCTATGTTTAAGTGACTACACCACTCATAGAGTCGTTATGCTGTCGAACTAGTGTCACTCAGGTATGCTCTTACGAGCAAAATTTTCATGTGTCAAATGCGGATAATATTAGTAAACTTTTACGTGCTTTGTTATGATATTACAAATTGCTATGTGTTGCGAATCTATGATTGTATGCTAAATGGTAGGAGTGTTTAAGTTCGTACCACGCACCTAGTCAGTAGGGTCACAACCTCCCAGAAACCCCAAACACTCAACATCTTTCCGTTTCATGACAAAAAGATGCCTCGCCGACCTACTCGCGGAAACCCTGGACCAACCCCACCCGAAGTTGACTCCACTGCATTCCAGGCGGCCGTGTCTACTGTGGTCACCGCAGCTATGGCACAAATTCACCAAGGGAACAACGGAGGAGGCAACGGGCAAGGGGCCGGGAGTTCGAACAACGGGATGAATCAAGGACCCACCAAAACATGTACTTACAAGGACTTCACGAACACCAAACCACGAACTTTTAACGGCACTGGAGGGGTGATCACTCTGAAGCGATGGATCGAGAAGGTGGAATCGGTATTCGAGATATGCGATTGTCCTGAGGAGATGAAAGTGAAGTTCACAGCCTGCACTTTTGTTGATCAAGCGCTCACTTGGTGGAACAGACACGTGGAAACCATGACACTCCCTGTAGCCAACTCCATGTCGTGGTCGGAAATGAAAGAAATGTTGATGGCTGAATACTGCCCATAAGGTGAGATTCAGAAAATGGAGCAAGAGTTGTGGAACCTCACTGTGCAGAATGCGAATATCAATGCCTACATATCGAGATTTAGTGAACTATCCCTGTTATGCCCGGGTATGATCACCTCGGAAGGAAAGAAGATTGAGCGATTCATCTGGGGACTAACATCGCCAATCCAAGGAAATGTGATAGCTGCGAACCCCGAAACATTTGACAGTGCAAAAAGTTTGGCGAAGAAGCTATATGACCATAACAACAAAAAGGGTGAGAAGCCAGCGGAGACTAAACGCAAGAAGGAAGGTGATGTCAAGAAAGGGAAGAACAACAAGAGGAAGGGGCGTCAGGGCCCCGAGACCTCTAAGAAGCAGCAGACAGTGGCAGTTAATGCTGCCACCGCACCGGTTCCAGCCACACCACATGCTCCAGCCTCAGCTGCTTCAAATGCTCCCAGACCTTATTCCGGTAATCTTCCCAAGTGCATCAAGTGCGGTTTCCATTACAATGGAGAATGCAAGGAGTTGCAGTGCACCAGTTGCCATCGAAGGGGACACACGGCGAGGTACTGCAGGACTTACCCTCCCTAGAACCAACAACAAGGAAATAGCAACAACAACAACAATCGCAACAACAACAACGTCACCACCGGCGGCAACAATGCAGGGCCTAGCCACACCTTCTATGGGTGTGGGAGGACTGGACATTTCCGCCGAGATTGCCCTAACAACAACAATCCCGGAAATGGAGGGACAGGAAGGATACTGACCATGGGTCAGGGAGAGGCAATTCAGGATCCCGCAGTTGTTACCGGTACGTTTCCCCTAAACCACACTTATGCATGCATCCTATTTGATACCGGAGCGGAGCGAAGCTTTGTGAGCAATAAGTTTAAACACTATCTAGAACAACGACCCCAGAAGCTCAATGAAACCTTTACGGTGGAAATGGCCAATGGGAAAACCGAATCCACGGGGGAAATCAACATCGGATGTACCCTAACCCTGAACCAACATGTCTTTCGAATAGACTTAATGCGTGTGTCCATTAGGAGTTTCGACGTGATTATTGGCATGGACTGGTTAAGCCCCCACCATGCTGAAATTATGTGTCACGAGAAGGCCGTTCGCCTTCACCTTCCCGATCACGAAACCCTAGTAATTTACGGAGACAAACCTAGCATGAACCTTCGCCTCATCTCGTGCATCCAGGCACAGAAACATCTACGAAAGAACAATTTGGCGTTCCTAGCTCACATAGTGGATAAAACCAAGGAAGAGGTTAACATGCAAGACATTCCCATAGCATGTGAATTTCCAGACTTGTTTCCTGAAGATCTTCCTGGAGTACCCCCAGAGAGACAAGTGGAGTTCCGAATTGACCTCGTTCCAGGAGCAACTCCTCTCGCTAAATCACCATATCGGCTAGCTCCTGCTGAAATGCAGGAATTGTCCAGCCAACTCAGTGAACTCTTGGACAAGGGATGCATCCGACCTAGTTACTCGCCATGGGGAGCTCCAGTCCTCTTTGTCAAAAAGAAGGACGGATCTTTTAGAATGTGCATCGATTACAGAGAGTTCAATAAACTCACTGTTAAAAATCGCTACCCACTCCCACGAATCGACGATCTATTTGACCAGCTCCAAGGAGCTAGTTATTTTTCTAAGATAGATCTACGGTCCGGATACCATCAACTCAAAGTCCGGGAAGAGGATATTCCAAAAACCGCTTTCCGAACTCGTTACGGACATTATGAATTTGTCGTAATGCCCTTCGGTCTAACAAATGCCCCTGCCGCATTTATGGATCTGATGAACCGGGTCTGTCGACCATTCCTCGACAACTTTGTCATTGTCTTCATCGACGACATTCTCGTCTATTCCCGAAGCGAAGAAGAGCATGGCCAACATCTCCGACAAATCCTATAAACTCTGCGATCGGAAAAGCTATACGCAAAACTCTCCAAGTGTGAGTTCTGGCTCCGTAGTGTGAACTTCCTAGGTCATGTTGTTATCCAAGATGGAATTCATGTGGATCCCTCTAAAGTCAAGGCTGTTGAAGGATGGGCATTCCCGACAACACCCACGGAAATCCGTCAATTCTTGGGTCTAGCAGGCTACTATAGGAGATTCATTCAAAACTTCTCTAGGATCGCCAAGCCACTTACCTCGCTTACACAAAAGGGTGTACCATTCAAATGGACGGACAAACAAGAAGTCGCATTCCGAACCCTGAAACAAGCTCTCTGTAGTGCCCCGGTACTATCACTACCGGAGGGAACGGAAGATTTCGTGGTCTACTGTGACGCATCAAATCAGGGCTTAGGTTGCGTTCTCATGCAGCATGGAAGGGTGATAGCTTACGCATCCTGCCAACTAAAGACGCACGAAGTGAATTATACGACCCATGACCTAGAATTGGGAGCCGTGGTCTTTGCCCTGAAAATTTGGAGGCATTACCTTTATGGTACGAAGTGCACCATCTTCACGGACCACAAGAGTCTCCAGCACATCTTGAACCAGAAAGAGTTGAACATGAGACAACGAAGATGGGTTGAATTATTAAACGATTACGAGTGTGAAATCAAGTACCAGCCAGGCATGGCCAACGTGGTAGCTGACGCATTGAGTCGGAAGGAGTAATCTAATCGTCGTACGAAAACTCTCTCAATAACCATTCAATCTCACCTAGCCACTCAAATTGCGGTAGCCCAGTCAGAGGCCATGAAGACGGAAAATAGAGCAAGCGAAGCATTGCGTGGAATGGAGAAGAACCTAGAGGCAAAGGAGAATGGAGTATACTATTTCATGAACCATATTTGGGTCCCTAAACTCGGAGGATTTAGGGAGGTAGTTATGAAGGAAGCCCACAAGACGCGATACTCCATTCATCCCGGCTCAGACAAGATGTATTTGGATATTAAACAACACTATTGGTGGCCTAACATGAAGGCGGAAATTGCCACCTATGTTAGTAAGTGCCTTACGTGTGCCAAGGTAAAGGTGGAGTACCAGAAGCCCTCAGGGTTATTACAGCAACCGGTAATCCCTGAGTGGAAATGGGAGGGGATTGCTATGGATTTCGTGACCAAGCTACCCAAGACGTCGGATGGACTAGACACCATATGGGTAATAGTCGACCGACTGACGAAATCTGCCCATTTCCTGCCAATAAAAGAATCCTACAAGATGGAGAGATTGACACGATTATACATTTGAGAAATCGTGAGACTCCATGGAGTACCAGTGTCTATTATCTCGGATAGGGACAGTAGGTTCACTTCACATTTTTGGCAATCACTCCAGAAAGCACTGGGAACTCATCTCGACATGAGCACCGCTTATCATCCACAAACGGATGGTCAAAGTGAACGAACCATTCAAAAGCTCGAAGACATGCTTCGCGCATGTGTGATAGACTTTGGGAAGTCTTGGGATACCCATTTACCCTTAGTCGAGTTCTCGTATAACAACAGTTACCATTCGAGCATCAAGGTCGCTCCGTTCGAAGCACTATACGGGCGTAAGTGTAGATCACCGTTATGTTGGGCTGAGGTGGGTGATACCCAACTAGCATAAGCACATACATCGGACAAGGCGCTAACGGGACCGGAGATCATTCGTGAAACCACGGAAAAGATCGTTCAAATCAGAGCTCGATTACAAGCATCGCGCAACCGACAAAAGAGCTACGCTGATAAACGGCGAAAGCCCTTAGAATTTTAGGTCGGGGATCGAGTACTGTTAAAAGTCTCACCCTGGAAAGGAGTTATTCATTTCGGAAAACGGGGAAAACTAAACCCACAATACATTGGACCTTTCGAGATCGTCGCCCGAATAGGTCCAGTGGCGTATAAACTGCAACTACCCGCAGAGCTAAACAGTGTACACCCCGTGTTCCATGTCTCTAATCTAAAGAAGTGTCTATCGGATGAAACACTCGTCATTCCCCTTGACGAGATCGAAATCAACGAGAATCTCCTGTTCGTTGAAGAACCGGTTGAAATCATGGATAGGGAGGTGAAGCGTACTAAGCAAAGTCGCATCCCGATCGTGAAAGTACGGTGGAACGCGAAGCGTGGGCCAGAATTCACATGGGAACGCGAAGATCAAATGAAGCAAAAGCACCCTCACCTATTCTAGCATTCTCAAACCTAGCTTTCAAACAGAATTTCGGGACGAAATTCCCTCTAACGGGGGGATGATGTCACAACTAGAAATTTTGTGCCTTGTAACTACAACAATTTAGTAAAAATTATGAATAAAAGTATTAAGAACATGTATGATGCTTACTTTATGACAACAAAAATTGCAATCTAATACACCATACAAGCACTACAAATAGTCAACAAGCGATTGGAAACCCTAGAAGTTCTTGTTTCGGTCCATTTTGGACTAGGACTTCCTTATTGGACTCAATGGACCAATAAGCTTCCAATTTGACTATCATGGGCTTAGAACCTTTAAATGGGCTCTAATTGGACCCACTTTCATTTATTTCAACATTTTGGGCCATAATGGGCCTAGAATTAAACAAAATACCCTTATTGGACCATAACAAATATAATCAACCAAATTGGGCCATGAGGCACCCTAGGAGTCCAATGGGCCGAAAAACAATTAATATGGGCCCATGATTTGGATTTAAGCACCAAAGGCCCAAGTCTCCATCTCTCCCCTCTATCTCTCGGCCCAAGTAAAAAAAAGGGAAAGAAAAGAAGAAATTGAGAATTAAGGAGGATTAGCCACCTCCTTAATACCTATGGGATATCCAAGCTTATCTCACATGTTTCCATGCATGTCCTCTCACTCCTCTCTCTCTCTCTCTTCTTCTTCTATTACTCTCGGCCGAGAGTATCACACACACACACATAATCATTCACCTAAACACTCTCAAGAACACACCACAAATCCCTTCACTTTCCTTTCAAAAATTTTGAGATTCAAGGGCCTTGCAAGGAGGATTCTTCACAAAAATCATCATCTAGGTAAGTTGATGCTTGGATCCACACTTTAGACTCCTTCTTCTATCCAAAAATCTTTTCTTAACTCATATGAAATCATGATCTTGTATCTTAGAACCCCCCCTAAATTCGAGATCTTCCAAGAAAAGGTTGTTAGGGCCGAAATAGCAACAAACTCTTCTCTTTTCTTCTTCAAATCGAAACCACAAATCAAGGTGAGCTTCATACCCCCTATTTTTCGGTTTTTATAAGTTTTGTGGGGGGGGGGGGAACAAGCAAATGTGTAGATCTATGAGTATATGTATGCTTTGTATGATTTATTTGTTTATTTACATGTTCTTATGTGATTACGGTGTTGAATCTAGTCCAAAAGAACTCAAAACCGAGATCTACCTTATGTTGAATGAAATAAGTATAAATCATATTATTTCATACAAATCAACTCTAGAAAAATAACCAAGTTGGTTAATATGAACTCTTTGGGCTAAAAATTCCATTTTTGGACTCAAAATGTTAAAAATATAAGGTTAGAGGGCCCAAAATGACAAAATACAAATTCTGATGGATGAAATGAGTCAAAACAGTTTCAACAATGTATTTTCTGGAAATATTCTCTTTTGAAGGATTAAAATGTGAAATTTTAAGCATAATGGGCCAAAAATGAACTTTTCGGCCCAATAAAGCCCAAATTGCGAGATTTTCAAATTAGAGGGGCTGAAACTGTATTTTTCTGTAAAACATGGGACTACTAGTGCTCCAAGTCCATTTCAAGGGTTAAAAATGCTTTTCATATTTAAAAGGGACCAAAGATGCAAAAAAATTCTATTTTGGGCCAAAAGTGTAAAAATTGCGAAAATAAAGGTTTCAGCCGAGAAAATTTCATTTTGAGGGACTAAAACTGTTTTTCAAATAACTTTGAGCTGAAAATACCTTTTCTACAAGTTTTGATACTAAAGTGTCAAGAAAAATGGTTTAAGGACTAAAATAGAAATTCTTTTATACAAAGGGTCAAAAGTGTAAATTTATCCAAAAGAAAAGGGGCTGCAAAAAGTAAAATTCTAATGTCTTAAAACAATAAATCCGACATGATGAAATACTAGTACCTCGACTATCGGCGAAATATAATACACCTTCAACACCAAAATCGTTATCAAACGAATTGATTCGGTCTCGAATCAATAACGAATCCGAAATTAATAACACGACGATACTTCAATACACACGCGGAAATCTCGGGAATTCAATACACACGCAGAAATTTCGGGAAGTCAATACACACGTGGGAATACACCAGACGTCAATACACCGTCTTTGGGCCCGAAAGTTTCAAATCGTGCTTGTTGGGCCTAGCTAGCCCAATGACATGATCTTTAGGCCCGAAGGAAACTCGCTTACATGTAGTTGGGTCTTATATGATCTAATTCCGTGTAAAAGGACTTTCACAGGCTTTGTGCTGTTGGGCCCCAAGGGTCCTCTGGTACTGCTAGTAAAGTCGAGAATTCACCAAATGCGAGTCGGGCTAAGGGCCCTTCGCATTCACGATAGCCTTGAACAACTTATGGAAATACCGGGGGCTTCGCACCCTCTTTTCCTCCTCGGTTGAAGGGCTATGAGAAGTCCGGGTGATTGGATTAAGTGAATAGTGTGAAAGATGCCTAAGGGATCGTTTGTATAGTTGTAAACTAGTCATTTTCATTAATGTGTGTTTATAACAATTCACAATCCATAATTAATCCAATGTCACCAGGACTCAACGAATACACACATCGCAACGAAATAACAAAATATAAAACACTTGATTCAAAGTATTAGGAAAACATCGGGTTTTCCTAGGGTTTTCAATTAATACACCTACAAAATGCATACCGAGTTTAACAAATTGTACTTTTACATTTATAGAAACAAACAAGCATACTTACGGATCTTCACACTTTTTATACTATGCTCTTTTCAGAAAATATCGGATTTTCTGGTGATTTTCAAAACAATACAAACCACTATATTTCAAACATTACTTATGAACTCACCAACATTTCATATGTTGACGTTTTTCAAAATACTTGTATTCTCAGGTAACAGGTAAATCAAAAAGGAAAAATGTACTCAGTAACGTCTTGCTGTTGTTTTAATTAGTATCGAACAATTTACTTTTGGGCATGTAATATTATGGATCAATGTACTGAATGTAAACGCTACCAGTTGTAATATTTCAATGCTTGGTAATGTATGATGCTATGTTTCATGTATATTCATTGTGATGGTATTCAATTGAGTCACAATAGCCCTCGGACGTTTTCGCCGTCTGGTTCGGGGGTGTGACAACATGTTTGGTCCTTCTCAATTGATCTCTTCGTCCACTTTAGATCCTAATCGAGGATAGATTGTTCCAATGACTGGTATGGAATGACAATCCTCAAAGAGTCCTGATGTTTCTGGGAGAAACTCTTCAATGGCATAATTGCTTCTCAACACACGAAGTTTTCCAAAATGCCATTGGATGTCTTCATCATAGGTGTTTTCGTTGACTAGGAAATGGAAGGTCCTGTCTGGTGGGACATAAGGATATTCGGCATAAAACCAAGGTGGATATTTCTCTCTAGTATTGTACCCATTAGACCAGCCCCAATTATAAGTAGTAATACTGACCCATTATTGACAAGATTTTTGATTGCTTCACTTTCATTAAAGAGCTTTTCTATTATATGATTCAAACGTACAATTTCAGCTCGGGTTAAATCTCGTTGATTAAAAGAAACATCTAACTGAGTTTCATTAAGCAACACAAAGTCTTTTTCTCGTTTGAGGTCTATTTCTAACATAGTGACTCGCAGTCATGCATATTATAATTGTTTGACTAAATCATAAACTTTACATGTTTAATGATGTTGATGCTCCCTTCTCTTGTCATGAAGTATTAGTTATTATTTAGTCTTGCAGATCAATCTTTAGTGTCATCACTTTTCTTTGCAACAAGACACAACTTGCCTCATTTCCTTTTGTTATCTGTCTTGTCATCTTAATCTCCTAAAGACCATAGTTGATGGTCTCTCCTCACTTGTGCTAGAAATGCTTTTTCGATCACCTTTTCTTTTCAGCAACCTCCTAAGACATTCTAAGGTAGAATGATTTGTCTTTCACTAGATTAGCCTTATAGTCACTAGCAAAGTGATTTTCCTTGTGACATGTATGACATATAAGGACTTCTTCTTTCTTCTGTTTGGTATATTCTACGGTGTTAGATGGTTTGTCTTCTATTGGTGGTTGAGTGGAATTGGTAATCATCAAGGGTGTTTTCTAAGGTTATGGTTGGTATGATGAATTTCTAGGGTATCTGGATGGTTGAGGATACTGATGAAGAGTGTTGTTTTGTGGATTGTAGCTTCGGTTAAAAGGTGGTATGGTGAAACTATTGATTTTTATAGTAGTTTGGTGGAGGGAGCTTGTTGAACAGTTGACTGACCAAAGCTAAAGCATGTTGAAAGGCTTCTTCGTCATCTAGTTGCATCGTTGGTTCATATGAATGCATTGTGTCATCATATATGTTTTGGTATGAGGACACTCTGGTATGAGGATAATGAAGAGGTCTGTTGATAGACTGTGGTGATTGTTCAATAAAGGAAAGTGGTCCGCCAAGATCCATGTAGTCTTTCATCACCGTAGACTCTTGAGCTTGAAGTTCACCGTAGAGTTTGTATAATTATCTAGTTTTCTCCTTGAACTATCATCTTCTCGATGGTCCATTTCTTTCCTAAACCATTCAGGAATGGCATATTTGCTTCACAATCACTTCAAGTAATACTTGTATTTCAGAGTTTGTTGACGAAGAGGTTGAATCTTTTGAAAGAATCGTCAAGACTTTCTCCAGGGAGAGCTTTGAAGATGTTGAA
This sequence comes from Lactuca serriola, assembly GCF_051521515.1. Classification (NCBI taxonomy): domain Eukaryota; kingdom Viridiplantae; phylum Streptophyta; class Magnoliopsida; order Asterales; family Asteraceae; genus Lactuca; species Lactuca serriola. The sequence continues at coordinate 307,000,769 of NC_136410.1, read as the reverse complement.
ATCATTCAAGGCAGTATTCAGCTTCTTGTCTTGAGTTTGGTTTGTTCCTTCATAAGGATTATTAAGAACATTCCATATTTCTTTTTGCAGATTTGCAGCTAATAATCAGTTCGAAACAGTCAAGTGGAACTCCACAAGAGATTTCATATAAAGCAATTTCATCTTTCTCTATCTTGTTTATGTCATAGTTGGTAGGTCTGGTTATTGCAGCTTGACCACCTCCAAGTTTGGTTTGAGTTTCATCAGTGAAAATAGGTGTAAGGATAGGTACGTGTGGTCCTTTTTCTATAGATCTCCAAACTTCTTTTACAAGTCTCCGTAAATATCTTTCCATATGTTGAGACCAATGATGATACTCATTTGCATCAAGTATTAGAGCTCGATTAGAACCTCCAACGCTATTTGATACATTTAACAAGTAAAGTTGTGCCATTTTCCTTGATTTTGAAATAGATGATCTTAGTGGTATAGAAGGCCTTTTAAATCAGAGTTTTTATTTAGAAAAGATTATAATTTTTTAAAGAAAGTTGAAAAGCAACCAGTATGGCTTTGATACCAATTGTTGAGAGAATAACATAAATGAAAATGAGATTGTGGTGCAGAATGTAAGTTAATATCGGGGATCTTGTGAAGCTCAACAATAATAAGTAATGGAAATTAAGAAGGAGCCATAGTCACAATATACATCATTAAATATAAGAAAGTAAGAATGGTGCTTGTTGAATCATAACTTGGTTTGCATTCAATCACAACATGTTATATGGAGAACAACAAAGTATGAACAATGAAGAACATAAAGATATAAAAGATAAGGAGATATATATTTATCTTGAACAAATTACAAGGAATATGAAGATCAGACACATTTTCTTAGTTTTACAAGATTGTCTATTTATAGGAAGTAATAGTACAAGTCCCTAAATAAGATAATATAAAGTAATCTTGATTAGGCCGTACATGCTCCCATGCTTGGATTGGCAACACTAACTCACTACACAACGTCAGAAAAGTGATCATTACTTTACTAACACTACGGTATCCACAGAAGACAAAAGAGTTTAGCTCACTGCATCTCCTTATCTTCGGTATCCAGTTCTACAGTCAAGTCTTTAAGATAAGAAACTCTCCGCTATCACTTCTCTCTTTGAACTCTTCGCAACTCCAAAAATAAGTCTACATTTCCAATTAATCTTCATAGTTGTCGAGGATCAATTTAATGAATTAACAAAGTGATCATTTTCCAACCATAGCATGGTATCAACAAAATTCTCATATGAGTTCAGAAGATAACGTAAGAGAATGAGCACCTGATCTTCATATTCAATCTTCACATCAACCCCTTGTAGATCTAAGATGATGAAATTGAACTTATCCATATTATCTATCACTTGGGTTCTTTTAGACATTCTGAGAGTATACAAATGTTCCTTCTGATATAACTTGTTCATTAGAGGGTTGTTCTGGTGCTTGTCACAAAGTTCATCCTAGAGCAAGAAGTAGTAGTTTGATCCACAAACTCCCTCAATACTTCATCTGTCATACTCAACAGACTTGCACTATGTGCCTTTGTCAGAATGTCCACCTTCTTATCATTTGCAATGTCCTTTGGCCGTTTTCACTCTCTTTCCTATTGCTCTCCATATCCTTGTTGAACCAAAAGAGCCATCATCTTCACTTTCCACATAGTGAAATCATTTGAATCATTGAACTTTTCAAATCAAACTTGTGAGTAGACATCTTCAATCAAAGGAACACAAACCACAACTCTGATACCACTTCTTAGGAAGTAAATCGAATAACTAGAAAAACCAAAACACACAAGACATAATATTTATGTGGTTCGGTTAAGGTGACCTATGTCCATAAGCAGGAGGGGAGTATTCTTTATTTCAGATTTATCAAATAGAGCTTACAAGTACAATTTCATAGAGATTATCCAATCACGTTAGAATATAAGACACATGAAATGAATTAGCATGTACCCCTATTTATACTTGAGGGATCAGGCCTAAAAACCTAATATGCCAAGCCCACTGGTCTATAGGCCAATGAAAGGTGTCAACCAATCACAATCTGACATGTAGTAGCTTCTAAAACTTTCATCCATGACATATAAGACAAGAGTATCATCAACGCACATGATGAAGCACCTTTGCCATAGTGGAGCATCATGATGCACAAATGGCGCACCATTAACACTAGTGGCCCAACCTCTATCCTGGTGGCACAACATGGTGTATTCCTTGAACATCACCTACTTTTGAGAACCATAAAGGACTCTATAGCACATATGGCTTATCAGGGAACCAAAATGGTGTATCTTGCACCAAGATGGTCCATCTCATGCAAGGATGGCGTAACTCCTAAGTGGCATAACATGCTTCCAATGTGGCGCAACTTCTTCCAGGTTGGCACAACATCTACCAGTTTGGTGCGACAACTCCCACTTGGCGTAACATCTATCCTACGTGGTGCAGCTTCTATCCTACGTGGCGCAACTTCTTCATGCATGGCGCAACATGTAGCTCCATTACACTCCAAATATTCCAAGTTTCTCCAAATTTTGCAAGTCACATTTAACCATAAAGATTGTCGAACAAACAAACTAATGGAAAATTAAAAAATTATATATATATATATATATATATATATATATATATATATATATATAATTGTTTTCACTATCTATTGTGTGCATGTATGATTGATTCTGGACCAATTATTTTAGTTATTTTAAGAAAGTAATTAATGCATATTACATGTTGAAGATATAATGGATATCCATTATATCTTCAACATGTAATATGCATTAATTACTTTCTTAAAATGACTAAAATGATTGGTACAGAATCAATCATACATGCACAAAATAAATAGTGAAAACATTTGAACCTAACTATATATATATATATATATATATATATATATATATATATATATATATATATAATTTAGGCTACTAGGACGGCCTGAGCAATACAGGATGAGCGACCGCACATGACACATCTCATAAAATGGTGGGTTTTTTTTTTATGTATTAGAAAATTTTTGTCAATGATCTATTGCTAATTCCTTGGAATCTCCTGGCTTTTGTCATGATTTCATTGTTAATTACATTTGTTGATTATTTGAAAACAAACAATTTTTATATTTTAATCTTACTTGCTAATATATTACTGATGTCTATTAGGTGTTGAATCTTACTATAAAAACATTATACTCCAGCGATCATGTTTATATTTCACATAAAAACTTTAAAATCAACGAACCTACCAAGTAGACCATGTTTTCTAACCGAAAATCTAACTACCAACCGATAAACAAGTCTAAATATAACAACTAGCTTAAAAATATGAAATGATATAAATATACATGGAAAATTTTCAGTTAGTTTTATAAATGATAAATGATATAATTAAAAGAATTTAAAAAGTCTCAACAAATTCGTTAAACGTTAATTTGAATAGGTTTTTAAAAAGTTAAATTTTTAGTTTGCTAAAAAACAATCTAAAAGGTTATGACGTGACAAAAATAACATCGGAATAATTTTTTAAATAATTGGATTACTTATATACTTTATCAGTTTATCTTTTATAGTCAAACTCGCTGGCGGAAAATGAAACAGAATGCGTGCTGATTCGGCATCTAGAGACGGACGGCTGGGATTCTGTTTGCTAATGGTGGGTTTTTATTCGAAGTCAAAATACCATACCGTAGGACACCGTGTTCTCTTCCCCAGGTGGTCGACAACGAAAAGCGCATCCACGATCATCTGTAATTTACAAAATGTTTCCTTCAACTATTCACAAATTTTCACTTTAGTTCCCCATTTTTTGTTTAATACCTCATGGATGACACGTACATTTCCTGATTTTCCGAAGGTAATATGTACGATACAGGTTCTTTTAAACTATTTTTTTATTTAATAAGATAGTAACTTATTTTCTACTAGTTTATAATCCGTGGAAACCATGGTTACAAAATTAATTAAACTTTCATAGTGAGAACTCAAAATTATTAATCAATTATTTTAAATAAATTATTAATTAAGAGATATTTTTTTAGTTATATAAAATTATAATCGTTAATTTAAAAAAATACATGAAATTATATCACCTTATAATTTGTATTGATTTTATTTAATTTTTATTCTAATGTTATTAATTTAATATAATTAGAGTGAGAAATTTAAAATTTGAATTGGAGAATTAATAGATTAACAAGTGAGATTCATTAATTATTAGGCTTAATAGGATGATACATAGCAAAAGAAGAATAAAATATATATTAATTAAGAGGCCTAATAGGATGACACATGTTAAAAGGAGATTAAAATTATTATTATTATCATTTTCTTTTAGAATAGGAAGAATTTTTTTTAGAACCGACTATTTGTTTAATTTTGGCCATTGATGGTGTGTGCTGTCTTTATATATTGTATTGTATTATATTAGAATTTAATTCAATAAAATTTTGCTATAGTGAAATATTTTATGTCATCTGAGAACCTTAGTATTTTGGGTTTAAGAAAACAACCATATGTCGAATATTTAAACAAAGATTATGGGAATACATCGTCTGATAAAAAGCAATCAAATAACTTTTACGGGTTTAAGTTATTTATTGCAAAAGAATATTACGATAGTTTATGGTCCTACCTAATATAGTTTGATAATATATTTTGATAAGGTTGGATGAATGGTAGCATTTCTAATATTTTGATACAAAAGATTTTTGAGAAATTAAATATCTTTATATATTTTATTTCTATATATCTTTCTGCCATATAAAAGATTTTTAATTTCTCAAGATTTTTTTAGTTTTTTTAAGTCACGTAATTTAACGCTCCAAAAATCAAAAGCTAAAATTTCTTTTTAACTAAATGAGAAACCCTGCTCTGTGGGGTATGGCTCTGTTAACGGTATAGAAAATAAGAGATTATTGATCCATTGTTTTGGTCGTTTGTAGTACGCTATAACAGTTTGGTCCGTTGTGGGTTATGTGTGTTGTGTTATATTTTCTTATCGGTATGGTTGATTTGAATAAGAATTGTAAGGTAATGAAAGCTGATTGAATGAAGTAACGAAGAAAGTGTAATTGAAATAAGCATTTATTAGATAGAAGTTATACATTAACATGTGGGTACATCAAGGAAATCAGAAGAGAGATGGTGGCCCGTGGTTACATATATATGGAACACCAAAAGAACGCATATATGTTTATACGATAGACAAACTTAAATAATTTTAAATTATTGAACACTTTAGCCCTAATGTAAACCATATACTTTCTTTAAAAACCACTATGTCATTACCCATTCAAATACCTTTAATAAGATTACTAAAAAATCAACCTTCTACTGAATTTGAACTTGAACCTAGAATGTCCAATCCTAATGCACTTATCATGAAACGCTTTGTTCCAAGCTTTGATAAACATTCTGCAATGTTCCTTGCTAAACCTCCTGCTGCGTAGCTATCAACCCTTTTGTTAAAAACAGACAAAACGGTCTAACGAAAATGTCTTTACTAAAAAATATATTACTTTAATATGAAAAAGCATAATGATTTAATCTCTTCCCCTACCTCTGTCCCTTCCACCACAACCCCTATCCCTTGCAGTCGGTGAACCCTCTGCATAACAAAATTTGATAATATATAATGATAAATGCAAGAAATAACAATATACTTTTAGTTATTTGTGCATTATAGCATCCTACTTTGATATTTCTTATTAGGAATTTTCAACATTGCTAATTCGAATAAGATCTCTGAGAAGTGAAATGATATCTCGTCCTTCATGGTCGTTATTGAACTTCCATTAACTAATTTTGTTAAATTTTAAATCCAACAACAATTTCATGTTGGGACTGATGATCCATAAGTTCACTTGGATTTTGTGACCTTTCAGCTTCCTGTGTTCTAACGAATCTTCAAGCAACTATAAATTACTCAGAATTAAAACTTTAATTTCATACATACAATCTGAAAAACGATTGAAATACATAAATACCGAAATAGAGAAGTCACCGATTTCATTATTCCACAAATCAACCTATTGTAGTTGGTTGCTATGGGTAGAGCAAATATTCAAGGTGCCATGTAGTTGGTTGCCACCTAAATCACTGACAAAATGTCAGTTGCAAATAATCAGATTTCAACATGTGAAAACATGATAATAGAAAACGAAAATGGACTGAATCATTACTCACACATTTTGTAATCCAGGGATGTTGAAAAGGTTAACAGACAGAACTCTTACAAAATTTGTATTGGATATGTTACTGCAAAAGAACGAAACATGTAAATAATTACCCATTGGAATTTTTAAGAAAAAATATAAATGGATTTCAAATGTGTATATGTTATTTTCCAGGTCTGACAAAAATGTCTTTACTAAAAAAATACACAATGATAACAAACTTTTGATGAAATTGTATGTACTTAACCTCTCTCACAAGACCATCTTCAGAACCAGTGATGAAATTCAAAGCAACAATCAAGAGGTAAGCTGTTGAATTTCCTTTTATATACCTATACAATATATTTATAATTTTGGATTTGATGTCATTAGTATTAGTGGGGGTCTGAGTAGCCCCTGCTACCCCTTTATATTTAATTTTTTTGGGCATTGGAAACTTTTCGTTATGATGTAATTTTTCCGATGTGCTATCTATGACCGGTGTGTCACTATCTGTAATTATAATGCATTGTTACTATTTGTTATAGCCATTAGTTCTGTTTGTAACAAAAAAAAAGTTTGTGAATTTATATATTAAAAATTTAACGCACCTACCTCTCAATCATTCCAACTAAACGCCAATAAGAATTAAAGTCCATATAATTATATAATTTAATTGACTATTATCACAGTAAGTCATTGTTCTCAAAACTAAAAAGGTGTGATGTTAAATCAAAAAATTGTATCACTTTACCTTGTTTAGCTTACATTTCATAAGCCAATATGACAAACACATTTTACAACAAAAATGGAAACACAATATAAAATATCAATGAAAAATGAGGGCTTGAACTTTATTAGGGCAACAAAAGGTCTTGTGCCCCATTTTAGAACCAACAGAAGTATTTTTTTTGGCTAGCTATGTCAATACTCAATACACCAACATCTGCCTCAATAAGACAATTAATTACCTTCATTTCAGCTTCGGATGGAAAAACAATGAACTTCTTGTAAAGGTAAGACTCATCCTCACACAAATGATGTTCTTGACGAAAATGAATATGCAAAACGACATATTGCTCTTGATTAATTATATGCAGCAACACAACACTAATGATTCATTCGTTTATATTATTATAAAATCAATCTCAACAATAATATATCAATGAATTGAATTCACTGGCAATTCTAAAATAGAGGCATTATGATCTGGAAAACGACTCGCCTCTAAGTCATCATAATTCTTGTAATATTCATATTGAACACGATTTTGTCTGCATATATTCAAAAGAAAAAGAAAAGGTTTAAATAACTTGCATCAGTCAACAGAGAGGATGGCTAAATTTTTTACCTTTGGCATATATGACACGTGTAATGTTCGGTAGACATATGTGTGTAAAGCTCATTGTCCCCATAAAATGGGTGACTTGCAAAATTCAGATAAAGGATGTCCCTGAAACCAACCTCTTTCATTTTTAGTTCCATCAACTTCAGAGTCGCCTGTGTTTATATGTTGTTTTAATTGGGCTTTGGAGTAAAGTTTATGTTTACAGATAAATACCTGATGTAATTTAGCCCAACTTATCATTGTACATGTCAAAATGTAAAAAAAAAAATACAGTTATGCCTGAGTTTGTTGTTCTAATCATCCTAGTTTTAGTTCCATAGAAAAATAGGAATTGTAAACATTTTTGCCTCCAATGGTGATATAAGTAAATCACCACAATCTTTATTCCCTTAATGTATGGTGATTAATGATACAACTATGGTGTACTTCATATAAGGATCAAATATGCAAAGAAAGGGCAAATCAATGGGTTAAGTTAAGTGAAGGAGGTCAAATAGGTTGATCCATGGATCAAGGGCCATTAGGTCATTTTCTTCTTCATGTCGGTTGATTTGAGTATAAATAGAGGGTTCCTAACCTGAAGAACAACAAAAGGGAAATTCCACGGAACCACAACAACATCTGATATGATTTGTTAAAGGTGTTTGAGAGTCAGCAAGAGCTGAATGGACAAAATACTCGTATGAAAATAGATGAAATTACAAAAATGCCCTCATAAGTTTACAAAAAAGTATTGGTGTAACACTTACAGTCACTGTTTCAACTAAGTAATAGCGACCATCAATATAATCTGCCATGAATAAGTAGTTTGTATCAGGGCACTATATAAAGAACAACATAATTAGCTCTTATAAGTTATATCATATCAATTTATCATATCATTACATAAAACACACCTTTCCACTAATCCTAAAAAGCTCTGCAAGATCATGAAATTGTCCATGAATATCCCAACAGAGTGTCGTTGGGCTTTTAATAGGCTGTAAAAGGCATGAAGAAATAGAAGTATAGGAGACAACCAGTGAAAACCCATTTCAACAAAGATTTTTGTATTCAAAACCGATAAACACTCTTTTCGCTCCTATATTATAAAAACTAAAAATCATTTTTTTAATAAAAATAAGATGCAATAATAGACTATTTTGTAATTGATCCATAAATACATAATGCAACCACTGTGCAATGAATGACACATATTTATATGTGTCCCCTTTATCGTAATTAATTATTATTCTCCAAATGACATCCACATATCTTCAGTTTATGTATATAAACTTTTCAAGCTCTCAAAATGAATATTTGGCATACAAATATAGCCTGTAACTTTTTCCACTTTCCACTGAACCATAAAGTAGAATATGCATACATTCATTGATTAATCATTAATTATTATATAATAGTAACTAATTAATTGTAAATAATAAAATAAAATGTTACTGACCTAAAGAGAGTAAGCTGAGCTAGGTTTGCTGGCCATCACATCTCCACTGGATCAACCAAATACCTTATCAACATTCCTGCCCATCCATACCCTAATATTTAAAAATAAAATTTAAAATAATAATAATAATATCATTAATTTTTAAAAAAGTATTTCTTTATTATTATAATAATCTATAAAGATATAATTTCAATTCAAACCACATAAAATTACCTGAGTAGTGAAAACGATAATCAAACCACAGTGGAAACTCAAACTCTGTCTACAATAACCTTTCATAATAGTAATGGCTCCAGTCGAGTACACATCACACCCAACCCTAATCACCTAATTCCAACCGTAGCACAAACCAAGTTCTCTATCAACAACCAAAACAAAATCATTTAACATATGATTTAAAGCAAAATTAAACAAAATGAACTTGCAATTTTCGAAGTCGGATTCATGATACAGCAAACCTGACTCTCCTCTTGAGAATATAGAAGATAAAAAATCAGATGAAAAAAAATTAGGAGAAATCAATCATCTGTACAAAGATATAGAGAAAGAGAGCAGGGGCAAAGCCTGATTGGTTGACAACGGCGGTGTTGATGCTGGCCGAAAAGCTGGTGAGACGGTGGAAGCAAATAGTGATGAGCGAAAAAAACGATGTACGCGTGTGAGGGCAGACAACTAGAAGTGTGATGTGGGCATCTGCTTTATCTGTGGTTGAAATCGATTGCTGAACTCGCACAGTGTACCAATGGTTGATTCCGGTCCAGTGGAGGCATCAAGAAGAATGAAGATCGAGACGATGTTGGAAGCCACCGATCAGAGGTAGAGAAGTTATAGTGGTGGGAACAATCTAGGAAAAAAGATATAGAAGAGTAACCAGAAGCGGAGGTAAAGTAAGTGAGTGGTGGATGGATCGGGGAAGTAAAAGCCCTAACCCCTATCGTAAGCTGAGGAAAAGTACCATGGTCAGGTACTGTTCCTATTCACAGAGCAAACAGGAAGAAACCTCAAGCATGGTAGAGGTCAGTGAAGCAGTCTGGATCAATGGTGAAGAAGAAGGGAGAAGCGGTGGAGACGAAGAGTGAGAACGTTTGAGAGGAGGCAAACAAAATCGAGAAGATAGTGGAAGATACTAGATGAGAGAAGCAGTGGGGGAAGATAAAGACATGGTAGATTGCTAACACGTATTGACAAAGAATATACAATACGTCAAAAAATACGCATTACAAAAACCAATTTGGAATTGCACTCATACCCATAAATAGGGGACCATTTCTGCCAATCCCTTAGGAAGTTTACTGTTCCTAAGGGGTGCACACTTTAATATATATATATATATATATATATATATATATATATATATATATATATATATATATATATATATTAATTCAACATACAAACACCATTTGTTCCTATTAACCATTTAAAAGCATGTCATACTGAAAATTGTTATCAAAGTACAATCTCAAAATCATAAAGTACGGAAAACATGGGTGGATGCGCTTCGATCAAGTCAGCCCTTCCCTTTCGGATCAGGAGTACTTGAAGCCATAAACGTAAACCATAAGCACAAAGCTCAGCGAGTTCCCCAAAATAGCTCATACCATGCATATATAACAGTCAAAACTTAATTGGGTCTATTTCACCCCATTCGGTCTCTTTCAACCGATATTGGGTATATTACACCCCTCCCTCTCTTTTAATCGCTACTGGGTCTATTTCATCCCCTTCAGTCTCTTTTAACCGGTACTGTGTATATTTCACCCCTTCGGTCTTTTTCAACCGGTATCGGGTCTATTTCACCCTTACAACTAGCATACAATCATATTAGCAATAGTCAAATAAAAAAAGCAAATAAAGACATAACAAGAAATTGTCACAAAGATAACTATCATCCTACAAACATAATCCAGTGGGCTGGCATTGGTGCCTTCAACATGCGAGTATAGTGAAGGAACTCACCTTCTATCTGAAAGATCGTTAAACATGTCAATGTCGAAAACTAAAAAATTCAACCAAGTCAACTCAGCTGAGTACGCCTAGCATACTCAGTTTGTATGCTTAGTGTACTCAAGCCTTGACCAAAAACAAGGTGCTGACCTCATACGCCCTACGTACAATAGCTTATGCCCAACATACGTTCAACCATCATTTCCTTCTATTAAGAGCTTAATACCTGAAGCTCTTTCATCCAAATTCCATATCTAGCCTTCAAATGATGTCCTTAACCATAAAGATTCCAACTTTATGGTCTTGCATGGCTATTATGTACTCAATACCAAAACCCTCATTTATTAACTCTTTAAGACATCCTAGCTCATGCATGGAAGGAAACTAAGGTCCAAGGTTACATTTTAAGGTTCCTAATAACTCCATAATGGATAAAGTTTCCAACTTTATCCATTAGAATGGTCCAAACAACCAAGATCTAGTCTTTAAGTCTCAAAGGGACCAAAAGTGCATCTTTTCAACGTAATCCATTAAGTCCAAGTCTCAAACCTTTAGATCTGAATCAATATGATTTTTAGATGGATAAAGTTTCCAAGTTTATCCATAACAAGGTCACAAAATTTCAATATCTAAACTTTATGCACTAAAGTGACTATGAGCTCATAACACCCAAGATTAGCTAGATCTATCAAATACATTCTCAAGATTCAAATGTGTTCTTCTTCTTCTAAATGCACCAAAAATCCACCAAAATCAATGAGTTAAGGTCTTTAAATAGGGTCCAAGACCCTAAATTAGGGTTTGCATCTGACTGGAGTACACCCAGCATACTCCAGGTACGCCTAGCGTACTCAAAGCTGTTTCGCGATCATATCAACCTAGTATGCCCGACGTACGCCCTGTACGCCCCATGTACTCGGCTTAGCCTAATAATCTTCCTAACTTCCAAAGGCTATAATTTATTCGTTCTAACTCCGATTTTGACGATCCTTGTATCCACAAAAAGTTACTGGTGAGCTCTACAACCCTATCTAATTATTTATGACTAAAACCATCTCGAACTAAAATCCTTACTTCATGAAAGGCATGAACCATCGCCTTTTTACCATTATACCCTTTGACTCCAAAGCACAAACCGAACTCTTGGATTACATAATCTACCTTACCCACATCCAAATGGGTTTAAAGCACTCTTTCCCTAAAACTCGAAGCCTTATGATACTCAATCTTCAGGTTATGGCCTCGAATTATTAAATGACTCGAAACCAGGTGTTATAACTCTCCCTCGCTTAAATTAGATTTCGTCCTCAAAATCACTCCTTACTACTTCCAGGCAATCAGAAGATCGGACTATATCTTCCCGATCCTTAATAAAAATTGACTCTAACATATGATGGCCTTCCAATAATCGAACCCATCCTTAGCAGAACTTACATATTGATGACGAACGAATCCTTGCTCCCGCTAACCTTAACCAATAAATGACTGCCATCACTACTCAACTCAAATCTAGGAATCCAATACCTTATCTGAATTCCCGACATGAAAACCTTTCTGAAATTCTATCAATAGAAACTTTCTCTGCAATCCGAACTGAAAGAAATCCTTTCGGTCCTAAATCATCTAGCTGACACTTCTAGCTGACAGAAGCCTAACCGTACCTTGTTGTTGAAAAGATCTTTCATACAAACAAAGGCGATTGTCAACGTGAGTCTCAACCCCTTGTGTCCACCAGAAACATAACTCACATCCTAAAATCCAAAGATCTACCCTTGCATTCTATTCCGATTCCACGACGACCTTCCACTAAATTGAGATATAAAATCCCCAATTCACCGTAGAGACTGACAGTCTCACACCTGGTCCCACTACAAGGCTCCGACGAAGAGTCTAACTAATAAGGGCTACCCTAGCCTAACCACCACACGGATGCTAACCGATGACCACAGAGTCATCCTACTCTAAACATGATCCAATACCTTACTAGAGTCAATTTCGACTTGGTCTCACTCACACTATCATAACCAAACAGGCCTTGCCCACAGGTCCCACCTAATTGGATTTTGTATAGGCCCCACATTGCCTCTAGTCCAACCATCCTCTTGTTGTATTAGGTGTCTAAGCCCATAACTATAATTGGTATGTACTTAACCCGAGAGTAGCATGGTCCTTTTGGGTTGCCTTCACCAGAACAATCCGATAGGATGGACATTTGAGAAAGAGGTTATTTATGACTTATCAATATATTACAAGTATAATATATTAATATGAAATCATGTCATTTAATTAGTATTGATCAAGAATTAATTTGGAATTAATTCAGTGATCAAAAGAGACTAATTAAATTAACGGGGACTGATTATGTAAATCAATGACATATATATGGTTTGGGCTATTGATCCATGATGGGCTAAGTTTATGTAAGTTTTGATGTAGTGTTAGCCCACATGATATATGGATCATAACCCAAGTGTATGCATTAGGGTTTACCCATGACTCTTGGATTCTTACACTATATATAAGACACCCCTTAGCCTAAGATTCGTGACTAGTTATCTTAGAGATACTATAGCCGATTTTAGTGCATCGGAACCTCTCTCTCAAGTCATCCAATTATTGGTGGTGTTTGTGACTTATTAGAGGCATCACATTTGAGGTGCTAAGCTCTTAAAGGTCAAATACATCAAGCTACAAAAGAGGTAATAATCTAATCTATTTTATGATTCAAATATCAAATAGTATGCTAGTTGTAGGCTTTATGCTTTGGATAATATTATTGCATGTATAACTAGAGAAAACTTAGATCCAAAGCATTAGGGTTGTATGTGCACCATAGGGTTGTTAGAGTACATAAAACCCAACAGTGGTATCAGAGCCATGGGTGTTTTCTGTTACTTGATGCAATTGTTGTTTGTTCAAAGTTGAAAAAATCAATTTTTTTTACTCTGCCTAATCACCACGAGGTGGTCAAAATTACCATGAGGTGGTGATGGGTCTGGCAGATTTTTCGGATTCCTTGGCTTAATTTGGATTTGGATAATTACTATAAGTTGTTTTGTTGATCAAAATTCAAATTTTATGTTATGAAAATAATTATCCTCATCTAAATTAAAAGATAAATTGTCAAATCTTGAAAAAAATTTACTAGTTTATATGATAAGCAAATTGTTTGTAAAATTTGATTTGAAGTTATCTTACTATAAGAGTTGCATTAAGTCAAATTTGTAAAAGATAAAATTATGATTATTTTATTGGTTTTAAAATTTGATCTAAATGTTTTTAGGAGTTACAAAACTTGCCATCAAGTTTGAAACTCAAAAGTTTTTTATGGAGTTACAAATCTTGTCATCAACTTTGGAATTCAAAAAGGTTTTCAAGAGTTACAAAACTGCCCTGAAGTTTTGGTATTTGAAAAGTCTCAAATTATAAAACATTGATTTCTAAAACTCTTGTAATTAAATGGTACAACTCTTGGGCTCATAACTTCAAATTAATTAAATAGTTTTAATTTTGTATTTTATGTTTAGAACCTTAATGTCTTTTGAATAAGTTCAAGTTACCTCTTATTGATTGTATTAAATTAGTTAAAGTGTTTAATTAAAGGAGAAGATTAATAAATCCATAACAACATGGTTTGAGCTTAATTAGATTAAGAGTATAATATATTAATAGAATTAAACCACTAAGTATTTTAAAAGTTTAAAATACACCCTTATACTATATAAAATTAAAAGTTTAATATATTATATATTTATAAGTAAAACTAAGGTCAGTCTTACCGTTAGTAGGCCTCCTCATTCACGAAGCAGGTCTATAAGCATGTATAAGGTTATTGCCTATAAAATGGTGGTTTAATGGGTGTTTACTCTCACCCACTGCTTCCTTGACTGGTGGAGGGTCGGTAGCCGAACGGGTAGGATAGGACAGTAAACCCTCATTAAAAGTATAATGAATTATAAAGTAACTAAATATTTTATAAATTCTCAATCTTAGTTACTTTAGAGAAAATGTGAATTTGATGCTAACCCATGAAATTGTACTTTGCACCTTGTCAAGTCGTTAGTGGAGCGTGTGTAGTTAACCGACACACTAACTTGGACTAGTAAGGGTGGCAAAGGGTAGCTCGATGTTTGTCATAGATCAATGGAGTGTGTGTGGTTAACCACAACATTGATTAGGTGATAAATGAGTTCGAGAGTACCAAGCTAATTTGCATGGTTATTCACACCTTGTTTGTGATCCTCGGTATCCCAGTCACAAACTTGAAGGGCATAATCAAGATTAAACATGCCATTGAAAAGTTCAATGAATCTCAAAAGATCTTGGAATTTCAATTCATTTAAAACCTAATGTTCAATTTCGTTTTTCATGGTGGAAATTGGTAAATCGTCATTTACCTACCTTCAAATAGTTTACAATTGGATCACGACATCCCTCTTCCGAATTGTAAATTATTGTGTTGGGTCCTAGCCTTAATATGTCATTTGGGTGTTTTATTAAGGACTTAAATGAAATTAACTTGAATTTCTCCCTTGTAGATGTCTAGTTCTGACAACTATGGTCTTCCTAAATCTTATGGAAAAAACTTTCCTCGTGAAGATGATGTCCCACAACTTCGTCAACTTGAAAAGTTCAAGGTCACTCATGTCACACCCCGAAAACCAAAGGCGGAAACGTTCCCGGGGTTGACTCCACGTTGAGTATCAAATCCAATGCACATAGTAAAGCAGTAATCACAAAACATTACATTACATAATATTATTTACATCTGATCGAAAGTAAAGTTGTACATGTGATATACATATGTAATATAGACAAAAGTAAAGACGAGTCTTCGGAACGCTCCGTCTTCTCCAAAAAGTTGCGGTGTACCTGTCTAACGTTGACCTGAGAATACAAGCAGTTTGAAAATCAACATAAAGCTGGTGAGTTCATAAGCAGTTTAGTTTTTGAAAAGACGAATTCCTTTATGTTCGAGAAGAGTTGTTGATGAATAAAATCCCATATTTTCTTATTGAAAACGGTTTAGTTATCCCTTGATAAAATTTCGAAAACGGTTGGTTATGACATTCAGGAAAATCCCATATTTTCCTTATAGTTATAGTTATTCGTTTGTTTCTTTATTCGATTATGTGCTGTTATGTTACCTAGGAAAATCCCATATTTTCCTATGTGTTGAGTTGTCTATTCGTATCTAGGTTCATTAATGATTTTAACGCTATCCCAGGAAAATCCCATATTTTCCTATATGTTGAGTTGTCTATTCGTATCTAGGTTCGTTAATGATTTTAACGCTATCCCAGGAAAATCCCATATTTTCCTATGTGTGTGGTGTTTTGATCTTAAGTCTGATTTCGAAATACCAGTAATTACTATATGAGTAGTATTAATTATGTATTCTACTTCCTTAGTTATTCTACGATCGGATGACTATAGTCTACTAACTTAGTTGTAATTTCGAAGCTCTGTCGACATTCTGAGGCGGATATATTCGAAACTCAGTAGAGGTCCAGAGGAGTATTTTCGTAATAAATTCGAAACTCTGGTGACACTCAAGGAGTACATTAACTGTATATTCGAAGTCTTAGTGTCAACCAAAGGCGTTATTTCGTATTCGTAGTCGTATTTGTATTCGTAGACGTATTCGTATTCGTAGACGTATTCGTACTCGTAGACGTATTCGTATTCGTAGACGTATTCGTATTCATAGACATATTCGTTCTAAATTACATTCGTATTCGTATTAGTATTCGTATTCGTACTCCTATTAGTATTCGAATTCGTTATTCGTATTCGTACCTAGTTATATCCGTATTCGCATTCATTCTATCCTATTAGTTATATTTGTTATTATTAGTATAATTTCTTTTACAAAAGATAATGTAGATCAAAACACTTTTCGAAAGAAATCTACAATTAACCTGCAATTCGAAACATCAGTTATCATAATCTTTGAAAATCATGACATTTAGAAACTAAAATCATTACATTATAAATCAGTTTAAGTACAAGAAACACTTGTACTTTTGCTTGTATTCCCCCCCTGAAAACAGTTAAAAACAGTGAAAAAGGGTAGGGGTATGAACTCACCGGACGAGAAGTATGACGATTTGGATGCTAAGAGTTGATCTGGGGCTTGTAAATGCGCAAGGTTCCTAAGTATAATTTAAAGATACACATTTGTATCTAATTAGGACTTAGATTAGCTATTTGTTAGGGACACTTGCTTCAAGTCGCGAAAACACTCCGATACGAGTGTTTGGAGGGACCCGGGTGGCGTTTAAGGACGTGAAATGACACTTGGGACTTGGGACTTGAGTTTACTCCCCATGAGTAAACTAATATAAGAGTTTTGGTCTAAAAACACCCTTTCCCCATGAGTTTACGGCCGTAAACTCATGGTGGGTGTGGTTTAAGGTGCTAAATGACTTCAAACACTTAGGGGATAATTTCTAGACTTGGTTTAGGGACTTGGAATAGTTTTAAATCATAAAATAAACCCTTATATGGGAGTTTACGTCCTAGCATGGCTCCATGGCCGTAAACTCCTATTTTTCCAAGAAAATGGAGTTAAATGTTGCTAGAACAAATCACATGTGATTAATAGAATTATTCCAAAGCCTAACATGAATTTGTATGGGACATATGAGGGATTTATGGAGTTTACGGCCTATGAGACCCCCCTCTTGGCCGTAAACTCTACTATATGGTGCTACAATGTGTTTCAAGGTCTAAAACTTGCATAGAATGGCTTCTAAAATTCATCTAAAGGCTTTAGGGGTGTTTAGTTTGCATTCTAACACCAAAAATTTTGGAGTTTACGGCCCAAGAACAAGCCTTGGCCGTAAACTCTTAGAAATCCCATGAATGATGTGTTTAAGGCCCTTAAAGTATTTTTGGTTGGTCCCTTGATTTATTCCAAGGCTTTTGGTGGTGTTGGATGGCTTTCTAACACCTTAGAATTGGATTTATGTCAAGTTTTTGGGGAGTTTACGGCCCAAACACTATCCTTGGCCGTAAACTCATCTAAGTCCCCCAAAAATTATGTTTCAAGTGTCCAAATGCTATTACCAAGGTCCTATAATTCATATCTAAGCCATAGAAGTGATTTGGAAGGGTTTAAAGGCATGAAAAACCCCATTAACATGAGTTTACGGCCCAAGCTTATGCCTTGGCCGTAAACTCCTTTAAATGACTCAAAATCCATGATTTAAGTGTTCTAAGTCCATATCTTGAAGTCCCTTAGCCATATCTAAAGTCCAAATGAGTTTAGGAAGGAGTTTAAGGGCTTAAAACTCTTCAACATGGTGTTTACGGCCTAGGCAGCCTCCTGGGCCGTAAACTCACATATGTAGTCCCATTTCATGATTAAATGTCTAATTTGGAAGCTAAACATGCTATAGATTAAGGCTAGGAAGGTACCTTAAGGATTTGAAGCCTTAAATTTGAGTTTTGGACACTTAATCCTTGGATTTAGGAGGGAGGTTAGAAAGAGAGTAGAGAGAGAAGGAAAAAGCTTCAAATGAGTGCTTAAACATGTTTATATAGTTCCTAAAACTTGGACACGGTGGAATTCTACCCGATACCGGCCTTAAACGATGCTTTAGGCCGCACCCGATTGAGTTTCCGTCACCCGGCGGGGACGTTTCTAAAACTCATGTAACGATTGTTTCTGGGCTAATTCTTGAGTTCCTAAATGGATTGGACACTCATTGAGTTAAAATAAACATATAAATTTTACTATCTAAACCCAAAAACTATATCGGGACATTTCGATTTCCGACAAGTTATACGGGTAGAATGGGTTTTCGGCGATGAACAACTTCGGGTTGTTACATTATCCCCCCGTTAGAGGGAATTTCGTCCCGAAATTCAAAGAATAAGATACAGGTCATGGATTGGAATGAGATACGAATGGATTTGTTGCTTCGGATCTTCACTATCTCAAGCGGAGTCTGGTCTCTGTTGGGCGTTCTAACGAATTCTCATTATCGGGACATGTCTTGGTTTTGTACTTTGACTCTCTCTCAATCTACGATATCAATCGGTTTTCTCATGGAGGTTTCAACCTTGAACGACTTCGGTTTCCTCAAGGAATCACTAGGGTTTCGTTGTGCAGACGCTTCTAAGGATTTGAGACGTGGTGGTCTAGATAAATGTTACCAAGTTCTAAGAGTATCCGAAATCTAAGGGTTATAGAATCGATTTCTACAAAGATCTCGGAGGGTCAGATGTGAGACTAAACAAGACGTTCGAAAGAAACTCCCGGAAATCCTTCGGGATAGACATTGAGAGGTAAGAACTGTTACTTCCCGTTTCTCTATCTCATTGATTAGTTATCTTGACGGTGCGCGTTTCGATTATTGACAAAGGATTTAGAAAATTTTACCACATTAAAATCGAGAAGGATCACAGGCACGAGATTTATCAAAGAGTAGTATACCTGTAGCAACGGTGGGATCGGCGGCTGTCCTCTCTTGTCCCATGGTTAGGACTCTACCGGTGTTGCCAGATGTTACTGTCTTCGGACAGTTTCGTTTATAGTGTCCTACCTCTCCACAACTGTAGCAGGTTTGACCGATACCTGCTCCGGAAGCCTGACTAGTTAACGGGGTTGGGGTTTTGCAGGTGCGTGCGAGGTGATCTTCCTGGCCACAGCTTCTACAAAACTTTGCACGACAAGGGCCAGGGATGCAATGGTGGTAACTACAATGGTTACACCATGGGAGGATACCGGCATATCCGGTGACAGGTGCTTGAGACGTGGAATTGACAACAGAAACAGCAGCAGGGATAGTGGCAGCTTGAACTGTCACTATTTGCTGTTTCTTTGAGAGTTCTGGGGAAGACTGTCTCTTCTTCTTCTTCCAAAATTTTCTTTTCTCGCCACTCTTTTCTGTGAGCTCGGGGGTGGTGTCTGCTTCTTCTTGCACATCACTGTGATCGATCAAAGTTTGAGCCAGACACTTTGCACTATCGTAGGTATCTAGCTTTGCTGCTATAACGTTCCCCTTTGTTGGCTGGGTTAATCCCCAGATGAATCTTTCTATCTTTTTGCTTTCCGGGGTAACCATTCCCGGACAAAGGAGTGCCAGGTCATCAAACCTTGAAGTGTAAGAGGCGATAGCTCGTTTTCTAGCTTCTGGATTTCTCCCCGAGGGCAATACTCCGCACGTAGGAGTTCTTTCATTACTTCCCATCCCATAGCATTAGCTACCGGTAAGGTCAGGGATTTGACTCGGCCGTTCCACCAAGTCAAAGCTTTGTCTAGGAAGGTGCAGGCAGCAAACTTGACTCTATCAGACTCCGAACAGCTGCATATTTCAAAGATTGATTCGATTCTCTCGAACCATCGGGTTAAGGCAATGACACCCCCTGTGCCATCGAAGAATGTCGGTTTTGCGTTCATGAAGTCTTTATAGGAACCCCCTTTTTGGTGTCCCTGGCTATCATCTGGGTTTTGGGTTTCACCTCCCGAACCCCTAGAGTTCAGTTGAGGTAAGAGAGCTGATATGGTAGCGGAAATGGTTGCCTGAAGTGTTTCCAAATCGATTTGAATAGGAGGTGGTGGCGGAGGAGGATTGTTGTTGTTCGTTGAGCTGGGTCTCTTTCTTGGAGGCATCTTGATCTAAAAAGATCAGGAAAGAGAGGATCATAAGTCCTCTGAATTAAATCGAGAGATATGGGACATGAGATATCTCATCAGGGCAAATATAGCATCATTCAAAGCGATAAAGCAGAAAGGAGTTATCAAGATAGAACATTTTATCGCTAGAGGAATAATCAAGGAATAACGCGTACACGAGGATTTTCTACAAAGGATCGGCTCGAGAAATACTCCCATAGTATTTCATGGTTCGCTGCAGCGACGATTCGTTGTTTGGGATATTGGGTAAGTTTTAGGTATGCCGCATGCCACAGTCACTCCCAAGCACATGTTGGCCGTGTCTCGAATGAATATAGTTGGCCAGGCTATATTGACCCTAGACACGACTACATAACTGCCCAGGTTTAACCGCAGGGTACAACACCCATTTACTTATGTTTTGTTCTACTTATAGATACGGATTTCGACGGCTCGGCATACTTAAATACTTTTGAAAATACTTATATATATTGTAGGATACTTTTAGTTCAGAGCACTTAGGCCCTTTAATGTTTATAGTCTTATACCATGTAAGCTTTGGTATACCAGTTCACTATAAACAAGGGCTCTGATACCAATCTGTCACACCCCGAAAACCAAAGGCGGAAACGTTCCCGGGGTTGACTCCACGTTGAGTATCAAATCCAATGCACATAGTAAAGCAGTAATCACAAAACATTACATTACATAATATTATTTACATCTGATCGAAAGTAAAGGTGTACATGTGATATACATATGTAATATAGACAAAAGTAAAGACGAGTCTTCGGAACGCTCCGTCTTCTCCAAAAAGTTGCGGTGTACCTGTCTAACGTTGACCTGAGAATACAAGCAGTTTGAAAATCAGCATAAATCTGGTGAGTTCATAAGCAGTTTAGTTTTTGAAAAGACGAATTCCTTTACGTTCGAGAAGAGTTGTTGATGAAGAAAATCCCATATTTTCTTATTGAAAACAGTTTAGTTATCCCTTGATAAAATTTCGAAAACGGTTGGTTATGACATTCAGGAAAATCCCATATTTTCCTTATAGTTATAGTTATTCGTTTGTTTCTTTATTCGATTATGTGCTGTTATGTTACCCAGGAAAATCCCATATTTTCCTATGTGTTGAGTTGTCTATTCGTATCTAGGTTCGTTAATGATTTTAACGCTATCCCAGGAAAATCCCATATTTTCCTATATGTTGAGTTGTCTATTCGTATCTAGGTTCGTTAATGATTTTAACGCTATCCCAGGAAAATCCCATATTTTCCTATGTGTGTGGTGTTTTGATCTTAAGTCTGATTTCGAAATACCAGTAATTACTATATGAGTAGTATTAATTATGTATTCTACTTCCTTAGTTATTCTACGATCGGATGACTATAGTCTACTAACTTAGTTGTAATTTCGAAGCTCTGTCGACATTCTGAGGCGGATATATTCGAAACTCAGTAGAGGTCCAGAGGAGTATTTTCGTAATAAATTCGAAACTCTGGTGACACTCAAGGAGTACATTAACTGTATATTCGAAGTCTTAGTGTCAACCAAAGGCGTTATTTCGTATTCGTAGTCGTATTCGTATTCGTAGACGTATTCGTACTCGTAGACGTATTCGTATTCGTAGACGTATTCGTATTCATAGACATATTCGTTCTAAATTACATTCGTATTCGTATTAGTATTTGTATTCGTACTCCTATTAGTATTCAAATTCGTTATTCGTATTCGTACCTAGTTATATCCGTATTCGCATTCATTCTATCCTATTAGTTATATTTGTTATTATTAGTATAATTTCTTTTACAAAAGATAATGTAGATCAAAACACTTTTCGAAAGAAATCTACAATTAACCTGCAATTCGAAACATCAGTTATCATAATCTTTGAAAATCATGACATTTAGAAACTAAAATCATTACATTATAAATCAGTTTAAGTACAAGAAACACTTGTACTTTTGCTTGTATTCCCCCCTGAAAACAGTTAAAAACAGTGAAAAAGGGTAGGGGTATGAACTCACCGGACGAGAAGTATGACGATTTGGATGCTAAGAGTTGATCCGGGGCTTGTAAATGCGCAAGGTTCCTAAGTATAATTTAAAGATACACATTTGTATCTAATTAGGACTTAGATTAGCTATTTGTTAGGGACACTTGCTTCAAGTCGCGAAAACACTCCGATACGAGTGTTTGGAGGGACCCGGGTGGCGTTTAAGGACGTGAAATGACACTTGGGACTTGGGACTTGAGTTTACTCCCCATGAGTAAACTAATATAAGAGTTTTGGTCTAAAAACACCCTTTCCCCATGAGTTTACGGCCGTAAACTCATGGTGGGTGTGGTTTAAGGTGCTAAATGACTTCAAACACTTAGGGGATAATTTCTAGACTTGGTTTAGGGACTTGGAATAGTTTTAAATCATAAAATAAACCCTTATATGGGAGTTTACGGCCTAGCATGGCTCCATGGCCGTAAACTCCTATTTTCCAAGAAAATGGAGTTAAATGTTGCTAGAACAAATCACATGTGATTAATAGAATTATTCCAAAGCCTAACATGAATTTGTATGGGACATATGAGGGATTTATGGAGTTTACGGCCTATGAGACCCCCCTCTTGGCCGTAAACTCTACTATATGGTGCTACAATGTGTTTCAAGGTCTAAAACTTGCATAGAATGGCTTCTAAAATTCATCTAAAGGCTTTAGGGGTGTTTAGTTTGCATTCTAACACCAAAAATTTTGGAGTTTACGGCCCAAGAACAAGCCTTGGCCGTAAACTCTTAGAAATCCCATGAATGATGTGTTTAAGGCCCTTAAAGTATTTTTGGTTGGTCCCTTGATTTATTCCAAGGCTTTTGGTGGTGTTGGATGGCTTTCTAACACCTTAGAATTGGATTTATGTCAAGTTTTTGGGGAGTTTACGGCCCAAGCACTATCCTTGGCCGTAAACTCATCTAAGTCCCCCAAAAATTATGTTTCAAGTGTCCAAATGCTATTACCAAGGTCCTATAATTCATATCTAAGCCATATAAGTGATTTGGAAGGGTTTAAAGGCATGAAAAACCCCATTAACATGAGTTTACGGCCCAAGCTTATGCCTTGGCCGTAAACTCCTTTAAATGACTCAAAATCCATGATTTAAGTGTTCCAAGTCCATATCTTGAAGTCCCTTAGCCATATCTAAAGTCCAAATGAGTTTAGGAAGGAGTTTAAGGGCTTAAAACTCTTCAAAATGGTGTTTACGGCCTAGGCAGCCTCCTGGGCCGTAAACTCACATATGTAGTCCCATTTCATGATTAAATGTCTAATTTGGAAGCTAAACATGCTATAGATTAAGGCTAGGAAGGTACCTTAAGGATTTGAAGCCTTAAATTTGAGTTTTGGACACTTAATCCTTGGATTTAGGAGGGAGGTTAGAGAGAGAGTAGAGAGAGAAGGAAAAAGCTTCAAATGAGTGCTTAAACATGTTTATATAGTTCCTAAAACTTGGACACGGTGGAATTCTACCCGATACCGGCCTTAAACGATGCTTTAGGCCGCACCCGATTGAGTTTCCGTCACCCGGTGGGGACGTTTCTAAAACTCATGTAACGATTGTTTCTGGGCTAATTCTTGAGTTCCTAAATGGATTGGACACTCATTGAGTTAAAATAAACATATAAATTTTACTATCTAAACCCAAAAACTATATCGGGACATTTCGATTTCCGACAAGTTATACGGGTAGAATGGGTTTTCGGCGATGAACAACTTCGGGTTGTTACAACTCAAGCCCTATTGGCTAGCAAACACCAAGATGGAAGGTCTGTGTGTGCACATGTCTTGGAGATGAAGTCACATATTGACAGACTGGGAATGTTGGGAGTCGTTGTTGACTTGGTTCTTTAGTCACTTTCCGAGTCATATAGTTAGTTTGTTAAAGACTACTATATAACAGACCGCGATGTGACCCTTATTGATCTTACCTATTTGCTAATTGCTACTGAATCAGAAATAATTTGGCGCACTGGTCATGAAAATTTGATTGGAAGATCTACCTCCCAAACTTCCATGGACATTGACAATGGAAACATTAGAAGTCCATAAAAGCCTTCTCTTCCCATTGGAAAGGGATCAGCCATAGTTAACCCGGTTAACCAAATGTTAAAGAGAAGGGCTAAGTCTGAGATTGTCTCATGTGCCATTCCGAAAGATTCTGTTTCTTTCTATCACCAAGATAAGGGGCATTGGTTGCGAAGCTGCCATATTTACCTGAAAAATCGCAAGGATGGTAAAGTCAAAATGTTTAACTCTACTTCAGGTAAGCCCACAATCTAACTCGATTAATTTCCTATTTGGAGATTCTTAATATATGATTTAATGTAATTACATTTTGATATTTTGTAGGATCGAAGAAAAGAAAGGAAGATTAAAGGAAGAGTAAGCTAATTCTGATTGCGAAGAGATGGATTTCGATCGCATGGTTTGATGATCAGAATTTTGAGATGCTTCTTAAGAGTTATGATAGATTGCTTAGAAATAGATAGCAACATAGTTTTCATTTGTAATTGCATTGTAAGGAAAAGTTTTTCCGTAATTTTATAAATAAAAGATTTTTTTGATTTTATCTTATTTTAAGTTTCCTTGCAATGATATTTGTGAAAATTGTTGTTTATGTGTTTCCATTGATAGCAATATTGGAAAATAGATTTGATTCTTTCATTTGTGGTAGTGTTAAGATTTACCAAAAAAGGAAAGATTCTCATCACCAAAGTTTCAGTGGGATAGAAACTTGGAAGCATGCAACTTGTATTGTGTGATGAATGAGAACCTTCATCTTTGGGAAATTAAGACTAATTCCTTATACACATGTATATGTGAGTCAAGTGAAGGACTAGGGGATCAGGTACACTTGGTTGTGCATTGGTCAGGTCCACCACAAAAAACGATAAGACTATTCGTTATGATTTACTAAAAGTTTATTTAGCTATATTTTTATGTTTGATTTTCATCATTTATTGGCTAATTAATTGCATATTGTGGACAAAAGATACTTAATATTGTTCGAATTATATTTTCAGTCCAAAAAAGAACCTCGGAAGCAAAAGGAAGCAGGAGATATAAACGAAAGCTCGGGAACAAAACAAAGAAAAAAAAGGCTTAATTTTCAAGCTACTCGGCGAGTAGGGTCGTCTACTCGACGAGTAGACACGAAGGTTCGCGAAGCAACACGTGGAGTCCTTTCCGTATACGAATTCCTCAAGGGGGACTCAACGAGTAGC
Source organism: Lactuca serriola (assembly GCF_051521515.1). Lineage (NCBI taxonomy): Eukaryota > Viridiplantae > Streptophyta > Magnoliopsida > Asterales > Asteraceae > Lactuca > Lactuca serriola. The sequence continues at coordinate 306,974,959 of NC_136410.1, read as the reverse complement.
CCATGTTTTGAGAAAACTATAAATAGACTTCAAAAACCCGAATTGAGGACTCTCTGTATTTTTTGGTGGAAACACTTGGTGATCAAGGAAGCCCTTGGAGCTCTGGAAAAACGTTGAAGAACCCTAATCCTTCATTCTTAAGAGATTAAGGCACTTTAGGATTAATTTTCCACTTTTCCTTTGAATAGAATTATGTTAGGTTTATTTGCATTCGTTTTTAAGCTTTCATACACTGAAATTATGAACTAATTTTTTTAGCTTCTGTTTAGGGAAGACAATTTTGCTCCTATGGTTTAATTTACTCTTTTGATTAATTGTTAGTTGGTGATATTGTTAAATTAAGCTTGTTAAAGACCCTTATGCATTAACCATAACTATTTTCTGTCAATTGCTAAGTTATTAAGCTGCATGAACATCTCTTAATTGCTTATCTCATATAATTTATGTGAACACAATACCATATGCCTAGAAATAATGAACATGAAACTAGGATTAATTAGAGAATGGGTAAATTAATGTGTGAGCTTGTGTGATACACCATCAACAAGAGGTTAATTGAATCACCAGTTTTAATTAGCTAAAAACAAGTCTTCTTTAACCCGAATAATTAACCCAGGACATCTATTAGTTTAATCAAATGGCCACTGCTTGAATTGGTATGTTTTCTAAGGATTAGTAATAGCGAACACGAATCTAATCACCAGAGTCGGTAACCAATAACAATTAATCTATTATATTATCATAAAAATTAACAATAGGAGTAAATGAGTTGAACCTAAACAGAAACCCTTTTTGATCATTGAATTTAGTTTGTCTTTACGTGTTTTCAGCTTTTAGTTGAGTAGTTAAGTTTTAGTTAAGTTTCTAGTCTTGCAAAACTAGAGAAACCCCTATTTTCTGTTACTTGTTTTTAGTTAATTCTAGTTTTTAGTTTTAATTTTCCGTTCCCTGAGTTCGATACCCTACTTATTTAGCTACACCACAATTGATAGGTCCACTGCCTTTGTGTGTCAATTTTATAATTAAAATTAGGATTAAAACTAGTTGAGTTTACGCACATCAGTAAATATGGTTATACTTACAAGATTAAGTGTAGTTATGAATCATTGAAGAAGTTTCAATGTATAGCAGAACGAATAAGAAGAATCAAATTAGGCAGAAAGATAAAACTTTCTCCAATCTGAAAAGAAAGGAGAGTACTTGAGTATTGTGTTTTATGATCATCTTAGTGATTATGGAACCATATCATAATTGATCCTCTAAGTGCACTTTTATGGCTAAGAAGAGGAATCGGGAATTGTTGAAATGGTTACTTCGTTCCAAAAATGAGTCTTAGAGTCATTCTCCAAGATTTGACTTGAGTGACACATCTTAAATAGGTTTAGAACACATCATGAAATATGGAGTAAGAAATGGTTCTTGCTCATGCACATTTGAAATTGGTGGTTGTGATGTTTTGGATAAAACAAAGACCAACTAAGACCAATTATATGAAGTGTTATTCTTGATAAGAATCCACACTAACTCTTGAATATTTGTTCGTCAAGGATAAGATAATTTATATGTCAAGAGGTCAGTGGGAGTCTTAAAGACCTTGAAAAGCTTCAAGAACTAATCAAGAATGAACCTATTGTTTATCACTAGTACACGACCTGAGGTTTGTAACCTATCGTGTTGACATATTCTTGTTTCTGTGACCATTCCAAATGGCAAGAAATTAAGATTAAACAAGTTCAGTCCATCTAAGTTTGGATTTGTCATAAACCTTTTCTTGTGATAGTGGTTGGGAATGAAAGATTTATATGGATAGGAACACATACACCATAAAATCTAAGTATCATAAGGTTTCTCTCTAATTCTTGAAAATGATTGTGAGGAAACTCTTTCACTAAGTAGATTTTAAGGAGATAGCATTTGTGATATTTGCATTCTCAAATTCGATTATGATTATGGCATCCCTCTTCATAGTTCGAATTGTGAGAAATGGCAAAAGGTCTAAACATTCAGGACTTATTACTATAAGTTCTAAAATTATTTAGACACACATGTGAGCTATCTAAGGAAAGGTGTATGAGTTTCAGGAGCGTAGATAAAGTCTTATCGAAGCATCTTGTATCAGAAATCTAAACTTTGGTAAGAAAGTCAACAAATATTGATTTCTAGAAGTCCAACTGATTTTTGGGTAAATGTCAAAGCTAGTAGGAGCATAAGTGTTATGCTAGTAAGATAATAATTATCATGCAAGTGGGAGCATAATTATCATGGTAAGTGTTGCGAGTTGGCAATGTTAATTATAGAAAAGAAAATTTTCAATTCACCAAGTTGCAGGGTTTGAAAAGGTGTTTTGCTATAATTAAGGGAGATGAATTCATACTTCATTTCGAATCTAAAAGATTAGATTGAGATTTTAATCGAATTTAGTCATGGACATATGTGAATGTTATGTTGAAATGATTCAACATAAGGAAATTCTATTTGTGGAAATATTATAGCGAAAGACTAGTAAAGTATCATGTATTTATGTGAGACATTATGAATCGTATTCCATATGCTTCGGATATAGGATCGATTACATAAGCTATAATATTAATCTGTTCTAATTTTCCAAATGCCTAGGGCATTAAGTGGGAAAAGGGACTACAACGAGATAGGATTAAAATGGTTAAGCAATTATTGAGGACAATCTGAGGTTTACCAAAGATTGGCTGCTCATGGACAGTTGGAAGTATAGTGTAAATTTTGGAAGGACCATATTGACATACTCTGAGAAGAGGTAAATCTAGTTCAGAAGTGAAAGTCAAAATGAGAATATGAAAATGTTACCATAAGTGGAAGTTAATAATAAAATCTATGTAAGATTAGAAAACTTAATGCAAGAAGGATGGTCAAAGGAATGTACTTTGAATATGAGACTTCGTTTCCATGGAATTTCTCTCCATTGCAATACTTTGTAATGTTTGTTGCCAAGTCTCTATGACTTTTGTGCATAGTCATTACAAGAGGATCATTGCATATAAGTTTAGAATCTAACTGATTTTAGCAAATGGCAAGAATTTGGTATTCTTACATTTACGATAAGGATTTGGAATTGTGAAATGAGCATCATTGAAATGTTGTCGATTGATCTATTTCATAAAGAGAGGACCATAGGCAAACGTAGTGTGCATGCTTGGAGCATGGCATAACTATTGATTTAATTCAAGTATTAAGTTGATTAATCGAAACATTATACAATGCATAATGTGTAATCAATATGGATTAAATAAAAGGTGTTTTATTTATATTCATAAGTTCTGAGACCAGATTGGATTCGATTATTCTTGTGTTTCACTTTGCATGTTTTGACTTCCAGAATAATAAGATTATTCAAACTATCCACAGTCAATCATACTTTGGAAGTAGGTATTGAGGCAAGACTGTCATGAATCTGACTGTAGATTGTCTAGGTGTTTTAGACATAGCACAAGTTTACTGCAGTGTTCATGAGTACTCCTGGAATAAGATTCGAGTATTGGATTAAACCCATACACATCTGAATCACTTCATGGATTTTATCACGAGTGATTGTGATAATATAATATATTATATTCTTAAAACAGAGACATGTGAGTTGTAGCTTACAAATCGGTTGCACATTGATGATGCGTAAACGCACAATTAACTAGGTGTTATAAAACACATTGCTGTGTGTGATTTGAAAATTAAATATAGCAAGCATATGAGTCAAAGTTTATCCATTCCTTTTACCCTTAAAGGGATAAAAGCGATATTTGTCGCCCCCTCGATGATTTAGTGATGACAACCGTAAGCGCTTGGCCAAGCGTGGACTGATTTGATTTGTTCAATTAGTCAGTCATCATAAATCGGAAATTGGGAAACAACATGTCGATAGATAGAATGATCATAATCCATATCTCAAGTGACATCCTCAATTTCACAGCCAGAAAAGACCGATTTAATTTACGCTTTTAAAATAAAATTAGAGTATTCCTTTGATTAAAAGAGTTACGGAACTTGTTCCCAAAACAAAATATGATAAAAATTTATCAATGCATTTCTTTAAAGAAATGTACTGTCATTATATAACAAAATCTCGGGATGTCATGTTCCGATACAGACCAAAAGCATAAACGGCACATTATAAGCCTTACAACAATTATTTACAACTACTGGCATATAATTCAAAATATCTTGATAAGTCATCCAACTTACGCTCTGGTGCTACTACCTGTAATACGAAGAAAAACTGAGTGAGTTAGGTTTGGGAGCCTGGTGAGCATATAGGGATTTCAATCCACAATAAATAATTATATTAATTTCATCAATCAACAATAACCCGATTACCCATTCCCGTTATCCTCACTTTACGTCCCTAAAACAACCATCATAAGAGACCTAGTCTAAGGATTTTTCATCGGGGTGACAACACATGCTTCGGAGGTTCCTTAGAAATATATGTCAAACAAGGCAACCATGTTGAGGATGGAGTACAACAATTTAACACCCAAGTTCAATAACACCTATAGGTGGCGAGCCTGTCAGCGTTCCAGTGGACTGTCTAGAAGAGTCTATGGTCGTCATCTAAACTCCGCTAGATGACTGAATCAGCAACAACATCGAGGCCTCTCATCATTTTATTTAATCACACATCCACTATCTACCCATGTTTCACCCAACATAATTATAGATAAAAATACATATACAGCTTAAAACCTGTATAAAACATTCATTCAACACTTATCTCACATAAACAAATAATATATAAACACATAGCACATATTTTATAGAGAATACTTCGTATCTATGTGTTAGAAGAAAATGAATATACACTCATACAAAACATATATTTAATACATTCAAACAATACGTGTATTAAAATTGTGTTTATGAAAGGGACTATGCACTCACTTGATAAGACGATGCTCGGACAACACTATGGCTCTTAAAGTAATATTCTTCGATGAAACCGGGATGTTTTCTCCAAAAATTGGGCTTCTCGCGAGAAGAGCTTCGGCTTGAAAACTCTTTTTCTCGGGATCTTCAGAGCTTTGGGACTCGCTTCGGGTTTCGGTATGATACCGGGACTTCGGGGGGGGGGGGGGGGGGTTAAAAGATGGCTAGAGATGGGATAAAGAATGAGAGAATTAGCAACCTAATTCGGTTGCCCTTCGGTTTTTATTTATAGGTTGGAAATCCTATATTCACGTCGTGAACCACTAGTTCACGTCGTGAGTTAGGTCATGCTTCGCTCATGGCGTTCGTCATCTGTCCACTTGCTCTAGAAGGTGTCAATCAGCTTGTTCACGTCTTGAACACCTTACTCATGACGTGAGTACTGGTAGGTGTTGAATTTTGTGCCCCGAACTTCATAAATTCATATCTTTCACATACGAGCTCCGTTTCCGACATTCTTTATATCCACGCGTAGGTGAGATTGTGCTCTGCAACTTTCATTTAGACTCCGTCGGCTAATTTTGACTTTATTTTTATTATATTATTTTTAGTAGGTCGAGACAGGAAAACTCCGTTAAAAAATCATAACTCCTTCATCTGACGTCCATTTTTGTCTGTCTTTCTACCGTTGCCCTACTATCAACGAGATCTTCGATTCTCGTTTAGATTGTTTCACCTAGAAATCACTCGATTTCACATTCGAACTTTGGGTTGCATACCGCTAAGTTGAAACTTATAAAAATCATAACTTTCTCATACGAAGTCAGATTTAGACGTTCTTTTTATGCACGCTCTCGGTTTAACGTATTCTATGACTTTCGTTTACATCACTAAGGCTAAATATCACTCTATCATAAATTCACTATTTACCTCACGCAGTGTCGTACTGATTCTGTCACAAAACTTTGACAGGTCATAACTTCTTTGTTATAACTCGGATTTCGGCATTCTTTATATATCTGAAATCCTTGTCACGACAACTACCTCTTTGAGTATAGATATTGGGCTTATCCAATTTTTTATTTTAACACTCATATTTATTCTTTGATTCATTTTAATCATAACAATTAAGCATGAAACACATAATACTTAAATAATACATTTTTATTATTTCAAAACGGTTTACAAAGGTTAACCTAAACTATTACATCAACATTAATGGTTAGCCTAAAAACACGGGCGTTACAATTCTCTTCCCCTTAGGATGATTCCGTCCCCGGAATCACACATCAACAAACAAATGCGGATAGCGACTCATCATGTCACTCTCTGTTTCCCAGGTGAGATTTGGCCCATTCGGATGTTTCCAACGGACAAGCACTAATTTGACCATCTTGCATCGCAACTTCTTAGTCGTACGGTCAACGATTGTCTCTGGTTCTTCAATTAACCTCTTGTTTTCATCCATCCTTAACTCATAAATTGGAATTACGTCGAGAACTTCTCCTGTGAACTTCCTTAGATAACACACATGGAAAGTGTTATGAATACCATTCAGTTCTTCTGGTAGTTCTAGCTTGTAAGCTTGGTTCTCAATCCTTTGAAGAACTTTAAACGGTCCAATAAATCTTGAACATAACTTTCCCCTTTTTCCAAATCTTATAAGTCCCTTCCACGGTGAGACTTTAAGCAAAACCGAATCCCCAACTTCAAATGTCATTGGTCTTCGCTTTTTGACAACATAATTCTTTTGGCGATCCTAAGCCGCTAACATTCCCTCCCTAATTATTTTTAGCTTTTCAGTAGTCTGATGGACTATGTCAGGTCCCATAAACTGCTTTTCCCCAGCCTCAAGCCAACAAGACGGTGTACGACACTTCTGTCTGTACAAAGCTTGATAAGGTGTCATCTTAATGCTCGAGTGGAAACTATTTATGTAGGAAAATTCTACCAAAGGAAAATGTTCATCCCAGTTGCCTTGGAATTCTAAGGTACATGCTCTTAGCATATCTTCAAGTGTTTGTATCGCCCGTTCGCTCTGACCATCACTCTGTGGATGGTAAGCTGTACTCACACATAACTTCGTACCCAATCCCTCTTGTACACTTTTCCAAAACCTTGAGGTGAAATGGCTATCACAATCCAATACAATCGTTAAGGGAACACCATGAACCCTCATAATTTCCTTCACGTAAGAATTCACAAGCTTATCCATAGACTATTTCTCATTGGCTGCTATGAAGTGCGCACTCTTAGTGAAGCGATCCACGACCACCCAAATCATGTCGTGACTGTTCTTTGTTCTAGGCATTTTATTGACAAAATCGATAGCGATGTCTTCCCACTTACCCATAGGTACAGGTAAAGGTTCAAACTCCCATATGGTTTTTGATGTTGTGCCTTAACTCTAGCACATGTCACACACTCGGCCACATACTTTGCGATATCAAGCTTTATCGTCGGCCACCAGTAGTAGGGATTTAGGTCCCTATACATTTTAGTGCTATCGGGATGAATCGAGTACATGGTTTTGTGAGATTATTCCATTAGCATATTTCTTATTCCTCCTAACTTAGGCACCCAAATTCGATCTTGTAATACCTTCAGTCCGTGAGTGTTTATATCGAACACTAACGTTTTGCCCAAACGTTCTTCCTTTCGGTCATTCTTCTCAGAAGCTTCTTCTTTAGCTTTCTTTATACTCTACACAATTGTCGAGGCAACTTCTATTCTCAACGCTCTTGGCCTTTTTCTTTCAATATTGACTTTCCAACTGAGAGCATCAGCAACAACATTGGCTTTACCGGGGTGGTAAAGTATCTCACAGTCGTAGTCCTTAAGTAACTCTAGCCAGCATCTTTGCCTCATGTTCAATTCTTTCTAATTAAAGAGATATTGGAGACTCTTATGATCAGTGAAAAGTTTGACTTCGTGCCATAGAGGTAATGCCTCCATATCTTTAGAGCAAACACTACCGCTGCCAACTCCAGATCATGAGTGGGGTAGTTCTTTTCATGCTCTTTCAGCTATCGAGATGCATATGCTATCACCTTTTCTCTTTGGGTCAAAACACAACCCAACCCACCCAACCCCAAAGGCATCGCTATAGATAGCGAAGTCCTCAACTCCATCAGGTAGAGAAAGAATCGGTGTTTCACATAGCTTCTTCTTTAGCAACTCGAATGCTTCTTTGTGCTTATCACTCCAAGTATAAGTAGTTACTTTGTGGTTCAAAGCTATCAATGGAGTAGTGATCGAAGAAAAGCCTTGGATAAACCTTCGCTAATATCCGGCTAATCCCAGAAAGCTTCGGATCTCCGTGGGACTTTTCGGTTGTTCCCACTTCATCACAGCTTCAATCTTCGCTGGATCAACCATTATTCCTTCTTGGTTGACCACGTGATCCAATAATTGGACTTCTCGAATCCAAAAATCACATTTGGAGAACTTGGCATACAACTTCTCCTTCTTCAAGATTTCCAACACTTCTCGCAAATGTATGCCATGCTCCTCATGGATTTTTGAGTAAATCATAATGTCATCTATGAACACTATCACAAATTTATCAAGGAACGATTTACAAACCCTGTTCATTAAATTCATGAATGTTGTTGGAGAATTGGTTAGTCCGAACGACATAACAAAAACTTGTAGTGTCCATATCATGTTCTGAATGCAGTCTTCTCGATATCCTGCTCTTTCATCTTCAACTAATGATATCTTGACCTTAGTTCGATCTTGGAAAAATAGCTTGAACCTTGTAGTTGATCGAACAGGTCATCAATCATTGGTAATGGATATCTATTCTTTATTGTAGCCTTATTCAACTCTCTGTAATCAATGCACATCCTCATACTCCCGTCCTTTTTCTTTACGAATAACACCGAAGCTCGCTAGGATGATGAACTAGGTCTAATGAAACCTTTTTCCAATAACTACTGAAGTTGCATCATCAGCTCCTTCATCTCCGTTGGTGCTAATCGATACAATGCTTTTGCTATTGGTCTGGTTCCTTGTAACAAGTCTATTCTGAAATCCACCTGTCTATCAGGCGGTAATCTAGGAAGATCTTTGGGAAATACTTCCGGATAATCACATACCACAGGAATGCTCTGCATCTCCTTTTTCTCCTTCTTTGCATCAATCACGAATGTCAAATATGATGTACATCCTTTGGCCAAACATTTTATGGTTTTCATTAGAGAAATAATCCCATAATTTACTCTGCGTTTGTCCCCATACACTATAAATGACTCTTTCCCCGGCGGGTTTACTTTTACTATCTTCTTCCTGCACAATATTTCAGCATCATTGGCGCTAAGTCAATCCATTCCCAGCACGATGTTGAAACCGTTTAGTTCGATAGGAAATAATTCCTCGTGGAACTTATTCCCATTCAAGTAAATGAAGATGTTTTTCATAAGATGGCTAACAAGTACAAACTTGCCACTAGCAACTTTGACTAATAAAGCATTATCTAGTTTATCGACAGGCAAAGCTAGTTTTCTACCAAATTCATGCAAAATAAAGGAGTAGTTGGCTCCAGAATCAAATAAAATTTGGGTAGGCAATTTTTTTACGAGAAAGGTACCTGAAGCAACATCAGCTTCATCTTTCGCGGCTTTAAGTGTCATATGAAAGTATCTCGCCTTCGGTTTTGGTGGAATGTTGGGTTTTTGCTGACTCCTTCTTTTTCGGACAGTCTTTCAAAATGTGTCCTTCCTCGTTACATCCAAAGCACACCCTCTTGTTGGACGGACTCGTTGGAATAATGCCTAGTTTTTCCACATTTGTAGCAGGTCACCTCCTCACTACACTTCCCATAGTGCTTTTTCTTGCACTTTTCACACCATTTCGCTTCGCCTCTTCCTCCTCCTCCTCCAAACTTCTTCGAATTAGACTTCAAAATTTTACTTTTCTTGTTGGAACCTGAAGTTCCTTCAAACTTTATCTTTTCGCCAACTTCAACCTTGGTGGTGGTCCTCCCCTTGATCATCTCCTTAACAGACTTGACAGCCCAAATAGTTGTCTCCAGAGTAGGTGTCTGTCATACTGGCACAACGTACTCCCATGGAAGTCCTTTTGCATAGCGGTCAACTTTTGTCAGCTCGCCTGGGACGATGCGCAAAGCAAACTCCATTTTGTCTGTAAAGGCATTGGTGTATTCATCAAATGACATGTTGTCTTTCTTCAATGTCAGAAATTTGTTCTCCAACTCTAGCAGATTTTGGGCCGAGCAGAACTTGCACTTGAATTGCACCAATAACTCTTCCCAAGTCAGTTGCAGTGGCTCATTAGGGCTTAGGGTCTTCCCCAGAGTGTTCCACCAATGAACAACACCACCTCTAAATTGACGTACTGCGAACGTGGTCTGCAACGTGCCTCTGCAACCATACGTCATGAAGGCTAGCTCCATATCCGACATCCAATCCATGACTCCGATCGGATCTTCCTTTCCAGTGAAGGTCGATGGTTTGCAAGTCAGAAAATCTTTGTACTTGCATCCAAGTCCATAATTTCCTCCATCTTGGTTATTTTGTCTAACTATCGGTGGGTTGGCTTGACCAAAAATCCGACTGAAGTTACCTCCTTCTGACTGCCCTTCATTCAACTCAAGTTTTCAATCGGCATTGAAAGTTTTTCACCATTTTGCTGAACTAGACGTCTAGTTTCTTCCATTTGATGATCCAACATTGTTTGAATCATCGCTTGTACACCAGCCATTGTCATTGGCTCAGGTGTTGTTGCTACTACAGGTGCTTGCTCAATTACAGGTGGTTGATTCCTGTTTTCTTTCGCATTTCCAACTCCACTTCTAGTTCTTGCCATTCTTGATCTATACACCGAATAAGGTGAATTTAGATCCTCATTCATGATAGATATTTAAATTATCCAAATCACTCCGAAACGTTTACAAGCTAGTTCTAATACCGTAAGCCTATGCTTAGAATCCTAAACACATAAGGTTTCCAGATCTGGTTGGCAACAAACCATAGATCCGAACAAATAACATCATATATGGCAAACATATAACATTTGCACATAAAAGCATTTTAGGCATCTTTCCTAAAATATACTAGTGCTCGTGTCTAAAATACAACAACCACTCATTTCACAATCTTTACTTAGCATCCTAAGTTTAAGTCTAGAAATCCTTCAAATTCCTAGTTCGCTTAAACTGATTCTTTGATACCAACTGTGACATCCCCAATTTCACGGCCATAAAAAACCGATTTAATTTATGCTTTTAAAATAAAATCAGAGTAATCCTTTGATTAAAAAAGTTGCGGAATTTGTTCCCAAAAGAAAATATGATAAAAATTTATCAAAGCATTTCTTTAAAGAAATGTATTGTCATTATATAACAATATCTCAGGATGTCATGTTCCGATACAGACTAAAAGCATAAACGGCACATTATAAGCCATACAACAATTATTTACAGCTATTGGCCTATAATCCAAAATATCTTGATAAGTCATCCAACTTACGCTCTGGTGCAACTACATGTAATACAATGAAAATTTGAGTAGGTCAGGCTTGGGTGCCTAGTGAGCATATAGGGATTTCAACCCACAATAAATAATTATATTAATTACATCAATCAACAATAACCCGATTACCCATTCCCGTTATCCTCACTTTACGTCCCTAAAACAACTATCACAAGGGACCTAGTCTAAGGATTTTTCATCGGCGCGATAACACATGCTTCGGGGGTTCCTCAGAAATATATGTCAACCAAGGCAACCATGTGGAGGATGGAGTACAACAATTGAACACCCAAATTCAATAACACCTACAGGTGGCGAGCCTGCCAACAACATCGAGGCCTCTCATCATTTTATTTGATCGCACATCCATTATCTACCCATGTTTCACCCAACATAATTGTAGATAAAAATACATATACAACTTAAAACCTATATAAAACATTCATTCACCACTTATCTCAAATAAACAAATAATATCTAAACACATAGTACGTATTTTATAGAGAATACTTCGTACTATGTGTTAGAAGAAAATGAATATACACTCAACACAAAACATACATTTAATACATTCAAACAATACTTGTATTAAAATTGTGTTTATGAAAAGGACTATTCACTCATTTGATAAGACGATGCTCGGATAGCACTATGGCTCTTAAAGTAATATTCTTCAATGAAACCGGGATGTTTTCTCTAAAAACCGGGCTTCTCGCGGGAAGAGATTCGGCTTGAAAACTCTTTTTCTCGGGATCTTCAGAGCTTCGGGACTCGCTTCGGGTTTCAGGATGATACCGGGACTTCGGGGGGGAGGGGGGTTTAAAAGATGGCTAGAGAGGGTATAAAGAGTGAGAGAATGAGAGAATTAGCAACCAAACTCGGCTGCCCTTCAGTTTTTATTTATAGGTTGGAAATCATATATTCACGTCGTGAACCACTAGTTCACGTCGTGAGTTTGGTCATGCTCCGCTCATGGCGTTCGTCATCTGTCCACTTGCTCTGGAAGGTGTCAATCAGCCTGTTCACGTCGTGAACACCTTACTCATGATGTGAGTACTGATAGGTGTTGAATTTTGTGCCCCGAACTTCATAAATTCATTTCTTTCGCATACGAGCTCCGTTTTCGACGTTCTTAATATCCACGCGTAGGTGAGGTTGTTCTCTACAACTTTCATTTAGAGTCCGTCGGCTAATTTTGACTTTATTTTTATTATATTAATTTTAGTAGGTCGGGACAGGAAAACTCCGTTAAAAAATCATAACTCCTTCATCTGACGTCCATTTTCGTCTGTCTTTCTACCGTTTCCCTACTATCGACAAGATCTTCGATTCTCATTTAGATTGTTTCACCTAGAAATCACTCGATCTCATATTCGAACTTTGGGTTGCATACCACTAAGTTGAAACTTATAAAAATCATAACTTCCTCATACGAAGTCAGATTTAGACATTCTTTTTATGCACGCTCTCGATTTAACGTATTCTATGACTTTCGTTTAGATCACTAAGGCTAAATATCACTCTATCGTAAATTCACTATTTACATCATGCAGTGTCGTACCGATTCTGTCGCGAAACTTCGACAGGTCATAACTTCTTTGTTATAACTCGGATTTCGGCATTCTTTATATATCTGAAATCCTTGTCACGGCCACTACCTCTTTGAGTATAGATATTGGGCTTATCTAATATTTTATTTTAACACTCATAATTATTCTTTGATTCATTTAAATCACAACAATTAAGCATGAAACACATAATACTCAAATAATACATTTTTATTATTTCAAAATGGTTTAGAAAGGTTAACCTAGACTGTTACATCAACATTAATGTCTGTTCTAGAAACATAGGCGTTGATATCTAGAATAGAGGAATATATGATATCTTATCTAAAAGACACGTCATTGACCAGGTCAGAGTTCGACAACAACTTTTAAGAACTACAATTGCTAGTCGGTTTTTAATTCGTACTTGAAGTTATAGTTATTAGACATATCCAAATAGGAGACTGTTGGATTAGGTGTCTAAGCCGATAACTATAATTGATATGTACTTGACCCGAGAGTAGCATGGTCCTTTTGGGTTGGCTTCACCCGAACAATCTGATAGGATGGACATTTGAGAAAGAGGTTATTTATGATTTATTAATATATTACCAGTATAATATATTAACATGAAATCATGTCATTTAATTAGTATTGATCAAGAATTAATTTGGAATTAATTCGGTGATCAAAAGAGACTAATTAAATTAACGAGGACTGATTATGTAAATCAATGATATATATATATATATATATATATATATATATATATATGTATATAGTTTGGGCTATTGATCCATGGTAGGCTTAGTTTATGTAAGTTTCCATGAAGAGTTAGCCCACATGAGATATGGATCATAACCCAAGTTTTTGGATGAGGGTTTACCCATGACTCTTGGATTCTTACACTATATATATATATATATATATATATATATATGACACCCCTTAGCCTAAAATTTGTGACTACTTGTCTTAGAGATACTATAGCCGATTTTAGTGCATTGGAGCCTCTCTCTAAAGTCAGCCAATTGTTGGTGGTGTTTGTGACTTATTAGAGCCATCAAATTTGAGGTGCTAAGTTCGTAAAGGTCAAATACATCACGCTACAACAAAGTGGTAATCATCTAATCTATTTTATGATTCAAATATCAAATTGTATGCTAGTTGTAGGCTTTATGCTTTGGATAATATTATTGCATGTATAACTAGAGAAAACTTAGATCCAAAGCATTAGGGTTGTAGGTGCACCATAGGATTGTTAAAGTACATAAAACCCAACAGATCTTACTAATAAAGGAGTAGTCCTTCATCAATACTACCTGTCTCGACTCAGGCATCTGTTAATCCTACTTCAGCCCGATGAACACTCTTACAATGGTCTACCTCATTCAGGTGAATGCTACAACTACATCGCAAACTTACAACACTTCCCTGATTAATATCAAATTAATACTTTCCCTCATTTTCCTTCAGTAAATAAGCTCTCAATAACCCCTTTCATTATCGGACTCGTAATTAGACTTAAAACTTCTTCTCTGTTTTTTTCTCTTTTTGCCTAGACTCGATTTTTCTTGGTTAGTATTGACTCTATACTCTCGCATACATTCCTCACCCTCAAACTGAAAAGATCAAAACAAACACAAGTGATAGGAAAGGAAAACAAATAAAACATCCTACATAGTCCTGATTACTATAAGCTCAAACATCAACCAAAAGCAAACAAATGAAAATTGTCTCAAACTAAACCACACAAATAAAAATAAAAGATATCTAATCTTCATCTCCCATTCCACTTCCCCTGACTCCACTTTGTCTTTAGCTTATCCTCTCATCCCAATTCCTAACACAAGGATACCCGGGTCCATCCATTGGCGGTATTTGCAAATGGCTCATCATATGAGCAAGAGTCATGTGGCTATAGTTCAAACTATAACCCAAATCATCTTGGTACCGCCTTACTTCCATGTTGTACTAACCCATCGGCACCTCATCATCCACCGAAATTACCGGTGGGTCTTCATGTACGTTCTCCTGTCTTGGCCTAACGCATCGACCCGGCTCCTCAGGTGTCACAACCGCATCATCACTTGGGATTGTAAAGTGACCACCACCATAATCTTCAATTATTCTTGCCCTCCGGTAAAGCATAATACTAAATAGAGGTGTAGGCACCATAGTAAGCATATTCCCGGCTCCTCTTTCCAACACACCATTGACCTTGCTAAACGGGTCACAAACAGCCCACCATTTATCTTTGAAGTAGTCTGATTCTTCACCGCTCCCTCGCCCAAATATTTTGCCAAACAATAAGGAATGTTGTAAAATGTGTTTGGCATAATGATGCACCATAAATAGAATATTTCAAGGGTCAGGACTGTATCATCGTCTTTTCGCATATTTATGGTGCTAACGATCAAACGATGAATCAACCGATGAATAGGCCAACGAAAGTTTCCCTCTTGAGTTGCCGAGGGAATGTAAACCCTATTCGCTATTGTGTTCCACCATGTGGAACCAACTGTACCTTCCGGTAAATCCTTATGGCAGTTGTCTAGAAAAGCACCAAAAGCCCCAGACATGAGCATAGATTGGTCATAAATATTCATCCTCCATCCAAGCTCCGCCATACTACATTAGCGATACTCCCCGTCAAGACAAAATGTAAGGATACCCAGATTAAAATAACTGCTACCCCCTCGGAAGGTAATAGTTGAGAAAAACTCCCAACATAATTCCTAGTACACCAATTCCTAAATCCTAAACAATCTATTCCACCCATCACATGTAATGGTCACCCCGTTGTGCATAAAAGTTTTGACAATATATGGGGTTAATTCTTCTTCCAATCCAACCTGCCCTAAACATTCCCAATTTATTTCATTTGGTACATAAATCTCCTTCTTCTTTACCACATCCAACTTCTTTCTCCAACGGACCATTGTTGACTTGGACTCAATTTAGGGGAAATTCAACCAAGAGAAATCCCCTTGGTTGCCCCTTGAACTTTGACCCCTCCTGCTTGACATTTTCTGCAGAATAATACAAGGAAAAACACACAAAAACCACAGAATCATCACAATATGCACATGGACTCATCAAGTCCATGACTGACTCGGCGAGTCGGAAGAACTGTTCGAGTCGCCTTCCTGATTCGGACCAAATCAACCGTGAGAACTCAAAATTTGTTTTAGGGGTTTGTCTAGGGTTGTATATCAAGTGTTAATTCACAAAAGAAGTTTAACTATAACACTCTAATTTTGCCAAAATCGAAACCCTCGTGTTCAAGTAAATTTCAAAAATCGGATTTTTTCACAAATTAACAAATTAAGGCCATCAAAACACTAAAGATCGAACCTTTATCAGAAATAAGACATAAAAATGTTACCTTGTTGGAAGAAATCAAAGGAATTAGAGATGGTTGCTTGAGAAGAACTTGGCACGTTGAGTGGTAGTAGGTTGTGTCGGCTGGAATGAATGAGGCAAATGTTTACCAATTAGGGTAAAAACCCTAATTTTACAGAATAGTAAAAATTATTATTATTATTTTTCGAAAATAGACCTACTCATCGAGTAGGTTCCCCGACTCATCGAGTAGAGTCGTGATTCTTCAAAATTTTCAGAGTTTTCACACGGACTCATCGTAACCGGAATCGGCGATTCATTTGAGCTGTTTGAAAAAATTTTCAAAAATTTTACTCTGTTTAAAATAAAACCACCACACCCCACACTCAGACCTTGCTTGTCCTCAAGTAATCATTTTAGACAAATAAGAAGATTTAGATAGACAAATCCTAAGAAAACCAATAAAAGACGAACAATAAAACGAAAAAGAAAGGTAAAAAGAAAGCAAAATCTAGTATCGGGTTGCCTCCCGTAAGCACTTCTTTTTTAGGAGTTTTTAGTTGGACTCCTACCCGCTCTACGTTTCAGCGGCTTCCTCCAAGTCTAACCCTTCTTCAAGTCCTTTGTCCTCTGACATTCCTTCTTCATATCTCTTAACCTGATGCCCATTGACTTTGAAGCTTGACCTATGTTTACTCCATAGCTCAATCACCCCATATGGAAATACATGCTTTATTGTAGAAAGTCCGGTCCAACAAGTGCGTAATTTTCCCAGAAAGAGCTTTAGCCTTGAATTGTACAAGAGAACTTTTTGTCCTTCCTCAAACTCTTTATTACCCTTTAACCTTCCATCATGCCATCTTTTGATCTTATCTTTATAAATCAATGAGTTAGTGTAAGACTCATTCCTTAATTCTTCCAAAGCATTCATTAGCAAAAGTCGATTTGCACGCAACTCAGCTCAAAATTGCATACTTTTAAAGCCCAATAGGCTTTGTGTTCAATATCCACGGGTAAATGACAATTTTTATCATACACTAGCCTATAGGGTGTGGTTCCAATTGGTGTCTTGAATGCGGTCCTAAATGCCCAAAGTGCATCATCTAATTTGTTCGTCCAATCTTTTCTATTATTCCCCACCGATTTCTCCAATATTCTTTTTAGTGCCCTATTTGTAATTTCAGTTTGCCCATTTGTTTGTGGATGGTAAAGTGTTGAAAATCTATGGCGTACCTCATATTTTTGCAACACTTTTTCTAGTTGATCATTAGCAAAGTGGGTACCCCTATCACTAATTAACGCCTTAGGCACTCCAAATCTAGAAAATAATTTCTTTAAGAATTTTACCACAACCCTTGTATCATTGGTTGGTAATGCTTGCGCTTCTACCCATTTTGACGCATAATCTACCGCTACGAGTATGTATTTATTGTCTTTGGATGAAGGAAATGGTCCCATGAAATCCACACCCCATACATCAAAGATTTCACGAACTTGAATATTCCTTTGGGGCATTTCATTCCTTGCCGATATATTGCCCGTTCTTTGGCAAGCATCACATTCCAATTACGTGAGTAGCAGCATCCTTGAAGATAGTAGGCCAATAGAAACCCGCATCACACTTTTTTAGCAATGTATTGTACCCCATGATGTCCTCCTGCCGGTCCATTGTGGCAATGATATAATATGTCTCGAATTTCCTTGCCAAAAACACATCTTCTTATGATTCCATCCGCACAGCTCCTAAAAAGATATGCTCATCCCAGAAATAATATTTAATTTCTAAGAAGAGCTTTTTCTTGTTGATGAGTGAGGCCTTTTAGAAGGTAGTCGCCAGCCAAGTAATTTACAATATTCACATACCAGGGTTCTTCCCCCATGATCACCATCAAATACTCTTCCTGGAAGCTATTTTCAATACCCATGTTGTCTATCTCTTCCCTTTCTTGATTTTCTAGTCTAGAAAGATGGTTAGCAGCTACATTCTTCATCCCTTTCTTATCCTTGATCTCGATGTCAAATTCTTGTGGTCAAAGCACCCATCTGATCAATCTTGGCATCGCATCCTGCTTGGCAAACAAATACTTAATAGCAGAGTGGTCAGTGAAAATAGTGGTTTTATATAAAATAAGATAGGGGCGGAATTTGTCAAAGGCATACACCACAACTAATAATTATTTTTCGGTTGTGGTGCAGTTTTCTTAGGTCGGATTTAAAGTCTTGCTTGCATAATAAATGGGTTGAAAGTGCTTGTCAACACTTTGGCCAAGCATGACTCCTAAGGCAAAATCGTTTGCGTCGCACATTATTTTAAAGGGCAGGTTCCAATTCGGGGCAATAATGATTGGGGCATTAGTTAAATTTTCTTTCAAAACCTCAAATGCAGCTAGACTGTAACAACCTGTTATTTCATATCATTGTAATGACTAAAAGTCAAGTTTTGGTAATCTCTTTGTGAAATAATAAAATAGCATCAAAAAAATGAAATGTTCAAAAAGCTCAGTTTGAGTATACTATGTGGTAGATATCGTAACAAGGTTTCCAAAAATTTAAAGAACACAAAAATCCGAGTTATAACGAAGAAGTTGTGACCATTTGAAGATCCGTAACAATACCAGTAAAACACTGTTAAGCCAATAAAACGAGAAATTTCAATAAAATACTTATTAGCCTTAGGTATCTAAATAAAAGTCGTAGATATCATTAAACCCTGAATATACATAAAAAGAACGCCCAAATCTGACTTTGTATGAGGAAGTTATGATTTTTCGAAGTTTCGGGATAGCGGTAGACAACTAAAAACTCGAAACAGAGATCGAGTGATTTTTAGCCAAAGCAACCTAAATGAAAGTTGAAGGTCTCGATAATAGCAATACAACGGTAAAAAGACAGATGAAAACGGACGTCGGATGAAGAAGTTATGGATTTTTAACGGACTTTTCCAGTCCCGGTCTGTTAAAAATATATTATTAAAAATAAATTCAAAACTAGCTAATGGAGTCTAAATGAAAGTTATAGAGTAAAGTCTCATCTACACGTGGATATAAAGAATGTAAAAAAAACAGAGCTCGTATTCAAAAGTTACGGATTTTACAAGTTCGAGGTACACAAACCAAGACGATTTACGCCCAACGTACCCTCGTACACCTAACGTACTCGGGTGCTAGGCTTCGTATCGTCCATGTCGCCCCTATGCCTCTATGCCCCTTTCCAATCTGAAGAACGAAGACAAAGGATGCGGTCACGCATGACGTCCGGTACGCGCCATGTAACCCCTGAGGTAAGCCCCGTGTACGCGAGGGTTCCAGCCCCTATAAAAGGGATGCGAGAGTTTTGGGTTCCTTTGCTCATTTTCTCTCCTTCTCTCGTGTTTTTACCTCGTTTTGCGTGCAAGTAATATCCCGAAGTCCCGGTTTTCATATCCAAACCCCGAAGGAAGTTTTACACTCTTGAGATTCCAGAGAATCCTAAGAAATCCGCTTTCCCCTGTCGAAGTTCTGCTCGATTATTGCCTTATCTTCTTCAACCCGCCTCTTCAACCAAGTGAGTTCATACCCCCATTTCTACGCTTTTAAATACTTTTTAAATGCTTTTAACATATTACGGGGGAGAATACAAGTAAACACACGGTTAATCTTGTGTGAAAACATCTATCTTTCGTTATACATTTCAGATTGTTTTTAATAACTATCATATGGATTTGTTAACATGCAAAACATCTTACCTTACCTTACCCTCTCAGAATAAAACATGATTATAAATACTATAAGCTTATTTATACGTTTACATCATATTAAGGGTAACTATTTTTCAGTATACCATTTTATACATACAAGAACATCCACCTTTTATTATGCCTTTGTTAACATTGTGAAAAAGGATAATAATTTCAGACACAACATTATTCATTTTAATACGGGACTTAATTGAGAATCAGTGAGACATTCATATTCATTATACCTATTAAGGTATTGCTAGAAGTCCTGTTTATAACCAGAATCTCCCGTCCGAAGAACGTGACAAGTGTGTATAGATCTATACGGGACTAATGATCTCGCGCCCTGACTGCTAGCTACAGTCCCGGGGGTGACAAGTGTCATCTCATTTTGACACCTGAAGAACGTCGCTATAGGAAAATTATGATAGTACGGTTATAAAGACTCACTAGATAGACAATTATTATGGTATTATGTTTTCACTTGGAAAGTGACTATTACAGTCACTTTTCATTTACAAATACGATCTTCTTATAGTTTTGTTTTATAATAATACTATACATCATTCTTTTAAGCATGTCATAGTTGCTTACAACTTACGGTCTTGGTCATTTGAGACTACATTTCACTTTTAGGAAAATAAGGGATTTTCCTGTTTCGAATACATATAGTTTATACAACGATCTTTCATACTCATTTCATACATTTAATAGAAAATAAGGGATTTTCTGGAAAACATACACGAACTTTCAAATGACATTCATTTCTCAAAACACTACTTATGAACTCACCAACTTTATTGTTGACACTTTTTCTTTGAAATAACTTGTATTCTCAGGAAACCGCTAAACCAGGTAGCAACTACTTTTGAAGACTAACGCGCTGGCGTTAGTAATATATTTTGGATCACCATATTGTATTTGATTTCTTTTGCAAACATGTAACACATACAATCATGTAAACTTTTCAAATATATTTATATTATGGTGGTGTGTATTTTCTTTACTATTCATTTGTTATAATACTTGACATGACGTCCTCCGCCCCGAATGTTTCCGCCGTTCAGGTTTGGGGGTGTGACACATACACTCTTTAGAAAAATTAAAGGTGCATCCTTTAAAAGTAATTGAGTTAGAGGTCTAGTTATTTTAGAATAATCTTTTATAAAACGGCAGTAAAAAGCCAACATGCCCTAAAATACTCCTAACACCCTTCACATTAGTCGGTGGGGGTAACTTAGCAATAGTTTCAATTTTTGCCCGATCCACCTCAATCCCCGCCTTGGATACTTTATGACCTAAGACTATGCCCTCTTTCACAATAAAATGGCATTTTCCCAATTTAGAACTAAATCGGTCTTTTCACACCTAGCAAGCATCAAGTCAAGGTTAGTAAGACAATCATGAAAAGAAGAGCCACAAACAGAAAAATCATCCATAAATACTTACATAAACTTTTCC
This sequence comes from Lactuca serriola, assembly GCF_051521515.1. Classification (NCBI taxonomy): domain Eukaryota; kingdom Viridiplantae; phylum Streptophyta; class Magnoliopsida; order Asterales; family Asteraceae; genus Lactuca; species Lactuca serriola. The sequence goes on along the minus strand of NC_136410.1, from coordinate 306,953,504 downwards.
ACCATGTCGTGGAATATCGCCGTCATGCATCTTTGAAAAGTCGCGGGTGCATTGCATAACCCAAAAGGCATGCGTCGATAGGCAAAAGTCCCACTTGGGCAAGTGAAAGTTGTCTTTTCTAGGTCAATTGGGTCAATGGGTATTTGGAAGTAACCTGAAAATTCATCTAAGAAATAGTAATAGCTATGACCAGATAATCGTTCAAGCATTTGATCAATAACAGGAAGAGGAAAGTGGTCTTTCCGAGTAGCATTGTTTAGCTTTCAGTAATCGATGCACACTCGCCAACTGGTTACCGTTCGAGTTGGTATCAGCTCGTTCTTCTCGTTTGTCACTACTGTCATCCCTCCTTTCTTAGGCACCACTTGAACGATACTAACCCATGGACTATCGGAAATGGAATATATGATCCCCGCATCTAAAAGCTTGACCACCTCCTTCTTGACCACTTCTTGCATGTTCGGGTTTAATTGCCTTTGATGTTGCACTACCGGCATTCCTCCTTCTTCCAGGTTGATCTTATGAGAGCAATAGGAAGGAATTATACCTTTAATATCGGTGATTTTTCATGCAATGACATTCTTTGTTTTCTTTAAAACTCAGGCTAACTCTTCTTTTTCAGATTTGGTGAGGTCACAAGCTATAATTACAGGTTTGTGTTCACCTTCTTCAAGAAATGCATACTCCAAATGATCAGGTAGAGTTTTCATCTTTGATTTCGTTTTTTGTACACTAAACACATCGAGTCCAGGGAGAGGACTCGTCATGTCCGGGCCAAAAGTCCCGTGTGATCACGATTTCTTACATCGACTCGTCGAGTCAGCGACTGCGATTCGGCGAGTCGGGCTTTCAGCACTTCTGATTAAATCATTATATTCAACTTCTTCTGGCAGTCTCTCTCTCTCCATCAACTCTCTTTCAGCATCAAAATCATCGTCAAAGGAATTGGTATAATTTCTTGGCTTGTCTTCTTCCCATTCCTCCATTAATTCTTCCAACATATGAACCGAAAATGTCGTGTCATCGCTATATCTTGCATGCTTCATGGCTTGATCAACTCCAAATGTAACTGATTCGTCTCCCACCTGAAGGGAAAGTTTAGAATCCCGCATGTCTACTATAGCACTTACGGTAGTAAGGAAAAGTCTTCCAAGAATGATCAGGACTTGAGGATCTGCTTCTATGTGTAGTACTATGAAGTCCGCAGGAGCACAAACTTATCAACTTTCACCAATAGGTCCTTGCATATCCCTCTTGGAAATGTCATTGTTTTATTTGCTAAGTGAATTGCCATTCGAATTGGCCTTGGCCTCCGAAAGGTCCAATTTCTTAAAGAACAAATATGCATAAGGTTAACACTTGCCCCCGAATCAGCCAATGCATGGATAGTTGATATTTTTGAATTGGCAAGGCAAGGTCAAACTACTCGGGTCACCCATCTTTTTAGGTAATTTGTTCAACATGGCTGCTGAACAACTTTAATTGAGAACCGCCTTCTTCACCTCTTCCATCTTCTTTCTATTTGTAAGAAGCTCCTTTAAGAATTTGGCATACTTAGGCATTTATGCAACCGCCTCGATGAAAGGCAGATTAATTTGAAGGGCTTTTATGTGTTCCAGGACTTTTGATAATCAATATTGTGCTTATCTTGTCTGGCTCGACCTGGAAACAGAAATGGAGGTTGATATGGTTTAATAAGAGGATTATTTTTCAGTTCAGGTGAGGGAATCGTCGAGTCCATGTCTGCGACTCGGCGAGACGCATCAGATTCTTGCAATTTATGGTTTTCTGCCTCTTCCTCTTGCACCAATTTAGGATCTTCTTTCTGGATAGGGTCCAGAGGAGTAATTATCTTCCCACTACTAGTCATCACAATGTTAATGTCAGCACCTCTCGGATTTTTCTCGGTAATGCTTGGAAGGTCACCTCGTGCTCTTTGATTGATTTGTAGTGCAAGTTGGCCCAACTATTTTTTAATGTTAATGATGTCTGTAAAACCAACTCGTTTTATTCCTACTCTAAAAATATAATTTAAATACACAAAGGCAGTAAACTTGTCTTTTAGTGGTATAGTTGAATAAGTAGGGTGTCAAACTCAAGGAACGAAAATTAACCTAATAACTAATGTTAACCAACAAGTAATAAAAGTAAAAGGGTTTTCTCTAGTTTTACAAGACTAGAAACTTGGACACACTAACTAACACACAATTAACTAATCAACTAAAATCAAGTAAAAATTCACCAAATTTAATAAAAGGTTTCTGCTTAGGTTCAACTCATTCACTCCTATGGTTAATTTTATGGCAAAGCAATAGATTAATTATTATTGGTTACCGACTAAAGTGATTAGATTCACATTCGCTATTACCAATCCTTAGAAGATCAATTAATTTAAGCAGTGATCAAGTGTTTAAGCTAATTAACTTCCTAGTTCAATTATTCTGATTAAATAAGACTTGTAATTAGTTAATCAAATTACTAATTCAATTAGCCTCTTGTTGTTGGTTTATCAACAAGCTCACACATTAATTTACCCATTCTCTAATTAATCCTAGCTTCATATTCACTAATCCTTGGCACATAACAAAGTGTTCACATAAATCATATGAGGTAAACAATTAAGATATGTTCATGCAGCCTAATTGCCTTCCTATTAATAGAGAATAGTTGTGGTTAATGCATAAGGATCTTTAACAAGCTTAATTTAACAAAATCACCAATAAACAATTAATCAAACCATAAAATTAATCCATAGGAGTAAAATTGTCTTCCCTAAACAGAAACTAGTAAATTTAGATCATGATTACAGTAGTCAAAAAGCTAAAAACGAAGGTAATCAACTCAAACATTGTTAAATTCAAAGATAAAGTGGAAAATTAAACCTAAGTTGCCTTGAATCTTCTAAGAATGAGAGATTAGGGTTCTTCTCACATTCTTCAGGTCTCCAAGGGTCTCCTTAGTCGCAAAGTATCTTCCAGAAAAGCCAGAAAAGATAGTGAATTCGGAATTTGACCTCTATTTTTAAGATCCTCAAAACAGGGGCAACTTGTCGAGTAGATACCCAACCCGTTGAGTTTCTTTGTAAAATCCATGTACGGAAAGGACTCTTCGTATTTCTTCGCGAACATTAGTGGAAACTCGTCGATTAGATGCTTGGATTCGCCGAGTAGCTTCAGGTTTGTACTTCTTTCTTCATTCTCCAGCTTCTAATTGCTTCTCCTTCCTCCTTTCTGTTTCCGAGCATGACTTCTGGACTGTAAATACAATTTAAACATTTGTACTTTTTGTCCATAATGTGCAAATAATTAGCTAATAATTTATAAAAATCTATACTAAATATATGGCTAAATATGCACATATCAAAATACCCCACACTTGACTTTTGCTTGCCCCCAAGCAAAACTGAATTTTAGCACACTAGAATCACATGAGACAATCCCAATCAAACCCAACCATTATGCCAAGACTGCAACGCATGCATTTGTGTCTAAATTTTTCCTAAATGACCCCCTTCATCCTAAATACTCACAATCCTCATAAACACTTGGCCACTTCTTTCGAACAACGCTCATTTCATGCATCCCTCTGAATCCATCTTCAGAAAAATCCCTTAACCTCAAGGTATTTTTGTTTGAGCAACCCAAGCATACATAATCTAGACAGTTACAATTTTCAATACCACTATGTAGCTTTTTGGAATTCCTCACTTTCTTGATAATTTGAACTTTGATTTCTTTGAATTCTTCAAATTTGCCACCTTTTTATTTTCTTTGATTTTTAGGTATCTTCAACTTTTTGAATCTTTGGAATTTTAATCTTTTGATCTTCACTTTATGACTGCTCCAAAATTCTTACAACTTTTCTTGTAATTCTTGCTCTTTTTTTTATTACATTTAGCTCACTTTTTATCACTCAAAACCTACATGCTTAAGCAGGGGCGCTCAACTTTAACCTTTATTGGTTAAAGATAAAAAAAAATTCCTGGATACATTTCTGGTACATGATGCTAAACTTATTGCGATCCTCAAACTAAGCAAGGTCGTGTTTTTGTCCCATGATTTCACTAGAATAAAGGGGCCACAAATGCACTATAACGTATGTAGGCTAAACTAAACATTTGGGTCCTCATAAAATCATCAAACATAATACTAGTGTGGAATCCTAATTGCTTTTACCAAATTTTTCTAATTTAAGATCCTAGCAATATTACTGCAAAAAAAATTTAAAAATTAAGCCTAATTTAGGATTCTAAATTTACTAATATAACCAACCCCCTACCCCATACTTAATTCATGCAATTTCTCCATTGCATGTTATGTATGAAAAGAAAAATGCAAAAATAAAGAGGGAATTGGAACAAACTCCCATGGAATAGTAGTGGCGAGGCTAATCATCTTCAATGTAGGTCCATTTTCAAATGACTTTAGACATGGGAACAGTTATCCATGCCTTGGGTGTCATGTCTCATGTGGTAAAACATCTAAATAGCTCCAATTATTAAGGAAAAAGCTCTCACAAATCTACATGAATTAATCTTCATGATAATATGAGTAAAAACTGCAGCGAATGTGCTCAAAATCCGAATCATGAGAGTAGAATCTTGAGTGACTCGTCGATTAGAACGGAAACTCGGCGAGTAAATTGAATCCAATCAGAAAATTGTGATATTGCAGATGGACTCGTCGAGTCCAATATGTGCACTCGGCAAGTAGAGCACTGAGTAGAAAAAATAATGTTCTGCTTCTGATCCTTTGCTAATCTGCTGGAATATGACAATTCAGCGACTCTTCTTTGATTTCTTCAGTAAATAACACATTTTGTCACCCTTATTCCTAACGGACTCGATCTTAAACTTGAAATTGCATACTCTCATCTAGACCTGACCCTCACTCTAACCTTGACCAATGAGACTCTTATATTGCATCCTAATCTTCAATCCTGAAAAGAGACAAGGCAACCACGAGTAAAATAAAACAAGCACACTCCTAATTAAGTCTTAATACATAAAAGTTCAAAACACCAAGCCAACAAAATAAAATAACATCCCAATTAAAAACATAAACTTTTAATCTTCTTCAATACCATCTCCTCCAACTCCCCTCCCACTTGCTTGATTGTTCCTCCTCTGCGCACGCTCCTCCCAACTCATCACATATGAGAATCCGGGCCCAAGCCTCGGCACAACATTCATTTGTTCAAATAGATAAACAAATGATTCATTACTGTAGTTAATGCCTTGGCCAATGTCATCCAAATACCTCCTTAATTCCATATTATCCCATTCCGTGTTTTCCTCTTCCACCAGGATGACCGGTGGGTGTTCTCGGGATCGATCCCTCCTTTGCCTAACTCTCCTTCCTGGTTCCTCGGGAACAATCACCTCGTCCTCATTTAGAATCCCAAATGTATCCTCACCAAACTTCTCAATAATCCTCGCCCTCCTAAATAATGTAATTCTAAACAGAGGGGGAGAAATCATTGTCAATGCCCATGCTTCTTTCCTATCCAAAATCCCATAAGACCTTGCCAATCTCGTAACAAACATACCCCCCCAGTAATTTTAGAGGTAATTTTCTCCTTGACTGCTCCTTCCGCAAGGTACTTTGCCATGCAATAAGGCAAGTTGCAAAAGACGTCCGGTGTGATAATACTCCACATATAGAAAATGCCGAGAGTGGGAACTTTGTCATCATCCTTCCTCATGTTGATGGTGCTAGCAACGAGACGGTGGATAAGACGATGGATGGCTGAACGGATAAAGCCTTCTTGGGCAGAAGATGGAATGTAGACCCGGTTGGCAACAGTATTCCACCAAGTAGAGGGAAAAACTCCCTCGGGTAAATCCTTATGGCATTGCTCCAAAAATGCTTCGAAATCCTCCAACATGATCACGTTTTGATCATAAATCCCAGTCCTCCACGCAAGCTCCGCTATGCTGCATTGGTGCAGCCCTCCTCCAAGGCAAAAACTTATAATATTCATGCTATAGTAATCATTACCACCCTGGAATGAGATGGTAGCAAAGAACTCCCAGCATAGCTCATGGAACACGGGTTCTTGCATCTTGAATATCCGAACCCACCCATCATAAATTATTGTTGTTCTCCTAATTACGTAGGATTTTACCAAGTAAGGGGTTAGTTCCTCCTCCAACCCCATCTGATTCATCCAATCCCAATTAATTGCATTGGGTATATCTCCTTCTGTTTCAGTGTTTCAAGCTTGCTTTTTGCACGGACTTGTAAAGATTTTGAGGTAATTTGCGGGAAGTTAAGCCATGGAATGTCTCCATATTCACCTCCTCTTGCGCCCTGGCCACGTATAGACATAATTCCTACAAAAGAAAATCAAGAAAACAACAAACCAAACCCAGAAGATATTAAACATAAGCAAAACAGGTCCACTGTGAGATGTACCCGCCGAGTTCATGAACTACACGGCGAGTAGTATGAACTGCGAGTTCATTTTCCAGTCGGTCCAGATTAATCCATCCAAACACTATAATTTGTACAGGGGTTTGCTATTCTAAGTATATTAGGCATGAATTCACAAGAAATTTTGTCCAAAACCTCCTAATTTGTCCTAAAATCAAAACCCCAGATTTTGAGTAAACCCCCAAATCTGATTTTCTACAAACTATTTACTACAATCTGTCTGAGTTTTGAACTTTAGTAAGAATAAAGCAAAAAAATGTTTCCTTTTTGCTTGTAAGAGGAAGAACTAGCAAAAATTTGAAGAAGTTGCTTGAGAGAGAACTTTACTCGGTGAGTGTGGGCTGGGAGGCGGCTGAATGAAAGTGATTAGGGTAAAAGAGAACCCTATTTAAAGTTTGTAAAAAAAGTAATTTTTTTCAGTTAAATTTGTGGACTCGCCGAGTATGAGTGACTACCCGCCGAGTAGAAGCGTGAATCTATGACTTTGCATGAATTTCAGACTCGACGAGTTGCTCAATCAGTTTAACTAAAATTCGATTTTTAAGCCACCACCCCACACTTGAGCATTGCTTGCCCTCAAGCAATCATTTTAAGCATAATTTCAGAAGAAGATTGATAAAAATAGATCCTAAAAGTGAAAAAACAAAAATAAAAAGCAAAGGAAAAGAATGCAAACTCTAAAATCGGGTTGCCTCCCGGAAGCGCTTCTTTTTTAGGAGTCATTAGATGGACTCCTTCCCGCTTACGTTTCTATAATCCCTTCCAGCAGCAGCCCTTCTTCAAGTTCTTCATTTCTCGGAATTCCTTCTTCATATCTTTTCAACCTATGACCATTGACCTTGAAAGGAGTTCCATCTCTTGATATTCGCTCAATAGCTCCATGTGGAAAAAATTATTCACTATAAATGGACCATCCCATCGTGTCTTCATCTTGCCTGGAAAAATTTTGAGCCTTGAATTAAAAAGTAACACCTTTTGTCCTTCATGAAAGTCCTTATTACCCTTGAGTCTTTTGTCATGACAATTCTTGGTCTTTTCTTTGTAAATCAAGGAACTAGTGTATGCCTCATTCCTTAGTTCTTCAAGGGCATTCATTTGCATCAATCTATTGTTCCTAAGTTCAGCCAAATCAAAATTGCACAACTTTAAAGCCCAAAATGCTTTATGCTCAATCTCAACTGGCAAGTGGCAACCCTTCCCATAAACCAACATATATGGTGTAGTACCAATAGGTGTTTTGAAATCTGTTCTAAACGCCCAAAGTGCATTATCAAGCTTATTCGACCACTCCTTGCTATTACTTCTAACCGATCTTTCTAATATTCTCTTCAACGCCCTATTTGTAACTTCAGTTTGCCCACTCGTTTGAGGATGATAGGATGTTGAAAATCTATGGTGGGCACCATATTTTTGCAACACCTTAGCTAATTGATCATTGGCGAAGTGGGTGCCTCGATCACTAATTAGAGCCTTTGGAACTCCAAACCTTGAAAATAATTTATTGAGAAAACGTACCACTACTCGAGCATCATTCGTGGGTAATGCTTGTGCCTCCGCCCATTTGGATACATAATCGACTGCTACCAAAATGTATTTATTTCCCTTTGACATTGGGAAAGGTCCCATGAAGTCAATTCCCCAAACATCAAATATTTCACAAACTTGAATGCTATTTTGGGGCATCTCGTTTCGTGATGAAATGTTTCCAATCTTTGGCATGAATCGCATTCTTTGACAAATTTTGTAGCATCTTTAAAGATAGTAGGCCAATAAAAACCAGAATCAAAAACTTTCTTGGTCGTATATTGCGCTCCATGATGTCCTCCGGTGGGCCCGCTATGACAATGCTTCAATATTTCCTGACTTTCTTTCCCCGATACACATCTTCTTATCATACCATCAGCACAGCTACAAAAGAGGTATGGCTTATCCCAAAAGTAATACTTAATTTCTGAAAAGAAATTCTTCTTTTGTTGGCGGGTCAAGTCTTTTGGGATGTATTCACTAGCTAAATAGTTACCTATATCTGCAAACCATGGAATCTCTCCTTCTATAACCAATAAATATTCTTCAAGAAATTCATCTCCAATCTTGTTTTCTTCTAACTCTTCCAAGTGCGGGTTTTCTAATCTCGATAGATGATCGGCATCCACGTTTTCCATCCCCTTCTTATCTTGTATTTCAATGTCAAATTCTCTTAGCAGCAACACCCAACGAATCAACCTTGGCTTAGCATCTTGTTTAGCAAAAATATACTTAAGGGCAGAATGGTCAGTAAAAACTTCGGTTTTTGACAAAACCAAATATGAGCGAAATTTATCAAATGCAAAAACCACTGCCAGAAGCTCCTTTTCTGTAGTAGTGTAGTTCTCTTGTGTCGGGTTCAGGGTCTTACTTGCATAGTAGATCGGCTAAAAATGCTTGTCAATTCTTTATCCCAAAACAGCTCCCACCGCAAAGTCACTAGCATCACACATAAGCTCAAAAGGAAGACTCCAATTTGGAGCTACGATAATAGGTGTAGTAGTCAACTTTTCGTTCAACAAATGAAATGCATCAAGACATTCTTTAGAAAAGTTGAATGGGGCGTCCTTCAAAAGAAGTTTAGTCAAGGGCCTTGTGATCTTCGAAAAGTCTTTAATAAAGCGCCTATAAAACCCCGCATGGCCTAAAAAGCTCCTTACCCCCCTTGATATTTGTTGGAGGTGATAATTTGGCTATAGTGTCCACCTTCGCTCTCTCCACCTCTATCCCCATCCTCGAGACCTTGTGTCCTCGCACAATTCCTTTTTTCACCATAAAATGATACTTCTCCCAATTAAGGACAAGGTTGGTCTTCTCACATCTTGCTAACATTAGATCCAAGTAGGACAAACAATCTTCAAAATAGGACCTAAAAACCGAAAAGTCATCCATGAAAACCTCCATAAACTTCTTGATCATATCGTGGAAAATGGACATCATACACCTTTGGAAAGTAGTCGGTGCATTGCATAACCCAAAAGTCATGCGTCTATATGCAAATGTTCCACTTGGGCATGTAAAGGTAGTCTTCTCTTGATCTTGTGGGTCGATTGGAATTTCAAAATACCCCGAAAAACCATCGAGAAAGCAATAATATAAATGCCCGGACAGCCTCTTGAGCATTTGATCAATAAATGGAAATGGAAAATGATCCTTGCATGTGGCATCATTTAGTTTCCTATAGTCGATGCAAACACGCCACCCAGTAACCGTTCTTGTTGGAATTAATTTGTTATTTTCATTTGCTACCACCGTCATTTCTCCTTTCTTCGGTACCACCTACACCGGACTCGCCCACGGGCTATCAGAAATTGAGTAAATAATCTCGGCATCTAATAGTTTCACCACCTCCTTTTTCACAACTTCTTGCATGTTCGGGTTTAGTCTTCTTTGGCGTTGAACTACAGGTTTAGCCCCCATCTTCTAAGTTAATTTTATGAGAGCAATAAGCTGGACTAATTCCCTTGATGTAGGTTATCTTCCATGCTATAGCATCGTGCCTCTTCTTTAGTACCCCCACAAGACTTTCTTTCTCATGTTTGGCCAAAATCAGCAGCTATAATTATAGGCTTTTGTTGACCATCTTCAAGAAATGCATACTCCAAGTGCTCTGGTAGTGCTTTCAGCTTAGTTTTCGTGTTCTGGACGTTGCACACATCGAGTCCAATGAGGGGACTCGTCGAGTCCAGGGAAAATTTCGCGACTGACCGGGATTCCTTGGATGGACTCGTCAAGTAGGTCGAGTCTACTTGGCGAGTAGACTGTTTAGTACTTTTGGTCAGCTCATTATAATCAGCTTCCTCAAGCAGTCTCTCTATTTCCAGTAGGTCTCTTTCTACATCAAATTCTTCATCAAACGTGATGGTGGGCTTGTTTGGTTCTTCATTACTCCATTCCTCCATTAATTCTTCCAACATATCAATCAAAAATGTTGTGTCATCACTATTCCTTGTGTGCTTCATGGCTTGATCAACCCCAAAAGTGACTGATTCATCCCCCACCCGTAGAGTAAGTTTGGAATCTCGCATGTCAACTATAGCGCTTGCGGTGTTAAGGAAATGTCTTCCAAGAATGATCGGGACATGAGGATCCGTTTCCATGTCTAAAACTATAAAGTCCACAGGAAATACGAGCTTATCAACCTTCACCAATAGATCTTCGCATATTCCCCTTGGGAATGTAACCGTTTTATTTGCTAGGTGAATTGCCATTCGAATTGGTCTCGGCTCCGGGAGATCTAGTTTCTTGAAAAATGAGTATGGCATGAGATTTACACTCGCCCCTGAATCAGCCAATGCATAGATGGTAGCTAGATTTCCAAATTCACAAGGTAAGGTTAAGCTTCCCAGATCACCCTTCTTCTTCGGTAGTTTGTTCAACATGGCAGCTGAACAATTCTCATTTAGAACCACTTTCTTCACTTCTTCCATCTTCTTTCTATTAATTAGAAGCTCCTTTAGATATTTGGCGTATTTTGGCATTTGTGCAACCGCTTCTATGAATGGTATATTGATTTGGAGAGCCTTTATGTGTTCTAGAAACTTCTAGTATTCTTCTTCATTCTTTTCTTATCTAGCTCGGGCTGAACATGGCAGTGGAGGCTGATATGGCTTAACAGGAGACTTAATATTTTGATCAGGTGTCGGACTCGTCGAGTCCATATCCTGGACTCGGCGAGTAGTTTTTGGGTTCAGCTAGGTCTGATTTTGGTTCTGCTCTTCTGCCTCCTCCTCTTGTACCAGCTTCGGGTCTTCGTTCTAAATAGGGACCAGAGGAGTATCTTCCCACTCCAAGTTGTTACAATATTTATATGTGCGCCTCGTGGATTGTTTTTGGTATTACTAGAAAGTTCTCCCGGTGCTCTTTGATTTATTTTTTGGGCAAGTTTCCCCAGCTACTTCTCAATGTTGTGAATAGATGCTTGCTGATTCCTTAACATTGTTCTTGTATCTTGTATTGCAGCATCGTGGTCATTCTGTCTTTTCTCGGATGCAGCTACAAATTTAGTGAGCATTTCTTCCAAATTTGGTTTCTTTTCTTGTACCGACTTCTCCTTATGGTAAAAACCCCTTGCCTTTTGTCTATACTTCTCCTCCTTCACCTTCTTGTACTCATCATAAGGAAGCCATTCTTTCATAGGTTTTCGCCAATCGTCATCAAATCTATCACCACTAGAATAGCATACTTGCACTTTCTTATTCCCGTTCTCATCCAAATCACAATCTCTAGTAAGATGAGGTCCATTGCAATTCTCACATCCTACCCGAATAGCATGGATTGTTTGATCCATTTTATCCATCCTCCTATCCATGCTTTTCAACATCGCCATAACTGCCGAAAAATCTTCTGAAGCTGCATAAGCTGATTCCTTTGTCACATCATTCCTTGGGTTGTGGTATTCTCTAGAATGCTTAGAGAATTCCTCAATTAGTTGCTTTATCATCGGGGGTGCCTTCTTTGTGGGCAATTCCTTAGTAAGCCTTTGTACCTCTCTCATGCCTCATAAAGTGATTCTCCGGCTTGTTGCTCAAAATTAGCTATAGCTTTCTTCAACTTGGATATCTTTGATGGCAGGAAAAATTTATCAATAAACTCTTCTTTCATTTTAGCCCATGTGGTGATGCGTCCTGGAGGGAGTGATTTTAGCCAATCTTTTGCAGTGCCTTTAAACATGACCGATAACATACGAAGCAAAACGGTGTCGCGGGCCACATTAGGAAAGTTAAAGTAATCGGCTATGTCATTGACCTCTTCTAGGTGCTTGTACACGTCTTTGTGATCTTTTCCATAGAATGGAATTTCTTTAAGTTGGGTGAGTATGTGGCCTTTAAGTTCGAAAGTGGTTGTCGCGGGAATCACGGGTTGCACTAGTCCTGGGCCGGTATCGTCACGTATCCTCTTCTTCCATTCACCCATGGGTATTTCATCGACGTTAGCCATGGGGTTAGCTAATTCGCCTTCAAAGTCGCTTTCTTCCTCGGTTTCGGATTCTTCCCTTTCGGTTTCGTACTCGGTGTCCTCCTTTTTCAGGTCTTCGTCCGCCATTGAAGAGAAGTTGCATTCTCCTACTTTCTTGCCCTTTTTATTACTAAAGACAACTTTTAGATTCTTCTAAGGTGAGTTCTTTGAAGATGAAGATTCTCCAACGGTTTTGCCTTTGTTCTTCCTTAAAGTAGCTTCCGGGTCTTCAAGTGGTGGAATTAAAGGTGTATTGCCTCCTCTGTTCATAAACACTCTGCAATTAAAGCAAGAAAAAATGCATAAAAATAACAAAAACGAAACAGGAAGAAAATAAAAACGAAATAGGAAGAAAATAAAAACGAAACTGGAAATCAGCACTGAACTCGCCGAGTAGGTTCGACTGCACTCGGTGAGTACACTGCCTAAAAGCCTAAAAACAAATAAAAAACAAATAAGAACAAATAAATACTAAAACTTAACCTAATTACTGAATTACTGAAAAATAACTTTGTGCAAGATAAACGCACACAAAGGATCGATAAAACTAGAAATTAGAATTGATTTTTGAACCGTTCCCCAGCAACGACGCCAAAAACTTGACGTGTGTAAAACCAACACGTTTTATTCCTAATCTAAAAATATAACTTAAACACATAAAGGCAGTGAACCCGTCTTTTAGTGGTATAGTTGAATAAGTAGGGTGTCGAACTCGAGGAACTAAAATTAAACTAATAACTAATTTTAACCAACAAGTAATAAAAGTAAAAGGGTTTTATCTAGTTTTACAAGACTAAAAACTTGGACACACTAACTAACACGCAATTACCTAATCAACTAAAACCAAGTAAAAATTCACCAAATTTAATAAAAGGTTTCTGCTTAGGTTCAACTCATTCACTCCTATGGTTAATTTTATGGCAAAGCAATAGATTAATTATTATTGGTTACCGACTAAAGTGATTAGATTCGCATTCGCTATTACCAATCCTTAGAAGATCAATTAATTTAAGCAGTGATCAAGTGTTTAAGCTAATTAACTTCCTAGTTCAATTATTCAGATTAAATAAGACTTGTAATTGTTTAATCAAATTACTAATTCAATTAGCCTCTTGTTGTTGGTTTATCAACAAGCTCACACATTAATTTACCCATTCTCTAATTAATCCTAGTTTCATATTCACTAATCCTAGGCACATAACAAAGTGTTCACATAAATCAAATGAGGTAAACAATTAAGAGATGTTCATGCAGCCTAATTGCCTTCCTATTAACAGAGAATAGTTGTGGTTAATGCATAAGGATCTTTAACAAGCTTAATTTAACAAAATCACCAATAAACAATTAATCAAACCATAAAATTAATTCATAGGAGTAAAATTGTCTTCCCTAAACAGACACTAGTAAATTTAGCTCATGATTACAATAGTTAAAAAGCTAAAAACGAAGGTAATCAACTCAAACATTGTTCAATTCAAAGATAAAGTGGAAAATTAAACCTAAGTTGCCTTGAATCTTCTAAGAATGAGAGATTAGGGTTCTTCTCACATTCCTCAGGTCTCCAAGGGTCTCCTTAGTCGCAAAGTATCTTCCAGAAAAGCCAGAAAAGATAGTGGATTCGGAATCTGACCTCTATTTATAAGATCCTCAAAACAAGGGCAACTCATCGAGTAGATACCCAACTCACCGAGTTTCTTTGTAAAATTCGTGTATGGAAAGGACTCGTCGTACTGCTTCGCGAACATTAGTGGAAACTCGTCAAGTATACGCTTGGACTCGCCGAGTAGCTTCAGGTTTGTACTTCTTTCTTCGTTCTCCAGCTTCTAATTGCTTCTCCTTCCTCCTTTTTGTTTCTGAGCATGACTTCTGGACTGAAAATACAATTTAAACATTTTTAAGTACCTTTTGTTCTTAATATGCAAATAATTAGCTAATAATTGCTAAAAATCTATACTAAATATATGCCTAAATATGCACATATCAGTTAAGAATAAAAGCTTACTGGTTCCTCATCAATGATTGTTGCTCTTTCATCATGGATTATTGTTCCCTAATTGCAACATCGTTTTCATTGTGTCTCTTTTCGGATGCAGCTACAAATCTGTTGGATTAGTGTCTAAGCTCATAACCATATTTGGTAAGTATTTGACCCAGTTGTGCATGGTCCTTTTGGGTTGCCTTCACCAAAGCAACTTGAATGGAGAAATAATAGATAAAGAGGTTAATATGATTTATTAATATATTATAAGAATAATATATTAAAATAGAAATCATATTTGTTTAATTAACATTGGTCAAGAATTAATTAAGAATTAATTTTGTGATAAAAAAAAGTTAATTAAACTAAGGGGGCTGAACTGTAATTATGTGATAGTCACCAAGTAGGGCAAAGGATGCCCTACATGATAGGGTGAACAAATTCAAGGGGATAAGGCCTTAGAATTCGTCCATCATAAGGTTTCTAGAGTTATCCTTTGGACTGCTTGGTGGGCAAGTAATCAGATAAGGATAAGGACTGAAACCCTAGTTCCTACACTTATATAAAGACCCCTTGGCATAAGAAAATCGGCCACTTGATCCTAGAAGTTCCTAGAGCCGATTTTTAACTCTCCTCTCTCTCTCTCTCTCTCTCTTACTTCTTTAATTGCTCTTGGTGTTTGTGAGCCATTAGAGGTACTACATTTGTGGTACTTGCTTTCAAAGACAAGAAGATTCAAGATACAAGTTGTTATTACAGTATAACAACAAGAGGTATGTAATTCATTCTCCTTCATGATTTCTGAAATTACCTAGGAGTATGCTAGGTTTCTTTTATGTTCATAATGTTGTATAACTAATAGTGAAAACATAGATCCTATCTAGGGTTACATGCACACATAGGATTATTTGTATAAAACCCATCAGTGGTATCAGAGCTGTTTGGTTTTGTTTTCAATTAGTCTTATACAAAAGTATGAATTTGACATATTAGGGTTTATAGCCAATAAACCCTTAAGGAATGATTTTCAAAATTAGGGTTCATAAACCCTAGATCTCGAAAATTGATAGGGTTTCCCAAACCCTTTCCTTAGCCTCCAAGATTTCGATTTTAGGGTTATCCAACCCTAGGGTTTCGAAATTTGCCTCCTCCCCAAGATAAGATCCCTAAATTTTAGTGATTTGGATATTTCCATATCTTTTGATTATCACTTTAATACTTTACTTTCGTAATTAAAGATTTTGAATTACCCTATCCCATATTTTCGAATTTTAGAGGGATTTAAGGAATTAGGTTAAGTTAACTGTTTAATTTAATAAGATAATAATTCAAATTAATAGTTTAATTTTGGGATAATTATTAAATCAAAGTTTTAGACCAAAGTTTTAATATTTAAAATTTTAAAATTAAAAGGTTTAAATGCTAGTCTTACCGTTAGTAGGCCTCATTCATGAAACCAATCTCTAAGGGGGTATAAGGTTATGGCCTACAAAATGGCCATTTAATGGGTGTCCACTCTCATCCACCGTTTCCTTGATTGGTGGAGGGTCGTTAGCTGAACGGGTAGGATAGGGTAACCCTCTCTTGTTAATAAGTATAATGAATTACAAAAGTAACTAAATTTTTTTACAAAATTTTCAATCTTAGTAACTTTAGGCAAAAGTGAATTGATGCAATTTTATGAAATTACACTTTGCACACTTGATAAGACGTTAGTGGAGCATGTGTGGTTAACCGGCACACTAATTGGGTTCTAAATAAAGGTGGCAAAGGGAGATTCATTGTATTGTCATAGTTCGATGGAGCATGTGTGGCTAACCGGCACATAGAATAGGTGACTGTAACAATGAGCGCACCATGTACATTTGCATGGTTATTCACACCCGCTTTGTGATCCTCGGCATCCCAGTCACAAACTAGAGGGGCATATCGAGATTTAAACATGCCATTGAAAAGTTCAATGAATCTCAAAAGAATCTAGGAGTTTTCAATACATTTAAAACTTAATCTCTTTTTCTTTTTTCATGGGGGAGAATTAGTGAATTGTCATTCACTTACCTTCAAATTATTTGCATGTTAGATTACGGCATCCCTTTTCTAACATGTAAATAATGTTGTTGGATCCTAGCCCTAATTTCTTATTTGGGTGTTTAATTAGGGATTCACTTCTAATCAACTTTGTTCTTTTCCTTTTCAGATGTCGAACATGAACAACAACAACGCTTTCGGCTCGAATTCCTTCGACTCATTCTCACTCAAGAACTTGTGTGGGAGGGTGATATTTGACGGAAACAATTTCAATGATTGGATCTGTAACATAACAATGGTCACCCGTTACGAGGACAAAGAGTATGTCCTTGACAAGGAGCTGAAGGAGATCAACATGAACATTGCCACTCCCAAAAAGATCGTTGCCTTTGAGGCCCACGAGCGTGATGCCATGAAAGTCCGTTGCATCATGCAAGCGACAATGACTTCCGAACTCCAAAAGTACTATGAGGACATGTATCCCTATGAGATGCATCAAGACTTGCTGGACCGGTACCACCAAAGTGCAAGGCAAGAAAGGTATGAGATCATCACTTCGATGATCACTACCCGAATGGGTAATGGAGAGTCCCTTACCGCCCATCTGCAAAAGATGTGGAGATATGTTGATTGTCTGCTAAAGTTGAATGTGAACTTTGATGAAGAGCTGGTGATTGACATCATCCTTCACTCCTTGCCTCCCTGCTATAACCAGTTCCACATGACCTACCACATGAATAAGGAAGAGGTCACCTTGAGCAAGCTTCAAGGCTTGTTAAGGACTGCTGAGAGCAATCTCAAGGATAAGTCTATTGCATCAACTCCCGCTCCATCGGCTGCCCTATTTTGGCTATTGGGCAAGGGAAGGGTAAGAAGAGGAAGGCTCCCTCAAAGAGCCACCACAAGGGAATATCCTAAGATGGTACCTCTTCTAGTGTAACCAAATTTGGTTCTGCTAAACCCAACTCTAACCCAAAGGAGGCAGAGTGCTACCACTGCCACAAGATAGGGCATTGGAAGAGAAGCTACCCAAAATATCTGCAAGCTATCAAGGATGGGAAGATCTAGCCATCTTTCACAGGTATTTACATAATCAAATCTAATGATTCATCGCATGATATATCTTGGGTTCTTGATACAGGATGTGGTTTTCACATATGTTCTGATTTGTAGGAACTAAGAAGAAATAGGGATGTGGAGCATGGAAGGATAAATCTAATCATGGGAAACAGAAGATCGTCACCTGTCACCAAGATTGGAGCTTATTCCTTAGTTCTTAGTAATGGATTAGGTTTAGATTTAAACAATTGTTGCTATTCGCCAGATATGGCTAGAAACATCATTTCATTTCATGGTTTATATAGACAAGGTTTTAGATATTCATTTGATAATGAAAAGGGTTCTATTTATGCTTATCTTAATAGTGTTTTATATTTTGAAGCATTTCCTTGTAATGGAATATATGAAATTGTGATGGTTGTAGATAACTTAGGAAATGAAGTGTTTTGGTTGATTCTTCCAATAGTATGGACAAAGCATGCTTGTGGCATTGTCGTCTTGGACATGTCAACAAGAAATGCATAGCCCAACTCCAAAAGGATGGAGTGTTGGAGTTATTCGACCTTAGGGACGATGACATGTGCGAGTCTTGTTTACTTGGAAAGATAACCAAATCAACCTTCACTGGCACTTGTTAAAGGGGTGAGAGTTTATTCAATCTCATACACACCGATGTGTGTGGGCCCTTTAGATCCACCACAAAGGATGTGAGCCACTTCTACGTGACTTTTACCGACGATTATAGTAGATATGGGTATATCTACTTAATCAAGCACAAGTCAAAAACCTTTGAAAATTTCAAAGAGTTTAAACAAGAAGTGGAGAATCAGTTGGGCAAAAAAATCAAGATGCTTCGATCTGATCGAGGTGGAGAGTACCTAAGTTGTGAATTCCATGACTACCTCAAGGAATGTGGAATCGTTTCGCAATTAACGCCACCTAGGACATTGCGTTTGAATGGTGTGGTTGAGAGGCGTAATCAAACCTTGCTAGACATGGTTCGTTCCATGATGAGTCGTGCTTTGCTACCTATCTCATTCTAGGGGTATGCCTTAGAGACTGCCGCTCATATCCTTAAATTAGTCCCTACAAAGAAGGTTGCCAAAACACCTCACGAGATGTGGACAGGGAAGGCTCCCTCGTTAGCACATATCAAGGTTTGGGGTTGCGAGGCTTTCGTAAGATGGGAGACTCACGACAAGCTCGAACCTCATAGTAAGCGGTGTACTTTCATTGGCTACCCGTAGAAGTCCTTTGGATATCTCTTCTATAGACCGAGTGACAATGTTGTCTTCGTTGCAAGGATAAGGGTTTTCCGAGAGCGAGAACTCATAAGCCAAGGGGACAGTGGGAGGCAAATCAATCTTGAAGAGCTTCAAGAGTTGAGCGATGAAGGAACCTCTAACGTTGGCACTCAACCCGAGGAGGTAACTCCGGTTGAACCGATTGACGAGTCCTTACCTCTTAGACGTTCCGATAGAGTTAGGGTTCAACCCCAGTTTTATGGTTTTCATATCACTACCGAAGGGGATATGTTCATTAGTGATAGTACATTAGTGAATTTGGATGAACCTAACAGTTATAAGGAAGCCATGGCAGGCCCAGAGTCTGAAAAGTGGAAAGAGGCGATGGACAGCGAGATTCAATCCATGTATGACAATCAGGTTTGGAATTTGGTTGACCATGTACCAGGACGTAAGACGGTCAGGTGCAAGTGGATCTTCAAGAAGAAGAATGACATGGATGTGAATGTGCACACATATAAGGTGCGATTGGTCGCGAAGGGTTTAACTCAAACTCCCGGAGTTGACTATGATGAAACCTTCTCACCAGTTGCCAAGATAAAATCTATTAGGGTGATGCTAGCCATTGTTGCATTTCATGACTATGAAATATGGCAGATGGATGTCAAAACTGCTTTCCTTAATGGGAAGTTGGCCGAGGATGTTTACATGGCTCAGCCAGAGCGTTTTGTCAATGCGAAGCATCTCAATAGAGTGTGCAAGCTTGAGAAGTCCATTTATGAACTTAAGCAAGCATCTCGCAGATGGAATCTTTGTTTAGATGAGAAAGTCAAAGAGTTTGGTTTTCTACGAAGCGAGGATGAATCATGTGTATATGTCAAAGCCAGTGGGAGTATAGTTAGCTTCCTTGTATTGTATGTCGATGACATACTACTCATAGGGAACGACATCCCGACACTACAGGAGGTTAAGTCCTAAATCGGGAAGTGCTTCGCTATGAAGGACCTCGGAGAGGCTTACTATATTTTAGGAATAAGGATAGTGAGAGACAATAGTAAGAGACTAATAGGACTTAGTCAGAACACTTACTTGGACAAGGTACTGAAACGTTTTAGTATGGAGAATTCAAAGAAGTGAGAATTACCAATCCAAAGTAATGCCAAGTTGAGTAAGACTCAAAGTCCGAGTATCAAAGTCGAGATAGTAGAAATGAGTTGAGTACCATACGCTTCCACAGTTGGCTCGATTATGTATGCTATGACTTGTACTCACCCTGATGTGGCCTTCGCTTTGAGCATGGTCAACAGATATCAAGGGAACCCTAGCAAAGCACATTGGACTGCAGTCAAGAATATTCTTAAGTACCTTCGTAGGACCAAGGAATGGTTTCTAGTCCTCGGTGGGAGTGAGGAATTAAAGGTGCGAGGGTACAGTGACGCCAGTTTTCAAAGCGACATGGAAAACTACTATTCGCAGTCGGGCTGGGTCTTTACCCTTAATGGAGGAGCCGTGAGTTAGAAAAGTTCCAAGCAGGAGACCGTAGTTGATTCAACATGCGAATTAGAGTACATTGCAGCGAGCAAAGCGTCAAAAGAGGCAATATGGTTGAAGAACATCATTAGAGACCTTGGATTTGTGCCAACCATAAAGGAGCCCATGGAAATTTTATGTGATAATGAAGGAGCGGTTGCCTTGACCAAGGAACCAAGGGATCATGGTAGATCTCGGCATATTGACGGAAAATATCACTTTATTTGACATCGGGTAGAAGAAGGACTCCTCGTAGTGAAGAGGGTATCGTCGGAGGATAACCCAGCAGATCCGCTTACGAAGGGACTAAGCAGGGTTAAGCACTTGCAGCATGCTAGGAGCATCGGGCTGAAGGACGATATTAGTTTAGATTAGAAAGTTTAGAAACGTGTAATAGATAAATTGTAATTAACATTTAATGATTAAATAAAAGAGTATTATTTATTAGTAATGTTACTGTCTTATGTTAATTGTTTACCTATTGTTTCACTTTGCATGTTTTGACTTCCTGAATAATAAGATTATTCAAACGGTCCACAATCGTTCATATGTTGGAAGTAGATATGAATGAAGATTGTCATGAATTAGTGTGTAGATTGTCTAAAGTGTATTAGACATAGCAAAAAGATTGCTACAACGTTCATGAGTGCTTATGAGTTTGATTTGAGCATTGGAATAAACCCGCGCTTGCTGGAATCACTTCATGGAATTCATCACGAGTGATCGCAAGACGATAATATAGTTATGGTCTTAAAACCTAGATATATGGTTTATTGTTTGCTAATTGGTTGTGCACTGATAATGCGTAAACGCATCAGTAACTTGATGTTATAAAATGCATTGTTGTGTATGATTTGATTATTGAATAGTAAATGCATATAAGTCGAAGTTTATCTGTTCCTTTTATCCTAAGAGAGTAAAAGCGATATCATGGCCCCTCGATGATTTGGTTTGACTTATGTGTCGGGCCCGGTCAGGATTGAATTGATGTGTTCAATTAAGTTCTATGTCAAATGAATCTGAGATCGAGAAACAAATTGCTGGGCAATAAGTATGACTATGCTCCATGTGATTGTCCACACGATATCTAGAATGAGGATTATACGATCCCTTATCTAAAGGATAGGTTACTGGTAAGATCAGAGTTCGACAGCGTCTTTGAGAGCTACGATTGCTAATTGGATTGTACTTGCATTTATGGTTACTAGACTTATCCAAGTGGGACACTGTTGGATTAGTGTCTAAGCCCATAACCATATTTGGTAAGTATTTGACCCGGTTGTGCATGGTCCTTTTGGGTTGCCTTCACCAAAGCAACTTGACTGGAGAAATAATAGGGAAAGAGGTTATTATGATTTATTAATATATTATAAGAATAATATATTAAAAGAGAAATCATATTTGTTTAATTAACATTGGTTAATAATTAATTAAGAATAAATTTTGTGATCAAAAGAAGTTAATTAAACTAAGGGGGCTGAACTGTAATTATGTGATAGTTGCAAAGTAGGGCAAAGGATGCCCTATATGATAGGGTGGACGAATTCAAGGGGATAAGGCCTTAGAATTCGTCCATGATAAGGTTTCTAGGGTTATCATTTGGACTGCTTGGTGGGCAAGTAATCAGATAAGGATAAGTACTTAAAGCCTAGTTCCTACACCTATATAAAGACCCTTTGGCATAAGAAAATCGACCACTTGATCCTAGAAGTTCGTAGAACCGATTTTTACCTCTCTCCCCCCCCCCTCTCTCTCTCTTACTTTTTTAATTTTTCTTGGTGTTTATGAGCCATTAGAGGTACTATACTTGTGGTAATTGCTTTTAAAGACAAGAAGATTCAAGATACAAGTTGTTATTACAATATAACAACCAGAGGTATGTAATTCATTCTCCTTCAAGATTTTCGAAATTACCTAGGAGCATGCTAGGTTTTTTTATGTTCATAATGCTATATAACTAATATTGAAAACATAGATCCTATCTAGGGTTGCATACACACATAGGATTGTTTGTATAAAACCCATCAAAATCTTATGAGCATGTCTTCAAAGTCCATCTTTTTATCTTGCACCGGCTCCTCCTTTTGATAGAAACCTCTTGACTTCATCTTGTATTTTTCCTACTTTGCCTTTTTGTATTCATCATATGGTAGCCACTCCTCTTTCGGTTTTCTCCAATCCTCGTCATATATATCGCCACTTGAATAGCATACTTGTGCTTTGTGGTTCCCATGCTCATCTAGATCACAATCCTTAGTAAGATGAGGCCCGCTATAATTGTCACATCCCACCCGGATGGCATGGATGGATTGATCCATCTTTGTCATTCTTCGGTCTAAGCTATCCAATTTTGCCATCACTGCTTCTATGTTGTTGGACACCGAGTTCACTGCCCCACGATTCAAGTCATTCCTTGAATTATGATATTCTCTAGAGTGCTTAGAGAATTCTTCAATTAGCTCTTTTATAACTATGGGGTTTTTCTTCATGAGTGGTCCTTGGGAGTCAAGGAGCTGCCTTGTTGTAACAATTACTCCATCATAGAAAATGCAGACTTCTTGTTGAATGTTCAACTCATTGTGTGTAACGCCCGCAGATCCGGGCTAGTCAATTTAGAGGCAATAAGGGTCGAAAACGACTTTTCGACAAAATATTATTTAGAATAAATAATCTTAACCAAGTTGTGGAATATGTCTCAAGGTTTCCGTACATATAAAGAACGCCGAAATCCGAGTTATAACGAAGAAGTTATGGCCCGTCGAAGTTTTACGGCAAAACCGACACGGCACCAGGAAGCGTAAATAGTGAATTTACGATAGAGCGAGATTTAGGCTTAGAAATTTAAACAAAAGCTGTAGAATATGTTAAACTAAGAGCTTCGATAAAAAGAACGCCCAAATCTGACTTCGTATGAGGAAGTTATGATTTTTCTAAGATTCGGCTTAGCAGTGCACGGCCCGAAACTCGAATTTTAGTTCGAGCGGTTTTTGGCTTACGTGACCTAAATGAGAGTTGAATATCTCATTAATAGGAACTCAACGGTAAAAAGTTGGACGAAAACGGAGTTCGTATGAAGGAGTTACGAATTCTTCGCGGTCATTTAACAGTCTAAACGCCTCCTACTGTTAAATTTGAGATCGGTCGAGAATTACCCGACGGAGTCTAAATGAAAGTTGTAGATCTTGATTTTACCTACGCGTGGATATAAAGAACGTCGAAAACGGAGCTCGTATGTGAGAGTTATGATTTTTCTAAGTTCGAAGGCTGATACGCGATAGGGGGTGATGTGGCACCACCAGAATTGGACACGTGGCACCACCAGAAGGCCACCACATGGACCAACTAGGCGAGTAGGCCCCCCCTACTCGGCGAGTCCATCAGATTTTGCACTATAAATAGAGGTGCCGGGTCTAGCCTTCTCTTCACACCTCCCAAACTCACTTTCTCTCTCTAGTTTCTCTCTCTAGCCTCCCTAACCCCCCTAAAAGCCTAGTTAAACCCCCTAGCACCCGAAGGAAGCCCCGAGGCTCCCGGAATCCCGAGAAAAGAGCCTTTCGGCTCGGGAACGCTGCTCCAGCGAAGCCCAGTTTTGCGAAAAAACCCGTTGTAAGTGAGTTGTACCTATCCTATCTTTAGTATAGCTTATGTTTTGATATAGTAACATTATTAGGAACTTATAATGAGTATTTGGGATATTATTATGAGTTATATTGAGTGTTATTTAACGCTTATATAATATTAATAATAATAGCTAGACTATTAATTAATCGCGGTTATCGTTAGACTAAACCCTAGTGGTATTGATACTAGGTTTTATCGAAGGAAATTGTTTTGAGAGTATCGAAGCGCTGTCCGAGTGCCGAGTCACCACCTACTCAGGTGAGTGCATAGTCCCTTTCATCTTACACATAGATATGAAGTATTTTATATAAACTACGTGCTATGTGTGCATATTATCTGAATACTTGTTGTCTATGTTGGATGAACGTTTTATACATGTTTTAAAGGATTTAAACTGTATACGTATTTTATATATACGAATATGTTGGGTATGTGATGGGTAGATGAATGATGAGAGATAGAAGATGACGTGAGTATACATTGGCAGCTATAGACTTAGTGCCTATGGGACAAACACCGGTAGCTATGGACTTAGTACTTGTTAGACGTTGGTAGCTATGGATTTAGTACCTGTAGGAATTGGTAGCTATGGACTTAGTACCTGTTGAACACTGGTAGCTATGGATTTAGTACCTGATGAGTAGGATGTAGCAGCTATGGAATTAGTGCTTTACGAACGAACATCGGCAGCTATGGATTTAGTGCCAGTCCTATAACTCTGGAAGTAAGGGACTTCGGAATAAACGAATCCAGGATAGATGACTCTTAGGTTAAATCCTTAAGAGTAAAGAAGATAACGGGGATGGGTAATTGGGTTAATTGTTTGATGATTGAACATAACAATTATATTATTGTGGGTTGAAAACCCTATGTACTCACCAGGTTTCCCAACTTGACCCACTCAGTTTATGTATATCACAGGTGACGAAGTGAAGTGACATTACACTGAGAGATTTAAAGAGATGTAGATCACTAGTGTAAATCATTGTAAGTTCTGTTTATGCTTATGTTTCGGTATTAACGATGACATCCCAAACGTTTTAAGATGAAATAAATACGTTTCTTCGAAAATGTTTTAATAACGTATTTACCATGTTTTTCTGGGAACAAATTCCGCAACACTTGTATAAAATGAAGTACTCTGATTTTTACAAAGCATAAACAAACCGGCCTTTTCTGGCGGAGATTTTGGGGATGTCACATTGTGGGGGCAATTCCTCAACAAGCTTTTGTATCTCTCCCACGCCTCATATAGTGACTCGCCTGGTTATTGCTCAAAATTGGCAATGGCTTTCAACAATTTTGTTATTTTCGAAGGAGGGCAAAATTGGTCAATGAACTCTTCACGCATTTTGGCCCATGTGGTAATGGACCCGGGAGGGAGTGATTTTAGCCAGTCTTTTGTGGCTCCCTTAAATGTCACCGGTAGCATACGAAGCAAAATAGTCTCGCGAGGAACGTTCGGGATTTTGAAATAGTCGGCTATGTCGTTGACCTCGTCGATGTGCTTGTACGCGTCTTTGTGATCTTTCTCGTAGAATGAAATGTCCTTGGGTTGAGCGAGTACGCTGGTGTGAACCGTCCTTTTTCTAAACAAAAGGATAGGTGCTCCCCACGGTGAGCTACTCGATCTGATAAAACCCATCCCCAACAGCTCCTGGAGCTGTGAGGATAACTCTTGCATCTCAGGCGGCGTAAGGCAATAAGGTGCCTTGGCAATAGATGCCGCACCCGGAACCAAATCAATCCGGAACTCCACCTGCCTCTTGGGAGGCACACCCGACAACTCCTCGGGGAAAACATCCGGGAACTCACACATTGTCAGAAACTTGGAGATAGAACTTGGCCTCTCTGTAGAAAACCGCGTATCTATCACGTACGCCAAAAAGACCATACAACCTTGTTGTAGACTCTGTCTCGCTCTAGCAGCAGAGCAGAAAGCTGATCCATATCTAGTACCCTCACCATACACCGTAAGCACACCCCCACTAGGGTCTCTGTAACGACATGAATTTTCAAAACAAATTTTCATTTTAAAACATACTTTCATTCACATGATAATCATAAAAACATAATGTGTCCACTGTAACATAACAAAACATGTCCCAAGATCTCAATATCATAAACTCTATAAGTGTATACGGATCATGCCGGCGCCCTCCCGCGATCCTCGCTCGTACCTGAAACACATACATAACAATTGTAAGCATAAATGCTTAGTGAGTTCCCCAAAATACCACATACCCCACATACGCCTTTCCAGGTCATGACTCTGTAGGATCTTCCGATCCATGTGTCTCAAGGGACTTTCGTCCCAAATCCCGATAGACCCTTCGGTCCTACCCATACCGACCTTCCGGTCTATACCCTCTTGACCTTCCGGTCCATATCATTTTGACCTTCCGGTCCTTACCATACGTAACATACATAGCACATACATAAATATCATCTTGACCTTCTAGTCCTTATCATACATAACATACATAGCACATACATATCACATAACCGCATATAGCACATACATCATAGCATGCAAGACCTTCCGGTCACACATAGGTACCCTCCCAGGTACAGTATAATGAGAAGACTCACCTCAATGAAGTCGGATAAAATCTCGTGCTCAACGTCCCGACCTAGCCTCCTTCTATTATTCAAATAACATTCCCGATCAATACTCTCTCATGATCTATTCTCTACAGACTGGGTAGAAGGCCATTCTACCCTTCCCTGAACTCTCCTGAATGAGTCTTTACCAGAACCCTAAAGTCAACGAAAGTCAACGGTCAACTTTGACCCGACTCGTCGAGTGCACAAAGGTGACTCGACGAGTCCATGCGGGTCCTCTGAATCCTTTCGGTCTCTCTTGGCTCGTCGAGTCTTTCTTCCACTCGGTGAGTTACACCTGTCACGAATTGCGGGGCAACCCTAACTCGACTCGTTGAGTCCACTCATGAACTCGGCGAGTTCATTCCATGCTCACACTCAAATGACCTTCTGAGGTCATATATGGACCTCTTATCCATAGATCTGACCTTCCCAAGCTCAATAAACACGTAAAGGTTCGAACTTGATACTCATGCAACGTCCAAATGACTCTACTTGATGATTTAGCTGCAAATACAACATCCTAAGTCCAATCCTTTCATAACTCACCATAAAGAAAGATGGATAAGGTCCTCTGGACCACTATGTGTCAAGATCTTAAGCCTAAACATGATAAGGGACCATATCTCAAACAAATCATCCCAATACAGGGTATAGAAAACCCTAGATCCATGGATTCTTTAACAAAACAGAAAAAGGATCGATATGCTACCTCAAGGATGATTTCCTTTGCTTGCAATCCACAAATAAGCAACCTCCTTGGCCTCCTCTAAGTTGGAATCAACTTCTTCTTGCAAAACAAACCCACAAAGGTCCAATACTAGCTTCTTCTCTCTCACAAACGCTCAAGCACTATTAGGGTTTCTCTCAAGGGTCTGGTAGCCGCAAATGGTGGTTATAAGGGTCCTTAAATAGGTCCCAAACCTGAGGAATTAGGGTTTCATTAAACAGCATGGCTCGCCGAGTCCACGTATGGACTCGCCGAGTCCTTCATTAAACCAGACCAGAACATGCGCAATCCCACTCGGTGAGTCTCAACGCCCACTCGCCGAGTCCCTCTCTAAAATTCAATATAAATACATAAATAAGATACCTGGGAATCCGTATGTTACAATTCTCCCTCACTAGAATCAGACTTCGCCCTCAAAGTCCTGCTCGGCAAACAATTATGGATGCTGCTCCCGCATCTCCAACTCCGGCTCCAAGGTTAGCTCGGACCCTTTCCGATGTTGCCACTGGACCTACACCAGTGACACCTACTTGTTCCTCAGAACCCCTATCTTCCAATCCCGGATCGCGATTGGACTCTCCACATAATTCAGACTCGCATCCACCTGAATATCCTCCAAAGGTACCACCGCCGACTCGTCGGCTATACATTTCCTCAACTATGACACGTGGAAGGTATCATGAATCTGGCTCAACTTCGCAGGTAGCTCTAACCGATATGCTACCTTGCCCACCCTTGCGGTCACCCTGAATGGAACGATGTACCGGGGCCCCAGCTTGCCCCTCTTCCTGAATCGGATCATTCCTTTCCAAGGAGATACCTTCAGGAGTACGAAGTCCCCCACCTGGAACTCCAGCTCGGATCGTCGCCGATCCGCATAACTCTTCTGACGACTCTGAGCCGTCAGTAACCTCTGTCTAACCTGTTGTATCTACTCTTCCATCTAAAGTACTATCTCAGTGCTACCCATCACATGCTGCCCTACCTCTACCCAACAAATGGGAGTCTGACACCTCCTCCCATACAACAACTCGAAGGGAGGCATACCAATACTAGAATGGTGGTTGTTGTTTTACGAAAACTCAGCCAACGGCAGATACGTGTCCTAACTTCCTCTGAAGTCCAACACACATGCTCGAAGCATGTCCTCGAGCGTCTGAATCGTCCGCTATCTCTGTCCGTCCGACTAGGGGTGGTAGGCGGTATTGAAATGCAACCTCGTACCCAACTCCTCGTGGAACTTCTTCCAGAACCTGGAAGTGAAACATACATCTCGATCTAACACGATCGATATCGGTACCCCATGATGCGATACCACCTCCCTCACATACAACTCTGCCAACCTCTCGGCAGAAGAGCTCTCACGGATAGCAAGAAAATGCACACTCTTTGTCATCTGGTCGACGATCACCCAAATTGCATCAACACCCCTCGCGGTCCTTGGCAATTTGGTGATGAAGTCCATGGAAATATGTTCCCACTTCCACTGGGGAACCTCAAGCGGCTGCAACTTGCCATGCGGGCGCTGGTGCTCGACCTTAACCTTGTGATAGGTCAAGCACCTCTCGACAAACCACGCGACATCCCTCTTCATACAGGGCCACCAATAATCTCTCTTCAGGTCCAAATACATCTTCGTGGCCCCGGGATGGATCGAGAACCTCGATCTATGAGCCTCCTTCATTAGCATGGTATGTGCCCCGCCTGCATACGGCACCCAAATCCAACATTGAAAGGTCATCAACCCTCAACTATCGGTAACAAACCCAGGTACCTGTCCAATCACCTGCTCCCTCTTGCGGTTCTCCGGTCTCACGGCCTCAGCCTGGGCCTCCCGAATGGTGTCCAAGACCAGAGTCATAACTATCAATCTCATACAAGTTCCTCGAATCGGGGCACTCTCCACCCTTCGGCTCAGTGCATCAGCTACAACATTAGCTTTGCCCGGGTAGTATAGGATCTCACAATCGTAATATTTTACCACGTCCAACCATCTCCTCTGACGCATATTCAGATTGGGTTGATCCATCAAATACTTCAAGCTCTTGTGGTCCGTGTATATGATACACTGAACCCCATACAAATAGTGATGCCATATCTTGAGGGCAAACACCACTGCCCCCAACTCCAGATCGTTAGTGGGATACCTCGCCTAATAAGGCTTCAACTGCCTTGATGCGTATGCTATCACATGCCCTCTCTGCATAAGCACCGCACCCAACCCTGATATTGATGCGTCACAGTACACCACAAAATCCTCCATCCCTTCTAGGAGGGCTAACACAGGGGCTTCGCATAACTTCTGGCGAAGTGTCTCAAATGAGGTATGCTGCTCTGGACCCCATGAAAAAGCAACACCCTTCCGGGTCAACCTGGTGAGAGGCAAGGCGATCTTGGAGAAGTCTCTGATTAATCTCTGATAGTAGCCGGCCAATCCCAAAAACTCCTGATCTCGGTGGGAGATCTCAGCACCTCCCAACTCATAACCACCTCAATCTTGGCTGGATCGACCAAAATCCCATCCTGGTTGACAAGATGCCCGAAAAACTGGACCTCTCGTAACCAGAACTCGCACTTGGAGAATTTGGCATAAAGCCTCTCTGTCCTCAATACTCTGAGAATCTCTCTCAGATGCTCCTCGTGCCGCTCTCTAGATCTCGAATACACCAGTATATCGTCGATGAACACGATCACCGAATGTCTAGCATCGGTCTACACACCCTATTCATGAGATCCATAAATGCTGCTGGTGCATTAGTGAGCCCGAAATGCATCACCACGAACTCGTAATGCCCATAACGAGTCCTGAACGTCGTCTTCTAGATATCATCATCACGCACTCTCATCTAGTGATATCCAGACCTCAAATCAATCTTGGAAAACCAAGACGCTCCCTGCAACTTATCGAACAAATCGTCGATCCTCGGTAATGGATAACGGTTCTTGACCGTCAACTTGTTCAACTCCCGGTAATCAATACACATCCGGTGTGAACCATCCTTTTTCTTGACAAAAAGGATCGGCGCTCCCCATGGTGAGCTACTCGGTCGAACAAACCCTTCCCCAGCAGCTCCTGAAGCTGTGAGGATAACTCCTGCATCTCTGGCAGCGCAATGCGATAAGGTGCCTTGGCGATAGACGCTGCCCCCGGAACCAAATCAATGCGGAACTCTACCTGCCTCTCGGGAGGCACACTCAGCAACCCCTCGGGAAAAACATTCGGGAACTCACGCACTATCGGAACGTCATCCACTGAACTTGGCCCCTCAGCGGCCCCTCGTGTGTCCATCACATAGGCTACAAACCTGCTGCATCCCTGCTGTAAACTCTGTCTCGCTCTGGCAGCCGAACAAAATGTTGACTCAAAACGAGTACCCTCACCGTACACCGTATGTACTCCACCACTAGGGTCTCGTATCGTCACCAATTGTCGCTCGCAATCTATAACAGCCCCAAATCAGCTCAGCCAATCCATGCCCACTATAACACACACGTCCCCCATCGCTATCGGGACCAAATCTATCGAAAACTCAACGCCGAAGATCTCGAGTAAACATCCTCGTATCACCTCCATAGCATACACTGCTCGCTCGTCAGCTATGGAAACTCGTAGAGATCGACTCAACGCCTCTCGTCTGCTACTAATGTGCCGACTAAACGCTATCGACACAAATGATCGACTCGCACCCGAGTCAAATAACACTAAGGCAGGTACAAAACTCACAGGAAAAGTACCAGCCACTACATCAAGCGCTGCGCGGACCTCCTCCGCTATCAACTAGAAAGGTCTCCCACGAGCCTTCGGTGCCTCGGCCTTCGCTGGCCGACGCTCGGTAACCCTAGCAACATGTGTAGCTCCCTGTGCTGATCCTTGATGTAACTGTGGGCACTCGGCCTTCCGATGGACAGTCTCTTTGCAATGAAAGCAAACCATAAATCCCTTGGGGCAATCCTTGGCGATATCCCCACCTTGCCACATTTGTAGCAAGCACCCGATCAACAGGCCCCATCATGTCCCTTGCCGCACTTTCTACAAGTGCGGCTCTTCTGGCCTCCAAATCTTGTATCAGCGGACTTGGCCCGCTTGGCTGCCAGCTAAGACTGTGACGGTCGCCGATCTATCCTCTGAGACTCGGCTCCTCCCTGGCCTGAGTCTCCAACTCAATCTCCCTCTTCCGGGCATTTACCTGGAGCTCAACAAATGTCCGGTAAGTCGAGTTTGACACAAAATCCCGTATATCCCTCCTCAAAACGCCCAAATACCGGCGCATGCGTGCTTGCTCAGTAGACACATGCTCAGGGCAGAACATCGCCCTCTCATGAAACTTCCTGGTAACCACAGTAACCAAATCAATACCCTGCTTGAGGGTCAAGAACTCCTGCACCAACCGTTCCCTCTCCACCGGGGGAACATACTCATCTCTGAACATGGTGGTGAACCTCTCCCAGGTTACCGCTAAGATCTCTGCAAGAGTGAAGCGCGCTGTCACGAATTTCCACCAATCCTTCGCTCCCAATCGAAGCTGGTTCAATGCAAACCGTACCCTCAGATGCTCCGGACATGAACACGTGTAGAAGCATCCCTCGATATCAGCAATCCATCTCATCGCAGTGATCGGATCCTGCGTCCCATCAAACTCCAGTGGCTTCGTGTTGCTGAACTCTCGAAGCAACAATGAGTCACCTCCCTGAGGTCTGGCAGCAGCCACAGCTGCAGTAGCTATAGCAGCAGTAGCCTCAGTCACTGCGGCGTACCGCTCATCGAAAGTCCCAATCAATGTGGTCTTGATAGACCCAAACATCTCCGGAATCTCGGCCCTGATCACCGCCGCCACCTCATCGTGGATCATCTGACGAAGCTCCTGGTCACTCACGCCACTCGGTTCAGGTCTGTGACGTGTCCCAACCATGATGTCTCATAAACAATATCAGAGACTCGCTCGAGTAAACTCGCACTAGATAACTCACCCCACTTGTTCCTTGGTACCCAAAGGATTCTTACTTAGGGTGCGCACTGCTCCGGTGTCTTCAGTAGTACGGGCCCTATACTACCGTCCACACCACATCAACATTCACTCTAGGTCCTCCTCCGTGGATCCCAGATCACAAGCACTCTATATCTCACTGGCATAGGCTACCCTTTGGTAACCTCTCATCAGCTCCTCACTGCTACGTACTCGCTCTCAAGCATCACATAGCAGCAAAATCCTTCCTAGGCTAAGGCATCATAAATCAGGCCACTCTAGTCCTAATATGAATACCTAGCCTACTCTAGCATACATAGCATATCATAACATATCTCAT
Source organism: Lactuca serriola (assembly GCF_051521515.1). NCBI lineage: Eukaryota > Viridiplantae > Streptophyta > Magnoliopsida > Asterales > Asteraceae > Lactuca > Lactuca serriola. The sequence goes on along the minus strand of NC_136410.1, from coordinate 306,920,990 downwards.
AACACATAATGTAAGGGTATTTTGGGAAATCACCGTTCAGGCGTTGGCTGATCGTACACACTGCTTCCTTCTGCTTTTCTCAAAATCTTTTACTTTCTTAGAAAAATTGTTTATTTTATGAAAAACTTTCTCAATTCCTCAGTTTGAGTTCAGATCCATCCAAAGATGCACCCGAATCCGTCAAACTAAGGCTCAGATACCAACTTGTAACGACGTGAATTTTCAAAACAAGTTTTCATTTTAAAACATACTTTCATTCACACGATAATCATAAAAACATAATGTGTCCACTATAACATAACAAAACATGTCCCAAGATCTCAATATCATAAACTCTATAAGTGTGTACGGGTCATGTCGGTGCCTTCACGCGATCCTCGCTCGTACCTGAAACACATACATAACAACTTGTTAGGTCAAAAATATGGTTTATACTTTACTTTTCTAGAAAAATGTATTTTTGTGTCTTGGACCGTAAACAACTTGGTGTTTACGGTTGTATACGTGTTTACGGCTGTGTTTACGGCCGTAAACAGGTTTATGGTCGTAAACCCATTTACGGCCCATGTTCTCCGGCCCATGTTCCCCTTGTATATATATAGGTGTTAGGGTGAGGAGTAGAGATTGATGAACAATAGAGAGTGTATGGTAGAGAGAAGCACAAGTGTGTGTTGTGTGTGAATCGTGTAAGGGAACTTCATTCTAATCAATTCAAACAAGATTCATATTATTCTTCTTCTCCTTCTATTCTTTTTGATCTGACTTTATCCGTTTGATTGAGATTCCGCACCATCAAACGGATCTAATTGATACACAGGAAAATTAGACAAAAGATCTCAATCATCTTAGTCTTGCTGATGTAATTGAAGAACTTTATGCTTTGAAGTGTAGAAAAACAATGAGTTCTGAAAACATTCCAGTCACTGAAGTAACATGTACTCCAGTTTGTGAAACTACGATTAAATTTCTTCGGGAACAAATTGATTTATTAAAAAGAGAAGTTGAGGACCTGAGATATGAAGGATATTAACTCAGGAAAGGACGGAAACCCCTAAAGGCTGAATTAGAAGCAAAAATCAAAGACTTTAGGAAGCTTCAGGAAGAGTATAGCAACAAGTGTGAAAATTATGACTATATTAAGAGACAACTTGCTGCTATAACTGAAGAACTTGACACTTTGAAAATTAAGTGTGGAAAAACAGATGTCAGTTTCAAAAATTATACTGCATCAAGTCAGACAGTCGAGTCCTTATTCGAAACCCAATTAAAATTTAAAGATAATCAAAACAAGGGTCTAGGGTATGATAGTGTTCCTCCACCTTTCAATCATAACTTCACATCCATCCCTATGACATAGGAAGAAATTTCCAGGGAGGCACATCTTCAATATGGCAAACCAACTAGATTTGTGTCAGGAGGTATTTAGGTTGAAAATACTAATGTGTCTACTTCATGTGCAGGTAAAGTAGCAGAAGATGAGAACAAGGAGAAAACCATTGAACAAACCAACATCTCTTTGAACTCTGAGTCTATTGCTTTGAACTCAGCTGCTTCTGATCAACCTACTGTTGAGAAATACATGCCACCAATTCCAGTGAAACAGAGTGTATGTTGCAATTGTGTGTGTGGGAACAATAAGAGACAAGGCAAGGATACGCCACCAGGGGCAGGAAGAAATAACTTCACAGTGACGAAAAAGACTTGTTTTCACTGTGGAACACCTGGACACATTGCCAGAAATTATCCTAATCGCGCATACGTTCCCTACTATGCTCAAGGCCAGCAGAACGCACAAAGAGGGAGATACTTCAAAAGAAACCCCTCAAGGTCACGTTTAGACAATGCCGACTGGAATGCCATGAAGGCCAAGAATTCAACTCCCAAGGCCAAGCATCCAACTCCCAAGAACAAGAAGGGAATGTTGGCCCAGAAGTCTAGTTCAAGAGATGCTCCTGTGAAGCCAAGACTGGTTAGGTCAAAGTCATCTAGGCAGCCGACTTCAAATTCCAAAGCAAGTTCCGAGGCACATCGGATCAAACAAGAAATCTGTTAAACCCAAATATAGATGGGTACCAAAGGTGAAAACTCCCAAATCTTCTAATGAATCTAATATTTTATCACCTTCTGTTTGTGATAAGCAGGATATGTCATGGGAGAGAGTACCCTGCATTGATGACAAAGGTTGACCCAGTTTCAAAATGGACTGAGTTCCAAAGACGAACTAATCCCGCTCTATGTCGGAGCAGCTATGGAGGCATATCATCAGACTTCGGTTTGTTGGTAGTGGCTATTCCGGGCACATGATAAGGGACATCTCTTAACTGTACAACACTCAGAACATTATTTGAGAGTATGTGTCCGTTGCGGGAAGGGAAGAAAGGAAGGGATCACTCATGGGGTTAGTGCTTAACGATGTGAAGAATTTTTGGATCTGTTCTAAGATTACGCGTGCTGTTCTCAGACCTTCTGGATGCAAATTCAATCGATGACTTACGGTTTGAATTTTCTTCTCTATACTCCTGAGTTTTTCTTAAGCTGATTCGCTTTAAAGACTAATTTTTGTTTTAGGATAGTTTAAATTTGCGAATTTACTTTCCTTTCTCTCCTATGCACAAATTTAGGGGGAGAAATAAAAACAAAACAAAAATTAGAAAATTTTAATTTAAAAAAAATCCAAAAACATTAGAAAATCAGAAAATCAAAAACATGGTGTTAATGGAATGTGCTTGCAAGAGATATTTTGGGAAGTGATATAATCATGTGATAACAGGCAATCTGAATCTATGTAAGGGACTGAATCTGAATTGTCTAGGCTCTGTGCTCAATGCGCTGGTAGGCACGAAAGATTTTAAATGGACTTGACTAGGGAAAGTTGAATCTAATGAATTTAAGGACTTGACAAACTTTGACCTAGTTAGGTCCGTTTAGCCTGACATCACGACGCTCGGATAGGTTGAGTAGGGAGATATACATGGGAATCTACCGGTCACATTAAATAACCCGTATCTAGAACTGTGGATTCACTTTTCCTCGATGTGCGGATTCTGTCCTTAATTCCGGTTGGATGGGGTGACTGGGGAATTCCAATAAACTAGGTCTATAGAAGGTTATTTTCTTTCTTTCTGTCTGTTAGTCATATGTTGCCTCCTTTGCGTGATCGAGAGATCCGACCTGGACTTTAACATATGCAACTCTATCTCTTTGCATCTTCTATCTATGCAATTCTTTCTATCTGTTAGCCATATACTGTCTCCTTTGCGTGACTCAAAATCCGACTTGGTACAAAGTATATGCAACGTTCTCTTCTCAATCACTCTAAGACTTTAGTTAATCATATGTTTCATCCTTTGCGTGATTGGAAGAGATCCGACCTGGATGTACAACATATGCATTCTAAATCTATCTTATCTCTTAATAATTGTCTGCTCACCCGGTGTAAGGAGTATTCTGGAAGTCCTTGATGGCTGGAGCATATCAGGAAGCGGGAAACGCGTTCTAGTACAATTAAAATTTGAACACATACAGGTTGTCTGTAGATCTCGCTGCTCAATTTAGGTGGACAACAATATCTTTGGTCGTCGTCAGCTGAATGGTCCTTAAGGAATATTATATAGGAACTTAGCATCACATTATCCTGTCACTTATAGTATGTCCTAATTTTGTCACAATCTCTCGTGTTTAAGTGGACCACAATACCGGCGATTGTTCAGATCTATTCATGAAGGGAGAGGTACTGATAAACGGATAAAAGTTGTCTAAAAACTTTGATCCCAAATCACTCTTAAAGTTAGCTATTATTTTTGTTTTTGTTAAGTTTGTTCATAGTGTTCTCCTAATTTAAATATTAGGGGAGAATTAAAATTAAAAAAAAAATAAAAATAAATAAATAAATAATAGTGTTATTTCTGTTTTATTTCTTGTTCAAGAAAATAAAAAAAAATCCAAAAATATTTTTGTTTCTATTTTATTTTTTTTTTCAGAAAATATGAAAAACCCAAAAATATTGTGTGCTAAATTTTCTTTTAGTTTTGTTTTGTCTTGAAAAGTGAATTCAGGTGAAGATGAAACTCATGGAGTTTGTGTCGAAGATTTCTGATCCAAGGCTTCGTCCGTGAGCATCGAAGAATTCTCATTCGAAGGAGCAAGAAATGAAGATTATTCTTTCAACATTCAATCCTTCAACCCCAGAAGCAAGGTGAAGCAGAAATTGAAGATTATTTGACAAATTGCATTGAAGTCTCCTCAATCAATTTGCTACCATCTTAAACCTGCTGAAGTGATCTAGAAGATTATTTCTCTCTGATGTTCTCTCTGAAGATTCTCAAGCTGAAAACGCCATCTTTCAAGAATCAGTACAAGAAGTCTCCTCACCCAATGTGCGTTCAGAGTCAAATCTTGAAGAAAAGCTCAAGTGCTCAAGATGAAGTCATTCATTGAAGATTCATCAAGTACATCTTGAAGTTGTGAAGAATTTGAATATAAATTCTGAAGCCAATCTCCCATTGAAGATTTACAAGAAAAGTCAGCTACTTTTTAGGGGGAGCTTGTTGGGTCAATTAAGAAAAGAAAGTTATAAACCAAGGGGGAGATTGTTGGGTCAAAATATGGTTTATACTTTACTTTTCTAGAAAAATGTATTTTTGTGTCTTGGACCGTAAACAACTTGGTGTTTACGGCCGTATACGTGTTTACGGCTGTGTTTACGGCCGTAAACCCATTTACGGCCCATGTTCTCCGGCCCATGTTCCCCTTGTGTGTGTGTGTGTGTGTGTGTGTGTGTATATATATATAGGTGTTAGGGTGAGGAGTAGAGATTGATGAACAATAGAGAGTGTACGGTAGAGAGAAGAACAAGTGTGTGTTGTGTGTGAATCTTGTAAGGGAACTTCATTCTAATCAATTCAAACAAGATTCATATTATTCTTCTTCTCCTTCTATTCTATTTGATCTGACTTCATCCGTTTGATTGGGATTCCGCACCATCAAAAGGATCTGATTGATACACAGGAAAATTAGGGACTTACACAACTGTAAGCATAAATGCTTAGTGAGTTCCCCAAAATACCACATACCCCACATACGCCTTTCTAGGCCATGACTCTGTAGGATCTTCCGATCCATGTGTCTCAGGGGACTTCCGTCCCAAATCCCGGTAGACCCTTCGGTCCTACCCATAACGACCTTCCGGTCCGTACCCTCTTGACCTTCCGGTCCATATCATTTTGACCTTCCGGTCCTTACCATACGTAACATACATATCACATACATAAATATCATCTTGACCTTCTAGTCCTTATCATACATAACATACATAGCACATACATATCACATAACCGCATATAGCACATACATCATAGCATACAAGACCTTTCGGTCACACATAGGTACCCTTCCAGGTACAGTATAGTGAGAAGACTCACCTCAATGAAGTCGGATAAACTCTCGTGCTCAACGTCCCAACCTAGCCTCCTCCTATTATTCAAATAACATTCTTAATCAATACTCTCTTATGATCTCTTCTCTACAGACTGGGTAGAAGACCATTCTACCCTTCCCTGAACTTTCCTGAATCAGTCTTGACCAGAACCCTAAAGTCAACGAAAGTCAACGGTCAACTTTGACCCGACTCGTCGAGTGCACAAAGGTGATTCGACGAGTCCATGCGGGTCCTCTGAATCCTTTCAATCTCTCTTGGCTTGTCGAGTCTTTCTTCCACTCGACGAGTTACACCTGTCACAAATCGTGGGGCAACCCCGACTCGACTCGTCGAGTCCGCTCATGAACTCGGTGAGTTCATTCCATGCTCACACTCAAATGACCTTCTGAGGTCAGATCTGTTCCTCTAATCCATAGATCTGACCTTCCCAAGCTCAATAAACACGTAAAGGTTTGAACTTGATACTCATGCAACGTCTAAATGACTCTACTTGATGATTTAGCCCAAAATACAACATCCTAAGTCCAATCCTTTCATAACTCACCATAAAGCAAGATGGATAAGGTCCTCTGGACCACTATGTGTCCAGATCTAAAGCCTAAACATGATAAGGGACCATATCTCCAACAAATCATCCCAATAAATGGTATAGAAAACCCTAGATCCATGGATTCTTTAACAAAACAGAAAAAGGATCGATATGCTACCTCAAGGATGATGTCCTTTGCTTTCAATCCATAAATAAGCAACCTCCTTGGCCTCCTCTAAGCTGGAATCAACTTCTTCTTGCAAAACAAACCCACAAAGGTCCAATAATGGCTTTTTCTCTCTCACAAACGCTCAAGCACTATTAGGGTTTCTCTCAAAGGGTCTGGTAGCCGCAAATGGTGGCTATAAGGGTCCTTAAATAGGTCCCAAACCCAAGAAATTAGGGTTTCATTAAACAGCGTGGACTCGCCGAGTCCACGTATGGACTCACCGAGTCCTTCATTAAACCATACCAGAACATGTGTGATCCCACTCGGCGAGTCTCAGCGCCCACTCGTCGAGTCCCTCTTTAAAATTCAATATAAATACATAAATAAGATACCTAGGAATTCGGATGTTACAGTCTCGTATGGTCACCATCTGTCGCTCACATTCGATCACAGCTCCAAGCCGACTCAATCAATCCATGCCCACTATGACACAAACATCCCTCATCACTATCGGCATGATGTGTGTTAAATGAACTAGTTTTAATCCTACTAACTTAGACACAAAATAAACACACGAAAGGCAGTGTACCTATCGATTAGTAATATAGTTCAAGTAAGTAAGGTATCGAACACAAGGAACGGTTAAAAATTACAATAAACACTAATATTATCTAAATAAAACAAGTAATAGAAAATGGGGTTTTCTCTAGTTTTGCAAGACTAGAAACTTAAGCACTTAATTAACACTCAAACAAAACAATTAACAGCTAAAGCAAATAAAAATCAAATAAATTCAATAATAAAGGAGACTTTTGTTCAGGTTCGACTCACTTATTCCTATGGTTGAATTTATGGCAAGTGCAATGGATTAATGTGTCATTGGCTACCGATTAATATGATTAAGTTCATGTTCACTATTACTAATCCTTAGAAAACATATCAATTCAAACAGTGGCCAACTGGTTAAACTAATGAGTTTCCTAGTTTATTGATTCGGGTTAAGTAAGACTTGTAGTTAGCTAATTAAATTACTAATTCAATTAACTTCTTGTATGGTTGTTCATCACACAAGCTCACACATTGACTTACCTATTTTCTAATTAACCCCTAGTTTCATGTTCACTATTCTTAGGCATATAATATTGTTTTCACATAAATTATATGAGACAAGCAATTAAGAGATGTTCATGCAACTTAATAGACTTGATAATTAAAAAAAATAGTTATTGCCTACATATGAGGATCTTTAACAAGCTTAACAAAACAAAATTCACTAAATTAAATAATCCAAGCCATAAAATTCAAACCATATTCACAAGCTAGTCTACCATAAACAGAAGTTATAGTATTTAGCTCATATTCATAGCAGAAAATATCTCACAAACTAAACCTAATGATTTAAACACTGGATTAAGAAAAGAGAATATATTTATGACTTTCGATCTCCTCAAAATTGAATGCTAAAGTTGATCCTCGATTTCCAAAGCTTCAGCAACACTCTTAATCGCAATTTAGTCTCCAAGGGTTCCAGAGTCCTTGTCTTGTGAGTTTATGCCATTTATATAGTTTTTTCGAAAACAGGGGCGACTCGTCGAGTCCATAGACCGACTCGCTAAGTCCCTTACTTAAAATTCGTGCGCCGTAAGGTACTTGATGGTTCGCGAATGTTCGTGTCTACTCGGCAAGTAAGTGTCCAACTCGCCGAGTTCTTCAGGTTTTTGACTCTTTTTCTTCTTTCTTCAATTCCCGAGCTTCTGATTGCTATTCCCGCTTCCTTTTGCTTCCGAGCACGTCTTTTAGGCTGAAAATACAATTTAAACATAATTAAGTACCTTTTATTCATTAATTGAAATAAAATAGCCAAAAGTATTAGGATTCTACACAAAATATATAACTAAATATGCACATATCAGTCTAAAACCAGATATGAGCTCATTAAGACGTCCTAGGGCATAAAGTTGGCAACTTTATGCCCTTGCATGCTCTATGGGACTTAAAAACTTCATTCTTCACATCAAGACTTCATATAAGGCTCCAAAATCTTGCATGGAGTCTAGATACTCTCCAAGCTAGCACCTTTATGCATCTAGCATGCTCACAAGGCTTATATCTAACCATTTCAACCTCTGGAGTTGCTCAACTCTCAAGAGAAGGTCTAAAACCAACAAAAAGGACCATAAAGAAAACCCTAACTAGATCTAAAGAATAAGAAGGCAAGATCAAGGATTTATACCTCCAGAAGCTCCTCAAGGTGAACTAGATACAAATTCTTGAAGCCTAATGCCACTCCAAGCTTGCTTGACAACTTTTTCTTCTTGAATGGACCCTAAAATGGACATAAATGCACTCCTTAAGCTCAAAGCACACTCTTTAATGGTATTAGGGTTTTCAAAGACGTTTGAAGGTGAAAGAGGTTGATTAGGGTGAGGCTCAAATGAGATAAGGATGCTTATATAGGTCTCAAGTCCGGAAATTAGGGTTTGGACATCTGTCACGTACGCCCAATGTATGTGTTGTCCCTCCGCAATCATTCTTGCAAAGTACGCTAAGTGTACCCTTGAGTTCGCCCAACGTACTTAAGGGACTGATTATGCAACATTTAAAATTTTCAAGGGCTTCCAAGGTACTACCTGATTTGGAGTGTTACAATTTTAGTAATTCTTCTATTTCTTGGAGAAGTAAAAAGTAGTCATCTATCTCTCGTTCTACTACAATATCTGAATATAGGGCTTTAGGTTCCTTATCTTATGAGTTAATTTGGGTTTTGAATTTTTATGATATGGGGTTTAAAAATGTTGTTCTTGTAAATATTTTTTTTTTGATAACGATTCTGAAGTTAAATTATCTTTGAATACTGTATTTCATGATAAAACAAAACATTTCAAGATTGATGTTCATTTTATAAGAGAAACAATTACAAAATGAGTTATTAAGTTGGTAAAGGTTGGTTCATCTAATTAGGTGGCAGATATTATTACTAAGTATCTTGTATGTTCATAACATGAGATTCTTAGTGAAAAGTTGTGTCTGTTTGTTCCTTTTTCTTCAAAGTGATATTTTTCAAAACGGTTAGTTTGAGAGGGGCTATTAAAATAAATAATATTTTAGATTAATTGCAAACTAACATTTTGTTTAAATAGATTTAGGATGTATTTTGTGTTCTTTTGTGTTTGATAATTTTGCAGGTAACTTTGTTGAGATTTGGAGGGGTAAAGTGTTAATATGTCAAAGTTTTTCGGGTTTACACGTGGGTCTTCGGGTCCCAATTGGCCCAGAGTATAACTAGCTGGCTTGCTCTCATTTGAGACATAAGTTCACCAATTAGTTAGGGTGCTCCTCTCGTCTCTCTCAAAATATCTTCGATTAGGGTTTTCTTATTAGGGTTTACATAACTTTTGATCAGATCTTGTAGATATTATAGTTTTAGGTTGAGTGTGTCGTTTTAAGAGTAGAATAGGTTTTTGTATCGAGGTTTCTGTTGCAGGTTCTTGAACCATCTGTGTATATCCTCAAATGATATAATAAATGTTGATGTTGGAATATCTCGTTTCTACAATTTTTTTTACATAAAGAATTAAGATAGTCCTTTGTAACCAGTCTGAAACTCCGATCACCACTTCGATCATGATCATTAGTCTTCTTTGCATAATTCTTCCTATTAAACTGAGGCATTGTACAAATAGTTTGAAACTTCCAATCCAAATATTGCATAAATCAAAAATAAGAACGTTAACCTACCTCACCCGAACTAACCAGGCAAATGAAAAGTTCTTTCATAGGAACGATTTCCTATTACCCATATAAAGATGAACAATGTTGCCATAATCTTAGATAATTGCCTCAATTCTTTCTTGTTAGTGCTATTAGTTCATGTATAAGTATTGAGAAATCTGCCTTATCTTATCGACGTCCTCTCGATACATATTATGGGAAACTAGATAATCAAACACCAAGACCTTTTGATTGTTTCTCTTAATTCGATGATTCACCTTTTCCCATCGTTGCTCATCCATTGATCGTCCATATCTCATGCCTACTTTTAAAAACTACAAAACTATTGAATGTCTCCTCAAGAAATACAAAAACACAAGTGAATAATCCAATTCTCCCGACCATCAAAGCCGCAAGATCACATGAAATCGGTCATCGATGTCACCGTATGGTTGATAACCTATTTAAAGATGTTTATTTTAGGTGAAAACCAATAATATTTTACCAAATTTATAACCGACGGTCCCTTCTTTTTGAGACCGATGCCGCTTGTCAATGCCTCTTCCTACCATTAAATAGATTGTAACTTTATTTGTTCTAATAACCAACAACATATATACTAATTTAATTGTGATTTCTATCATTTTGTCAATAATATATATATGTATAAACATAAATGATCAAATATTAAAAATACCTGATAATTTACTATGTTTTGTTACCATAGTACCATCTAAGCTGATCCATATATCTTCTTTCATAAACTCATACCAAATATACTAAAAAAATAACAGTTTTTAAAAAACATTAGCTGTTTTAATAAACAACCCCAGACACCCTCTAAATCTCATTAAAACTTATATTGGTCAACAGCTTTTTTGATCTACATTTTAAATAGTAAAAATATTTATTTATTTCGAAATCAAACATCCTCGTTAAAAACTTATCTTAAAGAGTAATATCTCAAAAAGAAAAAGATTGTTAATAAACACTATTTATTAATTTAGTATTGCCAATTTAATGTTCCACTTGTTTTATAATGAACGGCTTAAGTCCGGGCCCGGCCACATGCCTGGCGTACTAATCGGCTGAGTTTTAACGACGTGTAGGTCGACTCCTGTTCGAACACGTGTACGATGATGCTGATCTTGGATATTAAGCGATTGGATGACTTTGATCCCCCAGTTTATTTAGATAGCTCAAACTACACCTTTCAGTATTCAAAGTTCCTTGTTATGCCCTTGAAACTTTGCAAACAAGACAACCCATCACGTGTGTTAATATAACATCAATCATGACAAAAAAAAAAAAAAAACATTATTCTCTATACTTCATAGATATCGATTTATATATGCGTTGAGGTTGCAAAGACAAATAAAATTAGTGGTGGCTTATTCGACATATTTACACACAAATAGATATAATAAATATGCATTGAAAAACCTATAGATAAAAATATGAATGTACGATTTAAGCATACACAAACAATATGAGAAAATAACATGTACTATTATCTCTTTGGATTATATTATATCTCAATTTGAAAAAAATTTCAGACCATCCAATCGAATCATAGAAGGTAAATCTGTCAAGCTTAATTTGTGGTCTATGGTAAAATTATTCAAGCATAAAACAACCAAAAGAGAAATGTATGGGCCAGAATGATAAATACAAATTGTAGAGGGGACAAAGTGTAATTTATTGACAATATTAAACTAAGCGATAACAAAAACGGCCAGCACGATAATCAATGGGCCAGCTCAACCACCACATTATTTTTATTTATTCTTTTATTTTAGAAAACTTACTTTTCCAGATAAGTTATTCTCCAACTCTGAGCAATACCTCAAAAGAAACTTGTACATTATGCATTAAATATTGTAGAGTTAGCTGAGTTTTAAACTCTTGTCTCTGGAAAAGTAGGTGGAGCGTATATTTATACACGTTAACACACGAACACGCGTCCGGTGACGTGGAGTGTTGCTTTCTTCCTCCCTTGTTTTAGTGAGAGAAAGTTCTAGAGAGAGAAAATGCAGCAGTGAATTTGTTCGAACTTAGGTATGTTTAATTTCAAGCTTTAATTTGTTCAGATTCTGTATTAATTGTTTGTTGTAACGTAATTTAGTTCTTGTTATTCATAATTTGATCGTTTTTAGTTGAATTGTTTCGTGTTTTTCTAAGAATTACGGCGACATCTCGTGAATTAATCGGTTATTGTTGTCATAATTTGATATTGAATTAGCTTGGATTCATAGCTTTTTGCTGTTTATGTATAGCATTTCATGAGCTACATGTCTATACATGCTTTTGACGTGATTGTAGCGATAGATCAGAATTGGGGAGAATAATCGGAGAATTAGATAAACTTAAACAGGAAACTGTAACGAAATTATCACGTTCTTGTCTGTTTTCGTTTTTCACATCTTTTTGTATGTTTTTATTAAATAAACAAAACTGTTCAATTTTGTGGAAATTTCTATTTTTTGGCATGTTCTACTGTCTGTCCGCCATACGAGGGTAGATTTGGTAATTAGTTACGAGTTTATCCTGGATTGGTAATACTTGGTCGGTGCTGTGTTGCTTTCCTCTTGTTATATATGGATCTTATGAAGGATACTCATCCGTTTACTTGTAAAGATTTCCCCTTTTGGTTTGAATGAAGAATAATAAGTTCCATATAGTAAGACTGGCTTTCTGGACCTGGGGAAGCAATTCTGTTGTTTATCCAGTTTAGAGAAAGCATGAACTTGGATGTTTTAAATTAACATGGAGGCTTTGTTTGCTTATAAATCTGAAATCGATATGCTGGAACTCCAGTTTGAAAGGCATGCATGGATTAAATGATCCAAAAACAAATGTAATCAACATGGGTGACGTATGATAGTATATTCATTCGCGTTCGATTCAAATTGTCGGGTGACGTTAACATGTTCCCATAAGTAGAACCTAGAAATTCTATTTGTTCATATTTGTGTCATATTGACATTCTTGTCCTTTTGCAGCTGAGTGAGCAAGAGCAAGTATCTGTAGAAAGGATTTCCCATATCTTCATTGATACAGTTTTAGGTGCTTTCCCATGGGGATCAGTGAAGAGGCACAAGATTGTAAGCCTGAAAAATCTTCTTCACCTCCACCAGTAAGCTTCCAAATTTTGTTTTATCTCTCTTACACTACACTACATATAATAAATCTTGTAGTTTTCTTTATATATATATATATATATATATATATATATATATATATATATATATATATATTTTTGTATTTATGAAGTTGTATGAGTTTTAACTTTGCAGCAGCAACAACAGACGAGTGTTCATGTATATCCAGATTGGGCAGCCATGCAGGTTAATTAAATACACAAACCATCTAAATCTTATTAAATCAAATCTTATTTTGGATATTTATATTTCCACAGGCATATTATGGCCCTAGAATGGCTGTGCCACCATACTACAATCCTGCTGTTGCATCTGGTCATGCCCCTCCCCCTTATATGTGGGGTCCTCCACAGGTACAACAATTATCTTCATTCCTTTAGATTTATCAGGTTGACCTTTCTGTTGACTTTTTTTTTTACTTGCAAAATCAAAAAATCAGCATATGATGCCACCCTATGCTGCTTTCTATCCACATGGAGGTGTTTATGCACATCCTGCAGTTCATCTTGTAAGTCTTCTTGACACCTTTCTAAGATCATAATGTGACCAAATTCTTCAATTTTATGATTTAGAATAATGTTTGTGATAATAATTAAAATAAATACAGGCAAATAGTCCTCTGAACATTGATTCACCTGCCAAGTCATCAGGGGGTTCTGATAGAGGCTTGATGAAGAAATTAAAAGGATTTGATGGGTTGGCAATGTCAATAGGCAATCCATCAAATGGTGAAGGTGGAAACAATGATGGGAACTCACACAGGTACCATAACTTGCATCATGCCTAAATTGGTCAATTTACATGTTTCCACATATAAAGATTTGAATTTTATAAAACAGTGGGGAGACTGAAGGAACAAGTGAAGGAAGTGATGGGAATACAACTGAGGTAAGAAATTAAACTTTTAAATTTTTTGTAACGTTCATATGTGTGTCTAAAATAAATCTTCTTGTTGCATGTTATTTTAGCGAGGTAAAAATGGTGGGAAAAGAAGCAGTGAAGGGTCGCTTATTCTTTGTAAGTTTCACATCCACATAAAAATTAATCTTTATGTTAATGGAGAATAAAGTTTTATAAAAAGAAATAAAATACTAAAACCTTTATGTCATCAGCTGAAGTTGAGAAGGCTGAGCCACAAAGAGCAGATGGAGCTTCCAGTAAAATGATGACAGGTGTCGGGATTCTTTCTCCCAATCCTGTCTCCGCATTAAATCTCAAGAATTTTCCGAATACAGCTGCTGACATCACTTCACCCATTGTTACATTGATGCCAAATGAAGCACTTTTTCAGGTCTGTTTTTTATATTTTCCGTAGGCAAATTGCTTTTGGGCTTTTGACATAAAAGTCCTTATGTTTGGCAAGTTTTAGTCTCTGAGAAATTTAAGTTATGTTGCAATTATTGTTGTTTCTAAATTTAACTTGTGTGAATAAAAATTATGAGCAGAATGACCGAGAACTAAAAAGGGAAAAGAGAAAGCAGTCTAACCGAGAATCTGCTAGAAGGTCAAGATTGAGGAAACAGGTATCGAGTTCTTTTCATGATGGCAAGGGTAAAATTGTAAAATTGAACTTCTTTTTTTTGACAAATAAGTTTGAAATTTCCTCTATTTTCCAGGCTGAAGCTGAAGAACTTGCTGTAAAAGTTGAAGCTCTTAACAGTGAAAACTTGAGCCTTAGGTCTGAAATTAACCGATTAACTGATAATTCAGAGAAATTGAAGCTTCAAAATGCTGAACTAATGGTAAGACCAAAACCAGACCTACTACTATTACATAATTACATTTTTGGTCCCTGAACATAGCTGTTTTTATCAATTTTGGTCCCAAGAAGTTTTCTCTTGTAATTTCATTTGAGGTTTTGCAACGTTACAAGAACTTCAAATAAGGACCAACAAAGGTAAAAAAGAAAACATTTTGCGACCAAAATTGCAAGAAAAAAAAAAACAAACCTTTTTTTCTTTCACCATTGAAGTCCTGTATGGGTAATGATATCTGTCTGGATAGTTGTATACATAATGTCTGTTTCTCTTTTGGGTTGAATAAACCGTCTTAACGAGACTAAATGACCATTTTACCCTTGCATTCCAAAAAACAAAATTCACAATATTCTTTAAATTTTAACACATGAAAGGTTAATGTCTTGATACAGTAAGCCATGTTTTTTTGGCTTAACCCATTAAGTCATTCCATTCAGACTATGTAAAAAGAAACAATCATGTATAGCTGTCCAGATTAAGTGCCTAACCCATTAAGACCATAAAGTCAAAAAGAAGGAAACAGTCACCAGACCTACTACGCCATAATTACATATATACCCTTCACCAACATGTACCTCATTGTTACAGGAAAAACTGAAGGAGGTTTCGTCTCTTAGCACTGCTAACCTGATATCAAGAGTGGATAACAGCTCAGGAGAATTATATGAAACCAACAAAAACACAAACACGCGTCAACTTCTTGACTCAAGTCCAAGGGCTGCTGATGCTGTGGCGGCTGGTTAGCTACTCAAATGTTATAATCCTATGACAAACAAACAAACAAACAGACAAACGATAAAGTAATGTTTTTAGTTGTTGGGTTTTTTTTTACATGATTTTTGGAGTTATTTGATTATCTAACAGTTTAACGTACGTAAAAGATAATAGGTGGTTAGGGTGATATTAAGATAAGAAATGAGTCCAAGGTTTTTAGGGTTTGGTCTGAATCTGATTATGATTATATATATATATATATATATGGTGGTTTTAGATTTCGAGGGGCAAATCTGGAATGTTTATTTAGTTCCAGATTTTGCCTTGAAACTGGCCACTGATAGAGTTTAGTGTAATTATAGAGTATGGTCTGTCTATTTGTCCGTGTGAGATTAATATAAAACAACTCAACTTATGGTATTGGTATGTGTAATATGAATTCGGGAGTTGTAGGATTCTTATATTTGGGAATAAACTTTTATCCTTTTTGATGTAATGGTTTTTTTTTCTTATTGCTTAAATGTTGGTGGCTTATATAAAATAAATGGATGTTTGTTATTAGTTTTATCCAAAATGCCTCACAAGGATATAAAGATTTGTCCAAAAAGATACCCAATTTTATATTTTAAATGCGCATGTACATGGTTTCTTTTTCTTTATTCAACTCTTTAAATATTTCCCTATACCTAATCTTAAACCAATATGTTTATTAATTGTTTTAATTAAGTTCGATTATATATTTTCATTTTGTAAAGCTACATATTATATAAAATTCAAGAGAAAGAAAACATAGGCTTAACGACTAAGCGTCTAATAAACGAATTTTATTTAATTAAATGAAAATTTTCTAATATTTATTATAAAAATAATAATAATTAGATGCAAAAAATCAATAAAAATACATTTTGGTCACGATTATATAGTTTACCTATTCAATTTATTTAGTAAATTTACAAAATAGAAAATAGATTTAATTTCATATCAACCAAACAAAGGAAAATGACTTGTAAGGATAAGTATTAGAATTGTATAAAAAATATCATTGATTTTTTTTTACACATCGCCAATCAACTATAGGGGTTTTAAATTGTTGATACGACACGACAGAAATATATGACACATAATGAAATTGGGACGGAAATTGAAATTCGAATTTGTGTTTGTGTCGTATCGTGTTTGTGCTCAAAATTCGACACGATGTTGATATGATTTACCATTTATTTATCGTGTTTTTCGTGTTTCTCGTGTTATGTATGATTAAATATTAATTAATACACTAATTGTTATATTATGTTATTTTTGTCGTGTTGTATTTGTCGTTTTTTAATTGGTTCGTTTTTGTGTTGGTTAGAAAAAAAACATGACATCGTGTCGTGTTGTGTTTGTGTTACATAAAACATTATCGTGTCATGTCGTGTCAGACAAAAACACGACACGATGGCTCAATTTGCCAACGTTTGTACACATATGGCAATTAAACTTCATCTATGTTAAAAAAATACCATTATATTACAGGTAATAGTAGGTCACCAGCCACGCGGTATGTCACGTGGCTGTTGATGTGGATTTTAATGTTTATTATGTACACATTTGTAACGCTCGTAGATCCGGGTAGTCAATTTAGAGACAAAGAGCATCAAAAATGAGTTTTTGATGGAAGATTATTTAGGAGGATTAATCTTAACCAAGTTGTAGCATATGTCAATGCTGAAATCCGAGTTTTAACGAAGAAGTTATGACCCATCGAAGTTTCACGACAGTACCGACACGATGCCGGAAAGCGTAAATAGTGAATTTACGATAGAGCGACTTTTAGTCTTAGCGACCTAAACAAAAGTCGTATAATATTGTAACATCCGGATTCCCGGGTATCTTATTCTAATTATTTATCTTGAGTTTTATGGAGGGACTCGGCGAGTAGACGCTCAGACTCGCCGAGTAGGATCGCGAATTCTTGTTTGGATTAATGACCGGACTCAACGAGTCGATGAGTGGACCCGGTGAGTCCGCGCTCTAAAGTGAAACCCTAAATCTCAGGGCCTAAGCCCTATTTAAAGGCCCTTATGGTCGTCATTTGCGGCCACTACTCCCCTGTGAAAAAAACCCTAGAGAGCAAAGAGAGCTTAAAGAGCAATTTGGAGGCTGACTCTTCATCCTTTGGTGTGATCTTGCAAGAAGGAGTGGGAAAATCCAAGCTAGATCGATTGTGGAGCTTGGATCTGTGTTGTTCACGCTGAGATTCACGTTTTGAGGTACAAGTCCCTTCCCATTTCTTGTATTTGATAGATTCCTTGAATCTAGGGTTTCCTTTGCACAATTTTGAGTTAGATTGTGAAGCATATGAGGTCCCTTTGGGTATAGATGATAGATCTGGACCTTGAGAGGTCCAAAAGGTCCCAAGCTTCCAGCTTTATGAGGTTTCATGTGAGCCTTGAGAGTAGAACCCCATTTTAAAGGTTATTTCTCCATTTTTGGTCTTATAAGCATTGCATGAACGTAAAGTTTGAACCTTTACGTGACTTTCGAGTGTTAGAAGGTTAGATCTACTGGTTGGTGAAGCAGATCTGACCTCAAAAGATCGTTTGAGTGTTTTCATGGGAGAAGCTCGCCGAGCCCATAAAGGACTCAACGAGTCGAGTCGGGTTACCCCGCGATTCACGACCTGTGGTAACCCGTTGAGTGTAACGCCCCGATTCTCAGGTATGTATTTAAATAAAGAATTTCCTTAGTTTTAAGTCCTACTCGACAAGTTAAGGCTGCCCTACTCATCGAGTAGCAGCGAGGTGGGATCGCGAATTTAGTGACCTACTCGCCGAGTCCACAATGGGACTCGACAAGTAAGAGCTGGCAGATGAAACCCTAAATTTCGGGGCATTTCACCCTATTTAAAGGATCATTGGCCATCCCCTAGCCTCCCCTTCACTGCCTCTTGTCCCTATAAATCCCTAATCGTGTGTGAGCTCACCTTGTGCATTCTTAAGCTTGAAGGAGGGTTTTCTTGGAGAGAAAGGAGCTTGGAGGTCAAGCATTAAGAAGCAAGGAGCTTGAAGGACCTAAGATCTATTATAGTTAGCATCTTCTGGAAGGTATAAATCGTTACCCTAACCTCATTCATTCTTTTGGGCAACTTCTATGGTTTTCATAGTATGTTTGGAAGCTACTCTTCTTTGCAATCTTAGATCTGAAGTTGTAACTGTTGGATTAGTGTCTAAGTCCATAACTATTTTGGTATGTACTTGACTCGATGGTGCATGGTCCTTTTGGGTTGCCTTCACCAAAGCAACTTGATAGGATGAATTATGGAGAGAAAGGATTAATTATGATTTATTAATATATTATGAGAATAATATATTAAAGGAGAAATCATATTGTTTAATTAATATTAGTCAAGAATTAATAAGAATTAAGTTTGTGGCTAAAAGCTATTAACTAAACTTAAGGGACTAGAACTGTCAATTGTGTGATATTTGAATATTGGGCTAATGGACTCCATATTTAAGGAGTGGACGAATTCTATGGGGAAACCCATTAGAAATCGTCCAAGGCCTTTAAGAAAGGAGTCCATGGGTTGCTTAGGGCCTAAGCATCCAAATTAGGATTTCCTTGTTAGACAACCCTAATAGCCTCACTATTTAAAGAACCCTTAAGCCCCAAAAACGTGGGGAACTTGTTCTCTAGGGTTTCCACACGTTTTGGGCAGCCTCCTCTCTCCTTATTCTTCATCCTCTTGCTCTTGGTGTTTGTGAACCATTAGAGGTGTGACATTTGTGACTCTAAGCTTTCTAAAGTCATTACAACGAGGATTTGAGATTGTTATTGCTACATAACAATCAAGGTAATATCTTAAACCCATTCTTATGTTAAAACAGCAAGAAATCCCGAAAATAGCTCCATCTGACGCTCGAACTCGCCGAGTACCACACTGGACTCGCCGAGTACACTGTGGTACTCGCCAAGTTCATCAGGCAGGGAGCTCAAAAAACGTTTTTACAACTTGAACAAACATACAAGGCATCAATACAATAGAAACCAATCAAGGCTCTGATACCACTAATGGGTTTTAGCCATAAGAACATCCTATGTGCTCATGTAACCCTAATGCTTGTTATGTAGCAATAACAATCTCAAATCCTCGTTGTAATGTAGCATATGATAATCAATATTAACATAAGAATGGGTTTAAGATATTACCTTGATTGTTATGTAGCAATAACAATCCCAAATCTCCTTGAATTGACTTTGGAAGGCTTAGAGTCACAAGTGTCACTCCTCTAATGGCTTACAAACACCATAAGCAAGTGGAGAAGGTATAAAGAGAGAGGAAAGAGGTAGAAATTCGTCCTTAGATGCTCTAGGGATCAAGTGCACGGAATCCTAAGGCCTTAGGGGTCTTTATATAGGGTTGGGATTAGGGTTTCAGTCCTTATCCTTATCTAGTTACTTGCCCATCAAGCAACCATAAGATGAGCCTTGAAAATCCCTATCTCTTGGACCTTGGACAATTTTAAGGATATCATTATCCTTGAATTCGTCCATCCTTTAACAAGGATAACCATTGCCCTATTTTGCAACTATCACATAATTACAATTCAGCCCCTCTAGTTTATTTAATTACACTTGATCACAAAATTAATTCTTAATTAATTATTGACCAATATTAATTAAACAAATATGATTTCTCCTTTAATATATTATTCTTATAACATATTAATAAATCATAATAACCTCTCTTTTTATTTATTTCTCCAATCAAGTTGCTTTGGTGAAGGCAACCCAAAAGGACCATGCACCATCGGGTCAAGTACATACCAAAATAGTTATGGACTTAGACACTAATCCAACATTAATAATATATGGTGGGAAATGAAAACCCAAAAAATTAAACAGCCCGCCTGATTCATCTCCTTCTTCTCCTTCTAAAATCCTCTAACAAAAAAACCCTAATAATCCTTCTTCGCCTGATTATCTCCTTCTTCTCCTTCTAAAATCCTCAAACAAAAAAACCCTAATACTCTGGAAAACCCTAATCACCCTTCTGGTTTTCTTCTCCTTCTAAAATCCTTCTTCTCCTTCTAAATTAAACAGCCCCCCCACCGGATCGCTAAAACAAGAGCCACCGATGCACCACTTCACTACCTTTCACTCTCTAAATGTGTGATTGCTCAATGTAATGGCCTTCTAGGGTTCGTTATCCGCCTCCCTTAATGTCTACGATCGACAATGGAGATGATGGCCACCACTACCACTCCATTACTCACATATCGATCTGTCTGCAAGCACATACCTTGTTTACAGAGGATTTAAGGTTAGTTCTTCAATTCATCATTTTCGTGAGCCAATAACCCTAGTTTCTATCATCACTTCTTGTTCCTCACCGACGATCTCATCTAAACCTCATTCTTACGTTATTTTCATATAATTCTTAAACCCCGCTTCAAAGAACTAGGGATGCGGACCTCATAAAATCTTTCATAGAACCAGCGATTGGGGGTCTGCGAATCTCTATGTTGACAACGCCCTGCTGCAACTCACGATGGAGCCCAACGGTGAAGCAATTACATAACATGGTTAATTGCTCTGGCGTGATTTGGGGAGAAGATGGGATTGGGTAGTCTTCTTCCTCTCTATCTTCTTCCTCTGTATATAAATCCACCCCTCATCGTCATCTAAACACAAATTAACCTTCATACTTCTTCACTCAGAAGTGTTCAGAAACAAGATCAAAATCTCAACACAGGATCCCCATGATGTCCATATCTCGATCCAACCTCCTTCTAAGCCTTCTGCTCTCTCTTGCTTTCGCTACAAAATTCACAGAAACACATAACTACGAGTTCAAGGTACGCCCTTATATTATACATAGTGTACCATAATCTTCATATACATTTTTTGTGTATCTAATATTCATGTTAATTTCAATTGTTGATTATGTTCGTAACTACTTTGATTTTCACAGGTTCAAGAACAAGCAGCAACAAGGCTATTCTAAGTATGTAATTCATGTCCTTTTGGCTGTTTCAGCTTATAGCTATTGGCTTAGAACTAGCTGCTGTTTGGGAAGCTATATGTCAAGCACATGTATCCGGTATCTAATTGTTAATATATACAGGGACTATTTCAATTGTTTATAATATAATTAATATTATACTATTTTCATGATACAGAAAGTTATAAATGGAATTGTTGTTAATTACTGGGCTTGTATCAACTTCTCAAGAACAGTTCCAGATAGTATTGCTCAAAGTTTTTGTCATTAGTGGGTCCAAATGTGCCAAGAATCTGGCATGGTATGTATATAATCAACTCAAATATTATCTTTCATAAATTAAATATTTAAATTATATACAAAATGTTGGAAATTTCAGGAATTTAAAAGTGAAAGTGTGGTTCCAATCTACTCTACAAGACCAGATCAGGTCAAGAAGGATTTAAAGCACGTGTATACAACCACTGTAAACAAACTTGGAGGAAAAGAGTTGGAATTGCTTATTGCGATTCTCCTTGACAACAATGGCAGCTTGTACGTTATGTAGCTTTCATATGCTTATCACCCTTCCATTGGAATTAAAAAGAAAACTTTTTTGTTTTGCTTGATGGAATAGAATGGACCATTCCATTCCATTCCTTCCAACCAAACAGACAGTAAAGTTGCTTGGGTTTTAGGTGATGTGAAGCAGATATGTGAAACGGATCTTGGGTTGATTTCACAATGTTGTCTTACAAAATATGTTCTAAAGATCAGCAAACAGTATCTCTCAATTGTCTCCCTCAAAATCAATGTCAAGGTCAGACATTTTTCATGATAAACTAGGCATTACTAACTCATTGAATTCTATTTTTTGATTTTAATTTTTTATTACTCAGAAGTCTGGCAAGGACAGTAACCCATCAATTGATGCGGTAATTACAAAAATAACCTCGGTCTATAGACTATAGTTTACTTGTGTTAAAATAACATGGAATGGGAAGTGGTCCACTTGTTGATCTGTTACCATGATCATTATATAGAGGAACTGCTGTTCTTTTTACTTATCCACTTGATTTAGTTAGAACTAAATTGGCTTACCAGGTATACAATCATAATTCCCACAACATTATTTTAACAAATAGCTACATACTTTTTTTAATATGCACGTGTCTAACTAGCCCAATCATTTTCATCTGATAGTACAGGTTGTGGATACTCCAAAATTGAACATGAAAGAAGCCATGAGTAGCGAACATGCATTCAGAGGAATTAGGGATTGTTTTTCAAGAACTTATAGAGATGTTGGGATTAGAGGGTTGTATCGTGGAGTTGGTATGAATTTTTTAATTTCTCATACAAAATAAGTTTTTTTTATTTATAAAAATTGATTTTTTTTGTAGCTCCATCACTCTATGGAATCTTTCCTTACTCGAGTTTGAAGTTTTACTTCTATGAGAAAATGAAAAGCCATGTCCCCGTTGATTATAGAAAGAACATGATGGTCAAACTTGCTTGTGGGTCGGTTGCTGGTTTACTTGGTCAGACTTTCACTTACCCTTTGGATATTGTCAGACGCCAAATGTAGGCAATCTTTTAAATCTAGTGTATATATATATATATATATATGTATATATGTATATGTATATAATCAAAGTATGAGATTATCAAGATACATGTTGTTTGAGTATTGAAGGTTCAATGTCTACAAGGCTCAAGCTCACAACTGAAAGTAACAATGGGAACTCTTGTTATGATTGTCCAAAAAGAAGGATGGAAAAGTAAAACGAAATAAGTCATAACTGAAAGGAACAAATGAAAAGAACAATGGGAACTCTTGTTTTTCATAACCTACAATCAAAAAATAAACTTGTTAACAAAATAAGTCAAATAACAAAAAATTAAAGAAAAGTAAAACGAAATCTTGAAATTACTTCATCAATGTTGTGATTATATCCTGCGAGAATCATTCTTGCAGCATTTAAAGTATCTGCACATTTTTTATTTACAGTCCAAGTGCCAAAGTAGCAATAATATGTAATGTACTTCCATGAAAAGGCTCTGCTTTTCTTACAGCTGAATTATCAAGAGAAATCTAACAATTGTGTTTGCTTACAAATGGTTTAGTTACTTGAATGGTAAGTACATTACATTTTTATATCCTTATTTTCCCATTAATAATCATTATAACTTACAAGAAATTAGTTATATTGACTATCACATCTACAGTGGGGACAAAACTGCAACATGTTATTGCTACTTTGGCACTTGAAAGTGCTGCAATACATGAGGCTTCTTTGTTGAAAGAAGGTTAAAGCCTCGAGATGAACTCGTTTGGTTTAAAAAGCCAGAACCTTGCTCAACTTAATTCATTTTATTCTTTTCCAGGTTTGTGTAGTTTCCTTCCATTTGATTCTTCATTTCCATCAAGTGTTTGTTTTTAGGGCTAATAACACAACTTCATAACTCATGATCAATTTGTATGCAGAACGCGTTTGATTGGTGGATTGATTCTTTTTTAGGCTTATTCTGCATGAAGTGGTTATCAGGATATATCATACTTGATAAGGTTTGTTCAAAGTTTTATAGGATTAAAGTACACTAAAAAATAACTTTTTGGGATTTTTCAGTTAAAATTGTGCAGAAGCATTTCTTATGCTGCAGTTGCTGCTCATGCAGATCAGACTAGCAGGAGGAAATTAGCACTTTTCCAGGTTCCTTTGTTACTAGGCATTGGGGAAGAAGATACAGCCCGGACTAAGGCAACTGAAAGTGGCGATAATGATCTTGTTTATCTTGTTCTCTTTCATATATGGCAGAATATATTTATTGTTTTCTTATTTGATTAATTATAAAATAATACTAAAATTAGGTTCTCAAATTATTGGCTTGTATAGAGACCAACATTGGAATTATTTGGAATGATACAAGCTAGACCTATTGTGCGCGATCTATTCATACGAGACTCAAGATATCATATTTTGGCATGGCTAGAAGCTTTGGAGGAAACGAGGCTCAAGCAAAAGTAAACACACAGAGAGTTGTTGGCACATAGTAAGCTAGATGATGCAATTATATATAAATGAGTTCATTTTTTTACAACATTTACTCACTTTAATTTGGAATAATTATTTGTATTTGACATATAAGTGAAATGAATTATCTTTGTTATTTATGGTATTTTATTTTTTATTATGATATTTTTAATGTATTATTTAATTTGAAAATTAGTAAATCTATAAATAATATATTTTTTTAAACATTTAAAATTATGATACGCAAAAATGTGTGTCATCTTCATTTATGACATGGCCTTTCTTGACAGGGGCTTTCTTGATACACATTGTGTGTCATTAACACGCGCGTCGTAAGGTTACAACACGCGAATGCATGTCGTCTTCCTTTATGACATGGCCTTCCTTGATACGCATTGCGTGTCGTAAACGCGCGTCGTAATTGCGCGTCGTAAATGAGCGTCGTCTATAGACGACACGCAAAAGCGTGTTGTCTCTCTTTATGGCAGGGCCTTCCTTGACGCGCATTTGCGCGTCGTCTGAGCCTTTTACGACGCGCAATGAGCATCGTAAAAGGCTATTTTTCTAGTAGTGTAGGTGACTGTAG
Source organism: Lactuca serriola (assembly GCF_051521515.1). Classification (NCBI taxonomy): domain Eukaryota; kingdom Viridiplantae; phylum Streptophyta; class Magnoliopsida; order Asterales; family Asteraceae; genus Lactuca; species Lactuca serriola. The sequence goes on along the minus strand of NC_136410.1, from coordinate 306,895,926 downwards.
CATGTGGGGGCACCATGTAAGTTTGCATGGTTATTCACACCCGCTTTGTGATCCTCGGCATCCCAGTCACAAACTAGAGGGGCATATCGAGATTTAAACATGCCATTGAAAAGTTCAATGAATCTCAAAGGATCTAGGAGTTTTCAAAGCACTTAAAACTTAATATGTTTTTCGTTTTTCATGGTGGGAAATTAGTGAATCGTCATTCACTTACCTTCAAATGTTCTACAATTTGGGTTACGGCATCCCTCTCCCAAGTTGTAGAATATTGTGTTGGGTCCTAGCCTTAGTATATCATTTGGGTGATTTACTAAGGACTCAATAAATCAACTAACTTGAATTCGTTTTCTCCCGTTTTGTAGATGTCAAAGTATGACAACTATGGTATTCCCAAATCCCATGGAACAAGCTTTCCACATGAAGATGATATTCCACGATTCAATCGAGGAACAAAAGATCATGCTTCACTTCCTCCACCTCCTCCGATTATTCTCCCTAACCCACAAGATTGAAGAATTGAAAGGTTCAATGTCACTAAAGCCCTATTGGAAATGAAACATGAAGATGGTAAACCCGTGTGTGCCCACATTCTAGGAATGAAATCACACATCGATAGGTTGATAATGTTGGGTGCGTCATTCCCTGATAAGTTGGCTGTGGACTGGGTTCTACAGTCACTCCCTGAATCATATAATGAGTTCAAAAGAAAGTATCATATGATGGATCATGACGCAAGCCTCATTGACTTAACTTACATGCTCATTGTTGCTGAATCAGAAATGATTTGGCAAGGCAATGGAGCATATTTGTTGGGAAAGTCAACCAACCATGCTTCCGAGGACGTTCTAGGAGAACCCACTTGCGTTTGTTGTCAAGAGAAAGGGCGTTGGATACAAGTCTACCCTAAGAGCCTGAAGATGGGAGAGTCAAAGAGTATGGTTGTGCTTCAGGTAAAATCCACTATCTAACTCCATTAAGTACCTATTCATTGATTCTTAATACATAATGTGATAAGATTGCATTTGAATGTTTTGCAGGATTAGTGAAAAGAGAGGAAGCCTGATGGAAAAGCAAGATGAGTCTGATCATGAAAAGATGGATCTCGATCACATGGATTCGAATATTAGATTTTGAGCTTAGAAAGTTATGATAGAGTTGTTAGGAATATTTGATTACATAGTTTTTCAGTTGATTTTGCATTGTAAGGACAAATGTTTTCCGCTGCTTTTATGAATAAAATAAATTTTGTTTGATGTATTTATTTATTTATTTATTTCCTTGCAATGAAATCTCTATGAAAAATTGATGTTTGCATATTTCTACAACGAATGGATGTGATTCTTAATTATGTTTTTTGTGGAAAGGTCAAGAATTTACCAAATAGGGAAAGTTTCTCAACGCCCAAGTTTTAATTGGACAGAAACTTGGAATCATGCAACTTGGTTGCACGATGAATGAAAAATTTCATATTTGGAAATTAGACTAATTCATTGACAAAGTGTCAAGTGAAAGACTAGGAGATCGAGTACACAAAGTTGTGTGTTGATCAAATCCACCACGAGAGTAACAAAAATATTCATCATGATTTACTAAAGGTTTAGTAAATATGATTATACTTATAAGAGTAAGTGTAATTCTAAATTGATTGAAAAAGTATGAATAAATAGCAAAACGAATAAGAAAAATCAAGTAGGCAGAAAGATAAAAGTTTCTCTATTCTAAGAAGAAGGGATAGTACCTTTTATTATGTTTTATGATAGGTCTTAATGATTAGGAACCATATCTCAATTGATCCTATAAGTGAGTCTTAGTACAATTGTATGTCTGAGAAGAGAAATCAAGAATTGAAGAAATGGTTAAATCAAGAAGTCAATCATACTTCGTTCCAAAACAAGTCTTAAAGTTAAGATTGTGACATTGAGTGACAAGTCTTAAGAAGGTTTATAACATTCATCAAATGTAGAATATGGAAAAAGTTTTCTTATTCTTGCACATTTCAAATTGAAAAGTTGTGATGTCTTGGATAAGACAAAGACCAACTAGGACCAATATATGAAGTGTTTTGTCTTGATAAAAGCTACACTAACTCTTGAATATTTGTTTGTCAAGAAATGATTATTGACAAGAGAATCTTATATGTCAAGGAGTCAGTGGGAGTCTTAATGGTCTTGAAATGTTTCAAGAATAAATCAAAATAAACCTTATCGATCATCACTAGCACACGAGTTGAGGTTTACAACCTATCGTGTTGACATCATCTTGTTTTCTGTATCGTTCCAATTGAGTTAATTATGCATGTGAGCCCTATGAGTTCTCATTTGAATGCATAAAAGGCAAGGACCTTGATCAATGAAAAGTACATTGATAGGAAAGGGTGAGCTGCTTGGAAGACATGGTGGGCAGTCGTGTTACCATAAGGAAAGAAATCAAGATTGAGAAGGCTCGGTCCATATGAGTTTGAATTTGTCATAAACTTTGTTTTTAACAAATTCTCATGGATAGGAACACTTACACCATTAAAATCGAAGTGTCATAAGATTTCCTCCTTCATTAAAATGACTGTGAGGAAATGCTTTCACTAAGAAAGATTTTAAGAAGATTGTGAAATTGTATTCTCGAATTCGATTATGGTTACGGTATCCCTTTCCATGATTCGAATTGTGAGATTTGGCAATTAGTTTGAATTGTTTAGACACACATATGAGCTATCTAATGCAATGGTGTATAAGACTAAGAGGCTTGATAAAAGATTATCAAAGCATTAAGTATTAGAAATATGAACTTAATAAATTCAATAGGTATTGTTTTTCTGAAAGTTAAGATGTTTCTGAATACATGTCAAAGCTAGTGGGAGCATAAGTGTTATGTTTATAATAATCATCGTGATAGTGGGAGCATAAATGTTATGCTTGTATGATTATTAAGGCAAGTATTGCAAGTTAGCAATATTAATTATAGAAAACAAAAAGTTATACTTTACAAAGTCGTAAGGATTGAATAGTTGTTTTGCTATAATTAAGGGAGAGAATATTGTACTTCATTTCAAATCTAAAGGCTTAGATTGTGGAATGTTAATAGATTTAGTCAAGGATACATAGTGTGTTCTTAAATTTCGATTATGATTACGGTATCCCTCTTCATAGTTCGAATTGTAAGAACGAGACATAAAATATTATGGCAGAAGATTGATAAAGTATCATATCTTTATGTAAGACATTATGCATCGTGTCCCATACGCTTCGGGTATAGGATCGATTGTGTATGCTATAATATTTGACCATTCTAAAATTTTCCAAATGTCTAGCGCATTTAGAGGGAAAAAGGACTAGAATCGGTTTTGACTAAGATAATTAAACAACTATCAAAGGACGATCCAAAGCTTGCTAAGGATTGTTCGCTTGTGAGTAGTTGGAAGTATGATATTGGATGGAGCATATCGACATTATTATGAATAGATAAGATTATATGAAGAATGAGTTGTCATATGGTAAGTATGGAAAGGTTTCCATATTGGGAGTTGGATATTAAGAATCTATGTCTAGATTAGAAACTTTTATGCAAGAAGGATGTTCAAAGGAATGTACTTTGAGTGAGAGACATCACATCTATAGAATTGTCTTGTAACAATTTCTGATAGAGATCTTTGTATTTCATTGGCAATAGTCATTGTGACCTTAGTGCAGTGATATTACGAAAGGATCATTGCATAAAATGTTAGAATCTAACATATTCTATAAGTGGCAAGAATTTGATATTCTTTCACTTGTGAAAAGGATTGGGAGTTGTGAAATGAGTATGATTGGAAATGTGTTCATTTGATCTATTTCACAAAGTAAGGACCATAGGTTAGCATTGTATGCATGCTAAGAGCATGAGACAAGTGTAGTTATAATTCAAGTAAGAAGTTGATTACCCGAAACAACAAATAATGAGTAATCGATATGGTTATAAATAAAAGGTGTTTTATTTATACTTAAAGGTTTGAGGCCATATGGGATTAGTATTCTTCTTGTGTTTTACTTTGCATGTTTTGACTTCCTGAATAATTTAATTGGTTCATAACAGTCAAATTATTCGAACGAACCATAGTCATTCATATGTTGGAAGTAGATATGAATGAATACTGTCATGAATTTGTGTGTGGATTGTCTAAAGAGTGTTGGACATAAGCAAATGTTTGCTGCAATGTTCATGAGTGCTTATGAATATGATTTGAGCATTGGATTAAACCCACGCTCACTTGGATCACTTCATGAATTGTATCACGAATGATTGGTGAGACAATAACATCTTATATTCTTGAAACCGAGATGTGTGAGTTGTATCTTGTGAGTCGGTTGCATATTGATAATATGTAAACGCACCAGTAACTTGGTGTTATAAAACATATTGTTGTGTGTGGTTCGGTAAGTGATTGCAATCAAGCATTGGATCAAAGTTTATCCGTTCCTTTTATCCAAAGTAGGATAAAAGCGATATCTGTGGGCCCCTCGATGATTTAGTGATGGCACCTAAGCGCTTGGCCAAGCCGGGACTAAATTGATGTGTTCAATTGTAGTCTGTTGTCATTCATCATAAATTGGAAGTCGGGAAATAGTATAGAGGGAATGATTAAGTTCATGTCTCATATCTATACGATATCTAGAATGGAGGAATATATGATCCCTTATCTAAAGGACACGCGTATCTGATAAGATCAGAGTTGACAGTGGATTTGGAAAGCTACGATTGCAGATCAGGATCTGAAGTCATACACAGAATAGTTATTAGACTTATCCAAGTGGTAGAGTGTTGGATTAGTGTCTAAGTCCATAACTATTTTGGTATGTACTTGACCCGATGGTACATGGTCCTTTTGGGTTGCCTTCACCAAAGCAACTTGATAGGATGAATTATGGAGAGAAAGGATTAATTATGATTTATTAATATATTATGAGAATAATATATTAAAGGAGAAATCATATTGTTTAATTAATATTAGTCAATAATTAATAAGAATTAAGTTTGTGGCTAAAAGATATTAATTAAACTTAAGGGACTAGAACTGTCAATTGTGTGATAGTTGAATATTGGGCTAATGGACTCCATATTTAAGGAGTGGATGAATTCTATGGGGAAACCCATTAGAAATCGTCCAAGGCCTTTAAGAAAGGAGTCCATGGATTGCTTAGGGCCTAAGCATCCAAATTAGGGTTTCCTTGTTAGACAACCCTAATAGTCACACTATTCAAAGAACCCTTAAGCCCCAAAAACGTGGGGAACTTGTTCTCTAGGGTTTCCACACGTTTTGGGCAGCCTCCTCTCTCCTTATTCTTCATCCTCTTGCTCTTGGTGTTTGTGAACCATTAGAGGTGTGACATTTGTGACTCTAAGCTTTCTAAAGTCATTACAAGGAGGATTTGAGATTTTTATTGCTACATAACAATCAAGGTAATATCTTAAACCCATTCTTATGTTAATATTGATTATCATATGCTAGATTTAGGGTTTAAAGTCTTGGATGAATTGCATGTTCAATAGAGAAACCTAGATCCAAGCATTAGGGTTGCATGAGCACATAGGATTCTTATGGCTAAAACCCATCAGTAACTTCATAACTGAGCTCCTTTGGGCTTCTTAGTACATAAAGTTTCTAGTTTGTGCAAGAATGAGACTCTCCCAAGGTGTAAAACTCCATTGGAAGCTTAGATTGGTCATTTAGAGCCTTTAGAACCTTGGATGTGCGTAAAGTTTGCAACTTTACGTGATAAACATGCCTTAGAAGCTTGGATCTGTAATCTGGAGCCTTGCCATGGCTTAAAAAGTGTCTGCATGGTTGGAGGTCTTTGAGGACTCAGCGAGTTGGATGAACAACTCGGCGAGCCCGATGAATTTGGCCGTGAACTAGACGAGTTGATGAACAACTCGGCGAGTCCGTTGAAGTTTGCCTTGAACTCGACGAGTCGTTAGAAAACTCGGGGAGTCGACTAAGGCTCCCCCGATTCTTGGACACGTATGAGCTCGGTGATTTAAAGGAGAACTCGACGAGCCATTCAAGGATTTCACGACTTCTCGAGTTCAGGAAGGACTCGATGAGTCGGTGAACTGCACTCAACGAGTTGAGTCAACATGGGCTGTTACCTTTGACTGTGGGCATTGAATTTGGCCAAGAGTTCACCAGATGAATTCTGAAGGGTATTCTGATAAATTGGAAACTTATGAAAAAGGGTCTTTATGGCATTTATAGGTAGTGAAGTTCGTGTTGGTGATTCGGGAGTTGAAGCTTTCTAATTCTGACGTCAATTGCAAGGTGAGTTATCCTCACTATACTAAGGGGTCTAAGGCACCAAGGCTGGCCCATTGGATTTGTTATCCTAGTAGTTATTGATATGTTGAGTTTGAGTTAGTGATGTATGCCAGTTGATATGCTAGTCGGGTAGACCTGTAAGACTACCTGTGATACTGTATGATTATATGTATGTGCATTAGTTATGATACATGTCGACATGTTATGTGGGATGGGTTGAGGCTGTACTGCTCCGTGCGTTAGCCAACAAACCCTAGAGTATTCCAGATATGAGCTAAGGGCCATGTAGGCATTCCAGACTCATACTGAGGACTCGGGAGCATTCCAGATACGAGTTGAGGGCCCGGTAGGCATTCCAGACTCGTACTGAGGGCTCGATGGCATTCAAGATATGAGCTGAGGGCCCAGTAGGCATTCCAGACTCGTACTGAGGGCCCAGGGGTAGTCCAACTTGTGAAGCTATGGACCTAGTGCATGTTGCTCTGTTCTGATTGATATGATATGTTAATGTTGATATTGCTATGTGGACTATATGTGTATCATTATTTTGGGGGTAACTCACTAAGCTTTCGGGCTTACAGTTTCAGTTTATTGTTTTAGGTACATCAGGGGATTGAGGCAAGTCCAAGGTGTGATCGTACAACTCCTCCTATTATGTTTATGTTTTTGGGAAAGACTCTGATAATCGATATTTTGAAAACAAAGTTGTAATGTTTTGATGAACTTGACATGTTTTAAAAAGTTTAAATTGGTTTGAAATTTTGGATGTTACAAGTTGGTATCAGAGCCTTGGTTTGAGTGAATCGGAGGAACATTCGTGTGACTCCAGTCTTAAATCAAGGTAATATTTTCAAAATGTTTTTTTTAAAATGGTTTTCAAAATAACTAAAAGAGGATGTGAAGTGTACGATCAGTCGGAGCCAGTAAGTAGACCCCAAAATACCATACAGTTATTTGATTATGTGATATGTTAGAACAACATGCTAGTACTAGGCTAGGGATCTTTAGGAATTGCATGGTAGAATTTCCTGATTACATGATGCCTGCTAGCCTAGGGTCTCCCTTATATGAAATTGCCATCGTTATTGTGGTTATCTAGTGTATGCATCAAGGTTATACATAATTAAGATCTTATAGCCTGAGAATGTCTGATTTAGCCTTATGTTCTGTTCTTGTTTGATTGGGAGCTTAGGGTAGGATTGAATATTCGAAAGTCTATAGGGTCTAACATTATGTATTGCTAGCATACACTAGTGTTGCAGGGTTGGTGGAAGTTTCGTGGATGGATGGGTTGTTTGGGATGATTCCGCCGAATTCAAGGCATTTGGCCTTCCTTTAGGAGTGTGGCTTGAGTGCTCGATATGATTATGTGTATTGTTAGGGCTTTGTGATGATACTTGGGACAAATATGGGTAGGTGTGGAAGATAGTATGGGCCCGTACTACTGAAAGCACAGTACTCATACGCGTCACAAGGAAGTCACAACCCCTAGTGTTTTGTCAAAGGTTGGTCCCCAGTATTCATATGATTCATCTGACATCTTATGTTATGTTTCAGAATGGTGATGACTAGGCGCTTTGTGACTGGATCCGGTTTGGGATCAGGATCAGGATCAGGAGAGGGCGGACAGAGGGAGCTGACAACACCCGAGACTATCGGCCAGATGAGGCCAGATGAGATGGATGACAGGATCCGAGCGATCCTACACGATGAGGTTGCTGCATTGTTCCAGGTCAATTTGCCGAAAATGTTCGGGTCGATTAAGACCACCATGGTGGAGTATTTTGATGAGCGCTACGCAGCCCTTGCAGAGACAGTTGCCGCAGAAGCTGCATCAATTGTAATTTTTTATATCCTTTAAAGTTAAGGAAGGCAGAAACATAAATAGAGTTTGTATTAGTAAGATTCATGATAAGGGAATCATCAATCTTCTAGAGGTTTGCGCAAAAATGGTTAATCTCCTCCTCCCTGAAAAGTGGGGTCTGTATGGGACTAGTCTGACTCATTCGTTGTTGATTCGTATTCTTCAGTGTCTGATGAAGATTCTATCTCAACATGATATATAAAAACATGTTGTATACCATCATACTCTTCTTCAAGAGCTTCATAGCCTCCATTGTTAGCGGTTTGTAAAACCTTGACTTTGTCAGGGTATTTTTTCTATTTGGACATTCATTGGCGTATATTTTTGCACAAACCTCCAGAAGATTGATGATTCCCTTATCATGAATCTTCTGGAAGTTTGCGCAAAAATGGTTAATCTCCTCTTCCTTGAAAAGTGGGGTCTGTATGGGACTAGTCTAAGTCATCCGTTGTTGATAAAGCTGACCAAAAGCTTATTCGGCTTTTATCGTTAGAAACTGAAAAATGTGAAGAATTGTATCAAAAAGAACCCAAACTTTTTGATCAATATTTTAGAATGACTAAAATAAATGAACCTGACACTGAATCAGAACAAGAAGATAATTTTAAAACAAATACAAAGATTGTTAAGTTCGAATATTCGGATATGGAAGATGATGAAGCAAAATCTTCTTATACAGCCACAAGAAGAGGCAATAAAACGAAATATGAGTTCAAAATGTCTGTCCACAATGGTATTCCAAATAGTGGTCAAGGACCCAATACGATCAATGTACTCAATATTGATTGTATACAAGATCTAAAACTCAGAGAATGAGTTGTAGAAAAATGGGTTACTGAGATTTCACTAATCTTACGGACAAACCCAGATGAATTTGAAAAAGCAAAAAATGTTCTACTACTTTTAGAACACAAAACTGATGGAATTGTGCAAAAATTCCTAAGAAACAATAATTGGAATGAAGAATTGCATGGTTCAGATCTTTTTGATAATCTCATAAATGTCATATACACTACTTTCTTAGGTCTTGATTATATTTCTAATAAATACTTCACCATTAATAAGAAAGTTGACATAGCAAGAGTTTCAATGACAACACTCCAATTACATGATATTAGTCTTCTCGACAAATACACATGTATGTATGAATCATATTTGTATGACATTGCACAGAGAAGTGAATATGCGCAATGGATATCTGCTTATCTCATGAAAATTCCAATTATTGGAGAAACCTGTACCGACAGATGGAAAAAAGAAGCTCGTCTTTCTTATAGTCTACGCTATGGTGACTGTTGGTCAGGGCATATCCTATGAGATATGTTATGGTGAATGGTTTATCACCTGGACTCATAAGGTCACTTCTTTCAAAGTGATGTATAAAAGATAAGGTTTTATCTATATTTGCAGATTTTAAATCCAGAGCAAACTTTGGATAGACTAAAAGCATAAACTTTTGGTAAGCAAGGTTTCCTTTTGCAGCACCTAAGATGCAGTCTTGTCTGTCAGTAATTTTGTTTTGTCAATTAAGGCCATTTTTATGGGAGAATTTATTCCTGCTTGGAATTGGGATTTTATCAAAATTTTTACAGCTCCGATATGGACCATTCTAATTTTTAATCTAATCTCAACTGGAATACTTTTTAAGTTATTGTTTATTTGTTCCTTAGTTAAAAGGGGTAGAAAGACAACTCCTATTGTATCTTTTATGTCTACGGACATTTCTTTAGTACTAACAAAGTAGAAGATTTCATTTTTCCTTTTAAGAGGATTTAGAATTCTAAGTTTAGAAGGAACATTTTTGAAAATGTTTTCTTTCTTTATTTTTAAATCTATTTTCTTAACTCGAGAGAGAAGGTCTTGTTTTATTAAAAGATTTGCATGAAAGCCGTCTTCATCTTCAACATAAGTTAAGATTTGTTTTTCTTCTGAATTATTTTCTTCAGAGTTGTTGAAAATTTCTTTATTCATTTTAAGAATTAAAATCCTTTTTCTGAGTTCTGATTGTATCCAAGATCTAAAACTCAGAGAAGAGTTGTAGAAAAATGGGTTACTGAGATTTCACTAATCTTACAGACAAACCCAGATGAATTTGAAAAAGCAAAAAATGTTCTACTACTTTTAGAACACAAAACTGATGGAATTGTGCAAAAATTCCTAAGAAACAATAATTGGAATGAAGAATTGCATGGTTCAGATCTTTTTGATAATCTCATAAATGTCATATACACTACTTTCTTAGGTCTTGATTATATTTCTAATAAAGACTTCACCATTAATAAGAAAGTTGACATAGCAAGAGTTTCAATGACAAAACTCCAATTACATGATATTAGTCTTCTCGACAAATACACATGTATGTGTGAATCATATATGTATGATATTCCACACAGAAGTGAATATGCGCAATGGATATCTGCTTATCTCATGAAAATTCCAATTATCGGAGAAACCTGTACCGACAGACGGAAAAAAGAAGCTACTGGAGAAATCCAGCAAACCAGTCTTTCTTATGCAACAAAAATTGCAAAAGAAGAAATTGATAGAATCTATCAAGACAGATATAAACAACAAAAGCTTAAAACAATAAGCAAAAATTGTTGTAGCATTTTCTCTGATTTCAAAAACTTTGATATTGGAAAGAAAAATTATACTAAGAAAAAGTATAAAAACAAAAAGAAATACAAATCTTTTTGGAAAAAGAAAAGAAGAAAATTTTCACCAGGAAAATACTTCAAAAAACCTTCAAAAGAAACACCTAAGAATACTACTTCCTGTCCGTAAGGAAAGAAAAAAAATGTAGGTGTTGGATCTGCAATGAAGAAGGACACTACGCCAATGAATGTCCAAATAGAAAAAAATACCCTGACAAAGTCAAGGTTATACAAACCGCTAACAATGGAGGCTATGAAGCTCTTGAAGAAGAGTATGATAGTATACAACATGTTTTTATATATCATGCTGAGAAAGAATCTTCATAAGACACTGAAGAATACGAATCAACAACGGATGACTCAGACTAGTCCCATACAGACCCCACTTTTCAGGGAGGAGGAGATTAACCATTTTTGCGCAAACCTCTAGAAGATTGATGATTCCCTTATCATGAATCTTACTAATCCAAACTCTATTTATGTTTCTGCCTTCCTTAACTTTAAAGGATATAAAAAATTTAGAGTACATTGTTTTGTAGACACAGGTGCATCTTTATGTCTTGCAAGAAAATTCATCATTCCGGATGAACTCTGGGAAAACGCTCCCAAAGAAAGTAGTGCCACTATTGCAAATGGTGAAACCATAAAAATTAATAAAGTTTGTAGAAATATTAATCTTGAACTTTCAGGAGAACATTTCAACGTTCCCACTATTTACCAACAAAATTCAGGAATTGATATCATAATTGGTAACAACTTCTGTCAAGTCTATGGACCATTCATACAATGGATAGATAGAATTTCCTTTCATCTTAATAATGATATGGTAATTATAAAAAAGGTTACAGAGGCCTATAGCAAATGAAAACCAGGTTTTCTTGAAACTCAAGAAAAAGGTTCTAAAGAAAAACAAATTCCAGGTACTAATATAACCCATGAAGGGATTAATAAAGAAAGGATTATTTCTATTCAAACTACCAAGTTCAAAAAGATCGAGGATCTTCTTGGAAAAGTTTGTTTTGAAAATCCTATTGATCCAAATAAAACCAAAGGATGGATGAAAGCTTCAATTAAGCTTATTGATCCCAAAACGGTTATTAGAGAAAAACCTATGGTTTACTCTCTACAAGATAGATAAGAATTTTCCAAACAAATCAAGGAATTACTTGATATGAGACTAATTATAGAATCAAAATCCCCTCATATGTCTCCTGCCTTTCTTGTCAATAAAGAAGCAGAGAAAAGAAGAGGAAATAAGCGCATGGTTGTCAACTACAAAGCAATCAATGATGCAACTACTGGAGACTCACATAATCTTCCCAATATGCATGAACTCTTGACTCTTCTAAGAGGAAAAAACATTTATTCAAGTTTCGACTGCAAGTCAGGTTTCTGGCAAGTTCTACTTGATGAAGAATCGCAGCTTCTCACTGCCTTCACATGTCCTGGTGGACTCTTTCAATGGAAAGTACTACCCTTTGGGCTTAAACAAGCTCCTAGTATTTTTCAAAGACACATGCAGAACGCACTTTGAGGCCTTGAAGGTTTATGCACTGTATACGTTGATGACATCATGATCTTCAGCAAAAATGAATAAGAACACTATGTTCATGTCACACAGGTTCTCATAACTATTTTAAAATATGGAATAATACTTTCAAAAAAGAAAGCTCATCTTTTCAAAACAAAAATCAATTTTTTGGGTTTAGAAATAAATGAGGGTACTCATTGTCCTCAAAAGCATATTCTTGAACATTTACATGACTTTCCAAATGTTTTAGAGGACAAAAAGCAACTACAAAGATTTCTTGGTGTTTTAACTTATGTTAAAACATATATTGAAAACCTTGCAGCCATGAGAAAACATTTACAGGCAAAATTAAAAAAAGATGTCATTTGGAATTGGTCAAGTGCTGATACAAACTACATCAAAAAGATAAATAAAGTTTTAATCAAATTTCCAAAACTTTATCTTCCAAACATTGAAGACAGTTTAATTATTGAAACTGATGCTTCTGATGAATTTTGGAGAGGTGTTTTAAAAGCTAAAAACCCCAAAAATGAAGAACAAATTTGCAGGTACACCTCTGGCAGTTTCAAAGCAGCTGAGAAAAACTACCATAGCAATGAGAAAGAATTACTCGCTTTAAAAAGAGTTATTACAAAATTCTCTGTATATTTAACACCAGTAAAATTCCTGGTTCGTACAAATAATAAAAATTTTACTTATTTCCTCCGAACTAAGATTGCAGGAGATAACAAATTAGGCCGGCTAATACGTTGGCAAGAGTGGTTTTCACGATATACATTCACTGTTGAACATCTCGCAGGAAACAAAAACATACTGGCATACTGCCTCACCCGTGACTTCAGGTATACCTTACATCATCCATGATCTCACTCGCTCCTCTCAATCCCTATAAAAGGATATAATCCTCATGACATATTTCCTCACAAAAACTTCACCTACAAAAAAGAGAGGGGGAGATTAGAGAGAAAAGTAAAAAAAAATTGAGTTTACAAAAATGGAAGACCTCAACATTTTGAGGATAAAGAAACAAATGCTCCTCATAGAGCTATTTGCAATTGAGCAGAAAATCAACTTGTATGAACAAGTAACAACGGTCACCAATGTACCGGAAAACGAAAGCTAAAAAACGAAGGCTATTCCAGTGCAAACGGCACCTGGTAAAGAATCAACAAATCCGTTGAAAGCTGATGCTTTGCTAAAAAGCATAATAAAGGAGACAACTACTCCTCTTCCTAATGGAAAAACTAGCTTATTGGTTGATCCCAATCCTTGTACTGAAGGAATCAGTAAAATGACAACTTTGTCACCCACTAACAAATCTGTGCAGGAGTTTACACCAGATTACAAAAAAGCTCTTAACAAAGAAGCCGAAAGATTTTATGTAATCTACAAAGGACCCCATGCCGGTGTTCATACTGACTGGGGAATTACAGAAACCTTCTGTAAAATTGATAAAGTTACTTGCAAAAAATTCAGAAATGAAGCATCTACAAGATTAAGCCTTGCCAATTATCAAGACGATACAAGCAAGACTAGCCAACCACTTCTTCGACCAAAAATTCAAAAAGTCAAAGAAGCCCACAGAGACCAAAGGTTTGATGTTCCAAATGACGTTCAACAAATGGTTAACTATCCTGAAATCTCTTTTGAAGATTTCAGAACAATCTGTAAGAAAGCAAGAGCTGCATGCCCAGAACACCTTGTTCATGAAAAGTTTTTCACTACGGACAAGAAAACAAAAAGTCTGTTCAACTTCCTCGAAGGAGCAGATGCAAAATTAGTCTACCAAGCCTTTCAAGCTGGACTAATCGACAATATCTATCCAAGTTGCAACCTTCAAGAACTCAAATTCTTCCCAAGCAGCATGGTAGAATCCATTAAGAACTTTCGAAAGAAAGTACTTAAAGCAAAAGATAATCCGATCTACATCAGATGCATCTCTTCACTCCCAGAATGGATTCAAGAATCAACTCTTTCTCCATACCACTTTCTGGAAATTGGTCTTTCTAAAGCCAATAGAGAAATTGAACAATCTCAACCAATGGAAGATAAAGATCTACCTTTCACAGAAATTCTTCATCCCAATCGCAATAACGAGTGCAAGAAAAAACACTCTCTATCTAGTAAATTTTCAGTTCAATGTCTAGTGAGTAATTCCTCCCTTAGAAGGGAGAAAATGTAAAATATTGTAAGAGTTTTCCCTTTTTGGGAACTCTTTTATCAATAAATCTTTGTTTTGTTATTTTTGAGTGTTCATACAAATTAGAGTCATGAAACTTGTAAGTGACAGAGTGTCAGGTCGACGATGATTAACAATACCACATGCACGATGCCAACAGGGAAAGCAACCACACAGACCAAAGAACGACACAGGCTAGCTTGAATAGTTTCTATCTATGTAAGTATAACACTCACTACATTACAATCACACATTTATTGATACAAGAGTCTTCTTTTCACAATTTTTATATATATTCCCTTCTTTGTTAAATAAAAATTTTCGTACACATCCACACACCCAAACTGGTATCAGAGCCTTGATAAATATGGCATTACATTATAATAAAACACTTTATAGTGTAATTTTTGAAAGAATTCATAATAAAGAGATTGAAATTTCTCAACATAAAGAAATACTTTTCAATAATAAAAAAGACTTAGTGCATATAAATTTCAGAATTCTACAAGCACAAAATAAACATACTCACGAATATATACCAAACTTGGTTAGTATACGTAAGTATCTCCTGCATAAGCAAAAAGTACATCAAGAACAGCTTGATAGAAATAAAAACTTAGTTTCAGAACTCAGAAAAAGGATTTTAACTTGTTAACAATTCTTAAAATGAATAAAGAAATTTTCAACAACTCTGAAGAAAATAATTCAGAAGAAAAACAAATCTTAACTTATGTTGAAGATGAAGACGACTTTCATGCAAATCTTTTAATAAAACAAGACCTTCTCTCTCGAGTTAAGAAAATAGATTTAAAAATAAAGAAAGAAAACATTTTCAAAAATGTTCCTTCTAAACTTAGAATTCTAAATCCTCTTAAAAGGAAAAATGAAATCTTCTACTTTGTTAGTACTAAAGAAATGTCCGTAGACATAAAAGATACAATAGGAGCTATCTTTCTACCCCTTTTAACTAAGGAACAAATAAACAATAACTTAAAAAGTATTCCAGTTGAGATTAGTTCAAAAATTAGAATGGTCCATATCGGAGCTGTAAAATTTTTGATAAAATCCCAATTCCAAGCAGGAATAAATTCTCCCATAAAAATGGCCTTAATTGACAACAAAATTACTGACATACAGGACTGCATCTTAGGTGCTGCAAAGGGAAACCTTGCTTACCAAAAGTTTATGTTTTCAGTCTATCCAAAGTTTGCTCTAGATTTAAAATCTGCAAATATAGATAAAACCTTATCTTTTATACATCACTCTACTGCAGAGGGAGGAATTGGTAGGGTTTTCAGTACAGGGACTTTGATAACACGAAGCCCCCTACTTTTGATGGGACGCAGGATCCTATCAAGGCTATGAGATGGATTTCAGATGTGGAGGGTTGTTTCTTCACCTGCTCGTGTCCTGCTGACCAAAAGGTCAGGTGTGCTCTGAACCTGCTTAGGTCCGGGGCCAAGGACTGGTGGAGACTTGCAACTGGGGCTTACACTGATGATCAGAAAGCTGCTGTTACTTGGGAGCAGTTCAGGGATATGTTCCGCGCCCGTTACATCCCGAGGGTTGAGCGAGAACGTTTGGCGTTGGAGTTTCTGAGTTTGAGGCAGGATAGAGAGTCGGTGACGGAGATCACCCTGATGTTCACTGAGCGGGCGATGTTCTGCCCAGAGTTTGCTTCCGAGTAGTCTCAGATGACCCGTTATCTGAGTATGCTCAAGACTGATATCCGACAGTTTGTATCTACCCAGCGATACGATACTCTTCTGGAGTTGTAGGAGGCCGCCAGATGGCGGGAGTTAGAGATTGAGTTGCAGCTAAGGGAGCAACGGTCGGCCCCGACATTATCACAGCCGGTGCCGAAGCGGTCTAAGACCGCTGATACTAGGACCGGGGGTCAGCAGGGCCGCACCTGTGGGAAGTACAGCAAGGGTCATTCTGATGTATGTCGGGCTCGTAGTGGGTTCCACAAGTGTGGCGAGGAGGGGCATTACACGAAGGATTATCGCCAGGCCACCCCAGTTCAGGGTATGAGGTTATGTTATCACTGCGATCAGGTTGGCCACATGAGGGCCAACAGTCCACTACTTGCCGCCAAGCCGGTGTAGGCTGCAGCGCCGACTACTTTGAGGATCACGAATGGGAGACCAGTCAGGACAGAGCCTCTGAAGGCTCAGAGTCATGCTTTCCAGCTTACGGCAAAGGAGGACAGAGCAACACCAGATGTGGTTGCGGGTATGTTTCTATCCTCATCTCGTTTTATTTATCTGTTGTACCTGTAATTAGGTACGTTTTTGGTGAACTCTTTGCTAGCTTTGGTCTTATTTGACTCGGGGGCGAGTCGGTCCTTCGAGTCTCAGTCTTTTAGTAGGGAGTTCAGTGTGCCAGTGGGCGAGTTAGAGTGTCCGTTGCGATTGTCTATCTCTAACGAACACGGGGTTTCTGCTTCTTCAGTTTATCGAGGATGTAAGTTGGAGGTTTTCGGGGTGTCTTTTCCGATAGATCTGATTCTGATCCCCATGGGGGAGGTGTGCGTGATTGTAGGCATGGATTGGCTCAGTCGGTTCGGGGCTATGATTGATTGCGAGAGCCAGCGAGTGGTGGTTCGAACCCCAAGTGGGGGAGAACTGGTTATATATGGTGAGGACACCAGATTAGGATCAGGGTTTTGTTCAGCTGCCAGGGCTCAGCAGTACATTCAGCATGGGTGTATGGGTTATCTAGCGTTTATGGTAGATACACGAGTCAGGGACCAGACCTCGGTTTCCGATGTACCGGTGGTCAGGGAGTTTGCAGATGTGTTTCCGGAGGAGTTGCCAGGGATACCTCCGGAGAGGCAGGTCGAGTTCAGGATCAACCTGGTGCCAGGTGCGGCCCCTATCGCTAAGGCGTCGTACCGATTGGCGCCACCAGAGATGCAGGAGCTATCGTCGCGGCTATAGGAACTGTTGGGAAAGCAGTTCATTTGACCTACAAATTCTCCATGGGGAGCGCCGATTCTTTTTGTCCGGAAGAAGGACGGTTCGCACCGGATGTGCATTGATTACCGGGAGTTGAACAAGCTAACGGTGAAGAACCGTTACTCTATCCCGAGGATAGACGATCTCTTCGATCAGCTGCAGGGCGCATCTTGGTTTTCCAAGATAGATTTGAGGTCTAGGTATCATCAGGTCAGGGTCAGAGAGGAGGACGTGGAGAAGACCGCGTTTCGAACTCGTTATGGACATTACAAGTTCGTGGTGATGCCATTTGGGCTCACCAACGCGCCAGCAGTATTTATGGACCTGATGAATCGGGTCTGCAGACCGATGCTTGACCGCTCAGTTATAGTATTTATAGATGATATCTTGGTGTATTCCAAGACCCAAGAGCAGCATGAGGAGCATCTGCGAGAGCTATTGGGAGTCCTGATACGGGAACGGTTGTACGCCAAGTTCTCGAAGTGTGAGTTTTGGTTGCGAGAGGTCCAGTTCCTCCGACATCTCGTTAACCAGGAGGGGATTTTGGTCGATCCGGCCAAAATCGAGGCAGTTATACAATGGGAGGTCCCAAAATCTCCCTCAGATTTTAGGAGCTTTCTGGGATTGGCAGGATACTACTGGAGATTCATATGGGATTTCTCCAAGATTGCAGTACCCCTCACTCGTCTGACGAGGAAAGGGGTGGATTTCTGGTGGGGCCCCGAGCAGCAGAGGGCGTTTGAGACCCTCCATTAACGTTTGTGTGAGGCACCAGTCTTGACACTCCCGGAGGGGGTTGAGGATTTTGTTGTGTTCTGTGATGCATCCATCACAGGTTTAGGGGCGGTCCTCATGCAGAGAGGACGAGTGATAGCCTACGCATCGCGTCAGCTGAAGCCGCATGAGATGAGATACCATACGCATGACTTGGAGCTGGGGGCTGTGGTGTTCGCCCTCAAGATATAGAGAAATTACCTTTATGGGGTCCTCTGTACCATTTACACGGATCATAAGAGCTTGAGACATATCATAGATCAGCCGAACATGAACATGAGATAGCGCAAGTGGTTGGACGTAGTCAAGGACTACGATTGTGAGATCCTTTACCACCCTGGTAAACCGAATGTGGTTGCGGATGCTTTGAGCCGCAAGTCGGCTGGATCTTCCACCCCCGCGGTATGTATGAGGATAGCGGTGGATTCTCCGCTTGTGAGTTTGATCAGAGATGCCCAGGTAGAAGGCATACGACTGGAGAATTGGAAGTTGGAGAGGATCAAGAGTGAAAATACCAGGTTCGTGCAGGATAGTCGGGGATTACTGACCCGATGCGTTCGGGTTTGGGTTCCAGTGTCTGGTGGGGTTAGGCAGACGGTTATGGAGGAGGCTCATAAGTCTCACTTCTCTATTCACCCGGGGGCCACCAAGATGTACCGGGATTTGAGTTTGAGCTATTGGTGGCCATGTATGAAGCGCGAGATTGCTTGATATGTCGAGAGGTGCTTGACCTGTAGGATGGTCAAGGTCGAGCATCAGAGGCTGCATGGCAAGCTGCAGCCCCTGGAGATTCCCATGTGGAAATGGGAACAGATCACGATGGACTTTATCACAAAGTTGTCAAAGACGGCGAAGGGGTTTGATGCCATTTAGGCCATCGTGGATCAATTGACCAAGAGTGCCCATTTCTTGGCCATACGGGAGAGTTCGTCGGCCGAGAATTTGGCCGAAGTGTACGTTCGCGAGATCATGTCTCGCCATGGGATTCCTGTTTCCCTTGTCTCTGATCGGGATGTCAGTTTTACCTCTCGTTTTTGGCAAAAGTTTCACGAGGAGTTGGGCACACGATTGCACTTCAACACAGCCTTCCACCCGCAGACAGATGGCCAGAGTGAGCGGACTATTCAGACCCTCGAGGACATGTTGAGGGCATGTGTCATCGACTTCGGTGGGAGTTGGGATTCTCACCTACCGCTTGCGGAGTTCACCTACAACAACAACTATCATTCTAGTCTTGGCACCCCGCCATTTGAGCTATTGTACGGGCGGAGGTGTCGCACCCCGGTTTGTTGGGGCGAGGTGGGCCACAGGGTAATGGGTCGGACGGAGGTGGTCTTGCAGACTACCGAGACGATTTAGTAGATCAGGCAGCGACTACAGATAGCTCAGAGTTGGTAGAAAAGTTACGATGACAGACACCAATTTGAGTTGGAATTCCAGGTAGGTGACATGGTACTTCTGAAGGTCTCGCCCTGTAAGGGTGTCATCCACTTCAGGAAGAGGGAGAAATTGGGTCCTCGGTATATTGGGCCATTCAGGATCATCGCCAGGGTTGGCAAAGTGGCTTATAGGATTGAGCTTCCGGAGGAGCTTAGCCAGATTCACAGCACGTTCCATGTTTCATAGTTACGGAAGTGCATCACGGATCAGGAGGCGGTAGTATCGTTGGATGACATTCAGGTTGATGAGCGCCTGAACTACGTGGAGAGGCCTGTGGCCATCTTGGAAAGAAGGAAGAAGATTTTCCGGAACAAGGAAATACCTTTGGTGAAGGTGCAGTGCGAACACCGGAGGGGATCCGAGTGGACATGGGAGCCGGAGGCAGAGATGCGCTAACATTACCCATCGTTGTTTATTCCAGAGGACTTCGAGGGCGAAGTCTAGTTCAAGTGGGGGAGAATTGTAACGCCCCAAATCTCAGGTATGGATTTAAATAAAGAATTTCCTTAGTTTTAAGTCCTACTCAACAAGTTAAGGCCGCCCTACTCGTCGAGTAGCAGCGAGGTGGGATCGCGAATTTAATGACCTACTCGCCGAGTCCACAATAGGACTCGACGATTAGGAGCTGGCAGATGAAACCCTAAATTTCGGGGCATTTCACCCTATTTAAAGGATCATTGGCCATCCCCTAGCCTCCCCTTCACTGCCTCTTGTCCCTCTAAAGCCCTAATCGTGTGTGAGCTCATCTTATGCATTCTTAACCTTGAAGGAGGATTTTCTTGGAAAGAAAGGAGCTTGGAAGTCAAGCATTAAGAAGCAAGGAGCTTGAAGGACCTAAGATCTATTGTAGTTAGCATCTTCTGGAAGGTATAAATCGTTACCCTAACCTCATTCATTCTTTTGGGCAACTTCTAGGGTTTTCATAGTATGTTTGGAAGCTACTCTTCTTTGCAATCTTAGATCTGAAGTTGTAACTTCAGAACTGAGCTCCTTTGAGCTTCTTAGTACATAAAGTTTCTAGCTTGTGCAAGAATGAGACTCTCCCAAGGTGTAAAACTCCATTGGAAGCTTACATTGGTCATTTAGAGCCTTTAGAACCTTGCATGTGCGTAAAGTTTACAACTTTACGTGATAAACATGCCTTAGAAGCTTGGATCTGTAATCTGGAGCCTTGCCATGGCTTAAAAAGCGTCTGCATAATTGGAGGTCTGCGACACGACGAGTTGGATGAACAAATCGGCGAGCCCGATGAATATGGCCGTGAACTTGACGAGTTGATGAACAACTCGACGAGTCCGTTGAAGCTTTCCTTGAACTCGACGAGTCGTTAGAAAACTTAGCGCGTCGACTAAGGTTCCCCCGATTCTTGGACACGTGTGAGCTCGGCGAGTAAAAGGAGAAATCAACGAGCCAGTCAAGGATTTCACGACTTCTCGAGTTCAAGAAGGACTCGACGAGTCGGTGAACTGCACTCGACGAGTTGAGTCAACATGGGCTGTTACCTTTGACTGTGGGCATTGAATTTGGCCAAGAGTTCACCAGATGACTTCTGAAGGGTATTCTGATAAATTGGAAACTTATGAAAAAGGGTCTTTATGGCATTTATAGGTAGTGAAGTTCGTGTTGGTGATTCGGGAGTTGAAGCTTTCTAATTCTGACGTCAGTTGCAAGGTGAGTTATCCTCACTATACTAAGGGGTCTAAGGCACCAAGGTCGGCCCATTGGATTTGATATCCTAGTATTTATTAATATGTTGAGTTTGAGTTAGTGATGTATGCCAGTTGATATGCTAGTCGGGTAGACCTGTAAGACTACCTGTGATACTGTATGATTATATGTATGTGCATTAGTTATGATACATGTCGACATGTTATGTGGGATGGGTTGAGGCTGTACTGCTCCGTGCGTTAGCCAACAAACCCTAAAGTATTCCAGATATGAGCTAAGGGCCATGTAGGCATTCCAGACTCATACTGAGGACTCGGGAGCATTCCAGATACGAGTTGAGGGCCCAGTAGGCATTCCAGACTCGTACTGAGGGCTCGATGGCATTCCAGATATGAGCTGAGGGCCAAGTAGGCATTCCAGACTTGTACTGAGGGCCCAGGGGTAGTCCAACTTGTGAAGCTATGGACCTAGTGCATGTTGCTCTGTTCTGATTGATATGATATGTTAATGTTGATATTGCTATGTGGACTATATGTGTATCATTATTTTGGGGGTAACTCACTAAGCTTTCGGGCTTACAGTTTCAGTTTATTGTTTTAGGTACATCAGGGGATTGAGGCAAGTCCAAGGTGTGATCGTACAACTCCTCCTATTATGTTTATGTTTTTGGGAAAGACCCTGATAATCAATATTTTGAAAACAAAGTTGTAATGTTTTGATGAACTTGACATGTTTTAAAAAGTTTAAATTGGTTTGAAATTTTGGATGTTACAATACTGTACCAGGAAGGGTACCTATGTGTGACCGGAAGGTCTTATATGCTATGAGATGTATGTGCTAT
This sequence comes from Lactuca serriola, assembly GCF_051521515.1. Lineage (NCBI taxonomy): Eukaryota > Viridiplantae > Streptophyta > Magnoliopsida > Asterales > Asteraceae > Lactuca > Lactuca serriola. The sequence continues at coordinate 306,873,729 of NC_136410.1, read as the reverse complement.
ATGTTGATATGTGATATGTATGTGTTATGTATGCTATGTATGATAAGGACCGTAAGGTCAAGATGACATGGACCAGAAGGTCAAGAGGGCATGGACCGGAAGGTCAGGAGGTTACGGACCAGAAGGTCGATACGGGTAGGACCGGAAGGTCTACCGGGATTTGGGACGGAAGTCCCCTGAGACACTTGGACCGGAAGGTCCCACAGAGTTATGGCCTAGAAAGGGGTATGTGTTGTAAGTGGTATTTTGGGGAACTCACTAAACATTTATGCTTACAGTTGTTGTGTTATGTGTTTCAAGTACTAGCGAGGACCGTGGGAAGTCGTCGGCATGATCCGTACACACTGAGAGGATTTATGTATTTGAGATCTTATGAGATTCTGGGATTTGTTTTGTTATGATGACATTGGATACAGTTTGTTTGATATTGTTTTGACGATTGAAAATATGATTTAAAAATGAAAATTTGTTTTGAAAATTTACGTTGTTACAAATATGTTAAACCGAGAGCGTCCATAAAAAGAACGCCAAAATCTGACTTCGCATGAGGAAGTTATGATTTTTCGAAGTTTCGGCTTAGCAGTGTACATCCCGAAGTTCGAATATTAGATCAAGCGGTTTTTAGCCGACACAACCTAAACGAGAATCTAAGATCTCGTTAATAGTAGCATATCGATAAAAATATGGACGAAAACGGACGTCAGATGAAAAAGTTATGAATTTTTAATGGACCGATCATGTCTCGACCTGTTAATAATATAACTTTTAAAATAAAGTCAAAATTAGCCGACGTAGTCTAAGCAAAAGTTGTAGAGTACGTTCCCGCCTATGCGTAGATATAAAGAACGTCGAAAACAGAGCTCGTATGCGAAAGATATGAATTTTTAAAGTGGGTACTCGAATTTGCGAAGTCTGTGGCAAGAGCGATGACGTGGTGCGATCCCAACCCTCCGTTGATGATCAGGGTACTCGCTTCGGATTCGGACACCTGGTGTAACACCCAAATCAGGTATGACTTTATAGCCCTTGAAGTATCTTGATTTTGGCATAAGAGACCCTTGAGTACGGTGGGCATACTTATGAGTACGCTTAGCGTACTTAGTGAGAAGGAACGCGGAGGAGCAGCACGTACGCTGGGCGTACGTGTCAGCATGTTTAAACCCTAAAATCCAGACTTGAGACCTATATAAACATCCTTAACTCCTTTAAACCTCAACCTTATCTGCCTCATTCACCTTTAAACACCCTAAAAAACCCTAATATTATTTGTGAGTGTAGCTTGAGCTTTAAGAGTGCATTTGTGGTTCTTTTAGTGTTCATCCAAGAAGAAGAAGTTACCAAGGGAGTTTGGAGTGTCACTTGGCTTCAAGAAACTGCTTATTTTCGACCTTGAGGAGCTCCTGGAGGTATAAAGCTTGTACCTTTCCATTTTAATCACTAGATCTAGCTAGGGTTTTTAGTCTTGTCCCTTTAGTTGGTTTTGGACCCTTTTCTTGTGAGTTAAGTAACTCTATAGGATGGAGATGACATATCTGAGGTCCCTTAGTCCTTTTCTAACATAAAAGCGGAGTCTTGGTGGGTGTATTGACCTCATGCATGGGTTAAGAGCTTCAAAATGGTCTTAATGAGGGTGTTGGGATCATTTGGGACATGCAAAGGCATAAAGTTGCCAACTTTATGCCTTGGATCGTCTTAATAGGCCTAGATCTAACTTCTGGACATATAAGAATCGAGCATTAAGCACTTAATGGAAAAGTGCTTAACCTGTTAGTACATCGGGCGTAGATCTGAGTACGCTGCGCGTAAGTCCCCGAGCCCCATTACGTTGCGCGTACCTGGGTGATACGCTCAGCGTACGTGTCGCAGATGGGCTTGGGCCTGTTTTGGGGTTTTGGGCTATTGGGCCTCACTTGGTTATTGGACTTGGTTGCATTGTGGGCTATTTCATCTGTTATGGGCCTTGTATATATTGGTTGGGATTTAATGGGTCAAGAGGCCCATTAATGAGGTTGGACTTAGACTTTAGGCCCATTAGTTAGGGAAGGATAATCGGGCCTCAAGAAAGGGATTGAAGTTTGGGTTTCTTTTGACTAAGTAAGATTTTGAATTTAATTTATTGTCATCTTTCAGCACGAGAGGTTTCAGGCTGTTAGGAGAGCAGTGTTTGTATTTCAGCAGTCAGAGGTGAGTCTCCTCACCATACCAATGGGTCTAAGGCACCAAGGCCGGCCCATTATGTGATCATGATATATGTAATAGTTATTTTGTGCTTGATATGCTATGTGATTATGTGTTTTGTATTAGTTATTTTGTGCTTGATATGCTATGTGATTGTGTGTTTTGTATGGAAGACCATAGGAGAGCCCATGACACTTGGACGTAAGACCATGAGGGGAGCCCATGGCTTTCCTATCAAAGACCATGGGAGAGCCCATAGCACTTAGGTGTAAGACCATGTGGGGAGCCCATAGCATCCTGGAGTAAAACCCTGGGGACGAGCCCACGACATCCCTATCTGTTGTATGCATGGCTTATGTGATATGTGTGTAGCTTCGATTAGCTACTAGGATATGTGTATGTGTGGTGTGTGGTATGCTCTGGGGAACTCACTAAGTTTTTCGCTTACAATTTGTTGATTGTTTCAGGTACATCGGAGCCCAAGGGCAAGGGCAAGGCATGATGGTGCGGTGTGCACTCTATCTCTCTCTTTCACTAATATGTTTGGGGATACTCTGATGATTTAAATAATGATGTAATGGATGATGTATTTAAAACTAAATGTGGGATCTCATGGTTTTATGTAATGTGTTTATTAATTTAAATGGAAAAATTTTCCTTGAAAATTTGGGTCGTTACATCTGGCCCTCAGTACGCCCAGCGTCCGAGGTCGGAACGCCCAGCGTACAGCTGCATTTCTCGAACCACAAACCTCCATATCGCACCATCCGAAGTCGGCCACCTTGAAGCCTTATCCGACGAACGCGCCGCGTACCACTTCGGAATGCCCAGTGTAGACCGAAGCTGGACGCCTATAAAAAGGCTGCGAAGGCAACCACTTCTCCCACACCTTTCAAAGCTCTCTCTCTCACTCTCTCTCTCTCTCTCTACTTCCTAAACCCCCCCAAGCCTAGGTAAACCCCCTAGCACCCTAAGGAATCCCCGAGGCTCCCGGAGTCCCGATAAAAAGGGTCTTCCGGTTCGGAAATGCTGCTCCGAGCAAAGCCCGGTTTTCGAGAAAACCCGCTGTAAGTGAGCTACGCCTACGCTATTTTTAATATAGCTTTTAAATAATTATAGTAATGTTATTAGGTCCTTAGAATAATTATTTGGGCTAATATTATGGGTTATATAAGTATCATATAATATCTTTTTAACCACTCATGGTACGGGGGTTCCGGTTTGGAGGGCCGCTTGGGTTGCTGGATTCAGAAGTGCTTATATGCCAAAATGATCCTGCCCTCCGGTGTTCCATGTCTAGCCTCATTTGTATATAGTGGGTGAAAAGTATTATGTTAACGCTTATATAATAGTAATAATAGCTAGACTATTAATTAGTCGCGGTTAACGTTAGACTAAACCCTAGCGATATTGATACTAGGTTTTGTCGAGGAAAATTATTTTGAGAGTAATGAAGCGTTGTCCGAGTGCAGAGGCACCACCTAATAAGGTGTGTGCATAGTTACTTTCATCTTACACATAGATATGAAGTATTTTATATAAATTACATGCTATGTGTGCATATTGTCTGAATACTTGCTGTCTATGCTGGGTGAATGATTTTATACATGTTTTAAATGATTTAAACTATATATGTATTTTATATCTACAAAATATGTTGGGTAAAACATGGGTAGATGAATGATGAGGGATGAAGGCTGGAATATAGGAACATTAGTAGTATGGACCTAGTGCCCTATAGGTGAACATTGGCAGCAATGGACCTAGTACCCTATAGATGAGCACTGGCAGCTGCACCAAAAATCTGTAGATGTTTTAGATCTACGATAAACATCCTAGCAGTTGTGCTCTAAGGATAGTATCGATAGTTGTGCCTAATAGAGAACATTAAAACCATGACAGTAGTGTTTAAAGGATAGTACTGGCAGAAGCGCCTCATAGAGAATGTCATAATTCTGGCAGCTGCGCCTAAGTGATAATATTAGCGGTTGTGCTTGGCAATTGTGTCATTGGCAATGATGAACTTCGTGCCGTTTCCTTAGGATGATCCTTAGGAATGAATGAACGAGGAGTAGCTGATTCTTAGGGTAAATCCTTAAGAAGATAATGGGGATGGGTAATTGGATTGATTGTTTGATGTGTAAACATAATAATTGTATTATTGTGGATTGAAAACTCTATGTACTCACCAGGTTTCCCAACCTGACCCACTCAGTTTATTTGTATCACAGGTGTCTATATGAAGTTACATTACACTGAGGGATTAAGGAGATATAAATCACTAGTGATAATGAATGTAAGTTCTGTTTATGCTTATGTTTCTGTATTGACGATGACATCCCTGATGTTTTAAAATGAATAAAAATACATTTCTTCGGAATTGCTTTGATAATGTAATTATCATTTTTTTCTGGGAACAAATTCCGCAACGTTTTTATTAAAAGAGATACTCTGATTTTTATAAAGCATAAACAAAATCGGTCTTTTCTGGCCGTGAAAATGGGGATGTCATAGCATTATACATAAAACTTTTTTTTGTATACATTATATCATTAAACTTTTTTTATACATTTTACCATTAAACTTTTTTGTACACATGTGACATCTCCAATTTCACGGTCAGAAAAGACCGATTAGTTTATGCTTTATTTAAAAATCAGAGTATCTTTTCGAAGAATAATATTGAGGAATTTGTTCCCAAAAAAATATGATAAGTAAATTATCAAAGAATTTTCGAAGAAATGTATTTCCATTATATTAAAAACATTGGGATGTCATTGTCAATATAGAACATAAGCATAAACAGAAATATTACAGGCCTTACAACATCTATTATTTTAATGGCCTATAATTCATAGATTTCTCATCAGATCATCACTCCTATGCTCTATTGCCACTACCAGTAATACAAAAAACTAAGTGAGTTAGGCTTGGGAGCCTGATGAGCACATAGGGCTTTTAACCCACAATAATTAAGTTTATTAATCTCATAAAATCATTCAATCTGATTACCTGTTCCCATTATCCTCACTTTCTATCCCTAATGCATCTAATTTTAAGGTACCTATCATAAGGATTATCATCGGGGTGGACAACATTGCATAGGGGATTCCTCAGCAATATATGTCAATAAGGCAATCATGAGGGGGATGGAGTACACCTCGTGAACATGTTGCTCAAAAACACCTACAGGTTGCGAGCATGCTAGCATTCCACTGGAATGTCTAAAATAGTTTGTGTTCATCATCTATACTCTGTTAGATGACTGGATCAGCTTAAGCATCGAGGCCTCTCATCATTTATTTCATCATCTATATCATCTACCCATCTTTTCCCATCATAATTATAGCTATAAAATACATATACAGTTTAAATCAAATAAAACATGTATATTTTGTTCATCCAGCATAGATATCAAGACCACAGATAATTTGCACACATAGCACGTAATTTATATTAAATACTTCACATCTATGTGTAGATGAAAGTAACTATGCACTCACTTGTTAAAGTGATGACTCGAATTTCGAGCAGCACTTCGCTTCTAACAATTTTCTTTTCCTTTGACGAAACCTAGTATCATTATTACTAGATTTTAGTCTAATATTTATTGCGAGTAATTAATAGTCTAGATTTATCATTAACTCAAAGTCTGCTTTCATGATCTACCAATTAAGGAACAACCAGGTAAGATCATATCAGATCAGTATAACGACTATGAATCACTGATAAATCTTGTTTATAGGTTCATAATAGTGATAATGAACTTAAACATATGTTATACTTGAAGTAGGGTAAGCATAATTCACTTACAAGGGAGTTTAGCGAAGATTCGGGTCTCGCACGGACAGAACTTCTGAGCCGAAGGCTCTTCTTCTCGGGGCCTTCTGGCACTTCGGGACTCGCCTCTAACACTTAGGAAGTGCTAGGTAAAGCAAGAGAAGGTTTGGGGATATTGGGAGAGAGTGGGATAAGAATGGTGTGAAGAAATGTAACACCCAGAATCAGGAAGAACAGGAAAGGAAAGAAAAGCCCTAAGTCAAAGGAGTCAACTCGTCGATTCCAAGGAGGAACTCGACGAGTCGGAGCGTGACCCGTGTCGCGGATTAAGTGACCGACTCGGCGAGTCGGGGAGACTGACTGGCGAGTCTGGTCTGGTTTGGGAAACCCTAATTTTCGGACTTGGTACCCTATTTAAGCATCATTTTAGGCCTCCACCCCAGCCTCCATCACTCCCTTTACCTACTCTCGAAACCTTAAGCCTCTATTGTAGTGCTCTCAAGCTTTCTTTGCCATTTTTGGGTGCTTTGAAGCTAGAATGAAGAAAGGAACCTTTGGTGATTCAAGAATTGGCAGTAGATTCTGAGTTGGTGTGATATTTCAGATCATTTGAAGGTATGAAGCTCATACCTTGGCTGTTATTCATTTAGATCCCCTTTCCTAGTTAGATTTTATCATTTTGGGGTCATTTCCAAGGTCAATTCGTGTATTGTGCCTTGGTGAGCAAAGAGAACTTTATATATAGGTTTATCTTGCCCTAGAAACCCATAAAGTATCAGTCTTTGGTGTATTGGTGAATCATGTTTGTCTCAAACCCTAGCCCTAGAGTGTGTCAAGCCTATAACTCCTTGGTTTCACGTAAAGTTTGCAACTTTACGTGAAGGGTGGGCCTTAGAAGTGTGGATCTACAATTTGGAGCCCCTGCATGGCTCGAAAAGCCTCTGAATGGATTGAGAAGTGGAAAGACTCGGCGAGTCACATGGGTGTACTCGACGAGTTGTATGAACATGTTCATGGACTCGACGAGTTGGAAGAACAACTCAGCGAGTCTGTTGAAGATTGCCTTGGACTCGACGAGTCAAGTCGCAGAACCCCAACCTCTTTTGGTTAAGCTTCAGATTTGTGATTCGGTTGGCAACTCAGTGAGTTGGTCAAGACAAAATTCAGAGATCGTTCAACTCGACGAGTCCTGGGGCGACTCGGCGAGTTGAGTCGTGTTATGGGAGTTTTCTGAGTATAAGAACTCGACAATTCGACGGGTTGACTCGGCGAGTAGAGTCAATCAGGAAGGTTGAATTTGACCAGGACTTTGACCAAAGTTTACTTAATTGACCCTGGGAAGACAGTTTAGTCTAAGTGTTGTTATTGGTATTGGTTGCTCATGGAGCTAGAGGGGCAGCATTTCGGAGAGTTGTCGGTTAGCAGCCGGAGGGTTATTGGCCGAGTTCAGCAGTTCAGGTGAGTTTTCCTTCCAGTAGGAACGGGTCTATGGCCACAATGCCGACCCATCTAGTTTTATCACAAACCCACTTTTTACGATACACAACGTTATGTCGGTTTAGTCGCGAAACTTCGACGGGTCATAACTTCTTCATTATAAGTCGGATTTCAGCGTTCCTTATATCTCCAGAATCTTTGTTACGACCACTTCAACTTTCTTTACAGATATTGGGTCTATCTATTATTTTATTTTTGACGCATATTTTTATTATTATTTTATTACATCGTTATAAGCACGTATGTTACACATAAATCACATAATACTCAAATAATTCTTCTTCATTACTTAAAATAGATGATGATTGTTTACTCTAACTATTACATCGTAATATTAATGCTTAGCCAGAAACGCGGGCGTTACAACACATTTTACTATTAATCTTATATAATTTATTCAAAAAAATATCATTTCAAAAACTACATATTATTACATAAAAATGAGTTTTTCATTACCTATTATGACTCCTTGATTTTGAAAAGTTTGAAGGAGAGGGTTTGCTTTTGACAAAAAATAATATATATATATATATATATATATATATATATATATATATATATATATATATATATATATAGGGTTAGATTATTTTGTTTCTTACATTTATTGTATGCCTAGAATGCACCAATAGAAATTTAGTAAATTAAATAATTATTTAATTAAATAAATATAGGTATTAAATGATTTCCATAATTATATGTATATTAAATGATATCCATAATGATAATTCTCTTTTTATGGAAACTAATTAAATCCGTCATTAATGTCAGCAACAACATTCTTTCAGAATGAATTCGCTTCTAGGTTTTTATATATGAATTCATATTTTGTTTCAGGACTCACTCACTTAAAAATACAATAAAGTTACATGGAATATGAAGAACAAGAGTGTATTCTATTAGAATACACTCTCATTCTGCTGGAATACACTCTCATTCTTCTAGATATGAATTCATTCTGAAAGAATATTATTGTTGACATTAATGACGAATTTAATTAGTTTCTATAAAAATGAGTTATAAGTATGGATAACATTTAATATAAATATAATTAATACTAAATTCGTATTGGTGCATGCTAGCACACAATAGATGTGAGAAACATTTGAACCTACCTATATATATATATATATATATATATATATATATATATATATATATATATATATTAAAGAAATAAATCTTATGAATAGTAAACTTGGTATTTTTTTTGGCAGAATTGGTTCTTGTACTATTGTTGGGCTTCAAAGTTAGGAATAGTAAAATTGAATGTTTTTTGACAACTTTACACTTTATTCTTTAGCCATTTTGACACTTTCGTCATTGCAATCAATATTTTTACACTTTTTAGGAACCTTTTAATATTTAAAGTTTGGTCACAAAACTTTAATGATTTGACAACTTTGATCCCTTTTCTAAAAAGTTGTTAATTCCTACCCCTTTAATTCTTTAGTCATTTTGACACTTCTGGTCCTTGCAGTCAAAACTTTTACATTTTTTTCATAAAAACAGGAAAAAAACGGTCTGGGGCAAAGTTCGGGCTTTTCATCCTTGCACTTTCAACGACTGTCATATTTATCGATTCAGAAACAACATTGAAAGCTTCTGGCCCCGGCGTAGTGGGGATAACCTTTCTAGTTTCAAATAAATATATTTAAATCATTAGTAGTCTACTAGTGATTCAAAGTCCATAAACTCACACTAACTCATTTCATGCTCTTAGTCCATTACGATACGAATTAAAGAATAAACCTTTTCAACAAACAAAATTTTGATGTTTTTTCTTCTAGACGGGACACACAACTTTGACAAAATAAAAAACACAAACAAGAAATTCATTATGCATACAACCAAAATTGGAATGTGTACTATGAAATGTCTAAAAATGATGTTTTGGAAATACGCTAAACTATAAGTTTTTTGATAATAAAATTTTAAAGAAAATGGAAAAACAAAAAATTTGATATGAAAAATCTGAAAAAATATAAATAAATAAATAAATAAATAAATAAATAAATAAATAAATAAAAAAAGCAAAACAAAAACAAACTTGAGGACCCATTTTACAGCGTCAAATCCCATGGAATGCTTACGGGATTTTCTTAAATTTGGCCAAACTTTTAGGAAAAAAATGTAAGGAAAAATTGCTTCTTTTTAGCCTTTTTTTAATATAATATTAATATAAATTAAAATATGATCAAATACTTTTTATCATTAGATATAATTAATAATTAATAATTAATAATATATATTTGGTTTTTTACTCGATTTGATCATGCAAACCAAATAGTGAAGAATTAATTTTAAAGTTTGTTTTGGTTTGTTTTTTATTTGCTTTGAGTTTATTTGAAACAAATAGTATTAAACAAGTCGTATAAAATTAATGAATGCGTAGCTGCAGGCCACCGTGCCACCTCCCTCATGTTTGGATGTCTTGGGGCCTTTGTTCCACGCCACGAATCCCACACTTCCTCCATGCAAAATCGAGAAGACACCCTACAATTCCCAAGTCCCAACCAATTTCTCCATTGGGGCAATTCGTCGAACACGTAATAGGACTCATATTAGGCAGCAAAGCAAACCAAATCCTCGCGATTTCCCAATTCAATTCAACGGTGTTTAACAATCTTATACCATCTCCGTATGTACGATTGAAACGGCGAGTTCGTCACCGAGGCAGCGGTTGTCGGCGTCGATGAGTGCAGAGGCATCATCATCAAGTGAGATTAATTTTCAAAATTCTTCGTCAATTCAAACGAATTCGATGGCTTCTCCTTCGAATTTCAATATGGGTTTCTCGGAAAGGGCGTTATCAGCAGCCGGGGCCGCGTTTTTGTCCGCCATCATAGTCAACCCCCTCGATGTCGCCAAGGTACTATTTCTTAGATTTCCCTGCAATTCGTTGGGGTTTCTGTATATTTGTTTTTTTTTTTTGAAGGAATCATGTTTAATGGATGCTACCAAGCACCTTCATTTTGAAATTGCAGGCCAAATTCATGGTTTTATGTGTCCTTAAATTTTACAGACAAGGTTGCAAGCTCAGGCTGCTGGTGTTCCTTTTCAGAATCTTAGCCACACATGCTCCTTTGGTACTAATACGGTGCGCTAATCTTTCATGTTTTCATGGTTTGTTTTTACTTATTGTAATAGGAATCTCTTTTTATGTGTCGTCTTTTTGATGTGGATCTATTGTGTTGTGGTCGACCTCTTTTGCTGAATTAAAATTAAAAAATAAAACCATTAAAATATGCAAACTTTTCTTCTCTTTTTTGTGTAAGACATTAAATGCAAAGGAGGCTATGGTTGAAAATCAAAATCTGTCCATGGGATTTTTCCATTACCCATTTGTGTTGATTTTTTACAACTTCAGTTATTCTTCAGATGTTACCAGATACAAGATGTTTTCCTTCATGCTACCGATCAATTCTTGGTGAACCTTCATGTTCTCCATATAAAGGCACTCTAGATGTCTTCTACAAAGTTATACGCCAGGTCAGCAAATTTCACACATTTTTTTTTCTCTATAAAAAAATAATTATATTTTCTGAAATTGGAGTTGATTTGGGCAGGAAGGATTTGGCAGACTTTGGAGGGGTACAACTGCAAGTTTAGCATTATCTGTCCCCACAGTAAGTCATTACATTTTATTTACTAATTCAAGTCTATGATTTGTTTTTTGTCCAAATTTCATAAAAAAAAAACACTATACTTTGGGTTTAACCAACAAATTATTCAAACTGTAAAAATAGGCTTAGTTTATTTATTTATATAATAATTTGTGACAATGATTGTTGGCAGGTGGGCATCTACTTGCCTTGTTATGACATTTTGTGCAATTTTATGGAAGAATATTCATCACAAAATGCAGCAAGCATGACTCCTTATGTCCCACTAGTTGCCGGTTCTGTTGCTCGTTCACTTGCTTGTATTACTTGTTATCCTATTGAACTTGCAAGAACCCGTATGCAGGTAATATAAGTATATATACATAATTAATAAATTTTAAATATTTATTTTAGTAAATAATTGAAATTTGTGATGTGATAGGCGTTTAAAGATACTCGACATGGTAAAAAGCCTCCAGGCGTGTTGAAAACACTCGATGGGGTAATATCCACAAACAGAACCACGGGTACCCTTGGAAGCTGTAAGTGGATATGTGTGTATCACTATTATGATCCATTTATTTCATTAATCAATGGTCCGGATTAGTTTGGAAAAGTAATGGAGGTGGTGGCATAATTGTAAATTTGCCGATGTTTGGTTAAAAAATATTTCAACAAAACTTATTTCATTATAAACCTGACTTTATTTTGAATTAAAAACCCTAGATACATCAAAATAAGTTGTATAGAAAAAAAAAAAAACACAAACCCACCAACCACCAATTGACATTCATGCCCTTATTGAATCAACGGATAAGATTAGTTGATCTCTATGTGTGTATTATATATTTATATATGTAATATGAAGTAATTTTTTATCAATTTTGCAGCATTACATAAGTTTAGATTCTTGTGGACTGGGCTTGGGGCCCAATTAGCACGTGATGTTCCATTTTCTGCAATTTGTTGGGCTACTCTTGAACCTGTGAGGCTTACAATATAAAGTTAATCCCATTTCCATTATCATCTATTTTAGGTGAAAGTTAATAAATCCATTATCTCTTGTGTTTTTGTTACAGGTGAGGAGACAAATATTTGCCATGTCAGCAGGTGACGTGTCAAGTCCTGTGACTGTTGTTGGTGCAAACTTTTGTGGTGGGTTTGTTGCAGGATGCCTTGCTGGCGCATGTACATGTCCTTTAGACGTTGCCAAAACCCGGCGTCAAATAGAGGTACTCTCTAAAAATTTATGATGAAAATGTATATTAAATGCCAACAAGTTTGATTTAAATGTAAATTGGTTTTAGGGGTATTATGGTAATATCTTTTTGTTGTCAATTTCAGAAAGATCAAATACGAGCGATGCAAATGACCACAAGGCAAACATTGATTGAAATATGGAGGTAAGCATCTTAACACCAATCTCTATTTTCTATCACAATACATACGTAAAAGGGATTTTTTTTTTTTTTTTAAATTCCATAAAAACCATTGTACATTGTTTTTTTTTTGTTTTTTTTAGTTTTAACTACTTAAAGAATTTTTTGAGGGTTTGTTTTTCTTTTTTTTTTTAAAGAAACCATTATATAAAGTTTTGATTTTTTTATGTTAGTTAGGCCTTAAACTTTTATCAAGAAACAATATATTTAATATATCAAAATTTATAATATTTTCCTCAAATATATCAATTAATCACAAGTGGTGATGGAATGGAACAGAGATGGAGGAATGAAGGGACTATTCATGGGAGTTGGGCCACGTGTTGCACGTGCAGGCCCATCAGTGGGTATTGTAGTATCCTTTTATGAAGTTGTTAAGTATGTTTTACACAACAGAAAATGTCAGACAAAGAACTAGAGAACTTGTTATCAATTTCTTAACAGATGAAAAAGAAATGTTGCAAAATGCCAAAATCCATGGCACTTCGCCTATTTTATTTTGTTCAAAACTGTAATTATACACGAACTCATGTCTAATCTTTTTTTTTTTTTTTTTTGTATTTTTTCTATTTATTATTAATTTTGTCGACCATGTTTCCATTTACACCATGATATTAAATTTAATTAAATGGCTGGAGCATAATTTTGAAGATATTGTTTGAAGATATTAATTTTGTCGACCAAGTTTCCATTTTGTCGACAAGCAGTTTGATGCTTTTATATATATATATATATATATATATATATATATATATATATATATATATATATATATATATATATATATAGAGAGAGAGAGAGAGAGAGAGAGAGGGGTGGGTTCAATTGAGAAATAAAAAAGGTTGAGAAAGAGGGAATCATTCTCAGCCACTCATTTTATCTAAAGCATAAAAAGACACAGTGGCAAACTTGTAAATATGATAACAACATTCAAACTCAAATACGTATCTATAGAGAATTAGATTACAGTTGAAACACATTCATCGTTCATCATCCAAATTTTTTCTCCAACTTTCAACAATTATCCAGATTTCTTCAATTAAACCATCATCAACATCATCCAGTGTTAATCAATTATTGATCTTCATCAATAATCAACACGATTCAACAGTTAACAACAAAAATTCGTTTTTGGTTCTTTTAATTCAACCTTCAATTGTGTTTGAATACGATCAGATCTTCAACATCTATGATTAATTATACTCCCAGCGTTATTAGATCAACATTATCGATAATCAACAAAAATCCACTTTATATCATTAACTCAACATCGATTATCAAATAAAACTTTAAGATTGAGGTTAGAAAAAGATCAAATCGTTTTTTTTTTTTGAAAAATTTCATATAATTCTCTATCAATCTGCTCTTTTATAAGATTTAAATAGTCAAAATATTATGTTTTTAACATTTTTTAAAAAAAGTTAAATTGTATGCACTCCAACCGTTTGATGAAATGCATAAACTAAATTACTACGTTATATTTATATATGAATATGTTTTCTCAGTATATGATTATTAAAACAAAAAAACAAATATGCAAGTCTGTATGTTATTTATATGTGAATAACATATAAAAATTATATATATTTGTGAAAATACCTTGTAATATTCATATGTGAATATACTGTGTAATATTCATATGTGAATATACCATCTAATATTCACAAATGAATATACTATGTAATATTCACATGTGATATACCATGTAGTACTATGTAATATTCAGATATGAAAATATTATCTAATATTCATAAGTGAATATACCATCTAATATTCACAAGTGAATATATTATGTAATATTGATAACTGAATGCATCGTCTAATATTTAAATATGAATATACTATGTTTATTATATGCTATATTCATATATGAATGATAATTAAATTGTAAAAAAAATTAATCATAGTTTTTATTCATAACCGAATAACGAATGTACTGTAGTAAAAACTTGATTCATTTTTATTCACTTATGAATAACGATAGCTGAAAATATAAAAAAAATTATTTTATCCTAAAACTATATCAATATGGATGTCTATTTGTAGAGAATAAAAAATCATGAATTTTGGTATATTTAAAATCATTTTTCGATAAAATAGCTTTTTAAAAATTAAAAAAATTAAAAAAAAAACGAAAAAACTATGTTTTGTATATATATTAAGGTAATGATTAGCATAGTTTAAGAAAACATGTTTTGATGGAAAACACATGTCTATTCCTTTTTTATTTCTGCTGGTACGACGAGGCTTTTGTGGCAAAAATAAATGAATGGCTGAGAATGATTCCCCCATTGTTAACCTTTTTTTTTCTCAATTGAACCCTCCTATATATATATATATATATATATATATATATATATATATATATATATATATATATATATATATATATATATATATATATATATATATATATATATATATATATATATATATATATATATATATATATATATATATATATATATATATATATATATATATATATATATATATATGTCAAAGAACAAAGTGTCGCACTTTTACTCGTTTTTTCTTGTGTATGTAATAGCTACTGAAAATTTCATTGTTGGGTCTCAAATGGGTACTACTATAAGTTTTCTTGTGTAATGATTCATCCAAAATATCTAACTCGTTTTGCATGTGGTAACGAAATGGATCGAGAAATCATCAACAAATTAAGGAAAAGTCGTTTTGGATGGACCCATACATAACACATTTTTTAATCTTTCAAAAATCGTCAATTTTAAAGCTTGTTTTTGCTGTGGAAATGTTTTTTGAAAATTTTTTTACCATAAAAATGTTTTTTTTGTTGGTTATATCATTTAAAGTTTTTATTTATTTATTTATTTATTTTTGGTGGAAATGGTCTTTAAAAGTTTTACCATGAGAAGAGTTTATAAACTTTTTTTTCTTTAATGATAATTTTAATATATAACATAAAAGAGGTCAATACATATCGATGGAATGCAACTGGGCAACAAGCTGCGCTGCTAGCCTTTTCTGGATGGCAAAACCAATTCTTTTGAAAACATTAACATTAGAATGCATGACCTGTTGAACACTGTTGAGGAGCTCCACCCCCTCTGGTGCGAGAAAACCAAATGTATCAAACGCAAATGGTACAAACACATGTTGATTTTCTATACATGCATTATCGTACTTTGTCACTTTGCACGCAGCGGCTTTCAAAGCGGCATGTCTTGTTGTAAAACCTCCGCTCCTCAAACCAATGAGAGGAGGGACCCCAGTAGGATCCACATAAACGTGTTTCTCTCCTACCCATCCAAAGACCAAAATGTGAGCCGGTCTGAGTGTGAATTTACCATCCTGTGGGTCCGTCAAAAAGTTCACTAATGCTTCTTTCTTCACCGAAATACCAGCACGCCGACAAACATCAAAGTGAACATCCCTAACCACATAATGTTGGTACTTGAAACCAGGGAGCTCTCTACAATGAACCGCATGTTCCCCAAAAGTGTCCAAACATGCCTTGCGGAAAACTGGGCATATCTCGTCAATTGGGAATAGAGGAATCATGAGGCGGTAACGAATGATGGTTCGGTACTCCACAGGAGACACATGTTGGTCGAGGCCATCAATAGGGATAGTCAACAGAAAATCTTGTACATGAGGTGCTCGAAGACACTCAAAAAACTGCTACTTGGCTAACAGTCATGTCGAAGTCGACTTCTATATCTCTGACGATTTTGCTAAAAAGTGCACACGCCAATGTTTTTTGGGATTTTTAGGGAGGGTGTCCTTATTAGTGAAACTGCTACAGTCAAATCTCGGAATCGTATCGCAAAGACGAGTCAAAACACATAGGTAATCAGAGTTCATACCACATATTCCATTGACACGTAAGATGTGGTCTTGTAATGTTCAAGATTGGGCCCTCGAGGCTACAAATGTATAAGAGGAAACCTCATATGCTGAGTATAAACCCAAACCACCGAAACATTCTGAACAACAATATTGTTTGGTGATTTCTCAAAATCAATAAACATTCTGAAATTTTTGGCTAAGTTATTACTTTTTTGAAAAGTTGTAAATAAGATCTCTCTCTTTCTCTCTCTCTCTCTCCACAACATCACCCCACCACAAGCACCAGTCCTTTTCACAAAAATGGATGGTGGGGTTCAACCAGAATTGCATGGAGCTCTAAGGAGGATTTCATGGGCTTTGCATCAGTGAGTTTCAGAAGGTCGGTAAGTTTCATTAACAAAAATAATGATGATTTAGATCTTTTGTTCAAGGGGAAATGACACTTTAGCCCTACAATGTTTCTGGAATTGGTTTAGTCGATTCCTAAATTTGTTTTTATTGTTTTATGTGGGCATAAGTGAATTTCAATATGTCTATTTGGTCTGTTTAACCTAGAATAACCAGTTTTATATGCCATGTAATCAGTTAAATATGACGACTCCTGTTACAGTGACATTAACAAATTTACTCCTTCCCCTTTTATATCCATCCCACCATAAATCTCAAGAGAGCAGGTGTGATTGGAATCAAAGAAGGTAAACGTTAAGCTCAGACCCTAAGAAGGTGATGAATTAGAAAGGGAAACGAATTGTATGTGTGTCTGTGTGAGGGGGGGGGGTGGGGGGGGGGGGGGTTGGAGACATCGTTTCCCTTTATAATAAACAAATAAGTGATTAGACCAATTAAATGTGACATAAAAGATAACCGGGTTACCCTTTTCGATTTGTCAAAAGTGATTATTTACACTCAAAATCCATTTTATGCCCCATAAAGCAATATATATATATATATATATATATATATATATATATATATATATATATATATATATATATATATATATATATGGGTTGATCCCATTTATTTAAATAAAAGTAAAATTTAAAAAATCCACTTTATATATTATTTTTTGTTGTTGTTTAAAAACAATTATTTTATATTGGATAGAAAATTAAATTTAGAATCACCCATGTTAAACCATTTAACAATTTATACTCTTCTAATAAAGCAATACCACAATCGCCATGTGGCAATTGTTAAACCCCTTCCCAGTGATTTTTCCCGCTCCAAATTCTATGTGAAGTTCCGAAAATACCCCTCTTCAAACCTCATTTGCCTTCATTCCACTCTATTCGTTGGAAACAATTGAGAGTTTCCAACTTCTAGCTCCCAAAGAAATCGGCTCTCAAATTCCAGAGAATGCTGAAGTGTAGCACCTGGGTCCTGGTACGTAAAATTTATCATAGTATTTATCATTTCAGCCTTGGACTCGGCGAGTTGTAGGTCCGACTCGCCGAGTAGGGACGCGGTCCGGGGGCACGTTTAAGTTGGCGACTCGGCGAGTCCATATTCTGGACTCGACGAGTCACCGCTGTTTGATGAAACCCTAAATTTCAGGGGTTTGCACCCTATTTAAACCCTCATTTCCGCCCCAAGCTCGCCCCCATTTACCCTCAGAGCCCCCAACATCGTTTTTGCCCTTTTCCTTGTGAGATTGAAGTGTTTTGGGTGTGTTCTTGAAGCCTTTGAGGAGAAAGAAGAGTAGATCAAGAATAGGAGAAGGAGGCCAGGCATTTTTGTGACATCTCAACGTTTTCCTTGAGGTATAGCTCGTTTCCCCTTTGTTTTTAAGCTTGTAGTCCCTAATAGCTTCATGAAAGTCGTTCTTGAGCCATTCTCCAAGCTTGTTTGTGCTTTGTGGGTTGTAATAGGTTGTTAGCCTTTAGATCTAGGCATGATTTGGTCCCTGGAGCTGGGATCTACTGCCTTTATGGAGTCATATTGCATGAAAGTCCTAGATCTACCCCTTTTGGTACTCTTTGAGCCCTAAAACCTTCAATGGTGATTATCTACACGTAAAGTTGGAAACTTTATGTGTAAACAAGGCCCTAGGAACCCAGATCTACGAATGGCATGGACTGGATTCAAGCAAAAACGCGTGTATAGTTTTTGCATGAGGCAGACTCGGCGAGTCTGGTCGCGAGTCCCCGGGTTGTCCCCTTTTGTGTTTGCGAGTCGGAGTAGTGAGTCATAGGGTATGACTCAGCAGGTTGGAAGCCAGACTCACTCATGAGGTCACTCGGCGAGTCAATACCATGACTCGGCGAGTTCATGGCAATCTTCTTAGATCAAGAACATACTCGACGAGTCACAGCATAAGGTGTTCTTCGGATGAAGATGAACTCGACGAGTTGTTCATACAACTCGGCGAGTAGGACGAAGGACTTGGACATCAGTTTAGAAGACGAACTCGTCGAGTCAACGCCTAACTCGACGAGTAAAGACGAGATTAAGGACAATCGCATGGTCGGGACTCGACGAGTTGGCGAGCCAACTCGGCGAGTTGGGTCAACTGGAAGTTGACTCTCTCTTTGACTTTTGAATTGATCAAGGGTAAAATGCTCATTTTACCCAAGGGACAATTAGCGGTGTTTGACTGAGTATTTTGTGGGAATTATAGCAGGAGGATTTCCGGAGTGGCAGCAGCAGCAGGCAGTCAATTCTCACACCGATCAACAGCTATTTCGAGGTGAGTTTCCTTCCAGTAGGAACGGGCCTAAGGCACCAAGGCCGGCCCGTATAGACGAGATGTTAGTATTAGAGTGTGGGTCGAGCCCGTATCTCTTGGTTGAGTTGATTATGATATATGCCAGTATGATTGAGTTGCTTATACTTGTTGTCTGTGTGATACTTGTATATTATGGGTTAGCGGTTGAGTGTGGGCAAGGCCCGTATCTCACCGAGAGTGGAGTGTGGGCAAGGCCCGTATCTCCTAGATAGTGGAGTGTGGGCAAGGCGCGTATCTCCCGGTTAGCGGAGTGTGGGCAAGGCCCGTATCTTCATGAGTGTGGGCGAGGCCCGTATCTCCTAGCTGTATGTTGTATGCTTGCATGGTATGAGGTATTATGGGGGAGCTCACTAAGCTTCGTGCTTACAGTTTCATGTACCTCTTCAGCTAAGGGAAAGGAGCCGGCACGGTAGCGGCATATCACACACACTCTTGTTTTCCGCACTATGGATTTTCTGGGATGTACTCTGAAATATTACTATGATATTACCGGTTTTCAGACATGGAGTATTATTATGAATGTTTTGTAATGATGTTTTTATGTATTAACCTAAATTAAAAATGAAATTTTTAGCCGGTATTTTTGGGGCGTTACAAGTTGGTATCAGAGCCCTGGTTTGAGGGATTCGGACACACCTTCGGGGGTGTCTGAACTCAAATCGAGGGGTCAAAAGATTTTGAAAAAGAAAACGTTTTCTAAAAGGTTAAGTAAAGTATTTTAAGAAGAAATGAAGTGTGTGATGTACGCAACCGGTCGAGCTCAAGTAAGTATTCCCCAAAGTACCCATACAAGCTTATGTTGTGTTTATCAGTTTCAGTAGGACAGCATGCTAGAATAGGACTGAGGATCTAGGAGTGATGCCTTATGTGCCTGCTTTATGTGCTTCGGTGTATGAAAATTGCATGCTAGAATTGAGTAGACAGCAGTAGGATAGCCTGTTAGGGTTTATGCCTAATAGTATGAGTTTAGCATTATATGCTAGTTCAGTTCTCTCTATGGGAGCAGAGTTGCTTAAGATTGTTCCCTTAGTTCGAATGTTGCTTGCTTTGTGCTTTGTGGAACTCCGAGTGATGGGAGTTAGCCATTAGATGAATACTTCACGTCACATGTGATTAGGGTTGAATAATCTTAGAGTGCTGGATTTGGCCCTATTGTGCAGCTCTCGTTTGAGTCTAACCGTTGTAGGGACGAGTCTGTTACTCGAAGGATTATTTGAGCCTCATCACATGTGATGGTATTCAGGTAATGGCTAATTGGCATTACAAGGATGCCTTCAACAGCTGAGGATTGGGTAGGGTAGAGTCAGAAATTTCCCTAGGGCGAGCCTAGGATGAGTATAGCAGTGATCAGTAGTAGTGAAAGGGATCTGGTGGAGTCGAGGCAGTCCTTGAAGAAGGTACGGATAGATGTGGAAGGTAGTATGGGCCCGTACTACTGAAAGCAGAGGATCCGTACCCGAACCAAGGGAGGCCAAGATAAGACCAGGGAACTCGTAGTAGATGTGATCCCTCAAGAAGTATCAGTATCACTAACGATTGTTATTTATGTATTGCAGAATGGTGGTACTACGATCGAGGCCGATAGATGGCGGTTCAGGAGAGGGGTCAGGTTCGGGATGAGGTTCCGAGCCATTAGATGAGGGATTACGCGAGTTCATCGCGTCAGAGATCACCAGGGGTATCCTTGAGTCGACCCCCATTATCTTCGGGTCGATCAAGGAAGGGATAATTGAGTTGATGGAAGATCGCCTTCGGGCATTCAGGAGCGACATGGCATCTGGCCAGTCGGGATCTCGCACACTGTCCTTCAAGGACTTCAGGGGCAGTGGTGTGCCGGATTTTCACAGGGCGAAGGACCCCATAGCTGCCAGATGATGGATTTCCGACATTGAGTCTGCACAGATGATTAGCTTCTGCCCTGGGGGGTCGAAGGTGAGGTTCGCATCAGGGTGTTTACGAGATCGAGCTAGGGATTGGTGGGAGTCCGTGGGGGACTCATTGGGAGCCTCGGCTGTCGAGGCTATGACTTGGTCGGACTTTGCGACCAGGTTCAGGGCGGAGTTCGTGCCAGCTGTCGAGCTTCAGCAGCTGGCCAGGGAGTTCTTAGATATGAGGCAGACGACGGAGACTGTGGCGGAGATCAACGCCAAGTTCCAGGAGAGGGCATTTTTGGTGCCCCAGTATATGGGTGATGAGGATATGAGAAGGACCCGTTATCATGACATGTTACGGGCTGACATCCGGGAGCATGTTAGCTTTTCAGCTTGCCCTACCCTGGATTCCATGATTGTCAGGGCGAGGGAAAGGGAGATCGATTTAGAGCACATTCGGAAAAGGAAAGCAGAGGCGGGGCAGGTGGTTGGGGCTTCGGGGAAGAAGCCCAGGGGATCAGATGGGAGGCCGAAAGGCCAAGGGGGATCGGGCCGCTGCGGGAAATGCGGCAGGACGTATGAGGGAGCATGTAGGATGGGATCAGCAGGCTGCTACAAGTGCGGCAAGGCAGTGCACTTTAGCAGGGATTGTACTACTCCTATTTCGGCTATTCAGACATCCGAGCTATTGTGTTTCCATTGCAACCAGAGGGGCCACAAGAAGGCTAATTGCCCCCAGTTGACAGCATCAGCGCCAGTGAAGGCGCCAGCTCCAGCGACCTTGCGGATCACGGATGGCCGGCAGGCCAAGGCAGAGGCTCCAGTGGTGAGGAGCCGAGCGTTTCAGCTAAAGGCAGAGGAAGCACGTGCCGCACCCGATGTGGTAATGGGTATGATTCTTTCCCTCTACTTTATTTTTTATGATGTTATGATATTGATATGTGCTCCGTGTATATGTATTAGGATCGTTCCATGTGAACGGTATTCCTGTCCAGGTGTTGTTTGACTCGGGTGCCACCCGATCATTTGTTTCCCTTGCGCTTAGCAAGAGGTTTACTGAGTCTTCGGACACGTTGGATTTCCCTTTAGAGGTATAGATCGCCAATGATCGATCGGTGCGATCATCATCAGTATTCAGGGATTGTGTCCCGAGGCTTTTCGAGGAGCGCTATTTGGTGAATTTAGTTCCCATTCCGTTGCGTGGGAACAAGGTGATCATAGCCATGGATTGGTTGAGCCCTAATGGGGCGGTGATAGATTGCGCGTAGCAGCTAGTGCGGATCAGGACCCCAAGTGGGGGAGAGTTGGTGATCCACGGCGAGAGGCCACACCGTGGACCTATAGTGTGTTCAGCAGCGAGAGCTAGGCGCTACCTTCAGCAGGGATGCGCAGGGTATGTCGCCTATGTTATGGATACCTGGGAGACGGGTAAGGCGACAGTGAGCAAGGTTCCAGTGGTGCGAGACTACGCTGATGTGTTCCCAGAGGAGCTTCCTGGAATACCTCCGGACCGTCAGGTAGAGTTCAGGATCGACCTAGTTCCTGGTGCGGCTCCGATAGCCAAGGCACCCTATCGGTTGGCTCCTCCCGAGATGCAAGAGTTGTCTACGCAGCTGCAGGAGCTGCTAGACAAGGGATTTATTCGTCCGAGCAGTTCACCCTGGGGAGCCCCGATCCTGTTTGTGAAGAAGAAGGTTGGGTCGCACCGGATGTGTATAGATTACCGGGAGCTGAATAAGGTAACGGTGAAGAACCGTTACCCACTCCCGAGGATTGATGACCTCTTTGATCAGTTGCAGGGAGCATCTTGGTTCTCCAAGATCGATTTGCGTTCAGGCTATCATCAGATGAGGGTTAGAGAGGAGGATATACAGAAGACCGCGTTTCGGACGCGTTATGGCCATTATGAGTTCATGGTGATGCCGTTTGGGCTCACCAATGCTCCTGCCGCGTTCATGGACCTCATGAACCACGTGTGCAGGTCGATGCTGGATCGGTCTGTGATAGTTTTCATTAACGACATCTTGGTTTATTCCAAGACACAGGAGGAGCACGAGGAGCATCTGAGAGAGGTTTTGGAGACCCTGAGGAGGGAGAGCTTGTACGCCAAGTTCTCCAAATGTGAGTTTTGGTTGCGCGAGGTGCAGTTCCTTGGGCACCTCGTCAACCAGAACGGGATTTCAGTAGACCCGGCCAAGGTGGAGGCCGTGATGAGGTAGGAGGTTCCGAAGTCTCCATCCGAGATTCGGAGTTTCCTAGGATTGGCAGGCTACTATTGGAGATTCATTCAGGATTTCTCCAAGATAGTCATACCCCTGACACGGTTGACTAGGAAAGCCATGGTCTTTCGATGGGGACCTGAGCAGCAGGCAGCGTTCGAGACTCTGAGGCAGAGATTGTACGAGGCGCCAATTTTAGCCCTGCCCGAGGGCGTAGAGGATTTTTTGGTATACTGTGATGCGTCGATCTCAGGCCTAGGCGCAGTATTGATGCAGAGAGGGCATGTCATTGCTTATGCGTCGAGGCAGCTGAAGCCTCACGAGGCGAACTACCCGACGCATGATTTGGAGTTGGGGGCGGTGGTTTTCGCTCTCAATATTTGGCGGCATTACCTCTACGGGGTTCGGTGTACCATTTACACGGACCACAAGAGCTTGAGGTACCTCATGGATCAGCCGAATCTGAACATGAGGCAGCATCGGTGGTTGGACGTGGTGAAGGATTATGATTGTGAGATCCTTTACCACCCAGGAAAGGCCAATGTGGTGGCCGATGCGCTTAGCCGCAAGGCGGCGCCGATCAGGGATATTTGCATGAGGATGACTGTGGTGACTCCCCTGTTGGAGCAGATTCGGGAGGCTCAACAGGAGGCTATGAAGGAGGAGCATCGGAAGAGTGAGCGAATAGTGGGTCAAGTCACCTCTTTTGATTATGATAGCCGGGGGTTATTGACACTACACCATAGGGTGTGTGTGCCGTATCATGGAGGTATGCGCCAGATCTTGATGGAGGAGGCGCACAAATCCTGATTCTTTATTCATCTAGGGGCGGCGAAGATGTATCGGGATCTTCGCCTAGACTATTGGTGACCCTACATGAAGCGGGATGTGGCGTGGTACGTCGAGCGGTGCTTGACCTGCAGGAAGGTCAAGGCCGAACATCAGAGACCGCATGGCAAGATGCAGCCGTTGGATATTCCGTTGTGGAAATGGGAAGATATCACGATGGATTTTATCACGAAGCTTCCCAGGACTGCGCGTGGAGTAGATTCGATTTGGGTCATCGTGGATCGATTGACCAAGAGCGCCCACTTTATTCTGATCCAGGAGAGCATCTCGGCTGAAAAGTTGGCCGATATCTACATCAGGGAGATAGTAGCGCGGCACGGGGTGCCAGTGTCAGTGATATCAGATCGAGATGTGCGGTTCACTTCCAGGTTTTGGAAGAAGTTTCATGACGAGTTGGGCACTCGTTTGCATTTTAGCACGGCCTTTCACCCGCAGACAGATGGTCAGAGCGAGCGGACCATCTAGACTCTGGAGGATATGTTGCGGGCATGCGTGCTAGACTTCGGTGGTAGCTGGGATACTTATCTTCCCTTGGCTGAGTTCTCGTACAACAACAGCTACCATGCGAGTATTGACCGTCCCCCATTCGAGATGTTGTACGTTCGGAGGTGCAGGACGCCGATATGCAGGGGTGAAGTTGGCCAGAGGGTCATGGGGAGCACCGAGGTGGTGCTCAAGACGACCGAGAGAATCCAGCAGGTTCGGAGCAGGCTTCAGACTGCGCAGAGTCGGCAGAAAAGTTACGCCGATAAGCGTCGATCAGACCTGGAGTTCCAGGTCGGGGATATGGTTCTCCTGAAGGTGTCGCCTTGGAAAGGCGTCATTCGATTCAGGAAGCGGGGCAAGTTGGGCCCGAGATTCATTGGTCCTTTTAGGGTTGTAGCCCGGGTGGGCAAGGTGGCATATAGGCTGGATCTTCCAGCCGAGCTCAGCCAGATCCACAACACCTTCCATGTCTCCCAGCTGCAGAAGTGTCTCATGGACGATTCAGTGGTGCCATTAGAGGACATTCAGATTGATGACATCCTGAATTACATTGAGCGTCCAGTCGTGATTCTCGACCGGAAGTCGAAAGATCTAAGGAACAAGAGGGTGGAGCAAGTGAAAGTGCAATGGCAGCACCGCAAGGGTTCGGAATGGACTTGGGAGCCGATGGAAGAAATGTTGGAGCATTACCCCGAGCTGTTTCAGGATCGAGCGGCAGACTTCGAGGACGAAGTCTAAAATAAGTGGCGGAGATTTGTAGCACCTGGGTCCTAGTACGTAAAATTTATCTTAGTATTTATCATTTCAGCCTTGGACTCGGCGAGTTGTAGGCCCGACTCGCCGAGTAGGGACGCGGTCCGGGGGCACGTTTAAGTTGGCGACTCGGCGAGTCCATATTCTGGACTCGACGAGTCACCGCTGTTTGATGAAACCCTAAATTTCAGGAGTTTGCACCCTATTTAAACCCTCATTTCCGCCCCAAGCTCGCCCCCATTCACCCTCAGAGCCCCCAACATCGTTTTTCCCTTTTCCTTGTGAGATTGAAGTGTTTTGGGTGTGTTCTTGAAGCCTTTGAGGAGAAAGAAGAGTAGATCAAGAAGAGGAGAAGGAGGTCAGGCATTTTTGTGACATCTCAACGTTTTCCTTGAGGTATAGCTCGTTTCCCATCTGTTTTTAAGCTTGTAGTCCCTAATAGCTTCATGAAAGTCGTTCTTGAGCCATTCTCCAAGCTTGTTTGTGCTTTGTGGGTTGTAATAGGTTGTTAGCCTTTAGATCTAGGCATGATTTGGTCCTTGGAGTTGGGATCTACTGCCTTTATGGAGTCATATTGCATGAAAGTCCTAAATCTACCCCTTTTGGTACTCTTTGAGCCATAAAACCTTCAATGGTGATTATCTACACGTAAAGTTGGAAACTTTACGTGTAAACCAGGCCCTAGGAACCCAGATCTACGAATGGCATGGACTGGATTCAAGCAAAATCGTGTGTATAGTTTTTGCATGAGGCAGACTCGGCGAGTCGTTCATCTGACTCAGCGAGGCTGGTCGCGAGTCCCCGGGTTGTTCCCCTTTTGTGTTTGCGAGTCGGAGTAGTGAGTCATAGGGTATGACTCAGCGGGTTGGAAGCCAGACTCACTCATGAGGTCACTCGGCGAGTCAATGCCATGACTCGGCGAGTTCATGGCAATCTTCTTAGATCAAGAACAGACTTGACGAGTTGTTCATACAACTCGGCAAGTCACAGCATAAGGTGTTCTTCGGATAAAGATGAACTCGGCAAGTTGTTCATATAACTCGATGAGTAGGACGAAGGACTTGGACATCAGTTTAGAAGACGAACTCGTCGAGTCAACGCCTAACTCGACGAGTAAAGACGGGATTAAGGACAATCGCATGGTCGGGACTCGACGAGTTGGCGAGTCGGGTCAACTGGAAGTTGACTCTCACTTTGACTTTTGACTTGATCAAGGGTAAAATGGTAATTTTACCCAAGGGACAATTAGCGGTGTTTGACTGAGTATTTTGTGGGAATTATAGCCGGAGGATTCCAGAGTGGCAGTAGCAGCAGGCAGTCAATTCCCACACCGATCAACAGCTATTTCGAGGTGAGTTTCCTTCCAGTAGGAACGGGCCTAAGGCACCAAGGTCGGCCCGTATAGACGAGATGTTAGTATTAGAGTGTGGGCCGAGCCCATATCTCTTGGTTGAGTTGATTATGATATATGCCAGTATGATTGAGTTGCCTATACTTGTTGTCTGTGTGAAACTTGTATATTATGGGTTAGCGGTTGAGTGTGGGCAAGGCCCGTATCTCACCGAGAGTGGAGTGTGGGCGAGGCCCGTATCTCCCAGATAGTGGAGTGTGGGCAAGGCCCGTATCTCCCGGTTAGCGGAGTGTGGGCAAGGCCCGTATCTTCATGAGTGTGGGCGAGGCCCGTATCTCCTAGCTGTATGTTGTATGCTTGCATTGTATGAGGTATTATGGGGGAGTTCACTAAGCTTCGTGCTTTCAGTTTCAGTTTTGGTTTCAGGTACCTCTTCAGCTAAGGGAAAGGAGCTGGCGCGGTAGCGGCATATCACACACACTCTTGTTTTTCGCACTATGGATTTTATGGGATGTACTCTGAAATATTACTATGATATTACCGGTTTTCAGACATGGAGTATTATTATGAATGTTTTGTAATGATGTTTTTATGTATTAACCTAAATTAAAAATGAAATTTTTAGCCGGTATTTTTGGGGCGTTACATGAAGGTAATCGTTTCCAAAATTATTTATCAGTCTCTTTATTTATATGATTACAAATCCATACCCTTTCATTTTAACCCTAATTTTGTAACCGGAAATTGAGCAGAGCCAACAATCAATCTCTACCATCAGCTATGAGATTACAAGCACGGTATGTTTTACTATGAAACTTCATTTTTTTCTGGATTATAGTATTCTTAAATAGTTTCATTGGTCTCTTTCTGCGAAACACATATCTGGCTATGGAACAACGAAGAATCAGAAATTGACGGTCATTTTCTCCAACAACTTAGGTAAACATAAGTCTGTTCCTCCCCCGATCGATTTCAGTAAACCCTCCGAATCTAACACTCAACTGCTTCATCATCAAGGTTCGTTTCTACTTGTAAAATCTCTTTTTCCTTCTCTTATTGGTTCTTTATTCTCTCAATTTTGCTTGGTTGCATCATTTTGATTCCAATATTGTTCGTTAGTGATAGGTCTTTGTTCATTTTGATTCCATTTTTTAGCACTAATAAATGAGTACCCAGTTGCCACATGGAAATTGGGTAAGCCCTCGATGTTTCAATGTGAAGTTCCCAAAATACCCTTCAGTTATCATATACCCATTGGCCATTAGTAATTACGTTCCTCCATTTCAGGATTTTGAATTTCAAACAATGATATTATCTCACAATAGATCACCAGGAAATCAGTAAGGAAATCACAAAAAAATCAGGAAGGAAAACAATTAACAAATTTGAATCGGGCTTCATATGCTAACTTGATCGCACCTTATATAAGCCGCTTCTGTCCATATTCCTTTCTTAGCGTTTCTTTGATTGTTGTTGAAGTGATAGAATCAAGAGATTTTCCTTCTCTCTATTACCATCGATTTGAACCCTATAACTTTTGTTCTCTGTATTAGTTGTCGACTCAAAGGAGGCTATTTCACATTAACTTTCATTGACAACAGGTGAGTTATTTGATTTGTTTATGTTTGTGTTTTGATTTTTATCAGTTTTTTTAAGTTCGATCCTAATTTTATTTGATTATATTTTTTGTTATCATTTCTATCAATTTTAGAAGTTCAATCCACTTTTATATCTCTTTTCACCTTCCTTGCACTCACAAGAGTTGAAAGTTTTCATGAATTGTGTTTGAGTTTATGTATATAGTTGTGCGTGTGTTCGTATGTGAACGTGGGTAATTATGCTTGTGTGACTGTATGTATTTGATCGTATGTGTGTGGTTTTGAATGGGTTTCAAAAAAGTTCAAAAAATAAAGAATTTTGTTGAATGGTAGCAACCCATATATGTGTCAAAGATACTTTGATGCATTAATTTATGTTTATGTTCTTTGTTTATGAATTATAACCTCATCTAAATTACATGTATCCAATTGGTTTTCACTTCTGTGTGAAATGGTTGCTCAAGAGACCTGTAATATCATTTGATTTTCACTAAACATCGATTAAAGTAGTCACTAAAGATCTAGATAGTAATACAATTTACATTGGGGATGGATATGGTGATCTTGCATCTGTTGACATACACACATGATGTTATATTGGTTGATAAAATGTGTCTCTTAGACAAGAGTAATATCTCCATTTTACTATAATAACATGATAGATTTTTTCATTTTTCCCTTTTAAAGTTTAATTTTTTAAATAAAATGGGGTTGGGTTAAACATACTTTTCTTTGTCTTATTTTATAGTACCCTACTTTCAATATTTAAATCCCATATATATACAAAGCAACTTTCATTGCTA
This sequence comes from Lactuca serriola, assembly GCF_051521515.1. Taxonomy (NCBI): domain Eukaryota; kingdom Viridiplantae; phylum Streptophyta; class Magnoliopsida; order Asterales; family Asteraceae; genus Lactuca; species Lactuca serriola. The sequence goes on along the minus strand of NC_136410.1, from coordinate 306,844,744 downwards.
TTGTTGGTTAGAAATTTCAAAGTACAATGTTGTACTAAGAAAATAAGTTAAAGTACTATGCAATAACTGGATTCATTTTGCACAAACTTAATAAGATTAAAAAATGCAAGTATATTGTATTATATAGAAAAAACTTAAGTAAGATGCTATAATATACAATTAAATGATAATTTGTTGTTATTTCATGCATCTAGCTCCAATAATGGGTTTTGTAAAACAACTGAAAAGGAATTATTTGTAAGTTTTATTTCAAGACACTTTAATCATTACATGTGAATTCAAGTTGGATGCACATTTGTTCACTTTCAAACAAAAGTTGGATGCACATTTGAAATGAAGGGGATGGACACCTTAAAAAAGTATGTAATAGTCCTTTGAGAATTACTAAGACACTACTAGAAAAAAAATTAACAGATACCGGAAAAGGAAAAAGTAATGTAACAAGGATCAAAATTGTATTATTTTTCATTTTTTTGTCCGAAGAGGATTTAGTTTGCAATGAAGTGATACATTTGCAGTATTTAGTTTACACGCTATAGAACTGTAGTAAAAGGAGTTTGACCAAAAATAATATCAAATTTGGTTTGTGTTTCAGGAAATAAGCATGCTAATAGTTTGACCGTGAAACGTATCTAAAGAAAATTAAGAAAAGGACGGTGTGATTCAATCGTAAAAGCTCGATTAATATGTGAATTGGTTTGGAATGTGCATAAGCTGAGACAGTTGACGCCTACAACTTGATATAGTAGTCCCTGAGACTATTAGTGGGAAAAAAATACATGTGTCTGTATGAATCTGTTGGATGACAATACCTGTTTGAACATGTAATCCAAATATATATTAGCACTTAATTGTTTTTCAAGTTATCAAACTAACGATTTACTATCTGTATGAATTTATGAATTTATGGATTTATGGTCACAGTCTTGGAATTTGTATAATGTTGGTTGACGACACATTACGCCCATGTGAGTGTAGAGAAAAGAAATAAAGAAAATGATGAAATAGCACTTATGTTTGATTTTGTTATTTACTCAAGTCCTTCACTCTTTTTCTCTATGGTCACGTGCCAATTTTAAAAAAATTGGTGAATCTAAGGATTTATGGTCCTGATGTCTTATTTGGATCCCATTTCTCTACTAATTTTCGTTTCGTCTATTTTTTTTTTTTTGTTTTTTATTAGTGGTATTACCTGGTAATATTTGATAATATATCAAGTGTTATTAATTTGAGCTTGAAATTCAATTGAATTTTTGAAAACCAACATGCAATTTGTCTATCAGTACATTATTCTTAGTCACATAAATGCAAGAAATAGTTTTTTAATTGATTTTAAATATCTGCTATTTGCTTAAACAATACATAGAAGACAAGACCAAATGTCTCGATAATGAAATAAACACATAATAAACTAAATTTGATAAATGATTAAAGGCGATCAATATAAACATATATAATTTGTCCAAACAAAAAATATTATAATATATTCCTAACTAAACATATAAAAATAAATTATTATAGATATAATCAATATATATATATATATATATATATATATATATATATATATATTTCAATAGAAAACACTCCTTTAACTAAAGATAGTTTAATATATATCGATTGAAGGCAATCGGGCAACAAGCCGCGCTTCTATTTAATCACAACTAATTTAACATATATTTTGATAATTCTTCTGATTTTTAATCCGTGAACCTCATGTTGTTGGCACCAAAGTTATCGGTGACTCTTTTCATATCTTCTAATTGGATTTTAAAATGTTGAAACTTCTTGCAGAAGTCCAAATAATGAGAAAATTCAAATCTAAGTGTTTGAAGCAATTGCAAGTACTATAGTACTTAAAAAACGTGTTTATATATATATATATATATATATATATATATATATATATATATAGAGAGAGAGAGAGAGGTAGGTTAAAATGTTTTTCACATCTATTGTGTGCTAGAATGCACCAATAAGAATTGAGTAAACATTAAATGTATATTAAATGATATCCATATTTATAAATCATTTTTATGAAAACTAATTTAATTCGTCATTAATGTCAATAATAATATTCTTTCAGAATGAATTCGTATATAAAATAATAAGAGTGTATTATAGGAGAATTATAGTATATTCTAATAGAATATACCCTCATTCTTCATATTCCATACAACTTTATTGTATTTTAAGTGAGTGAATCCTGAAATAATGTTATTGCTGACATAAAACATAGATACGAATTCATTCTGAAAGAATGTTATTGGTGACATTAATGATAAATTTAATTAATTTTCATAAAGAGAAAAATTATAATTATGGATATCATTTAATATACATACAATTATGGAAACCATTTAATATTTATCATTATGTAATTAAATAATAATATAATTTTACTAAATTCCTATTGGTGCATTCTAGCACATAATAAATGTAAAAAACACTTTAACCTAACCCTATATATATATATATATATATATATATATATATATATATATATATATATAATACTAGACTTCATCATGTTTTCACTAACATTTAGTAAACTCCTTATCAAACAACACAACCGTTTTGATTCGTTTAATAAAATATCTAAATATATAAAACAAATTCAATATTCATAACAATATATAAATTAATTTTAAAACAAAATTATAAATTTACAAACAAATTTTCTCTCTTTGTAAATTAATAACCATTACTAATTTTATTTTTTTGCAAATATTTAATTAGTCATTACGATTTCAATTTATAATTAATAATTTTGTTTATCAATCGTGGTTTCCACGGGTTTAAACTTAGTACTCAAATAAGGAAAAGTAAAGTCTCCTAAATTGCCCTTCATTCAAAACATGCTTATGAATTTGTTCGGATCAAATCCGATTAATCCAATAAGCACCCCCTTAATCGGTTTACTAATTTTCAAAGTCACAGTGGCATACTATATAATTTTACACAATTACCCTTTTATTTACAATAAACTAGATTATAACAACCTATTTTCATTTAGTGGCAGCCTACTTTTCTTTAATTTAACCTTATAACATCATTCCATTTAAACATTTATTTTGATTATCTTACTATCAAAGTTGCATGTTAGAAGTATGACTAGGATAATGATTAAAGCTAAAAGAATAATCTTGGTTGAAATAATTAACTTTTGAATTATAAGTTCAGATAACTTTTATTAGTTTGATTTAAATTAAGAATGATCCTTTTTTATTCATTATGCTTTCTGTTTTACTGTAAACCGGGAATAGATTTATAACCTTAATAATATATCTTTTTAAAAAAAACATTATTATTAATAAACAAAATAAGAGCAAAGAACCAGAATTAAAGTAATGATACAAGGTAAATGAATTACTAAATATATTATTATGATATCTAACTTTACATGAATTAAAGTACTTACAAATTACAAAGTTTTTAAAAAAATACAATATTACAATTCATAAGTTTTCTAAATTAATGCTATATTATTTTATTATATAATTATATTTTTAATTCTATTTAAAATTAATACCCGTGGATTCCACACATAACCTAGTAATAACAATATTGCTTTTACAATGTCCATGCAAGTTTTGCTCAATATATAATTAAGCCTAACATTAAACTATAAAACCCTTTAGAAATTTCGATTACACCAACAAAGTAACAATCAACAAAACAACTTTCAGAAATTCGTGGAAAGTTCTTATAAAATTGAAGTAAAAAAATCAATCAATTCGTAAATCTCCTAAAACCCATAAAACAAAACCAAACCTAAAACCAAAACTCTTTTCCATGAGAAAGACGAAGCTTGTATCAATGGTGCAGATGATTCCAAAACATCAGTTTGACTTTGTTGTGCTGCTCCCCAAAATAATAGTGGTACTATGACACCCATTATTTTCTCTTCTTCCACTTCGGTGTGTTCTTGCTTGATCGATTTGCTCTCTTCATCGATTGAAAACGATGGACCTAAATAATAATGATCGATGATTATGCTATAATTAGCCAAAAAACAAATCGATTCCACCACAACATGAATCATGGAAACAGAGCTGAAATCAGATCCAGATATACACAACCACACGATGATCCATTCATTAAAAGATATGATTATCAAGCGAAAAAAGAGAAAGAATATGAATGTTTACCATTACTTGAAGGAGCCGGCACCGGTGACAGCAATCGAGCTTCGGCGAACGATGGAAATCCGGCTACTGATATGGCGAGCATTGCTGCGATTAGAAAGCCCCTAGTTGCACCCATTGTTGGAACACAAGTTACGACTGTAAATGTTAATGTGCTTTATCGAAGTCATGGTTGGTATTTATAATCTATCTTGCCCCCATATCTCGGCACTATCCCTAAATATTTAGTGTCATAATCCATGTAGGTTTCGTTTAATATAATCAGCTTTCAAAATTTTGGTGTAATACAATTCCCTCGAGTTTCTTATAAAAACGTGTTAAAAGATAGTTTGTTCAATTTGTATAGGATTGTTATACACGTCACGTTTTTTAAATTCCGAAGGATATCTACATGTCTAACAATACATTATGAGGAAAGATGGAGTTATTTTAAATTTCTGGATGAATATGAAGTTTTCTCAGAATTAATGGTTTATTTATTTATTTATTTTTTTATCATGCCTTCTTGAACTTTTAACATTTGAGTTAGGGATATTCATTAACTTTTGGTAACTATCGGTAATGATGGCATTGGGGTCGTAAAAGTCTTGGTTCAAAATTTTCGTTTAATATCATATTACTAAAAGATCATAACATAATAAGACAAAAACTATAAAATATTAGTACAATTATAGTAATATGATACCAATGTCATTTATATTTATTAGGTTAAAGGATGTGGTGATGTTTTTGTCAATGTTAAAACTATGTCACTTAGACACCACATCAGCTTTTATATATATATATATTTTTTTTATAGTTTTTACCTATAGACTAGGATGTAGTGACCTATGAACTTTTTTTTAAATTATTCTATATATTAAAATTCTTCACCCTTAGGTACACCCTTAGCTCCAATAAAGTGGCTAAGGGTTGGCAGAAATGGCCCCTGTTTTTTCTGTTTTAGACATTGGCCACAGTAATTTTGGGTTGACACTTTAACCCTTACAATTTCATTCTTTTTTTATTCTATGTCCCTCCACCGCCTGATCCCTCTTGGATTTGTACATTTGTTTTTTTCGGTGGGATGTCCATGTGGTTTCCACGTGTTATGTCCACCGTTCACTATCTGCTCTCCACTCAAGTTTCATCCACCGCTTCCACTGTCTGCTTTCATCTGCTTATCTTTCTTCATGAGCCCTTCGTCACAGGTCAACCCGAAAAGGGTCTCTCCATCACCGCCCTACAGGCGATCGCTCACCACCAACTCTACCTCTTTTGTGACCCTTCTCCAACCTTCTTCTACACCGATCCTCTTCGTTCACATGATGCTCTCTTCATAAACCTAAAACTCTTTTTTGACATCGATGGAGGGGACATGAATGTTAGAGAAGAAACATAAAGGAAATTGGTGGCGATGGTGTTTGTCATAGTCGGAGAAAAACGGTGATGGAGGGGAGCTGGTGACGCTGGCGCCAAAGTTGCGTCAACAGGTACCTGCGTTCCGCTCATATTCACCTTCGATCAGAAACGTACGCTCGACTTCCATCGTATTCTCCTTCAAACCGTTTTTCCCACAGATTAGGGTTCTATTTTCGTTTTAACAAACATCTCAGGTACCGGTACCCCGTTTTCCCTCTTTCAATTTCGATTCGTTTTTTGTCCTACATATACTTCTGCCTCCTCAATCTCCCAATCAGTTGTTTACAGATTTCATTACACCTACCAAACCTCACGGCCGATGACCCGAAAGGAATTGCAAGCACTGATCGTAGAGCATCCAGATGCTTATGGGGCATTTTCACTTCCCGATCCTTCCAGCTCACTCTATCTTTCTTCGCTCCCTGCTCCAGGGCGGATCCACTCACACTCGCTACTTAATCCCTCCACTGATATTTCTTCTCTCTTCCACCGTCATCCATATCCTTCAACGTTTTTCTCTTCTCGCTACAACGATGCTGTTTGATCCTAAAACTATAAAAATTGAGTTTTATTAATATAGAAATAGAGTTCAGGGGCAATATGGTCCAAACACTATAAAAAATGAATTTTTTTTTAAATGTAAAAACAGTGTGCAGAGTCAATATGGCCCTAAAGCTGTAACAATTTAATTTTATTAAATGTAAAAACAGAGTGGACAGGGTGTCTGGATTTGTGAAAGTAAGTTACAAATCCATTCTTTCTTGCATTTTATTTTTTATTTTTTATTTAAATATGGTTGATGTGTATTTTTTATTAGGCTGCTGTTAGTGGGCTCCAAAATCAACCAATCATTAATGTTGTTATTGATGGAGATGACATCATATATAGAGATTACATTGATATCATAGTATTGCTGTTGGTACTCCAAAGGTATATTTCCACTTTTACCCTTTTATCTGGAAATAATATTATTGATATAAATATTAAAAAAAATAATATGGTTTTGAATTGAAGGGTCTTGTGGTTCCTGTGATCCGTGATGCTGAGAAAATGAACTTTGCTGAAATAGAAAAGACAATCAATGGTCTAGCTAAAAAGGCCAACAGTGGGTCCCTCTCAATTGATGAAATGGCTAGGAATGTTCATGGTTAATTGTGTATTATTCCAAGTATGATATTGAAGAAGGGAATATCCAACCCATGTCCTATCATCTTCCTCCAGATCTTAGCTGGCACCTTTTTTACATAATTCATACACTTAATTATCACTACTTTCCATTTTCCATATTCTTGGGTGATGTGGAGAATGACTTCAAAAGCTTGAGTCTTAACATTGTGATGGCTGCTCTTGATTTGCTAAGATTAATTTGCTCTTATACAAAATATTTTCATATTAGTCTTGCGGGCCCAGACAAGAATAATTTATGTCCATTTTAGGCAACAAATTTTCATATTAGTCTTGCGGGCCCAGACAAGAATAATTTATGTCCATTTTAGGCAACAAATGGTTAGGAATATGATTTTGATGGACAATTTATTTGTAGAATGCATTCATGTATCATTTTAGGTAGTTTTGTATGTCTTTGTTTATATTTATGTGTTATTTTACTATAAAATTATTTCAACTTTTGTCATAGGAAAATTTTTATGCATTTTCTTATCGTTTGACATGAATATAAGGGCATTATTTTATTATCTCGCCCAAGGCATTGAAAACTAATGAACCGGCCCATCCACAGATTTGGCCAACTATAATTACTTATATTACGGTCGTTACAAAAATACTTGAATAACACAAGAACGTTTTTTTAAAACATTTTCATTATATTTCCACACATATAATCCAAATCTAGGCCGAATTCTAATCCAACGGTCGGAGACAGATATATAGATATGTGTTTTCTAGATCAAAGGCTCGCAATAATTATTTATGATTTTTTTTTACATAAGTTTCATCATACATACTTATAAAGCTAGTATTTTTTCTTGAATCTCATGCATTTGGAACCCTCATTCTTTTTTCCTTTCACCACATTCATTTGAAACTCCCATGACTTTTCAATTTCTTTATAATAATAATTATAATTTGGTAATTAAGTTAAATAAATATCAAATCTAAAATGTATTCATATATAAACTAAATTTCAATATTAAAATAATATCTTTAATTCTACTTATAAAATTATGTTTTTTAATTTTTAACATATTATACTTAATTTATTAGTTTTAATATATTGTTGTGTGTAAACCATTTATCATTTTAAAGGTATAATTTTTGAACAATTTGTATAAAATACTTAAATTATTAATTAAAATATAACATTATAGACTCAACTTAAATATAAATTTTATTTAACTTAAACAACCCAAAAATTATTTTACAAATAGTTAAAAGTGATAAATTGTAGTCTCTTTCTAATAATGATTGTAAGTTGGTTAATAAGGCTAAATAAATATCAAACCTAAAGTGTAATCATAAATAGACTAAATTTCAATTTTAAAATAATATATTTACTTCTATTAATAAAGTTATAAAGTTATGTTTTTAAATTTTAACATATTATAATTAATTTATTAGATTTAAAATGTTGTTGCATGTAAACCATTATCAGTTTAAAGCTACAATTTTTTAACAGTTTGGACAAAATACTTAAATTGTTACTTTAAATATAACATTACAATGTCAAATTAAATATAAATTTCAGTTTCACTAAAAAAACCAAATAATATTTTGTAAATAGTTAAAAGTGATAAATTATAATGATAAATGCAAAAACTAAATTGTAATATCAGTTTAACTAAAATATTTCCTAAATATATTTATATAATCGTTAAAAATTTTCCAATAAGCAGCTTAAAATAACTTATAATAAAAATAGTTAAAAATTACTTTATATAAATTATTATATACTTATCTTTAAAATCAAAAAATAATGTTTAATGTTTTAAATAATTATAATGATAGAAATTAAAACAATAAGCAAATAAATTTTATAAAATTAGTTAAAAATAACAACTATAAATAATATTAAACCATATATAATATTTAATTTTATTGATGTGTAACTCGCGAGTAGAAATCATTCAAACGATTGAGATCATGACGTTATAATAGATTTATATATTATCATATAATTCAAAATAATCAATATATTATATCAAATTAATATACGAATTATTATATCAATTTTAACAGCAGCGTTAGTGTTATATTTTAAAAAAATATATATTCGTAAAGACTTCAACTATATAGGTGTTTCTGCGCATTACAATGTCAACTCAAATATAAATTTCAGTTTCATTTAAAAAAATTAAAGAATATTTTGTAAATAATTAAAAGTGATAAATTGTAGTGATAAAAGTAAAAACTAAATTGTAATTTCAATTTAAATAAAATATTTCTTAAATATATTTTTATAATCGTTAAAAGTTTTCAAATAAATAGCTTAAAATAACTTACAATAACAATAGTTAAAAACAACTCTATATAAATGATTATATTGTTAGCTTTAAAATAAAAAAAAAACAATGTTTGATGTTTTAAATAATTATAATGATAGAAATTAAAACATTAAGCAAATAAATTTTAAAAAATTAATTATCAATAAAAACAACTATAAATAACATCAAATCATATATTATATTTAATTTTATTCATGTGTAACTCGCGGGTAGAAGTCATTCAAGCGATTGAGATTATGAAGTTATAATAAATGTATATATTATCATATAATTCAAAATAATCAATATATTATATCAATTTAGTATATACAAATTATTATATCAAATTTAACAACAACGTTATTGTTATATTTAAAAAATCATATATTTGTAACGACTTCAACTATATAGGTGCTTCTGCGCAACGCGCGGGCATTCGCCTAGTTTTCTAATAATTTGATGTCATCAGGAGAAGATGCCAAATTGGGCTTACCAGAAACCGGTAATATAAGAACAAATATATATTTTTTTATAAAAAATGGTTGTCATATTTTTACATATATTTTTACAGGGCTGGAGGGACACAGAGGCTTCCTAGGTTAATTAGAAGCTCAATAGCCAAAGAACTTATTTTCACGGGACGAAAGATAACACCCAAACAAGCATTGTCATTTGGTATTTTATTTATATCTTTATATACTAATATTAAAAATATAACCAAATAAATATAAACACATTGTTATTATGGGTAGAAAAAATAAAGGGCAAACCATAGAATAATTTCATGTATGGCTAAAAGAGTGATTAGCCATGGTATAGAAATGGAGATCGGGTCTGGTTTATTGGAGCGAAAACCTTTGTACAAAGGCGGATGAAATAAACGTACTTTGGTTTGTTGATGTGACAATAGTCAAATTCGGGTCAAGTCTAAGCCGAACAAGGTCAACGAGTCAAACCGGTCAACTCAATTAAAACCTTGTATAATAGGGTTTGTATTATGTAATTTCTGTATAACTCACTATCTTAATGAGAAAACATCACTTGGAAAGTTCGTGTGTTTAAATTTCTTTAACTTTTGTGCTAAACAATAAACAAGAACAATAAAACAATGTTGCATACTCTTAGGTAGTGTGTAAGATCCAAAAACATGGCATAACGGGGTCTACGGACCTTGCATTGCGAAGCCGGACACTCACATTCATCACACACGAAACCGCTCTCAATCGTTTTCACTCTATCTCTTCTTATCGAGAATCTCTCCCAAATCTCTCTAAGTATGTGAAATCTCTCCCAAATATCTCTTTGTATGTGAAATCTCTCCAAGTATGTCAAATCTCTCCCAAATCTCTCTAAGTATGTGAAATCTCTCCCAAATATCTCTTTGTATGTGAAATCTCTCCAAGTATGTCAAATCTCTCCCAAATCTCTCTAAGTATGTGAAATCTCTCCCAAATATCTCTTTGTATGTGAAATCTCTCCAAGTATGTCAAATCCCTCCCAAATCTCTCTAAGTATGTGAAATCTCTCCCAAATATCTCTCTGTATGTGAAATCTCTCCAAGCATGTCAAATCTCTCCCAAATCTCTCTAAGTATGTGAAATCTCTCTCAAATCTCTCTCGAAATCTCTCCCAACTTTCTATAATCACTCGGGGCATCCCGACCCTCGAATTTGGCAAAAACAGCCCAAAAACAGAAGTCTACGCGAAAAACGGACCTAAGGAACAGAAACCCCTCTTAGGAACCGAAAGTCCTCTTAGGAACCGAAAGTCCCCTTAGGAACCGAACCCTCCTGATGAAGAAGGCTGCTGAACCGAACCGAACCTCGCTTAAAAGGAAGAACCGAACCCGAAGGTACTGTTCACTACAGTTCATTCGGTTCTGACTTCTCGCCTTTTATCTCCGAACCGAACCTCGCTTAAAAGGAAGAACCGAACCCGAAGGTACTGTTCACTACAGTTCATTCGGTTCTGACTTCTCGCCTTTTATCTCCGGACCGAACCCTCACCTTCGCTTCTGACTTCGGACCGAGCTCCTCGCCCCTTCGTTTCCCTCTGTTCGTTTCCGGCTACAATCCTCAGCATGGACCGAGCCTCGGCCTAGGGACCGAACCTCGGCCTAGGACCGAGAGGTCTCGCTGGGAAGCCTTTTTCTCCCGGTTTTCGATTAAATTCGCATTTTTAAGCCGTTTTTAATTGTTTTAACATGTGATTTTCACCCAAAACTTTATTTTAAAATATAGGACCCCTAAATTAATGATTTAATCATATTTTAAGGATAAAACCTTATCCAAAAGAGAGTAGGTAAAGTACAAAGGTAGAGTGTTGACTTTACCTTATTTTATGACATAAGCAACCCCATACCCACTCCATGATTAACCCACACTCCTCCCCACCATACCTTGTCACTTCCTTGTACTTTTTACCCCTCTCACAAGCCATCCCCACGTTCTAGGGCTGGTCACTCAACCTCTCTCCTCATTTTCTTTCAATCACTCTCATTCCACCAAAGATCCAACTCCAATTTTTCTCTCCAACTTTTCTCTCTAATTCAAGATCCCAAGGCTGATCATCAAGTGTTCTTCCACTCTTGGTAAGTGTAATTCATCCTCCTTGTGATTTTTACACTTCATTCTACTCAAATCATTGATAGCTTATACAAACTCCATGACTATGATGCTAGATTCTCAAAAATCTTCAAGGCATCTCCAAGTGTTCTTGAGTTAAACACCTCCATTCTTCAACAACCATCTACTAAAAACACTTAAGGTGAGTTCATACCCCTACATTTTTATGTTTTCTCAAGTTTTTAGGGGGGGGGGAATACAAGTAAAACAACAAAAACAAAACTAAACTTTTCTAACAGCCTACATCAGAAAAGTTGGACCCCATTCACGGACTGTTTTGGACAACTTAAACATTTTAGTTTTCAAAACTGTTTTAGGTGCAAGTAGTTCCACTTCTTAGCTTTAAAATGACTACTTGTACATCTCCATACAATTTTTCTACAATTTATGGTGATTTTTACAAAACTGCCTATCATCTCAAACACCAATCCGGACCAGTCTGTGATTATGGACTTGGTTACACAAGTTAGAGGTCCCTAAAATTTATGGGAAAATTTATGAACCAACTAGGCTCATTTTCCAAACTTGCAGAAGTTACAGAACTTGATTTGGACATTTTATGATTTTTCTACAAATTTTCTAATAACGGTTACAGAAAATGTTATAATCAGAAAAGCACTAGCAATTTCATTTCACCTTGTAACATGTTGAGCAAGGTGTATATTATTATGTGTTTATGTGTTATTGCAATATATGACATTCTTGTGTTAGTATCTAGACATAAACCAGTTAACAAATGGATTTTTACTAGATAAAGCATAGATTAAACAAAGCGTTATTATTGAAGTATACTCATTACACACAAACATTTAATAAACTATGTTAAGTATAATTTACGTACCTTGCTGTTACTACCCTTGTTTTGATAAACTATAATAGGTATAGTTTACAATAGATTTCAAAATGCATACATTTCAGAAGGGTACATTTATACAAAAGGGAAACTTTCATTATGTTAAGTGTAAATTCGTTAATAACTTTGTGAGACATTCACTTCGCATAAATCATAAGTCCTGTATTGTAACCAGAGTCTCCTGGAGGGAGAGCGTGATAGTTGTATATAGATCTATATTGGGCTTGACAAACCCACACCAGAGCTGCTTGCAACAGCTAGACCAGCAGGTCTGTGGTGACAAGTGTCATTTCAGTTCAACGACGCCCGAAGAACGTCGTTTTCAGGCCACCTATGTCATAGTATGGTTATAATAGCTCACGGAAAGTATTAACAAACTTAAGAATTTACGAGAATTTCACTAATATCATATGCGTTTGTATTGAAATAAACTCACGTTATTTTCTGTAAATAAGGAAGATTACTCATACGTTTCAGTCTTTGGATACAAGACTACAGTATTCATTTTAAGGAAAATATCGGATTTTTCTGGAACAACTATACAATTACATGACAAGATTTTTCATAATTATATACAAAAACTTATGAACTCACCAACCATTGTGTTGACACTTTTTCAAACTACTTGTATTCTCAGGAAATCGCTAAACAGGTAACAAAGTACTTTTGAGGATGGGACGTTGAGGCGTCAAACTTATCATATTTTGTCAACATATTGTAATTGATTTTGAAACATGTAATTCATACAATGATGTAACTCTTTCAATTATATATATGTTGGTTGTGTTTACTTTCATCACTATTGCCATTGTTGTTATGATACTACACATGAAGTCCTCCACCCCCGGACGTTTCTGCCATCCTTGGTTTGGGGGTGCGACAGTTGATATTGGCAACGTACTTTAGTTTTTTTTTTTTTTTGATGAGGTGTACAAGTTTCTTGACAGGTACTATGGGCAGATGGTTATGTTGCTTTAACATGGAGTTGCAGAGAGAAGTTTGTCATTTTAGTAACTAGGATGGGAGGTGATGATGACAGGAAAGTAAGTAAGGGTAAATTGGTTATTTCGAGATCACAGAGTGTATTATTGGTTTTGTAACTTAGTATTAGACTTTTAATTCTTATACAATTGATTCAAATTCAATTTTTTGTAACTATATTTCTTACCCATAATAGCAACATACTTACATTTTGATACCAATATGAGCAATAGTCATCAAATCACCAACGATATATTGAGGATCTCGTCGGTTTTCTTCTAATTAGTGCTGAATCCAACCCCCGCGAAGCGGGGTTTCCTATCTGGTTTCAATAAAAAATAAGAACTTTTTAAATAAAAACCATACTAAAATTAAAAATTACATTTTAGAAATCCTAAAAAAACATAAGATCGAAATTTCATTTGATTTTTAGATTATATTTTTCTTGAATCGACGTATTCACCGCTTTAGCCGCCCCCTGATCTTCGGGGTCGAGTGTCTCACGTCTTGCATTAACAACGAATATTCTATGAGTCGGACGGTTTCAGTCATATGTTTCTCCATGGTTGTATTCAATTGTGTTATTTGTGTCATCATTTCCTCCAATCTAGTTGACCACTCTGTTCCGACCGATGAAATTGACGATGTCGCTTTTCTTTTTCCCTTTTGCCCAAACTTTTGCTTTGTACCTTCCCATGGGACGAGGAAACAGACGTATTTCTTCAATGTCTTCAACGTCTATGTGACCATCCGATGACATTTTTGTGAACTCGAATATGAAGATGTTCGGCTTCTTTTTGGCGGATTAACAATGTCTTCATGTGTTGCAAGCTCTTTCTAATTAATACTTCTTTTGACAACTTCCCATACATAAATGAACTTAAAAAGGTATAACATGTCATCTTGGAATGTCACATGTGTTTTTTTTTTCAACAAACTCGCTTCACTTTCTCTGCTAGCCCATTGATTTTCAAAGTTTGCGTAAATTCTGTTCCATTGTGTGACGAGTTTGTTTACAAGATTCCATTTCGAGTTACATTTTTCGGAAGTCCAGTAATCTTGATCTCGATCCATACCCTTACAAAACCGCCAGGTAAACACGTAACCAAAATTGATCATGCAATTGCCCCTTTCCCGTGTTGCTATCTTCAGATATGTTGACCCGTGCATTTGTTAGATTAGGTGTTTAAACCAATAACTGAATTAGTATGTACTTGAAATTATTAGCAAAGTCATTTTGGGTTGCCCTCAAATCTAGTAATTGAATAGGATGACTTTTAGAGAGAGACTAATTTATTGATTTATTATATGATTAATAAATAGCAATAAATGAATTTATTATATGGTATGATAATAATACATTAATTTGAAATAGTAATATTTAATTAAGAATTAATCAGAAGTTAATTAGAATTAATTTTGGGTTTAATTTGAATTAATTAAAAGTGCAAGGACCTAAGTTGTAATTGTTTAATAGTTGAACAAAAGGGATTCTACAACCCTCCATACAAGGTGGACGATTTTGACCCATTCTAGGGCTTTTAGAATGTCCCTTAGAGATAAATAGGAAGTAGGATAATTACATAATTTAATATACTTATATTATATTCAAATTAGGGTTATTAGGGTTTCCTGGTTCAACTACAAATAGAGACATTCACTTGAAATCTCGGCCATACTCTTTTGATCAAAAGCCAGCCGAAATTCCCTTCTTCTCCTATCTCCTCAAAGTTTTCTATAGTTGCTAGGGTTTGGGTGTGAAACATTACAGGCACGAGATTTCTGGTGCTAGCTTCCAAATGACTATAAGACCAATTGGATTTGATTTGTTCACTAACAAATCAAAGGTATGCAATCTTCCTTCATGAATTCTGATTTATTTATGATTATTGTAGTTTGATAATTCATAGTATGTAGTCTTTATGTGAAAGACATAGATCCTTTAGGTTACATGTGCCCTAATATGATTAATTGTTAATTGTTTTTTCTGCTTAAAGCATTGTTGTTGTAACTTACGATTTCCATCAGACTATGGTTATCTTTTATCTAATTGCACATAAGTGAATCGAACAAACAAAAAAATTGTTTTTTATATCTCACGAAGTGAGATCTAGAAAAACTCATTTTTTTCCGATTTTATCTACCTAATATGTTTTACATGCTTATTATTTGGTAATTATCTGTTTTATATCTTCCAAATTCAAATTTGCCTATATATTTGATAATTAAATAAAAGCCTATAAATTAGAAGATAAATCTTTGACTTGATTAATTATTTAATTGATTAATATAATTAATTTTTTTAATGTGTAAATGAATATTAATTTAGATATTGATTAATTCTAATAATTAATGTCAGATCCCTAGTATTTTAAAAATTGTTTAAAATACTAAAGAAATGAGAAAAATTCAGTAAACCTAGACTAGAAGAGTCCAATTGTAACACCATGTTTCAGATCGTTTTCATTTCGGGGTGGTGATCAAGGATTGCGTATTAGCAGGTTTAGAATCCTTGAAGAAGTTAGTTGTGAGCTCATTCGGAGGTGAATGATGTATATTGGATGATTAAGGTATTTGGTTTGTGTTTTGGATTTAAAGAGGTATTTCGGTAATTTTTCAGCTTGGGCTTCTATGGAAATGGATGTTTGATCGAGATATGATATGATGGGTACGAGTTGATTTAATCATAGATCTTCTCGTTACCTTTTTCGCGGATATATGGATCGTTGGAATCGGACGTGTATCAAAGAAGTTATGGTTTTGGAATGTGTAGGGTTTGAAGGGAAGTCCGAGTACGCAGGGCGTACCTAGCAAGTACGCGGGTTGTACAGGTGCGATGGGTGGTACGCAAGGCATAGTTCAGGGTACACATAGCGTACTGCGAAGGTTGTGGTGGGGGTGTGGAACCCCGTACTTTGGGCATACGAGGGTTAGAGGAAAACCCTAATATTTGGTGTTTAGACCCTATATAAACACATTTAGTCTTTAGGGTTGGCCTCTTTACCAACCTCCAAGTCCTCAAAACCCTATAAATCGATATTTAACCTTCATGATGGTATTTTGATCTTTAACCTCCAAGTCTTAGGGGGGGCATAGTTGGGCTTTATGGCCCGTTATTGATTTTAGACCAAGGGTAGTTGGGACCATTAGAGGAGATAGGCCTTTAGGACTTATTTGAAGAATTTGGACTTAGGGATTTTGGGCCCATGAGTGGGTTTGTATCATAATTCTAACTAGGGTAAGTTGTATATTTACAGTGTGAGATGTCCGAATCGGTAGCCAAGCAGTTATTATTTATCAGTAGTCTGAGGTGAGTCTTCTTACTATATCAATGGGTCGAAGGCACCAATGTCGGCCCATTACTTGACATGCGGATTGACAGCTGTTTATGTATTTAATTGTCTAAAGACCCCGAGGGTAGTTCGTGGCACTTGTAAGAAGACCATAGGGGTAGCTTATGGCATGGAAGACCATGAGGGTAGCTCATGGCACTTGGATATCAGACCATGGGGGTAGCGGGTAGCCTATGGCATTTAAGGTAAAAACCATGGGGGTAGCCCTTGACAATTATATGTATGTCGCATGGTATTATGTGGTTGTATGTTATGTGGTATTTTGGGAACTCACTAAGCTTTTGCTTACAGTTTATTTGGGTGATTTCAGGTACTCCCGGTACTAAAGGGAATGGTCTGGTTTGATGGCGCAACATTCACTCTCCAACATTTTCCGCACTCATTGATATTGATACTCTGATAATTTGACATGATATGATGTACTGGATTTTTGGAAACAAATTATGATTGTAATTTCTATTTTTAAAAATGAAAAATTTTATCTGGTTTTTGGGCTGTTACAAATATAAATAAATAAAATCCTAAAATCCGGATTTGGTTATTTTATTGCCTAAAATAAAAGTTCATATTAGTCCTCAAATGGATTTGAAATTTGAATTCTTAAAAGAAAATTATTAATAAATGTAATCGTATAAGAATGATTCTATTTTTCATTAATCCAATGGTCAGAATTGTGTTACACAGTTACACTTACACAATAAATGTCATTTACATTTGAACCTATATATATATATATATATATATATATATATATATATATATATATATATGTATGTATGTATGTATGTATGTATGTATGTGTGAGTGGGTGAGTGCAGTCAATAGCGGTGAGATAGCGATGTGATAGTGGTTATCGGTAGTTAGCAAAATAGCGGTACCGCAAATATCGACGATATTGACTGATATCTGACTAATATTTGGCAAATATCGGTGGGATAGCGGTGAAATAGCGTTTATAGCTAAAGTTTTTATTAAATCACTTCATTTGTTATTAAAATCTAGATATATGGTGGGGTTTTTATGGGATTAACAAACATTTGCTTCCAACATTTTCTAATTACTATATGTTTTACTAAATGACCTTGTATTCATCCAATACAACACAAGGTTACAAAGGCGCTACTTAATATAAAAATATCGATATCCCACTGATATCCCACCGCGATAACCCATATATTGAATATCGGCCCTTGACCGATATTTGATTTTGGACCGCTATAACTGTATATATATATATATATATATATATATATATATGTGTGTGTGTGTGTGTGTGTGTGTGTGTGTGAGAGAGAGAGAGAGAGAGAGAGAGATGGATGTAATTTTGGAAGATGGTCATATAAGGACCATATGGAATCAATATACGCCTATAAATGTCAATATTTTAGCTTGGAGAATCATATTGGATATATGTCATCCAAACTAAATTTTGTTTGTAGAGGAGTTACATGCTTGTTATATCCGATGTGTTCTAATTATCCCAAAGATATGGATAATTTGTTTTGAGGATTGTGAATTGGCAGCTAGAATGTGTAATGTCATAGTTAGATGGTGTGACTTTGCAGTGGCATGATTTGATTATTTACGAGTATGAATCTCTAAATATAAAGCTATCATTATGATAACTTGATGGGTCTTATGGAACTATCGCAACCCTATCGTCTTCTGGTCACAAAAGTATAGGAGTGAAACTATTTTGAATTTTGATTATTGAGTTTCCGTTTAATTGGTAAACTATTTTTGAATTTTGTTCTATGATTTAATTTCCTTATTTGGTTTGTTAGTTGGAAACGAAAATTGTGGCTTAACCGGGTCTTGTGGTTAAACAACCGAAGTTTGGCCATTTCTACATAATAGTTTTTCTTCCTTTAGGCTTTTAGGTGTGAGGAACATGTTAAGACAGGCTATCATATTCAAAATTTGTCAGCTCACACATCATGTCATCCTTAACACCATTTGATTTATGTAAGAAATGATATTCAAATGTTATAACATGTTGAGAGAGAGAGAGAGAGTGGCTTTTGATTGGTTAATGATCACGTTACTTCTCGTTGCCATGATAACATTTCTTAACATAATATCAAATAACATCAGAGGGGGGCGGTGTGCTACCCGTTATGACGGCATTATTAGACAACCAACTTGGATTAACGCCTCTTGGTGTTGCCCTTACCTACTGGTCTTAGCTCCTCTTTAATAAAATTGGTTGTTCAAAAAGAAAAACACTAACATTTGTTATTATCTGACACCGTTATATATAACTCCAAAAGTTATCAGCTGAAGTGACGTGAACTTAAATTAATTGAAATATTAGTTGATTGCTATCACAGGTATAGATAAATAAATAAAGTGTCTAGTTTGATAAAGTTCATTGCTATATTGATGCAAACTCCACATGGTAATATAACATATACAGGTAACAAAAACACTTGATTCAAATAACAGAATAACTTTATCCAAATATAATATAAAATTATAACAACATATGTATCAAAGTATCAAACTAAATAGAAAAAAATGATGCTTTTAAAACTTACAAGTTGACACAGTTCGTTGATAGATATTCTTTTTTTTTTTTTCAAAGGATCTATTTTACACCTTGTGAGAAATTAAAAGGTCATGGTTTCATGTTTAACAAATCTTAAGACAAACTTACACATTTTCCACATCTACATTTTTTAATATAACTTTAATCTACAACATGTTTTTAAAACCAAATCATTTCTATCATCAATCAAAAACATTAGAATTTGAATATAAATAAGTGTCTACCTCATATCATATCTATGCATATAGTTGCATACCCCAAAGTAATCAAATAGGTTGTACTTTCTTTTTTCTTTTTTGGATCAAATATCGTACTAAAAATCAATTACACGATGGAATAGAAAAATATTTATGGTTCAAATGAGTAAAATTAAAAAATAATAAAAAAAACGATTAGCATCAACTTACCAAATAATCGTCTATTTTAAAGAAGAAGAAGAAGAAGAAGATGAATCAAGAATCTGTATCTGTTCTTCGGTCTACTGAAACTTCAACAGGCGTTGACTTCAGAGGCAAGTCAACAAGTGTGGTTGGAGGTGCAAAATACATGTGTAACGACATTATGCAGATAATAATACCCAAAAGAAGCTACAAAGAAAAATATATATAAGTTTTAATGTGTAAAATTTCATTAACTGATAATTTATAAATTAAATTGTCAAAGAGTGAGTGTTACTTACTTGTAATGTTGGTTTGAAAGTAAAGAGGAAGACAGACAAAACCATTGTGAGTAGCATAGCCATTGATGTGGAATACACCTGCAATCAATATAATTGAGCAATAACTAATTAAGAAAAGAGTCAAATGTTTTAAATAAATCGGAAGTCAAAAAGTCAAACCTTGACAATGTTGTCAGCATACTTCATCAACCATGAGACAAGTAAACCAGTGGAACCAAGATTCAACACCACCAACCATGTTGTAATAGTGTAGCCATTAAAGAGGCGTTCCCACCATGCTCCTTTCTCAAATCCTCCTCTAAAATCATCCGCAAAAAGTCTTGCCATGTTAAAAATTGCACCAAACCTGAATGAAAATTAAATAAAACATTTATCGTCATGTTTACATATTTATTATTATTAAATAAAGAAAGAATGAAAAGCTTACGTGTAGAGTTGAACATTCTGCCAGTATAAACTGTCGTTAGTTTTTTTCATTAAGAATTCAGTGTAAACACCAGCTAATGCTGAAAGACAAGCTGATAAGACACCTAACATGTACCCTTGGATTGGGGATGAGAAGAGAGACTCACAAGATGCTCCTCCACATCCTTTAACCTATATAAACAAAAGCAATTATGTCCTTAATAAAGTTTATCAATATCTACTCTTAATTATCAGCTAAAAGCTTATGTTGGATAGAAGAATTTATCTCATGTGATTGATACAAAAGGAGAAAACACAAACACAATGCTGGTGATAGATAGATAGATATTATCAGTACCTGACTTGTGGTTGTTCCAATAGCCAATAAAACTATTGCCATCCACTGCAATGTGGAGAGTTTTCTCTTCAAGAACAGCCTAAAGAATTAAACAATTTCATAAGTTAATAATAACCACCATTAAGTGCAATTGAATTAAACAAAAAGATCAGGGAACTTACTTACCTGAATAATATTCCTGTAGTGACAATTTTCAAATTTCCAAGTATTTGATATGTGGATGTATCAACATATGTGAGGGTTGCAAATTGAACATTGTTATGGATGAGGTATATAATAGAGGGGATTGGGTATAATCGAACACTCTTCCATTCTGTTGTCATTCTAGGAGGAGGTGATTTCTTACACTCTCTCCATAGGAAGATGCTGGATACAATAAGCTGCAATTCAAAAGGAATACAATTAGGTTTTTCATCATGAAATAGCGCTTAAATTATACTTAGTCACATACCTTGAAGATTTCAGCAAGAAAAGGAATAGTTGCATAGTCATACTTGTATCCCCCATTACTCTGTGACAATGTAGTCAAAATTCCCTGCCATGATTGATGAAATAGAAAGTGTGCAATCAGTAGCTGGGAAGATTAAACATCATAATGTTCTACATCCAAAATCATGGAAGTGGTTTTGTGTGGACAGTGTCTTAGGAGTTCTCACACCTCCACATTAGGAAACCCTAATTGCTAAAACAGATGCAATGGTCGATATTGATTACTCGTTAGAATATCAGGATGTAAAGTTCGAAGATCCAAATCATCATCAACACATATTATTTCGAAACAAGAGATTTGTGGCAACGATTAGCTCCACCACCACTACGGATCAAACCAGCAAAACAATGTGGTGAAAGATGAAGATATTAATTGCAGAAATAAAGCATGAAATCTCATATGCAACTCGAAAGGAGTGCAAATCGACAGTGCTGATCAGTGTAAACACGCAACATAGAGATCACATAACCTTAAACCTAGCTGAATTCGCATAACAAGGGATAATAAGTTCAAACTCTACTAAATTTGAGTAATCTCGAAGCAACAATGACGAAAAAACAAAATCAGTACGCTCAAAATGACAAAACAGACGTTGATGCGGTTTAAGTGTGCTGTAAAAGGCAAATTACATGGAAAAAAAATGGTTATTATTGATTTGAAGTGGAAATTAGGGTTCTAAGCCAGCGAAAGGTACCTGAGAACTGGTGAGAACTGTGAGGAGCGATGCGACGACGTACCACTGCATCTCATTCTCCGGCGATTTCTCCGGTTGTTGATTTGCATACCGACAGAAAGTATGTTACGCGCTACTTGTACCATTTTTCTATTAACTAAATCTATTATTTTACCATTAAACTAACAATTAACCAAATAATACCAAAATGAAACACACACCTTATATCTGTAATCTGTTTTTAATTTTGAGATAATAGTTTAAAGAATACATTTAATTTAAAGGTATTTTTCTTTTTTACAACTAAAGATAATATAAAGATCCTATAAAAGTTTGTTTTTTAATTACATGTCAAAAATGACATTTCTTTTTTACAACTATAGATAATATAAAGATCCTATAAAAGTTTATTTTTCTTATATCAAATATGATATTTTGATGTCATTTGTCATTCTTCAATGATAGCACGTAGCAACAATGTTTGGAGTTGTCGATACTCATAATCAGTTTTGGAGTTGTTAAAGCTTGATTATTTGCGTTTTGAAAATGCATTAATCAAATAATTGGCTTTCTAATTGCAATTCTAAACCCCTTAGTTGTTAAGTGTGGTCAACGCTCATGGGGGCGTTTTTGCACGTTATAACGGCACAAACACCGTCTCCCTGTTGCGCGTTATAAGCATGCACCTTGCTCCCAGTGACCACCACGACATCCTATAACACCCGTTTTTTTTTCCTCTAAAAACGTCGGTGAGCGTTACCCATACCGACCAATCTTAGTTGATCAAAACATCAATTTTCAACAGTTTATCAAAAATAACAACCAATATGATTTGCTTGCAAGGTCGGTAAAAAGAATCAGATGTTTTTTGTTTTTTGTTTGCAGATCTTTTTAGCATCTTCTTTCTGCATCGTGCAGACCACGCGCAGACATTAGGTTTTGCAGACTGTTTGCTTTTTTTAGGACCGCAGACTAAAAAAGGTTGGTGTGTCCTCTTTTTGGAGCAGATGTGGACCAGAATCTTCAAACCTGTTCAGACATTTTCTAACCTAAAAAACACATATATTTTTGTTGTTGTTTTTCTTTTTTTATTTTTTTAAACTTAGATTTATTCCAATTTTATCTATGATAAATAAATTTGAAAAAATATTACAATACTTAAAGAAAAAAAAAAGGTTCGATAACACAATCATGACCTTTGTGACATATTTATAAATAAATATTTAATTACACAATCATGACCTTTGTGGCAAATTTATAAATAAATATGTAATTACAATAATAATTTGTGGAGTTGTTTATATAGTATGCAAAAAAAATCATAATATTGTATTATATTTTTTGTGCCAAATTTTATAAAACATTATATAATGTAAGATCGTTCATTTCTTGAGAAAAATATTTATGATTGGTTTTTAATTGATTTGGTTGAAAAGGTAAAATAAAAACTTTGAAAAATTTCATTTAAAATCAAAGTTTATTTCCATTCATGTTATGTGTTAAATTATTTTATCCCTAATTACAATGTTTATGTATAACTTTACGACCAAAATTTGTTGGTTTTTATCAAATATATACAATAACTCTTACCATTTTATTTTCACTTTTTATACAATAATGCATAAAAGTTAATCTACATTTGTTAATTATCTATAATAAAATCATAAAACTATCAAAAAAAACTCTTTTAAGTTTTTTTTTTTATAAAAAACAGTTTAATTGGATTTTAGTTTATTCTAACATGCTGCAGATATAAAAAAAAACAAACAGTCTTCTTCTTTCAGACTGCAGACGTTTGGTCCCTCTTCTACTGCAGAGATTTACAGATATGGTCCGTAGACTGCAGATATTTTGCCTCAGAAGAAACAAACAACATCTTAAATATATACAAAATAATGTTAGGGATTTTGCTGGATATATAGGCATTTTTTGGGGTTGAATTCCAAAATCGAATTTTTAGGTATAGACATGGATTCCATAGAATGAGTATAAGCTCTTAGGAATCGATGTGCCAAAAAAATTATCTTAAGAACAATTCCGCAGAGCTACTTCCGAGGAATGAACTTTTGCTCCGCTGAATAAGTATAAGCCCCGAAAAATCGATGTGGGAAAAAAATCCTGAATATCCATTATGCGGAGCTGCCTCAACGGAATGAGTTCATTCCTCGGAGGTAGCTACGCGGAACAAATCTTCAGATTTTTTTTTTCCACATCAATTCCTTGGACATTAAGTTGCTTTCATGGAAAGCTCACATCTGCAGAATCCATGTCTATACCTGTAAATTGGACAGGACCTAACTACAATAATTCGATGAAAATTCGACTTGTTTAAAGTCAAGTTATATAATCTTCTAAAGCATTTTATTTAAAAACTAAAAGTTATTTTAATAATATAATTTTGTAAATCATATTTAACACAATAGTCGTTATAAAAAGTTTAAAATCAAACAAGAAAATGTTTACAAGTCAATCCAAATTCACCCACATCAACTCATACAAAAAAAGTTATTGTTTATTTTATCAGTTATCCAAAAGAAAATGTTTATGAGTACAACCACTCCTTGTTAATTTGAACGTTGCATACTTTATTACATGTTTATGTTCTAATCATAGAAAGGGTGAATCTTACCTCAAAAACTGTAGAAGGCCAAACTTTTTTATCAATATTTATTTAGAAATTTTTTTTACGTGCAAATAAAAAATCATATCAATCATCAATCATGGAACTTGACACAATACTAAGCTTACATCAAAATCATTTAATTACAAACAAAGATAATCACAAAAAACAATAAACCTTTATAACATTTTATCCTAACTGCCTTGCTGTGAACTATCTTTAATGTTGACCAACAAATCTTAATCAGATTTGACCAAATCTTGCTCATTTGCTTCTGCGATTCACAGAAAAGGGTTAAATTGCAAGAAATAACAACATAGTTTTATTTATATGTTTACAATAGCATCCTACTTTTATTTCTTCCTACTACAACATTATACTTTGAAAATTCTACCTAAATATAGCAATTTTTACTGCCATAATTGAGTAGATTATTCAAACTACAATGTCCTAATAAGCAAAAAAAAAAAATTGTACAAGTAAAATGACATAATTGGGTAGATTTTTCAAAGTATAATGTCTTAATGAGTAAAAAATGAAAATCTATTCATCCCAAACCCCGAAAATATTTGATGTTGATTAATTTGATCAAAACTTGCTGATTTCCTTTCAAGTTTAACAGAATAGGGTTAATTGCATTTAGCCCCATGAAGAAAAAAAACATTATTTCCTCATATTAATAAAAGAAGATATGATTTAATCTGAAATACATAAATCTCCTATCTTGTATTATTTCCAATAACAAAAAAAAGTAGCATCTTTACCTGATTCCGAAGGCATTTCCTTCATGTTTCTGACCAGAAATTCTTTCAGGAGGCAGAAGTTGCCGGAAGTATGACTGAGTTTATGGTTTTCCGGCAACAATTCCAGATTAATGCCGCCAATTCCCACCACTTTTTCTTGCTAGTATCGTTTATGAGTATATGGAATTGTTTTTTTTAGGTTGAAGGGCAAACTAGTCATTTCCACATTACTGCTTATAGCAGCAGGCTTGAAGGTAGGGAGGCTAGAATTGTAAAATTAGTGAACATATATAGGCCCTTCACAACATTTTCAGAACCTTTATATGTCCACCTGAATTGGCAGCAACAATCATATTTGATTTTTCCCTCCAGCAAACACTGGAAACAAACTCTCCATTGTTACCACCGGAAATGGAATCAGTGGTTCCGAACTTGTAGGAAGTAATTGGCATTGGGAAACTTTTATGATAAGCATAAACCTGAACAGAAACGGAATAAAAAAATCCTTAATTTGATATAATGTAATAGTTTGAGTAGTAATAATTCCAATACCTCATTGGATTCAGAACCGCATGCTATATATCCATCAAGAACAGATAAGCCAGCAAAGTTCTGAATAAGGAGAAAAGGAAAGGGTCAGATTTGGAATATATATTTTTTCCTATTACAGAATACTTTGAAAAATCTACCCAATAATAGCTAGATTCTACAAAGTATAATGACCTAATAAGAAAAGAAATTGAAAATGCAACACCACAATTAAGTAGATTTTTCAAAACACAATGCCTTGATAAGAAAAAAAATAGTATTATGATGTAATAGATATAAATGAAAGTAGGATGCTATCATACACAAAAAAAGTAAAAATACGTTGTCAATTCTTGCATTTTTTTCCTTGAATATTTTATTAAATACCATTATTAGATGCTTGAAATTTTCACATAAGTGTGTCTCCCTAGTCCCTCCTATTGATTTGTTTGTTATAGCATCATACTTCTATTTTTTCCTATTACAACATTGTAATTTTGAAAAATCTTTCTAACAATATTTATGCCATCAAAATACAAATCAAATTTCACTGTTAAAAGTAAGATTTTTTTTTTAAAAAGTAGAATGTCCTATTAAGAAAGAAGTTGAAAATACAAAGCTATAAATGGGCAGATGTTACAAAGTGCAATGCCTTTAAAAGAAAAGAACTGAAAGTATAATGTTGTAATAGAAATAAATGAAAGTAGGATGCTATAATATACACAAAGGGTGTTAACCTTTTCGTTAGTGTGACCTTTGTAGGTCATGCAGCAAGCATCAGTAGAAATCCCCTCTAAACTGGTTTTTTTCAGGTCCCAAAGCTTCACTGTATTATCAGTGGATGCAGAAACAACGGAATCGGAATCCAAAAACTTCACATAGCTTACAGCCTTTTCATGTCCTGCTAACGTGCACCATGGAATCTTTACATGTCGAAGATCATAACAGTGTATCTTGTAATCAGCAGATCCAAAAGCCAATAGATGTGAAGAACATGGAGAGAATTGTACACAGCACACATTCGCAGCACTTCTGATTGTGCATGTCGATTTTTTCTGTAAAAAAAGATGTTTTTTTAAGCTTTTTGATGTCTAAAATATATTAAAATTAGTAGTGAGAGAGAATTACATCGTTTAAGCTCCATAACTTGACTGAACAATCATCACTGCCACTGGCAAATTGTGTGGGGTCCACACGAGAAAAATCAACACACCATGCCCTTCTTTGGTGTTCTATATAATGAGATAACCCTTGACCAATGAATGCATCCCACACCTGTTTGAGAGAAAAAAAGTAACATAAAAAAAAAAAAAACAACATATCAGTGTCATTTATAGACCAAGGCTAAAATGGTCAGTTAGTCTCGTTGACATGGTTTATTTTGGTTCAAAAACTAAACAGACTTTGTGTACAACACTTTATCCTGACGAACATCATTGTCATTCATAGACGAAGGGTAAAATGGTCATTTAGTCTCATTGCGATTGCCATTCAGACACTTTGTGAAAAAGAAACATCCCCTAAAAGGCATGTTTGATTCATGGATTTTGATGAAGTCTGTCTGACACATTTGGAATTCAAGATTCCATTCCATTGTATGTTTGGTTTCCAAATGGACGGAATTCAATTCCGTTCTTCCTTTTTTTTATTAATATACCAAAATACCCTTTTTAATACATATTGAAATAAATAGAAAGAAAAAGAATTAAAATTCACATAAAAATCTAAAAATTATTGAATTCCATTCCATTTCTTGCCAACCAAACGAACAGCATATTACAATTCCCTCTGACATATTCCATTCCTTCCAATTGAAGATTCCTTCAAATTCCATGTTTAATGGATTTCACCATTACTAAGGGTGATTGGAAGGAATTCAATTCTCCATTCTTCCGTTTTTTTTATTAAAAGACCAAAATACCCTCACTAAATGTATTGAAAAAAAAATTCAGATTTTATTATTGAACTCCATTCCATTTCCTGCCTACTAAACACGTAACAAAACATTATTTGATTCCTTCCAAAGCATACGAGTAAAATATTATATTAGTCTTTCATAATTTAAAGGTTCCATAAAGCAAAGAACACATACCTGAAGCACACCATCATAATCAGCTGACACCAAATAATTCTTGAGGTACTTGTTCCAACAAACACAGCTAAGCTTTGAATCATTCACCAACTCAACAACAGGATAATTAACATCATCAACAGAATCATTTAAAAGCGAAACAAATTCAAAAATCTTTATTTTCTTCAAGACACCAGCAACAGCAATGTAGTTCTCATCACGATCAAAGCTCAAAGAGCAAATCACATTTGCAGAATTCAAAAGATTCCCAATTTTTAAATTCCCACATTCCTCAAACTTGCTATATCTTATAAACTTACATACACCCTTTAAAAAATCATCACAGCACCTTTCATGATTCCCTAACAGGTCAAGGTCATTTCGGTCAATAGAGGCAGTGGTAGAATTACAAAGTTGGAGTTGGGACCTCTTGCTGAAATAAGCACTTTCAAGATGGCTCATGTTTGTCTTCATTCTTGTCTCGAATATATTTTTTGAATCATAATACACGTGATGAAAACTCTTGATATCGGTTTCTAACAACTGGATATTTTTATATAACTCCAACGCGTGTTTTTCCTTTTGTTCCTTTAATAAAACTAGAAAATTAAATAGAATCTCAAAATCGGAATCTTCGGTCTTGTCTATAATTGGAGAATAAGTGTTCTTGGAGTAAAATTCTTTGGTTCCACTTAATAATTCAGATTGTAGGATTTCCCTGATAGAGATAAATATGTTAAAAAAAAATTTGAAAGATTTGATAAAATGTTGGAATAGAGAGAGAATACCTTGTTGTTGGGCGAGATGAAGGGTGAGGATGAAGGAGCCAAAGACAGAAGGCAGATTCTTGTGGATTTTGAGAAATGAAACGTGGTGGAAGGATCCGGTATTGTAAATCTAACATTGCTGCAGAATGCATCTCTAATGATGCAAATGAGGAGAGTAACTGGAGGGTAAAAGGGTAAATTAGTGTAAGATCATAAACATCATTATGAAATACTTAAACAAATGTCAACTATAAAAGAAAGTAGCTTTGAAACAGAACATTTTAAAATGTTTTTTAATGCAAGTAACAAATATTGCTATGCTAAGTGTATATATAAGAATGAAAGAGAATAATAGCCATGTCACCTCAAATAAGAGAACACCAAGGTTGTAGATATTTGCTGATAATGATTCCATTCCATAGAGCTCCTCTGGAGAAGCATACCATTTTTTTTCAAGTTCAATAGTTACAGAGTATGACTCTCTCTCTTGTTGAATATGTTTTCTATTACTTTGAGAACTATTTATTACTTCATAATTTGTTGAAGAATCAAAATAAATGATCTCATTTGATGGCAACAAACTGAAATTTGAAAGCCATAAATCTTGCAATGCATTTCCTTGAGAGTGTGTCATATCGACAACCTGAACAACCTGTCTATATATCTGCAGCCTCTCAGCTTTATTCACTTGTATAGAATTGAGTTTTAGCCACTTCCTCAAGTTCATCCCTTTGTATGCACTTTCTTGAGGGAAATCAAGAGTCATTTCACTTAACTTTAATGATCCATTAGAACTCATTCTGCCCATGAAATCTTTATTATTGGTCATTTCTGCAACATTGTGCTCATTAGAGATCTCTGAACTTTTGCACAAAAACCCTTTTCCCTTTCTAGATTGCCTAAAAAGGAAATTAGAGAAGTTCATTGAGCTTGATACCTTTAACCTCTTATTGATGTTACTATCCATTAACTGGTCAGATGGTTGTTCTTTAGGAAGATCTTCATTCTCTTGTTCATTATTAAACCTAGCTTTAACACTTTCAGGATTTAAAGGCATGCTTGACAAACAATGCCTAATATCCCTTGTGCCTGAAGTGGTTGCAATGTTTGGGTTCATGAGGTCATAATTTGTCACATTTGTCTCAACACCAAAGTGTCCAATGTCACTTGTACCAAGGGGTCTTGTATTAGTTTGACTTGAACTTTCAGCATGACCCTATTACAAATAATGACCAAATTTAGAGCATATAAATTAGAATGTAAACCTTAAAAAGATGCACTCATTCCAAGAATTTAAGTATATAGATACATTTTGAAATTTACAATTCAATGACCACTATTCTACAGCTGAATATGATCTATATTCATTTAACATTTGGAATTGATGAGCTTCATAAGTAATTTTACTCGCCAGTTTGCTTAGCAGCTTATCATTATGATTATTGGTTTAGGGTTTGGAATTTAGCTGCGTTCCTTTTCAAACAGTTTAACTAACAGAATTGAAGCCCTAAAAACAATTAATGATATTGATTAGTTACATACAAAATTATCAATAAGCTTCACAAATTTATTAGACAAATGACAACAGCTCACAGTGAAGAATAAAAATCCCATAATAATACTAAATATCTCCATGTTTCAAATTCGAAGACATTTACATTCTCATATTTACAAATCGTAGTTTGTAAGGAATTTGTAGTATGATTTCATTCATGTCCATGAGATTATCAATAGAATAGACACACTGTTACAAAGTCAGAAGCTAAATCACTGAAATCTACAACAAAATTGCAATGACTAATCAATGAGAGGATAGAAACGATAAAACCAAAAACCTGAAAGAAATTAACAAAAAAAATATTGTTTCTTACCTGTAATGAATCAGTGACCTCTGGAGAAGCTTTCATACCTTTATTAGTGGAAGAAAAGGAAGAAAAGAAAATGCCCGTAAAATGCAGAGGACGATAGCAATTTCTTTGGTTGCATTTTTGGATCAACTGTTTTTGATCGAGAATTAAAGCAATGGTGAAAGCACGATATTCAAGAACACAGAACACTGTCTCAAAATATCTAAGAAAATATCTGACCATGTAGTTCTTTTTTATTTTTACGTTGTTGTGTATGTCGTTGATACATTGTACATCTCATGTATAAACTATAATATATCTTTTATCTTTTTATAAACAATAAACAATAATAAATATTTATCTAAGATAATAAAAGGTTACAATAGGATATCTTCGTCTTCAAGTTGGTTTTAGATAGGAAACATATTAAATTGAATTTAGAGTAAATTATTGAAATCGTCCCTGTAGTTTGGATAAAATTACGAGTTTGATCCTAACTTTTTTTTTTTATTCAGAATGCCCATATTTTGTTTTTGTTTCGTTTTTGCCCCCCAATCAACCTTAAATGACCATACTACCCTTATTAACCACCACCTGCACCATACCATATGAAACCAAAAGCAAAACATGTACCTGAAAATTTGATGAACCAGGAAATCAAACTTCATGCGAGCTTTTCATTTCAGAAAAATTAAATCTCGAAAAAATCTTGAATGAAGTAAACGAATTAAACTTATTGCAAACCTCAAACAAACATGAAGCAATCCTGCTGCAACCTTCCAAAAAAATTCCTCAAGAAAATCTAACCTAATTATATTTGTATGACAATCGATTTCAAAAAAGTTGAAAATCGAGTGTATCGATTCCAGAAAAATTCCTCAAGCAAACCTGATGCAAACCTAACCTAAAACACACCCAAGTGATAAATCGATTTTGTGTATAATCAAAACCCCATCGCATAGTGATACTTGAGAAAAGAGAGATCAAAGTGAGGAACGTGAAGAAATCGATCTCCAATGTCGAGCTTTCTGGTGCGCATCAGATTCGTTGGGTTACTTCAGGTTTGCGAAGTTAGATCTTCCATAGAAATAAATTAAGGACCAAATATGTAATTTTATCCAAACCGCAGTACGATCTCAGTAATTTACTCTTGAATTTAAATGATACGCATATCTTGAAGCTCTAAAAAAAGGAATTATACATATTAACAAGGATGATAAATACAAATAAAACAATTTAAACTTATTTATAGTAAAAATAGATGTGATATGGAACAATTTTCTTTAAAAAATCACATATACGTTAATCAACAAAAAAAAACTACATTGTAAAAACCAATATAATGGCAAATTTTTATTATTACTGAAAATATACCAAAACGTCATATTATTTTATTTTGAATTTCTTAGATTCCACATCGTTTGCTAAATGATAATGATCAAAAACATGAACCGTTTCTCTTTTTACGAACTTTGGGCCACATGCTGACCATTGGCTGCCCACTCCTTGGCATCATTGGGCCACATGCTAACCATTGGCCACCCACTCCGATGGTCCAAATATCTCCTAACATTTATACACTTGTCATTTAAATATTTTATTTATTTTCTGAAAAACATTCATATCCTAATGGTCGGATATAATAGGAGTATTTCTTAATAATAATTATAATATATATCTTCTAAAAACGAATATCGGCGCCTTACTTTTTCTTTCCGTTCCCTTCCACTTTTTTTATTTTCTATTTTCAATTCTTTAACATTCTTCTCTTTTACTTTTGGCAGTTTAAACCCCATGTTATGTTTATATTACTACCGTCCTTATACTTTATAGAATGAAATTTTCAACCCATTATTTTTTTTATCATATTCACCGATGTATTCAAACGTTGGAAAATGTCAATTTCATCCCCTTCTATTTTCTAAACTTTTATTTTATCCCCGATAATACTTATATAATATGATTTTCCTACCGTTATCACCCCTCTAATTTTGTAACCTTTTATATGTTAGAGGTGACCAACGTTTCGACGTAAATTGCTTCAGCATAAATTTATAACTTTAGTCCGTTGATTTAAAACAAATATTTTTTTATGTACATGTCGGTATGAATTTGACTCTGTCTACGTCTCAACGTAACTTTTTTTTACCTTTTCATGCTTATGTTTATGTACATTTCTTATGTCTAAGTCGGGACACATATAATACGTTTGTAATTATTTGAATTTACGTTTTTTAATTTTAAAAAAAAATCTAGTTATTTATTTTTACATGCGTGTCACATAAAATATGGTTTTGATTATCTTTGTTTGGCATGACTTTCGTCCCAAACTATAATATTTTATATACTTTGTCAATTTAAATCTTCTTAAATTCATAAATACATTATTGCTTCATAAATATACATATAATACGTTTTTATACTACTTCTTTAATACATTACTGCCGCCGCAACACGCGACGGGTAAAATCCTAATTATGTATCTAAAATACTTGTTTAAAGATAATATAACATAAGTAATAGACCATTATCAATCTTACTAGATCTTTGTAATATATATATATATATATATATATATATATATATATATATTAAGAATGAGCAGTTTGTCTCAAATCCCGATCCCGTGCTGTCACACCCCAAATACGGAACGGCAGAAACGTTCGGAGGCGGAGGACGTCATGTACAATATCACAACAAAGCATAGTAGTAAACAAGCAACAACATCATCCATTGCATTAATAATATAATTTAATACAAGTGTGTTCTGTGAAGTTTATAAGACACCAAAAGTGTAAATCAAAATAAGAGATGAGTCTTGAACGAGCTCCATCTTCTCAAAACCTGGCATCGATACCTGTCTACTGATGACCTGAGAATACAAGTTATTTTGAAAGAGTTGATCAGCTTTAAAGCTGGTGAGTTCATAAGCATTTTAGTGTCATTATTTGTAAGAAAATGTTTGTAAGTGTTTGATGTATAAGTTTGTAAATGTTTGTAGTAAATGTTTGTATTTCCTAGAAAATCCTATATTTTCTACTAAACGTAGCCTTTCACCAAGGCATCAAATGTTTTGTATGTTTGTTTCTTGTAAGAGTGTGTATTTTCCCAAGTGTGACTATCATTAACCAAAAATATAGTTTTACATTATCGTTTATGTGAGAAGATCACAATGTGAATGCAATGGGGAAATAATAATAATATTGTAGTGTTGTATTATAGTAACTATTGTTGTACTAACTACCTTAAACCAATTGTTATTTAAGGTATAATGTGGAATGGTTGCACCATACTTTCGACTAATAACACGACGATGAAAGACGTCAGAAGAAATGACATTTGGCACCCGTAGACTTGCAAGTCCCACTATAGCGAACAACAAGGTGTATGATAGTCAATCCAGTATAGATCTATACACAAATTCACGGTCTCCCTCTAGGAGACTTTGGATACAAAACGAGCCATGGCAGTGATGCCATGCCCCGAAACAATGGTTCATATTTATGTTATAGTATTCTTGTATATGTATTGTATGTACTAGTGTAATGTATGTTCTCTATGTCTAGTATGTAGTATGCTCTCTTTGTTTCTCATCATAATATGTTCTCTTGTATAGTGTAGTGTATTGTATGTATTGTTTCTCGTTATAGTATTCTTTGTTTGTTTCTCGTTATAGTATTCTCTATCTGTTTCTCGTTATAGTATTATCTATCTGATTCTCGTTATAGTATATTCGTTCTGTTTCTCATATAGTATGTATTGACTCATGTATGAACTGACTCTTTGTATGTTTCATTGTACTAGAAGTAATGTGTAGTATCCTCCTAAACTATACCTATTATAGTTTACTAGTAAAGTTGTTTGTATGACTAAGTGTATTGAACTGAGATAAAAGTTTTTATGTCTTATACATATATACATAATATATAACTAAGGATCAAACGACACTCGGACAAATAACAGGGTACTCTAAGTCCACAACCAAACAAGGAACATGAAATAAAGTGTGTTATCAGTCCTAAGTCCTTCAAACCTTACTTATATAATTATATATGCATTAGACATGGTTTTGACAATATATAAGTTTAAAAGAGTTTAAAAGAAAGGTTTGACATGTAAGAACAAGTTTGATAAAGAGTTTAACATGTAAAAGAGTTTGATAAACATTTTGAACTAGTTTGTTTGATAAAACAGTTAAAAGTATAGTAAATCTATTTGTTTGATAGTTATTAATCACATGTGATTGATATAATAACTATAATGTTTCAACTTGTATTCCCCCCATAAAAGCATTTAAAATCAATTAAAAGGTAGATTAAGGGGTATGAACTCACTTGTAGTGAGTGATACGGAAGTATGTTTGGAAAAAGGACGTAGAGTGTCAGGTGAAGCCTTGAGCACACAAAGATCCTAATAAACATATAATGACATGTATGTGTATTTGATTAGTGTATAAACAACTAATTATAAGGGATAACACCCTAATAGACTAGGAAACTCTTAGATTGAAGGGATACAATCACATATGATTGCATAACTAGGGTAAATGGCCACCCTAAAGAGTTTACGGTCCAATTGGCATGACCAAGTGAGCTTACGGTCAAAATGGTATGACCATTGGAGTTCACGGTCCAAGTGTTCACGATCTAATGACCTTACGATCATGGAGTTCATGGTCTAAGGAGATTAAACTGTAAACTCATCAAATCTTGCACAAATGATGGTTTTCAAGGGCTTCTTTCAAAGGCATCGGATTCTAGGGACCATGCTTAGCCTTAGGAAGGGTTTAAGGTCTCTAATGCACCTTTCATTAGATTTTACGGTCTAAGGAGATACACTTAGACCGTAAACACCTTGTTCTTGGCTAAAAATGATGTTTTCAAGGTGATTAACTAGTGATTCAAGCATATATCAAGCTAAGGGTAGTGTACTTACTTATTAGAAGCTTGTAAGGATGATTAGGATCCAAGAACACTAGTGTGTGCTCTTGGTGAAATGAAGAACACTTGAAGATCTATCAAAATGAAGAGATTTCATGGATGAAATCATGCATAATCACTAGATAAAGAGATGTAACAACAAATCAAAGGAAAGAATTCTTACATTTCTGGAAGATCAAGATGAAGATCTTATGATACTTGAGAGAGAATTCGGTTTACTAGGCTTGTAAATGAGAGAAATGATCAAAATGATCATGTATTATACATATAAAGGGAGTTTACGGTCACCATGACCGTAAGCTCTAAGCTTCCTGACCGTAAACTCCTTTTGAGGAGGTTTACGGTTTGCTAGATGGTTTGGAACTTTAACTGATAAATCCAAACACTGATTCCTTTGATGCACTAGCCTCGGAATACTCAGAATAGATCCTAAACAGTGGTAAAAGTTAGCATAAACAAGTCTGACTTTGATTGATTTGAACGTTTATACAAGCTAGAAATTTCGAGTTGTCACACGTGCCTCTTAGGATCGCAGGAAGGCGCCGGATTGATTGTACACACGAGACAGAGTTATGTTTTTGAGGATCCTGGATTTTTATTCAAACAATTATGGACATGTGTGTTTTGATAACTTGATACTTGAGGTTTTTTTTGAATTGTGTCAAAGAGAATTATGTGATTTTAAAATGAATAATTTGTTTGGAAATTTTCGGTGTTACACATACCAGATAATTATCACAAAGACAATCACCTCTACTATAACTCTTACCAGTGGGCCGACATTGGTGCCTTCGACCCACTTCTACTGGAAGGTAACTCGCCTCAATGTCGTGTAGTAGTTGAACTGTCCTCGGCTCTGGGATCAACTCCTCTCATACTCCTACACATAAAAATCTCATTTAATTACCCTTTCATACTCATAACCCCTCTAAGGGTCAACTCTGGTCAATGGTCAAAGTCAAAGTCAACATCCTGGTCAAATTTAACATTATGGTTGACTCAACTCGCCGAGTTGGTCCATCAACTCGTCGAGTTCCATGATCCATAAAACCCTGGAAATCTCGATCCAACTTGTCTAGTTCTTTCATGAACTCGTCGAGTTCCTCTTCATAACATAGTCGGGACATTTCCCTCTCAACTCACCGAGTTCCTCCTTGAACTAGTCGAGTTCTTCAATCTTCTAAACCCAAAATCATAGCCAAATCACTGAGTCATCTCCTAGACTCAATGAGTTTGCCCCGTAATAGAAAAGGTTAGGTGACCACGACCCAACTTACCGAGTTACATGAACAACTCTTCGAGTCCCCCATAGGCTAAACTCATTCAGTCGTTTCCAGTCAAGTTCAGTGCTTCCATACCATTGATCTCATCCCCTAGGACTAAGTTACCACGTAAAGTTGCTAACTTTACATTCATGCATGGTTCCATGAAACTAAAAACACCAAAACTAAGCTATATAAGAGGTCTAGGGCATGGGGAAGGGCCAAGGCTTGATAAATCTAGAAACTCTAAGCCTCGTAAGCTTATGAGTGCCTAGATCTGAAGTCAAAACCTCATGATACACTCAAATCCCAAAAATGATTTCAGTATGGCCCAAAAGTAACAAAATACAACCCTAAATGAAGATCTAAGCAAAGGAAAGCCAAGGTATCAACTTTATACCTCAAATGAATCAGAAATGCAGCTCAACTTCTGGATCTACTGGCTTCCTCTTGAATCCTCAAGCTTCTCCTTCCTTCGCAAGCTTCAAAATCACCAAGAACACACAAAAATGGATCAAGAACACTCAAAGTGTAATGCCCCGATCCTCAGGTATTAATTAATTAAGAATTTATGGATGAAGCTCTACTCGACGAGTTGATCGACCTACTCATCGAGTAGCAGCGGGGTGAGAACACGTGTTTAGTGACCTACTTGGCGAGTCCACTTTTGGGACTCGGCGAGTAGGAGCTGGCAGATGAAACCCTAAATCACGGGGTTTGCACCCCCATTTAAAGGAGCCTCAGCCTCCTTTGGGCCTCCTTACAGTCTTTGAGACCCCTTAAAACCCTAATTCGTGTGTGTGTGCCTTGGTGTGGGTTTGAAGCTTGGAAAAGAGAATCTTGGAGGAAGGAAGCTAAGAGTGCAAAGGAAATTGAATCAAGAAAGGAGTGGGAAGCGGGTTTTGCCTCAGCTAGCATCTTTTGAAGGTATCAAAGTGCCATTCTTACTTCCTTTTCTTCCCTTTTGTTGAGTTCTAGGGATTTTTATGGATTTTCAAGTTGGGATGATGAGATATGGGCTAGATCTGAAGTTGTAACTTCAGATCTGGACCCTCCTTGGATGCTAGAGTCATAAAGTTGTTGTATTGGTTGTGGTTGAAGTCCCTCTTGGACTAGAAGCTCCATTAAGAACTTAAAATAGACATTTGGAGACTTTATAACCATGCATGCACATAAAGTTTGCAACTTTACGTGGTAAGTATGCCCTAGAAGCTTGGATCTGTGATTTGGAGCCGCTGCATGGCTCAAAACAAGTCTGTATGGAAAGAGGACTGGATGGACTCGGCGAGTCGCAAGGATGACTCGACGAGTCACATGAAGATGGTCATTGAACTCGGCGAGTTGGATGAACAAATCGGCGAGTCCAATGAAGATCACCATAAAACTCGACGGGTTGAAGAACAACTTGGTGAGTTGGATGGCTTTTCCCTAGGATATGCATGCGTGTGTGTAACAGCCCGGAATTCCAGGTATCGTTATATTTATGACTTTTGAGTGTTTTAAGAGGGGACTCGGCGAGTTGGAGCTCAGACTCGCCGAGTAGGATCGCGGATCTGGTCGCGGGTTCGCGACTGGACTCGGCGAGTCCGCGCTGTTTAGCGAAAACCCTAACCGTTCAGGTTTGGGACACATATAAGGGGCCTTATGGCCGTCATTGTTCATCCTAGTCCCTGGAGAGAAACCCTAATTCGATTGTGAACATCTGGAGCAAGGTAGAAGACCATTATTGATCTTCTAAGTGTTATTTTGCAAGGAGAAGGAGGATTGGTGAAGGGAACAACAAGAGAAGCCACACTTTGAGGATTTGGGGACACAGAGCACGTTATTCAGGTAAGATTTCGAGTTCCACTCTTCCATGTTGATGTGTATATGGATTTAGGGTTTATTAAACCCTTTTGTGGCTAGATTGAGTGTTACCTTAGTCCCCCAAGCGATTGGAACCCTGTATTGGGACCCTTAGAAGTCCAGAATGTCCCATGCCTGAGCATTTCGGGAATCAATGGAGGTTTTGGATTGGAATCCTTATGCCTTAGGTCAAAATGTGAATTATGAGTCTTGGGGTGTGTTATGAACACCGAAATGAGGGCTTTACGTGATGAACCAGTTTAGGAAGGCCAGACCTGTGAATTGTCGGAGCAGATCTGACCTTAGGAAGCAGTTTGAGCGGTTGCATGGCATGGACTCGCCGAGTCCGATGAACAGACTCGGCGAGTAGCTTGAAGATTAACTGGGACTCGCCGAGTTGTTCTTCAGACTCGGCGAGTTGAGTCGGGGTGGCCCCGCGATTCTTTCAGGAGGAACTCGTCGAGTCAAGGGGGTACTCGACGAGTAGAAAGGGAGTCTTAGAGAATTGGGAGAACGTGTAGACTCGCCGAGTCGCCCTAGCACTCGCCGAGTCCGGTCAAAGTTGACCGTTGACCGTTGACCAGAGTGGACCTGTGTTGACTTCTTAGGGATAGTCAACATTAGAGATATAAAGTGTTAACTAGGGACGTTATGATGTTATAGGAGGATTAGAGCTCGGAGAATCGGGCACGAGGGATTCCCAGGTTGTGAGATATCGAGACACGCGAGGTGAGTCTTCTCACTATACTTTACCTTGAGTAGGTAACCAGAGTTATGTGATAGAGTATTTGTATGCTATGTATGTTATGTGTTGCACTGCATTCTTCTATGTGATTTATGCTATGCTTGTTTACAGAGTTAGAGCCTGAGGGTTCACAGAGTATGGGTGCACGGACCCACAGAGTTATAGCCTCGAGTGGCTAATATGTTTATTATGGTATTTTGGGGAACTCACTAAGCTTTATGCTTACAGTGTTGGTGTTATTTGTTTCAGGTACTAGTGAGGATCGCGGGAAGGCGCCGGCCTGATCAGTGCACACACGCGGGATTTTTATATTATGTGATCTTGGGGATTTTATATATTTTATGAAATGAATTACAAAACAATGATGTTTTTATGAATATTAGATGAAGTTGTCTTTATTAAATGCGAAAAATTATTTTTAAATTCTTGGTGTTACAATTTGGTATCAGAGCCTTGGTTTGAGGGATTCGAGTACACCTTCGGGCGTATTTGGACTCAAACTGAGGGTTGAGATGTAATTTTCAAAAGATTAAAAGATTTTTTTTAAAGACGCAGAGCAAGAGATGTGTGTACGATCAGCCCACGCCCGAACGGTGATTTCCCAAAATACCCTTACATTACGTGATGTTAATATTGATATGATGTATCTGCATGCTAGAGTAGGCTAGGCATTGCTACTAGGAATAAATTGGCCTGATATGTGATGCCTTAGTCTAGGGAGAGGTGAGCTGCTATGAGATGCTTGAGAGTGAGTAGGTAGCAGCGAGGGACTTATGATAGATATGTTAGAGAGTGGGCTACGCATGATAAGAGTACTTGAGACCTGGAATCCGAAGAGGAGGACTTGGAGTGTATTCTGGTGCGGTGCGGACAGTAGTATTGGGCCCGTACTACTGGAAGCACCGGAGCGGGGTGCAGCCCAAGTAAGAATCTTTGGAATGCCAAGAATCAAGGAGGAAAGAGTTGACGAGTGTGAGCGTGTTCGTGGGAATTCTAAATTTATTGTATGTCGTATTTCAGCGGTAGATCATGGTGAGGACACGTTTCACGTCCGAGAGCAGTGGTACCAGTGAGGAGGATATCCGCCGGATCATCCAGGAGGAGGTAGCTGCGGCCATCAGGGCCGAGATTCCAGAGATGTTTGGGTCCATAAAGACCACACTGATCGAGACGTTCGACGAGCGTTATGCCGCTCTTACTGAGGCTGCTGCTGCAGCGGCTACCGCAGCGGTGACTGCTGCAAGGCCGCAGGGTGGGGACGCGTTACTATTCCGGGAATTCAGCAACACAAAACCACCAGAGTTCGATGGGACCCCGGGTCCGATGGCAGCGATGAGGTGGATATCTGATATTGAGGGGTGCTTCTTCACTTGCTCGTCTCCTGAGCATTTGAAGGTCCGATTCGCGCTGAACCAGCTTCGCTTGGGAGCGAAGGACTGGTGGAAGTTCGCAACGGCGCATTACACACCTGCCGAGCTTTCTGCGGTGACCTGGGAGAGGTTCACCACTATGTTTCGAGATGAGTACGTTCCCCAGGTGGAGAGGGAGCGTTTAGCACAAGAGTTTCTGACCTTCAAGCTGGGTATTGAGTCTGTTACAGCAATCACGAGGATGTTCCACGAGAGGGCGATGTTCTGCCCTGAGCACGTGCCCACTGAGCAGGCACGTATGAGCCGCTACTTGAGTGTTTTGAGGCGGGATATTCGGGAGTTCGCTGCAAACTCCTCGTACCGGACATTTGCCGAGCTTCAGGCAAATGCCCGGAAGAGGGAGATCGAACTTGAGACTCAGACCAGGGAGGAGGCGGAGTCTCAGGGGAGGGATCGGCGACCGGCACAGTCGCAGCCGGCCGCCAAGCGGGCCAAGCCTGCTGATCCCAGACCAGGGAGCCAGAAGGGCCGCACTTGCGGGAAGTGCGGCAAGGGGCATGACGGAGTTTGCCGAGCGGGGTCTTGCTACAAATGTGGCAAGGAGGGGCACATGGCCAAGGACTGCCCCAAGGGATTTGCAGTGTGCTTTCACTGCAACCAGACTGGACACCGGAAGGCTGAGTGTCCGCAGCTGCGCGGAGCACCTCAGGGATCTGCTCCTGCCGCCATCAGAGCTACAGAGAGTCGGCCTATGAAGATCGAGGCACCGAGAGCTCGAGGGAGAGCCTTCCAGCTGACTGCGGAGGAAGTCCGCGCTGCGCC
The DNA here is from genome assembly GCF_051521515.1 of Lactuca serriola. Taxonomy (NCBI): domain Eukaryota; kingdom Viridiplantae; phylum Streptophyta; class Magnoliopsida; order Asterales; family Asteraceae; genus Lactuca; species Lactuca serriola. Next base: position 306,803,231 of record NC_136410.1, on the reverse strand, counting down.
CGATGTGGTGGCTGGTATGTTTCCTTTCATATATTTATATTGATGTTGAAATATTATGCTTATATTAGGTTATGCGTAGGTACCTTCCTTGTGAATTCTGTGCCTGCTTTAGTGTTATTTGACTCGGGTGCGAGTCGGTCTTTTGTATCTCTGGCCTTTAGTCAGCATATCAGTGCTAGTCGTGAGGCATTGATTCGGCCTCTGAGAGTTTCCATAGCTGATGATAGAGTGATTTGTGCCACGGGGGTCTTCCGGGGATGCGTGTTAGAGATTTTCGGGGTTGAGTTTCCGATTGACCTGATTCCTATCGCGATGGGTGATGTCTGTGTCATTGTGGGCATGGACTGGTTGAGTCGATTCGGTGCAGTCATCGACTGCGAGCGTCAGCTGGTGACTATATGAGACCCTAGTGGGGGAGTTCTTTCGGTGTACGGCAAGGGTACGCGTTCGGGATCAGCCTTTTGTTCGGCCGCCAGGGCGAGGCAGTGTCTACAGCAGGGCTGTAAGGGTTTTGTGGCATATGTGATGGATATGCGAGAGACTTCCGAGAGACCGAGTTCAGTTGAGGAGGTACCGGTGGTGCGTGAATTTCCAGATGTCTTTCCCGAGGAGCTGCCGGGAGTACCTCCTGTGAGGCAGGTGGAGTTTGGTATTGATTTGATTCCGGGAGCCGCGCCTATCGCTAAGGTGCCTTATCGTCTTGCACCTCCAGAGATGCAAGAGTTATCCTCGCAGCTTCAGGAGTTGCTGGGGAAGGGATTCATCCGGCCGAGCAGCTCGCCGTGGGGAGCGCCTATCCTGTTTGTTAAGAAGAAAGATGGTTCACACCGGATGTGCATTGATTACCGGGAGTTGAACAAGTTGACGGTCAAGAACCGTTACCCATTACCGAGGATCGACGATTTATTTGATCAGTTGCAGGGAGCATCTTGGTTTTCCAAGATCGACTTGAGGTCGGGATATCATCAAGTGAAAGTGCGGGATGAGGACGTTCAGAAGACAGCATTCAGGACGCGATATGGGCATTATGAGTTTGTGGTGATGCCTTTTGGGCTCACCAACGCCCCGGCTGTATTCATGGATCTCATGAACAGGGTATGTAGACCGATGTTGGATCGGTCAGTGATTGTATTTATCGATGATATTTTGGTGTATTCGAGATCTAGAGAGCAGCATGAGGAACATTTGAGGGAGGTTCTTGGAGTGTTGAGATCGGAGAAGCTTTATGCGAAGTTCTCCAAGTGTGACTTTTGGTTGCGGGAGGTCCAATTCCTAGGACATGTTGTTAATCAGGAAGGGATATTGGTCGATCCGGCCAAGGTTGAGGCGGTGATGAGTTGGGAGGTGCCGAAGTCACCTTCTGAGATCAGGAGTTTCCTTGGATTGGCAGGGTACTATCGGAGATTTATTAAGGACTTCTCCAAAATTGCAGTGCCACTCACTAGATTGACCCGAAAGGGGGTTGTATTCTCATGGGGACCCGAGCAGCAGACCTCTTTTGAGACACTTCGCCAGAGATTGTGCAAAGCCCCGGTGTTAGCTCTCCCGGAAGGGATGGAGGATTTTGTAGTTTATTGTGATGCATCTATTTCGAGGTTGGGTGCAGTGCTGATGCAAAGAGGGCATGTAATAGCATATGCATCGAGGCAGCTGAAGCCTCACGAGACGAGATACCCCACGCATGATCTAGAGCTGGGGGCAGTAGTGTTCGCCCTCAAGATTTGGCGTCATTACTTGTATGGAGTTCGTTGCACGATATACACTGACCATAAGAGTTTGAAGTACTTGATGGACCAGCCAACCTAAACATGCGTCAGAGGAGGTGGTTGGATGTGGTCAAGGATTATGATTGCGAGATCCTGTACCACCCGGGCAAAGCTAACGTGGTAGCAGATGCGTTGAGCCGTAAGGGGGAGAGCACTCCACTACGAAATGTATGTTTGAGGTTGACCGTGATAGCTCCAGTACTGGATGCCATTCGTGGGGCACAGTCTGAGGCTATGCAACCGGAGATGCAGAAGAGGGAACGGGTCGTTGGTTTGGTCTCAGAGTTCGTTACTGATGATCGAGGGTTGATGACGTTTCAGGGTCGGATTTGGGTACCGTTTGTGGGCGGTACGCGTACTACTTTGATGGAGGAGGCACATCGATCAAAATTCTCGATCCATCCCGGGGCTACAAAGATGTATTTGGATTTGAGGAGAGAATATTGGTGGCCCTGCATGAAGAGTGACGTCGCGTGGTTCGTCGAGAGGTGCTTAACCTGCCGTAGGGTTAAGGCCGAGCACCAGAGACCCCATGGCAAGTTGCAGCCATTGGAGGTTCCCGAGTGGAAGTGGGAACAGATCACTATGGATTTCATCACCAAATTGCCGAGGACTGCCAGAGGAATTGATGCAATTTGGGTGATTGTAGACAGATTGACGAAGAGCGCTCACTTCCTTGCCATTAGTGAGAGTTCTTCAGCAGAGAAATTGGCGGAGATGTATGTGAGAGAAGTAGTATCTCGGCATGGGGTGCCGATCTCGATTTTTTCAGATCGTGATGTGCGTTTCACTTCTAGGTTCTGGAAGAAATTTCATGAGGAGTTGGGTACTAGATTGCATTTTAGTACCGCATATCATCCCCAGACAGACGGTCAGAGTGAGCGGACGATTCAGACGCTCGAGGACATGCTTCGGGCGTGTGTGTTGGATTTTGGGGGTAGCTGGGATGCGTATTTGCCCTTGGCGGAGTTTTCCTACAACAACAACCATCATTCGAGCATCGGTATGCCACCCTTTGAGCTGTTGTGTGGTAGGAGATGTCGGACCCCCATTTGTTGGGGAGAGGTGGGGCAGAGAGTGATGGGCAGTACAGAGATCGTGCTTCAGACGACAGAGCAGATTCAACGGGTTAGACAGAGGTTATTGACCGCCCAGAGCCGACAGAAAAGTTATGCAGACAGACGTCGGTCCGAGCTTGAGTTTCAGATCGGCGACTTCGTACTCCTGAAGGTCTCTCCTTGGAAAGGAGTGATTCGATTCAGGAAGAGGGGCAAGTTGGGGCCCCGGTATATTGGGCCTTTTCGTGTGATTGCGAGGGTAGGCCGGGTGGCCTACCGTTTGGAGTTGCCAGCGGAATTGAGTCAGATCCACGACACTTTTCATGTGTCGCAATTGAGAAAGTGTATAGCCGATGAGTCGGCAGTGGTTCCATTAGAGGACATTCAGGTGGATGCGAGCCTGAATTATGCCGAGAGACCAGTGGCCATCAGAGATCGGAAGATCAAGGTTTTGAGGAATAAGGAGATACCTATGGTGTTAGTTCAGTGGCAGCACCGGAAGGGATCGGAAATGACCTGGGAGCCGGAGCGTGAGATGCGGGAGCAGCATCCGGAGCTATTTTCAGAGTGAGACTTCGAGGGCGAAGTCTAGTCCTAGTCGGGGAGAGTTGTAACAGCCCGGAATTCCAGGTATCGTTATATTTATGACTTTTGAGTGTTTTAAGAGGGGACTCGGCGAGTTGGAGCTCAGACTCGCGAGTAGGATCGCGGATCTGGTCGCGGGTTCGCGACTGGACTCGGCGAGTCCGGATATGGACTCGGCGAGTCCGCACTGTTTAGCGAAAACCCTAACCGTTCAGGTTTGGGACACATATAAGGGGCCTTATGGCCGTCATTGTTCATCCTAGTCCCTGGAGAGAAACCTTAATTCGATTGTGAACATCTGGAGCAAGGTAGAAGACCATTATTGATCTTCTAAGTGTTATTTTGCAAGGAGAAGGAGGATTGGTGAAGGGAACAACAAGAGAAGCCACACTCTGAGGATTTGGGGACACAGAGCACGTTATTCAGGTAAGATTTCGAGTTCCACTCTTCCATGTTGATGTGTATATGGATTTAGGGTTTATTAAACCCTTTTGTGGCTAGATTGAGTGTTACCTTAGTCCCCCAAGCGATTGGAACCCTGTATTAGGACCCTTAGAAGTCCAGAATGTCCCATGCCTGAGCATTTCGGGAATCAATGGAGGTTTTGGATTGGAATCCTTATGCCTTAGGTCAAAATGTGAATTATGAGTCTTGGGGTGTGTTATGAACACCGAAATGAGGGCTTTACGTGATGAACCAGTTTAGGAAGGCCAGACCTGTGAATTGTCGGAGCAGATCTGACCTTAGGAAGCAGTTTGAGCGGTTGCATGGCATGGACTCGCCGAGTCCGATGAACAGACTCGGCGAGTAGCTTGAAGATTAACTGGGACTCGCCGAGTTGTTCTTCAGACTCGGCGAGTTGAGTCGGGGTGGCCCCGCGATTCTTTCAGGAGGAACTCGTCGAGTCAAGGGGGTACTCGACGAGTAGAAAGGGAGTCTTAGTGAATTGGGAGAACGTGTAGACTCGCCGAGTCGCCCTAGCACTCGCCGAGTCCGGTCAAAGTTGACCGTTGACCGTTGACCAGAGTGGACCTGTGTTGACTTCTTAGGGATAGTCAACATTAGAGATATAAAGTGTTAACTAGGGATGTTATGATGTTATAGGAGGATTAGAGCTCGGAGAATCGGGCACGAGGGATTCCCAGGTTGTGAGATATCGAGACACGCGAGGTGAGTCTTCTCACTATACTTTACCTTGAGTAGGTAACCAGAGTTATGTGATAGAGTATTTGTATGCTATGTATGTTATGTGTTGCACTGCATTCTTCTATGTGATTTATGCTATGCTTGTTTACAGAGTTAGAGCCTGAGGGTTCACAGAGTATGGGTGCACGGACCCACAGAGTTATAGCCTCGAGTGGCTAATATGTTTATTATGGTATTTTGGGGAACTCACTAAGCTTTATGCTTACAGTGTTGGTGTTATTTGTTTCAGGTACTAGTGAGGATCGCGGGAAGGCGCCGGCCTGATCAGTGCACACACGCGGGATTTTTATATTATGTGATCTTGGGGATTTTATATATTTTATGAAATGAATTACAAACAATGATGTTTTTATGAATATTAGATGAAGTTGTCTTTATTAAATGCGAAAAATTATTTTTAAATTTTTGGTGTTACAGTGTGTACCCGTCGAGTTGCAGGGAGGAAACTTGACGGGTGGCCTTAAGGATTGATCAGGATTCGAAGGAACTTTCTTCTAACACATAAATATTAAGTATTTGCTATGAAATACGTGCTATGTGCTTATATATTGTTGTTTATTTGAGATGTTGGTGGAATGGATAAACTATATAGGTTTTAATGAGTTAAACTGTATATGTATTTTGTAACTACAAATATGTTGGGTAGGACATGGGTAGATGAGATCCGTGAGTATGGATCAGATCAAGAGATTAGTTTAGATCCGTGAGTAGGAATCAGATCAAGAGGCTAGTTTTAGATCCGTGAGTATGGATCAGACCAAGAGGTTAGTTTTAGATCCGAGAGTATGGATCAAGTAAAGAGATAAACTTGCTATTAGTCTGGGAGTATGGATTAATACTAAGTTAATTGTCCCTAGTCCGGGAGTATGGATTGGTCACAATTATAGATCCAGGAGTATGGATCAGATATGGATTAAGATTAAGTTAATTGTCCCTAGTCCGGGAGTATGGGTTGGGCACAATTATAGATCCGGGAGTATGGATCAGATCAGGATTAGGGTATAGTTAATTGTACCTATTCCAGGAGTATGGAATGGGTACAATTATTGATTCGGGAGTATGGATCAGATCAGGAGGTTAGTTTTAGATCCGTGAGTATGGATCAGGTAGTTTTAGATCCGTGAGTATGGATCAGGTGAAAAGGTAGTTTTAGATCCGTGAGTATGGATCAGGGGAAAAGGTTAGTTTTAGATCCGTGAGTATGGATCGGGTGAAAAAGTTAGTTTTAGATCCGTGAGTAGGGATCAGGTAAAGAGGAAAATTTTAGATACGAGAGTTTAGATCGTGTTGTTGTGAGGATCGATGGGGTGGGATAAGAGTTGCCTTTATATGGTGAAAATGTACAAGTTTGAATGTTCTATATTTATAAATATATGATATAACATGGTAGGATGAAAACCCTATATGCTCACCAGGCTCCCAAGCCTGACCCACTCAGTTTTCTTTGTATCACAGGTATCGATATGAAGACATATTTCACAGAGAGATTTAAAGGAGATATAAATCATTAGTGTAATTAAATTTAAGTTCTGTTTATGCTTATATGTCTGTATCGGAACATGACATCTCGAGGTTTTATTATTAAATGAAAATACATTCTCTTTGAGAAATGTTTTGATAAGTTATTATCATATCTTGTTTTGGGAACAAATTCCGCAACCGTTTTCTTTAAACGAATACTCTGATTTATAAAGCGAAGCATAAACAAATCGGTCTTTTCTGGCCGTGAAATTGGGGATGTCACAGTTGGTATCAGAGCATTAGTTTAAGTGAACTAGGAAATTGTAGGAAATTTCTAGACTTAAACTTAGAATGCTAAGTAATGATTGTGAGGAGTGTGTCTAAAATATGTTAGGTAGTACACCTAAATTAACACAAGCACTAGTTTATTTTAGGAATGATGCCTAAGAATGCTTTTATGTGCTAAATGTTTTGTGTGATAGCTATATTGATGCTATTATTTGTTCGGATCTATGGTCTGTTGTCGACCGGATCTGGAAACCTTATGTGTGTAGGATTCTAAGCGTACAACTACGGTATTAGAACTAGCATGTAAACGTTTCGGAGTGATAAGGAGATTTATACGTCTATCGTAAATAAAGCTTTCTTATCTTAAATTCTCGCCCAGTACACTGAACGTCTGCTTGGATGTACAAAACGTTATGGTGAAGACTCGTAGAGAATTGAGTAGATGGAGGAAATGAAAGGCTTATGATAGTGAATGACACCTATCGGAAGATATCGTAAGAGTGGTGTCATGCCTTTATTTTATGTCTGATGAAATAATAGTACGTTTAGAGGAGTATGATACGTCTGAAGTACACCTTCGATTGGCAGGATGATGGAACGATTGATGAAATTCTCAAAGTTGTCTCATCGCCTGGTATTTCCATCACCAATCGATTTGAAGTAGAGTTGATGATTGAAGATTGAGCAATGAAGAAGTCCTAGTAAAGTCTAGGGAAAATGTTTATGGTTATTTGGACACATTCGTATGTGTTAAATCGTTTTGTGATTTTCTTGTATGGTGAAATGGTCGACTGCGGGACAATACTTGGGACGAGTATGAGTAGGTGTGAAAGGTAGTAGATGCATATACTACCGGAAGCACATGACTCACACTTGGATCAGGGAAAGTCACAAGGTTACCAAGAAGCTAGTAATTGATTCCGTTTTGTTCAAGTGTGTCATTACCCTTGTTTCGGTAGTGACTAGTAAGATGGTTGTTATTCCGACCCTAGTGGTCATATCAAATTAAGTCCGACTACGAGGAGTTTGTTACGTGGTTCATAGAACCAAGTTCGAGGTAGCATCTGACTCAAGTCAGAAGATTGAAATCAATGCGATTGATAGTATCGCGCTCGTTAAAAAAAAGATTTTGTAGTTAGGCATGCTACATGTTAAAAATGTGATTATATTACATTAGAATATGAAGGAAGGTATATTCCATTCTGGAATTTGACTCTAAGAGACTTGAGTCTAAGCGTTGCATCATACAATGAAAGGTCATTAGAGCACGACCCATCGGTCTGTTACAATAGATAAAGGAAAGTATTTATCCTAAGAAGAAGAAGGAGTCCTCAATAAGGATTTAATTTGTAACTCGAAGGTTACGATTGAAAGTCGAACATAGTACGAAGAGCAGGTGCAAGATTGAGCATCACGATGATCACTTAGGATGGAAGGATGACGTATGGAATCATTATACAAGCCCTATTTCGTTGATGATTTCGGGACGTAATCATCCTAAGGGGAAGATAATTATAACGCCCGTAGATCAGGGCTAGTCAATTTAGAGACGATAAGCATCAAAAATGAATTTTTGATGGAAGATTATTTAGAAGAATTAATCTTAACCAAGTTGTAGTATATGTCACAAGGTTTCCGTGCATATAAAGAATGCCAAAATCTGAGTTATAACGAAGAAGTTATGACCTGTCGAAGTTTCACGACAGAACCGACACGACCCAGCACGACGTAAATAGTGAATTTAAGGTAGATAGATATCTATCCTTAGTGATCTAAGAGAGAGTCGAAGATGTCTTCGATAGTAGTCCAACGATAAAAAGACAGACAAAAACAGAGTTCAGATGAAGGAGTTATGAATTTCGAACAGAGTTTTCCTGTCCCGGCCTACTAAAGATAATATATAAGTAATATATTTATAATATATTAAAAATAAAGTCAAATTTAGCCAATGGAGTCTAAACGAGAGTTGTAGAGCATAATTTCACCTACGCGTCGATATAAAGAACGTCGAAAACGGAGTTCGTATGCGAAAGTTATGAATTTCTGAAATTCGGGGCGCGAAACCCCAAAACTGTCAGATACCACGACATGGCAAGTCTTCTGTAACGCCTGTGTTTCCGGGCTTGCCATTTTTAGCAATGTAATAGTCTAGGTTAACCTTTGTAACCCAATTTGAAATAATAATAATGTATTATTTGAGTATTATGTGTTTTGTGCTTAATTGCTTAATTATGTGGTTTGATTAATTAAGAATAAAAATAAGCATCGAAATTTAAGTTTAAAATAAACTTGATATCATTGGATAAAGTTGTATTGGTCGAAACAAGGATTCCGAAGATATAAAGAATGCCGAAATCCGAGTCATAACGAAGAAGTTATGACCTGTCGAAGTTTTACGGCAAAACCGGCACGGCACCGGGAAGCGTAAATAGTGAATTTAAGATAGAGCGAGATTTAGCCTTATCAATCTAAACAAAATTTGTAGAATATTTTAAGATAAGAGCGTCGATAAAAAGAACGCCCAAATCTGACTTCGTATGAGGAAGTTATGATTTTTCTAAGATTCGGCTTAGCAGTGCACGGCCCGAAACTCGAATTTTAGTTCGAGCGGTTTTTGGCTTACGCGACCTAAATGAGAGTTGAAGGTCTCATTAATAGGAACTCAACGATAAAAATATGGACGAAAACGGAGTTCGTATGAAGGAGTTACGAATTCTTCGCGGTCATTTAACAGTCTAAACGCCTCCTACTGTTAAATTAGAGATCGGTCAAGATTTAGCCGACGGAGTCTAAACGAAAGTTGTAGATCTTGATTTTACCTACGCGTGGATATAAAGAACGTCAAAAACGGAGCTCGTATGCGAGAGTTATGATTTTTCTAAGTTCGAAGGCTAACACGCGATAGGGGTGACGTGGCACCACCCAAAATTTGACACGTGGCACCACCAGAAAGCCGCCACATGGACCAACTCGGCGAGTAGGTGTCCCCTACTCGGCGAGTATGGACCAACTCGGCGAGTAGGTGTCCCCTACTCGGCGAGTACATCAGATATTTTCACTATAAATAGGATGCGAGGGTTCAGGGTTTATTTGCTCATTTCTTCTCATCTTTGTGCCGAAGCTCTGCATTTTTATACCCCAAAGCCCCGGTATCATACTCTAGCCCCGAGGAAAGTCCCGAGATCCCGAAGATCCCGAGAAGTGCGGTTCCCGAGCCGAAGCTCTGCCCGCGAGAAGTTCGATTTTTGAGGAGATCTTCCAGATCTGCTGTGGATTACTACTTCTGCAAGTCGTAGTGCTGTCCGATCGTCTTCTGATCATGTGAGTGTATACTACCTTTCATAAACACGATAATAATACAAGTGCGGTTTGAGTGTATTAAGTAAATTGTGGTTTATATGTGTGAGGGTATAGTTACTTTCTTCTAACGAGTAACTATGAAGTATTTTATATGATATACTTGTTATGTGTATATTTTGTGATTGTACGCGTGAATGGATATTCACTTTATTCTATCTCATAGATCTGAATTGTTTTCTATGGAATATGTGTTATGTGGTATGCCTCTTCTGTTATGTGGAATATATATTGAATGAAAATGATATACAGGTTTTAAACTACGTATGAAAATATATATTTTTATCTACTAATATGTTGGGTAGAACATGGATAGATAGTTGGTGTGTAATAAACAGATGAGAGGCCTCGATGTTGTTGTTGTTGTTGATCTAGTTATTCAGCGGAGTATGGATAACGACCACGGACTCTTTCTAGATAGTCCAGTGGAACGCTAGCAGGTTCATAACCTGTAGGTGTTGTGAACGATGTGTTCACCGATGTACTCTATCCCCCTCATGGTTGCCTTTAGGATATCTATTGTTGAGGAAACCCATTCGCAGTGATGTCCGTCCCGATGAAAATCCTAGATTAGGTCCCTTGAGATAGATGTTGTTTTAGGGACGCAAAGTGAGGATAACGGGAATGGGTAATCGGGATAGTGATTGGTTGGTGAAATTAAATATAACTTATTTATTGTGGGTTGAAAACCCTATATGCTCACCAGGCTCCCAAGCCTGACCCACTTAGTTTTATTTGTATTACAGGAAGTGGCACAAGGGCGTAAGATGGATGGATCATCTTGTTGTTTTGTTTACAAGTCTATATATGTATATATTTGTTGAATGACTTGTAATGTTTATCGTTTATGCTTTATGGTCTGTATCGGAACATGACATCCCGAGTTTTGATTATATAATGAAATGCATCTCTTGATGAAATGCTTTGATAAATGTTATTTTATCATGTTTTGTTTTGGGAACAAATTCCGCAACTCTTTCAAATCAAAAGGATTTACTCTGAAATTATTTAAAAGCATAAATGAAAATCGGTCTTTTCTGGCTGAGATTTTGGGGATGTCACATCTTCTGACACCTCCGGGAGTCCTCCAGATGCAACTTGAGATGACGCATGCAGTGACAACCAAGCCCACGACGTGGAAAAAGGTACCACGACATGGCAAGGGCAGATTTTGCCCTATAAATAGATTTGAAGGGCCAGCCGAGTTTGGTTGCTCATTCTCTCATCTCTCTCCCATATTACATCGTTTTACGTGCAATTTTAACCCCCCCAAAGTCCCGGTATCACCCCGAGACCCGAAGCAAGTCCTGAAGCCCGAAGATCCCGAGAAGAAAAGAGTTTCCGAGCCGAAGCTCTGCCTGCGAGAAACCCGGTGTGTGAAGTGATCCCGGTTTCACCGAAAAATACTACTTCTACAAGTCGTAGTGCTGTCCGATCATCTTCTAATTAAGTGAGTGTGTGGTCACTTTCTTCTAACACATAAATATTAAGTATTTGCTATGAAATACGTGTTATGTGTATAATATAAAAATGTTTATATGAGTGAGTGTGTGGTCACTTTCTTCTAACACATAAATATTAAGTATTTGTTATGAAATACGTGTTATGTGTATAATATAAAGATGTTTATACGAGTGAGTGTGTGGTCACTTTCTTCTAACACATAGATATTAAGTATTTGCTATGAAATACGTGCTATGTGTTTATATATTGTTGTTTATTTGAGATGTTGGTGGAATGGATAAACTATATAGGTTTTAATGAGTTAAACTGTATATGTATTTTGTAACTACAAATATGTTGGGTAGGACATAGGTAGATGAGATCCGTGAGTATGGATCAGATCAAGAGATTAGTTTAGATCCGTGAGTAGGAATCAGATCAAGAGGCTAGTTTTAGATCTGTGAGTATGGATCAGACCAAGAGGTTAGTTTTAGATCCGAGAGTATGGATCAAGTAAAGAGATAAAGTTGCTATTAGTCCGGGAGTATGGATTAAGACTAAGTTAATTGTCCCTAGTCCGGGAGTATGGATTGGTCACAATTATAGATCCGAGAGTATGGATCATATATGAATTAAGATTAAGTTAATTGTCCCTAGTCCGGGAGTATGGGTTGGGCACAGTTATAGATCCGGGAGTATGGATCAGATCAGGATTAGGGTATAGTTAATTGTCCGTATTCTAGGAGTATGGAATGGGTACAATTATTGATCCGGGAGTATGGATCAGATCAAGAGGTTAGTTTTAGATCCGTGAGTATGGATCAGGTAGTTTTAGATCCGTGAGTATGGATCAGGGGAAAAGGTTAGTTTTAGATCCGTGAGTATGGATCGGGTGAAAAGGTTAGTTTTAGATCCGTGAGTAGGGATCAGGTAAAGAGGAAAATTTTAGATACGAGAGTTTAGATCGTGTTGTTGTGAGGATCGATGGGGTGGGATAAGAGTTGCCTTTATATGGTGAAAATGTACAAGTTTGAATGTTCTATATTTATAAATATATGATATAACATTGTGGGATGAAAACCCTATATGCTCACCAGGCTCCCAAGCCTGACCCACTCAGTTTTCTTTGTATCACAGGTATCGATATGAAGACATATTTCACAGAGAGATTTATAGGAGATATAAATCATTGGTGTAATTAAATGTAAGTTCTGTTTATGCTTATATGTCTGTATCGAAACATGACATCCCGATGTTTTATTATTAAATGAAAATACATTCTCTTTGAGAAATATTTTGTTAAATTATTATCATATCTTGCTTTGGAAACAAATTCTGCAATCGTTTTCTTTAAACGAATACTCTGATTTATAAAACAAAGCATACAAAAATCGGTCTTTTCTGGCCGTGAAATTGGGGATGTCACAAAGAATCATATAGCCGTTTTTTGATCATTCTCTGATACACTCTTTTAAGAACATTTTCAGATACATTCTCTGATTCCGTAATCTTTGAGTTTCATCCAATCGAGTGTTCGATCTGTACCATCGAAATACTTCATTTTGATAGTAAATCACAACTTTCAGAGAATCCAAACAATTTGTTCATCATCGATTTCTAACACTTATTAGTTGTGGGGTTTTTAATATTAATCATTGTTTCTAAAAAAAATTAGAAATTGAAATATCATATTATCACCTACCACAATGTATATATATGTCTAAAATCCGAAGCGGTGTCGTGGTCATTTACTCATTTACCTGTGTTCCACAAACCAACAATTTTTATCATTTTTATGATTATCCATAAAAGGAATACAAATAAGTATTTAGAGGGTGTTTGGATAAATAGTTTTTAGTTTATTAGCTTATTGCTTATTTGCTTATTGCGGTGGGAATAAACATTTTTTTAAAATGTGTTTGGATTAACTTATTGCGGTGAGAATAAACAATAAACAATAAGCATCTTAAATGTTTGACAAACAAAATAGCTTATATGAGTAAAATGACCAATAAACAATAAACAATAAACAATAAACAATAAGCATTCCCCATCTTGCTTATTAAAATCAACTTATTTAGCTTATTCATACCGCAATAAACTGATTTTTAAAGACTCATATTCAAACACTTAAATTTGCTTATTGCTGTGGGATTAAGCAATAAACAATAAACAATATATTTTTTCCTTATTCAAACACCCCTTTAATATGCTTATATCTCCTCGACTCCTCCCACCGATTTGGGCCAGATTGTAAATCGCCAAAAGCCCATCTGATCGGACTCCGTTTATTTTGTCAATTTATGCTTAAGCCCACCTTCGGACAAATACGCAGTGATCGGAAATTGGGAAAATCAGGATCCTTTGTTTGTTTGAGTAAGCCGAAGAGGAGGAAGAAAGAGGAAGAGGAAGAAGAATGATTTACAGGAAATGGAGTTTGATAACGGGTCCAGCTGTTTTGGTTGGCGGCGTTGCAGGCGCTGCTCTTGCCCTAAATTTTATCTTCAAACAAGTAAGTAATCGTAAATCTCTTCTCCTATCAAATGACTACTTCAAACCCTTGATTTTTATACCAATTATCGCATGTCGTTGATTTCTCAAAATTTGTGGTATCTGAATCACGTTAATCTGTTCGGATTTTACTTGATTTCAATTTGAAATCTCGATAAGAAATGTTGTTGATTCGTTTTACCTTAAACCTAGGTTTTTTGATGCCGACCGGTTCAGAGACATTGTGATTGTAAACTTTTCTTTATGATGGAAATCCATGATTATACTCTCCTTCACCTTAGGTTTTGGATCCGAAATGAATTAATTAGCAACTTCCAAGATTCGATTTTTAACATGTCCGTATGAATTTGCATTGGGAAGTTCTAGGTTTAAATGGAAGAACCAGTTTCTCAATGTAGAAGGGGGTGTTGGGATACGCATTTAAAGTTTTAAACAGATTATTGCTGATGTATACCCATTTCTTACACTTTCTATATTTTCTGCATATGCAGGATCCCTTTGCTAAGCCACCAGAAAAGAAGCAAGGCAAGTAGAAGAAGATGTTGAGAGGTGAATTCACATCCTTTAAAATGATGCTATGCTTCCTCTTGTTGAATGTTTATTTTGGTTCTTAATTTGCACATGTGTTCTCAAAATCCGACTCTTTTTCATGAATAAATTTTGATAACTCTTTGTGGGCTGCATATATGAGTTCATGCATGCTTAATTTCATTTTTTGCTTTTCCCGTTTCATAATCAAAGTATTAGGGTATGTTTGGTTTCACTTATTCTGATTTCTCAATTCCATGATGTGTTTGGTTGCTAAATGGATGGAATTTAGTTTTGCTGGAATCTTTCAAATTCCATATCTATAGAATTTTACACCCAAAGTTGCAAAGCATCATATGAAACAACTTTACTATTGTCTTAACATATAATCATAGCTCTAACATTGTCTTTATCTTAGAAATTAAGGTTGTGAAGATCGGGAATTTTTGGATGTTATGTAAAATTGTTTTATGCTTTGCAAGATTGTGATTATTAGATTGAATAACTTAAAGCATAAAAATATATTTTTATCAATTAGTTAACTATCAATTTAACAATAAATAGTTTAAAACATGAAAAACTACATCTTAAATATATCATTTAACAATAAATAATTCAAAATGAGTTTTTTCTAGAGTTCATATTTGTTCCACTTAGTTAGTACAAGATAAAATATTTGAATTTAAAAAAAATGGTAATGATCTGATAACATGATTTTATCGTTTTTCTAAGTAAAATTGGAATCGAGTTATCAAGATGGGATTGTAAGATTATGAACATGGTTTTAACAACATTGTTCGCCTTCGAGTCAAGCGGAGGCATTGCAATATGTAAATAAAATTATAAATAAAAATTTGAAATACTTTAAATCTTACTGTTGAATTTCATTCTATTTTTATTTTCACTGAACCAAATACGTGACAACTTTCTTATGAATAGTTATGATATCCTTCATACTTTTTTTTTTTTTTGATAAATTCCATTATTGTTTAAGAAAATCGTAGGAAAAAAACATTTATTAATACATAAAATCTGATCATTACGCATCATGCATTTGGTAAATGATCTTCACACGTATTGTAACGTTAATTGATGAAGTGAACTCGAATTAAATAAACTAATTTGAAGTCAAGCATAAGTAGCCCCGCTTGTATTATAAATTTATAACCTCACCAACAAACGAACATAGGAAACCATAGTCAACTACTATATAAACCGTTATATACCTTCATCTTCAACAACGAAGACATTCTGGTTTTATCCAAATCAAAACCATGGATTAGACCTCGCTATTGTCTTTAACCTCTAAGCAACATGTTCATAAGTAAATCATTCCATGAGTCTATTGGGCCGGGCAAGCACCAATGCAAACAATCATTTTGAACTTCACCATTTGTATCCGGATGGAAAGCCCGGTAAGGACCCGGGTGCCCATCGGGCCTCAGCAAAGATAAACGGGTCGTATCAAAAAGCTTCAAAATCGACCCATCTCTTGACCCGTCCATAACCCGAACTGCCTTCTCAAATTCTTCCAATTCAATCCCTCTCATTACCATATCAATATCTCTCAATTCTATATCACCTTCTTTAAACGGGCCCGTCCTGTTACAATACCCGCCTGTGTTCCACTCCCCATTCTCAAAATGATCCGGTGTGGTGGTCCGAAACAATGTGTAAACTTTATGATCCGATTTTGTAATAAAATCGAGAGTGGTCTGTAAAGCTTTACGATACGCGTAATAAAACCCTAGCTCGGGTACACTCTCTTTTTTACAATTATGACACCCGATAATCTCACTGTTCTCAAAGTAGAATGTCGTCTTCAAAAACCATTTCCCTGCACCGATCTCAATATAGTCAAAGTTATGAAACTCGTTGGCCCATTCAGGGTCCGGCTCATCAAGTCGGGCTTGTACAGCACTTGAGGCATGGCCATCATTGTCCTCGAAGATTTTGGATTCGATTAAAAAAGGCGACCAAATCACCGAAAGTGTAAACTTATGTGATTCGAAAAACCATCTGCGTGTTCGGTATTCCTCATCATGGTACACCTCCACTGGCTTTTCTACCTGCAAAAATATAATTTTTGTTCTATTGTCATTATTATCGTGTTTTTTCTTTTTTAGTTAATGAGTTTAATGGGTCAAACACTTCATCTAGACGACTATACATGTTCATTTATTTTTGCTTAATATTTGATAGAATAACTTAATTGGTAAAACTTAAGATCAACCCTTTACATATTTTGTCTTTTTTTTTTTTCTTCTTCCAACTTATCCTCAATTTAGTTATTAAAATAAATTTATATTATAAGTTCATTTTAGAATAAAATAATCATTATTTAACTCTACAACTGTAGACATACATTATTACTCATTCAATTATTTTACCTATCAGTTTTAGCCAAAGTCAGTCATGTTATACCTGAGAAAGAATGCATAGAAGCGATTGCACATGGTTGCGAGAGATTGAATCACCGATGAATGCCATTGATTTTTGTCTCATGAAATTAAGAAATATTTTTGGGTCGAAAATGGGTAAATTGCAATTACGTGGCTTCCACCTCCAGTAGATGTAATCCATATCTGGGCGGCCGTTTTTCATACAATTTTGATGATGTTCGATCGTGTTGCAGCTGTTGTTGGTGTATCGTGGGCCAGTGAGATCTTCAACCCATTTGCCGGTGAAAATATCGCACTTTTGTGAACCTACACAAATATTCCAAGTGTATTATTTTTCTCCATCTATTTTAGATTTTCATAAATACCCTTCAATTTACAATGTTTTTACAAATTTGTCAAAAATATTTTTGTTAATTTGAAGCTCTATCTATTAAGTGTATCATCATGTGATATTTATTAAAACTTATTAAATTTTTAAATGCATTTGATACAATTATCATATATAATATAATTAAAATTACTTCAAAGTATATAAACTAAATAACTAAAAATTTAACTAAAACAAGTTAAATAAACTAGATATATACAAATTCAAACTTGAAGTGTAACAAGTGAAACCCACATTCTAGTTATTTTATTGTAAACTAATATAACTATTTAGTGTAAATGACTAGTATTGTTTTAGATTTGAAGTAATATCATTTATAGCTTTACTAGGTGTAAGACCCATGTATTATATGAGTTCACTTTAGAGAAAAAAATTATGAAATTTTAAAAATTTGAAAAGTTTGAATTTATAAGAAAAAAATAAAAAATATTGAATTATTAAAATTAAATTGTTTGGTTTTCTTTTAAATTAAACAAATAATTTAGATAAATAAATAAAGAAAACTAATGAAACTTTAATTTAGAAAATTTGAAATTAGAAAGAAGTCAATTAATGAAATTGATATGTATTTATTATTACATTTAAATATTACGTGGAAATTAATAAAATGAAAAAAAAACACAAAATGTCATATAAAAAAAATTAATTGAAAATAACCACAAAATGACATGTGGACAAATCAATAAGAGTGTGATATGTGCCAAAAAGTGTTTTATTTATTAGGGAGAATTTATAGAGTGGAAAAATATCGATTGGAGAACAATTACTATATTTTACCCTTTATTAAGTGAATTTGAAGATACCCTTAGAATAATCAACTAATTATCTACAACATTGATTATTTGATTTACAAAGGACATCCAAATAGCCCCTCAAATACATATGTTTTATACTTTCACTAAATCATTTGATTTACAAAAATATACTTGATTCAAAAAATATATTTTGTAATTTCAGTTTATAATGTGCTATTTTTAAACAATGAAGAAGATGCAGCCCCACATACCCAAGTAGTAGCACGGGTTTAAAAATTATTAGTTTTAATGAAAATCATTGTAACCAGATATTATTAAACATGAGCATTTGCCATCTCTTACAAATTATAGTTATTTTTAGCACTTTAAAAGGAAAAAAAAAAAGCAATATTTTTATTTGCAAACTAAAATTAAAAAATTATGATATTCATGCGTGTAAAGCAAGGGAACTAGACACGTACTAGTATCATTCACCGGAACTTGACCGGAAAGTGTGAAATTAGACTCCACCACCGACGGCGTTGACGTCGATCTGTATCCATCGCCAAAAACCACAATCACATGTGGAATCTGAACATAAGTTGAGAAATAGAGTCGATAAGCAAAACCCATCAGAATCAAACCAACAACGATCTTAACAAACATCTTCATTTGCTTGTGCTTCACCGGACTTGAGGAATTGTTCATGTCATAACTCATTTCCTTCATCTTGTCAGAATCTCCGGCGAGATCTCTGTGTAAACCATATAAATCCCACCGCCTTTTGTATGTAGTAGAAATAGATGAATTGAGAAAGAAAGGAAAATGATGGTTTTTGTTAGTGAACTTGTGTGTGTTGTGGGGCATATTTTATTTTGTGTGGTTGGACTTTAGTAATTGTGGCATTTAACATGGAGTGGACCGGTGTAGGGTATGAACTTAACTTCGGTCTTAAACTAGCGATAGCAAAATGATTGCTATTTGCTAAAAATACATTGTTAAATTTTAGTAATTTATCTTTTTTTTTTTTTTTTTTTCAAATATAAGTTGTATTAGATTGTAAAATATTGCTAATTTTAATGTGATATATGTTTATTATATGAATAATTTGTTATCATATCATGGTTGTAAGTCATAGGCGGTCGACCCCTTCCTTGATATCAACGTCCTCGGAGATGGTATGATTCTTAAAGTCATATATGCGGTAGCTATGACGATCAAGTAGTTGAAATTCTCCTACTATTAATAGAAGGCTCGTTATATCGAGTTTGGATACAACGCATCTCACATTTTTTGTATTCATTAAGGTGATTAGGTGAATTTGATTCCCATGATCTTATCTCATTTAAGTAGATAATAATATTTTTTTTAAGGGCTGGTAAAATTTTATAGAAAAAACTAATAAGAATGCTAAAGAAAAAACAATCAAAGCAAAAACAAAACCACAGGCGGAGCTTTATGGGGGGGGGGGGGGGGGCGATTTTTTTGTTACATATAATCCCTCTACTTTAATTTTGTACATATTCGGCCCAAAAATAGAAAATTTTAGCCATGGCCCCCCCTATTCACCGATTTTTATAGATATTATACTTCCGGCCCCCCAAATCAAATGTTGAAGCTCCGCCCCCGAACAAAACAGTCCCAATCAAAGTCAAAACAATATAAAAGGGTTAAGTGAAACTTTTCAAACTCTCCAAAAGTGGATCATCAATTCAATCCTTTCATATCAGTTCACCTCATTTCTTCTTCCTAACATTAATCTTTGGCACGACCTTAATATTTTGAAGGCCTTCTGCGAAAATCAAAATGAGGCCCATAAAAATTTTCTTGTAAAATATTTGTAACATCCAAATTTTCAAACCAAATTTTTTATTTTTAAATTCATATAAAAATATTGTTCATAAAAAACATTTCAAGAAAATCGCACATGTCAAATACAAATCATCATCAAAATATAGAGTGTCCTAAAATATATGGAATCATAACTACAGATGAATGTGTACAATCAAGCTTTCACATTCCCGCGATCCTCAGAGGTACGTGAAACACATTTAATCAACAACTGTAAGCACGGAGCTTAGTGAGTTCCCCAAAATACACATACAACACAACACAAAGTAAACAACTATGAGTTTATCAACAACCTTGGAGACTACCCGAAGTCTTAGTGGGCAAACAACACGCCCTATGGGTTAATCCATGAAATCTCCAATCCAAAAAGGCAACTTAATGCATGAGACTAAACCACTAAACACTTAATCCATGAAATATTCAATCTAAAACTTCTAGAAGCATTTTAGGGACCCTATGCATGTCCTTTCCCATATTTAGGTCAAAAGATGCAATAAAACCTAAACTTCAAACAAGGTCTCCAAATCACCACCATTTCCTAGATCTAAGATGTTTAATGTTCTTGGGACATAGAGAAACCATAAAGTTGCAAACTTTATCTCTTCAATCCACACAAACCACCTCAAAGGGACCATAATATGTCATAAGACCTAGATCTAAGAAGAAAGACATAAAAAGATGGAAACTTGAGGACTTACAAAGGGTCCAGAAGATGAACACAAGTGAAGGGGAGGTTTCTTGTAAAAACAATGCACTAAGTCTTCTTTTTCTTTCAAAACCACCAAGAACTTGCAAAATGAGCACAAAAGCTTATAAAAGGATTAGGGTTTGCAAATGAGATGTTTGAGGGTGATGGAGGCTAAGGGTGGAGGAAATTGTAACGTACCAAAAATTAAGACCAAAAAAACTCATTTTAATTATAATAAAACCATCAACCCCAAAACATGATTATAAATCCATACAAGAAAATCAGAGTACGCCAATTGATGATATATGGTCCATTAGCATGGCCTAGACAGTTCTGGCGCACCTGGTATACATATCACATAACATATATGCAAGAGTCACACAGACAACTATCATCCTAATCATAATGAACCATATGTCAACATTGGTGCCTTCAAACCACCAAGAACAGTGAGGAAACTCACCTCAAAATACTCGATATCTCAGATAAAAGCCCGAACTATTGATCCGGAAAATCCCCACGCTATCATCATCAAATAATACCCAATTAATAATTGGTCCACAACCCATAGTTGGGATCCTAGTCCAATTGTCCAACACTTAGGGTAAAAGTCCATTTTACCCTTTCCTCATTCGCCCGAAAATCCTAGGCCCAATCCAATAGCACCAAAAAGCCCAATACGGCCCAAAGCTGTAACATCCATAAAAATTAAGCCAATTTAAAACTTTTTAAATCATTCAAAAACCGATAATTATTACAAGCGTGTTTTCAAAATGGTTTAATGTCAGAGTATCCCAGAATCAAGTCATAAAAACATAAGAAGGTGCACGATCACGCCTTTGCCTTCCCGCGATCATCAGAAGTGCCTGAAACAAAATCAATAACTGTAAGCCAAAAGCTTAGTGAGTTTCCCCAAAATACCAACGCCGTACAATTATAATCATATCATATAAACAAATAGCATGCATAATGAACCTTCAACCTGACCGGATCGCCTCGCAGGCCTTCAATCTATCTGGACCGCCTCTCAGGGCCTTTAGCCTTTCCGGGCCACTCGTCGGGACTTTGGTCTGACTAATATGCCCTCCCGGGTCTGCAGTCTATCCGGTCTGCCCAGGGTATGTTGGCCTTCAGCAAAAAGCAGGAACGCCTCAACCCAACCCCAATTAAACAATCATGTGTACATAAATGTCATACGCTAGCATGTGTATGTTGGATTAGTGCCTAAGTCCATAACTATATTTGGTATGTACTTGACCCGGTTGTGCATGGTCCTTTTGGGTTGCCTTCACCAAAACAACTTGACTGGATGAATAATGGAGAAAGAGGATGTTATAGTTTATTAATATATTATAAGAATAATATATTAAAAGAGAAATCATATTTATTTAATTAACATTGGTCAAGAATTAACTAAGAATTAATTTTGTGATCAAAAGAGGTTAATTGAATTAAGGGGAGTGAACCTGTAATTATGTGATAGTTGTAAAGTTGGGTAAGGAAACCCTAAAGCATAGGGTGGACGAATTCTAAGGATAAGGGCCTTAGGAATTCGTCCAAGGGGATTCTAGAATGATCCTTGGGCTGCTTGGTGGATAAGGAACTAGATAAGGATTACCACTCAAACCCTAATTTCCACACTGTGACATCCCCATTTTCACGGCCAGAAAAGATCACTTTTGTTTATCCTTTATAAAAATTAGAGTACCTCTTTTAATAAAAATGTTGCGGAATTTGGTCCCAGTAAAACATGATAAATACGTTATCAAAGCATTTCCGAAGAAAAGTATTTTTATTCATTTTAAAACATTTGGGATGTCATCGTCAATACATAAACATAAGCATAAACAGAACTTACATTCATTATCACTAGTGATTTATATCTCCTTAATCTCTCAGTGTAATATAACTTAATATCAACACCTGTGATATAAATAAACTGAGTAGGTCAGGTTGGGAAACCTGGTGAGTACATAGGGTTTTCAACCCACAATAATATAGTTATTATGTTTAATCATCAAACAATTAACCCAATTACCCATCCCCATTATCTTCTTTACTCTTAAGGATCTACCCTAAAAATCAGCTATTCCTCGTTCATTTATTCCTAAGGATTATCCTAAGGAATTGGCACGAAGTCCATCATCATCGAGTTTAGGCACTAAGTCTGCATAGTCGCCAGGATTTATATAACAGGCACTAAGTCCGCATAGTCGCCAGGTTTTAGGTACTAAGTCTGCATAGTCACCAGGGTTTAGGCATCAAGTCTACATGACCGCCAAGGTTTAGGCACTAAGTATGCATAGTCGCCAAGGTTTAGAGTACACCGGGTGAACACATCATTCACACCACCTACAGGTTGCGAGCCTGCTAGTGTTCCATTGGACTGTCTAGAATAGTCTGTGGTTGTCATCCATACTCTGTTAGATGATGGGTCCATCATTTGGGTAAAAGGCTTCTCTCATTGTTCACCTCTCACCCTTATCTCATGGTCTATATCACCTCTCATCTCATCATCCGACTCATATGTCATCTACCCATGTTTTACCCAACATATTTTGTAGATATAAAATACATATACAATTTATTTCATTTGAAGCATGTATAAAATTGTGATCCAACATAGACAACAAGTATTCAGATAATATGCACACATAACACATAATTTATATAAAATACTTCATATCTATGTGTAAGATTAAAGTAACTATGCACTCACATGATAAGGTGGTGACGCGGTTCTCGAACAACACTTCGTTTACTTTAAAACATTTTCCTTCGACAAAACCTAGTACAATTACCACTAGAGTTTAGTCTAACGTTTTACCAAGACTAATTAATAGTCTAGCTATTATTACTATTATATAAGCGTTAAACAATACTTTCGCCCACTGTGTATAGACAGGGGTCAGACATGAAACACCGGAGAGCATGATCATTTTGGCATATAGCACTTCTGAATCCAGCAACCCAAGCGGTCCTCCAAACCAGATTCCCCGTACCGCGAGTGGTTAAAAAAATATTACAACAACACTTATATAACCCATAATAACAGCCTAAATAATTACCATAAGGTCATAATAATGTTACTATAATTAAAAGCTATATTAAAAATAGCATAGGCGTAGCTCACTTACAACGGGTTTTCTCGAAAATCAGGCTTCGCTTGGAGTAGCGTTTCCGAACCAAAGACCATTTTTCTCGAAAATTCAGGAGCCTCGTGGCTTCCTTTGGGTGCTAGGGGTTTACCTAGGCTTAGTGGGTTAAGGGGTTTAGAGAGAGAAAGTAGATAGAGAAAGAGAGGGTAAAAAGTGTGAGAAATATGAAGGATTCACCCTTTATTTATAGGGGTTTTATCGTAGAGTAGCCTTCCACATAAGAGTTCAGTTTTCTACGTTATTTATATCCACATGTTGGTATTTACAAGTACTACAACTTTCATTTAGACCCCATCGGCTAATTCTCATTGTAGCTCAGATTTACAAAATTGTATCGAATTCGCCGTGCTTGAAGAGTAGAGACTAAGTTTTGTCCATATCTTTCTCATACAAGCTCTATTCTTGACGTTATTTATATCCACGCATTGGTATTTACGAGTACTACAACTTTCATTTAGACCTCGTCGGCCAATTCTTATTCTATCTCAGATTTACAAATCTGCATCAAATTCGTCGCGCTTGAAGAGTAAAGACTAAGCTTCGTCCATATCTTACGCATTCGAGCTCCGTTTTCGATTGTATTTTTATCGTTTAAATCCTATTAACGATATCTTCATTTCTCTTTTAGATTATGGCTAAAAACCAACCGGTCTAAAATTCGAATTTCCAGGCTGTTTACTGTTATGCTAAATCTTAGAAAAATCATAACTTCTTCATACGAAGTCAGATTTGGACGTTCTTTTTATGCACACTCTTGGTTTAACATATACTACTACTTTCATTTAGATAGCTAAGGCTAGAAAGTATTTAATCGTAAATTTACTTTTTACGATTCCCGGTGTCATGTCGGTTTTGCCGTAAAACTTCAACGAGTCATATCTTCTTCGTTATAACTTGGATTTCGGCGTTCTTTATATGTACGGAACCCTTGAGATATATTCTACAAATTGGTTAAGATTATTTATTCTAAATAATATTTTGTCGTAAAGTCATTTTCGACACTTATTGCCTCTAAATTGACTAGCCCGGATTTGCGGGCATTAAAATTATCTTCTCCTTAGGATGATTATGTCACGGAATCATCAACGAAACATGACTGTATAATGATTCCATAGATTATCTCTTCTTCCTAGGTAATAATTGTAACCTCTATGTTTCTTCGAACAAGTATCTGACTCTTTGACTTCTTGACTGCAGGCGGTGCTTGATCTTGCACCCGCACTCTGTCTCGTATCAGGGTTTCAATCATGACCTTCCTGTCACAATATCGTCCCTTATTGGAGACTCTTTCTTCTTCTTAACAACTTAAGATAGGTTCCTTCCTTTTATTGTCATAATAGACCGATGGGTCACGTTCTAATTACCTCTCATCGTATGATGCAACGTTCAGACTCAGGTCTTTTGGAGTCAAATTCCAGAATGAAATATACTTTCCTTCATGTTCTAATGTGATATAATAACATTTTAACATGTATCATTTCTAGTTACTAGCTTCTTTAACAATGATCACGATACTTCTATTGATCGCTTTGATTATCTTTCAATTTAATCTTGTGGCTTAAGTCGGATGCTACATCAAACTTGGTTCTCTGAACCACGTAACATAATCATCTTAGTCATACTCGATTTGATATGACCACTAGGGTCATATTAACAATCGTCTTCTTAGTCATTACCGAAACAATGGTAACGACAGACATGAACAAAACATAATCAATTACTAGTGTATTGGTAACCTTGTGACTTTCCCTGATCCAATTGTGAGTCCTGTGCTTCCGATAGTATAGGCCTCTACTACCTTTCACACCTACTCATACTCGTCCCAAGTATTGTCTCATAGTTGTCCAAGTTATTATCACAAAAAAATTTTAACACATACAAATGTGTCCAAACAATCATATAATTTTCTCTAGACTCTACTAGGACTTCTTCCGTGAGTATCTTCGATCATCAATTATGCTTCAACTCGGTTGGTGATAGAAATGTCAAATGATGGGATAACTTCATGGATTATACCAAAAATCTTTTTTTTTGCTAATCGAAAGTGTGCTTCTCCCATACTAGACGTATTATTTATTAGACATATTCTAAAGGCAAGATATCACTCTTACGATACCTTCTGATAGGTACTATTCAGTATCGTAAGCCTTCTCATTTCCTCCATTTACTCAATTCACTATGAGTCTTCACCATGATGTTCTGCACACCAAAGCAGTCGTTTGGTGTATCGAAACGAGAATAAAGATAGAGGAAAGCTTAGACTCGTATTCCTCCTTATTACCTCGAAAAATTATATGCCAATTCTAATATCGTAATTAAACGTTTAGAAATCAGAACACATAAAATTTCCAGATCCGGTCGGCAACAGACCATAGACTCGATCTGTAACATCCATAAAATTTCCAATAAATTTAAACTTTTCAAAAACAACCCAAATCCATGAATCAT
Organism: Lactuca serriola; assembly: GCF_051521515.1. Classification (NCBI taxonomy): domain Eukaryota; kingdom Viridiplantae; phylum Streptophyta; class Magnoliopsida; order Asterales; family Asteraceae; genus Lactuca; species Lactuca serriola. The sequence continues at coordinate 306,777,359 of NC_136410.1, read as the reverse complement.
TGCAAAAAGAGTATCCCATAAACATCAGTGTAAAAATGAGGAGCGGTACGATCACGCATTTGCCTTGCCACGATCTCCTGAAGTACCTGAAACAAAAAACTGAAACTGTAACCCCGAAAGCTTAGCGAGTTACCCCCAAAATACCAACCACACATAACCATACACATAACATATCACAATACAGAAAAACCATGCATAACGAGTCTACGGTGTGACTGGTCCGCCCACACCGGGCCTTCAGTCACCTGCTCCACTCTCTGAGTCTAGCCATGTACATCGAGTCTACAATGTGATTGGTCCGCCTGCACTGGGCCTTCAATCCACCTGGTCCACTCTCTGAGTCTACAGTATGACTGGTCCGCCCGCACCGCGCCTTCAGTCGGCCTGGTCCACTCTCCGAGCTTTGGCACGTCTGGACCGCCCTCATGGGGCCTTCAGCCTATCCGGGCCACTCGTTGGGCCTTCGGTCTATCCGGTCCGCCCTGGGTATGTTGGCCTACAGCACAAAGCAGGACCCGCCTCAACCCAACCCCAATCAAACAATCATGTGCACATAAAACAATTAATCTTATAACAATCCTCAGCCAAGCAAACGAGTCTATCATATCATACAACATAACAACATCCTAACCAGAATTTCAACCTAACCGATCACTAACATAACATTACCCTATATACCAGGATACTGACCTTAACCAGGTCACTACCATAATACCATCCTAATTACCAGGATGCAGATCTAGCATATCAATAACATATCAAACAAGTACCCAGATTCCCATCCGATAAAGGGCTGACCTTGGTTCCGTAGACCCTGTTGATATAGTGAGCATAAATCACCTGAAATTGACGAACCGAACCACAAAAACTGAATCCCGAAGCACTGCCTCCAACTCCAACACCAATAATCATCAATGATCCACTGACATAAATATCAAAATTACCATAATACCCCTGAAGGTCAAAGTCAAAGTCCTTAGTCAAAGTCAACCTTGCGATTGACTCTACTCGCCGAGTCACCCCATAACTTGTCGAGTTCAACATTCTTCGAGTCCTAACCTGTCCAACTCACTGAATCACCACTCAACTTACTGCTCTGAGTCTTAACCAAAAGAGGTTGGAGGTTTTGCATCGTGACTCGCCGAGTCAACGACAATCTTCATCAGACTCGCCGAGTTGTTCTTCAACTCATTGAGTCCATGCTCATCATCATATGACTCGCTAAGTCACCCATGCGACTCGCCGAGTCACTGCGCGACTCAAAGCCTGAACCCTAGCCCAACTCGTCGAGTCATCTCCCAGACTCGCCGAGTACATACGTGCATTCCCAATTTCGAGAGATACAAAGCTACTCCTTTGCTCCAAACAATATATTTGGGTCTCTAGAGTCCATTAGCAACATAAAGTTGCTACCTTTACATGCTTTATGTCCCATACTTCCAAAAACCAAGCTAGAAAGGAACTTAACTCATGAGGAATGGCTTTTGCATAACAACTAAAAGGGCTTTCTACATATTTGATACAAATAGAACTCAGATCTGGAGTTTCAACTCCATATCTAACTCATGCACCAAGATCTCATCACAATATCTCTAAACAAACCCTAAAACTCCATGAAAGATGGATCTAGAAAGGACAAGGCCAAGGATAACGATTCATTACCTCTAAAGCGACCTCCCACTGAAGAATAATCCGAATCTCCACAAATCTCCTTGATCCAAGCTTCTTGATCTTCAAAATCTCTTCACGAATCACTTATATAAGCTCCAATTTCCTTCCCAAGGATTCTCACATGAATTTAGGGTTTCTGGATCCCAAAGGGTGCTAAGGGGGCTGGGGGGAGGACATTAAATCCTTTAAATAGGGTGCAAACCCTAAGATTAGGGTTTTCCTCTTCCAGCACTGACTCGTTGAGTCCAGCCGCCGGCTCGGCGAGTCAGGCCACTTAACCACGTGCCCGACACTCGCTTCGACTCGACGAGTCAAGAGACCTACTCGTCGATTCCCTTCCTTAATTTTCACATAACACCCTTCAACTTCTTGCTTGTGAACTTGGGACGTTACATGATCAAACGATAGCATAAAGCATCACAAATTATTAAGCACATAAAAGCATCTTAGATATCTTCCCTAATTAAGCTGGTGCTTATGTCTATTCAGGCGTACTTCCTAAAATATATTAGACACACTCCTCATGATCATCGGTTAGAATTCTAAGTTTAAGTCTAGAAATAAATCCTTATTCCTAGTTCGTTTAAACTAATGCTCTGATGCCAACTGTGACATCCCCATTTTCACGGCCAGAAAAGACCGCTTTTGTTTATGGTTTATAAAAATCAGAGTACCTCTTTTAATAAAAAAAATGTTGAAGAATTTGTTCCCAGTAAAACATGATAAATACGTTATCAAAGCATTTCTGAGAAAAGTATTTTTATTCATTTTAAAACATTTGGGATGTCATCGTCAATACAGAAACTAAAGCATAAACATAACTTACATTCATTATCACTAGTGATTTATATCTCCTTAATCTCTCAGTGTAATATGACTTCATATCAACACCTGTGATATAAATAAACTGAGTGGCTCAGGTTGGGAAACCTGGTGAGTACATAGGGTTTTCAACCCATAATAATATAATTAATATGTTTAATCATCAAACAATTAACCCAATTACCCATCCTCATTATCTTCTTTACTCTTAAGGATCTACCCTAAAAAATCACCTATTCCTTGTTCATTTATTCCTAAGGATTATCCTAAGGAATTGGCACGAAGTCCATCGTCACTGGGTTTAGGCACTAAGTCTGCATAGTCGCCAAGGTTTATACAACACGCACTAAGTCCGCATAGTCGCCAGGGTTTAGGTACTAAGTCTGCATAGTCACCAGGGTTGAGGCATCAAGTGTGCATGATCACCAAGGTTTATGCACTAAGTCTGCATAGTCGCCAAGGTTTAGAGTACACCGGGTGAACACGTCGTTCACCTCACCTATAGGTTGCGATCCTGCTAAGGTTCCACTGGACTATCTAGAATAATTTGTGGTTGTCATCCATACTCTGTTAGATGACGGGTCCATCATTTGGGTAAAAGGCTTCTGTCATTGTTCACCTCTCACCCTTATCTCATGGTCTATATCACCTCTCATCTCATCATCCGACTCATATGTCATCTACCCATGTTTTACCCAACATATTTTGTAGATATAAAATGCATATACAGTTTATTTCATTTGAAGCATGTATAAAATCGTTCATCCAGCTAGACAACAAGTATACAGATAATAGGCACACATATCACGTAATTTATATAAAACACTTCGTATCTATGTGTAAGATGAAAGTAACTATGCACTCACCTGATAAGGTGGTTACATGGTTCTCGGACAACACTTCGTTTACTTTAAAACAATTTCCTTCGACAAAACTTAGTACCATTACCACTAGAGTTTAGTCTAACGTTTTATCGAGACTAATTAACAGTCTAGCTATTATTACTATTATATAAGCGTTAAACAATACGCTTCGCTCACTATGTACAGACAGGGGCCGAACATGAAACACCGGAGGGCATGATCATTTTGGCATATAGCACTTCTGAATCCAGCAACCCAAGCTGCCCTCCAAACCAGATTCCTCGTACCGCGAGTGGTTAAAAAGATATTACAACAACACTTATATAACCCATAATAATAGCCCAAATAATTACCATAAGGTCCTAATAACGTCACTATAATTAATTAAAAGCTATATTAAAAATAGCATAGGCGTAGCTCACTTACAGCGGATTTTCTCGAAAACCGGGTTTCGCTTAGAGAAGTGTTTCTGAACCGAAAGACCATTTTTCTCTGGAATCCAGGAGCCTCGTGGCTTCCTTCGGGTGCTAGGGGTTTACCTAGGCTTAGGGGGGTTAGGGGGCTTAGAGAGAGAAAGTAGAGAGAGAAAGAGAGGGTGAAAGGTGTAAGAAATATGAAGGATTCACCCTTTATTTATAGGGGTTTTATCGTAGAGTAGTGTCTAAGCTTCGTCCGTATCTTCCGCGTACGAGCTCCGTTTTCTACGTTCTTTATATCCAACCGTTGGTATTTATAAGTACTACAACTTTTGTATCGAATTCACTGTGTTTGAAGAGTAGAGACTAAGTTTCGTCCATATCTTTCTCATACGAGCTCTATTCTCGACATTCTTTATATCCACGCGTTGGTATGTAAGAGTACTACAACTTTCATTTAGACCTCGTTGGCCAATTCTTATTCTATCTCATATTTACAAATCTGCATCAGATTCGCCGCGTTTGAAGAGTAAAGACTAAGCTTCGTCCATATCTTTCGCATACGAGCTCCGTTTTTTACTGTATTTTTATCATTAAACTCCTATTAACAATATATTCATTTCTCATTTAGATTATTTTGGCTAAAAATTGAGCGATTCATAATGTCCGTAACGTGTTCGGAAAGCGGTTTTGGGAATATCCTCTTCCCGGACCTTGAGTTGATGGTACCCAGATCGTAGATCTATCTTAGAAAAGTAACTGGCTCCTTGGAGCCGGTCAAATAGATCATCGATTCGTGGGAGTGGATAGTGATTTTTGACAGTGAGCTTGTTTAGCTCACTGTAATCGATGCACATCCTAAAAGATCCGTCCTTCTTTTTAACAAAGAGAACCAGAGCTCCCCATGGCGAGTAGCTGGGTCGGATGAATCCTTTGCCCAGGAGTTCGCTGAGTTGGCTGGACAATTCCTGCATCTCAGCAGGAGCTAGTCGGTAAGGCGATTTAGCGAGGGGAGTTGCTCATGGAACAAGATCAATTCGGAATTCAACTTGTCTCTCTGGGGGTACTCCAGGAAGATCTTCAGGAAATACGTCTGGGAATTCACGTGCTACCGGAATGTCTCGAACGTTAACCTCTTCCTTGGTTTTATCCACTATATGCGCCAGGAACGTCAAATCGTTCTTTCGCAGATGCTTCTGTGCCTGGACGCACGAGATGAGGCGAAGGTTCGTGCTAGGTTTGTCTCCGTAAATAACTAGGGTTTCGTGATCGGGAAGGTGAAGGCAAACGGCCTTCTCGTGACACATAATTTCAGCATGGTGGGGGCTTAACCAGTCAATGCTATCTGCGAGAGGGTGTAGATATGCTAACATTATTCCTAAGACACTACAACTATTGTATATATTGAACGGATGATCTCTTCTTGGTGATAAAGGGGTATGTTTTTAGGTTCCCTAGTCATCACGATTTCCTCGGGACATGTGATAGTTGTACCTTGGAGGAAATGTAGTTGATCAGGCTACATCCACTCCTTGATACGACTAAGAACAGTCCTGGCTTAACCGAGGTACTAGCATTATCTTGTTTGGTTCGGTATTATGTTCTTTTTCCTAATACAAGTAAGGGTGTTTTTATTGTTATGTTTTACTTGTTTTGTCAGAGTTTTGTTAGTCCCTCTTTTTGGTTTATAGTTGCATATCAATGTGTGGTTATATATGCTAGTTCACTATAAACAAAGCTCTGATACCAACCTGTCACACCCCCGAACCGAACGGCGGAAACGTCCAAGGGCTCTTGTGACTTAAATTGAATACCATCACAATGATTATACATGAATCATAACATCATTCATCACCATGCATTGAAATAATACAACTGATATTGTTTACATCTATTACATTGTTTTAGTCATTACAATTTCATAACATAAACCGTTCGATAGGTAATCTAAGCAAAACACCATGACATAACTTGGTACCTATTCTTCGGCTTACTTGTTACCTGAGAATACAAGTTATTTTGTAAAAACGTCAACATATGAAATGCTGGTGAGTTCATAAGTAATGTTATGGAAAAATGATTTTTGTGAAGTTTGAAAAACCCAAAAAATCCGATATTTTCTGAAAAGAGTATTTGTTTATAAAAAGTGTGAAGATCCGTAAATATGCTTGTCGATTTTGAAAACATGTATAATTGTTGAACTTTGTATACATCCCATAGGTGAAAATGTTGAACTTTCCGGGAAAACCCGATGTTTTCCCAATACGTAAATTACATGACTTGTTTATTGTTACACCGATACGACGATTGTTATTGATTACCTAGGTGACATTGGATTAGTTAAGGTTTGTGAGTTGTTACAATCACGCATTAATAAAAATGACTAGTTTATAACTACAGGTTATGAACGATCCTTAAGGCGTCGTCCGTATTACTCACCTAATCCAACCACCCTGACTTCTCTTGATTAACGCCACGGATCTGATTACTCGAATTCTCATAAGCCGGTCAACCAAGGAGAAAGGAGGGTACGAAGCCCTCTCTTGCTTCCATGAGTTATTCCGGGTTATCGGGAATGCGAAAGACACTTGGTCCAGCTCGCATTTGACTTCTCGACCTCACTAGCAGTACTAATGGACCACTAGGGCCCAATAGCACAATAGAGCTATTGAAAGTCCTTTTACATGGAATTGGGTCATAGGAGGCCCATTAACACGTAAGCGCGTTCCCTTCGGGCCCAGAGATCATGTTATTGGGCTAGCAAGGCCCAACAAGCACGATTTGAAACCTTCAAGCCCAAAGTTTGTATGTTGACTCATCATAGTTATCGCGTGTTTAACGAATTACTTGGGTTATTGATTTTTGTTTTATTATTGATTCGAGACCGAATCAATTCGTTTTGTAACGATATTTGTTGTTGAGAGTGTATTTGTTTTTCCGTTTCTTCGGTAGTCGTGGATCATGTATTTTGTCTTAGTGAATTAGTTTGTTTAAAAGTAAGATTTTTACCTTTTCACAACCTTTCTTTTATAAAAATAGCACTTTTAGTCCTTTATATAAAAGAATTTCATTTTAGTCCTTAAAACATTATTTTGACATTTTTGTATCATAAACTTGTTGAAAAGACATTTTTAACCCAAATTTATTTTGTAAACAGCTTTAGCCCTTCCAAAATGATGTTTTCTCGGTTATAACCTCCAGTTTCGCAACTTTTACAGTTTTGGCCCAAAATAGAAATTTTTTACATTTTTGATCCTTTTTGAATTTGAAAAGCATTTTTGACCTTTGAAATAGTTTTAATACACTTCAAATCCCCTGTTTTACAGAAAATTGCATTTTCAGCCCCTCAAACTTATAAATCTCGCATTTTGAGGCTTATTGGGCCGAAAAGCCCAAATCTAGCCCTTTAGGTTCAAAATTTACACTTTAAGTCCCTTAAAAATGTTGTTGTTCAGAAAAACTATTATAGAAACTGTTTGGAACCTTTTGACCCTCCAGAAACTATAAATTTGTCGGTTTGTACCCTAAGCTTTGTATTTTTGACATTTTAAGCCCTAAAATATGTTTTATGTTAGGATATGTTCATCCTAACCTCATAAAGTATTTTTGTTGACTTGATTAGTGTATAATAACTTAAGATATGTTTATTTCCTTTCTCATGCCTTAGATCTCGGTTTTACACACTTTTTGATAACATATTCATCACAAAACACATGATATCACACACATACATGCATCAAATCAAACATAGCATACATGTACACATAGATCTACACATTTACTTGTATTCTCCCCCATAAAAATCATAAAAACCAAAAAGAAGGGGGTATGAAACTCACCTTAGGTGTGGTTTCGGTTTTGGAAGGAAAAGATGAAGAAGAATTCGATCCTAGCAACCTTTCTTGGAGGATCTCGAACTTGGATGCTTCTAAGGTGCAAGATCATGAGTTTGAATGAATTAAGAGATGATTCTTGAATGAAAGGAAATAGCTAGATTATGGATCTAACATCAACTTACCTTGAATGATGTGTTTATGGGTTAAATCTCCTTGAAAGCTTCCTTAATCTCGAAAATATGGAGAGGAGTGGAGAGAGTTTTCTTGAGAGAATTGTGAGTGAAGTGTGTGTGTGTGTGTGTGTTTGTTTGGATTCGGCCGAGAGGGAGAGAGGGAGAAGAAGAGAGAGTGAGCTTGCATGGAAAGATGAGAAGTGCATGGATGTTTGAAGTGTAATGCCTAGTTATCCCCCATACAAAAATGATGTGGCATGCAAGAAGTCAACTCTTCCCTTTCTCTTGGGCTTGGGCCGAGATTTGGAGAGAAAAAGGAAGGAATTAGGCCCTTAAATGCCTAAGTCCAAATCATAGCTAATTTAGATAACTGTTGGCCCAAAATAAATCAAGTAATGATTTTTATGTCCCATTAGGGCTAATTAGGTTAGTTATGGCCCAATGAGATTCATTTATATATTTTGTTTCATTCTAGGCCCAATATGGCCCAAAATATTAAAATAAATGAAAGTGGGTCCAATTAGAGCCCATTCAAGAGTTCTAAGCCCATGATATTCCAGCTGGAAGCTTATTGGTCCATTGGGACCAATAAGGAAGTCCTAGTCCAAAATGGACTTAAACAAGGACTTCTAGGGTTTCCAATTATTTGTTGACTATTTGTAGTGCTTGTATGAAGTGTTTGATTGATATTTTGTTGTCATAGAGTAAGCATCGTGCATGCTTTCATGTTTTTGATTCGTAGTTGACATAAGTGTTGTAGTTACAAGGCACCAAAAATTTCTAGTTGTGACAAAGTCTAGAAAATATTTTATCGTAAATTCACTTTTTACGATTCCCGGTGTCGTGTCGGGTTTGTCGTAAAACTTCAACGGGTCATATCTTCTTCGTTATAATTCAGATTTCGGCGTTCTTTATATGTACGGAACCTTTGAGACATATTATACAACATGGCTAAGATTATTTATTCTAAATAATCTTTTGTCGTAAAGTCATTTTTGACACTTATTGCCTCTAAATTAACTAGCTCGGATCTACGGGCGTTACACACACCCTTGATAAAGACCCCTAGGGCATGGATTTTGGATACACTTGAACCCTAGGAGTCTTGGATCCGATTTTCCCTCTCCCATCTCCCTCTCTTGCTTCATCCAATTGCTTTGGTGTTTGTAAGCCATTAGAGGCACATCATTTGGGATGCTAAGGTTCTCAAAGCTTCAAGATCTATAATCAATAATCAAGGTATTCATCTAACTTGTTTATTTGATATTCAATTAGTTTTTTTGTATGCTAGATTAGGGTTTACAAGCTTTGGATAAATTTTCATGTACAATAGAGAAACCTAGATCCAAAGCTTTAGGGTTTTGCATGTGCACATAGGATGTTCTTTTGCTCAAAACCCATCAGTGGTGTCAGATCCTTGCTTGGTTTCTATTGTATTTGATGCATGGTGTATTTTTTTCATTTCTTAAGATCGAATTTTATGCTATCTGCTTGATAGACTCGTCGAGCCCTATGAGGTACTCGACGAGTAGGATGAACTCGGCGAGTCCTGTAAGGGACTTGGCGAGTCGGGCTGTCAGACAGACGGATTTTCGGGATTTGGGCTTATTTTGACTTGGGATAATTACCAAAATTGTTTTTGATTAATAAAATCCGAATTCTATTGATATGTGATTATCTTAGTCAAAATAAAAAATATTTATCATTTTAATTAGATAATTATTGCCTTATATGATAAATCTTAATTATTTGAATTATTTGATCAATTATATTGCATGTGATTAGACTAAGTCAAAATTAGATAGCCACAAAATAATTGTTTAATTGTTTTATTTGAATTTTGATCTAGATAGTTTTGAAATGTTTCAAAACTTGCCCTCAAGTTTTGTTATTTGAATTTTTTGATTAAAAGTTTAATTTTGAAATAATTAAATTCCAAAACTTATAATAGTCTAGTTCAACTCTTATAACTCTTTTTGAAGTAATAAAGATGAAATATTTGAGTATTATGTGAATGTATTTATGTGCTTATTATTTAATTATAAATGTATAATTAATAAAGAATAAAAATAAGCGTAAAAATTAAAGTGTAAGATAAGCCCAATATCTTTATATAAAGTTGTAGTGGTCGAAACAAGGATTCCGGGGATATAAAGAACGCCGAAATCCGAGTTATAACGAAGAAGTTATGACCTGTTGAAGATTCGCGACGGAACAGGCACGATACCGGGAAGCGTGAATAGTGAATTTACGATAGAGCAAGATTTAGCCTTAGAGATCTAACCGAAAGTCGTAGAATACATTAAACCGAGAGCGTCCATAAAAAGAACGCCCAAATCTGACTTCGTATAAGGAAGTTATGATTTTTCGAAGTTTCGGATTAGCAGTGTACAGCCCGAAATTCGAATGTTAGATCGAGTTGTTTTTAACCGACACGACCTGAACGAGAATCGAAGATCTCGTTACGAGTAGCGTAAGAAGAAAAAGATGGGCGAAAACGGACGTCGGATGAAGAAGTTACGAGAATTTAACGGACCAATCATGTCCCGGCTTGTTAATAATATAAGTTTTAAAATAGAGTCAAAATTAGCCGATGGAGTCTAAACAAAAGTTGTAGAGTATGTTCCCACCTTTGCTTGGATATAAAGAACATCAAAAACAGAGCCCGTACGTGAAAGTTATGAATTTTTAAAGTTGAAGCATGAAATTGCGAAGTCTGTTGCTAAATTGATGACGTGGCATGATCTGGACCGTCGCTTGCTGATCACGGCTTGCTCCGGATTCGCGCCACGTTGTCCTCGCATCTACGCCCCGTGTCCGAGGGCAGGTACGCCCAGCGTACTTTGGTTCTTATCTGTCCGATGGAGTGTGAGCAAGCTGGTGCGAGGCTGGCATGCTTATCCGAGCTACGCCCAACATAGTGCTGCTGGACGCCCAGCGTAGACCGAAGGCTGAGGCCTATAAAAGGGGACCAAAGGCAGCCTCATTTTTCACACATTTTTCACTTCTCTCTACAATCTTTCTCTCTCTAAGTGCCCTAAGCCTCCTAAAACCCTTGGTATATCCCCTTAGCTCCCTAAGGAAGCCCCGAGGCTCCCGGAGTCCCGAGAAAAACTGTCTTTCGGTTTCGAAACGCTGCTCCAAATAAAGCCCGGTTTTCTTTAAAATCCGCTGTAAGTGAGCTACGTTTACGTAATTTTTAATATAGCTTTCAAATAATTATAGTAATGTTATTAGGTCCTTAAAATAATTATTTGGGCTATTATTATGAGTTATATTGAGTGTTATTTAAACGCTTATATAATAATAATAATAATAGCTAGACTATTAATTAGTCGTGGTTGACGTTAGACTAAACCCTAGTGGTATTGGTATTAGGTTTTATCGAAGGAAAATTCTTTTGAGAGTATCGAAGCGCTGTCCGAGTGCTGAGTCACCACCTTTCAAGTGAGTGCATAGTTATTTTCAGGTTATACATAGATATGAAGTATTTTATATAAATTACATGTTATGTGTGCATATTATCTGAATATTTTCTATCTACGTTGGATGAACGTTTTTATACATGTTTTCAATGATTTAAACTGTATATGTATTTTATATCTAAGAAAATGTTGGGGTAAAACATGGGTAGATGTAACAGGTGATAAAATGATGAGAGGCCTCGATGTTGTTGTTGTTGATCCAGTCATCTAGTGGAGTATAGACGACGATCACAGACTATTCTATACAGTCCAGTGGACCGCTGGCAGGCTCGCAACCTGTAGGTGTTATGAACGAGGTGTTCACCGGTGTACTCCATCCCCCCACAAAGTTGCCTTTAGGACATTTATTACTGAGGAATCCCCTTAGCAGTAGTGTCTATCCTGATGATGATCCTTAGGCTAGGTCTCTTATGATAGGTGTTTAGGGACGTAAAGTGAGGATAACGGGAATGGGTAATCGGGTTATTATTGATTGATGAAATTAATAAACTTATTTATTGTGGGTTGAAAACCCTATGTTATCACCAGGCTCCCAAGCCTGACCCACTCAGTTTCTTGTATTACAGGTAGTGGCGCATGAGCATAGATGTGATGTTTGGATGAGGGATTACGGATATAGGCTTGTAGATATGAAATAATGTAGTTAGGCTTATATTGTATTTTTTATGCTTTTGATCTGTATCGAACATGACATCCCAAGTCTTTTAATAAAATACATTTCTTTAGAAATGCTTTTGATAAATCTTTATCATATTTTGTTTTGGGATAAATTCCCCAACACTTTTCTTTAAAATGTTACTCTGATTTTTTAAACAAAATCGGTCTTTTCTGGACGTGATTTTGGGGATGTCACATGTACCCTTGCCTAGACGTTAGTGGAGCATGTGTGGTTAACCGACACATTAATTTGGGTCTAAGAAAAGGTGGCAAAAGGTGACTCGTTGTTTGTCATAGATCAATGGAGCATGTGTGGTTAACCGGCACATTGATTAGGTGATTGTAACATTGAGGGCACCATGTACATTTTCATGGTTATTCACATCATGTTTGTGATCATTGGTATCCCAGAAGCAAACTTGAGGGGATATCGAGATTTAAACATGCCATTGAAAAGTTCAATGAATCTCAAAGAATCTAGGTGTATCAATACATTTAAAACTTAATTGCTTTTGTTTTTCATGGTGGACATTAGTGAATCGTCATTCACTTACCTTCGAATTATTTGTTGTTTAGATTACAACATCCCTCTTCTAAATTGCAAATAATGTTGTTGGGTCCTAGCCCTGATTTCTCACTTGGGTGTTTAATAGGGGATTCTTATCTAATCAAGCTTTGCCTCTTTTCTTTTTTAGATGTCTAACTGTTGGATTAGATGTATAAGCCCATAACTATTATTGATATATATCCGACCCGACTTGGCATGGTCCATTTGGGTTGCATGACATCGGAACAATTGGATAGACAAAATAAGAAAAATGATACTAGTGATTTATATTAATATATTATAAGTTATAATATATTAATATGAAATCATATTATTTAATTAGTATTGATCAAGAATTATTTTAGAATTAATTTAGTGATCAAAAGGGAACTAATTAAATATGGACTCTTATATATATATATATATATATATATATATATATGGTGGACCAAGTTGTGGTGGACCAAGCTCATTTAGGTTGGGCTAAGCTTTTATGGATAGTGTTGGATTAGTGTCTAAGTCCATAACTATTTTGGTATGTACTTGACCCGATGCTGCATGGTCCTTTTGGGTTGCCTTCACCAAAGCAACTTGATAGGATGAATTATGAAGAGAAAGGATTAAATATGATTTATTAATATATTATGGGAATAATATATTTAAGGAGAAATCATATTGTTTAATTAATATTAGTCAATAATTAATTGGTAATTAGTTTTGTGACTAAAAGAGATTAATTAAACTTAAGGGACTGAAATTGTAATTATAAGATAATTGCAATTTGGGCCATGGATTGTCTTAAATCAAGGGGTGGACGAATTCTAATGGTAAACCCATAAGGAAATAGTCCAAGGGTTTGATTAAAGGAGTCTATGGGTTGCTTAGGGCTTAAGTAACCAAATTAGTGTTTCCTTGTTAGATAACCCTAATTGCCTCACTATATATAGATCCCTTAAGGACCAAAAACGTGGCTAAGCTTCTTGCTAGGGTTTTCACACGGTTTCGGCAGCCTCCATCCTCTTTCCTCTTCATCCTCTTGCTTATGGTGTTTGTGAACCATTAGAGGAGTGACACTTGTGACTCTAAGCCTTCCAAAGTCAATTCAAGGAGGATTAGGATTGTTATTGTTGTATAACAATCAAGGTATGTTCTTAAACCTAATTATATGTTAATATTGATTTCCATATGCTAGAATTAGGGTTTATAGTCTTGGATTCAAAGCATGTACAATAGAGAAACCTAGATCCAAGCATTAGGGTTTGTATGAGCACATAGGATGTCTTATGACCAAAACCCATCAGTGGTATTAGAGCCTAGACTGGTTTCTATTGTATTGATGCTTAACATGTTTGAAAATTTCAATTTTTTGGATTCTGGAGGCTGGACTCGCCGAGTCCAAGCCTGACTCGACGAGTCAACTCGTCAGATGGAGGGTATTTCGCGATTTCTTGCTGTTTTTGCTTATGGATTGTTACCTTATCATGTTAGATCAATATTAATCCGATTATATGATATATTTGACTATATTTTTGATCTAATTGAAGATATTTATCAATTAATAAGATAATTGTTTCCTTATAAGATAATTGATTAATTATTTTGACTAAATTGATAAATTGTTTTGCAAGAAATCATTAAATAAATCAAATATGGATAATTATGTGATTAAATGTTAATTTGAATGATTTGTTATTTGATCCTTGTTGTTATGAAAAGTTTCATATTTTTCCCTTTAGGTTTTATAGTTTAAATTTGAACCCAAAAGTTTTATTGTTTTGAAATTTAAATAGTTAAAACCCTAATGTTTTGAAAAAGGTTTCAAAAACTTGCCCTCAAGTTTTGGAATTTAAAATTTTGGATTAATAGTTTAATTTGATGTATATTTAAATTCTAAACCCAAATGTTTTGAAATGTTTCAAAACTTTCCCTCAAGTTTTGGAATTTAAAAGTTGATTAAAAGTTTAATTAGGAATGTTAAATTCTAAAACCCTAGTATTGTTTTGAAAAGATTCAAATCACACCCTTATGGTTTTATTAATTAATTAAGGTGTATAATTAAAAGAAGTTTAATAAATCCATAAAAGTTTAGGTTTACAATTTAATTGAATTAAAGGTATAATTGTTAAATTTAACCACATAGTATTTTAAAAGTGTTAAAATACACCCTATACTATATATAACATTAAAAGTCTAGCATTATATATATGTATGAGTAAAAGTCAGTCTTACCGTTAGTAGGCCTCATTCACGAAGCTAGTCTATAAGGGGTGTTTAAGGAAATTGCCTATAAAATGGCGATTGAATGGGTATCCACTCTTACCCACCGCACTCTTGACTAGTGGAGGGTCGTTAGCCGAATGGGTAGGATAGGACGAAACCTTCCATTATAAGTATAATAAAGTATAAAAGTAACTAAATGTTTTACAAATTCCCAATCTTAGTTACTTAGGCAAAAGTGAATTGATGCAATTCCATGAAATTACACTTTGTGCCCTTGCGAAGACGTTAGTGGAGCGTGTGTGGTTAACCGGCACACTAAATGGTTCTAAGCAAATGTAGTAAAGGGTGACTCAATGCTTGTCATAGATCGGTGGAGCGTGTGTAGTTTACCGGCACATCGAATAGGTGTCTGTAACATGTGGGGGCACCATGTAGTTTGCATGGTCATTCACACCCGCTTTGTGATCCTCGGCATCCCAGTCACAAACAAGAGGGGCATATCGAGATTTAAACATGCCATTGAAAGTTCAATGAATCTCAAAGGATCTAGGAGTCTTCATAGATTTAAAACTTAAATTTTTTTTTCGTTTTTCGTGGTGGAAATTAGTGAATCGTCATTCACTTACCTTCAAATGTTCTGCAATTAGGGTTACGACATCCCTCTCCCGAGTTGTAGAATATTGTGTTGGGTCCTAGCCTTAGTATCTCATTTGGGTGATTTACTAAGGACTTAATCAATCAACTAACTTGAATTCATTTTCTCCCATTTTGTAGATGTCAAAGTTCAACAACTATGGTCTTCCCAAATCCCGTGGAACAAGCCATCCACATGAAGATGATATTCCACGATTCGATCGAGGAACAAGAGATCATGCTTCACTTCCTCCTCCTCCTCAAATTATTCTCCCTAACCCACAAGTTCAAAGGCTTGAAAAGTTCAAAATCACTCAAGCCCTTTTGGCAAGTAAACATAAAGAAGGAAAGACGGTGTGTGCACACATCCTAGGGATGAAGTCACACATTGATAGGTTAAGAATGTTGGGATCCGTTGTCTGTGAGGAGATGGCTGTTGATTGGATTCTTCAGTCACTTCCTAACTCGTATAGTAAGTTCGCAAGAGAGTACTATATGATAAACTGCGACGTGACCCTTATAGATCTCACCTATATGCTTATTGCTGCTGAATCAGCAATGGTTTGGCGCAATAGAAAAGCAAAGTTGATTGGTGAATCTGCCTTCAAGACCTCTATGGAAATAGACAATGGCAACGAAAGACATGCTATGATCGAAAAGTTTGATCATAAGAGAAAGACAATGTCTGAAGTAGTTCCATGTCCTGTTCCAATATAGTCAATTTGCTTTTATTGCCAATAGAAAGGGCATTGGAGACGAAGCTGCCCCATTTACCTAAGAGATCTAAGAGATGGGAGAGTCAAAACGTATGGATTTGCTTTAGGTAAAATCCATTGACTAACTCTTTTAAGCTTCATTCTAGATTCTTAATACATAATGTGATAAGATTACAATTGATGTCTTGTAAGATCGAAGAAAAGAAAGGAAGCTTAAGGGAAGAAGTGAGCAGAATCTAACCGTGAAGGAATGGATTTCGATCGCAATTCTCGAAGATTAGATTCTTGAGCTACTACTTAGAGTTAGAATTAGATTGCTAAGAAAGATGTATTAGCATAGTTTTTCAATGAATTGCATTGTAAGGACAAAATTTTTCCGCAATAAAATAAATTTTGATTTTATATTATTTATTTATCCTTGCAATGGCGTATATGAAAAATTGATGTTTGAATGTTTCTATTATTAGCAATAATGGATTTGGTTCTTATTATGTTATTTATGGAAAGTCGAGAGTCTACCAAATAGGGAGAGTTTCTCATCGCCCAAGTTTCAATTGGACAGAAACTTGGAATCATGCAACTTGGTTGCACAATGAATGAGAAATTTCATATTTGGAAATTAGACTAATTCATTGACAAAGTGTCAAGTGAAGGACTAGGAGATCAAGTACACAAAGTTGCATATTGATCAAGTCCACCATAAGAGTAACCAAGATATTCGTAAATATGATTATACTTATAAGATTAAGTGTAATTCGGAATTGATTAAAAAGGGTTTAAATCAATAGCAAAACGAATAAGAAGAATCAAGTAGGCAGAAAGATAAAAGTTTCTCCATTCTAAGAAGAAGGGAGAGTACCTTTTATGCTTTATGATAGGTCTTAATGATTAAGAACCATATCTCAATTGATCCTCTAAGTGAGTCTTAGTACAATTGTATGTCTAAGAAGAGGAATCGAGAATTGAAGAAATGGTTAAATCAATAAGTCAATCATACTTCGTTCCAAAACAAGTCTTAAAGTTAAGATTGTGACATTGAGTGAAAAAGTATTAAGAAGGTTTATAACATTCATTAAATGTGGTAAGTTGTGATGTCTTGGATAAGACAAAGACCAACTAGGACCAATTTATGAAGTGTTTTGATAAAAGCTACACTAACTCTTGAATATTTGTTTGTCAAGAAATGGTTATTGACAAAAGAATCTTATATGTCAAGGAGTCAGTGGGAGTCTTAATGGTCTTGAACGGTTTCAAGAACAAATCAAATAAACCTTAACAATCATCACTAGCACACGAGTTGAGGTTTACAACCTATCGTGTTGACATTATTTTGATTCCGTGCCAATCCAATCGAGTTAATTATGCATGAGAGTTCTATGACTTCTCATTTTGAACACATAAAAGGCAAAGCACCTTAATCAATGAAAGGTACATTGATAGGAAAGGGTGAGCTGCTTAACTACTCGGAAGACATGGTGGGCAGCTGTACTAACATAAAGGCAAGAAATCAAGATTAAGGAAGTTCGGTCCATATGAGTTTGAATTTGTCGTAAACTTTGGTTTTAACAAATTCACATGGATAGGAAAACATACACCGCTCAAATCTAAGTGTCATAAGATTTCCTCCTTCATGAAAATGATTGTGAGGAAATGCTTTCACTAAGAAAGATTTTAAGAAGATAGTGATTGTAAAATTGCATTCTCGAATTCAATTATGGTTACGGTATCCCTTTCCTTAATTTGAATTGTGAGGTTTGGCAATTAGTCTTAAGTGTTTAGAAACACATATGAACTATCGAAGGCAAAGGTGTATAAGTTCAAAAAGCCTTGATAAAAGATTATCAAAGCACTAAGTATTAGAAACATGGACTTGAGAAATTCAATAGGTATTGTTTTTCTGAAAGTTAAGATGTTTATGAATACATGTCAAAGCTAGTGGGAGCATAAGTGTTATGTTTTATAATAATCATCATGATAGTGGGAGCATAAATGTTATGATTGTATGATTATTAAGGAAAGTATTGCAAGTTGGCAATATTAATTATAGAAAACAAGAGTCATATTTTGCAAAGTTATAAGAGTTGAAAGGTTGTTTTGCTATAATTAAGGGAGAGAATATTATGCTTCATTTCAAATCTAAAGGCTTAGGTTGTGGAATGTTAATAGATTTAGTCAAAGGTATATAGTGTGTTCTTAAAATTTCGATTATGATTACGGCATTCCTCTTCACAATTCGAATTTTGAGAACATAGCAAATAAAACATTATGCGTCGTGTCCCATACGCTTCGGGTATAGGATCAATTGCAAATGTTTTAATGTTTGACCATTCTAAAATTTTCCAAATGTCTAGCGCATTTAGAGGGAAAAGGGACTAGAATTGGTTTTGACTAAAATAATTAAACAACTATCAAAGGACAATCCAAAGTTCGACGAGGATTGGTCGCTTGTGAGTAGTTGGAAGTATAGTATTGGAAGATACGGAAATGTTCTCATATTGGATGGACCATATCGACATCATTACGAACAGATAAGATTCTATTAAGAATGAGTTGTCATATGGAAAATATGGAAGCGTGTCCATATTGGGAATTGAATATTAAAAAAAATCTATGACTAGATTAGAAACTTTTATGCAAAAGGATGTTCAAAGGAATGTACTTTGAGAGAGAGACATCATATCTAAGGAATTGTCTTGTAACAATCTCCGATAGAGGACTTTGTAATATCATTGGCAATAGTCTTTGTGACTTTGGTGCAGTGACATTACGAAAGGTTCGTTGCGTAAAGTGTTAGAATCTAGCATATTCTATAAGTAGCAAGAATTTGATATTCTTACACTTATGAAAAAGGATTTGGAGTTGTAAAATGAGAATGATTGGAAATGTGTTCAATTTGTCTATTTCACAAAAGTAAGAACCATAGGTAAACATTGTGTGCATGCTAGGTGCATGGGACAAGTGTAATAATTCAAGTAAGAAGTTGATTACCCGAAACGACAAATAATGAGTAATCAATATGGTGATAAATAAAAGGCGTTTTATTTATACTCAAAGGTTTGAGGCCATATGGGATTAGTATTATTCTTGTGTTTCACATTTGCATGTTTTGACTTCCAGAATAATTGAGTTTATTAAGAATAATCGAATTATTCGAACGGGCCACAATCATTCATATGTTGGAAGTAGATATGAATGAAGACTATCGTGAATTGGTGTGTGGATTGTCTAGAAGAGTATTAGACATAAGCAAATGTTTGCTGCAACGTTCATGAGTGCTTATGAATATGATTTGAGCATTGGATTAAACCCACGCTCACTTGGATCACTTCATGAATTGTATTACGAGTGATTGGTGAGACGATAACATCTTATATTCTTGAAACCGAGATGTGTGAGTTGTATCTTGCAAATCGGTTGCACATTGATAATATGTAAACGCACCAGTAACTTGGTGTTATAAAACATATTGTTGTGTGTAATTCGGTGGGTGAGTGCAAGCAAGCATTGTATCAAAGTTTATCCGTTCCTTTTATTCAAAGTAGAATAAAAGCGATATCTTTGGGCCCCTCGATGGTTTAATGATGACAAACGTAAATGCTCGGCCGAGCTAGGGCTAATTTGATTTGTTCAATTAGTCAGTCGTCATAAATCGGAAATCGAGATATAGTACAAAGAGAATGATTTGAAATCATATCTCATATGATATCTAGAATGGAGGAATATATGATCCCTTATCCAAGGACACGCGTATCTGATATGATCAAAGTTGACAGCGGCTTTGGAAAGCTACGATTGCAGATCGGGATCCAAAGTCATACGCAGAATAGTTGTTAGACTTATCCAAGTGGGAGACTGTTGGATTAGTGTCTAAGTCCATAACTATTTTGGTATGTACTTGACCCGATGGTGCATGGTCCTTTTGGGTTGCCTTCACCAAAGCAACTTGATAGGATGAATTTTGGAGAGAAAGGATTAAATATGATTTATTAATATATTATGGGAATAATATATTAAAGGAGAAATCATATTGTTTAATTAATATTAGTCAATAATTAATTGGTAATTAGTTTTGTGACTAAAAGAGATTAATTAAACTTAAGGGACTGAAATTGTAATTATAAGATAATTGCAATTTGGGCCATGGATTGTCTTAAATCAAGGGGTGGACGAATTCTAATGGTAAACCCATAAGGAAATAGTCCAAGGGTTTGATTAAAGGAGTCTATGGGTTGCTTAGGGCTTAAGTAAACAAATTAGGGTTTCCTTGTTAGATAACCCTAATTACCTCACTATATATAGATCCCTTAAGGACCAAAAACGTAGCTAAGCTTCTTGCTAGGGTTTTCACACGGTTTTGGCAGCCTCCATCCTATTTCCTCTTCATCCTCTTGCTTATGGTGTTTGTGAACCATTAGAGGAGTGACACTTGTGACTCTAAGCCTTCCAAAGTCAATTCAAGGAGGATTAGGATTGTTATTGCTGTATAACAATCAAGGTATGTTCTTAAACCTAATTATATGTTAATATTGATTTCCATATGCTAGAATTAGGGTTTATAGTCTTGGATTCAAAGCATGTACAATAGAGAAACCTAGATCCAAGCATTAGGGTTTGTATGAGCACATAGGATGTCTTATGACCAAAACCCATCAGATAGTCCATGGAGTGTTTAACCCATGGATACTATGGAAATGAAATGTCATGGGTATTAGGGTTTACATGAATGTAACCCTAATCCTCCACACTATAGAAAGAGGTCTCTAGTTCATGAAATGGCACTAGTGTATATACACAAGAGGGCAAAACTGATTTGGTGAAAGTATCCTTATTCTCTAGTTATTCCAAGGGTTCTTGGTGTTGTGCGAGCCATTTGAGGTGCAACACTTGAGGCACTCGACTCTTAAAGGTTCAAGACTTCAAGCTCCATCAAAAGGTATGTCACTATACTAGATTCTTGTAGTATAGTTGCTTCATAGTATGCTAGTTAGGATGAAACCTTGGAGTATTGAATATTTGCATGTATAATAGAGAAAACATAGATCCAAGGTTTATCTGGTTGCATGTACACCATATGAGTGTTAGAATGCTCAAAACCCATCAGTGGTATCAGAGCCAAGGCTTGTTTTCATTTATACTTGATGCAAATGGCTGAAAATCGAAGTTTGTATGTTGTCTGCATAGCTAACTCGATGAGTCCGGTAAGGGACTCGACGAGTCCATGCCTAAATTCATCCAACTCATTGAGTTGGTTCATGCACTCGACGAGTCGGACCCCCTGACAGCATATCTTCGAGTTTTAAACCTGGAATTGGTCTAGAATCATTACCTTAAACTATTTTGGGCTTATAAAACATGTTTTTGATGTGGTAATGTTTATGGTAAACCAATTTCAAAGTCATTATGCTAGTGAATTCTACGGCTTACCTGCAATCTTATAACACTTCCCTTACTGACTCACTGCTAGGGAATGCTGCGACTATCTCGCAGTACTATATCCTGACTAATCTCGCACCTTGCCGGAAGCTCTCCGACCTGGTTTCCCAAACCAGTCATCAACTAATCGCGAATACACGAACTCAAGGTTGGAAAGTTTCCCCAACTCCCAACTTTCATGTTTCTCAATCCAAGCAGCCACTTGAGCTGCTTTCTTCCTCACCAAGAATGCGAACCCACCCCAGTCTTGCACTCACTTCTGCCCTTGGCCACACGGGTGGCTCTCCCCCACTTCAACTTGACTAACTCCTCACAACTCACAGCTTGGAAGAATTCCCAAACGATACCTTCCCCGAAATTAGCAAGACACTACTGAGTCCCACACACACATGCTACAATTACTGCATCCTGAGTAACCTGCTCTAACGAGAAACATCTTCGAACTACTATTCTCACAATCAAGGTATGCAGATGGCATATAAATTATCATAGGCAGAAGTATATAATATTATGAATACACTTACATCGATGCAGTACTATAGCAATAAAATCATGAACAAAACTGATAGGAAAAGGGAAAGACACACACCTGCCACATCAGGGGCTGATCGCGTCTCCTCTGTAACCAACTGGAATGCTCTGCTCTTCGCTGCAGGCGCATCTGCCCGGCCCTGACGGCCGTCAGTGATCCTCAAAGTCGCAGGGGCAGGAGCTATCTCTTGCCCCGAAGTAACCAAACTCAGACACTGGGCCTTCTTGTGGCCCCACTGACTACAATGGAAATAGATCAGGTCTGATCCCTGAGTGGTGGTAGCTATACAATCCCTACTATAATGACCGATCTGGCTGCACCTGAAACAACCAGAATCGCCACCACTGCCACTCCTACATGCACCCTCGTGCATCCTGCCGTACTTTCCACAGCAGTTGCAGTCCTGATGACCTCTCGATCTAGAATCTGATGTCTTGGGCCTCTTTCCCGATCCCGCTGATATTTGTACCTCGAATGGTTTCCTCTTCCTGTCCGCCTCTAAGTCAATCTCCTTCTCCCTGGCTCGAGCAATAATATCCTCCAGTATCTTTGCAACTGGACCGGCTCACAAACTGCCTGATGTCACTCCTCAGCATCTCGTGGTTCCGAGCCTTCTTCATCTCCTTGTATGCCACATACTGCGGAACAAGAATGGCTCTTTCTCTGAACTTGGTGGTGATCTCCGCCACTGTCTCAGTAGTCTGCTTGAGGCCCTGAAACTCCCGTGCTAACTACTTCACCTTGATCGCTGGTGCAAACTCAACCCTGAACCTGGTCAAGAAATCACTCGATGACATCGCGTCCAATGCAGCATCATCACCAATAGCATGTCCAACCTCCTCCTACCAATCCCGTGCTCTGTCCTTCAGAAGACAGGAAGCAAGTCGGACCTTGTCCCCCTCGGGACACCGACTTGTATGGAAAGCATTGGCAACATCAGCCAACCACCTGCTGCTAGCGATGGGATCCCTAGCCCCATGGTAATCTGGAGCTCCGCAAGCACATAACTCCCTGAATGTCAGCGTACGTGCCCCCATCATGGCCACCATCTCAAAGCGGAAGGCTCCCAACCTCTCATCCAAAATCTCCAGTATACCCTCCTTGACCATACCAAAGATTACAGTAGTCTGAGCTAGGATACTGCGCGTAATCTCAGTTGATATAAACTCTTTCATCTGCTCCTCGAGTTGCTCGGTTCCTGAACCCGAGCCTCATCCCTCGCCTGCACCTGAACCGCTTAATGGTCTCTCATGCAACGTCACCATTCTGCAACATAACATAACCTTCATCAGAATACTCCTCACTACTGAGGAATCTCACACTTACTACAAGTTCCCTGGTTTTATCTCAGCCTTCCTTGACTTGAGTACAAATCCTCTGCTTCCAGTAGTATGGACCCCTACTACCTTTCATATCTATCCATACTTTCCTCGAGGATTGTCTCGACTCCACTTAGTCCCTTTCTACTACTACTGCTCCCAGCACTACTCTCATCCTAGGCTTGCCCTAGGGTAACCTCTAACCTGCACCCAGTCCTCAGCTACTGAAGGTATATTCATAATGCCAATTAGCCACTACCTGGATACCATCACATGTGACGAGGCTCGGATAATCCTTCAAGTAAAGGACTCGTCCCTACAACGGTTAGACTTAAACGAGAGCTACGCAATAGGGCTAAATCCAGAACTTTGAGATTATTCAACCCTGATCACATGTGACTTGACGTATTCACCTAATGGCTAACTCCCATCACTTAGAGTCTCACAAAGCACAAAGCAAGTAGCATTCAGACAGAAAGGTAAGTCTAACCATAACATAAGCAAGCAATCACATTCACATATCAAGAATCTACACTAGCATGCGATATAAGCTCATATAATCAGACATAACCTAATCAGGCTATCCTACCACTGTATAACCCGTACTAGCATGCAGTTCAAATAAAACATATAACAAGCATATAAGGCATCCTTACTTGATCCTTAGCCCTAAACTAGCATGTTGATCACATAATCATATCATATCATAAACTTGTATGGGTATTCTAAGAGAACTTATTTGAGCTCGACTGATTGCAACCACCACACCCTTTTCTCTTTTCAAATTTATTTTCTCTATTCAAAACTCTTTTCTTTTCTCAAAGCTTGTTTTATAAAAAATGATTTTCTTTTGAAAATTTTCTCATACCAATCCCTCAGTTTGAGTCCAGACACACCCGAGAGTGTGCTCGAATCCCTCAAACCAAGGCTCTGATACCAACTTGTAACATTCCAAAAATACAGGCCAAAAATTTCATTTTTAATTTAATATATAAACCATAGTTTCCAAACATTCCATTCATAACGAAAATAGTTATATCAAATCATAGTATCATCTCAAAACATGTTCTTATAATCAGAGTAAACATCTCAGGCTAAACTTCTTGGTGTGTGCCATGCGATCATCCCGAGCTCTTCCCTCCGCTACCGGAAATACCTGAAACCAAAACTGAAACTGTAAGCACGAAGCTTAGTGAGTTCCCCAATCTACCATATACCATACATAAACTTATACTGCCAACATTAGGCCTAGCCCGCTACATCGGGCCCCGCCCGACATCGGACGAATCTGACATCAAGCCTCGCCTGGCATCGAGCCCCGCTTGGTATTCATATCTGTTTCTCTTAGGCCCCGCCTGTCTCTGGGCCCCGTCCGATAAACATACTCAAACATGTACATAACACATAACACATAATCTAAACATATTCTACTGCAATCATGTTCTAAAGCCTCGCCCCTATCCTGCTACTGGTGAGTCATGGAACCCCGCCTACACTCCTGCTGATAGTAAGATACGCCCCTTGCCCACACTCACCTCTCTCCTACCTCGGGCCCCACCCCTGCCTGCTGCTAATGAGACACGGAACCCCGTCCATACTCTGCTAGTGATGAGATACGGGACCTCGCCCACACTCAGCTCCCTACTAGGCACATACAAGTATCACACAGACAACAAGTATAAACTATCATGCAAACATTAATCGGGCTTACCCCGACATCAGACCTTGGTTCAGAATAAGATACACATAACAACCTTCCTCGGGCACCCGCCCAACATCAAACCTTGGTCCGGAATAACATACTAGCACACAGTTGCTAGGGCTAACCCCAGGGTATTCCTATCATACATAAACTAAATGGGTCGACATTGGTGCCTTAGACCCATTCACACAATGAGGAGACTCACCTCGCACGGCTGAAGACTGGCTGAAACACCTCTGGCTGCTATCTGACAATTCCCCGAGCTACTGATCCCCTAGCTCCCCGAGCTACAATACCAACATAACACTTAGACCCAAAATGCCCTCCAAAAGTCGAAATAAGTCAACTCTGTACAAAGTCAAAGTTAACGATCCATGGTCAAAGTCAACACTTCCAGATTGACTTGACTCGCCGAGTTGCTCCATCAACTCATCGAGTCCTAACGCTCAGGATCCTGAAATCACGAACCAACTCGTCGGGTCTTTCTTGAGCTTGTCGAGTTCACCCTCAAACACATCGGGACCCTTATTCAACTGACTCGCCGAGTTCACCTTTGAACCCGTCGAGTCTATCTTCATCATATGAATGTGTCCACTATATGACTCGCCGAGTTATATGAATAACTTGTCGAGTCTGTCTTCATGGGTTGGGAGATTGCCTTGGACTCGCCGAGTCCCAGGTCTTCCAGGTCCATAACTACATCCATTTTGTTGAGTCCCCCATTCTAGACTCTACCAGATTTCTCCGAAACAGAAAAGGTTGGGAACCAATCCTCGACTCGTTGAGTCCCATGAATGACTCACCGAGTCCCCTAAGGTCTATGTCCATAACTTGATTTATGCTGAGCTCATTTCATCCAAAGGGTAGACCTGACCTCTTAGGGTCGGTATAACATGTAAAGTTAAGGACTTTACGCCCATGCATGGCGCTTTTTGCTCAAAAGGCCATAACAACCTCTTATACTTTGCATGGGGAGTTCTAATGGCATAAAGCTTCCACCTTTATGCCTTAACTGCCCACAATACTTTCAGATCTAAAAGGATCTTACTAGGGTACGTCCAAATGCCACACACACTCGTTCATGGACCAAAATCTTCATAAAAGGGACTATGAAGAGATCTAATAAATTAAAAGCGAAGATGAAGACTTGATTACCAAGAAATACAGCCACTGGAGTGTATCTTCTGGATCTATGTAACACCCGATTCCTGGTACACATCTAATTCAAGCATTCTTGTGTTTTTCTCTGGGACTCGACGAGTTGGATGCCCAAATCGTCGAGTGGAGTCGAGATTCGCGGACAGTTTAAGTGACCTACTCGACGAGTCGGGAGACTGACTCGGCGAGCAGGTGTTGTTTGAGTGAAACCCTAAATTTGAGGGTTTGTGTAACACCCCAAAATACGAACCAAAATTTTTTCGTTTTAACAATATTAAAAATCATATACTGAATGTTATTTCATAAAAATCATACGTCAATATCTCAAGCCATAAATAAGTACCATGATAAAAACTGTATCAAACTGTATCAAATCACATTTAAGGAAAAACTGAGTAAACTCCCAGGAATAAAAGCTGAAGTTGTGGTGTGTGCGATGCCATCATCCCGAGCTCTTCCCTTTGCTTGCGGAAGTACCTGAAACCAAAACTGAAATTGTAAGCACGAAGCTTAGTGAGCTCCCCCAAACTACCACATACCATACAAACATATAACAACTACTGGGCCTTGCCCACTGCATCGGACCGAAGTCCGGGACTAACCAAGGCCTTTCCCTCTGCATCAGACTAAAGTCCATAAAGTGCATCGGACCGAATTCCGGAACTAACTGCATCAGACAGAAGTCAGGAACTATCTGGGGCCTTGCCCCCTGCATTGGACCGAGGTCCGGAACTAACTGACTGAACATAGCATAGCATAACATAGCAAATAACATAACACTGATATTGCATACTGCATCGGACCAGGGTCCGAAACACATAACACAAAACATGCTTGAATCACAAACACATCAAGCAATCTAACTACTGCATCGGACCGAGGTCCGGAACTACTGCTAACTAAACGAGCCGACATTGTGGCCGTAGACCCGTTCCTACTGAAAGGAAACTCACCTCGTGATGCGGACTGCTGAACTCCTGAATGAGAAATCCCTGACTGCTGCTTCGACTGCTTCCCAACTATCATGGGAAATAAAATACTAAATCAGAATAGGGATTCTCCTATGGGTAAAATGACCATTTTACCCCCGCTATGGCATGGGTCACAACATGGCCCCAAACCCTCAATTCCTTCTAAGTCCATCCATGGCCCCACTATAGGCCCACTAATGGCCTAATTTGCTATATTGGGCCCAAAAACCTTTATTGGGCCTTACTCAAGCCCAATACTAAATCTGTGGTCCTTAGCAACTGAATTTTGATGGGCCATTAAGGCCCAGGGACCCTAAGCCTAAAACTCAGCCCACACCGAGGCCTAAAACACTCGAAGCCCAAACTGGCAGCATATGCGGGGCGTACACCAAGGTACGCTGAGCGTACTGGCTGTTGGCTTGTACGCGGCGCGTACCTCCTTGTACGCCCAGCGTACATCCCTGTTAAGCCAAAATCTCATTAAGTGCTTAATAATCCGATCCAGAAGCTACAAATCCAGATCCTAAGCTTGTTCCATGTCTTAAGCCATAAAATTGCTTACTTGATGGTTTACAAGTCTCATAAAGTCTCAAACTTCCATAAATAACATTCTACTTCCATGTAGCTAACTAGATCTCATGCATGGTTCCATATAAGCCACAAAGATTGAAACTTTATTGCTAGGAAGATGTTTCTGAGCCTTAAGGATGGCAATCCAAGCTCCAAAACCGACTTACAAGATCAAGACTCAACCTTTGGACCTAAAAAGGTCCAAACTTCCATAAACAAGATCTAGAAGGAAAGAGGAGAAAGTTCAGAACTTTATGATGACCAAGAGGGTGCTAAGTCCAGATCTCTGATCTCAAGCTTCTTCTCCAACTTCTTCCCTTCCTTCTTCACTACTTCCTTTCCTTGAAACACTCACAAAAGCTTCTTCACATACAAAGAGAGGATAAGAATGAATTAGGGTTTTCTTGAGAGTAAGGAGGCTGATGGGGAAATAGGGAAGGAGGCTATAATGGGGTTTATATAGCCTTAAACCCCTAAAATTAGGGTTTTTTCTCTGGCCGCGTATGCTGGGCGTACCATATGGTACGCTGCGCGTACGCTTCTCCTCCCTGCGCTTCATTTAATCATTACACCCAGCATACAACGGGTTACGCCCCGCGTATGGCTTATGGGCAGGCTAGGACTTGGCCCAAAACAGAGAGGCCCACTCCAATATACAATTCTATTATAGCCCAAAATAAAACTTGAGAATTTAAATAAATTTATACCTCAGAAGATGATCGTTACAGTTTGCACCCTATTTAAACACCTTATCTTAGCCTCCATCGTCCCTATAACTCCCACAAAGTTGTATATCGAAACCCTAGTTATTTTTGTGTGTTCTAAGTCCATTTTGGTGCATTTGGTGGATTGTGAGGCTTGAGAAGAAGAAAGAAGCTTGAGAGTTCGAGTTGGGGCTTGGAGATCCAGAGATTTTGGTCCATTTCAAGCTCAATCAAGGTAAAATGCCCCTGTCTTGGTCTTCCATGCGTTTATTCATCCTTAGGGCTTGGATTTTGGGTACCTTTAGGGCTTTCCAAGCCATTTTCGGATTTGTGAAGTGTTATGTGGAGTCTTGACTTCAGATCTGAGTCATTGGAGGGGTATCATGGCATAAAGGTGCCAACTCTATGGCCATGAGAGCCCCATGCATCTTGTAGAACACCTTTTATGGCGTTTTGAGGCAAAGACCCCATGCATGTGCACCAAGTTTGGAACTTTACGTGTAAAATGGACATTATGAGGCCATATCTATGGTTTTGATGTGTTAAGACCCATTTAATTCGACTGTATAGTAATGATCAAGGATGGACTCGACGGGTCGTTGTTGGGACTCGGCGAGTCGGGGTGTATTGACCACCAAATCCTTTATGTGGATGGACTAGTTGTTAGGGTGGAAAGTCCCTTAGTTGTTTAGTCGCGTAAAAGGACCTGGGAATCATGGGACTCGACGAGTGGTTGAACAGACTCGACGAGTCCAAGGCAATCTCCCAATCTTTGAAGATGGACTCGACGAGTTGTTCATACAACTAGGCGAGTCATAGACTGGACACATTCTTATGAGGGAGATGAACTCGACGAGTTCAAGGATGAACTCGACGAGTCAGATGAAGATGTTCCCGATGGTTTGTATGAAGGAGAACTCATCGAGTTCTTGCTAGACTCGATGAGTAGAGTCGGGGTTGGATCGGGTTAGTGGAGTATGGACTCGACGAGCTGGTAGACCAACTCGGCGAGTAAGGTAAACTGGGTGTTGAATTTGACCAATGTTGACTTTGCTTGGTTTTGTGTTGACCCTGGTTAGGGTTGTATGTTCCGTTTGATGACTTGAGGGTTGTCGTGTGAGGATTGAGGAATCGAGGAGAGTCGATCTTCACACCGATGACAGTTCAGACACTACACGACATCGAGGTGAGTTACCTTCCAGTAGAAGTGGGTCTAAGGCACCAAGGCCGACCCACTAGTAGTTAGATACAGTTGAGATGATTGTCTTTGTGATAATTGTCTGGTTTGTTATTACTTGATATGTATTATGTGCTAGTATGCTATGTTCTATATGATCGTGGTATTAGGAGGGGAATAGTCCCCCGATCGGTTGTTAGGACCGAAGGGTAGGTCGAACACCACAGCTATGTTTGACAGTATGATATGATATATATATTGTATGTGATAGTAGTAGGGGGTGAAATAGTCCCCATGACCAGGTGAGATAGACCAGAGGGTAGTCAGCACCTCAGAATGGCTTGACACGGGTAATCAGCACCCCAGAACGGCTCGACACGGGTAGTCTGCACCCCAGAACGGCTCGATACGGGTAATCAGCACTCCATAATGTCTTGACATGGGTAGTTTGGGCACCCTAGAATTGCCCGACAGCATGTATGATTGTATAGTATGTGGTATGATGGGAGAACTCACTAAGATTTGTGCTTACAGTTTTAGTTTTGGTTTCAGGCACCTCTTCATCCAATGGGAAGGAGTCGGCGACATAGCAGCGCATCACACACACATGATTTCCGCAAAGAGTTTTCTGGGATTGTACTCTGATTTATACTATTGATCGATGTAGTGGTTTTTAGACATGTTCATGATGGCTTATGGATTGAAATGATATCGTCAATGTTTTTAGTAAACAATTTTATAAATTACTAATTTGCAAACGAAATTTTTGGTCTCAAAATTTGGAATGTTACAATCTACTTCCTCATTCTTGAACCTCCAACTTCCTTCTTCTCTTTCTTCCTCTTCAAGAGCACAAAAATCACACAAAGGTGGCTCAAACACTCACAAAGTGCACTAGGGTTTCGTGGGTGAGGGTTTGGGGTCTGGGGGCTGGAGATGAGGCTGAGGGAATGAGAATATGATGCTTAAATAGGGCACCAAGTCCCGAAATTAGGGTTTCCCAACCCAGGCCAGACTCGCTGAGTCAGTCCCCCGACTCGCCGAGCCGGCCACTTAATCGACGACATGGAACTCGCTCCCACTCGTCGAGTTCCTCCGTAGACTCGACGGGTAGACCTCTTGACTTAGAGTTTTCTTTTCTTTCTTGACCTTCTGAATTTGGGGTGTTACAGATTTTATTGATAATAAAATCAAAATATAAGGACGTTTATACACATTTCTTTTTAAAAAACGAATAAACTAAAAATATATTTGGATATTTATAGGGGCTTATTTATAGTGACTTTACCGTGTCATAAGTTATTTTTTAATAACTTGAAAGGGTAATGGACTTTCGACTTTGTTCATATTTAGTCACTAATTTTTTTTCATTATCTATTTGCCACTGAACTATTGAAACAAGGTTCTAAAAAGCTCGCCATGGCGTGCCACGGCTCCAAGGCTAGCACCTGCCGCTAAGCTTGCCAAAACGCCGCCTTAACTCATATATGTTTATAAAAATGAATAATAGTTGAAAATACATATAAAAAATATTAATTATATAGAAAATTGACGCCTTAAGTCACGCCTTACAAACGTCATGACTCGCCAAGGCTCGGAAAAGTTTGATGCTTGACATTGCCGCCAAGTCACGCCTTACGTTATTTAGAACCTTGATTGAAACTATTCACATTTTACTCTTATGACCGGTTGTTACCGGTCATAAAGGTAAAATATAAACAATTTCAATAGTTCGGTGACAAATAGATAATGAAAAAAAAAATTCGTGACTAAATGTGAACAAAATCGAAAGTTCGTTTCCCTCTAAAAAAAGTTCAATGACTAAATGTGAACAAAATTTCTTCTTGTAGTATGGTTTAAAAAATTATGTATTTTTGTTAAATTTTAACAACATTTGTTGATGAATAAATCTATGACCCCCCCCCCCCCCCCCCCCAAAAAAAAGTATAAAAAAACGAAAAACGAAACCAATATTATATGTATAAGTTTTATGTTATAAAACTATGCAATATTATATGTATACAAATTATCCTAATATTATATGTATGAATTTTGTGTTATAAAATTATGTAACATATAAATTGACATACATTAAATCATATACGTTGTTTATATAAAAAAATACATACATACATTGATACATTATATATGTTGTTATACTCTATGCATTGACATATGTTATATTAGTATATTTACTAGACAAAACTTCAAAAATGGTCCCTGTGGTTTTCAAAAATATCAAGTTTAGTCCCTAAGTTCAAAAAACCTCACAGATGGTCCCTGTGGTTTCAAAACTTTTAACATTTGGTCCTTCCGGCTAACTCCGTTAGCTTTTGGCCGTTAAGTCAGGGGCATTTTTGGCATTTCACTACACAGGGACCATTTATGAGGTTTTGCAATTACTTTTTTTTAAATAAATAAATAAATAGTATTTAATATGCAAGGGTCTCTCTCTCTCTCTCTCTCTCTCTCTCTCTCTCTGAGACCATTTAAACATCACCACCTCACCTCTTTTTCTCTCCCTCCCGTCAATCTACTGCACAAATCGAAGAAAGAAACAAGGACAACCAAGGACTGCCACCCTCAACCACCCACCGGTGACCCCCACCGGCAGCGGTGAGTTAACGGGGTTAGCAGTGGGGTTCATGAAGGTGGTGGTTGGTGGTGGATTTGGACTGGGTTTTGTAATTGTATCTTGATCATCGAAAGAAGAGGTGAAACTCCACCATTCAATCGAGTGGACTTCTGTGCTTCCCTGAGTTGACCCGGAAAATCCGACAAACATAAACTCATTTACGTATTGATTGAGATTGGTGGTGATCGATAAGAGAGGTGATTTGGGTTTTGTGTTGGAATACGAAATAGAGATGTTGAGTTGCTGAAATGAACTTGAATAATCTATCCACGAATTGACTTCAGTGCCACTTCGTAAATTGACTTCATTGGAGTCCAAATCGGCAACTTGGGAAGAAACCATGGAGTCAAGATCCAAACCCACATGATTCCCATTAACATCTTTGAACTCGACGTCTATTAGAGTATCAAACTTAACAGCAACAGCGCTGGTAGGAATACCCAAATACGCGCCAGCGTCACCGACATCTTCATCGTTCGACGATACGACAAAAGCCAAACCACCTCCAATCGAACCCGGATTCAAATTAACAATCGAGAATGAAAAATACGTTGAGAAACTCGCCGGATTAGGGCTCCCATGTCGCCGGAATCTAACAGGCTTGTTGTACAAAACCCTGCCGGCGCCAGAGTTAGGGACGGGGAGATCTCGGGTGAGTCTGACATTGTTGTTGAACAAGTGAGTGTCGCCGAGGAACTTCAAGCTTGTGAGAGTAAGTGTTTGGAAGTCAAATGTGGTGGTTCCGGTGTCCACATTGCCGGAAAAATAGAAGAAAAACATAGAGTAAAACAGAATGAAAAGGGTGTTTGTGCTGGAAATTGAAGAAGAAGACATTGTTTGTGAGCTAGATCTGAGGAACTTCCATGGAGAATTCTTGAGACTACAGATGAACTCGATCAATCAATCACGAGATTACAACACAGTTGGGGGGGGGGGAGAGAGAGAGAAAAGATGGTGTGTGTGAGAGAGAGAGGGGGTGGGACCCTTTAATATTAAATAATTATATATATATATATATATATATATATATATATATATATATAAATAAGGTAAAACTTCATAAATGGTCCCTGTGGAAGTGAAATGACTGAATTGTCCTTCACTTAACTGCCAAAAGCTAACGGAGTTAGCCGGAAGGACCAAATGTTAAAAGTTTTGAAACCACGGGGACCATCTGTGAGGTTTTTTGAACTTAGGGACTAAACTTGATATTTTTGAAAACCACAGGGACCATTTTTGAAGTTTTGTCTATTTACTATTAAAAATGATATCGAAAATGAAAGTCAAGTTGTTTAGAATTTAGACATTTTTAATTTATCTGGACAATTGATTTATATTTGAGATTGTATTTTCTTAAAAAGTTTGAATAATTATTGAAATTTATGATTATTTAACTAAATATATAGAGTTAAGTAAACTTGTTTAACATGTTTTATAAATTATT
Organism: Lactuca serriola; assembly: GCF_051521515.1. NCBI lineage: Eukaryota > Viridiplantae > Streptophyta > Magnoliopsida > Asterales > Asteraceae > Lactuca > Lactuca serriola. The sequence goes on along the minus strand of NC_136410.1, from coordinate 306,743,675 downwards.
GCGTCCAAACCACCCCCATCCATATTACCTTTACAAAAATATATTTTTTTTAGAAAAAAATAACTATAAATTCAATAATTAAAACGACGTTAACTTTTTTCTTTCAAAAAAGTCACTCATAATTTTAAAAGGTTTTAAAAAAACAATTCATATTTAAATAACTATTTAAAAAAAAAAATAAGGTTTTTAATTTTTTCTTCAGAATACAACGTAGTTTCTTACCATGAAACACAATTTCTTAATAACTATGAGTAAGAATGGTTTATTTTTTTGTAAAACCAAAATCAGACTGAAAATTTAGATTTTTTATTTTGGAAATACCAAACAATTGGTTTTTTATTTCGGTATTGGTTTTTCGTTTTTTTAATATATTTTTTGGGTTTTGTATTTTTTTTTATTTCATAGATTTCTTTATCAACAAATGTTGCTAGAATTTAACAAAAATAAATAATTTGCTAAAACACAATACAAAATGAAATTTGTTCACATTTAGTCATTGAACTTTTTTAGAGGAAAACGAACTTTCGATTTTGTTCGCATTCAGTCACTATTTTTTTTTTTCATTATCTATTTGCTACTGAACTATTGAAACTGTTCATTCTATCCTTATGACTAATAACTAAACTTTTTTTTTTTCATTATCTATTTGCTACTAAACTATTAAAACAGTACACATAATACTTTTATGACCGGTATAAGGGTAAAATATGAATAATTTTAATAATTCAGTGACAAATAAGTAATGAAAAAAATTAATGATTAAACGTGAACAAAATCAAAAATCCCTTACTCTTTCGTTATTATTATTTTTTTTATTTTTTATTTTTATTATTATTATTTTTTAAGGGCTTCTAACTAGTATTAAAGATAAAATTACATTAATACCCTCAAAACCTATACCTCGTTCACAGCTCCCGTCGTTCAGATACAGCAGCCTCCACGCTTTTCTTCACGAGCACAACTGCAATTTCTCTCCCGCCTGCACGGCTGCACCACCGACACTTCTCCTATATCCGTCTCCAGACCTCCGCTCGACGGCGCGACCAGCTACGGTCTCTCCTCCGGTCTCCTGGTAAGTCACTTTCTTTTTTCTAGTTCGGTTCAAGTGTATGCTTGTCTGATTAGATGAAGCAGCTGAAATTAGTCGTTCGATTAGTGTATAATCTGTGTGCTTGTTGTTACAGACCATATGTATGATTTCTGTGTTAATATTGTATGATATATATATATATATATATATATATATATATATATATATATATATATATGTGTGTGTGTGTGTGTGTGTGTGTGTGTGTTTTATGTTGCTCATTATGTGCAACCCGAGCTGGCAATCTATCAATGATGTCAACTTCTGCTCCTTCATGTGCTTTCAACATCTATTAGTTTATTGTCAAAAGTAATTTTACATCAAAAAACTGATTCATATTAACTTTAAAAACAACACATTGACACTACCTGTGAACAAGTAATAAAATTCATATACTGGTTTATGAATGTGAAGCGTAGTACATTTGGAATAATTAGAATAATACAAATTCTTTCTGTTCATAGTACCAAGAAGTTCATGTGTGTAGTGTTTTCAATTGGTTTAATGCAGCAACAATTTTTTGAGAAAAATAAACTGGTAAACAACCAAATCTGAATTCTTGCTGGTTGTAAAAATGAAGTAAACATTTGTTACAAATTACAAACAGCCAAGACAGATTGAAAGAAAAAACCGAACATTAACAATAGTACAAATTTATAATTTACAAGAATGACATCATTAACACATCAATAACAATTCGAGTTATGGAGGACAAGAGGATAACAACACTTTTTTTTTTTTTTTATCAAAAAGTGTTTATTTGGTTAAATAAGCAATCCCAAACACCCCCTTAGTGGTTAGTGGTTGAGTTATATATTGGTGCTGTTTTTTTTTTCAGCTCAAATGGAGATGATAGGCGATAGCAACATGATCATGATGACACAAAAGAAGAAGAAGAAAAGTAAAGAGAGAAGTTTGAAGCACGTATGCCCTAGTAGTAATTTGTTTTCAATCTTCGTTAAATATTCTTTTACAAGATCTTTAATGGGTTGCTACTTTGCCTTTTGAAGGGACCTCTAAAGTCAAAGAAAAAGGAAAAACTTAAACCAAGCAACTCCCAGAAGAGAAAGCTGAGGAAACTTGAGGTTTTTGCTCTGGCTTGTGTTTTTGATCCATTTGTCCTGCTTTCTAAACTTGTTTGGTGCACATGTGACTGATTTCTTGTTGTATGCAGGAGGAAAAGGAGAAATCTGCTATGTTATCTAAAAGCTTAGAGACATTAGAGTATGTGAACTTCTGTTTGATGCATGACCCATGTGTATGTTTCTATTTTTTGACTGCATTTTTTTGGTTTTAACTTTTCAGTAAATACAAACTTCAAGAGGATGCTTATTCACTCATGTGGTCTTCAAGCAATTTGGGCCAGGTTTGGGTTTTGTCCATATCTTAAAAACTTTTTTGATTGGAATTGATTGATTTACTAGAAATTAAATGAATAGAACTTGGAAAAAAGGAATGCAGTGATAAACCTGGCATTCTAGAGACCAATACTCTCCCAGAACTTTCGCTAACTGAATTCAATTCTAAGATCCAAACTTGTCTTAACACTAACCTAAACCACTTAACTAGGAGAATGACCAAATTATCCCTGAGATGAGTGAGTGTAATACTTGGTGATTTATGTTTGTTTGTTTTGTAGGTAGAAACTATGCGTGAGAAACGCAGAAGAGAAGTGCAGTTTGCCAAGACAGGTTTGGTGCTGCAACACAGTGATTGGCCTTCAAAAAGAAGATGCAACGAAAGTGATTCAAGTGTAATTCACTCCTCTGACCAAGTTGACAATGAGAATGTGTCTACTCAACCCATGAACACAGATATTGAAATCCCAAATATCAGTCCACCACCTTCTCCAGAAGCTCCATCTACCAAAGGAGCTGCTGAATTAGACCCTAAGAGTGTTGTTGATCATGAGCATACCAACCCATCTATGACAGAAGATCATGAAGCTTCATTGTCAACAACTAGCCATCGTAGAAGCATGGTATGCTTTTTAATTTTTTTTTTTAAAAAAAAAAAATCTTGATTTTTATCATATACATTTTTATGGATATAGTTAGAGGAGGTAGATGCAAAGCCAAAGGGCGTGGCTCCTTCACGACCGAAACATGTAGTGGTTGGTGTAAGTAGGCCGAAGGAGGTTGAAAGGAATAGGATGGATCTTCCCATAGTGATGATGGAGCAGGAGATTATGGAAGCGATATATGAGAATATCAGTGTCATCATATGTGGAGAAACAGGGTGTGGTAAGACTACACAAGTCCCTCAGGTAAGGTGAGCTGGATTTGGTTACATATATATATATATATATATATATATATATATATATACTGTTATTATATATCATAAGCATATATTGAAGGAATTTTATATTTTGATTGCTGTTGCAGTTTTTATATGAAGCTGGATTTGGTTCAAAAAGCAGCGGTATTATTGGCGTTACACAACCGAGGCGTGTGGCTGTGCTTGCAACTGCAAGGCGGGTGGCATTTGAGCTTGGGCTTGGCCTAGGGAAGGAGGTTGGGTTCCAAGTTAGGCATGACAAGAGGATTGGGGACAACTGCTCTATCAAGTTCATGACTGATGGAATATTGCTTAGAGAATTACAGGTTTCCTACCCTTCCTCAACAAAAAAACAAAAAAAAAAAAGCCAAAGCCTCTATTTAATTTGTTTTTATGTTGCAGAATGATTTTTTGTTGAAGCGATACTCAACTATAATATTGGATGAGGCTCATGAGAGGAGTCTGAATACAGACATACTTACTGGGATGCTATCTCGCATCATAGTCGAACGCCTGGTAACTGTTTTCTCTTTCTTTACCTCATTTATTATACTTTGCTTTACTATGTTAAATAATTGCTTATTATGAGTCATGATGTTGTGTTTAATGGCAGAAAATACATGAACAGCAAAAAGCTTATGAGGCTTCGACAGGAAAGACAATTAGCCCTGAAAAGAAGATCTTCCCATTGAGACTGATACTGATGAGTGCCACAATGCGGGTTGAGGAGTTTGTGTCTGGGGGTAAAAGTAAAATCTTTGCTAATCCGCCACCTGTAATCCAGGTTCCAAGTCGACAATATCCAGTGACTACACATTTCTCAAAGAGAACAGATGTTGTGGACTACATTGGGCAAGCATATAAAAAGATTTTGTCAATTCATAAGAGACTCCCATCTGGGGGAATACTTGTATTTGTCACTGGACAGAGGGAAGTAGAATACTTGTGTCGTAAGCTGCGTAAAGCATCACTTCAGATGACCAATAACTCCAACTCCAACTTAAATTTAAATAACAAAGTTGTTGTCTCTCAAGACTTTGACTTGAAGGAGATCGATGAAGCATTTAAGATGGAGGAACAAACGGATAATGATGAAGGCGATGATTGTGATTTGTCAGATGATGATGATGATGAATCTGATGAAGAAAGCGATTTGGATTCTGTTAATGATAACGATGTGTTAGGGGAAAATGAAAATTTTGCTTCACTGAAAGCAGCTTTCGAAGCTTTGTCTGGGAAAAAAACAAGTTGTGAATCTGATCCGAAACAATCAGATTCAGAAAAGGAAAAGGAGAAGGAAAAGGAAAAGAAGGATGATGGGTCCCGTAAGGGCCCGGGTGCATTGACGGTTTTGCCCCTGTATGCGATGCTTCCTGGATCTGCACAGCTTCGTGTGTTTGAGGATATGAAGGAAGGAGAGAGGTTAGTGGTGGTTGCTACTAATGTTGCTGAAACGTCTCTGACAATCCCAGGGATAAAGTATGTGGTGGATACAGGAAGGGAAAAGGTTAAGAATTATAATCCTTCAAATGGGATGGAAACGTATGAGGTGCAGTGGATAAGCAAAGCATCTGCAGCTCAACGTGCTGGAAGAGCTGGAAGAACAGCACCTGGCCATTGTTATCGTCTCTATTCTTCTGCTGTCTTCAACAACATATTCCCTGACTTTTCTACTGCTGAAATCTTAAAAATTCCGGTTGATGGTGTGGTTCTTCTCATGAAATCCATGGGCATTAAAGAGGTATTCTAATTCTAATTCTACTTTTCATTTTCATTTTCTTTTGGTTAAACCATATAAAGACATGCTTGTTACTGACTCATTTGTCCTAAAAATGTAAAACTGGACATTTTGGGCTGTCCCAGAAAGTTTCGGTCCCTGTCTACTTTTTTTTGGCCCATTAGTAATCATAGTAAGTTAAATTTTGGTTCATAAGCTTCCTCACTTGTGTTCTTATTAAGGGGCCATTTAAGACATTTGATTGTTTGTCTTTATATTTAAAGACTAAATTGACAATTTTGGTCCTTGTGCTTAGGTGGTTCTTTTGGAATTCAGATCAGGTTCAAAAAGAATAGAGTAAATTACATGAATGGTCCTTATGTAACTTATTTTTTTAATTCGGAAGGTCCTTACTGTTTGTTTTTATTATGCGCTTGGTCCCTACTGTTTGTTTGTGTTATGCGTTTGGTCCCTGTCTTACCTAAAAAGACTATTACTTAAATAGGGAAAAATGGTGGGATAGGTAAGGTAAGGTGAGGGGGTGGGGTTATTTAAATAAATTGAAAAATCAAGGGCAAAATAGTCTTTTTAGGTAAGACAAGGACCAAGCGCGTAACAAAAACAAATAGTAGGGACCTTCCGAGTTAAAAAAAATAAGTTAGGGACCAAACACGCAAATTACCCTAAACCATAGGGACCATTCGTGTAATTTACTCAAAAGAATATTTTTGTAAATATGGTCCTTGTCATAAAATGACACTTTTACTCTTTATGTTGAGAGGGAGGGTGGCTTGTCAGTGGTAGGCCTTGTAATTTAATAACCATTTAAATAAATGATAGAAAATAATATAATAATAAAAAGTGACCTGAGGGGCAAAGTAGTCATCTTACATGACATGAACCAAAAATGTTGTGGAAACCTTGAATAAGGACCAACTTTGTAAAGCCATTCTTTTTTGGATTTGATCCAAAAAACACTTGAACAAAGGGACCAAAATTGCAATTTAGTGTATATCATATTTTTTGAGACAAAGGGCTGTAAATGTGTCAACCAAACAACACTGTGATTCCTCGTCTTACAAAGGGAAACTGAAGAGAGATAGTATTGTTTTTGGCTATATTATGCTCTGTGTTTTTTGATATATATATATTTTTTTCTAGTTGTCTGAGATTGTATCATATGTAGCATTGAGATTATTTTTTTTATTTAACTTGTTTCAGATAACAAAGTTCCCGTTTCCTACTCCCCCGGAAGCTAAAGCATTGGTTGAAGCAGAGGTTTGTTTAAAGTCTCTTGAAGCATTGGATTGTGATGGGAAGTTAACGCCTCTAGGAAAAGCTATGTCCCATTATCCGATGAGTCCTCGTCATTCACGCATGCTTCTTACAGTCATTCAAATCCTGAACAACAAGGGAAGAGGTTCATCAACAAGACAGAACTTGATTCTAGGTTATGCACTTGCAGCTGCTGCAGCCTTGAGCTTGTCAAATCCTTTCGTAATGCAGTTTGAAGGAGGAGACGAAAACTCCAGTGAAAATGTTATCATCAATAAGGATGAAAAAAAGAAGAAAAAGAAACTTAAAGAAGCATCCAAAACATCCCGTGCAAAATTCTCCAACCCTACAAGTGACGCCTTAACTGTAGCTTACGCCCTTCAGTGCTTCGAACAATCAGAAAACCAGTTACAATTCTGCGAGGAGCATTTGTTACACCTTAAAACCATGGAGGAAATGTCAAAGCTGAGAAAGCAGCTTCTCCATTTAGTGTTTAACCAAAAACCATGTGATACTGATACACAATCACAATCACAATCGGATCTTTTGTGGAATCACAGTAGTATAGAGGATGTAGAACACGCATGGATGGTTTCTACCAATTCCAATAATAAGCATCCACTGATGTTGAACGAAGAGGAGCTTTTGGGGCAAGCGATATGTGCTGGGTGGGCTGATAGAGTTGCGAGACGTGTGAGAGGGATTTCAGGGTTATCAGAGGAAGATAGGAAAGTGAGTGCAACAAGATACGAAGCACACAAAGTAAACGAAACAGTGTTCCTTCACAGATGGTCGTCTGTTTCCAGAACCGCCCCTGAGTTTTTGGTTTTCAGTGAGCTTGTGGAGCGTAAGCGGGCGTATATACATGGAGCCACAAGGGTAAAACCGGAATGGCTTGCGAGATTTTCTACCTATCTTTGTAGTTTCTCTGCTCCACTTACAGAGCCTAAGCCTTATTACAACCCTCAAACCGACCAAGTCTATAATTGGGTGAGTACGAGTTTTGGTGACCACTTATGGCAGCTCCCACTCCACAGTTTGCCTGTGAAAGACGAGAGAGTTGAAGTGAGAGTGAGTGTTTTCTGTTATTCTTTGTTGGAGGGTGTTGTGTTGCCATGTGTGAAACGGGTGCGTGAGTTTATGGCTGCTGCACCTTCGAGCGTGTTGAAGCCGGAGACAGAAGGGCATAAGAGATTTGGGAAAATTATTTATGAGTTGAAAAAAAGGAACATTCATAGTTGTGGCATGCTAAGGAAGGCCTGGGATGAAAATAGAAGAATACTTTATCAGTCACTCTTGGAGTGGTTTCGGGAGGGATTTGAGTTTGATGATTTGTGGGAGGCCATGCAGCGAGAGGTACGTTTGGATCCTCAGGAACGCTTTGCCAAGACAAAAAAAAAAGTATGTTGAAGAGATAAGTTTTGTTGTTTAATTATTAGGTATTGAGTATGACTGATAAAATATGTTTCCCAACAACTACAATCTCATCTTTATCTTTATCACAACTTTTTTCTTTTTCTTAAGATGTGAATGATAAAAGCGACTCTTTAAGATGCCAGTTCATTAAGCAACGAAATTTATTCATACATTGTTTAGATTAAAAGATCAGGAATCCCACCATATATATATATATATATATATATATATATATATATATATATATATATATATATATATATAGGTTCAGGTTCATTTGAGACCATTTTAATTTTGTGAGACCGTGAGACCAAATCTAAAAATAATTTTAAAATGCAAAATAAATGGAAAAATCCAAAAATTCTTTTTTTAAATGTTATTTTCGGAACTTGAATTAACTAAAAAAAATATTAAAAAAATAAAAAAAAAATAAAAAAAAATCCGTTTTTTTTTTTGAAAAATACGTGAAATATTCTAAATAGAATATTTAGAATATTTCACTGACATATTCTAAAAAATAATTTTAAAATGCAAAATAAATGGAAAAATCTAAAAATTCTTTTTTTAAATATTATTTTCGGAACTTGAATTAACTAAAAAAAATAAAAAAAAAAAATAAAAAAAAAAATTCTATTTTTTTTGAAAAATACGTGAAATATTCTAAATAGAATATTACACTGTACATATTCTAAAAATAATTTTAAAATGCAAAATAAATGGAAAAATCAAAAAATTCTTTTTTTAAATATTATTTTCGGAACATGAATTAATTAAAAAAAAATAAAAAAAAATAAAAAAAAATAAACAAATACGTCTCACGGTCTCACAAAATATAAGTGGTCTCAAATGAACCTAACCCTATATATATATATATATATATATATATATATATATATATATATATATATATATATATATATATATATATATATATATATATATATATATATATATATATATGTGTAGTCTGTTTGTTAATTACTTTTAATACAATTTGTACCTTGATGCATGCATGCTATCAAGAAAGAATGCTACTTATCATATAAAGTTTATATCAAATTGGTTTGTAGTTTCCCCTTCCTGGAACCGGAACATAACAATTAAGCAGATTTACCCACATCATATATATATTCTCTTCTTATTCAAAATAATACTTAGACACAGTTTTTGTCTGAATGAATGAAACAGACAAAAGTTAACAACATAGACATAATCACTGGATACATAATCAAGCAATCTGATTCTGACCAATATGTTATTTAGAAATCGTACTTCAAACCAAAAAGTAGCAACTATACTGCTACAGCCTAGAGTATAATAAAAAAAATGTCATGTTTTGTTGTTTGGGATTTTTGGATAAAATTCGTAACCTTGTATTAGGATGCATCGGTGAATATGGATGGATACCCGTAAAATTATTTTACCGATTTATGTCATGCCAAAAAGTCGATAAAAGTACATAATTGATGTAGAATCATTATCAGTTCCAAAGTTTTTTTTTTTTTTTTTTTTTTTTTATTTTTTTATTTTTTTTATAGAAAACAACGCAAGATAAAAATTGAAATGAAAAAAAAATCTATTTCAGCATACTAAAGACTTGTAAAAATGTACGGTTAAACACAAACATAAAACAACTTATGTGACAGATACAAGTAGGGATGTGATAAAAAACCGAAAACGAATAACCGAACTGAACCAAATGATGTTTGGTTTATTTGGTTCGGGTTATTTAGTTTATTTGGTTTGGTTAACCGAATAATAATATCTTATTTGGTTTGGTTTTAGTTAAATTTTCATGATTTTGGATAAACCAAAAAAACTGAAAAAATTATATAACTAATACTATATATTTTTAAAGTTTATATCTATAAATTAATAGTTGTTACTATTATTATTATTATTATTATTATTATTATTATTATTATTAGGTGTGAGACCCATGTATTACATGGGTTAATTAAAAAAATTAAATATCAAAATGTAAACATTAAGTATTTTTTAAAATTAAATTTTAAAATAAGAAAGGAAAAAAAATATTTATTGCAATTTAAGATCATATTTATTACATTTAATATTTTACTTATATAACTATATGTATCATGTGACTTTTTTATTTTAAAAATTAAAAAACCTAGAAATTGATATGTGGATATTATTTATTTCAAAAATACCAAAAAATAGCATGTGTCCAAGTTAATGATAAAGTGACATGTGACAAAATTATTTTCATTTATTAAGGATTATTATTATTATTATTATTATTATTATTATTATTATTATTATTATTATCATTTTGGAATGACAATTGATAGATAGTTACTAAAAAATATTTTCATAACTCATTATTTAATTACTAACCGTTATAAATTTATAATTGTTTATACATTGTATTAAAAAACAACTAATTAGCCAAATATCAGTTAGCCTACATTCGGTTTTTTCCTTTTTATATATGACTAGAACTATACTTTAAGTCATTTCTTTCCTTTTCATATATGACTAAAACTATATTAACCATCATCTACAACTTGTGTTGCTACATCGATACTTCAAGACAATATATCATTAATATAATATATTATGTACTTATGTATTAATGTACTTTTTTAACGTAAAAGTTTAGTAATTTTTTTTTTCTTTTAGTTTAATCTATTATTGTTGGTTATGGTTAATTTTAAGATGCAAAAAAAACCGATAAAACCGAACCGTTTAAACCGAAAACCAAAAAAATTGACGGAATAACACCCCTAGATACAAGAGTTTTAGATGCATTGTAAGTTTGCAATTGTAAGATCTGCTTCAATCACAAGCAAAACAAAAAACAGGGCTGCTTTAATACCAAACTATAATCACATGCAGGGGATGCTTTCAATTTGCACCTTGTGTACCAAGGTAAAAGCAACAGAGAAACAGGAGGTGTAGATGAAGAGGGACGAATAGGGGAAAAAACAACAAAGCAATTTCATATTGCTTTGTGTGCGTGGGTCAAAATTTAAAAGGAAGTGAAACTTCAAATTACTTGCTAACCAAGGTTTATTGCTGGAAAAAACTCAATAAAATTAAGCTAAACATAATCCCTATTTATAATAAAATCCTAAACAAACACAAAAATTGTTAGAAAAACAGGATATAAAATTGCTCGGATCAATGAGAGTTGTGAAACACTTTCAGATTAAAGTATTTCGATGGTACACTCGAAAATCTCTAATCAGATAAAACTCATTGTTCTAGAGAGAGAATGAAAAATATGTTCTGATGAAAAGCGTACCAATCTGATTTAGAAATTTATCATATAATAAGAACCTAACTTCATGTCTTAAAACTGCCATATGATAGTTACATGAATGTAACTTCCTATCCATAACATGTAACTCCCCGTCTTAAAACCAGACCCCTGTCAGTTCAGGGGCTTCGCCCCCAAATATCAATGCTCTTTTAACCAAGACAAACTTAAAAAAATATGCACTCCGCACCACACTAACTTGTTTAAAATTTATCAAGGTAACATGCATCAACAAATTAATCCCATTACACTTAAATAATATTAGTGATACAAAATCACCAACAAAACTGCATAAAAAAAGAAAGTTTCCCAAAACACCCATGGGTACAAAATTTCCTAGATTTTGAATTACTCCAACATTTTCTCTCCTAGTTCAAAATCATGCACCATATTCATGTAACATCTTGATATTGAGGTATTTCTATTTTTAACCCTATGTATGAGAATTAATTGCATTTTGGGCCCTTCGTGGATTTTCATAATTTTTGGAAGTGGGGTGCATACGTTGGGTGTACGTGGCCATGGTGCAAACCTTAATTTTTAGGATTTGGACCCTATTTAAACATCCTTGACCCCTAAGTCTTCTTCCTTTCATCAGCCTCCAGTCCCATTTCGCCCCCCTTGCAAACCCTAATCCATTTGAGAGCATTTGTGAGCCTTTGAGTGTGTTTGGTGATTTTTAAGGAAGGAAAAATAAGAGAAGGTCATCTTGGAGAAGTGAAACTCTTTGGATCCAAAATAACAACATCCTTTGACACCATCTGAAGGTAAAAAGCCCTGAACTTGATGAAGCATTGATTAGATCTTGTTTATCCATGAAATTGTGTTTTTTTTGGTCCCATAAGCTTGGTATTAGGAGACTAGATAACTCTAGTCCATATAAGTTGTCCTTTTAGACATTTTGGAGCATCTAGAAGCATAAAAATGTAAACTTGATTGTTAGTTTCCTTCCATGCATGAGTTACAAGGTCTTAATGGGTTAAGTATTTAAGGTTTTTGTTATTGGGCACTTATTGGCCATGCAAGACCATAAATTGGAAACTTTATGATTAAGGACGTTAGTTTAGGACTAGATCTGGATTATGGGGAAAAGAGCTTAAGGATTAGGCTCTTAATAAGAAGGAAGAACTCAACTGCGTACGCTGGGCGTAACCCAGGTATGCTGGGCGTACTGAGTCAACTCATAACGTCTTGGTCAAGCATCGCTTATCCCATGCATACCAGCTGAGTACGTTGGGCGTACTAAGCTCTGTTGACCAAGTTTGACTTTTTGACTTTGACCAAGATTTGACTTAAGGGTATTTTGGGTATTTTGAGTTGTATTTGATATTGGTCACTATTTGATGAGTAAGTGATAAGTAGAGCTGAGATTCAAAGCAGAGACCTATTCAACTATTTGTTCAGACTGGGAGGCGAGTTTTCCTCACTGTACTAGTGGGTCGAAGGAACCAATGTCGGCCCACTAGGTTATGTATCATGGTTTATAGGATGATGTTATGCTAGTTATATGATAGACTAGTAGATATGTATGATTACCTATATTTGCTGGATATGTGTTTATGTTTATCTTTTGTATATGTCGACATATTGTGGATGGGTTGAGGCGGTCCTGCTTTGTACTGAAGGCCAAGACACATAGGGCGGTCCAGATAGGCTGTAGGCCCTGCGAGGCGGTCCAGTCAGGCCGGAGGCCTGGAGAGTAGTCCAGATAGGCTGTAGGCCCTACGAGGCGGTCCAGTCAGGCTGAAGGCTCATATTTGCATGCTGTTGTTGTTAGGGTGCAAATTCATGCTTGGATGTAGTGTTTTAGCATTTCCTCTTTGTATGTGTAAATGGGTTGAGTCTTTCCTATAAATAGGAAGTGAGTGACTCCCATTATGTAAGAGTCCATTTTGGAGTGTTAGACTAGAGAGAGAAATTGTATACAAACCCATTTGTATAATCTTTCTAGATCTAATAAGAGCTTACAAAGATTTATTTACTCCTTGTGTTCTTGATTTGTATGATGAATCACTAGATCTTTCCTAATTCCGCACATGCCATCATAATTGACACCACTACAGTTGTTTGTTATGTTGTGTGGTGGTACTTTGGGGGAACTCACTAAGCTTTGGCTTATGGTTTCAGTTTATTGTTTCAGGTACTTCAGAGGATCATGAGAAAGCGAAGGCGTGATAGTGCACATCTTCATGTTTTTATGATATTGGATCTTGGGTTACTCTGACTATGATTATACTTTTGAAACAATGGTTTTGTAAACACTTTATGGTTAATGGGTTGTTTTTGAACAATTTAAATTTCTATGATTTTTGGGATGTAACAAGTTGGTATTAAAGCCTTGGTTTAAGAGAATTTGATAAACATTTGTGTGAATCCAGACTCAAACTAAGGGAATGCAAAAGTTTTAAAATGGTTTTCAAAAGTAATCAAGGAAGGATGCGATGTGTACGATCATCAGGAGTAAGAAAGTATACCCCAAGTTACCCACACTGTTATTTGGTATAATGTTTGTGGTAGAACAACATGCTAATGGTAGGCTCGTGATCTTCAGGAATTGCATGGTGTATGTAGCCCGATAGCCTAAGATCGCTTCTTGTATGAAGTTGACATCATTAGTGTAGTTGCTTAATATATTCCTCATAGGTGTACATAACTAAGATTTTATAGCATGAGAATGTTTGGTTTAGCCTTACATGCATGCAAGATGGCAACGCGTGAGTACACCCAACATAATCTGGGGTATGCCCAACATAGTTATGGATAAGTGGTACGCGAGATAGGATACGTATGCCCAACGTACAAGGAGTACGCCCAGTGGTAGCTTCATCCAAGAGTGTTGTGAGCTTTATGGGTGCATTTTAGTGGTTATTGGTGCATTTCAAGAAGTGGAAGCTTGTAACAGCCCGAAATCCAGGTAAGCTTTATGACCCTTATATTTTGAGAGTTGGCAAATTGAGTCCCTTAAGTTGTATGTTGGATTTGTGAGTACGCTGGGCGTAATGAGGTGTACGCCGCGCATACTCACGCACTTATTTTGGAGGCGGACTCGCCCGGGTACGCTGGGCGTACCCAGGGATCACGCTATACGTAGTGATCCCAGATGCAAACCCTAATTTCTGGCTTGTGCACTATAAAAGGAACATGTAGTCCTTTGCCCTAGCCACCATACCCCCTTGAGTGAGTCCTTAGAGTGCAGAAATCCGTGCTTTAGCTTGTGTGTGTGTTTTTGAGCTTGGAGATATCTTTTCAAGGTGAAGAAGGAGAAGAAGGAGCCATTGTAGGAGCTAGAAGTTGAAGAACAAGTATAGATCCGAGTTCTATAGTGGTTGGAGATCCCTTTTGAGGTAAAAAGCTCAAAGCTTTCCTTGTTCTTCATAAGTTTTGCTTTCTGGACCATTTTAGGGTTTTTGGTTCAAAGTTGGAGACTTTGTGTGCAAAGAGTCTCCAAGAGCTTAGATCTAGCCTTTTATAGTGAATATTGTGTTGAGGATTCATAAAAATCCAGTCTTGGTCATGGATCTTGTGTCATGCATGAGTTATAGTCTCATTATGGAAATAGGAAGGGTGTTTTGAGCACAAAGTGACCTTTACAGCCATGCAAAGGCTTAAAGGTTTCAACTTTATGGATTAAGTCGTATTAGAGGAGTCAGATTTGGATTTTGGACGCAAGTCTTAACCGATTAAGACCTGAATGAGAAGGATATGGAAACTGGGTGTTACGCTGGGCGTAATCCCAGTACGTGCGACGTAAGGGGCCGCGTACCCCTATTCTGTGAAGGCTCCGGGTACGCCCAGCGTACATGTTTGGTACGTGCAGCGTAACCCGGAGGGTTGACTTTTGTTGACTTTTAGGGTTTGGTCAACTTTATGGTATTTGAGCCAAGTAAGGGGTAAAAATGGTCTTTTACCCTTCCTGAGAGTGATATGAGAGGGAATGGTCTAGCCTTGGGAAATATGTTGATGACGAATGTTTATTTCATATGATTCGGCGGAGGCTAGGTCCTATTTTACAGAGTTCGAGATTTCCGAGTTACCGAGTTACACGAGGTGAGTCTTCTCACTATACGTTACCTAGAGTGGTATTATGTGTTGACTAGAGGGTTCTATGTGCTATGTATGAGATTATGTGCTATGTGATATATGTATGTTGTATGATTTTATAGACCGGACCGAAGGGTCCAACGATACAGACCGGACCGGAGGGTCCAACGATTCAGACCGAGCCAGAGGGCCCAACGAGCTATGACCGGACCAGAGGGTCCAACGAGCTATGGGACTGGAGGTTCCCGTTGAGACACATCGACCGGAGGGTCGTGCTATAGCCTCGAGTGGCGTATGTGTTGTATGCGGTATTTTGGGGAACCCACTAAGCATTTATGCTTACAGTTGTTGTGTTATGTGTTTCAGGTACTAGCGAGGACCGTGGGAAGGCGCCGGCATGAACCGTACACACAGAGTGGATATTTGTTTATGATTTTGGGAATATGTTTTGAGTAATAACAATGGTGAAATACTCTTTTGAGAATGTTTTTAAATGTAACTTGGTTGTTGAAAAAAGAAAAAAAAATTGTTTTGAAAACTATGTTGTTACAAGTTGGTATCAGAGCCTTGGTTTGAGGGACTTGGATGCACCTTCGGGCGTATCTGAACTCAAACTGAGGATTTGAGAAATTTTCAACAATAATAAAAAAACTAAATTTTCTAAAAAAAGTGAGAGGTTTAGAGACAACCGGAGCGGAGCAGTGTGTACGGCAGCCAGCGCCCGAACGGTGGATCCCCAAAATACCCTTACATTATGTGTTATGAGATATGCTATGTTATGTTATGCATGCTAGAGTAGGCCGGGTATTCATATTAGGACTAGAGGGGCCTGATTTGTGATGTCTTAGCCTAGGAGATTACTGCTACTATGAGATGCCATGAGAGTGAGTAGGCAGCAGTAAGGAGCTCATGAGAGGTCTACCAGAGGGTAGCCAATGTATAGTGAGAGTAGAGTAATTGCGATCCAAAATCCAAGGAGGAGGACTTGGGGTGAATGCTGGTGCGGTGTGTTCGGTAGTATAGGGCCCGTACTACCAAAGGCACCGGATCGGTGAGCAGTCCAAGTAAGAATCCTTAGGATGCTGGAGGACGAGTAGGGTTGCGTTATTGAGTGCGAGCATGCTTAATTGAGTATCTGATGTTTTTAGGTCGTATTTCAGAGACATCATGGTTGGGACACGACACACACCTAAGAGCAGCGGTGTCAGTGACAAGGAGATCCGTCGGTTGATTCATGAGGAGGTGGCAGCGGCCATTCGGGCGGAGATACCGGAGATGTTTGGGTCTATCAAGACCACGTTGATTGAGACTTTTGATGAGCGGTATGCTGCTCTTACCGATGCTGTTGTTGCTGCGGCCACCGCGGCTGTCGCGGCTGCCAGGCCGTAGGGGGGTGATTCGTTGCTGTATCGGGAGTTCAGCAACACGAAGCCACCAGAGTTCGATGGGACACAGGATCCGATTGCTGCTATGAGATGGATTGCAAATGTGGAGGGATGTTTTTACACTTGTTCATGTCCAGAGCACTTGAGAGTGCGGTTCGCGCTGAACCCGCTTCGCATGGGGGGGAAGGACTGGTGGAAGTTTGTGTCAGCAGATTTCACCCCAGCTGAGCTTGCTGCGGTGACCTGGGAGAGGTTCACCACCATGTTTCGTGATGAGTACGTTCCCCCTGTGGAAAGGGAACGACTAGCTCATGAGTTTTTGACCCTCAAGTAGGGTACTGATTAAGTTACTGTGATAAAAAAGAAGTTCCATGAGAGGGCGATGTTTTGCCCTGAGCATGTGTCTACGGAGCAGGCTCGCATGAGCCGGTATTTGAGTGTGCTGAGGGGGGATATTCAGGAGTTCGTGACGAACTCGACATACCGGACATTTGCCAAACTCCAGGCAAATGCCCGGAAGAGGGAGATAGAGCTGGAGACTCAGGCCAGGGAGGAGGCCGAGTCTCAGAGGACGTATCGGCAGCCGACACAGTCTCAGCCGGCAGCCAAGCGGGCAAAGCTCGCTGATTCGAGATCTGAGGGTCCGAAGGGCCGCACTTGTGGAAAGTGTAGCAAGAGCCACGAGGGAGCGTGCAGAGCTGGGGTGTGTTACAAGTGTGGGAAGGAGGGGCATTTCACGAGGGACTGTCCCAAGGGATTTTCGGTTTGCTTTCATTGCAACCAGACCGGCCATCAGAAGGCCGAGTGCCCACAGCTACTGCAGGGATCAGCACAGGGGTCTGCACCTGCTGCTCGAGCTACTGAGACCCAGCCAGTGAAGGCCAAGGCGTCGAGGGCTCACGGGAGAGCGTTCCAGTTGACAGCGGAGGAGGTCCGCGCAATGCCCGATGTCATGGCTGGTATGTATTCCTTTATTGTTTATGCTGAGTATTGAGATATCGTGCTTATTTTATGTTATGCGTAGGTACTTTTCTTGTGAATTCTGTACCTGCTTTGGTGTTGTTTGACTCGGGTGTGAGTCGGTCTTTTGTGTCATTAGCGTTTAGTTAGCACATCAGTATCCAGCGAGAGGCGTTGAGTCGACCTCTACGAGTTTCCATAGCTGACGAGCAAGCGGTATATGCTACAGACGTGGTTCGAGGGTGTGTACTCGAGATCTTCGGTGTTGAGTTTCCGATTGATCTGGTCCCGATTGCAATGGGGGACGTTTGCGTTATAGTGGGGATGGATTGGTTGAGCCGATTTGGGGCAGTTATAGACTGTGAGCGTCAGTTGGTGACGATACGAGAACCCAGTGGGGGAGTGCTTACGGTGTACGATGAGGGTACCCGTTGTGGGTCAGCGTTCTGTTCGGCTGCCAGAGCAAGACAAAGTCTACAACAGGGCTGCAATGGATTTGTAGCTTATATCATGGACACACGAGAGGCCGCTGGGAGGCCAAGTTCGGTGGATGACATTCCAATAGTGCGTGAGTTCCCGAATGTTTTTCCCGAGGAGTTTCCGGGTGTGCCTCCTGAGCGGCAGGTAGAGTTTCGTATTGATTTGGTTCCGGGAGCGGCACCTATCGCCAAGGCGCCCTATCGCCTTGCGCCGCCAGAGATGCAGGAGTTATCCTCGCAGCTACAAGAGCTGCTGGGGAAGGGGTTTATTCGACCAAGTAGCTCACCTTGGGGAGCGTCGATCCTTTTCGTCAAGAAAAAGGATGGTTCACACCGGATGTGTATTGATTACCGGGAGTTGAACAAGTTGATGGTCAAGAACCGTTACCCGTTGCCAAGGATCGACGATTTGTTCGATCAGTTGCAGGGAGCATCTTGGTTCTCCAAGATTGACTTGAGGTCTGGAAATCATCAGATGAGGGTTCGAGATGAGGATATCCTGAAGACAGCATTCAGGACTCATTACGGGCATTACGAGTTCGTGGTGATGCCTTTCGAGCTCACCAATGCACCGGCGACGTTCATGGATCTTATGAACAAAGTGTGCAGGCCGATGTTGGACCGCTCGGTGATCGTGTTCATCGATGATATATTGGTGTATTCGAGAACCAGAGAGCAGCATGAGGAGCATTTGAGGGAGATCCTTGGAGTTTTGAGATCGGAGAGGCTTTATGCCAAATTCTCCAAGTGTGATTTCTGGTTACGAGAGGTCCAATTCCTGGGGCACCTCGTTAACCAGAATGGGATATTGGTTGATCCGGCCAAGATTGAGGCAGTGATGAGTTGGGAGGTGCCGAGATCCCCCACTGAGATCAGGAGTTTCTTAGGATTGGCAAGCTATTACCGGAGATTCATCTGGGATTTCTCCAAGATCGCCGTGCCACTCACCAAGTTGACCCGGAAGGGTGTTGCTTTTTCTTGGGGCCCAGAGCAGCAGGCTTCCTTCGAGACACTTCGCCAGAAACTATACGAAGCCCCGGTGTTAGCCCTTCCGGAGGGAAATGGAGGACTTCGTAGTATATTGCGACGCGTCGATATCGGGGTTGGGAGCGGTGCTTGTGCAGAGAGGGCATGTGATAGCATACGCATCGAGGCAGCTGAAGCCTCATGAAGTGAGGTATCCCAACCACGATCTGGAATTGGGGGCAGTGGTGTCCGCCCTCAAGATCTGGCGTCACTATCTATATGGGGTTCGGTATACCATATACACGGACCACAAGAGTTTGAAGTACCTGATGGATCAGCTCAAACTAAATATGCACCAGAGGAAATGGTTGGATGTGGTAAAGGATTATGACTGCGAGATTCTGTACCACCCAGGCAAGGCTAACGTTGTAGCCGATGCCCTGAATTGTAGGGCGGAGGGCGCCCCAATACGAGATGTTTGTATGAGGCTGACGGTGATGACCCCAGTGTTTGACGCCATTCGAGGGGCCCAGGCTGAGGCTGTAAGACCAGAGAACCGTAAGAGGGAGCGGGTTATTGGGCAGGTATCTGAGTTCGTCACCGATAGCTAAGGGCTTATGACTTTTCAGGGTCAGATTTGGGTGCCGTTTGTGGGCGGAACGCGTACCATCTTGATGGAGGAGGCGCATAGATAGAGGTTTTCGATCCATCCCGGGGCCACTAAGATGTATTTGGACCTGAAGAGAGAGTATTGGTGGCTCTGTATGAAGAGGGATGTTGCATGGTTTGTTGAGAGGTGTTTGACCTGTCGCAGGGTTAAGGCCGAGCACCAGAGACCGTATGGTAAGTTGCAGCCGTTGGAGGTTCCCGAGTGGAAGTAGGAACAGATTACCATGGATTTTATCACCAAATTGCCGAGGACTTCTAGGGGAATCAATGCAATTTGGGTGATTGTGGACAGATTGACGAAGAGCGCTCATTTCCTTGCTATCAGTGAGAGCTCTTCCGCTGAGAGGTTGAAAGAGTTGTACGTGAAAGAGATGGTGTCACGGCACGGAGTGCCGATCTCGATTGTCTCGGATCGAGACGTGCAGTTCACTTCCAGGTTCTGGAAGAAGTTTCATGAGGAGTTGGGCATGAGGCTGCATTTTAGCACATCATACCACCCACAGACCGACCGGCAGAGCGAGCGGACGATTCAGACGCTTAAGGACATGCTTCGGGCATGTGTACTGGACTTCGGAGGGAGTTGGGACACACTTTTGCCTTTGGCTGAGTTTTCCTACAACAACAACCATCATTCGAGCATCGGTATGCCACCCTTTAAGCTGTTGTATGGGAGGAGGTGTCGGACCTCCATTTGCTGGGGTGAGGTAGGGAAACGCGTGATGGGTAGTACGGAGATAGTGCTTTAGACGTCAGAGCAAATACAACAGGTCAGACAGAGGTTGTTGACCGTGCAGAGTCGTCAGAAGTGTTATGCGGATAGGCGACGATCTGAGCTCGAGTTCTAGGTCGGTGATTTCGTGCTCCTGAAGGTATCTCCTTGGAAAGGAGTGATCCGATTCAGGAAGAGGGGCAACCTGGGACCCCGGTATATTGGGCCGTTTAGAGTGATCGCAAGGGTGGGAAATGGAGCTACCTACGGAGTTGGACCAGATTCATGATACCTTCCACGTGTTGCAGCTAAGGAAGTGTATTGCCGATGAATCGACAGTGGTACCATTAGAGGATATCCAGGTGGACTTGAGTTTGAATTATGATGAGAAGACAATCGCAATCTTGGATCGGAGGATCAAGGTTCTAAGAAACAAGGAAGTGCCCTTGGTTCAGGTCCAGTGGCAACATCGGAGAGGGTTCGAGCTGACTTGGGAGTCGGAGTCGGAGATGCGGGAGCAGCATCCGGAGTTGTTCGCAGCATGAGACTTCGAGGGCGAACTATGGTTCTAGTGGGGGAGAATTGTAACAGCCCGAAATCCAAGTAAGCTTTATGACCCTTCTATTGTGAGAGTTGGAAAATTGAGTCCCTTAAGTTGTATGTTGGATTTGTGAGTACGCTGGGCGTAATGAGGTGTACACCGTGCGTACTCACGCGCTTATTTTGGACGCGGACTCACCCGGGTACGCTGGGCGTACCCAGGGATTACGCTGGGCGTAGTGAGCCCAGATGCAAACCCTAATTTCTGGCTTGTGCACTATAAAAGGAACATGTAGTCCTTTGCCCTAGCCACCATACCCCCTTGAGTGAGTCCATAGAGAGCAGAAATCCGTGCTTTAGCTTGTGTGTGTGTTTTTGAGCTTGGAGATATCTTTTCAAGGTGAAGAAGGAGCCATTGTTGGAGCTAGAAGTTGAAGAACAAGTATAGATCCGAGTTCTACAGTGGTTGGAGATCCCTTTTGAGGTAAAAAGCTCAAAGCTTTCCTTGTTCTTCATAAGTTTTGCTTTTTGGACCATTTTAGGGTTTTTGGTTCAAAGTTGGAGACTTTGTGTGCAAAGAGTCTCCAAGAGCTTAGATCTGGCCTTTTCTAGTGAATATTGTGTTGAGGATTCATAAAAATCCAGTCTTGGTCGTGGATCTTGTGTCATGCATGATTTATAGTGTCATTATGGAAAGAGGAAGGGTGTTTTGAGCACAAAGTGACCTTTATAGCCATGCAAAGGCTTAAAGGTTTTAACTTTATGGATTAAGTCGTATTAGAGGAGTCAGATCTGGATTTTGGACGCAAGTCTTAACCGATTGAGACCTAAATGAGAAGGATAAGGAAGCTGGGTGTTACGCTGGGCGTAATCCCAGTACGCGCGGCGTAAGGGGCCACGTACCCCGATTCTGTGAAGGCTTCGGGTATGCCCAACGTACATGTTTGGTATGCGCAGCGTAACCCGGAGGGTTGACTTTTGTTGACTTTTAGGGTTTGGTCAACTTTAGGGTATTTGAGCCAAGTAAGGGGTAAAATGGTCTTTTACCCTTCCTGAGAGTGATATGAGAGGGAATGGTCTAGCCGTGGGAAATATGTTGATGACGAGTGTTTATTTCATATGATTTGGCGGAGGCTAGGTCCTATTTCACAGAGTCCGAGATTTCCGAGTTACCGAGTTACACGAGGTGAGTCTTCTCACTATACGTTACCTAGAGTGGTATTATGTATTGACCAGAGGGTCCTATGTGCTATGTATGAGATTATGTGATATGTGATATATGTATGTTGTATGATTTTATAGACCAGACCGGAGGGTCCAACGATACAGACCGGACCGGAGGGTCCAACGATTCAGACCGGGCCAAAGGGACCAACGAGCTATGACCGAACCAGAGGGTCCAACGAGCTATGGGACTGAATGGTCCCGCTGAGACATCGATCGGAGGGTTGTGCTATAGCCTCGAGTGGCGTATGTGTTGTATGCGGAATTTTGGGGAACTCACTAAGCATTTATGCTTATAGTTGTTGTGTTATGTGTTTTAGGTACTAGCGAGGACCGTGGGAAGGCACCGGCGTGAACCGTACACATAGAGTGGATATTTGTTTATGATCTTGGGAATATGTTTTGAGTAATAACAATGGTGAAATACTCTTTTGAGAATGTTTTTAAATGTAATTTGGTTGTTGAAAAATGACAAAAATTGTTTTGAAAACTACGTTGTTACAAAGCTCATTACAAGGTGCTAGTTTAAGGGAGGACTTGTGGATTTGGACTTCTTGCTACATTTTCAGCTCAAGGAAGATAAAAAGTTCTGAGCTTGATCACTATATGTTGTTATTTATGAATATGTGGGTTTTTTTGTCCTTTTTGGCCTCATGAGCAAGATCTAGTGGTTAGACACCACTCCAAAAGCTTTGGGTTGCCACTCTTAACATTTCAGAGGTTATAAGCCCATAAAATTGCAATATTTGAGGCTAGAAACCATTTATGCATGTTCTAGATGGGTATTATTGGGTTAAATTGGTCATTAAGACCCTTTGAACCATGCAAATGCATAAAGGTGCCAACTTTATGCATTAAGAGCTTCATTTGGTGGTTCTATGAAATTTAGATGCAAAGCTCTTAACTGATTAAGTCACAAAAGTAATTTGGATGTTCTGCAGGTACGCCCCGCATACAGAGTCAACCATCCCATAGATGATCAATGCAAGGTGAGGGTACGCCCTGCGTACGCCTCTGTTTGGGATTTCAAACTTTGGGTTTGGGTTTGTATAATGCCCTGTTCTAGAATATTCATTTATGGATTTCGGAGGCCAAGGTCAGAGGCGTTTTAGTCCTTTATGAAATTTAGAGGTATTCTTCAAGAAGGTTTCGAGCCGGGGCGTGCTGTTAGAAGTGTAGGGATTCTCTCCACCTTTCCGTGGATATAAAGTTCATTAGAAACAGATTTAGAATGAAGGAGTTATGACACTTTGAAGATTTGGCAATAAGGGACCCTATGGAGAAAAGTTTGCATGGAAGGCCATGCATGCATGTTTGGAACACGCGTGGGTACACCCAGCGTAATCTGGGTTACACCCAACGTAATGAGGCAACTTGGTCGCGGATGTTCAAGGTGTACGCCCAACGTACTTGGAGGTACGCCCAACGTACGCTAAAAGTCATGAAACACAAATTTTTGGGTTGAGAACTATATAAAGGACATGTTGGCTTCAACCCTAGCCCCATTTCAGCCTCCCCAACCTCAGAAGAAACCCTAGAACGTTCCTACCCTCATTTTGTGAGATCTTGACCTTGGAGAACCCATTTTTGGTGGTTTAAAGCTTGGAAGAGAAAAGAAGAAGGTTGTCATGGAGGAACCTTGGAAGCTAGAGCTTGTAGATCTAGGTTAGGTGCTTCATTTCGGACCTCTTCAAGGTAAAAAGTTTTGAGATTGATGATTAGTCTCTTAGATCTCCTTTAGTTCAAGTTTATGGAATTTTTGGTCCCAAGATTGGGTCTTTGAGACTCAAGCATGTTTTTAAGACCAGGGTTGCCTCCCTTAGAGTTATATGAGTCCCATAAGCAGTAAAGTTCCAACCTTTATGGTCCTATTAAGGCCATGCATGAGATCTAGTCCCCTTTGTGGAAGTAGAAGATTATTTTGGGAGTTTGAGTTGGTTTGGGCCATATAAAGTCATCAAGTCAGTGACTTTATGGCTTAAGACATGGAATATGGTTTGGATCTATGTTTGTAGCTTCTGAATCGAGGTATTAAGCACTTAATAGAAAGTTGGCTTATCAGGGTATTACGCTGAGCATACGTGCAGGTACGCCCAACATACGCGTTGTCAATCCTGTACGCTAAGCGTACATTGGAGTACGCCCCACGTAATTCTGCCAGATGGGTTTTGAGCATTTGGGCCTCGGTGTGGGCTGTGTTTTAGACTATAGGTCCTTGGGCCTTAGTGGGTCATCAGGAGTCAGTGATTATGGGCCAATAGTGGGCTTGGGAAGCCTACCTAGTGTTGGACCGTTTTATATTATGTTTTGGACCCTAGTTGTGGACGATTATAGGGTAGGGGTAAAATGGTCATTTTTCCCTGAGAGTGACTATGATATTGGGCTAATTGATATTATGATCTTGGTAGCTTGGGGAGCCGAAGAAGTAGAAATCCGGGAAGTTCCAGTTAGCAGTAAAGGGCTATCAGCAAAGTTCAGCAGTGCAGGTGAGTTTTCTCTTTATGTGGATGGGTCTACGGCCACAATGCCGGCCCATGTAGTTATGAGTAGGAAGACCCGGGGGTTAGCCCTAGGCACTGTATGCTAGTATGATAATCAGGACCAAGGTCCAATGTTAGCGGGCAGGTGTTCAAGGAACGGTTTACATGATAGTTATACTTGTTGTCTGTGTGAAACATGTATGTACTTGGTATGGAGGTGAGCGTGGGCGAGGTCCCGTATCTCACCAATAGCAGAGTGTGGACGGTGTTCCATATCTCATTAGCAGTAGAGCAGGGGCGAGGCCCAAAGTAGGAAGGGGGTGAGTGTGGGCTGGGCCCGTATCTCACTATCAGTAAGAGCATGGGCGGGGTTCTATGACTCATTAGTAACCGGACAAGGGCGGGGCCCATGATAGGCGAGGCCTTAGAACAGGAATCCAGTAGTATATGTCCAATTTATGCATTATGATATGATTCTATGTTAGTATATGTTAGCTGGCGGGGCCCAGAGATAGGCGGGGCCTAAGAGAAACATATCTGTACACCGAGCGGGGTTAGAAGCCAGGCGGGGCGTGTTATAGCGGGCGTGGCCCAATGCTTGCAGTATGTGATTATGTATGGTATGTGGTAGGTTGGGGAACTCACTAAGCTTCGTGCTTACAATTTTCAGTTTTGGTTTCAGGTACTTCCAGTAGCGGAGGGAAGAGCTCGGGGTGATCGCATAACACACACCATTGATTAGTCATCCTGGGATGTTTTACTCTGATAATAAGAATATGTTTCGAATTAACACTCCGATTTTATGTTATGAATTATGTTATGGATTGGCGAATGTGGTTTAAGTAACATTTTAAAAACAAAATTTTTAGTAATGATTTTTGGGTCGTTACAAGTAGGTATCAGAGCCTTGGTTTGAGGGATTTGGGCACACTTTCAGGTGTGTCTGAACTCAAAATAAGGAATTGGTTTTGAAATTTTCAAAAGGAAAAATCAATTTTCGTAAAAATGGATTTTTGAGAAGAGAAAAGAGTTTTAGAAAACGCAAAGAGAACTTTGAGAAAGAAAAGACTTTTGAAAAGAGAAAAAGGTATGGTGTATGCAATCAACCGAGCTCAAGTAAGTACCCCAAAATATCCATACAAGTTTATGTTATGATTATCAGTTAGTAGAACAGCATGCTAGATTAGGACTGATGATCTAGGAAGGATGCCTTATGTGTCTGATATGTGTGTATGAGCTTTATGAATTGCATGCTAGTGTTGATCCTTGTTATGTGGATAGAATTGTTTGATTATGTTGTGGTTAGATTTTCGTTTTGTCTGAATGCTACTTGCTTTGTGCTTTGTGGGACTATAAGTGATGGAAGTTAGCCATTAGGTGAATACTTTAAGTCACATGTGATCAAGGTTGAATAATCTTAGAGTGCTGGATTTGGCCCTATTGCGCAGCTCTCGTTTGAGTCTAACCGTTGTAGGGACGAGTCCTTTACTCGAAGGATTATCTGAGCCTCTTCACATGTGATGGTATTCAGGTAGTGGCTAATTGGCATTATGAAGATACCTTCCGTAGCTGAGGACTGGGTGCGGGTTGGAGGTTACCCTAGGGCAAGCCTACGATGAGATTAGTGCTGGGAGCAGTAGTAGTAGAGAAAGGGACTTGGTGGAGTCTAGGCAATTCTCGAGGAAAGTACGGATATATGTGGAAGGTAGTATGGGCCTGCACTACTGAAGGCAGATGATCCGTACTCGATTCAAGAAGGGCCGAGATGAGACCTGGAAACTTGTAGTGTGTGTATAATTCCTCAGCAGTGAGGTGTATTTTGATATTTATTGTAATGTGTTTTCAGCATGGTGACATTGCGTGAGAGACCAGTAGGCGGATCAGGCGCCGGAGAGGGATCAGGCTCGGGTTCAGGGACCGAGCAACTTGAGGAGCGGATGAGAGAGTTTGTATCAGCTGAGATCACGCGCACTATCTTAGACCAGACTCCTGTGATCTTTGGCATGATCAAGGAGGGTATACTAGAGATTTTGGATGAGAGGCTTGGAGCCTTTCACGCAGAGATGATGGCTTTGGTAGGAGCACGTACCTTGACATTCCGAGAGTTTAGAGCTTGCGGAGCACCAGATTATCATGGGGCTAGGGACCCCATTGCTAGCAGCAGGTGGTTGGCCGATGTCGCAAACGCTTTCTGCAAATGCCGGTGTCTTGAGGGGGACAAGGTCATACTTGCCTCCTGTCTTCTGAAGGGCAGAGCGCGGGATTAGTGGGAGATTGGTCATGCCTTGGGGGATGATGCTGCTTTGGACGCGATGACATGGAGTGATTTTTTGGCCAGGTTCAGGGCTGAGTTTGCACCAGTTATTGAGGTGCAACAGTTGACACGAGAGTTTCAGGACCCTCAGCAGACTACGAAGACAGTGGCGGAAATCACCGCCAAGTTCAGGGAGAGGGCTCTTCTTGTTCCGTAGTATGTGGCGGACGAGGAGATGAAGAAAGCCCGATATCACGAGATGCTGAGGAGTGACATCAGGCAGTTTGTGAGCAGGTCCAGCTGCAAAACGCTGGAGGATATGATTGCACGGGCTAGAGAGAGAGAGAGAGAGATTAACCTAGAGCAGATCAGGAAGAGGAAGCCGGAGGAGATTCAGGTAGACACGGGTTTGGGCAAGAGAACCAAGGGGTCAGATTCGAGATCGAGGGATCATTGGAGCCGCAGCTGATGTGTGAAGTGTGGCAAGACGCACGAGGGTGCGTGTAGGAGTGGTAGTGGTGGTGATTCTGGCTGTTTCAAGTGCGGCCGGATTGGTCATTTTAGTAGAGATTGTACTACTACAACCACTCAGGGATCAGACTTGATATGTTTTCATTGCAGTCAGAGCGGCCAAGAGAAGGCCTAGTGTCCGAGTTTGGTTTCGACAGGACAGGTGATGGAACCTGCCCCTGCGATCTTGAGGATCACGGACGGCCGTCAGGGCCGAGCAGAGGCACATGCGGTAGGGAGCAGGGCTTTCCAGTTGTTTACAGTGGAGGCGCGAGCAGCATCGGGCGTTGCAGGTGAGTATCTTCTAATTCCATGACAGTTTTATTCTTGATTATATTGTCATAGTGCTGCAATTATGTTATGTATGTGATGATTTTCCTGTTGTGTTCGGATTATATGCCATCTGCATACCATGGGTTTCTGTCGGTAGTTCATAGTAGTACCCTCTTATCTAGCCGATTCTTCAGATGCAGTCGCAGTATCAGGTGTGAGTAGGGGTTCGGGAAGTGCCTTATTAGTTTTCAAGAATGGTGCAGTTTGGTGTTCGTTGTTGCTAGCCGTGGTAAGTGTTGGATGTCAGCAGACTAACCTCTTTTGATAAAAGAAAAGGATTGGGAATCCTTCTTAAGTTGGGTAATGTAGGTATCTAGTCGAATCAAAGTGGGGGAGACCTACTCCAGAAGTTAGGAGCAGAAGTAAGTGCAATTTGGGATGCCTTCGGATTAGTAGTCGGTGGTTGAGATAGAATGGTGAGCATAGTAGGACTGCGGGATAGCCGCAACATTCCCCAACAGCGAGTTAGTGAAGGAAGTGATGTAAGACTGCGGGTAAGCCGTAGCATTCATTAGAAGTCTAGTAAGCGGAGTGTGGGCGGGGGCCCGTATCTCCTAGTTAGCAAGGTAGGGATCAGGAAAGTGTAGTTCGTTGAGATTAGTATGGAGTTGGCTTTCATAGTCCTGGAGAGGTGAGACCTTGGGAGAGGCCGCTCCAGAATACAGTTGGGTGAGACCTGTGGGCGAGGCCCGTATATTAGTAGTAGTATAGGTGAGACCTAGGAGTAGGAATACTCAGTAGTATGGTTCGGGTGAGATCCGTGGGAGAGGCCCGTGCGATAGTAGCTAGGAAAGTGAGACTAGAGGGATAAGCCGCTCTAGGATATAGTTGGGTGAGACACGTGGGCGAGGCCCATGAGATTATAGCAGCGCAGGTGGGACCTGGTAAGGACCTTAGGGTCAAGATCAGGGATCAAGGGTCCAAGGACTGGTAGCGCCTGGGTGGCAGAGGTAGATAGAGAAACTTAGATAGCCGAAGTTTCTTCGAAAGTTGCTGGGAGCAACTAAGAGATTGTGCTGGGTGTAGTAACCGGTGGGAGTTCGATAACCCAGATATTGACAGACTAGTTAGGACCAGGGTGGTCTCAGTTCATCCGGAAGGCGGTTAAGGGACAGTAGAATTTTCAGTTAGTCTTGGTAATGATAAGAGAAGTATGGTATGAGGCAGCTGGTTGATTGAGGAGTGCTACGCCTCTCACAGCAAGGTTGAATAATCTCAGAGGGAAGGATTTTACCCTATTGCGCAGCTCTCGTATGAGTCTAACCATTGCAGGGGTGAATCTTTTACTCGAAGGATTATCTGATCCATTCGCTGGGATGGGTGCCTGACACTAAGTTATAGTAGTATGAAGTATTCAGTGAGTACCGGCAGTAGTGACTAGCACTGGGAGTGGCTGGAGTAATGGATACCGTGAGGGGTATGTCCTTCACGACAATAGAGGAGGTGGTTGGTTATAGAAAGTTGCCTTGGGAAGGCCAGTGAACGCGCAAGGAAAAGGGGGTGAACCCCTAGGATGTCCAACATGGGTACCTGGGGAGTATCGAAGGGATTATCGGTTGGGTAAGAGCCGTGTTCTCAGGATTGTTGGTGATCAGAGTGCTCACGAGGTTATTATCTATAAGGACTAGTTTTAGCCGGAATGAACAAACAGGAGGCCATTGGAGGCAGTCCTCCGTCGGATTCAGCAAGAGATGTGTGCATCTGGAAGGCATGTAGTGAGCAGAGTACAAAATAGTTGACCGTAGTAGACTTCGAGGACGAAGTCTAGTTTAAGTGGGGGAGAGTTGTAACGCCCTGTTCTAGAATATTCATTTATGGATTTCGGAGGCCAAGGTCAGAGGCGTGTTAGTCCTTTATGAAATTTAGAGGTATTCTTCGAGAAGTTTTCGAGCCGGGGTGCATAGTTATAAGCGTAGGGATTCTCTCCACCTTTCTATGGATATAAAGTTCATCAGAAACGGATTTAGAATGAAGGAGTTATGACACTTTGAAGATTTGGCAATAATGGCCCTTATGGAGAAAAGTTCGCATGGAAGGCCATGCATGCATGTTTAGAACACGCGTGGGTACGCCCAGCGTAATATGGGTTACGCCCAGCGTAATGAGGCAACTTGGTCGCGAATGTTCAAGTCGTACGCCCATCGTACGTGGAGGTACGCCCAGCATACGCTAAAAGTCATGAAACCCTAATTTTTGGGTTGAGAACTATATAAAGGACATGTTGGCTTCAACCCTAGCCCCATTTCAGCCTCCCCAACCTCAGAAGAAACCCTAGAACTTCCCTACCCTCATTTTGTGAGAGCTTGACCTTGGAGAACCCATTTTTGGTGGTTTAAAGCTTGGAAGAGAAAAGAAGAAGGTTGGCAAGGAGGAACCTTGGAAGCTAGAGTTTGTAGATCTGGGTTAAGTGCTTCATTTCGGACCTCTTCAAGGTAAAAAGTTTTGAGCTTGATGATTAATCTCTTAGATCTCCTTTAGTTCAAGTTTATGGACTTTTTGGTCCCAAGATTGGGTCTTTGAGACTTAAGCATGTTTCTAAGACCAGGGTTGCCTCCCTTAGAGTTATATGAGTCCCATAAGCAGTAAAGTTCCAACCTTTATGATCCTATTAAGTCCATGCATGAGATCTAGTCCCCTTTATGGAAGTAGAAGATTATTTTAGGAGTTTGAGTTGGTTTGGGCCATATAAATTCACCAAGTCAGTGACTTTATGGCTTAAGACATGGAATAAGGTTTAGATCTGAGTTTGTAGCTTCTGAATCGAGGTATTAAGCACTTAATAGAAAGTTGGCTTATTAGGGTATTACGCTGAGCATACGTGCAGGTACGCCCAACGTACGTGATAACTTGATTTTTTGTATATATTTTAGCAATCATTTTCTTTTACTTTTAGCATTTTTAATATTCTTTTTGCATTAAATCGTTAGATTTATTGTTTTGAATATTTTTACTCGTTTAATTTATTTTTGTGCAGATTTGTACGAGCAAGATGGTATTTCGGAGCATCGTTGAAGCCATATCGAATGCCTTGCAACCAAGATTGAAATCACGTAGCAAAATACGGAAGCGAAAAGAAAAACAAAGCGATATAAATTAATTTTTCGGATTTTGACAGCTTTGCACGGCTTTCTTCAAGCGATTAGACGGAGGGGCAATCGATGTCCGATTGAGCTGAAAATTTACAGGAGTCTTCATAACTCATCAATCTTCGATCTCACCAAAAAGAAATGGATTCGGACACGCTTTCATATTATTTTAGGACTCGTGAACAGCTGGGTAGAAAGCTGTCAGCATCAAACTTTGGCAGCCCAAGAGAGCATAATTTATCAGCCCAAATCCGAATTTCCAGGAGCCCATTATCTTTATTAATTCAGCAGCACAGAAACGAATTGCAGCCTATTTTGAGAAGTATGAAGCCCATTTTAAACTCGTGCTTGGAATTGAACGCCTGCAATCAAAAAAAGAGGAATAGGGCATCTCCATTTTTCATCCACCGGCAGTGAGGATATACGACGCAAGAGGGAGAGTTTACTCTCTCTTCTGTGTTAACTCCTCCTTTATTTTTCTTATTTTTGGAACATTGTAATTATGATTTACAATCATAATTTGCTAATGAGTCATTTATCTTTGTAATTAGATTAGGTTAATTTTTGTATTAATACTTGGATTATGGATGGAGTTTTTGGAGCAACAAGAAGTGACGATTTCAAGAAGCTTTGTCATCTTGGTTTCGTAATCGGTATTGGTATAATTTCTATCTTTTTTATTGTTATTATTATTTTGTGTAGTTAGTTTTTATTTCCAATATTGGGTGAATCTATGGAATAATTAATTGATTAGGAATAGTTTTGTGTTGTTTTGATGGTATGCTATGAGAATATTTTCTAGTAAAACATCTATTTATGTTCATATATCTTTAATCATGAGTTTAGATATGTGAATGTTTAATTAGTTGGTTAATTTCTTGATTACGTAATAGATCTTCAAATTAACAAGCAACAAATGGTTTTTGTGATTGTTTTTCTTTCACACAATCATGAAAATATTTTCTCCAACATGGTAGTGAAAGCATTTTGACTCCTCTTGGATTTGGTGACTTTTAAATCTTAATGCTAGTTAATTTTCATTAATTACATGCTTCATGGAAATTATGACTTTAACTAAGAAAATGTGTTATGAGCTTCTCTAACCATTGTATTAACTAAGAAAAGTCTAGGTGATCTCAAGCTTCTTAGATTGCTCTAGCCAAATTAGTATCCATTAAACTCATTGCACCACAAAATTATGATGATTAGTCAACTAATTCAACTTGTGATTTATCCCGATATTGGAATGTTTTATTTTATAGGTTTTGTGTTTTTCCATTTTTGTTATTTTTGTGAAATAGTTTTTATCGCATTTAGCGTTTTGAAAACCCCCATATCATTTTATATTTTTTTTTATTTCGTAGAAACTGAATGCATAGATTTGATTCGAACCAATCCCTGTGGATTCGATCCCTATTACCGCTACTACAATTTAATTTTGTATGTTGTCGTATTAAGGTTTTTTTTTATTTGGTGGTCTCGACGCCCACCAGTACGCGTCGTCAAGCCTGTATGCTAAGCGTACATTGGAGGAAACCCCGCGTAATTCTGCCAGATGGGTTTTGAGCATTTGGGCCTCGGTGTGGGCTGTGTTTTGGACTATAGGTCCTTAGGTCTTAGTGGGCCATCAGGAGTCATTGATTATGGGCCAATAGTGGGATTGGGAAGCCTACCTAGCGTTGGACCTTTTTATATTATGTTTTAGGCCCTAGTTGTGGACCATTATGGGGTAGGGGTAAAATGGTTATTTTACCCTGAGAGTGACTATGATATTGGGCTAATTGATATTATGATCTTGGTAGCTCGGGGAGCCGAAGAAACAGAAATCGGGGAAGTTCTAGTTAGCAACAGAGGGCTATTAGCAAAGTTCAGTAGTGCAGGTGAGTTTCCTCTTTGTGTGGATGGGTCTATGGCCACAATGGCGGCCCATGTAGTTATGAGTAGGAAGACCCGGGGGTTAGCCCTATGCACTGTATGCTAGTATGATAATCAGGACCAAGGTCCAATGTTAGCGGGCGGGTGTTCAAGGAACAGTTTACATGATAGTTATACTTGTTGTCTGTGTGAAACATGTATGTACTTGGTATGGAGGTGAGCGTGGGCGAGGTCCTGTATCTCACCAATAGCAGAGTGTGGACGATGTTCCATATCTCATTAGCAGTAGAGCAGGGGCGAGGCCCAAAGTAGGAAGGGAGTGAGTGTGGGCTGGGCCCGTATCTCACTATCAGTAAGAGCGTGGGCGGGGTTCTATGACTCATCAGTAACCGGACATGGGCGGGGCCGAAGATAGGCGAGGCCTTAGAACAGGAATCCATTAGTATATGTCCAATTTATGCGTTATGATATGATTGTATGTTAGTATATGTTAGCGGGCGAGACCCAGAGACAGGCGGGGCCTAAGAGAAACATATATGTACACTGAGCGGAGCTCGAAGCCAGGTGGGGCCTGTTGTAGCGGGCGTGGCCCAATGCTTGTAGTATGTGATTATGTATGGTATGTGGTAGGTTGGGGAACTCACTAAGCTTCGTGCTTACAATTTTCAGTTTTGGTTTCAGGTACTTCCAGTAACGGAGGGAAGAGCTCGGGGTGATCGCATGGCACACACCATTGATTAGTCAGCCTGGGATTTTTTACTCTGATAATAAGAATATGTTTTGAATTAACACTCCAACTTTATGTTATGAATTATGTTATGGATTGGCGAATGTGGTTTAAGTAACGTTTTAAAAACGAAATTTTTAGTAATGATTTTAGGCTCGTTACAGTTTGGGCCATATGTTTGGGCCTAGATCCTTGGACCCTAATGGACTATCAGATTAGTTGTGTTCTGGGCTAATTGAAGGATTGGACCTTAAGATATGGCCCAATAAGGAGTTTGGGCCCAATTTGGAAAAATTGGGCCATTAATGGGCTTGTAAGTACATGGATTTCGTTGGGCTAGCTATGGACATGTATAATGATTCAGAAAGAGTAAATGGGCTTTAGGAAAGGCCCATGTAAGGGATTCGGCCCAATTTGGAAAATTGGGCCATTAGTGAGCCTTTATGGATTTTAGTGTTTTGGACTTGATTAGTTTTGGACTTAGGCCTTAGTTAAGTATCTTGTGGGTCAAGGGTAAAATGGTCATTTTACCTCAAGTATGGATTATGGATCATGGTATAGAACCCAATTGCTAATTGGGTGATATTTTGGTATTGATAGCCCGAGGAGTTGCCAGGACAATAACCAAAGATTTCTTGCAATGGAGTTCAGAAACATGAGGTGAGTAACCTTCCAGTAGAAGTGGGTCTAAGACACCAACGTCGGCCCACTAGTCGGTGATTATAGTTAAGATGATTGTCTTCTTGATAATTTTCTGGTATGCTACTATCTGTTATGGTTTATGTGATAGTATGCTACGTTATTATGCAGTAGTGGTAGGGGTGATATAGTCACCGGTTAACGGTTGAAAGAGACCGAAGGGGTAGTCTAGCACCCAGATATGCTTGGCAGCATGTGATTTATGTGTATATGCTAGGATATTATGTGGTAGTGGTAGGGGTGAAATAGTCCCCGGTTACCAATTGAAAGAGACTAAATGGGTAGGCCAACACCCAGATATGCTAGGCGGTTGTCGGTTGAAAGAGACTGAATGGGTAGGCCAACACCCAGATATGCTAGGTGGTTACCGGTTGAAAGAGACTGAAGGGGTAGGCCAACACCCAGATATGCTAGGTGGTTACCGGTTGAAAGGGAGCGAAGGGGTAGGCCAGCACCCATATATGCTAGGCAGTTACCGGTTGAAAGAGACCAAAGGGGTAGGTTTGGCACCCATATATGCCTGACAATATATTATTTGTATGGTGTATGGTATGATGGGGGAATTCACTAAGCTTCGTGCTTACGGTTTTCAGTTTTGATTTCAGGTACTTCTTTTTTAAAAGGAAAGGAGCCGGAAGGATCACAACTATCACACTATGATTCCTGCATTACAAGATCATTGGGAATTGTACTATGATAATACTTTTCTATGACATGTCATAGTTAATTGAAATACTGGTTTGGGTTAACACTATGGATGTTTCAGACTACTGGTTTTATACTTACTTAATTAAAAATGAAATTTTTGGCTATGAATTTTGGGATGTTACAAGCTGGTATCAGAGCATTGGTTTGAGGGATTCAGACACACATTCGGGGGTGTCTAGACTCAAATCGAGGATTTGAAAGTTTTTACAAAAATAATTTTTCTAAAAATTAAAATTAAGGGTTTTGAGAAAGAAAAAGGAGCGTGATGCGTTCAATCGACCGAACTCAAGTAAGTTATCCCCAAGATGCCTATACATGTTATGTTATGATATGATACGATTATGAGAACTGCATGCTAGATTAGGGCTGAGGATCTAAGAAGGATGCCTTATATGCCAACTGTATGTGTAGAAGAACTGCATGCTAGATTAGGGCTAAGGATATAGGAAGAAACCATATGTGCCTGCTATATGTGCTTGTTGAATTACATGCGAGTACTGATTAGTCAGTGATATGATGGCCTGATTAGGATATGCTTGATTATGGTTACTCTATGCTCGAATGCTGCTTGCTTTGTGCTTTTAGGAGTTCTAGCTATCTTTAACTAACTAGTAAACGAATATGTTAAGTTACATATACGAGGACTAAATAATTTCAGAAGGTTAGGGTTAGCCCTATTTCGTAGCTCTCGTCTGAGTTTAATTGTTGTAGGGTAGGACCTCTCATTCGAAGAATTATCTGGTCTTAGTGATATGTACTGGTATTCACGATCTAGTTAGGGAGAGATAGCAGGGAATTCTTACGCAGCTGATGGTAGAGAGTGGGTCGTGTTGGATTAGATGTCTAAGCCCATAACTATTATTGGTATGTAATCAACCCGAGAGTAGCATGGTCTATTTAGGTTACATATCATCAGGACAATCTGTTAGGATGGACTCTTGAGAGTAAGGTTATATATGATTTATGAATATATTATAAGTTATAATATATTAATATGAAATCATATGTTTTATTAGTATTGATCAAGAATTAATTTGGAATAATTTAGTGATCAAAAGAGACTAATTAAATCTATAGGGACTAATTATGATAATTAATTATATTTATATGTGTTGGGCTTATGATCCATGTTGGACCAAATTTATGTATGGATACATAAAGAGTTAGGCCACACGAACCATGGATCATAAACCCATGGGTATGGATTTGGGTTATACCCAGGACCCTTGAAATCCAACATATAAATACATGCTCTTAACCTAAAAAACGCCTACATGCTTGTTCTTGGAGTTCATGGGTGTTTTTGGGTGCATGGAATTCTCTATCAAGTTCCACATTTGTCCATGATGTGTTGTGACTTCATTTGAGGCTTCTACACTATTGGGGCTAAGCTCTTTAAGGCCAAATTCATCAAGTTCTACAAGCTACACAAAGAGGTAAACTTCTAGCTAGTATTTTATGTAGTTTATATCATTTATAGGCTAGTTGTAGGCTTAAAGCTTTGGAAACCATTTGCATGTATAATTAGTGAAAACATAGATCCAAATCTTATAGGGTTGTATGTGCACCATAGGATGTTGTAGTATACAAAACCCAACAGTGGTATCAGAGCCATGAGTTGTTTTCTGTTATATTGATGCAAATGTTTGATTTTCAAAGTTGAAAAAAAAGAAAAAAAAACATGAAGTTTGTCAAATTTTAAGATAATTACTTGTTTTGTGAAAAACTAATTATTTGTAAAATTTGAATCATTTGATATATGAGTTGAATTAGGTCAAATTTAGTAAAAGATAAAATGATATGAATATTTTATTAGTTTTAAAAGTTTGATCTAAAGAGTTTTTTTTGAAACATCCATAAGTCATGGATATGAAAGTTTTTAAAAAAAATTGATTCAAATTTTTTTATGGAGTTACAAAACTTGATGTTAATGTTTTAAAGAATTCCATAACTTGTTCTTAAGTTATTGAACATGAAAAGTTTCATCATAAAACAAGCATTTAACTCCATAAATTATGGAATCCAAAAGTTTTCAAGAGTTACAAAAGTTGCCCTCAAGTTTTGGAACTTGAAAAAAGTTTTTTATGAAAAAAAAATTGAGTTCTAAAACTCTTGGGGTTCATAACTTAAACAATTAATTAAATGGTTTTAATTTTGAATTTAATAATTGGAATTATGATATTTTGTTGAATAGTTCAAATTAACTCTTATGGACTTTATTAATAGTTAATTAAAGTGTTTAATTAAAAGAGTATTATTAAATCCATAAATATATGGTTTGAGTTTAATTAAATTAAAAGTCTATTTTAATTAATAGATTAAACCACCAAGTATTTTAAATGTCTAAAATACACCCTTATACTATTATAATATTAAAAGTTTAATATATTATATGTATAAGTAAAAAGTCGGTCTTACCGTTAGTATGCCTCATTCACGAAGCCGGTCTATAAAAGGGGGGGGGGGGGTATAAGGTTACTGCCTATAAAATGGCAGTTTAATGGGTGTCCACTCTCACCAACCGCTTCCTTGACTGGTGGAGGGTCGTTAGCCGAACGGGTAGGACAACACATTAATTCTCCCTTCATTAAAAGTATAATGATAAATACTAAGTAATTAAACTTTATTAAATTATCAATCTTAGTTACTTTAGGAAGATGTGAATTTGGTGCTAACCCATGAAATTATACATTGTACCCTGTTATATCGTTAGTGGAGCGTGTGTGGTTAACCGACACACTAATCTGGGACTGACAGTGCGTGACAAAGGGTAGCTTGATGTTAATCATAGATAAATGGAGCGTGTGTGGTTAACCGGAACATTGATTAGGTGGTTGTAACATTAAGTGTACCAAGTTAATTTGCATGGTTATTCACTCCTTGTTTGTGATCATCGGCATCCCAGTCACAAACCTGAAGGGCACAATCGAGATTTAAACATGCCATTGAATAGTTCAATGAATCTCAAAAGATCTAGGAGTTTCAATTCATTTAAAACCTAATGTTAAATTTTGTTTTTCATGGTGGAAATTGGTAAATCGTCATTTACATACCTTCAAATATTTTGTAGCTTGGATTACGACATCCCTCTTCCAAGTTATAAAATATTGTGTTGGGTCCTAGCCTTAATATTTCATATTGGGTGTTATATTAAGGACCTAAATCAACTAAACTTGAATTTCGCCCTCATAGATGTCTAGTTATGACAACTATGGTCTTCCATATCCTTTTGGATAAAGCTATTCTAATGAAGATGATATCCCAAATGGCGATCAAGGTGAAAGATTAATCCCTTTGTTGTGCATTAATGGGACTGGAAATCATACTTCACTTCCTCCACCTCCTCCAATTATTCTCCCTAACCCACAAGTTCAAACACTTGAAAAGTTCAAGGTCACTCAATCCCTATTGGCAAGATGGAAAGTTTATGTGTGCTCACATCTTGGAGATGAAGTCACATATTGACAAGCCGAGAGAGTTATGTGTCAAAGTCTTGAGGCAGTTGGTTGTTGACTAGGTTCTTCAATCACTTCCTAAGTCACATAGTGAGTTCTTTAAGGACTACTATGTGACAGACCATGACATGACCCTTAATGATCTTACCTATTTTCTTGATGCTGCTGAATCAACAATGATTTGGAGCACTGATAAAGCAAATATGATTGGAAGATATACTTCCCAAACTTACATGGACATTTCCAATGGTAACACTGGAAGTCCAGAAAAGCTTTCTCTTCCCAATGGAAAAGGATCGACAATAGTCAACCCGGTTGACCAAATGGTAAAGACAAAGGCTAAGTCTGAGATAGTCCCATGTACCATTACTAATGAGTTCATATGTTTCTATTGCCAAAAGAAGGGGCATAGGTTGCGAAGCTGCCTTATTTACCTGGAAGTTCACTAGGATCGTAAAAGTAAAAAATTTGACTATGCTTCAGGTAAAGTCCACTATCTAACTCTATTAAGTTCCTATTTGGAGATTCTTATTACATGATGTGACTAGGTCGCATCTTGATGTTTTGTAGAACTGAAGAAATGAAGGGAACTTAAAGGAAGAGTAAGTTGATTCTGATCGCGAAGATGGATTTCGATCGCATGATTCGAAGATTAAAATTTTGAGCTGCTGCTTAAGAGTTATGATAAATTGCTTAGGAATAGATAACAACCTAGTTTTCATTTGTATTTGCATTGTAAGGATACGTTTCTGCAAATTTTATAGAGAAAAGTTTTTATTTATTTTAAGTATCCTTGCAATGGCATTTGTCAAAATTGTTGTTTATATGATTCCATTTATAACAATATTGGAAAATGGTTTTGATTCTTTCGTTTGTGGTAGTGTCAGAATTTACCAAATAAGGAAAGATTTTCATCACCGAAGTTTTAGTTGGATAGAAACTTGGAATCATGCAACTTGTATTGTATAATGAATGAGAATTTTCATCTTTGGGAAATTAAGACTAATTCCTTGTTCACATGTATATGTGAGTCAAGTGAAGGACTAGGAGATGGGTACACTTGGTTGTGTGCTGATCAGGTCCACCACAAAGAACAATAAGGTTATTTGTCATGATTTACTAAAGTTTAGTAAATATGGTTATGCTTACAAGTTTAAGTATAATTCTGAAACATTAGAAAAGTTTCAATGTATGGCAGGACGAATGGGTAGAATCATATTAGGCAGAAAGATAAAAGTTTCTCCAATCTGAAAAGATGGGAAACTACTTCACTATCATGTTTTATGATCATCTTAATGATTAGCAGATACCATATCACAATCGATCCTCTAAGGACATCTTAGTGCAATTGTTTGACTAAGAAGAGGAATCGTGAATTGTTGAGATGGTTAAATCAAAAGATGAATCATACTTCGTTCCAAAATTGAGTCTTAGAGTAATACTCCAAGATTGTAACTCGAGTGACATAATCTTAAGAAAGGTTTAAAACACTTATCAAACATAGAGTAAAATGTTTTATACTCTTTTACATTTGAAATTGGTAAGTTGTGATGTCTTGGATAAGACAAAGACCAACTAAGGCCAATTGTGTGAAGAAGGAAAAGGATTAGAACTGGATATGGCTAAAATGATTAAGCAGTTGTCGAGGACAATCTGAGGTTTACCAAAGATTGGTTACTCATGGATAGTTGGAAGTATGGTGTAAATTTTGGAAGGACCATATTGACATATTATGAAAAGAGGCAACTCTTGTTCAGAAGTGATAGTCAAAATAGGAATATGGAAATGTTTCCATAGGTGGAAGTTATTCGTTAAATCTGTGTAAGATTAGAAAACTTAATGCAAGAAGGATGTTCAAAGGAATGTACTTTGAATATGAGACTTAGTTTCCATGGAATTTCTCTCCATTGGAATACTTTGTAATGTCTGTTGCCAAGTCTTTGTGACTTTTGTGCATAGTCATTACAAGAGGATCAATGCATATAAGTTTAGAATCTAACAGATTTCGGTAAGTGGCAAGAATTTGGTATTCTTATATTTACGATAAGGATTTGGAATTGTGAAATGAGCATCATTGAAATGTTGTCAATTGATATATTCCACAAACAAAGGACCATAGGTAAACATAGTGTGCATGCTTGGAGCATGGGAAAACTATTGTTTTGATTCAAGTATAAAGTTGATTATTAGAAACATTATACAATGAATAATGAGTAATAAATATGGTGTTTAAATAAAATGTGTTTTATTTACTCTCACAAGTATTGGGGCCATATAGGATTAGTATTATTCTTATGTTTCAATTTGAATGTTTTGACTACTCGAATAATTAGGATATTCAAACCA
Source organism: Lactuca serriola (assembly GCF_051521515.1). Taxonomy (NCBI): domain Eukaryota; kingdom Viridiplantae; phylum Streptophyta; class Magnoliopsida; order Asterales; family Asteraceae; genus Lactuca; species Lactuca serriola. The sequence goes on along the minus strand of NC_136410.1, from coordinate 306,703,168 downwards.
TCCACAATCGATCATACTTTGGAAGTGGGTATTGAGGCAAGACTGTCATGAATGGGTCTGTAGTATGTCAAGATGTTTTAGACATTGCTGCAGTATTCATGAGTGCCCCTGGAATAAGATTCGAGTATTCGATTAAACCCACACTCATTTGAATCAATTCATGGATTTTATCACGAGTGATCATGAGTCAATAATATCTTATATTCTTCAAACGGAGAGATATGAGCTGCAGTCTACATGTCGGTTGTACATTAATAATGTGAAAACACACCACTAACTTGGTGTTATAAAACACATTATTGTGTGTGATTTGATGAGTAAATAGAGCAAGCATATGAGTCGAATTTTATCCATTCCTTTTACCCTTGGACGGATAAAAGCGATATCTGTGGGGCCCTCGATGATTTAGTGATGACAAACGTAAGTGCTCGGCCGGACCTGGACTGATTTGATTTGTTGAATTAGTCAGTCGTCATAAATCGGAAATCGAGATAAAACAGGTGGACAGAGAGAATGATTATAATCCATTTCTCAGTCCATATGATATCTGGAATGGAGGAATATATGATCCCTTATCTAATGGACATGTCATTGACTAGGTCAGAGTTCGACAGAGGATTTTAAGAGCTACGATTGCTAGTCGTGATTTTGGAGTCGTACTTGCAATAATAGTTTTAGACTTATCCAAGTGGGAGACTGTTGGATTAGATGTCTAAGCCCATAACTATTATTGGTATGTACTCAACCCGAGAGTAGCATGGTCCATTTGGGTTGCATATCATCAGGACACTTTGTTAGGATGGACTCTTGAGAGTAAGGTTATATATGATTTATTAATATGTTATGAGTTATAATATATTAATATGAAATCATATGTTTTATTAGTATTCATCAACAATTAATTTGGAATTAATTTAGTGATCAAAAGAGACTAATTAAATCTATGGAGACTAATTATGATAATTAATTATATTTGTATGTGTTGGGCTTATGATCCATGTTGGACCAAGTTTATGTATGTATACATAAAGAGTTGGGCCAGATGAACCATGGATCATAAACCCATGGGTATGGATTTGGGTTATAACCATGACCCTTGAAATCCAACATATAAATACATGCTCTTAACCTAAAAAACGCCTACATGCTTGTTCTTGGAGTTCATGGGTGTTTTTGGGTGCATGGAATTCTCTCTCAAGTTCCACCTTTGTCCATGATGTGTTGCGACTTCATTTGAGGCTTCCATACTACTGGGGCTAAGCTCTTTAAGGCCAAATTCATCAAGTTCTACAAGCTATACAAAGAGGTAAACTTCTAACTAGTATTTTATGTAGTTTATATCATTTGTAGGCTAGTTGTAGGATTAAAGCTTTGGAAATCATTTGCATGTATAATTAGTGAAAACATAGATCCAAAGCTTATAGGGTTGTATGTGCACCATAGGATGTTGTAGTATACAAAACCCAACAGAGATTACCCTAGGGCAAGCCTAGGATGAGATTAGCAAGAAGAGCAGCAGTAGTAGTGAAAGGGATTTGGTGGAGTCAAGGCAAATCTTGAGGAAAGTACGGATATATGCGGAAGGTAGTATGGGCCCGTACTACTGAAAGCAGAGGATCCGTACTCGAGTCAAGGAGGGCTGAAATGAAACCAGGAAACGTGTAGTGCGTATGTGATCCCTCGATATGGGAGGAATATTTGGATGGTTGTTATAGTATGTTTCCAACATGGTGACGCTACATGGTAGAGCAGATGGAAACTCTGGTGCCAACGAGGGATCAGGCTCGGGCTCTGGAGCCGGGCAGCTCGATGATCAGATGAGGGAGTTTATTCCAGCTGAGATTACGTGCAATATTATTGACCAGACTCCTGTGATCTTCGGTATGGTCATCGAAGGAATTTTAGAGATCCTTGATGAGAAGATGAGCGCATTTCACTCTTGTAACAACGGAAATTTTAAAACAAAATTTTCATTTCTAAAAATGTATTTTCATTCAAAACAAGGCATAAATATCCAATGTATCATGTCATAATACAAATCATATAAATCCCAAGATCATAAGTCCTCCATCAGTGTGTACAGATCACGCCGGCGCCTTCCCACGGTCCTCGCTAGTACCTGAAACACATACACAACAACTGTAAGCATAAATGCTTAGTGAATTCCCCAAAATACAACTTACGCACATACGCCTTTCCAGGCCCTGACCTTCTGGTCCATGTGTCTCAGGGGACTTCCGTCCCTGCTGGGTAAACTTACGCACATACGCCTTTCACGCATCTCACGCTCCGTCTCCCAGGTCATCTCTGATCCCTTCCGATGTTGCCACTGAACCAATACCAAGGGTACTTCCTTGTTCCTTAGAACCTTGATCTTCCGATCTCTGATGACCACCGGCCTCTAGGCATAATTCAAGCTCACATCCACCTGAATATCCTCTAATGGAACCACTGCCGACTCATCGGCTAGACACTTCCTCAGCTGCGACACATGAAAAGTGTCATGAATCTGCTCCCACTCTGCTGGCAAATCCAAACGATAGGCTACCCGGCCTACCCTCGCAATCACACAGAATGGACCAATATAGTGAGGCCCTAACTTGCCCCTCTTCCTGAACCGAATCACTCCTTTCCAAGGAGAGACCTTCAGGAGAACGAGATCGCCGACCTGAAACTCAAGCTCGGACCGTCGTCTGTCCGCATAACTCTTCTGTCGGCTCTGGGCGGTCAACAATCTCTGTCTGACCTGCTGAATCTGCTCTGTCGTCTGAAGTACGATCTCTGTACTGCCCATCACTCTCTGCCCAACCTCTCCCCAACAAATGGGGGTCCGACACCTCCTCCCGTACAACAGCTCAAAGGGTGGCATACCAATGCTCGAATGATGGCTGTTGTTGTAGGAAAACTCGGCCAAGGGTAAATACGTATCCCAGCTACCCTCGAAATCCAACACACATGCTCGGAGCATGTCCTCAAGCGTCTGAATCGTTCTCTCACTCTGACCGTCTGTCTGGGGATGATATGCGTTACTAAAATGCAGTTTAGTACCCAATTCTTCATGAAATTTCTTCCAGAACCTGGAAGTGAAACGCACATCACGGTCCGAAACAATCGAGATCGGCACCTCATGCCGAGATATCACTTCTCTCACATACACCTCTGCCAATTTCTCCGCTGAAGAACTCTCACTGATGGCAAGGAAGTGAGCGCTCTTCGTCAATCTGTCCACAATCACCCAAATTGCATCAACTCCTCTGGCAGTCCTCGGCAATTTGGTGATGAAATCCATAGTGATCTGTTCACACTTCCACTCGGGAACCTCCAATGGCTGCAACTTGCCATGCGGCCTCTGGTGCTCGGCCTTAACCTTACGGCAGGTCAAGCACCTCTCAACAAACCATGCGACGTCTCTCTTCATACAGGGCCACCAATACTCCTTTCTCAAATCCAAATACATTTTCGTAGCCCCAGGATGAATCGAGAACTTTGATCGATGCGCTTCCTCCATCAAAATAGTACGCGTACCGCCCACAAACGGTACCCAAACCCTACCCTGAAAAGTCATCAGCCCTCTACCATCAGTAACAAACTCCGAAACCAACCCCACGACCCGTTCCTTTTTCTGCATCTCAGGTTGCACAACCTCGGCCTGTGCCCCGCGAATGGCATCCAGTACCGGAGCGATCACGGTCAATATCAAACATACATCCCGCAGTGGAGTGCTCTCCGCCCTGCGGCTCAACGCATCGGCTACCACATTAGCCTTGCCTGGGTGGTACAGGATCTCACAATCATAATCCTTGACCACATCCAACCACCTCCTCTGCCGCATATTTAGGTTGGGCTAATCCATCAAGTACCTCAAACTCTTATGGTCCGTGTATATCGTACACCGAACCCCATACAAGTAGTGACGCCAAATCTTGAGGGCAAACACTACTGCCCCCAACTCTAGATCATGGGTGGGATATCGCATCTCATGAGGTTTCAGCTGCCTCGATGCGTATGCTATCACATGCCCCCTCTGCATCAGCACCGCACCCAGCCCCAAAATCGATGCATCGCAGTATACTACAAAATCCTCCATCCCTTCCGGGAGAGCTAATACCGGGGCTTCGCACAACCTTTGGCGAAGTGTCTCAAAGGAGGCCTGCTGCTCGGGACCCCATGAAAAAGCAACACCCTTCCGGGTCAACCTGGTGAGTGGCACTGTGATCTTAGAGAAATCCTTGATAAACCTCCGATAATACCCTGCCAACCCTAGGAAACTCCTGATCTCGGAGGGTGACCTCGGCACCTCCCAACTCATCACCGCCTCAACCTTGGCCGGATCAACCAGTATCCCTTCCTGGTTAACAAGATGTCCTAAGAACTGCACCTCCCGCAACCAGAAATCACACTTGGAGAACTTTGCATAAAGCTTCTACGATCTCAGGACCTCAAGGACCTCCCTCAAATGCTCCTCATGCTGCTCTCTAGATCTCGAATATATCAGAATGTCGTCGATAAATACAATCACTGACCGATCCAACATCGGCCTACATACACGGTTCATGAGATCCATGAACACAGCCGGGGCATTGGTGAGCCCAAAAGGCATCACCACAAACTCATAATGCCCATAACGCGTCCTGAACGCTGTCTTCTGGACGTCCTCATCCCGCACTCTCACCTGATGGTATCCAGACCTCAAATCGATCTTGGAGAACCAATATGCTCCCTGCAACTGATCGAACAAATCGTCGATCCTCGGTAATGGGTAACGGTTCTTGACCGTCAGCTTGTTCAACTCCCGGTAATCAATGCACATCCGGTGTGAACCATCCTTCTTCTTGACGAACATGATAGGCGCTCCCCACGGTGAGCTGCTCGGCTGAATAAATCCCTTCCCAAGTAGCTCCTGAAGCTGCGAGGATAACTCTTGCAACTCTGGAGGTGTAAGACGATAAGGCACCTTAGCGATAGGCGCGGCCCCCGGAACCAAGTCGATACTGAACTCCACTTGCCTCACAGGAGGCACACCCGGCAACTCCTCGGGAAAAACATCTGGAAAATCACGCACCACCGGAACCTCCTCAACTGAACTCGGTCTCTCGGAAGCCACTCGCGTATCCATCACATACGCCACAAAACCCTTACAACCCTGCTGTAGACACTGCCTCGCCCTAGCGGCCGAACAAAAAGCTGATCCCGAACGTGTACCCTCGCCGTACACCGAAAGAACTCCCCCACTAGGGTCTCGTATGGTCACCAGATGACGCTCACAGTCGATAACTGCGCCGAATCTGCTCAACCGGTCCATGCCCACAATGACATAAACATCACCCATCGCAATAGGAATCAGGCCAATCGGAAACTCAACCCCGAAAATCTCTAACACACATCCACGGAGAACCTCCGTGGCACAAATCACTCTCTCATCAGCTATAGAACTCTCAGAGGCCGACTCAACGCCTCACGACTAACACTGATATGCTGACTAAAGGCCAAAGATACAAAAGACCGACTCGCACCCGAGTCAAATAACACTAAAGCAGCTACAGAGTTCACAAGGAAAGTACCTATGCATAACATAATATACGCATAATATCTCAACATCAAAATAAATACATGAGAGAAAACATACCCGCCACAACATCGGGCGCAACGCGGACCCCCTCCGCAGTCAGCTGAAAGGCTCTCCCACGAGCCCTCGGGGCCTCGGCCTTCACTGGTCGAGTCTCAGTAGCCCTGGCAGCAAGTGCAGATCCCTGATGAAGCTGAGGGAACTCGGCCTTCCGATGGCCGGTCTGGTTGCAATGAAAGCAAACCATAAACCCCTTGGGGCAATCCCTCGCAATGTGCCCCTCTTTGCCACACTTGTAGCAAGCTCTTGCTCGACATGTCCCCTCGTGACCCTTGCCGCACTTTCCGCAAGTGCGGCCCTTCGGACCTCCCGTCCTCGAATCGGCGGACTTAGTCCGCTTGGCTGCCGACTGAGACTGAGCCGGCCGCCGATCCACCCGTTGAGACTCGGCCTCCTCCCTGGCCTGGGTCTCCAACTCGATCTCACGCTTCCTGGCATTCGCCTGAAGCTCAACAAAGGTATGATACGTTGAGTTCGACACGAACTCCTGGATATCCCTCCTCAACACACCCAAATACCGGCTCATCCGAGCCTGCTCTGTGGACACCTGCTCGGGGCAGAACATCGCCCTCTCATGAAACTTCTGCGTGATCACCGTAACTGAATCATTACCCTGCTTGAGGGTCAAGAACTCCTGAACCAACCGTTCCCTCTCCACCGGGGGAACGTACTCGTCTCTGAACATAGAGGTAAACCTCTCCCACGTCACAACTGAAATCTCTGCCAAAGTGAAGTTCGCCGTCACAAACTTCCACCAATCCTTCGCTCCCAGACGGAGCTGGTTCAAGGCGAACCGTACTCTCAGATGCTCCGGACATGAACAAGTGTAGAAGCATCCCTCGATATCAGCAATCCATCTCATCGCAGCGATCGGATCCTGCGTCCCGTCAAACTCAGATGGCTTCGTGTTGCTGAACTCCCGAAACAGCAACGAGTCACCTCCCTGTGGTCTGGCAGCGGCCATAGCTGCGGTAGCTGCAGTGGCTGCAGCCTCAGTCAACGCGGCGTACCGCTCATCAAAGGTCTCCATCAAAGTGGTCTTAATAGACCCAAACATCTCCGTAATCTCAGCCCGGATCGCTGCAGCCACCTCCTCATGAATCATCTGACGAATCTCCTCGTCACTTACACTGCTCGTACTAGGTCTGTGGCGTGGTCCAACCATGATGCCTCTGAAATACAACATAGAACTATCAGAGACTCTATCGAGCATAATCGCACTCGATAACGCAACCCTACTCAGTCTCCGATACCCAGGGATTCTTACTTGGGTCGCCCACTGAACCGGTGTCGTCGGTAGTACGGGCCCAATACTACCGACCACACCGCATCAGCATTCATCCCAAGTCCTCCTCCCCAAACCCCGGATCTTGAGTACTCTACTCTTGTCATGCACTAACTACCCGCTCGCTCTCAAAACATCTCATAGCAACAGACTTCCCTAGACTAAGGCATCACAAATCAGGCCACTCTAGTCCTATCATGAATACCTAGTCTTCTAGCATGCATAACATTTCATATCATATCATATCATATCATATCTCTTAACACAACATTGTAAGAGTATTTTGGGGATTTTTACCGTTCGGGCGCTGGCTGATCGTACACACTGCTTCATTCTTGCTTACCACAAAATCCTTTATAAAAATTTTATGCCTTTGTTTTTAAAAGTTTTCGTCAAATCCTCGGTTTGAGTTCAGTTACGCACGAAGGTGTACCCGAATCCCTCAAACCAAGGCTCTGATACCAAATTGTAACAACGGAAATTTTAAAACAAAATTTTCATTTCTAAAAATGTATTTTCATTCAAAACAAGGCATAAATATCCAATGTATCATGTCATAATACAAATCATATAAATCCCAAGATCATAAGTCCTCCATCAGTGTGTACAGATCACGCCGGCGCCTTCCCACGGTCCTCGCTAGTACCTGAAACACATACACAACAACTGTAAGCATAAATCCTTAGTGAGTTCCCCAAAATACAACTTACGCACATACGCCTTTCCAGGCCCTGACCTTCCGGTCCATGTGTCTCAGGGGACTTCTGTCCCTGCTGGGTAAACCTTCCGGTCCTACCCACGCCAACCTTACGGTCCACATTACAACGCCTTCCGGCCCATAACATATTCGCCTTCCGGCCCATAACATAATGCCTTCCGGCCCATATCAAGCATATCATACATAGCACATATAACAATTAACTTATCACATATAGGACATATGTCTCATACCATATCCGACCTTCCGGTCACACAGTCAAAACCCTTCCGGGTACAGTATAGTGAGAAGAATCACCTCGCGTATCTCGGTATCTCACGAATCCTGGAAATCCCTCGTGCTCGATCCTCCAAGCTCTAATCCTCCTATAACATCATATGTCTTTAATTAACACTTTTACCACTAAGGTTGACTATCCCTAAGAAGTCAACACAGGTCAACTCTGGTCAACGGTCAACGGTCAACTTTGACCGGACTCGGCGAGTGCAATAGGGCGACTCGGCGAGTCTAGACGTTTTCACCAACTCTCTAGGATTCCCTTTTGACATGTCGAGTACTCCCCCTGACTCGACGAGTTCCACCTGGAAGAATCGCAGGGCCACCCCGACTCAACTCGCCGAGTCTCAAGAACAACTCGGCGAGTCCCAGTTTGACTCAGTCCACCTGTCAACCCTCTCTAACTCACCCTGACTCACTGAGTCAACCTATGACTCGACTGGACCACTCACTGAGCGAACTCAAGGCAATCTTCAAGCTACTCGCCGAGTCTGTTCGTCGGACTCGGCGAGTCCATGCCATGCAACCACTCCAACTTGCTTCTAAGGTCAGATCTGCTCCAACAATTCATAGATCTGGCCCTCCTAGACTGATTCATCACGTAAAGTCCTTATCTTGGTGTTCATAACACACCCCATGGCTCATAAATGGTATTTTGACCTACGGCATAAGGATTCCAATCCAAAACCTCCATTGATTCACAAAAAGCTTGGGCAAAGGGACACTCTGGACCTCCAAGGGTCCAGATCTATGGTCTAAATCGCTTAAGGGACCAAGGGAGTACTAGATCTAGCCACAAAAGGGCTCAATAAGCCCTAAATCAATGTAAACATCAACATAGAAGAGGATAGCTCGAAGATATTACCAAAATAATGATGTTCTGGACTCCAAACTCTCAGAAAGTGGCTCCTCTTGCTTTCCCTTAGCTGATCCTCCCTTTCCCTTGCAAGATGACACCTCCAAGATCAATAATAGCCTTCTACTTTGCTCCAAACGCTCACACTCGATTAAGGTTTCACTCAAGGGAATGGTGAGCACAAATGACGGGCATAAGGCCCTTTAAATAGGTCCCAAACCCGAGAAATTAGGGTTTCATTAAACAGCACGGACTCGCCGAGTCCAGGCGCGAAACCGCGTCCAGAATCGCGATCCTACTCGGCGAGTCTGAGCTCCAACTCGCCGAGTCCCCTCACAAAACATCAAAATTGAAAGCATAAAAGATACCTGGAAATCCAGGCTGTTACAACTCTGAGGTGATGACTATGATAAGGACGCGCGCAATGACGTTTTGGGAGTTTCGAGCTTGTGGAACTCTAGAATATCATGAAATTGGGGACCCCATTCTCAGTAGGAGGTGGTTAGCTGATATGGCTAACGTGTTCAGGACAAGTTCTGCCCCGAGGAGGTGAATGTCAGATGTTCTTCCTGCCTGTTAAAGGACCGAGCACGTGATTGGTGGAAGAGATTGGTAGTGAGTTGGGTGATGATGCGGTGGAAGAGATTGGTAGTGAGATGTGCTTAAACTCTTTGAACTTTTCAAAAGTTTCTGACTTATGCTTGATTAAGTAGATATACCCATATCTGCTATAATCATCGGTAAAAGTCATGTAGAAGCGATTTGCATCCCTTGTGGTGGATCTAAAGGGCCCATACACATCGGTGTGTATGAGATCCAATGATCCCTCACCCCTTTCACAAGTACTAGTGAAAGGTGACTTAGTCATATTTCCAAGCAAACAAGACTCGCATGTCTCACCGGACCATAGGTCAAATGACTCCAACACTCCATCCTTTTGGAGTTGGGCTATGCGCTTCTCGTTGACATGTCCAAGACGACAATTCCACAAGCATGTCTTATCCAAACCATTGGACGAATCAATATGCAATACATTATTTCCTAAGTTGTCTACAACCATCACAGTTTCATATATACCATTACAAGCCAATGCTTCAAAATAAAATTTACCATTATAGAAAACATTAATAGAACCAATTTCATTATTAAACGAAAATCTAAAACCTTGTTTATACAAACCATGAAAAGAAATAATGTTTCTCGCTATTTCCGACGAGTAGCAACAATCGTTCAAATCTAACCCTAACCCACTACTAAGCATTAAAGAATAAACTCCAATCTTGGAGACAAGTGACACTTTCCTATTCCCCATGATCAAGTTCATCTTCCCATGCTCCATATCCCTACTTCTTCTTAAACCCTGCAAATCAGAACAAATGTGAAAACCACATCCTGTATCAAGGATCCAAGAACTAGCATGTGATGAGTTGTTAGATTGAATAGTGTAAATATCTTTGAAGGTCGGCTTTATCTTCCCATCCTTGATGTCTTGCAGATACTTCGAGCAGCTTCATTTCCAATGCCCTTTGTCGTGACAGTAGAAACACTCTGCATCTTTTGGATTAGACTAGGGAGCAGCAGAACCACCTTTGGTTCCACTTGAAGAAGAACCATCATGAGACTTTCCCTTGTGGCTCTTAGAAGGAGCTTTCATTTTCTTCCCTTTCCCTTGTCCAATTGCCAAGAAAGGGTCAGTAGTAGGAGTTGATGTGACAGCTTTGCCTTTCAAGCCGGTTTCAACAGTTCTTAACAACCCTTGAAGTTTGCTCAAGGTCACCTCATCCTTGTTCATATGATAAATCATCTTGAACTGTTCATAACAAGGAGGTAAAGAGTTGAGGATAATATCAATGTCCAACTCTTCATCGAAGTTGACATTCAACTTGAGCAAACGGTCCACATATATTTGCATTCTTTGTAAGTGGGCCGTGATGGACTCTCCATCCTTCATTTTGGTTGTTATTAATGAGGCAACAATATCGTACCTCTCTTGACGCGCACTTTGATGGTACTTTTTCATCAAATCTTGGTGCATGTCATAAGGCAATAAGTCCTCGTAGAACTTTTGAAGCTCGGGAGTCATAATGGATACCATGATGCACGACACCTTTGTCGCCTCTTTACATCGAGCCCTATACTTGGTGATATCTTCGGGAGTAGCAGTAGTTTAATTGATCTCGACGAGTTCTTTGTTGAGAATGTATTCCTTGTCCTCGTAGGGCCATACGAATGTTGCGAATCTAATCGTTAAAATTAGATCCATCAAATGTGACCCTCCCAAAAATGCCCAAGAGAGAAAGTGGGTTCGAGGAGTTGGCGTTGGAGGAGTTTGGGACTGACATCTGAAAAAGAAAAGAGACAAAGTTTAGATTAGATAAAAATCCTTAATATAACACCCAAAATGAAATATTAAGGCTATGACCCAACACAATATTCCATAATTCGAAAGAGGGATGCTGTAATCCAATTGCAAAATATTTGAAGTTAGGTAAATGATGATTTACCAATTTCCACCATGAAAAATGAAAATGAACATTAGGTTTTAAATGAATTGAAATTCCTAGATTCTTTGAGATTCATTGAACTTTTCAATGGCATGTTTAATCTCGATTATGCCCTTCAAGTTTGTGACGGGGATACCGAGGATCACAAACAAGGTGTGAATAACCATGAAAATGTGCTTGGTACTCTTGATGTCATTTATCACCTAATCAATGTGCCTATTAACCACAAACGCTCCATTGATCTATGATAAACATCGATCTACCCTTGCCATCCTTGTTAGTCCAAGTTAGTGTGCCGGTTAACCACACATGCTCCACTAATGACTTGGCAAGGTGCAAAGTGCAATTTCATGGAATAGCATCATTTTCACATTTTACCTAAAGTAACTAAGATTGAGAATTTATGAAAAATATTTAGTTACTTTATAATAATCATTATACTTATTAATGAGGAATTAGTTGTCCTATCCTACCCGTTCGGCTAACGATCCTCCACTAGTCAAGAGTGCGGTGGGTAAGAGTGGATACCCAATGGTGGTCATTTTATAGGCCGCTTCCTTAAACACCCCTTATATATATATATATATATATATATATATATATATATATATATATATATATATATAAGTATTAAGCTGACTCATCTTATACATATACATATATATATATATATATATATATATATATATATATATATAAGTATTAAACTTTTAATATTATAATAGTATAAGGGTGTATTTTTAACATTTCAAAATACTAGGGTTTTTAATTTAATTTAAAATTTTCAAAAATTAATGCCTTTTAATTTTAAAATCTTAAATATTAAAAAACCTTGATTTAATAATTATCCAAAATTAAACAATTAATTTAAATTATTAAAACTCATAGGATTATCCATTAAATTAAATAAATAATTTAACCTAATCCCTTTATCCCCTAGATTTCTAAAATTTGGGAAGGGATATTTCCAAATCTTTAATTATCCACTTAAATAATTAATAAGATAATTACCAAAGATAACATTATCCTAATCCCTAAAATTTCGAAATCTAATCTGGGGAAGGAAGGCATTTTCAAAATCTAGGGTTAGACAACCCTAAAATCGAAAACCTGATGCCAAAGGAAAGGGTTCAAGAAACCCTAATAACTTTTGAAATCTAGGGTTTTGGAACCCTAATTTTCGAAAATCCAAGCCCTAGGGTTTATTTGCCATAAACCCTAATTTGTCAAATTCATACTATTGTATCAAATCTAACTGAAAACAACAACCAATGGCTCCGACACCACTGATGGATTTTATACAAACAATCCTATGTGTGCATGCAACCCTAATTTCGATCTATGTTTTCTCTATTAGACATACAACAAATGAACACAAAAGAAAACCCTAGCATGCATCTAAAATTTGAAAATACACAAATAAAATATTAGAATACATACCTTTGTTGCTATATAGTAATAACAACTAGTTTCTTGAATTTCCTTTGCTCTTGAGAACAAGTACCACAATTGTAGTACCTCTAATGGCTCACAAACACACTAGGTGAAAGGATGAATATGATAGAAAGGAGAGAGGATGTCTTGCTCTAGAAATCGACTCTTCTAGGGTTCTTCTAAGCGGTGGTCAAATTGTAGAGCCTAGGGGTCTTATTTATACTTGAGGCTATCTAGGGTTTTAGGGTGGAAACCCTAATTCTTTAGCTTAGGGCCTAAGCAAGTCCATGGACCTCCTACCCTTTAGCCTTCGACAAAAATTCCTAGACCCTTCTAGGGATTTTTGGCCCTTCCTTAATAAGGTGGTCCAATGGCCCAAAGCCTCAACTATCAAATAATTACAAAACAACCCCTACACTTTTAATCAGTTCCTTTAATCCCAAAATTAATTCCAAATTAATTTCTGATTAAATACTAATTAATAATATAACTTCTAATTAATATATTATTCTTATAATATATTAATAAATTATATTTATGCCCTAATTTACTATTCTTAATAATAAATCAGCCTCTCTCCTCAACAATCATACTGTCTAGTCACTAGTGTGAAGGCAACCCAAAAGGACCATGTTACTATCAAATCAAGTACATACCAATTATAGTTATGGGCTTAGACACCTAATCCAACAGGAAAGTCTTAAAGTTGGAAACTTTATGACTTAGAATGTTATTTGGGACTAGATTTGAGCTTTGGACGTGAGATCTTAATGAAATTAGCACTTAATGAAGGTAAATGGAATTGGTTGAGTACGCTGGGCATACCATGTAGTACGCTGAGCATACCAGGGTGGAGCCCCGTAATCAGAAAGGGATCTACTAAGCGGAGCGTAGTGACTGAGTACGCTTCAGCCTGTATTGACCTCCTTTGACTTTTTTTGACTTTGACTAGGAATTTGACCAAGTTTGACCTAAGGACATTTTGGGTAATTTGAATTATAGTTTGAGATTTGGGTCCCTATTAATTGTATAGGTGACTGATAGAGATAGCTTTTAGAGTAGTGATCGGCACAACTATTCTTTCAGATTGTGAGATGAGTCTCCTCACTATACTTGTGGGTCAAAGGCACCAATGTCGGTCCGTTGGATTATGTTGTAGGATAGTAGTGGTATTTGTAACACTTATTGATATGTTTGTACGTGCTTGTTGTCTTTGTGACTATTACTAGTACGATTGTTTGTTATATGTATAGAGCCAATTTGGGCTCAGAGTCATTATGGAGTCGGGGTTGGTACGAACCCGAAGGTTGATACAGACCCGAAACATCTACATGTTGTTACATGGAGTCATTATAGACTCGGGGTTGATACGAACCCGACACAGTCACGTGCTGTTATATTTATATATGTGTGTTGTATGTGGTACTTTGGAGAACTCACAAAGCTTTGTGTTTACAGTTTATGTTTATGGTTTCAGGTACTTCCGTTTTCAAAAGGAAAGACCTTACTTGATCGCACTGCATCCCCTATAGTTTTATTCTGCATTAAATGTTTACAAATTACTCTGATGTTTTGAGAATACTTTGACTTTGATCATCTTTTGGAATAATAAATGAATGACTTTAACTTATTCAAAATAAATTTTTTACTCGGTATTTTTGGGACGTTACAGATATGTTCGACTTAATCTTATACGTCACTTTTTTTGAAAAAAAAATGACACAAAAGAGTTAGCGTGAAAATATTGGTTCGCAAAAGATCCTAACATTATATATATATATATATATATATATATATATATATATATATATATATATATATATATATATATATATATATATATATATATACACACTTTGGCTACTTGGTATGACGTCTATTTTTTCTTACTCCGAAATAAACATTCTGGAGTAAATGATTATTATGCAAAAAAAAAAATGTTATTTTTTACAAAATGTCTTTAAAAATTGGTTAGATTACCGTGTGTTCTTATAAGAAAATTGTTAAATTAATGGGGATTTTCATGGGGAAATAAGATTTATATGAGTGCGTTAAATCCACATATATGACTTTCAAGGTGAGAACACCTCCATGTTTGACTTGTATATGAAATTTATGTTGAAAATGATGGATACCCATTAACTTTTAATGGGGATTTGGCATTTGATTAATAGTTAATGTTTTGATTAGCGTTTGATCAAAATTATAATTTTTGAATCCGTCACAGACAATAAAACCCAATGAAATTGACCCCCTAATTAGGCGTAAGAGGTTTGGGTGTTGAAAATGCACAAAAACCTTGAGTTTTTGACAAAAATGAAGTATCATATGAGAACTTATACAAGGTATGACCTCCTAAAACAAATAAAAACCTCATGGATTTGGTATGCCCTTACAAATCGTACATACAAATTATATAATAACAACTCAAACCTTTCTTACTGAAATAAAGCAAAATATATATAAACACTTATTTTAGCCGATTTTTATCTTTAAAATAGATTTTTAAAATCAACTTATTGGCAATTAGTCTTGATCATAAATTTTTATGTCCTAGTATTATATATAAACATACTATATTTAAATTTGAATTGATCAAAGTTCCTTTTATGTGCAAAATATTTTGTCCAAATTGCAATTTCTCTTTTACTTTTTGTAGATATGCAAATCCAAATGAAATCCATGTGATAGCAATAATTTAGGTAACTATTCCTTTGGTTTCATTTTCAGGATATACATCAATCATTGCATACCAACGGTTTGGTAAAATTCCAGAAAGAAGTGCGACTTTGATACTCATTTCATATTTTATTGTCTTTCTTTTACATATTTACTCGTTATAAATATATTTCTATTTTAGATCAAACAATAACAATATTAGGCCTACAAATACAATTTTATTTGTGGGCAAAATTGCTAGAAAACATACAACTTTAATACCTATCTTGAAAAATAATATACATTCAAGAAAAAGGAAGATAGTAGAGTGGATTGCTTACTCTAAACATATCTAACTATAAATTCCTAAAAAAAACCGAAAAACTTGTACTTCCTTTCTATTCTCTCCCTTTGTCGTCTTACAATCAACGGTTGCAATAACAATAACAACAACAGACAGTGTTTTAGACAAACTTCTCCAAGTCTGTGATGTCAAAAAGAATGTCACCATCAAAATCCACATAATCAAGCGAGAATCCCATGTCCATCATGGGCGAATTACTTCCTGAATTTGGTGTTGAGTTCATCATCTCACTAACATCAGAATCCGAATTATGCAAATTGTGGTTAAAAGCGATAAAAGCCGTCGAATCACATCCTAAATAGAAAAGATTCTCCAATTTTTCGGTTTCAATTGGCGTTGAATCAAACTTAAAAGAAGGAAACAATCCATCCTCACAAGTATTCATTCCTTTACTTGATTTGAAGCTAAACCCACGTTCCATATGCGTTTTTTGTGTTGGTTTTACGACTTGAATATTTTCTTGTTCTTGTTTCGGGGTTTTCTCTAATGCTTTCGATAGTTGAGTCGCTTGCATGCACGTATGTCTCCCCCTATACGTTATTTCAAAGACAGATGAATCTTCATCTGATCTTTGTACTTGTTTTGTTGCCAAACAACCTTGTACGTGTCGATGGGTGCATCTATAATACGCCCTACAATTTAAAACCCAAAATTAGAACAATTATTCCAACAAAAATATATGGTAAAAAATCAAACTTTATATACACTACCCATAACATGTTATTTTTTCAAAATCCGTACACACTTGCTTTTCCAAACGTGTTTTTTTTATCATAAATACCAAAAGGTTGGTTTGTTGTATATATATATATATATATATATATATATATATATATATATATATATATATATATATATATATATATATATATATATGTTGGATATGGGCCACGATATTGATGAGTGAATATATAGTTGATAAACAAGTGGCTATTGATTAGACTCCACAAATTAATTTTCTTTGTTGATAAGATAAAGTACATTGGCTTGTAATGAAACCAATTTTTGTCATTTATACCTCTATTGGTTTTTTTTTTTTTTTTTTTTTTTTTTTTTACAAGTTCAATAAGTTCATATGTTCAACTATAAATAATTGTTTTTTTATTTATATAATTCATACAGATTGACCTATTAAGTTAAACCACAAATTAAACTCTGCTTAGTGTATTATGAGAATAACTTTTTACATATTTATTTTTATTTTTCGAACTAATTTCTTTTACGTTAAAATTTATATGTATGTCGTGAAATTCGTGTTGTTAAAGTTATGAGTAAAACGATCATTTAGCTTTATTGCTTATTCAATTTAAAAAAAAATAAAGATACTTTATGTACACATCTCTTAATCTAAAACATTATTGGGTCACCACTTGAAGTGTGAAAAAGACATGGATTAATGGTTCTAACCTTGGATGATTAGCACCTAAGATATCTTTTTGACCATATTTTCTCCAACTATATCCATCGCTAAGAGGACCTTCCACCATCGTCCCCGAACACACTTTCACCTGTTCACTCCATTTCGCCATTGTTTTCCTGCAACAAACACCAAAAATTAAATCCAAATCCATTCCAATATAACCAAAAGAAAACTTCCAAAAACTAAAAAGACTCCAAGATTCACCTTTTCTTAAAGACATTCTTGGAATCTGAATCTGCAAGATCAGAAACATCAGTCGTTGGACTGATTTCACCAAAAGAAAGTGGCGTTTGTGATTCATCAAAAGCAATTCCCCGATTGAGCATAGAAAGTGCTTTTTCGTATGAAGAAAGTATCTTTTCAACAAGAAACTCACAAGCTTCAGCTGACATGGGTTTATCAAGATAATCTTTAAGCTGGTTAGTTAACTCTTTTCCTTGAGTTAACTCATTGATCAAAGGCCTTTTCTTACTTGTTTCCATTTTGGGAGTTTGGGTTTCTTGATGAATGTATGGAGTGGATCAAGTGATGACCTGTTTTAGCCTTTATGGATAAAACTGATAATGTAAAGGACAAATGGACATCAAGAATATATATAAAGTTGAGTTTTTTTTTTTTGAAGTTTGAAAGGTTTGAAAATTGCACAGAAGGCCACTTGGGAAGTTTATAATGGAAATAAGGAAGTTGGGTGGATATGTATGTATGTATGGGTGGTTGGTTGATTTGTATAATAAGGAGAGGGATTCTGATTGTTTAATAAGGAGAAAGGTATCGAAGCGAAGGTGGGTGGAAAGAGAGGTGTGAAGGGAGAGTTATATATAAACCCAAGAAAATGTTGACATTTTCAGAACCCAAATTCCCAAATCAAGAATATGACACAATTTGAAAGGGATGATATGCAAGTGATTATAACATTCTTGGCTTGGATTTAAGAAATTGGGCTCTGACAGAATAATAAAACTCTTGTTGTATGTGTCTCGAAGTTAAGTTGGATATTTTAAAATTAATAATTTAATTAATAAACAGGAATTTCAATTTCGGAGTTTGGACCAAATGACCAATTCAAATTGGATCTATATGGCCTAAAAGTAACAGTCTCTTTCACGCAATTCCGCAAACACTTTGTGTGCATTCTACTACTGTTCACTGACTTAAAGAGGCCACGACCAATTCTTTAACCTCTTTCCGTTAAACATAATTCTCACGTTCTAAATTAGTAAACAAATTGTTGTGAAAGAATTCCGCAGTTCTAAACGAAAACCCGAATCTTGCACATATAGATTTACACAACCTCTATATAATTTTCAAAAGATTGACAAAAAAACTAGCTAATCTACTTTTAATGGTTTCAATATAAAAAAACCCACTTCAATTTTACAAATTTGGAACCAATCTAGAAGACTAGAACATGACGTAGGAAGTAACCCATAAGATGCTAAAAAACAAAAGAAATTTCGATGAATATCCAATTAGTTAAATAGAAATGAATTAATAATTGGTGAAAGAGAGTAAATGTGGAAAGTCAGAAAAGAGAAGGAAGAAAGGAAGAATGTTCAAAGGTGCTTCCGCGTTATTGCCTTGATCTTCCAAAAGGTTTAAATCGATGATGCTGATGGTGTGTCATTGCGGACCCCATTGCTTACGCTAATTGATACATTTAATTATTATTTGAAAAAATATATATATGTAAGGCTTCTATTATCTAAAGGGTTTAACACCACGTATTAATTCGATGAAATAAATTAGTTTGAATAAGAGATTTTAATTCGTATAAATAGATAGATTGAGATTACGACATGAAAATTAATAGGTAGATTGGGTGTTTAGTTTTGATTTAATATGATATGACCGGTTTGTGATCATGTTGATATACTGTAGGAGTAAGGAGGAATAAGGAAGTTGTTTATGGAGGAGCCACATCGTTCCTTGTATTGCTGTAACCAATGTTTTGAAAACCGGACCGAACATCGAACCGGCCGTCTTGTCGGGTCGACGGTTCAATTGATTTGACCGGTTCAACCGCTCCCAAAAACCAGATAAACCGGATATATATATATATATATATATATATATATATATATATATATATATATATATATATATATATATAACGATATGGAAAATTTTAAATGCAACAACTCATTTCTACCAATATTCTACTAATATATATGTTATTCTCTTAAAACTTTGTTACGTAACGAAAAAGTAAAAATATTAAAAATAAATATTAGGTACTGTTGAATTGAATGTGGGAGTGAAGAATTCGGGACTACCCGCTGATTTTAAGCATATCAATAAGCGGATGAAAAGAAACTTACAAGGATTTCCTTAGTAACGACAAGCGAACCGGGATTAGCCCAACAATTATACATGGTGAATTGATGATTTTTTGTGCTATCAACCTCATCCCACATCGTAGAAAAATGAAATAGGAGGCCTTTGAAAGCTATATAAAAGGAGAAGAATCATAATGATAGCAAGTAGTCAAGAAAGCTTTGTACATTGCTTATGAAAGTGACGAAGCGTACCACGCTTGCTTTCTCTTTAGTATAATTTTTTATGAAGCCGGTTTTATTCTGGTTTGACCAGCCCGGTTCTGGTCCGGTTCTTGGTTGAACCGTGGTTTTTACTGGTTTGGTTAAATAGCAGTTTTTATGCTATTAAAAATCGGAACCTTGACCGGTTCCCAGTTGAACTGGCCGGTCCGATTCGGTTTTCAAAACCATAGCTGTAACATCTGTTTTTCAGAATGGATCGGTTGGTGACCTAAAGAAGTCAAAAGTATGGTTTTTGGGGAAAATCATATGTCACGATGTGGTGGCCCGATGACCACGACGTAGCGTGAGACTTAGGTGATTGCGTGTCTGGATGGACGCCACGACATGACAAACAGGACGCCACAACGTGGTGTGTGCTGCAACCCAAGACCACGATTTTTTGGGTTTCTTTCGTATTTAAATCCTCTAACCCACAGTTTAGGGCATCCTCAGCCTCCAACCTTCCAAAATGAAACCCTAGTGAGTGATTATTTTTGTGTTCTTGGTGTTCTTGAGGTTTGAAGCCTTAATTGTATCTTGGAAAGAAGAAGGAGGTGTGCTTGCTAGGTGAAAGAGTGTATCACTTAAAATCTCACATCTCCTACCTCTTGTGGAGCTTCGAAAGGTATAAATGTAACATCCCGAGATTTGGTAGGTATTCCCGAACCCTCTTCTATCTTTAACTTGTTATTTATAGTCCTTGAGATTGGAAGTGAAGAGCCAAGATAAGTTTAAGGGCCAAGTTTGCAAACTTGGGCCAATAGGGAGTATGTTGCGCGTACATAAGAGTACGCTAAGCGTACTAGTGTCTGCCTTAGTATGTTAGGCGTACACTTGTGTACGCTGGGCATACTAATGTTAGGGTGAAACCCTAATATTTAGGGTTTGGGGCCTATATAAGCAACATTATGAGCATCAAGACCTCCATTACCTCAGCCTCCACAGATTACGTTCGTCCTACCCAAACCCTAACCTTTCCTTTGTGTGTTTAAACTTATTTGGTGTGTTCTTGAGTGCTTGAAGAGGAAGGTATTGCATCAAAGAGTAGGAGAAGGAGATCAAGCTTATAGATCTGAAGTTAGCTTGTGCTCAAGAAGTTCCAGAAGTTATAAAGTTCCAAACTTTATGTATATATACATAGATCTCACCATTTTACTTTAATAGAAGCATACCTTGTCCCAAAAGCCATAAGGTGGTGCATGATGTGATTTGGATGAAAAAGGCTATCCTTCGAGGCTCTTGAGGGGACCTTAAGTGATAAAAATGAGGTCCCATTAGCTGTATGTGTCCCATGCATGGAGAAATAAGGTCTTAATGGATTAAGACCAAGCATTAAGAACTTTATGGACGTCTAAAGTGATAAAGTTCATGACTTTATGGATCCTAAGCATGTTAGTGTTAGATTAATGTCTAAGTCCACAACTATAATTGGTAAGACTTGACCCGACCCGGCATGGTCCATTTGGGTTGCATGGCATCATGCATTTGGATAAACTATAATGAGAGAAATAAGACACTTATGGTTATTAATATATTATAAGTTCTAGTATATTAATAATAAGAATAATAAGATTATTTAATTAGTATTGATCAAGAATTAATCTAGGATTAATTAAGTGATCAAAAGAAGACTAATTAAATATATGGGTTGATTGTGTAAATCATCCGTACTTGTATAGTGGGCTAATGATCCATGGATAATCAAGTTGGGCTAAAACCCATAGGATGGTCCATGGATGCTCCATGGTGTATTTGAACCCATGGATCCAAGGAAATGGAAAGTCATGACAATTAGGGTTTACCCTAATTGTAACACTATATAAAGATCTTATTCTTGACAAAATTGGCCACTAGGATTACACTAGTATGATTCTAGAGAGGGCTAGCCGATTTCATGAAGTGTAGAATTCTCTCAAGTTATTCCAAGTGTATTTGGTGTTGTGTGAACCATTTAAGGTGTCACACTTGGGGCACTTGGCACTCAAGCTTCATGAAGACTTTCTACATGAAAGAGGTATGTATTCTATCTTGTTACATTCATTATTTTATATGCTAGATTAGGATAATACCTTGGATGTTCATATTTGTATGTATAATAGAGAAAACATAGATCCAAGGTATTTAGGGTTGCATGTACACTTAGGAGTGTTAGAATGCTCAAAACCCAACAGTGGTATTAGAGACTAGGCTTGTTTTCTTGTTATACTTGCAAAACTGCTTAAAAAATCGAAGTTGTTGCTGTCTGATCATCATACTCGGCGAGTCCATCAGGAGACTCGGCGAGTCCATGCCTAAAAAGTGATCAAATCGATCCAACTCGCCGAGTTGGTTCATGCACTCGACGAGTTGGACCCCCAGACAGCATAAACTCGACTTTTTTGGCTGGAATTTGACTAGGAACATTACCCTAAGATGTTTTGAACTTATAAACTTGTTTTTGATGTGGTAATGTTCATGCTAATCCAATTTCAAAGATAATTGTCAATAGATTCATGTTTTGTATTAGTTTAAGGCTTAGACTAATTACATGAAAAAGTTTGATTTGAATTATCTTGTTCTTATGAGTTGCTTAGATTAATAGAAAGTTGAGTGAAATAGTTGTTTTCAATCCAAATTAATCTAAAAGTTGATTCTAAAACGTGTTTTTGTAACTTGTCCTCAAGTTATATGAAAAGTCACATTTAAGTTTCATAAAACTCATAAAAGTTGGCAAAGGTTACAAAAATGAAGAGTCTAGTTCTAATTAAATGGTTTTATGACTCCATAACTTGTCCTCAAGTTATGGAGGACCAAGAGTCTCTTCATTAAATAATAAATTAAAAAAAAAGTGTAACCTTAATTAATTCCATAAGTTATAAAATAAAGAAAAGTTAATTCTTTTATTAGTTTAAAGTCTTCCATAACTTGTCCTCAAGTTATGGAACTTGAAGAGTTTTTGGATTAAAACTACTTTAAACACATAAGTTATGGAATTAATTAGTTTTGAATAGTGTCATAACTTGCCCTCAAGTTTTGGAATTTGTAAAGTTTTCTCTTATGAATACTTTAATTCCAAGTTAGCCCTTAGAATTTTAAAAGTTAAAATTTAACCCTTATACTTTATAATATTATAAGTTAATAATATATATATATATATATATATATATATATATATGTATAAGAGTAAAGTCAGTCTTACCGCTAGTACGCCTCATTCACGAAGCCGGTCTATAAGGTGGGTATAAGGTTGTTGCCTATAAAATGGCAACTTAATGGGTGTCCACTCTCACCCACCGCTTGCTTGACTGGTGGAGGGTCGTTAGCCGAACGGGTTTGACAGGACTAGAATTCTCCCTTCATTAAAAGTATTAATGATAAATACTAAGTAACTAAACTCTTAATAATACCCAATCTTAGTTACTTAGGAAAATGTGAATAAGGTGCTAATCCATGAAATTACACTTTGCACTTTGTTTAAGTCGGTTAGTGGAGCGTGTGTGGTTAACCGGCACACTAACTCGTATTTAACAAGGTAGGAAAAGGGTAACTTAATGTTTATCTTAGTATCGATGGAGCGTGTGTGGTTAACCGGCACATCGATTGAGGGGTAAACACTTAAGGGTACCAAGTAATTTGCATGGTTACTTCACACCTTGTTTTGTGATCCTCGGCATCCCAGTCACAAAACCTGAAGGTCACACTCGAGATTGAAACATGCCATTGAACAGTTCAATGAATCTCAAAGATCTAGGAGTTTCAAAACCAATTAAAACCTAATAATATATTTCGTTTATCTTGGTGGAAATTGGTGAATCGTCATTCACTTACCTTCAAATATTTTATAGCTTGGATTACGGCATACCTCTTCTAAGTTATAAAATAGTTTGTTGGGTCCTAGCCTTAATATTTCATATTGGGTGTCATATTAAGGACTTAAGATCAACTATCTTGAATATCTCCCAAAAGATGTCTGGTTTAGACATTTATGATCTTCCCAAATCTCTTGAAACAAGCTTTCCTAAATGAAGTTGATGTCCCATGGATATCATACTTCTTCACCTCTTCAAATTATTCTCCCTAACCCACAAGTTCTTGAAAAGTTTAAGGTCACTCAAGCCCTATTGGCAAGGCAAGGTCTAGGTGTGGTCACATCTTGGAGGTGTAGTCACATATTGACAAGCCGGGAGAGTTGGGTGTCAAAGTCTTGAGAAAGTTGGTGGTTCAATCACTTTCTAAGTCACATAGTGAGTTCTTTTGGGACACCTATGAAACAGACTACGACAAGACCCTTAATGATCTTATCTATTTGTTAAGATCAACCTCTTAAAACTTGATGGACATTGACAATAGTGACACAGGAAATCCAGAAAAGCATTCTCTTCCCAATGGAAAGGGATTGACCATAGTCAACTCGGTTGACCAAATGGTAAAGAGAAAAGCTAAGTCTGTGATAGTCTCGTGTACCATTATCAAAGGGTCCATATGTTTATATTGCCAAAGGAAGGGACATTGGTTGCGAAGCTGCCAAATTTACCTAAGGAGGTTAAAGTCAATAAGTTTGACTCTACTTCAGGTAAAGTCCACTATCTAACTCTGTTAAGTTTCTATTTTGAGATTCCTGATACATAATGTGACTAGGTCACATGGTGATGTTTTAAGAATCAAAGAAAAGTGAAGAAACTTAAAGAAATAATATGCTGAATCTGATCGCATAGATGGATTTCTATCGCATAGTTTGAAGATCGGATTCTTGAGCTACTTCTTAGGAGTTATGAGATATTGCTTAGGAATAGATAACAACAAGTTTTCATATGGATTGTAAGGATAAGTTCTTCCGCAAAGTTTTTTAAAATAAAAGGAAAATTTTGATTTTATTTATTTTAAAATATCCTTACAATGGCATTTGTGGAAATTTTTGTTGCTTATAAGATTCCATTAATAGCAAGAGTGGAAGTATGAAATTGATTCTTTCATTTGTGGTAATGTCTAAATTTACCAAATAAGGAAAGATTCTCATCACCCAAGTTTCAATTGGACCGGAACTTGGAATCATGCAAGTTGTATAGCATGATGAATGAGAACTTTCAAGTATTGGAAAATTAAGACTAATTACTTGCTCACATGGATGTGTGAGTCAAGTAAAGGACTAAGGGATCGAGTACACATTCTTGTGCACTGGTCAAGTCCACCACAAAAGATTGATAAGACTATTCGTCATAGTTTACTAAAGCTCAGTAAATATGATTATACTTACAAGCTTAAGTGTAACTCTGAGACATTGGAAAAGGTTCCAATGTATGGAAGAGCGAATAAGAAGAATCAAACTAGGCAGAAGGATAAAATTTTCTCAAATCTGAAAAGATGGGAGAGTACTTTAGTATCAATTTTTGTGATCATCTTAATGATTTAGAGACCTTATCACAATTCATCCTCTAAGAGCCTTCTTATAGCTAAGATGAGGAATTTGAATTGTTGAAGTGGTTAAATCAAGAAGATGAGTCATACTTTGTTCCAATACAAGTCTTAGAGTCATACTCCAAGATTGTAACTTGAGTGACATGTCTCAAGGAAGGTATAAAACACTTGTCAAATGTAAGAGTAAAAGATTTCTACTCTTGTACATTTGAAATTGGTGAGTTGTGATGTTTTGGATAAAACAAAGACCAACTTAGGCCAATTGTGTGAAGTGTTTGTCTTGATTAGAATCCACACTATCTCTTGAATAACTGACAAGAAAGTCTTATATGTCAAGAGGACAGTGGGAGTCTTAAAAGTCTTGAAAGTCTCAAGAACTAATCAAGAGTAAAACCTAAAGTTCTTCACTAGCACACGACTTGAGGTTTATAACCTATTGTGTTGACATATTCTGTTCCCATTCCAGTTAAAGTTGGATTTGCATATGAGTTCTTAGAGTTCTCAATTTGTTGCACAACAACTTGGAAGCAATGGCAGGCCCTTGAGCTGCCAGGTGGCAAGAACTTAAGATTAAGTTCAATCCATAAGAGTTTGGATTTGTCATTATCCTTGCCTTGTGACTATGGTTTTGACAATTCACATGGATAAGAACACATACAACATTAAATCTAAGTGTCATAAGGTTTCTCTCCGATTCATGAAAATGATGGTGAGGAAACACTTTCACTAAGTAGATTTTAGCTAGATAGCAATTGTGATATTTGCATTCTCAAAGTCGTTAGTGGAGCGTGTATGGTTTACCGGCACACTAACCTGGACTTGTGAAAAGTGGCAAAAAGGTCTAACCATTATGATTACGGCATCCCTCTTCATAATTGTTTAGACACACAAGTGTGCTATCTAAGGGAAGGTGTATGATTTTGATAAAGTTTTATCAAAACAATCTAGTATCAAAAATCTGAACTTTGGTAAGAAAGTCAATGAAGTATTGATTTCTAGAAGTCCAGCTGATTCTAAGTACACGTCAAAGCTAGTGGGAGCATAAGTGTTATGCTAATAATAATCATGTTAGTGGGAGCATGATAATTATGATAAGTATTGCAAGTTAGCAATGTTAATTATAGAAAACAAAAGTTTCAATTGGGAAAAAGTTGTTTTGCTATAATTAAGGGAGAGGAAATTATACTTCATCTCAAATCTATAAGCTTAGATCGTGAGGTTTTAATCATTTAGTCAAGGATATATATATGAATTTCATGTTGGAATGGCTCAACATAAGGAAATTTTGTATATGAGTCCATTATTTGCGTTCTAAAATTCGATTATGATTACGGCATCCCTTTTCATAATCTGAATTATGAGAACTTGGCAAATTGAAATGGAAATGTTATAGAAAAAGACTGGTTTAGTCTTTATGTGAGACATCATGAATCGATTCCCATATGCTTCGGCTATAGGATCGATTACATGTGCTATATTCATCCTTTCTAAAATTTTCCAAATGCCTGGGGCATTAAGAAGGGAAAAGGTTTAGAACTGGATATGACTAAAAGGATTAAACAATTGTCGAGGACAATCTAAGGTTTACCAAAGATTGGGTGCTCAAGGACAGTTTTAAGTATAGTGATAATTCTGGAAGGACGATATTGACATAATCTGTAAGGAGGCAACTCTTGTTCAGAAGGGATAAGTCAAAATGGAATCTGGAAATGTTTCAAAGTTAGAATTTTCAATCTGTTTGAGATTAGGAAACTTAATGCAAGAAGGATGTTTCTAAGGAGCTGATCTTTTTTGGAATGCTCTGTAATGGTTGTTGTCAAGTCTTTCTGATTTTGTGCATAATCATTACAAGAAGATCAATGAATATAAGTTTAGAATCTAACAGATTTCAGTAAATGGCATGAATTTGGAATTCTTGCATTTGCAGTAAGGATTTGGGACTGTGAAAAGAGGATCATTGGAGTTATGTTCAATTGATCTAGTTCACAAAGTGAAGATCATAGACAAACATAGTATGCATACTTGGTGTATGGCATGACTAGTGTTTAGAAAACATAGTGTACATGCTTGGAGCATGAGACAACTATTGTTTTAAATTCAAGAATAAAGTTGATAGCTGAAACAGTATACAATGAATAATGTGTAATCATATGGTGATAAATAAAAGGTGTTTTATTTATGTTCATAGGTTTTGATACCATATTGGATTCAATTATTATTGTGTTTCATTTTGCATGTTTTGACTTCCCGAATAAACTAGGTTATTCTTTCGGAATGACTAAGTTATTCAAACTATCCACAGTCGGTCATATGTTGGAAGTAGATATGAATTAAGACTGTCATGGGTTGGCTTGTAGAGGTCTAAGGTGTTGGACAAAGGGCTACAACACTCATGAGTGCTCATAAGTTCTGAGTATTGGATTCAACCTGCGCTCATTGGAATCACTTCATGGATTTTATCACGAGTGATCATGAGACGATAATATCTTATATTCTTCAAACCTAGAGATATGAGTTGTTACTATGAGTTGATAGTACATTGATTGCACGAAAACGCATTTGGTAACTCGGTGCTATAAAACGTGCCTTTGTGTATGATTCAATAAGTAGTAGAACAAGCCATATGAGTCGAAGTTTATCCATTCCTTTTACCTTCGGGATAAAAGCGATATCTGTGGGCCCCTCAATGATTTGATGATGACAAATGGAAGTGCTCGGCCGGGCCAGGACTGATTTGATTTGTTCAATTAGTCAGTCGTCATAAATCAGAAATCGGGAAACAACAAATGGACAGAGAGAATGATTATAATCCATGTCTCAGTCCATATGATATCTAGAATGGAGGAATATATGATCCCTTATCTAATGGACAAGTCACTGATAAAGGTCAGAGTTCATCTACAAGGTCAGAGTTCGATAGAAGCTTTTGAGAGCTACGATTGCCAGTTGGTTCCTGAAGTCATACACAATAATAGTTTTAGACTTATCCAAGTGGGAGACTGTTGGATTAATGTCTAAGTCCATAACTATAATTTGTAAGACTTGGCCCGACCCGACATGGTCCATTTGGGTTGCATGGCATCATGCATTTGGATAGACTATAATGAGAGAAATAAGACACTTATGGTTATTAATATATTATAAGTTCTAGTATATTAATAATAAGAATAATAAGATTATTTAATTAGTATTAATCAAGAATTAATCTAGGGTTAATTAAGTGATCAAAAGAAGACTAATTAAATATATGGGTTGATTGTGTAAATCATCCATACTTGTATAGTGGGCTAATGCTCCATGGATAATCAAGTTGGGCTAAAACCCATAGGATGGTCCATGGATGCTCCATGGTGTATTTGAACCCATGGATCCAAGGAAATGGAAAGTCATGACAATTAGGGTTTACCCTAATTGTAACACTATATAAAGATCTTATTCTTGACAAAATTGGCCACTAGGATTACACTAGTATGATTCTAGAGAGGGCTAGCCGATTTCATGAAGTGTAGAATTCTCTCAAGTTATTCCAAGTGTATTTGGTGTTGTGTGA
This sequence comes from Lactuca serriola, assembly GCF_051521515.1. NCBI lineage: Eukaryota > Viridiplantae > Streptophyta > Magnoliopsida > Asterales > Asteraceae > Lactuca > Lactuca serriola. The sequence continues at coordinate 306,674,546 of NC_136410.1, read as the reverse complement.
ACCATTTAAGGTGTCACACTTGGGGCACTTGGCACTCAAGCTTCATGAAGACTTTCTACATGAAAGAGGTATGTATTCTATCTTGTTACATTCATTATTTTATATGCTAGATTAGGATAATACCTTGGATGTTCATATTTGTATGTATAATAGAGAAAACATAGATCCAAGGTATTTAGGGTTGCATGTACACTTAGGAGTGTTAGAATGCTCAAAACCCAACAGTTAGGTGTCTGGATCTAAAGTTTGGGCTTAAGAGCTTAAGCCATTAAGCACTTAATTAGGTTTTGGCAAACTGTAGAGTACGCCCAACATAAATCCAATACGCCCAACGTACTGGGTCAGCCACCCCGATGGTGGTCAACGACTGGACGAGTACGCCCTGCGTACGTCCTCTGTTGGGCCTTTGACATATGGACTTTGGATTTTGGGTTGTTTATGGGCTAAATGGAATTGGGCCTTCGTTGGACTTTGTAAATGAGATATTTTGGGCCCAGTAGTGATAGTGGATCATGGGGTTAGGCCCAATTAGGTAGTTGGGCCCAATTTAGTAAATTGTGCTGAAAATGGGGTTTATATGTGGACTTTCAAGTCAAGGACTGGGTATTGGGCCTTGACCCAATAAAGAGAATGAACTTAATGAATGGTGTGGACATTTAGTCAAGAAGGTCATGTTGGGTATTAACTTAGTATTTATTGTGTAATAGTTTGGGATTCCCGGCGAGACAACAGTCAGAGATTTGCAGTACTTCAACATTACTTGCGAGGTGAGTTATCCTCACTTTATCAACAGGGCCTAAGGCACCAAGGCCGACCCTTTATGGATTGTATCCAGTTATGGCATGATATGTTTATTGGTTTGCATCCTGGTAGTTAGGATGGGGTTATGTTTATGCTTAGTGACCTGGTTAGGTCGGTGTCCTGGTTTTAGGATGGTATTATGTGATATGCTAGTATAATCTGTTAGATTGGTATCATGATAGATATGATGGTATTAGGTGTTATGTGGTATGGTTTGTTTGATCAGTTCGTTGTCTATAGACTGTTAATGATTATCTGTTATATGTGCACATGTTTTTTTTGGAGGTTGAGGCTTTTTTGCTTTGTGCGAAAGCCAATAGACCTGGGCATTCCAACATGTTGGTTGTGGGCCGTGAGTATTCCATCCCGAGGATGATTGGACTCATAATATATGGGGACTCCAACCTGTTGGTTGTGGGCTTGGGGTATTCCATCCCGAGGATGATTTGACCCATAGTATGTTGGCATTCCAACTGATTGGTTGAGGGCCTGGGGTATTCCAACCCGATGGTTGACTGGACCCATAGTATGCTATTTATGATTATATGTGTAGTGTTGTGGGTATGGGTATTTTGGGGGAACTCACTAACCTTTCGGGCTTACAGTTTCAGTTTATTGTTTCAGGTACATTAGGTGATCGCGGCAAGGTGAATGCTTGATCGTACAGCTCCTCATGTTTTATTTATGTTTCTGGGAAAACTATGATATTAGACTATTTTGAAAACAAATTTTCAATAACTATTGGTTTTAAATGTTTTGAAAAAGTTTTATGTAACACCGTAAAATTTAAAACCAAATTTTCATTTCAAAACACAATTAAACATATGTCACATTTCCTCAAAATCACTAGTAACAAATTTTCAACACATTTTTATTTAAAATTGTTTATCACAAATCCAAGATTGTCTAAACATAACTCTTTCTCTCGTGTGTAAAATCGAGTCGGCGCCTTCCCGATATCATGAAAGGTACCTGAAACACATAACACATAACACGGTAAGCACGAAGCTTAGTGAGTTCCCCAAAATACCACACACATCTCAGTAGCCTCTCATGGTTATACTCAGATAAGACCCTCCGATCAATGTGTCTCAGTAGGACCCTCCGGTCACATAACTCGGGTGGACCCTCTGGTCCTAACTCAGGAAGCTCATAATAATAATACTCAACATAAATCACAAATACATAATGCAGAATATCACAATACACATATAAGGACATAAGACATCTCGTTCGCACAAAGATACCACATATGGTAAGTATAGTGAGAAGACTCACCTTGAAAGCTAACAAGTAACAATCTCACACACATAAATCTCGAACTAGCCTCCGCCTATCACATAGGATAAATATCTCTAATTAATACTCTATTCATTCTCAATACCAAAATGTTTCCCTCTCTTTATCTTTCTAACTCTTGGATTAGGTAAAAGACCATTTTACCCCTCCATGGTCTCCATTACTCATATATGACCAAACCCTAAAGTCAATAGAAGTCAAACTCGAGTCAACAGTCCATGTTTGACCCGACTCGCCGAGTGCATCTATGTGACTTGTCAAGTCCCCTTGTTTCTTCTGTCATATCGTGAAAATCCACCTTGACTTGTCGAGTTGTCTCGCCAACTTGCCGAGTCACCCATGTCCAGACTCATCGTGGAAAAACCCCAGTCGACTCGTCGAGTCATCTCATAGATGTAACGGTCCAAAAATCAAGGGTAAAAATTTCATTTTTAATATAGTTAAAATACAGATATCATTTATTCCAAACATAAAAAACGTCTTTAATTAATTTTTTTTTTAACAAAGTTCATCCCAAAATCATTCAACGCGGAAAACATAGGTGTGTGCACTGCGATTAATCTGAGCCCTTCTTTTCCAAATCGATGATACCTAAAACCAATAAACAAAACTGTAAGCACGAAGCTTAGTGAGTTCCCCATAGCATACCCCACACAGTCCATGTAATCACATAATCTATATTAGCTATAAAAGCTACATAAACCATATCAATCACATATCCATACATATCAACATATACAGATGCCATGGGCTCGTCCCTAGGGTCTTACTCCAGGATGCCATGGGCTCTCCACATGGTTTTACACCTAAATGTCATGGGCTCTCCCATGGTCTTTGATAGGAAACCCATGGGCTCTTCACATGGTCTTACATCCATGTGTCATGGGCTCTCCCATGGACTTCCATACAAGTATCACAAAGACAACTAGCATAACACATAATCACTAGCATACCACCTATACATGCATAACAGACATATCAGTAGTGAATCTACATTAACACTACAACATAGTAGGAAAGCCATGGGCTCTCCACATGGTCTTGCATCTAGGTGTCATGGGCTCTCCCATGGTCTTCCATACAAACATACCACATATACCACTAACATACTTCCTAACACATAACCAGCTAACATGTAACATAATACAACTTTAACTAATATACCACATATCATAAAATGGGCCGGCCTTGGTGCCTTAGACCCATTGGTATGGTGAGGAGACTCACCTGAAAATGCTGAAATCCCGCAGATAAAACTCCAGTGCTGGTTGACAGGTTTCCGAACTGTCAACATCAAACAATACGCAATTAATAATTGGGTTCCAACACATAATCATAAGTCCATGCTTGGGGGTAAAAGACTACTCTACCCCTAACTTGGCATGATTCAAGCCCAAAGCCCAATCCAAAGGCCCAAAAGTCCAACTATGCCTGAAGGCCCAAAATATGGCATTTCTAATGGCCCAATATCATATAATCATTAAGGCCCAACCATAGCCCATATATGGCCCACTTTTCAAAAATAGGCCCAAACTCTCATATGGGCCTTACCCCAAGTCCATTAACATATTCTAGTCCATATGATTATTCTTGGGTGGCCCATTAATAATCCAATTACCAAATCCCAATGGAAAGTCCCAACTCAAGGCCCAAGTGAAATTAGGGTTTTCACATAAAATGATGATTAGGGTTAAGTTATCCTACTTAACCCATTAAAGACTTAATCTATTAAGTCCCACATGGCCTTAGGTTAATTTGAAATGATTATTAATTAATATTTTATGTTCATTAAATAATTTCGAATCCCAATAAGTCCCAAATTAGGGTTTCATTGCATTAGGGTTTTGTAAACCCTAATTAGGGTTTCCAACGACCACATTAGCCCAACTCCACAACCTGTTGTGAACGACTGAGTCAGGACTGAATAGGAATGAAACTCCTACCTCTACTAATGCTCATGTCCTTTCTATTAGGCAAAACAAAGGAAAGAAAATGAAAGGTGGTCCTAAGAAAAACTTGAAGGGAAAGGCCCATGTTGGGTCGTCTAGCAATGGCCCAAAGGTGAAGCCCAGTTCTGATATTCCTTATGTTAGTGATCCCAAAGAGGCCATTTGTGTCACAACTTGAAAATTTTATTCATATAAAAGTCAAATTTGGTCAAACTTATTTCTTCCATGATCTTAAATTAGATGGATTTTTGGATTAAGTAGCGAAGCCTTGTAACTAAGTGTGTTTTAGTTTGGAGGAAAAAGTACGTTCGCATGGACCACAAAACCCTCGCAACCATGAGCCTCCGAAGCCATGAACACTGAGCCGTGAATTGCAAAGTCGTGAACCTCGGACCGTGAACCCTTGGACCATGAACTAGACCCTATATATATATATATATATATATATAAAAGTTTACTTCATTTTTATTTCATTATTCTACTTCTGGCCGTGATCTCATCCCATTCTCTCTCAAGTATCATATTCAAGAACACACTTTTTATCCCTTAAACACTCCTTTTCTTTTACATCTCTTTGGTATACCACGAAAGGCCTACAAACACTTGCCAACCACCAAGATTCTTCAAGTGTTCTTCATGTTCTTGGGTCGTGAACCACTCATAGGCCGTGAAGCCTTCAACATGGGCCATGACACTCATGTGTTCTTGGGCCGTGATCACTCCTTAGGGCCGTGAACACCATTTCAACCTCCTAACTTGCTCCTAACACTCTTTTGGTGAGTTATTCTTGCATCCTAGGTTATTTCCTAATCACCTTTGTAGTTATATTCACTAACTATATACATATATGAGTGAAAATATGCTAATTAGGACCTGTTTGTGCTCAGGACTTCACTAGTGAATAAAACACCTTTACTTCAGTCTTCAATCAAATCACTCACATAAGGTGAGTTCATACCCCTATAATCTACCTTTTAAATGTTTTTAAATGCTTTTAAGGGGGGGGGGGGATACAAGGTGAGCACAATAAAATTTTGTTAATATTTACCTGTGATAACCATCACACAAAATAAATTCTTAGGATTTTATAAGTTATTAATTCAATTCAAAAACTCTTTTAAAATATGTTAGATTGTTGTTTATACAACCCGATTTTTAAAGTACATGCTTAGCTCAGTTGCTAATTGAGTATTTTCTAAAAATCTGTAGCATTTCAAACAAATATACTAGTAAACTATAGTAGGTATACTTTAGGGGATCAGTGCATACTATATTCTAGAATAGAGGATCAATACATGATTCACGTACATATACTTTATACTCCACAAAAACTAGGAAAGAAACAGACCATCAATTCATTTGTTTAAAACAAAATATGATAATTCTTTTAGTATATGGTTATATATATATATATATATATATATGTATATATATATATCTGCAAAGTATATATATATATATATATATATATATATATATATATATATATATATATATATATATGGGGTACATCTGCAAAGTATCGGGCTATATATATGGAGTACATCTACAAAGTACTGGCTTATATATATAGGGTACATCTACAAAGTACCGGTTTATAACAAATAAAACATAACAATATATAAAATTCACAACAGTATCGACTAAGGCGTTTAGAGTATGAGATTTCTTAACTTTTAGTGGTTTTCCTAACAATAGAACTACGCCACATAACTTTCCTAGTAACATGAAAATACAGTTTGAAAGGGGCCTATAATGTTAACTTTATGATTCCTCGGTAGATACATTAGGGTTATATATTAATCGGATCCGACAGGCCGTATGATGTGTGCTTTCAACTTTATTTCATGTTCCTTGTTTGGTTGTGGGTTTAGAGCAGATTCACACAGTCTAATATCTATTCGATCTTAGTTATATATATATATATATATATATATATATATCCCGTATAGACCAAGTATTCATAGGGGGTTACATGTATGGGTCAGGTCATAACACACAATTACAACATACCACTTTCTAGTACAAAAACATACTTTTCAGATATATCATTAAGTAGGTGAAACTAGAAACTTTTTATAAAAGGTTTAATACTAATTGCTAAACTAGTATATCATAAAGGACTTTAAATGGTTAATTCTATAATTCCTTAGTTTATACATCAGATTTATATATAATCAAGGTTCTAAAAAGCTTGCCATGGCTCCGCCATGGCGTGCCACAACTCCAAGGCTTGCACATGCCGCCAAGCTTTGCCAAAATGCCGCCTTAACTCATATATGTGTATAAAAATGAATAACAGTTGAAAATACATATAAAAATATTAATTATATAGAAAATTGCCGCCTTAAGTCACACCTTACAAACTTCTTGACTCGCCAAGGCTCGGAAAAGCTTGAGGCTTGACATTGCCGCCAAGTCACGCCTTACGTTATTTAGAACCTTATATATAATTAATATCCAATAGGCAGTGGTATGTTTGACTTCTGCCTTATTTCTGTTCCTTGATTGGTTGTGGGCTTAGGGCAGATTCACACATTTAACTGTCCGTTCGATATTAGGTTATATATAGCTAGTATAACCTAAGTGATTATAGAAGGAACTATTGTGGTTATCATTTTACTAAAGAAAATATATGATTTTGTTAAGGTTTATTTTCATCAAATATAAAAGAACTATTATAGTTAACTTCGTAGGCACCTAATGAATATGCTAGGGTTATATACAATGAAGATCTAACAAACAATGGGATGTGTGACTTCCACCTCATTTCCTATTCCTTGTTTGGTTTTGGGCTTAGGGAAGATTCACACAATCGATTGTCTGTTTGGTCTAGATTGTATATAACTTGTATTCATTAAGTACTCATAGAAGGAATTGTAGAGTCATTTTTACTTATCATGTTATTATATCAGAAAATCTAGGATTTTCTGGAGAAACAGGCTAACTTTTCTAAAGAAATTAGAGTATACTTTTTGTAACAAAAATACTTATGAATTCACCAGCTTAAATGCTGATCTACTATTTCAAAATAACTTGTATTCATTAAGTACTCATAGAAGGAATTGTAGAGTCATTTTTACTTATGATGTTATTATATCAGAAAATATAGGATTTTCTGGAGGAACAGGCAAACTTTTCTAAAGAACTTAGAGTATACTTTTTATAACAAAAATACTTATGAACTCACCAAATTAAATGCTGATCTACTCTTTCAAAATAACTTGTATTCTCAGGAAACTAGTAGACAGGTACACGCTCAGGGATTCAGAAGATGGAGCATAGTAGCTTCATGTCTTTGTTTTGTTATTTATTTTTGGATTCAATCTTTTGTGAATCAAATACAATGTAAACACTTTAATCTTTATACATTGGTTGTGGTTGCTTGTTTTAATATGATACATGTGTTGTGATACTAAGCATGACGTCCTCCGCCCCCGAACGTTCCCACTGTGTTGGTTTTGGGGTGTGACAGATTGGTTTCAGAGCATTGTTTATAGTTAACTAAGTATATCAACCTATAAAAGATATACAACTATAAATACAATGGGACCGAAGTGCTCTGACTAAAAGTATATTTTTAAAATATAACAATATTTTTATAAAAGTATACATACATGCATATATATATATATATATATATATATATATATATATATATATATATATATATATATATATGCTTACTAGAGCAAGTATCACAAGAAGAACAAAAGAAAAGTATTTAATGGTTGGACATTGTGGTCAAACCTAGACAGTTATGTAATCATATATGGGATCAATATAGCCTGATCAACTATATTTATTTGAGATATGACCAACATGTGTTTGGGAGTGATGCGGTGTTGCGACAGACTTAAAACTTACCTAACTCTAATACACAAAGGATTTCTAGAACAGAACATAAAGTTAAAATACTATAGGATTATTTTATGATACTATAAGATAACAACAAGTATATAACTTACCAAGTTCATACCATTAAAATACTATAGGAGTATTTTAGACACTATAAATAATTTATGTGAAAATTTAAAAGAATCTTACGGGTAGGTTTATAATTCCGGAGTGTATACTCCCAAGGTTTTATATAATTAAGATTTTATAGACTTAGAATTTGTGATCTATGCTCTACTTCCTGTTCCTTATTTGGTTGTGGTTTTATAGTAGGGTCACTTATTCGAAGGTCTATTTAATCTTAAATTATATACAACTTTTATACACTGCGCAATTATAGGAGGACCCGGTAAGGATCACACCATAATGTTTCACTTAATCTCATAGATTATTTAGACACTCCCATTCTAGCACGACAAACCTAGATAGATGTAATCATTCCATCGTAACAGTCAGCACAGGAGCCAAGGAGGAACAAGAAGAGATTCATGAGGAGTTTTCCAAGGAGAGATCAGTCGAAGAAACCAAACGTCTTATGTGCCACACTAATAAATAATAATCTAAAATAACTTTGTAAGCTAGTGAATAAACTACCCACACTATGTGTTAGGATTATTTCATCTTTCGTAACAACTTGTACCAACTATTCAAATTCACAAAAATTCATTTGAGGGGAGCCACTACTGATTCATTAAGTTTATTTATATAGACTGCCTTTATGAATTGTTTCAAAACCTTATGAAAATCGGAACCAGATACACTCAGAACTAGGATAACTTAATTATTCAGCATTTGGCTTATGTGACAACCCGAAATTTCTATTCTGTACAACATATCAAGTCAATAGAAGTCAGAACAACTACTGTAAATTTTTAGACTTTTTAGAATAAGTTTGAGTATTTTAGAATTAACACTTTAGGAGATATCAGGAGAGAGGATGCACTAGGGTTTATTGTGCAACAATAAAGTCCCGACACATCAAAATATTGGAGTTTATGACCTAAACAATGGTGTTTACAGCCCTAAACCCCAAGGAAGGGGGTATATAAGTGACACTTAGTCATTTATACCATTTTCCACCTTTTCAAGAACAAATCTCAAACTCTCTCAAGTATCATCCAAGTTTTCTTCAAGATCTTCAATCTAGTAAGTGTTTCTAGCTCTTTCAAGTTAGTATATCACCTAATCTAGTGTTTTAACACACATCCATCCTTGAAATTGTTCAAAAAGGTTGATTCTTCAAGTTTCACCAAGAACACACACTAGTGTTCTTGGACTTTTAGCTCATTTCAAGCTTCTATATTGTAAGTACTTCTATCCTAGAGTATCATAGAGCTTTTTATACTTCTTTACATCAAGAAAACACAAGGAAACACCAAGATCAAAGGTGTTTACGGTCCAAGAACACCTTGGATCGTAAACCCTTCTTTAGGGGCTAAAGTGACCCTAGTCCATTCCTATGCCTTAGTAACTATCATGGATCCCTTCATTGATATGTTAAGGACTTGAAAACACCAAAATACCATATTCTATAGGGGTTTACGACCGTAAACCCAAAGGGAAATGGTCTTAGGGCCGTAAACTCCTCAAAGGAGGGAAATGGTGCCCTAACTTCTTCCTTAGGCTTATACATCAAGTATACATGCTTCTAAGGACGTGTAAACCTTCAAATCAATAAATGGTCAAAGGAGTATGAGATTACAGCCGTAAAATCAAGGGTTTACGACCGTAAAATCAATGAGTTGAGGTCACAAAACCGTAAAACTCAAGAAAGGGGTTCTTTTGAACCCTAAACCCAATAGCTTTGTCCTACAACACTTAGATGCAATCCTTGGGACTTATAAAAATTATGTAAGGTGTTTAACTTTTCTTAGGATGTCTTAAATTTGTTAATTAGTTGTTTAAAGACTAATTGGACACATATATATGTGTATTTATATGTTAACTAGGATTATTGTGTGTGTACAAGTCTTCACTTGACACCTAGCAATCCTATTTCTTCAGTTGATCCATACCACTCACTACAGGTGAGTTCATAAACCTTAATTAACCTTTTAAATGTTTTTAAATGCTTTTATGGGGGGGGGGGGATACAAGTTGAACAATTCTAGTTATTATATCAATCACATGTGATTAATAACTACCAAACTAATGGATTCTTACTTTTCAAACTGTGTTACCCAACTGCTTTACTTCAAACTGTTTTACAAACTCTTTTACTTATCAAATACATTTACTTAAACTCTTTCATACTTATATATTGTCAAATGGATGTCTATGTATGTATAGTGATATAAGCAATGTTTAAAAGACTTAGGAACGCCAACTCGCTTTAATTCCTTTTCCTTGTTTGGATGTGGCTTTAGGGCATCGGTTATCCGTCCGAAGGTCATTTAAATATTAGTTGTATATCATGTATACATACATAGTCATAAAAGATCCTTTAATTAGTTCTATACCTTTGGGTAGCAAGGGTATACAAACATGATCATACATTACTAGTAAGCTACCATAGGGGTAGTTTAGGAAGATACTAAAACTATTGCTAGAACAATGAAACATACAATGAGTCAGTTCATTTATGAGTCAATACTTGCTAGATAGAGAGAGAGCACACAATACAACTTGTACACATAGTACATTACTATACATGCTAGATAGAGAGAGAACACACGTTACAGCTAGGACACGCAGAACATTATAGTACATACAGGCTAGACAGAGAAAGAACACACAATACAACTAGCACATTCATTACATATACATTCATGTAGTTATGTGAACCGTTAAACGGGGCATGGAACTAACTGCCATGACCGTTTTTGTATCCAGAATCTCCTTAATTGGGGAGCGTATGAGTTTGCATATAAATCTAAACTGGATTGACTATCCTACACCTTGTTGCTCGTTACAGTGGGACTTGTAAGTCTACGAGTGCCAAATGTCATTTCTTACGGCGTCTTACATCGTCGTTTTACTAGAGTCGGTAGTAGGATACAGGTCGATCACATGTTACTTTAAATATCAATTGGTTTAAGGTAGTTAGTACAACAGTAGTCGCTTATTACAAATACTACAGTACTATGATATTTTCCCATTACATTCACTTCGTGAATATTCACACGATGCACGGTAATGTAAAAGCTATATTTTTGGTTAATGATAGTCGGATATGGGAGAATACACACTCTTACAAGAGACACACACACAAATACTAGATGCCTTGGTAGAAGGCTACAATTAGTAGGAAACATAGGTTTTTCTAGGAGAGTTCAAACATTTTACAAAACATCTTACAAGGTCTAGAGACCTTAACCCTTGGAGCTTTATGAGTCATTTTGGGAGTCATGAGCTTGGAATGTCATTTTTGGGGCTAAATCACCATTTTGGACCATTTAGATGTTATATGTGTGTCAAGGTCCGAACTTTACGTGATTATCATGCTTGGGGAGGCCAGATCTATGATTGTATGGAACAGATCTGACCTCAGAAGTTGTATTGAGTTTGTGCATGACATGAACTCGCCGAGTCCAAAGAGCAAACTCGGCGAGTAGTATGAAGGTTACCCGTTAATCACTCAGTGAGTGGACTTGTCGACTTGGGGGAATGACTCGGTGAGTCAGAGAGAGTCAGGGGTCTGAGTTCAAGTTGGAACTCGCCGAGCTGTTCTTGAGACTCGACGAGTTGAGTCGGGGTGGCCCCGCGATTCATGCCAGGTGGAACTTGTCGAGTCAAGGGAAGTACTCGACGTGCCAAGAGAGGATCTAAGAGAGTCAGTGGACACGTGTAGACTCGCCGAGTCGCCCTAGTGCACTCGACGAGTCGGGTCAAAGTTTGACCGTTGACCTTGTTGACTTTTAGGGTTGAGTATATTTATATTTATGAGAGTATTACTTTATGTGATTAGGCGGAGGCTAGATCACACTTCTTCCGAGTTAGATATTTACCGAGACATCGAGGTGAGTCTTCTCACTATACGTTACCTAGAGTGGTACTATGCGATGACCAGAGGGTCTTATGTGTTATGTATGAGGTTATGTGCTATGTGATATTTGTATGATGTATGATGATATAGACCGGACCGGAGGGTCCAACGAGTTATGACCGGACTAGAGGGTCCAACGAGCTACGGTACTGGAGGGTCCCGCTAAGACACATCGACTGGAGGGTCGTATTATAGCCTCGATTGGTGTATGTGCTGTATGTGGTATTTTGGGGAACTCACTAAGCATTTATGCTTACAGTTGTTGTGTTATGTGTTTCAGGTACTAGTGATGAGCGCGGGAAGGCACCGACATGATTCGTACACACACGCATTGGAGTTTTTGTAGAGATTCTGGGGAGATGTTTTGTAACAATAACATTTGATACAATGTGTTTGACATTATTTTATGAATGAATGAATGTTTTAAAAATGAAAAATTATTTTGAAAATTTACGTTGTTACAAGTTGGTATCAGAGCCTTGGTTTGAGGGATTCGAATGCATCTTCGGGCGTATCTGAACTAAAACTGAGGATTTGAGGAAAAATATTGATAATGAAGTAAAAATTTTAAAAAGAGTAAAAAGAGTTTTGAGGCAAACAGAGTAGAGCCGTGTGTACGATCAGCCAGCGCCCGAACGGTGAATCCCCAAAAGTACCCTTACATTATGTGTTATGAGATATGTTATGTTATGCATGCTAGAGTAGGCTAGGTATACATATTAGGACTAGAGTGGCCTGATTTGTGATGCCCTAGCCTAGGAGATTTCTGCTGCTGAGATACTTTGAGAGTGAGTAGATAGCAGTTAGGAGCTCATGAGAGTAGAGTACTTGTAATCCAAGATCCAAGGAGGAGGACTTGGAGTGAATACTGATGCGGTGTGGTCAGTAGTATTGGGCCCGTACTACTGGAGACACCGAATCAGTGGGCATTCCAAGTAAGAATCTTTTGGACAACGGAGGACAAGTAGGGTTGCGTCATCGAGTATGTGTATGCTCGATCGAGTCTCTGATAATTTTTGTTGTATTTCTGAAGCATCATGGTTGGGACTCGACACACACCTGAGAGCAGTGGTGTCAGCGATGAGGAGATCCGTCGATTGATTCATGAGGAGGTTGCTGCTGCCATCCGGGCTGAGATTACCGAGATGTTTGGGGACATCAAGACCACTTTGATTGAGACTTTTGATGAGCGGTACGCAACATTGACTGAGGCTGCTGCAGTTGAAGCTACTGTTGCTGTTGCTGCTGCCAGACCTCAGGGAGGTGACTCGTTGTTGTTCCGGGAGTTCACCAACACGAAGCCACCAGAGTTCAGAGAGGAGTATGTTCCCCCGATGGAGAGGGAACGGTTGATTTAGGAGTTCTTGAGCCTCAAGCAGGGTACTGATTCTGTGATAGTCATCACCAGGAAGTTTCATGAGAGGGCGATGTTTTGCCCTGAGAAAGTGTCATCTGAGCAGGCTCGTATGAGCCGTTATCTGAGTGTGATGAGGAGAGATATTCGGGAGTTCGTGGCGAACTCGACTTACCGGATATTTGCTGAGCTCCAGGCAAATTCCCGGAAGAGGGAGATCGAGTTGGAGACTCAGGACAGGGAGGAGGCCGAGTCTCAGAGGATGGATCGGCGGCCGACTCAGTCTCAGCTGGCAGCCAAGCGGGCTAGACCCGCTGATTCGAGATCTGGGGGCGCGAAGGGCCGCACTTGTGGGAAGTGCGGTAAGAGTGACGAACGGTCGTGCAGGGCTGGGGTGTGCTACAAGTGTGGGAAGGGGGGCATATCGCGAGGGATTGCCCCAAGGGATTTTCAGTTTGCTTTCATTGCAACCAGACCGGCCATCGGAAGGCCGAGTGCCCGCAACTTCTTCAGGGATCAGATCAGGGATCTGCGCATGCTACTAGGGCTACCGAGGTTCGGCCGGTGAAGGCCGAGGCCCCGTAGGCTCGTGGGAGAGCAGTTCAGTTGACCGCGGAGGAGGTCCGTGCGACGCCCGATGTTGTGGCTGGTATGTATTCTCTTTTCATCTTTTATTCGAGTGAGTTTTTATGCTTATATGATGATATGCATAGGTACTTTTCTTGTGAGTTCTGTACCTGCGTTGGTATTATTTGACTCGGGTGCGAGTCGGTCATTTGTTTCCGTAGCATTTAGTCAGCATATTAGTGTCCGTCGAGAGGCGTTGGATCGGCCTCTGCGAGTTTCCATAGCTGATGAGCGAGCAGTGTATGCTTCGGATGTGATTTGAGGATGTCTCCTTGAGATCTTCGGTGTGGAGTTCCTGATAGATCTGGTTCCGATCGCGATGGGGGACGTCTGTGTTATAGTGGGTATGGATTGGATGAACCGATATGGAGCTGTGATAGACTGCGAGCGTCAATTGGTGACGATTCGAGACCCTAGTGGGGGAGTTCTTACGGTGTACAACGAGGGTACACGTACGGGGTCAGCTTTTTGTTCGGCCGCCAGAGCGAGACAGAGTCTACAGCAGGGCTGTAGGGGATTTGTGGCATATGTGATGGATACGAGGGTTGATTCAGAGAGACTGAAGTCAGTTGATGAGGTTCCGATAGTGCGTGAGTTCCCGGATGTGTTTCCAGAGGAGTTGTCGGGTGTGCCTCCGGAGAGGCAGGTAGAGTTCGATATTGAATTGGTTCTGGGAGCTGTGACTATCACCAAGGTGCCTTATCGCCTTGCGCATCTGGAGATGCAGGAGTTATCCTCGCAGCTCCAGGAGCTGCTGGGGAAGGGATTTATCAGGCCGAGCAGTTCGCCATGGGGGGCGCCTATTCTTTTGTCAAGAAGAAGGATGGTTCGCACTGGATGTGCATTGATTATCGTGAGTTGAATAAGCTAACGGTCAAGAACCGTTACCCTTTGCCAAGGATCAATGATTTGTTCGATCAATTGCAGGGAGCATCTTGGTTCTCCAAGATCGATTTGAGTTCTGGTTATCATCAGGTGAGGGTGCGGGAGGAGGACGTCCAGAAGACGGCATTCCGGACTTCTTATGGGCATTACGAGTTCGTAGTAATGCCTTTCGGACTCACCAACGCACCGTCGATGTTCATCGATCTCATGAACAGGGTGTGCAGACCGATGTTGGATCGCTCAGTGACCGTATTCATCGACGACATATTGGTGTATTCGAGATCCCGAGAGCAGCATGAGGAGCATTTGAGGGAGATCCTCGGAGTTCTGAGATCGGAGAGGCTTTATGCCAAGTTCTCCATGATGGGTTTTGGCCATATGAACATTCTTATGTGCACATGCAAACCCTAATGCTTGGATCTAGGTTTCTCTAATTAAACATGCATTGGATCCAAGACTTCTAATGACTAATGGAATATAAGAACAATACAAAATCAGAATTAGAAGCATGCCCTGAAACACTTGTTTGATCTTCTAGTTCTTGGATCTTTAGAGTCACAAACACCAACTAGCAAGAGGATGATTTGAGAGAGAGGAGAGGGAATAGAAATCGGCCAGGGTTTCTTTGCTTTAGCAGAGGTGCCGATTTCCCTTGCCCCAAGGGTCTATTTATACTTGTAAGGCTCCTAAGGTTTCACCCTTAAACCCTAGTTGGATAATCTTTACTCAAAGCAATCCAAATCCTTTCCATGATAAGCCCTTGGACGATTTGTGGCTTATCCTAAGCCCTAGAAATCGTCCAACCCTATCCAAGAAGGATTTACAGCCCAAAGTGTAACTATCAAACAATTGACAGTTTATACCCTCTTATTTAATTAATCTCTTTAAGTCACCAAATTAATTCTAATTAATTTATGACTTATATTAATCAAATAACAATATTATTATTCCTTATATTATTCTCATAATATATCAATAATATTTATTCTGTCATAATAAATCATCCTGTCAAGTTGCTATGGTGAAGGCAACCCAAAAGGACCATGCACAATCGGATCAAATACTTGCCTAATATAGTTGTAGCTTTAGACACTATTCCAATAGTCTCCCACTTTGATAAGTCTAGTAACTATATGCACAAGTACAATTCGATTTGCAATCGTAGCTCTCAAAGACGCTGTCAAACTCTGATCTAATCAATCTTGTCCTTTAGATAAGGGATCGTACAGTCCTCTGCTAGATATCATGCTGACAATTCTATGGAATAATTAGTCTAGCATTTGGTTTCTCTATCTCCGATTTATATGACATAGAACTTAATCGAACACATCAATTCAGTTCTGACCGGTCCCGACACATAAGTCAAATCAAATCATCGAGCGGCCGAGATATCACTTTTACCCTCTTGAGATAAAAGTAACAGAAAAACTTCGACTTATATGCATTTACTTATTCATTAATCAATTATACACAACAATGCGTTTTATAACATCGAGTTACTGATGCGTTTTCGCATTATCAATGTACAACCAATTAACAAATAACAAACCATATATCTAGGTTTTAAGACTATATGATATTATCGTCTTGCGATCACCCTTTTATATCATATTCCATAAGGTGATTCCAGCAAGCGCGGGTTTGTACCAATGCTCAAAACCAGTTCATAAGCACTCACGAACGTTGCAACAACCATTTGCTATGTCTAAAACCATTTAGACAATCTACACACCGATTCATGACAATCTTCATTCATATCTACTTCCAACATATGAACGATTGTGGACAATTTGAATAATTCGATTATTCTTAATAAACTCAATTATTCTGGAAGTCAAAACATGCAAAAATGAAACAATAGTTAAACAATTAACACAAGACAGTAACATTACTCATAAATAATACTCCTTTATTTAATCATCAAATGTTAATTACATTTATCTATTACACGTTTCTACTACTATCTAATCTATGCTAATATCATCCTTCAACCCAATACTCCTAGCATGCTGCAAGTGCTTAACCCTACTCAGTCCCTTCGTAAGCGGATCTGCTGGGTTATCTTCTGATGATATCCTTTTCGCTACGAGTTGTCCTTCTTCTACACGATGTCTAATAAAGTGATATTTTCTGTCGATATGTCGTGATCTACCATGATCTCTCGGTTCCTTGGTCAAGGCAACTGCTCCTTCATTATCACAGAAAATTTCCATGGGCTCCTTTATGGCAGGTACAACTCCAAGATCACCGATGAAGTTCTTCAACCATATTGCCTCCTTCGACGCTTCGCTCGTTGCATGTACTCTGATTCGCACGTTGAATCAGCTACGGTTTCCTGCTTGGAACTTTTCCAAGTCACTGCTCCTCCATTTAAGGTAAAGAGCCAGCCCGACTGCGAACGGTAGTTGTCCCTATCGGTGTGAAAGCTGGCGTCACTATACCCTCGCACCTTCAAGTCATTACTCCCTCCAAGGACTAAGAACCATTCCTTCATCCTCCGAAGGTACTTAAGGATATTCTTAACCGCAATCCAGTGGGCTCTACTAGGGTTCCCTTGATATCTGCTAACCCTGCTCAAAGCAAAGGCTACATCAGGGCGAGTACAAGTCATAGCATACATGATTGAGCCAACTGTGAAAGCGTATGGTACTCGGCTCATTTTTGCTATTTTAGCTTCGGTACTCGGACTTTGAGTTTTACTCAACTTGGCATTACTTTGTATCGTTAATTCTCCCTTCTTCGAGTTTTCCATACTAAAACGTTTTAGTACATTCTCTAAGTAATTTTTCTGACTAAGTCCTATTAGTCTCTTACTTCTTTCTCTCACTATCCTTATTCCCAAAATATAAGAAGCCTCTCCGAGGTCCTTCATAGAGAAGCACTTCCCAAGCCAGGACTTAACCTCCTGCAGAGTCGGAACGTCGTTTCCTATGAGTAATATGTCATCGACATATAGAACGAAGAAGCTTACTATACTCCCACTGGCTTTGACATATACACACGATTCATCTTTGCTTCGTACAAATCCAAACTCTTTGACTTTCTCATCGAAGCAAAGATTCCATCTGCGAGATGCTTGCTTAAGTCCATAAATGGACTTCTCAAGCTTACACACTCTATTCGGATGCTTCGGATCCACAAACCCCTCTGGCTGAGCCATGTAAACATCCTCATCCAACTTTCCGTTAAGGAAAGCGGTCTTGACATCCATTTGCCAAATCTCATAATCATGAAATGCGGCAATAGCTAGCATCACTCTAATAGACTTTATCTTCGCAACTGGTGAGAAGGTCTCATCATAGTCAACTCTGGGAGTTTGAGTAAAGCCCTTCGCATTCAATCGCGCCTTATATGTGTGTACATTTCCATCCACGCCGGTCTTCTTCTTGAAGATCCATTTGCACCCAATGGTCTTATGTCCGGGCACATTATCAACCAAATTCCAAACTTGGTTATCATACATGGATTGGATCTCGCTATCCATCGCCTCTTTCCATTTTGCAGACTCCGGGCCTGCCATGGATTCCTTATAGCTATTAGGTTCATCAAGGTTTATTAGTGTACCATCACTAATATACGTGTCCCCTTCGGTAGTAATATGAAAACCATAAAACTGGGGTTGAACTCTAGCTCTTTCGGAACATCTAAGAGGTAAGGATTCGTCAATTGGTTCAACCGGAGTTTCCTCCTCGGGTTGAGTGCCAGCGGTAGAGGTTCCTTCATTATCGATTCTTGAATCTCTTCAAGATCGATTTGCCTCCCACTGTCTCCTTGGCTTATGAGTTCTCGCTCTCGGAAAACTCCTCTCCTCGCAACAAAGACAACATTGTCCTTTGGTCTATAGAAGAGATATCCAAAGGATTTCTGCGGGTAGCCGATGAAAATACATCGCTCACTTCGAGGTTCGAGTTTGTCGTGAGTATCTCGTCTTACGAAAGCCTTGCAACCCCAAACCTTGATATGTGACAACGAGGGAGATTTCCCTGTCCACATCTCGTGAGGTGTTTTGGCAACCTTCTTAGTAGGGACTCGGTTAAGGATATGGGCGGCAGTCTCTAAGGCATACCCCCAAAAAGAGATTGATAGTGAAGCACGACTCATCATAGAGGGAACCATGTCCAACAAGGTTCGATTACGCCTTTATGCTACACCATTCAATTGTGGTGTCCTAGGTGGCGTCAATTGTGAAACTATTCCACACTCCTTGAGATAATCGTGGAACTCAAGACTTAGGTACTCTCCTCCTCGATCGGATCGAAGCATCTTGATTTTCCTGCCCAATTGATTCTCCACTTCATTCTTGAACTCTTTGAACTTTTCAAAAGTTTCTGACTTTTGCTTGATTAAGTAGGTATACCCATATCTACTATAGTCATCAGTAAAAGTCACATAGAAGCGGTTCCCATCCTTTGTGGTTGATCTAAACGGTCAACATACATCGGTATGTATTAGGTCCAATAGGCCCTCACCCCTTTCACACGTACTTGTGAAGGGTGACTTAGTCATCTTTCCAAGTAAACATGACTCGCATGTGTCATCTTCCCTAAGGTCGAATGACTCCAACACTCCATCCTTTTGGAGTTGGCTATGCGCTTCTTGTTGACATGTCCAAGACGACAATGCCACAAGGATGCTCTATCCATACTATCGGGAGAATCCATGCATAAAACATCATTTTCTAAGTTATCTACAATCATAACGGTTTCATAAATTCCATTACATGGTATAGCTTCAAAATAAAAGACACCATTTAGATATGCCAAAATAGAACCATTCTCATTATTAAAAGAAAATCTAAAACCTTGTCTAAACAAACCATGAAATGAAATGATGTTTCTAGCCATTTCTGGCGAATAGCAACAATTGTTCAAATCTAAAGATAAACCATTCCTAAGCACTAAAGAATATTCTCCAATCTTGGTCACAGGCGACGATCTTCTGTTCCCCATGATTAGATTTATTCTTCCAGCCTCCACATCACTATTTGTTCTTAGTCCCTGCACATTAGAACAAATGTGGTAATCACAACCGGTATCAAGAACCCAAGAAATAGCATGAGATGAATCGTTAGATTTAATTGTGTATATAACTGCGAAAGACGGCTTGATCTTTCCTTCCTTGATGGCTTGCAGGTACTCTGGGCAGCTTCTCTAATGTCCTATCTTGTGGCAGTGGTGGCACTCTGCCTCCTTTGGGTTAGGGCAGGGTTTAGCAGGATCAACTTTGGTCCAACTAGAAGAGGCACCATCTCGGGACTTAACCTTGCGATGGTTCTTAGATGAAGCCTTCCTCTTCTTTCCCCTTCCTTGTCTAATAGCCAAAACAGGAGCAGCGGGTGGATTGGGAGTTGGTGCAACCGACTTGTCCTTGAAGTTGTTCTCTGCGACCCTCAAGAGACCTTGGAGCTTGCTTAGGGTGACCTCTTCTTTGTTCATGTGGTAGGTCATCCGAAATTGATTGTAACTTGGACGCAAAGAGTGAAGCACCATGTCGATCGCCAGGTCTTCCCCAAAGTCAACATTCAACTTGTGAAGACGGTCGACATACCTTTGCATCTTTTGCAGGTGCACGGTAAGAGACTCTCCATGACCCATTTTAGCGAAAATCATGTTAGTGAAAATCTCATAACGCTCTTGTCTCGCGTTTTGGTGGTATCTCTCCAACAAGTCTTGGTGCGTCTCGTACGGGTACATGTCCTCATAGGACTTTTGGAATTCGGAGTTCATAGTGGCTATCATGATGCAATGTACCTTCGTTGCATCACGCTCGTGAGTTTCAAAAGCGGTCATTTCAGCCGGAGTAGCGATTTCAGGGTTGATTTTCTCGAGTTTCTCATCGAGGACATACTCCTTGTCCTCATAGCGAGCAATAGTGCCAATGTATCTTATCCATTCGCTAAAGTTCGTCCCATTGAAAGTGACCTTTTGACAAAGGCTCATCAATGTGAATGAACTAGCAGCAGCGTTGTTTGCGTTCGACATCGACAAATAAAAAGGACAAAGATAGATTAGAATATGAATCCCTAATTATCACCCAATAAGAAAATTAGGGCTAGGATCCAACAACAATATTTACATATTAGAAAAGGGATACCGTAATCTAACATGCAAACAATTTGAAGGTAAGTGAATGACAATTCACTAATTCTCCATCATGAAAACATAACTTTAAGCTCTAAATGTATTGAGAATTCCTAGGTCTAGATGAGATTCATTGAAACTTTTCAATGGCATGTTTAAATCTCGATATGCCCCTCTTGTTTGTGACTGCGATACCGAGGATCACAAAGCGGGTGTGAATTACCATGCAAATTTACATGGTGCCTTCATTGTAATGATCACCTATTCGATGTGCCGGTAAACCACACACGCTCCATCAAACTATGATAAACAATGAATCACGCTTTGCTACCTTTGCTTAGAACCAATTAGTGTACCGGTAAACCACACACGCTCCACTAATTTCTTAGCAAGGGTGCAAAGTGTAATTTCATGGGATTGCATCAATTCACTTTTCCTAAAGTAACTAAGATTGGGAAATTTTTGAAAAACATGTAGTTACTTTATATTTCATATTATACTTTTAATGAGAGGATAAGGTTGCCCTATCCTACCCGTTCGACTAACGACCCTCCACCGATCAAGCAAGCGGTGGGTGTGAGTGTACACCCATTAAGCGCCATTTTATAGGCAGCAACCTTATACCCACCTTATAGACCGGCTTCGTGAATGAGGCCTACTAACGGTAAGACTAGCATTTTAGTTATACATATATATATATACATATTAATCTTGTAATATTATATTAGTATAGGGTTGGATTTTAAACTTGTAAAATTCTAGGGTTTGAAATTTAAATTGTCTAAATTAAACTTTTAATTATAAAACATAAATTTCAAAACTTGAGGGCAAGTTTTAAACATTTAAAACATGGAGGATCAAAAACAATCTTAATTAACAATTAATTCCATAATTATCCATATTTGATTTATTTAATGATTTCTTGCAAAATAATTTACCAATTTAATCAAAATAATTTATTAATTATCACATAAGGAAATTAAATATTTTATTAATTGATAAATATCTTTAATTAGATCAAGATTATAGTCATATATATCAAGAAATCGGATTAGGGTTGATCTAATATCATAAAGGCAAGTTTCCATAAGATAAATATAAAAAAATCCCGATTTTGGCCCTTCCTGACGCTCGGACTCGTCGATTTCCCTACTGGAGTCGTCGAGTCAGGCCAACTCGTCGAGTCCACCATGGGACTCGTCGAGTTCATGACACAGAACCACAAAATTCGAATTTTGCAAGCAAGAAACAAACAATCATGCATCAATTTAATAGAAACCAATCTAGTCTCTGATACCACTGATGGGTTTTGGCCATATGAACATTCCTATGTGCACATGCAAACCCTAATGCTTGGATCTAGGTTTCTCTAATTAAACATGCATTGGATCCAAGACTTCTAATGACTAATGGAATATAAGAACAATACAAAATCAGAATTAGAAGCATACCTTGAAACAATTGTTTGATCTTCTAGTTCTTGGAGCTTTAGAGTCACAAATGTCACTCCTCTAATGGCTTACAAACACCAACTAGCAAGAGGATGATTTAAGAAAGAGGAGAGGGAATAGAAATCGGCCAGGGTTTCTTTGGTTTAGCAGAGGTGCTGATTTCCCTTGCCCCAAGGGTCTATTTATACTTGTAAGGCTCCTAGGGTTTCACCCTTAAACCCTAGTTGGATAATCTTTACTCAAAGCAATCCAAATCCTTTCCATGATAAGCCCTTGGACGATTTGTGGCTTATCCTAAGCCCTAGAAATCGTCCAACTGTATCCAAGAAGGATTTACAGCCCAAAGTGTAACTATCAAACAATTGATAGTTTATAACCTCTTATTTAATTAATCTCTTTAAGTCACCAAATTAACTCTAATTAATTTATGACTTATATTAATCAAATAACAATATTATTATTCCTTATATTATTCTCATAATATATCAATAATATTTATTCTCTCATAATAAATCATCCTGTCAAGTTGCTATGGTGAAGGCAACCCAAAAGGACCATGCACAATCGGATCAAATACTTGCATAATATAGTTGTAGCCTTAGACACTATTCCAACACTCCAAGTGTGAGTTCTGGCTACGAGAGGTTCAGTTTCTGGGGCACCTCGTTAACCAGAATGGGATATTGGTCGATTCGGCCAAGATCGAGGCGGTCATGAGGTGGGAGGTCCCGAGATCACCCATCGAGATCAGGAGTTTTCTGGGTTTCGCCAACTATTATCGAAGATTTATTAAGGATTTCTACAAGATCTCCGTGCCACTCACCAAGTTGACCCCGGAAGGGTGTTGCGTTTTCTTAGGGTCCGGAGCAGTAGACCTCGTTCGAGACACTTCGCCAGAGATTATGCGAAGCCCCAATGTTAGCCCTTCCAGAAGGGATGGAAGATTTTGTGGTATATTGTGATGCATCGATATCCGGATTGGGAGCGGTGCTTATGCAGAGGGGGCATGTGATTGCATATGCATCGCGACAGCTTAAGCCTCATGAGTCGAGATATCCCACTCATGATTTGGAGTTGGGAGCGGTAGTGTTCGCTCTCAAGATCTAGCGACATTATCTGTATGGGGTTCGGTGTACGATATACACGGACCACAAGAGCTTGAAGTATTTGATGGACCAGCCCAACCTGAATATGCGCCAGAGGAGGTGGTTGGACGTGGTCAAGGATTATGATTGTGAGATCCTGTACCACCCGAGAAAGGCTAATGTTGTAGCCGATGCATTGAGTCATAGGGCGGAGGGCGTCCCATTTCGAGATGTCTGTTTGAGATTGATAGTGATGACCCCGGTGTTGGATGCTATTCGTGGGGCCCAGGCTGAGGCCGTGAAGCCAGAAAGCCAGAAGAGAGAGCGAGTTGTCGAGTTAGTATCAGAATTAGTTACCGATAGCCGGGGGCTTATGACATTTCAGGGTCGGATTTGGGTGCCGTTCGTGGGAGGCACGCATACCATTTTGATGAAAGAGGATCATCCATCGAAATTCTCGATCCACCCAGGGGCCACTAAGATGTATTTGGACCTGAAAAAGGATTATCGGTATGAAGAGGGATGTCGCATGGTTTGTAGAGAGGTGCTTGACCTGTCGTAGGGTGAAGGCCGAGCACCAGCGTCCACATGGTAAGCTGCAACCATTAGAGATTCCCAAATGGAAATGGGAACAGATTACCATGGATTTCATCACCAAATTTCCAAGGACCGCGAGGGGTGTCGATGCAATTTGGGTGATTGTGGACAGATTGACGAAGAGTGCTCACTTCCTGGCCATCAGTGAGAGCTCTTCCGCGAAGAAGTTGGCAGAGATGTACGTGAGAGAGGTGGTATCGCGGCATGGAGTGCCGATCTCGATTTTCTGAGATCGAGATGTACGTTTCACTTCCTGATTCTGGAAGAAGTTTCATGAGGAATTGGGTATGAAACTGCATTTTAGTACCGCATACCACCAACAGACTGATGGGTAGAGTGAGCGGACGATTCAGATGCTCGAGGACATGCTCCAGGCATGTGTGTTGGATTTCGGCGGGAGATGGGAGACGTATTTGCCCTTGGCTGAGTTTTCTTATAATAACAACCATCATTCGAGCATTGGCATGCCGACCTTTGAGCTGTTGTATGGGAGGAGGTGTCGAACCCCTATTTGCTGGGGAGAAGTAGGGCAGCGTGTGATGGGCAACACCGAGATTGTGCTTCAGACGACAGAGCAAATCCAGTAGGTTAGGCAGAGGTTGTTGACTGCTCAGAGTCGTCAGAAGAGTTATGCGAACAGACGCCGGTCCGAGCTCGAGTTTCAGGTCGGCGACTTCGTGCTCCTGACGGTCTCTCCTTGGAAAAGAGTGATCTGATTCAGGATGAGGGTCAAGTTGGAGCCCCGATATATATTGGTCCTTTCAGGGTGATCGCGAGGGTAGGCAGGGTAGCCTATCGTTTGGAGTTGCCAGCAGAGTTGGGTCAGATTCATGACACTTTCCACGTGTGGCAGTTGCGAAAGTGTATAGCCGACGAGTCGGCAGTGGTGCCATTAGAAGATATTCAGGTGGATGCGAGCCCGAATTATGCTGAGATACCGGTGGCGACCAGGGATCGGAAGATCAACGTTTTGAGGAACAAGGAAGTGCCTCTGGTGCAGGTCCAGTGGCAGCATCGGAAAGGGTCAGAGTTGACTTGGGAATCGGAGCGTGAGATGCGGGAGTAGCATCCAGAGTTGTTTGCATAGTGAGACTTCGAGGGCGAAGTTTGATTCTAGTGGGGGAGAATTGTAACACCCGGATTCCCAGGTATGATGTTTGGTTCTTTTATTTTTGGGTGTTGAGGGGAGACTCGACGGGTTGGCGTCTAGACTCGCCGAGTATGGTCATGGATTTGTATGTGAGTTCACAGCTGGACTCGGCGAGTTCATGAGTGGAATCGGCGAGTCCACGCTGTTTAATGAAACCCTAATTTCCAGGGTTTGAGACCTATTTAAAGGGCCTTATGGCCGTCATTTGCGGCCACCAACCCCAGAGAGAAACCCTAAAGAGATCTAGAGCGTTTGTGAGGAAGGTGAGGCCAATCTTGATATTTGGTGGGTGTTTTTACAAGAAGGAAGTGTTTATGGCAAGAGGAGGCTGAAGGAGGTGCGATTTTTGGTCGTTTTGAACTCATAGAGATTTCATTGAGGTATTATTCTCGGACCTTCTTCAGTTTTGGTGTCGATTCTTAGTGTTTGGGTTTTCCTAACCCTTTTAGAGATTGATTAAGTGGTGTATTTGGTCCCTCCTCGAGTTTGTGTTCTGGATCTGGACCCAAAGTGGTCCAGAGACCTTAACCCTTGGAGCTTTATGAGTCATTTTGGAAGTCATGAGCTTGGAATGTCATTTTTGGGGCTAAATCACCATTTTGGACCATTTAGATGTTATATGTGTGTCAAGGTCCGAACTTTACGTGATTATCATTCTTGGGGAGGCTAGATCTACGATTGCATGGAACATATCTAACCTTAGAAGTTGTATTGAGTTTGTGCATGGCATGAACTCACCGAGTCCGAAGAGCAGACTCGGCGAGTAGTATGAAGGTTTCCCGTTAATCACTTAGTTAGTGGACTTGTCGAGTTGGGGGAATGACTCGGTGAGTCAGGGGTCTGAGTTCAAGTTGGAACTCGCCAAGCTGTTCTTGAGACTCGGCGAGTTGAGTCGGGGTGGCCCCGCGATTCATGCCTGGTGAAACTCGTCGAGTCAAGGGAAGTACTCGACGTGCCAAGAGAGAATCTAAGAGAGTCAGTGGACACGTGTAGACTCGCCGAGTCGCCCTAGTGCACT
Source organism: Lactuca serriola (assembly GCF_051521515.1). NCBI lineage: Eukaryota > Viridiplantae > Streptophyta > Magnoliopsida > Asterales > Asteraceae > Lactuca > Lactuca serriola. The sequence continues at coordinate 306,648,368 of NC_136410.1, read as the reverse complement.
CGACAAGCTGGGTCAAAGTTTGACCGTTGACCTTGTTGACTTTTAGGGTTGAGTATAGTTGTATTTATGAGAGTATTACTTTATGTGATTAGGCGGAGGCTAGATCACACTTCTTCCAAGTCAGATATTTACCGAGACATCAAGGTGAGTCTTCTCACTATACTTTACCTAGAGTGGTACTATGCGATGACCAGAGGGTCTTATGTGTTATGTATGAGATTATGTTCTATGTGATATTTGTATGATGTATGATGATATAGACCGGACCGGAGGGTCCAACGAGCTATGACCGGACCAGAGGGTCCAACGAGCTACGGGACTGGAGGGTCCCGCTGAGACACATCGACCGGAGGGTCGTATTATAGCCTCGAGTGGCGTATGTGCTGTATGTGGTATTTTGGGGAACTCACTAAGCATTTATGCTTACAGTTGTTGTGTTATGTGTTTAAGGTACTAGTGATGAGCGCGGGAAGGCGCCGACATGATTCGTACACACACGCATTGGAGTTTTTGTAGAGATTCTGGGGAGATGTTTTGTAATAATAACATTTGATACTACGTGTTTGACATTATTTTATGAATGAATGAATGTTTTAAAAATGAAAAATTATTTTGAAAATTTACGTTGTTACAATGATGTTGTTGCTTGTTTACTACTATTCATTGTTGTGATACTGTACATGACGTCCTCCGCCCCAGAACATTTCCAGCGTTCATGGTTTTGGGGTGTGACAGATTGGTATCAAAGCCTTGTTTATAGTGAATTGAGTATATCAACCCATAAAAGATATACTAACTATAAATACAATGGGATTTAAAATACTCTAACCGAGAGTTTATACTTTAAATAATGAAATATTTAATTAAGTATATGTGCCTGCATTCATACAAAAATCAGTGTCACTAAGACAGTACAAAAGTATTACGATTGTTGGGCAGCACAAGTAGACTTAGAGACATATAGTCAAAACTGGGAAGATATAGCCTGATCAACTATATTATCCGGGGGTTGATTAGCATGTGCCTAAGTGTGGTTGTGAGGTTGCAACAAGTCTAAAAACTTACCCACAATACCACAATGAGAAAGATAGAGCCTAAACTTAAAATACTATAGGAGTATTTTGTGTTACTAAAACTACTTATGTACTAGATTCTTATACCTCTCTTCTCGTGTAGATTTAATGGCTGAATTCCAACTTCCCGGAGACCCGTACTACCCCAACCACGACAATGCAGGATGGCTGGAAGAAGAACCAGAAGATGATCACCCAATTCCTTTGGATGATCATGAAGCTGAAGGCCTTTCTGATGGTTCTGACTCAGAGCCAGAAGTCAACAACCTACTTCCAGCTGATGAAAACCCAAACCCTCGTCCAGCATTTCAAGGACCCACACCTCTGTGGGCACGGAACTTGAATAGATGGAGTCTGGAACAAGGTAAACCCATTCCCTACAACGGAGACATAAGCTTCTACAACTTTACTGAGGGAGGTTCTGCTGACGGAGTCCTACCCATCATAGTTCGTAGGATTGCTCGGAACACAGAGCAGGGTCGAGCGGCTATTGGCCGAGTCGTAGAGATTGACACCAACTCCGGCGTTAACACAGTCCGCATTCGCCAGCTAGAGTCTGCTCATGAAAGGACTCTAGTCCACAATGCACTCTTCAGAGGGAACTCGCTGAAACCCAAGCTGAAGTCAGGGAACTTCGAGCTCAGCAAGCAAGGTCTGATAGGTGCATGAGGGACATAGAATGTCTTCTGTCGGGATCAAGGACTTATGCTAGGAGTTCTCGTCGCCGATAGAATCTCATCAACTTCTGTCTTTTGGATATAATCTTGTTATGTAAAACTCTGATCTAATTCCCTATCTGTGTAAATCATAGGCCTGTTAGGTCTTGGTTAGGTTATAATTATGTCAGAATTTTCCCATTTTGGTTGATGTAAGGCCTCCTTCTGTTGGCCGTTTTTCCCAAACTTGTTACATCTGTAATTCCAGTAATATTGACAGGTACCTAATCTTATGGGAATTATTATCCAAATGTAATCATCTATTAGTTCTAGATCTACATTCAATCGTACTGTTGGGCTATGAAGAGTTAGTCCATGAGTCATTCTCATCAATTCTTCCATTAAATTCTTAACAATGTTTTCGTCTTCATAAACTTATAGATCAAAGATGCCGCCTCGCAGAAATCCAAGGCGAAACCCTAATAACGAAACACCGATACCTCCACCTCAACCACCTACTCCTCAGTTCGACACGACAGCCCTAAATGCTGCTGTAGCTGCAGCTGTGGCTACAACCATGGCTCAATATCATTCATCCGGTTCCACTGGAGGAGGAACACTTGTCCTGTCTACTCATGGTGAAATCCCTGTGCGCTTGAAAGAGTGCTCCTACAAGGACTTCACCAACTACAAGCCATTGTCCTTCAAAGGGACTGGTGGAGTCATTGCCCTCTCGCAATGGTTCGAGAAAACCGATTCGGTTTTCGAAATCTGCTCCTGTCCGGAGGAGAGGAAGGTCAAGTTTGCTGCTTGCACCTTAGAAACAAAAGCCCTAACACGGTGGAATAGCCATGTTAAGTCACTATCTCTCATAGTGGCTAATTCTATGGGCTGGGAAACTTTAAAAGACCTCATGATTGAGGAGTACTGCCCGAGGGGCGAGATCTAGAAGCTAGAGGAAGCAATGTGGAGCCTAACCATGAAGGGCTCCAACGTAGTCGCCTACACCGCCAGGTTCTGTGAACTGGTGGCCCTCTGTCCCAACATGGTTCATACAGAGGGAAAGAAAATCGAGAGATACATATGGGGGCTGGTGCCGCCATACCAAGGAAATGTATTGGCATCACACCCACTACATTTGATAGTGACAAACAATTGGCACAGCGACTCATAGACCATGGGGTTCGTACCCCGGCCGCAACAACTACCCTGGCCATCTCAGAAACCGCAAGAACTGCTGATTCCAAGCAGAAGTTTTGGGATGACAAAAGGAAAGATAAGGCTGCCAAAAAGCAGCAGGTCGTGGCAGTACATGCTGCAATAGCACCTGTCGCTGCTACTCCGGTAAAGCAGTACGCTGGAAGTTTGCCCAAGTGCAACAAATGCAACTTCCATCACGTCGGTGCCTGTCGGGAGATGTAGTGTCTGAACTGCAAAGGGAAGGGGCACACTGCCCGTTTCTGTAAAGCTCCGGCGAAGCCAATCAACCAAGTCCCCGGTGCTGGAGTGGGCCAAACTTGCTACGGATGTGGCGAGGTAGGCCACTTCAAAAGGAACTGCCCGAAGGCAGGGTTTGCCGGTGGAGCGGCAAGAGTTCTGGCCATAGGCCATGAGGAAGCGGTTGCCGAACCCACAGTGGTCACTGGTACATTTCTCCTCGATAACTCTTATGCATGCATACTATTTGATAGTGGAGCGGAGAGGAGTTTCGTGAACCAAAAATTTGCTCATTTACTTAAGCAAAAATCACGAGCACTTAACGAACTGTTCACTGTAGAAATGGCTAATGGAAAGACAGAGAAAGGAATGCCGAGCATTCCTTGCTCATGTGGTCGATGTAAGCCAAGAAACGAAGGACATTAAGAACATTCCAGTAGTACGTGACTTTCCCGACGTCTTTCTAGAAGAACTCCCAGGATTACCTCCGCAACGTCAAGTCGAGTTCCGAATCGACTTAGTTCCAGGGGCTACCCCCGTAGCCAAATCGCCCTATCGTTTAGCACCTGCAGAGATGCAAGAACTATCCTGTCAGCTTAACGAACTGCTCAGCAAGGGCTTTATAAGACCAAGTTTCTCACCCCGGGGAGCTCCAGTCTTGTTCGTCAAGAAGAAAGACGGATCGTTTCGTATGTGCATCGACTACAGGGAGATCAACAAACTGACCGTCAAAAAACGTTATCCGTTGCCTCGTATCGACGATTTATTTGAACAACTTTAAGGGGCGAACTTCTTTTCGAAATTCGACTTGAGATCTGGATATCACCAACTACGAGTGCTAGGGGAGGATGTTCCGAAGACAACCTTCCGAACTCGTTATGGGCACTACGAATTCATAGTGATGCTGTTCAGATTAACAAACGCGCCCCCTGTATTCATAGACTTAATGAATAGGGTGTGTCATCCTTACTTGGATCAGTTCGTCATCTTCTTCATCGATGACATACTTATCTACTCTCGTAGTAAGGAGGAGCATAGTCAACATCTGCGATAGGTCTTAGAAACATTACGTTCGGAGAAGCTCTACGTGAAGTTCTCGAAATGCGAATTTTGGATTCGACGAGTCGAATTCTTAGGGCATGTGGTTAGCGAAGAGGGAATACACGTGGACCCCTACAAAATCAAAGCCATTGAGAACTGGTCAGCACCGAAGACGCCTACAGAAATTCGTCAATTTCTAGGCCTCGTTGGCTACTAACGCAGGTTCATTCAGAACTTCTACCGCATTGCGAAACCTCTTACAACACTGACCCAGAAGGGCGTGGCCTTTGACCGAGATGAGAAGCAGGAAAGAGCGTTTCAAACGCTCAAACGAGACTTGTGCACCGCACCATTACTATCCCTCCCCGAAGGGATAGAAGACTTCGTTGTCTATTGCAATGCGTCAAATCAAGGGCTCGGATGTGTTCTGATGCAGCGAGGTAAGCTCATCGCCTATGCCTCAAGATAGCTAAAGACACATGAGGTCAATTACACGACCCACGATCTGGAACTAGGAGCAGTTGTGTTTGCTCTGAAGATCTGGAGACACTACCTGAATGGTACGAAAAGCACTATCTTTACACACCACAAAAGCTTACAACACATATTCGACCAGAATGAGCTCAACATGAGGCAACAACGGTGGGTTGAGCTACTCAGTGATTATGAATGCGAAATTCATTATCATCCGGGTAAAGCCAATGTAGTAGCTGACGCCCTAAGTCGGAAGGAATATTCTGGTCGTAGAGTCAAATCATTGACTATGACTATCCATTCGCACTTGTCCACACAAATTAAGGCGACTCAGCTCGACGCTTTGAAGCCTGAAAATGTGGCGGGTGAATCCCTGAGAGGGATGGATAAGAACTTGGAGGTTAAGGGTGGCAGAGCTTATTATTTCATGGACCGGATCTGGACCCCGAAACTCAGTGGTTTCAGAGACTTGGTCATGAAAGAGGTGCACAACACTCGTTACTACGTGCACCCGGGTTCAGATAAGATGTATTTGGATCTTAAAAAGTTATACTGGTGGCTTAACATGAAAGCATAAATTGCTACCTTCGTGAGTAAATGCCTTACTTGCGCAAAGGTCAAGGTCGAATACCAGAAACCCTCCGATCTATTACAACATCCTGAGATACCGGAACGGAAGTGGGAGCGGATCACTATGGATTTCATAACCAAGTTGCCCACGACAACGGGTGGACCTGATACCATATGGGTCATCGTCGACCGCTTGTCCAAGTCTGCACACTTCCTGCCTATCAAGGAACCAGACAAGATGGAGAAACTTACAAGAACTTACATTAGAGAGATTGTACGATTACACGGTGTTCCCTCATCCATTATCTCGGACAGAGATAGTAGATTCAATTCGAGGTACTGACAGTCATTACAAAGTTCCTTAGGAACTAGGCTGGACATGAGTACAGCCTACTGATAGTTGCATATTTAGCCTTATATTAAGTATAGATTTTTTTCATTTTTTAGCTAATTTATTGCATATCATGGACAAAAGATACTTAAAACTGTTTGAATTGTGTTTTCAGTCCAAAAGCGAAGCTCGGGAGTAAAAGGAAGGAGGAGAAGCGGTTGGGAGCTCGGGAGTTGAACAAAGAAGAAAAATGCTAAAAATACAAGGTACTCGGCAAGTAGGGTCGACTACTCGGAGAGTCGCATCGAAGAATCGAGAAGATAAGGACTCTCTGACTTATCGTGCACGGGAATTAAGTGATAGACTCAACAAGTCGGTCATGGACTCGGCAAGTCGGTTCGAATGTATAAAAACAGCTTTCCAGATCGACACAAGGAATTCTGGAACCCTTGGGGAGGAGCAAGCTGCGAATTAGAGTCAGGAGAGATCTGGAGAACGAAGATACAACCCTAAAACCAACTCCAAAGGAGATTTGAGGCAAATTTACATCATTCTTACTTTAATCTATTTCTCTTCATCATGTTTAGACTTTTAGATTTCCTTTTTGTGTTGTTAATTACCTCAATCATGAGCTAAAACCTTTAAACTTCTTTTTGGGGAGACAATATTGATATTATGGTTTGATTTATGGTAGGATTAATTTAATATTGGTGATTTTGGTGATTCTAGCTTGTTAAAGAACCTTACGTGTGAATGATAACTATTTTTCTGTTAATAGGAAGATATTTAAGTTGCATGAACATCTCTTAATTGTTACCTCATATAACTTATGTGACCACTTTATTATATGACTAGGATTAGTGATTGTGAAACTAGAATTAATAGAAAAATAGGTAAATTCATGTGTGAGCTTGTGTGATGACCATCAACAAGAGGTTAAGTAAAGGACCAAATTAGTTAGCTATTACAAGTCTAAATTAACCCGAATAAATAATCTAGTGAATTAAATTAAATTAGACAACTGGCCACTGTTTGAGTTAGTTTGTTCTCTAAGGATTAGTGCAGCGAACGTGAATCTAATCACTTGAATCGGTAGCCAATAGAATAATTAATCCATTGCACTATTACCATAATATCAACCATAGGATCAATTGAGTTGAACTAAACAGAAGTTCCCTTCGTCATTGAATTTAGTTGAATCTTTGCTTTTCTAGTTTTTAGTCTAAGTAATAGTTAGTAAGTTTCTAGTCTTGTAAAACTAGAGAAAACCCCTTTTATTATTTAAGTTTAGATAAAATTAGTTTTTAGTTTTAATTTACCGTTCCCTGTGTTCAATACCCTACTTATTTAGCTTTACCACAATTGATAGGTCCACTGCCTTTGTGTGTTTATTTTATAATTAAAAGTAGGTTTAAAACTAGTTTGTTTCACACATATCACCTACCATCCACAGACCGACGGGAAAAGTGAGAGAACTATCCAAACCTTGGAAGATATGTTGCGAGCCTGTGTGATCGACTTTTGGAAAGCATGGGATACTCATTTACCCCTTGTCGAGTTTTCCTACAACAACAGTTATCACACGAGCATAAAGGGTACTCCATTCGAGGCCCTTTATGGCCCAAAGTGCAGCTCCCCTCTGTGCTGGGCTGAGGTGGGTGATACCCAGTTAGTTAAAGGACGAGTTCCTGACAGCACTCTCACAGGTCCGGAGATCATACGGGAAACGACGGAGAAGATCGTTCAAATCCGTGAACGATTGAAAGCCTCCAGAGACCGACATAAAAGCTATGCTGATAAACGTAGGAAACCGTTGGAATTCGAGGTGGGTGACCGTGTTCTATTGAAGGTCTCACCCTGGAAGGGCTTGATACGCTACAGAAAGCGTGGAAATCTAAATCCAAGGTACATCGGGCCTTTTGAGATTCTCACAAGAATCGACCCTGTAGCTTACAAACTTAACTTACCGTGCAAACTCAGTAACGTACATTCTACCTTCCACGTATTGAACTTGAAAAAGTGTCTGTCCGACGAGACTCTTGTAATCCCACTCGACGAGATCAAGATCAACGAGAGCCTCAACTTCGTGGAAGAACCAGTAGAGATCACGGACCGGGAGGTCAAGCAAACGAAACAAAGCCGTATCCCGATAGTGAAGGTTCGCTGGAACGCCAAGCGAGGACCTGAATTCACTTGGGAGCGTGAGGATCAGATGAAACTGAAATATCCTCGTCTTTTTACTTAGTTATTTGTAACTACTTATTTTCTTAAACTCTAATTTCGGGACGAAATTCCTTCTAAGGAGGGGATGATGTGACAACCCGCAATTTCTATTCTGTACAACATATCAAGTCAATAGAAGTCAGAACAGTTACTGTTAATTTTCAGACTTTTTAGAATAAGTTTGAGTATTTTAGGATTAAAACTTTAGGAGATATCAGGAGAGAGGATGCACTAGGGTTTATTGTGCAACAATAAAGTCCCGACACATCAAAATATTGGAGTTTGCGGCCTAAACAATGGTGTTTACGGCCGTAAACCCCAAGGAAGGGGGTATATAAGTGACACTTAGTCATTTATACCATTTTTCCACCTTTTCAAGAACAAATCTCAAACTCTCTCAAGTATCATCCAAGTTTTCTTCAAAATCTTCAATCTAGTAAGTGTTTCTAGCTCTTTCAAGTTAGTATATCACCTAATCTAGTGTTTTAACACACATCCATCTATGAAATTGTTCAAAAAGGTGGATTCTTCAAGTTTCACCAAGAACACCAAGAACACACACTAGTGTTCTTGAACTTTTAGCTTATTTCAAGCTTCTATATTGTAAGTACTTCTATCCTAGATTATCATAGAGCTTGTTATACTTCTTTACATCAAGAAAACACAAGGAAACACAAAGATCAAAGGTGTTTATGGTCCAAGAACACCTTGGACCGTAAACCCTTCTTTAGGGGCCAAAGTGACCCTAGCCCCTTCCTATTCCTTAGTAACTATCATGGATCCCTTCATTGATATGTTAAGGACTTGAAAACACCAAATACCATATTCCATAGGGGTTTACGACCATAAACCCAAAGGGAAATGGTCTTAGGGCCGTAAACTCCTCAAAGGAGGGAAATGGTGCCCTAACTTCTTCCTTAGGCTTATACATCAAGTAGAAATGCTTCTGAGGACTTGTAAACCTTCAAATAAACAAATGGTCAAAGGAGTATGAGCTTACGGCCGTAAACTCAAGGGTTTACGACCGTAAACTCAATGAGTTGAGGTCACAAAACCGTAAACTCAAGAAAGGGGTTCTTTTGAACCCTAAACCCAATAGCTTTGTCCTACAACACTTAGATGCAATCCTTGGGACTTATTGTTGGAATAGTGTCTAAGGCTGCAACTATATTAGGCAAGTATTTGACTCGGTTGTGCGTGGTCCTTTTGGGTTGCCTTCACCATAGCAACTTGATAGGATGATTTATTATGAGAGAAGGAATATTATTAATATATTATAAGAATAATATAAGGAATAATAATATTATTATTTGATTAATATAAGTCGTAAATTAATTAAGAATTAATTTGGCGACTTAAAGAATAAAGGTGCATAAACTTTCAATTGATTGATAGTTGTACTTTGGGCTATAAATCCCTTAAGGATAAGGGGGGACGATTTCTAGGGCTTAGGGTAGGCTTAGATTTCGTCCAAGGCTTATCAATTAGGGTATTGGATTGCTTAGGGCCTAAGTTATCCAATTAGGGTTTAAGGGTGAAACCCTAGGAGCCTCACTAGTATATATAGACCCTAAAGGTCAAGGGAAATCGACACTCTTGATAGAAAAGAAACCCTGGCCGATTTTCTCTTCCCTCTCCTCTCTCTCAAATCATCCTCTTGCTAGTTGGTGTTTGTAAGCCATTAGAGGAGTGACAATTGTGACTCTAAAGCTCCAAGGACAAGAAGATCAAGCAAGTGATTCAAGGTAATCTTCTAATTCTGATTTCATATTGTTATTATACTCTATTAGCCGTTAGAAGTCTTGGATTGAATGTATGTTCAATTAGAGAAACCTAGATCCAAGCATTAGGGTTTGCATGTGCACATAGGAATGTTCATATGGCTAAAACCCATCAATGGTATCAAAGCCTAGATTGGTTTCTATTGAATTGATGCATTTGTTGCTTGTTTGATGCCTTCAAAATTCAAATTTTGTGTTTCTGCCTGATGCACTCGGCGAGTCCCATAGTGGACTCGGCGAGTAGGCTAGACTCGGCGAGTCCATTGTGGTACTCGGCGAGTCCAAGCGTCAGGATGAGCAAATATCGAGATTTCTTGTTGTTTATCTTTGAGATACTTGCCTTTATCATATTAGATCAATATAAATCCGATTTTATGATATATATGAGTATATTCTTGATCTAATTGAAGATATTTATCAATTAATAAAATATTTGTTTCCTTATGTGATAATTGATTAATTATTTTGATTAAATTGATAAATTGTTTTGCAAGAAATTATTAAATAAATCAAATATGGATAATTATGTGATTAAATGTTAATTTAGATTATTTGTTATTTGATCCCCTATGTTTTGAAAAGTTTAAAATTTGCCCTCAAGTTTTGAAATATATGTTTTGTGATTAAAAGTTTAATTAAGACAATTTATATTTCAAACCCTAGAATTTTACAAGTTTAAAATTCAACCCTATACTAATATAATATTACAAGATTAATATATATATATATATATATATATATATATATATATATATATGTATGTATGTATGTATATGTATAATTAAAAATTCTAGTCTTACCGTTAGTAGGCCTCATTCACGAAGCCGGTCTATAAGGTGGGTATAAGGTTGCTGCCTATAAAATGGCGCTTAATGGGTGTACACTCACACCCACCGCTTGGTTGATCGGTGGAGGGTTGTTAGCCGAACGGGTAGGATAGGGCAACCTCATCTCTTCATTAAAAGTATAATATGAAATACAAATTAACTACTTGTTTTTCAAAATTTCCCAATCCTAGTTACTTTAGGAAAAGTGAATTGATACAATCCCATGAAATTACACTTTGCACCCTTGCTAAGAAGTTAGTGGAGCGTGTGTGGTTTACCGGCACACTAATTGGTTCTAAGCAAAGGTGGCAAAGGGTGATTCATTGTTTATCATAGTTCGATGGAGCGTGTGTGGTTTACCGGCACATCGAATAGGTGATTGTTACAATGAAGGCACCATGTGAATTTGCATGGTAATTCACACCCACTTTGTGATCCTCGGTATCCCAGTCACAAACGAGAGGGGCATATCGAGATTTAAAGATGCCATTGAAAAGTTTCAATGAATCTCATCCAAACCTAGGAACTCTCAATACATTTAGAACTTAAAGTTATGTTTTCGTGATGGAGAATTAGTGAATCGTCTTTCACTTACCTTCAAATTGTTTGCATGTTAGATTACGGCATCCCTTTTCTAATATGTAAATATTGTTGTTGGTTCCTAACCCTAATTTTTCTTATTGGGTGATAATTAGGGATTCAAATTCTAATCTATGTTTGTCCTTTCTATTTGTAGATGTCGAAAACGAACAACGTTGTTGCTAGTTCGTTCACATTAATGAGCCTTTGCCAAAAGGTGACTTTCGATGGAAAAAACATTAGCGAATGGATAAGATACATTCTCACAATTTCTCGCTACGGGGACAAGGAGTATGTCCTCGATGAGAAGCTCGAGAAAATCAACCCAAAAATCGCTAGTCCGGCTGAAATGATTGCTTTTGAGACTCATGAACGTGATGCAATGAAGGTTCATTGCATCATGATAGCCACAATGAACGCCGAATTCCAAAAGTCCTATGAGGACATGTATCCGTACGAAATGCACCAAGACTTGTTGGAGAGATACCATCAAAATGCGAGGCAGGAACGTTACGAGATCTTCACTAACATGATCTCCGCCAAAATGGGTCATGGAGAATCTCTAACCGTGCACCTGAAAAAGATGCAAAGGTATGTCGATCGTCTTCGCAAGTTGAATGTTGACTTTGGGGAAGACTTGGCAATTGACATGGTGCTTCATTCCTTGCCTACGTGTTACAATCAATTTAGGATGACCTACCACATGAACAAGGAGGAGGTCACCCTAAGTAAGCACCAAGGTCTCCTTAGGGTTGCTGAAAGCAACCTCAAGGACAAGTCTGTTGCACCCACTCCCAATCCACCCGTTGCTCTTGTTTTGGCCATTGGGCAAGGAAGAGGCAAGAAGAGAAAGGATCCGTCTAAGAGCCACCGCAAGGGAAAGTCCCGAGATGGTTCCTCTTCTAGTGGGACCAAAGTTGATCCCGCTAAGCCTAACCCTAACCCAAAAGAGGCAGAGTGCCATCATTTCCATAAAATAGGGCATTGGAAGAGAAGCTGCCCAGACTACCTGCAAACCATCAGGGAAGGAAAGATCAAGCCGTTTTTCGTAGGTATATACACAATTAAATCTAATGATTCATCTCATGCTATTTCTTGGGTCCTTGATACCGGTTGTGGTTACCACATTTGTTCTGAATTGCAGGGACTAAGAAGAAATAGGGATGTGGAGCATGGAAGAATAAATCTAATCATGGGGAACAAAAGATCATCGCCTGTGACCAAGATTGGAGTGTATTGTTTAGTGCTTAGGAATGGTTTATGTTTAGATTTGAACAATTGTTGCTATTCGCCAGAAATGGCAAGAAACATCATTTCATTTCATGGTTTGTTTAGACAAGGTTTTAGATTTTCTTTTAATAATGAGAATGGTTCTATTCTTGCTTATCTAAATGGTGTCTTATACTTTGAAGCAATACCATGTAATGGAATTTATGAAACTGTTATGATTGTAAATAACTTAGGAAATGATGTTTTATGCATGGATTCTTCAAATGGTATGGATAGAGCATCCTTGTGGCATTATCGTATTGGACATGTCAACAAGAAGTGCATAACCTAACTCCAAAAGGATGGAGTGTTGGAGTCATTCGACCTTAGGGAAGATGACACATGCGAATCTTGTTTGCTTGGAAAGATGACTAAGTCACCCTTCACTAGTACATGTGAGAGGGGTGAGGGTCTATTGGACCTTATACATACTGATGTATGTGGACCATTTAGATCAACCACGAAGGATGGAAACCGCTTCTATGTGACTTTTACCGATGACTATAGTAGATATGGGTACATCTACTTAATCAAGCAAAAGTCAGAAACGTTTGAAAAGTTCAAAGAGTTCAACAATGAAGTGGAGAATCAATTGGGCAGGAAAATCAAGATGCTTCGATCCGATCGAGGAGGAGAGTACCTAAGTCTTGAATTCCACGACTATCTCAAGGAGTGTGGAATAGTTTCACAATTGACGCCACCTAGGACACCGCAGTTGAATGGTGTGGCAGAAAGGCGTAATCGAACCTTGTTAGACATGGTTCGCTCTATGATGAGTCGTGCTTCACTACCTATATCTTTTTGGGGGTATGCCTTAGAGACTGCCGCCCATATCCTTAACCGAGTCCCTACTAAGAAGGTTGCCAAAACAACTCACGAGATGTGGACAGGGAAAGCTCCCTCGTTAGCACATATGAAGGTTTGGGGTTGCAAGGCTTTCGTAAGACGAGATACTCACGACAAGCTCGAACCTCGTAGTGAGCGATGTATTTTCATCGGCTACCCGCAAAAATCCTTTGGATATCTCTTCTATAGACCGAAGGACAATGTTTTCTTCGTTGCGAGGAGAGGAGTTTTCCGAGAGCGAGAACTCATAAGCCAAGGAGACAGTGGGAGGCGAATCGAGCTTGAAGAGATTCAAGAGTCGATAGATGAAGGAACCTCTACCGCTGGCACTCAACCTGAGGAGGAAACTCCGATTGAACCGATTGACGAGTCATTACCTCTTAGACGTTCCGAAAGAGTTAGAGTTCAACCCTAGTTTTATGGTTTTCATATTACTACCGAAGGGGAAACGTATATTAGTGATGGTACACTAACAAACCTTGATGAACCTAATAGCTATAAGGAAGCCATGGCAAGCCCGAAGTTTGCGAAATGGAAAGAGGCAATGGACAGCGAGATCCAGTCCATGTATGACAACCAAGTTTGGAATTTGGTTGATAATGTGCCCGGACGTAAGACCGTTGGGTGCAAATGGATCTTCAAGAAGAAGACCGAAGTGGATGGAAATGTACACACATATAAGGCGCGATTGGTTGCGAAGGGCTTTACTCAAACTCCCGGAGTTGACTATGATGAAACCTTCTCACCAGTTGCGAAGATAAAATCTATTAGGGTGATGCTAGAAATTGCCGCATTTCATGATTATGAGATTTGGCAAATGGATGTCAAGACCGCTTTCCGTAATGGGAAGTTGGCTGAGGATGTTTACATTGCTCAGTCAGAGGGGTTTGTGGATCCGAAGCATCCGAATAGAGTGTGTAAGCTTGAGAAGTCCATTTATGGACTTAAGCATGCATCTCGCAGATGGAATCTTTGCTTTGATGAGAAAGTCAAAGAGTTTGGATTTGTACCAAGCGAAGATGAATCATGTGTATATGTTAAAGCCAGTGGGAGTATAGTAAGCTTCCTTGTTTTGAATGTCGAAGACATACTACTCATAGGAAACGACGTTCCGACTCTGCAGGAGCTTAAGTCCTCGCTCGGGAAGTGCTTTGCTATGAAGGATCTCGGAGAGGCTTCCTATATTTTGGGAATAAGGATAGTGAGAGAACGAAGTAAGAGACTAATAGGACTTAGTCAGAACACTTACTTGGATAAAGTACTGAAACGTTTTAGTATGGAAAACTCGAAGAAGGGAGAATTACCGATACAGAGTAATGCCAAGTTGAGTAAGACTCAAAGTCCGAGTACCGAAGCTGAAATAGCTGAAATGAGCCGAGTTCCATATGCTTATGCAGTTGGCTCAATCATGTATGCTATGACTTGTACTCCCCCTGATGTAGCCTTTGCTTTGAGCATGGTTAGTAGATATCAAGGGAACCCTGGCAGAGCCCATTGGATTGCGGTCAAGAATATCCTTAAGTACCTTCGGAGGACGAAGGAATGGTTCTTAGTCCTTGGAGGGAGTGATGACTTGAAGGTGCGAGGGTATAGTGACGCCAACTTTCAGACCGACAGGGACAACTACCATTCGCAGTCGGGCTGGGTCTTTACCCTGAATGGAGGAGCAGTAACTTGGAAAAGTTCCAAGCAGGAAACCGTAGCTGATTCAACGTGCGAATCAGAGTACATTGCAGCGAGCGAAGCGTCGAAGGAGGCAATATGGTTGAAGAACTTCATCGGTGATCTTGGAGTTGTACCTGCCATAATGGAGCCCATGGAGATTTTCTGTGATAATGAAGGAGCGGTTGCCTTGACCAAGGAACCGAGGGATCATGGTAGATCTCGACATATCGACAGAAAATATCACTTTATTAGACATCGTGTAGAAGAAGGACAACTCATAGTGAAGAGGATGTCATCAGAAGATAACCCAGCGGATCCGCTTACGAAGGGACTGAGTAGGGTTAAGCACTTGCAGCATGCTAGGAGTATTGGGCTGAAGGATGATATTAGTATAGATTAGATAGTATTAGAAATGTGTAATAGATAAATGTAATTAACATTTGATGATTAAATAAAAGAGTATTATTTATGAGTAATGTTACTGTCTTATGTTAATTGTTTAACTATTGTTTCACTTTGCATGTTTTGACTTCCAGAATAATTGAGTTTATTAAGAATAATCGAATTATTCAAATTGTCCACAATCGTTCATATGTTGGAAGTAGGTATGAATGAAGATTGTCATGAATTGGTGTGTAGATTGTCTAAATGGTATTAGACATAGCAAAAGTTTGCTGCAATGTTCATGAGTGCTTATGAACTACTTTTGAGCATTAAAACAAACCCGCGCTTGCTGGAATCACCTTATGGAATGTGATAAAAAGGGTGATCGCAAGACGATAATATAATATGGTCTTAAAACCAAGATATATGGTTTGTTATTTTTTAATTGGTTGTACATTGATAATGCGAAACCACATCAGTAACTTGATGTTATAAAACTCATTGTTGTGTATAGTTGATTAATGAATAAGTAAATGCATATAAGTCGAAGTTTATCTGTTACTTTTATCCTAAGAGGTTAAAAGCGATATCTCGGCCGCTCAATGATTTGATTTGACTTATGTGCCGGGCCCGGTCAGAACTGAATTGATGTGTTCGATTAAGTTCTATGTCAAATAAATCGGAGATCGAGAAACCAAATGCTAGACAAATTGTTCCATAGAAATTGTCAGCATGATATCTAAACAGAGGACTGTATGATCCCTTATCTAAAGGACAAGATTGATTAGATTAGAGTTTGACAGCGTCTTTGAGAGCTACGATTGCTAATCGGATTATACTTGTATATATAGTTACTAGACTTATCCAAGTGGGATACTGTTGGAATAGTGTCTATGGCTGCAACTATATTAGGCAAGTATTTGACTCGGTTGTGCATGGTCCTTTTGGGTTGCCTTCACCATAGCAACTTGATAGGATGATTTATTATGAGAGAAGGAATATTATTAATATATTATAAGAATAATATAAGGAATAATAATATTATTATTTGATTAATATAAGTCGTAAATTAATTAAGAATTAATTTGGCGACTTAAAGAATAAAGGGGCATAAACTGTCAATTGATTGATAGTTGTACTTTGGGCTACAAACCCCTTAAGGATAAGGGGGGACGATTTCTAGGGCTTAGGATAGGCTTAGATTTCATCCAAGGCTTATCAATTAGGGTATTGGATTGCTTAGGGCCTAAGTTATCCAATTAGGGTTTAAGGGTGAAACCCTAGGAGCCTCACTAGTATATATAGACCCTAAAGGTCAAGGGAAATCGGCACTCTTGATAGAAAAGAAACCCTGGCTGATTTTCTCTTCCCTCTCATCTCTCTCAAATCATCCTCTTGCTAGTTGGTGTTTGTAAGCCATTAGAGGAGTGACAATTGTGACTCTAAAGCTCCAAGGACAAGAAGATCAAGCAAGTGATTCAAGGTAATCTTCTAATTCTGATTTCATATTGTTATTATACTCTATTAGCCATTAGAAGTCTTGGATTCAATGTATGTTCAATTAGAGAAACCTAGATCCAAGCATTAGTGTTTGCATGTGCACATAGGAATGTTCATATGGCTAAAACCCATCACTTATAACACTTATATAAGGTGTTTAACTTGTCTTAGGATGTCTTAACTTTGTTAATTAGTTGTTTAAAGACTAATTTGACACATATATGTGTATTTATATGTTAACTAGGATCATTGTGTGTGTACAAGTCTTCACTTGACACGTAGCAATCCTATTTCTTTAGTTCATCCATACCACTCGCTACATGTGAGTTCATACCCCTTAATTAACCTTTTAAATGTTTTTAAATGCTTTTATGGGGGGGGGATATAAGTTGAACAATTCTAGTTATTATATCAATCACATGTGATTAATAACTACCAAACTAGTGGATTCTTACTTTTCAAACTGTGTTACCCAACTGCTTTACTTCAAACTGTTTTACAAACTCTTTTACTTATCAAATACTTTTACTTAAACTCTTTCATACTTATATATTGTCAAATGCATGTCTATGTATGTATAGTTATGTAAGCAATGTTTAAAAGACTTAGGAAGGCCAACTCGCTTTAATTCCTTGATTTAATTCCTTTTCCTTGTTTGGATGTGGCTTTAGGGAATCGGTTACCGTCCGAAGGTCGTTTAAATATTAGTTGTATATCATGTATACATACATATTCATAAAAGTTCCTTCAATCAGTTCTATACCTTTGGGTAGCAAGGGTATACAAACATGATCATAAATTACTAGTAAGCTACCATATGGGTAGTTTAGGAAGATACTAAAACTATTGCTAGAATAATGAAACATACAATCAGTCAGTTCATTTATGAGTCAATACTTGCTAGATAGAGAGAGAGCACACAATACAGCTAGTACACATAGTACATTACTATACATGCTAGATAGAGAGAGAACACACATTATAGCTAGCACATGCAGAACATTATAGTACATACAGGCTAGACAGAGAAAGAACACACAATACAGCTAGCACATTCATTATATATACATTCATGTAGTTATGTGAACCGTTAAACGGGGCATGACACTACCTGCCATGACCGTTTTTGTATCCAGAATCTCCTTAATTGGGGATCGTATGAGTTCGCGGATAAATCTATACTGGATTAACTATCCAACACCTTGTTGCTCACTACAGTGGGACTTGCAAGTCTACGGGTGCCAAATGTCATTTCTTACGGCATCTTACATCGTCGTTTTACTAGAGTCGGTAGTAGGATACAGGTCGATCACATGTTACTTTAAATATGAATTCGTTTAAGGTAGTTAGTACAACAGTAGTCACTTATTACAAATACTACAGTACTATGATATTTTCCTATTACATTCACTTCGTGAATATTCACACAATGCACGGTAATGTAAAAACTATATTTTTTGTTAATGATAGTCGAACTTGGGAGAATACACACTCTTACAAGAGACACACACACATATACTAGATGCCTTGGTAGAAGGCTACAATTAGTAGGAAACATAGGGTTTTCTAGGAGAGTTCAAACATTTTACAAAACATCTTACAAAACATATTACAAAACATATTACAAAATGCTTTCATACAAACACAGACACTAATATACTTATGATCTCACTAGCTTTAAAGTTGATACTCGCTTTCAAAATAACTTGTATTCTCAGGTCACTAGTAGTCAGATACAGGTGCCAGGTTTTGAGAAGATGGAGTTCGTTAAAGACTCATCTTTTATTTTGATATGTATTTTTGGTGTCTATATAACTTGACATAACACACTTGTATGAAATTATATTGTTAATGCAATGGATGATTTTGTTGCTTGTTTACTACTATTCATTGTTGTGATACTGTACATGACATCCTCTGTCCCAGAACGTTTCCGCCGTTCATGATTTTAGGGTGTGACAACTTATAACCACTATTATAGACTTATCACCATTTTATCTTGCATTCATTTTGGCAAAAGATGCCTCACGGTAGACCTGTAAGGCGCATAGTTAATAACATAACAGAGAACCCTGCACCACAACATGAACCTGTTGCTTTCCAAGCAGTGGTAACAACTGCAGCAACAGCTGCTATAACTCAAATCCGTGCAAGTGGTACTAGTGGATTTGGTAGCGGTACCCACCTAACTAACCCCGGAGTTACCCGTAGACACCCACAGAAGTGCTCATACAAGGACTTCATGAAATGAAATTGCAAATCCTTTAATGGAATTGGGGGAGTCATCACTCTAATGTGGTGGTTCGAGAAAATAGATTCAGTTGTCAAAATCTGTCTGTGCCTAGAAGGGAGCAAAGTGAAGTTTGCTGCATGCACTTTCTCCAACAGAGCCCTAACATGGTGGAATGGCCATGTTAAGTCACTGACCCTATCATTGGCTAACTCGATGGGTTGGGAGAACCTGAAAGAGACGATGAAGGAAGAATATTGGCCAAGAGGTGAAATTCAAAAGTTAGAGCAAGACCTATGGGATCATACCACGACTGGCTCAGATATAGTAGCCTACACTGACATGTTTAGTGACCTGGAAGCACTATGCCCCGAGATGGTTACCCTGGAGAGTAAGAAGATAGAAAGGTACATCTGGGGGTTATCTCCTTAGATTCAAGGGAATATACTGTCTACTAACCCAACTACCTTCGATAGCGTCAAATGCTTGGCCTAGCGACTCATTGACCATGAAATCCGCCATCACGTGATGGTTCCCATTCCAGAGCCATCAAAGGGAGGGGACTATAAATGAAAGTCGGGGAACAAGAGGAAGGAGCAAACAACACAGGAACCCCCGCAGGAGCAACAAGTGGTTACTATGCACGTCGCCATAACACCTGCCACTACAACACCTGTCAGTTGATATGCTGGAACTCTCCCGAAGTGTGATAAGTGTAACTACCACCACACCGGAGTATACCGGATAATGCAGTGCATGAATTGCCACAAGAAGGGGCACACTATCCGTTTCTGCAAGGCGCCGACACAAGCAATCTCCCAAGTCCCCAAAGTAGAAGCAAACCAGGCCTGCTATGGTTGTGGTGAGACTGGGAACTACAAGAGGGACTGCCTAATAACGAGGAACTCGGGTGAGGAAGGGAAAAACTTGATGATCACCATAGGAGAGACTGCACCGAAACCACCAGCGAACAACAATACATCTTCTAAATAAAAAATTACTTTAAAGATTTAAATTTATATTAATATTAAAACTTGGGGAAAAATTAAAAGTAATTATAAATCATTAATTCGTCCGAACAAGTCACAACACTCATAAAGGAACTAAAGATTCGTTCAGGTGAGCTATGATGGCTTAGTATGTACATCAGGGTTATGCATAACTAAGATTTTGCAGGCTTAGAGTGAGTGATTTCGCTTCATTTCCTGTTCCTTGTCTGGTTGGTATATACCAAGCGATCATAGAGGTACCTGAGACAGATCATAATATAAAGTATCGACGCTAGTTATTAAAGCACTTTCACTGTTAGTACTCGCTTATTGCGGTACGTTTTGTGGCAGTGATAATTTAGAGAAAGCACTAGAAAGCCTACACAAAATGCATTGTCGAGCACACTCGGGATACACATTCATATAACAAACGCTTCTTTTAAATCGACCTAACATTTGTCTCTATAAAGGAGTTCCGACATTGTCATTCTTCATGGATTGGCGTGATCCTCACCATACCAATTTCATGTGCTCTGAAAACTTTTCACCATAACCGAACGACTAACGAAACCCTCGGCACTCGTAATGACAACCCGAATTAGACCTCAGAATCGTCTCCCTCATATTCTAAACCCCAAAGTGCTCATGCGAGGAATACCCCTCCCTTCGAAACCTTGCCAATGTATACTCAACAAACCTTCCAGAACTACCACTCGTCCAACATGTCAAGTTCAAGCGTAGAGGCTAAGGACGAATACGTTTAATCTATCACAACTAAGTGTATACGCGAGAGTAGTATATAATTAAGATTCTGTGGACTGAGAATGTGTGCTTCCACCCTATTTCTTGTTCCTTTTCTGGTTGTGGACCTGGGGCAGAGTCGCACATCCGACCGTCTTACTAATCTTAATTATATTCGACTTGTATACACGAGGTGATGATAGATGGACCAAGTATGAATCCTATCATGAAAATCAGAGCAAAGTTGCCCAGGTCTACGAGGCGACACTCTACCATTCAAAGGAGCACGACCCAAGTAGTCCTGCTAAGAAAGCTAATTTCGGGACGAAATTCCATCTAACAGGGGGATGATGTCACAACTTGAAAATATTATTCCTATAAAAGTTAACTTTGGTCAAACTTATTCCTTCCATGATCTTAAATTAGATGGATTTTTTGATTAAGTAGTGAAGCCTTGTAACTAAGTGTGTTTTAGTTTTGAGGAAAAAGTACCTTCGCATGGACCACAAAACCCTTGCAGCCATGAGCCTTTGAAGCCGTGAACACCGAGTCGTGAACTCCGAGCCGTGAACTCAGAGTCATGAACTTCGAAGCCATGAACCTTGGACTGTGAACCCTCAGACCATGAACTAGACCCTATATATAAGTTTACTTCATTTTTATTTCATTATTCTACTTGTGGCCATGATCTCATCCCATTCTGTCTCAAGTGTCATATTCAAGAACACCCTTTTTATCCCTTAAACACTCATTTTCTTTTACATCTCTTTGGTATACCACGAGAGGCCTACAAACACTTGCCAACCACCAAAATCTTCAAGTGTTCTTCATGTTCTTGGGCCGTGAACCACTCATAGGGTCGTGAACCCTTCAACATGGGCCGTGAATGTAATATCCCCATTTTCACGGCCAGAAAAGTCTGATTTTGTTTATGCTTTATAAAAATTAGAGTACTTCTTTTCATAAAAATGTTGCGGAATTTGTTCCCAGAAAAATACGATAAATACGTTATCAAAACATTTTCGAAGGAACGTATTTTACTCATTTTAAAAGGTTTGGGATGTCATCGGCAATACAGGAACATAAGAATAAACAGAACTTACATTTATTTACACTAGTAATCTACATCTTTTTAATCTCTCAGTGTAATGTCACTTCATATCGACACCTATGATATAAATAAACTGAGTGGGTCAGGTTGGGAAACCTGGTGAGTACATAGGGTTATCAACCCACAATAATATAATTATTATGTTTAAACAATCAAATAATCAACCCAATTACCCATCCCCATTATCTTCTTTATTCTTAAGGATCTACCCTAAGAATCAACTACTTCTCATTCATTTATTCCTAAGGAGTATCCTAAGGAATAGGTACGAATTCCATCTTTGTAAATGACACATCTGTCAAGCACAACTGCTAGTTCTGTCATTAGGGCGCAACTGCCAAAATTGTGACAATCTCTATGGGGCGCATCTGCCGGAATAGTCCTTTAGGCGCATCTGCCGGGGTTATGAGGTTCTCTATTAGGCGCTTCTGCCGGTAGAGTCCTTTAGGCGCATCTGCCAGGGTTTTATTGACAATATCGTTTTCGAGAGTCCACTTGCAATACATATCAATGGGTTTTTAGAGTACACCGATGAACACATCGTTCACAACACCTACAGGTTGCGAGCCTGCTAGTGTTCCACTGGACTGTCTAGAATAGTACGTGGTTGTCATCCATACTCTGCTGAATGACAGGGCCATCATTTGGGAAAAGGCTTCTCACATCGTCCACCTCTCACCCTCACCTCACGGTCTATTTCACCTCTCAACTTCTATTACATCTACCCATGTCTTACCCAACATTTTCGTAGATATAAAATACATATACAGTTTAAATCATTTAAAACGTGTATAAAATCGTTCATCCAGCATAGATAGCAAGTATTCAGATAATATGCACACATAGCACGTAATTTATATAAAATACTTCATATCTTTGTGTAAGCTGAAAGGGACCATGCACTCACCTGAAAGGTGGTGACTCAGCACTCGGACAACGCTTTGATACTCTCAAAACAATTCTCCTTCGATAAAACCTAGTATCAATACCAATAGGGTTTAGTCTAACGTCAACCGCGACTAATTAATAGTCTAGCTATTATTATTATTTAAGCGTGAAATAACACTCAATATAACTCATAATAATAGCCCAAATAATTATTTTAAGGACCTAATAAAATTACTATAATGATTTGAAAGCTATATTAAAAATTGCATAAGCGTAGCTCACTTACATCGGATTTTAAAGATAACCGGGCTTTGCTTGGTGTAGCGTTTCCGAAACCGAAAGACCCTTTTTTCTCGGGACTCCGGGAGCCTTGGGACTTCCTTTGGGTGCTAGGGGCCTTATCTAGGGTTTAGGGGGGGGGGGGGGGGGGTTAAAATGGGTAGTAAGAGAAAGTAGAGAGAGAAAGGAATGAAGAAATTAGTGATTTCCTCGCCAGCCCTCGCAGGGTATTTATGGGGCGAAGCCTCGGTGGTACGCGACGCATTCAGAGGAGCTATGCTGGGCGTAGCTTCAGATGAGGTTGCCAGCTGTGTCCAACTGTCTTGCACTTCGAACAGGATAAGAACCGACAGAACGCGGGGCGTAGAGTGAAGGCGAGGCGACGTGGCATGATCAGAAGCGAGCCTTGTCATCGGTATCAGACGGCTGTGGCGCTGCCACGTCAGCACTCCTATCATCAGCTTCGTAATTTCGATTTTAAACTTCAAAAATTCGTATCTTCCTCATACGAGCTCCGTTTTCGACTTTCTTTATATCCACGTGAAGGCGGGAACGTACTCTACAACTTTCATCTAGACTTCATCGGCTAATTTTGACTTTATTTTAAAAGTTATATTGTTTAACAGGCCTGGACACAATTGGTCCGTTAAAAATTCATAACTTCTTCATCCAACATCCGTTTTCGTCTGTCTTTTTATCATTACGCTAATATTAACAAGATATCAGATTCTCGTTTAGGTTGTGTCGTCTAAAAACCGCTCGATCTAATATTCGAATTTCGGGCTGTACACTGTTAAGCCGAAACTTCGAAAAATCATAACTTCCTAATACGAAGTCAGATTTGGGCGTTCTTATTATGGACGCTCTCGGTTTAACGTATTCTACGACTTTCGTTTAGGTCGCTAAGGCTAAATCTCGCTTTATCGTAAATACACTATTTACGCTTCCCGATATCGTGCCGGTTCTGTCGTGAAACTTCAACGGGTCATAACTTCTACGATATAACTTGGATTTCGACGCTCTTTATATGTACGGAAACCTTGTAACATATACTACAACTTGGTTGAGATTATTTATTCTTAATAATATTTTTTCGAAAAGTCGTTTTCGGCCCCCTATTATCTCTAAATTGACTAGCCCGGATCTACGGGCGTTACAGTGAACACTCATGTGTTCTTAGGCCGTGATCACTCCTTTGGGCCATCAACACCATTTCAGATTCCTAACTTGTTCCTAGAACTCTTTTGGTGAGTTATTCTTGCATCCTAGGTTGTTTCCTAATCACCTTTGTAGTTATATTCACTAACTATATATATATATATATATATATATATATATATATATGTGTGTGTGTGTGTGTGTGTGTGTGTGTGTGTGAAAATATGCTAATTAGGACCCGTTTGTGCTCGGGACTTCACAAGTGAATCAAACACCTTTACTTCAGTCTTCCATCGAATCACTCGCATAAGGTGAGCTCATACCCCTATAATCTACCTTTTAAATGGTTTTAAATGCCTTTAAGGGGGGAGGGGTGGGGGGATACAAGTTGAACACCATAAAATTTTGTTAATATACTAGTAAACTATAGAGGGTATAGATTAGGGGATCAGTGTATACTATATTCTAGAACAGAGGATCAATACATGATTCACGTACATATGCTTTGTACTCCAAGTAAACTAGGAAAGAAACGTACTATCAATTCATTTGTTAAAACAAAATATGATAATATTTTTAGTATATGGTTATATATATATATATATATATATATATATATATATATATATATATATATATATGGGGTGCATCTACAAAGTACCATGTTATATATATGGAGTACATCTACAAAGTATCGAGTTATTTATGGGGTACATCTGCAAAGTACCGGGTTTTATTTAAAAATGGGCACATCTACAAAGTACCGGTTTATAACAAATAAATCATAAAAATACATAAAACTCACAACAGTATCGACTAAGGCGTTTAGAGTATGGGTTTTCTTAACTTCTAGTGGTTTTCCTAACAATAGAATTACGCCACATAACTATCCTAGTAACATGAACATACAGTTTGTAAGGGGCCTATAATGCTAACTTTATGATTCCTCAGTAGATAGATTAGGGTTATATATTAATCGGATCCGACAGGCCATAGGATGTGTGCTTTCTTTTCCTGTTCCTTGTTTGGTTATGGGCTTAGAGCAGATTCACACAGTCTACTATCTATTCGATCTTAGTTATATATATATATATATATATATATATATATATATATATATATATATATATATATATAACGCGTATACACCAAGTAATCATAGGGGGTAACAGGTATGGGACATGTGATAACACACAATTACAACATACCACTTTCTAGTACAAAAACATACTTTTTGGAAGGATCATTAAGTAGGTGAAACTAGAAACTTTTTATAAAGGTTTTAATAATAATTGCTAAACTAGTATAACATAAAGGACTTTAAATGTTAATTATATAATTCCTTAGTTTATACATCAAAGTTATATATAATTAATAACCGATAGGCAGTGGAATGTGTGACTTCCACCTTATTTCCTGTTCCTTGTTTGGTTGTGGGCTTAGGGCAGATTCACACATTTAACTGTTTGTTCGATATTAGGTTATATATAGCTAGTATAAACTAAGTCTAGAAGGAACTATTGTGGTAACCATTTTACTAAATAAAATATATGATTTTCTTAAGGTTTATTTTCATCAAATATAAAAGAACTACTACAGTTAACTCCATAGGCACCTAATAAATATGGTAGGGTTATATACAATGAAGATCTAACAAACAATGGGATGTGTGACTTCCGCCTCATTTCCTGTTCCTTGTTTGGTTGTGGGCTTAGGGAAGATTCACACAATCGATTGTCTGTTTGATCTAGATTGTATATAACTTGTATTCATTAAGTACTCATAGAAGGAATTGTAGAGTCATTTTTACTTATCATGTTTTATATCAGAAAATATAGGATTTTCAGGAGGAACAGGCGAACTTTTCTAAAGAAGTTAGAGTATACTTTTTATAACATAAATACTTAAGAACTCATAAGCTTAAATGCAGATCTACTCTTTCAAAATAACTTATATTCATTAAGTACTCATAGAAGGAATTGTAGTCATTTTTACTTATCATGTTATTATATCAGAAAATATAGGATTTTCTGGAGGAACAAGCGAATTTTTCTAAAGAACTTAGAGTATACTTTTTATAACAAAAATACTTATGAACTCACCAACTTAAATGCTGGTGTACTCTTTCAAAATTACTTGTATTCTCAGGGAACTAGTAGACATGTACACGCTCAGGGATTCTGAAGATGGAGTGTAGTTGCTTCATGTCTTTGTTTTGTTATTTAATTTCGGAGTCAATCTTTTGTGAATCAAATACAATGTAAACACTTTAATATTTATATAGTGGTTGTGGTTGCTTGCTTTACTATGATGCATGTGTTGTGATACTGAGCATGACGTCCTCCGCCCCCGAACGTTTCCACCGTTCTGGTTTGGGTGTGTGACAATTTGCTTCTATTATAATGATAAGGGCTATTGGAAAGAAAGTTGCCCCAAGTACTTGCAAGATGTCAAGGATGGCAAAGTGAAGCCAACGACGATAGGTATTTACACTATTCAAACTAATAAGTCACAACCTACTCGTTCTTGGGTTCTTGATACAAGATGTCGTTTTCACATTTGTTCTGATTTGTAGGGACTAAGAGAAAGTGTAGAGGTGGAGCATGGAATGATGAATATGATAATGGGAAATAGGGGATCCTCTATGTTACCAAGATTGGAGTTATAGTCTTATCCATAGTAGTGATGTTATATTAGACTGAATTGATTATTGTTATTCTTCAGAAATGACGCGAAACATTCTTTATTTTCATGCGCTATTTATACATGTTTTTGATATTTGTTTAATGATACGAATGGTTCGATTTGGGTTTATAAAAATGTCATTTTTATGTTTGAAGCTTTACCTTGTAATGGTGTGTATGAAACTATGATTTGTGTTAATAGCTTAGGTAATAGTGTATTTCATATTGATTCGTCTAATGGTATATACAAGACATGCTTGTGGCATTGTCGTCTTGGGCACATTAAAAAGAAATGCACTGCCCAAATCTAAGAGGATGGAGTGTTGGAATCATTTGACTTATGGCAAAATGATGAATACGAATCTTGTCTTTTGGGAAAGATGATAAAATCACCTTTCACTGGATCTTATGAAAAAGGTGAAAGGACTGTTGGATCGCATACACATAGATGTGTGTGGACTCTTCAGATTCATTACAAGGGATGTTAATTGATTTTATGTGACATTTACATATGATTATAGCAGATTTGGTTATATCTACTGAAGCAAGCATAAATCAGAAGCCTTTGAAAAGTTAAAAGAGTTTCAACATGAAGCTGGGAATCAATTAGGAAGAAAGATAAAGATGCTCTGATCTGATAGAGGTGGAGAGTATCTTAGTATCGATTTCCACCACTATTGCAAGGAATGTGGAATTTTTTCATAAATGACTCCTCCTAGGACACCAAAACTTAGTGGTGTGTCTGAGAGGCATAATCGGACCTTGTTAGACATGGTTCGTTCCCTTATGAGTCGAGCTTTTCTTCCTATTTCTTTCTAGGGGTATGCCTTAGAGACAACCGTCCATATCCTCAATCTTGTCCCTACCAAGAAGGTTTCCAAAGCACCTTACTAGATGTGGACAAGGAAGGTTCCGTCGTTAGCACATATCTAGGTGTGGGGTTGTGAAGCTTTCATGACAAGCTGGAACTGTCACACCCCGAAACCCAGGGCGGAAACGTTCCGGGGCGGAGGTGACTTCATGTTGAATAGCATAACAAATGTATATAGTAAGCGAAGTAAAACACAAAACATTACATTACATAGTTTTCATTACATTTGTTCAAAAGTAGAGTAATACAAGTTTCATAGATACATAAGTTAAACAAAAGAAAGACGTGACTCCATATGCTCTGTCTTCTGCAAAAGAACGCGAGAAAGAACTTGAGAATACAAGCAGTTTAAAAATCAGCATAAAGCTGGTGAGTTCATAAGCGGTTTTTTTTGTGAAAATGAACAAGATCCCTTTTGTTTTCTGAAAAAGTGGTTGTCCAAGAAAATCCCATATTTTCTTAAAAGTAATGTTTAGTTTTCCATTATGTTACACAATTCTGGTTATGAATAGTTGTTATCCCAGGAAAATCCTATATTTTCCTAAAAGTTGATTACCGAGTTGAAATGTAATGTACAAGTATCTACCATACTTAAAATGTTTATGTAATGTTTCCTGAAAGTTGATTACCAATCCAAAATGCAATGTAAAAGATGTATACTGAAAACCTGATTATCCTTGTGAAGTGTATGTTAGTTTTAACACGTATATAAAACTATCATTATAGTAAACTAATTTCAAAGATTATTAATTTACTATATTCATTATTACTAACAAGTAAATCTCTGTTATCCAAATTATGAGTTCCATAACCATACGATAGACTAGATATGGCAATAAGTAGTCCAAATCCTTTTATGACTTTCGTCACCCTTGAACCTTTCGGTTCGGTTGTAGCTAGCAGCCAGGTGCGGGGTAGTCAGCCCCGTATAGATCTATACACTCAAGTCACGCTCCCTATCTAAGAGATTCTGGTTACAGAGGCGGTCCTCCACTCGCTGATCTCTATGGAGTGTTCTCCGAGGACGTGTCTCCAATTTATAGGAATAACAAATCTACAAGTAATAATGCGGAAGAAATCCTGTTTTAATTCTATTTACTAAGATGATCCTCCACTCGCGTATCTCTGTGGAGTGTTACCGAGGACAAAACAAATGTACTAATCTATTACTTTTAATAATAATGTTAAGGAAAAACCATTTGTGAAAATATAAAATACAACAATTTATAACGTTTTTCACAAATAATACGATAATGTGATCTGCAAGTTCAAACGGTTATCTGTTATGTTTGTCAGTGTTAAAAGCATATGTAATATGAAACACAACACATATAAAACAAGTTTTGAGTACAATTATTCCTTGTACTTTGCTTGTATTCCCCCAGAAAACAATGAAAAACATTGAAAAAGGGTAGGGGTATGAACTCATCGGACGCGGAATGTGTCGGCTAGGATGCTAAACGTCGAATCGAGGCTTGAATACGTGCGAAGTTCCTATGTAATATTAAATATTACACAAATATATCTAATTAGATCTTAATTCACTAATTAGATAGGATTTTACACTCCAAGACGCGAAAACACTTAAAATCAAGTGTTTGGAGTGACCTGAGTGACATCTAAGGACTTGCATGGCTTAGGAATGGAGTTTACTTTTCAAGAGTAAACTCTTATAAGAGTTTTCATCCCTAAACACCATATTCACATGAGTTCACAGCCGTGAACTCTTGGATGGGAGGTTTATGGTGCAAAATGGCCTTGAAACACTTGGGGATTAAATCTAGGTTTGAGTCTAATGCATTGGAAAGGGTTTTAACTCACAAATGAACCATTTATTGGAGTTTACGGCAGTAAATTAGGAGTTTACGGCTGTAAACTCCCCCACACACATTCCTTATGTAATTTGGTGATGCTAGGACAATCACATGTGATTCCAACTAATTTTACAAGCCAAGGAGTGAATTTTGGGCATCATTTGACTTATGTTTAGGAGTTTACGACCCTGGAACCTTTTTTTTTGGGGGGGGGGGGGGTTATGGTCGTAAACTCTCAAATGAGGGGTTTTTATCATGTTTAAGGTCCCCAAATCAATTGTGGTTGGTTCTAGGATTTATTCCAAGGCTAATGGTGTGTTTAAGTGGCATTTAAACACTTGAAAATGAGTTTACTCTCCAAGATAATGAGTTTACGGCCCAAGCATGTTCTTGGGCAGTAAAGTCATGTTTACTCCTCAAAAATTAAGTTCAAGGTGTTCTATGTCCGATTTGGTAATTCCCTAAGTCATATCTAAGCTCCAAATGAGGTTTGGAAGGGTTTTATGGCTCAAAAAAACCTTTTATATGAGTTCACGGACTAGGACTGTTCTAGGGCCGTAAACTCATGATAATGGTCCTAATCCATGATTTAAACTCGAATTTGAAGGCTAAATGTGTTATACTAGAAGCTAGGATAGTTACCTTGGTGTTTTGGAGCTTGAAATGAGTGATTTTAGATCTACAAGTTTGAGTTAAGGAGAGAGGTTAGAGAGAGAGAGAGAGAGTGAAAAGGCTTCAAATGAGGCTTAAACAACTTTAAATATGGTTTGGAAATGAGACACGATGAAATTCTACCCGATACCGACGTTAACCGAGGCTTTTGGTCGCACCCGATTAAGTTATCGTAACTTGACATGGTCAAAACCAAAATTTTTCTAATTATTAGTTTGAGGTGTTTACTTGAGTTTCTAATGTGTTTGGGTACTTACAAGGTCAAAATAAAAGCCTTAAATTAATTGACCTAATAAAAAACGAACTTGGAACAATTTGCTACCGGCAAGCTTTATTGACGGAACGATTACGGCGAGGGAACAAATTTCGGGTTGTTACAGGAACCTAGAAGTGAGAGATGTATTTTCATTGGCTACCAAAAAGAGGAGTCTTTTATGAGATAAAGCTCATATGAAAAGTGGGTAGTGGGAGTACAATTGATCTCGAATAGATGCAAGAGTCAACCAATAAAGGAAACTTAGAAGATACTAGCTCTCAACCAGAGGATGAGACTCCTGTTGAACCACTTGACGATCAATTACCACTTCGTCATTCTAGTAGAATTAAAATGCCTCCTGATTATTTATGGTTTTCATATAACTATAGAAGGTGATACGTTTGTGAGTAATCATAATATTGTTGGATTAGTGTCTAAGGCTGTAACTATATTTGGTAAGTACTTGACCCGATTATGCATCGTCCTTTTGGGTTGTTTTCACCATAGCAACTTGACAGGATGATTTGTAAAGAGAGAGGAGATATTATTGTTAATATATTATTTTATTGATATAAGTTATATATTAATTAAGAATTAATTTGGTGACTTAAAGAGATTAATTGAATATAGGGGCATAAACTATCAAATGTGTGATAGTTGTGTTTTGGGCTATGTATCCTTATGGATATAAGGGTGGATGGATTTTAGGGTTAGGAGACCTTAAAATTGTCCAAGCCTAATATCTAGGAGGATCTTTGTATTGCTTAGGGCCTAAGTTATTCAATTAGGGTTTAGGGTGAAACCCTAATAGCTCATAGTATAAATAGATCCCTTAGGTGAGGGAAATCGGTATTCATGCAAGGCAAGAAACCCTAGGGCCGATTTCTTACCTTTCTTTCTCTCTTCCAAGATCATCCTCTTTCTAGTTGGTGTTTGTAAGCCATTAGAGGAGTAACAGTTGTGACTCTAAGCTCCAAGATCAAGAAGTCTCAAGCAAACAACCTAAGGTATTCTTCTAGATGTGTTTTTATATGATATGATTCAATTCTTTACACTAGATCTAGAATTATAAGCCTTGGACACATTGCATGTTCAATTAGAGAAACCTAGATCCAAGCATTAGGGTTTGCATGTACACATAGGAAAGTTCTTATGGCTCAAACCCATCAGTGGTATCAGAGCTTTGGTTGATTTCTAATGAATTGATGCATTGGTTGATTGCATGTTGCTTGAAAAATTCGATTTTTTGTGATTATGTCTGATAAACTCAACGAGTTCCACTATGGACTCGGCGAGTAGCTCCAACTCGGCGAGTCCATAGTGGAACTCGGCGAGTTCGAACGTCAGTTGGAGGTAGTTTCGGGATTTCTGGTTGTTTTACTTGAGGATACTTGCCTTAACTATTTTAGGTCATTAAAATCCGATTTTAATCATATATATGAGTATATTCTTGACCAAACAAAAGATAATTACCAATTAGTTGAATAATAATTTCCTTATATGATAATAATTGATTATTTGAATTGAATTGGTGAATTGTCTTTCAAGTAATATTGAATAAGATCAAATTGAGATAATCTAATTAGTTGATTTATATTATTTGCTATTTGTTCCTTATGTTTTGAAAAATTTAAAACTTGTCCTCAAGTTTTGAAATTTAAGTTTTGTGATTAAAAGTTTAATTTGAATAATTTAAATTTCAAATCCTAGAATTTTACAAGTTTAAAATTCAACACTATACTAATATATTATTACAAGCTTAATATATAAATGTATGATTTAAAAATGCTAGTCTTACCGTTAGTAGGCCTCATTCACGAAGCCAGTCTATTAGGTGGGTATAAGGTTGCTGCCTATAAAATGACACTTAATGGGTGTACACTCACACCCACCGCTTGCTTGACTGGTGGAGGGTCGTTAGCCGAACGGGTAGGATAGTGCGAACCTCTTCTCATTAATAAGTATAATGAATCTATATAAAGTAACTAAACGTGTTTCATACAATTCCCAATCTTAGTTACTTTAGGAAAAGTGAATTGATGCAATCCCATGAAATTACACTTTGCACCCTTGCTAAGAAGTTAGTAGAGCGTGTGTGGTTAACCGGCACACTAATTGGTTCTAAGCAGAGGTGGCAAAGGGTGATTCATTGTTTGTCATAGTTTGGTGGAGCGTGTGTGGTTTACCGGTACATCGAATAGGTGATTGTAACAATGAAGGCACCATGTAGATTTGCAAGGTTATTCACACCCGCTTTGTGATCCTCGGTATCCTAGTCACACACTAGAGGGGCATATCGAGCTTTAAACATGCCGTTGAAAAGTTCAATGAATCTTAAAGAAGTCTAGGAGTTCTCAATACATTTAAAACTTAAGCTTATGTTTTTCATGGTGAAGAATTAGTGAATCGTCATTCACTTACCTCCAAATTATTTGCATGTTGGATTACCGCATCCCTTTTCTAACGTGTAAATAAAGTTTTCGGGTCCTAGCCCTAATTTTTATTTTGGGTGTTAATTAGGGACTTAACTCTAATCAAACTTTGTTTCCTTTCTATTTGTAGATGTCTAACGCGAACAACGTTGTTGCTAGCTCATTCACGCTAATGAGCCTTTGTAAAAAAAGTGACTTTTGACGGATCGAACTTTAGCGAATGGATAAGATACATTCACATGATCGCGTGTTACGAGGACAAAGAGTATGTTCTCGATGAGAAGCTCGAGAAGATCAATCCAGAAACTGCTACTCCCGAAGAAATGGCTGTCTTTGAGACCCATGAGCGTGATGCAACGAAAGTCCATTGCATCATGATAGCCACGATGAACTTCAAATTCCAAAAGTCCTATGAGGACATGTATCCTTATGATATGAATCTAGACTTGATGGAGAGATACACCAAAGCGCGAGGCAAGAGCGATTTGAGATCATAACGAATATGATCACTGCTAAAATGGGAAGTGGAGAGTCTCTAACCGTGCACTTGCAAAAAATGCAAAGGTATGTTGATCGTCTTCGCAAGTTGAATGTCAACTTTGGGGAAGATTTGGCTATCGACATTGTTCTTCACTCCTTTCACTCCAAGGGCTCCTAAGGACTGCTGAGAACAACCTCAAGGACAAGTCTGTTGCACTAACTCCTAATCCACCCGCTGCTCCTGTTTTGGCTATTGGGCAGGGAAGGGGCAAGAAGAGGAAGGCTTCTTCAAAGAACCACCGCAAGGGAAAGTCCCAAGATGGTTCCTCTTCTAGTGGGACCAAGGTTGATCCTGCTAAGCCCAACCCAAACCCAAAGGAGGCAGAGTGCCACCATTTCCACAAAATAGGGCATTGGAAGAGAAGCTGCGCGGAATAACTGCAAGCCATCAAGGATGGGATGATCAAGCCATCTTTCGCAGGTATTTACACAATTAAATCTAATGATTCATCTCATGCTATTTCTTGGGTTCTTGATACAGGATGTGGTTATCACATATGTTCTGATTTGCAGGGACTAGGAATAAATAAGGATGTGGATCTTGGAAGAATAAATCTAATCATGGAGAACAGAAGATCGTCGCCTATTACCAAGATTGGAGTGTATTCTTTAGTGCTTAGTAATGGATTGAATTTAGATTTAAATAATTGTTTCTGCTCGCCAGATATGGCAAGAAACATCATTTCTTTTCATGGTTTATTTAGACAAGGATTTAGATATTCGTTTAATAATGAGAATGGTTCGATTTATGCATATCTAAATGGTGTTTTATATTTTGAAGCAATGCCTTGTAATGGAATTTATGAAACTGTTATGGTTGTAGATAACCTAGGAAATGATGTGTTGTGTATAGTTTCTTCCAATAGTATGGATAAGGCATCCTTATGGCATTGTTGTCTTGGACATGTCAACAAGAGGCGCATAGCCCAACTCCAAAAGGATGGAGTGTTGGAGTCATTCGACCTTAGGGAAGATGACACGTGCGAATCTTTTTTACTCAGAAAGATGACCAAGTCACCCTCCACTGGCACTTATGAAAGGGTGAGGGTCTATTGGATCTTATACACACCGATGTGAGTGGGACCTTTAGATCCACCACAAGGGATGCGAACCGCTTCTATGTGACTTTCACCGACGATTATAGTAGATATGGGTATATCTATTTAATCAAGCACAAGTCAGAGACATTTGAAAAGTTCAAAGAGTTTAAACAAGAAGTGGAGAATCAATTGGGCAGGAAAATCAAGATGCTTCGATCTGATCGAGGAGGAGAGTACCTAAGTCTTGAATTCCACGACTATCTCAAGGAATGCAGAATAGTTTCGCAATTGACGCCACCTAGGACACCGCGGTTGAATGGTGTGGCAGAAAGGCGTAATCGAACCCTGTTAGACATGGTTCGTTCTATGATGAGTCGTGCTTCACTACCTATCTCATTCCGGGGGTATGCCTTAGAGACTGCCGCCCATGTCCTTAACCGAGTCCCTACAAATAAGGTTTCCAAAACACCTCACGAGATGTGGACAAGGAAAGCTCCCTCGTTGGCACATATCAAGGTTTAGGGTTGTGAAGTTTTCGTAAGATGAGAAACTCACGACAAGCTCGAACGTCGTAGTGAGCGGTGTATTTTCATCGGCTACCCGCAAAAATCCTTTGGATATCTCTTCTATAGACCGAGTGACAATGTTGTCTTTGTTGCGAGGAGAGGGGTTTTCTGAGAGCGAGAACTCATAAGCCAAGGGGACAGTGGGAGGCAAATCGATCTTGAAGAGATTCAAGAGTCAAGCGATGAAGGAACCTCTAACGCTGGCGCTCAACCCAAGGAGGAAACTCCGATTGAGCAGATTGACGAGTCCTTACCTCTTAGACGTTCCGAAAGAGTTAGAGTTCAACCCCAGTTTTATGGCTTTCATATTACTACCGAAGGGGATACGTGTATTAGTGATGGTACGCTAATAAATCTAGATGAACCTAATAACTATAAGGAAGCCATGGCAGGCCCAAAGTCTATAAAATGGAAAGAGGCGATGGACAACGAGATTCAGTCCATGTATGACAACCAAGTTTGGAATTTGGTTGACAATGTGCCCGGACGTAAGACGGTTGGGTGCAAATGGATCTTCAAGAAGAATACTGACGTTGATGGGAATGTGCACACGTATAAGGCACGATTAGTGGCGAAGGGCTTTACTCAAACTCTCGGAGTTGAGTATGATGAGACCTTCTCACCAGTTGTTAAGATAAAGTCTATTAGGGTGATGCTAGCCATTGCTGCATTTCATGATTATGAGATATGGCAGATGAATGTCAAGACCGCTTTCCTTAATGGGAAGTTGGCTGAGGATGTTTACATGGCTCAGCCAGAAGGTTTTGTCGATCCGAAGCATCCCAATAGAGTGTGCAAGCTTGAGAAGTCCATTTATGGACTTAAGCAAGCACCTCGTAGATGGAATCTTTGCTTCAATGAGAAAGTCAAAGAGTTTGGATTTGTACGAAGTGAAGATGAATCATGTGTATATGTCAAGGCCAGTGGGAGTATAGTTAGCTTCCTCGTTTTGTATGTTGATGACATACTGCTCATAGGAAACGACATGCCAACTCTGCAAGAGGTTAAGTCCTAGCTCGAGAAGTGCTTCGCTATGAAGGACCTCAGAGAGGCTTCCTATATTTTGGGAATAAGGATAGTGAGAGAACGAAGTAAGAGACTAATAGGACTTAGTCAGAATACTTACTTGGATAAGGTACTAAAATGTTTTAGTATGGAAAAATCGAAGAATGGAGAGCTACCGATACAGAGTAATGCCAAATTAAGTAAGACTCAAAGTCCGAGTACAGAAGCCGAGATAGCTGAGATGAGTCGAGTACCCTACACTTCCGCAGTTGGCTCAATCATGTACGCTATGACTTGTACTCGCCCTGATGTGGCCTTTGCTTTGAGCATGGTCAGTAGATATCAAGGGAACCCTGGCAGAGCTCATTGGATTGCGGTCAAGAATATACTTAAGTACCTTCGAAGGACCAAGGAATGGTTTTTAGTCCTCGGAGGGAGTGATGACTTAAAGGTGCGAGGGTATAGTGACACAAGCTTCCAGACCGACAGGGACAACTACCATTCACAGTCGGGCTGAGTCTTTACCCTTAATGGAGGAGCAGTGACTTGGAAAAGTTCCAAACAAGAAACCGTAGCTGATTCAACGTGCGAATCAGAGTACATTGCAGCGAGCGAAGCGTCAAAGGAGGCGATGTGGTTGAAGAACTTTATTGGTGACCTTGGAGTTGTGCCTGCCATAAAGGAGCCTATGGAAATTTTCTGTGATAATGAAGGAGCGGTTGACTTGACCAAGGAACCGAGGGATCATGGTAGATCTCGGCATATCGACATAAAATATCACTTTATTAGACATCGAGTAGAAGAAGTACACCTCGTAGTAAAGAGGGTATCGTCAGATGATAACCCAGCAGATCCGCTTATGAAGGGACTGTGTAGGGTTAAGCATTTGCAGCACGCTAGGTGCATTGGGCTGAAAGACGATATTAGTATAGATTAGATAGTTTGGAAACATGTAATAGATAAATGTAATTGACATTTGATGATTAAATAAAGGAGTATTATTTATAAGTAAAGCTACTGTCTTATGTTAATTGTTTAACTATTTTTTCACTTTGTATGTTTTGACTTCCAGAATAATTGAGTTATTAAGAATAATCGAATTATTCGAATGATCCACAATCGTTCATATGTTGGAAGTAGATATGAATGAAGATTGTCATGAATTGGTGTGTAGATTGTCTAAAAGGTATTAGACATAGCAAAGGTTGGCTGCAACGTTCATGAGTGCTTATAAACAAGTTTAAAGCATTGGAATAAACCCGCACTTGCTGCAATCAGTTTATGGAACGTAACGCAAGTGATCGCAAGACAATAATATCATATGGTCTTAAAACCAAGATACATAGTTTATTTTTTATTAATTGGTTGTGCATTGACAATGCGAAACCGCATCAGTAAATTGATGTCATAAAATGCATTGTTGTGTATGATTGATTAGTAAATAATAAATACATATAAGTCGAAGTTTATCTGTTACTTTTATCCTAAGAGGGTAAAAGCGATATCAGGGCCCCTCGATGATTTGATTTGACTTATGTGCCGGGCCCGGTCAGGACTGAATTGATGTGTTCAATTAATTTCTATGTCAAATAAATCTGAGATCGAGAAACCAACTGCTGGACAATAAGTTCCATGAGATTTTCCGCACAATATCTAAACATCGGACTATACGATCCCTTATCTAAAGGACAGGATACTGATAAGATCAGAGTTTGACAGTGTCTTTGAGAGCTACGATTGCTAATCGGATTGTGTTTGCATATATAGTTACTAGACTTATCCAAGTGGGAGACTGTTGGATTAGTGTCTAAGGCTGTAACTATATTTGGTAAGTACTTGACCCGATTGTGCATGGTCCTTTTGGGTTGCCTTCACCATAGCAACTTGACAGGATAATTTGTAAAGAGAGAAGGGATATTATTGTTAATATATTATTTGATTGATATAAGTCATATATTAATTAAGAATTAATTTGGTTACTTAAAGAGATTAGTTGAATAAAGGGGCATAAACTGTCAAATGTGTGACAGTTGTGTTTTGAGTTATGTATCCTTATGGATATAAGGGTGGACGGATTTTAGGGTTAGGAGACCTTAAAATCGTCCAAGCGTAATATCTAGGAGGATCTTTGGATTGCTTAGGGCCTAAGTTATTCCATTAGGGTTTATGGTGAAACCCTAATAGTTCATAGTATAAATAGATCCCTTGGGTGAGGGAAATCGGTATTCAAGCAAGGCAAGAAACCCTAGGGCCGATTTCTTACCCTTCTCTCTTTCTTCGAAGATCATCCTCTTGCTAGTTGGTGTTTGTAAGCCATTAGAGGAGTGACAATTGTGACTCTAACCTCCAAGATCATGAAGTCTCAAGCAAACAACCTAAGGTATTCTTCTAGATCTGTTTTTATATGATATGATTCATTTGTTTACACTAGATCTAGAATTATAAGCCTTGGATACATTGCATGTTCAATTAGAGAAACCTAGATCCAAGAATTAGGGTTTGCATGTGCACATGGGAAAGTTCTTATGGCTCAAACCCATCAAATATCACACCCCAA
This sequence comes from Lactuca serriola, assembly GCF_051521515.1. Lineage (NCBI taxonomy): Eukaryota > Viridiplantae > Streptophyta > Magnoliopsida > Asterales > Asteraceae > Lactuca > Lactuca serriola. Next base: position 306,609,879 of record NC_136410.1, on the reverse strand, counting down.
AAACGGAACGACAGAAACGTTCGGGTGTGGAGGACGTCATGTACAGTATCATAACAATGCAAAGTAGTAAACAAGCAACAACATCATCCATTGAATAAATAGTATAATTTGATACAAGTGTGTTCTTTAATAGTAGTAAGTCACCAAAAATGAATAATCAAAATAAGAGATGAGTCATGAACGAGCTCCATCTTCTCAAAACCTGGCAGCGGTACCTGTCTACTGATGACCTGAGAATACAAGTTATTTTGAAAGAGTTGATTAGCTTTAAAGTTGATAAGTTCATAAACATTTTAGTGTCTTTGTTTGTATGAAAATGTTTGTAAGTGTTTGATGTATAAGTTTGTATCTCCTAGAAAATCTTATATTTTCTACTAAACGTAGCCTTCTACCAAGGCATCAAATGTTATGTATGTTTGTTTCTTGTAAAAGTGTGTATTTTTCCAAGTGTGACTATCATTAGCCAAAAATATAGTTTTTACATTACCGTTTATGTGAGAAGATCACAATGTGAATGAAATGGGAAAATAATGAAGTACTGTAGTGTTTTATTACAGTAACTACTGTTGTACTAACTACCGTAAACCGGTTGTTAATTAAGGTATAATGTGATATGATTGCACCATACTATCGACTAAAAACACGAAGATGAAAGATGTTAGAAGAAATGACATTTTGCACCCGTAGACTTGCAAGTCCCACTGTAGTGAACAACAAGGTGTAGGATAGTCAATCCAGTATAGATCTATACACAAATTCATGCTTCCCTCCAGGAGACTCTGGATACAAAACAAGCCATGGCAGGTGATGCCATGCCCCGAAACCGTGGCTCACATTTATGTTATAGTATTCTTGTATATGTATTGTATGTACTAGTGTAATGTATGTTCTCTCTGTCTAGTATGTAGTATGTTCTCTTTGTTTCTCATCATAGTATGTTATCTTGTATAGTGTATAGTATGTATTGTTTCTCGTTATAGTATGTATTGACTCAGGTATGAACTGACTCCTTGTATGTTTCATTGTACTAGAAATAATGAGTAGTGACTTCCTAAACTATACCTATTATAGTTTACTAGTAATTTCTGTGGTTTGAATGAATGAAGGTATGCCTTTGCTACCCAAAGGTACTGAACTAATTGATGGTACTTTTATATCCATATATGTATACATAATATATAACTGATATTTAAACGACATTCAGACAAATACCTATACTCTCAGGCCACATCCAAACAAGGAAAAGGAAATAAAGCGTGTTATCAGTCCTAAGTCCTTTAAACATTACTTATATAACTATACATATATAGACATGCATTTGACAATATATATGTTTTAAGAGAAGTTTTGTAAAACATTTTGAAGAGTTTAATAATAAATATTGATGACTTGGTGTCAATTTATAACATGATTTTAAAGGCAGTTTGGCATATAAGAACAAGTTTGATGAAGAGTTTAGCATGTAAAAGAGTTTGATAAACATTTTGAAGTAGTTTGTTTGGTAAAACAGTTAAAAGTATAGTAAATCCATTTGTTTGATATTTATTAATCACATGTGATTGATATAATAACTATAATGTTTCAACTTGTATTCCCCCCATAAAAGCATTTAAAATCATTTAAAAGGTAGATTAAGTGGTATGAACTCACCTGTAGTGAGTGATACGGAAGTATGTTTGCAAAAAGGATGTAGAGTGTCAGGTGAAACCTTGAGCACACAAAGATCCTAATGAACATATAATGACATGTATGTATATTTTACTAGTGTATAAACAACTAATTATAAGGGATAACACCCTATTAGACAAGAAACTCTTAGATTGAAGGGATACAATCACATATGATTGCACACTTAGGGTTCATGGCCACCCTAAAGAGTTTACGGTCCAAATAGCATGACCAAGTGAGTTTGTGGTCAAATGATTTACGGTCCAATGGATTCACGGTCCATGAGTATACGGTTCCATGGGTTCAATTTATAACACGATTTTAAAGGCAGTTTGGCATATAAGAACAAGTTTGATGAAGAGTTTAGCATGTAAATGAGTTTGATAAACAGTTTGAAGTAGTTTGTTTGGTAAAACAGTTAAATGTATAGTAAATCCATTTGTTTGATAGTTATTAATCACATCTGATTGATATAATAACTATAATGTTTCAACTTCTATTCCCCCCCCCCCCATAAAAGCATTTAAAATCATTTAAAAGGTAGATTAAGGGGTACGAACTCACCTGTAGTGAGTGATATAGAAGTATGTTTGGAAAAAGGATGTAGAGTGTCAGGTGAAACCTTGAGCACACAAAGATCCTAATGAACATATAATGACATGTATGTGTATTTTATTAGTGTATAAACAACTAATTATAAGGGATAACACCTTAATAGACTAGGAAACTCTTAGATTGAAGGGATAAAAACACATATGATTGCACACTTAGGGTGCATGGCCACCCTAAAGAGTTTACGGTTCAAATGGCATGACCAAGTGAGTTTGCGGTCCAATGGTTTACGGTCCAATGGGTTCACGGTCTATGCGTTTATGGTCCCATGGGTTCACGGTCCCATGTGTTTACGGTCTAATGACCTTACAGTCATAGGGTTTACGGTCTAAGGAGATACACTAGACCGTAAACACCTTTTGTTCATGGAAAAGTGATGATTTCAAGGCCAAACACAAGAATCCTAACTAGATATAAGTATAAGAGGATGATACTTACGATTTGAAGGCAAAGAAAGTTGTTTTTGGTCCAAAACACTAAGGTGCTCTTGAGGATTCTTGAAGATTTAGATAAAATATGAAATCCATGGATGAATCATGGATATAGGAAGGATTACCACACAATGACGGAATCACTTACTTGTTTGAAGATTTGGAAGAAAATAGAATTTATGCTTTTTGAGAGAGAAATCAGCTTCTAGACTTGAAAAGGGAGAAGAATGACCGAAATGATCATCCACCATATATATATAAGGAGGAGTTTACGGTCACCCTGACCGTAAACTCAAGGTCTCGACCGTAAACTCCCTTTTGAGGAGGTTTACGATTGCAAGATAGTTTAGAACTTAAACTGACACTTCCAAATACCGATTCCTTTGATGCACTAGTCTTAGAATACTCGGAATAGAACCTAAACAGTGCTAAAAGATAGCAAAACGAGTCTAACTTTGATAGATTTGAACGTTTATACAAGCTAGAAATTTCGGTTTGTCACATCATCCCCCCGTTAGAGAGAATTTCGTTCCGAAATTAGAGTTTAAGTAATTAAGTTAATACAAATAACCATGCGAAAAGATAATGATATTTCAGTTTTATCTGATCCTCACGCTCCCAAGTGAATTCAGGTCCTCGCTTTGCGTTCCATCGAACCTTCACTATCGGGATACGACTTTGCTTCGTTTGATTGACCTCTCGGTCCATGACCTCTATTGGTTCTTCCATGAAGTTGAGGCTCTCGTTGATCTCGATCTCGTTGTGTGGGATTACAAGAGTCTCGTCAGATAGGCACTTTTTCAAGATCGAGACGTGGAAAGTAGAATGTACGTTACTTAGTTCGCGAGGTAGGTTGAGTTTTTAAGCTATAGGGCCGATTCTAGCGAGAATCTCGAAAGGCCCTACGTATCTTGGATTGAGATTCCCACGCTTTCCGAAGCGTATCAATCCCTTCCAGGGTGAGACTTTAAAAAGAACGCAGTCTCCCACCTGAAATTCCAAAGATTTCCTTCTCTTGTCAGCATAGCTTTTCTATGGGTCTCTAGAGGCTTTCAATCGTTCACGAATCTGAACGATCTTCTCTTCCGTTTCCTGAATGATCTCCGGACCTGTGAGAGTGCTGTCAGGAACTCTTCCTTTAGCTAGTTGCGTGTCTCCCACCTCAGACCAGCACATAGGGGATCTGCACTTTCGGCCACAGAGGGCTTTAAATGGAGCAATCTTTATGCTCGTGTGATAACTGTTGTTGTAGGAAAAATCGACAAGGGGTAAATGAATATCCCATGTCTTCCCAAAGTCGATCACACAGGCTCACAACATATCTTCCAAGGTTTGAATAGTCCTCTCACTTTGTCCGTCGGTTTGCGGATGGTAGGTTGTACTCATGTCCAGCCTCGTTCCAAGGGAACTTTGTAGCGACTGCCAGAACCTCGAAGTGAATCTAGTATCTCTATCAGAGATAATGGATATGGGAACACCGTGCAGTCGTAATATCTCTCTAATGTATGTTCTTGTTAGTTTCTCCATCTTGTCAAAGTCTTTGATAGGCAGGAAGTGTGCTGGCTTTGTTAATTTGTCAACGATAACCTATATGGTATCGAGACCACCCGTTGTCTTGGGCAACTTGGTTATGAAGTCCATCGTGATCCGCTCCTACTTCCATTCAGGTATTCGACCATAACCTTGGCGCAAGTAAGGCATTCACTTACGAAGGTAGCAATATTTGCTTTCATGTTAGGCCTCCAATATAACTTTTTAAGATCAAGATACATCTTATATGAACCTGGGTGGACGGAATATCGAGTGTTGTGCGCTTCGGCCATGATCAACTCTCTGAAGCCACCGTGTTTCAGTGTCCAGATCCGATCCATGAAATATAAGGCTCCGCCACCCTTGACTTCCAAGTTCTTATCCATCCCTCTCAGGGATTCACTAGCCACATTTTCAGATTTCAAGGCGTCGACCTGAGCCTCCTTAATTTGTGTGGACAAGTGTGAATGGATAGTCATAGTCATTGATTTGACTCTACGTCCTGAGTATTCATTCTGACTTAGGGCGTCAGCTACTACGTTGGCCTTTCCGGGATGATAACGAATTTTGCATTCGTAATCACTGAGTAGTTCGACCCACCGTTGTTGTCTGATGTTGAGCTCCTTCTGGTCGAATATATGTTGTAGACTTTTGTGGTCTTTAAAGATAGAGCTTTTTGTACCGTATAGGTAGTGCCTCCCGATCTTCAAATCAAACACAACTGCTCCTAACTCAAGATCATGTGTGGTGTAGTTGACCTCGTGTGTCTTTAGCTGTCTCGAGGCATAGGCAATGACCTTACCTCATTGCATTAGAACACAGTCGAGCCCTTGATTGGATGCATCACAATAGACCATGAATTCTTGTATTCCTTCTGGGAGGGATACTAACGGTACGGTGCATAAGGCTCGCTTCAGCGTTTGGAATGCTTTCTCTTGCTTCTCTTCCCAGTCAAAGACCATGCCCTTCTGGGCCAAAGTCGTAAGGGGTTTCTCAATTCCAGAGAACTTCTAAATGAACCTATGATAGTAGCCAGAGAGGCCTAGAAATTGACGAATTTATGTGGGCTTCTTCGGTGCTAACCAATTCTCAATAGCTTTGATTTTGGTAGGGTCCACATGAATTCCTTCTTCACTAACAACGTGACCCAGAAATTCGACTCTTTGGATCCAAAACTCGCATTTAGAGAACTTTGCGTAGAGCTTCCCTGATCGTAATGTTTCCAAGATCTGACGTAGATGCTTGCTATGCTCTTCCTTACTACGAAAGTAGATAAGTATTTCATCTATGAAGACGATGACGAACTGATCCAAGTAAGGACGACATACCCTATTCATTAAGTCCATGAATACTGTGGGCACATTGGTCAATCCGAATGGCATCACTTCAAACTCGTAGTATCCATAACGAGTTCAGAAGGCTGTCTTCGGGACATTCTCCTCTAGCACTGGTAACTGGTGAGACCCGGATCTTAGTTCTATCTTTGAAAAGTAAGTCGCCCCTTGCAATTGGTCGAACAAATCATCTACGCGAGGCAGAGGGTAACGATTTTTGACCGTAAGCTTGTTGAGTTCCCTATAGTCGATGCACATACGAAACAATCTGTCTTTCTTTTTGACGAACAAGACCGGAGCTCCCCAGGGTGAGAAGCTTGGTCTTATAAATCCCTTGCTGAGTAGTTCGTTAAGTTGACCAGACAGTTCTTTCATCTCTAGAGGTGCTATACGATATGGTGATTTGGCTACTGGGATAGCCCCTGGAACTAAGTCAATTCTGAACTCGACTTGACGTTGTGGAGGTAATCCTGGGAGTTCTTCTGGAAAGATGTCGGGAAAATCGCGTACTACTTGGATGTTCTTAATGTCCTTCATCTCTTGTCTTTCATCAACAACATGAGCAAGGAATGTGTGACATTCCTTTCGCAAGTACTTCTGGGCTTGAATAATCGAGATTATACGAAGGTCACAGATTAAGGCGAACAAACTTTTCATAACACATGATGTCGACACAATGTAGACTCAACCAATCCATGCCGATAATGACGTCGAAACTTTTAATTGAGATCGATATGAGGTCGATGGAAAATTAATGGCTATCTAGAGTTAGAGTACATCCTATGTATATATTGCTAATGCTCTCAGTCTTCCCATTAGCCATTTATAAAGTGAACGGTTCTTTAAGTGTTCTTGATTTTTGTTTAAGTAAGTGAACAAATTTCTGATTTATGAAACTTCTCTCTGCTCCACTATCAAACAGAATGCATGCATAAGAGTTATCGAGGAGAAACAGACCAGTGACCACGGTGGGGTCAACAACTGCTTTCTCGTGGCCTATAGCCAAAACTCTTCCTACTCCACCAACATTCCCTGCCTTCGGGTAGTTCCTTTTGTAGTGGCCCACTTAGCCACAACCATAGCAAGCCTGGCCTACACTAGCGTCGGGGACTTGTTTTATTCTCTTCTGGCTCTGCTTCAAGCCATCCAACATTCCCTTTGTTTGGGAAGTACGGGTCGCCGAGTGGATGGAATCCAGCCATGATATCTACGCGAGAAAAAGGGGTATAAGAATCTTAAATCTAAATAGACGTATTACCTAAGATAATTATAAGATGATCCTTACTAGTTCTCAAATAAGTAATTATAGTAACACAAAATACTCCTATAGTATTTTAGGTTTATGTTCTGTTCTAATGTTTTCATTGTAGTAGTGTTGGTAAGTTTTTAGACTTGTTGCCACATCACAACCATTCTCGGGCATATGCTAATCACTTCTCGAACCAACATAGTTGCTCAGGCTATGTCATTCCTAGAACTGACCATACATCCCCGAGCCTACTTGTGGTGTTCAACAATCGTAATACTTTTGTTCTGTCCTAGTGACACTGATTTTTATATGAATGCAAGTATGTATACCTAGTTAAATATTTTATTATTTAAAAGTATAAACTCTTGGTCAAAGTATTTTAATCCCGTTGTGTTTATAATTTTTATATCTTTTATGGGTTGATATACTCAATTCACTATAAACAATGCTCTGATACCAATCTGTCACACCCCAAAACCGAAACGACGGAAACGTTCAGGGGTGGAGGACGTCATGTACAATATCATAACAATGCAAAGTAGTAAAGAAGCAACAACACCATCCATTGCATTAATAGTATAATTTGATACAAGTGTGTTCTTTAATAGTAGTATGTCACCAAAAATGAATAATCAAAATAAGAAATGAGTCTTGAACGAGCTCCATCTTCTCAAAACCTGGCATCAGTACCTCTCTACTGATGACCTGAGAATACAAGTTAATTTGAAAGAGTTGATCAGCTTTAAAGTTGGTGAGTTCATAAGCATTTTAGTGTCTTTGTTTGTATAAAAATGTTTGTAAGTGTTTGATGTATAAGTTTGTAAATGTTTGTAGTAAATGTTTGTATCCCCTAGAAAATCCTATATTTTCTAGTAAACGTAGTCTTCTACCAAGGCATCAAATGTTATGTATGTTACTTTCTTGTAAAAGTGTGTATTTTCCCAAGTGTGAATATCATTAACAATAAATATAGTTTTTACATTACCGTTTATGTGAGAAGATCACAATGTGAATGCAATGGGAAAATAATAAAGTACTATAGTGTTGTATTATGGTATCTACTGTTGTACTAACTACATTAAAACAGTTGTTAATTAAGGTATAATGTGATATGATTGCACCATACTATCGACTAAAAACACGACGATAAAAGACGTCGAAAGAAATGACATTTGGCACCCGTAGACTTGCAAGTCCCACTGTAGCGAACATCAAGGTGTAGGATAGTCAATCTGTATAGATTTGTACACAAATTCACGCTCTCCCTCCGGGAGACTCTGGATAAAAAACGAGCCATGGCTGGTGATGCCACGCCTCGAAACCGTGTCTTACATTTATGTTATAGTATTCTTGTATATGTATTGTATGTACTATTGTAATGTATGTTCTCTCTGTCTAGTATGTAGTATGTTCTCTTTGTTTCTCATCATAGTATGTTCTCTTGTATAGTGTATAGTATGTATTGTTTCTCGTTATAGTATTCTCTATCTGTTTCTCGTTATGGTATTCTCTATATGTTTCTCGTTATAGTATGTATTGACTCATGTATGAACTGACTCCTTGTATGTTTCATTGTACTAGAGATAATGAGTAATGACTTCCTAAACTATACCTATTATAGTTTACTAGTAATTTTTGTTGTTTGAATGAATGAAGGTATGCCTTTGCTACCCAAAGGTACTGAACTAATTGGTGGTACTTTTATATCCATATATGTATACATAATATATGACTGATATTTAAACGACATTCAGACAAATAACCTATACTCTCAGGCCACATCCAAACAAGGAAAAGGAAATAAAGCGAGTTATCAGTCCTAAGTCCTTTAAACATTACTTATATAACTATACATATATAGACATGCATTTGACAGTATATAAGTTTAAAAAGAAGTTTTGTAAAACATTTTGAAGAGTTTATTAATAAATATTGATGACTTGGTGTCAATTTATAACACGATTTTAAAGGCAGTTTGGCATGTAAAAGAGTTTGATAAACATTTTGAAGTAGTTTGTTTGGTAAAACAGTTAAAAGTATAGTAAATCCATTTTTTTGATAGTTATTAATCACATCTGATTGATATAATAACTATAATGTTTCAACTTCTATTCCCCCCCCCCCCATAAAATCATTTAAAATCATTTAAAAGGTAGATTAAGGGGTACGAACTCACCTGTAGTGAGTGATATAGAAGTATGTTTGGAAAAAGGATGTAGAGTGTCAGGTGAAACCTTGAGCACACAAAGATCCTAATGAACATATAATGACATGTATGTGTATTTTATTAGTGTATAAACAACTAATTATAAGGGATAACACCTTAATAGACTAGGAAACTCTTAGATTGAAGGGATAAAAACACATATGATTGCACACTTAGGGTGCATGGCCACCCTAAAGAGTTTACGGTTCAAATGGCATGACCAAGTGAGTTTGCGGTCCAATGGTTTACGGTCCAATGGGTTCACGGTCTATGCGTTTATGGTCCCATGGGTTCACGGTCCCATGTGTTTACGGTCTAATGACCTTACAGTCATAGGGTTTACGGTCTAAGGAGATACACTAGACCGTAAACACCTTTTGTTCATGGAAAAGTGACGATTTCAAGGCCAAACACAAGAATCCTAACTACATATAAGTATAAGAGGATGATACTTACGATTTGAAGGCAAAGAAATGTGTTTTCGGTCCAAAACACTAAGGTGTTCTTGAGGATTCTTGAAGTTCTTGATAAAAGTTGAAATCCATGGATGAATCAAGAGAGAATCATGGATATAGGAAGGATTAACACACAATGAAGGATTCACTTACTTCTTTGAAGATTTGGAAGGAAAAAGAATCTATGCTTTTTAAGAGAGAAATCAGCTTCTAGACTTGAAAAGGGAGAAGAATGACCGAAATGATCATCCACCATATATATATATATATATATATATATATATATATATATATATATATGTATATATTATTACATTCAGTAATTTATAGGTAATTTAAATTTTAATAAGATGTCAATTCATTATAAATTTAATTATCATCGTACAACAAGTGAGATGACAAACGGCCAACAAGCTGCGCCGCTACGCCTTTTTGTATAGCAAAGCTCAATCTTTTAAAGACTACATTCATAGAAATGGAGGATATACCATTGCAATGCATGATCTGTTGTACTCTATTAAGAAGCTCTACCGCATCCGGTGTGAGGAAACCAAACGTATCAAACGCAAATGATATGAACATGTGTTGATTTTCCATGCATGATTTCTCATATTTGTTGACTTTACCTATAGCAAAGTCGTTATATATATATATATATATATATATATATATATATATATATATATATATATATATATAGGGAGGAGTTTACGGTCACCCTGAGCGTAAACTCAAGATCTCGACCGTAAACTCCATTTTGAGGAGGTTTACGGTTGCAAGGTAGTTTAGAACTTAAACTGACACTTCCAAATACTGATTCCTTTGATGCACTAGTCTTAGAATACTAAGAATAGACCCTAAACAGTGCTAAACTATTGCAACACGAGTCTAACTTTGATAGATTTGAATGTTTATACAAGTTAGAAATTTCGGGTTGTCACACATACAGTAGGAAATTTGGATGAACCAACTAACTACAAGGAAGTGATGGCAGGCGTTGAAGCTGCCAAGTGGGAGGTAACAATGGATAGCGAGATCAAGTCCATGTGTGTTAACCAAGTTTTGAATTTGGTTGATCAACAACCTGGTCGAAAGACAGTGGGTTACATATAGATATTAAAGAAGAAGACCGATATGGATGGGAAGGTACAAAATTTTAATGCACGACTAGTTGTGAAGGGCTTAACTCAAAACCTAGGGATTAACTATGATGAGACATTCTCACCACTGGCCAAGATAAAGTGTATTTGGATAATGGTTGTCATAGCTGCCTTCATGATTATGAAATTTGGCAGATAGATGTCAAAACTGCTTTCCTTAATGGGAAGTTGGTTGAAGATGTTAACATGAGTCAGCTAGAGGGTTTTATAGATGAAAAGTTTCCTAATAGAGTGTATAAGCTTAAGAAATGCATTTATGGATTGAAACAAGCATCTATAAACTGGAATATTTATTTCCATGGCAAGATCAAACAGTTTATTTTTTCTAGAAGTGATGATGAGTCATGTATGTATGTCAAGGCTAGTGGGAGTATAGTAATCTTTCTAGTATTGTATGTTGATGACATACTCCTTATAGGAAATGACATTCCAACTTTGAAAGAAGTAAAGTCTTGGCTTGGAAAGTGTTTTGCTATGAAGGATCTAAGAGAGGTAGTCTATATTCATGGGATAAGAATCTTAAGGGATAGAAAGAGAAGACTAATTGGTCTTAGTCAAAGTATATACTTGGATAAGGTACTAAATCATTTATGTATGGAAAAATTGAAGAAATGAGAGCTACCTATTCGGAGTAATGCTGAGTAAGACTAAAAAGCATAGTCCATATGAAGAGATAGCGAAAATGAGTTGAGTCCCTTCTGATTCAGCTGTAGGATCGATCATGTACACTGTGAATGTACTCGCACTGATGTGCCTTTTTCTTTGAGCATGGTTAGTCGCTTTCATGGAAATCCTGACTGATCTCATTAGACATTAGTAAAGAACATTCTCAAGTATTTATGAAGGACAAATGATTTTAATCTAGTCGTTGGTGGCAGTGATACATTGAGAGTAACTAAGTATAGTGATGCCATCTTTTAAATAGATAGAGATAATCTTCTTTCTCAATCTGGCTGGGTGTTTCTGTTAAATGGAGGAGAAGTTACTTGGAAAATTTCCAAGCAGGACACAGTGGTTGATTCTACTTGTGAATCATAGTACATAGTAGCAACCAAAGAATCAAAGGCAGCGGCTTGGCTGAAGAAGATCATTAGTGATCTTGGAGTAGTTCTGACCATTCAGGAGCCAATAGAAATTTTCTATGATAATGAAGGAGTAGTTTCCTTGACCAGAGAACTGAGAGATCATGGTAGATCAAGACATGTCCACAGAAAGTACCATTATATCAGACATAGAGTTGAAGAAGGTCATCTCATAGTTAAGAGAGTGTATTTAGAAGATAATCCTGTAGATCCTTTCACAAAGGCTCTGAGTAGGGTTAAACATAGTCAACATGCTAGGAGCATTCATCTGAGAGATGATATCAGTTTTAGGGCGTGTTTGGCATGAAGCTTTTGGAAGCGTTTGGGAGCTTCTAGCTTTTAGCTTTTGATAAAACGCTCTATTTTATACAAAAAGCTTCGTTTGGCAGTACGAGCGTTGAACTTTTAGTTTTAACAAAACGCCCCGATTCTAAAATCTACTTCATGTAGCGTTTAACAAAACGCTCATGAACTTTTGAAATCAATTTCCATAATTACCCTTAAAAATATATTTATATATTTATTTATTTTTAATATATTGTCCTTTTATGTAATTTTATATATTTCAAAAGATTCCAACTACTTTTGCGAAACATTCATATAACAAATAAAAGTTACAGTTTCCCGCTACCAGCTACCTGCTACACGCTACTAGCTATCCGCTACCAGCTAACCGCTTCCAGCTAACAACTACTTTTGCCAAAAACACCCTTAGTAATAAGATGAATAGTTTGAAAATTGTAACAAAATAAATTTAATTGATTTTGGTGATTAAATAATTGAGATTATTTATGAGTTTGTTTACTGCATTTGTCAATTATTTATTCTTGTGTTTCATTTTGCATGTTTTACTTCTTGGATAATTTGACTATTCGAAGCTCCACAATTGCTTATACTTTAGGAAGTAAGTTGTGAATGAAGATTGTCATGATTTACATTGTAGATTGTCTAAGGAGTTTAGACATAGAAATTGTGTTTCTACGACATTCATGAGTACTTAGAAAATGGAGATTTGAGTATTTGATAAACCCACGCTCAAAGAATTACTTCATGGATTCTATCACGAATAATTCTGAGATGATAATATCTTATATTCTTAAAATGGAGATATAAGAGTTGTAATTTACAAATTGGTTGTACTTTGGTATTGCGAAAACACATCAGTAATTTGATGTTATAAAATGTAGTGTCATGTATGATTTGGTAAGTAAAGGATACAAGAATATGAGCCAAAGTTTATTCATTCCTTTTTCCCTAATAGGAAAAGAAATATCCTTGGGCCTCTTGGTGATTTGGTGTTGACTTATAGTGTTGGGACTAACGAGGACTAAATTGATGTGTTCAGATAGATGTCGTATGACATCATCACCAATCAGGAAATCGGGAAATAGAATTTTGAACAATGAGATTGATTACAATCCATGTATCGTGTCCATATGATATCTTGAAGAATGAAGGAATATTTGATCGCTTATCTTAGGACTAATGACTGATCAGATCAGAGATAAGATTTTCTTTTGGAAGCACCTTTTCTAATAATTTAAAAGTTATACTAACAATTATAGTTATAGACTTATCCAAGTGGTAGACTGTTGGATTAGGTGTCTAAGCCAATAACTAAATTGGTATATGCTTGAATTATTAACGAAGTCTTTCTGGGTTACCCTCATGTACTTAAATAGGATGACTTTTACAGAGAGAGAAAGAGAGAGAGAGAGAGAGAGAGAGTGATTTATTATCAGAATAATATAATAATTAAAGATATTATTATTCAATTAAGAATTAATCATAAATTAATTTGAATTAATTTTAGGATTAATTGCGTTAATTAATAGTGCAAGGACCTAAGCTGTAATTGCTCAGTAGTTGAGCAGAAGGCATTCCAAAACTGTAACACCCTGACTCCCAGGTACATTTTAAAATATTTTTATTCATTTTATTGAAGGAAAACGACGAGTTGGAGGCCCCAACTCGTCGTGTCGAACCTAGTCATCTCGCGTGGTTTTTGACTCCTACTCGACGAGTAGAGGTTGTGCATGGAAATCCTAATTTTTAGGGTTTGCACCTTATTTAAAAGACCTTAAGTCCTTTTCTCCAGCCCCCTTACCACCTTTTGACGGGCAGAAGAAATCCTAATCAGTATAACCTTGTTCTTGAGTGATTGAGAGGCTGTAATGTGCTTTTGGTTTTCTTGATTGAAGAAGCTTGGAGTTTTAGAAACTTGGAATGAGAAGAAGAGGGTAGATCCAGTATCTACATTGTCTTGGCTTGCATTTTAAGGTAAAAAGCCTTTAACTTGGTCTTTCGTTTATTAGATCCCTTATTAAGTGAGAATATGGGCATTTTGGTGCAAAAGGGAGTTACTTTTGGATTGAGCTTGTCGTAAGAGCATAGTTTCAGATCTGGACTCCTCCAGTCCCTTATGGACATAAACCCTCAAGCTTTATGAGGCTTTGGCTCTCCTTATTATCCAAAACCTTCTTTTAAGGCTAGTTATGAGTGTTTTAGCTTCATGGAGCTGTGCATGCACATATAGTTAGCAAATTTATATGATAATCACACCCTAGGAGCCTAGATATATAGCTTGGAGCTTTGGTTTCATGAAAAAGCATTTGTATGAGAAATGGACTGAAGGGACTTGACGAGTTGCATGGTTAACTCGACGAGTCTGATGAAGATTCATTGTTGTTAGTTTCTGCATGGACTCAGCGAGTTCGTGAGATGACTTGACGAGCCAGTTAGAGTTTTTCCCGACTTTCGGACACGCATGGACTCGGCGAGTTATCTGGAAACTCGGCCATTGTTTTCACAATTTCTCGAGTTTTGGAAGGACTAGACGAGTCAGTGAGCTGCACTCGACGAGTTGGGTCAATATGGACTATTGAACTTGACCGTTGACTTTCACTTTGAGCAAGTGTTGACCAGTTTGACTTTTGGGTGTATTGTAGTAGTTATTGATATCCTGAATATGAGCCACCAAGTATTCCTGTTGAGCCAACTCTTTTTGAGCAAAAATGTTGTGGATGAACCAACAATGTTTTTGATGAGCCATTAATATTCCAGATGATTCACCAATATCTTGATGCTCCACATATGATCTAGATGTGCCATCTGAGATCATGATGATCCAACTAGCTTTCAGCAAGTACTCCAAGTAAGATTCAAGTGCTCCAACATCTGATTATTCAAACACTTGTTGAATCTTCAGGTTTTTTTCAACATGAAACATTCTGTTAATGTTTATTAGAAAATGTAAATCAATACTCAACTTATTTCAAGTGACAATCAAATCAAAATACTTCCAACAGAATCAGGATGTTACCATTCTCCCCCACTAGAATCAGACTTCGCCATTGAAGTCAGGCTCCAGAAATAAATTAGGATACTGCTCGCGCATCTTGGACTCCGGCTCCCAAGTCCACTCGGACCCCTTCTGATTTTGCCACTGGAACTGAACCAGGGGCACCTCTTAGTTCCTCCGAACCTTAACTTTCCGATCCAAGATCGCTATTGGCCTCTCAATATAATTCAGGCTCGCATCCACCAGAATATCCTCTAAGGGTACTACCATTGTCTCATCGGCTACACACTTCCTCAATTGAGACACATGGAAGGTGTTATGAATCTGACTCAACTCTGCAGGTAGCTCTAGTCGGTAAGCTACCTTACCCAATCTGGCGATCATTATGAAAGGATCAATGTATCAAGGCCCCAGCTTGTCCCGTTTCCTAAATCAAATCACCCCTTTCCATGGGGATACCTTACGGAGGACAAAATATCCAACCTGGAACTGTAGCTTGGATCGTTGCCGATCTGCGTAGCTCTTCTGGCGACTCTGGGCTGTCAGTAACCTCTGTTTGACTTGCTAAATTTGCTCGGTAGTCTTCAACACTATCTTAGTGTAACCCATCACTTGCTTCCCAACCTCTCCCCAACAGATGGGGGTACGACACCTCCTCCCATATAAGAGCTAGAAGGGAGGCATATCAATACTACAATAGTGGTTTTTGTTGTAAGAAATCTCATCCAAGGGCAAATAGGCGTCCCAACTTCCTCCGAAGTCCATAACACATGCACATAGCATGTCCTCAAGTGTCTGAATCGTCCGCTCACTCTGCCCGTTTGTCTATGGGTGGTATGTGGTACTAAAATGTAAACGGGTACCCAACTCCTCATGAAATTTCTTCCATAACCTGGAAGTAAAACGCACATCTCAATCTGACACTATCAAGGCCGGCACTTCATATTGTGCTACCACCTCTCTCACATAAATCTCAGCCAGTTTCTCTGTAGAAGAGCTCTCACTGATGGCAAGGAAGTGAGCACTCTTCGTCAACCGGTCTATAATCACCCATGTCGCATCAACCCCACGCGCGGTCCTCGGTAGCTTGGTGATAAAATCCATCGAAATTTGTTCCCACTTCCACTAGTGAATCTTTAGAAGCTGTAACGGGCCATGTGGATGCTGGTGCTCCGACTTAACCTGGCGACAGGTCAAGCGACTCTCAACTACCTAGGCCACGTCCCTCTTCATACAGGGCCACCCATATTCTCTCTTTAGCTCCAAATACATCTTAGTGGCCCCGGGATGGATCGAGAATCTCAATCTATGTGACTCCTCCATCAGTATGCGTCGTGATCCACCTGTATAGAGCACCCAAATCTGCCCTCGAAAAGTCATAAGCCCACGACTGTCTGTCTCAAACTTGGAAACCTGCCTAGTAACTTGCTCTCTCTTACGGTTCTCCGGTCTCACGGTCTCCACCTAGTCCTCTCGAATGGTATCTAAGACTGGAGTCATCATTGTCATCCTCATGCACATATCTCAGATCGGAGCACTCATTGTTCTACAACTTAGGGCGTCAGCTACCACATTAGCCTTGCCTGGATGATATAAGATCTCGCAGTCATAATCCTTCACTACGTCCAATCACCACCTCTTGCTCATATTCAGGTTGGGCTGATCCGTGAGGTACTTCAAGATCTTGTGGTCCATATATATGGTACACCGGACTCCATATAGGTAGTGGTGCCAGATGTTGAGGGCGAACACCACCACCCCCAACTCCAAGTCATGGGTTGGATACCTCGTCTCATGAGGATTCAGCTGCCTCGATGCATATGCTATCACGTGCCCCATCTACATCAACACCGCACCCATCCCGGATATAGATTTGTCACAACAAACCACAAAGTCATCCACTCCCTCGGGTAGGGCTAACACTGGGGCTTCACACAATCTCTGGAGAAGGGTCTCAAATGAGGCCTGCTGCTCGGTCCCCCAAGTAAAAGTAACACCCTTTCGGGTCAACCTGGTGTGAGGAACGATAATCTTGGAGAAATCTCTGATAAAACTCCGATAGTAGTCGGGCAAACCCAGAAAACTCCTGATCTCGGACGGGGATCCCGACACCTCCCATCTCATAACTGCCTCAATCTTAGTCGGGTCGACCAATATCCCATTCTGATTAACAAGGTGTCCTAGAAACTGGACCTCTCATAACCATACATCACACTTGGAGAATTTGGCGTAAAGCCTATCCGTCCTCAGTACTCCAAGGATCTCTATAAGGTGCTCCTCATGCTGCTCTCTGGATCTCGAATACACGAGAATATCGTCGATGAACATGATCACCGATCCATCCAACATAGGCCTATACACCCAGTTCATGAGGTCCATGAACGCTGTCGGTGCATTGGCGAGTCCGAAAGGCATCACCACAAACTCGTATTGCCCATAACGAGTCCTAAATGCCGTCTTCTGGATATCCTCCTCGCAGACTCTCATCTAATGATATCCATATCTCAAATCAATCTTGGAAAACCAATAAGCCTCCTACAACTGATCGAACAGATCGTCGATCCTCAGTAGTGTATAACATTTCTTGACCGTCAGCTTGTTCAACTCCCGATAATGAATACACATCCGGTGTGAACCATCCTTTTTCTTGACAAAAAGGATCAGTGCTCCCCATGGTGAGCTACTGGGTATGATAAAAGCTTTCCCCTGCAGCTCCTTGAGTTGTGAGGATAACTCTTGCATCTCTGGTGGCGCAAGGCGATACCCGACAACTTCTCTGGAAAAACATCCGAAAACCCGCACACTATCGGAACCTTGGTGATAGAACTCGGCCTCTCTGTAGTAACCTGTGTATCCATCACATACGCCAAATAGCCCATATAAACCTGCTGTAGACACTGCTCGCTCTGGAAGCATAGCAGAAAGGTGATCCAGATTTGGTGCCCACACCATACACCGTGAGCACTCCCCCACTAGGGTCTCGTATGGTCACCATCTGACGCTCGCAGTCGATCACAGCTCCAAACCGACTCAACCAGTCCATGCCTACTATGACACATACATCACCCATTGCGATCGGTACCAGGTCTATCGGGAAATCAGCACCAAAAATCTCTTGTACACACCCCCGATTACATCAGTAGCAAAACCGCATGCTCTTCGGCTATAGAAACGCTCAGAGGTCGACTCAACGCCTCACGTCAGATACTGATGTGACAACTAAAATCTAAAGACACAAAGGATCGACTCACACCCGAGTCAAATAACACCAAAGCAGGTACAACACTCACAAGAAAAGTACCTATGCACAACACAATATAAGCACAACATATCTCGAAATATCATAAATAAGGAAATATGTACCGGCCACGAAGTCAGGTGCTGCGCGAACCTCCTCTGTTGTTAGCTGAGAGGCTCTCCCACAAACCCTCAGTGTCTCTTCCTTCGTTGGTCGACTATTAGTAGCACGTAAAGCAGCAACTGCAGATCCTTGTGCTGATCGCTGAAGAAGCTGGGGGTACTCGACCTTCCGATGGTCGGTTTGGTTGCAGTGAAAGCAAATTGCAAACCCCTTCGGGGAATCCTACGCCGTGTGCCCGTCTTTGCCACATTTGTAGCAAATACCTTCTTGGAACGATCCCTCGTGACTCTTGCTGCACTTACCATAAGCGCGGCCCTTCTAGCCCCCTGTCCTCGTATCAGCGGTCTTAGCTCTCTTTGTCGCCGACTGCGACTGCATTGGTCTCCGGTCCCTACCCCGAGACTCCTCCTCCTCCCTGGTCTGTAACTCTAGCTCGATATCCCCCGTCTGGCATTGGTCTGAAGCTCAACCAATGTCCTGTATGATGAGTTCTCCACAAACTCTTGTATATCCCTCCTCAATATTCTCATATACCGACTTACACGTGCCTGCTCAGTGGACACGTGTTTAGGGCAAAACAACGCCCTCTCATGAAACATCATCGTAATCTCAGTCACTGACTCTGTCTGCTTGAGAGATAGAAACTCATGGGCCAAATGTTCCATTTTCACTGGAGGAACATACTCATCTTAGAACAACTGGGTGAACCTCTCCCATGTCACTGCAACATGGTCTGTAGGAGTAAATTTGGTAGTCAAAAACTTCCACTAGTCCTTGACCCCCGCGTGAAGTTGGTTCAGCGCCAGCCGAACCTTCAAATGATCAGGACATGAACACGTATAGAAACACCCCTCGATATCAGAGATCCATCTTATAGAAGCAATTGGATCATATGTCCCATCAAACTCTGGTGGCTTTGTGTTGTTGAACTCTCGAAACAACAATGAGTCACCTCCCTGTGGTCTGGCAGCGACGACAACTATGGTGGCTGCAGCTGCAGTCGCCTCAGTAACAAAATCATGTTACTCATCAAATGTCTCAATCAATGTGGTCTTAATGGACACAAACATCTCAGGAATCGCCTCTCGAATTGCTGCGGACACCTCCTCGTGAATCATCCTGCGAATCTCATCATCACTGGTCCCACTTCATGTACCCACCATGATGTCTCTGAAACACAACACAAAAATCATCAGAGACTCGCTCAAGCATACTCACACTCAATCACTCATCCATACTTGTTCCTTAGCACCCTAAGGATTCTTACTTCGGTTGCATACAGATCCGGTGGTTTCAGTAGTACGGGCCCAATACTACCTTGCACACCAACCTGTAGTCACCCCAAGCCTCCTCCTAGGATCCCAATTCACAAGTACTCTATCTATCATGAATAATAGACTACCCACTCAGTAGATCTATCATATACTCATCTAGGTATCTCTCCTAGATTATATCCCGACTCAGAACTCTCTCTCTAAGTTATTCCTGCTAGATACTCTCTCTCGGCACATACTCAAGGCACATAACAGATAGCAACGACTCCTAGGCTAAGACATCGCAAATCAGACAAATCTATCCCTAAATATGAATTACTTAGCCTGTCCTCTAACATGCATTACTAATATCTCATAAATATCTCATAACACAAATAAGTAAGAGTATTTTGGGAAATCACCGTTCGGGCTCTGGTTGATTATACACACTACTCCAACTTGTTTTCTCTTAAAAACTCTTTCTTATTTTAGAAAAATCATTTCTTTTAAATTTTTTTCTCAAATCCTCAGTTTGAGTTCAGATATACCCGAAGGTACACCCGAATCCCTCAAACGAAGGCTCTGATACCAACTTGTAACGACGTAAATTTTCAAACCAAAATTTTCATTTTTTAAAACACATAAAAACTCATAATATATCTCAAAAACATAATTGTCTCAAGTGTCAACACAAATTCACATAAAAATGTTACTATCCCAAACTCATCCACATATTCTCGAAGACATAATGCAGGTTGTTACAATCCTCAATATAAGCACATAAGACCCTCCGATCACACAAAGATTACCACTCTAGGTAAGTATAGTGAGAAGACTCACCGCGTAAGCAAGCAAGTAAATAATCTCGTACACGAATCTCGAACTAGCCTCCTCCTAATAACATAAGATAATTATATATAATTAACATTTAAGTCATGAATCTTAATAAACTAAGTTATTCTCTCTCTCTCTCTCAAACCCTTAGAATTGGTAAAAGACCATTTTACCCCTCCATGGTCCCCATAACCCCTGCCTTAACCAAACCCTAAACTCAACAAAAGTCAACACTCAAGTCAACTGTCCATGTTGACCTGAATCGCCGAGTGCATCTATGTAACTCGCCGAGTCCCCCTAGTTCCTTCAGAACATCACGAAAACCCAACTTAACTCGTCGAGTAGTCTCATCAACTCGCCGAGTTACCCATGTCCAGACTCACCGGGGAAAACCATAGCCGAGTCGTCGAGTCAGCTCATTGACTTGTTGAGTCCCTTAAGTCAAATTCTCATTCAGATTATTTAAAGTAGAACCCATGCCCCATACTCCAGATCTGACTTCCTAAGGCTCAATTATGATGTACAACTTCGATCTTTACGTTCACGCATGGAATATTTGTTGGGTTTTGAGCATTCTAACACTCCTAAGTGTACATGCAACCCTAAATACCTTGGATCTATTTTTTCTCTATTATACATGCAAATAAGAACATCCAAGGTATTATCCTAATCTAGCATACAAAACAATGAATATAACAAGATAGAATACATACCTCTTTGGTGTAGAATGTTCTCAAGAAGATTGAGTGCCTAGTGCCCCAAGTGTTACACCTCAAATGGTTCACACAACACCAAATACACTTGGAATAACTTGAGAGAAACTTGAACACTTTATGAAAATCGGCTAGCCCTTCTCTATCTCACTTAGTGACCGATTTTTCCAAGAGTATGATCTTTATATAGTGTTACAATTAGGGTAAACCCTAATTGTCATGACTTTCCATTTCCTTGGATCCATGGGTTCAAATACACCATGGTGCATCCATGGAGCATCTTATGGGTTTTAGCCCAACTTGATAATCTATGAAGCATTAGCCCACTATACAAGTATGGATGATTTACACAATCAACCCATATATTTAATTAGTCTTCTTTTGATCACTTAATTAATTCTAGATTAATTCTTGATCAATACTAATTAAATAATCTTATTAATATATTATAACTTATAATATATTAACAAACCTTAAGTGTTATTTCTCTCATTATAGTCTATCCAAATGCATGATGCCATGCAACCCAAATGGACCATGCCAGGTCGGGTCAAGTCTTACCAATTATAGTTATGGACTTAGACATTAATCCAACAGTCTCCCACTTGGATAAGTCTAAAACTATTATTGCGTATGACTTCAAGAACCGACTGGCAATCGTAGCTCTCAAAAGCTTCCGTCGAACTCTGACCTTGCCGATGATCTCTGACCTTTGTCAATGACTTGTCCATTAGATAAGGGATAATATATTCCTCCATTCTAGATATCATATGGACTGATACAAGGATTGTAAATCATTCTCTCTGTCCATCTGTTATTTCCCGATTTCCAATTTATGACGACTGACTGATTGAAAAAATCAAATCAGTCCTGGCTTGGCCAAGCACTCACATGTATCATCATTAAATCATCGAGGGGCCCATAGATATCGCTTCTATCCTGAAGGTAAAAGGAATGGATAAACTTCGACTCATATGGCTTGTTATGCTACTTGTTGAATCATACACAAAGGCACGTTTTATAACATCGAGTTACCAATGCGGTTTCGCGCAATCAATGTATAACCAACTCATAGTAACAACTCATATCTCTAGGTTTGAAGAATATAAGATATTATCGTCTCATTATCACTCGTGATAAAATCCATGAAGTGATTCAAATGAGCGTGGGTTGAATCCAATACTCATAACTTATGAGCACTCATGAGCGTTGTAGCACAACTTTGTCCACTAACTTGGACCTCTACATGCCAACCTTTGACAGTCTTGATTCATATCTACTTCCAACATATGACCGACTGTGGATAGTTTGAATAAGTTAGTCATTCCGGAAGAATAACCTAGTTATTATGGAAGTCAAAACATGCAAAGTGAAACACAAGAATAAATGAATCAAATATGGTATCAAACCCTATGAATATAAATAGACCACTTCTATTTATCACGATACTGATTACTCATTATTCATTGTTTCAGTTTTATCAACTTTATACTTGAGTTAAAACATTAGGTATCCCATGCTCCAAGCATGTACACTATGATTTCCTAAACAATAGCTTTGCCATACACCAAGTATGCACTCTATGTTTATCTATGATCCTTTGTACAATAAACCAATTGACCAAACTTTCAATGATTCTAATTTCACACTCCCAAATCGAAATTCGTTAGATTTTAACCTTAAATGCACCACCCTCTTGCAATAAGTGTGTACAAAGTCACAAAGACTTGTCAACAACCATTACAGGGTATTCCAATGAAGATCTATTCCATGGACACAAAGCCTTATGTTCAAAGTATGCATTGCTTTGAATATGCTTCTTGCACTAAGTTCTTTCTAATCTTACAAATATTGCTTCTATCTATAGAGACAACTCTATTTCCCATTTTGACTACTACTTCTGAACAAAAGTTTCCTCTTTTTAGACTATGTCAACATGGCCCTTCCAATATTAACAATATACTTCCAACTGTTATAGCACATGTAATCGATCTTTTACCCAAAGTAAATGACCCAAGGCATTTGGAAAATGCATAAAGAATAAATATTATAGCACATGTAATCGATCTTTTACCCAAAGTAAATGGGACACGATTCATGATGTTTCACATAAAGACATGGTTCTAGACCATTCCTCCTTAATGACCCAAGGCATTTGGAAAATGCATAAAGAATAAATATTATAGCACATGTAATCGATCTTTTACCCAAAGTAAATGGGACACGATTCATGATGTTTCACATAAAGACATGGTTCTAGACCATTCTTTTGCCATAATAACTTTTGTTTGCCATATTCTCAAAATTTTACTATGAAAAGGGATGCCTTAATCATAATCGAATTTTGAGAATGCAATATATAGACTTTTCTTAAGTTGAGCCAATCCAACATGAAATTCATATATATATATTCTTGACTAAAGGTGATTAAAATCTCAATAAAAGCTCTTTAGAATGATTATAAACACAATCTAAGATTTTCATAATTGAAATGAAGTATAATTTAAAATCTCAATAAAAGCTCCTTAGAATGATTATAAACTCAATCTAAGCTTTTCATAATTGAAATGAAGTATAATTTCCTCTCCCTTAATTATAGCAAAACAACTTTTCCAACCCCTGCAACCTCACGAATTGAAACTTTTGTTTTCTATAATTAACATTGCTAACTTGCAATACTTATCATAATTATCAAGCTCCTACTAACATGATGATTATTAGCATAACACTTATGCTCCCACTAGCTTTGACATGTACTCAGAAATCAGCTATTGACTTTTTTTTATACCAAAGTTCAGATTTCTGATACTAGATTGCTTTGATAAGACTTTATCAAAATTATACACCTTATCTTAGATAGCTTACAGGTGTGTCTAAACAATTTCAGAACTATGAAAAGGGATTCCGTAATCATAGTCTTTATTGTTTAGACCTTTTCTATTTCTCATAAGTCCATGTTAGTGTGCCTACTAACAACTTTGAGAATGCAAAGATTACTATCTACTTACAAATCTACTTAGTGACAAGACAAGGTTAGTGTATAAGTTCTTACCCATATGAATTTGTCAAAACCATAATCACAAGACAAGGTTAGTGACAAATCCAAACTCATACAGATTGAACTTGTGCAATCTTAAGTTCTTTCCATTTGGCAGTACAGGGCCTACCATTGCTTCCAAGTTGTTATGCAACCAATTGAGGACTCTAAGAAATCATATGCAAAGCCAACTTTAACTGGAATGGGCATAGAATATGTCAACACGATAGGTTATAAACCTCAAGGCGTGTGCTAGTGAAGAACCTCAGGTTTTATTCTTGATTAGTTCTTGAGACTTTCAAGACCTTTAAGACTCCCACTTTCCTCTTGACATATAATACTCTCTTGTCAAATATTCAAGGGATAGTGTGGATTCTTGATCAAGACAAACACTTCACACAATTGGTCTAAGTTGGTCTCTGTTTTATCCAAAACATCACAACTTACCAATTTCAAATGTACAAGAGTAGATAACCTTTTACTCTTACATTTGACTAGTGTTAATAAACCTTCTTTAAGATATGTCACTCACGTTACAATCTTGGAGTATGACTCTAAGAATTGTTTTTGGAACGAAGTATGACTCATCTTCTTGATTTAACCACTTCAACAATTCATAACTCCTCTTCTTAGCTATCAGAATGCACTTAGAGGATGAATTGTGATAAGGTCTCTTAATCATTAAGATGATCATATATCATAAAGTACTCTCCCATCTTTTCAGATTTGAGAAACTTTTATCCTTCTGCCTAATTTGATTCTTCTCATTCGTTCTGCCATACATCGAGACTTTTCCAATGCTTCCGAATTATACTTAGACTTATAAGTATAACCATATTTACTAAACTTTAGTAAATCATGATGAATAGTCTTATCGATTATTTGTGGTGGGCTTGATCAGTGCACAAGAATGTGTACTCGATCCCTTAGTCCTTTACTTGACTCACACATCCATGTGAACAAGTAATTAGTCTTAATTTTCCAATGCTTGAAAGTTCTCATTCATCATACTATACAACTTGCATGATTCCAAGTTTCGGTCCAATTGAAACTTGGGTGATGAGAATCTTTCTTTATTTGGTAAATTTAGACATTACCACAAATGAAAGAATCAATTTCATATTTCCAGTCTTGCTATTAATGGAATCTTATAAGCAACAAAAATTTTCACAGATTCCATTGTAAGGATATTTTAAAATAAATAAAAACAAAAATTTTCCTTTTATTTTAAAACCTTTGCGGAAGAACTTATCCTTACAATCCATATGAAAACTTTTTGTTATCTATTCCTAACCAATGTGTCATAACTCCTAAGTAATAGCTTCAAAATTCTGATGCGATCGAAGTCCATCTTCGCGAACAGAAGCAGCATATACTTCCTTTAAGCTTTCTCTCTTTTCTTTGATTATTATAACATCACCATATGACTTAGCCACATTATGTAATAAGAATCTCCAAATGGGAGCTTAACAGAGTTAGACAATGGACTTTACCTGAAGTAGAGTCAAACTTATTGACTTTAACATTCTTAGCTAAGTTTGGCAGCTTCGTAACCAAAGTCCCATCCTTTGGCAATAGAAACATATAGACCCTTAGGTAATAGTACATGGCACTATCTCAGACTTAGCCTTTCTCTTTAACATTTAGTCAACCAAGTTGACTATGGCCAATCCCTTTCCATTGGGAAGAGAATGCTCTTCTGGATTTCCTGTGTCACTATTGTCCCTGTCCATAAAGTTTTTCGAAAGTTGATCTGCTAATCACATTTTGTGACAACCGTCAATTTTTGGTCAAGTCAAAGTGAACTGAAGTCAACAAGTCAAACCGGTCAACTCAACTAACCCTTGTGTACTAGGTCTTACGTTATGTAATTACTAAACAACTCGCTATTCTAATAAGGGATCATAAATCGAAAAGTACGTACATCTAGATCTCCTTAACCTAAAACTTTGGTGATTGACGAGCCAAACTGATAATACAATGTTGCATACTCATCGGGAGTGTGTAAGATCCTTAAGCAAGGCTTAACGGGGTTTACGGACCTTGCATTGCGAAGCCGGACACTCAAAAAGCTCACAAATGAAACCTCTCTCAATCGTTTCCACTCTATCTCTTCTTATCGAGAGTCTCTCCCAAATCTCTCTAAGTATGTGGAATCTCACCCAAATATCTCTTTGTATGTGAAATCTCTCCAAGAATATCAAATCTCTCCCAAATCGCTCTAAGTATGTGAAATCTCTCCCAAATATCTCTTCGTATGAGAAATCTCTCCAAGCATGTCAAATCTCTCCCAAATCTCTCTAAGTATGTGAAAACTCTCCCAAATATCTCTTTGTATGAGAAATCTCTCCAAGCATGTCAAATCTCTCCCAAATCTCTCTAAGTGTGTGAAATCTCTCCCAAATCTCTCTTTGTATGAGAAATCTCTCCAAGCATGTCAAATCTCTCCCAAATCTCTCTAAGTATGTGAAATCTCTCCCAAATCGCTCTCAAAAGTTTCCGTAACTTTTTGAAGTCATTCGGGTCATTCCGATCATTAACCGGGTCAAAAACGGAGCAAAAACGGACAAAAAGGGCTTAAGGACCCGAAACCTCTCTTAGGACCCGAAGCCTCTCTTACGACCCGAAAGTCCTCTTAGGGACCGAAACCAAGAAGACCCGAACCCGAAGGTCCTCTCAGGGCCGAACCTCGCTCAAGGGAACCGAACCCGAAGGGTCCTCTCGGGCCCGAACCTCGCATGCCACACCCGAACCCGAACCTTCGGTCCATTTCGAATTCTGATGCCTTCGGACCGAGCTTTCGCTTCTCGCTTCCTCGCCTCCCTTCATTTCGGACCTAGCCTCAGGAGGACCGAACCTCCGACCCCTTTCCAAGAAGCCTCGCTGGAAGTGCTTTTCTTCCCGGTTTTCGACTACGACTTCATTTTAGCTTCGTTTTTAACTGTTTTAACGCAAGATTTTCACCCAAAACTTTATTTTAACATATAAGGACCCGTAATTAATTAATTATCATGTTTTTAAGGACAAAACCTTATCCAAAAAGAGTTGGTGAAGTACAAGAGGTGGAGTGTTGACTTTCCATTATTTTATGACATAAACAACCTCCCATACCCACTCCATGTCACTATTCCCCATCAGCCCTTACCTAGTCACTTTATTGTACTTTCCCACCTTTTTCCAACCACACAATTAGTCAAAGGCTAGAAAAGTCTCATCTCTCCTCACTTCTCTCATTTTCTCTCTTTTTACCAAAAAGATCAAACTCTTTTCTCTCTCACTTCCTCCCTCTAGAATTCGAGATTCAAGGGCTGATCTTGGGTTTTTCCTCCACATTTGGTAAGAAAAATCAATTCTCCTTATGATTATTTCACTTCTTTCTACTCAAATCATAGATATCTTACACAAACTCCATCATAATTGTGTTAGATCTTCGAATCTTCAAGTGATTCTTCAAGTGTTCTTGGGTTGAACACTTCTCCTCTTCAACACTCATCTTCTGAAATCACTCAAGGTGAGTTCATACCCCTACATTTTCATGTTTTCTCAAGTTTTTAGGGGGGGGGGGGGGGTGGGGAATACAAGTTAAAACACCAAGAACATAACTAAACTTTTCTAACAGCCTTCATTAGAAAAGTTCAACTCCATTCACGGACTGTTTTGGACCACTTAAACATTTTTGTTTTCAAAACTGTTTTAGGTGTAAGTAGTTCCAGTTCTTAGCTTTAAAATGACTACTTGCACATCTCCATACGATTTTTTTACAATTTATGGTGATTTTTACAAAACTGTCTATCATTGCAAACATCAATCCGGACCAGTCTGTGATTATGGACTTTTTCACACAAGTAAGAGGTCATTAAAATTTATAATAAAAATTATGAACAAACTAGACTCATTTTCCAAACTCTCAGAATTTACGGATTCTGATTTGCACCTTTAGTTATTTTTCTATGAATTTTCTAAAAACAGAATAGAAATGGCAATACTAGAAAAATGTTTTCAATTTCATATACACCTTGTAACTTGTTGAGCAAGGTGTGTACCTTCATGTGATGATATGTTATTACCATATATGTCATCTTGTCTTATTATATAGCCATACATCAGAAAACAAATGGATTCTTACCTCCATAAGTACGGTAAATATATAAATGATATCACAAGGCTATATCCATTAAAATATAAACATTGGTAAACTATGACAAGTAAGGCTTATGCTCACTACCCAAACAAAGTGATAAACTATAATAGGTATAGTTTAGGGTTCTTTTACATAACAAACACATTATTAAAGGTGTTACACATACAAAAGAGTTATTACCACTATGAATAATTATGATAAACTATAATAAGTATAGTTAAGCCATTATACCCCCCACAAACGGACACGCTAGTTATAATCGGTATAGTTATGGCATTCATATATTACAAACAAAGTGATAAACTATAATAGGTATAGTTTATGTTTCATCTACACTACGAACTTAATTACAAGAAAGGAATTCACCATCACCACCACTTTTGATAAGCTATAATATGCATAGTTCATGTTCACTACCACTATCACTATTTGATGAACTATGATGTGTATAGGTTATATTCACCATCACCACCACTTTTGATAAGCTATAATATGCATATTTCATGTTCACTACCACTATCACTATTTGATGAACTATGATATGTATAGGTTATATTCACCATCACCACCACTTTTGGTAAACTATAATATGCATAGTTCATGTTGACTAGTCACTATCACTATTCGATGAACTATGATATGTATAGTTTATGTTCACAGTCACTATTACTATTTCGTACACTACACTAGGGTTTGGTTCCGGTTTTTGGATTTAAGTCCACATTCAATTTTCGCATTGGCTTAGAATTGGTGGTGCCCGCCTCATCTCCTGTTCCTCGTTGGGTTGTGGACCTAGGGCAGACCCACTATATTCAACGTTTTATCTAACCTAAATCTTATATAACTCATATACGCTGGACGATTATAGGGGAAACCTACGGGTCATTCTAGGGTTCATTAACGCATCATATAGAAATATTCTACTCATACTTAACTAAGAAAATATTGGATTTTCTGGAAATCAAACTCTATCGATTTTACAAGAAAATTGGTTTCTACTTCAAACAAAACTCTTATGAACTCACCAACTTAATTGTTGACACTTTTTCAAAACTACTTGTATTCTCAGGAAATCAGTGAAAACAGGAAAACTTCAGCGCTTTGAGGATGGGACGTTAAACTGTCAACAATTTATTTTTGTCATCATAATGTAATTGATTTTGAAACATGTAAACATATACTTTGGTGTAACTTTTTCAATTATATTTATGATGGTTGCATCTACTTTGAGCACTATTATACACGTTGTTGTGATACTGTACATGAAGTCCTCCACCCCCGGACGTTTCCGCCATCCTTGGTTTGGTGGTGTGACAGATTGGTATCAGAGCATGGTTTATAGTGAACTCAGTATATCGAACCACATAAGATATATAAACTATAAACACATTGGGGCTGAAAGTATCTGATTTAAAGTTTTCAAAGCAACTATACTTTTAGAAACAAATAATTTCTCGGTAAAAGTAGGAGCATGTGCACACACACTAGGGTCAGTATCATGGTGGAATAGGACAAAAGTGGTGATTATTGAACAATACGAGTAGGCTTGGGGATGTATAGTCAGGTTTGGGAATGACATAGCCTGATCAACTATGTCTCACTCAGAAGTGATTAGCATATGCCCAGGAGTGGTCTTAGGTGTTGCAACAAGTCTAAAAGCTTACCA
Source organism: Lactuca serriola (assembly GCF_051521515.1). Lineage (NCBI taxonomy): Eukaryota > Viridiplantae > Streptophyta > Magnoliopsida > Asterales > Asteraceae > Lactuca > Lactuca serriola. The sequence goes on along the minus strand of NC_136410.1, from coordinate 306,579,846 downwards.
ACACTACCACAATGAAATACCATAGGGGTATTTGGTGTTATTATAATTACTTATCTGAGAACTAAATAGATTTTTATCAATAGGTCAATAATTGCTTAGTGGATACATTAAAATTATATGTATCCAGGACGTCATAGACTTAGAATCTGTGGATCTTTGCTTTACTTCCTGTTCTCGTTGGACTGGGGATTTAGAGTTAGGGTCGCTTATTCGAAGGTCTATCCTGTCCCAAATATATGTGACTAGTATGCACTAAACAATGTATTGAAGTACCTGATAAAGATCATCTTATAATTATCTAAATAGTACGTCTACTTAGTTACTTCTTATATTCCCTTTTTCTCGCAAAGATATCATTGCTGGATTCCATTCCCACAACGACCCGTACTACCCTAACCACGACAATACTGAATGGCTCGGAGAGGAGCCAGAGAATGATTACCCAATCCCTGTGGATGGTCACTAAGTTGAAGGCTTTGCTGATGGTTCTGACTCCGACCCTGAAGTGGAGAACCTACCCCGATGACCCTTGTTCCGAATCCTAACCCTCGCCCGGTTTTTTCAAGGCCCGACGCCTCCTTGGGTAGAATGCTTGGAAACCTGGAGCGAAGAGCAAGCCCAACCTATGTCGTTTAGTGGAGACCGAAGCTTCTACGACATAAGCGAAGGAAGCTCAACAGATAGAATCCTTCCAATCCATGTTAGTAGATTTGCCCAAAATGAGATTCAGGGCAGAACAACTCTCCATCATATCGTATAGGTTGATGCAAATTCAAGAATGCATACAATCCGCACCAATCGCCTTGAGCACACTTGTGAAAAATCTGAGAGAGACCATGAAACCCGGCTGCAAGCACTGGCTGAAACACGAACCGAAGTCATAGAACTCCGAGTACGCCAGAGGGTGTACGAAAGGCACATGCTTGATATAGAGCGGCAACTAGCTGAACTGAAGGTTCACCAGAGGGATGACCGCCGCCAGTAGTAGATGCCTTACTTTCTTTCCCTGTTAAAAAAAAAAAGAATCGTCTTTCCTATCTATGTCCTATGTGGCATTCTCTATGAAACTATCTTGTACTGTAAGTACTTTTAGTTAGGCCTTTAGGTGGCCAAAAACTCTCCTGCTCTGGATGTGATGTAAGACCCTCTACAAAGTCAATTTTCCCAAGCCTGTTACATCTTAAACATCAATGACGTTGTCAATCGGATAAATTCTGTGACACTCTTTGTTCAAATAGTTCCATAGGAGTCTATCTGAAACCCACTTTAGTCAAGTTGTGGGACTAGAGTAATTTAGCTCCGGGATCGTTCCCAATTCTCTTTCCAAGGTTGGATCATGTTATTCACCAACCAATGGAACCCGATTTTGAAATGACAAACGTCATGAGACTATTCTACGAACTTACTTCTACTCCGTAATAGGACTGCATCATAGGGATGTAGGTCAAACCTTCGAGAACATACTTCCACTCTATAGGTGACCAGTCGAAATACATCTAGGTTCAATGATAGCCCTTACTAGGAATTCTAGTTCATCAAGAAGGATTAGTAAGAATGTTATTTGTTATGATTTCCTCACTTATACATTCCCCAGTTATTTATAACGAAGACCTGGTAGACAATAGAATGTGAGATTTCTAACTTAGTTTCTTTTCCTCGTTGGGATGTAAAACTGAAGTAGAATCACACATTTTACTATCCGCCCAGTCTTGGTTATATCATAATGTGTATAAGCTAAGTTTTCATGTACAATAACTTATCTCTTAGTCAGAATAAAAATAATTCAGAGCCAAACTTAGTCACTCACAAACTCTTTGTCTTTCGTGTTGCAGAATCGTATCATCATCCGGAAATAGTCAGCCGAACAATGAAGCCCCTATCCTTCATATCGATGCCGCTACATTTCAAGCCGCGGTAACAGCTGCTGTGGCAGCTGTCCTTACAAACCTCAACACTGGCAACGCAATCACGACTGACAAAGGAATTGAAAATTTCGATTGTTGTATCAATCCAGGAAGCCAAAAAAGGGCAACAGTCATGGACGTACAAAGTTGTAAAACCGAGAAGAGGAAACGAAATTGCCAAGCTCAAAAGGAGCGTCAACGATCCCAAAGACTTGCCATGCAACAACAACAAGTGGCAACTCCTGCCCCTTCAGCACCGGCACAACCAATTTCTCAAGCCCCCGACATTGGGACAAACTCTACACACAAAGGTGGTGGTAAAACCGGACCCCGTAAAAGGAAAGTTTCAAAGTGGATGAACGAGGAGGGCACCCGTGTCCACGTAACTCTGACTAAACACCTCACTTCCACCACCAATGCTAGTGCAAGCCAGATATGTCACCAATGTGACGAGATTGGACACCTCAGAAAGGACTGTCCAATCATAAAGAACTCTGGCGCAGACAGAAGGATACTAAGGATCACTGCCGCAGGAGAAACTATTCCGGACCTCGTTAAAAATATCTAAAGCATTCGTTGTATCAGACTCATAAACTGCTTAAAACTAGTGCAACTAGAGTCTTATCTTTTGCGAGACCCCGTCAGTGAAGGGACCCTCGTGCTGCGTATACTTGTCTTTTGTAGTATACTGTCACACCCCGCTAAAGCGGAAACGCAAGATATGACAGCGATAACGGTTTCATTGCAAAAGATAAAGATACATCACCATAGCAGTATTTAAAAGTTTACAACTCATAGCTTAAAAAGAAACAAAGTACAAGTTTCTTTCCAAAACAACATTGTTCAAAATATAACTTCATAATAGCTTCAACACGATGCAACATGCTCTATGATGATGAATCTTTACATCCACTTACTAATTATTTCCTGAAAAAGCATGTAAAACAAGCGTCAACTATGAAAATAGTTGGTGAGTTCACAAGTTTATAAAATCGAGCTTGAATTAAGGCTTTTCGTAAATACAAGTACATTGCTTTAATGATAAACAAAGTTGATTGCTATTAATGAATACAAGTTTATTGCTATAACGAGAAACGAGTTTGTATGTATATGAGCAAACAATGAGTCTCAACCAAACCTATGACTGAAGCCCTATCGAGATCTATGCTTATCGTTCCATAGATGGATATGGTATCATGCACTCCAGCAATTCGGGCGAGTGAGGAGTTGTCAATTCCTAATAGCGCTATCCATAATGACCATTGGCTCAAAGAGTTAATGGTTAGAGATAAGGGAAGGGCCTTAGTACGATAAGTTCTCATGTTCCGTGTCGCATAGACATACATAAAGAAACATAGCAATACAATAGCAATCGTGTTTAATAATAACCAATTTAAATACAACAAGCAAATTATAGTTTTTCTGGACATGCTTTTCCACCCCAAAACATAAAAACTGAAAATAGGGGAGTGCATGAATACTCACAATATTTCGAGTAGGTACAAGTGGTACTTCGGAATGCACCAACGTCTTACTACCGGGATCCTACGACATCAAACACACACTAGTGAGTTTCCATGTCGAAATCTAGTGCTAATATACTAAATTCTACATATAGTGAAATGCCAATTTATGTTTTAGTATTTGATTTTATATTAATTGGTTACACTTTTTCTGAAATAACGAAATTCTACAAGTCGTGCGATTAATTACAACATTGGAATATAAATTTTCCAAATTTTAAGTCTTTATAACAACATAAATTCACGAAAAATAGCATTCAAAGGATAAAAGTTCTCAAACTTTTTATTCATATGATATTACACAATACTAAGCTGGGAAAGATATAAAAATGGATTTCCAAGCTGTTTAATTATATTTTATGATTTTTGAGCATTTATTCCAATAAAAAATGAAATAAATATAAAACAGTTTCCAAAATTACCCAAACTTTTTATTTAACTGTTATTGTACATAAATATGCTGGGAAAAATATAAAAGATATTTTTAAGTGGGTATTTCTATTTTTCCTTGTTTTATTCCTTTAAATAATCATTAATTGAAGAAATAATATTAAACAGTTAAAATAAATTACCAAAAATTTTTTGTAACATCATTTGCAGTATAAATAACCTGGGAAAAATATCAAAAGTGGTTTTCGTAGTGTATAATCTGGTTTTGGGTATTTATGTGTAATTAACTTTAGAAAATAAGAGAAAAATAGTTTACACTAGAGAAAAAACCTCAACATTTTTATGTAACCTCCTACTGTACAATATGATGTTATGGTAAATTTTCCTGAATTTTGGATAATCAGAACTATTTTTCCCATTTTAAAACCATTATAATTACCAAAAACCGGGAAAAATAGCAAGGCATGATGAAAAATGTTCAAATTACTTTTCTGAGTCACCCATCACAGGTACAGTATGTGAAAATTGTTAGATAAAATTTTCACACTCTCTAAAGTGGTTTTGTGATTTATTATATCTTAACAAAAAAGAAAATCGGAAATCATACCACACAGCAACAAAAATTGATGACATTTAGTGAGGAGTCATTACCCATCATAAGGGTCATCCATGAATTTGTTCCGGATTTATTGACCTCTGGAAGTATTTTATGTGATTTATGCCCTTGGTTACTAGCAATAATTTTAATAAATCAAAGAAATAATAAAAACTTTTGGTATGTTACAAATTATCACATGCATGTGAGGGATTTCAAAAGGAAAAATGTTCAAAATTTATTCAGAAGGGAAATAGGGGTATTGAACCCAAACAAGTTAAGAAATGTTGCATGCAATGGTGCATGAGATGTAAATGTGGCTGAAGTTCATGAATTTGTGTAGCCCATTCAGTGAGGTTTTAAGCCACGAAATTTCAGTCATCATTCACTGGATATGTTAAGTTTCTAAATTATTTTTCCTCAGATTTATGGTTGGGTGTAAGGCCATTGATCATGCAAGGCAAAAATGGTGATCACAGAAAAAGAGCTGTTTGCGCAACTATTTTGTAAAAATTGCCAAAAATCGGATATTTAATATTTTACAGTGAGACTAGTTGGGTTTGAAAGCTAACTCATGGAACTATCCAATACAAAAAGAATATCATGATTTGGTTGAGTAATGACCTTTGTTAAGGTCCGATTTCTAGCACATGCATGGAGTGAATGAGCATCCAAGATGTACTAGAATTGTTTTAAATGCTTTTGATCATGCAAGAACACAAAAGAAATGGAGAAGAAGATGTAATACTTGTTTTTGAAGTCACATGAACATATGTGCATCATTTTCACTCCTTTCATGGGTTTGATCCCGGATTTTCACCATTTCAAACACATGCATTGTGTTATGGTGAGAATCTACAAACCACAAGGGAAAAATAAAGATTTCTAGCCATGGAAAGGCATAGAATCCGAAAAGTAGAGAAAACTATGAAGAAGAAGAAGTAAAAATCATGAAACTATGAGAGAAGATGTTGTTGTTTACCTTGGTTTTGACTTTGAGGGAAGTAAGAACACTTCAAAGTCTTCAAAATTTCGAAATTTGGCAGAGGAATGAGAGAAATTTCGTGAGTTAGAGAGAGAGGAAGAGAGTTTGTGTGTGTTAGGAGGGTGGAGTGTGAGGGAGTGAAGAGAGAAGAGGTAGAGTGAGGGAGAAGTTCTAATGATTGAGTTTTGTGAAGAGGGAGCATGGGGAGAGGGGAGATGGCCGGTTTTTGAGTGGATTAGGAGCCCTCTCTCTCCAAAAATTCAAATTAATAATTTCCCTCTTCATTTTTTATAAAAATCTAATTTTTATAAAAGTGATTCTTTAAGCAATTTTTGATTTATTTAAAAATCTTGTTTTTAACTAATTAATTATGATTAATGCATGTTAATTTATATTTCTATTTCATTGGTATAATCCATAATTTGATTAATAAAATTTGATACTTGGAAGTTTATAGTCAAATTTTATAAAGTTTTTAAGCTTTATAATTTATAAGTTTGGATTTTTAGCTCTTTTAGGGTTTTGGAATATTGTTTGATATTCATCATGATAATGAAGTATAATTAGAATATTTTAATTTATTTTTAGGGTTTTATACCATTTTTCAATTATAACTAAACTTGAAAGTTTCATTCAAATTATCGCATTGACATTTCCTATTGTAGTTAAGCAACTTACTAGAATCGTAAGTGTCAAGTATATTAGTCCAAGATCTTAGTTGGATCCTAGTTTATGCAAGATTTTGACCTAATCTATACTACTAGGCCAAGGCATGTTGTGCATGAATGGTTTTTATAAAGATGCATGAGTCCAAGAATGACCTGAATTTGACAGTTGTCACATATACCTAGTTCGCAGCAATAGTCTTGTAGTAAATCTATAGTACTATAACTCTGTTAAAAGTTGCATAGTGGTGTCTTGTCTGTAACGCCTTTATGATCAAATCTAGTGCCTTTATTACCATGTGACTTCGATTTTTTTTATCATACGACTAGAATGCCAACCAAGGACCTGGATTCACTTGAGAGCGTGAGAATCAATCGATTAGGAAGTATCCCCACTTTTTGGCTTGATTATTCATGCCTACTCCTTGTCTAAATTCAAATTTCGGGACGAAATTCCCTCTAACGGGGGGATGATGTGACAACCGTCAATTTCCGGTCAAGTCAAAGTCAACTGAAGTCAACAAGTCAAACCGGTCAACTCAACTAACCCTTGTGTACTAGGGCTTACGTTATGTAATTACTAAACAACTCGCTATTCTAATAAGGGATCATAAATCGAAAAGTATGTACATCTAGATCTCCTTAACCTAAAACTGTGGTGAGTGACGAGCCAAACCGATAATACAATGTTGCATACTCATCGGGAGTGTGTAAGATCCTTAAGCAAGGCTTAACGGGGTTTACGGACCTTGCATTGCGAAGCCGGACACTCAAAAAGGTCACAAATGAAACCTCTCTCAATCGTTTCCACTCTATCTCTTCTTATCGAGAGTCTCTCCCAAATCTCTCTAAGTATGTGGAATCTCGCCCAAATATCTCTTTGTATGTGAAATCTCTCCAAGAATGTCAAATCTCTCCCAAATCTCTCTAAGTATGTGAAATCTCTCCCAAATATCTCTTTGTATGAGAAATCTCTCCAAGCATGTTAAATCTCTCCCAAATCTCTCTAAGTATGTGAAATCTCTCCCAAATATCTCTTTGTATGATAAATTTCTCCAAGCATGTCAAATCTCTCCCAAATCTCTCTAAGTATGTGAAATCTCTCCCAAATATCTCTTTGTATGAGAAATCTCTCCAAGCATGCCAAATCTCTCTAAGTATGTGAAATCTCTCCCAAATCGCTCTCAAAAGTTTCCGTAACTTTTTGAAGTCATTCGGGTCATTCTGACCCTTAACCGGGTCAAAAACGGCTTAAAATGGAGCAAAAACGGACAAAAAAGGCTTAAAGACCTGAAACCTCTCTTAGGACCCGAAGCCTCTCTTAGGACCCGAAAGTCCTCTTAGGGACCGAAACCAAGAAGACCCGAACCCGAAGGTCCTCTCAGGGCTGAACCTCGCTCAAGGGAACCGAACCCGAAGGGTCCTCTCGGGCCCGAACCTCGCATGCCACACCCGAACCCGAACCTTCGGTCCATTTCGAATGCTGATGCCTTCGGACCGAGCTTTCGCTTCTCGCTTCCTCGCCTCCCTTCGTTTCGGACCTAGCCTCAGGAGGACCGAACCTCCGACCCCTTTCCGAGAAGCCTCGCTAGAAGTGCTTTTCTTCCCGGTTTTCGACTATGACTTCATTTTAGCTTCGTTTTTAATTGTTTTAATGCGGGATTTTCACCAAAAACTTTATTTTAACATATAAGGACCCGTAATTAATTATTTATCATGTTTTTAAGGACAAAACCTTATCCAAAAAGAGTTGGTGAAGTACAAGAGGTGAAGTGTTGACTTTCCTTTATTTTATGACACAAGCAACCTCCCATACCCACTCCATGTCACTATTCCCCATCAGCCCTTACCTAGTCACTTCATTGTACTTTTCCCACCTTTTTCCAACCACACAATTGGTCAAAGGCAAGAAAAGTCTCCTCTCTCCTCACTTCTCTCATTTTCTCTCTTTTCACCAAAAAGATCAAACTCTTTTCTCTCTCACTTCCTCTCTCTAGAATTTGAGATTCAAGGGCTGATCTTGGATTTTTCCTCCACATTTGGTAAGCAAAATCCAATCTCCTTATGATTATTTCACTTCTTTCTACTCAAATCATGGATATCTTACACAAACTCCATCATAATTTTGTTAGATCTTCGAATCTTCAAGTCATTCTTCAAGTGTTCTTGGGTTGAACACTTCTCTTCTTCAACACTCATCTTCTGAAATCACTCAAGGTGAGTTCATACCCCTACATTTTCATGTTTTCTCAAGTTTTTAGGGGGGTAATACAAGTTAAAACACCAAGAACATAACTAAACTTTTCTAACAGCCTTCATCAGAAAAGTTCAACTCCATTCACGGACTGTTTTGCACCACATAAACATTTTTGTTTTCAAAACTGTTTTAAGTGTAAGTAGTTATAGTTCTTAGCTTTAAAATGACTACTTGCACATCTCCATACGATTTTTCTACAATTTATGGTGATTTTTACAAAACTGTCTATCATTGCAAACATCAATCCGGACCAGTCTGTGATTATCGACTTTTTCACACAAGTAAGAGGTCATTAAAATTTATAATAAAAATTATGAACAAACTAGACTCATTTTCCAAACTCTCAGAATTTACGGATTCTGATTTGCACCTTTAGTTATTTTTCTATGAATTTTCTAAAAACAGAATAGAAATGGCAATACTAGAAAAATGTTTTCAATTTCATATACACCTTGTAACTTATTGAGCAAGGTGTGTACCTTCATGTGATGATATGTTATTACCATATATGTCATCTTGTCTTATTATATGGACATACATCAGAAAACAAATGGATTCTTACCTCCATAAGTATGGTAAATATATAAATGATATCGCAAGGCTATATCCATTAAAATATAAACATTGGTAAACTATGACAAGTAAGGCTTATGCTCACTACCCAAACAAAGTGATAAACTATAATAGGTATAGTTTAGGGTTCTTTTACATAACAAACACATTATTAAAGGTGTTACACATACAAAAGAGTTATTACCACTATGAATAATTATGATAAACTATAATAAGTATAGTTAAGCCATTATACCCCCCACAAACGGACACGCTAGTTATAATCGGTATAGTTATGGCATTCATATATTACAAACAAAGTGATAAACTATAATAGGTATAGTTTATGTTTCATCTACACTACGAACTTAATTACAAGAAAGGAATTCACCATCACCACCACTTTTGATAAGCTATAATATGCATAGTTCATGTTCACTACCACTATCACTATTTGATGAACTATGATATGTATAGGTTATATTCACCATCACCACCACTTTTGATAAGCTATAATATGCATAGTTCATGTTCACTACCACTATCACTATTTGATGAACTATGATATGTATAGGTTATATTCACCTTCACCACCACTTTTGGTAAACTATAATATGCATAGTTCATGTTCACTAGTCACTATCACTATCCGATGAACTATGATATGTATAGTTTATGTTCACAGTCACTATTACTATTTCGTACACTACACTAGGGTTTGGTTCCGGTTTTTGGATTTAAGTCCACATTCAATTTTCGCATTGTTAGACTTCAACTATAATCGTTGAGCGTATATGCTTGAGTCATATAAGAATTTAGTCTTGATTGGCTTAGAATTGGTGGTGCCCGCCTCATCTCCTGTTCCTCGTTGGGTTGTGGACCTAGGGCAGACCCACTATATTCAATGTTTTATCTAACCTAAATCTTATATAACTCATATACCCTGGACGATTATAGGGGAAACCTACGGGTCATTCTAGGGTTCATTAACGGATCATATAGAAATATTCTATTCATACTTAACTAAGAAAATATTGGATTTTCTGGAAATCAAACTCTATTGATTTTTCAAGGAAAATGGTTTCTACTTCAAACAAAACTCTTATGAACTCACCAACTTAATTGTTGACACTTTTTCAAAACTACTTTTGTTCTCAGGAAATCAGTGAAACAGGAAAACTTCAACGCTTTGAGGATGGGACGTTAAACCGTCAACAATTTATTTTTGTCATCATAATGTAATTGATTTTGAAACATGTAAACATATACTTTGGTGTAACTTTTTCAATTATATTTATGATGGTTGTATCTACTTTGAGCACTATTATACACGTTGTTGTGATACTGTACATGAAGTCCTCCACCCCCGGACGTTTCCGCCATCCTTGGTTTGGGGGTGTGACACATTTGCTTTACTAGCCTTCCAAATCATTGCTTATTCAGCAGTACCAAGCAAATAGATAAGATCATTAAGGGTCTTGTCATAGTTTGTTTCATAGGAGTCCCAAAGAAACTCGCTATGTGACTTAGAAAGTGATTGAAAATCCAACTTTCTCAAGACTTTGACACCCAACTCTCCCGGCTTGTCAATATGTGACTTCATCTCCAAGATGTGATCACACCGAGACCTTGCCTTGCCAATAGGGTTTGAGTGACCTTGAACTTGTGGGTTAGGGAGAATAATTAAAGGAGGTGGAGGAAGTGAAGTTCCAAGAGATTTGGGAAGATCATAGATGTCTGAACTAGACATCTTTTTGGGAGATATTCAAGTTGAGTTGATTTAAAAGTCCTTAATATAACACCCAATATGAAATATTAAGGCTAGGACCCTACAAACTATTTTATAACTCAAAAGAGGGATGCCGTAATCCAAGCTACAAAATATTTGAAGGTAGGTAAATGACGATTTACCAATTTCCACCATGAAAAACGAAATATAATTAAGTTTTAATTGGATTTGAAACTCCTAGATCTTTTGAGATTCATTGAACTTTTCAATGGCATGTTTCAATCTCGAGTGTGCCCTTCAGGTTTTGTGACTGGGATGTCGAGGATCACAAAACAAGGTGTGAAATAACCATGCAAATTACTTGGTACTCTTAAATGTTTATCACCCAACCGATGTGCCGGTAAACCACACACGCTCCACCGGCCTATGATTAAACTTTAAGAAACCCTTTGCCTACCTTGTTAAATCAAGCCAGTGTGCCGGTAAACCACACACGCTCCACCAACTGACTTAAGCAAAGTACAAAGTGTAATTTCATGGGTTAGCACCTTATTCACATTTTTACTAAGTAACTAAGATTCGGAATTGTAAGTGTTTAGTTACTTAGTATTTATCATTAATACTTTTAATGAAGGGAGAATTATAGTCCTTGTCCTACCCGTTCGGATAACGACCCTCCACCAGTCAAGGAAGCGGTGGGTGAGAGTGGACACCCATTAAATTGCCATTTTATAGGCAGTAACCTTATACCCCCTTATAGACCAGCTTCGTGAATGAGACCTACTAACGGTAAGACTGACTTTATTCTTAAACATATATATATAAATATTATTAACTTATAATATTATAAAGTATAAGGGTTGAATTTTAACTTTTAAAATTCTAAGGGCTGAACTTGGAATAAAAGTATTCATAAGAGAAAACTTTTCAAATTCCAAAACTTGAGGGCAAGTTTTGAAACTATTCAAAACTAATTAATTTCATAACTTATGAGTTTAAAGTAGCTTTAATTAAAAAACTCTTCAAGTTCCATAACTTGAGGACAAGTTATGGAAGACTTTAAACTAATTAAAAAAATAACTCTTTTTTTTATTGTAACTTATGGAACTAATTAAGGTTACACTTTTTTTTTTTATTATTTAATGAAAAGACTCTTGAACCTCCATAACTTGAAAACAAGTTATGGAGTCATAAAACCATTTAATTAGAACTAGACTCTTCATTTTGTAACCTTTGCCAACTTTTATGAGTTTTATGATTCTTAAATGTGACTTTTCATATAACTTGAAGACAAGTTACAAAAACACACTTTGGAATCAACTCTTAGATTAAAATGGATTGAAATCAACTATTTCACACAACTTTTCTATTAATCTAAGAACAAGATAATTCAAATCATCAATCTTCAAGAAATTAGCATGAACATACAAACTAATACAAATCTTGAAATTATGACAATTATCTTAGAAATTGGATTAGCATGAAGATTACCACATCAAAAACAAGTTTATAAGTCCAAAAACATCTTAGGTTAATGTTCCTAGTCCAATTCCAGCCAAAACAATCGAATATATGCTGTCAGGGGGTCCAACTCGGCGAGTTGGATCGTTTTTCATCACGTTTAGGCATGGACTCGCCGAGTCTCCTGATGGACTCGCCGAGTCTGATGATCAGACAGCAAACAGGTTTGATTTTTTGAGCAGTTTTGCAAGTATAACAAGAAAACAAGCCTAGGCTCTGATACCACTCCTGGGTTTTGAGCATTCTTACACTCCTAAGTGTACATGCAACCCTAAATACCTTGGATCTATGTTTTCTCTATTATACATGCAAATAAGAACATCCAAGGTATTATCCTAATCTAGCATACAAAACATTGAATATAACAAGATAGAATACATACCTCTTTGGTGTAGAATGTTCTCAAGAAGCTTGAGTGCCTAGTGCCCCAAGTGTGAAACCTCAAATGGTTCACACAACACCAAATACACTTGGAATAACTTGAGAGAAACTTGAACACTTTATGAAAATCAGCTAGCCCTTCTCTATCTCACTTAGTGACCGTTTTTTCCAAGAGTTTGATCTTTATATAGTGTTACAATTAGGGTAAACCCTAATTGTCATGACTTTCCATTTCCTTGGATCCATGGGTTCAAATACACCATGGAGCATCCATGGAACATCTTATGGGTTTTAGCCCAACTTGATAATCCATGAAGCATTAGCCCCCTATACAAGTATGGATGATTTACACAATCAACCCATATATTTAATTAGTCTTCTTTTGATCACTTAATTAATTCTAGATTAATTCTTGATCAATACTAATTAAATAATGTTATTAATATATTATAACTTATAATATATTAACAAACCTTAAGTGTTATTTCTCTCATTATAGTCTATCCAAATGCATGATGCCATGCAACCTAAATGGACCATGCCGGGTCGGGTCAAGTCTTACCAATTATAGTTATGGACTTAGGCATTAATCCAACAATATTTTCTCCATAATGCCAATTCACGCTCCAACAAGGGTTAGTGTAACACCGTAAATTTTAAAATATGTTTTTCATTTAAAATCGCATAATTCTCATAACATATTTCACAAAAATCTCATTTGTTTAATTTACAAATCACAACTTCATAATTGTTTGATTAAAATCCAGGATCTTTAAACATACTTAGGTGAAAGATCGCAACCAACGCTACCCCACAGGGTTTACCTCCAAGCTCAGAAACCGGAAGCTCAATATCTCTTCTGCTTCTTCACCGAAAATAGCACAACTTAATTCACAGAAAGTGGCATATCCACTATCAGCAGAATGCTCAACTCCAACTATAATCCTCCATAAAACACCATCTCTACTCATCCCTGAGTCTTGTGACTCTAACCGTCATCTCACCAAAAATCTCTCGGAAACTAACTCAATTTCCCTCTCAAGGTATGATCCATTGAAACTTGTTTAACATGGCCCTCTTGCCCCACACTCTATCACATATGACCTCAGTCTAATCAGTCTCAACGGGATAACTAGTAAAACCAGAAGTACTAACTGCCATGATGCATGGAACTTTAACCATGTGACCACCTCTTTATATGATATGAATCATGGTACCCGAACAATGTTATCTCCTCTCAATCTGCTACTTAGAACATCTGGAATTCTACCTATTTTGATTATGGGTCCTCTGCTTTCAGTAGTACGGGCTCATACTACCTGGCACATTTACCCATACTTTCAACACGGATCCTTCCAGATTTTCTAAGTAGTTGCTCAGTATTCTCAATCACCAATCCTGTCATGTGTGTTCACTCCCCAACGAAATACTCTACTCTATCAGCGTACTCATCTGACTAAGGTAACTCCCTAGGCTCTTCCTAGGTTCTCACACTTCTCTACCACCACCTGTTGAAGAACTCCTTTTGATGCTAGCCATCTACCTCCTGAATATCGTTATATTTACTTAGTAGTTGACTCCCATCATCGAGAGTTCCACAAACCATGAAGCAAGCAGCATTTGGGCATCGAATAATCTCCATCAGTATGTAAAACCACTCTAAGTTACAACTCTATTTTGTTCTACTCACACTCAAAAGGTGTCAGCGAAATCAAGAAACTCTACCCCACGCGAGTATCTAACTACTCTCTCAGTAGTTTTCTCCAATGCTCATCTAGGTATCTCTCCCATATTATCTCTCGACTCAGAACTCCCTTAGTAAATGACTCCTGCTAGATACTCTTACTTAGCACATACTCAAGGCACATAACAGATAGCAATAATCCCTAGGCTAAGGCATCACAAATCACGAATCTCTATCTCTAAACATGAATTACCTAGCCTATCCTCTTGCATGCATAATGATATCTCATAACATCTCATCAATATTTCATAAAGTAAACAATTTTTTGGTACTTTCGGAAATCAGCATTCGGGATCGTTTTTCTCTTAGAAATGTTACTCATTTTAGAAAAATCTTTTCTTTTGAAAACTTTTCTCAAATCCCTAGTTTGAGTCAAGACATACCCGAAGGTGCATCTGAATCCCTCAAAACAAGGCTCTGATACCAACTTCTCACACTGTAAATTTTCAAATAATTTTTTTTGATTTAAAATCACATAATTCTCATAACATATTTCACAAAAATCTCATTTGTTTAATTTACAAATCGCAACTTCATAATAGTTTGATTAAAATCCAGGATCTTCAAACATAACTCTTTCACTGGTGTGTATAATCAAGTCTGTGCCTTCCTGCGATCCTGAGAAAACCTGAAACACATAACACATAACACGGTAAGCACGAAGCTTAGTGAGTTCCCCAAAATACCACATACAGCACATTAGCCACTCGAGGCTATAACTCTATAAGACCCTCCGGTCTATGTCTTAGTGGGACCCTCCAGTCCCGCGGCTCGTTGTACCCTCTGGTCCGGTCTCAGTGAGGACCCTCTGGTCTCACAGCTCGTTGGACCCTCTGGTCCGGTCTCAGTGAGGACCTTCCGGTATCATAGCTTGTTGGACCCTCCGGTCCTGTCTCGTTAACACATAACATAGCATATATATCACATAGACAAAATGCATAACTCAAGTAAGCACATAAGACCCTCTGGTCACACATAACTACCACTCTAGGTAAAGTATAGTGAGAAGACTCACCTCGCAAGCTAGCCAGCAACAACCTCGTACTCGGAAATCCCGAACTAGCCTCTGCCTAACACATATGATATCACCTCTAATTAATACTTTATTCATGCTCAAATACACCAAAGGCTATTCTCTTTCTTTGTCTAACTCTTGAAGTGGATAAAATACCATTTTACCCCAACCATAAATTCAACAGAAGTCAAACTTGAGTCAACAATCCGTGTTTGACCCGACTCGTCGAGTGCACTCTTGCGACTTGTCGAGTCCTCGCGTTTCCTTAAAAGTTTCAATAAAGTCCAACTTAACTCGTCGAGTTGACCCCCAACTCGTCGAGTTATCGCACAATCAACTATTCTCCTTCAAAAGTGCATTAATAACCACAATATTAGCTCCTCTCTCACTCTCTAGCTTAAGAGGATGATTAGGGTTTCTCTTAAGCATGTAAGGTGACTGGTGAGGCAGAAATGAGGGCTTAAGGCCCCTTAAATAGGTCACAAACCCAGGGATTTAGGGTTTCCTCACACAACGCCAACTCGACGAGGCGGCTCTCTGACTCGTTGAGTCGATCTTTAAACCCACATGACCAATCCAACTCTACTTGACGAGTCGGACACACAACTCGTTGATTCACTCATTAAATCCCAAAAATAAATAAGTAAATAAATTTAATACATGGGAGTCGGGATGTTACAATATTTGGGTGCTGGCCTCCCCTTTGGTCTCTTTCAACCGTTAATTGCCTAGCATATCTGGGTGTTGGCCTCCCCTTCGGTCTCTTTCATCCGGTAACTGGGGACTATTTCACCCCTACCTCTACCTCATGATAGCATAACATACTAGCAGATAAAGCATATAAAACAGTGGCATACCAGACAATTATCACAAAGACAATCATCTCATCTATAATCACCTACTAGTGGGCCAACGTTGGTTCCTTAGACCCAATCCTACTGGAAGGTAACTCACCTCAATGTCGTGAAGTAGTTGAACTGTCCTCGGTGTTGGGATGAACTCCTATCAAACTCCTACACATAACAATCTCCTATAATTACCCTCTCATACCCATAAACCCTATAAGGGTCATCTATGGTCCAAGTCAAAATCAAGTCAACACCCTGGTCAAAGTCAAAGTCAACCTCTGGTTCACTGAAATCACCGAATTGGTCCATCAACTCATCAAGTTCCATGATTCAGAGAATCTTGAACTCGTGGTCTAACTCGTCGAGTTACCCTCTAACTCGCCGAGTTCTTCCTTATAACCATATCGGGACTTTTCGTTTGAACTCGTCAAGTTCTTCCTTGGACTTGTCGAGTTCTCCTTCATACAGAGTCGGGGTATTTCACTCACAACTCACCGAGTTCATCATTGAACTCGTCGAGTTCCTCTTCATCTCAGTTGGGACATTTTGGTCTCAACTCGCCGAGTTCATCCTTGGACTTGTCGAGTTCTTGGATCCTTAAGTCCATAAACATGTCCAACTAGTCGAGTCCTCTTCCAGACTCAACAAGTTTATTCAGTAACAGAAAAGTTTAGGGAACCACAACCCGACTCGCTGAGTCTTATGAACGAATCGTCGAGTCCCCCAAAGCCTAATTCCATATAGTCTATTTTAGTCGGGCTTAATGCATCCAAAACATAGATTTGGCCTCCTAGCGTCTATATAACACGTAAAGTTACAAAATTTATGTTCATGCATGGGCTATTTAGCTCAAATAGCCCTAAAAAGTGGTTCATATGATGAATGGGACTCCCATGGCCATAAAGTTGGCACCTTTATGCCATTGAGTCCCTCAAAGGCTCTGGATCTTAAGTCTTAGCCCCAAACATGCTTGCAACCATGAATGATTCCGAAAATGGTTCCTCAAAGCCCTAAACTACTCCATGATGGGATCTAATAGATGAATAGACAAGATATAGACTTTATACCTCAAATGAGCACAAACTCTGGATCTACTTGCGTCCTCTTGAATCCCCAAGTTTTCCTCTTCTTTCTCAAGCTTCAAATCACCAAGAACACACAACAAAGGCTCAAGAACACTCAAAATGGATTAGGGTTTCGTGAATAAGGCGTTGCGATGATGGAGGTTGTAGTTAAGGCCAGTTATGGCAATTAAATAGGGTGCAAACCCTGAAAATTAGGCTTTCACCCAGACAACCCTACTCTTCGATTCGAGGCCTCTCGACTCCTCGAGTAGACTTCAATGGCCGCGTCCAATCATTCGTTCCTACTCGACGAGTATCGGGCCTCCAACTCGTCGAGTCCCTTTGCAAAAATGAATAATTCTTTATTAAAATATATACCAAGAACTGGGCGTTACAAATCTCCCCTACTTATTTTAGACTTCGTCCTCAAAGTCTGTTGCATCAGGAAATAGCTTGGGGTAGTGCTCCCTCATCTCGTCCTCCGGCTCCCAAGTCCATTATGAGCCCTTGCGGTGCTCCCATTGCACCTTCACCAACTCGATCTTCTTGTTCCTCAGATCCTTCGTCTTCCTGTCGAGGATGGCTACCGGCAGCTCGATGTAGTTCAAACTATAATCCACCAAAATATCCTCTAGAGGGACCACCGCAGAGTCATCTACCAGGCACTTCCGCAGCTGGGAGACATGAAAGGTGTCGTGGATCTGGCTTAGCTCGGCTGGCAGATCCAGCCTATACACCACCTTTCCCACCCAGGCTGCAAACCTGAAAGGACCAATGTACTTTGGGCCCAACTTTCCCCGATTCCTGAACTGGATGACACCTTTCCAAGGTGACACCTTCAGGAGAACCATATCCCTAACCTGAAACTCCTGGTCCGATCGGTGTGTTTCGACGTAGCTCTTCTGCCGACTCTGAGCATTCTGAAGCCTGCTCCTGACCTATTGTATCCTCTCTGTCGTCTTGAGTACCACCTCAGTACTCCCCATGAACCTTTGTCCAACCTCACCCCAACATATCGGGGTCCTGGACTTCCTCCCATACAACATCTCAAAGGGAGTACGGTCGATACTCGTGTGCTAGCTATTATTGTAGGATTACTCTGCCAAGGGAAGGTAGGTATCCCAACTACCACCAAAGTCTAGGATGCACGCCCACAACATATCCTACAGAGTCTGGATGGTCCGCTCGCTCTGACCATTCGTCTGCGAGTGAAAAGTCATGCTAAACTGCAGACGAGTACCCAGCTCGTCGTGAAACTTCTTCTAAAATTTGGAAGTGAATCGTACATCTCTATATGAAATCACAGATGTAACAACTCGAGATTTCTATCTTGTGCAACCGTTCAAATCAATCAAAGTCAGACTTGTTTATGCTATCTTTTGGCATTGTTTAGAGTCTGTTTGAGTGTTCTAAGCCTAGTACCTTCAAGGTTAGGCTTTAGAAATGTGTTCCTTAAGTTCATCACTTTTCAAAAGGGCCAAACACTCCTTCATGAGGAGTGTACGGCCGTACACATGGGTGTGCGGCCGTACACCCCCTTCTGGCTGCACACTGTCACATATATATGTGGGACTTAGCCATTTTCAAACACTTTTCACTCCTTCAAGCCAAGAAATCGATTCTCTTTCAACTATCATCGGACTTTTCATCTAGATCTTCAAAAAGTGTTCCTTCCCTTGATTTGTTGATCCATTACACTACCTAGTGAAGATCCATGATTTCATCCATGAAATTACTTCATTTGGTTAGATCTTCAAAATATCTTCATGAACACCAAGAACACCAAGAATGCACACTAGTTCTTGGACCTTAAACACCCCTAAAGGCTTCAAATTCATAAGTATCACTGCCATCTTTTTGTAAGGCTTGTGAATCACTCCTTTTCTAGCCTTAAATGATCATTGTATGCATGAACTCAAAGAGTGTACGGCCGTACACCCTTCATATGGTCGTACACCCCTTGTTTAGTGCATATTTGGCCTCAAACTCATGGTATACTCCAACACAAGGTCAAGAACACTTAGGGGATGCTAGATATAGCCTTAGACCACCCTTTTTGACATGTTCTTCAAGGAGTGTACGGACGTACTCTCCATGGCCATACACCACTTGGCTGTACACACACTAGTGTGGCCTTAAACCCATTTTATGTAATCCTTGGTACTTCTAACACTTCAATCTAAGTGTTTCCTAGTTCCTAGAGTGGTTTTCTTGCATGATTAGTTGTATAAACACTAATTATATCCATATATGTATCATTATATGCTTATTAGGATACGTTTGTGCTCAAGGTTTCACTTGACACTTAGCATCCATTATCGATCTTACACACTCACTACAGGTCAGTTCATACCCCCCTTAACTTATCTTTTAAATGATTTTAAATGCCTTTATGGGGGAGAATACAAGTAGAAACATTATACTTGTTATATCAATCATATGTGATTAATAACTATCAAACAAGTGAATTTTCTTATACATCAAACTATTTTATCAAACAACTCTTCAAAACATTTTATAAATTGACATCAAGTCATCTGTTGCCATTCAAATGTTTATAACTCCTTTATATGTAGACCTTTTACTAAACTCTTTTAAACTTTTATATTGTTAAAATCATGTCTATATAGTATAGTTATATAACTAAGATTGAAAGGACTTAGGACTGATAACTCACTTTATTTCCTGTTCCTTATTTGGTTGTGGACTTAGGGTATCCGATTATTTGTCCAAGTGTCGTTTGAATCTTAGTTATATATTATGTATAGATATAAAAGTTCTTACATCAGTTTGGCACCTTTAGGTAGCAAAGTTGTACAAACATACTCAGTTATTCAAACAACATTACTAGTAAGCTATAATAGGTATATTTTAGGGATTTACTACTCACTACATCTAGTACAATGAAACATACAAGAGTTAGTTCATTCATGAGTCAATACAAACTTACTATTACGAGAAACAGAAAGAACATACTATGATGAGAAACTAAGAGAACATAAACTACAGTATACAAAGAGAACATACTATACATTTGAACAGAGAGAACACACAATACACTAGAACATATTATACAAACACTAGAATACTATAACATTAATGTGAGCCACTACCTCATGGCATGACAATCTACTGGTGTGTCACGTTTTGTAACTAGAGTCTCCTAGAGGGAGAGCGTGAATTTGTGTATAGATCTATACGGGACTGACCGTCCTACACCTTGCTGCTAGCTACAGTGGGACCTGCAGGTCTACGGGTGACAAATCTCATACCATTTCGACGTCATCGAGCGTCATGTTTTACTAGTCGATCAAGTATGGTTACAATCATATCACATTTTACCTTAATTAACAAACTGGTTTAAGGAAGTTAGTACATTGATAATTACTTATATACAATACTACAGTACATCGTTATTTTCCCATTGCATTCACATTGTGATCTTCTCACATAAACAGAAATGTAAACTATATTTTAGTATTGATAGTCATACTTGGGAAAGATACACACTTTTACAAACAAAAAACATGCAAAACATTCAGGTGTTGGTAGAAGGCTACCTTTAGTAGAACATATAGGATTTTGTAGGAGGTACAAACATCTATTACAAACATTTACATCAAAAATTTTCATACAAACAATGACACTAAAATACTTATGAACTCACCAGCTTTAATGTTGATCTACTCTTTCAAAATAACTTTTATTCTCAAGTCACCAGTAGACAGGTACCGATGACCAGGTTTTGAGAAGATGGAGCTTTCAAGAGTCGTCTTTATTTTGATTATTCATTTTTGGTGTCTTATAAACTATACACAAAACACAATTGTATTAAAATTATATTATTAATGAAATGGATGATGTTGTGGCTTATTTACTACTATGCATTGTTGTGATATTGTACATGACGTCCTCCGCCCCAGAATGTTTCCGCCGTTCAGGTTTTGGGGTGTGACAACAGAAACTGGCACTTCGTGTCGAACTACTACCTATCTGATGTAGTTTTCGGCCAACTTCTTGGCCGAGATGCTCCCCTGGATCGGAATGAAATGGAAACTCTTGGTCAATCGATCCACGATGACCCAAATCGAATCCACTCCCCGTGCGGTCCTGGGAAACTTCGTGATGAAATAAATAGTAATGTCCTCCCACTTCCACATAGGGACATCTAACGGTTGTGTCTGGCCGTGAGGCCTCTGGTGCTCCGCCTTGACCTTCCTACAGATCAGGCATCTCTCGACGTACTAGGCTACATCCCGCTTTATGTAGGGTCACCAGTAGTCACGGAGCAGATCTCTATACATCTTTGTCACCCATGTATGGATGGAAAATCTGGACTTGTGGGCCTCATCCATCAAAATCAGTCGTACTCCGCCCCAATACGGAACCCATAAGCTCCTATGCAGGTTCAGCAGCCCACATTTTTCATAGTCAAACGAGGTCACCTGTCCTATGATCCGCTCACACTTCCGGTGCTCCTTCTTCATACCCTCAACCTACGCCTCACGGATCAACCAAAATATTTTTCTGGTTGACAAGGTGTCCAAGAAACTACACCTCGCGCAACCAGAACTCGCACTTGAAGAAATTGGTGTACAAGATCTCCCTCCTCAGGGTATCCAACACCTCTCACAAATGCTCCTCATATTGCTCCTGCATTTTGGAATAAAAAAAAATGTCATCGATAAAGACTATCAAAGACCGATCCAGTATCGGTTTGCATACATGGTTCATCAATCCTTGGGAGTGGGTAACGGTTCCTCACCGTTACCTTGTTCAGCTCCCGGTAGTGTATACACGTTCGATGCGACCCGTCCTTCTTCTTCACAAACAGGATCGAGGTTCCGTAAGGAAAACTGCTCGGCCTAATGAACCCCTTGTCTAACAGCTCTTGCCGCTGTGTAGAGAACTCCTGCATTAGGGAGGAGCCAGTCGATATGGTGCCTTGGCTATTGAAGCTGCACCAGGGACTAGGTCGATCCTAAACTCCACTTATCTCTCTGGAGGTATCCCAGGCAGCTTCTCTGGAAATACACCCGGGTAATCTCGCACCAATGGTACATCACTCACAGCTACTGTTGAGTTATTAATTAACTCATTGATCGATTAGATCTTTGTAACAGGTATGCGATGAACGTAAAAACAATGAACAAAACAAAAGTATGAATCAAGATGTGTCGAATGATTAGATTACTCGATCCTCAGCAGAGCTCGACTAAGAACTTCCACTGTAGAGGATTCTAGGGTTACAAAAACAAGAACGATAAATCTGCTGAACAATAATACTCTAATCGTTACTTATCGTCCCCTCGTTCTAGGATGCATGCAAGCATCTATATATACTAAACCCTACAAAACTAACGGATGGACAGGCCCATACCGGAGATAAATGTATTGGACTAGCTAACGAGCCCAATAGACGCAACACAAAATACGACCCAACAATCTCCCCCTTTGCGTCAAATTGGAGTGAGACTACTTCTTCTTCTTGCTTGGGCCAGCAGCGGGAGCCTTCTTTACGGTATCAAACAGTCGTGTGATAAGAGCAAGGATAGTCTGTCTGAACCGAATGTACCATTGAATCATATCATCAAACTACTTGATATCATCCACTGTGTTCTGCTTGCATCGATGGATGATCCCTAAAATGTGTTCCAAACATGCAGTGGTGTAGAGATGTTTGTCTGCCAAGGCGAAAAGGCATTTATGTCCTTCGTTCATGGTAAACATGACAAAGTTTCTCTTTGGGTCAATCTTCCCCATCTGCATCATGTTGAGATCATTGGCAGAGCCAATAGGAGATATGGTAGGCTTCTTCTTAAATACGCTCACAATCTCCTGATCGATCAAAGCAACTTCCATGATATAGCATACAAGCATCCTCTTAAAATGGTCGATGATCGGAACATATTCAGCTTCGTTTGTAAGAAGGATGTTGTGCAAGATAATCCAATCATGGGGATTAAGGTTGGGAAGATCTGCAAGTGAGATGGCATGTTCGGCTTTGGCAGATCCCCTTAGTACCTTGAACCGAACGTTGGTGAAGTTGCCTTCCCTGTACGGCTTCAGGACCCGAACATTGACAATTTTCTGAGCGCTCCAAGTCTGGTATTGGGGTTGAGCGGCCTTCAGATAAAATTCGATTAAGTCCCGATCAACCTGTGGATGAGGATGAGGGAACTCTGCAATGTTGTCAAAGGCATGAAAAACAAACGCCTTTCGGATCAGTGGCATGTCGAATTGTGAGTCGACAGTGTTAGAATGATCTAAAGAGATCACAGGTTCTAGCCACAAGATACTTGGTGTGTCAATAGCTTCTTTAATCAGCCTCTCAATAGTCCATGGAGGCTATAACTCTGTAAGACCCTCCGGTCGTGGGCTTCTTTCTGTCTTCTTTCGGCTTCTTCAGCCTCTCTAGCCACACGAGCACTGATGTCAGCCTTTTTATCTTGACCTTGACGCTTCAGAAGGTCGATAATTGTCTCTTTATCATCATCATCACTCTCCTCAGCAATATTTTTTCCTTTGTCTTTCACACCAAAACCGGAGGCTTGGCCTACTGGTGGAGGTTCGGTTGTGTGAGTTGCTAAAGTAGGAGGTGGTTGAGACACTTGTTCTTTTTCTCCCCCAATTTTGCTGAGTAGAGAAAGGGCAGGAGCGAGCTTCTCTACAAGGGTACGGCGTACTGAATAATTGATGATTGGGTCATGTGCTTCAGGGATGTTGGAGATAGCAGAGTGGACATCCGAAACACACGATTTAACCACCTCTCTTTCAGATCGAAGAGAGTCAATCTCCTGTTGACGGTTGCAGAGTTGAGTACTCTTGACCTTCAGAGCGGTAGTCTTCCTTGCGAGAGCATCCATGAGAGAGTTCTCGGCAGCTAAGTCTTCTTGAAGCTTGGAGAGACGCTCCTCAATGGTGGTTCTGAAAGCTGAGTTGTCGTCAGAGATGGTTTGACGAAGCAAAGCGAACGACTTCAGCTCAGAAGCGACTGATGTAGCCAACTGGTTGATAATGGGTTCCAGCGTAGTCTTGGTGGCTTCAGCACTTTCCTGTAAAGATTTCAACAAGAAAGAAGCATCAGTGAATAGTTTATCGACTTTTTCGGTTGCTGCCTCACAAGCTTTGGTTGAGGCATCTATGGCTGCAGTGGCGGAATCAAGAGAAACTTGATGAGCTTTGGAAAAAGCCTCAACAATTTTCTGAATTGCAGCTTCAGATATGGAGGATTGAGATGTGGAAGACGAAGCGATGAGCGGATCAATTTTGTCATGTAGCTCCTTGAGATGTCTCTTTGTGATAGGAGCATCATCATCGTCGTCACTTTGAACTTGAAACGGACTATAGTAGACCGAATCAAAAGTCATATTCTCCCCGCCAAGGAGTGGTTCTTCTTCCTCTGAAGCATGAGCAGGAGAAGATGGTGGTGGTGAAACTGTAGGCTCGGTAGTAGTAGTAGTTTCGGGTTGGGTGGTGTGTTCGGTTGTTGGTGTGGGTTCGGGTGCTGAGGTGGTTTTTGGTGTGTCAGTATGAACCCCCGTATCAGATACGTTGGTTCTAACATCTGCAGTGGTGGTGGTTGTTGCTTCGGTAAAGATTGGTGGTGGTATTGGGATGGAAGTAGGTGATATTTGAGTGGTAGAGGTTATGGGGGGAATAGAAATAGGAATTTTAACGGGTGGAGAAGAGATAGGAGAAGTAGAAATATGTATCTTTGGGGTAGGCGAACGTGGTGGAGTGTTGCCACGTTGAGATCCATCCGAATCAGAACCCTCGTCCTCAGATTCACTTGAGGATGAAGCGATAATCAACTTTCGTCGCGGTTGGGTTTTCTCCTCTTCTGTGGTGGAGACTGAGCAGCCTTAGTGGGTTTCCTTTTCTTGGGAGATGTGCCTTTTGCTCCCTTTGCCACCTGTTTTCCCTTATCAGCTTTCTTGCCTCTAGGAGTAAGATCCATCGGACCAGAACGTCTGAACTCCTTATACGTTTGAATGATCCGACTGTCAGCAGGAACGTCACCATACATCGTTTCCGGGATAGACCCGTTGAAGGGAAATTTCGAAGCATCCGACACAATGATCTTCGTGGTATGGAAAGTACCAATCGAAGACATTGGAGCACCAGCGACAATGGGGACGTGGTACTTGTCCATCACCCATTTCGTGACAATAGTCCAGAATCGGTCATAAGAAATCTCTGAGTATCGAGAAGTCGAAGAGAGACTCTGAATGAGTTGTTGCCATAGGACCGACCCGTAGTCCATGTTGATGTCATTGTAGATCCCGTACATGATGGAGATAAATAAACGACTTGCCCCATCGGATCCAGCACTTCGTTCAGATAAGCCCTTGAAAAGAACAGTGAATATTCCATTCCAATGAGGGGGCAGGCACGACTTCTTGAATTTCGTAACAGTAGTGAGCACCTCAGTGTACCCCATGTTGTAGAACATGTTAAACAGATGACCCATTGGAATGGTTTCCGGATTAACCCTCGAAGAATCGGGGGCAAACCCTAACAGTGTACAGAACCTCTGTTTGGAAATCGACGCCTTGTGCTCAAAGACATCGAAGAAAATCCTGTCGACGACCTTGTCGTAGTGAGCCGTGGAAAAGATTTGTGACAGGAACTCCATTAGAACAACTTCAGCCCTGGTAAGAGCAGGAGCGATTGGCGAGAACTTCAGGCATTCGATGATGGGAAACATGAAAGCATCGTACGCCTTAGGAGTGAGATCAATGATCACACTCTGCTGGGGACGAATGGGCAAGATGTGAGAGGTCGCGTGAACAGATGAAAAATCCGCCATTGTTGAGATGAAAGTGGGAGAGATGATGAACAGTAGAGGTTTAGAGGAATTTCTTGCTTTCTGAGAATTTAGGTGCAGTAAAGAGGTAAACGGTGGATCACATTACGTTTTATACTGTGGGTAAAGGAGAGAGAAAGATCTTTCCCAAATCTTCAATTGAAAAACGAAGGGTTTTTCGGAGGTGACTGATGCGTGACAGTTGGGTTTGACGATGATCACGTAGGAGAGAGAGTGTCAGTCCCTAATTACACGCCTTCCCATCAGGCGCCGTTTGGAGATGAAATAGTTCATATTCGCACACATTTCCCTGTTGCGCCGTTTGAAATAAAATCGATTGGACTCCCGCCTGAGTCAATGTTTCGTCATCTTATCCCTTTAGAGTGAAACGAAATCTTTAAAATAAAATTGCCACGTGGATCAATATTAACCACAACTTTTGTTAACAGCCAACCCAATTAAAATTCCTTAGAATTAATGAAACCAGAATTTTGGAAAATCAAAAAGATTTTCGTGCTGAGTGTGTAAAAGAAAAAGAAATAAAGCAACACTTTTGAGGGATTATGTGATGTCAATAAAGACACGAAACAGTGGATCCCAGGCATGAATCTCTTCCTTCAAAGTCAAGAGAGACTTTAAAGTGTTTGTGTGGTTTCCCGTTGAATAACGATCAGACACTTATTAAGAAGTGTTGAAAGGCTTCTTTTAATTAGGCTTATGAGGTGGCTTTCGCTTCAATTCATAATTTCTGATCTTGATATAAGATAGAAATCGAACGAAGTACTTGTGAGACCAGTGTAGTCTGTTTGAACAAGTAGGTTGGAGATAATTTAAGTGGCAAGGTAAACTAATGTATGTGAAATCTCAAAAAAAATTAAAACTGGATCCCAAGGGAAGAAATGTTATTGGATTTAACAATTTCATAGGAATCACTCAAAAGAAAAATAGATATTTCATGTTGTACTCTCATGGATAAGTTCATCAATTCATTAGTGAAAGCTAGAGCAAGTTAATTGTTCATCGTCAATGCATAGTAGGTATTGAATTATGGGTTTCACTTAGCACGGAGTGACACGAAGCTAAGATCATGAACACAGGAATTGTGCAACCATAAACCTCAGTGGTAGTGTCTGAGAGTCTCAAGGGTTACGTTTGTGAAACAAGTGAGATGGAGAATAATGATGTAGATGGTGTAAAGAAACCCAAAGTACCTCTGCTATGAAAAATAGGACTAAGCAGAAAACTCTTATCTTATGTGAGAAGAGAGTTAGGTAGCTCATGATTAGAATAAATATGATAGCCTAATTGGGAAGACAGGGTTTGTTTGTACCAAGTCAGTAAGGCTTTTATTCAGAATCAGATGAGGATTTGGTCACATATAACAACATGCTTCTAGGGACACTTAGCTAGTGAAATAAGTTAACCACAATGAAATAAATAAAATAAAATAATAAAAAAAATATAAAAGCCAAAATAAAATATTTTTGGAGTTTTTGAATTTACGGAAAAAAAATTTGGAATTTTTGATCGAAATAAATAAGACATAAAAAAAATTATACAAAACAAAAAAAATGTTGGAATCGAACCCGAGCGTTCGGTTTATTTCGGTTGAAAAAACTTTGGAACCGAACCCGAGCGTTTGGTCTATTTCGGGTGAGAAAAATTTTGTAACCACAATGAAATAAATAAAATAAAATAATAAAAAAAATATAAAAGCCAAAATAAAATATTTTTGGAGTTTTTGAATTTACGAAAAAAAAAATTGGAATTTTTGATCGAAATAAATAAGACATAAAAAAAATTATACAAAACAAAAAAAATGTTGGAATCGAACCCGAGCGTTCGGTTTATTTCGGTTGAAAAAACTTTGGAACCGAACCCGAGCGTTTGGTCTATTTCGGGTGAGAAAAATTTTGTAACCGAACCCGAGCGTTCGGTCTATTTCGGTTGCCAAAAAAAATAAGATTGAAAAAGAGAAGAACTTTGACAATAAGATAAATGAATTAAGAAAAATGATACAAAAGATTTACAACCATAGAAACTACCTTTGAGTGATAGGCGAAAATCAGATGATACAACCGAACCCGAGCGTTCGGTCTATTTCGGCACACCAGATCAGGACCCGAACTCGAACGTTCGGTCTATTTCTCTTCTTACGTTTGATCTTGAGAGGTAATTTTTGGTACTGACTCCGATTCCATCATTCCAAGCCCTTGTAGAATTTTGTTGAAAGAAGCTTCAGGAGGAGCTTTGGTGAAGATGTCAGCCAGTTGATCAGTGGTTCGAACAAAATGAATTTCGACGTTCCCATCTTCCACAGGATCCTTAATGAAGTGATACCTCAGTGCTATGTGCTTAGTCTTGGAGTGTTGCACTGGGTTATGACAGATCCTAATTGAACTTTCGGAGTCGCAATATAGTGGGATCTTTTTCATATTGAGTCCATAGTCCCGGAGTTGGTTTTGGATCCAAATCACTTGAGATGTACAGGAGGCAGCTGCGATGTATTCTGCTTCAACTGTAGACAGAGATACACAAGTCTGTTTCTTTGATTGCCAGCTAACCAACTTCCCGTCAAGGAATTAGCAGCCTCCAGTGGTGATTTTCCTGTCTAGTCCACAACCTCCAAGGTCTGCATCTGAGTAGGCTTGAACGAAGAAACCTGAGTTTGATGGATACCGTAATCCGAGAGAGGTAGTTCGTTTTAGATACCGGAGAATGTTCTTCACTGCAAGCATAAGAGGTTCACGAGGATTCGCCTGAAATCTAGCACAGTAGCAAACAGAAAACATTATATCAGGCCTGCTAGTAGTAAGGTACATTAGAGAACCAATCATCTGGCGATATAGCGTAATATCGATTGCTGGCTTGTCCAAGGATGGAGTGAGCTTGGTGCCGAACGCCATTGGAACTTTAACCTTTGAGTCTCCCATCATGCCGAATTTAGCAAGGAGAGTCTTGGTGTAAGCTTCCTAGTTAATAAAGATGCCTTCAGGTCCCTGTCTAATATTTAAGCCAAGGAAAAAGTTAATAGGACCCATTGAGCTCATTTCAAATTTAGTCTCCATTAGCTTTCTGAATTCAGCCGTTAAGCTAGGATTCGTTGAGCCGAAGATGATATCATCGACATAAATTTGAACAATCATAAGGTGGTTACCTTCCTTCTTACGAAAGAAGGTTGGGTCAACCGAACCTTGTTTGAATTTGGACATCTTTAAAAACTTGGTTAGCGTTTCATACCAGGCTCTAGGTGCTTGTTTCAGTCCATATACCACTTTGTCCAGAATATAGCAGTGATTGGGGTACTTTTCATTCACGAATCCTGGAGGTTGCTCCACATACACCGTTTCTTCAAGTTCTCCATTTAGAAATGCGCACTTCATGTGCATTTGGTAGACCTCAAAGTTCTTGTGTGCAACATAGGCAAGAAATATTCGAACAGATTCCAGCCTAGCTACAGGAGAAAAAGTTTCCTCATAATCGATTCCTTTCTCCTGGCAGTATCCTTTCACAACCAGACGAGCTTTGTTTCTTATTACATTGCCTTCCTTGTCCATTTTATTCCTAAAGACCCATTTGAGACCAACAAATGAGGCATCTTGAGGAGTTGGAATGAGGCGCCAAACTTTATTTCTTTCGAACTCATTAAGTTCGTCTTGCATAGCTTGAACCCAATCAGAGTGATCAAGAGCAGTATTTACTGTCTTCGGTTCAACTTTTGAGACGAAAGAGTTAAACATGCAGAACTCTACTTTTGAGAACAAAGATGCTTGCTTTGCCTTCAGTTGAGATCGGGTCAGGACCTTTTCAGAGACATTTCCCACTACCTGTGAAACAGGATGATCTCTGGTCCATTTGACAAGAGGAGGGTAATTCGGATCATAGGAGGGATCCAATTCAGCATTTACCATCTCTTCTAATTCAGATTGACTGTCATCATCATAAAACATATCGGCATTCTCCCCCTCGACTGATGAGTTTTCAGGGGTATCTTGACTTTCTGGTGCTACAGGAGTTCCGGGAGCATTTGGGCTTTCGGTAGCTACAGTACCTTCGGGTGCAGTAGAGCTTTCGGGAGCTACGATACTTTCGGGTGCAGCTAGAGAAGAGTTCTCCCCCTCAACCTGTGAACTTGGCAGTTTTGAAGAAGATGGATTCTCCCCCTCAACTGAAGCACCGTGCTGAGAAGATTCATTTAGAACTGATTCTCCTTCACCCAGTCGTTTGGCAGCGTCATCGACGATTTTCTTCAGATGGTCAACTTTGTTGTCTGCTGCATTGGCTTCTGAGAGAGTAGCCTTCTCCGGTTCATAGAATAACTCCACAAATTGCTCAAACAAATTTGCAATCGAGGCTGTGACTTGGCCTGTTTGAGAAAAGATTTCTCCAACTGATTCTTCCGTGGCCTTCAGCTTCTTGACATAGCTGTCATCGAAAGTCACATAATATGTTTCTTCAATCTTCCTCGAACGCTTGTTTAAAACCCTGTATGCTTTTGAAGTAAGAGAGTATCCCAGAAAAATTCCTTCATCGGCTTTAACGTCGAACTTGTTACGATGATCTTTAGAATTGAAGATAAAGCATCGAGAGCCGAATACGTGGAAGAATTTGACGTTTGGCTTTCTGTTGTTGATGATCTCATAAGGAGTAAGAGTGAAACGCTTATTAAGATAGGACCTGTTCTGCGTAAAACATGCTGCAACAATAGCATCAGCCCAGAAATATAGAGGTAGAGAAGCGAAACTTAGCATGGTTCGGGCCGCCTCACACAAAGATCAGTTTCGTCTTTCGACAATTCCTTTTTGTTGAGGGGTGTAGGGAGCTGAGAAGTTGTGACTGGGTCCTTTTTCTGCTAAAAAGTCTTCAAATTCTTTATTCTTGAACTCCAGCCCATTGTCGCTTCTGAAGTTGCGAACGACTTTCCTCAGCTGCACTTCAACCTGCTTAATAAACATCTTTAGCTTGAGAGTTGCCTCAGATTTGTGCTTCAGAAAGAACACCCATGTAAAGCGTGAAAAGTCATCAACAATAACAAGAATATACTTGCTACCGCCAATGCTTTCGATAGAAGATGGTCCACATAAGTCAATGTGAATTAACTCAAGTGGTTCAACGACTTTAGTGTTGATTATGGATGGGTGACTTTGACGACTCTGCTTCCCCATTTCACATGCAGCACACAAATGTTCTCGATCGAACTTGAGCATTGGAAGACCCCGAACATGACCTCCCGTGACAAGTTTGTTGATATCCTTGAAATTGATATGGGAGAGCCTTCGGTGCCACAGCCAGCTTTCGTCAGAATGTGCTTTGGATAATAGACAGACAGCTGGATTTCCTTTGATAGGTTTGAGATTGAGAGGAAATATTTTGCCTTTGCGCTCTGATTTGAGAATCACTCTTTTTGTTTTCTTCTCTATTATTTCCGAACCCTCATCATCAAATGAAACTTTAAGACCGGTACCTCCAACAAGCTGTGATACACTGATGAGGTTATGTTGCAGTCCTTCAACGTATGCAACTTTTCTAATCGTGAAGTCTCCATTTGTTATCATCCTATAACCTTTTATCGTGCCGTATGAGTTATTCCCGAACTTGACATTCCCGCCGTTTGGAAGAGATCGGAATTCCCTCAGCTCTTACTTCCTTCCGGTCATGTGACATGAGCAGCCACTGTCAATATACCATTCTTCGTCGAACTGCTCGTCACTGATTACCTGCAAAAATCAAGCAGATTTAGGAACCCAAAGTTTCTTGGGTCCACGTGAGCCTTTCACAGGAACAGGAATAGTAACAAAAATGTCAACTAGATATGTTCTTTTTATTAAAGTTGTTTCATCTTTCTTCTTAATGGTGAAAACTTTAATTTTGTTGCGATTTGTTACAGTCAGTTTGGATTCAGGTTCAGGTGTTTGGGCCTTGGAATGCTTTTGATCATTCTTGACTGAGGAAACCTTCAATTTTCCTTTCAAATCTGTTAAAGATTTTGCATTTTGAGTTTGAACATAATTAGATTTAGATTGGGGTTGAGAAGAATTAGAATGAGAGAATTTAGACTGAGAAGTTTTCTTGACTTGACGTTCTAGGTGGCCCTTTTGTTTTTGGTCATTAGTGGGACCGAACCTTGAACCTTGGCAGCTTTTGCTCTCGGAGCCGAACCTATGCTTTCGGTAGTTGGTGTTCTCTGAACCGAACCTTTCCCTTCAGTTGTTATTCCTTTCTTGCGGTCTGTCTTCTCTTTTCTCTAAATTTCTGTCATGATCAGAAAAATGAGCGTTTTGAGATTGCCAGAACTGTTTCCGCTCTGAGAGATTCTTTTTGTATCTCAGATTCCTTTGCTTCTTTTGATCCTTCACTTGCTTCGGCTGTCTGTGGATATTGGCTTTTTGCTTTTGCTTCCTGTCAGCCGGTTCACTTTGAACCGATGATGTTTCGCTTGAAGGAGTGACTTCTTCTATAGGAACTTCTTTTGTACCACTGGTACTTGGCACATCGAAGTTGTTAGGCTTGTTTAGTGGCTCTGTCACATATCCGCCTTTGGTTTTCCAGGACGTTCGCTCTGGCAGACCAACAGTTTCATCAGCATTATCTATAGGAGCAGACCAGAAAAATTCATCACAGCCATCTGCATTATCTTCGTTTACAATGGCGGTGAGTTCGGCTGTCTGATGTTCGGTTACTCCTGTGACCTTATACACCTGATTTGGTGTTGTTCTCACCTTTTGGTACACAACTGCCTTCTCTTCTAGAATTGGGGACTTATTTTGGGACAAACGAGCAAACTCCACAGAATTTTCAGAAATAAGATTTTTGTGGTTTTCGGGTTCGCTCTTGACAAACTCAGAACAGTCGACTTCATCCTCTACGTAAATTTCACTCATATCATCATCCTCATTGAGCTCAGATGCGTTTTCAACATCAATTTTATTTTCTGAGCTTAAGTTGGCATTCAATGAGTCAAACTTTTGTATGGTTTCGGTCTTTAGTTTCAGTTTATCGTTTTCATCCAAAAGGTTTTTCAACATGTCCTTATGGTCCTTGGACTTTATAAAAGATTCGATTTTGTCCAGACCATACATATATGTCGGATTCACATCATCAGACGAAACTACACTTTCACAATTATATGCTTCAGCGTCGATTTCATCTTCCTTAAATTCAAGGAAGGGTAAAATCATGCGATGAATTTTCTGCCCTATTTCACAGTTCAAGTGAAGTTGAGTGATGTTAGCATAAAGACGTTTAGCAATTAAACAAAAGACATTTCTTTGTTTCAAAAGTTTTAAATTGTCTCTTTGCAAATAAATGTTTTCATCTTTGGTTTTAATTAGCTCCGACTCCTTCAGCTCTATCCACATCCTCCGTTCCTCACTCTTGGAAGACACCCTGCTTATTTGGTCAGTTAGGTTAGAATTGGTGACCCGTGTTTGAGTTAAACTGCTATCTAGATTTGACATTCTTGAATTTAAGCTTTTTAATTCTTTTTCATATAAATTTTGTGGGACTTTAAATGAAACAAAAACGTATTGTACCTTCTTGATTAATTCATCAAGCTCATTGAACTGCACACTGAGAGGTTTTGCTATGAAGCACAGGTCCTCTCGCTCCTTGGTGTCCTCATTCCCACCATCCGTATTGTATCCCCTCATTTGAGATACATCTGTCACCATCAAGCACTTCCCGCCGCTTTCTTCACCTCTTGCAACGTATGCCTTTCCATGAGATGGCTTCGTGACCTCATCATCCTCTGAGTCGGTTGACCAGACCTGCACGCCACCGAACTCATCATCCGCTGCCGAACCCTGCACAATTAAAGCATTCATTGAAGGGTTAGCAGTAGCTTTCTTTCTCTTGAGCTCTTCCAGCTTTTTCATCAACAAGGTCTCTTCATCTTTTTCCTCATCCTTCCCTGCCATTTTCTTTAGAATGAAGTCTTTGGCATAGTGGTTCTTTCCTCCACAGTAGTAGCAGTTCACACCTGAATCTCCTTCAACTTTCGCCTCTTTCTTTGGTTTGTCTGTCTTCGGTTCCTCCCTGACCTTTTCAGAACTGTAGCTTCCCTGCCAATTTCGGTTCTTATTGGTAGGGAACCTTTTCTTGATGAACCTCTTTGGATTCGATACCATGATTGCATAGTCTTCAGAAGTAAGATCATAGTCTTCTAAATTGAGATCTTCATCTTCTACCACACTTTTGCTTTTGGACAAGAGAGCCAAGGACCCTAAACTGGAGACAACATTTTTATCTTGTAAAACAATCTTTTCTTGGGATTTCAAAATCCCCACCAGCTTTGCCAACGAATAGGATTTAAATTGCTCATGAGCTTTAACAGTGGACACAACCGCTCTCCACTCAGATCTAAGGCCATTCAAAAAGGTAACTTTTTGCTCAATCAACTTCCTTTCTATATCGTGTTTGATCATCTTGCTAAGAAGATGATTGAAGCGATCGAACGTCTGAGTAACAGTTTCATATGAATTCTGCTTAAATTCACCAAACTCAGACAAAAGCAAGGTCTAAATAGAATGCTCTAAATCTTCATCTGTAGAATATAGCTCTCGCAGCCTATCCCATATTTCTTTAGCAGTGCTGCATGAACTCACTAGCCTGAATGTATCTGATTGCAGAGCGAATCGAATCAGTCTCAATACTTTAATGTTGCATTGAAACTTTTCCTTTTCGTCTTGAGCAATATCCTTAATGTCCTTTAACAGATCATTGTACTCCTTCTGAGTTTTAATGATTTTTGACGTTCCAGAGTGAGCAAATGGTCCAGAAACGATTGCTTCCTAAATAAGGTATCCATTGTCTTCCGATCCGATGACATAATCTTCAAAGTGATGTGCCCAGACTTCGTAATCCTGGGTGTAGAGGATAGGAATCTTCGTCGTCGATCCAATGTTGTTAGAGATGTTGATGGGATTAGATTGTGACTCGTCCATCCTTGATCGTTTTTAACCTGTTTGAAAGATCAGACTTGTAATATTTAATATTAGGGCAAACAAATAAATGCTGAGTTACGTCAATAACGGAGTGACGGCTCAATAAATATTATTTAATGAGGAATAACCCTAATCGCAAACTCTTTCACAGAAAAGATGTGTATGAATTACACAGCCTCCTGCTCTGATACCAATTGTTGAGTTATTAATTAACTCTTTGATCGATTAGATCTTTGTAACAGGTATGCGATGAACGTAAAAACAATGAACAAAACACAATTATGAATCAAGATGTGTCGAATGATTAGATTACTCGATCCTCAGCAGAGCTCGACTAAGAACTTCCACTGTAGAGGATTCTAGGGTTACAAAAACAAGAACGATAAATCTGCTGAACAATAATACTCTAATCGTTACTTATCGTCCCCTCGTTCTAGGATGCATGCAAGCATCTATATATACTAAACCCTACAAAACTCACGGATGGACAGGCCCATACCAGAGATAAATATATTGGACTAGCTAACGAGCCCAATAGACGCAACACAAAATACGACCCAACATCTACCTTACCCGCCTCCCGGGTATCCATAATGTAGGCGATGTACCCTGCGCAACCCTTCTGCAGGTAGTGCCTAGCCCTTGCTGCTGAACACATAGCTGGTCCATGCTGTAACCTCTCACCCTGAATCACCAACTCTCTCCTACTTGGGGTCTTGACAGGAAACAACTGCTGCGCACAGTTGATCACCTCCCAATTAGGGCTTCTCCAATTCATACCGATGATAACCTTGTTCCCATGTAATGGAATGGGAACCAAATCCACTAGGTAGCACTCGTCGTACAGCCTCAAAACACAATCCCTGAAAATCTCTGATGCTCAGACAGATCGTTCGCCAGCTATCTCAATCTCTTGCTAAGAGCAAGAGATGAATGATCGGATAGCCCCCGAGTCAAATAACACATGTACTGGAATGTCGTTCACATGGAATGATCCTACAAAAACACATAAATATCATAAACAACATAAAATAAGATTTAGGGAGAAGAAAGATACTCGTCACCACATTTGGTGCGGCACGCACCTCCTTAGTGGCCAGCTGGAAGGATCGGCTCCTCACTACTAGAGCATCTGTCATGCCCTGTCGGCTATCTTTGATCCATAGGGTAGCTAGAGTTGGCGCCACCACTGGCGTTGCTGGTACTAATCTCGGACAGTTGTACTTTTTATGTCCCTTCTGATTGCAATGAAAGCAAATCAGGTCTGATGTCTGGAGGGTGGGGGTAGGGGCAGTACAATCTTTGCCAAAATGTCCAGTCTTGCTGTCACACCCCCAAACCAACAGCGGAAACATTCGGGGGCAGAGGACGTCATGTAGAGTATCATAACAATGCACAATAGTAAAACAAGCAATAATATCATCCATTGCATTAATAAAATAATTTAATACAATTGTGTTCTGTTTAAAGTTTGAAAGCCACCAAAATATGAATCAAAAATAAAAGACGAGTCTTGAAAGTACTCCGTCTTCTCAAAACCTGGCTATTTGTACCTGTCTACTGGTGACCTCAGAATACAAGTTATTTTGAAAGAGTAGATCAGCATTTAAGCTGGTGAGTTCATAAGTATTTTAGTGTCAAATGTTTGTATAAGTTTGATGAAAATGTATGTAAATATTTGATGTAAATGCTTGTATACTTCCTAAAAAAACCTATATTTTCTACTAAATTTGTAACGACCCAATTATCAAGACTAAAAATTTCTTTTATAAAACATTACTTAAAACTTATTTGTCAATCCATAACATAATCAGGGTGTTATTTCCAAAACATAATTTCATTATCAGAGTAAAACATCCCAGGCTGACTAATCAATGGTGTGTGCCATGCGATCACCCCGAGCTCTTCCCTCCGCTACCGGAAGTACCTGAAACCAAAACTGGAAACTGTAAGCATGAAGCTTAGTGAGTTTCCCCAACCTACCACATACCCTGCATAAACATATACTGCACATATTGGGCCACACCCGCTATTCCGGGCCTCGATCGCTACAACGGCCCCGCCGCTCCAAGCCTCGCCTGTCACTGGGCCTCGCCCGCTAAGATATACTAACACATAAACATATCACAACACATAAGCTAAACATATACTAATGAATCCTGTTCTAAGGCCTCGCCTATCTTGGGCCTCTCCCTTGTCCTACTACTGATGAGTCATGGAACCCCGTCCACACTCCTACTGACATTGAGATACGGGCCCAACCCACACTCACTCTTTCCCTAACTTGGGCCTGGCCCCTACTCTGCTGCTAATGAGATGTGGAACACCGTCCACACTCTACTATTGGTGAGATACGGGACCTCGCCCACACTCACCTCCCTAGGAGGCACATACAAGTATCACACAGACAATAAGTATACTCTATCATGCAAACCATTCCTTGGGCACCCGCACACTATCAATGGAACTTGGTCCCAAATATCATACTGGCATACAGTGCCTAGGACTAACCCCTGGGTCTTCCTACTCATATCTACATGGGCCGGCATTGTGGCCTTAGACCCATCCACACAAAGGGAAACTCACCTCGAATTGCTAAACTTCTGTTGCTACTGTTTGATTGCTGTCCGACAATTCTCTGAACTGCTGCTCCACTAGGTTCCCGAACTACCAATATCAATATAACACTAAGTCTAACTGTCCTCCCAAAAGTCAACTAGGTCAAATTTGGTCAAAGTCAAAGTCCTGGTCAATTCAACCTTCTAGGTCAACCCTACTCGCCGGGTCTGCCTACTGACTCGCCGAGTTCATAGGCTCAGAATCCTTTCATTCGTGACTCGACTCACCGAGTCAGTCCCTAACTCGCCGAGTCTACCGATTTTCGAATCCTGTCCTGTCCAACTCACTGAGTCTCCACTCAACTCACTGATCTAAGCCTTAACTCGAAGGGTTTGGGGTTTCGCGACTTGACTTGCCGAGTCCAAGAACAGACTCGCCAAGTCCAAGGCAATCTTCAACAGACTCGCCGAGTTGTTCATCCAACTCGTCAAGTTCCTCCTAATCTTCATACTACTCGCTGAGTCCACTCGATGGAATCACCAAGTCTATTCAGTCCTTCAAACATTTAGAGGCTTTTTAAGTCATGCAGGGACTCTAAACTGTAGATCCACTCTTCTAAAGCCTATTCCTCACGTAAAGTTGCAAACTTTACATGTAGCTAAGGAGATCTAGGCTCAAAACACTCTAAACTGGGGTTTAAGACAACCATGCTTCACTTACACCCCCAAGGCTGATCTAGGCCAAAACACACCTAGATCCGAAGTAGCAACTTCAGATATGGACTTCTAACTCGAAATGGCTCTTAATCATGCCATAAAAGCCTCAAATCTCATAACAAAGGTAACACTATATGAAAAAGAGTGAAGGTAACGACTTTTTACCTCCTAATGCTCTGAAAAGTCCCACCAAATCTGGATCTAAAGCCAATTCTTGAATCACCAAAGGTTCCCTTCCTCCTTCTTCCTTCAAATCACCCAAAATGGCAAGAAAGCTTGAGTGTGCTACAATGGAGGCTTAGGGTTTCGTGTTCTGGATAAGAGAGGCTATAAGGAACCCTAAGGGAGAGAATGAGATGTTTAAATAGTGCACAAAGTCCCGGATTTATGGTTTTCCTCTTCAGACCGGACTTTCCTCTTCAGACCGGACTCGCCGAGTCCTCTTGCCGACTCGTCGAGTCGGTCACTTAGTCCATGCCCGGATCCCACTCCGACTCACCGAGTTCCTTCCTGGACTCGACGAGTCGAGCCCTTAAACTTAGGGTTTTCCTTTCCTTTCTTGGTCTTTCTGATTATGGGTGTTACGAAATTGGAAGTAGTCCTCTACCAAGACCTGACTGTTTTGAATGTTTATTTTTGTTGTAAAAGTGAGTGTTTTCCCAATTATGCCTATCATTACTAGAAAATAGTTTACATTACTGTTTATGTGAGAAGATCACTATATGAATGTAATTTAAAAAAAATGAAGATGCACAGTAGTATTGTATAAAGTAACTATTGATGTACTAACTACCTTAAACCAATTGTTTAAATAAGGTAAAATGTGATGACATTATAACCATACTTGATTGACTAGAAAAAAAACAACGATCAAAGACTTCGAAATGGTATGACATTCGTCACCCGTAGACCTGTAGGTCATTCTGTAGCTAGCAGCAAGGTGTAGGGTGGTCAATCCCATATAGGTCTATACACAAAATCACGCTCTCCCTCTAGCAAATTATAGTTACAAAACGTGACACAACAGTATATTGCCATGCCATGAATTAGTGGCTCACATTAATATTATCTTTGTTATTGTATTAGTATGTATATTCCTTCCTGTTCTAGCTATAGTATGTTCCTTCTGTTTTAGTTATAGTATGTTCCTTCTTGTTCTAGTTATAGTATCTTTGAACTGACTCATGTATGAACTAACTCTTGTAAGTTTCACTGTTCTAGAAGTAGTAAGTAGTAATCCTCTAAACTATACCTTATATAGTTTACTAGTATGATTGGTTGACTGATACTGATGTATAGAAAAGACTCAATTACTTACCAAGCAACTAAGTTAAGTTTAATTCTTAAAAAATAATGAGTTTAATATCCACATATGTATTTAATAAGTATAACTATGATTTAACTAACATTCGGACTAGTAATCCTACCCCAAGCCCACAACCAAACAAGAAACATGATTCAAGGTATCTAGCAATGGTCCTAAGTTTGTTAAAGCATACTTATATGTAAATAGATAGACGAATATGATTTGATATAAAAGAAGTTTATAAAATGATTTGAAACAGTTTATTTGATAACACAAATTTGAAGTCTAAGAAATCCTTTTGTTATAGTTATAAATCACATGTGATTGATACTATAACTATATTGTTTTCTACTTGTATCCCCCCATAAAAGCATTTAAAATCATTAAAGGATAAGTTTAGGGGTATGAACTCACCTATAGTGAGTGATTCGAATGAAAACTTGGTATATGATGCTAAGTATGCCAAGTGAAGTCTCGAGCACAAACGGATCCTATTAAGCATATAATGACACATATATGTATATAATTAGTGTATATAACAACTAATCATGTAAGGGAACATCCTTAGAGACTAGGAAACACTTGAAATGAAGTGTTACAATCACATGTGATTGTATGAAAGGGTGTTCACGGCCACACTATATGTGTTTACGGCCATAGGATAGTTTACAGACACGCGTGAAGTGTTTACGGTGCTTGGCTTGATCCTATGAACGGTTTACGGCCATGGGTAGAAGGGTTCATGGCCACCATATGATGTATGATGGGTTTAAGGCGCAATGAAGGGTTTACGGCCGTAAACTCTTGAAGATCATGCATAAAGTGGTTTTTTCTTGGATGGAAATCAGGAGCTTCTAATGGATAATAAGTGTATGGAAAGGATACTTACCTAATGGAAGTCTTGAAGGTGTTTACATCCCTAAGAACAAGTATGTGTTGTTGATGTTCTTGGTGAAAAGATGATGATTTGAAGATCTAAACCCAAAAGATTTGAATTCATGGATGAAATAAAAGGGTTTCAACTGAATAAGAATGATATCAAGTAAGAAAGGAAAAATCACTTACACTTTTGAAGATCAAGGAGGATATCCTTGATGATACTTGAGAGAGAAATGAGATTTCTTGACTTGAAGATGTGAGAAATGAAGAATAATGAAGGATCTTCATACATATGAAGAGGGGTTCACGACCAACAAGGGTTTACGACTGTAAACCCTAGTTTGCGGCCTTGAACTCCTGGTGAAGGTGGTTCCGGCTCAATTGCAACTCAATGAAATCAAGTAAATACTTCCTAACACCCAATCCTTGAGTGTACTAGGCTTAGAACTCTAAAACAGATCCTTAACAAAGCTAAAAGTAAACAGAAACAACTTTGCCTTTGGATTGAATTGATTGGCTTTACAAGCTAGAAATTTCGGGTTGTCACATCACCCCCTGTTAAAGAGAATTTTGTCCCGAAATTAGAGTTTAAGCAAATATAGATAACTAAGGGAAAAGATGAGGATATTTTAGTTTCATTTGATCCTCGCACTCCCAAGTGAATTCAAGTCCCCGCTTGGCATTCCAGCAAACCTTCACTATCGAGATATGGCTTTGGTTCGTTTTCTTAGACTCTCGGTCCATAATCTCTACTAGTTCTTCAATGATGTTGAGACTCTCATTGATCTCGATTTCATCGAGTGGGATAACAAGAGTCTCGTCGGATAGACACTTTTTGAGGTTCAAAACCTGGAAAGTAGGGTGTACGTTACTAAGTTCTTGAGGTAGTTTGAGTTTGTATGCTACAGGGCCGATTCTAGCGAGAATCTCATAAGGCCGTATGTATCTTGGATTCAGCTTCCCATGCTTTTCGAAGCGTATCAAGCCCTGACAGGGGGAGACCTTCAATAGAACATGGTCACCCACCTAAAATTCCAAAGGTTTCATTCTCTTGTCTACATAGCTTTTCTGTCAGTCTCTAGAGGCTTTCAATTGTTCACGAATCTGAACAATCTTCTCTGTCGTTTCCCGTATGATTTCTGGACCGGTGAGAGTGCTGTTAGAAACTCGTCCTTTAGTTAATTGTGTATCACCCACTTGAGCCTAGCACAAAGGGAATCTGCACTTCCGACCATAGAGTGCTTCAAATGGAGCAGCCTTTATGCTCATGTGATAACTGTTATTGTAGGATAACTCGACAAGGGTTAAATGAGTATCTCATGTCTTTCCAAAGTCTATCATACAGGCTCACAACATATCTTCCAGAGTTAGAAAAGTCCTCTTACTTTGTCCATCGGTTTGTAGATGATAGGTTGTGCTCATATCCAGCCTAGTTCCTAGGGAACTTTGTAGTGACTGCCAGAATCTTGAAGTGAATCTACTATCTCTATCATAGATAATGGATATGGGAGCACCATGCAGTCTTATAATCTCCCTAATGTAGGTTCTTGTTAGTTTCTCCATCTTGCCAGTTTCTTTGATTGGGAGGAAGTATGCGGACTTGGTTAACCTGTCTACGATCACCCATATGGTATCGATATCACCTGTTGTCTTGGTCAACTTGGTTATGAAGTCCATTGTGATCCGCTCCCACTTCCACTCAGGTATCTCCAGTTGTTATAGCAAACCTATGGGTTTTGGTATTCGACCTTAACCTTGGCGCAAGTAAGACACTTACTTACGAAGGTATCAATCTCTGCTTTCATGTTAGGCCACCAATATAACTTTTTGAGATCCAGATACATCTTATTTGAACCTGGGTGGATAGAATATCGAGTATTGTGCGCTTCGGTCATGACTAAGTCTCTGAAACCACAATGCCTCGCTGTCTAGATCCGATCCATGAGATACAAGGCTCTGCCACCTTTGATTTCCAAGTTTTTATCCATCCCTCTAAGGTATTCACCCGTCACATTTTCTGGTTTCAAGGCTTCTAGTTGAGCCTCCTTAATTTTTGTGGATAGATGTGAATGGATAGTCATAACGAATTTCGCATTCATAGTCATTGAGTAGCTTGACCCACCGTCATTATCTCATATTGAGCTCCTTCTGATTGAATATATGTTGAAGGATCTTGTGGTCTGTAAAGATAGTGCTTTTTGTACCGTACAGGTAATGTCTCCAGATCTTCAGAGAAAATACCACTACTCCTAACTCAAGATCATGTGTGGTGTAGTTGACTTCGTGTGTCTTTAGTTGTCTTGAGGCGTAAGCAATGAACTTCGCTCGTTGCATAAGAACACAGCTAAGCCCTTGGTTGGATGCATCACAATAAACCACGAAGTCTTCTATCCCTTCTGGGAGGGATAGTATCGATGCGCTGCATAAGGCTCGCTTCAGCGTTTTGAATGCCTTTTCTTGTTTCTCTTCCCAGTCAAAGGCCACGCCTTTGTAGGTCAATGTAGTAAGCGGTTTTACAATCCTAGAGAAGGTCTGAATGAACCTACGATAGTAGCCATCGAGACCTAGAAATTGACGAATTTCTGTAGGCGTCTTCGGAGCTGACCACGTGAATTCCCTCTTTGCTAACCACGTGATCCAAGAATTCGACTCTTC
The DNA here is from genome assembly GCF_051521515.1 of Lactuca serriola. NCBI lineage: Eukaryota > Viridiplantae > Streptophyta > Magnoliopsida > Asterales > Asteraceae > Lactuca > Lactuca serriola. The sequence goes on along the minus strand of NC_136410.1, from coordinate 306,536,807 downwards.
GAATCCAAAATTCGCACTTCGAGAACTTTGCGTAGCGTTTCTCCTAGCGCAATGTTTCCAAGACCAGACATAGATGTTGACTATGCTCCTCCTTGCTACGAGACTAGATAAATATGTCATCAATGAACACAATAACGAACTGATCCAAGTAAGAACGGCACACTCTATTCATTAAATCCATGAATTTTATGGGCGCATTAGTTAATCCGAATAACATCACTACAAACTCATAGTGTCCATAATGAGTTCGGAAGGCTGTTTTGGGAACATCTTCCTCTAACAATCATAACTAGTGATATTCAGAACTCAGATTAATCTTTGAAAAGTAATTTTCCCCTTGCATTTGGTCGAACAAGTCGTCTATCTGAGGTAGAGGGTAACGATTCTTCATAGTAAGCTTGTTTAGTTCTATGTAGTCGATGCACATACGAAACGATCCGTCCTTCTTCTTCACGAACAAGACCAGTGTCCCTAGGGTGAGAAACTTGGTCTAATAAAGCCCTTGCTGATTAGTTTGTTCAGTTGACCAGATAGCTCCTGCATCTCAGCTGGTGCTAGACGATAGGGCGATTTGGCTACTAAGGTAGCCCCTGGAACTAAGTCGATTCTGAACTCGACATGACGTTGTGGTGGTAATCCTGGTAGTTCTTCTGGAAATATGTCGAGAAAGTCGCGTACTCCGGGATGTTCTTTATGTCTTTCGCCTCTTGGCTCATATCAACTACGTGAGCAACGAATGCATGACATTCCTTTCGTAATTACTTTTGGGCTTGTATACTCAAGATACTACGAAGGTTTGTGTTAGGTTTGTTGCCATAGATAACTAGGGTTTCGTAAGACGAACTGCCTTCTTATAACACATGATGTCAGCACGATGAACACTCAACCAATCCATGCCGATAATGACGTCGAAACTTTCAATTGAGATAGGCATGAGGTCGATTGGAAATGAATGTGTAACATACCAAGGATTTGGTAGGTATTCTCGAACCCTCCTCTATCATTACCTTGACATTTATGGTCCTTGGGGTTGGAAGTGAAGAGCCAAGATAAATTTAAGCATCAAGTTTGCAAACTCGGGTCAAAAGGGAGTACGTCGCGCGTACATAAGAGTACGCTAAGCATATAAAGGTCTGCCTTAGTACACTGGGCATACACTTGAGTACGTTGGGCGTACTAATGTCTGGGTGAAACCCTAATATTTAGGGTTTGGGGACTATATAGGCAACATAATGTGCACCAACACCTCTTTTACCTCAGCCTCCACAGATCAAACTCACCTCTCTCAAACCCTAGCCTCCCCTTATGTGTTAAGCTCAGTTTGGTGTGTTCTTGAGTGCCTTAGGAGGAAACCGTTACATCAAAGACTTGAAGGAAGAGAACAAGCTTCTAGATCTAAAGTTAGCTCGTGCACAAGAAGCTCCAGAAGGTATAAAGTTCCAAACTTTATGCTTATATGATTAGATCTCTCCATTTTGCTTTAAAAGACCCATTTCATGTCCCAAAAACCACAAGTGGTGCATGTTGTGTTTTAAATGAAAAGGACTATCCTTCTGGACTCTTGAAGGGACCTTGAGTGATAAAAATGAGGTCCCATTAGCTGAAGATGTCTCATGCATGGAAGGATAAGGTCTTAATGGATTAAGATCAAGCATTAGAACTATATGGATGTCCAAAGTGAAAAAGTTCACGACTTTATGGATCCTAGGCATGTTAGATCTCTGGATCATACGTTTGGGCTTAAGTGCTTAAGACATTAAGCACTTAACAAGGTTTTGGCAAAACTGTCCAGTACGCCCAATGTAAATCCAGTACGTCCAGCGTACTGGGTCAACCACCCCGATGGTTGTCAACGTCTGATGATTATGCCCCGCGTACATCCTCTGTTGGGGCATTGACAAATTGGTTTTGGGTTATGGGTTGTTTTTAGACTAAAGAGATTTAGCCCTTTGCTGGACTTTGTAAATAAGATGTTTTGGGCCAATTAGTGGTAGTGGATCATGGGGTAGGCCCAATAAGGAGGTTAGGCCCAATTTAGTAAATTGGGCTGATAGTGTACTGGTGTATTTGGACTTTCAAGTTATGGACTCAGTGTGGGGCTTTCGCCCAACAAAATGGAATGGACTTAATGGGTTATAAGGATACTTAATCAAGGGAGTAATATTGGGTATTAACCTAGTATTTACTATTATGTGACAGTTCGGGATTCCTGGTGAGACAAAAGTCAGAGATTTGCAGTATTTTAGCACTACCAACTGGGTAAGTACCTCACTATACTAAGGGGTCTAAGGCACCAAGGCCGACCCCATGGATATGATATCCTAGCAGTTGGTAGTATGTTGAGTATGAGTTAGAGTTGCATGCTAGTTGTTATTCCAGTTAGGTAGATATGTTGGAGTACCGTAGTATTATGTGTTTCTCTGTATGTGCATTAGTTGTGTTATATGTCGACATATTATGTGGGATGGATTGAGGCGATACTGCTCCATGCGGTAACCAATAGACCCGGGAGAATTCTAGATACGAGCTGAGGGAGACTCGTGTTGTGGGCTCGAAGGCAAACCAGATGTGAGCCGTGGGCCAGTAAGGCAATCTAGACTCACACTGTGGGCCCAGGGGTAATCCAGTCTGTAAAGCTATAAACCCAGTACATGTTGTGGGCCTAGGGGGTAATCCAGTCATTTTTTTGTTTCAGGTACATCAGGGGATCGCGGCAAGGCGAAGGCATGATCGTATAGTTCCTTGTGTTATGTTTATGTTTCTGGGAAAACTCTGATGTTTTACATTTTGAAAACAAAATTTGTAATGATTTAAATGGTTTGAAATGTTTTTAAAAGTTCAAATTTGGATTAAAATTTTTGTGTGTTACAGAATGGCTATCTAGAGATAGGGAACATCCTATAAATATACTACTAGTAGCCATTTCTACAGTAAATGGTTCTTTAAGTGCACGTGGTGTTTGGTTAAGTAAGTGTGCAAATATCTGGTTCACGAAACTCCTCTCCGATCCACTATCAAATAGTATGCATGCATAAGATTTATCGAGGAGAAACGTACCAGTGACCATTATAGGGTCTGCTACCGCTTCCTCGTGGCTTATCGCCAAAACTCTTCCCACTCCACCAGCGTTCCCGGCCTTCGGGCAGTTCCTCTTGTAGTGACCCACCTCGCCACATCCGTAGCAAGCCTGACCCACTCTGACGCCATGGAATTACATGATTGGCCTAGCCGGAGACTTGCAGAAACGGGCAGTGTCCCCCTTCCTGTTGCAGTTAGCGCACTGCATTTCCCGACCGGGCCCGTTGTGGTGGAAGTTGCACTTGTTACACTTTGGAAAGCTTCCCACATACTGCTTCATTGGCGCAGTGGCAGTAAGTGCTATCGCGGCATGAACAACCACTACCTGCTACTTTTTGGCAGAGTTCTACGCCGCGTTCCCTTTCTTCTTGTCCCAAAACTTCCGCTTGTTGTCAACGAATTTTGATGGTTTTGGGATGGCCATGGTTTTTGTCATTGTCGGTGTGTGGGCTCCGTGATCGATGATCCGATGTGCCAGTCGCTTGGCACTGTCGAAGGTAGTGGGGTTTGAAGCTACGACATTCCCTTGGAATGGAAGCACCAGCCCCCAAATATACCTCTCGACATTATTTCCCTCAGTAGGGACCATTCCCGGACATAGAGCCACCATATCATTGAACCTGGAGGTGTAGGCAACTATGTCAGAGCCCTTCATGGGTAGGCTCCAGAGTTCTTGTTCAAGTTTCTAAACATCGCCCCTTTCGCAGTACTCCTCAATCATCAGCTCTTTCAGAGCTTCCCGACCCATTGAATTAGCCACTATCAAGGTAAGTGACTTGACATGGCTATTCCACCATGTCAGGGCTCTGTCCGAGAAGGTACAAACAACAAATTTTACTTTGCTGCCTTCCAGACAGGAGCAGATCTCAAAGATTGACTCTGTCTTTTCGAACCATTGCGAGAGGGTAATGATTCCTTTAGTCCCGTTAAAGGTTCTGGGCTTGCAGTTGGTGAATTCTTTATACGAGCACCATCTAGAGCGCACTGGAGCATTACCTTGAGTAGAATGTACATCTCTTCCACTTTCGCTAGTACCGCTAGTGCTAAAATGAGCTAAGGCTGCTGTAACAGCCACAACCACTTCAGCTTGGAGAACTGTAGGACCGTATTGTGGAGGAGGTGGTGGTTGAGTTGGACTTATCAAAGGATTACTTCTCGTTAATCAACATGGAGGCATCTTTCAACTAATAGTTTACAAAGATAAGGATGATAGTAAGCATTTAATAGTGAGAAGAATGAGAGTGGTCCATGAACTAACTTGCCATAGTTCAACAAATAGACGAGAGTATGATTGAATTGCACATATAATGATGGAAAGTTGAAAACATTTGGATAAAGATTTCCCATGAGATTAGATGTCTGTCAAAAACATTGGCATTAAAGATGTAACAAGTTCGGGAAAAATGACCTTAAAGTAGGTCGTACATCAAACTAGAAATGAGAAAATTTTGACAACACTAAGACCTAATAGACTGAAAGTTCAAGGTCTTAACATAAGCAGGAAGTTAGTACTAGAGTCTATACATAGACCTAATTATATCCAAAATACAGAGCAGAGTAGACTCTACTCGCGAGGGGAGTTGTTCTGGGTGGTATTTGATTCAACCTTGGCTTCAGCCAGCTACTGTTCCATTTCCCAAACACGTCTCTGCAGTGCCACTTGATTTTAACGAATATCCCTTGATTCAGATCGAAAGGCATTCAAATCCACCTATAGGGCGTCAGTGCTAGACCATTCAAAGTACTGGTCATCGGTTAGATGATGAAGACAAACTGTGTTGAATCTAGAGTTAGCACGGATCTTCATGACTTGGTCGAAGTTCGCTCTCCTCTGCTCAACATTGCGAGAAATACATCGCACCAAGATACGAAGGACTCTGTCTGCTGAGCCTACCTCATTCAAGTTATAGTAACTCCAGTCTCCTTCATAGGGTTATGGTTTTCCCTGCTCATGGCTCCACCTGTCCGAGTTCACCGCCCATCGAGGCGTCGGGCCTTGAAAAGCCAGACGAGGGTTGGGATTTTCAGCAACTTGGGGTGGATTGTAGACTTCCAGTTCTGAGTCTAAGACTTCTTGAACTTCTCCTCGTTCTCTTCATCAGAACTCTCTTCAGGGTCTTCTTCTGTTGGGACCACCGGGTTCTCGTTTTCGGGTTCGGCCCCAAGCCATCCTCCGACTCCTTGATCCGGAAAGTACGGGTCGCCAGGGAGATGGAATTCAACCATGTTATCTAAGGGAGAAAAGGGATGTAAGAATCATATAAAAGACATACTACTTAAGATAATTATAGGATGATCCTTACCATTTACTTCAACACTTGCGTAGTGCATACCAGTCATATGTAACCAAGATAGAATAGGCCTTCGAATAAGTGACCCTAACTCTAAGTCCACAACCAAAGAAGGAACATGAAGTAAAGCAAAGATCACAGATTCTATGTCTATGACACCCTAGTCACATATTACCTTAGCGTATACTCCCAACAACTATTTACCTACTAGTAAAGACCTTTTAGTTATCAAATAAGTAATTATAGTATCACAAAATACCCCTATAGTATTTTAATTTTGTTTTATGTTCTAAAGTTTTCATTGTAGTAGTGTTGGTAAGTGTTTAAACTTGCTGCAACACCACAACCATTCCTAGGCACATGTTAATCACATCTCGGAAAGGTATAGTTGATCAGGCTATATCACTCCCAGATATGATCATATGTCCCCAAGCCTACTTGTGTTGTCCAACAACCGCAATACTTTTGTTATGTTCTAGTATGACACTGATCCTAGTATTATTGTATGTATGTATACTTTAGTTAAATATTTTGTTATTTAAAAAGTATAAACTCTTGGTCAGAGTATTTTACTCCCGATGTGTTTATAGTTTTATATCTTTTATGGGTTGATATACTCAATTAACTATAAACAAAGCTCTGATACCAATCTATCACACCCCCAAACCAGAATGGCAGAAACGTTCGGCGGCGGAGGACATCATCTACAGTATCATAACAATCCACAATAGTAAAACAAATAACAACATCATCCATTGCATTAAAAATATAAATTATTACAAGTGTGTTCAGTGTAAAGTTTGAACGACACCAAAATATGAATAAAAAATAAAAGACAAGTCTTGAAAGTACTCCGTCTTCTCAAAACCTGGCCAGCTGTACCTGTCTACTGGTGACCTGAGAAAAAAAGTTATTATGAAAGAGTAGATCAACATTTAAGCTAGTGAGTTCATAAGTATATTAGTGTCAAACGTTTGTATAAGTTTGATGATAATTTTTGTAAATATTTGATATAAATGATTGTATACTTCCTAGAAAATCCTATATTTTCCACTAAATTGGAAAGTAGTCTTCTACCAAGACCCGACTGTTTTGAATGTTTATTCTTTTGTAAAAGTGAGTATTTTCCATGTAACACCTGGATTGAATTGAAAGGATAAATGCATGGACTCGGCGAGTTGGGAGGCCAACCCATCGAGTAGGGTCGTGAGATCAAGAAATGCGGAACGGGACCGACTCGGTGAGTCGAAGGTCGACTCGGCGAGTCGAAGGTCAACTCGGTGAGTCCGAGCTATTTAAAGAAAACACTAAATTTTGGGTTTGCCCCCTTTATAAACGTCATTATCCGCCCCAGTAGCCTCCCATAGCACCATAGAAGAACGTTTACGGCCGCACACCCTTTTGTGAATGAAGTAAAATCAATTGGGAGATTATCCTTGAAATTTTGGGATGGATTCCAAGCTTGAAGAAGAAGTATCAAGGGGAAAACACTAGATCTAGCACCTAGTTCGTCTTGGGCATTGATTTGAGGTATGAATCTGTTACCTTAAGCATAAATTCTATTTGAGAGTTGTGACCAACTTTGAGGAAATGGAAGCAAGCTTAGATCTGAACCTATCACAAGGATATGGTTCTAGATCTAGACCTTCTTAGGCCCCAAATATCATAAAGTTGCATCTTTTATTGAGCTCATTCCCTCTCGATGCATCGAAACCTTGTTTGAATGTTAGTTTTGGTGTTATGGCCAAGTGACGATATGCATGCACGTAAAGTTTGCAACTTTACGTGATATCTTCACTAGGAGAGTATGGATCTGAAGTTTGAAACCTTAAATCCCATTGGAAAGAACCGATTACATGAGAGCTCGTCGAGTCCCTCTGGTGGCTCGGCGAGTCGAGAGGGTTCACGGCCAAGGGTTCACGATCAGGGGTGTACGGTTAGTGGTTTATGGCCGTGAACATCAAGGAACTCGTTGAGTCCCTCGGGTGACTCGGCGAGTCGGTCAGTGAAGGAGTTGACCCGACGAGTGATTGATTGTACTCGTCGATTCAAGGTCAATATGGACTGTTGACCTAGAATATAGACCTTGACTTTGACCAGGGTTGACCCTGGGGGTATTTATGGGATTATGCTGTGTAATTTACGCATTGATTATAGGCAGTTTGGGAGGAGCAACGTGGGATATATCTGACTACAGTTTTTCGGTCAAGCCTATGAGAGGTGAGTCTGCTCACCATATCAATGTGTCTAATGCACCAAGGCTGACCCAATTTATGAGATACAGTTATTGACTGAATTTGCAATATGATAGTATGTTATTTGCATGGAAGACCACGTGGGGGTTCACGTGGCTTTTGGTATAGGTTCTTGGAGGGTTTCCATGTCATCCTAAAATATTTTCTTGTATAGTTTGCATTATGTTTGTTTTGTAGGAAGACCTTGTGGTGGTTCCCAAGGCAGGAAGACCTTGTGGGGATTCCCAAGGCAGGAAGACCATGTGGGGGTTACCATGGCAAACAAAGACCACGTGGGGTTTCCCATGGCATTTGGTATAAGACCCAGGAGGGTTTCCAGGGCTTCCTTAATTGTTGAATGCATGACTTATGTGATATATGTAGCGTATGGCTAATTCAATATGTGTTATGTGGTTTCTGTGTGGGATATGCCCTTGGGGACTCACTAAGCATTCATTTATAGTTTGAGGATTTGTTTCAGGTTCATCTGAGTCCATGGGCAAAGGCAAAGCTTAATGGCGCAACGTGCACTCTCTCTCTCTGATGACTTACAGGACACTCTAATATTTTAAAATAAAGTTGTAATGAATATGGATTTGAAACAATTGTTTTGGAAATTTTGGATTTCTGGAAATGTGGTTGGTTAATTAAAAATGAAAAAATTTCTTTGAAAAATTTGGTTCGTTACAATTTGGTATCAGAGCCTTGGTTTGATGGATTCGGGCACACTCACGGGTGTGTCGGGACTCAAACTAAGGAAATGATAATTTTTTTTTTAAAATAAAAGTTAAAAACTTTTAAGAAATGAAAGGAAGAGAGTGCAACGCGCGCGATCGGTCGAGCCAAGTAAGTAGTTCCCAATGTGTTAGCCATGTTATACTGATATTTGAACTTGATAATCGTATGAGACTTGTTATTTGTATGCTTTTAAAATTGTATACGATTAGGAACTTATAGCCTCAGAATGAATGATTTGGCTTCTTTCCTGTTCCTTGTTTGTTTGTGGTCCTAGGGTAGGATCTTTTATTCAAAAGACTATTTAATCCTTTCTGTGTATAATTTGCATGCATAAAGGCAACTAGTTATGAGTGGTTTGATTGAGAAGGGTAGAGCAAATCTTAGGTTAGCCTAGGATTTGGGCTATGCGGTGGTTTGTAGTATATGGTCATTTGGGACGAATTGGAGTTATCAGGTAGAGCCTTGGGGAAAGGTATAGGTAGGAGTGGAAGGTAGTATTGGGCCCATACTACTGGAAGTACAAGACCTGTACCCAAACCAATGTTAGATCTGACGACAACAAGGAGGACCTGTGAGGAGAGATCCATTTTATGGAAATCCTGATCGTTATGATTTATGACATTCCAGTTCAGCATGGTGATGACACGTTTCGGAGCGGGAGGATTAGGATCGGGATCCGGATCCGGGAATGGATCGGGTGACACTATAGACGACATAAATGAGTGGATGCGCAAGCTTATTGCAGTCGAGGTTACTAGGGGCATCCTTGACGCTACCCCACTCATTTTGGGACGGTCAAGGAAGGCATAATGGAGATCATGGAGGAGAGACTCAGATCATTCAGGGCTGAGATTGCTTTGGGCCAGATTAGAGACTGGACTCCCTCATTTCGGGAGTTCAAGGCGTGTGGGGCGTTGGAGTTTTTCGGGGTTAGGGACCCTATTGTTAGCCGAGGCTAGGTGGCGGATATCAAAAACGCCCAATGCACAAGTTATTGCCCGGATGTGGCAAAGGTTGCGTTTGCTTCTTGCATGCTAAGAGACGGGGCCCGTGATTGGTGGGGCAAGGTTACTAAACAGGTGGGACCAGCCGGGGTGGCTGAAATGACATGGGCTGATTTTGTTCGGTGACTTGATTTGGAGTTTACACCACCCATTGAGGTGCAACGACTAGTGCGAGAGTTTCATGATTTGCAGCATACCACCGAGACTGTGGCAGAGATCACCGCCAAGTTCTGGAAACGAGCTTAGTTTATTATGCAATATGCTACCGATGAGGAGATGAGGCGAACCTGATATCATTCCATGTTGAGGGACGATATTCGGGAGTTTGTGAGCTTTACGGAGTGCTAGAGTTTGAATGAAAGGGTGGAGAAGGCCCGGGAACGGGAAATGGAGTTGGAATCCTGCACGAAGCGGAAGCCTGAGCAGGCTTAGGCAGCAGTAGGACAGGATAAGAAGCCTAAGACCTTGAATGCATCTAGTAAGGGCCAGCAGGGCCGTGGACAATGTGCCATGTGTGGGAGATCCCATGGGGGGGCTTGCCGGGGGTCGAACCCGGTGTGTTATACATGTGGTCTGCCGGGCCACGTAAGCAGGGACTGCTCCAAGAAGGGCCTGGTATGTTTCCACTGCAACCAAATTGGCATAAAAAGGTCGATTGTCCAAGGTTGCAGGGAGGAGGGGGAGCTGTGGCGGTGCCTACGCCCGCCACAATGAGGATTACTAATGGTCACCCTACTAAGGCGAAAGCTCCAGCAGTAAGGAGCCGTGCATTTTAGCTGACTACCGAGGAGGCATGGGCAGCGCCAGACATTGTGGCTGGTACGTATTCATTCTTCCCTACTCTATTAGTTTTGTGGAGATTGCAGATGACCGCACCATTAGTTTTGTGGGGGTGTATCAGGAATTTATCCTAAATGTTCTTGGTGAGAGATTCTGTGTCGACCTAGTCCTGATACCGTTGCGAGGGCTGAATGTGATTATCGGGATGGATTGTTTGGGGGCCAACGTGGCCATGATTGACTGTAAACATCAGTTGGTGAGGGTTCTTGTAACGCCCGTGTTTCCAGGCTAAGCATTTTCATTGATGTAATAGTCTAGGTTAACCTTTGTAACCCGTTTTGAAATAATAGAAGTATATTATTTGAGTATTATGTGTTTTGTGCTTAATTGCTTAATTATGTGATTTAATTAATTAAGAATAAAATGAGCGTCAAAATTTAAGTGCAAAATAAACTTGATATCTTTGGATAATGTTGTAGTAGTTGAAACGAGGTTTCCGAATATATAAAGAACGCCCAAATCTAACTTCGTATGAGGAAGTTATGATTTTCTGAAGTTTCGACTTAGCGGTATGCAGCCCGAAATACTCGCTTTGAGATTGAGCGGTTTTTAGTCGAATCAAACGAGAATTGAAGATCTCGTTGTTGGTATCGAAGCGATGAAAATTTAGGTGAGAACGGACGTCAAACGAAGAAGTTATGAATTTATAACGAAGTTTTTCTGTCCCGGCCTACTAAAAAAAATTAATAAAAATAATATCAAAATTAGCCGACGGAGTCCAAACGAAAGCTGTAGAGCGTAGTCCCACCTACTCGTGGATATAAAGAACGTTGAAAACGGAGTTCGTATGAAGAAGATATGAATTTTCGAAGTTTATTAAATAATTTGTATTTAAATTTAATCTTTAATTCGGATGTATATCCGAAGTAGTCACCGATCTGATCCGAAGTACGCCCAGCGTACCGCGAAGCGTACGCCCCTCATACTGCTATACGCCCTACGTACTCCGAGGCTCCAGCCTCCTATAAATAGGATGCGAGGGCAGCCGGCTCATTTGCTCTTTTTCTCTCTTCTCTCTCCCGTTTTGCATCGTTTTGCGTGCCAGAAGTACCCCGAAGCCCCGGTATCATTCCCGAGCCCCGAAGCAAGTCCCGAGTTCCTGACGATCCCGAGAAGTGAGATTGCCGAGCTGAAGCTCTGCCCGCGAGAAGTTCGATTTTTGTGGAGATCTTCCAGATTCACCGAAGAATACTACTTCTATAAGCCGTAGTGCTGTCCGATCATCTTCTGATCAAGTGAGTGTATACTAACTTTCATTAAAACGATAATAATACAAGTATGGTTTGAGTGTATTAAGTATATTGTTGTTTATATGCGTGAGTGTGTGGTTACTTTCTTCTAACGCATAATTATAAAGTATTTTATACGAAATACGTGTTATGTGTATATTTTGTCTTATATGTGTGAATGTATATTCACCCTCTTCTATCTCATAGATCTGATTTATTTTCTATGAAGTACGTGGTATGTGTGTGTGCCTCATCTGTTATGTGGAATATGTATTGATTAAAGCATGATGTATAGTTTTTTTAAACTATATATAAAAATGTATATTCTTATCTACTAATATGTTGGGTAGAACATGGGTAGATAGTTGGTGTGTAATAAACAGATAAGAGGCCTCGTTGTTGTTTTGATTCAGTCATCTAGCGGAGTTTAGATGACGACCACAGACTTTTCTAGACAGTCCTGTGGAACGCTAGCAGGTTCGCCACCTGTAGGTGTTAATGAACTTGGGTGTTCATTCGCTGTACTCCATCCCCCCTCATGGTTGCCTTATTTGACTTATATTGTTGAGGAACCCCCGAAGCATGTGTTGTCGCGCCGATGAAAATATTCTTAGACTAGGTCCCTTCTGTTAGTTATTTTAGAGACATAAAGTGAGAATAACGGGAATGGGTAATTGGGTTATTTTTGGTTGGTGGAATTCAATATAATTATTTATTGTGGGTTAAAAACCCTATATCCTCACCAGGCTCCCAAGCCTGACCCACTCAGTTTTATTTGTATTACAGGAGGTGGCGCAAGGGAATAAGATGGATGAACCATCAAGTTGTTTTGTTTTCAAGTCTGTATATGTATATATTTGTTGAATGACTTGTAATGTTATCGTTTATGCTTTATGGTCTGTATCGGAACATGACATCCCGAGTTTTGATTATACAATGAAAATACATTTCTTTTATGAAATGCTTTGGTAAACATTGTTTTATCACGTTTTTTTGTTGGGAACAAATTCCGCAACTCTTTCAAATGAAAAGGATTTACTCTGAAATTATTTTAAAAGCATAAATGAAAATTGGTCTTTTTTGGCCGAGATTTTGGGGATGTCACAGTTGGTATCAGAGCATTAGTTTAAGCGAACTAGGAATTTGTAGGATTTCTAGACTTAAACTTAGAATGCTAAGTGAAATTTTGAGATGTGTGTCTGTGATATTTTAGACACGAGCACTAGTTTATTTTAGGAAACTTGCCTAAAATGCTTTATGTGCTAAATGTTATACGTTTCCATATATGATATTATTTGTTCGGATCTATGGTCTATTGCCGACCGGATCTAGAAACTTTATGTGTGTAGGATGCTAAGCATACGTCTACGATATTAGAACTAGCATGTAAACGTTTCGGAATGATAAGGATGATTTGATTATCTATCGTGAATGAGGATCTAATTTCACCTTATTCGGTGTGTAGATCAAAATGGTGAGAACAAGAAGTGGAGTTGGAAATGTTGATGAAAACAGGAATTAACCACCAGTGATTGAGCAAATACCTGTCGTAGCAGCAACACCTGAGCCAATAACCATGGCTGGTGTGCAAATGATGATTCAAACAATGTTGGATCGTCAGATGGATGAAACTAGGCGGTTGCTTCAACAGAATCGTGAAGAACTGTCAATTCGTGTGGAAGAGCCCGAATTAAATGAAGGGCACTCGGAAGGTGGAAACTTCAGTGGGTCTGTTGGTCAAGCCAACCCACCGATAGTTAGGCAAAACAACCATGATGGAAGGAATGATGGAATGGGATGCAAGTACAAGGACTTTCTAACTTGCAAACCATCGACCTTCAATGGAAAGGAGGATCCGATTGGAGTTATGGATTGGATCTCCGAAATGGAGTTAGCTTTCATGACTTGTGGCTGCAAAGGCAAGTTGCAGACTATCTATGCAGTGCGTCAATTCCAAGGTGGAGCCGTTCGTTGGTGGAACACTTTAGGGAAGACGTTAAGCCATAATGAGCCACTGCAATTGACATGGGCAGAGTTCTTGGTGCAGTTCAAGCGTAAGTTCTGCTCGGCTCAAAATCTGTTGGAGTTGGAGAATAAGTTTTTGGCATTGACGAAAGTCAGCATGTCAGTTGATGATTACACCAATAACTTCACCGATAAGATGGAGTTTGCCTTGCGTATCGTCCCAGACGAGCTGACAAAAGTGGACCGGTATGCGAAAGGACTCCCATGGGAGTACGAGGTGCCAGTACGTCAGGCACATACTCTAGAGGCAGCTATCTGGGCTGCCAAGTCTGTTGAGAACATGAATAAGGGGAGAACCACCAACAAGGTTGAGGTTGGTGAGAAGAGAAAGTTTGAGGGAACATCTGGTTCCGGTAAGAAGAGCAAAATTTTGAAATCTGATTCGAAAAATTTTGGTGGAGGAAAAGGAGGCGAAGCGAAATGGTGTGATAAGTGTAAGAAAAAGCACTTTGGGAAATGTAGCGAGGATGTAACCTGCTACAAGTGCGGAAAAATTAGGCATTTTGCCAATGAGTGTCCGAACAAAAAAAGAATGTGTTTTGGTTGCAATGAAGAGGGGCACATTTTGAAAGACTGTCCGAAGAAGAAGGAGGCAGCTAAGCCCAACATTCCACCAAAGCCGAAGGCGAGAGCCTTCCAGATGACACTTGAGGCTGCGAAAGATGAAGCTGATGTCGCTTCAGGTACCTTTCTCGTAAACAAATTACCTGCTCAAATTTTTTTTGATTCTGGAGCCAACTACTCCTTTATTTCGCATGAGTTAGGTAGAAAACTAGCCTTGTCTGTTGATAGACTAGATAATGCTCTATTAGTCGAAGTAGCTAGTGGCATGTTTGTACCTGTTAGCCATCGTATGAAAGACATCTTAATCGACCTTAATGGGAATAAGTTTCACGAGGAATTATTGCCTATCGAACTTAATGGTTTCGACATCGTTTTGGGAATAGATTGGCTTAGCGCCAATGATGCCGAAATTTTATGCAAGAAGAAGATAGTTAAAGTAAACTCGCCAGGGAAAGATTCGTTTATGGTGTACGGGGACAAACGACGAGTAAATTCTGGAATCATTTCCCTAATGAAAGCCAGAAAGTGTTTGACCAAGGGATGTACATCATATTTAGCATTCGTGATTGATGCTAAGAAGGAAAAAAAGGTGATGCAGAGTATTCCAGTGGTGTGTGATTATCCGGAAGTATTTCCCGAAGATCTTCCTGGATTACCACCTGTTAGACAAGTGGAGTTCAGAATAGACTTGTTACCAGGAACCACGCCAATAGCAAAAGCACCTTATCGATTAGCACCGACGGAGATGAAGGAGCTGATGATGTAACTTCAGGAGTTATTGGACAAAGGTTTCATTAGACCTAGTTCATCGCCCTGTGGAGCTCCGGTGTTAGTTGTGAAGAAGAAAGATGGAAGTATGAGAATGTGCATCGATTACAGAGAGCTGAACAAGGCAACAATAAAGAATAAATATCTGTTGCCAAGGATTGATGACCTGTTTGATCAATTGCAAGGTTCGAGCTATTTCCCGAAGATCGATCTAAGGTCAGGATATCATCAGCTAAAAGTAAAAGAGCAAGATATCGAGAAGACTGCACTCAGAACTAGATATGGACACTACGAGTTTTTGGTTATGTCGTTTGGACTAACCAATTCTCCGGAAGCATTCATGGAGTTGATGAATAGGGTTTATAATCCGTTCCTTGATAAATCTGTGATAGTGTTCATAGACGACATTCTGATTTACTCGAAAAGCCAAGAGGAGCATGGCAGACACTTACGAGAAGTGTTAGAAGTCTTGAAGAAGGAGAAGCTATATGAAAAGTTCTCTAAGTGTGATTTTTGGATTCGTGAAGTCCAATTCTTGGGTCACGTGGTCAACCAAGAAGGGATAATGGTCGATCCAGCAAATATTGAAGCTATGATGAAGTGGGAACAACCGAAAAGTCCCACAGAGATCCGAAGATTTTTAGGATTAGCCGGATATTACCGAAGGTTTATCCAAGGCTTTTCTTCGATTGCTACTCCATTAATAGCTTTGACCCACAAAGGAGCTACTTATGCTTGGAGTGATAAGCATAAAGAAGCATTCGAGAAGCTAAAGAAGAAGCTATGCGAGGCACCGATACTTTCTTTACCCGATGGAGTTGAAGACTTCGCTGTTTATAGCGATACGTCTGGGGTTGGATTGGGTTGTGTTTTGACCCAAAGAGAAAAAGTGATAGCATATGCGTCTCGACAGCTGAAGGAGCATGAAAAGAATTACCCGACTCATGATTTGGAGTTGGCAGTGGTAGTTTTCGCTCTGAAAATATGGAGGCATTACCTCTATGGCACGAAGTGCAAACTTTTCACTGATCATAAGATCTCCAATATCTCTTTAATCAGAAAGAATTGAATATGAGGCAACGAAGCTGGCTAGAGTTACTCAAGGACTACCATTGTGTGATACTTTACCATCCCGGTAAAGCTAATGTTGTTACTGATGCTCTCAATCGAAAAGTCAATCTTGAAAGGAAAAGGCCAAGAGCGTTGAGAATTGAAGTTGTCTCGACTATTTTGGAAAGTATAAAGAAAGCTCAAAGCGAAGCTTCTGAGAAGAATGACCGAAAGGAGGAACGTTTGGGCAAAATGTTGGTGTTTTCGTTGTAAACAGTCGTGGACTGAAGGTGTTCCAAGGTATCTGGGATGAACATTTACCTTTGGTAGAATTTTCCTACAATAATAGTTTCCACTCGAGCATAAAGATGGAACCTTATCAAGCTTTGTACGGACATAATTGTCGTACGCCGTCTTGTTGGCTTGAGGCTGGAGAAAAGCAGTTTATGGGTCCCGAGATGGTCCATCAAACCGCTGAAAAGTTGAAAATAATTAGAGAAAGAATGTTAGCAGCTCAAGATCGTCAAAAGAGCTATGCTGACAAGAAGCGAAGGCCAATGACCTTCGAAGTTGGAGATTCGGTTTTGCTTAAAGTCTCACCGTGGAAGGGACTTATAAAATTTGGTAAAAGGGGAAAGTTGAGTCCAAGGTTTATTTGACCGTTTAAAGTTCTTCAGAGGATTGGGAACCAAGCTTACAAGCTTGAACTACTAGAGGATCTGAATGGAATTCACAACACTTTTCATGTGTGTTATTTGAGGAAGTTCACGGGAGAAGTTCCCGATATAATTCCAATTTCTGAATTGAGAATTGATGAAAACAAGAGGTTAATTGAAGAACCAGAGGCAGTTGTTGACCGAAAGACTAAGAAGCTTCGACTCAAGATAGTCGAATTAGTGCTTGTTCGTTGGAAGCATTCGAATGGGCCTAATCTCACCTGGGAAACGGAGAGTGACATGTTGAGTCGCTATCCGTATTTGTTTGTTGATGTGTGATTCCGGGGACGGAATCATCCTAAGGGGGAGAGAATTGTAACGCCCGCGTTTCCAGGCTAAGCATTTTCATTGATGTAATAGTCTAGGTTAACCTTTTTAACCCATTTTGAAATAATAGAAGTATATTATTTGAGTATTATGTGTTTTGTGCTTAATTGTTTAATTATGTGATTTGATTAATTAAGAATAAAATGAGCGTCAAAATTCAAGTGTAAAATAAACTTGATATCTTTGGATAATGTTGTAGTAGTTGAAACGAGGTTTCCGAATATATAAAGAACGCCCAAATCTGAGTTCGTATAAGGAAGTTATGATTTTCTGAAGTTTCGACTTAGCGGTATGCAGCCCGAAATACTCGCTTTGAGATCGAGCGGTTTCTAGTCGAATCAATCTAAACGAGAATCGAATATCTCGTTGTTGGTATCGAAGCGATGAAAATTTAGGCGAGAACGGACGTCAAACGAAGAAGTTATAATTTATAACAAAGTTTTTCTGTCCCGGCCTACTAAAAATAATTAATAAAAATAAAATCAAAATTAGTCGACGGAGTCCAAACGAAAGTTGTAGAGCGTAGTCTCACCTACGCGTGGATATAAAGATCGTCGAATACGGAGTTCGTATAAAGAAGATATGAATTTCCGAAGTTTATTAAATAATTTGTATTTAAATTTAATCTTTAATTCGGTTGTATATCCGAAGGAGTCACCGATCTGATCCGAAGTACGCCCAGCGTACTGGCATACGCCCAGCGTACCGCGAAGCATGACGCACCTCGCACTCGAGTTCTTCGGATGATGCATGCCATGACGATTCGGACGCGTACGCCCCGCGTACTTCTGTACGCCCAGCGTACTCCGAGGCTCCAGCCTCCTATAAATAGGATGCGAGGGCAGCCGACTCATTTGCTCTTTTTCTCTCTTCTCTCTCCCGTTTTGCATCGTTTTGCATGCCAGAAGTACCCCGAAGCCCCAGTATCATTCCCGAGCCCCGAAGCAAGTCCCGAGGTCCTGAAGATCCCGAGAAGTAAGATTCCCGAGC
This sequence comes from Lactuca serriola, assembly GCF_051521515.1. Taxonomy (NCBI): domain Eukaryota; kingdom Viridiplantae; phylum Streptophyta; class Magnoliopsida; order Asterales; family Asteraceae; genus Lactuca; species Lactuca serriola. Next base: position 306,518,953 of record NC_136410.1, on the reverse strand, counting down.
TGAAGCTCTGCCCGCGAGAAGTTCGACTTTTGTGGAGATCTTCCAGATCCACCGAAGAATACTACTTCTATAAGTCGTAGTGTTGTCCAATCATATTCTGATCAAGTGAGTGTATACTACCTTTAATAAACACGATAATAATACAAGTATGGTTTGAGTGTATTAAGTATATTGTTGTTTATATGCGTGAGTGTGTGGTTACTTTCTTCTAACGCATAATTATAAAGTATTTTATACGAAATACGTGTTATGTGTATATTTTGTCTTATATGTGTGAATGTATATTCACCCTCTTCTATCTCATAGATCTGATTTATTTTCTATGAAGTACGTGGTATGTGTGTGTGCCTCATCTGTTATGTGGAATATGTATTGATTAAAGCATGATGTATAGTTTTTTTAAACTATATATAAAAATGTATATTCTTATCTACTAATATGTTGGGTAGAACATGGGTAGATAGTTGGTGTGTAATAAACAGATAAGAGGCCTCGTTGTTGTTTTGATTCAGTCATCTAGCGGAGTTTAGATGACGACCACAGACTTTTCTAGACAGTCCTGTGGAACGCTAGCAGGTTCGCCACCTGTAGGTGTTAATGAACTTGGGTGTTCATTCGCTGTACTCCATCCCCCCTCATGGTTGCCTTATTTGACTTATATTGCTGAGGAACCCCCGAAGCATGTGTTGTCGCGCCGATGAAAATATTCTTAGACTAGGTCCCTTCTGTTAGTTATTTTAGAGACATAAAGTGAGAATAACGGGAATGGGTAATTGGGTTATTTTTGGTTGGTGGAATTCAATATAATTATTTATTGTGGGTTGAAAACCCTATATGCTCACCAGGCTCCCAAGCCTGACCCACTCAGTTTTATTTGTATTACAGGAAGTGGCGCAAGGGAATAAGATGGATGAACCATCAAGTTGTTTTGTTTTCAAGTCTGTATATGTATATATTTGTTGAATGACTTGTAATGTTATCGTTTATGCTTTATGGTCTGTATCGGAACATGACATCCCGAGTTTTGATTATACAATGAAAATACATTTCTTTTATGAAATGCTTTGGTAAACATTGTTTTATCACGTTTTTTTGTTGGGAACAAATTCCGCAACTCTTTCAAATGAAAAGGATTTACTCTGAAATTATTTTAAAAGCATAAATGAAAATTGGTCTTTTTTGGCCGAGATTTTGGGGATGTCACAGTTGGTATCAGAGCATTAGTTTAAGCGAACTAGGAATTTGTAGGATTTCTAGACTTAAACTTAGAATGCTAAGTGAAATTTTGAGATGTGTGTCTGTGATATTTTAGACACGAGCACTAGTTTATTTTAGGAAACTTGCCTAAAATGCTTTATGTGCTAAATGTTATACGTTTCCATATATGATATTATTTGTTCGGATCTATGGTCTATTGCCGACCAGATCTAGAAACTTTATGTGTGTAGGATGCTAAGCATACGTCTACGATATTAGAACTAGCATGTAAACGTTTCGGAATGATAAGGATGATTTGATTATCTATCGTGAATGAGGATCTAATTTCACCTTATTCGGTGTGTAGATCAAAATGGTGAGAACAAGAAGTGGAGTTGGAAATGCTGATGAAAACAGGAATTAACCACCAGTGATTGAGCAAATACCTGTCGTAGCAGCAACACCTGAGCCAATAACCATGGCTGGTGTGCAAATGATGATTCAAACAATGTTGGATCGTCAGATGGATGAAACTAGGCGGTTGCTTCAACAGAATCGTGAAGAACTGTCAATTCGTGTGGAAGAGCCCGAATTAAATGAAGGGCACTCGGAAGGTGGAAACTTCAGTGGGTCTGTTGGTCAAGCCAACCCACCGATAGTTAGGCAAAACAACCATGATGGAAGGAATGATGGAATGGGATGCAAGTACAAGGACTTTCTAACTTGCAAACCATCGACCTTCAATGGAAAGGAGGATCCGATTGGAGTTATTGGTTGGATCTCCGAAATGGAGTTAGCTTTCATGACTTGTGGCTGCAGAGGCAAGTTGCAGACTATCTATGCAGTGCGTCAATTCCAAGGTGGAGCCGTTCGTTGGTGGAACACTTTAGGGAAGACGTTAAGCCATAATGAGCCACTGCAATTGACATGGGCAGAGTTCTTGGTGCAGTTCAAGCGTAAGTTCTGCTCGGCTCAAAATCTGTTGGAGTTGGAGAATAAGTTTTTGGCATTGACGAAAGTCAGCATGTCAGTTGATGATTACACCAATAACTTCACCGATAAGATGGAGTTTGCCTTGCGTATCGTCCCAGACGAGCTGACAAAAGTGGACCGGTATGCGAAGGGACTCCCATGGGAGTACGAGGTGCCAGTACGTCAGGCACATACTCTAGAGGCAGCTATCTGGGCTGCCAAGTCTGTTGAGAACATGAATAAGGGGAGAACCACCAACAAGGTTGAGGTTGGTGAGAAGAGAAAGTTTGAGGGAACATCTGGTTCCGGTAAGAAGAGCAAAATTTTGAAATCTGATTCGAAAAAGTTTGGTGGAGGAAAAGGAGGCGAAGCGAAATGGTGTGATAAGTGTAAGAAAAAGCACTTTGGGAAATGTAGCGAGGATGTAACCTGCTACAAGTGCGGAAAAATTGGGCATTTTGCCAATGAGTGTCCGAACAAAAAAAGAATGTGTTTTGGTTGCAATGAAGAGGGGCACATTTTGAAAGACTGTCCGAAGAAGAAGGAGGCAGCTAAGCCCAACATTCCACCAAAGCCGAAGGCGAGAGCCTTCCAGATGACACTTGAGGCTGCGAAAGATGAAGCTGATGTCGCTTCAGGTACCTTTCTCGTAAACAAATTACCTGCTCAAATTTTTTTTGATTCTGGAGCCAACTACTCCTTTATTTCGCATGAGTTAGGTAGAAAACTAGCCTTGTCTGTTGATAGACTAGATAATGCTCTATTAGTCGAAGTAGCTAGTGGCATGTTTGTACCTGTTAGCCATCGTATGAAAGACATCTTAATCGACCTTAATGGGAATAAGTTTCACGAGGAATTATTGCCTATCGAACTTAATGGTTTCGACATCGTTTTGGGAATAGATTGGCTTAGCGCCAATGATGCCGAAATTTTATGCAAGAAGAAGATAGTTAAAGTAAACTCGCCAGGGAAAGATTCGTTTATGGTGTACGGGGACAAACGGCGAGTAAATTCTGGAATCATTTCCCTAATGAAAGCCAGAAAGTGTTTGACCAAGGGATGTACATCATATTTAGCATTCGTGATTGATGCTAAGAAGGAAAAAAAGGTGATGCAGAGTATTCCAGTGGTGTGTGATTATCCGGAAGTATTTCCCGAAGATCTTCCTGGATTACCACCTGATAGACAAGTGGAGTTCAGAATAGACTTGTTACCAGGAACCACGCCAATAGCAAAAGCACCTTATCGATTAGCACCGACGGATTTGAAGGAGCTGATGATGCAACTTCAGGAGTTATTGGACAAAGGTTTCATTAGACCTAGTTCATCGCCCTGTGGAGCTCCGGTGTTATTTGTGAAGAAGAAAGATGGAAGTATGAGAATGTGCATCGATTACAGAGAGCTGAACAAGGCAATAATAAAGAATAAATATCCGTTTCCAAGGATTGATGACCTGTTTGATCAATTGCAAGGTTCGAGCTATTTCTTGAAGATCGATCTAAGGTCAGGATATCATCAGTTAAAAGTAAGAGAGCAAGATATCGAGAAGACTGCACTCAGAACTAGATATGGACACTACGAGTTCTTGGTTATGTCGTTTGGACTAACCAATTCTCCGGAAGCATTCATGGAGTTGATGAATAGGGTTTGTAATCCGTTCCTTGATAAATCCGTGATAGTGTTCATAGACGACATTCTGATTTACTCGAAAAGCCAAGAGGAGAATGGCAGACACTTACGAGAAGTGTTAGAAGTCTTGAAGAAGGAGAAGCTGTATGCAAAGTTCTCTAAGTGTGATTTTTGGATTTGTGAAGTCCAATTGTTGGCTCACGTGGTCAACCAAGAAGGGATAATGGTCGATCCAGCAAAGATTGAAGCTGTGATGAAGTGGGAACAACCGAAAAGTCCCACGGAGATCCGAAGCTTTTTAGGATTAGCCGGATATTACCGAAGGTTTATCCAAGGCTTTTCTTTAATTGCTACTCCATTAATAACTTTGACCCACAAAGGAGCTACTTATGCTTGGAGTGATAAGCATAAAGAAGCATTCGAGAAGCTAAAGAAGAAGCTATGCGAGGCACCGATACTTTCTTTACCCGACGGAGTTGAAGACTTCGATGTTTATAGCGATGCGTCTGGGGTTGGATTGGGTTGTGTTTTGACCCAAAGAGAAAAAGTGATAGCATATGCGTCTCGACAGCTGAAGGAGCATGAAAAGAATTACCCGACTCATGATTTGGAGTTGGCAGCGGTAGTTTTCGCTCTGAAAATATGGAGGCATTACCTCTATGGCACGAAGTGCAAACTTTTCACTGATCATAAGATCTCTAATATCTCTTTAATCAGAAAGAATTGAATATGAGGCAACGACGCTGGCTAGAGTTACTCAAGGACTACGACTGTGAGATACTTTACCATCCCGGTAAAGCTAATGTTGTTGCTGATGCTCTCAGTCGAAAAGTCAATCTTGAAAGGAGAAGGCCAAGAGCATTGAGAATTGAAGTTGTCTCGACTATTTTGGAAAGTATAAAGAAAGCTCAAAGCGAAGCTTCTGAGAAGAACGACTAAAAGGAGGAACGTTTGGGCAAAACGTTGGTGTTCGTTGTAAACAGTCGTGGACTGAAGGTGTTCCAAGGTAACTGGGATGAACATTTACCTTTGGTAGAATTTTCCTACAATAATAGTTTCCACTCGAGCATAAAGATGGAACCTTATCAAGCTTTGTACGGATAGAAGTGTCGTACGCCGTCTTGTTGGCTTGAGGCTGGAGAAAAGCAGTTTATGGGTCCCGAGATGGTCCATCAAACCGCTGAAAAGTTGAAAATAATTAGAGAAAGAATGTTAGCAGCTCAAGATCGTCAAAAGAGCTATGCTGACAAGAAGCGAAGGCCAATGACCTTCGATGTTGGAGATTCGGTTTTGCTTAAAGTCTCGCCGTGGAAGGGACTTATAAGATTTGGTAAAAGGGGAAAGTTGAGTCCAAGGTTTATTGGACCGTTTAAAGTTCTTCAGAGGATTGGGAACCAAGCTTACAAGCTTGAACTACCAGAGGAACTGAATGGAATTCACAACACTTTTCATGTGTGTTATTTGAGGAAGTTCACGGGAGAAGTTCCCGATATAATTCCAATTTCTGAATTGAGAATTGATGAAAACAAGAGGTTAATTGAAGAACCAGAGGCAGTTGTTGACCGAAAGACTAAGAAGCTTCGACGCAAGATAGTCGAATTAGTGCTTGTTCGTTGGAAACATTCGAATGGGCCTAATCTCACCTGGGAAACGGAGAGTGACATGTTGAGTCGCTATCCGTATTTGTTTGTTGATGTGTGATTCCGGGGACGGAATCATCCTAAGGGGGAGAGAATTGTAACGCCCGCGTTTCCATGCTAAGCATTTTCATTGATGTAATAGTCTAGGTTAACCTTTTTAACCCGTTTTGAAATAATAGAAGTATATTATTTGAGTATTATGTGTTTTGTGCTTAATTGCTTAATTATGTGATTTGATTAATTAAGAATAAAATGAGGGTCAAAATTCAAGTGTAAAATAAACTTGATATCTTTGGATAATGTTGTAGTAGTTGAAACGAGGTTTCCGAATATATAAAGAACGCCCAAATCTGACATCGTATGAGGAAGTTATGATTTTCTGAAGTTTCGACTTAGCGGTATGCAGCCCGAAATACTCGCTTTGAGATCGAGCGGTTTCTAGTCAAATCAATCTAAACGAGAATCGAATATCTCGTTGTTGGTATCGAAGCGATGAAAAGTTAGGCGAGAACGGACGTCAAACGAAGAAGTTATAATTTATAACAAAGTTTTTCTGTCCCGGCCTACTAAAAATAATTAATAAAAATAAAATCAAAATTAGCCGACGGAGTCTAAACGAAAGTTGTAGAGCGTAGTCTCACCTACGCGTGGATATAAATAATGTCGAAAACGGAGTTCGTATGAAGAAGATATGAATTTCTAAAGTTTATTAAATAATTGGTATTTAAATTTAATCTTTAATTCGGATGTATATCCGAAGGAGTCACCGATCTGATCCGAAGTACGCCCAGCGTACGGCGAAGCATGACGCACCTCGCACTCAAGTTCTTCGGATGACGCATGCCATGACGATTTGGACTCGTACGCCCCGCGTACTGCTGTACGCCCAGCGTACTCCGAGGCTCCAGCCTCCTATAAATAGGATGCGAGGGCAGCCGACTCATTTGCTCTTTTTCTCTCTTCTCTCTCCCGTTTTGCATCGTTTTGCGTGCCAGAAGTACCCCAAAGACCAGGTATCATTCCCGAGCCCCGAAGCAAGTCCCGAGGTCCTGAAGATCCCGAGAAGTAAGATTCCCGAGCTGAAGCTCTGCCCGCGAGAAGTTCGATTTTTGTGGAGATCTTCCAGATCCACCAAAGAATACTACTTCTATAAGACGTAGTGTTGTCCGATCATCTTCTGATCAAGTGAGTGTATACTACCTTTCATAAACACGATAATAATACAAGTATGGTTTGAGTGTATTAAGTATATTGTTGTTTATATGCGTGAGTGTGTGGTTACTTTCTTCTAACGCATAATTATGAAGTATTTTATATGAAATACGTGTTATGTGTATATTTTGTGTTATATGTGTGAATGTATATTCACCCTCTTCTATCTCATAGATCAGATTTTTTTTCTATGAAATACGTGGTATGTGTGTGTGCCTCGTCTGTAATGTGGAATATGTATTGATTAAAGCATGTTGTACAGTTTTTTTAAACTATGTATAAAAATCTATATTCTTATCTACTAATATGTTGGGTAGAACATGGGTAGATAGTTGGTGTGTAATAAACAAATGAGAGGCATCGTTGTTGTTTTGATTCAGTCATCTAGCGGAGTTTAAATGACAACCACAGACTTTTCTAGACAGTCCTGTGGAACGCTAGCAGGTTCGTCACCTGTAGGTGTTAATGAACTTGGGTGTTCATTCGCTGTACTCCATCCCCCTCATGGTTGCCTTATTTGACTTATATTGCTGAGGAACCCCCGAAGCATGTGTTGTCGCCCCGATGAAATATTCTTAGACTGGGTCCCTTGTGTTAGTTATTTTAGGGACATAAAGTGAGAATAACGAGAATGGGTAATTGGGTTATTGTTGGTTGGTGGAATTCAATATAATTATTTATTGTGGGTTGAAAACCCTATATGCTCACCAGGCTCCCAAGCCTGACCCACTCAGTTTTATTTGTATTACAGGAAGTGGCGCAAGGGCAGAAGAGGGATGAACCATCAAGTTGTTTTGTTTACAAGTCTGTATATGTATATATTTGTTGAATGACTTGTAATGTTATCGTTTATGCTTTATGGTCTGTATCGGAACATGACATCCCGAGTTTTGATTATACAATGAAAATACATTTCTTTTATGAAATGCTTTGGTAAACATTGTTTTATCACGTTTTGTTGTTGGGAACAAATTCCTCAACTCTTTCAAATCAAAAGGATTTACTCTGAAATTATTTTAAAAGAATAAATGAAAATCGGTCTTTTCTGGCCGAGATTTTGGGGATGTCACAGTTCTAACCCTAAGTGGGGGAGAATTGGTAGTACATGGTAATAGGGAATCGCAGGGGCCGACCCTCTATTCGGCTGCAAGGGATAGGATGTTCCTGCAACGGGGTTGTTTGGGATTTCTAACTTATATCTCAAATACAAGGGTAGAGATCACAAAGGATATAGGCAGTGTGTTGGTGGTTCGAGATTTTTGGGATGTATTCCCTGAAGAGTTTCCAGGAGTGCATCCAGAGAGGCATGTAGAGTTTCGCATTGACTTGGTGTCGGGTGTCACACTGATAGCAAAGGCGCCATACAGGTTGGCACCACCGGAAATGCAGGAACTCTCTATGCAGCTTTAGGAGCTGCTAGAACGAGGTTTCATTCATCCGAGTAGTTCTCCGTGGTGAGCATCGATTCTTTTTGTGAAAAAGAAGGATGGATCGCATAGAAGGTGCATCGATTATAGGGAGATGAACAAGCTAACACTGAAGAACCGTTATCCGTTGCCAAGGATCGATGATTTGTTCGATCTGGTGCAGGGTGCGTCTTGGTTTTCCAAGATTGATCTCAAGTCGGAATACCACCATATGAGGATTCGGGATGAGGATATACCAAAGACAGCTTTCAGGACTCGGTATGGGCATTATGAGTTTGTAGTGATGCTGTTTGCACTCACCAATGCCCCAGCAGCATTCATGGATCTTATGAACAAGGTGTGTAGACCGATGCTGGACCGGTCGGTGATCCTTCTCATTGATGATATACTGGTCTATTCTAAGACCAGGGAACAACACGAACACCACTTAAGGGAGGTGTTGGAAACCCTAAGGGCGGAGAAGCTATATTGCATGTTCTCCAAGTGTGACTTTTGGCTGAGAGAGGTACAATCCTTGGGGCATATCATCAACCAAGAGGGTATTTCAGTTGACCCAGCCAAGGTTGAGGGTGTGATGCATAAGGAAGTACCGAAGAATGCATTAGAGATTCGTAGCTTCCTAGATTTAGCGGGTTATTACCGAAGATTTATCCAGGATTTCTCCAATATTTCGATGCCATTGAACTGTCTGACCAAGAAGAATGTGACGTTTCAGTGGGTTATGGATCAGTAGTTGGCCTTCGAGACCTTGAGGTGGAGATTGTGCGAGGCTACGATCCTTGTTCTACAAGAGGGATTAGCTGATTTGGTGGTGTACTGTGACGCATCGATTTCAGGGTTAGGTGTGGTATTGATGCAGAGAGGACACGTGATAGCATATGCCTCGTGACAGTTGAAGCCGCATGAGGCAAATTACCCTACTCGCGATCTGGAACTGGGGGCAATGGTGTTTGCCCTCATGATTTGGAGGCATTAATTGTATGGAGTGTGGTGTACCATTTACACCGACCACAAGAGTTTGAAGTATTTGATGGACCAACAGAACCTCAACATGTGACAAAGGAGGTGGTTGGACGTGCTAAAAGACTATGATTTCGAGATTCTATACCACCCTGGGAAGACAAACGTAGTGGCCGACGCTTTGAGCCGTAAGACGGAAGGTACCCCGACTGGGAGTGTGTGTTTGAGGATGACTGTGATATCTCCTTGGTTGGAGATGATCAAAGAGGCTCAGGTGGAGGCAGTGAAGAAAGAGAATTGGAAGATAAAAAGGATCCGAGGACAATATCCTCTATTTGTTAAGGATAGTCGTGGTCTCTTGATGCAGTGTGGCCGGGTGTGGGTACCGGTGGCCGGGGGTGTGAGACAGAAGATATTAGAGGAAGCTCATAAGTCCAAGTTCTCTATACATCCAGGAGCTACAAAAATGTATAGAGAATTGAGGCTGAATTATTGGTGGTCATGCATGAACTAGGAAATTGCTTGGTTTGTAGAGCGGTGCTAAACCTACAGGAAAGTCAAGGCCGAGCATCAGCGACCTCAGGGTAAGGTCCAGCCACTACCCATTCCCATGTGGAAGTGGGAGGAGATCACAATGGACTTCATTACGAAGTTGCCAAGGACAACGAGGGGTGTGGATGCCATATGGATGATTGTGGATAGACTGATGAAGAGTGCCCATTTCATTCTGATATCCAAAAGTATACCCGTGGAGAAGTTGACGGATACGTACGTGTGTGAGGTAGTGGCTAAACATGGGGTTCCTGTTCGGTAGTCTCTGACCGTGATGTTCGGTTTACATCCAGATGCTGGAAGAAATTCCACCAGGAGTTGGGCACTCAGCTACATTTTAGCATGACGTACCACCCCCAGATCGACGGTCAGAGTAAGAGAACGATCCAAAAACTGGAGGATATGCTGCGAGCATGCGTGTTGGATTTTGGAGAGAGTTGGGATACGTATCTCCCACTGGCAGAGTTATCGTACAATAACAATTATCATGCCAGTATCGATCGAGCTCCATTTGAGATGTTATATGGTCAGAGGTGTAGGAACCCGGTTTGTTGGAATGAGGTTGGACACCGGGTCATGGGAAGCAATGAAGTAGTGCTCAAGACTACGTGGTTTATTCAGCAGGTGCGCGACCGGTTGCGTGTCGCACAGAGCCGTCAGAAAAGCTATGCCGACCGACGACGATCAGATCTTGATTTTTAGGTGGGGGATTTCGTGTTGCTGAAGGTGTTGCCCTAGAAAGGGATCATTAGGTTTTGAAAGAGGGGCAAACTGGGGCCTTGGTATGTAGGCCCATTCAAGATCACAACTCGGGTGGGCAAAGTGGCATATCGCTTGGATCTGCCAGAGGAGCTTATCCAGATTCACAACAAGTTCCATGTGTCGTAGCTTCGGAAGTGTGTCACAGACGAGGCTGCGGTTGTCTTGTTGGGTGATATCCAGGTGGACGAGAGCTTGAACTACATTGAGAAGTCCGTTTCCATCTTGGATACGAAGACTAAGGCTCTTCGGAATAAGGAAGTAAGACTGGTGAAAGTGCAATGGGAACATCGGAAGGAGTCCGAATGGACTTAGGAATCGGAAGAGGAGATGCGAGATCATTACCCCAATTTGTTTGAGTCAGCAGACTTTGAGGACAAAGTCTAGTTCAAGTGCGGTAGACTTGTAACACATGGTTAGAATTGGAAAGGATTTATGCATGGACTCAGAGAGTTGGGAGGTCAACTCGTCGAGTAGAGTTGTGAGATCAGGAAACGCGGAATGGGACAGAATTGGCGAGTCGAAGGTCGACACGATGAGTACGAACTGTTTAAAGAAAACCCTAAATTTTGGGTTTCCCCTTTTATAAACGTCATTATCCACCCCAGTAGCCTCCCTTAGCACCGTAGAAGAACGTTTACGGTAGCACACCCTCTTGTGACTGAAGTAATATCAATTAGGAGCTTATCCATGAGATTTTGGGGAGGATTCCAAGCTTGAAGAGGAAGTATAAAGGGGAAAACACTAGATCTAGCATCTAGTTCATCTTAGGCATGCATTTGAGTTATGAATATGTTCCCTTAAGCATAAATTCTATTTGAGAGTTGTGACCAACTTTGAGGAAATGGAAGCAAGCTTAGATCTAAACCTATCACAAGGATATGGTTCCAGATCTAAACCTTCTTAGGCCCCAAATATCATAAAGTTGCATCTTTTATTGAGCTCATTCCCTATCCATGCATCCGAACCTTGTTTGAATGTTAGTTTTGGTGTTATGGCCATGTGAGGCTATGCATGCACGTAAAGTTTGCAACTTTACATGATATCTTCACTAGGAGAGTATGGATTTGAAGTTTGAAACCTTAAATCCCACTGGAAAGAACCGATGACGTGAGAACTAGTCGGTTCTCTCTGGTGACTCGGAGAGTCGAGAGGGTTCACGGCCAAGGGTTCATGATCAGGGGTGTACGGTTGGTGGTTTATGGACGTGAAAATCAAGGAACTCGTCGAGTCCCTCGGGTGACTCAGCAAGTCAGTGAGTGAAGCAGTGGACCCGACGAGTGACTGATTGTACTCGTCGTTTCAAGGTCAATATGGACTATTGACCTTGACTATAGACCTTAACTTTGACCAGGGTTGACCCTGGGGGTATTTATGGGAATATGTTGAGTCATTTACGCATTGATTATAGGAAATTTGGGAGGAGCAGCATGGGATATATCTGACTACAGTTTTCCGGTCAATCCTATGAGAGGTGAGTCTGGTCACCATATCAATGTGTCTAATGCACCAAGGCCGGCCCATTTTATGAGATACAGTTATTGACTGAATTTGCAATATGATAGTATGTTATTTGCATGGAAGACCACATGGGGGTTCCCGTGGCTTTTGGTATAGGATCTTGGAGGGTTTCCATGTCATCCTAAAATATTTGATTGTATAGTTTGCATTATGTTTGTTTGGTAGGAAGACCTTGTGGGGGTTCCCAAGGCAGGAAGACCTTGTGGGGGTTCCCAAAGCAGGAAGATCATGTGGGGGTTCCCATGGCAGAAAAATACCATGTGGGGGTTCCCGTGGCATTTGGTATAACAGCCGGGAGGGTTTCAAGGGCTTCCTTAATTGTCAAATGCATGACTTATGTGATATACGTAGCATATGGCTAATTCATTATGTGTTATGTTATTTGTGTGTGGGATATGCTCTCGGGGATTCACTTAGAATGCACTTACAGTTTGTGGATTTGTTTTAGGTTCATCTAAGTCCAAGGGCAAGGGCAAAGCTTGATGGTGTGGCATGCACTCTATCTCTTCGATGACTTATGGGACACTCTGATATTTGAAAATAAAGTTGTAACGAATATGGATTTGAAACAATTGTTTTGGAAATTTTGGATTTCTGGAAATGTGGTTGGTTAACTAAAAATGAAAAAATTTATTTGAAAAATTCGGGTCGTTACAAGTGTTAGATATAGTGTCTAAGTCCATAACTTTATTTGGTATGTACTTGACACGACCCGGCATGGTCCATTTGGGTTGCATGGCATTGCAATACTTGGATAGACTAAATGAGAGAATATGGCACTTATGATTATTAATATATTATAAGTTCTAATATATTAATAATAGTGTTATTTAATTAGTATTGATCAAGTATTAATCTAGTATTAATTTGGTGATCAAATTGAGACTAATTAAATATATAGGGTTGATTATGACAATCATCAATTCTTTTATGGTGGATTAATGATCCATGGTTTATGGGTTATGGATGTAACCATTTGGAGCTCCATGGATAGTCCATGGGAGTTACAAACCCATGGGTCATGAGAAATGAAGAGTCATGACAATTATGTGTCTTCTTAATGAAACCCTAATTGTAACACCACTATAAAAGGGACCCTTTGGCTAGCAAAATCGTGACCGAGTGTTACTAGAGAGGGCATAACCGATTTGTGTGCTAGAAGTATTCTCTCAAGTTATTCCAAGTTTTGTGGTGTTGTATGAAGCATTTGAGGCACAACATTTGGGGTGTTAGGCTCACAAAGTCTTGAAGGAATCCAAGCAACAACAAGGTATGTATTTCTACTAGTTTTTATGTTTCATATATTCCCCATGCCATGCTAGTTAGGAAATAACCTTGAAAAAGAAATTTTCATGTATATAGAGAAAACATAGATTCAAGGTTATTAGGGTTGCATGTACACTTAGGAAGTGTTAGAATGCTCAAAACCCATCAGTGGTATCAGAGCCTAGGATTGTTTTATGTATACTTGATGCAAAACTGCTTGAAAAACGAAAAATCTGCTCACTGACGACTGGACTCGCCGAGTTCATGGGGAGGACTCGCCGAGTCCATGAACAAATTCATCCTACTCGTCGAGTAGGATCATGCACTCGACGAGTAAGAGCATGCTGGGCAGATTTTCGTGTTTTGTTGCTGGAAATGGATTAAAATCATTATCGCAATCTCTTTTGGACTTGTAAAATCTGTTTTTCAAAATGATAATGATTATGTTAACCCATTTTTTGCATGAATTTTTTCAAATTTCAAGTATTATATATGTTTATATGATTTCTTGAAATTGCTTGACATGAATTTGTGTTCTTATGAGTTTTTAGAAGATCATAGGAATTATGTGTAACCTCCATGTATGTATAATTCATGATCTTAATGGCAATGATGGTGTCCATAACTTGTCCTCAAGTTATGGATAACCAAAATTCACTTCTCTAAATTATAATTAAAGAACTAAAGAGGTTTCATAAAATGAAGAGTCTTCATTTTTATGAACCATTAAAACTCATAAGTTACAAATTAAAGAGACTTGGAATAGTTTCAATTCTTGCCCTCAAGTTTTGGAATTTGAAAAGTCTTACATTCTAATACTTTAATTACAAATTAAACCTTAGATTTTTAAAAATTTTAAAAAATCAACACTTATACTATTATTATATTTTTATTTTATAGATATGTATAAGAATAAGTCATTCTTACCGTTAGTAGGCCTCATTCACGAAGCCGGTCTATAAGGGGGGGTATAAGGTTGTTGCCTATAAAATGGTGAGTTAATGGGTGTCCACTCTCACCCACCGCTTCCTTGATCGGTGGAGAGTCGTTAGCCGAACGGGTAGGATACGACTTTAAATACTCATTAAAAGTATAATGAATTATAAAGTAACTATACATTATAAATTCCTAATCCTAGTTACTTTAGGAAAATGTGAAATTGGTGCTAGCCCATAAAATTACACTTTGTACCTTACCAAGTCGTTAGTGGAGCGTGTGTGGTTAACCGACACACTAACATGGACTAGTAAGAGTGGCAAAGGGTAACTTGACTTTATTATAGATCGGTGGAGCGTGTGTGGTTAACCGGCACATCGATTAGGTAATATTGTTAAGGGTACCAAGTCAATTTGTATGGTTATATACACCTTGTTTGTGATCCTCGGCATCCCAGTCACAAACTTGAGAGGGCACAATCGAGATTCAAACATGTCATTGAAAGTTCAATGTATCTCCAAAGATCTAGGAGTTTCAAATCCAATTAAAACTTAATAATATTTCGTTTTTCATGGTGGAAATTGGTAAATCGTCATTTACCTACCTTTAACTATTTTATAATTTGGATTACGGCATCCCTCTTCCAGTTATAAATAGGTTATTGGGTCCTAGCCTTAATATTTCATATTGGATGTTATATTAAGGACTTTAAATCAACTAACTTGAATTTCTCCCATTATAGATGTCTAGTTTAGACAGCTATGGTCTTCCCAAATCTTTAGGAACAAGTTTCCTAATGAAGATGATATCCCAAATGGCAACCAAGGTAAAAGATCAATCCCTTTGTTGTGCGTTAGTGGGACTGGCAATCATACTTCACTTCCTCCACCTCCTCCAAGAAATCACCCTATCCCACAAGTTTCAAGACATGATAATTTCTAAGTCACTCAATCTCTATTGGCAAAAAAAAGTCTATATGTGCTTAGGTCTTGGAGATTAAGTCACATATTGACAAGCCAGGAGAGTCGGGTGTCGAAGTCTCAAGGTAGCTGGCTGTTGTCTTGGTCACTCCCTGATGACATATCACGACATGACCCTTAATGATCTTACTTATTTGCTTGATGATGCTGAATCAGCAATGATTTGGAGCATTGGTAAAGCAAAATTAGATTAGAAGATCAACTTCCCAAACTTCCATGGACATTGACATTGGTAACATTGGAAGTCCAGAAAACCTTTCTCTTCCCAATTGAAAAGGATTGGCCATAGTCAACTCGGTTGACAAAATGGTAAAGAGAAAGGCTAAGTCTGTGATAGTCCCGTGTACCGTTTCCAAATAGTCCATATGTTTCTGTTGCCAAAGGAAGGGCATTGGTTGCGAAACTGCCAAATTTACCTAAAAATCCATAAGGATAGTAAAGTCAAATGTTTGACTCTGCTTTTGGTAAAGTCCATTATCTAACTTTATTAAGTTTATATTCTAAGATTCTTATTGCATGATGTGACCGGGTCACATATTGATGTTTAAGAATCAAATAAGAGTGAAGAAACTTAAAGGAAGTATATGTTGATTCTGACCGTGAAGATGGATTTCGATCGCATGGTTCGGTGATCATAATTTTGAGTTGTTACTTAAGAGTTAGATATGTTGCCTAGGAATAGATAACAAGTTTTCCATATGGATTGTAAGGATAAGTTTTCCGCAAAGTTTTAAAATAAAAGAAAATGGTTTTGATTTTATTTATTTTAAGTATCCTTACAATGGCATTTGTTAAAAGGGTTGTTGCTTACATGTTTCCATTGATAAGAAATATGGGTAAATGGATTTGATTCTTTCATTAGTGGTAGTGTCATAATTTACCAAATAAGGAAAGATTCTCATCACCCAAGTTTCAGTTGGATAGAAACTTGGAATCATGCAAGTTGTATTGTGTGATTGAATGAGAATTTTCATATTTGGTAAATTAAGACTAATTCCTTATTCACATTCGCATGTGAGTCAAGCGAAGGACTAAAGGACCGGGTACATTAAGTTGTGCACTAGTCAGGTCCACCATAAAGATAGATAAGATTATTCATTATGATTTACTAAAGTTTAGTAAATATGGTTATGCTTACGAGTTTAAGTGTAATTCTGAAACATTGGAAAGGTTTTAATGTATGGCAGAATGAATAAGAAGAATCAAATAAGGCAGAAAGATAAAAGTTTCTACAATCTGAAGAGATGGGAGAGTACTTGTGTATTTTGTTTTATGTTTATCATAGTGATTATGGAACCATATTACAATTGATCCTCTAAGGACACCTTAGTGTGTTTGTTGCTTGAGGAGAGGAATCGTGAATTGTTGAAATGGTTAAATCAAAAGATAATTCATATTTCGTTCAAAAAAGAAATCCTGGAGTTATACTCCAAGATTGTAACTTGAGTGACATAGTCTTTAGAAAATTCATAACAGTTGTCGAATGTAGAGTAAGATGTTTCCTATTCTTGTACATTTGAGATTGGTAAGTTGTGATGTTTTGGATAAAACAAAGACCACCTAAGACCAATAGTGAGAAGTGTTTAACTTGATAAGAATCCGCACTAGCTCTTGAGTATTTGTATTGTCAAGGAATGGTTCTTGACAAAGAGAAGTCTTATAAGTCAAGAGGATAGTGGGAGTCTAAAAGATTATGAAATAGTTTCAAGAACTAATCAAGAGTTTTGTTAATCACTAGCCCACGACTTGAGGTTTGTAACCTATCGTGTTGACATATTTTGTGCTCATCCCAGTTAAGGTTGGCTTTGCATTGGAGTTCTGAGAGTTCTCGACTATTTTCATAACAACCTGGAAGCAATGGTAGGCCCTTGTGCTGCCGGGTGGCAAGAAATTAAGATTGCACAAGTTCAGTCCATATGAATTTGGAAGTGTCACTAACCTAGTCCTATGATTATGGTTTTGACAAAATTCGCATGGAAAAGAACACATACACCATAAAATCTATGTTTCATAAGGTTTCTCTTCGATTCATGAAAATGATGGTAAGGAAACGCTTCCACTAAGAAGATTTTAAGTAGATAGCAGTTGTGATATTTGCATTCTCATATAGTTAGTGGAGCGTGTGTGGTTCACCGGCACACTAACTAGTGAGAATTGAAAAAGGTCTAGAGAAACATGTGAGCTATCTAAGGAAAGGTGTATGTTTTTGATAAAAGTCTTATCAAAGCAATCTAGCATCAGAAATATGAACTTTGGTAAGAAAGTCAATAAAGTATTGATTTCTAAAAGTCCAGTTGATTACTGAGTACATGTCAAAGCTAGTGGGAGCATAAAGTGTTATGCTGGTAATCATTATGCTAGTGGGAGCATGATGATTATGTTAAGTATTGGAAGTTAGCAATGTTAATTATAGAAAACAAAAGTATCAATTTACTTTGAAAAGTTGTTCTGTTATAATTATGGGAGGGGATTTTATGCTTCGTTCCAATTCTACCACCTTAGATTGAGTTTTATTAACTTTAGTCAAGGATATATATGAATGTTATGTTGGAATTGTTCAATATAAGGAATTTCTATATATGTTGCGTTCTCAAAACTCGATTATGATTATGGCATACCTCTTCATAGTTCGAATTGTGAGAACATGGCAAATAAAAATTTTATAGCATGAATCGTGTCCCATATGCTTCGGATATAGGATCAATTAAATGTGCTATAATATTAATGCATTCTAAATTTTCCAAATGCCTAGGGCATTAAGATGGAAAAAGGAATAGAACTGGAAATGACTAAAATGATTAAGAAAAATTGTCGAGGACAATCTGAGGTTTACCAAAGATTGGTTGCTCATGGACAATTAAAAGTATAGAGTAAGGACCATATTGACATATTTTGAAAAGAGGCAACTCTTGTTCAGAAGTGATGGTCAAAATGGCAATATGGAATTGTCTCCATAGGTGGAAGTTATTCTTTGAATCTGTGTAAGATTAAAGAACTTAATGCTAAGAAGGAAGTTCAAAGGAATGTACTTTGAATTTGAGACTTCATTTCCATGGAATTGTTTTCCATTGGAATGCTTTGTAATGTCTATTGCCAAGTCTTTGTGACTTCTGTGCATAGTCATTACAAGGGGATCATTGCATATAAGTTTAGAATCTAACAGATTACAGTAAATGGCAAGAGTTTGGTATTCTTGCATTTACAATAAGGATTGGAATTGTGAAATGAGCATCATTGGAATATTGTCAATTGATCTATTTCACAAAGAGAGGACCATATGTAAACATAGTATGCATACTTAGAGTACGGCATAATTGTCATTTGGAAGACCATAGTGTACATGCTTGGAGCATGGGACAACTAATGTTTTAATTCAAGCATAAAGTTGATTAATCGAAACATAAATAATGAGTAATCAATATGGTGCTTAAATAAAAGGTGTTTTATTTACACTCAAAGTGTTGGGGCCATATAAGATTAGTATTATTCTTGTGTTTCACTTTGCATGTTTTGACTTCCAGAATAATTATGTTATGGTATATATCATATTATTCAAACCATCCACAGTCAGTCATATGTTGGAAGTAGAAATGAATCAAGACTGTCATGAATTTGGCATGTATGATTTGTCTAAAGTGCTTTACACAATGCAATGGTTGCTACAACATTCATGAGTACTCATAAGGGCTGAGTATTGGATTCAACCCACGCTCACTTGCATCACTTCATGGAATTTATCTCGAGTGATCGTGAGACGGTAATATCATATAAATCTTCAAACCTAGAGATATGATTTGTTGACTATGAGTTGGTTATTCATTGATTGTACGAAAACGCATTGGTAACTCGATGTTATAAAACGTGCCTTTGTGAATAATTCAAAAAGTAGTTAGTACAAGCATATCATTCGAAGTTTATCTGTTCTTTCTAGAAATAAAAGTAATATTTGGGCCCCTCAATGATTTGGTTTTTGACCTATGTACTGGGCCCGGTCAGAACCTAATTGATGTGTTCAATTTAGTTCTATGTCGAAACAAATCGGAGATCGAGAAACAAATGCTGGACAATAAGTAAGACCATGTTGCATATGTTTGTCCAGCTGATATCATGAGAGCAGAGGATTAGATGATCACTTATCTTAAATGGCGTATCATCATCATCTCAGTTCCGAGAGACTTTGAAAGAGCTACGATTGCTAGTCGGATTTTGAAGTCATATTTGCAAATATAGTTATTAGACTTATCCAAGTGGGAGACTGTTGGATATAGTATCTAAGTCCATAACTTTATTTGGTATGTACTTGACCCGACCCGGCATGGTCCATTTGGGTTGCATGGCATTGCAATATTTGGATAGACTAAATGAGAGAATATGGAACTTATGATTATTAATATATTATAAGTTCTATTATATTAATAATAGTGTTATTTAATTAGTATTGATCAAGTATTAATCTAGTATTAATTTGGTGATCAAAGTGAGACTAATTCAATATACAAGGTTGATTATGACAATCATCAATTCTTTTATGGTGGATTAATGATCCATGGTTTATGGGTTATGGATGTAACCATTTGGAGCTCCATGGATAGTCCATGGGAGTTACAAACCCATCGGTCATGAGAAATGAAGAGTCATGACAATTATGGGTCTTCTTAATGAAACCCTAATTGTGACACCACTATCAAAGGGACCCTTTGGCTAGCGAAATCATGACCGAGTGTTACTAGAGAGGGCATAACCGATTTTGAGTGCTAGAAGTATTCTCTCAAGTTATTCCAAGTTTTGTGGTTTAGTGTGAAGCGTTTGAGGCACAACATTTGGGGTGCTAGGCTCACAAAGTCTTGAAGGAATCCAAGCAACAACAAGGTATGTATTTCTACTAGTTTTTATGTTTAATATATTCCCCATGCCATGCCAGTTAGGAAATAACCTTGAAAAAGAAATTTGCATGTATATAGAGAAAACATAGATTTAAGGTTGTTAGGGTTCCGCATTATGAGTTTTCCTTTGGATTGTACTATGATATTATCACTATTTTATGATTTGGATTTTCAGACATTATACACAGTTTCATAAAATGTTATGATTTGACAATGTTTTCCCACGAACGTTTTAATTAAAGTAATTTATAAAAATGAAATTTTTGGATGCGAAAAATGGGTTGTTACAAGTTGGTATCAGAGCCCTAGTTTGAGGGATTCAGACATACCCTTGGGGGTGTCTGGACTCAAATCGATGGATTATAAGATTTTACAAGAAAATGGTTTTCTAAAGAATAAGATAAAGAGTTTTGAGAAAGGACGATGTGTGTGATGTGCGTGACCGGTCGAGATCAAGTAATTTTTCCCCAAAGTGCCCATACAACTTTATGTTATATTTATCAGCTTCAGTAGAATAGCATGCTAGAATAGGACTAAAGATCTAGGGATGATGCCTTATGTGCCTACTTTATGTGTTTCAGCTTATTTGAATTGCACGCTAGTATTGAGTAGACAGCAGTAGGATTGCCTGTTAGGTTATGCCTAGTAGTATGAGCTTAGAATTGTATGCTAGTACAGTTTCCTGTTATGAGGATAAGGTTGCTTGAGATCGTTCCCTTTTTGTTTGAATGCTGCTTGCTTTGTACTTTGTGGGACTCTGAGTGATGGGAGTTAGCTATTAGGTGAATACGCTAAAGTCACATGTGATCAGGGTTAAATAATCTTAGAGTATTGGATTCTACCCTATTTCGCAGCTCTTGTTTAAGTCCTAACCGTTGTAGGGATGAGCCCCTTACCCAAAGGATTATCCGAGCCTCGTTGTATGTGATTGTATTCAAGTAATGGCTGATTGGCATTACAAAGAGGCCTTCAGTAGCTGTGGACTGGTTTAGGTGGGGTTAGAGGTACCCTAGGGCGAGCCTAGGATGGGGAATAGCATAGATCAGTAGTAGTAGAAAGGGACTTGGTGGAGTCAAGGCGGTTCTTGAGGAATGTACGGATAGATGTGGAAGGTAGTATGGGCCCGTACTAATGAAAGTAGAGGATTCGTACTTGAATCAAGGAAGGCTTAGGCAAGACCAAGGAACTTGTGATAGATTTGATCCCTCCGGATGTATTAGTATCACTAACGGTTGTCATTATGTAATGCAGAATGGTGGTACTACGTCCGAGACCAGCAGTTGGCAGCTCAGGAGAGGGATCAGGTTCGGGTTCAGGCTCCGAACCAGTGGATGAGAGGCTACGCAAGTTTATCGCGTCCGAGATCAATAGAGGCATCCTTGATGCGACCTCGGTTATCTTGGGTCGATCAAGGAAGGGATTGTCGAGCTGATCGAGGATCGCCTCCAGGTGTTTAGGAGTGACATGGCTAACACTCAGTTAGGATCACGCACACTTTCCTTTAAGGACTTCAGGGGCAGTGGTGCACTAGATTTCCATGGGGAGAAGGACCCCATTGCTGCCAGACGATGGATTGCAGACATTCAATCTGCATAATTGACCAACTTCTGCCCCGAGGGGTCGAAGGTACGACTTGCAACAGGGTGTTTGAGGGACCGGGCTAGGGATTGGTGGGAGTCGGTTGGTGACTCTCAGAGAGCCTTGGCTGTTGAGGCTATGACATGGTCGGATTTTGTGACCCGGTTTAGGGCTGAGTTCGCGCCTGCGGTGGAACTCGAGCAGTTGGCCCGAGAGTTCCTGGATATGAGGCAGACGACTGAGTCAGTGGCGGAGCTCACTACCAAGTTTCGAGAGAGAGCCATATTGGTGGCCCAGTATGCGGGAGACGAGGATATGAGGAGGACCCGCTACCACGACATGATGCGGGCCGACATTCGGGAACATGTCAGCTTCTCATCTTGTCCCACCCTGGATTCTATGATTGCCAGGGTAAGGGAGACGGAGATTGATCTGGAGCACATCCGGAAGAGGAAGGCAGAGGAGGGGCAGGTGACTGAGGCTTCAGGGAAGAAGCCCAAGGGATTAGATGCGGGGCCGAAAGGCCAACATAGCCGTAGCCGCTGTAGGAAATGCAGCAAGTTGCATGAGGGAGTTTGTAGGTTGGGAGCGCCTGGCTGGTACAAGTGCAGCAAGACGGGGAACTTCTACAGGGATTGTACCGCCCCTACACCCACCTTCCAGAAATCAGAGTTGTTGTGTTTGCACTGCAACTAGAGGGGCCACAAGAAGGCCAATTGTCCCTAGTTGACAACAGCAGCAGCCGTGCCAGTGAAGGCGCCAACCCCAATAACCCTGCGGATTACTGATGGCCGTCAGGGCAAGGCGGAGGCTCAAGTGGTGAGGAGCAGGACTTTCCAGTTGACTACTGAGGAGGCACGCTCCGCACCCAATGGGGTGACAAGTATGATTCTTCCCCACTGATCTATTTATATGATGTTCATGATATTGATATATGCTCTGTATATGCATGTTTAGGGTCGTTCCATGTGAACGGTATTCCTGTGTAGGTGTTGTTTGATTCAGGTGCCACTCGATCTTTTGTTTCTCTTGCGCTTAGCAAGAGGTTTCCCGAGCCTTCTGGCATGTTGCATTGCACTTTACAGGTAGAGATTGCCGATGATCGATCGGTGTGAACATCAGCAGTATTCCGAGATTGTGTGCTGAGATTATTCGAGGAGCACTACCTAGTAGACTTGGTTCCCATACCTTTGCGGGGGAACAAGGTTATTATTGGCATGGATTGGCTAAGCCCCAAAGGGGCGGTGATCGACTGCGTGTAGCAATTGGTGTGGATCAGGACCCCAAGTGGGGGAGAGCTAGTGATTCAGGGAGAGAGGCCACAGCGAGGACCAACCTTATGTTCGGCAGTGAGGGCCAGGCGTTACCTTCAGCAGGGTTACGCATGATATGTCACCTATGTCATGGATACCCGGGAGGCGGGTGAGGCGACGGTGAGTGACGTTCCGGTGGTGTGAGACTACGCAGATGTGTTCCCAGAGGAGCTTCCTGGGATACCTCTAGAGCGACAAGTGGATTTCAGGATCGACCTAGTCCCTGGTGCGGCTCCGATACCCAAGGCACCATATCGATTGGCTCTTCCCGAGATGCAGGAGTTGTCTACGCAACTGCAGGAGCTGCTAGAAAAGGATTTATCAGGCCGAGCAGTTCGCCTTGGGGAGCCTCGATTCTGTTTGTCAAGAAGAAGGACGGGTCACATCGCATGTGCATAGACTACCGGGAGCTGAACAAGGTAACGGTGAAGAACCGTTACCCACTCCCTAGGATTGACGACCTTTTTGACCAGCTTCAGGGAGCATCTTGGTTTTCCAAGATTGATCTGCGCTCTGGATACCATCAGATGAGGGTTAGAGAGGAGGATGTGCAGAAGACAGCGTTTCGGACTCGCTATGGCCATTATGATTTTGTGGTGATGCCCTTCGGACTCACCAATGCTCCTGACACGTTAATGGATCTCACGAATCGCGTATGTAGGCCGATGCTGGATCGGTCCGTGATAGTATTTATTGATGATGTCCTGGTTTACTCTAAGACACAGGAGCAGCATGCGGATCACCTGCGAGAGGTTTTGGATACTCTAAGGAGGGAGAGCTTGTACGCCAAGTTCTCCAAGTGTGATTTCTGGTTGCGTGAGGTGCAGTTTCTTGGGCACCTTGTCAATCAGAACAGGATTCTGGTCGACCCGGCCAAGGTGGTGGCCGTGATGAGATGGGAGGTTCCAAAGTCTCCATCTGAGATTCGGAGTTTCCTGGGATTAGCCGGTTACTATCGAAGAACCAACCAGGATTTGTCCAAGATATTTGTGCCCTTGACTCGGCTTATGAAGAAGGCCATAGTTTTTCGTTGCGGACCCGAGCAGCAGGCCACATTTGAGACTCTAAGACAGAGATTGTGTGAGGCGCCGATCCTAGCCCTACCTGAGGGCATAGAGGATTTTGTGGTGTATTGTGATGCGTCTATTTCGGATTTGGGTGCGGTTTTGATGCAGAGAGACCACGTTATTGCATACGCTTCGAGGCAGCTGAAGCCTTACGAGGAAAATTATTCGACACATGATTTGGAATTGGGGGCTGTTGTTTTTTCCCTCAAGATTTGGCATCATTACCTCTATAGGGTTCGTTGTACCATTTACATGGACCACAAGAGCCTGAGGTATCTTATTGATCAGCCAAATCTGAACATGAGGCAGCGTCGATGGTTGGACATAGTGAAGGATTTTGATTGTGAGATCCTTTACCACCTGGGGAAGGCCAACGTGGTGGCCGATGTGCTTAGCCGCAAGGCAGCGCCAATCAGAGATATCTGCATACAAATGACAGTAGTGACCCTATTATTAGAGCAGATCCGAGAGGCCCAGCAGGAGGCTATGAAGGAGGAACATCGGAAGAGTGAGCGTATAGTGGTTCAGGCTTCCTCCTTCGGCTATGACAACAGGAGATTAATGACACTACACTGCAAGGTGTGGGTTCCATACCTCGGAGGCGTGCGCCAGGTTCTGATGGAGGAGGCACACAAATCCCAATTCTCCATTCATCCCAGGGCGATGAAGATGTATAGGGATATTCGTCTTGATTATTGGTGGTCCTGCATGAAGCGGGATGTAGCATGGTATGTGGAGCGGTGCTTGACATGCAGGAAGGTCATGGCCGAGTACCAGAGGCCACACGACAAGATGCAGCCATTAGATATTCCCCTGTGGAAGTGGAAAGATATTACCATGGATTTCATCACCAAGCATTCCCAGGAATGCGCAGGGAGTGGATTCCATATGGGTCATCATGGATCGGTTGACCAAGAGTGCCCATTTTGTACCGATCCAGGAAAGCATATTGTAACGCCCGTGTTTCTGGGATTGCCATTTTTAGCAATGTAATAGTCTAGGTTAACCTTTGTAACCCCAATTTGAAATAATAAAAATGTATTATTTGTGAATTATGTGAATTATGTGATTTATGTGTTTATTTTCTTAATTATTATAAGTTAATGAATTAAGAATAAAATAAGCGTCAAAATTTAAGTGTGAGATAAGCCCGATATCTTTTCATAAAGTTGTAGTGGTTGAAACAAGGATTCCGGAGATATAAGGAATGCCAAAATCCGAGTTATAACGAAGAAGTTATGACCTGTCGAAGTTTCGCGACAGAACCGGCACGACGTCGAGTGACGTAAAATATGAATTTAAGATAGAGCGATATTTAGCCTTAGCGATCTAAACGAAAGTCGTAGATTTCGTTAAACCGAGAGCGTGCATAAAAGGAACGCCCAAATCTGACTTCGTATGAGGAAGTTATGATTTTTCTAAGTTTTGACTTAAAAGTATGCAGCCCAAATACTCGATTTGAGATCGAGCGGTTTTTAGCCGAAACAATCTAAATGAGAATCGAAGATCTCGTTGTTAGTAGCGAAACGATGAAAAGATAGGCGAGAACGGACATCGGACGAAGGAGTTATGATTTTATAACGAAGTTTTCCTATCCGTGCCTTCTAAAAATAATTAGTAAAAATAAAAGTCAAAATTAGCCGACGGAGTCTAAATGAAAGTTGTAGAGTATGGTCTGACCTTCGCGTGGATATAATGAATGTCGAAAACGGAGCTCGTATGCGAAAGTTACGCAATTTAGAAGTTCGACGAGTCAATTACGCCCCGCGTAATTGAGTACGCCCCGCGTACTCAGTCGGATGCAACTTGTCTGACCAATACTCGAGTGCCACAGATCGACGCATGCAGTGACGTCAAAGTACGCCCCGCGTAACCGAGTACGCCCTGCGTAATTTTAGATTACGCCCCGCGTAATCCCAGACCCTCAGCCTATAAATAGAACTCGAAATCAGCCATTTTCTCTTGTTCAAACTCTTACCTCTCTCTAAGTTTTGCCTCGATTTGCGTGCCAATCATATCCCGAAGCCCCGGTATTATTCCCGAGCCCCGAAGCGAGATCCGAAGCCCCGAGAATCCCGAAGAGCGTTATTCCCGAGCCGAAGCCCTGCCCGCGAGGAGCCGGTTTTTGTGAAGATCTTGCAGATCTACGGAGAGACGCTACTTCTATAAGCCGTAGTGTTGTCGGATCATCTTCTGATCAAGTGAGTGTGTAGTTATTTTCTTTCCAACGCAATATTATGAAGTATTTAATATAAAATACGTGTTATGTGTGTATGCCTCATCTGTTATGTGGAATATGTATTGATTAAAGCATGCTATACAGGTTTTATAAACAATGTATAAAAATGTATATTTTTTTATCTACTAATATGTTGGGTAGAACATGGGTAGATAATTGGTGTGAAATAAACAGATGAGAGGCCTCGGTGTTATTGGTGTTATTCTAGTCATTCAGCAGAGTATGGATGACGACCACGGACTATTCTAGACTGTCCTGTGGAACACTAGCAGGCTCATTACCTGTAGGTGTTGTGAACGACGTGTTCACCGGTGTACTCTATCCCCCACATGGTTGCCTTTAGGACACTTATTGTTGACGATGCCCCTCTGCAGTAATGTCCGTCCCGATGAAAATCCTGAAATAAGTTCCTTATAATAGACGTTATTTTTAGGAACGTAAGGTGAGGATAACGGGAATGGGTAATCGGGTTTATTGTTGATTGTTGTAATTAAATATAATTACTGTGGGTTTGAAAACCCTATATGCTCACCAGGCTCCCAAGCCTGACCCACTCAGTTGATTTGTATTACAGGAAGTGGCGCAAGAGCTTAAGATGGGCGAATCATCAAGTTGTTTTGTTTACAAGTCTGTATATGTGTATATTTGTTGAACGACTTGTAATGTTATCGTTTATGCTTTATGATCTATATCGGAACATGACATCCCGACTTTTGATTATGAAATGAAATCATATTTCTATACGAAATGTTTTGATAAATATCCATTTTATCATGTTTTGTTTTTGGGAACAAATTCCGCATCTCTTTTAAAATCAAACGGATTTACTCTAAAAATGTTTAAAAAGCATAAATGAAATCGGTCTTTTCTGGCCGAGATTTTGGGGATGTCACAGTTGGTATCAGAGCATTAGTTTAAGCGAACTAGGAATTTGTAGGATTTCTAGACTTAAACTTAGTATGCTAAGTGGAGATTGTGAGATGTGTGTCTGATAAATTTTAGACACGAGCACTAGTTTATTTTAGGAAAGTTGCCTAAAATGCTTTTATGTGCTAAATGTTATATGTTTCCATATATGATATTATTTGTTCGGATCTACGGTTTGTTGCCAACCGGATCTGAAGGTTTATGTGTTTAGGATTCTAAGCGTATGTATGCGATATTAGAACTAGCATGTAATCGTTTGGAGTAATAAGGTGAAATTATTCGGTGTGTAGATCAAAAATGGTGAGAACAAGAAGCGGAGTTGGAAATGCTGATGAAAACAGGAATCAACCGCCTGTAATTCAACAAGTACCTGTTGTAGCTGATGGACCTGAGCCGATAACGATGGCTGGTGTACAAATGATGATTCAAATGATGTTGGATCGTCAGATGGAAGAAACAAGACGCCTGCTTAGGCAGAATCGTGAAGAACCGTCAATTCAAGCGGAAGAGCCCGAGGAGAATGAAGGGCAGTCTGAAGGAGAAAACTTTAGTGGAATCATTGGTCAAGACGAACAACCAGTGGTTAGACGCAATAACCAGTATGGAGGAAATGATGGTCGTGGGTGCAAGTATAAGGATTTCATGGCATCCAAACCACCATGTCTATCTGGAAGCCCGACGCCGGTGCAAGTTATGGACTGGGTCTCCGAAATGGAGACTATGTTTGAAAGTTGCGAATGCAGCAACAGGCAGAAGACCGCTCTTGCGATCCCTCTGCTAAAATCTGGCGTGTTGAGTTGGTGGAAGCTGTTAGCTGACTCTATGCCCAAGGGAGAAGCAAGCAAAATGTCTTGGGAAGACTTTGTGGAACAACTAAAACTGCAATACTGCTCCGAGCAGGACCTTCTGGAAATCAGTAATGAATTTCAGAATCTGAAGAAAGGGAAATTGAGCGTTACTGAATACACTGCAAGTTTCACAGAAAATATGAAGTTTATCCCATATTTGGTTCCTACAGAACTCTCTAAGGTCAACAAGTTTGCCCTTGGACTACCAGCGGACTATGGTCCAATGGTTAAGCAAGCAACCACATTGAAAGCCGCCATCTGGGCTGCTAGAAATGTTGAGACCCAGATCAGGGAAAAGGGTCTGGAAAGGTCAGAGGTTGGCGAGAAAAGGAAAATCAATGGATTTTCAGGGTCCAGCAAGAAAAGTAAATTCTCGAAGTCTAGTTCGAGAGGAAGTGGAGG
Organism: Lactuca serriola; assembly: GCF_051521515.1. NCBI lineage: Eukaryota > Viridiplantae > Streptophyta > Magnoliopsida > Asterales > Asteraceae > Lactuca > Lactuca serriola. The sequence continues at coordinate 306,490,645 of NC_136410.1, read as the reverse complement.
AAAGGTAGAGGCGAAATGGTGCGAAAAGTACAAGAAGAAGCATCATGGGAAGTGTGGCGGGGAAACCACATGCTTCAAATGTGGAAAGCTAGGGCATTATGCCAATGACTGCACCTTCACCAAGAATGTTTGTTATGGTTGTGGTGAGGAGGGGCACGTCTCAAGGGATTGTCCGAAAAAGAAGGAAGCAGCAAGACCCAACATTCCGCCAAAGCGAAAGGCGAGAGCATTCTAGATGACACTGGAAGCTGCTAAAGATGAAGCTGATGTCGCTTCAGGTACCTTTCTCGTTAACAAATTGCCTGCCCAAATTTTATTTGATTCTGGAGCCAACTACTCCTTTATATCGCATGAATTTGGTAGAAAACTAGCTTTGCCTGTTGATAGACTAGATAATGCTTTATTAGTCGAAGTTGCTAGTGGCAAGTTTGTACCTGTTAGCCATCGTATGAAAAACATCTTAATTGATCTGAATGGAAATAAGTTCCATGAGGAATTATTGCCGATCGAACTTAACGGTTTCGACATCGTTTTGGGAATGGATTGGCTTAGCGCCAACGATGCCGAAATTTTATGCAAGAAGAAAATAGTAAAAGTGAACCCGCCTGGGAAGGAATCGTTTATGGTGTATGGAGATAAACGCAGAGTAAATTCTGGAATCATTTCTCTAATGAAAGCCAGAAAATGTTTGACCAAGGGGTGTACATCATACTTAGCATTCGTGATCGACGCTAAGAAGGAAAAGAAGGTGATGCAAAATATTCCTGTTGTGTGTGATTATCCGGAAGTATTTCCCGAAGATCTTCCTGGATTACCGCTCGATCGACAAGTAGAATTTCGTATCGACTTGTTGTCCGGAACAACACCAATTGCAAAAGCACCTTATCGATTAGCACCGACGGAGATGAAGGAGCTAATGATGCAACTTCAGGAGTTATTGGACAAAGGTTTCATTAGACCTAGTTCGTCACCCTGGGGAGCTCCGGTGTTATTCGTAAAGAAGAAAGATGGAAGCATGAGGATGTGCATTGATTACCGAGAGCTGAATAAGACAACAATAAAGAATAGATATCCTTTGCCGAGGATTGATGACCTATTCGATCAACTACAAGGTTCCAGTTATTTTTCAAAGATCGACCTGAGGTCAGGATATCATCAGCTGAAAGTAAGGGAGCAGGATATAGAGAAGACCGCATTCAGAACGCGATATGGACACTATGAGTTTTTGGTTATGTCGTTTGGACTAACCAATGCTCCAGCAGCATTCATGGATTTAATGAATAGGGTTTGTAATCCATTCTTTGATAAATCTGTGATAGTGTTCATAGATGACATTCTGATTTATTCAAAAAGCCAAGAGGAGCATGGCAGACACTTACAAGAAGTGTTAGAAGTCTTGAAGAAGGAGAAGCTGTATGCGAAGTTCTCCAAATGTGATTTTTGGATTCGAGAAGTCCAATTTTTGGGTCACGTGGTCAACCAAGAAGGGATAATGGTTGATCCAGCGAAGATCGAAGCTGTGATGAAGTGGGAACAACCGAAAAGTCCCACGGAGATCCGAAGCTTTTTGGGATTAGCCGGATATTACCGAAGGTTTATCCAAGGCTTTTCTTCGATCGCTAGTCCGTTAACAGCTTTGACCCACAAAGGAGCTACTTATGCTTGGAATGATAAGCATAAAGAAGCATTCGAGAGACTAAAGAAGAAACTATGCGAGGCACCGATACTTTCTCTACCTGATGGGGTTGAAGACTTCGCTGTTTATAGCGATGCGTCTGGAGTTGGATTGGGTTGTGTTTTAACCCAAAGAGATAAGGTGATCGCATATGCGTCTCGACAGCTGAAAGAGCATGAAAAGAACTACCCGACTCATGATTTGGAGTTGGCAGCGGTAGTTTTCGCGCTGAAAATATGGAGGCATTACCTCTATGGCACGAAGTGCAAACTTTTCACTGATCATAAGAGTCTCCAATATCTCTTTAGTCAGAAAGAATTGAATATGAGGCAACGACGCTGGCTGGAATTACTTAAGGACTACGACTGTGAGATACTTTACCACCCCGGTAAGGCCAATATTGTTGCTGATGCTCTCAGTCGGAAGGTCAATCTTGAAAAGAAAAGGCCAAGAGCGTTGAGAATTGAAGTTGTCTCGACTATTTTGGAAAGTATAAAGAAAGCTCAAAGCGAAGCTTCTGCGAAGAATGACCGAAAGGAGGAACGTTTGGGCAAAACGTTGGTGTTCGGTGTAAACAGTCACGGACTAAAGGTGTTCCAAGATCGGATTTGGATACCTAAGACAGGAGGAGTCAGAGATCTTCTGATGGAAGAAGCTCACAAAACCATGTACTCGATTCATCCCGGTAGCACAAAAATGTATAGGGACCTGAAACCCTATTATTGATGGCCGACGATGAAGCTCGACATCGCAAAGTATGTGGCCGAGTGTGTAACCTGTGCAAGAGTCAAGGCACAACATCAGAAACCATACGGGAGTTTAGAACCATTACCTGTGCCTATGGGTAAGTGGGAAGACATTGCTATGGATTTTGTCACTAAACTGCCCAGAACAAAAAGTGGTCACGACATGATTTGGGTGGTCGTCGATCGATTCACTAAGAGTGCGCATTTCATAGCAGCAAAGGAGAAATGGTCTATGGAAAAGCTTGCGAATTCTTACGTGAAGGAAATTGTGAGGCTTCACGGTGTTCCGTTAAACGATTGTGTCAGATCGTGATAGCCGTTTCACCTCGCGATTTTGGAAAAGTCTACAAGAGGAATTGGGTACCAAGTTGTGTTTAAGTACAGCTTACCATCCGCAGACTGATGGTCAGAGCGAACGGATGATACAAACACTTGAAGATATGCTGAGAGCATGTACCATGGAATTCCTAGGTAATTGGGATGAACATTTACCTTTGGTAGAATTTTCCTATAATAATAGTTTTCACTCCAGCATAAAGATGGCACCTTATCAAGCATTGTATGGGCAGAAGTGTCGTACGCCGTCTTGTTGGCTTGAGGCTGGGGAAAAGCAGTTTATGGGACCGGAGATAGTCCATCAAACGGCTGAAAAGTTGAGGATAATTAGGGAAAGAATGTTAGCAGCTCAGGACCGTCAAAAGAGCTATGCTGACAAAAAGCGAAGACCGATGACTTTTGAAGTTGGAGATTCGGTTTTGCTTAAAGTCTCGCCGTGGAAGGGACTTATAAGATTTGGTAAAAGGGGAAAGTTAAGTCCAAGGTTTATTGGACCGTTTAAAGTTCTTCAGAGGATTGGGAACCAAGCTTACAAACTCGAACTACCAGAAGAACTGAATGGAATTCATAACACTTTTCATGTGTGTTACTTGAGGAAGTTCATGGGAGAAGTTCCCGACATAATTCCACTTTTGGAGTTGAGGATCGATGAGAACAAAAGGTTGATTGAGGAACCGGAGGCAATTGTTGACCGAAAGACTAAGAAATTGCGACGTAAGATGGTTGAGTTAGTGCTTGTCCAAAGGAAACACACGAATGGGCCGAATCTCACTTGGGAGACGGAGAGTGACATGATGAGTCGCTATCCGCATTTGTTTGCTGGTGTGTGATTCCGGGGACGGAATCATTCTAAGGTGGAGAGAATTGTAACGCCCGTGTTTCTGGGATTGCCATTTTTAGCAATGTAATAGTCTAGGTTAACCTTTGTAACCCCAATTTGAAATAATAAAAATGTATTATTTGTGAATTATGTGAATTATGTGATTTATGTGTTTATTTTCTTAATTATTATAAGTTAATGAATTAAGAATAAAATAAGCGTCAAAATTTAAGTGTGAGATAAGCCCGATATCTTTTCATAAAGTTGTAGTGGTTGAAACAAGGATTCCGGAGATATAAGGAATGCCAAAATCCGAGTTATAACGAAGAAGTTAAGATAGAGCGATATTTAGCCTTAGCTATCTAAACGAAAGTCGTAGATTTCGTTAAACCGAGAGCGTGCATAAAAGGAACGCCCAAATCTGACTTCGTATGAGGAAGTTATGATTTTTCTAAGTTTTGACTTAGCAGTATGCAGCCCAAATACTCGATTTGAGATCGAGTGGTTTTTAGCCGAAACAATCTAAATGAGAATCGAAGATCTCGTTGTTAGTAGCGAAACGATGAAAAGATAGGCGAGAACGGACATCGGACGAAGGAGTTATGATTTTATAACGAAGTTTTCCTATCCAGGCCTTCTAAAAATAATTAATAAAAATAAAAGTCAAAATTAGCCGACGGAGTCTAAATGAAAGTTGTAGAGTATGGTCTGACCTTCGCGTGGATATAAAGAACGTCAAAAACGGAGCTCGTATGCGAAAGTTACGCAATTTAGAAGTTCGACGAGTCAATTACACCCCGCGTAATTGAGTACGCCCCGCGTACTCAGTCGGATGCAACTTGTCTGACCAATACTCGAGTGCCACAGATCGACGCATGCAGTGACGTCAAAGTACACCCTGCGTAATTTTAGATTACGCCCCGCGTAATCCCAGACCCTCAGCCTATAAATAAAACTCGAAATCAGCCATTTTCTCTTGTTCAAACTCTTACCTCTCTCTAAGTTTTGCCTCGATTTGCGTGCCAATCATATCCCGAAGCCCCGGTATTATTCTCGAGCCCCGAAGCGAGATCCGAAGCCCCGAGAATCCCGAAGAGCGTTATTCCCGAGCCGAAGCCCTGCCCGCGAGGAGCCGGTTTTTGTGAAGATCTTGCAGATCTACGGAGAGACGCTACTTCTATAAGCCGTAGTGTTGTCGGATCATCTTCTGATCAAGTGAGTGTGTAGTTATTTTCTTTCCAACGCAATATTATGAAGTATTTAATATAAAATACGTGTTATGTGTGTATGCCTCATCTGTTATGTGGAATATGTATTGATTAAAGCATGCTATACAGGTTTTATAAACAATGTATAAAAATGTATATTTTTTTATCTACTAATATGTTGGGTAGAACATGGGTAGATAATTGGTGTGAAATAAACAGATGAGAGGCCTCGGTGTTATTGGTGTTATTCTAGTCATTCAGCAGAGTATGGATGACGACCACGGACTATTCTAGACTGTCCTGTGGAACACTAGCAGGCTCATTACCTGTAGGTGTTGTGAACGACGTGTTCACCGGTGTACTCTATCCCCCACATGGTTGCCTTTAGGACACTTATTGTTGACGATGCCCCTCTGCAGTAATGTCCGTCCCGATGAAAATCCTGAAATAAGTTCCTTATAATAGACGTTATTTTTAGGAACGTAAGGTGAGGATAACGGGAATGGGTAATCGGGTTTATTGTTGATTGTTGTAATTAAATATAATTACTGTGGGTTTGAAAACCCTATATGCTCACCAGGCTCCCAAGCCTGACCCACTCAGTTGATTTGTATTACAGGAAGTGGCGCAAGAGCTTAAGATGGGCGAATCATCAAGTTGTTTTGTTTACAAGTCTGTATATGTGTATATTTGTTGAACGACTTGTAATGTTATCGTTTATGCTTTATGATCTATATCGGAACATGACATCCCGACTTTTGATTATGAAATGAAATCATATTTCTATACGAAATGTTTTGATAAATATCCATTTTATCATGTTTTGTTTTTGGGAACAAATTCCGCATCTCTTTTAAAATCAAACGGATTTACTCTAAAAATGTTTAAAAAGCATAAATGAAATCGGTCTTTTCTGGCCGAGATTTTGGGGATGCCACACATATCGACCGAGAAGCTGGCCGATATTTACATTCGAGAGGTGGTGGCTCGACACGGGGTGCCGATCTCCGTGATTTCTGATAGGGATGTTCGGTTCACTTCCATGTTTTGGAAGAAATACAACGACGATTTGGCTACTCGTCTGCATTTCTGCACCACCTTTCACCCGCAGACGGATGGCAAGAGCGAGCGGACCATCCATACTCTGGAAGATATGTTACGGGTGTGTGTGTTAGATTTTGGCGGTAGTTGGAATACTTACCTTCCGTTGGTTGAGTTCTCCTACAACAACAGCTACCACGCGAGTATCGGTCATCCTCCCTTTGAGATGTTATATGGGAGGAAGTGCAGGACCCCGATATGTTCGGGCGAGGTTGGCGAGAGGGTCATGGGGAGCACCGATGTAGTGCTCAAGACGACATAAAGGATTCAGCAGGTCAGGAGCAGACTTCAGACTGCACAGAGTCGGCAGAAAAGCTATGCCGACAAGCGTCGTTCAGACCTAGAGTTCCAGGTCGGGGATATAGTTCTTCTGAAGGTGTCTCCTTGGAAAGGCGTCATCCGATTCAGGAGGCAGGGCAAGTTAGGCCCCAGGTATATTGGAACTTTCAAGGTCATAGCCCGGGTGGGCAAGGTGGCGTATCGGTTGGAACTGCCAGCCAAACTCAGTCAGATTCATAGCACCTTCCGCGTCTCCCAGCTACGGAAATGCCTGGTGGACGAGTCGGTAGTGGTGCCCCTAGAGGATATTCAGGTTTATGACAGCCTGAACTACATTGAGCGGACTGTGGCGATCCTCGACCGAAGTCGAAGGATTTGAGGAACAAGAAGGTCGAGCAGGTGAAGGTGCAATGGCAGCATTGGAAGGGCTCGGAATGGATGTGGGAGCTGGTATACGAGATGATAGAGCATTATCCAGAACTCTTCCAGGATCGAACAGAAGACTTTGAGGGCGAAGTCTAAAATAAGCGGGGGAGATTTGTAGTATCTGGTTCCTGGTATATATTTTATTCTAGTATCTTTCATATTGGCCTTGGACTCGGCGAGTTGAGGTCCAACTCATCGAGTCGGAGCGTGTTGGACACATAAGTTTAATGACCTACTCGACGAGTCCGCGTCCGGACTCGGCGAGTAGGCACAGTCCAGACAAAACCCTAGATGAGGGTTTGCACCCTATTTAAACCACTTGTTCAGCCTCCCTTTCGTCCCCAATGCTTCCAGAACTCCCTGTAAGCAAACCCTAGTTGTTTTTGAGCAGAACTAAGGCATTTTTGGTGGATCTTGCTAGTTGTGACCATAAGGAGGAAGGGAAAGGCATGAGCAAACAAGTGAAGACCAAGGGAACCCGAGTTTGTGCATCTTCCACAGTTCATTGGAGGTATAAAGTTGTAACCTTGCTCTTTCATTTGTTAGATCCCTCTTTTTGGGGAGGTTTAGGGCTTTTATAAGCCATTTTTGGTGACCAACCATGATTGCAAGCATGGTTGGGGGTTGAGACTTCAGAATCAAGCCATTAAGGGAGTCACAAGGCAGTTAGGGGTTGCTTTTGCAACCATCTAAGATCCCATGCATCTTAAGAGCTTATTTTATGACCTTTTAAGCTCAAAGTCCCATTCATGCACGTAAAGTTTGTAACTTTATGTGCTAGAGCGAGTGGAGGAGCTTATATCTAACTTTTGGTCAAGACTTGTACGCTGGAAATCGAGAAATGAGACATGGACATGCCCGAATCGACGACTCGTTCTTGTGACTCGGTGAGTCCGAGGAAAATCTCCCCTTTTCTATTAAGGTTTGAAGGGACCTAGTTGATCTTTAGAAGGGTTTTTAGAGGGTCCAAGGGAGTGACCCAACGTATTGGACTTAGCCTTAGATCTGGAGTTCATTGGACTCGACGAGTAAAAGAACGGACTCGGCGAGTCTAAGGCAATCTCCATGCAGTTGAAGATGAACTCGACGAGTTGTTCATACAACTCGGCGAGTCGAGGTCAGGACTTGTTTATCAGATGAAGGTGAACTCGAAGAGTTGTTTATACGACTCGGTGAGTCGGATGAAGATTCATTCGACGTTCATAAAGAAGGGAGAACTCGTCGAGTCGTTGCTGAACTCGACGAGTAGAGTCATGGATAAGGACGGGTAAAGAGTTTAGGACTCGACGAGTTAGCGGCCCAACTCAACGAGTCGGATCAACTGGAAGTTGACTTTGACTTGGACTTGGTTAGGGGTAAAATAGTCATTTTACCCAAAGAGTAGATATCAGAGTCTAACTGAGTATTTTGTGGGATTATAGCCGGAGGGTTACCGGAGCAGCAGTCAGTCAGTTGTCGAGCAGTTTTTCAGCAGTCAGCCTTACGAGGTGAGTTACCTTCCAGTAGCGGTGGGTTTACAGCCACAATGTCGGCCCACTAATAGGAGTTGTATGTTAGATGATTGTCTTTGTGTTATTCATCAAATTTGCTGCTACCTGTTATCTTTATGTTCTTTCATGATATGTGTTTATGTGGTTGAAGCAGTAGGGGTGAAATAGTCCCCGGATGTCGGATGGAATAGACCGACGGGTACGTCAAGCACCACAGAATGGCTTGACCTGGGTACGTCAAACACCCGAGAATGGTTTGACCTGGGTAAGTCAGACACCCCAGAATTGTCTGACTGTACATTATGTTATGCTATGTGTTTATGTGGTAGTAGTAGGGGTGAAATAGTCCCCGATTGTTGGATGAAATAGACCGACGGGTACGTCAAGCATCCCATAATGGCTTGACCTGGGTACGTCAAACACCCCAGAATAGTTCGACCTGGGTAAGTCAGGCACCCCAGAATTTCCTGACAGTGTATTGTATGGTATGTGGTATTGTGGGGGAGCTCACTAAGCTTCGTGCTTACAGTTTTCAGTTATGTTTCAGGTACCTCTTCAGCGAAGGAGAAGGAGCCGGCACGGTAGCTGCACATCATACACACACCTCAGATTCCGCATTATGAGTTTTCCTTGGGATTGTACTCTAATATTATCACAATTTTATGATTTTGATTTTCAGACATTATACACAGTTTCACGAAATGTTATAATTTGACAATGTTTTCCTATGAACGTTTTAATTAAAGTAATATATAAAAATGAAATGTTTGGATGCGAAAAATGGGTTGTTTCAATACTGATATTTGAACTTGATAATCGTATGAGACTTGCTATGTGTATGCTTTTAATATTGTATATGGTTAGGAACTTATAGCCTCAGAATGAATGATTTGGCCTTATTTCCTATTCCTTGTTTGGTTGTGGTCCTAGGGTAGGATCTTTATTCAAAAGACTATTTGATCCTTTCTGTGTATAATTAGCATGCATAAAGGCAACAGGTTATGAGTGGTTTGATTAAGAAGGGTAGAGAAAATCTTAGGACAACCTAGGATTTGGGTTATGCAGTGGTTTGTAGTATATGGTTCATTTGGGACGAATTGGAGTTATGAGGTAGAGCCTCGGGGAAAGGTACAGGTAGGTGTGGAAGGTAGTATTGGGCCCGTACTATTGGAAGCACATGACCTGTACCCGAACCAATGTTAGATCTAACGAAGACAAGGAGGACCGGTGAGGAGAGATCCATTTTATGAAAATCATGATCGTTATGATTTATGACATTCCAGTTCAGCATGGTGGTGACACGTTTCGAAGCGGGAGTATCAGGATCGACATTCGGATCCGAGAATGGATCGGGTGACACTATAGATGGCATAGATGAGAGGCTGCGTGAGAATATTGCAGCCAAGGTTACTATTGGATAGTGTTTAAGTCAATAATTATAATTGGCATGTACTTGACCCGACTCGGCATTGTTCATCTGGGTTGCATGGCATCGGAACATTTGGATAGACCGTTTGTGAGAAGAGGACATTTGTGACATGTTAATATATTATAAGTTCTAATATTAATATGAAATCATGTTATTTAATTGGTATTGATCAAGAACTAATTTGGACTTAATTTAGTGATCAAAAGAGACTAATTAAATATATTGGGATTGATTGTGTAAATCATTCATTCTTATATATGGGGGCTTATGATCCATGATTCCTTATGTTGGGTTTAACCCATGTGGTGACCCATGGATACTCCATGGAGGTTAAAACGCAAGGAGCATAAGGAATGGGTAAAGTCATGAGTTACATGTTGTAACCCTAATGTGCACACTATATAAGGACAACTTTGGCTCAAGAAATTGGCACTAGTGACACATATATGAGGGCTAGCGGATTTGAGCATGAAGTTTCTTCTTCTCATGGTTATTCTGTTGGATAAGGTGTCTAAGTCCATAACTTATTTGGTACATACTTGACCCGACCCGACATGGTCCATTTGGGTTGCACTTCATCCAAACGATTTATGGATAATTTTATGAGAATTGTATACTTACGATTTATTAATATATTATAAGTTATAATATATTAATATGAAGTCATGTTATTTAATTAGTTTTAGTCTTAAATTAATTATGAATTAATTTAGAGATTAAAAAGAAGACTAATTAAATTATGGGCTATTATATTTTATATAGTGTGGGCTAATACTCATTTGTTAATGGGCTAAGCTAATATGGAAGTCCATGGATGGTCCATGGAGCTTTTAACCCATGGATCCTTGGAAAGGAAAGACATGGGTTATTAGGGTTTCACCCTAACCATGCACACTATATAAAGAAGCATATGATGCAAGAAATGTGACACTAGTAGTGTGAGACTTAGTGGTGGCCGATTCCACAAGAAAGTATACTACTCTCTCAAAGTTTTCCAAGTGTTTGTGGTGATTTGTGATTCCATTTGAGGCATTCACACTATTGGTGCTTGGCTCTCAAACTCCAAACAATCAACCATCATCAAAAGGTATGTATTTCTACTAGTACTTTTATGATTCATAATCCTTATGCTATGCTAGTTAGGAAGAAACCTTGGAAGTTATTATTTGCATGTATTTTAGAAGAAAACATAGATCCAAGGTTTATTAGGGTTTCATGCACACTTAGGAAGTGTTAGATTGCTCAAAACCCAAAAGTGGTATCAGACCCTAGGCTTGTTTTCTTGAATACTTGATGCAGATTGCTGAAAATCGAAGTTTATGTGCTGTCTGCACAGCAGACTCGCCGAGTCCATGAAGGGACTCGACGAGTCCAAGACAAAATTCATCCAACTCGGCGAGTTGGTTCATGCACTCGTCGAGTTGGAACCTCAGACAGCATATCTTCGAGTTTTGGTGCTGGAATTGGTCTAGAATCATTACCTTAAACTGTTTTGGACTCATAAAACCAGTTTTTGATGTGGTAATGATGATGGTGGACCAATTTCAAAGTTATAATCAAAATTTCAAGTTTATATGTGTTCATATGATTCTTGAAATTGTTGATGTGGATGTTCATGTTCATATGAGTTTTGTTAGATCATAGGAATTATTTGCAAATTGTTTGTTAGTTAATTCTTAATCTTAATGTGTTTTAATGGAATTCATAATTTGTCCTCAAGTTATGGAATTCCAAAAGTTTTTTCTTTTAAATGTTTTTTTTAGAAGTCATAAGTTACACTTTAGAAGAGTTTTTCTAATAAATGCTTTTATGGACTTCATAACTTGTCCTCAAGTTATGGATTTCCAAGAGACTCTTCATTAAAAGTATTAAACACTTAATTAAAACTCATAAGTTATGAATATCCAAAAGTTTATGAATTGTTCAAAAGTTGCCCTCAAGTTTTGGAATTTGTAAAGTCTCACACAAACATTAATTCCATACCCTAGAAGTTTTAAAAGTTAAAATTCTACACTTATACTATTTATAACATTAATGGTTAATTATATGTATATGTATAAGAACAAGTCGTTTTACCGTTAGTAGGCCACATTCACGAAGCCAGTCTATAAGGTTGGTATAAGGTTGTTGCCTATAAAATGGCAACTTAATGGGTGTCCACTCTCACCCACCGCTTGCTTGACTGATGGAGGGTCGTTAGCCGAACGGGTAAGACAAGGACTTATAAATTATCATTAAGTATGATGAATATTATAAAGTAACTAAATATTTTATTTAATTCCCAATTTTAGTTACTTTAGGAAAAATGTGAATTTGGTGCTAGCCCATGGAATTCACACTTTGTAGCTTACCAAGTCGTTGGTGGAGCGTGTGTGGTTAACGGGCACACTAACTTGGACTAGTAAGGATCACGAAGGGTGACTTAATGTTTGTCATAGATCAATGGAGCGTGTGTGGTTAACCGGCACATTGATTGGGTGATAATATTAAGGGTACCAAGTGAATTGGTATGGTTATTCACACCTTGTTTTGTGATCCTCGGCATCCCAGTCACAAAATTTGAGAGGGCACACTCGAGATTGAAACATGCCATTGAAAAGTTCAATGAATCTCAAAAGATCTAGGAATTTCAAATCCAATTAAAACCTAATAAATTATTTCGTTTCTCATGATGGAAATTGGTGAATCGTCATTCGCCTACCTTCAAATATTTTATAGCTTGGATTACAGCATCCCTATTCCAAATTATAAAATATTGTGTTGGGTCCTAACCTTAATATTTCATATTGGGTGTTATATTAAGGACTTTGAATCAACTAACTTGATTTTCTCGCATTATAGATGTCTGGTTCAGACAACTATGATCTTCCCAAATCTCTTCAAGATGGTGTCCCTCAACATCATGCTTCACTTCCTCCACCTCCTCCAATCATTCTCCCTCACCCACAAGTTCTTGAAAAGTTTAAAGTCACTCAATCCCTATTGGCAAGCATAGTCTATGTGTGCTCACATCTTGGAGATAAAGTCACATATTGACAAGACGGGAGAGTTGGGTGTCAAAGTCCCGTGAAAGTTGGATGTTCAATCACTTTCTTAGTAACATAGTGAGTCTCTTTGGGACTACTATGAGACGGACTGTGACATGACCCTTAATGATGTTATCTATTTGCTTCGTGTTGTGGAATCAGCAATGATTTGGAACACCAGTAAAGCAAATTTGATTAAAAGAACAACTTCCCAAGTCTTAAATGGACATTGACAATGGTAGCATTGGATATCTAGAAAAGGATTTCTCTTCCCAATGGAAAGGGATCGGCCATAGTCAACTCGGTTGACCAAATGGTAAAGAGAAAGGCTAAGTCTGAGATAGTCTCATGTGGCATTACCAAAGGGTCCATGTGTTTTGTTGCCAAAGGAAGGGGCATTGGTTGCGAAGCTGCCCTATTCACCTGAAAGGTCATAAGGTTGATCAAGTCAAGAGGTTTGACTCTACTTCGGGTAAAGTCCACTGTCTAACTCTATTAAGTTCGTATTTGGAGATTCTTATTACATAATGTGAATGGGTCACATGCTGATGTTTTTAAGAATCAAAGAAAAGATAGGAAGCTTAAAGTAAGTATATGTTGATTCTGATTGCAAAGATGGGTTTTCGATCGCATGGTTCGGCAATCAGAATTTTGAGCTGTTGCTTAAGAGTTATAATATATTGCTTAGGAATAGATAACAACAAGGTTTTCATGTGGATTGTAAGGATAAGTTTTTCCGCAAAGTTTTAAAATAAAAGAAAAAAAAGAGTTTTAATTTTATTTATTTTAAAAATATCCTTACAATGGCATCTGTGGAAAATTGTTGCTTATATGTTTCCAGTAATAGCAATATTGGAAAGTGGATTTGATTCTTTCATTTGTGGTAGTGTCTGAATTTACCAAATGAAGAAAGTTTTTCGTCACCCAAGTTTCAATTGGACAGAAACTTGGAATCATACAAGTTGTATTGTATGATGAATGAGAATTTTCATCTTTGAAAATTAAGACTAATTCTTTGATCACATGTATATGTGAGTCAATTGAAGGACTAAGGAATTAGGTACATTGGGTGTGCGCTGGTCAAGGTCCACCACAAAGATTGATTTGTCATGATTTACTAAAGATTATTAAATATGATTATACTTATAAGGTTAAGTATACTTCTGTAACATTGGAAAGGTTACAATGTATGACAAAACAAATGAGAAGAATCAAATTAGGCAGAAAGATAAAAGTTTCTCAAATCTGAAAGGATGGGAGAGTACTTTAGTATCGTATTTCATGATCATCTTAATGATTATGAAACCATATCACAAATTCATACTATAAGGGCGTCTTAGTGCATTGTTATGGCTAAGAAGAGAGGTCATGAATTGTTGGATTGGTTAAGATCGAGAAGATGAGTCATACTTCGTTCCAAAACAATTCTTAGAGTCATACTCCAAGATTGTAACATTGAGTGACATAAAGTAAGGTTTAAAAAATTTATCAAATGTAGTGTAAAATGTTTCTACCCTTGTACATTTGAGATTGGTAAGTTGTGATGTCTTGGATGAGACACAGACCAACTAAGACCAATTGTGTGAAGTGTTAGTCTTGATAAGAATCCGCACTATCCCTTGAATATTTGTTTTGTCAAGGAATGGTTGTTGACTGGGGAAACTTATATGTCAAGGGGACAGTGGGAGCCTTAAAGATCCGGAAAGAGTTTCAAGATTTAATCAAAAGTAAAACCTGTAATTTATCACTAGCACACAACTTAAGGTTTGCAACCTATCGTGTTGACATAATTCTTATTTCTATACCTACTTCAAATAAGTTGAATTTGCATGTGAGTTATCAGAGTTCAACTTGGAAGCATTGGTGGGCCTTGTGCTACCAAGGTGACAAGAAACTAAGATTGAACAAGTTTAATCCATGTAAGGCTGAATTTGTCACTAACCTTATCTTGTGATTATGGTTTTGACAAATTCACATGGATAGGAACTCATACACTATAAAATCTAAGTGTCATAAGGTTTCTCTCCGATTCATGAAAATGATGGTGAGGAAACGCTTTCACTAAGTAGATTTTATGTAGATATCAATTGTGTTATTTGCATTTTCAAAAGTCGTTAGTGGAGCGTGTGTGGTTAACCGGCACACTAACATGGACTTGTGAGAAATGGCAAAGGTCTAAGAAATTGAGACTATGATTACGGCATCCCTTTCATAGTTCTTGAAATTGCTTAGACACACATGTGAGTTATCTAAGAAAGGGTGTATGAATCTAAATTTCAGAAGTCCAGCAGATTTCTGAAAATATGTCAGAGCTAGTGGGAGCATAAGTGTTTTGCTAATAATCATCATGTTAGTGGGAGCATGATAATTATGATTAGTATTGCAAGCTAGCAATGTTAATTATAGAAAAACAAAAGTTTCAATTCATGAAGTTGCAGGGGTTGAAAAAGTCGTTTTGCTATAATTAAGGGAGAGGAAATTATACTTCATTTCAATTCTAGAAGCTTAGATTGAGATTTTAATCATCTTTAGTCAAGGACATATATATGAATTTTATGTCTGAATGGTTCGACTTAAGGAAATTCTATATATATTGCGTTCTCAAAATTCAATTATGACTACGGCATCCCTCTTCATAGTTAAATTTTGAGAACATGGCAAATAAAAAAAATATTGTAGCAAAAGACTGGTCTAGTATCATGTCTTTATGTCAAACATCATGAATCGTGTCCCATATGCTTCGGACATAGGATTGATTGCATGTGCTATAATATTCATCTTTTCTAAATTTTCCAAATGCTTAAGGCATTGAGAATGGAAAAGTCTAGAACTGGATATGACTAAAGTGATTAAGCAATTGTCGAGGACAAATCTGAGGTTCGCCAAAGATTTGTTGTTCAGGGAAAGTTGGAAGTATGATGTAAGTTGTCGGAAAGGAGCATATTGACATATTCTGAAAAGAAGTAAATGTTGTTCGGAAGTGATAGTCAAAATGGGACTATGGAAATGTCTCCAGAGGTTGAAGTTATTCAATCTATGTAAGATTAGAAAACCTTAATGCAAGAAGGATGTTCAAAGAAATGTACTTTGAATATGAGATTTTCGTTCCATAGAGGTTGACCTTCTTTGGAATACTCTGTAATGACTGGTGACAAGGTTTTGGTGACTTTGCGCATAATCATTACAAGAGGAACATTGCATAAAAGTTTAAAATCTAACATATTTTTTGGTAAATGATAGGAATTGGGGATTCTCACATTTACAATAAGGATTTGGGATTGTGAAATGAGTATCAATGGAATCATGTTCAATTGATCTACATCACAATGTAAGGATCATAGACAAACATAATGTGCATACTTGGAGTATGGCATAACTATTGTTTAGAAAAACAAAGTGTACATGCTAGGAGCATGGGACGACTGTTGTTTTTTACTCAAGTCTTAAGTTGATTGTTTGAAACATTATACAATGAATAATGTGTAATCAATATGGTGATAAATAAAAGGTGGTTCTATTTATATTCAAAAGGGTTTTGAGACCATATTGGATTCGATTATTATTTTGTTTCACTTTGCATGTTTTGACTTCCAAAATAGCTAGGTTATTCTTTCCGAATGACTAAGTTATTTAAACACTCCACAGTCGTTCATATGTTGGAAGTAGGTATGAATCAAGACTGTCATGAATCGAGTTTGTAGATGGCTAAATGGGTTTAGTCATAGCAATGGTTGCTACAACATTCATGAGTGCTCATAAGTTATGAGTATTGGAATAAACCCACGCTCACTTGTATCACTTCATAGAATTTATCTCGAGTGATCGTGAGACGGTAATATCATATAAATCTTCAAACCTAGAGATATGAGTTGTTACCTATGAGTTGGTTGTGCATTGATTGCACGTAAACGCATCAATGATGTTATAAAACGTGCCTTTGTGTACAATTCAACAAGTAGTAGAACAAGCATATGAGTCGAAGTTTATCTGTTCCTTTTAGAAATAGAAGCGATATCTGGGCCCCTCGATGATTTTGTTGTGACCTATGTACCGGCCGGTCAGAACTAAATTGATGTGTTCAATTAAGTTCTTTGTCAAACAAATCAAAAATCGGGAAACAAACTGCTAGACAATAAGTACGACGTTGTTCCATGTATTTGTCCGACTGATATCATGAGAACAGAGGATTATATGATCACTTATCTAAAATGGCGCTTCATAGTTCAATAGAGTTTTCGAGAGCTACGATTGTTGGTTGGTTCCTAAAGTAACATACGCAAATATAGTTATTAGACTTATCCAAGTGGGACTCTATTGGATAAGGTGTCTAAGTCCATAACTTATTTGGTACATACTTGACCCGACCCGACATGGCCCATTTAGGTTGCACTTCATCCAAACGATTTATGGATAATTTTATGAGAATTGTATACTTACGATTTATTAATATATTATAAGTTATAATATATTAATATGAAGTCATGTTATTTAAGTAGTTTTAGTCTTAAATTAATTATGAATTAATTTAGAGATTAAAAAGAAGACTAATTAAATTATGGGCTATTATATTTTATATAATGTGGGCTAATACTCATTTGTTAATGGGCTAAGCTAATATGGAAGTCCATGGATGGTCCATGGAGCTTTTAACCCATGGATCCTTGGAAAGGAAAAGACATGGGTTATTAGGGTTTCACCCTAACCATGCACACTATATAAAGAAGCATATGATGCCAGAAATGTGACACTAGTAGTGTGAGACTTAGTGGTGGCCGATTCCACAAGAAAGTATACTACTCTCTCAAAGTTTTCCAAGTGTTTGTGGTGATTTGTGATTCCATTTGAGGCATTCACACTATTGGTGCTTGGCTCTTAAACTCCAAACAATCAACCATCATCAAAAGGTATGTATTTCTACTAGTACTTTTATGATTCATAATCCTTATGCTATGCTAGTTAGGAAGAAACCTTGGAAGTTATTATTTGCATGTATTTTAGAAGAAAACATAGATCCAATGTTTATTAGGGTTTCATGCACACTTAGGAAGTGTTAGATTGCTCAAAACCCAACATATTCCCTGTGTTGGTGATGTGTGAACCATTTGAGGTGTCATACTTGGGGCTCTAGGCTCTCGAGCTTCATGGAGCCAGGCTACATCAAGAGGTATGTATTCTAACTTCTTATATTACCCAAGTGTCAAAAGATTGTATGCTAGATAGGGTAATACTGTCACACCCCCGGACCAGATGGTGGAAACGTCCAGAGGTGGGTGACTTTATTATGCAGTATCATAACAATTGAATATAAACAAAACTGAGCAATCCAAACATCATACATTGAGATAAGAAACTTACATTGTTTGCATATGGTATTTGTTCTTCGAGTTACACCCAAAGGATACCTAAGTAGAAAACTTCAAATTAGAGCTAAGGGGTCTTGCATCAGCGTCCCTTGTTACCTGCTTACTAGATCCCTGATAATACAAGTCGTTTTGAGAAGCCTCAAGTAAAAAGTTGGTGAGTTCATAAGCATTTTTGTATAAAATCGTTTACACTAGTTTAGAATCGTTCTCATTGTACTTTTAGAAAATCCGATATTTTTTATAAAATCGTTTGAGGTATTTCCTTGAAAATCATGGATATATGTGTTCATGACATTACTTTTGTTCATACTTTTCAGGAGTGATTTTGAAAAGTAGTGTGATATGTAAAAGTGAACTGTGTCCGAGACAGTTCTATTGAATAGTAACAATCAACTGTGTCAAGAAAAATCCCTTATTTTCAAAAAGGAAATATGGATGAAAATCTTGTTCCTCTTATCGAGTAAAATTGAGTGTGTACGTTCTAGTTTATCGTCATCGAAATCGTAGAAAAATCGTTTTTTCCTTAGAAAATCTTATATTTTCTGCTATAAAATAATCGTAAGTTCTAGTTTCCAACTATGTATATGTGTGGGTTAGTTTATTGTTTTGAAAACTGTTTACAAACGTTTTTCGTAGAGTCCTACGCTTTTTAATTTGTAAAAGTAGCAGTATTACGACTCTATACTTGTTAGGAGAAAGAATAAACATGGCTATTGTGGACATTCTACGCAATGAAGAAGGACAGTCAACACAACAAATGCGGACCATCAACTATCACATGTAGGACAGTCAACACAACTTGCCAAAATTTATTTATGAGGTTTTCCTTACATAAATTTCTAGTTAATATAACATATTCTAGTGAGTCGTTATAACCATACTAATCTAACGGAGTGCCTGTTTTGGCGTTTCTCAGGCGCCCTCTTTTTCCTAAAAAACATTTGTCACCCTAGACTGGCATGTCTAGCTGTAGCGAATAACGAAGGTGCGGGGTGTCAACCCCGTATAGATCTATACACAAATTCTCGCTCTCCCTCCAGGATACTCGGGCTTTAACCCCTTACAGGACTTAGGCGTACACTAATATTTTTATATTTTGGTACTTTTGAGATTTGTCTGACTAGAATATTAACAACCTTTTGAGCAATCGTTAGAAATACTTTATTTGTTAGATAAATAATGAAATTCGTACTCATTAAATAAAAATATCGTTCTCGTTCCATATCGTTGATTTTGCTCGTTAATTGGGTGCTCGTGTTCGTTCCTTTTCGTTTATTTAAAAATGAGTCATTTTAGTCAAGAGAAAAGTGTCACGTTATAATTTGTATAATTTATAACTGCCAATTATGACACGCATTTTCTGTTTTAAGACATATAGAACACTACTTATGTTGTTGGAGGTTTTACGACAGCGGTTTATGACATGCAAATATTTCTTTCATAAAGGCTCTATTTGTGTAATTTCTTGATGCAAACTTTTATGTTGAATATTTATAAAATACTCCCTGATAGTTTGCAAAATAGTCACAAAGTTTCTATTTTCGAAAAATCACTAGAAATGGTGTCCACTTAGTAAGATCCGTTTTTATAACTTTTATCCTTAGACATGAAAGCATAGATAAAGGGGTTAAGTTGGACACACTCAATAGTTTGGAGGCTCTTTTGCATAAAGTATCCTTTGTTCTTTATGAAATTGAGAAATCCTACGTTCATGAGCATATTACTAAAATATTAATTTAATAATATTTCACACACACATACAAACATACATATATATGTAATCATTTAAGAGTTTAGGCAAGATTTGACTTGTACTCTCCCCCAAAAACATTAAAACATTGAAAAAGGTTGGGTATGAAGCTCACCTTGAGTTAGTTGTGGAGTTTTCTGGAGTTATGGAGTGAAGATCTCAAGCTTAAACTCTTGGCTTAGATGAGGAACTTCCCTGGGAGGAAGGTTATCTTTAAGGTGTTCATCACATATTATTATGAATAAAATAATATGGATTCATATTGGAATATTATAAAATATTAGATGAGTGGAGGAATTTACCTTACAACTCCAGGAAGAAATTTAGAATTTTGTTTTCAGTAAGATCTTGTTCTTGCTCTTGAAACGAATCCTTGAGAGAAAATGAGAGGAAAGTGAGAGGGAAATGTGAAAAGTCCAAATTTCCTTCTACTGTCGTGCTTAAGATTGAGAAAAGGGAGGGAATCTGTGGTGCATGGGGATCTGATGGTCCATGCATGGATATTCGGTGGGTAAAGCATTGAATACTGTGATTTGCATGGGAAATGAGGATTCCATCAACTCCCAAAGTCAACCTCTTTGTCCTTATCTTGATTTAGGATAGGGTTTTCCTAAATCCCAAGAATTTTTTTTTATGAAGAATATGTTTAAAATAATTAATTTTAGCATTGAATAGGGGTTTTAGGAGTCTTAGTTAAGAAAAACATGAGTTTAGTGTAATTCCCGACGTCAAAATGCCTTAAAATGGTGAAAAAAATCTAAAAATAATGAAAATCCAGAGTGGGATGATGCTCATGCGAAGGTCCGAAGGGCTTAAGAGAAGTTCCGGAGTCAGCTTCTAATTTCCGAAGTCATTTGGCTCATTTCCGAAGTTGTTGGGTGAGTTCCGAAGCTCTTCTCCTGATTCCGGAGTCCACAGGCGAGGTCCGGAGGTTTCTTCTCGGGTTCAAGATCCATGCGAAGTCTGGTGCACAGCCATCAGTCTATACTGAGGATGCCGAGGATGCGAGGTGGTATCTTCCGAAGCAAGTCATGCGTTACCTTCCGGAGTCACCCTTCCGGAGCAATAAGGAGGTCCGAAGCATATGGGTTCCAAAGTGAGATTCCTCTTGGCTCCTTAGAAGGTATTCCGGACTAAGAGGGTTCCAGAGCAAGAGATTTGAGAGAGATTTGAGATACATGGAAAGATTTGGGAGAGATTTCACATAGATGGAGAGATTTGGGAGAGATTCACTATACTTGGAGAGATTTGGCATTCAGAGAGATTTGGGAGAGATTCGCTATACTTGGAGAGATTTGGCATACTTAGAGAGACTTGGGAGAGATTCACCATACTTGGAGAGATTTGGGAGAGATTCAGTATACTTGGAGAGATTTCGCATACGTAGGGAGATTTGGGAGAGATTTCACATACATGGAGAGATTAGGGAGAGATTCACTATACTTGGAGAGATTTGGGATAGATTCACTATACTTGGAGAGATTTTGCATACTTAGGGAGATTTGGGAGAGATTTCACATACTTGGAGAGATTTCGAAGAGATTCACTATACTTGGAGAGATTTAGGATAGATTCACTATACTTGGAGAGATTTCACATACTTAGGGAGATTTGGGAGAGATTTCACATACTTGGAGAGATTTGGAAGAGATTCACTAAACTTGGAGAGATTTGCATTCTAACACTATATGGCTCCTTAGGAACTCATATTGAACACTTAGGTATGTTAGCACAAGTCTCATAATAGTTCTTGCTTACTTAAGAATGAAATTTCCTAGCCAAAAAGGCTAGTTGTGACATTGTCCCGAAATTCTTTAGAAAGATAGGGTCATGAAAGCGGAAATAGGTGAGAGTACTTTTGAGTTATTTGATCTTTGTGTTCCCAGGTGAATATCGGCTCTCGCCTAGCGTTTTCTTGAACCTTCACCATCGTGATGGGGCTTTGGATTGGTGTGCTTAACCTTTCTATCCATAGTATTGATAGGTTGATAAATTTTCAGGAGGTTTTAATTTGCTTAATCTTGTCCAGTGAGACTAGGAGGGTTTTGTCTGACCGACACTTCCTAGGTTCGACACATGGAACACAGGGTGTACGTTACTAAGCTTGGAGGGTAGTTGGAGTTTGTAGGCTACCGGACCGATCCGTGTGAGGATCTCGAATGGTCTGGTGCATCGGGGAGTTAGTTTACCTTATCTTTCAAATCGAGTTGTCCTTCCCCAAGAAAAGATCTTTAAGAATACTCTGATCCCTTACTTGAGATTCCAAGGCTTTAACCTGCCATAGCTCTTTTGTCGGCGTTACGATGTTTGGGGTCGTGTTCGGGTTTTGACTATTCTTTTTGTGGTTTCTCGAATGACCTCGAGTCTTAGTGAGTGGGCTAATGGGCGCTTGTCCTCTTGTCTGTCAGATGTCTCTCACCTATGCCCAACAGAGGATGATTTGCATTTCCGGCCACGCAGGGCCTCGAAGGATACAACTCTCATGCTCGGGTGGCAGTTGTTGGTGTATGAGTACTTGAGTAGAGGTAGGTGGGTATCCCAACTCTTTCAATGTCTATTACACACGCTTCTCTTCGGGGTGCGGATTATTGTTTACTCCGTTCTTGTCAAGTGGGATTTCTAGAGTTTCGGTGGTCCGACACTTATGAGTGTTGAATACATGGAATGTAAAATGTCTAAACTAAGCTCTTAGGTTAATCGGAGACTATGGGTTATCAGGCCCTTTCTTGGCGAGGCCTTTTGAATGGTCTTCTAGGGATCGGGATCCTGGCGTCCTAGAAGTGGAGTTTTCTGGGCCTTAAGAGTTGCTACTATGGTCACCAAGGTTGAGTTTGTGTGATGTAGTTAACTTTATGAGTCATTGATTATCTTGGGAGTTTTCTCCCTAGGGTCCTTCCAAGCTAATGGTAGGTCGGCCTTTTCCAGTTTCTTGCTGGTGGTTGAACATGTCTCCGATTCGGGGTAGAGAGTATCGATCCTTGAGGATGGGTTTTGTTTGGCGTAATCGTAGCCGGTTGTGCCTATGACAATTTTGTCTTTCTCCCGTTATAAGTTAGACAGGTGCTTCCTGTGGTTAGGGACTGGGTCTGATGTTTCCTTTACATAATATGTTGATCTTATGGTCAGACACTATTTCTTCTTGTGACCGTGCTAAGTGGTATCGGGTGTTTGGCCATTGAGGTGGTTTCAGGGGTCGGGGTGATTCTATCTTCGCTTAGCACATGGTTGAGGTTTTCTAAAGGGATTATAAGATCCTCTGGAGGAAGGTTTGAATCCTTTTGAATTCCTTTTTATGCCCTTTGCTCCTTGATTTTAAATCTTTGCTGGGGCTAGGGAAGGGGCGTGGTATTTCTTACACCAGAACTTAGGCGTATGGTTGATAGGGATATCTTCATTATCGACTGAAAGAGTTTTATTCGGTTGAGTAAGAAGAAAGTCTATTTGTAGAGCTCGATGTTTATAAGGTAAAAATCAAGCCTATCCATGTCAACTGATGACATTGGACTCCTTGTTATTACATCGATTTGGGGAGTATTGGTTGTTAGGAATGACAGGGCATTTTATGTTCATGCTCCTATCGTTACTAGTTTTGTTTTCGTTGTTGCCATTCAGTCTATCTCTTTTCTTCTTGTTAGGTGTTCTAATGTTCTCATTTTTGTTGTTACCATTGGGCCTATCTCGTTTTTGCTTGTTAGGTGTTCTAGTGTTTGTGTTCTTATCGTTGCTAGTTTTGTTTTTGTTGTTACCTTTGGGTCTATCTCGTTTTTGCTTGTTAGGTGTTCTAGTGTTTGTGTTCTTATCGTTGCTAGTTTCGTTTTCATTGTCACCATTGGGTATATCTCGTTTCTGCTTGTTAGGTGTGTTAGCAACACAAAGGTGCTGCTATAAGTCAAGGGAATTTGTAATCCGACTTCTGCCTTGTTTTTCCACTATAGATGGATGTGACCCGACTGCACATACTTAGGATTTTAAAAGGTACTTGACTGAGGGGTTCTGTCCTAATCAACATTCAAGCCAAGGATAGGAAAATGGTGTGGGATCGCACATTCTTATTTTATGGAATCCTAGCTATATATGATACTAACGTTCATATGGAACCATTCCTAGTCCATTAGTGAGGATTCTCTAGCTTCTCCGTGATTTACAGATTCGCTCGAATGGGGAAATAGTGTTTGATTATCTTTTCAATTTTCAAGACCTTTCTGTGAACATTTGTTACATAGAGTTTATCGTTCGAAATGTACCAAGAATCTTGGTAAGATTTCTTTTCGTCTCTTCCTGTCTAGTTGTCGACTCCCTAGTCAGTCATCTCCATTGGACAATTTCTCTTGAAATGTCCCGTTGCACCGTACTTGTGACAAACTGGACTTACTTCTATGTTGAGGGTCAGAGTGACGCATGGGGTCGGGGCTCCACAGTAGCGGGAGGTTTGTCCCATCTTGTTGCACCTTTTACAACGAAATGTTTGGAAGGCTCCCCAATGATGGTATTTTCACTCGTTGCAGGGTGGATTGCTCCCAAGGTATGATTGTCTTGATGTGGGAGCAGTAGGGTTAGTAGGGGTAGGGACTGGTCCCCCTTGTTGCCTTTTAGTAAGCCTCTGAGTCGAACTACCTCCTTTTCGTTCCAGAACTTTCCTTTCTTGTTCTTAGGTTTACATTTTTGGATGCATGGGTGGGTTATCCTTCGTTGGTTTCCTTGGTTGTTGTTACGGTTGAAATTACCGACACTGCTTCCGACTTCACTTGTGTCGTTGGCATTGAAGTATGCCATGACGGCTGTCACAGCCACTGTTACAGTGGCTTGGAAAGTGGCGGGGTCTATTCGTAGGACCGGTGCATAGTCGGGGTACTGGTTATCTTTATGTGAAGACATGAATCATTTGCACACGAAAAGTGAGCTTTTGAGTACTCGTAGTAACTTTCAAGTGAGTTTAGTCTTAAAATCTTAACGTACTGGTGTTAATCATGACAACCTACATCCCCATGATGCAGTTATGGTATTGAGTGGATACATATATTGCATGACATTAATTCCGTGAAAACAACACATAGTTAGCAGTATAGTTATCGGATTTGGTTGTATGGATATTTGGAGGATGTAATCCACTTGGTTTACTATTACGGGTTGCGATTAAGGGCATTACGGACCTAAGGCGAGTAGTATGGTGATCCACTTTTGGCGCGCAAAGTGCATGGCCATTTCACTTATATTAAGGGTGCCTTTTTGTCTTCCTTACGCTGCTAAGGTTGTCCTAGCCTTGATAGCTATGAGTTGTGATTTCCAAATGACCATTTGCTCTTTTAAGGAGTGTACATGGTCTACATAGTTTTTCTGGTCCTACTGGTGGGTTTCACAAGGCATTTGGGATGGTGTTCTTGTTACTTGTGGGGGATCGGATTTACACTGTTGCACACTGGGCTTTGCTTATGGTCTCCATTACTTCATTGACGGAGGGTTGGAAACCGGGAGTCAATTCGGGTTACTTGCGAACCAAACGAATGTCTGATTCGTGAGGGTGTTGACTATCGGAGTTCGGTGCGTGTCAATTGTGTATCGGATTGTCCTTTGTGGAGATACGACCTAAATTGGATAGGAGCTAATTTCTCAACTTGTTTTTTTCATGGGTATCATTTTGTTTCTAGGTATGTCTATTCCAGGAGTACCTATATAGGGTGTTTATGTATCTGGGAAGAGAAAGGTGAAAGGGTATCGGGTCTACTCTCAGTAGGGTAAAGCTCATCAAGGTTTCCATGGCGCTTTCATCCTTACTGGGTTCTTAGTCGGAATTGTCCCTTTCACAATTCATCCATTGGTGTTCCTTAGGATCCACTTCTGGATTTTCCTCTTGCGCTTCTTTTGGTCTCTCCTTGCCCCATCCGCAAATCATTGTGATAGGGTAGTAGAAGTCTTGGTGAGGAATTTCAATTACGTCTTTTATGCAAGAGTCGCGGCTCGAGATTTACAGGGATAGTTTAGGTGTGGGGGGTTTATAGTATCCTAAAATACTCCTATAGTATTTGTTGGGTTTTGAGCAATCTAACACTCCTAAGTGTACATGCAACCCTAAATACCTTGGATCTATGTTTTCTCTATTATACATGCAAATATCAACTTTCCAAGGTATTGTTCTATTCTAGCATACAAAACTTTGAATAACACAAGTTAGAATAACATACCTTTTGTTGGTGCTTGTCTTCATGAAGCTTGAGTGCCTAGTGCCCCAAGTGTGACACCTCAAATGGTTCACACAACACTATAAGCACTTGGAATAACTTAGAGAGAAATTAGAACACTTCAATAAAACGGCTTGCCCTCCATGCATATCTAGTGGCTGATTTCTCACATCAATAAGATGCTTATATAGTTGTTACAATTAGGGTAAACCCTAATTGTCATGGCTTTCCATTTCCTTGGATCCATGGGTTCAAATACACCGTGGAGCATCCATGGAGTATCCAATAGGTTTGAGCCCAACTTGATAATCCATGGAGCATTAGCCCACTATATAAGTATGGATGATTTACACAATCAACCCATATATTTAATTAGTCTTCTTTTGATCACATAATTAATTCTAAATCAATTATTGATCAATACTAATTAAATAATCTTATTAATATATTAGAACTTATAATATATTAATAAACCTTAAGTGTTATTTCTCTCATTTTAGTCTATCCAAGTGCATGATGCCATGCAACCCAAATGGACCATGCCGGGTCGGGTCAAGTGTTACCAATTATAGTTATGGACTTAGACATTAATCCAACAGTCTCCCACTTGGATAAGTCTAAAACTATTATTGCAAGTATGACTTCAGAACCCGACTAGCAATCGTAGCTCTCAAAAGCTTCTGTCGATCTCTGACAGTGTCGATGAACTCTGACCTCTGTCAATGACTTGTCCATTAGATAAGGGATCATATATTCCTCCATTCCAGATATTATATGGACTGAGAGATGGATTATAATCATTCTCTCTGTCCATTTGTTGTTTCCCGATTTCTGATTAATGACGACTGACTAATTGAACAAATCAAATCAGTCCAGGCCCGGCCGAGCACTTACTTTTGTCATCACTAAATCATCGAGGGGCCCACAGATATCGCTTTTATCCCAAAGGTAAAAGGAATGGATCAACTTCGACTCATATGCTTGTACTAACTATTTGTTGAATCATACACAAAGGCATATTTTATAACATCGAGTTACCAATGCGTTTACGTGGAATCAATGTATAACCAACTCATAGTCAACAACTCATATCTCTAGGTTTGAAGAATATAAGATATTATCGTCTCATGATTCACTCGTGATAAAATCCATGAAGTGAATCCAAATGAGTGTGGGTTGAATCCAATACTCAGCCCTTATGAGTACTCATGAATGTTGTAGCAACTATTGCATTGTCTAAAGCACTTTAGACAAATCATACAAGCCAAATTCACGACAGTCTTGATTCATATCTACTTCCAACATATGACCGACTATGGATGGTTTGAATAACTTCGTCAATCAGGAGAATGACCTCGTTATTCTGGAAGTCAAAACATGGAAAGTGAAACATAAAATAATACTAGTCCTATATGGCCTCAACACTTTGAGCGTAAATAAAACACCTTTTATATAAGCACCATATTGATCACTCATTATTCATGTTTCGATTAATAAACTTAATACTTGAATTGAAACAGTAGTGATGCCATGCTCCAAGCATGCATACTATGTTTCTCTAAACAATAGCTATGCCATACTCCAAGTATGCACACTATGTTTACATGTGGTCATCTCTTTCTGAAATGTATATCAATTGAACATGACTTCAATGATTCTCATTTCACAATCCCAATCCTTATTGTAAATGTAAGAATACCAAGTTCTTGTTATTTACCGTAATCTATGCAATGATCCTCTTGTAATGATATTCACACAAGTCACAAAGACTTGGCAACAAACATTACAAAGTATTCCAATGGAAAGCAATTCCATGGAGATGAAGTCTCAAATTCAAAGTACATTCCTTTGAACATCCTTCTTTGCATTAAGTTCTTTAATCTTACACAGATTCAAAGAATAACTTCCACCTATGGAAACAATTCCATATTCCCATCTTGACCATCACTTTTGAACAAGAGTTGCCTGTTTCCAAAATATGTCAATACGATCCTTACTATATACTTCCAATTGTCCATGAGTAACCAAACTTTGGAAAACCCCAAATTGTTCTCGACAATTGCTTAATCATCTTAGTCATATCCAGTTCTAATGCCTTTTCCCTTCTTAACGCCCTAAGCATTAGGAAAATTTAGAATGGATGAATATTATAACACATGCAATCGATCCTATATCCGAAGCATATGGGATACGATTCATGCTATAAAATTTTTATTTGCCATGTTCTCATAATTTGAACTATGAAGAGGGATGCCGTAATCATAATCGAATCTCGAGAAAGCAACATATATAGAAATTCCTTATGTGGAACCATTCCAACATAACATTCATATATATTCTTGACTAAAGTTGATTAAAATCTCAATCTAAGCTTGTAGAATTGAAATGAAGTATAAATTTCTCTCCCTTAATAATAGTAAAACAACTTTTTCAAAGCGAGTTGAAACGTTTGTTTTCTATAATTAACATTGCTAACTTTCAACATAATCAACATGCTCCCACTAGCATAATGATTATTATCTAACTAGCATAACACTTTATGCTCCTACTAGCTTTGACATGTACCTAGAAATCAGTCAGATTTCTGATACAAGATTGCCTTGATAAGACATTATCAAATCATACACCTGGAGTCTAACCCTTTCCTTAGATAGCTTACATGTGAGTCTAAACCTTTGCCATTCTCATTAGTTAGTGTGCCGGTTAACCACACACGCTCCACTAATGACATGAGAATGCAAACTTCACACTTGCTATCCACTTAAATCTACTTAGTGAAAGAGTTTCCTCACTATCAGTTTCATGAATCGGAGAGAAACCTTATGACACTTAGATTTTGATGGTGTATGTGATCCTATCCATGTGAATTTGACATAACCATAATCACACGACAAGGTTAATGACAAATCCAAATTCATATGGACTGAACTTGTGCAGTCTTAATTTCTTGCCACCTGGCAGCACAAGGGCCTACCATTGCTTCCAAGTTGTTGTGCAACCAGTTGAGAACTCTCAGAACTCCAATGCAAAACCAAATTTAACTGGAATGGGCATAGAATATGTCAACACGATAGGTTACAAACCTCAAGTCGTGGTCTAGTGATTAACAAAACTCTTGATTAGTTCTTGAATCTATCTTAAGATCCTTTTAAGACTCCCACTGACCTCTTGACATATAAGATTCTCTTTGTCAAGAACCATTCCTTGACAAAAATGAATATTCAAGAGTTAGTGCAGATTCTTATCAAGTTAAACACTTCTCACAATTGGTCTTAGTTGGTCTTTGTTTTATCCAAAACATCACAACTTACCAATTTCAAATGTACAAGAGTAAGAACACATTTTACTCTACATTTAACAAGTGTTTTAAACCTTTCTTAAGATTATGTCACTCAAGGCTTAATCTTGGAGTATGACTCTAAGATTTAATTTTGGAACGAAGTATAATTTATCTTTTGATCTAACCATTTCAACAATTCACAATTCCTCTCCTTAACCAAACAAAATGAACTAAGGTGTCCTTACAGGATCAATTGTGACATGGTTTCATAATCACTAAGATAGTCATAAAATAAGATACTCAAGTACTCTCCCATCTCTTCAAATTAGAGAAAATTTTATCTTTCTGCTTTATTTGATTCTTCTTACTCATTATGTCTATCATTGAAACTTCTCCAATGATCTAGAACTATACTTAAACTTGTAAGTATAACCATATTTACTAAACTTTAGTAAATCATAATGAATAATCTTATCAACTTTGTGGTGGACTTGATCAGTGCACACCTAAGTGTATCCGATCCCTTTGTCCTTCACTTGATTCACATATATATGTGAACAAGGAATTAGACTTAATTTCCCAAATATATAAAAATTCTCATGATCATACAATACAAGTTGCTTGATTCCAAGTTTCTATCCAACTGAAACTTGGGTGATGAGTATCTTTCCTTATTTGGTAAATTATGACACTTCCACTAATGAAAGAATCAAATCCATTTACCCATATTGCTTATCAATGGAAACATATAATCAACAATTTTTCACAAATGCCATTGTAAGGATACTTAAAATAAATAAAGTCAAAACCATTTTTCTTTTTATTTTAAAAATTTGCGGAAAAATTTATCCTTACAATCCATATGGAAAACTTGTTGTTATATATTCCTAAGAAATATATCATAACTCTTAAGTAACAACTCAAAATTATGATCACCGAACCATGCGATCGAAATCAATCTTCGCGATCAGAATCAACATATACATCCTTTAAGTTTCTTCACCTTTCTTTGATTCTTAAAACATCAACATGTGACCTCGTCACATTATGCAATAAGAATCTCAGAATAGAAACTTAATAGAGTTATACAATGGACTTTACCTGAAGTAGAGTCAAACCTATTGACTTTACCATCCTTAAGATGTTTCAGGTAAATTTAGCAGCTTCGCAACCAATGTCTTTCCTGTTGCAACAGAATCATATGGACTCTTTGGAAACGGTACATGGGACTATCACAGACTTAACCTTTCTCTTTACCATTTGGTCAACCGAGTTGACTATGGCCGATCCCTTTCCATTGGGAAGAGAAAGTTTTTCCTGGACCTCCAATGTCACCATTTTCAATGTCCAAATAGGTTTGGAAAGTAGATCTTCCAATCCAATTTGCTTTACTACTGCTCCAAATCACTGCTGATTTAGCATCATCAAGCAAATAGGTAAGATCATTAAGGGTCTTGTTGCGACCTGTCATCAGGGAGTGACTGAAGAACCAAGTCAGCAGCCAGCTACCTTGAGACTGCGACACCCGACTCTCCCGACTTGTCAATATGTGGCTTAATCCCCAAGATCTAAGCACATATAGACTTTGCTTGCCAATAGAGATTGAGTGACTTAGAACTTATCAAGTCTTAAAACTTGTGGGATAGGGAGATTTATTGGAGGAGGTGGATGAAGTGAAGTATTATTTCTAGTCCCACAAATGCCCAACAAAGGGACTGATCTTTCACCTTGATTGCCATTTGGGATATCATCTTCATTAGGAAGCTTGTTCCTAAAGATTTGGGAAGACCATAGCTGTCAAAACTAAACATCTATAATGGGAGAAATTCAAGTTAGTTGATTTAAAGTCCTTAATATAACACCCAATATGAAATATTAAGGCTAGGACCCAACAACCTATTTATAACTGGAAGAGGGATGCCGTAATCCAAATTATAAAATAGTTGAAGGTAGGTAAATGACGATTTACCAATTTCCACCATGAAAAAGAAATATTTTATTATTAGGTTTTATTAGTTTTGAAACTCCTAGATCTTTTGAGATACATTGAACTTTTCAATGGCATGTTTGAATCTCGATTGTGCCCTCTCAAATTTGTGACTGGGATGCCGAGGATCACAAACAAGGTGTGAATAACCATACAAATTGACTTGGTACCCTTAACAATATTACCTAATTGATGTTCCGGTTAACCACACACGCTCCACCGATCTATAATAAAGCCAAGTTACCCCTTGCCACTCTTACTAGTCCATGTTAGTGTGTCGGTTAACCACACACGCTCCACTAACGACTTGGTAAGGTGCAAAGTGTAATTTTATGGGCTAGCACCTTTTCACATTTTCCTAAGTAACTAAGATTGGGAATTTATAAGTGTTTAGTTACTTAGTATTTTTCATTATACTTTTAATGAAGGGAGAAGTATAGTCCATTCCTACCCGTTCGGCTAACGACCCTCCACCAGTCAAGGAAGCGGTGGGTGAGAGTGGACACCCATTAAACTACCATTTTATAGGCAGTTTCCTTATACCCCCCTTATAGATCGGCTTCGTGAATGAGGCCTACTAACGGTAAGATTGACTTCCTCTTATACATATCTATATAATTAAAATTATAATAATAGTATAAGGGTTGAATTTTAAACTTTTTAAAATTTCAATGTTCAATTTGGAATTAAAGTATACATGAGGAATAACTTTTCAAATTCCAAAACTTGAGGGCAAGTTTTGAAACTATTTCAAGACTCTTTAAATCATAACTTATGAGTTTAATGGTTCATTAAAATGAAGACTCTTCATTTTAATGTAACCTCTTATTCTTTAAAAACACCTTAAAGAAGTGTCTCCTCAACATCCATAACTTGGGGACAAGTTATCGAGTCATTAAACTATTTAATGGAAAAAACTCTTACATTTTATGTAACCTACAAAACTTTTATGAGTTTTTAAGATTCATAAATATGACTTTTCACATAACTTGAAGACAAGTTACAAAAACATATTTTATGAACTTCTTTTAGACTAATATGGATTGAAAACAACTAAAACATAATTTTTTTCATTATCAATCTAAACTAACTCATAAATCAAGGAAACATAAAATTCTTGAAAATTCATAACTTGAGGACAAGTTATGAACTCCATACAATTTTCAACAAGATCATGAATTATATCAACAAACAATTTGCACACAATTCCTATGATCTAGCAAAACTCATAAGTATGATCATTCATAATCAACAATTTTCAAGAATAACATGAACACATATAAACTTGAAACTTTTATTATAGCATTGGAATTGGTTTAACATAATCATTACCACATTCAAAACAAGTTTTATAAGCCCAAAACAGTCAAAGGTAATGATTCTAGACCAATTCTAGCACCAAAACTCGAAAATATGTTGTCTGGGGGTCCAACTCGTCGAGTGCATGAACAAACTCGGCGATTTGGATGCATTTTGCCTTGGACTCGTTGAGTCCCTTCATGGACTCGGCGAGTCTGCTGGGCAGACAACACCAAAAGTCGATTTTTAAGCAGTTTAAGCAAGTACAACAAGAAAACAAGCCTAGGCTCTGATACCACTGTTGGGTTTTGAGCAATCTAACACTCATAAGTGTACATGCAACCCTAAATACCTTGGATATATGTTTTCTCTATTATACATGTAAATATCAACTTTCCAAGGTATTGTTCTATTCTAGCATACAAAACTTTGAATAACACAAGTTAGAATAACATACCTTTTGTTGGTGCTTGTCTTCATGAAGCTTGAGTGCCTAGTGCCCCAAGTGTGACACCTCAAATGGTTCACACAACACCATAAGCACCTGGAATAACTTAGAGAGAAATTAGAACACTTCAAGAAAACGGCTTGCCCTCCATGCATATCTAGTGGCCGATTTCTCACATCAATAAGATGCTTATATAGTTGTTACAATTAGGGTAAACCCTAATTGTCATGGCTTTCCATTTCCTTGGATCCATGGGTTCAAATACACCATGGAGAATCCATGGAGTATCCAATGGGTTTGAGCCCAACTTGATAATCCATGGAGCATTAGCCCACTATATAAGTATGGATGATTTACACAATCAACCCGTATATTTAATTAGTCTTCTTTTGATCAAATATTATTTCTAAATTAATTATTGATCAATACTAATTAAATAATCTTATTAATATATTATAACTTATAATATATTAGTAAACCTTAAGTGTTATTTCTCTCATTTTAGTCTATCCAAGTGCATGATGCCATGCAACCCAAATGGACCATGTCGGGTCGGGTCAAGTCTTACCAATTATAGTTATGGACTTAGACATTAATCCAAAAGTATTTTAAACTTGATGTTCGAATTCTAGTATTCTCTTGTGCGTATGGTTGTTAGGTTTTTGGCTTGTTGCAACACCACCATAACTCCAAAGCACATGTTGGTCATATCTCAAATAAATATAGTTGATCAGGCTATATTGATCCCAAATATGATTACATAACTGCCCAGGTTTGACTGTAGTGCTCAACCTTTAGTTACTTTTGGTTTCTTCTCGTTATGATATTGGGTTAGTAATTGTGTATACCTTTATAAATATGTATCTTCTTAAAGTATAGTTTTAGAAAGAGTTTGTTTTAGTCCCATTGTATTTATAGTTGTATATATCTTATGGCTAGATATACCAGTTCACTATAAA
This sequence comes from Lactuca serriola, assembly GCF_051521515.1. NCBI lineage: Eukaryota > Viridiplantae > Streptophyta > Magnoliopsida > Asterales > Asteraceae > Lactuca > Lactuca serriola. The sequence goes on along the minus strand of NC_136410.1, from coordinate 306,456,847 downwards.
CAATGCTCTGATACCAACCTATCACACCCCAGGACCAGACGACGGAAACGTCCGGAGGCGGGTGACTTCATTGTGCAGTATCATAACAATTGAATATAAATGAAACAGAGCAATCCAAACATCATACATTGAGATAACAAACTTACATTGTTTACATATGGTATTTGTTCTTCGAGTTACACCCAAAAGATACCTAAGTAGAAAACTTCAAATTACAGCTAAAGGGTCTTGCATCAGCATCCCTTGTTACCAGCTTACTAGATCCCTGAGAATACAAGTCATTTTGAAAAGCGTCAACTAACAAGTTGGTGAGTTCATAAGCATTTTTTTATAAAATCGTTTACACTTGTTTAGAATCGTTGTCATTGTACTTTCAGAAAATCCAATATTTTCTATGAAATCATTTGATGTCTTGCCTTGAAAATCATGGATATATATGAGCATGACATTACTTTTTTCATCCTTTTAAGGAGTGATTTTTAAAAGTAGTGTGATTTGTAAAAGCGCACTGTGTCCGAGAACATTTCTTTTGAATAGTAACAATCAACCGTGTCAAGAAAAATCCCTTATTTTCAAAAAGAAAATATGGTTGAAAATCTTGTTCCTCTTATCAAGTAAAATTGAGTGTGTGCATTTGTAAAATTTGGATTTTCAAAGGTATTATGGTGTAGGTTAATCTTGTGATTAAAGGAGATACTCGAAGAGTTAAGGGTCCAACTCACCGAGTCGAGTCGAGTTTCTCCCGTGGATTTAATGAGTGGACTCGATGAGTCTGAGGAGGGACTCGCCGAGTAGGTGCTGGGCAGAGAAACCCTAATCTCCGGGGTTTGGGACCTATTTAAAGGCACTTATAGCCTCCATGGCCCCTTCCCAACAGTGTCTTCGTCCCTTGAGAGAAACCCTAGAGTTATTTATGAGCTAGAGAGGAAAGAGGCTTCTTGGACGTAATTTCTTAGAGAAGAAGATCAAGGAAGTTGCAAGGATCTCAGAGGAGAGTTGGTGGATCAGTCTCATCTTCATTTCAAGCTTTAGATCTGCAACTACTCTTGCCTCCCTTGTGTTTGAGTAGATTTGCTTGATTGTAAAGTTGGGCTTGTATCCATATTGATGGGGTTTTAGGTGCATCCAAACCCTCTTTCGAGTCAATTGTAGATCTGAACCTTGTGAGGTCTAGAGATCCAAAAAGCAGGCAGCCATGAGTGAGTAACCTTGGAGCTTTGAAGCTATGGAGCTTCAACGGAGTCAAAAAGGTGTATAACGCAAAATACACCATGCATGAGCCTCAAGTTCAGACCTTTGCGTTACTTTTGGGTAGTAGGAGGTTAGATCTATGAGTTTGGGTTGCAGATCTGACCTCAAATGGCTGAATGAGAAATTTGTGGGAGCCAACTCGCCGAGTCCATGGGTGACTCGACGAGTCATAGCGGGTTTGACCGAGTAGTCTTAACCCAGTGTTGACTTGCCGAGTTGGGAGTCAACTTGACGAGCTGAGTGAGTCCTAGGTAGAGTTCAGTTGATGCGAGGGGACTCAATGAGTCGCATGGGTGCACTCGACGAGTAGGGTCAAATGTGGATTGTTGACTTGAGCTTGACTTCTGTTGACTTTGGGGTTTTGGTCAACATAAGTAATAGAGGCCTTAGAAGGGTAATATGGTCTTTTAGCCACTTGACAGAGTTAGAAAGAGAAGGAACCGCCTTCGATTATCTGAGTCGTGAAAAAAAGAGTTATTATAAGAGATATTCATCCTATGTGTTAGGCAGTGGCGAGTTCGAGATTCTAGTGTGAGGATAGCTACTTTCTGTTTGCCAGGTGAGTCTTCTCACTGTACTTTACCTAGAGTGGTAATTAGAGTTACGTGACAGAGTATTTTGTATGCTATTTATGTGATGTGATGCACTGCATTATTTCTATATGATATACGGTGTGTCTGTGTTCCAGAGTATACAGAGTTATGACCGAAAGGTCCACAGAGTTAGGACCAGAGGGTCCATAGAGTTATAGCCTCGAGTGGATAATGTGTGTTTTATGTGGTTTCTTGAGGAACTCACTAAGCTTCATGCTTATCGTGTTATGTGTTATGTGTTTCAGGTTCTCAGGATCGCCGGACGGCACCGGTTGATTGTACACACCAGAGAAAGAGTTATGAAGATCCTGGATTATTAATTACTAAAACATGGAGTTATGTTTTGTGAATTGAACAAATGAGATTTTAATAAAATGTGTCATGAGGATTTATATGATTTTAAATGAAAGATTTCTGTTGGAAATTTACGTTGTTACAAGTTGGTATCAGAGCCTTGGTTTGAGGGATTCGGATGCACCTTCGGGTATATCTGAACTCAAACTGAGGAATGGAGGAAAGTTTTTAAAAATAAATGATTTTTCTAAAACAAGCAGGAGTTTTTAAGAGAAAACGAGAAAGAGCAGTGTGTACAATCAGCGAGAGCCCGAACGGTGATTTCCCAAAATACCCTTACCTTTTGTGTTATGAGATATTATGAGATATTATACATGCTAGAGACAGGCTAGGTATTTCATATTTTAGGACTAAAGTGGCCTGATTTGTGACGCCTTAGTCTAGGAGTTGTTGTTATATGTGACGCGCTTTCGAGTATGTGCTGAATAAGAGTATCCAGCGGGAATCCTTGTAGAGAAGGGACTTTAGTAGATAAGTAATCTAGGAGAAATACCTAGATGAGCATTTATGGTACCTACTGTGAGAATAGTTAGACACCCGCGAGGGGTAGAGTTACTTGATTTCGGTGATATCTTTTGAGCGTGAGTAGAGCCAGTGGAGTTGTACCTAGAGTGGTTTCTCGTGTTGGTAGAGATTATTCAATGCCCGAATACTGCTTGCTTTGTGCTTTGTAGAACTCTTGGTGATGGGAGACATCTACTAAGTGAATATGGCGATATTCAGGTGGTAGGTAGCTGGCATCATTAGGAGTTCTTCAGCAGCTGATGGTGGAGAAATGTGAGAACCTAGGAAGAGCTTAGGAAGTGACCTTAGTCAAAAGAGTACGCTAGCAGAGTAGAGCATTTTGCTGGGAAGCGAGTACGCGTATGGGGATTGGTGATTGAGAGGGTTGTGTAGCTACTCGGGGAATCTGGGATGGTCCGTGTAGAGAGTATGGGTAGATGTGGCAGGTAGTATGGGCCAGTACTACTAAAAGCAGAGGACCCATACTCGATGCAGGGAGTATTCCAGACATTCTGAGTAGCAGATCGAGAGGTGATGTCATGGTTCGGGTACCATGATCAGTAGCAGATCGAGAGGTGCTGTCATGGTTCGGGTACCATGATCAGTAGCAGATCGAGAGGTGATGTCATGGTTCGGGTACCATGATCAGTAGCAGATCGAGAGGTGATGTCATGGTTTGGGTACCATGATCATTAACAGAGTGAGAGGTGATGTCATGGTTCGAGTACCATCCTTGGTAGCGGATAGTGTTTATGCTTTTTCCAGTTATCGTGTCATGTTTGGGTTATTCTATGATCGGATGCGATAGAATATGGGGCCAGAGGGCCATGTTGAATGAGTTTCAACAGAGCATACCTTGAGAAGAGATTTGAGTTGATTTACGAGATATTTTTAGTGAGATATCAGTTAGAGTCGCAAGATTCAAAGATGAGTGGAGATGGTATTATATGAAGGATTGCGGCCTGAGTTGAGCAATCAGCCAATAGTGCAGACGTCACCTTCTGTGATCTGAGTGGTGCTATTTCTGTTTCCTGTGGGAAACATAAGAAGTGTCGAGATCTTCGGTTTAGAGCTTGGAGGTAAGCCCTACGGGGTAGCAGTGATGGAGATCTTCCACTGCAGTATTTGGCAGTATGTCTGCCGCGAGGTAATGATATAGCATGAACAGGCTGTCGGTGGGAACTAAGATGGACAAGGACCAGGACACACCCTACTCGAGTATAGTAGGGTTTATGTTAGCTGTAGCAACGGATGATCAAGAAGAGTATATCGGGGCGATGGCTTTTTGTCTATGATGCGTATCGAGAGTGGAAGTGGAGTCTCTACTCTTATGATGAGTGATGTGATAGAGAGTTTGTTGAGGAGTCGAGGATACACATAATGATAGTTTATTATTTCCAGACTAAGAGTCAGAGTTAATACTGGACAGTTGGGGAGGTCCAGTGATTGGAGGGTGTGAGTTTCTGAATGACTAGAGACAGTCATGATGGGAAGTTCTGAAGATTTCATCTGAGATTGGGGTTATTTGGGGTTGCTTGATTTCTGTCGGGAGATCATCGAGCGTGCGTAGCACCTTCCAGGAGTAGGTGCGATGTTACTGGTGGGAACAGTCTGTGGGATAGATTGTTGGTGCATCAAATGATGATGGTTCAAACCCTGAGTAGGGAGACTCGAGTATTCTAATGAGAGAATCAGAGGTTGGTTCAAGAGTGGTTAGAGAACTAGATATAGAGACATGTGGTACGGATTCAGAATATTAGCGTTATTGGTGGTTAATGTTTATGCATGAGGCTCATGCTTATGAAAGGATGAGTGTCTCCACGGCCGGTGGCCGTTGGTTAGGGAACTTGTGGTGGTTAGAAATTCTTCGAGGTGGTTTGGCTTGTAAGGTTAGTTCGGCGGTTGGGAAATTCTGGTCCGATGTATGGGCTGTTATATGTAGTTTAGGAAGAGCAGATGTCAAATTAGACAACCAACCTCAGGGTCGGTCAGTGTATTCTTGCATGAGTTTTGAGCAATAGAGGAGGGAGTTTCGGATGGTTGTCATCATTTTCCAAGTCATTGTCGATTCATCAGTGTTTCATTTGAGAGTTGGGATACTCCGAAGTTGCGTGTTGTGTGAAATGAAGGATAGTTATGCTATCCTGAGGGAATGCTTTGAGGTATCCGTCTATGATGTCGTAAGTATGGGATCGATGGTTGAGGCAGGACATCATGATGTTCTGTGATGGTTTTCCGGGCTATCCGAGTATGATGTCCTGAATTCCGAATTATTTTTAGAGTGTTGAGTTTGAGGTGGCAAGTGGTGAATCAAGTATCTACGGTTCCAGTGGGAGCCCTTCGAGTATTGACATCAAGAGGGATCATTTAAGAAGGTGGATTGCAGTAGGGAAAGGTGTTTTGTTACGGTGGTTGTTGTCAGATATTATGATGCATAATTTGGATGAGTGTGGGTACCTATCTATGTTAGTTCGCGGAGCATGAGGTAGAGGACACAGTATGGTGTTAATGTGAGTATGAGACTACGAGATGATAAGAGAAAGCGTTGCTAGTCAGCGAGAGGGTGTTGTGATACTGCGGGGGGGCGTAGTACTCACTAGTCAGCGAGAGGGTGTTGTGATACTGCGGGGAGCCGTAGTACTCACTAGTCAGCGAGAGGGTGTTGTGATACTGCGGGGAGTCGTAGTACTCACTAGTCAGCGAGAGGGTGTTGTGATACTGCGAGGATCCATAGTATTCACTAGTCAGTGAAAGAGTGTTGTGATACTGCGGGGAGCCGTAGTATTCACTAGTCAGCAAGAGGGTGTCGTGGTACTACAGGGAACCATATTATTCGCTAGTCAGAGCATGACACAGAGGAGTGTTAGGCTTGGGTAGCCTTATTATTAAGTTTTTGGGGACCTGGTGGTCGGACCAGGAGCGAGACTGTGGTTTCCTTAATTATCGGGAATCGTTATATACTAAGTTAAGGTGTGGTTGTCACAATCAGAAGGAATTGGGGAAGTGATGTACGCATGGGTTGCGGGTCATGAGTCATGAGTTGAGTGGTTCATAAGGACGAGTGGTTCCAATTTTGGGTCGGACCAGACTCTCGAGTTTGAGTTTGGCTCTAGTGGTGCTTTGAGTAGGAGAGATGAGATTCTAGATTCTGAGATGGGTCCCAAGTTGAGGGGTATGGTTTATCAGCTAATGTCTTAGACCTGTATAGGTCAACGCTCGGGTACGGGAGGTACCGTGAGGCACATGTATCTAGGGAGTGGTGTTCAACAGAGGTCGAGGGTGAAACGATTTAGTGGGTTTGTGGTATTTGTTTTGGTAAAGAGAGCTTCGTGACTTGTGTGTCACTGGGCCGAGATTGTTGTTGTGAGAAGGAATTCGGTGTGACATTTCGGGACATGTTATGGGTGACCTTTGGAGGTTCAACTGTGGAGTCAGGAGTGACTTAGTGCCCAGTTTTGAAAAGGGATATAAGAAACAAAGTTGGGGCATATGAATGTGATGTCTGATGACACTTTTGAACGAGTATGGTCTTTCCCTTCTGTCTGAGGGCAGAGTGTTATGGATTCTTTGTTCGGATGGGTTCTGATAGCGGTTTAGTGGATGAGCCCTAGTGAGGTGTGGACTCTGCCTTTTCTTGGGGCGTGATTCAGATCTTTTAGCATGTTGGTATTAGTGAGCGATATCCAATTGTTGGATTCGGTCTTGTGAGATTCAGAGGATCAGTGGGTTATCAGGGTTGACATTCGAGGAGCGAATATCATGGTGATCGCTTGAGTAGGTGGTCTGGCGGCAAGTTAGGCCACTAGAGTTTCCAGATATTGGGAAAGAGTATATTAGCGGCTGAAGAGTTGGTTTAGTTTTGGGGTTTGGGAGTTTCTGTGTGGTTTCAGGTGTCCATTAAGAAAGATATCGGTGTAGTAAGAGATCCTTCCGGTGGTGTCTTTCGTGTTGATGAAATTTGTCTGGTTACGGAGTGATTTCGAGGGTGAAATCTAATTCAAGTGGGGGAGAATTGTAACCTCCTCATTTTCAGAGGTATTATGGTGTAGGTTAATCTTCTGATTAAAGGCGAGACTCGACGAGTTAAGGGTCCAACTCGCCGAGTCAAGTCAGGTTTCTCCCGTGGATTTAATGAGTGTACTCGACGAGTCCGAGGAGGGACTCCCCGAGTAGGTGCTGGGTAGAGAAACCCTAATCTCCGTGACCCCTTCTTAACAGTGTCTTCGTCCCTTGAGAGAAACCCTAGAGTTATTTATGATCTATAGAGGAAAGAGGCTTCTTGGAGGTCATCTCATTAAGAAGAAGATCAAGGGAGTTGCAAGGATCTCAGAGGAGAGTTGGTGGATTAGTCTCATCTTGATTTCAAGCTTCAGATCTGGTACAACTCTTGCCTCCCTTGTGTTTGAGTAGATTTCCATGGTTGTAAAGTTGGGCTTGTATCCATATTCATGGGGTTTTGGGTGCATCCAAACCCTTTTTCGTGCTTATCGTGTTATTTGTTATGTGTTTCAGGTTCTCAGGATCGCGGGACGGCACCAGTTGACTATACACACCAGAGAAAGAGTTATGAGGATCCTATATTATTAATTACTAAAACATGGAGTTATGTTTTCTGAATTGAACAAATGAGATTTTAATAAAATGTGTCATGAGTATTTACATGATTTTAAATGAAAATTTTGTTTTGGAAATTTACGTTGTTACAGCGTTCTAGTTTATCGTTATCGAAATCGTAGAAAAATCGTTGGGTTAATTTATTGTTATCAAAACTATTTACAAACGTTTTCCATAGAGTCCTACGCTTTTTAATTTGTAAAGGTAGCAGTATTACGACTCTATACTTGTTAAGAGAAAGAATGAATATGGTTATTGTGGACATTCTACGTGATGAAGAAGGACAGTCAACACAACAAATGCGGACCATCACCAATCACATGTAGGACAGTCAACACAACGTGCCAAAATTTATTTATGAGGTTTTCCTTACATAAATTTCTACTTAATATAACATATTCTAGCGAGTCGTTATAACCATACTAATCTGACGGAATGCTTGTTTTGGCGTTTCTCAGGCGCCCTCTTTTTCCTAAAAAACATTTGTCACCCTAGACTGGCATGTCTAGCTGTAGCGAATAACGAAGGTGCGGGGTGTCAACCCCGTATAGATCTATACACAAATTCTCGCTCTCCCTCCAGGATACTCGGGCTTTAACCCCTTACAGGACTTAGGCGTACACTAATATTTTTATATTTTGGTACTTTTGAGATTTGTCTGACTAGAATATTAACAACCTTTTGAGCAATCGTTAGAAATACTTTATTTGTTAGATAAATAATGAAATTCGTACTCATTAAATAAAAATATCGTTCTCGTTCCATATCGTTGATTTTGCTCGTTAATTGGGTGCTTGTTTTCGTTCCTTTTCGTTTATTTAAAAATGAGTCATTTTAGTCAAGAGAAAAGTGTCAAGTTATAATTTGTATAAATTTATAACTGGCGGTTATGACACACATTTTCTGTTTTATGACATATAGAACACTACTTATGTTGTTGTAGGTTTTACGACAGCGGTTTATGACATGCAAATGTTTATGTCATAAATGCTCCATTTGTCTAATTTCTTGACGCAAACTTTTATGTTGAATATTTATAAAATACCCCCTGATAGTTTGCAAAATAATCACAAAGTTTCTATTTTCGAAAAATCACTAGAAATGGTGTCCACTTAGTAAGGTCACTTTTATAAGTTTTATCTTTAGGCATGAAAGCATAGATAAAGGGGTTAAGTTGGACATACTCAATTGTTGGGAGGCTCTTTCGCACAAAGTATCCTCTGTTCCTTATGAAATTGAGAAATCCTACGTTCATGAGTATATTACTAAAATATTAATTTAATAATATTTCACACACACATACAAACATACGTATATATGCAATCATTTAAGAGCTTAGGTAATATTTGACTTGTACTCTCCCCCAAAAAAATTAAAACATTGAAAAAGGTGGGGTATGAAGCTCATCTTGAGTTAGTTGAGGAGTTGTCTGGAGTTATGGAGTGAAGATCTCAAGTTTAAACTCTTGGCTTAGATGAGGAACTTCCTCGAGAGGAAGGTTATCTTTAAGGTGTTCATCACATATTATTATGAATAAAATAATATTCATCTTGGAATATTATAAAATATTAGATGAGTGGAGGAATTTACCTTACAACTCCAGGGAGAAATTTAGAATTTTGTTTTCAGTAAGATCTTGTTATTCTTGTTCTTGCTCTTGAAATGAATCCTTAAGACACAATGAGAGGAAAGTGAGAGGGAAATGTGAAAAGTCCAAATTTCCTTCTACTGTTGTGCTTAAGAGTGAGAAAAGGGAGGGAATCTGTGGTGCATGGGGATCTAATGGTCCATACATGGATATTTGGTGGGTAAAGCATTGAATACTGTGATTTGCATGGGAAATCAGGATTCCATCAACTCCCAAAGACAACCTCTTTGTCCTTATCTTGATTTAGGATAAGGTTTTCCTAAATCCCAAGCATTTATTGTTTTTTTATGAAAAATATGTTTAAAATAATTAATTTTAGCATTAAATAGGGGTTTTAGGGGTCTTAGTTGAGAAAAACAGGAGTTGGGTGTAATTTCCGGCATCAAAATGCCTTAAAATGGTGAAAAAGTCCGAAATAATGAAAATCCGGAGTGGGATCATGCTCATGCGAAGGTCCGAAGGGCTTAAGAGAAGTTCCAGAGTCAGCTTCTAATTTACGGAGTCATTTGGGTCATTTCCGAAGCTGCTGGGTGAGTTTCGAAGCACTTCTCCTGATTCCGGAGTCCACAGGCGAGGTCCGGAGGTTTCTTCTCGGGTCCGAGATCCATGCGAAGTCCGGTGCACAGCCATTAGTCTGGATCGGGGATGCGAGGTGGTATCTTCCGAAGCAAGTCATGTGTTACCTTCCGGAGTCACTCTTCCGGAGCAATAAGGAGATCCGAAGCACATGGGCTCTGAAGTGAGATTCCTCTTGGCTCCTTAGAAGGTATTCCGAACTAAGAGGGTTCCGGACCAAGAGGGTCCTTTTGGGGTTTCCTCTTCCGGTTTTGAGTTGTTTTCGACCGAGGAAGGTACTTAGGGAGATTTGAGATACGTGGAAAGATTTGGGAGAGATTTCACATACTTGGAGAGATTTGGGAGAGATTCACTATACTTGGAGATATTGGGCTTTCTTAAAGAGATGAGAGAGATTCACCATATTTGGAGAGATTTGGGAGAGATTCACTATACTTGGATAGATTTGGCATACTTAGAGAGATTTAGGAGAGATTCACCATACTTGGAGAGATTTCGGAGAGATTCACTATACTTGGAGAGATTTCGCATACTTAGGGAGATTTGGGAGATATTTCACATATTTAGAGAGATTTGGGAGAGATTCACTATATTTGGAGAGATTTGAGATAGATTCATTGTACTTGGAGAGACTTCGCATACTTAAGGAGATTTAGGAGAGATTTCACATACTTGGAGAGATATGGGAGAGATTCACTATATATGGAGAGATTTGGGATAGATTCACTATACTTGAAGAGATTTTGCATCTTTAGGGAGATTTGGGAGAGATTTCACATATTTCGAGAGATTTGGGAGAGATTCACTACACTTGGAGAGATTTGTGCTCTAACATAAATCACATAGAAATCACATCATGCAAAAGCATACAAAATACTATGTCACATAACTCTAATTACCACTCTAGATAAAGTATAGTGAGAAGACTCACCTCGGGTAACACGGTAATCTCGAACTCTGTAAAAATTGATCTAGCCTCCGTGTAATCATATGAAATCAACACTCTAAATTAATACATCTCTCAAGGCTAGACTTTCCCTCTCTTAGTACTCTCAGAAGGGTAAAAGACCATTTTACCCCTCTCATGGTTCAAGGACCCTAAAGTTGACCAAACCCTAAAAGTCAACAAAAGTTAACTCTCCGGGCTACGCTGCGCGTACCAAACATGTACGCTGGGCGTACTTGGTATCCTCACAGAAACGGGGTAACCGACCCTTTACGCCACGCGTACTGGGAGTACGCCCCGCGTAACTCCTAGTTTCAGACTCTAAGCTCTTGAGGTCTTAAACAGTTAAGACCCACGTCTAACTTCTAGATCTGACCATTTCTAAGCCTCTTAACCCAAAAAGTTGGTGACTTTAAGCCTTTGCATGGCTGGACAAGTCACTAACACCCATAATATTCCATTTCACAACTCTAAAAAGCTCATAACTCAAGCATGACCTCATAACAACGACCAAGATGGAAACTTTATAGATCTATAACACAAATACCACTGAAATGGGATAGATCTAGGTCCATGGGGTACATTACACTCATAAAGTCTCCACCTTTGGGACTTTTAACCCTAGAAACGGTCCATGTAACATCACACCAAACCAAGAGGAAATTTTTAAACTTTATACCTCTAGATGAAGCTCCTTTCTCTGAAGATCTTAGATCCAAACTTGTACTTCAAGCCCTAGCCTTGACAAGCTCTTCTCCTTCTTCTTCACTAACACACCAAGAAACTTTTAGCTCCAAAACACACACACTCAAGCTAAGAACGATGGAAGGCTCTCTCTTAGGGTTTCACTCTCTGATATGGAGGCTTAGAAATGAGCCTTAGTATCCTTTAAATAGCGAAAAAGCCAAACATTTAGGGTTTGCATCTGGACCCGTTACGCCTAGCGTAACCCTGGGTATGCCTAGCGTACCCAGGCGAGTCCGCGTCCAAATTAAGCGCATGAGTATGTGCAGCGTACTCCCCAGTATGCCCAGCATACTCATTTGCTACAAGAATTCTATCAAGGGACCAATCTTGACAAGTTGATAAAATGGAAGGGTTAAATAACTTTACATGGATTTCAGGATGTTACAAATCTCCCCCACTAGAACCAGACTTTGCCCTCGAAGTCTCATGCTGAAAACAACTCCGGATGCTGCTCCTGGATCTCTGACTCCGTCTCCCAAGTCAGCTCGCACGCCTTCCGATGCTGCCACTGGACCTGAACCATAGGCACCTCCTTGTTCCTCAGAACCTTGACCTTTCGGTCCAAGATCGCGATCGGTCACTCAACATAATTCAGCCCTGCGTCCACCTGGATATCCTCCAACAGCACCACTACCGACTCGTCAGCTATACATTGCCTCAGCTGAGACACGCGTAAGGTATCATGAATCTAGCTCAATTCCACAAGTAGCTCCAATCGATATGCTTCCCTGCCAACCCTCGTGATCACCCTGAATGGTCCAATGTAACGGGGCCCCAACTTGCCCCTTTTCCTGAATCGGATCACTCCTTTCCAAGGAGACACTTTCAGGAGTACAAAATCTCCAACCTGAAACTCGAGCTCGGATCGACGCCTATCCGTGTAACTCTTCTGGCGACTCTGGGCTGTCAGCAACCTCTGTCTAACCTCTCCCCAACAGATGGGAGTCCGAAACCTCCTCCCATACAACAACTCAAAGGGAGGCATACCAATGCTCTAATGGTGGTTGTTGTTATAAGAAAACTCAGCCAAAGGCAGATACGTGTCCCAATTCCCTCCGAAGTCCAACACACATGCCCAAAGCATGTCCTCGAGCGTCTGAATCGTCCACTCACTCTGTCCGTCCGTCTGTGGGTGGTAAGCGGTACTGAAATGCAGCCTAGTACTCAAATCCTCATGAAACTTCCTCCAGAACCTGGAAGTGAAATGCACATCTCGATCTGACACAATCGAGATCGGTACACCATGCTGCGATACCACCTCTCTCACATACACCTCTGCCAGCCTCTCTGCAGAAGAGTTCTCACTGATAGCAAGAAAATAAGCGCTCTTTGTCAGTCGGTCGACGATCACCCGAATTGCATCGACGCCTCTCACAGTCCTCGGCAATTTGGTGATAAAATTCATGGAAATTTGTTCCCACTTCCACTGGGGAACCTTAAGCGGCTGTAACTTGCCATGTGGACACTTGTGCTTGGCCTTAACCCTACGGCAGTTCAAGCACCTCTCTACAAACCATGCCACATCCCTCTTCATACAGGGCCACCAATAGTCTCTTTTTAGGTCCAAATACATCCTAGTGGCCCCGGGATGGATCGAAAACCTCGACCTGTGTGCCTCCTCCATCAAAATGGCACGTGCCCCGCCCTCAAATGGCACCCAAATCCGGCCGTGGAAAGTCATAAGCCCCCGACAATTGGCAATGAACTCAGAGATCTGTCCGATCACCCGCTCTCGCTTGCGGTGCTCCGATCTCATGGCCTCTACCTGGGCCTCCCGAATGGTGCCCAACACCGGAGTCATCACAGTCAACCTCAGACAAAACATCTCACAAAGGAGCACTCTCTGCCCTGCGACTCAAGGCATCGGTTACCACGTTAGCCTTGCACGGGTGGTACAGGATCTCACACTCATAATCCTTTACCACGTCCAACCATCTCCTCTGATACATGTTCAGGTTGGGCTGATCCATCAAATACTTCAAACTCTTGTGGTCCATGTATATGGTACATCGAAGCCCATACAAATAGTGACACCAGATCTTGAGGGCGAACACCACATCCCCTAAATCCAGATCATGAGTAGGATACCTCGTCTCATGAGGCTTCAGCTGCCTCGATGCGTATGCTATCACATGCCCTCTTTGCATCAGCACCGCACCCAGTCCCGATATTGATACGTCACAATATACCACAAAGTCCTCCATTCCCTCTGGAAGGGCCAACACTGGGGCTTCTCACAATCTCTGGCGAAGTGCCTCAAATGAGGCCTGCTGCTCCGGGCCCCAACGGAAAAGTCAAGCCCTTTCCGGTCAGTCTGGTGAGAGGAACAACAATCCTGGAGAAATCCTGGATGAATCTCCGATAATAACCAGCCAACCTAGGAAACTCCTGATCTCCGAAGCAGATCTCGGCACCTCCCAAGTCATCACCGCCTCAACTGTGACATCCCCAAAATCACGGCCAGAAAAGACCGATTTTGTTTATGCTTTATAAAAATCAGAGTACTTCATTTTATAAAAATGTTGCGGAATTTGTTCCCAGAAAAACATGGTAAATACGTTATTAAAACATTTTCGAAGAAACGTATTTATTTCATTTTAAAACGTTTGGGATGTCATCGTTAATACAGAAACATAAGCATAAACAGAACTTACAATTATTTACACTAGTGATCTACATCTCTTTAAATCTCTCAGTGTAATGTCACTTCATATGAACACCTGTGATATAAATAAACTGAGTGGGTCAGGTTGGGAAACCTGGTGAGCACATAGGGTTTTCAACCCACAATAATATAATTATTATTTTTAAACATCAAACAATCAACCCAATTACCCATTCCCGTTATCCTCACATTACGTCCCTAAAACATCTAACACAAGGGACCTAGTCAAAGGACTATCATTGGGATGGAGTATACCTGGTGAGCACACAGTTCACACAGTTCGAATAACACACACAGTTCGAATAAACACACGGTTCGAATAAACACCTACAGGTTGCGAGCCTGCTAGTGTTCCACTGGACTGTCTAGAATAGTCCGTGGTCGTCATCTATACTCCGCTAGATGACTAGATCATCAAGAACAGCTATAACGAGGCCTCTCATTATTTTATTTTGTCACACATCAACTATTACATCTACCCATGTTTTACCCAACACATTTTTTAGATATAAAATACATCTACAGTTTAAATCATTAAAAACATGTATAAAACGTTCATCCAGCATAGATAGCAAGTATTAAGATAATATGCACACATAGCACGTAATTTATATAAAATACTTCATATCTATGTGTAAGCTGAAAGTAACTATGCACTCACTTGATTAGGTGCTGACTCAGCACTCGGATAGCGCTTCAATACTCTCAAAATGATATTCCTTCGATAAAACCTAGTATCGATACCATTACGGTTTAGTTTAACGATAACCGCGACAAATTAATTAGTCTGACTATTATTAAGCGTTAATAACACCCAATAATAGCCCAAATAATTATTTTAAGGACCTAATAACATTCCTATAATTATTTGAAACCTATACAAAAAAATTGCGTAAGCGTCTCACACTTACAGCGAATTTTATCGAAAACCAGAACTTAATTGGAGCAGCGTTTCGAAACCGAAAAACTCCTTTTTCTCGGGACTCCGGGAGCCTCGGGGCTTCCCTCGGGGGCTAAGGGGTTTAACTAGGGCTTAGGGGAGGTTTGGAACTCTAGAGAGAGAGAAATAAACTAGAGAGAGAAGTGGAAATTTTGTGAAAAATGCGAAGGCCCTCACCCCTTTTTATACCCTGCGAGGCCTCGGACTACGTTGGGCGTAATCCTTGGCTACGCGGGGCGTAACTTCGGATAAAGCAGACACGCATGATCCAGCTGGCTCACACTCGGACAGGACCCGGATAAGACCGAAGGTATGCGGGGCGTAATGCGAAGGCTTCGTGGCATGATCCGAAGCGAGGTCTGATCAGCGATGGAGGGTCCGGATGTTGCCGCGTCATCTCAGTTTCGCAAATTTCCTTCTTGACTTCTAAAAATCATAACTTTCGCATACGAGCTCCGTTTTCAACGTTCTTAATATCCACGCGAAGGTGGGAACGTACTCTACAACTTTCGTTTAGACTTCGTCGGCTAATTTTGGCTCGATTTTAAATTTTATATTATTAACGGGTCGGGACAAGATTGGTCCGTTAAATCCTCATAACTTCTTCATCCGACATCCGTTTTCGCCCATATTTTTCTCGTTACGCTACTCTTAACGAGATCTTCGATTCTCGTTTAGGTCGTGTCATCTAAAAACCGCTCGATCTAATATTCGAATTTCGGGTTGTACACTACTAACTCGAAACTTCGAAAAATCATAACTTCTTCATACGAAGTCAGATTTGGGCGTTCTTTTTTATCGATGTTCTTAGTTTAACATATTCTACGACTTTCGTTTAGATCGCTAAGGCTAAATCTCGATGTATCGTAAATTCACTATTTACGCTTCCCGGTATCGTGCCGGTTCTGTCGCGAAACTTCGACGGGTCATAACTTCTTCGTTATAACTCGGATTTCGGCGTTCCTTATATGTACGGAAACCTTGTGACATAATCTACAACTTGGTTAAGATTATTTATTCTAAATAATCTTTTCTCGAAAAGTCGTTTTCGACCCCTATTGCCTCTAAATTAACTAGCCCGGATCTGCGGGCGTTACAATTATCTCCCCCATAGGATGATTACGTCCCGAAATCATCAACGAAACAGGGCTCATGTAATGACTCCATGCGTCATCTCTTCATCCTAGGTAATAATTATAACTTCTACATTCCTTCAATTCTGTCTCTTAAACTCATTGACTGTAAGAGTATTCGATCGTGCACCTGCTCTCTACCACAGGCTAGACTCCCAATTATGACCTTCAAGTGACAATCTCAATCCTTACTGGATACAAACTTGATATGATTTCTTTTATTACTACTATGGATCGATGTGTCATATTCTAATGACCTATCATCGTATGTTGCAACACTTAGACTTAGGTCTCTTAGAGTTAAATTCTAAAACCAGCTATGCTTTCCTTCATGTTCTAATGTGATATAATCACACTTTAACATTTGGTATTTCTAGCTACCAACTTCTTTAACAATGAGCACGATATTTCTATTGATCGTTTTGATTTCAATCGTTTGGTTTAAGTCGGACGCTACATCGACCTTGATTTTCTAAACCACATAGCATACTTAGCGTAGTCGGACTCAATTCGATATGACCACTAGGGTCAGAATATCAACAATCTTCTTAGTCATTACCGAAACGATGGTAACAACACACTTGAATAAAACGAAATCAATTACTAGTTTGTTGGTAACCTTGTGACTTTCCCTGATCCAAGTGTGAGTCCTGTGCTTCCGGTAGTATAGGCCTCTACTACGATTCACACCTACTCATACTCGTCCCAAGTATTGTCCCGAAGTTTCCCAAGTTACCATGCAGCAAATCACACAACAATTTAACACACCAGATAACAAATCGAAGATTTTATTATTTCTTGAAACTATTACATGGGTGTTCAAGTTCACCCTAGATTATGCCTCTAATAGGCTACATCATATGACACTATCTATATGGCTTCTTCATAACTCGATCTCTATATATCCATCCTTACTCCTGATTCCTTGCATCATCAGTTGCTTCGTCAAGGATCATTTGAAATGCTCTTACCTTTGGTTTTGGCGACACATTTGGCTTCGTAGCCCCTTCTCTCTTTGGGAAATCTTGCTTGAAGTGCCCTTCCTCGTTACATTCGTAACACACCCTTTTGTTGAATTTACATTCGTTGGCATAATGCCCATGCTTCCCACACTTGAAACAAGTCAACTCCTCACCACATTTTCCAGAGTGATTCTTTTTGCACTTCTCGCACCATCTTTCTTCGCTCCCTCCTCTAAACTTCCTGGTACTGGTCTTGCCTCTCTCATCGGGCTTTGCAGACCCCTCAAACTTCCTCTTTTCACCAACCTCAATCTTGTTGGCAGCTCTTCCCTTAATCATATCTTCCACAGACTTGGCAGCCCAGATAGCTGCCTCCAGAGTAGGTGCCTGACGCACTGGCACCGCGTACTCCCATGGAAGTCCCTTTGCGTATTTATCAATTTTCGTCAGCTCATCCGGAACAAGATGCGAGGAAAATTCCATCATTTCTATGAAGTTGTTCGTGTATTCATCGATTGACATGCTTCCCTTCTTTAGGGTTAGAAACTGGTTCTCTAGCTCGAGCAGGTTTTGAGCTGAGCAGTACTTTTGTTTGAATTGCACCAAAAATTTTGCCCATGTCAGTTGCAGGGGATCATTGGGGCTCAGAGTCTTCCCTAAGGTATTCCACCAACGTACAGCGCCACCTCGAAACTGACGCACTACAAACGTGGTATGTAGCTTCCCTCTGCAACCGCATGTCATGAAAGCTAACTCCATTTCCGAGATCCAATCCATGACCCCGATCGGATCCTCCTTTCCAGTGAAAGTCGATGGCTTGCAAGTCAGAAAATCGTTGTACTTGCATCCATTTCTCTCGAATCCATCATCTTGGTTGTTTTGTTGAACTATTGGTGGGTTCACTTGACCAATAGTTCCACTGTAGTCTCCTTCCTCGGTCTGCCCTTCATTCAACTCGGACTGTTCGATCTGAATAGGGGCTTCCTCTCGATTTTGCTGGAGCGAACGTCTAGTTTCCTCCATTTGACGATCCAACATCGCTTGGATCATCGCTTGCACTCCAGCCATTGTGATTGGCTCAGCAACGGCTTCCATCACCGGTATTTGCTCAATCACTGAGGGTTGGTTTCTGTTCCCATTTGCATTCATGTTTCCGCTACGGTTTCTTGCCATCTTGATCTATACACCGAATAAGGTGAATCTAGATCTTTACTTAGGATTGACGGTTAACTCATCCTTATCACTTCGAAACGTTTACATGCTAGTTCTAATATCGTAGTCGTACGTTTAGAATCCTAAACACATAAGGTTTCCATATCCGGTCGGCAACAGACCATAGATCCGAACAATTAACAACATATCATGCACAAAGCATTTAGCACATAAAAGCATTTTAGGCACAATTCCTAAAATAAGCTAGTGCTCACACCTCACAATCATCGATTAACATTCTAAGTTTAAGTCTAGAAATAAATCCATATTCCTAGTTCACTTAAACTAATGCTCTGATACGAACTGTGACATCCCCAAAATCACGGCCAGAAAAGACCGATTTTGTTTATGTTTTATAAAAATCAGAGTACTTCATTTTATAAAAATGTTGCAGAATTTGTTCCCAGAAAAACATGGTAAATACGTTATTAAAACATTTTCGAAGAAACGTACTTATTTCATTTTAAAACGTTTGGGATGTCATCGTTAATACAGAAACATAAGCATAAACAGAACTTACAATTATTTACACTAGTGATCTACATCTCTTTAAATCTCTCAGTGTAATGTCACTTCATATGAACACCTGTGATATAAATAAACTGAGTGGGTCAGGTTGGTAAACCTGGTGAGCACATAGGGTTTTCAACCCACAATAATATAATTATTATTTTTAAACATCAAACAATCAACCCAATTACCCATTCCCGTTATCCTCACATTACGTCCCTAAAACATCTAACACAAGGGACCTAGTCAAAGGACTATCATTGGGATGGAGTATACCTGGTGAGCACACAGTTCACACAGTTCGAATAAACACACAGTTCGAATAAACACCTACAGGTTGCGAGCCTACTAGTGTTCCACTGGACTGTCTAGAATAGTCCGTGGTCGTCATCTATACTCCGCTAGATGACTAGATCATCAAGAACAGCTATAACGAGGCGTCTCATTATTTTATTTTGTCACACAGCAACTATTACATCTACCCATGTTTTACCCAACACATTTTGTAGATATAAAATACATATACAGTTTAAATCATTGAAAACATGTATAAAACGTTCATCCAGCATAGATAGCAAGTATTCAGATAATATGCACACATAGCACGTAATTTATATAAAATACTTCATATCTATGTGTAAGCTAAAAGTAACTATGCACTCACTTGATTAGGTGGTGACTCAGCACTCGGACAACGCTTCGATACTCTCAAAATGATATTCCTTCGATAAAACCTAGTATCAATACCACTAGGGTTTGGTTTAACGATAACCGCGACAAATTAATTAGTCTGACTATTATTAAGCGTTAATAACACCCAATAATAGCCCAAATAATTATTTTAAGGACCTAATAACATTCCTATAATTATTTGAAAGCTATACAAAAAAATTGCGTAAGCGTAGCACACTTACAGCGAATTTTATCGAAAACCGGAACTTAATTGGAGCAGCGTTTCGAAACCGAAAAACTCCTTTTTCTCGGGACTCCGGGAGCCTCGGGGCTTCCCTCGGGGGCTAAGGGGTTTAACTAGGGCTTAGGGGAGGTTTGGAACTCTAGAGAGAGTAAGAAACTAGAGAGAGAAGTGGAAATTGTGTGAAAAATGCGAAGGCCCTCGCCCCTTTTTATACCCTGCGAGGCCTAGGACTACGCTGGGCGTAATCCTTGGCTACGCGGGGCGTAACTTCGGATAAGGCAGACACGCATGATCCAGCTGGCTCGCACTCAGACAGGACCCGGATAAGACCGAAGGTACGCGGGGCGTACCGAACCTCGTACGCGGGGCGTAATGCGAAGGCTTCGTGGCATGATCCGAAGCGAGGTTTGATCAGCGATGGAGGGTCCGGATGTTGCCACGTCATCTCAGTTTCGCAAATTTCCTTCTTGACTTCTAAAAATCATAACTTTCGCATACGAGCTCCATTTTCGACGTTCTTTATATCCACGCGAAGGTGGGAACGTACTCTACAACTTTTGTTTAGACTTCGTCGGCTAGTTTTGGCTCGATTTTAAATTTTATATTATTAACGGGCCGGGACAGGATTGGTCCGTTAAATCCTCATAACATCTTCATCCGACATCCGTTTTCGCCCATCTTTTTCTTGTTACGCTACTCTTAACGAGATCTTCGATTCTCTTTTAGGTCGTGTCGTCTAAAAACCGCTCGATCTAATATTCGAATTTCTGGCTGTACACTACTAACTCGAAACTTCGAAAAATCATAACTTCTTCATACGAAGTCACATTTGGGCGTTCTTTTTTATCGATGTTCTTAGTTTAACATATTCTACGACTTTCATTTAGATCGCTAAGGCTAAATCTCGCGCTATCATAAATTCACTATTTACGCTTCCCGGTATCGTGCCGGTTTTGTCGCGAAACTTCGACGGGTCATAACTTCTTAGTTATAACTCGGATTTCGGTGTTCCTTATATGTACGGAAACCTTGTGACATAATATACAACTTGGTTAAGATTATTTATTCTAAATAATCTTTTCTCGAAAATTCGTTTTTGACCCCTATTGCCTCTAAATTAACTAGCCTGGATCTGCGGGCGTTACATCAATCTTGGCCGGATCGACCAATATCCCTTTCTGGTTGACTAGGTGTCCCAGAAACTACACCTCTTGTAACCAGAAATTGCACTTGGAGAATTTAGGGTAAAGCCTCTCCAATCTCAGAACTCCGAGGATCTCCCCCAAATGCTCCTCATGCTGCTCTCTGGATCTCGAATACACCAATATATCATTAATGAACAAGATCACCGAACAATCCAACATCAACCAACACACCCTGTTCATGAGATCCATGAATGTCGTCGGTGCATTGGTGAGCCCGAAAGGCATCACACTACTAGAAAAACAGCCTTTTACTACGCTCATTGCGCGTCATAAAAGGCTTAGACGACGCGCAAATGCGCTTCAAGGAAGGCCCTGTCATAAAGAGAGACGACGCGCATTTACGTCACTCATTTACGATGCGCAATTACGACGTGCAATGCGTATCAAGGAAGGCCCTGTCATAAAGGAAGATGACACGCATTCGTGTGTCGTAACCTTACGTCGCGCGTGTTAATGACACGCAATGCGTATCAAGAAAACCCCTGTCAAGAAAGGCCATGTCATAAATGAAGATGACACACATTTTTGCGTATCATAATTTTAAATGTTTAAAAAAAATAATATTTATAGATTTACTAATTTTCAAATTAAATAATACATTAAAAATCTCATAATACAAAATAAAATTACATAAATAACAAATATAATTCGTTTCACTAATATGTCAAATACAAATTATTATTCCAATAGTGAGTAAATGTTATAAAAAAATGAACTCATTTATATACAATTGCATTATCTAGCTTACTATGTGCCAACAACTCTCTGTGTGTTTACTTTTGCTTGAGTCTCGTTTCCACCAAAGCTTCTAGCCATGCCAAAATATGATATCTTAAATTCATCAAGTCCTTGGCGTGAAGTCTTAGATAGAAGCTTAATTGCAATCTCCAAATCCTTCTAGCAGACCCTACATATCATTATTGGCCATGTAGCAGGATCAACCTGCAATCTCTTTTCTGCCTTCTTATTACTTGCAGCATCTTCTGCCTGTTTGACCAAGGTTGTGCCTTCAGCAGCAACATGCTGCATTGCGTTAAAAAGATAAAAACAGATGACAACAAATACAAATAACTGCATTCTACTTTAAAAAAAGTAGAATCCAACTCCTAAATCACAAACCTGTTTAAACATACTAGAGACAGGATCCAATCCATGGAGTATTTTTGGAAAATAATTCCATCACAGAACATAAAACATTCCAGAAAGTGAAAATCAGATCTATAGCATAGGGAAAATAAAAGTATACAGCATAACATGTCTTTAGTTGATTCGTCCACAGAGACAGTAAAATTCTGTAAATACTTAACACCAAGCGATTAGGTTTAGCACAAAGCATGGTTAATTCGTGCACACACACTACTAGAAAAACGCTCAGACCATTGTCTGTAATTGTAGAAGATTTGTAACCTGTATATGGACCCCTTGACTTCAAAGAAGGCTGAGAGGTGAGATTATCCAGCAACTTTTCATCCAACTCCATATCACAATGTTCATCAACTGTAAAAACAACAGAAAGTATGCTATGAATTTAGATATTTAAGTCATTCATGATATGTTGTAGCATTAATTTCACACAATAAATAGATTTAACATAACATTATTATCACGTGGATTGGAATAGAACAACAACCGATTGAAACAAGAGTGTCAATTAGCCTATGATAATTTTATAAATGCATAAATATACTATACTAATATGATATGCTATGGGCCATTATGATGGAAAACAACATTTTTACATTTCTTGATATGCTGTAAAGTCTAATGGAGTCAATGTTACTGAAGTGCTCAATTTCAAGACTTCGTGCACTATAAAACATTATTATGACTATATTTGATCCAACTAAATCAATATCCCAACCATACAAAGGTATAAATATGCTAAACTAATATGATATGTTATAGGCCTTTAAAAAGTCTCATTACTGCAACTATTGTAGCAAAATTGTCATCAGTCAAAACCACGTCTGAAGCACTCTGCTAATAATGATTATTAATTTGCTATATTATAACCAGAAAGTCAACATAAGAAAGAGTTGAATAGTCAAAAAGTCATCAAATATACCTTTGCAACTGTTGTGCCTGAGTCCATGGCAATTCCTATATTTGCGTTCTTTAATGCAGGTGCATCTAGAGGCACTACCAGGGACCACAACATTCTTTGAAACTTTAATAGACTTGATATACTTGTAACCTGCCATGTTATCACATTCACATTGCAATAAAAAAATATTAATAACACATCATCATAATCATAGATCATGGATCATGGATCATGGCGGTAGTTTAATTTAATAAAAAAATTAGGCAGTGTAAGTAACATGCCAGTTGGGGGAACAGGTGGATCATCAACTAAATTTGTTGCTGGAATGGGAATATTCTCAAGGCCTCCACTGATGTCTTCACATACCATCCTAACATTAAAAACAACAAATTAGCCATGTCAGTCACTAAAGAAGGCTGCCCTTCCATACGCTTGAGACGAAACTTGTAAACATAGAAACCCGAAACCCCTTTTTCTGCCCAATATTTGACAACCTGAAAAAGAAAAACAAGTATAATTTTAATGTTTATATAAAATTATTACCTATTTATTCTAAAAAATCCCAAAGTGTCTATTAGTCTACCTTGTACAATCCATCATATGTGTAATTTTGATTCATTGTTGCTTACCACAATATCAATAAAATTGTCAAACATTATGTATACAAGTGTGACACTTGCTTCTGCAACCTATCATTTTCCTCCATTAAAAGCTATAATTTTCCTCCATTAAAAGCTTTGGATTCAGAAACTAAAGATGGGAAGCCTATTTCCCCTTTTTCTCCTTGCATCTGTAAAGATCATTAACAACCACAAGGTTCAAAGTTAAACCTACACAACCATTTGAAAAGAGATTTAGAAGAAAAAATTGCTATATTCATAATCATACCATTGATCTTGGAACCAAACTTTGATCTGTTTGGGTTCAATATTGGAGAGAACAGGGCATTCATAAATGGGTTGCTAACAGCAAATAGAACTGGGTTTTAGTAACATCCAGTTTAGAGCTTCTGACTCTGAATCTTTGAAACCCAATAAAAGAATAAGAAATCTTTGAAACCCAATAAAAGAATAAGAAAATAAAGCTCTCATCTTACCTAGTTTAACCACATGGCGATTGATGATTATAATTCCCCAACGATTGTCAAGGGAAAAAAGGTAATTAAACCTTTAAAGCTTCACCTGCAATGTATTTTCATACTATTTAGCAAAGATGGTCCATTCCATCAAACAAGAATCCTATTATGGGATCATTTGCATTCTACAGATGTTGAAAGTCAGACTTGTTAATTAATGCATAAGAAATATAGGAAAAATAATAAATCATGATTCATGAAGTATACATACACACAAACATGAGAATAATAATTATCAAGCTTTCCGATTCCTCTTATTCTAAAAACATTTTGCAATGACCACTATCAAATTATAGTTGAGATCCATTAATGGGATCCCAAATTGAGAATCAACTAGAACATACATAAAGCATTAGGAATGTAGAACATTTTCTTCTTGTTGTCCTATTTCAACATTCTATGATTAATCATGTCTCTTAATTACCTTTAGCCATCAGATCATCTCTCTTATAGCAGCAAGATTGCTGATTATCATATAAGAAGAAAAAAATCATACACATTGTCACTAAGGCATATCATCAAACAATTGCTGTGCAATAAAGATCTACTTAAATTTGGATTCCTAAGTTTTTTGATCATGTCTAACTATTAATGAGTGGTAACATGTGGTTTGATCAGGCAGCAACAAAGATTTTAGCACGCCAATTGATCAGGCTTAGACAACAAATAGCCAACCTACAAAGTAGTCGGGCTCAAATGAGGGGCATAGCAACACATACACAAGTAAAATGAGGGACATCACAAGATCTTCCAATGCTTTTTGCTGTCAAAAGTCCCATTGTCTTGGCACATCAAAAACAACACCAAGATTGCCCATGCGATATACATCAATGAGGAACCTGATAAATGGTAATAGTTCATCAAAAAGAAGGCCAGATGGAAGTACCTCTATGAATTTTTGGAAGACTAACTGTTCTGATATATTGGAAAAACTTCATATTTCCGAAAATGCCCCTAAAAATGCCCCTCCTCAGGCATCTCCTCCATCAGATGGAATAAGTTCCACCGCTGAAATTCCTTCTTTGCTCCCGACATCGCCTCCACAGTATATTCCTCAAGGTAAAACATCAGCCAAAAAATAATAAGAAGAAGAAGGGTAAGGACGGAGCTGTGATCGAATTAAAAATAAAAGAGGGGGCCTACCGGTTAGAAGAAGGCTTATCTGATTGTAAAAACAATATATTCTCAATTTCCATTAGTACCAAACACAACCACGTAACCTTAGACCTCAGTTAGTTGCTGAATCACCGAGCACAACCCTAAATCTTCGAGGAGTCACAGTCGCCGACGAGGTGAGGTGAGATGACATCGCCAACCTATTGTAAAGAGGAGTCCTTTGCGTTTTGAATGGTTCTTGAAAAAAACCTTAGAAACGACCCTTCAATTTTGTGTGTGTGTGTGTGTGTGTTTAAGAGAGAGATATAGAGATAGAGATGTGTGTTTGAGAGAGAGAGAGAGTTAGAGATAGCGATAAGGCTGTGCGTGTGAGAGTCAACATATGTTGAATACGATTTTTGAAAAAAGAAGTAGAATCGTCCCTTCATGGCGGGCCTTTCAAACTCTTCGGGATTTCATTTCCCCCAAAAGAACTGACCCCGCGTTTCATTAAAAAAATATAAAGCGACATACATAGAGGACGCGCATTTTAAGTTATGTGCCCTCCATGTTTTTATTTTTTTCAATGTGACACCTATTTTAGCACGTGCGAAAATACATGCCCTAAATCCTTCTAATTTTCCGAGAGTAGACATTATTTATAGGGCACACGGTAATGCATAACATAAAAGAGCACGTGTCATGGTTCGCCCGTCGTAAAAGGCTGTTTTTCTAGTAGTGTCACCACGAACTCGTAATGCCCGTAACGGGTCTTGAACGTTGACCTAAAATCAATCTTTGAGAACCAAGACGCTCCCTGCAACTAATCGAACAAATCGTCGATCCTCAGTAAGGGGTAACGGTTCTTGATCGTCAGCTTGTTCAACTCCCGGTAATCAATGCACATCCGGTGTGAACCATCCTTTTTCTTGACAAAAAGGATCGGCGATCCCTACGACGAGCTACTCGGCCGTATAAACCCCTTTCCAGCAGCTCCTGAAGCCGCGAGAATAACTCCTGCATCTCTGGAGGTGCAAGGCGATAGGGCGCCTTGGCGATAGGCGCTGCCCCCGAAACCAAATCGATATGGAACTCCACCTGCCTCTCTGGAGGCCCACCCAGCAACTCCTCGGGGAAAACATCCGGGAACTCACGAACTATCGGGACCTCATCGACCGACCTCGATCTCTCTACACCTACCCCCGTATCCATCACATAAGCCACAAACCCACTAAAGCCCTGTTGTAGACTCTGCCTCACTCTCGCGGCTGAACAAAATGCTGACCCAAAACGGGTACCCTCGCCATAAACCGTAAGAACTCCCCCAGTAGGGTCTCATATGGTCACCAGCTGTCGCTCGCAGTCGATAACCGCTCCAAATCTGCTCAACCAGTCCATGCCCACGATGACACAGACATCTCCTATAGAAATCATGACCAAATCAATCGGAAACTCAACGCCGAAGATCTTGAGTACACATCCTTGAATCACATCAGTGGTATACACTGCTCTCTCATCAGCTATGGAAACTCGCAAAGGTCGAATCAACGCCTCTCGACGAATACTGATGTGCTGATTAAAGGCCAACGACACAAAAGACCGACTTGCACCCGAGTCAAATAACACCAAAGCAGGTACAGAACACACAAGAAATGTACCTACGCATATCACAATATAAGCATAACACCACAAACTCAAAATAAACAGATGAAAGAATACATACCAGCCACAACATCTGGCACTACACGGACCCCCTCCGCTGTCAACTGGAAGGCTCTCCCGCGAGCCTTTGGCGCCTCAGCCTTCACCGGCCGACTCTCCGTTGCTCGAACAGTAGCAGGAACAGATCCCTGAAAAGCTCCCTGAGCTGGCCCTTGTAACTGCGGACACTAGGCCTTCCGTTGTCCAGTCTGGTTGCAGTGAAAACAAACTGCAAACCCCTTGGGGCAATCCTTGGCCATGTGCCCCTCCTTTCGACACTTGTAGCAAGACCCTGCTCTGCACACCCCCTCATGACTCTTGCCGCACTTGCCACAAGTGCGGCCCTTTTGGTTCCCTGATCTCGAATCGGCGGGCTTAGCCTGCTTGGTAGCCTTCTGGGACTGTGTCGGTCGCCGATCCCTCCCCTGAGACTCCGCCTCCTCCCTGTCCTGAGTCTCAAGCTCAATCTCCCTCTTCCGGGCATTTTTCTGAAGCTCAGCAACTGTCCGGTACGTCGAGTTCGCCACGAACTCTCGCATATCCCTCCTCAGAATACTCAGATACCGACTCATACGTGCCTGCTCGGTAGACACATGCTCAGGGCAAAACATTGCCCTCTCATGGAACATCCTGGTGATCACAGTAACAGACTCAGTACTCTACTTGAGGGTCAAGAACTCCTGGGCCAAATGCTCTCTTTCCACCGGGAGAACGTACTCATCACGAAACATAGCGGTGAACCTCTCCCAGATCACCGCAGCAAGCTCTGCAAAAGAATAGTGCGCTGTCACAAATTTCCACCAGCCCTTTGCCCCCAACCGAAGCTGGTTCATCGCGAACCGAACTCTCAGATGCTCCAGACATGAACACGTGTAGAATCACCCCTCAATGTCAGAGATCCACCTCATCGTTGATATCAGATCCTGAGTCCCATCAAACTCTGGTGGCTTCGTGTTGCTGAACTCCCGGTACAGCAACGTGTCACCCCCCTGCGGCCTGGCAGCAACAGCAGATGCAGTGGCTGCAACAACAGCAGCATCAGTAAGAGCAGCATACCGCTCATCAAAAGTCTCAATCAATGTGGTCTTGATAGACCCGAACATCTCTGGAATCTCAGCGCGGATGGCAGCAGCCACCTCATCATTAATCATCTGGCGGAGCTCCTCATCGCTCACACCCCCTCGCTATTCCCTGGCCTGTAGCATGTCCCAATCATGATGTCTCTCTCTAATACAACACAAGATATCAGAGACTCGCTCGAGTGTATACACACTCGATATCCCAATCTTACTTGATCCCTGGTACCCTAAGGATTCTTACTTGGACTGCTCACTGATCCGGTGCCTTCGGTAGTACGCGCCCAATACTACCGTCCACACCACATCAATATTCACCCCAAGTCTTCCTCCTAGGATCCCAAATCCCAAATACTCTACTCTCTCTCTATATATAGTCTACTCTATAGCAGATCTCTCATAAGCTCCTCGCTGCTATCTATTCACTCTCAAGCATCTCCAAGAAGCAAAATCCCTACGCTAAAGCATCACAAATCAGGCCACTCTAATCCTAATAAGAATACCTAGCCTACTCTAGCATGCATATCATATCATAACTTATTCCATAACTAAAAATGTAAGGGTATTTTAGGAAATCACAGTTCGGGCGCTGGCTGATCGTACAAATTGCTCTGCTTTGCTCTTTCAAAAACTTTTTACTCTTGAGAAAATTTTGTGAATTTTATTTTGAAAATCTCTCAAATCCTCAGTTTGAGTTCAGATACGCCCGAAGGTGCACCCGAATCCCTCAAACCAAGGCTCTGATGCCAACTCGTAACACCCAAATTTTCAAATAATTTTTCATATTTTAAGACCACACTTTCATTCATAATTGTTATAAAAATGTCATTGTATCACATAATCAATTCATAACATTGATGGGTTTTGAGCATTCTAACACTTCCTAAGTGTACATGCAACCCTAATAAACCTTGGATCTATGTTTGTCTAAGATACATGTAAATAATTATTTTCCAAGGTTTATATCCTAACTAGCATGGCATGGGGAACATGAATCAAATAAGCTAGTAGATACACTTACCTTGTAGTTCTAGTTGATTTGTTGGAGTTCTAGAGCCTAGCACCAATAGTGTGGATGCCTCAAATGAAAGTCACAAATCACCACAAACTTACAACTTGAGAGAATAGTCACTACTATCTTGAAATTTCCCTCACCTCAACAAGTGTCAACTAGTCATTTCAAGAACCAAAACCTCCTTTATATAGTGTGGTGGATTAGGGTTAAACCCTAATACCCATGTCTCTTCATTTCCATGAGATCCATGGGTTAAAGCTCCATGGAGTATCCATGGACTTTTCCATGCAAGCCTAGCCCATTCTAAATAAGCATTAGCGCACACAATATAAATATAGAAGCCCATATTTAATTAGTAATATCTTTGACCGCTAAATTAATCCTAGATTAATTATAGATCACTACTAATTAAATAATATGATCTTATATTAATATATTAGAACTTATAATATATTAATAAATCATAACTTGTACTATTCTCAAATATTATCCATAAACTGTTCGGGTGAAGTGCAACCCAAATGGACCATGCCGGGTCGGGTCAAGTACATACCAAATATAGTTATGAACTTAGACACTATATCCAACAGTCTCCCACTTGGATAAGTCTAATAACTATAGTTGCAAGTATGACTTCAGGAACCGATCAGCAATCGTAGCTCTTTAAACTCTGTTGAACTAGAATGCGCCATTTAAGATAAGTGATCATATAATCCTCTTTTCTAGATATCAGCCGGACAAATACATGGAACAAAGTCTTACTTATTGTCCAGCAGTTTGTTTCCCGATTTCCGATTTGTTTGACAAAGAACTTAATTGAACACATCAACTTAGTTCTGACCGGGCCCGGTACATAGGTCAAAACAAAATCATCAAGGGGCCCTGATATCAGCTTCTAATCCAAGAAGGAACAGATAAACTTCGACTCATATGTTTGTTCTACCACTCATTGAATTACACACAAAAGCACGTTTTATAACATCGAGTTACCAATGCGTTTTCGTACAATCAATGCATAACCAACTTGTAAGTAACAAATCATGTCTCTAGGTTTGAAGACTTATATGATATTACCGTCTCACGATCACTCGAGATAGAATTCCATGAAGTGATTCCAGTGAGCGTGGGTTGAGTCCAATGCTCAGAACTTATGAGCACTCATGATTGTTGTAGCCTTGTCCAACACCTTAGACCTCTTCAACCAATCATGACAGTCTTTATTCATACCTACTTCCGACATATGACCGACTGTGGAGGTTTGAATAATATGTTATACCAAATAAAATTATTCTAGAAGTCAAAACATGCAAACGAAATATAGTAAACGATCAACAAGAGATAGCAACACTTTACTCATAAATAAAACATTTTTATTCATCATCTAATGTCAATTACACTTTACAAATTTCGAGGTTACCTAACTACTAAATCTAATATCATCCTTCAGCCCTATGCTCCGAGCATGCTGGAGATGCTTAACCCTACTCAGTCCCTTCGTGAGGGGATCTGCTGGGTTCTCATCCGATGATACCCTCTTCGCCACGAGGAGTCCTTCTTCGATTCGATGTCTGATAAAATGGTATTTTCTGTCGATGTGTCTGGATCTCCCGTGATCCCTAGGTTCCTTGGCTAAGGCAACCGCACTATTGCTGTCACAGAAAATCTCCATTGGCTCTTTTATAGCTGGTACAACTCCAAGGTCTCCGATGAAGTTCTTTAGCCATATCGCCTCCTTTGCTTCCTCGCTTGCTGCTATATACTCTGATTCACAAGTGGAATCAGCCACTGTCTCCTGCTTGGAACTCTTCCAAGAAATTTCTCCTCTGTTTAGGGTAAAGACCCAGCCCGACTGAGAGCGGAAATTATCCCTATTAGTCTGGAAGCTAGCATCAATATACCCTACAACTCTCAAGTCATCACTCCCACCGAAGGTGAGGACCCAGTCCTTAGTCCTTCGCAGGTACTTGAGGATATTCTTTACCGCAGTCCAGTGTTCCTTGCCAGGGTTCCCCTGATACCTGCTAACCATGCTTAAAGCAAAGGCTACATTAGGTCGAGTACACGTCATAGCATACATGATCGATCCTACAACTGAAGCATAAGGTAGTCGACTCATTTCTGCTATCTCAGCCTCAGTGCTAGGGCTTTGTGTCTTACTCAATCTGGCATTACTCTGAATAGGTAACTCACCTTTCTTGGAGTTATGCATGTTGAATCTTTTCAACACTTTGTCCACATAGGTGCTTTGACTAAGTCCAATTAGTCTTTTACTCCTGTTTCTCAAAATCCTTATCCCTAGGATATAGGCAGCTTCACCAAGGTCCTTCATAGCGAAACACTTCCCAAGCCAGGACTTTACTTCCTGCAAGGTTGGGATGTCATTTCCTATGAGTAGTATGTCATCCACATACAGTACCAAAAAACTGACTATTCTCCCACTAGCCTTGATATAGACGCAAGATTCATCTTCACTCCTTGAAAAGCCAAATTCTTTGACTTTCTCATCAAAGCAAAGATTCCATTTGCGAGGTGCTTGTTTCAATCCATAAATGGATTTCTCGAGCTTACACACTCTATTGGGGTACTCTGTACTGACAAAACCCTCTGGCTGAACCATGTAAACATCCTCAGCCAACTTTCCATTAAGGAAAGCGGTTTTGACATCCATTTTCCATATTTCATAATCATGAAATGCAGCAATGGCTAACAGAACCCTAATAGACTTTATTTTGGCCACTGGTGAAAAGGTTTCATCATAATCAACTCCCAGAGTTTGAGAATAACCTTTTGCAACCAGTCGTGCCTTATAAGTGTGTACATTACCGTCCATGTCGGTCTTCTTCTTGAAGATCCATTTGCACCCCACTGTCTTACGACCTGGTACATTTTCAACCAAGTTCCAAACTTGATTGTCATACATGGATTGTATCTCGCTATCCATTGCCTCTTTCCACTTGGCAGCCTCAGGGCCTGCCATGGCTTCCGTGTAGCTGTTAGGTTCATCCAGACCTACTAGTGTCTCATCACTAATAAGTGTCTCACCTTACGCAGTAATATGGAAACCATAGTAATGCTCAGGTGCATTCCTAACTCTCGTGGAACACCTTAGAGGTACAGGCTCATCAACTGGCTCAACAGGAGTTTCCTCCTCAAGTTGAGGGCTAGTGTTTGAAGTTCCTTCACCGCTTGACTCTTGAATTTCTTCAAGATCAATTTGCCTCCCACTGTCTCCTTGGCTTATAAATTCTCTCTCTCGAAAGACTCCTCTTCTTGCTACAAAGACCACATTGTCACTAGGTCTGTAGAAGAGGTAACCAAAGGATTGCTGTGGGTAACCGATGAAAATACACCTCTCGCTTCGAGGTTCGAGCTTATCATGAGTCTCGCGTCTCACGAAAGCCTCGCAACCCCAAATCTTGATGTGGTCTAGTTTAGGTACTTTACCAGTCCACATCTCGTGAGGAGTTTTGGCAACTTTCTTTGTAGGGACTAGATTAAGAATATGGGCGGCAGTCTCTAAGGCATACCCCCAGAATGAGATTGGTAGCGTAGCTCGACTCATCATGGAATGAACCATATCTAACAAGGTTCGATTACGCCTCTCAGCCACACCATTCAACTGTGGTGTCCTGGGAGGTGTCAATTGTGAGACAATCCCACATTCCCTAAGATAGTCGAGAAACTCTGAACTAAGATACTCACCTCCTCGATCGGATCGAAGCATCTTAATGTTCCTGCCCAATTGATTCTCGACTTCCTGTTTAAATTCCTTAAACTTCTCGAAAGTCTCTGACTTATGCTTGATTAAGTAGACATATCCATATCTACTATAATCATCAGTGAAAGTCAAATAATAACGATTAGCATCCCTTGTGGCATGTTTGAATGGTCCACACACATCCGTGTGTACAAGGTCCAACAAACCTTCACCCCTCTCACACGAGCCTGTGAAGGGTGACTTTGTCATTTTTCCAAGTAAGCATGATTCGCAACTATCATTTGACTTTAGGTCAAACGACTCCAAGACTCCATCCTTTTGGAGTTGGCCTATGCGTTTCTTGCTTATATGTCCAAGACGAAAATGCCATAATGATGCTTTATCGAAGTTATTATTATTAGTAGAATCAATACACAAAACATTATTTCCTAAATTATCTACAACAGATACAGCTTCATACACACCATCACAGGGTAATGCTCTAAAATAAAAAACATTATTAAAGAAAGCATCAATAGAACCAACTTCATTATTAAATGAAAAGGTAAACCCTTGTTTGTACAAAGCATGAAAGGAAATAATATTACTTGCCATTCCTGGCGAATAACAACATTTATTCAAATCTAAACTAAACCCACTACTTAGCGATAAAGTATAAACTCCAATCTTGGTGACAGGTGAAGCTTTCCTATTCCCCATGATCAAGTTTATTCTTCCTTGCTCCACATTCTCACTTCTTCTTAGTCCCTGCAAGTCACAACAAATATGAATACCACAACCGGTATCAAGGACCCAAGATTTAGAATGGGGTGAGTTATTAGATAAGATAGTGTAAATACCTGCGTGGTTGGGTTTAACTTTCCCATCCTTCACATCCTGCTGGTACTTTGGGCAGTTCCGCTTCCAATGAGCCTTTTCATGGCAATAGAAGCATTCAGCCTCTTTTGGGTCAGAAGAAGGAGTGATGAAACCTTTATTGGTTCCACTTGAAGAAGAGCCATCAAGGGTCCGAACCTTGGTACCCTTCGAAGAGCTCTTTCTCTTCCTCCCTTGACTTTTCCCGATTGCCAAAACCGGAGTTGAGTTTGGAGTAGGAGTGATAGCAACCGACTTCCCCTTAAGACCTGTTTCTGCGGTCTTGAGAAGTCCCTGAAGTTTGCTGAGTGTGACCTCTTCGTTATTCATGTGATATGTCATGCGGAATTGATCATAGCACGATGGCAAGGAGTGCAAAATGATATCTATTGCAAGCTCCTCAGGGAAGTTCACATTAAGTTTCAGCAACCGATCCACATACCTTTGCATCCTTTGCATGTGGCTCGTGACGGATTCCCCGTCCTTCATCATGGCTGTTATCATGGAGCAGATGATCTCATACCTCTCTTGTCGTGCACTTTGATGGTATCTTTCCATCAAATCTTGGTGCATTTCATAAGGGTAGAAATCTTCATAAGACTTTTGGAGTTCAGCTGTCATTGTGGCCAACATGATGCAAGCCACCTTGGTAGCATCTCTTTCATGAGTATGAAAGTCAGCGATCTCCTGGGTAATCATCCTGATGTTTCTGATCCACTCATTGAAGTTGGATCCATCAAAGGTAACTTTCCCACACAAGCTCATAAGAGTAAAGGAGCCATGAGGATTCGAGCCAGAAGCAACATTGCTTGAAGACATCTGAAAAGAAGAGAACAAGATTAGTTTAGATATAAGAGAGTCCTTAATAAAACACCCAAATGTAATATTAAGGCTAGGATCCAATCACAATATAATATAACTTAGAAGAGGTATGCCGTAATCTAAGCTATACCATATTTGAAAGGTAGGTGAATGACGATTCACCAATTCCCACCACGAAAACCGAAACATTTAAGTATTAGGTTTTTGATTGGTTCTTAGAAATTCCTAGATTCTTTGAGATTCGATGAACTTTTCAAAGGCATGCTTCAATCTTGAGTGTGCCCTCCAAGTTTTGTGACTGGGATGCCGAGGATCACAAAACGAGGTGTGAAGTAACTATGCAAATCACTTGGTACCCTTAAAGTTTATCACTCAATCGATGTGCCGGTAAACCACACACGCTCCATCGATACTACAATAAACCCTAAGTCACCCTTTACCTACCTTGTTAAGTCCAAGTTAGTGTGCCGGTTAACCACACACGCTCCACCAACGACTTAATCAAAGTGTAAAGTGCAATTTCATGGATTAGCACCTTATTCACATTTTTTCCTAAAGTAACTAAGATTGGGAATTCAATAAAACATTTAGTTACTTTATAATATTCATGGATTAGCACCTTATTCACATACTTTGAATGAGAATTTATAAGTCCTTGTCTTACCCATTTGGCTAACGACCCTCCACCAGTCAAGCAAGCGGTGGGTGAGAGTAGACACCCATTAAGTCACCATTTTATAGGCAACAACCTTATACCCACCTTATAGACCGACTTCGTGAATGAGGCGTACTAGCGGTAAGATGACTTTGTTCTTATACGTATATATATAATTATTAAATCATCATAATATAAGTATAAGGGTTGAATTTTAACTTTTAAAATTCTAAGGGGTGGAACTAAAGTTTTAACTTAACTTTACTTGTTCCAAAACTTGAGGGCAAGTTTTGTAAACTTTCAAAACTTTTCATTTCTTGTAACTTATGAGTTTAATAGAGTAATAAAATGAGGACTTTTCATTTTTCTAACTCTTGTGTTCTTTTAATGGTTTTTTAATCCAAGAGACTTTTGGTTTTCCATAACTTGAGGACAAGTTATGGACTCCATTAAAACACATTATGATCAAGAATTAAACTACCACATAGGTTACAAATAATTCCTATGATCATCTAAACTTCATAAGAACAAGAATATGAATATGAACACTTTCAAGAATCAAAATCACATTAAACTTTGTAATTTTGATAACTAGTTGCTGTAAATGAATTAGCAAAAACATTACACCATCTAAAACAAGTTTTCAAGTACCAAAACAGTTTAGGGTAATGTTTCCAATGCATTTCCAGCAACTAAAGTCGAAAATCTGCACTCTGTCGACTCTACTCGCCGAGTGCATGAACCTACTCGCCGAGTAGGTTGAAGATACACATGAACTCGACGAGTCCCCCCATGGACTCGTCGAGTCCATTCGTCAGACAACAAGTTTTTCGACTTTTTTCAAATTTTAAGCACAAGTATCAAACAAACAGACCTAGGCTCTGATACCACTGATGGGTTTTGAGCATTCTAACACTTCCTAAGTGTACATGCAACCCTAACAAACCTTGGATCTATGTTTGTCTAAGATACATGTAAATAATTATTTTTCCAAGGTTTATATCCTAACTAGCATGGCATGGGGAACATGAATCAAATAAGCTAGTAGATACACTTACCTTGTAGTTCTAGTTGATTGCTTGGAGTTCTAGAGCCTAGCACCAATAGTGTGGATGCCTCAAATGAAAGTCACAAATCACCACAAACTTGGAACTTGAGAGAATAGTCACTACTATCTTGAAATTGCCCTCACCTCAACAAGTGTCAACTAGTCATTTCAAGAACCAAAACCTCCTTTATATAGTGTGGTGGATTAGGGTTAAACCCTAATACCCATGTCTCTTCATTTCCATGAGATCCATGGGTTAAAGCTCCATGGAGTATCCATGGACTTTTCCATCCAAGCCTAGCCCATACTAAATAAGCATTAGCCCACACAATATAAATATAGAAGCCCATATTTAATTAGTAATATCTTTGATCACTAAATTAATCCTAGATTAATTATAGATCACTACTAATTAAATAATATGATCTTATATTAATATATTAGAACTTATAATATATTAATAAATCATAACTTGTACTATTCTCAAATATTATCCATAAACTGTTCGGGTGAAGTGCAACCCAAATGGACCATGCCGGGTCGGGTCAAGTACATACTAAATATAGTTATGAACTTAGACACTATATCCAACAAACATCGCATCCCAAGATCATATATATATATATATATATATATATATATATATATATATATATATATATATGTAAAAGCTCCTCAAGTGTGTACTGATCAAGCCGGCGCCTTCCCGCGATCCTCACTGGTACCTAAAACACATAACATAAGACTGTAAGCATAAATGCTTAGTGAGTTCCCCAAAATACCACACACAACACATATTAGCCACTCGAGGCTATAACTCTGTTTGACCCTTTGGTCAATGTGTCTCAGTGGGACCCTCCAGTCCCATAACTCTATGGGCCCTCTGGCCCTAACTCTGTGGACCTTCCGGACCTAACTCTATAAACTCTGTAACATACATAGCATAAATCACATAGAAATCACATCATGCAAAAGCATACAAAATACTCTGTACATAACTCTAATTACCAATCTAGGTAAAGTATAGTGAGAAGACTCACCGTAGGCTAGACTTTCGGTAATCTTGAACTCCGTAAAATCTAATCTAGCCTCCACCTAATCATATGAAATCAACAATCTAAATCAATACATCTCTCAAGGCTAGACTTTCCCTCTCTTAGTACTCTCAGAAGGGTAAAAGACCATTTTGCCCCTCTCATGGCTCAAAGACCCTAAAGTTGAACAAACCCTAAAAGTCAACAAAAGTCAACTCTCCGGGTTACGCTGCACGTACCAAACATGTACGCTGGGCGTACCCGACATCACAGAAACGGGGTGCGCGATCCCTTACGCCGCGCATACTGGGATTACGCCCCTCGTAACTCCCAATTTCAGACTCTGAGCTCTTGAGGTCTTAAACAGTTAAGACCCACGTCCAACTTCTAAATCTGATCATTTATAAGCCTCTTAATCCAAAGAGTTGGTGACTTTAAGCCTTTGCATGGCTGGACAAGTCACTAACACCCATAACATTCCATTTCCCAACTCTAGAAAGCTCATAACTCAAGCATGACCTCATAACAACAACCAAGATGGAAACTTTATTGATCTATAACACAAATACCACTTAAATGGGACGGATCTAGGGCCATGGAGTACATTACACTCATAAAGTCTCCACTTTTGGGACTTTTAACCCTAGAAATGGTCCATGCAACATCACACAAAATAAAGAGGAAAGTTTTGAACTTTATACCTCTAGATGAAGCTCCTTTCTCTGAAGATCTCAGATCCAAACTTGCACTTCAAGCCCTAGCCTATAGAAGCTCTACTCCTTCTTCCTCACTAACACACCAAGAAACTTTTAGCTCCAAAACACACACACTCAAGCTAAGGACGATGGAAGGCTCTCTCTTAGGGTTTCACTCTCTGATATGGATGCTAAGAAATGAGCCTTAGCATCCTTTAAATAGCGCACAAGCCAAACATTTATGGTTTTCATCTGGACCCGTTACGCCCAGTGTAACCCTGGGTATGCCCAGCATACCCAGGCGAGTCCGCGTCCAAATTAAGCGCATGAGTACGCGCAGCGTACTCATTTGCTACATGAACTCTCTCAAGGGACTAATCTTGACAACTTGACAAAATGGAAGGGTTAAATAGATTTACCTGGATTTCGGGATGTTACAGGTGTGTTAGCACAAGTCTCACAATGGTTCTTGCTTACTTTGGAATGAAATTTCCTAGCCAAAAAGGCTAGATGTGACAAATACCATGGAATATTCATATTTACATGTAGAATAGAGAAAACATAGATCCAAGGTATTTAGGGTTGCATGTACACTTAGGAGTGCTATAATGCTCAAATCCCAACAGTGGTATCAGACCCTAGGCTTGTTTTCAATTATACTTGATGCAAAGTGCTGAAAAATGCTGAAAAAATCGATTTTCGGGCTGTCTGGGCACTGGACTCATCGAGTCCACTGATGGACTCACCGATTCCATGAGGAAACTCATCCTACTCGTCGAGTAGGTTCATACACTCGACGAGTAGGACCCCCAGAAAGCATATTTTCGACTTTTAAGGCTGGAATTGGACTAGAATCATTACCCTAAGCTGTTTTTGAACCTATAAACCTGTTTTTGATGTGGTAATGTTCATTCTAATCCAATTTCAAAGATAATTGTCAATAAATTCATGTTTTGTATTAGTTTAAGGATTAGGTTAATTACATGAAAAAAGTATGATTTGAATTATCTTGTTCTTATGAGTTGCTTAGATTACTAGAAAAGTTATGTGAAATTGTTGTTTTCAATCCAAATTAATCTAAGAGTTGATTCTAAAATGTGCTTTTGTAACTTGTCCTCAAGTTATATGAAAAGTCACATTTAAGAATCATAAAACTCATAAATATTTCCATAGGTTATGAATAAAGAAAAGTCACATTCTTTTAATAGTTTA
This sequence comes from Lactuca serriola, assembly GCF_051521515.1. NCBI lineage: Eukaryota > Viridiplantae > Streptophyta > Magnoliopsida > Asterales > Asteraceae > Lactuca > Lactuca serriola. The sequence goes on along the minus strand of NC_136410.1, from coordinate 306,417,966 downwards.
AAGTCTTCCATAACCTGTCCTCAAGTTATGGAACTTGAAGAGTTTTTGGATTAAAACTACTTTAAACACCTAAGTTATGGAATTAAATATTTTTGAATAGTTTCAAAACTTTCCCTCATGTTTTGGAATTTGAAAAAGTTTTCCCTTATGAATACTTTAATTCCAAGTTAAGCCCTTAGAATTTTAAAAGTTAACATTCAACCCTTATACTTTATAGTATTATAAGTTAATATATATATATATATATATATATATATATATATATATATATATGTATGTATGTATGTATAAGAGCAAGTCAGTCTTACCATCAGTAGGCCTCATTCACGAAACCAGTCTATAAGCGGGGTACAAGGTTACTGCCTATAAAATGGCAGTTTAATGGGTGTCCACTCTCACCCACCGCTTCCTTGGCTGGTGGGGGGTCGTTAGCCAAATGGGTAGGACAAGGACTAGAATTCTCCTTTCATTAAAAGTATTAATGATAAATTTAAAGTAACTAAAATACTTTTTTATAATTCCTAATCTTAGTTACTTTAGGAAAATGTGAATAAGGTGTTAATCCATGAAATTACATTTTGCACTTTGCTTAAGTCGATTACTGGAGCGTTTGTAGTTAACCGGCACACTAGCTGGATTTAACAAGGTAGGCAAAGGGTAACTTAATATTTTTCATAGTATCGGTGGAGCGCGTGTGGTTAACCAGCACATCGATTAAGAGGTTAATATTAAGGGTACCATGTAATTTGCATGGGTACTTCACACCTTGTTGTGTGATCCTCGGCATCCAAGTCACAAACCCTAAAGGGCACACTCGAGATTGAAACATGCCATTAAACAGTTCAATGAATCTCAAAAGATCTAGGAGTTTCAAATCCAATTAAAACCTAATAAATTATTTTGTTTTCATGGTAGAAATTTGTGAATCGCCATTCGCCTACCTTCAAATATTTTTTAGCTTGGATTACGGCATCCCTATTCCAAGTTATAAAAGTATTGTGTTGGGTCCTAGCCATAATATTTCATACTGGATGTTATATTAAGGACTTTAAATCAACTATCTTGAATATCTACCAAAATATGTCTAGTTCAAACATCTATGATCTTCCGATATCTCTTGGAACTTCACTTCCTCTACCTCCTTCAATTATTCTCCCTAACCTACAAGTTCAAGGTCACTCTACCCCTATTGGCAAGCAAGGTCTATGTGTGCTCACATCTTGGAGATGAAGTCATATATTGATAAGCTGCGAGAGTTTGGTGTCAAAGTCTTAAGAAAGTTGGTTGTTCAATCACATTCTAAATCACATAGTGAGTTACCTCTAGGACTACTATGAAATAGACTATGACATGACCCTTAATGATCTTATTTATTTGCATGGTGCTGCTAAATCAGCAATGATTTGGAGCGTTGGTAAAGCAAATTTGATTAAGAAGATCAACTTCCCAAACTACCATGGACATTGGATATATAGAAAAGCCTTTTCTTCCCAAGGAAAGGGATTGACCATAGTTAACTCGGTTGACCAAATGGTAAAGAAAAGGCAAGACTGTGATAGTCCCATGTACCATTCCCAAAGAGTCCATATGTTTCTACTACCAAAGAAAGGGGCATTGATTGCAAACGTTCTTCCTTTCGGTCATTTTTCTCTAAAGCTTCCTCTTGAGCTTTCTTTATACTTTCCATAATTGTCGAGACAACTTCAATTCTCAACGCTCTTGGCCTTTTCTTTTTAAGGTTTACCTTCTGACCGAGAGCATCAACAACATTTGCTTTACTAGGGTGGTAAAGTATCTCACAGTCGTAATCCTTGAGTAACTCTAGCCAGCGTCATTGTCTCATGTTCAATTCCTTCTGATTAAAGAGATATTGGAGACTCTTATGATCAGTGAAAAGTTTGCATTTAGTACCATAAAGATAATGCCTCCATATCTTTAAGGAAAATACTACCGCCGCTAACTCCAGATCATGAGTGGGGTAGTTCTTTTCATGCTCCTTCAATTACCTCGATGCATATGCGATCACTTTATCCCTTTGGGTCAAAACACAATCTAACCCAACTCCAGATGCATCCCTATAAACTGCGAAGTCATTAAATCCTTCAGGTAATGAAAGAATCGGTGCTTCACACAATCTCTTCTTCAACTTCTCAAAGGCTTCCTTATGCTTGTCATTCCAAGCATAAGTAGCTCCTTTGTGGGTCAAAGCTGTTAATGGGGTAGCAATCGAAGAAAAGCCTTGGATAAACCTTCGGTAATATCCAGCTAGTCCTAAAAAGCTTCGAATCTCTGTAGGGCTTTTTGGTTGTTCCCACTTCATCATAGCTTCAATCTTTGCTAGGTCAACCATTATTCCTTCTTTGTTAACCACATGACCTAAAAATTGGACTTCTTGAATCCAAAATTCACATTTGGAGAACTTTGCATACAACTTCTCCTTTTTCAGGACTTCTAGCACTTCACGCAGATGCTTTTCATGCTCCTACTTGCTTTTCGAATAAATCAAGATTTTGTCTATGAATACTATCACAGATTTATCTAGGAATCGTTTACAAACCATATTCATCAAATCCATGAAAGCTGTTGGGGAATTGGTTAGTCCGAACGACATAACCAAAAATTCATAGTGTCCATATCTTGTTCTAAACGCAGTCTTTTCGATATCCTGCTATCTCACCATTAGTTGATGGTATCCCGACCTAAGATCGATCTTCGAGAAATAGCTTGAACCCTGTAACTCGTTGAACATGTCATCGATCCTCGGCAACGGGTACTTGTTCTTTATCGTCACATTGTTCGGCTCTCTGTAATCGATGCACATTCTCATGGTCCCGTCTTTCTTCTTTACAAATAACACAGGGGCTCCCCAGGGCGATGAACTAGGGTGAATGAAACCTTTGTCCAATAACTCCTGATGTTGTGTCATAAGTTCTTTCATCTTTGTTGTTGCTAATGGATATGGTGCTTTTGCTATCGGCGTCGTTCCTGCTAACAAGTCGATACGAAATTCTACTTGTCGATCAGGGGGCAATCCGGGAAGACCTTCGGGAAAGACTTCCGGATAATCACACACCACCGGAATATTCTGCACCTCCTTCTCTTCCTTCTGAGCATCGATCATGTACGCTAGATATGATGTACAACCCTTGGCAAAACACTTTCTGGCTTTCATTAGGGAGATGATTCCAGAATTTACTCTACGTTTGTCTCCATACACCATAAATGACTCTTTCCCTGGCGGGTTTACTTTTTGCTATCTTCTTCCTACACAATATTTCGGCATCATTGGCACTAAGCCAATCCATTCCTAAAACTATGTCGAATCCATTTAACTCGATAGTTAATAATTCCTCGTGGAACTTATTCCATCTAAGTCAATGAGGATGTTTTTTACACGATGGCTAACAGGTACAAACTTGCCACTAGCAATCTCGACTAATGAAGCATTAACTAGCCTATCTACAGGCAAAGCTAGTTTTCTACCAAATTCATGCGATATAAAGGAGTAATTGGCTCCAGAATCAAACAAAATTTGGGCAGGCAATTCGTTTACGAGAGAGGTACCTGAAGCGACATCGACTTCTACTTTTTCAGCTTCAAGTGTCATCTGAAAGGCTCTTGCCTTCGGCTTTGGTGGTAGATTGGGCTTTGCTTTATCCTTCTTCTTAGGACAGTTTATAAAAAATGCCCTACTTCATGGCACTCAAAACATACCCTCTTGTCGGACGAACACACGTTGGCATAATGCCCAGTCTTTCCACATTTGAAGCAAGTCACCTCCTCACTACATTTCCCAGAGTGCTTTTTATTGAACTTCTCACACCATTTCACTTCACCTCTTCCACCTCCAAACTCCTTGGACTTAGAAAATTTGCTTTTCTTGTTGGAACCTGAAGTTTCTTCAAATTTTCTCTTTTCACCAACTTCTGCCCTCTCCAGACCCTTCTCTCTATGATCTGAACCTCAACATTCTTAGCACCCCAAATGGAGTCTTTCAAAGTGGTTGCTTGCTTAACCATCGGACCAAAGTCCACTGGTAATCCGAGGGAAAACTTGTTGACCTTAGAGAGTTCAGTTGGAACTAGATGAGGAACAAGCTTTATCTTTTCCATAAAACTAGCAGCGTATTCAGTAACGCTCATCTTTCCCTTCTTTAAATTCTGGAACTCATTATTAATTTCCAAAAGATTCTACTCAGTGCAGTACTGCAATTTCAGTTGTACCACAAAATCTTCCCAAGACATCTTACTAGCTTCTCCCTTATACATATTAATTCCCTTATAACTCCGAAACATTTACATGTTAGTTCTAATCTCATAATCATACGCTTAGAATCCTACACACATAAGGTTGCCAGATCCGGTCGGCAACAGACCATAGATCCGAACAAATAATAGCACACATGGCAAACACATAGCATTTAGCACATAAGGGCATTTTACGTATCTTTCCTAAAATAAACTAGTGCTCGTGTCAAAAAATGGTAGACACTCATCTCACAATCATCACTTAGCATTCAAAGTTTAAGTTTAGAAAGCCTACAATTTCTTAGTTCGCTTATACTAATGCTCTGCTACCAACTGTGACATCCCCTAATTTCTCGGCCAGAAAAGTCCGATTTAATTTATGCCTTTTAAAATAAAATCAGAGAAATCCTTTTAAAAGATGTTGTGGAATTGGTCCCGAAAACAAAACATGATAAAAGTTTAGCAAAACCTTTCTTTAAGAAATGTATAGTTTCATTTCATATCAAAACCTCAGGATGTCATGTTCTGATACAGATCAAAAGCATAAACAAGACATTATAAGCCTTTCAACAGTTATTTACAACTACTGGCCTATAATCCAAAAATCTTTCATCATCCTCCGACTATGCTCGGGGTCCACTACCTATAACATAAAAAGCTGAGTGGGTCAGCCTTGGGAGCCTGGTGAGCATATAGGGTTTTCAACCCACAATAATAATAAACTTACTAAGTTCATCAATCAACAATAACCCTGATTACCCGTTCCAGTAATCCTCACTTTACTGTTAAGGGGTTTGCTTAGGCATACATGTCCTAAAGGCAACCATGAGGGGGATGGAGTACAGTAAATGAACACTCTTGGTTCATTACACCTACAAGTTGCGGGCCTGCCAGTGTTCCACTGGACTATCTAGAAAGTCCGTGGTCGTAATCCAAACTCCGCTAGATGACTGGATCACAAATCACATTGAGGCCTCTCGTCACTTTTATTTTATCACACATCATTATCTACCCATGTTTTACCCAACATATTTGTAGATAAAAATACATATATAGTTTAAAATTTGTATAAAACGTCAATTCAACAGTCACCTTAGTTAAACAATTAATATAATTACACGTAGCATGTATTTCATATAAAATACTTCATATCTAGGTGTAAGATGAAGGTGACTATACACTCACAAGATTTGATGATAATCGGCAACAATTCGTTTCCTAAAATGATCGTTTCTAATAAAACTGAGAGTTTTATTGAGAAACCGGGCTCTACAAAGGTCGGGCTTCGAAACCGAAAAGATAAACTTTACGAGCTTCTCAGCCACTTCGTGGCGTATTCTGGGGTATATAATTGATATCGGGGCTTTGGGGGATGTTAAGTAAAAGAACTATGGTTTTAGGGGCTAAAGGTGACAAAACTCCAAAAGTAACCAAGAAGGCTCGCATACCCCTTGTATTTATAGGGGTCCGAAGTCGACTTGGTGGTGGGGTCCCCAGGCGAGGGACCGCAGGTGGCTGCACGTGCGAAGGCCTCGGTGGCAGTTGCTGATTGGACCCAGGTCTACTAATCCATCTGCGAGGCTCTGAGGCATGGCGGTGCAAGGCTCGGTCCACCTGCGAGCTTCGGATTGGGCCTCCCTTCGATCGAATCAGAATCCGACACGCAGCTACTGTTCATGCGAGGGAAGGTGACACGCGTCGGACTCCTAGTGGACCTCTTCGGATGACTTGGCAGCTCGAATGACTCAGCAGCATTTTTGGACACGTGGCGCGTTTTGAGCGAGGGTGACGTGGCCGAAGTCCACGTATGCGAGATTTCTCTGTTTTTGTGCAAAAACTTCTAAAGTCCATAACTTTCGCATACGAGCTCCGTTTTTGATGTTCTTTATATGGACGTGTAGGTAAAATTACGCTCCACAACTTTCGTTTAGACTTCCTCAGCTAATTTTGACTTTAATTTTATATTATTATTTTTAACAGACCGGGATAGGAAATCCGTTAAAAATTGATAACTTCTTCATCCGACGTCCGTATTCGTCAGACTTTTTACCGGTGTGCTACTAATGACGAGACCTTCGATTCTCGTTTAGGTCGTGTCGGCTAAAAATCATTCGATCTAAAATTCGAGTTTTTAGCTGGGTACTACTAAGCTAAAACTTCTAAAAATCATAATTTCCTCATACGAAGTCAGATTTGGGCATTCTTTTTATCGAACTTCTTGGTTTAACGAATACTACGACTTTCGTTTAGATCACTAAGGCTAAAAAGTAATTTATCAAAAACTCACTTTTTACGACATTCGGCACCGTGCCGGTTTATCGTGAAACTTCGACAGGTCATAACTTCTTCGTTATAACTCAGATTTTGGTATTCTTTATATCCCCAAAATCCTTGTTTCGACCACTACAACTTTATGTAAAGATATCGGCTTTATCTCACACTTTCATTTTGACGCTTATTTTGATTCTTAATTAATTAAACCCTAATAATTAAGCATAAAACACATAATTCACTTAATATTCACATAATTCCTTTTCATTTCTTCAAAATGACTTACAAATGTTAACCTAGACTATCACCTCAATTTAAATGCCTAGGCTAGAAACATGAGTGTTACAATTCTCTCCCCCTTAAGATTTTTCCGTCCCCAGAATCACATATCACCAAACAACTGCGGGTAGCAACTCATCATGTCACTCTCCGTTTCCCAAGTGAGATTTGGCCCATTCGTATGTTTCCAACGCACAAGCACTAAATCGACCATCTTGCATCGCAACTTCTTAGTCTTACGGTCAATGATTGCCTCAGGTTCGTCAATCAACCTCTTGTTTTCATCCAACCTTAATTCAGAAATGGGAATTATGTTGGGCACATCTCCTGTAAACTTTCTCAAATAGCACACATGAAAGGTGTTATGAATACCCTCCGGTTCTTCCGGGAATTCTAGCTTGTAAGCTTGATTCCCAATCTTCTAAAGAACTTTGAACGGTCCAATAAACGTTGGACTCAACTTTCCTTGTTTCCCAAATCTTATAAGTCCCTTCCACGGTGAGACTTTAAGTAAAACCGAATCTCCAACTTCAAAGGTTATCGGTTGTCTTTTCTTGTCAGCATAACTCTTTTGTCGATCTTGAGCAGCTAACATCCTTTCGCTTATCACTATCAACTTTTCAGCAGTCTCATGGACTATTTCACGTCCCATAAACTGCTTTTCCCCAGCTTCCAGCCAACATGACGGCGTTCGACATTTTTCTCCATACAAAGCGTGATAAGGTGCCATCTTAATGCTTGAGTGGAAACTATTATTATAGGAGGATTCTACTAGACGTATGTGTTCATCCCAGTTACCTTGGAATTCTAGGGTACATGCTTTCAGCATATCCTCCAATGTTTGAATCGTTCGTCCGCTCTGACCATCGTTTTGCGGATGGTAAGTTGTACTCAAGAACAACTTGGTACCTAATTCCTCTTGTAGACTCCTCCAAAACCTTGAGGTAAAACGGATGTCACGATCGGATACAATCGTTAACGGAACACCGTGAAGCCTCACAATTTCCTTCACATAAGAATTCGCAAGTTTATCCATAGACCATTTCTCTTTGGCTGCTATGAAATGCGCACTCTTAGTGAAGCGATCAACGACCACCCAAATCATGTTGTGACCGTTTCTTGTTTTGGACAGTTTAGTCACAAAATCCATGGTGATGTCTTCCCATTTACCCATGTGTACGGGTAAAGATTCTAAACTCCCATACGATTTCTCATGTTGTGCATTAACCCTAGCACAAGTTACACACTCGGCCACATACTTAGCAACATCGAGCTTCATCGTCGGCCACCAATAATAGGGCTTTAGATCCCTATACATTTTTGTACTGCCGGGATGAATCGAGTACATGGTCTTGTGAGCTTCTTCCATTAGAAGATCTCTTACTCTTCTCGTCTTAGGTACCCAAATCCTATCTTGGAATACCTTTAACCCTTGGTTGTTTGTACCAAATACTAACGTTTTTCCCAAATGTTCTTCCTTTTGGTCATTTTTCTCTAAAGCTTACTCTTGAGCATTCTTTATAATTTCCAAAGATGTCGAGGAAACTTCAATTCTCAACACTCTTGGCCTTTTCTTTTCAAGGTTTACCTTCCGAATGAGAGCATCAACAACAACATTTGCTTTACCACGGTGGTAAAGCATCTCACAGTCGTAATCCTTGAGTAACTCTAGCCAGCGTCGTTGCCTCATGTTTAATTCCTTATGATTAAATGGATATTGGAGACTCTTATGATCGGTGAAAAGTTTACATTTAGTACCATAAAGATAATGCCTCCATATCTTTAAGGCAAATACTACAGCTGCCAACTCCAGATCATGAGTGGCGTAGTTCTTTTCATGCTCCTTCAATTTCCTTGATGCATACGCGACCACTTTATCCCTTTAGGTCAGAACACAACCTAACCCAACTCCAGATGCATCGCTATAAACTGCGAAGTCATTAACTCCTTCAGGTAATGAAAGAAACGTTGATTCACACAATCTCTTCTTCAACTTCTCAAAGGCTTCCTTATGCTTCTCATTCCAAGCATAAGTAGATCCTTTGTGGGTCAAAGCTGTTAATGGGGTAGAAATCGAAGAAAAAGTCTTGGATAAACCTTCGGTAATATCCAGCTAATCCTAAAAAGCTTCGAATCTACATAGGGCTTTTTGGTTGTTCCCACTTCATCACAGCTTCAATCTTTGCTGGGTCAACCATTATTCCTTCTTGGCTAACCACATGACCTAAAAATTGGACTTGTTGAATCCAAAATTCACACTTGGAGAACTTTGCATACAACTTCTCCTTTTTCAGGACTTCTAGCACTTCACGCAAATGCTTTTCATGCTCCTGCTTGCTTTTCAAATAAATCAAGATATCGTCTATGAATACTATCACGGATTTATCTAGGAATGGTTTACAAGCCCTATTCATCAAATCCATGAAAGCTGCTGGGGCATTGGTTAGTCCGAACGACATAACCAAAATTTCATATTGTCCATATCTTGTTCTAAACGTAGTCTTTTCGATATCCTGCTCTCTCACCTTTAGTTGATGGTATCGCGACCTAAGATCGATCTTCGAGAAATAGCTCGAACCATGTAACTCGTCGAACAAGTCATCGATCCTCGACAACGGGTACTTGTTCTTTATCGTCACCTTGTTCGGCTCTCTGTAATCGATGCACATTCTCATGCTCCCGTCTTTCTTCTTTACAAATAACACAGGGGCTCCCCAGGGCGATGAACTAGGTCGAATGAAACCTTTGTCTAATAACTCCTGAAGTTGTGTCATAAGTTCTTTCATCTATGTTGTTGCTAATGGATATGGTGCTTTTGCTACCGGCGTCGTTCCTGCTAACAAGTCGATACGAAATTCTACTTGTCGATTAGGGGGCAATCCGGGAAGATCTTCGGGAAAGACTTCTGGATAATATCACACCACCGGAATATTGTGCACCTCCTTCTCTTCCTTCTGAGCTTCGATCACGAATGCTAGATATGATGTACACCCCTTGGCCAAACACTTTCTGGCTTTCATTAGGGAAATGATTCCAGAATTTACTCTACGTTTGTCTCCATACACCATAAATGACTCTTTCCCTGGCGGGTTTACACTTACTATCTTCTTCCTACACAATATTTCGGCATCATTGGCACTAAGCCAATCCATTCCTAAAACTATGTCGAATCCATTTAACTCGATAGGCAATAATTCCTCGTGGAACTTATTCCCATCCAAGTCAATGAGGATGTTTTTGATATGATAGCTAACAGGTACAAACTTGCCACTAGCAATCTCGACTAATAAAGCATTAACTAGCCTATCTATAGGAAAAGCTAGTTTTCTACCAAATTCATGTGATATAAAGGATTAATTTCTCCATAATCAAACAAAATTTGGGCAGGCAATTCGTTTACGAGAAAGGTACCTGAAGCGACATCGACTTCTTCTTTTGCAACTTCAAGTGTCATCTGAAAGGCTCTCGCCTTCGGCTTTGGTGGTAGATTGGGCTTTGCTGCATCCTTCCTCTTTGGACAGTCTATAAAAAAATGCCCTACTTCATGGCACTCAAAACTTACCCTCTTTTCGGACGGACACACGTTGGCATAATGCCCAGCCTTTCCACATTTGAAGCAAGTCACCTCCTTACTACATTTCCCAGAGTGCTTTTTCTTGCAGTTCTCACACCATTTCACTTCACCTCCTCCTCCTCCAAACTTCTTGGACTCAGAAAATTTTCTTTTCTTATTGGAACCTGAAGTTCCTTCAAATTTTCTCTTTTCACCAACTTCTGCCCTCTCCAGACCCTTCTCTCTGATTTGAAGCTCAACATTCTTAGCAGCTCAGATGGCGGCTTTCAAAGTGGTTACTTGCTTAACCATCGGACCAAAGTCCGCTGGTAATCCGTGGGCAAACTTGTTGACCTTAGAGAGTTCGGTTGGAACTAGATGAGGAACAAGCTTCATCTTTTCCATAAAACTAGCAGCGTATTCAGTAACGCTCATCTTTCCCTTCTTTAAATTCTGGAACTCATTATTAATTTCCAAAATATTCTGCTCAGAGAGTACTTCAATTTCAGTTGTACCACAAAATCTTCCCAAGACATCTTACTAGCTTCTCCCTTGGCCATCGAATCAGCTAGTAACTTCCACCAGCTCAATACACCAGACTTTAACAGAGGAATTGCAAGTGCGGTCTTTTGTTTGTTGCTGCACTCATAACTTTCAAACGCCGTCTCCATTTCGGAGATCCAATTCATGACTTCTACCGGTGTCGGACTTCCAGATAGACACGATTTCGGAGATCCAATTCATGACTTCTACCGGTGTTGGACTTTCAGATGCCATGAAATCTTTGTATTTGCATCCACGTCCATCAACTCCTCCATCCTGGTTGTTTTGTCTAACTATCGGTGGGTTGGCTTGACCAAGAGTCCCACTGTAGTTCCCTCCTACTGATTGCCCTTCATTCAATATAGGCTGTTCAACGGGTATCGTAGTCTCTTCCCTATGCGGTTGTAGTAATCGCCTTGTCTCCTCCATCTAGCTATCTAACATCATCTGCATCATTGCTTGTACCCCAGCCATCGTCATTGACTCAGGTGCAGCTCCAACAATAGGTACTTGCTCAACTACTTGAGGTTGAGGGTGTTGATCCCTGTTTCCGTTTGCATCTGCAACTCCACTATGAGTTCTTGCCATTACAATCTATATACCAAATAAGGCGAATTTAGGTCTTTATCCATGTTAGACATATTAATTCCCTTATCACTCCAAAATGTTTACATGTTAGTTCTAATCTCATAATCATACGCTTAGAATCCTACACACATAAGGTTTCCAGATCCGTTTGGCAACAGACCGTAGATCCGAACAAATAATAGCACACATGGCAAACACATAGCATTTAGCACAAAAGGGAATTTTAGGTATCTATCCTAAAATAAACTAGTGCTCATGTCTAAAATATGGTAGACACTCATCTCACAATCATCACTTTGCATTCTAAGTTTATGTTTAGAAATCCTACAATTTCTTAGTTCACTTAAACTAATGCTCTAATACCAACTGTGACATCCCCTAATTTCTCAGCCAGAAAAGACCGATTTAATTTATGCTTTTAAAAATAAAATCAGAGAAATCCTTTTAAAAGATGTTGCGGAATTGGTCCCGAAAACAAAAAATGATAAAAGTTTAGCAAACCTTTCTTTAAGAAATGTATAGTTTTATTTCATATCAAAACCTCGGGATGTCATGTTCCGATACAGATCAAAAGCATAAACAAGACATTATAAGCCTTTCAATAGTTATTTACAACTACTGGCCTATAATCCAAAAATCTCTCATCGTCCTTCGACTATGCTCGGGGTCCACTACTTGTAACATAAAAAGTTGAGTGGGTCAGGCTTGGGAGCCTGGTGAGCATATAGGGTTTTCAACCCACAATAATAATAAACTTACTAAGTTCATCAATTAACAATAACCCTGATTACCCATTCTCGTTATCCTCACTTTACGTCCTTAAACACTTATCACAAGGGACCTAGCCTAAAGAATATCATCGGGATGGACACTACTGCTAAGGGGTTTCCTCAACCATACATGTCCTAAAGGCAACCATGAGGGGGATGGATTACAAGGAATGAACACTCTTAGTTCATTACACCTACAGGTTGCGGGTCTGCCAGTGTTCCACTGGACTATCTAGAAAGTCCGTGGTCGTCATCCAAACTCCGCTAGATGGCTGGATCTCAAATCACATCGAGGCCTCTCGTCACTTTTATTTTATCACACATCACTATCTACCCATGTTTTACCCAACATATTTGTAGATAAAAATACATATACAGTTTAAAACTTGTATAAAACGTCAATTCAACAGTCACCTCAGTTAAACAATTAATATAATTACACGTAGCATGTATTTCATATAAAATACTTCATATCTAGGTGTAAGATGAAGGTGACTATACACTCACATGATTTGATGATAATCGGGCAACAATTCGTTTCCTAAGATGATCATTTCTAATAAAACCGAGAGTTTTATTGAGAAACCGGGCTCTGCAAAGGTCGGGCTTCGAAACCGAAAAGATAAATTTTCCGGGCTTCTTGGGCACTTCGTGGCGTATTCCGGGGCTTATAATTGATATCGGGGCTTTGGGGGATGTTAAGATGAAAGAAATATGGGTTTAGGGGCTAAAGGTGACAAAACTCCAAAAGTAACCGAGAAGGCTCGCATACCCCTTGTATTTATAGGGGTCCAAAGTCGGCTTGGTGGTGGGGTCCGTAGGTGGCTGCACGTGCGAAGGCCTCGGTGGCAGTTGCTGATTGGACGGAGGTCTACTGGTCCATTTGCGAGGCTCGGAGGCTAGGCGGTGCGAGGCTCGGTCCAACTGCGAGCTTCGGATTGGGCCTCCCTTCGGTCGAATCAGAATCCGACACGCAGCTACTGTTCATGCGAGGGAAGGTGACACGCGTCGGACTCCTAGTGGACCCCTTCGGATGATTCAGCAACATTTTTGGACATGTGGCGCGTTTTGAGCGAGGATGACGTGGCCGAAGTCCACGTATGCGAGATTTCTCGGTTTTTGTGCAAAAACTTCTAAAATTCATAACTTTTGCATACGAGCTCTGTTTTTGACGTTCTTTATATGCACACGTAGGTAAAATTACACTCTACAACTTTCATTTAGACTTCGTCGGCGAATTTTGAATTTAATTTTTATATTATTATTTTTAACAGACCGGGATAGGAAATCCGTTAAAAATTCATAACTTCTTCATCCGACGTCCGTTTTCATCAGACTTTTTACCGTTGTGCTACTAATGACGAGACCTTCGATTCTTGTTTAGGTCGTGTCGACTAAAAATCACTCGATCTAAAACTCACTTCGAAAAATCATAACTTCCTCATACGAAGTCAGATTTGGGCATTCTTTTTATCGAACTTCTCGGTTTAACGAATACTACAACTTTCGTTTAGATCACTAAGGCTAAAAGTTAGTTTATCAAAAACTCACTTTTTACGACATTCGGCATCGTGCCAGTTTATCGCGAAACTTCGACAAGATATAACGTCTTCGTTATAATTCAGATTTTGGTATTCTTTATATCCCTGAAATCCTTGTTTCGACCACTACAACTTTATGTAAAGATATCGGCTTTATCTCACACTTTAATTTTGATGCTTATTTTTGTTCTTAATTAATTAAACCCTAATAATTAAGCATAAAACACATAATTCATATAATATTCACGTAATTCCTTTTCATTTCTTCAAAATGAGTTACAAAGGTTAACCTAGACTATCACCTTAATATAAATGCCTAGGCTAGAAACACGAGTGTTACAAGTGATCAAAATTTTGAGTTGTTACTTAGGAGCTATGATATATTGCTTAGGAATAGATAACAACAAAGTTTTCCATATACTTTTGAACTATAAGGATAAGTTTTTCCTCAAAATTTTTAAAATAAAAGGAAAATTTTGATTTCATTTATTCTAAGTATCCTTACAATGGCGTTTGTGGAAAATTATTGCTTATATGATTCCATTGATAGTAGTATTGTAAAATGGATTTGTTCCTTTCATTTGTGGTAGTGTCTAAATTTACCAAATAAGGAAAGATTCTCATCACCCAAGGTTTTAGTTGGATAGAAACTTGGAAATGATGCAAGTTGTATAGTATGATGAATGAGAATTTTTTCATCTTCGGAAATTTAAGACTAATTCCTTAATCACATGTATATGTGAGTCAAGTGAAGGACTAAGGGATCAACTACACATTCTTGTGCACTGATCAAGTCCACCACAAAAGATCGATAAGACTATTCGTCATGATTTACTAAAGTTTAGTAAATATGTAATCTTACAAGTTTAAGTATAATTCTAAAACATTTGAAAAGTTTTGATGTATGGCAGAATGAATGAGAAGAATCAAATTAGGCAGAAGGATAAAAGTTTCTCAAATCTAAAAAGACGGGAGAGTACTTTAGTATCAGGTTTTGTGGTCATCTTAATGATTTATAAATCATATCACAATTAGTCCTCTAAGGAAATCTTAGTGCATTTTTATGACTAAGAAGAGGAATCTTGAATTGTTGGAATGGTTAAATCAAGAAGATCAGTCATACTTCTTTCCAAAAAAAGTCTTAGAGTCATACTCCAAGACTGTAAGTTGAGTGACATATCTTAAAGAAAGGTTTAAAACAGTTGTCAAATGTAAGAGTAAAAGTGTCCTACTCTTGTACATTTAAAATTGGTAAGTTGTGATGTTTTGGATAAAACAAAGACCAACTTAGGCCAATTGTCTGAAGTGTTTGTCTTGATAATGTCGGATTAATGTCTAAGTCCATAACTATAATTGGTAAGACTTGACCCGACCCGGCATGGTCCATTTGGGTTGCATGGCATCATGCATTTGGATAGACTAAAATGAGAGAAATAACACTTAAGGTTTGTTAATATATTATAAGTTCTAATATATTAATAAGGTTATTTAATAAGTATTGATCAAGAATTAATTTGGAATTAATTAAGTGATCAAAAGGAGACTAATTAAATATATGGGTTGATTGTGTAAATCATTCATTCTTATATATGTGGGCTTGTGATCCAAGATTCCTTATGTTGGACTAAGTCCATGGGGTTACCCATGGATGCTCCATGGAGGTTAAAATCCATGGAGCATAAGGAATGGGTAAAGTCATGAGTTACGTGGTGTAACCCTAATAGCCACCATATAAAAGAATCCCATGGCTCAAGAAATCGTGCACTATGTGTGAGTGTGAGGGCTAGACGATTTCAAGGAGTGTTCAAGTTTCTCTCAAGTTATTCCAAGTGTATTTGGTGTTGTGTGAACCATTTGAGGTGTCACACTTAGGGCACTAGGCACTCAAGCTTCATGAAGACTTTCTACATCAAAGAGGTATGTATTCTATCTTGTTATATTCATTGTTTTGTATGCTAGATTAGGATAATACCTTGGAAGTTCATATTTGCATGTATAATAGAGAAAACATAGATCCAAGGTATTTAGGGTTGCATGTACATATAGGAGTGTTAGAATGCTCAAAACCCAACAGTGGTATCAGAGCCACAGGTTGTTTTCTGTTATATTGATGCAAATATTTTATTTTCAAAGTTGAAAAAAAAGGAAAAAAACATGAAGCTTGTCAAATTTTAAGATAATTACCTGTTCTTGTGAAAAACTAATTATTTGTAAATTTTGAATAATTTGCTTTATGAGTTGAATTAGGTCAAATTTAATAAAAGATAAAATGATATGATTATTTTATTAGTTTTAAAAGTTTGATATAAAGAGTTTTATTTTTTGAAACCTCCGTAAGTTATGGATATGAAAAGGTTTTAAAAAAACAATTGATTCAAAGTTTTTATGGAGTTACAAAATTTGGTTTTAATCTTTTAAAGGATTCCATAACTTAAGAATAAGTTATGGATCACCAAAAGTTTTTGTGTTACCTTGTTTTATGAGTGAATTTAGATTAACGAATAAAATTATGTGATAGTTGGTTTTAATCCAAATTAATCTAAAAGAAGTTCATAAAATGTGTTTATGTAACTTATAAGTCACATTTATGAATCTTAAAACTCATAAATGTTTTCATAGGTTACAAAATGAAGAGTCTTTTTCCTCATTAAATTGTTTTATGACTCCAAAACTTGTCCTCAAGTTATGGATGTGCAAGAGTCACTTCATTAAAGTTTTTAAAACTTTAATTAAACTCATAAGTTATCAAAATCCAAGAGTTTCGAATAGTTTCAAAACTTTCCCTCAAGTTTTGGAATTTGTAAAGTTTTCCCCATGAATACTTTAATTCCAAGTTAGCCCTTAGAATTTTAAAAGTTAAAGTTCAACCCTTATACTTTATAATATTATAAGTTAATAATATTTATATATATGTATAAGAGTAAAGTCAGTCTTACCATTAGTAGACCTCATTCACGTAGCCGGTCTATAAGGGGGGTATAAGGTTACTGCCTATAAAATGGCAATTTAATGGGTGTCCACTCTCACCCACCGCTTCCTTGACCGGTGGAGGGTCGTTAGCCGAACGGGTAGGACAAGGACTAGAATTCTCCCTTCATTAAAAGGATTAATGATAAATACTATTTAACTAAACTCTTATAAATACCCAATCTTAGTTACTTAGGAAAATGTGAATAAGGTGCTAATCCATGAAATTACACTTTGCACTTTGTTTAAGTTGGTTAGTGGAGCGTGTGTGGTTAACCGGCACACTAACTCGTATTTAACAAGGTAGGCAAAGGGTAACTTAATGTTTATCATAGTATCGATGGAGCGTGTGTGGTTAACCGGCACATCGATTGAGGGGTAAACACTTAAGGGTACCAAGTAATTTGCATGGTTACTTCACACCTTGTTTTGTGATCCTCGGCATCCCAGTCACAAAACCTGAAGGGCACACTCGAGATTGAAACATGCCATTGAAAAGTTCAATGAATCTCAAAGATCTAGGAGTTTCAAAAACCAATTAAAACCTAATAATACATTTCATTTATCTTAGTGGAAATTGGTGAATCGTCATTCACCTACCTTCGAATATTTTATAGCTTGGATTGCGACATCCCTCTTCTAAGTTATAAAATAGTTTGTTGGGTCCTGGCCTTAATATTTCATATTGGGTGTCATATTAAGGACTTTAAATCAACTATCTTGAATATCTCCCAAAAAGATGTCTGGTTTAGACATTTATGATCTTCCTAAATCTCTTGAAACAAGTTTTCCTAAATGAAGATGATGTCCCATGGAAATCATACTTCTTTCACCTCCTCCAATTATTCTCCCTAACCCACAAGTTTTTGAAAATTTTAAGGTCGCTCAAGCCCTATTGGCAAGCAAAGGTCTATGTGTGATCACATCTTGGAGATGTAGTCACATGTTGACAAGCCGGGAGATTTGGGTGTTAAAGTGTTGAGAAAGTTGGTGCCTCAACTACTTTCTATGTCACATAGTGAGTTCCTTTGGGACTCCTATGAAACAAACTATGACAAGACCCTTAATGATCTTATCTATTTGCTAAGATCAACTTCCTAAAACTTGTGGACATTGACAATAATGACATTGGATATCCAGTAAAGCTCTCTCTTTCCAATGGAAAGGGATCGGCCATAGTCAACTCGGTTGACCAAATGGTAAAGAGAGAGGCTAAGTCTGAGATAGTCCCATTATCAAGGGTCCATAGGTAACTATTGCCAAAGGAAGGGGCATTGGTTGCGAAGCTGCCAAATTTACCAAAGGATGTTAAATTCAATAAGTTTGGCTCTACTTCAGGTAAAGTCCATTGTCTAACTCTATTAAGTGCATGCTGATTCTGATCGCGAAGATGGATTTCAATCGCATGGTTCGGTGATTAGAATTTTGGGCTATTACTTAAGAGTTATGATATTTATATTGCTTAGGAATAGATAACAACAAGGTTTTCATATGGATTGTAAGGATACGTTTTCCGCAAAGTTTTAAAATAAAAGAAAAAGGTTTTGATTTTATTTATTTTAAGTATCCTTACAATGGCATTTGTGAAAAGTTGTTGCTTATAAGATTCCACTGATCGCAATACTGGAAAGTGAATTTGATTCTTTCATTTGTTGTAGTGTTTAAATTTACCAAATAAGGAAAGATTCTCATCACCCAAAGTTTCAGTTGGATAGAAACTTGGAATCATGCAAGTTGTATAGCATGATGAATGAGAACTTTCAAGCATTGAAAAAAATTAAGACTAACTAGTTGTTCACATGGATGTGTGAGTCAAGTGAAGGACTAGGGGATCAAGTACACATTCTTGTGCACTGGTCAAGTCCAACACAAAAGATCGATAAGACTATTCGTCATGGTTTACTAAAGCTCAGTAAATATGATTATACTTACAAGCTTAAGTGTAACTCTGAGACATTGGAAAAGGTTCCAATGTATGGCAGAGCAAATAAGAAGAATTAAATTAGGCAGAAGGTTAAAAGTTTCTCAAATCTGAAAAGATGGGAGAGTACTTTAGTATCAGTTTTGTGATCATCTTAATGATTAAGAAACCATAGCATAATTAGTTCTATAAGGAAATCTTAGTGCATTCTTATGACTAAGAAGAGGAATCTTGAATTGTTGAAATGGTTAAATCAAGAAGATGAGTCATACTTCGTTCCAATACAACTCTTAGAGTCATACTCCAAAATTGTAATTTGAGTGACATGTCTTAAAGAAGGTTTAAAACACTTGTCAAATGTAAGAGTAAAAGTTTCCTACTCTTGTACATTTGAAGTTGGTAAGTTGTGATGTTTTGGATAAAACAAAGACCAACTAAGGCCAATTATGTGAAGTGTTTGTCTTGATTAGAATCCGCACTATCTCTTGGATGTTTGACAAGGGATTCTTATAGGTCAAGAGGACAGTGGGAGTCTTAAAGGTCTTGAAAGTCTCAAGAACTAATAAAGAATAAAATCTGAAGTTCTTCACTAGCACACGACTTGAGGTTTATAACCTATCATGTTGACATATTTTGTGCCCATTCCAGTTAAAGTTGGCTTTGCATATGAGTTTTAAGAGTTCTCAATTGGTTGCACAACAACTTGGAAGCAATGGCAGGCCCTTGAGCTGCCAGGTGGCAAGAAATTAAGATTGAGTTCAATCCATATGAGTTTGGATTTGTCATTATCCTTGTCTTCTGATTATGGTTTTGACAAATTCATATGGGTAGGAACTCATGCACCATAAAAATCTAAGTGTCATAAGGTTTCTCTCTGATTCATGAAAATGATGGTGAGGAAACACTTTCACTAAGTAGATTTTAGCTAGATAGCAATTGCGATATTTGCATTCTCAAAGTCGTTAATGGAGCGTGTATGGTTAACCGGCACACTAACCTGGACTTGTGAGAAGTAGCAAAAAGGTCCAACCATTATGATTACGGCATCCCTCTTCATAATTGTTTAGACACACAAGTGTGCTATCTAAGGGAAGGTGTATGATTTTGATAAAGTTTTATGAAAACAATCTAGTATCAGAAATTTAAACTTTGGTAAGAAAGTCAGTTGATTTCTGAGTACATGTCAAAGCTAGTGGGAGCATAAGTGTCATGCTAATAATCATCATGTTAGTGGGAGCATGATAATTATGATAAGTATTGCAAGTTAGCAATGTTAATTATAGAAAACAAAAGTTTCAATTGGGAAAGAGTTGTTTTGCTATAATTAAGGGAGAGGAAATTATACTTCATCTCAAATCTAAAAGCTTAGATTGAGGTTTTAATCGTATTTAGTCAAGGATATATATATGTATATATATATATATATATATATATATATATATATATATATATGAATTTCATGTTGGAATGGCTCAACATAAGAAAATTCTGTATATGGGTCCATTATTTGCGTTCTAAAATTCAATTATGATTACGGCATCCTTTTTCATAATCTGAATTATGAGAACTTGGCAAATAGAAATGGAAATGTTAGAGCAAAAGATTGGTTTAGTCTTTATGTGAGACATCATGAATCGTGTCCCATATGCTTCGGATATAGGATCGATTACATGTGTTATATTCATCCTTTCTAAATTTTTCCAAATGCCTAGGGCATTAATAAGGGAAAACGTCTAGAATTGGATATGACTAAAAAAGATTAATCAATTGTTGAGGATAATCTAAGGTTTACCAAAGATTGGGTGCTCAAGGACAGTTGAAAGTATAGTGATAATTCTGGAAGGACCATATTGACATAATCTGTAAGGAGGCAACTCTTGTTCAGAAGTGATAGTCAAAATGAATCTGGAAATGTTTCAAAGTTAGAATTTTCAATCTATGTAAGATTAAGGAAACTTAATGCAAAAAGGATGTTTCCAAGGAGTTGATCTCCTTTGGAATACTTTGTAATGTTTGTTGTCAAGTCCTTGTGACTTTGTGCATAATCATTACAAGAGGATCAATACATATAAGTTTAGAATCTAACAGATTTCGGTAAATCGCATGAATTTGGAATTTTTGCATTTGCAGTAAGGATTTGGGACTGTGAAAAGAGGATCATTGGAGTTATGTTCAATTGATCTATTTCATAAAGTAAAGATCATAGACAAACATAGTATGCATACTTGGTGTATGACATGACTAGTGTTTAGAAAACATAGTGTACATGCTTGGAGCATGGGACGGCTATTGTTTTAAATTCAAGAATAAAGTTGATAGCTGAAACAGTATACAATGAATAATGTGTAATCATATTGTGATAACTAAAAGGTGTTTTATTTATGTTCATAGGTTTTGATACCATATTGGATTCAATTATTCTTGTGTTTCATTTTGCATGTTTTGACTTCCAGAATAAACTAGGTTATTCTTCCGGAATGACTAAGTTATTCAAACCATCCACAGTCGGTCATATGTTGGAAGTAGATATGAATCAAGATTGTCATGGGTTGGCTTGTAGAGGTCTAAGATGTTGGACAAAGGGCTACAACACTCATGTGTGCTCATAAGTTTTGAGTATTGGATTCAACCCGCGCTCATTGGAATCACTTCATGGATTTTATCACGAGTGATCATGAGACGATAATATCTTATATTCTTCAAACATAGAGATATGAGTTGTTACTATGAGCTGGTTGTATATTGATTGCACGAAAACGCATTCGGTAACTCGGTATTATAAAACGTGCCTTTGTGTATGATTCAACAAGTAGTAGAACAAGCCATACGAGTCGAAGTTTAACCATTCCTTTTACCTTCGGGATAAAAGCGATATCTTTGGGCCTCTCGATGATTTGATGATGACAAATGGAAGTGCTCGACCGGGCCAAGACTGATTTGATTTGTTCAATTAGTCAGTCGTCATAAATCGGAAATCGGGAAACAACAAATGGACAGAGAGAATGATTACAATCCAAGTGGGAGACAGTTGGATTAATGTCTAAGTCCGTAACTATAATTGGTAAGACTTGACCCGACCCGGCATGGTCCATTTGGGTTGCATGGCATCATGCATTTTGATAGACTAAAATGAGAGAAATAACACTTAAGGTTTGTTAATATATTATAAGTTCTAATATATTAATAAGGTTATTTAATTAGTATTGATCAAGAATTAATTTGGAATTAATTAAGTGATCAAAAGGAGACTAATTAAATATATGGGTTGATTGTGTAAATCATTCATTCTTATATATGTGGGCTTGTGATCCAATATTCCTTATGTTGGACTAAGTCCATGGGGTTACCCATGGATGCTCCATGGAGGTTAAAATCCATGGAGCATAAGGAATGGGTAAAGTCATGAGTTACATGGTGTAACCCTAATAGCCACCATATAAAAGAATCCCATGGCTCAAGAAATCATGCACTATCTGTGAGTGTGAGGGCTAGACGATTTCAAGGAGTGTTCAAGTTTGTCTCAAGTTATTCCATGTGTATTTGGTGTTGTGTGAACCATTTGAGGTGTCACACTTAGGGCACTAGGCAATCAAGCTTCATGAAGATTTTCTACATCAAATAGGTATGTATTCTATCTTGTTATATTCATTGTTTTGTATGCTAGATTAGGATAATACCTTGGAAGCTCATATTTGCATGTATAATAGAGAAAACATAGATCCAAGGTATTTAGGGTTGCATGTACACTTAGTAGTGTTAGAATGCTCAAAACCCAACAGATAAAGAAACCGCACTATCTCTTGAATATTTGGCAAGATAGCCTTATATGTCAAAAGGACAGTGGGAGTCTTAAATTATCCTGGAAGAATTTCAAGATCTAATCAAGAATAAAAGCCTGTAGTTTGACACTAGCACACGAAGTGAGGTTTATAACCTATCGTGTTGACATATTCCTACTTCTGTGCCCATTCCAGTGAAAGTTGGCTTTCAATATGAGTTCTGAGAGTTCTCAATTGGTTGCATAAAAACTTGGAAGCAACGACAGGCCCTTGTGCTGTTAGGTGGCAAGAAGTTAAGACTGCACAAGCTCAATCCATTGAGTTTGGATTTGTCATTAACCGTGTCTTGTGATTATGGTTTTGACAAATTCACATGGATAGGAACACATACACCATAAAATCTAAGTGTCATAAGGTTTCTCTCTGATTCATGAAAATGATGGTGAGGAAACGCTTTCACTAAGTAGATTTTAGGTAGATGGCAAGTGTGATATTTGCATTCTCAAAGTCGTTAGTGGAGCGTGTGTGGTTAACCGACACACTAACATGGACTTGTGAGGAATGGTAAAACGTCTAAACAATTGAGAATATGATTACGACATCCTTTTTCATAGTTCTGACATTGTTTAGAAACACATGTGAGTTATCTAAGGAAAGGTGTGTGGTATTGATAAAGTTTTATCAAAGCATCTCGTATCAGAAGTCTGAACTTTGGTAAGAGAGTCAATAAAGTATTGATTTCTAGAAGTCCATCTGATTTCTAAGTACATGTCAAAGCTAGTGGGAGCATGAGTGTATTGCTAATAATCATCATGTTAGTGGGAGCATGATAATTATGATAAAGGTTGCAAGTTAGTAATGTTAATTATAGAAAACAAAAGTTTCAATTAGTGGAGTTCCAGGGGTTGAAAAGTTGTTTTGCTATAATTAAGGGAGACGAAATTATACTTCATTTCAATTCTAAAAGCTTAGATTGAGATTTTAATCATCTTTAGTCAAGGATATATATGAATTTTGTATTGAAATGATCAACATTAGGAAATTCTATATATGGGTCTATTATTTGCGTTCTAAAATTCGGTTATGATTACGTCATCGCTTTTCATAATTTGAATTATGAGAACTTGGCAAATAGAAATATCGTAGCAAAAAGACTGGTCTAGTATCATGTCTTTATGTGAGACATCATGAATCATTTCCCATATGCTTCGGATATAGGATCGATTGCACGTGCTATTATATTCATCCTTTCTAAAATTTTCCAAATGCATGGGGCATTAAGAAGGTAAAAGGTCTAGAATTGGATATGACTAAAAGGATTAAGCAATTGTCGAGGAGAATCTAAGGTTTACTAAAGATTGGTTGCTCAGGGACAGTTGGAAGTATAGTGTTAATTTTGGAAGGACCATATTGACATATTCTTAAAAGAGGCAAATCTTGTTCAAGAGTAATAGTCAAAAGGGAAATATGAAAATGTTCGCATAGGTGGAAGTTATTCATTAAATCTGTATGAGATTAGGAAACTTAATGCAAGAAGAATGTTCAAAGGCAATGAACTTTGAATATGAGACTTCGGTTCCATAGAGTTGGTCTCCATTGGAATATTGTGTAATGTATGTTGACAAGTTTTTGTGACTTTGTGCATAATCATTACAAGAGGACCAATGCATATAAGTTTAGAATCTAACAGATTTAGGTAAATGGCAAGAATTTGGAATTCTTGCATCTGCAGTAAGGAATTGGGAGTGTGAAATCAGAATCATTGGAATTATGTTCAATAGATCTATTTCACAAAGTAAAGATCATAGACAAACTTAGTATGCATACTTGGTGTATGGCATGACTAGTGTTTAGAAAAACATAGTGTACATGCTTGGAGCATGGGACAACTATTGTTTTAATTCAAGTATAAAGTTGATAGTTTGAAATAGTATGCAATTAATGATGGGTAATCAATATGGTGATAAATAAAAGATGTTTTATTTATATTCATAAGTTCTAAGACCATATTGGATTCGATTATTTTTGTGTTTCACTTTCCATGTTTTGACTTCCAGAATAACTAGGTCGTTCTTCCTTATTGACAAAGTTATTCAAACTATCCACAGTCGGTCATATGTTGGAAGTAGATATGAATCAAGACTGTAATGGCTTGGCTTGTAGAGATCTAAGATGTTGGACAAAGTGGTGCTACAACACTCATGAGTGCTCATAAGTTCAGAGTATTGAATTAAACCCACGCTCATTAGAATCACTTCATGGATTTTATGACGAGTAATCATGAGACGATAATATCTTATATTCTTCAAACCTAGAGATATGAGTTCTTACTATGAGTTGGTTATACATTGATTGCACGAAACCGCATTGGTAACTCGATGTTATAAAATGTGCCTTTGTGTATGATTCAACAAGTAGTAGAACAAGACATATGATTCGAAGTTTATCCATTCCTTTTACCTTCGGGATGAAAGCGATATCTGTGGGCCCCTTGATGATTTAGTAATGACACCCCGAAGTGCTTGGCCAAGCCAGGACTAATGTGATTTGTTCAATTAGTCGGTCATCATAAATCAGAAATCGGGAAACAACAAATGGACAGAGAGAATGATTTATAATCCATGTCTTAGTTCTTATGATATCTGGAATGGAGGAATATATGATCCCTTATCTTATGGACAAGTCATTGACAAAGGTCAGAGTTCATCGACAAGGTCAGAGTTCGACAGCGGCTTTTGAGAGCTACGATTTCCAGTTGGTTTTTGAAGTCATACGCAATAACAATTTTAGACTTATCCAAGTAGGATACTATTGGATTAGTGTCTAAGTCCATAACTATAATTGGTATGTACTTGACCCAACTCGGCATGGTCCATTTGGGTTGCATGGCATCGGAACATTTGGATACACCGTTTGTGAGAAGAGGACATTTGTGACATATTAATATATTATAAGTTCTCATATATTAATATGAAATCATGTTATTTAATTAGTATTGATCAAGAATTAATTTGGACTTAATTTAGTGATCAAAAGAGACTAATTAAATATATGGGGATTGATTGTGTAAATCATTCATTCTTATATATGTGGGCTTATGATCCATGATTCCTTATGTTGGGTTTAACCCATGTGGTGACCCATGGATACTCCATGAAAGTTAAAACCCACGGAGCATAAGGAATGGGTAAAGTCATGGGTTACATGGTGTAACCCTAATGTGCACACTGTATAAGGACCCCTTTGGCTCAATAAATTGGCACTAGTGACACATATATGAGGGCTAGTCGATTTGACAATGAAGTGTCTTCTTCTCATGGTTATTCCATGTGTTGGTGATGTTGTGTGAACCATTTGAGGTGTCACACTTGGGGCACTAGGCTGTCGAGCTTCATGGAGTCAACCTACATCAAGAGGTATGTATTATAACTTGTTATATTACCCAAGTATCAAAAGATTCTAAGCTAGATAGGATAATACCTTGGAATATTCATATTTGCATGTATAATAGAGAAAACATAGATCCAAGGTATTTAGGGTTGCATGTACACTTAGGAGTGTTAGAATGCTAAAAACCCAACAGTTACCAGGGGCATCATTGATGCTACCCCAATCATTTTTGGGACGGTCAAGTAGAGCATAATGGAGATCATGGAGGAGAGACTCGGATCATTAAGCGATGAGACTGCTTCGGGCCAGATTGGAGACCGGACTCCCTCGTTTTGGGAGTTCAAGGTGTGTGGGGCGTTAGAGTTTTTTGGGGTCAGGGACCCTATTGTTAGCCGACGCTGGGTGGCGGATATCGAAAATGCCCAACGCACGAGTTATTGCTCGGATGTGGCAAAGGTTGGGTTTGCTTCTTGCATGCTGAGAGAAAGGGCCCGGGATTGGTGGGGCGAGGTTACTAAACAGGTGGGATCAAATGGGGTGGCTGAGATGACATGGGTCATGTTTGTTTGGCGATTTGATTTGGAGTTTGCACTGCCCATTGAGGTGTAACAAATAGTGCGAGAGTTTCATGATTTGCAGCAGACCACCGAGACTGTGGCAGAGATCACCGCCAAGTTCTAGGAACGAGCTTTGTTGACTCCGCAATACGCTACCGATGAGGAGATGAGGCGAACCCTATATCATTCCACGCTGAGGGAAGATATTCAGGATTTTGTGATCTTTACGAGGTGCAATACCCTGAATGAAATGCTGGAGAAGGCCTGGGAACGGGAAATGGAGTTAGAATCCCGCATGAAGCAGAAGCCTGAGCAGGCTCAGGCAGTAGTAGGACAGGCACCTCGGATGCATCTAGTAAGGGCCAGCAGGGCCGTGGCTAGTGTTCCAAGTGTAGTAGATCTCATGGGGGCTTTCCAGGGGTAGAACCCGGTGTGTTATACATGTGGTCTGTCGGGCCACGTAAGCAGGGACTGCCCCAAGAAGGGCCTCATATCTTTTCACTGCAACCAAACTAGCCATAAAAAAGCTAAGTGTCCGAGGTTGAAAGGAGGAGGGGGAGCAGTGGCGGCGCCCGCCCCGCCACAATGAGGATTACCAATGGTCGCCCTACTAAGACGCAAGCTCCAACAGTGAGGAGCCATGCATTTCAGCTGACTACTGAGGAAGCACAAGCAGTGCCAGACGTTGTGGCTGGTACATATTCATTGTTCCCTACTATATGTAGTTGTTTCACTTATGTGTACTATATGCTCGTATAAGGACCTTTTTTGTTAATGGTATGTCTGCTCATGTCTTATTTGATTCGGGTGCTACCCGATCGCTTGTATCTCTTGCGCTCAGCAAGAGGTTCCGGGGCGCGCCGGGAACTTTGGATTCCCCGCTCGAGGTGGAGATTGCAGATAACCACACCATTAGTGTTGCGGGGTGTATCCGGACTGTATCCTGAATGTGCTTGGTGAGAGATTCCTTATCAACCTAGTCCCGATACGGTTGTGAGGGCTAAAAGTGACTATCGGGATGGATTGGTTGAGGGCCAACGTGGCCATGATTGGCTGTGAACAACAGTTGGTGAGGGTTCGAACCCCAAGTGGGGGAGAATTGATAGTACATGCTGATAGGTCATCGCAGGGACCGACCCTCTGTTCGGCTACAAGGGCTAGGAGGTTCCTACAGCGAGGTTGTTTGGGTTTTGGCTTATATCTCGGATACAAGGGTAGAGATCACGAAGGATGTAGGCAGTGTGCCGGTGGTTCGGGGTTTTCGGGATGTATTCCCCAAAGAGTTACCAGGAGTGCATCCAGAGAGGCAGGTGGAGTTTCGCATTGACTTGGTGTCGGGTGCCGCACCGATAGCAAAGCGCCATACAGGTTGTTACCACCGGAAATGAAGGAACTCTCTACGCAGCTTTAGGAGCTGCTAGACCGAGTGTTCATTCGTCTGAGCAATTCCCCGTGGGGAGCACCGATTCTTTTCGTGAAAAAGAAGGATGGATCGCATAGAATGTGTATCGATTATACGGAGTTGAACAAGCTAACTGTGAAGAACTGTTATATGTTGCCAAGGATCGATGATTTATTCGATCAGCTGTAGGGTTCGTCTTGGTTTTCCAAGATTGATCTCCGGTCGGGATACCACCAGATGAGGATATACCAAAGACAACTTTCAGGACTCGGTATGGGTATTATGAGTTTGCAGTGATGCCATTTGGGCTCACCAATGCCCGTACGACGTTCATGGATCTTATAAACAGGGTGTATAGACCGCTGCTGGACCGTTTGGTGATCATTTTCGTTGATGATATCCTGGTCTATTCTAAGACCAGGGAACAACACGAACAACACTTAAGGGAGGTGTTGGAAACCCTAAGGGCGGAGAAGTTGTATGCCATGTTCTCACAATGTGACTTTTGGCTGAGAGAGGTGCAATTTTTTGGGCATATCATTAACCAGGAGGGTATTTCGGTTTACCCAACAAAGGTTGAGGGTGTAATGCGTTGGGAAGTACCGAAGAATGCATCAGAGATTGGTAGCTTCCTAGGTTTAGCAGGTTATGACCGAAGATTTATCTAGGATTTCTCCACGATTGTGATGCCATTGACCCATACGACCAAGAAGAATGTGATGTTTCGGTGGGTTACGAATCACCAGTTGGTGCCATATGGGTGATTGTGGATAGACTAACGAAGAGTGTCCATTTCATTCCGATATCTAAAAGTATATCCGTAGAGAAGTTGGCGGATATGTACGTGTGTGAGGTAGTGGCTAGACATGGGGTTCCTGTGTCGGTAGTCTCTGACCGTGATGTTCAGTTCACATCTAGATTCTGGAAGAATTTCCACAAGGAGTTGGGCACTCAGCTACATTTTAGCACGGCGTACCACCCCCAGACCGACGGTCAGAGTGAGAGAGTAATCTAGACACTGGAGTATATGTTGCGGGCATGCGTGTTGGATTTTGGAGGGAGTTGGGATACATATCTCCCACTGGCATAGTTTTCGTACAATAACAGTTATCATGGCAGTATCAATCGAGCTCCATTTGAGATGTTATATGGTCAAAGGTGTAGGACCCTGGTTTATTGGAATGAGGTTGGACACCGGGTCATGGGAATCACTTAAGTAGTGCTCAAGACTACGGGGTTGATTCAGCAGGTGCACGACCGGTTGCGGGTCTCGTAGAGTCGTCAGAAAAGCTATGCCGACCGACGACGATCAGATTTTGAGTTTCAGGTGGGGGATTTCGTGTTGCTAATGGTGTCACCCTGGAAAGGGATCATTAGGTTTCGAAAGAGGGGCAAGTTGGGGCCTCGGTATATAGGCCCATTAAGGATCACGACACAGGTGGGCAAAGTGGCATATCGCTTGGATTTGCCAGAGGAGCTTATCCAGATTCACAATACATTCCATGTGTCGCAGTTTCGGAAGTGTGTCACAGACGAGGCTGCGGTTGTCTCGTTGGGTGATATCCAGGTGGACGAGAGCTTCAAATTCATTGAGAGGCATGTTGCCATCTTGGATAGGAAGACAAAGGCTCTTTGGAATAAGGAAGTAAGACTGGTGAAAGTGCAATGGAAACATCGGAAAGGGTCCGAATGGACTTGGGAATCGGAAAAGGATATGCGAGATCATTACCCTAATTTGTTTGAGTCAGCAGACTTCGAGGACGAAGTCTAGTTCAAGTGGGGGAGACTTGTAACACCTGGTTAGAATTGGAAAGGATTTATGCATGGACTCGGCGAGTTGGGAGGTCAACTCGTCGAGTAGGTTGTGAGATCAAGAAACACGGAACGTGACCGACTCGGCAAGTCGAAGGTCGACTCGGTGAGTCCGAGCTATTTAAAGAAAACCCTAAATTTTGGGATTGCCCCATTTATAAACGACATTATCCGCCCCAATAGCCTCCCTTAGCACCATAGAAGAACATTTACGGCCGCACACCCTCTTGTGAATGAAGTAAGATCAATTGGGAGCTTATCCTTGAGATTTTGGGGAGGATTCCAAGATTGAAGAGGAAGTATCAAGGGGAAAACACTAGATCTAGCATCTAGTTCATCTTGGGCATTGATTTGAGGTATGAATCTATTACCTTAAGCATAAATTCTATTTGAGAGTTGTGACCAACTTTGAGGAAATGGAAGCAAGCTTAGATCTGAACCTATCACAAGGATATGGTTCTAGATTTGGACCTTCTTAGGCCCCAAATATCATAAAGTTTCATCTTTTATTGAGCTCATTCCCTCTACATGCATAAGAACCTTGTTTGAATGTTAGTTTTGGTGTTATGGCCATGTGAGGTTATGCATGCACGTAAAGTTTCCAACTTTCTGTGATATCTTCACTAGGAGAGCATGGATCTGAAGTTTGAAACCTTAAATCCCACTAGAAAGAACCGATTATGTGAGAACTCGTTGAGTCCCTCTGGTGACTATGCAAGTCGAGAGGGTTCACGGCCAAGGGTTCACGGTCCGGGGTGTACAGTTGGTGGTTTATGGCCGTGAACATCAAGGAACTCGATGAGTCCCTCGGGTGACTCGGCCAGTCGGTGAGTGAAGCAATGGACCCGACGAGTGACTGATTGTACTTGTCGAGTCAAGGTCAATATGGACTTTTGACCTTGACTACAGACCTTGACTTTGACCAGGATTGACCCTGGGGGTATTTATGGGATTATGTTGAGTTATTTACGCATTGACTATAGGCAGTTTGGGAGGAGCAACGTGGGATATATCTGACTACAGTTTTCCGGTCCAGCTTGTGAGAGGTGAGTTTGCTCACCATATCAATGGGTCTAAGGCACCAAGGTCGGCCCATTTTATGAGATTCGGTTATTGACTGAATGTGTAATATGATAGTATGTTATTTGCATGGAAGACCACGTGGGGGTTCCCATGGCTTTTGGTATAGGATCTTGGAGGGTTTCCATGGAATCCTAAAATATTTGCTTGTATAGTTTGCATTATGTTTGTTTGGTAGGAAGACCTTGTGGGGGTTCCCAAGGCAGGAAGACCTTGTGGGGGTTCCCAAGGTGGAAAGACCATGTGGGGGTTCCCATGGAAGACAAAGACCACGTGGGAGTTCCTGTGGCGTTGGGTATAAGACCCGAGAGGGTTTCCAGGGCTTCCTTAATTGTCGAATGCATGACTTATGTGATATATGTAGTGTATGGCTAATTCGATATGTGTTATGTGGTTTGTTTGTGGATTTGTTTCAGGTTCATCTAAGTCCAAGGGCAAGGGCAAAGCTTGATTGTGCGGCGTGCACTCTCTTTTCATTGAGTTATGGGACACTCTGATATTTGAAAATAAAGTTCTAATGAATATGGATTTGAAACAACTGTTTTGAAAATTCAGGATTATTGGAAATGTGGTTGGTTAATAAAAAACAAAAACATTTCTTTGAAAAATTTGGGTCGTTACATTCCTAAGTATGGCTATCATTACCAGAAAATAGATTACATTACCGTTTATGTGAGAAGATCACTATATGAATGTAATGGAAAAAAATGAAGATGCACAGTTTGTATAAAGTAACTACTTGTCGGATTATTGTCTAAGTCCATAACTATTTTGGTATGTACTTGACCCGATGGTGCATGGTGCTTTTGGGTTGCCTTCACCAAAGTAACTTGATAGGATGAATTATGTGATGGGTTTTAGCCATAAGAACTTTCCTATGTGCACATGCAAAACCCTAATGCTTGGATCTAGGCTTTCTAATTAAACATGCTTTGAATCCAAGACTTCTAATGACTAATTAGGTATAAGAACAATACAAAATCAGATCTAGAAGTTTACCTTTGAATCTCTTGTTTGATCTCGTTGTCTTGGAGCTCTAGAGTCACAATTGTCACTCCTCTAATGGCTTACAAACACCAACTAGCAAAGAAGATGATTCGAGAGAGAGGAGAGGAAGAAATCGGCCAGGGGTTCTCTTCTTTTGAAGTAATGCCGATTTTCCTTGCTCAAGGGATCTATTTATACTTGTAGACTCCTTAAGGGTTTCACCTTAAACCCTAGTTGGATAATCTTTCCTTAAAGCAATCCAAATCCTTTCCTTATATAAGCCTTGGACGATTTGAGACTATCACTAGCCCTAGAATCCGCCCATCCTTCATCCAATAAGGATTTACAGTCTAAAGTGTAACTATCAAACAATTGACAGTTTATACCCTCTTATTTAATTAATCTCTTTTAGTCACCAAATTAATTCTAATTAATTCTATGACCTATATTAATCAAACAACAATATTATTATTCTTTATATTATTCTCATAATATATTAATAATATTTATTCTCTCATAATAAATCATCCTATCAAGTTGCTATGGTGAAGGCAACCCAAAAGGACCATGCACAATCGGGTCAAATACTTGCCTAATATAGTTGCAGCCTTAGACACTATTCCAACAGTCTCCCACTTGGATAAGTCTAGTAACTATATGCACAAGTACAATTCAATTTGCAATCGTAGCTCTCAAAGACGCTGTCAAACTCTGATCTAATCAATCTTGTCCTTTAGATAAGGGATCGTACAGTCCTCTGTTAGATATCATGCTGACAATTCCATGGAATGATTAGTCAAGCATTTAGGTTTCTCGATCTCTAATTTATTTGACATAGAACTTAATCGAACACATCAATTCAGTTCTGACTGGGCCCGACACATAAGTCAAATCAAATCATCGAGCGGCCGAGATATCGCTTTTACCTACTGAGGGTAAAAGTTAAAGATAAACTTCGACTTATATGCATTTACTTATTCATTAATCAACTATACACAACAATGTGTTTTATAACACCGAGTTACTGATGTGTTTTCGCATTATCAACGTACAACCAATTAACAAATAACAAACCATATATCTAGGTTTTAAGACTATATGATATTATCGTCTTGCGATCACCCTTTTTATATCATATTCCATAAGGTGATTCCAGCAAGCGCGGGTTTGTTCCAATGCTCAAAACCAGTTCATAAGCACTCATGAACGTCGCAGCAACCCTTTGCTATGTCTAATACCATTTAGAGAATCTACGCACCAATTCATGACAATCTTCATTCATATCTACTTCCAACATATGAACGATTTTGGACAATTTGAATAATTCGATTATTCTTAATAAACTCAATTATTCTGGAAGTCAAAACATGCAAAGTGAAACAATAGTTAAACAATTAACATAAGACAGTAACATTACTCATAAATAAAACTCCTTTATTTAATCATAAAATGTTAATTACATTTATCTATTACACGTTTCTACTACTATCTAATCTATGCTAATATCATCCTTCAGCCCAATACTCCTAGCATGCTGCAAGTGCTTAACCCTACTCAGTCCTTTCGTAAGCGGATCTACTGGGTTATCTTCTGATGATATCATCTTCACTACGAGTTGTCCTTCTTCTACACGATGTCTAATAAAGTGATATTTTTTGTCGATATGTCTAGATCTACCATGATCCCTCGGTTCCTTGGTCAAGGCAACCGCTCCTTCATTATCACAGAAAATCTCCATGGGCTCCTTTATGGCAAGTACAACTCCAAAATCACCGATGAAGTTCTTCAACCATATTGCCTCCTTCGACGCTTCACTTGCTGCAATGTACTCTGATTCGCACGTTGAATCAGCTACGGTTTCCTACTTGGAACTTTTCCAAGTCACTACTCCTCCATTTAGGGTAAAGACCCAGCCCGAC
This sequence comes from Lactuca serriola, assembly GCF_051521515.1. NCBI lineage: Eukaryota > Viridiplantae > Streptophyta > Magnoliopsida > Asterales > Asteraceae > Lactuca > Lactuca serriola. The sequence goes on along the minus strand of NC_136410.1, from coordinate 306,384,360 downwards.
TGCGAACGGTAGTTGTCCCTGTCGGTTTGAAAGCTGGCGTCACTATACCCTCGCACCTTCAAGTCATCACTCCCTCCGAGGACTAAGAACCATTCCTTCGTCCTCCGAAGGTACTTAAGGATATTCTTCACCGCAATCCAATGGGCTCTGCCAGGGTTCCCTTGATATCTACTAACCATGCTCAAAGCAAAGGCTACATCAGGGCGAGTACAAGTCATAGCGTACATGATTGAGCCAACTGTGGAAGCGTATGGTACTCGGCTCACTTCTGCTATTTCAGCTTCGGTACTCGGACTTTGAGTCTTACTCAACTTGGCATTACTTTTTATAGGTAATTCTCCCTTCTTCGAGTTTTCCATACTAAAACGTTTTAGTACCTTCTCTAAGTAAGTGTTCTGACTAAGTCCTATTAGTCTCTTACTTCTCTCCTTTACTATCCTTATTCCCAAAATGTAAGAAGCCTCTCCGAGGTCCTTCATAGCGAAGCACTTCCCGAGCCAGGACTTAACCTCCTGCAGAGTCGGGATGTCGTTTCCTATGAGCAATATGTCATCGACATATAGAACGAGGAGGCTTAATATACTCCCAATGGCTTTGACATTTACACACGATTCATCTTCGCTTCGTACAAATCCAAACTCTTTGACTTTGTCATCGAAGCAAAGATTCCATCTGCAAGACGCTTGCTTAAGTCCATAAATGGACTTCTCAAGCTTACACACTCTATTCGGATGCTTCGGACCCACAAACGCCTCTGGTTGAGCCATGTAAACATCCTCAGCCAACTTCCCATTAAGGAAAGCGGTCTTGACATCCATTTGCCAAATCTCATAATCATGAAATGCGGCAATCGCTAGCATTACTCTAATAGATTTTATCTTCGCAACTGGTGAGAAGGTCTCATCATAGTCAACTCCGGGAGTTTGAGTAAAGCCCTTCGCGACCAATCATGCTTTATATGTGTGTACGTTTCCATCCACGTCAGTTTTCTTCTTGAAGATCCATTTGCACCCAACGGTCTTACTTCCGGGCACATAATCAACCAAATTACAAACTTGGTTATCATACATGGATTGGATCTCGCTATCCATTGCCTCTTTCCATTTCACAGACTTCGGGCCTGCCAAGGCTTCCTTATAGCTATTAGGTTCATTAAGATTTATTAGTGTACCATCACTAATATACGTATCCCCTTTGGTAGTAATATGAAAAACATAAAACTGGGGTTGAACTCTAACTCTTTCGGAACATCTAAGAGGTAAGGACTCGTCAATCGATTCAACCGGAGTTTCCTCCTCGGGTTGAGTGCCAGCGGTAGACGTTCCTTCATCTATCGACTCTTGAATCTCTTCAAGCTCGATTTTCCTCCCACTGTCTCCTTGGCTTATGAGTTCTCGCTCTCGAAAAACTCCTCTTCTCGCAACAAAGACAACATTGTCCTTTGGTCTATAGAAGAGATATCCAAAGGATTTCTGTGGTTAGCCAATGAAAATACATCGCTCACTACGAGGTTCGAGCTTTTCGTGAGTATCTCGTCTTACGAAAGCCTCGCAATCCCAAACCTTGATATGTGCTAACGAGGGAGCTTTCCATGTCCACATCTCGTGAGGTGTTTTGGCAACCTTATTAGTAGGGACTTGGTTAAGGATATGGGCGGCAGTCTCTAAGGCATACCCCCAAAAAGAGATAGGTAGTGAAGCGCGACTCATCATAGAGCGAACCATGTCCAACAAGGTTCGATTACGCCTTTTTACCACACCATTCAATTGTGGTGTCCTAAGTGGCGTCAATTGTGAAACTATTCCACACTCCTTGAGATAAGCATGGAATTCAATACTTAGGTACTCTCCTCCTCGATCGGATCGAAGCATCTTGATTTTCCTGCCCAATTGATTCTCCACTTCATGCTTGAACTCTTTGAACTTTTCAAAAGTTTATGACTTTTGCTTGATTAAATAGATATACCCATATCTACTATAGTCATCGGTAAAAGTCACGTAGAAGCAGTTTTCATCCTTCGTGGTTGATCTAAATGGTCCACATACATCGGTATGTATTAGGTCCAATAGACCCTCACCCCTTTCACAAGTACTTGTGAAGGGTGACTTAGTTATCTTTCCAAGTAAACAAGATTCGCATGTGTCACCTTCCCTAAGGTCGAATGACTCCAACACTCCATCCTTTTGGAGTTGGGCTATGCGTTTCTTGTTGACATGTCGAAGATGACAATGCCACAAGGATGCTTTATCCATACTATTGGAAGAATCTATGTTCAAGACATAATTTCCTAAGTTATCAACAATCATAACAGTTTCATATATTCCATTACATGGTATAGCTTCAAAATAAAAAACACCATTTAGATAAGCTAAAATAGAACCATTCTTATTATTAAAAGAAAATCTAAAATCTTGTCTAAACAAACCATGAAATGAAATGATGTTTCTAGCCATTTCTGGCGAATAGCAACAATTGTTCAAATCTAAACTTAAACCATTCCTAATCACTAAAGAATACACTCCAATCTTGGTCACAGGTGACAATCTTCTGTTCCCCATGATTAGATTTATTCTTTCCAGCCTCCACATCCCTATTTCTTCTTAGTCCCTGCACGTTAGAACAAATGTGGTAACCACAACCGGTATCAAGAACCCAAGAAATAGCATGAGATGAATCGTTAGATTTAATTGTGTATATACCTGTGAAAGATGGCTTGATCTTTCCTTCCTTGATGGCTTGCAGGTACTCTGGGCAGCTTCTCTTCTAATGTTCTATCTTGTGGCAGTGGTGGCACTTTGCCTCCTTTGGGTTAGGACATGGTTTAGCAGGATCAACTTTGGTCCCACTAGAAGAGGCACCATCTCGGGCTTTAACCTTGTGATAGTTCTTAGATGAAGCCTTCCTCTTCTTTCCCTTTCCTTGTCCAATAGCCAAGACAGGAGCAGCGGGTCGATTGGGAGTTGGTGCTGCATACTTGTCCTTGAAGTTGCTCTCAGCGACCCTCAAGAGACCTTGGAGTTTGCTTAGGGTGACCTCCTCTTTGTTCATGTGGTAGGTCATCCTAAATTGATTGTAGCTCGGAGGCAAAGAGTGAAGCACCATGTCGATCGCCAAGTCTTCCCCAAAGTCAACATTCAACTTGCGAAGGCGGTCGACATACCTTTGCATCTTTTGCAGGTGCACGGTAAGAGACTCTCCATGACCCATCTTAGCGGAAATCATGTTAGTGAAAATCTCATAACGCTCTTGTCTCGCGTTTTGGTGGTATCTCTCCAATACGTCTTGATGCATCTCGTACGGGTACATGTCCTCATAGGACTTTTGGAATTCGGAGTTCATGGTGGCTATCATGATGCAATGTACCTTCGTTGCATCGCGCTCATGAGTTTCAAAAGCGGTTATTTCAGCCGGAGTACCGATTTCAGGGTTAATTTTCTCGAGCTTCTCATCGAGGACATACTCCTTATCCTCATAGCGAGCAATGGTGCGAATGTCCCTTATCCATTCGCTAAAGTTCGTTCCATCGAAGGTGACCTTTTGACAAAGGCTCATCAATGTGAATGAACTAGCAGCAGCGTTGTTTGCGTTCGACATCTACAAATAGAAAGGACAAAGATAGATTAGAATATGAATCCCTAATTATCACCCTATAAGAAAAATTAGGGCTAGAATCCAACAACAATATTTACATATTAGAAAAGGGATGTCGTAATCTAACATGCAAATAATATGAAGGTAAGTGAATGACGATTCACTAATTCTCCACCATAAAACATAACTTTAAGTCCTAAATGTATTGAGAATTCCTAGGTTTGGAAGAGATTCATTGAAACTATTCAATGGCATGTTTAAATATCGATATGCCTCTCTTGTTTGTGACTGGGACACCGAGGATCACAAAGCGGGTGGGAATTACCATGCAAATTCACATGGTGCCTTCATTGTAACGATCACCTATTCAATGTGCTGGTAAACCACACACGCTCCATCGAACTATGATAAACAATGAATCACCCTTTGCCACTTTTGCTTAGAACCAATTTAGTGTGCCGGTAAACCACATATGCTCCACTAACTTCTTAGCAAGGGTGCAAAGTGTAATTTCATGGGATTGCATCAATTCACTTTTCCTAAAGTAACTTAGATTGGGAAATTTTAAAAACATGTAGTTACTTTGTATTTCATATTATACTTTTAATCAGAGGATGAGGTTGCCCTATCCTACCCGTTCGGCTAACGACCCTGCACCGATCAAGCAAGCGGTGGGTGTGAGTGTACACCCATTAAGCGCCATTTTATAGGCCGCAACCTTATACTCACCTTATAGATCAGCTTCTTGAATGAGGCCTACTAACGGTAAGACTAGCATTTTAGTTATACATATGTATATATATATATATATATATATATATATATATATATTAATCTTATAATATTATATTAGTATAGGGTTGTATTTTAAACTTTTAAAAAACTAGGGTTTGAAATTTAAATTGTCTAAATTAAAACTTTTAATCACAAAACATAAATTTCAAAACTTGAGGACAAGTTTTAAACATTTAAAACATGGAGGATCTGTTGGATTAATGTCTAAGTCCATAACTATAATTGGTAAGACTTGACCCGGCCCAGCATGGTCCATTTGGGTTGCATGGCATCATGCACTTGGATAGACTATAATGAGAGAAATAAGACACTTATGGTTATTAATATACTATAAGTTCTAGTATATTATTAATAAGAATAATAAGATTATTTAATTAGTATTGATCAAGAATTAATCTAGGATTAATTAAGTGATCAAAAGAAGACTAATTAAATATATGGGTTGATTGTGTAAATCATCCATACTTGTATAGTGGGATAATGCTCCATGGATAATCAAGTTGGGCTAAAACCCATAGGATGGTCCATGGATGCTCCATGGTGTATTTGAACCCATGGATCCGAGGAAATGGAAAGTCATGACAATTAGGGTTTACCCTAATTGTAACACTATATAAAGATATTATTCTTGACAAAAATCGGTCACTAGTATCATATCTAGAGAGGGCTAGCCGATTTTCATGAAGTGTAGATTTCTCTCAAGTTATTCCAAGTGTATTGGGTGTTGTGTGAACCATTTGAGGTGTCACACTTGGGGCACTAGGCACTCAAGCTTCATGAAGACTTTCTACATTAAACAGGTATGTATTCTATCTTGTTACACTCATTGTTTTGTATGCTAGATTAGGATAATACCTTGGAAGTTCTTATTTGCATGTATAATAGAGAAAACATAGATCAAGGTATTTAGGGTTGCATGTACACTTAGGAGTGTTAGAATGCTCATAACCCAACAGGATCAAATAACAAATAATTTTAATTAACAATTAATTCCATAATTATCCATATTTGATTTATTCAAGATTTCTTGCAAGATAATTACCAATTTAATCAAAATAATTAATTAATTATCATATAAGGAAATTAAATATTTTATTAGTTGATAAATATCTTTAATTAGATCAAGATTATAGTCATATATATAAAAAAAAACAGATTAGGGTTGATCTAATATGATTAAGGCAAGTTTCCATAAGATAATCATCAAAAAATCCCGAATCTGGCATTTCCTGACGCTTGAACTCGTCGAGTACCCAACTGGACTCGTCGAGTCCACCATGGCACTCGTCGAGTTCATGACACAGAAACACAAAATTCGAAATTTGCAAACAAGATTCAAACAAGCAAGCAACAATTTAATAGAAACCAATCTAGGCTCTGATACCACTGGTGGATTTTAGCCATAAGAACTTTCCTATGTGCGCATGCAAAACCCTAATGCTTGGATCTAGGCTTTCTAATTAAACATGCTTTGAATCAAAGACTTCTAATGACTAATTAGGTATAAGAACAATACAAAATCAGATCTAGAAGTTTACCTTTGAATCTCTTGTTTGATCTTGTTGTCTTGGAGCTCTAGAGTCACAATTGTCACTCCTCTAATGGCTTACAAACACCAACTAGCAAAGAGGATGATTTGAGAGAGAGGAGAGGAATAAATCAGCCAGGGGTTCTCTTCTTTTGAAGTGATGCCGATTTCCCTTGCTCAAGGGATTTATTTATACTTGTAGACTCCTTAAGGGTTTCACCTTAAACCCTAGTTGGATAATCTTTCCTTAAAGCAATCCAAATCGTTTCCTTAGATAAGCCTTGGACGATTTGAGACTATCCCTAGCCCTAAAATCCGTCCATCCGTCATCCAATAAGGATTTACAGTCTAAAGTGTAACTATCAAACAATTGACAGTTTATACCCTCTTATTTAATTAATCTCTTTTAGTCACCAAATTAATTCTAATTAATTCTATGACCTATATTAATAAAAAAAAATTATTATTCCTTATATTATTCTCATAATATATTGATAATATTTATTCTCTCATAATAAATCATCCTATCAAGTTGCTATGGTGAAGGCAGCCCAAAAGGACCATGCACAATCGGGTCAAATAGTTGCCTAATATAGTTGCAGCCTTAGACACTATTCCAACATTATGGAGAGAGAAGATTAATTATGATTTATTAATATATTATGAGAATAATATATTAAAGGAGAAATCATATTGTTTAATTAATATTAGTCAAGAATTAATTGATAATTAATTTTGTGGCTAAAACAGATTAATTAAACTTAAGGGACTAGAACTGTAATTATAAGATAATTGCATTTAGGCAATGGATTACCTTGGGATAATAGGTTGGACGAATTCTATGGGGAAACCCATTAGAAATCGTCCAAGGGATATTCTAAAAGTGTCCATGGGCTGCTTAGGGCTTAAGTAGTCAAATTAGGGTTTCCTAGTTGAAAACCCTAACAGCCTACATGTATATATAGTACCCTTAAGCCCCAAAAACGTGGCTAAGAGTTTCACTAGGGTTTTTGGACGTTTTGGGCACCCTCCTCTCTCCTTATTCTTCATCCTCTTGCTCTTGGTGTTGATGAGCCATTAGAGGAGTGACAATTGTGACTCTAAGCTTTCTAAAGTCATTACAAGGAGGATTTGAGATTGTTATTGCTACATAACAATCAAAGGTAATTCTCTAAACCCTAATTTCAGTTTATAATATGTTAGATCTAAGATTGTAAGTCTTGGATACATTGCATGTACAATAGAGAAACCTAGATCCAAGCATTAGGGTTTGCATGAGCACATAGGATGTTCTTTTCGTTAAAACCCATCAGTGGTATCAAAGCCTTGATTGGTTTCTGTTGTATGTGATGCTATGTTGAATTATTAACTGAAAATCGAATTCTGACCTGCTGTTCGAACTAACTCGGCGAGTCTGCCCTACTCGGCGAGTTCCAATGTGTGACTCGGCGAGTCGGAGCGTCAGACAGAGCGACACACTAAATGATTCTAAGCAAAGGTAGCAAAGGGTGACTCAATGTTTGTCATAGTTTGGTGGAGCGTGTGTGGTTAACCGGCACATCGAATAGGTGACTATAACATGTGGGGGCACCATGTAAGTCTGCATGGTTATTCACACCCGCTTTGTGATCCTCGGTATCCCAGTCACAAACTAGAGGGGCATATCGAGATTTAAACATGCCATTGAAAAGTTCAATGAATCTCAAAAGATCTACGAATTTTCAATAGATTTAAAACTTAAATTTCTTTTTCGTTTTTCATGGTGGAAATTAGTGAATCTTCATTCACTTACCTTCAAATATTATGCAACTATATTACGGCATCCCTTTTCTAGGTTGTAGAGTATTGTTTTGGGTCCTAGCCTTAATATCTCATTTGGGTGATTTATTAAGGACTCAATCAATCAACTAACTTGATTTTTCTCCCGTTTTGTAGATGTCAAAGTATGACAACTATGGTCTTCCCAAATCCCGTGGAACAAGCTTTCTGCATGAAGATGATATTCCACGATTCGATCAAGGAACACGAGATCATGCTTCACTTCCTCCACCTCCTCCTATTGTTCTCCCTAAACCACGAGTTCAAAAGATTGAAAAGTTCAAACTCACTCAAGCCCTTTTGGCAAGTAAACATGTAGAAGGAAAGTTAGTGTGTGCACACGTCCTAGAGATGAAGTCACACATTGATAGGTTAAGAATATTGGGATCTGTTGTCTGTGAGGAGCTGGCTGTTGATTGGGTTCTTCAGTCACTTCCTGACTCATATAGTGAGTTTGTAAGAGAGTACTATATGATGAACCACGACGTAACCCTCATCGATCTCATCTATATACTTATTGCTGCTGAATCAGCAATGATTTGGCGCACTGGAAAAGCAAAGTTGATTGGTGGATCTGCCTTCCAGACCTCAATGGATATAGGCAATGGCAAAGAAAGGCATGCCATGATCGAAAAGTTTGATCATAAGAGAAAGGCAAAGTCAGAAGTAGTTCCATATGCTGTTCCAAAAGAGTCTGTTTGCTTTTATTGTCAAGAGAAGGGGCATTGGAGACGAAGCTGCCCTATTTACCTAAGAGATCTAAGAGATGGGAGAGTCAAAACGTATGGCTCTACTTTAGGTAAATTCTATTAACTAAATCTTTTAAGTTCCTATTCTAGATTCTTAATACATGATGTGATAATATTGCATTTCGATGTTTTGTAGGATCAATGAAAAGAAAGGAAGTTTAAGGGAAGAATTGAGCGGAATCTAATCGTGAAGAAATGGATTTCGATCGCATTACTTGAAGATTAGAATCTTGAGCTACTACTTGGAGTTAGAATAATATTGCTAAGAAATATGTATTAACATAGTTTTTCAATTAAATTGCATTGTAAGGACAAATTTTTTCCGCAATAAAATAAATTTTGATTTTATATTATTTATTTATCCTTGCAATGGTGTGTATGAAAAATAGATGTTTGAAAGTTTCTATAATGGATTTGATTCTTAATTATGTTATTTGTCGAAATGTTAAGAATTTACCAAATATGGAGAGTTTCTCATCGCCCAAGTTTCAAGTGGATAGAAACTTGGAATCATGCAACGAGGATTGTATGATGAATGAAAACTTTCACATTTGGGAAATTTAGACAAATTCTTTGACAAAGTGTCAAGTGAAGGACTGGGAGATCGAGTACACAAAGTTGTGTGGTGATCAAGTCCACCACAAGAGTAACAAAGATATTCGTCATGATTTACTAAGGTTAAGTAAATATGATTATACTTATGAGATTAAGTGTAATGCTCAGTTGATTAAAAGAGTTTTAATCAATAGCAGAACGAATAAGAAGAATCAAATAAGCAGAAAGATAAAATTTTCTCTATTCTAAGAATAAGGGAGAGTACTTTTATTATGTTTTATGATAAGTCTTAATGATTAAGAACCATATCTCAATTGATCCTCTAAGTGAGTCTCAGTGCAATTGTATGTCTGAGAAGAGGAATCAAGAATTGAAGAAATGGTTAAATCAAGAGGTCAATCATACTTCGTTCCAAAACAAGTCTTAGAGTTAAGATTGTGACATTTAGTGACAAGTCTTAAGAAGGTTTATAACATTCATCAAATGTGGAATTTGAATAAGTTTTCTTATTTTTGAAATCGAAAAGTTGTGATGTATTGGATAAGACAAAGACCAACTAGAACCAATTTTGTGAAGTGTTTTGTCTTGATAAAAGCTACACTAACTCTTGAATATTTGTTTGTCAAGAAATGTTTATTAACAAGAGAATATTATATGTCAAGGAGTCAGTAGGAGTCTTAATGGTCTTGAAAGGTTTCAAGAACTAATCAAGAATAAACCTTATCAATCATCACTAGCACACGACTTGAGGTTTACAACCTATCGTGTAGACACTATCTTGTTTCTGTGCCATTCCAATTGAGTTAATTATACATGTGAGTTCTATGAGTTCTCATTTGAATGCATAAAAGGCAAGGACCTTGATCAATGAAAAGTACATTGATAAGAAAGGATGAGTTGCTTAACTACTTGGAAGACATGGTGGGCACTCGTGATACCATAAGGCAAGAAATCAAGATTAAGAAAGTTCGGTCCATATGAGTTTGGATTTGTCGCAACCTTTGGTTTTGGAAAAATTCACATGGATAGGAACACATACACCATTAAAATCTAAGTGTCATAAGATTCCCTCCTTCATGAAAATGACTGTGAGGAAAGACTTTCACTAAGAGAGATTTTAAGAAGATAGTGATTGTGAAAATTGTATTCTCAAATTCGATTATGGTTATAGTATCCCTTTCCATGATTCGAATTGTGAGATTTGTCAATTAGTCTGAATTGTTTAGACACACATATGAGCTATCTAAGGCAAAGGTGTATAAGTTTAAGAAGATTAGATAATGGATTATCATGTCAAAGCTAGTGGGAGCATAAGTGTTATGCTTATTTGATAATAATCATCATGATAGTGGGAGCATAAATGTTTTGCTTGTATGATTGTTAAAACAAGTATTGCAAGTTAGCAATATTAATTATAGAAAACAAGAGTTATACTTTGCAAAATGGTAAGGGTTGAATAGTTGTTTTGCTATAATTAAGGGAGAGAATATTATGCTTCATTTCAAATCTAAAGGCTTAGGTTGTGGAATGTTAATAAATTTAGTCAAGGATACATAGTGTTATGGCATTGTTCGAATTGTGAGAACGTGGCACATTAAATATTATGGCAGAAGATTGATAAAGTATCATATCTTTATGTAAGACATTATGCATCGTATCCCATACGCTTCAGGCATACGCTTCAGGCATAGTGATAGAGATTGGCCGAGTCTTGATGATTTTGAGCTATGACTTTACGAAAGAATCATTGCATAAAGTGTTAGAATCTAGCATAAGTAATAAGAATTTGATATTCTTATGATAAGGATTGGGAGTTGTGAAATGAGTATGATTGGAAATGTGTTCATTTGATCTATTTCACAAAGTAAGGACTGTAGGTAAACATTGTGTGCATGCTAAGAGCATGGGACAATTGTTGTTATAATTTAAGTAAGAAGTTGATTACCCGAAACAACAAATAATGAGTAATCAATATGGTGATTAAATAAAATGTTTTATTTATACCCAGAGTTTGGGGACATATGGGATTAGTATTATTCTTGTGTTTTACTTTGCATGTTTTGACTTCCTAAATAATTAAATTGGTTCAGAACAATCGAATTATTCGAACGGACCACAGTCGTTCATATGTTGGAAGTAGGTATGAATGAAGACTGTTGTGAATTGGTGTGTGGATTGTCTAAAGTGTATTAGATATAAGCAAATGTTTGCTGCAACGTTCATGAGTGCTTATGAATATGAGTTTGAGCATTGGATTAAACCCACGCTCACTTTGATTACTTCATGGATTTTATCACGAGTGATTGGTGAGACGATAACATCTTATATTCTTGAAACCGAGATGTGTGAGTTGTATCTTGCGAGTCGGTTACACATTGATAATATGTAAGCGCACCAATAACTTGGTGTCATAAAAAATATTGTTGTGTGTGATTCAGTGAGTAAGTGCAAGCAAGCATTGAATCAAAGATTATCTGTTCCTTTTATCCAAAGTAGGTTGAAAGAGATATATGTGGGCCCCTCGATGATTTAGTGATGACACTAAGTGCTTGGCCAAGCCGGGACTAATTTGATGTGTTCAATTGTAGTCTATCGTCAGTCGTCATAAAGCGGAAATCGAGAAACAACACATAGACAAAGAGAATGATTTAAATCCATGTCTCAGTCTATACGATATCTAGAATGGAGGAATATATGATCCCTTATCTAAAGGACGCGTATCTGATAAGATCAGAGTTGACAGCCGCTTTTGAAAGCTACAATTGCAGATCAGGATCTGAAGTCATACGCAGAATAGTTATTAGACTTATCCAAGTGGGAGACTGTTGGATTAGTGTCTAAGTCCATAACTATTTTGGTATGTACTTGACCCGATGGTGCATGATCCTTTTGGGTTGCCTTCACCAAAGCAACTTGATAGGATGAATTATGGAGAGAGAAGATTAATTATGATTTATTAATATATTATGAGAATAATATATTAAAGGAGAAATCATATTGTTTAATTAATATTAGTCAAGAATTAATTGATAATTAATTTTGTGGCTAAAAGAGATTAATTAAACTTAAGGGGCTGGAACTATAATTATAAGATAATTGCTTTTGGGCTATGGATTACCTTGGGATAATAGGTTAGACGAATTCTTTGGGGAAACCCATTAGAAATCGTCCAAGGGATATTCTAAAAGAGTCCAAGGGCTGCTTAGGGCTTAAGTACCCTTAAGCCCCAAAAACGTGGCTAAGAGTTTCACTAGGGTTTCTGGACATTTTGGGTAGCCTCCTCTCTCCTTATTCTTCATCCTCTTTCTCTTGGTGTTTGTAAGCCATTAGAGGAGTGACAATTGTGACTCTAAGCTTTCTAAAGTCATTACAAGGAGGATTTGAGATTGTTATTGCTACATAACAATCAAAGGTAATTCTCTAAACCCTAATTTTTGTTTATAACATGTTTGATCTAAGATTGTAAGTCTTGGATACATTGCATGTAGAATAGAGAAACCTAGATCCTAGCATTAGGGTTTGCATGAGCACATAGGATGTTCTTTTGGCTAAAACCCATCACTACTGATGTACTAACTATGTTAAACTAATTGTTTAATTAAGGTAAAATGTGATGAGATTATAACCATACTTGATTGACTAGAAAAACACGACGATCAAAGACATCGAAATGGTATAACATTCGTCACCCATAGACTTGCAGGTCCCACTGTAGCTAGCAGCAAGGTGTAGGATGGTCAATCCCGTATAGATCTATACACAAACTCACGCTCTCCCTCCAAGAGACTCTGGTTACAAAACTTGACACAACAGTATATCGCCATGCCATGAAGTAGTGGCTCATATTAATGTTATCTTTGTTATTGTATTAGTATGTATGTTCCTTCCTGTTCTAGCTATAGTATGTTCCTTTTGTTTTAGTTATAGTATGTTCCTTCATGTTCTAGTTATAGTATTTTTGAACTGACTCATGTATGAACTGACTCTTGTAAGTTTCACTATTCTAGAAGTAGTAAGTAGTAATCCTCTAAACTATACCTATTATAGTTTACTAGTATGATTGTTTGACTGATACTGATGTATAGAAAAAACTAAATTACTTACCAAGCAACTAAGTTAAGTATAATCCTTAAAAAATGAGTTCAATATCCACATATGTATTCAATAAGTGTAACTATGATTTAACCGACATTCGGACTAGTGACCCTAACCTGAGCCCACAACTAAACAAGGAACATGATTCAAGGTATCTACCAATAGTCCTAAGTTTTTTAAAGCATACTTATACGTAAACAGATAGACGGATATGATTTGATATAAAATAAGTTTATAAAATGATTTGAAATAGTTTGTTTGATAACACAAATTTGAAGTCTAAGAAATCCTTTTGTGGTAGTTATAAATCACATGTGATTGATACTATAACTATATTGTTTTCTACTTGTATCCCCCCCCTACAAAAGCATTTAAAATCATTAAAAGATAAGTTTAGGGGTATGAACTCACCTATAGTGAGTGATTCGAATGAAAAATTGATATAGGATGCTAAGTATGTCAAGTGAAGTCTCGAGCACAAACGGATCCTATTAAGCATATAATGACACATATATGTATATAATTAGTGTATATAACAACTAATCATGTAAGGGAACAACCTTAGGGACTAGGAAACACTTGAAATGAAGTGTTATAATCACATATGATTGTATGAAAGGGTGTTCACGGCCACACTATAAGTGTTTACAGCCATAGGAGAGTTTACGGCCACACATGAAGTATTTACGGCCCTATGCTTGATCCTATGAAGGATTTACGGCCATGGGTTGAAGGTTTCACGGCCACCATATGATCTATGACAGGTTTACGGCCAATGAAGGATTTTTGGCCGTAAACTCTTGAAGATCATGCATAAAGTGGTTGTTTCTTGGTTGGAAATCAATAGCTTCTAATGGATAACAAGTGTATGGAAAGGCTACTTACCTAACAGAAGTCTTGAAGGCGTTTACAACCCCAAGAACATGTGTGTGTTCTTGGTGAAAAGATGATGATTTGAAGATCCAAACCTAAAAGAGTTGAATTCATGGATGAAATCAAAGGGTTTCACTTGAAGAAGAATGATATCAAGTAAGAAAGGAAGAATCACTTACACTTTTGAAGATCAAGGAGGGTATCGTTGAAGATACTTGAGAGAGAAATGAGATTTCTTGACTTGAAGATGTGAGAAATGAAGAATAATGAAGGATCTTCATACATATGAAGAGGGGTTCACGGCCAACATGGGTTTAAGGCCGTAAACCCTAGTTTGCGGTCGTGAACTCCTGGTGAAGGTAGTTCCGGCTCAATTGCAACTCAATGAACTCAAGTAAATACTTATTAACACCCAATCCTTGAGTGTACTAGGCTACAGATCCTTAACAAAGATAAAAGTCAATAGAAACAAGTCTTCCTTTCGATTGCATTGATTGACTTTACAAGATAGAAATTTTGGGTTGTCACACTTGTTGCACTTATAGTAGCCTGATCTCCCAGCTCGGCAAACTCCCTCATGTGAGTTGCCGCATTTCCCACAGCGGCCCCGGACCTGCTGGCCCTTCGACTTAGAGTCGAATCCCTTGTGTTTCTTCCCTGAAACCCTAGTAACCTACTCAGTCTCCGCCTTCCTCTTTCGGAGGTGCTCTATATCCCTCTCCCTCGCCCTCGCAATCATGTCATCCAAGGTCCGACATGCCGAGTAGCTAACATATTTCCATATGTCAGCCCTCAACATGTCATGCTACCGGGTCTTTCTCAATTCTCATTTCCTTATCCCCTACATACTGAGGCACCAGTAAGGCCCTCTCCATAAAATTGGCGGTAATCTCCGCCACCCAATCAATCGTTTGTCTCATATCCAGAAACTCCCTGGCCAGCTACTGAAGCTCCACATTTGGCGCAAACTCAGCCCTAAACATGGTCACAAAGTCCGACCAGGTCATAGCATCAATAGCTGGGGCTCCCAACAAATCACCGACCGCCTCCCACCAATCCCGATCTCGGTCTCTCAAACAAATTGCAGTGTATTGAACTTTCGACCCCTCAGGGCAGAAGCTCGTCAACTAAGAAGACTCCATGTCTGCAATCCACCTCCTAGCCACAATAGGGTCCTTCACCCTGTGGAAGTCTGGCGCACCACATCCCCTAAAATCCTAAAAGAAGAGTGTGTGTGTCCCTGACTGGCCAGCTGCTATGTCGCTCCTGTGCGCCCTGAGATGCTCCTCCATCGGCTCGATGATCCCTTCCTTAATCGACCCGAAAATCACCGGGGCCGCCTCAAGGATGCCTCTCGTGATCTCAGACGCGATAAACTCGCATAGTTCGTCATCAACCAGTACGGAAACTACACCTGAACCTGATCCTGACCCAGACCCTAAAACTCCTACTCTATGACGTGCCACCACCATTTTGAAACAAAACACATAATTGTAAGGGTCATACATAACCTCGAGAGGTCTCACACATTCTACAAGTTATCTGGTTCTATCTCGGCCCTCCTTGACTCGAGTACGGATCCTCTGCTTACAATAGTACGAACCCATACTACCTTCCACATCCGTACTTTCCTCAAGGATTGCCTTGAATTCACCAAGTCCCTTCTACTACTACTGATCGCTGCACTAATCTCATCCTAGTCTTACCCTAGGGTAACTCTCCGATATACTCTCTGCCATCACCTACATAAGAAATCCCTGCTACCTTTATCTAACTAGCTCATGAATACCACTACATAATAATTCTTCGAATGAGAGGTCCTACCCTACAACGGCTGGACTCAAACAAGATCTGTGAAATAGGGGTAGACCTAACCTTCTGAAATTATTTATTCCTCACAATATGTAACTTAACGTATCCGTTTACTAGTTAGTTAAAGATAACTAGAACTCCTAAAAGCACAAAGCAAGCAGCAATCGAGCATTGAGTAAGAAAACCAAGCATATCCTATTCAGGCCATCATATCGTTGACTAATCAGTACTAGCATCAAATTCAGTAGGCACATATAGCAGGCACATAAGGCATCTTCCTATATCCTTAGCCCTAATCTAGCATGCAGTTCTCATACAGTAGGCATATAAGACATCCTTTCTAGATCCTTAGCCTTAATCTAGCATACAGTTCTCATAATCATATCATATCATAACATAACATAACATGTATGGGTATCTTGGGGAAAACTTACTTGAGCTCGGACGATTGCATGCATCACACACCTTGTTCTTTCTCAAAAATCTTCATTTTAATTTTTAGAAAAATTGTTTTCTTGTAAAAATCTTTCAAACCCTCGATGTGAGTCCAGACACCCCCGAAGGTGTGTCCAGATCCCTCAAACCAAGGCTCTGATACCAACTTGTAACATCCCAAAATTCAAGACCAAAATTTTCATTTTTGATATAACGATTCATAAAACAATTTATAAGAAAACATCATCAAGTTAATTCATCTCATTAAAACCAAAGATCACATGTCTCAAAACCATATCATAAAATAGTAAAAACGTCACAGTACAAATCCCAAGAATCTCATGTGCAGAAAATCATGTTGAGTTTCTCTCTAACTTGCCGAGTTCTTCCTTATGACAGTATCAGGACTTTCGTTTGAACTCGTCAAGTCCTTCCTTGGATTCGTCGAGTTCTCTTTCATACAGAGTCGGGGTATTTCACTCACAACTCGCCGAGTTCATCCTTGAACTCATCGAGTTCCTCTTCATCTCATGACATTTTGCTCTCAACTCGCCGATTTCATCCTTGGATTCGTCGAGTTCTTTGATCCCTAAGTCCATAAACACGTCAAACTAGTCGAGTCCTCTTCCAGAATCAACAAGTTTTTTCAGTAACAGAAAAGGTTGAGGAAGCATGACCCAACTCGCCGAGTCCTATGAACGACTCGTCGACTCCCCCAAAGTCTAATTCCATACAGTCGATATTAGTTGGGCTTAATGCATCTAAAACATAGATCTGGCCTCCTAACATCTATATAACACACAAAGTTACAAAATTTATGTTCATGCAAGGGCTATTTAGCTCAAATAGCCCTAAAAAGTGGTTTATATGATGAATGGGACTCCCATGGCCATAAAGTTGGCACCCTTATTCCATTGAGTCCCTCAAAGGCTCTGGATCTGAAGTCTTAGCACCAAACATGCTTGCATCCATGAATGATTCCGAAAATGGTTCCTCAAAGCCCTAAACTACTCCATGAAGGGATCTAATAGATGAATAGACAAGGTATAGACTTTATACCTCAAATGAGCTGGAAATGCAGCACAAACTCTGGATCTACTTGCGTCCTCTTGAACCCCCAAGCTTTCCTCTTCCTTCTCAAGCCTCAAATCACCAAGAACACTCAAAATGGATTAGGTTTTTGTGAATAAGGCTTTGAGAGAATGGAGGCTGTAGTTGAGGACAGTTAAGGCGTTTAAATAGGGTACAAACCCTGTAAATTAGGGTTTCACCCTGACAGACCTAATCTTTGAGTCGAGGCCTCTCGACTCGTCGAGTAGACTTCAATGGCCGCGTTTAATCATTCGTTCCTACTCGACGAGTATGGGGCCTCCAACTCGTCAAGTCCCTTTGCAAAAATGAATAATTATTTATTACAATACATACCAGGAACCAGGCGTTACAATAGATTGACACGGTAAGAATCGATCAACAAGAAATAACACCAAAACTATAGATTTGACACAATCTGAGTCAGGTCTCAAGGTTTGTAGTGAGAAGAAAAACCAATAGAAAGTGGAAACAGAAATGAACTACGAACACCAACCTTTCACGAGACTCTTCGCAAATCGTCGTAGAACAATCACAGGAACCTATCGCTTTGATACCATGTAAAAAAGTGTAAAGAGATATTACCAACTGGATCAGCCCATATTATTAATGAACTAGAATGTTATACACGATACAATTACACATAAACCTTACTACAAATGACATACACTCTCAATCCTTTAAAGGATGAACCATAGAGAACAAAATATATGAAACCTTAACTTGTTACAACGAAGAATAAGAGAAAAAGATGAGAGCTCTCAAGTTGTAAGCATGTGTTCTGAACGGATCAAGCAGATGTCCTCAAAAATATATATATTCGGGTCAACTTTTTACCCACGGGACGACAAACCTGTGTGTCCATTGAAACTTGCATGCAATATGTCTACAAACAACCCACAAGATATACAAACCTGACACTTTCAACCTTATAACAAAATTGCAATATAATACACAATGGTAAGTTTGACTTAAAATATCCTCCTTAATAAATAAAGAACTTTTTTTCCATATGACATGCTCTCCTTCAATTTCACAAATGTCAATTTGTGGTAATTTTGAATTAATTTTTTTTTCCACATGTCATTTTATGGGTTTTCCTATTTATTAAATTCCATATAATAATTTAATGTAATAATTGCAATAAATAGAGTAATTTAGACCTTCATATTCAACTTTTTTTTAATTAACTCATGTAATACATGAGTCTTACAACTAGTTTTAAATATATCTCTATATTTTCAACAATAACTATTCCAACAATGTAATTAGTTAGGGATGAGCATATGGACCGGGGAACCGGCTGGAACCGGTACCGGAACCGGAACCTGCATCGGAACCGGAACCGGCATCCGAACCGGAACCCGATAGAACCGGTCGGGCCGGGACCGGGTCGTTATTTTTATGGATTTTTGGAACCGGGAACCGGTAGGAACCGGAACCGATATAACCGGAACCAGTAGAACCGGCAAAAACCGGAACCTTATGATGCTATTTTTCGAGGACCGGTTCGGTTCTTGATTTTGGCCGAAGCCGGTGCCCTGATCCGATCCGGTTCGGGCGGATTCGGTCTTTTTGCTCATCCTTATAATTAGTTTACAAAGTGGAATATATTTATTAAATTCATGTGATTTCGGATGCCCATAAACCTCATATTTTAGTAGTATAAAATACTTAAACATCATTTTTACAAGTTTAACCCAATATTTTTTGTTTACAAACTTAATTTTTGTTATACAATTTTTGCCAAAGTTTTATTAATTTTATGAATTTTGTTAAAATATTTATTCAAATTGTTTTAAAACTTTGTTTTTATATATTTTTTAAACGCTTAGTTTTTTTAAACCTAATTTTTAATGTTTGTTAAAGTTTTAATTCTTTTTACAGATTCATTTCTTACGATATATAATTTGATACATGTGAAATTCTACAAATTTTCTTGGAGGTAGGGAGATGGGTCCCCAATTAGAAAGTCCTTCCTTTCTCCTTTCTATTATTCGTTTTGAATTTTGCCGGTTCTTTTCTAAAAACGTTTTGTAAACACAACGTCATAACTACCTTTAATTGTATTAACAACTTCTTTCTACGGGTCCCCTAATTAGACGTGGGAGTAATTGAGAATTGCATCATTAATGCTGCATATGTCGTTTAGACATGTTAATCTTGGGCAGACATGATAAACAAATTCTTTTTTTTTTTTTTTTTTTTAAGTTGCAAATACAATATATATTAAAATAAACACCACTTAGCAATAAGCTAAAATGCTTAAGGGTGAATATATATTAAAATAAACACCCCCTAGCAATAAGCTAAAATGCTTAAGGGTGAACAGGAGAGGTCCAAATTGAAAGATTATATAATAAAGATAACATGAGAAAATGGCAAGAGAGACCGGTCCACCCAACGTTCACAACCAAGCTTACTTCTATGTTTGCACCATAAATAGGAGATAGAAATAATCGTTATCCGCCACCTTTGTATGAGAAGTTCTCAACTCCTTAAATATTATGTCATTCCTTACCATCCAAATGTTCCATAGTAAACAATACATAATTGTAACAATCCAAATTTCCAATAAAATTTTTCATTTTCAAAATAACAAATTCATTTCTATAAGTCATAAAATTTCAATCACAATTTTTTTTGAAATCCATAACATTAGATAAATTATTCATAAAATCAGAGTGTCCCAAAACAAGATGCCAGAGAGTGCATGTCGCGTCATCACGCCGGACCCTTGCCCTTAGATCCTAAAGTACCTGAAACAACCAACAAACTGTAAGCTAATGTTTAGTGAGTTCCCTAGAGCATACCCTACACAATCTGCATAATCACATAAACCATATTAGCTATATCAGCTACATATACCACATAAGTCGTGCATACAAACATATAAGGTTGCCATGGAAACCCTCCAAGGTCTTACACCGGGTGGCACTGGAACCCCTATGTGGTCTTAACCCACTGCCATGGGAACCCCCACATGGTCTTAACTACCTACCATGGCAACCCCCACACGGTCTTAGCTAATCAAAGAGATATCATGCGAGCTAAACATACAAACATACTAGGATGCCATGGAAACCCTCCACGGTCTTACACCAAATGCCATGGGAACCCCCACATGGTCTTAATCTACCGCCACAGGAACCCCCTGGGGTCTTCCATGCAAATGTCATACCAAAATAACACATAATCCACCAACAATCCATATATCACATAATGGGTCGGACTTGGTGCCTTCAACCCATTGATATGGTGAGGAGACTCACCTCTCAAGAATTGTTGAACCGGTAAAATCGAATCCTAACTCATGACATCGGGCTCAAAGGCCTACAACCACCCTGAAACTAACTTCAACAAAACCTTGAATTAACAATGATACCCTTGAAGTCAAACTTGGTCAACCCTGGTCCAATGTCAAAGTCAACAGTCGATGTTGACCAAACTCGTTGAGTGCATCTGGCAACTCGTCGAGTTCCTTCAGTGTTCAGAAAACCAGGAGAAACCCTAGCCAACTCGTCGATTTCACTCAGTATCCAGAAGGCGGGAAAACCCGTCGAGTTGCCAGGGCCACACGTCGGGTTTTCCTAGCCTTAACATATTCAGCCCCTTCCAGTCGAATCTAAAGCCCCAAACTATAGATCTGGTCCATTAGGGTTAAGATGTTGCGTAAAGTTGCTAACGTTACGTCGATTCAAGGCATTAAAGAGCTAAAATGCTCAAACAACGCTTACAACGGACCTAGAGTATCAATGAAGACCAAGACTTGATAAAGTTGGCAACTTTAAGTCCACAAAGGCCATGAGATGTCCAGATCTGAAGCCATAACTCCATAACATGCCCAAATCCAAGAATGGTTCCAAAATAGGCTAATAATCGCCATAAACTTTCAAGGGACGAGATCTAGCAAAAGAATAGCCAAGGTATGGACTTTATACTTTAATATAGCTGCCACAATAAAGAATTCTCTGGATCTAAAGCTCCTCTCTTCAACTATGCACCACCAACTTCAACTCCTTCAAGAAACACCAAGGAAACACACTTTTTCAACCCACACACAATCAAAAATGGGAGATAAGATACAATTTAGGGTTTCTATGGACTGAGAGGACGATGAGAGAGGCTACCATGTGGCTTAAAGCCTTTAAATAGGGTGCAAACCCTGAAAATTAGGGTTTTCCTTTCTAGCGTCTACTCGTCGAGTTGGGGCTTTCCAACTCGTTGAGTAGGCTCTTAATCCCGCGTCCCCAAACGATCCCTGCACGACGAGTTGGAGCTCCCCAACTCGTTGAGTTCTAGTGAAAAACCCTAAAATTTTGAGAAATAAAGGATACATGAATCGAGCATTACAAGTCTCCCCCACTTGAACTAGACTTCGTCCTTGAAGTCTGTGTACGCAAACAAATTTTGGTAATGCTCTTGCGTCTCCTCCTCCGACTCCCATGTCCACTCTGAGCCCTTCTGGTGATTCCATTGCACCTTCACTAGCTTCACCTCTTTTTTACGGAGAACCTTAGTTTTCCTATCCAAGACCACAAAGGGCCTCTCAATATAGTTTAGGCTCTCATCCACCTGGATGTCATCCAAAGAAATAACTGTATTCTCATCAGTGACACACTTACGAAGATGGGACACGTGGAAGTTGTTATGAATCTGGCTAAGCTCATCCAACAGATCCAAACGGTAAGCCACCTTGCCCACGCGGGCGGAGATCCTGAATGGTCCAATATATCTGGGCCCTAACATGCCCCTCTTCTGAAACCTAATGACACCCTTCCATTGTGAGACTTTCTGCAAGACGAAGTCCCCACCTGGAACTCAAGATCCGAGCGACGCTGATCAGCATATCTTTTCTGACGGCTTTGCGTGACCCGTAGCCTGTCGTCCACTTGTTGGATCAACTAAGTAATCTTAAGCACCACCTCGGTGCTTCCCATGACTCAGTTCCCAACTTTACCGCAACAAATTGGGGTCCTACACCTCCGAACGTACAACATTTCAAACAGGGTCGGCCGATACTAGCATGATAACTATTGTTATATGAAAACTCTACTAGTGGGAGGTATGTATCCCAACTTCCTCCGAAATCCAATACGCATACCCGCAACATATCCTCGAGCGTCTGGATCATCCACTCGCTCTGACACTGGTACCCATACCCAGCCACACTATGTCAGACGACCTCGACCTTCCCGAACAAACAAGGGAATCCGACCCCTTATCTTCTCTCTCTTCTAGTTCTCTTTCTTCAAACCCTCCACTTGAGCCTTCTTGATCATATCCAACAATGGATAGACCACTAACATCCTCAAACAAACGTTTTTGATCGAAGAACCCGCCGCCTTGCAGCTCAAAGCATCGGCCACCACGTTGGCCTTCCATGGATGGTACAAAATCTCACAATTATAGTCCTTTAGGACATCCAACCATCTCCTCTGTTGCATGTTAATGTTCTGTTGATCCATCAATTACTTCAGACTTTTGTGATTAGTAAATATGGTGTACCGAACTCCGTACAAGTAATGCCTCCAGGTTTTGAGGGCAAACACCACCGCCCCAGTTCCAGTTCATGAGTGGGGTAATTCGCCTGGGGCATTGGTGATCCCAAATTGAATCACCACAAACTCATAGTGACCGTACCGAGTCCTGAAGGTGTCTTCGGTATATCCTCATCTCTAATCCTCATCTGATGGTACCCCAACCGAAGGTCAATTTTGGAAAATCAAGATGCACCCTCAAGCTAATCGAACAAATCATTGTGACAACCCGAAATTTTCATTCAGTCAAACCGTAAAAGTCAATCACTTCATATTATAAGTCAATTTCATTTCTATTTGTTTTTAACAAATTTAAAGTCCGTTTGACTATTATAATAATTATACTTTAAATGAACGGGTGAAAGAATGTAACGCCTCGAGTCTTGAAATTTCAAAACCGCGAATACCACGTAGCTTAGAAGTTCACGGCCAAACTTTTATGTTTGGGCCGTAAACTACCCCAAAAACCGTAAACTCATGCTTAAGCATGAGTTTACTCCCCAAAACACATCACTTCTCATTTTCACCCTAAAGAGTAAACTCCAAACACTCTCAACTATCATCCCGGTTTTCACCCGATTTCCCGAAAATGTGAGTATTTCTCGACTTGATTAATTGATGTATCATAACTACTAGTGATTATACATCTTTTCATCCATCCATTTTTGTGTTTTGATTAGATTTCCAACACACCAAGAACACACACTAGAGTTCCTGGACTTTTAGTTCATTACAAGCTTCCACAAAGTAAGTACTTCTATCCTAGAGTCTTTTAAGGCTTGCTATACATCTTAATATCAAGGAAAAGTCCCAAGAACACCAAGAACAAGGTGTTCACGGTTTTGGGAGGCTCCCAAAACCGTAAACACCAAGTAAGGTGCCAAAGGGTGCCTTAGGGTGCCTAGATGCTTCACAATGCCTTAGGGACTTGTCTAGATCCTTCCTTGATGAGTTTATCACACAAAAAGCACAAGAATCACTCATTTATATGTGTTTACGGTTTGGGGATCTCCTAAAACCGTAAACACCCCAAAGTGGGTATAAATGGCCCATACTCCTTCCTTTTGCCTAGAATCTAACCTAGGCTATTACCTTGAAGTGTTTAGAACTTGAAAACATGATAAAACCATGTTCCATAGGAGTTTACGGCAGTAAACTCATGGAGAAATGGTCCATGGACCGTAAACTCCATTTAGGAGTGTATTGATGCCATAAAAAACTTCCTAAGGCTTAAACATGAAGTAGGAATGCTTGGATTAGCTTAGAAGGCTTCAAACAATAAATGGTCACAAATAGGGTGAGCTTACGACCGTAAACCCAAGGGTTTACGACCATAAACCCTTTTTCTAGTGACCACAAAACCATAAACTCCCTAATGGAGTGTTCCTTGAACCCCAAGCACAGTATCCCTTCCCTACAACACTTAGATGTAACCCTTGAGACTTATAACACTTGTATAAGGTGTTTAGCATGTCCTAGGGTGTCTTGAATTTGTTTATTAGTTTTTAAAGACTAATTGGATACATATCTGTGATATTATATGTTAACTAGGATCATAGAGTGTGTTCAAGACTTCACTTGACACCTAGCAATCCTACATCTTCAGTTCATTCGTACCACTCACTACAGGTGAGTTCATACCCCTTAATCAACGTTTTAAATGTTTTTAAATGCTTTATGGGGGGATACAAGTTAAATACTTATAGTTATTACATCAATCACATGTGATTAATAACTACAAAACTAGTGATTTTCTTACTATTCAAACTGTTTATCAAACTATTTTGCTTCAAACTGTTTTACTTATCAAATACTTATACTTAAGCTCTTTTATACTTATTATCAAATGCATGCCTATGTATGTATAGTTATATAAGCAATGTTTAAAAGGCTTAGGAAGGCCAGACCGCCTTATTTCCTTTTCCCCGTTGGGATGTGGTCTGGTAGGATATCGGGTATCCGTCCGAAGGTCGTTTACCTATTAGTTATATATCATGTGTACATATATAGTCATAAAGGTTCTTCTAGTCAAATTCAATACCCTGGGTAGCAGGGGTATACTCCCATGTTCATACGTACAAGTTATATTACTAGTAAACTACAATAGGCGTAGTTTAGGGTTTTACTAATACTAATACTAGAACAATGAATCATACAAAGAGTCAGTTCATACATGAGTCATAACTTATAGTGATGAGAAACAAACATAATACATAGTGATCAGAAACAAAAATAATACATAGTGATGAGAAACAAACATAATACATAGTGATGTGAAACCAACATAATACATAGTGATGAGAAACAAATATAATACATAGTGATGAGAAACAAACATACAGGCTAGCCAGAGGAAGAACACACAATACAGCTAGCACATACATTACATATACTTTACATTCAGTTATGTGAGCCATTAAACGAGTCAGGGCACTACCTTCCATGACCGTTTTTGTATCCAGAATCTCTTTAATTGGGGAGCATATGAGTTTGCGTATAGATCTATACTGGATTGACTATCCTACACCTTGCTGCTCGCTACAGTGGGACTTGCAAATCTACGGGTGCCAAATGTCATTTCTTACGGCGTCTTACATCGTCGTTTTACTATTGAGTCGGTAGCAGGGTACAAGCCGATCACATGGTACTTTAAATAACAATTGGTTTAAGGTAGTTAGTATAGCAGTAGTTACTTAATACAACACTACAGTACTATAATATTTTTCCCATACATTCACTTTGTGAACATTCACACGATGCACGGTAATGTAAAAACTATATTTTTGGTTAATGATAGTCGGATTTGGCAAAATACACACTCTTACAAGAGACACACAGAGTTACTAGATGCCTTGGTAGAAGGCTACTGTTAGTATGAAATATAGGGCTTTCTAGGAGTGTGCACACAAATACAAACTTTACAAAACTTATACATTACATCTTACAAACATCTTACAAATGCTTTCATACAAACTCAGACACTAATATACTTATGATCTCACCAGCTTTATAGCTGATACTCGCTTTCAAAATAACTTGTATTCTCAGGTCACCAATAGACAGGTACTGGTGCCAGGTTTTTGAGAAGATGGAGCTTGTTCAAGACTCCTCATTTATTTTGATGTACTTTTTGGTGTCTATATAACTTAACAGAACACACTTGTATGAAATTATATTATTAATGCAACGGATGATGTTGTTGCTTGTTTACTACTTTGCATTGTTGTGATATTATGCATGACGTCCTCCACCCCCGAACGATTCCGCCGTTCAGGTTTTGGGGTCTGATAATCATCAATCCTCAGAAGCGGATAACGGTTTTTCACCATTAACTTATTCAGATATCGATAATCGATACACATCATGTGTGACCCGTCCTTTTTCTTCTGGAACACGATCAGTGCTCCCCATGAGGAACTGCTCGGACAAATAAACCCTCGGTCTAGCAGCTCCTAAAGCTGCGTAGACAGCTCCTGCACCTCGGGCGGAGCTACCCAATACGGTGCCTTGGCTATCGGAGCGGCACCCGACACCAAATCAATGCGAAATTCTACTTGCCTCTCCGGAGGCACCCGAGGAAACACCTCCGGAAAGACACCCCAAAAATCCTGTACAACCGCTATACTACCCAAATCTGTCGGAGTCTCATCCCTCGTATCTGATATATACTCCAAGAATCCCGAACAACCCTGATGGAGAAGTCTCCTAGCCCTCACAATTGAACAGAGGGTTGGCCCGTGCGAGTCCCTCTCTCCCCAAATAACCAGCTCTCCCACACTTGGGGTTCGAACTCTCACCAGCTGGCGCTCGCAATCTATCATGGCCCCATTGGCCCCCATCCAGTCCATCCCAATGATCACCTTCAATCCTCACAACAGAATCAAAATCAGGTCGACACAGAACCTCTCCCCAAGCACATTTAGGACACAGTCTCGATATACCCTCGCAACACTCACAGTGCGGTCACCTACAATCTCAACCTCAAGTGGGGAATCTAAAGTCCCCGGAGCATCCCAGAACTTTTTGCTAAGTGCAAGAGATACGAATGATCGGGTAGCTCTCGGATCGAAAAGAACATAAGACGACATACCATTAACCATAAAGGTCTGTATATAAGAGCACATATATACATAAGCATAACAAATCAATATCAAGCATAAAATAAATTACATATCAGTCATGACGTCTCACTCATTAATAGTCAACTGAAATGCACGAATCTTTACCGCAGGAGCATCCGCCTTGGCAGGGTGGCCATCAGTGATCCTCATTGTGGCAGGTGCAGGCGTCGCCACTACTCCTCCTCCTCCCTGTAACCTCGGACAATCGGCCTTTTTATGGCTGGTCTAGTTGCAGTGGAAACAAATCAATTCCTTCTTGGGGTAGTCCCCGCTCACGTGGCCTGGCAGGCCACAGGTATAACACACTGGGGCCATCACCCGACAAACTCTACTGTGCGATCTCCCACATTTGGCACACCGGCCACGACCCTGTTGGTCCTTAGCCGAAGAATCAGAGGTCTTAGGCTTTTTAGCCTGACCCACAACTATCTTAACCTGCTTTAGCTTCCGCTTAGTCCGGTGCTCCAACTCCATCTCCCGCTCTCAGGCCTTCTCCACCATCTCATTCAAGGGTTTGCACCCTAAAGATCTCACAAACTCACGGATATCATCTCTTAGCAGGGAATTATACCTCGTCTTCCTCATATCCTCATCAGCAGCATATTGCGGGATCAATAAAGCTCGTTCCCGAAACTTGCCGGTGATCTTCGCCACAGTCTTGGTGGTCTGCTTCCCTCACTAGCCGTTGCACCTCCATTTGTGCAAAATCCAAATCAAAACATCTGAAAAACTGCTCCCATGACATCTCAGCCACTCCAACTGATCCCACTTGGTGGGTCACCTCCTCCCAACAGTCCCTGGCTCGGTCCCTCAACATGCATGAATCAAACCCCACCTTTGTCGCCTCGGGGTAAGAGGTCGTGTGTTGGGCATTCTCCATATCTGTCACCCAGTGTTGACTGACCAGACCCTAAAGAACTCAGACACTCCAAATGCCTTGAACTACCGGAATGACGGAGTTCAGGCCCCGACCTGGCCCGCAGCAATCTCGACTCGTAAAGACCTGATCCGCTCCTCCATAATCTCCATCATCACCTCCTTGACGGCCCAAAAATCATTGGTGTAGCGTCAAGAATGCCCCTCGTCACCTCAGTTGCGATAAGCTCGCACAACCTCTCGTCAATGGGATCTGTAGCGTAGCCCGACCCAGATCCAGATCCTGATCCCCCTGCTTCATGACATGTCATCACCACCCTGATTTGAGATGCCATTATACAGAATGATCAAAATATCCAAAAAGGGATCCTACCACACTGGTTCTCCTTAGAGCTTCCAGATCTAACATTGGTTCGGGTACATGTCATGTGCTTTCTATAGTATGGGCCCAATACTACCTTTCACGCCTACCTGTACCTTCCCCAAGGCTCTACCTGATAACTCTAATTCGTCCCAGAACAAAACATATCTCATAGGCTACCGCATAACTCAAATCCTAGGTTATCATTAGATTTTCTCCATCCACATCAAGCCAACAATCTGTTCAATCATAACAGGTTTCCCTATACATGCAAATTATACACAGAACATGATCAAATAGACTTTCGAATAAGAGACTCTACCCTAGGACCACAACCAGACAACGAATAGGAAATAAGGCCAAATAAATCATTCTAAGGCTATAACTTCCTAACCGTATATAATTTTTAAAGCGTACACTTTGCAAAATCGATTCAACTATCATAATCCAAACATCAGTATAACATGGAAAACATATTGGGGATCCCCTAACTTGAGCTCGGCCGATTAAGCGCATTGCATTCTCCCTTTTTCTGTATTAAGAAGTTTTAACTTTGATTTTTGAAAACAATTTAAATATTTGCTTAGTTTGAGTCCTGACGCACGCAAGAGTGTGCCCGAATCCCTCAAACCAAGGCTCTGATACCAACTTGTAACAGCCCAAATTTCCAATGAAAATTTTCATTTTAAAACAACAAATTTATTCCCATAAGTCATAAAATTCCAATCAAATTTTTTTTTCGAAATCCATAACATTAGATAAATTATTCATAAAATCAGAGTGTCCCAAAACAGGATGCCAGAGAGTGCATGGCATGCCATTACGTCGGGCCCTTGCCCTTAGATCCTGAAGTACCTGAAACAACCAACAAACTATAAGTTAATGCTTAGTGAGTTCCCCAGAGCATACCACACACAATCCACATAATCACATAAACCATATTAGCTATGTCAGCTACATATACCACATAAGCCATGTGCAGAAACACATAAGGATGCCATGGAAACCCTCCAAGGTCGTACACCGGGTGCCACTGGAACCCACACATGGTCTGAAACCACTACCGTGGGAACCCCCACATGGTCTTCACTAGGAACCACCACATGGCCTTAGCTAACTAAAGAGATATCATGCGAGCTAAACATACAAACATACTAGGATGCCATGGAAACCCTCTAAGGTCTTATACCAAATGCCATGGGAACCCCCACATGATCTCAATCTACTGCCACGGGAACCCTCTGGGGTCTTCCTTGCAAATTTCATACCAACATAACATATAATCCACCAAAAATCCATATATCACATAATGGGTCGGCCTTGGTGCCTTTGACCCATTGGTATGGTGAGGAGACTCACCTCTCTAGAACTGTTGAACCGGTAATATCAAATCACAACTCACGACTTCGGGCTCAACCGCTTACAACCACCATGCAACTAACTTCAACAAAACCTTGAATTAATAATGATACCCTCTAACTCAAACTTGGTCAACCCTGGTCCAATGTCAAGGTCAACAGTCTATATTAACCAATCTAGTTGAGTGCATCTGGCAACTCGTCGAGTTCCTTTAGTGTTCAAAAAATCTACAAAAAACCCTAACCAATTCGCCGAGTTATCTCATAAACTTGCCGAGTTCACTCAGTATCCAGAAGGTGGGGAAACCCGTCGAGTTGTAGGGCAACTCGTCGAGTTTTCCTAGTTTTAACATATTCAACCCCTTCCAGTCAAATTTAAATCCCTAAATTACAGATCTGGTCCCCTAGGGTTAAGATGTTTCGAAAAGTTGCTAACTTTACGTCCATGCATGGCATCAAAGAGCTAAAATTCTCAAACAAAGGTTATCAAGGGACCTAGAGTGTGAAGGTGGGAGAAGACTTGATAAATTTGGCAACTTTAAGTTGACAAAGGCCATGAGATGCTCAAATATGAAGCCATAATTCCATAACATGCCCAAATCGAAGAATGGTTCCAAAATAGGCTAATAATCACCATAAACTTTCAAGCGACGAGATCTAGCAAAAGAATAGCCATGGTATCGACTTTATACCTTAATATAGCTGCCACAACAGAGAAATCCCCATATCTAAAGCTCCTCTGTTCAACTATGCACCACCAACTTCAACTTCTTCAAGAAACACTAAGGAAACACATTATTTTAGCTCACACACAATCAAAAATGGGAGATAAGATACAATTTAGGGTTTCTATGGACTAAGAGGACGATGAGAGAGGCTACCATGCGGCTTAAAGCCTTTAAATAGGGTGCAAACCCTGAAAATTAGGGTTTTCCTTCCAGCATCTACTCGTCGAGTTACGGTCTTCCAACTCGTCGAGTAGGCTCTTAATCTCGTGTCCCAAAACGACCCCTACACGACAAGTTGGAGCTCCCGAACTCGTCCAGTTCTAGTCCAAAACCCTAAAATATTGAGAAATAAAGGATACCTGAATCGAGCGTTACTACAATGGTATTGAAAATTGTTCTTTTTCTTGGACATTTCCCCCCAAGATGCTGCAAAGTTGATGAACTTCCTAATTTTGGAAAAGTCTTGCGATTTATAGCCACACCATTTGAGGAT
Organism: Lactuca serriola; assembly: GCF_051521515.1. NCBI lineage: Eukaryota > Viridiplantae > Streptophyta > Magnoliopsida > Asterales > Asteraceae > Lactuca > Lactuca serriola. The sequence continues at coordinate 306,353,543 of NC_136410.1, read as the reverse complement.
CAATTCATGAATTCTTTTTGCAAAATCACATTAACCGAGGAGATGATCGACCGATTCAACTTCCTTGTTGCATAATTGATACTATTGGTTGTGAAATATTATACCTCTTTCTGATAGTGTCGTTGTCATGGGAATTCTGGCGAATGAAGCCCTCCTTATGAAACATCTCACTTTTAATGGTTTCCTTTTGTCCTAAAATATTGTTGAAACATTGTGTTGGTTAATTTTCGCATCTATGCATCCTCATAGTGTTATTGATGTTTGTACCATAAGATAGTGTACGCTTTGCATTGCGTTTAAACTATTTTACCAATAACATATAAAGAAAATGTTAGTTTATGTTTATAAAACAAGAATATTTGACAAAAGTCAATAAGTTCAAACTTAAATAATCTTTCTATTTTTTTTTAGTTTTTGGTTTTCGTTTAGGTTCATAAGTCTTAGAACTAGTTAACTGATGTGTGTGAAACCAACTAGTTTTAATCCTGCTTTTCAATTGTAAATTTAACACACAAAGGAAGTGGACCTATTAATTGTGGTATAGTTAAATAAGTAGGGTATCGATCTCAGGGAACGGAAATTAAACTAATAACTAATATTATCTAAAACAAATACTAAAATAGAAGGGCTTTCTCTAGTTTACAAGACTAGAAACTTAACTAAAACTTAACTAACACTTAATTAACCAAGTAACAGCTAAACAATTAAATTGCAACTAAATTCAATGATAAAAAGGAATTATGTTTAGGTTCGAATCAATTGATCCTATGGTTGATTTTATGGCAAATATATCGGATTAAATTTTCATTGGCTACCGATTGAGATGATTAGGTTCACATTCGTTATTGCTAATCCTTAGAAAACAAATTAATTCAAGCAGTGGCCAATTGTCTAAATTAATAAGTTCCCTAGTTAATTAATTCAGGTTAAGTAAGACTTGTAATGGTTAATTGAATTGGTGATTCAACTAACCTCTTGTTGATGGTGTATCACACAAGCTCACGTATTAACTTACCTATCTTCTAGTTAATTTTAGTTTCACATTCGTTAATCCTAGACATATAACTATGTGGTCACATAAATCATATGAAATTAATAACTAAGAGATGTTCATACAACTTAATTACTGATTTATTAACAGAAAATAGTTGTTATTAATATATGAGGTTCTTTAACAAGCTTAGCAAAACAATATCTCCAATTAAAATTAATCCTAACCATAAAATCTGTTCATATTCACAAAATCATCTACCCTAAACAGAAGTTAAAGGTTTTAGTTCATAATTGCAGTAAAAAAAGCTCAAAAACGAATTCAACTAGTTCAAACATGATTCAATCAAAAGTTTAACTAAGAATGAATAGAATTTGCTTTAATCCTCTTCACAATTGAATTCAGGGTTGATTCCTCAGCTTCTCTCGGCCTAGTAGTGCCTTTAATCGTAATCTGAGCCTCCTAGGGTTCCAGAGAAGTTCCCATCTCGATCTCAAAGTCCCTATTTATATTTTTCTAGAAACAGAGGTGACTTGTCGAGTCAAGGTCCCAAATCATCGAGTCCCTCATTAAAACTCCATATACGGCAAGGACTTCTAGAGCTTCGCGAATCTTCGATCCAACTCGTCAAGTCAGGCTTTGAATCACCGATTCCTTCTTGTTTTTGGTATTTTTCTTCTTTGTTTCAGCTCCCGAGCTTCCAACTGCTTCTGCTTTCTTTTTCTTTCGAGCTTCTCTTTTGGACTGAAAATACAATTTGAACACTATGAAGTACCTTTTGTCCATAATATGTAGATAATTAGCTAACAATTAATGGAAATCTATAATAAATATATAGTCAAATATGCACATATCAAAATACCCCACACTTGACTTTTGCTTGCCCCCAAGCAAAACTGAATTTTAGCACACTAAAATTACATAAGACAATCCCAATTGAACCCAGCCATTATGCCAAGACCTCAACGCATTCATTTTTGTCTAAAATTTTCCTAAGGACCCCCCTCAATTCTAAATACTAACAATCCTCATAAACACTTGCCCACTTCTTTTGAACAATGCTCATTTTATGCATCCCTCCGAATCCATCCGCAGAAAACCTCCTAACCTCAAGGTATTTTTGGTTGAGCAACCCAAGCATACATAACTAGAAATTTACAACTTTTTGATACCACTATGGAGCTCATTTGGAATTCTTCACCTCTTTGATAATTCAACTTTAATTTCCTGGAATTCACCACCTTTCGGTTTTTGGTATCTTCGACTTTTCGATTCTTCATAATTTTGATCTTTTGATCTTCACTTTAATTTCTCCAAAATTCTTCAAAATTTTATTGTAATTTTCTCTTTTTTTTTCACATGTAACTCACTTTTTTTTCACTCAAAACCCTACATGCTTAAGAAGGGGTGCTCAACTTCAACATTTATTGGTTAAAGATAATAGTTTTCCTAGATACATTTCAAGTACACGATGCTAAACATATTGCATCCCTCAAACTAAGAAAGGTTGTGTTTTTATCCCATGATTTCACTAGAATAAAGGGGGCCACAAATTCATTATAATGTATATAGGCTCAACTAAACATTTGGGTCTTCATGCAATCACCAACCATAACACTAGTATGATTCCTAATTGCTTTTACCAAAATTTTCTAATTTAAGTCCTAGCAATTTTAATGCAAAAAATTTTAAAATTTTCAAAATCTAACTAAAATTTTAACTAATATAACGAACCCCCTACCCCACACTTAATTTATGCAATGTCTCCATTACATATTATGCATGATAAAAAAAATCAATAAAATAAAGAGGGAATTAGAACAAACGCCCATGGGGTAATAGTGGCGATGTTGATTTTCTTCATTAAGCGCCTTCTTCATTTAACTTTAGACATGGGAACAGCTCATCCATGTCTTGGGTGTCATTCGTCTCATGTGGTACAACTCCAAATATGTAGGAAAATCCCTCGGAAAGTTCCAGGATTCAATCATAAAGATAATGTAGTCAAGTGGCGTATAAAATAGCATCAAATCAGCAACTTTAGAGGTGGAATGAAAGGCAACTCGTCGAGTTAATAAGGCGACTCATCAAGTCGTGTCGCGAAAACGGCAGAATTCATGAAATTTCCCTATGACTCGTCGAGTTCAGGATGTGCAATCGGCGAGTTCATCGCTGTGTAATGAAAATATATTTTGCTTTAAATCCAGATTTCACTCGAATAAAGGGGGCCACAAATTCATTATAATGTATATAGGCTCAACTAAACATTTGGGTCTTCATGCAATCACCAACCATAACACTAGTATGATTCCTAATTGCTTTTACCAAAATTTTCTAATTTAAGTCCTAGCAATTTTAATGCAAAAAATTTTAAAATTTTCAAAATCTAACTAAAATTTTAACTAATATAACGAACCCCCTACCCCACACTTATGCCCTTCTCTTCTCTAGTATTTACGCACTCTTCAACCCTCTTGAAAACCGAACTCGATACTTAAACTCCATTCTCTCTTGCCTAGACTCGATGCTCCTATGGAACGACCCTCTAGAATCTTCGTTTGCAAACCTTTTATCCAAATTCCGAAAAGACTAAAACAAACATGTAATAAAAAAGAAAAACACACCACAAGCAAATCCTAGACTACTTGTCCAAACCAAACAAAAAATATCAAACAAAAAATTGTTTTAACACATCCAAAAGTAAAAAGGATAAAACTTCAGTCTTCATCTCCTTCCTCCTCATCCTCTTCATCATCATCTTGTGCTCCGCTCCCACTTGCTCCGCTTCTTCTTGTATTTATCCTCTTCTCCCAAGTAGGCACATAAGGAAATTGACCTCCGTCCACTTGTTGGGTGTTGAAGTGATTAAACATTTGGGTAAAGGACCGGTTGACAAAATTCAAGCCCCTTCCCAAATCATCTTGATATCTTCTTCCCTCCTCATTTAACCACTCCGCGGGCATGTCATCTTCGACCGGGATCACCGGTCGATCGTGATGTGCTTTCTTGCGTCTCGGCCTTACCCTCCTTCCCGGCTACTCGGGGTCCTATCACAACATCATCATGAAGAATAGTATAGTGGCCCCCTCCTTAATCTTCAATAATTTTGGCTCTTCTAAAAAGAATGGGATTAAAAGGAGGGGTCGGGACCATTGTCATCAAGTTCCATGCTCCTCTTTCCATTAACCCATAAGATTTGGCTAGGAGGGTCACAAACATCCCCCCACTGATCTTTGAAGTTTTGCGATCCTTGATCGCCCCCAGCTCAATATGATGTCATGCAGTACGGAAGATTGCAGAAAGTGTTTGGAGTGATAATAATCCATAAGTAGAAAACATCAAGGTAGGGAACCTTGTTGTCGTCTTTCCGCATGTTGATTGTATTTACGATGAGATAGTGAATCAATCTATCGGTGGGCGATCGAATACTACCCTCTTGAGCGGACTTGGGGATATAAACTTTGCTAGAAATGGTATTCCACCAAGTGGAACCCACAACACCCTCCGGGAACTCCTTGTGACAATCCTCAAGAAAAGTGCCAAAACCCTCAGTAGACACCAATTGTTGGTCATAAATACCCAAACTGTAAGCTAGTCCCACTATACTACATCGGCGGAATTCATCACCAAGGCCAAAAGTAACAATTCCCGGGTTGTAATAATCACTCCCTTCACGGAAATTGATGGTTGAGAAGAACTCCCAACACAGCTCCTTGAACACCGGTTCCTGAATGCGAAATAGCTGGTTCCATCCATCACAAGTGATGGATACCCCATCATTCATAAAGACTTTGACAAGATACGTTCCCAACTCCTCTTCATAATGAACTCTTCCTAATCAATCCCAGTCTATTTTATTTGGCACCTAAATTTCTTTCTTCTTAACCTCAACCTGCTTCTTCTTCCATCTTTTCATTGTGGATTCCGAATCAATTCTTGGAAAATTTAACCAAGGATGGTCTCCTTGGCAACCCCTAGAGCTTTGTCCCCCTCTTGAAAACATTTTATGAAACATAAGAAAAACCATACAAACCATAAAACATAGAAACATTAAAACTCAAAATATGGGACTTCGTATAGGGACCGACTTGTCAAGTCCACGAACAGACTCGGCGAGTCACATGAACTGCTCGAGTCGCATGACTGAAGTTTATCAATTCACCCAAAAAAACTCAAAATTGGTCCTAGGGGTTTGTTTCGAGATGTATACTAAGTATAAATTCACAAGTAATTGCATCTTTAACATCCTAACTAGACAAAAATTAAAAACCCTAGACTCCTAATCAAGTCAAAAGAAATTGGTTGCAACAAATTGGGATCAATATTCTACAAAAATTAAAGCTTTAAGAAGATAATAAACAAAAGATGTTACCTTGTTAGAAGAAAGTGGAAGAAATCAATAAAAATGGGATGAGTTGCTTGAGAGAATCTTGGCACGTCGAGTATAGGAGTGTTGGCCGTATGAAGTGAAAATGTTTAACAATTGGGTTAAAACCCTAATTTTACAGAAATGTAAAAACTATTTTTTTTAGTAAATTAAACCGACAAGTCGAGTCATCATTCAGACTCACCGAGTCAGGTCACGAATTTATTTCACATCTGCGAAAGGACTCGTCGAGTCAGTGTATAGACTCGTCGGGTTTATTATTCCGTTGAAAACATTTTTTTCCTTTTCTAAAAAAATGCTTATATAAAAATAACACTGCACCCCACACTTACCGCTTAATTATCCTCAAGCAATTAATTATGGATGACAATTAAAATTGAAAGAAACTAAGTAGTTGTCACACCCCAAAACCGGAACGGCGTAAACGTTCTCGGGCGGAGGACGTTATGTAATGTATCACGACAATGCAAAGTAGTAAGCAAGCAACAATGTCGTCCATTGCATTGATAGTAATAGTTTAATACATGTGTGTTCTTTCATAGTAATAAGACATTACAACAAGTAATCAAAATAAAAGACAAGTCTTGACTGCTCCGTCTTCGCAAAACCTGGTCATCGTACCTTTCTACAGGTGACCTGAGAATACAAGTTATTTTGAAAGTGTAGGTCAACATTTAAGTTGGTGAGCTCATAAGTATTTAATGTCATTGTTCGTATAAGTTTGATGATAACATTTGGAATCGTTCAATGTAATTGTTTGTATATGTTTTGAAAACTCCTAGAAAATCTCATATTTTTTACTAGTATAAAAGTAGCCTTTTATCGAGGCCCAATTGTTTTTGAATATTTGTTTCTAAAAGTCCAACATTTATCCATAAGTGTGTGGTAGTTTAAAAGTTCCAAAACTGAAATGAAATCGTGTTTTTCATGCCTAGAGTAGTAGATTTGTGTAAATATAAAATCACTTAGGCAATAACCCCGTAAACCAACGTGTTTCTAATACTCCATGTGAGTTTTATAACCATACTAATGACCCAGACTGCCTGTAACAACGTTCTTCAGGCGTTGGAATGTTATGACGTTTGTCACCCCAGGCCTGTTGGCCTAGCTGTAGCTAACAACTTCGGTGCGGGATTGTCAATCCTGTATAGATCTATAGACAAGTATCACCCTCCCCCTACAAGGGATTATGGTATATAATACAGGACTTAAAATGCATACTCGAAAGTACGTGAAATGTCTCAAAAAACATAGTATAAAACAGATTTACGTATGAAAATGTCCATTTGTTCTTATGTATGAAAGTATCCCTTTGATATAGTGTTTCTAGTATGTAAATGTTCATGATTTTCTCGTAAACCTAACCTATTATAGTTTTTCAAAGTGCGTTTCGCTCGTGTAGTAAATCCCAGTGAAATGGCCACTTGTTATGTAAAGTATAACATTTAAAGTGACATAATGAACACATATAATTAAAGTATAAATAAACTGTTTGCTTCATATATATATATATATATATATATATATATATATATATATATATATAAACATGTCTTATTTCCAAAAGACAAGGTGTTATCTTGAACACATATTTCATACGAAAGTTCCTATATTGTAGTTATAAATCACAGATCAGTTACTTGATAAAAAGAGTATGTAGTGAAACTTTATGTTTACACACGATAATAACCGTGTGTTTACTTGTATTCCCCCTTAAAAGTGTATAGAAAGCATTGATAAAACATTTGAAAGTGTAGTTTATAGGGGTATGAACTCACTTGATTGAAGTGGTTGATTTGAAGTAGTCGAGAGAAGAATCGAGCTGAACTTCGACTCGAGAGAGTTGAAATCTCGGGATTCTAGGGGATCTCGGGAGTGCAGAACTTACTTCGGGGCTCGAGTATGAAAAACCGGGGCTTCACGCAGGCAGTACTTCAACTGGAGACAAGAAGTGTCTCGGGAACTTCGGGGCGTCGGGCCTTGCGTCATGTTCTAGGAGTGTTACAGAGGCTTCAGGGTGTTTTAGAGAGGCTTAACAGAGAGTAGAAGTAGGAGAGAGGTTAGGAATGAGCAACCAAACTCGGAAGGCTTCAATTTCTATATATAGGCACCATTTTGACTCTCACGTCGTGAGTTTTGCATAACTCACATCGTGAGTTTGATCCTGAATCGTCATGGCACGTGTCACTCGTTAACTTGCTCCGGAAGGGTCACTGACAGTTCACGTCGTGAGCTTTTCTTTGTTCACCTCGTGAGTTTCCTGAAAGCATGGGGTTTCGTGACCCGAAATTGTAAAATCCGTAACTTTCATGTACGAGCTCCGTTTTCGATGTTCTTTATATGCACGCGTAGCTGAGAATATGCTCTACAACTCTCATTTAGACTCCGTTGGCAAATTTTGAATTTATTTTTAATTAATTATTTTTAACGGCCGGGACTGGAAAAGTCCGTTAAAAATCCATAACTTCTTCATCCGATGTCCGTTTTCGTCAGACTTTTCACCGTTGCGTTACTATTGTTGAGACCTTATATTCTCATTTAGGTTGTTTTGGCCAAAAGTTTCTCGATCTCTATTTCGAGTTTTTAGCTGTCTACTACTATGTCCGGATCTTGGAAAAATCATAACTTCCTCATATGAAGTCAGATTTGGACATTCTTTTTATGTACGCTCACGGTTTAATGATATCTACAACTTTCATTTAGATACTTAATGTTAAAAAACTCTTGTATTGAAACTTTGCGTTTTTCGTTTAATCGATGTTGCCGGTTTTGTCGGAAATCTTAGAATGGTCATAACTTCTTCGTTATAACTCGGATTTTAGTGTTCTTAGTATTTCTGTAAACCTTGACACAATATCTAACATAATAGATATTCCTATAAATACTTTTGCACATTTAGAGGGAATTTTGTCCCTAAATTTAATGTAAGGTAATTATTTGTGGACTAGGGAAACAAATGAGGGTATTTTAGTTTTATGTAATCTTCACGTTCCCATGTGTGTTCAGGTCCTCGCTTTGCATTCCAGCGGACCTTCGCGATGGGTATGCGACTTTGTTTTGTTCTATTAATTTCCCTATCTATGATTTCAATTGGCTCTTCTATAAAGTGGAGACTCTCGTTGATTTCGATTTCGTCTAGAGGGACGAAGAGGGTCTCATCGGACAAACATTTCTTCAAGTTTGACACATGAAAGGTAGGGTGTACGTTATTTAGTTCATGCGGTAGACGAAGTTTGTAGGCTACCGGGCCGATCCTTGGAGGGATCTTGAATGGTCCAATTTATCATGGGTTTAGTTTCCCACTTTTTCCGAAACGTATTAACCCTTTCCAGGGCGAGACCATTAATAGCACTCAGTCCCCGACCTGAAATTACAAGGGCTTTCGTCTTTTGTATGCATAACTCTTCTTGGTCGAATGTATGTTGAATGTTTTTGTGGTCTGTGAACACAGTACACCTTGTACCCTACAAGTAGTGTCTCCAGATCTTCAGAGCAATTACCACTGCTCATGACTCAATATCACGTGTTGAATAGTTAACTTCCTGTGTCTTAAGCTGTCTTGAGGTATAGGCAGTGATCTTTCCTCTTGCTTAAGAGCACAACCAAGCCCTTGGTTGGATACAGCGCATTACACCACGAAATATTCTATCCCTTTTGGGAGGGATAATATTGGTGCGATGCATCAGGCTTACTTTAGCGTTTGGAATGCTCTTTCTTGTTTACAGACAAGTCCGGTGCTCCCTAAGGTGAGAAACCTGGCCTAAAGAATCCCCTTCTGAGGAGTTTGTTAAGCTCACTAAGAAGTTCTTGCATCTCAGTTAGAGCTAGACGATAAGGTGATTTGGCTATTGGGGTAGCCCCTGGACCTAAGTCGATTCTGAATTCGACTTGACGCGGTGGTGGTAGTCTCGGTAGTCCTTCTAGAAAGGTGTTGGGAAAGTCGCGTACTTCTTGGATGTTCTGACTGTCCCTCACTTCTCGGCACGTTTCGGCGATGTGTACAAGGAATGCAGTATATTCCTTTCGTAAGCACTTCTGAGCTTGCATACTCGAAATGATGAGAAGGTTCGTACTTGGTTCGTCGCTGTAAATAACTAGAGCTTCGTTGTTTAGGGACGTTAGGACGAACTGCTTTATCAAAGCACCTGATGTCGGCTCGATGTAGACTTAACCAACTCCTACTGATTATGATATCAAAACCTTGGGGTGGATTAGATGTCGTGAAGATCTAAAAGAAAGTATGACTACTCATGAATTAGGGAAAAGGATAGGAATTTCTAAGTTTATTCTCACGGAAGCACGATCACTCGCAGTCTTGGGCAGTCTCCGTCCTGAAGTTCATAGTAGAATTCATACCTGGTTCATCAATCACAGTCTCAGGTGTACGAGTTGTATATAATTAAGATTGAAAATGTGGGTCTTTGGATTGAACTTGACATACTGCATGAGTGGTACTTCGGGGAGGTTTTCTGAGGTTTCTTTGGAAAGGATAAGAAACATGAGGTACTCTACGCATGAGTACTTCGGAGTTCTGAAGTGATAGTTTCGTTAGAAAGATGATGATTTCGGAGAAAGAGATTTACGCATGAAACTGGTATTGTGAGGATCAAATAGACTCTGATCGTATGATGAAATCGGAATCACATGGAAATTAGGCACTAGATTTGATCATAACGGTGTTACAAACAAAACACAATAGTGCAACTTTTAACAGAGTTACCGTAATATAGGTTTACTACAAGACTAATGCTGCGAACTAGATATACTACGAAAGACAAGTATACGCAACACAAGGGTCCCTTAACTGACGGGTCCTTACAAAAGATAAGATTCGAGTTGCACTAGTTTTAAACAGTTTACGATTCTGTTACAACGAACGCCTTAGATACTTTAACGAGGGTCCGGAGTAGTTTCTCCTGCGGTAGTGATCCTTAGTATCTTCCCGTCTGCGCGGGAGTTCTTTGTTATTGGACAGTCCTTTTGAGGTGTCCTATCTCGCCGCATTGGTGACATGCCTGGTTCGTACTAGTATTGGTGGTGGGAGTGAGGTGTTTAGTCAGGGTTACGTGGACACGGGTGCCCTCCTCGTTCCTCCACTTTGAAAATTGCCTCTTGAAGAGTCCGACTTTAACACCACCTTTGTGTGTAGGGTTGGTCCCGATGCCAGGGACTTGAGAAATGGGTCGTGCCGGTGCTGAAGGGGTAGGAGTTGCCACTTGCTGTTGTTTCATGGAAAACCTTTGGAATCGTTGGCGCTCCTATCGAGCTCGGTGATTTCGTTTCCTCCTCTCAATTTTACAACTTTGCACGTCCGTGACTGTTACCATTAGTTGGCTTCTTGGATATATACAACGATCGAAATTTTCAATTCCTTTGTCAGTCATGATTACATTGTTAGCATTGAGGTTTACAAGGACAGCCGTCACGGCAGCTGTTACCGCGGCTTGGAATGTGGCGACACGATATGAAGAATAGGGGCTTCGTTGTTCGGCTATCTACTTCTGGAGGATGACATGACTCTGTAACACGAAAGGAAAGTAGTTTGTGAGCTATTATGGTTGAAACTAGATGTATCTTGATCGTTCATGTAAAGGGTAGAAGTATGTTCTCGAGATTTTGACCTACATCCCTAAGATGCAGTCCTAATACAAAGCAAAAGTAAGTTCATAGAATGGTCTCAAGACGTTTGACGTTCAAACCAGGGTATTATTGGTTGGTGGATAACATGATCCAACCTCTAAAAGAGACTTGGAAATGATTCCAGAGTTAAATTACCATAGTCCAATACCTTGACTAGATGGGGTTTCATATAGACCCCAATGAAAGCATGATGAAAGCATTTGAAAAAAGATTGACACGGAAGTTAGCCGACTGTCAATATCATTGATGTTTAAGATGTAATAGGTTTGGGGAAATTGACCTTGTTGTAGCTCTTACATCATATTCGGAGTAGAAAAGTTTTTGACAGCACAAAGACTTAACTAAAAGTACTTACAGTACAAAGTAGTCACATAGAAAGTACTACACAGAACATAGACAGGAACACGGTTCTTTAAAGCAAGGAAAGAAGGAAGTAAGGTATCTCATGCTGGTGACGGTCACCCCTATGGTGAACCCTTAGTTCGGCTACTTGACGTTCCATATCAAGCAGGTATCTTTCGTACACCCTCTGGCGTACTTGGAGCTCTATGACTTCGGCTCGGGTTTCAGTTAGTGCTTGCAGTAGGGTCTCCTGGTTTCTCTCAGATCTCTCACTTGTGTGATCAAGGAGATTGGTGTGAATGGTATGCATTCTTGCATTGGCATTAACCTCTTTTATATGTTGGAGAGCCGTCCTACCCTGAATTTCGTTCGGACCAGAATTGGAAGAATTCTGTCTGCTGAGCTTCCTTCGCTTATGTTGTAGAAGCTTCGATCTCCATTAAACGGCATAGGCTGATCTTTCTTTTCGCTCCATGACTCCAAACATTCTACCCAAGGGGGCACCGGGCCATGATAAGTCGGATGAGGGTTAGGAATTGGAAATGGAGTTACCGGGGGTAGGTTCTCAACCTCGGGTTTGGAGTTATCACCATCCGAAAGGTCTTCAGCATGGTGATCATTCAAAGGGATTGGATGATCATTCTCTCGTTCTTCTCCAAACCATCCAGCATTGCCTTCGTTCGGAAGGTACGAGTTGCCGTGGGGATAGAGTCCAGCCATTTTATCTACATGAGAAAAAAAGGATAAGAAATAACTAAATAGACAAACTAATTAGATACTTATAAGATGATCTCTCTCAGTTACTTCAATACTTGTTTAGTGCATACCAGTTATATGTAACTAAGACAGGATAGACCTTCGAATAAGCGACCCTAACTCTAAGCCCACAACCCAAAGAGGAAAAGGAAATAAAGCAAAGATCCACATATTCTAAGTCTATGACGTCCTAGATGCATATAACCTTAGTGTATCCACTAAGAAACTATTGACCTACTGGTAAAGACCTTTTTAATTCGCAAACAAGTAATTATAATAACACCAAATACCCCTATGGTATTTCATTATGGAAGTGTTGGTAAGTTTTTAGACTTGTTGCCTCATCACAACCATTCTTGGGCATATACTAATCACTCCTTGTACCAGCATAGTTGATCAGGCTATGCCACTCCCAGGACTGACCATACATCCCCATGCTTACATGTGATATTCAACAATCGTAATACTTTTGTTCTTGTCATTGTGACACTGATTTTAGTATGAATGCAGACACGTATTCTTTATTAAATATTTTATTATTTAAAAGTATTAACTCTTGGTCAGAGTTTTTTAATCCCATTGTATTTATAGTTAGTATATCTTTTATGGTTTGACATACTCAATTCACTATAAACAATGCTTTGATACCAATCTATCACACCCCAAAACCGGAACGGTGGAAACGTTCTGGGGCGGAGGACGTCATGTAATGTATCACGACAATTCAAAGTAGTAAACAAGCAACAACATCGTCCATTGCATTAATAGTAATAGTTTAATACATGTGTGTTCTTTCATAGTAATAAGACATTACAACAAGTAATCAAAATAAAAGACGAGTCTTGACTGCTTCGTCTTCGCAAAACTTCGACATCGTACCTGTCTAGAGGTGACCTGAGAATACAAGTTATTTTGAAAGTGTAGGTCAGCATTTAAGCTGGTGAGTTCATAAGTATTTAATGTCATTGTTCGTATAAGTTTGATGATAACATTTGGAATCATTCAATGTAATTGTTTGTATATGTTTTGAAAACTCCTAGAAAATCCCATATTTTCTACTAGTATAAAAGTAGCCTTTTATCGAGGCCCAACTGTTTTTGAATATTTGTTTCTAAAAGTCCAACATTTATCCATAAGTGTGTGGTAGTTTAAAAGTTCCAAATCTGAAATGAAATCGTGTTTTTCATGCCTAGAGTAGTAGATTTGTGTATATATAAAATCACTAAGGCATTTGATGACCCCGTAAACCAACGTGTTTCTAATACTCCATGTGAGTTTAATAACCATACTAATGACCTAGACTGCCTGTAACAATGTTCTTCAGGCATTGGAATGTTATGACGTTTGTCACCCCAGGCTTGCCGGCCTAGCTGTAGCTAACATCTTAGGTGCGGGATTGTCAATCCCGTATAGATCTATACACAAGTATCATGCTCCCCCTACGATTATGGTATATAATACAGGACTTAAAATGCATACTCAAAAGTACGTGAAATGTCTCACAAAACTTAGTATAAAAGAAATTTATGTATGAAAATGTCCATTTGTTCTTATGTATGAAAATATCCCTTTGATATAGTGTTTCTAGTATGTAAATGTTCATGATTTTCTCGTAAACCTAACCTATTATAGTTTTTCAAAGTGTGTTTCGCTCGTGTAGTAAATCCTAGTGAAATGCCCACTTGTTATGTAAAGTATAACATTTAAAGTGACACAAATGACCACATACACTTAAAGTATAAATAAAGTGTTTGTTTCGTGTGTGTGTGTGTGTATATATATATATATATATATATATATATATATATATATATATAAACATGTCTTATTTACAAAAGACAAGGTGTTATCTTGAATACATATTTCATACGAAAGTTCCTATATTGTAGTTATAAATCACATATCAGTTACTTCATAAAAAGAGTATGTAGTGAAACTTTATGTTTACACACGATAATAACCGTGTGTTTACTTGTATTCCCCCCACCCTTAAAAGTGTCTAAAAAGCATTGATAAAACATTTAAAAGTGTAGTTTATAGGGGTATGAACTCACTTGATTGAAGTGGTTGATTTGAAGTAGTCGAGAGAAGAATCGAGCAGAACTTCGACTCGAGAGAGTTGAAATCTCGAGATTCTCAGGGATCTTGGGAGTGCAGAACTTCCTTCGGGGCTCGAGTATGAAAAACCGGGGCTTCACGCAGGCAGTACTTCAACTGGAGAGAAGTAGTGTCTCCGGAACTTCGGGGCGTCGGGCCTTGCATCGTGTTTTAGGAGTGTTACCGAGGCTTCGGGGTGTTTTACAGGGGCTTAACAAAGAGTAGAAGTAGGAGAGAGGTTAGGAATGAGCAACCAAACTCGGAAGGCTTCAATTTCTATATATAGGCACCATTTGACTCTCACGTCGTGAGTTTTGCATAACTCACATCATGAGTTTGGTCCTGAATCATCATGGCATGCGTCACTCGTTAACTTGCTCCTGAAGGGTCACTGACAGTTTACGTCGTGAGCTTTTCTTTGTTCACCTCGTGAGTTTCCTGACAGCATGGGGTTTCGTGACCCGAACTTCTAAAATCCATAACTTTCATGTACGAGCTCCGTTTTTGATGTTCTTTATATGCACGCGTAGCTAAAAATATGCTCGACAACTCTCATTTAGACTCCATTGGCAAATTTTGAATTTATTTTTAATTAATTATTTTTAACGGGCCGGGACTGGAAAAGTCCGTTAAAAATCCATAACTTCTTCATCCGATGTCCGTTTTCGTCAGACTTTTCACCGTTGCGCTACTATTGTTGAGACCTTATATTCTCATTTAGGTTGTTTCGGCCAAAAGTTTCTCGATCTCTATTTCGAGTTTTTAGCTATCTACTACTATGTCCGGATCTTGGAAAAATCATAACTTCCTCATATGAAGTCAGATTTGGACGTTCTTTTTATGTACGCCCACGGTTTAATGATATCTACAACTTTCATTTAAATACTTAAGGTTAAAAAAACTATTGTATTGAAACTTCGTGTTTTTCGTTTAATCGATGTTGTCGGTTTTGTCGGAAATCTTAGAATGGTCATAACTTCTTCGTTATAACTCAGTTTTTAGTGTTCTTAGTATTTCTGTAAACCTTGACACAATATCTAACATAATAGATATTCTTATAAAGACTTTTGCACATTTATTTTTCGAAGTTAATTTCATTATATCAAAAGTGGTTACAATAATAGACTTTTTAGGTCATTACATAGAGTCGAAATATCAGGTTGTCATAGTAGTCCTCACAGAACAAAAACGAAAAACGAAAAAGAAAAGAAAAGCAAAATATTTTGACGGGTTGCCTCCCGTTAAGCGCTTCTTTTATTGAGGAGTCTTTAGCTGGACTCCATCCCGCTCTACGTTTCTGGTGCTTCCTCCATTGGGATCTCCTTCTTTAATTTTTGGACTTTATATTTTGTCTTGTAAAAATGGATTTTTTTTTCTTGTATGCCCTCTTCAATTCTTCCATTCTCTTCCTTGCAGCGATGTCTTCAGCTTTACGCTTTGTCCCCTTACCATGCTCATTTTCTCCACTCCTTCCCTTTCATGCTCCATCATTTCCCTTCCTTTCATATCTTTCTTGATTGCGTCTTTGGTTGTTACAGAATTTGGTACTTTGAAAGTGAAAACTTCACACGAAGTAGAGACAATGGCACAAGGCTTGGTTCTTTTGCTTTTGATTGACATCTTTTCTTGATCTAGCATATGCGATTCAATAGAAGAGTTATTGTGACAACCCGGAATTTATTCCTTGTACAAAAGACTAATTTAATCCAAGTTAAACTCGTTTTGCTAATTGCTAACACTGTTTGTGGTCTAATGGAGTGTTCTAAACCTAGTACAATTAAGGTAGGAACCTATAAATGGGATACCATAATGCATATCAAGCGAAATCGGGCCAAACACTCCAAAACATGGCGTGTGCGGTCAAACACTTGAGTGTACGACCACACATAGGTGTGTGCGGCCGCACACCCAACCCAGCCACACATCCTACCTATATAAGTCAGCCTTAGTCATTTTTGAACACTTTTCCCACTCCTTCAAAGCTGGAACACGTTTTTCTCTTAAGTATCATCCAAATCTTCATCTTGTTCTTCATAAAAGTAAGTAATACTTCCTTTGATATGTTAATATTTGAACTTATCTAGCCTTCTTCCCTACTTTGATCCATGAAAACACGTTTTTGGTGTTAGATCTTCAAGAACACCAAGAACACACTAAGTTTTGGACCCTAATCACCCTTTTCAAGCCTCTATAACGTGTATATACTTGCTATACCTGGTTATGTGTAAATAACACTTGATGATATTCTTGAAAAACTTGAGTTTATCATCTTCATAAAGGGTGTGCGGCCGCACACCTTCATGGTGGCCGCACACACCCTTTTTAGGTCCCAAAATAGCAATAAACTCCTTATAAGGCTAGAACAAGAAGTGAGAAACCTTCCGAGATGGGTCTAAGGCCTTAAAATACGTTTTGACACACTTCATAGGGAGTGTGCGGCCGCACACACACCAATATGGTGTATTTAGACCATATACTCCCTTATATAGCCATACACCCCTTTTATACAATCATATAAGGTTGTAACACTTCAATATAAGTGTTTACTAGTCCCTAAGGTGGTCCCAATTTAATAATTAGTTGTTTCAAACACTAATTGCGTATTTACATATGTCGTTATATGGGTAATAAAATCCATTTGTGCTCAAGTCCGTGATTGACACTCAACTTCCTAAACCGATCCTACAGTCGCATCAGTCACTAACAGGTGAGTTCATACCCCCTTAATTAACCTTATATATATTTTAAATGCTTTTATGGGGGAGAATACAAGTTTAATCCTACTTGATATTATATCAAACACATGTGATTAATGACTAGTACGCCAATGGATTTGCTATGCTTTAAACTGTCTTGTCAACAAAACTGCTTCAAAACGATTTCCAAACCCTTTTACATGTTAAATTCTTTATAAAACTTAGTTTCAGTTTCCAATTCATTACTTTCAAAACTCTTTAAAGTTATATATTGTCAAATCATGTCCAATACATATATAGTTATATAAGTAAGGTTTGAAAGACTTAGGACTGATAATACGCTCTAATTCATGTTCCTTGTTTGGTTGTGGAATTAGAGTCCCCTATTGTTTGTCTGAGTGTCATTTGATCTTTAGTTATATATCATGTGTACATGTATGGACATAAAAGCTTTCCATCTTATTTCAATACACTCAGTTATACAAACCATCTATCTATTAAACTATAATAGGTATAGTTTAGTGATATACTAATTACTACATCTAGTACTATGAACCATACAATGACTCGGTTTATACACGAGTCAGAACGTACTATTGTGAGGATTGAACAAGAACATACATATACATATACATACACATATACAAAGAGGAGAACATATACATATACAATTACATGTAAACAGAGGAAACATACACAAACCTAACGATTAGAATATAAGATTTACTTCTACATGACCCGGATTCCACCATTGTCATGTTGGTAACCAGAGTCTCCTGGAGGGAGAGCGGGCATTGTGCGTATAGATCTATACGGGACAGACTATCCCGCACAGTCTTAGGTCGACCAAGCCGATGGGGTGACAAATGTCACATTATTTTCGACGTCTTTCATCGTTGTTTTTCTTCAGCCGTCAATCAGTATGGTTACAAATCTCACATTACCTTATAATTCACTGGCTTTAAGGTAAGCAGTATTAAACTAGTTTACATATACAAACTACAGTCTATAATATTTTCCCTAATGCATTTACCTTGAAATGTTTTCTAGATAAACGATAATGTACATACTATATTCGAAAATGATAGTTAAGCTTGGGAAAGATACATACTTTACAAACAAACAAAACGAACATTGAGTCTTGGAAGAAGACTACAATTTTAGTAGGCAATATCGGATTTTCTAGGATAATACGAACATTTTTACAAACAGCTTTACGAACATTTTCATACAACTAATGACACTAAAATGCTTATGAACTCACCAGCTTTAATACTAAGAAACTTTTTCAAAATAACTTGTATTCTCAGGTCATCAGTAGATAGGTACCGATGCCAGCTTTTGAGAAGATGGAGCACATACAAGACTCATCTTTTATTTTGATTCATATTATGGTGTCTTATAAACCACAGAACACACTTGTATTAAAATTATATATTTAATGCAATGGATGATGTTGTTTACTTGTTTACTACTATACTGTGTTGTGATACTTTACAAGACGTCCTCCGCCCCAGAACGTTTCGGCCGTTCTTGGTTTTGGGGTGTGACAGATTGGTATCAGAGCATTGTTTATAGTGAATCTAGTATATCAACCCATAAAAGATATACTAACTATAAACACAATGGGATTAAAATACTCTAGTCAAGAGTTTATACTTTTAAATAATAAAATATTTAACTAAGTATACATGCCTGCATTCATACTAAAATCAGTGTAACAATGACAAAAACAAAAGTATTACGATTGTTGAATATCACAAGTAAGCTTAGGGATGTATGGTCAGTCCTGGGAGTGGCATAGCATGATCAACTATGCTGGTCTGAGGAGTGATTAGCACATGCCCAAGAATGGTTGTGATATGGCAGCAAGTCTAAAAAGTACCAACACTACTACAATGAAAACATTAGAACAGATCATAAGTCTAAAATACTATAGGAGTATTTTGTGTTACTATAATTACTTATTTTAGAACTAAAAAGGTTTTTACTAAGTAGGTCAATAATACGCTATGGTTATATGAAATTTAGGTGTCATAGACTTAGAATTTGTGATCTTTGCTTTACTTCATGTTCCTTGTTTGGTTGTGGATTTAGAGTTAGGGTCACTTATTCGAAGGTCTATCATGTTTTGATTTCATATAAGTGGTATGCACTATACAAGTATTGAAATAACTAGTAAAGATCATCTTATAATTATCTTAATTAGCACGCCTATTTATATAAGATTCTTGTACCCCTTTTCTCGCATAGATATCTGGCTAGATTCCATCATCATGGCGACCCGTACTTCCCAAACCAAGGCAATGTTGGATGGCTTGATGACGAGTCAGATGATGACCATCCAATTCTTTTGGATGATCACCTCGCTGAAGGTTTTTCTGATGGTTCCGACTCCGAGCTAGAAGTCAACAACCTATCTCTCGTGGCCCCAGTCCCAAATCTTAACCCCCGTCAGGCTTTTCAAGGCCCGACGCCTGCATAGGTTGAATGCATAGAAACATGGGGCGAAGAGCAAAATCAGCCCATGCCATTCAATGGAGACTGAAGTTTTTATGACACAAGTGAAGGAGGATCAGCGGACAGAGTCTTGCCAATCCTAGTCCGAAGGGTTGTGCGCAATGAAATTCAGGGCAGGACAGCCCTCCAGAGCATCACGGAGGTTGATGCAAATGCAAGAATGCATTCCATTCGCACCAGCCACCTAGAGCATGCTCGAGAGAGGTCTGCAACGGACCACGAGACCTTGCGGCAAGCACTAGCTAAGACTCAGGCTGAAGTCATAGACCTCCGGGTTCGCCAGAGAGTCTACGAGCGACACCTTTTCGAAATGGAGCGTCAGTTGGCAGGCCTTAGGGTTCGCCCGAGGAATGCCCGCCGCCGCCGGTAGAGGATGTTTAGTGCATCTTTTCTTTTGACTCAAGGAATAGCCTTCCCTAACTATGCTCTATTAAGCTTTTGTCTGTAAAATATTCCTACTCTTCAAGTACTCTAACTAGGAATCTAAAAACTATCAACCTTTTTCCTTATGGTATGATGTAAGACCTACGGTCAAGTCATTTCTCCCGAACTTGTTACATCAATGATACCAGTATTATTGACAGTTATCTCATCTGTTGGAAAATTTTATACTATTGTGTTTCCCTACTCTCCTACTATACTGCTATTTCAAAACATACACTCATTCAACAGTTGGACGATGGCGATTTAGCCCATGGATCACTCTCACTATACTCACAATTGATTCTAACCACCATGTATATCTTACCTTTAAACTTATAGTTGAAGGATGCCTCCTCGCAAATCAACAAGGCGTAATCCTCCGATTACTCCAACTCCTCCACCACCACCTCGTATGCAATACGATGCAGTAGTTTTAAATGCTACAGTACTTGCGGCTGTTGCAACAGCCATGGCACAGTATCACTCTATTGATGTCAGCAGAGGTGGAACCCCTGTTAACTCTACTCAACGTGAACTCCTTGTGCGCTCAAGGGAGTGTTCCTACGAGTACTTCACTAACTGTAAGCCAAAGCCCTTCAAAGGGACTGGCGGAGTCATTGCCCTCTCGCAATGGTTCGAAAAGACGGATTCGATCTTCGAGATTTGCTCCTGCCCTGCCGCGAGTAAGGTCAACTTTGCTGCTTGTACCTTTGAGGAGAAAGCCCTGACATGGTGGAACATCCATGTCAAGTCACTAACTCTTGCAGTGGCTAATGACATGGGATGGGAAACTCTAAAAGACCTCATGATCGAGGAGTACTGCCCGAGGGGCGAAATCCAGAAGTTGGAACAAGAGTTGTGGAGCCTAACCATGAAGGGCTCCGATATAGTTTCTTATACCGCCAGATTTAGCGAACTGGTGGCCCTCTGCCCCAACATGGTTCCCACAGAGGGAAAAAAGATAGAGAGGTATATCTGGGGGTTGTTGCCTCCGGTTTAGGGGAATGTGTTAGCTTCAAACCCCACTACCTTTGATAGTGCCAAGCGATTGGCATAGCGTCTCATTGACCATGGGGTCCGTACCCCGTATGCAACAAAAACCCTAGCCATCCCCGAACCTTCCAACCCCACTGACAACAAGCTGAAGTTTTGGGATGACAAGAAGAAACAGAAAGCTGCCAAAAAGTAGCAGATTGTGGCGGTTCAGCCGCAATAACTCTCGCCGTTGCTGATCCGGTGAAGAAGTACGTTGGAAGTTTGCCAAAGTGCAACAAATGAAACTTCCACCACGACGGTCCCTGCCGGGAAATGCAGTGCTCCAATTGCAACAAGAAAGGACACACTGTCCGCTTCTGTAAATCCCCGGCAAGGCCAATCAACTAGGTCCCTGGTACCGGTGTGACTCAGGCTTGCTATGGATGTGGCGAAGTGAGCCACTATAAAAGGGACTGCCCAAAGGCAAGAAATACTGGTGGATCGGGAAGAGTTCTGGCTATAGACCACGGAGAAGCAGTTTCCGACCCTACGGTGGTGACCCTTATGTTTCTCCTTGAAAACTCTTATGCATGCATACTATTTGATAGCGGAGTAGATGTAATGCTCTAAAAATTTCAACCAATTTAAAATTTTCAAAAACAACCCAGTTTCATTAAGTAATTACAGAAAGGTTTTCAATACAATTATTATCAGAGTCTTCCCAGAACCACATCATAAAACATAATCATGAGGAGCGGTACGATCACGCCTTTGCCTTGCCACAGTCTCCTGAAGAACCTGAAAAACATTAAACCACAACTGTAAGCCTGAAAGCTGAGTGAGATACCCCAAAAATACCAACCACATATACCATACACGCACAACATGCCATATCATAACAGAACACAGAAGAACCATGCACTTCGGGTCTACTGTGTGACTAGTCCGCCGCACCGGCCTTAAGTCCACCTGGTCCACCCTCCGAGCCTAACCATATACATCGAGTCTACAGTGTGATTGGTCCATTTGCACCGGGCCTTGAATCCACCTGGTCCACTCTCTGAGTCTACAGTATGACTGGTCCGCCCGCACTGGGCCTTCAGTCGACCTGGTCCACTCTTCGAGCCTCAGCACGTCTGGTCCGACCTCTTGGGGCCTACAGCCTATCCGGACCGCTCGTTGGGCCTTTGGGATAACCGGTCCGCCCTGGGTATGTTGGCCTATAGCACAAAGCAGGACCCGCCTCAACCCAACCCCAGTCCAACAACGATGTGCACATAAACATTCAATCATATAACAATTCACATCCAATCAAACCAATCTAGTAGATCACATAGCATAACATCATCCTAACCAGGATACCGACCTAACCGGTCACTAGCATAAACCATCCTAACTACCAGGATGCAACATCACAAAGCAAATAACATAACAACGATACCCGGATCACAATCCGATAAAGGGCCGGCCTTGGTGGCGTAAACCCTATCGATATAGTGAGGATAACTCACCTCGCAACTGCCGACTGAAAAGATAAGACCAAGATGCTCCGACCACTGACACGATCTCCACCACTAGCCGACACCAACACTGAACTCAAAACAAAATCCAACAATTACCAAAACACCCCTGGATGTCAACCCTTGGTCAAACTGAATATCTTGACTGACTCTCCTCGCCGAGTCAACCCGATGACTGGTCAAGTCCCCATGCTCAGAACTTCCCCAATCCGCGACTCAACTCGGCGAGTCACCCCGAGACTCGCCGAGTCCCACAACTCTAAGTCCCCTCTCAACTCACCGAGTCCTCCCTTGAATCACCGATTCATGGCTCAACCAGAAGAAGGTTAGGACGTCACGACCAGACTCGTCGAGTCCAAGAACAGATTCGCCGAGTCCAAGGCTATCTTCAACCAACTCGCCGAGTTGTTCTTCCAACTCGCCGAGTTCCTGCCCATCTTCAAGCAACTCGCCTAGTACACCTTTCTGACTCCCCGAGTACCTCTAGATCTTAATCCATACAGAAGCTTTTCCAGGCCAAGCAAATGATCCAAACCACAGATCTACCCTTCTACAACCCATCCATCACGTAAAGTGGCAAACTTTATGTGAATCCAAAGAGATCTAAGCATAAGACACTCTAGGGTTAGGGTTTGGGACAAGATGGCTTCACCAATCACTCAAGAATAGGGACTTTAATGCAATCTAGACCTTCACCTTTCCATATCTGATGTAGCAACCTAAGATCTAACCTCCAAACTCAAAACACCACATGCTATCTTTTCCAAAAACTCCAAAATGATGAATAATAACCCAAACAACGAAATAATACCTCAAAGGAAAGCTCCAACAGAAGAGAAATCCAAATCCTAGCAAAGCCCCTTGCTCCAAGCCTCTTAGATTTCCAAAATCTCTTCCAAAATCTCTTCTCCAAGGTTCAAAATCTCTTAAACCACTGACAAACGCACCTTAGGGCTTTTCTGGACTTCAAGAGAGGGCAAAGAGGCTGGGGAGAGGGCATAATGTCCTTTATATAGGGCTCATCCTCCGAAATTAGGGTTTTCTCCACTCAACACCAAATCGCTGAGTCCAGCCGCCGACTCGCCGAGTTGGCCACTTAACACACGACCAGAGTCGCGACCCTACTCGCTTAGTCCACCTATGGACTAGCCGGGTTGCCCTTTCACATTTACACTTTGAACCCTCAACTTGAACTCCTGAACTCGGGATGTTACAATTCTCCCCCACTTAAATTAGGCTTCGTCCTCGAAGCCTATGACAACACAACTCCAGATTTACTCTCGCAATGCACTTCCTGGCATTAACCAGACCAGGTTCCTCAAAACACAACCACCGAAACCCAACTTTTCCCCTGCGGCGTTCTGACCACGGCCTCAAGCCAGCCACCGGCCAAATCCTCAGATAACCACACTTAACAACCAAGTACCACTCCATGATACTTTACTCGTTCCAGATCACAACATTCACTCGACTTATACGAGCTAGAAATAACCCTGAACCACCGGAATCTCGATCTGAGCCTAACTTTATCCACTCCATGCTGACAGGATGACACATCCTTCAGCTTCAGAGCAACTCCCATGAGTTCTTCTCCGCAATCACATACTCATGCTGAACTGGCTCTAGCATCCTCGGGTTGGGAAGACTCGACACACTGACGACAGCTCCAAACATCCCCCAGGATGAATTACTACTACATACACAATTCTTTGATCAAAATCAAGCTGGGAATCCAAGACTTCATCCCTGCATCCCTTCCGAGCCTCTTGGCTCTACACCCTCGGAATTCCTTCTGAGACCTCAGCAGACATCCAATCCGGATGTGATTCCATACCACTGCCGCAAACACGCTGCTCAATGACCATAATTGGAACACCCCAATCATAACTCCGCACTACTCCTTTCACCTCCGTGAACTTACACTCCCTCTCGGAGCTACATTCTTTTCCCTTTCCTTACCAAGGAAAAACCACTCGGCTGCCTTGACACTACCACAAGTGCCACGGTGCTCACATAATACTACACCATTTCCTTATAGCATAACCGCTATCCCATGCACCACACATTCTCTGAATCCGCTCGCGGGGACTCTCGAGTCCATGCACTACCTCCACTAATCATGATCAATATCCGGGGCCAGACCTTCTGATGCTATCACATCGCAACATACTCATTCCATATCCTCATACAGATCTATCAACACATGCAGAGTCTTCAGCATGAATGGACCGCCTTACCAGGCCTTCAACCCATCCGGACCACTCTCAGAACCTTCAACAGGTCTGGACCGCCCTCTAGGGCCTTCAGCCTGTCGGGACCGTTCTCTGAGCCTTCGGCCTAACTGGTACGCCCACCGGCCTTCAATCTATCCGAACCGCTCAACTAGTATTCATCATCCCGCGTTATCCCTCCAGAAATCTCTCCCATGCATACTGTTCTAGCCCT
Organism: Lactuca serriola; assembly: GCF_051521515.1. Taxonomy (NCBI): domain Eukaryota; kingdom Viridiplantae; phylum Streptophyta; class Magnoliopsida; order Asterales; family Asteraceae; genus Lactuca; species Lactuca serriola. Next base: position 306,328,751 of record NC_136410.1, on the reverse strand, counting down.
CTAGGGGTTCCGAACTCTATCTCCATCCTACAGACTCAAACCCGGCCTGATCCCAGGCCTTCCACAATCAATCACCATTGGTCTGCATCCTGCCCCGCCTGCCTGACACTTGCTCATACCAGCCTACGCTCGGCTGACAGAACCACTGTTGAATCCCAAAAGCTAAACAACCTCTCATGCTTATCGATGTTTTGGAGAATTCTCCAATTCTCCCCCACTTAGAGCACTGACTATCAACCACCGGTCACCATCACCGACCTCCCTCGACAACCCTACACTACACAAACCCTTACGTGCGAACTGATTCCCACCAGAACAAGCAATCTTCACAAATTTACATAACAACACTGATCATCCCGGGCTCGAAAGAAACCTGATCTTCAGCTAACCACTCCTCAGACTGCAGATGCTACCCGACATTCAGACCAAAAGCCAGATTCCCACTAATAATCCTCATGAATGATAACCAACGAAATTTCCAACACCAAACCCATAACCATACCACAACCCTCAAGGAACAACGAATACAATACCAAAATCACACAGCGAGACTAGCGAATAAACAATACTCCACAATAATCAACAAAAACAAGACATCAAGAAAGAAACATACCCGCAGCTGCATCCGACACTGCCCTGACCTCCTCCGGTGTAAGCTGAAAAGCACGACCCTGAGCCCTTGGGGGGCTCCGCTCCACCCTGACCTCTACCTGTAATCCTCAAAGTGGCCGTTTCTGGAGCCTGCACCGGTCCTGCAGCAAGCTGTGGACATTTGACCCTCAAGTGTCCAACCTGATGGCAATGATAACAAATCATCAAATCCTGAACCAAGGCTGTCTGCCGACAATCCCTCGCATAGTGCCCCTCCTTTCCGCACTTGTGGCATGCACCACCGGACCTACAAACTCCGGTGTGACCCTTCCCACACTTCCCACAAGTGTGGCTGCTCTGATCTCCCAATCTAGAATCAATGGTCTTGGACCGTTTCAGCATCGGCTGCGACTACACCGGAGCCTGCCTCTGCTCTCGCAACTGCAACTCAATCTCCAACTCACGCCGCCTGGCGGCCTCCTGCAACTCCAACAAGGTCTCGCACCTCTGCGTAGACACAAACTGCCTGATATCCCTCTTGAGCATACTCATATATCGGGACATCTATGCTTGCTCTGAAGCGAACCCAGGGCAAAACCTCGCCCTCTCAGTGAACATCCTGGTGATCTCCGTCACCGACTCCGAATCCTGCTTCAGCTCCAGGAACTCCTGAGCTAACCCCTCTCTCTCTCAACCTGCGGAACATAACGAGTGCTAAACATCTCCCGGAACTGATCCCATGAAACCGCTACCCTCTGCGCATCTGAATATGACCCCGTGGTCAATCTTCACCAATCCTTCGCCCCGAGCCTCAACAGGTTCAGCGCACACCTCACCCTCGGATCAGCAGGACATGAACACGTGAAGAAACACCCCTCCACGTCCGACAACCATCTCATAGCAACAGTCGAGTCCTCAACTCCATCTAAGGTAGGGGTCTTCGTATTATCGAAGTCCCGATACTGAAAACCTCGACCGGATCCTCCCCCTGCCGCTGCTACAGCCGATGTAGCCACCGCAGCAGCTGTCTCTGTGAGAGCCGCATAGCGCTCATCAAAATACTCAACCATGGCGGTCTTGATCGACCCAAACAGCTCTTGCAACTCGGTCCGGAATAACGCAGCAACCTCATCATGCAGGATCTCACAAATACTAGCATCCAACTCGCATGTGCTCATCTGACCAATAATCTCGGGCGGTACTGACCCAACCTAAGCGCCCTCTCCTGCTCCCGATCCTGACCCATATCCGCTCCCAGCATGCCTCGTAACCACCATACTGAAAAAAAAGATCTCAGATACTTCCCACAAACCCGGGAACCAACCCCCAACCCAACCCTAGAGGTCATGGTTCCTTTGATACACGTATGGGTCCTGTGCTTTCAGTAGTACGGGCCCATACTACCTTCCACACCTACCCATATTTGTATCAAGTATTACCACAACACCCTAGTGAAAACACACATAACAAGCGCTCAACCCTCACTCCTAGAGGAACACTGCAAATCTCACACTGAAGATACCCTAGGCTAGCAGGCATCATAAATCAGGCAACATTAACATGAAATCCTGAAGATCCCTAGCCTAGTACTAGCATGCTGTTCTATCATAGCTCAAAAACAAATATCATGTATGGTATTTTGGGGTTACTTACTGGCTCCAGTTGATCGTACCTCCGCGTCCTCCTTTACTCATTTTGAAAACCATTTTAAATTCTCTTTTGAAAACTCTCCTTGATTTGAGACTGGCTCTGATACCAACTTGTAACGCTCTAAAAAATTCAACCAATTTAAACTTTTCAACAGCAACCCAGTTTCATTAAGTTATTACAGAAAGGTTTTCAATACAATTATTATCAGAGTCTTCCCATAACCACATCATAAAACATAATCATGAGGAGCGGTACGATCACGCCTTTGCCTTGCCACGGTCTCCTGAAGAACTTGAAAAACATTAAACCACAACTGTAAGCCTGAAAGCTTAGTGAGATACCCCCAAAATACCAGCCACATATACCATACATGCACAAAATGTGATATCATAACAGAACACAGAACCGCCATGCACTTCGGGTCTACTGTGTGACTGGTCCGCGGCACCGGCCTTCAGTCCACCTGGTCCACCCTCCGACTCTAACCATATACATCGAGTCTACAATGTGATTGGTCCGCCCGCACCGGGCCATGAATCCACCTGGTCCACTCTCTGAGTCTACAGTATGACTGGTCCGCCTGCACTGGGCCTTCAGTCGCCCTGGTCCACTCTCTGAGCATCGACACGTCTAGTCCGCCCTCTTGTGGCCTACAACCTATCTGGACCGCTCGCTGGGCCTTCGGGATAACCAATCCGCCCTGGGTATGTTGGCCTACAGCACAAAGTTGGACCCGCCTCAACCCAACCCCAATCCAACAACCATGTGCACATAAACATTCAATCATATAACAATTCACATCCAATCAAACCGATCTAGCAGATCACATAGCATAACATCATCGTAACCAGGATACCGCCCTAACCGGTCACTAGCATAAACCATCCTAACTACTAGGATGCAACATAACAAAGCAAATAACATAACAACGATACCCGGATCACAATCCGATAAAGGGCCGGCCTTAGTGCCGTAGACCCTGTCGCTATAGTGAGGATAACTCACCTCGCAACTGCCGAGTGAAAAGATAAGACCAAGATGCTCCGACCACTGACACGATCTCCACCACTAGCCGACACCAACACTGAACTCAAAACAAAAGCCAACAATTTCCAAAATTCCCCTGGAAGTCAACTGGTCAACCCTTGGTCAAAGTCAATCTCCTGACTGACTCTACTCGCCGAGTCAACCCGATGACTCGTCGAGTCCCCATGCTCAAAACTTCCATAATCCGCAACTCAACTCGCCGAGTCACCCCGAGACTCGTCGAATCCCACAACTCTGAGTCCCCTTACACTCAACTCACCGAGTCCTCCCTTGACTTATCGATTCATCGCTCAACCAGAAGAAGGTTAGGACCTTACGACCAGACTCGCCGAGTCCAAGAACAAACCCGCCGAGTCCAAGAACAGACTCGCCGAGTCCAAGGCTATCTTCAACCAACTCACCGAGTTCCTACCCATCTTCAAGCAACTCGCCGAGTACACCTTTGTGACTCCCCGAGTACTTCTAGATCTTAATCCATACAAAAGCTTTCCAGGCCATGCAAATGATCCAAACCACATATCTACCCTTCTACAAACCATCCATCACGTAAAGTGGCAAACTTTACGTGAATCCAAAGAGATCTAAGCATAATACACTCTAGGGTTAGGGTTTGGGACAAGATGGCTTCACCAATCACTCAAGAACATGGACTTTAATGCACTCTAGACCTTCTCCTTTCCAGATCTGTGGTAGCAACCTCAGATCTAGCCTCCAAACTCAAAACACCACATGCTATCTTTTCCAAAAACTCCAAAATGATGAATAATAGCCCAAACAACAAAATAATACCTCAAAGGAAAGCTCCAACATAAGAGAAATCCAAATCCTAGAAAAGCCCCTTGCTCCAAGCCTCTTAGCTTTCTAAAATCTCTTCTCCAAGGTTCAAAAGCTCTTAAACCACTCACAAATGCGCCTTAGGGCTTTTCTGGACTTCAAGAGAGGGCAAAGAGGCTGGGGAGAGGGCATAATGTCCTTTATATAGGGCTCATCCTCCGAAATTAGGGTTTTCTCCACTCAGCACCAACTCGCTGAGTCCAGCCGCCGACTCGCCGAGTTGGCCACTTAACACGCGACCAGAGTCGTGACCCTACTCGCCGAGTTGCCCTTTCACATTTACACTTTGAACCCTGAACTTGCACTCCTGAACTCGGGATGTTACAGTAGAGAGACCTTTCGTAAACCAGAAATTTACATGCATACTTAAACAACAACCACACGCAGTTAAAGAACCCTTCACTGTAGAAATGGTTAATGGGAAAACTGGGAGCACTAGCAGTATATACGTAGGATGTACTCTAACTCTAGATAACCATTCATTTCCAATTGACCTCATGTCGGTCTCAATTAAAAGCTTTGACGTCATCATCGGCATGGATTGGTGGAGTCTTCATCGCGCCGGCATCATGTGTTACGAGAAAGCAGTCCGTCTAAACCTCCCGTCTAACGAAACTCTCATTATCTATGGAAACAAACCCGGTACGAGTCGTTGTGTCATCTCAAGTATTCAAGCACAGAAGTATCTGCGTAAGGAATATCGTGCATTGCTCGCTCACGTTGTCGAGACGAGCCTAGAAACGAAAGAACTAAAGAACATTCCGGTAGTGAGCGACTTTCCTGACATCTTTCCAGAAGAACTATCAGGATTACCTCCGCAACGACAAGTCGAGTTCAGAATCGACTTAGTCCCAGGAGCTACCCTAGTAGCCAAATCGCCTTACCGATTAGCACCAGCTGAGATGCAGGAACTATCTGGTCAACTTAACGAACTACTCAGCAAGGGCTTTATTAGACCAAGCTTCTCACCCTGGGGAGCACCAGTCTTGTTTGTTAAAAAGAAAGACGAATCATTCCTTATGTGTATCGACTACAGAGAACTCAACAAACTTACAGTCAAGAATCGTTACCCTCTGCCCCGCATAGACGATTTGTTTGACCAACTGCAAGGAGCGAGTTACTTTTCCAAGATTGATCTAAGATCCGGATATCACCAATTACAAGTACTTGAGGAGGATGTTCTGAAGACATCATTCTGAACTCATTACAGACACTATAAGTTCTTGGTGATGCCATTCGGATTGACTAATGCGCCCGATGTATTAATGGACTTAATGAATAGAGTATGTTGTCCTTACTTGGATCAGTTCGTCATCGTTTTCATTGACGACATACCGATCTACTCTCGAAGTAAGGAGAAGCATAGCGATCACCTGCGACAAGTTATAGGAACCTTACGAGCGGAGAAGCTCTATGCGAAATTCTCTAAATGCGGATTTTGGATCCGAAGAGTCGAATTCTTAGGACACGTGGTTAGTCAAGAAGGAATCCACGTGGACCTATCCAAAATTAATGCCATTGAGAACTAGTCAGCACCGAAAATGCCTACAGAAATTCGTCAATTTCTAGGTCTCGCTGGCTACTACCGTAGATTTATACAGAACTTCTCCCGAATTGCGAAACCCCTTACAACGTTGACCCAGAAGGGTGTGGCCTTTGACTGGCAAGAGAAACAAGAGAAGGAATTCCAAATGTTGAAACGAGCCTTGTGCACCGCACCGATACTATCCCTTCCCGAAGGAATAGAAGACTTCGTAGTCAACTGCAATGCGTCAAATCAAGGACTCGGGTGTGTTCTGATGCAACGAGGTAAGGTCATCGCCTATGCCTCAAGATAGCTGAAGACACATGAATTAAACTACACCATACACGATCTTGAGCTAATAGCAGTTGTGTTTTCTCTAAAGATCTGGAGACACTACTGTTGGGTTTTGAGCATTCTAACACTCCTATGGTGTACATGCAACCCTATAAACCTTGGATCTATGTTTTCTCTATAATACATGCAAATAAGAACTTTCCAAGGCTTTAATCCTAACTAGCATATTATGAAGTTCTTATACTACAAAGTACTAGTTAGATGACATACCTTTTGATGTAGCTTGATGTCTTCAAGCTTTAAGAGCTTAGCCCCAATAGTGTGGAAGCCTCAAATGGAATCACAAATCACCAAAACACCTTGGAAGACTTTAGAGAATATTGATACTTGGTTCTCTCTAGTGAAATTGGCTAGCCCTTCTTATTGTACCACACACTAGTGCCAATTTCACCAACCAAGGACATCTTATATAGTATGGAGGATTAGGGTTAAACCCTAATACCCATGACCTTTCATTTCCTAGGATCCATGGGTTAAACACACCATGGAATATCCATGAAAGCTTAGCCCAACCTAAATGAACTTGGCCCATTCCATATATATAAGAGTCCATATTTAATTAGTTCCTTTTGATCACTTAATTAATTATAAATTAATTCTTGATCAATACTAATTAAATAATATGATTCCATATTAATATATTAGAACTTATAATATATTAATATTAATCATAAACATACTATTCTCAAAAGATTATCCATATAAATTGTGTCGGTGAAGTGCAACCCAAATGGACCATGCCGGGTCAGGTCAAGTACATACCAAATATAGTTATGGACTTAGACATTAATCCAACAGTCTCCCACTTGGATAAGTCTAAAACTATTATTGCGTATGACTTCAAACCTAACTGGCAATCGTAGCTCTTAAAGCCGCTGTCGAACTCTGATCTTGTCAACGAACTTGTCCATTATATAAGGGATCATATATTCCTCCATTCTAGATATCATATGGACTGAGTCATGGATTAAAATCATTCTCTCTGTACATTTGTTGTTTCCCGATTTCCGATTTATGATGACTGACTAATTAAACAAATCAAATCAGTCCTGGCCCAGCCGAGGACTTCCATTTGTCATCATCAAATCATCAAGGGGCCCACAAATATCGCTTTTATCCCGAAGGTAAAAGGAATGGATAAACTTCGACTCATATGGATTGTTCTACTACTTGTTGAATCATACACAAAGGCACATTTTATAGCACCGAGTTACCAAATGCGTTTTCGTGCAATCAATGTACAACCAACTCATAGTAACAACTCATATCTCTAGGTTTGAAGAATACAAGATATTATCGTCTCATGATCACTCGTGATAAAATCCATGAAGTGATTCCAATGAGCGCGGGTTGAATCCAATACTCAGAACTTATATGCACTCATGAGTGTTGTAGCCCTTTGTCCAACACCTTAGACCTCTACAAGCCAACCCATGACAGTCTTAATTCATATCTACTTCCAACATATGACCGACTGTGGATGGTTTGAATAACTTAGTCATTCTGGAAGACTAACCTAGTTTATTCGGGAAGTCAAAACATGCAAAATGAAACACAAGAAGAATTGAATGCAATATGGTATCAAAACCTATGAATATAAATAAAACACCTTTTATTTATCACCATATGATTACACATTATTCATGTATACTGTTTTAGCTATCAACTTTATTCTTGAATTTAAAACAATAGTAGTCCCATGCTCCAAGCATGTACACTATGTTTTCTAAACACTAGTCATGCCACACACCAAGTATGCATACTATGTTTGTCAATGATCTTTACTTTGTGATATAAATCAATTGAACATAACTCCAATGATTCTCTTTTCACACCCCCAAATCCTTACTGCAAATGCAAGAATTCCAAATTCATGCCATTTACTGAAATCTGTTAGATTCTAAACTTATATGCATTGATCCTCTTGTAATGATTATGCACAAAGTCAGAAAGACTTGACAACAATCATTACAGAGTATTCCAAAGGAGATCAGATCCTTGGAAACATCCTTCTTGCATGAAGTTTCCTAATCTTACACAGATTGAATAATTTCTAACTTTGAAACATTTCTATATTCCATTTTGACTATCACTTCTGAACAGGAGTTGCCTCCTTACAGATTATGTCAATATGGTCCTTTCAAAATTATCACTATACTTCCAACTGTCCTTGAGCACCCAATCTTTGGTAAACCTTAGATTGTCCTCGACAATTGTTTAATCCTTTTAGTCATATCCAGTTCTAAACCTTTTCCCTTCTTAATGCCCCAGGCATTTGGAAAATTTTAGAAAGGATGAATATAGCACATGTAATCGATCCTATATCCGAAGTATATGGGAATCGATTCATGATGTCTCACATAAAGACTAAACCAGTCTTTTTCTATAACATTTCCATTTCAATTTGCCAAGTTCTCATAATTCAGATTATGAAAAGGGATGCCATAATCATAATCGAATTTTAGAACTCAAATAATGGACCCATATACAGAATTTCCTTATGTTGAGCCATTCCAACATGAAATTCATATATATATATATATATATATATATATATATACATATATATATATATATATATATATATATATATATATATATACAGATATATATATATATATATATATATATCCTTGACTAAATGATTAAAACCTCACGATCTAAGCTTATAGATTTGAGATGAAGTATACTTTCCTCTCCCTTAATTATAGCAAAACAACTCTTTCCCAATTGAAACCTTTTGTTTTCTATAATTAACATTGCTAACTTGCAATACTTTATCATAATTATCATGCTCCCACTAACATAATGATTATTAGCATAACACTTATGCTCCCACTAGCTTTGACATGTACTCAGAAATCAGCTGACTTTCTTACCAAAGTTCAGATTTCTGATACTAGATTGTTTTGATAAAACTTTATCAAAATCATACACCTTCCCTTAGATAGCACACTTGTGTCTCTAAACAATTATGAAGAGGGATGCCATAATCATAATGGTTAGAACTTTTTGCCACTTCTCACAAGTCCAGGTTAGTGTGTCGGTAAACCACACACGCTCCACTAACGACTTTGAGAATGCAAATATCACAATTGTTATCTAGCTAAAATCTACTTAGTGAAAGTGTTTCCTCACCATCATTTTCATGAATCGGAGACAAACCTTATGACACTTAGATTTAATGGTGTATGTGTTCTTATCCATGTGAATTGTCAAAACCATAGACACAAGACAAGGATAATGACAAATACAAACTCATATGGACTGAACTCAATCTTAATTTCTTGCCACCTGGCAGCTCAAGGGCCTGCCATTGCTTCCAAGTAGTTGTGCAACAAATTGAGAACTCTAAGAACTCATATGCAAAGCCAACTTTAACTGGAATGGGCACAGAATATGTCAACACGATAGGTTATAAACCTCAAGTCGTGTGCTAGTGAAGAACTTTAGGTTTATTCTTGATTAGTTCTTGAGACTTTCAAGACCTTTAAGACTCCCACTGTCCTCTTGACATATAAGACTCCCTTGTCAAACATCCAAGAGATAGTGCGGATTCTAATCAAGACAAACACTTCACACAATTGGCCTTAGTTGGTCTTTGTTTTATCCAAAACATCACAACTTACAAATTTCAAATGTACAAGAGTTTTAAACCTTCTTTAAGACATGTCACTCAAGTTACAATCTTAGAGTATAACTCTAAGAATTGTTTTTGGAACAAAGTATGAATCATCTTCTTGATTTAACCACTTCAACAATTCATAACTCCTCTTCTTAACTATTAGAATGCACTTAGAGGATGAATTGTGATAAGGTCTCAAAATCACTAAGATGGTCTTAAACATGACACTAAAGTACTCTCCCATCTTTTCAGATTTGAGAAACTTTTATCTTTCTGCCTAAGTTGATTCTTCTTATTCGCTATGCCATACATTGGAACCTTTTCCAATGTCTCAGAATTACACATAAGCTTGTAAGTATAACCATATTTACTGATCTATAGTAAATTATGACGAATACTCTTATCGATCTTTTGTGGTGGACTTAATCAGTGCACAAGACTGTGTACTCGATCCCTTAGTCCTTCACTTGACTCACACATCCATGTGAACAACTAATTAGTCTTAATTTTCCAATAATTGAAAGTTCTCATTCATCATGCTATACAACTTGCATGATTCCAAGTTCCGGTAAAATTGAAACTTGGGTGATGAGAATCTTTCCTTATTTGGTAAATTTAGACATTACCACAAATGAAAGAATCAATTTCATACTTCCACTCATTCTATTAATGGAATCTTATAAGCAACAAAAATTTCCACAGATGCCATTGTAAGGATATTTTAAAATAAATAAAATCAAAAATTTTCCTTTTATTTTAAAAACTTTGCGGAAGAACTTGTCCTTACAATCCATATGAAAACTTGTTGTTATCTATTCCTAAGCAATATCTCATAACTCCTAAGAAGTAGCTCAAGAATCCGATCTTCAAACTATGCGATAGAAATCCATCTACGCCATCAGATTCATCATATTCTTTCTTTAAGTTTCTTCACTTTTCTTTGATTCTTAAAACATCACCATGTGACCCAGTCACATCATGTATCAGGAATCTCAGAATAGAAACTTAGGTAAATTTGGCAGCTTCGCAACCAATGCACCTTCCTTTGGCAATATAAACATATGGACCCTTTGATAATGGTACAAGGGACTATCACAGACTTAGCTTTTCTCTTTACCATTTGGTCAACCGAGTTGGCTATGGCCGATCCCTTTCCATTGGGAAGAGAATGCTTTTCTGAATTTCCTGTGTCACTATTGTCAATGTCCATCAAGTTTTAAGGAAGTTGATCTTAACAAATAGATAAGATCATTAAGGGTCTTGTCATAGTCTGTTTCATAGGTGTCCCAAAGGAACTCACTATGTGACTTAGAAAGTGATTGAACCACCAACTTTCTCAAGACTTTGACACACAACTCTCCCGACTTGTCAATATGTGACTACATCTCCAAGATGTGATCACACCTAGACCTTGCCTTGCCAATAGGGCTTGAGTGACCTTGAACTTGTGGGTTAGGGAGAATAATTGAAGGAGGTGAAAGAAGTATGATTTCCATGGGACATCATCTTCATTTAGGAAAGCTTGTTTCAAGAGATTTGGGAAGATCATAAATGTCTAAACCAGACATCTTTTGGGAGATATTCAAGATAATTGATCTTAAGTCCTTAACATAACAGCCAATATGAAATATTAAGGCTAGGACCCAACAAACTATTTTATAACTTAGAAGAGGGATGCCGTAATCCAAGCTATAAAATATTTGAAGGTAGGTGAATGACGATTCACCAATTTCCACCAAGATAAACGAAATGTATTATTAGGTTTTAATTGGTTTTGAAACTCCTAGATCTATTGAGATTCATTGAACTGTTCAATGGCATGTTTCAATCTCGAGTGTGCCCTTCAGGTTTTGTGACTGGGATGCCGAGGATCACAAAACAAGGTGTGAAGTAACCATGCAAATTACTTGGTACCCTTAAGTGTTTACCCCTCAATCGATGTGCCGATTAACCACACACGCTCCACCGATACTATGATAAACATTAAGTTACCCTTTGCCTACCTTGTTAAATACGATTTAGTGTGCCGGTTAACCACACACGCTCCACTAACTGACTTAAACAAAGTGCAAAGTGTAATTTCATGGATTAGCACCTTATTCACATTTTCCTAAGTAACTAAGATTGGGTATTTATAAGAGTTTAGTTACTTAGTATTTATCATTAATACTTTTAATGAAGGGAGAATTATAGTCCTGTCAAACCCATTCGGCTAACGACCCTCCACCAGTCAAGCAAGCGGTGGGTGAGAGTGGACACCCATTAAGTTGCCATTTTATAGGCAACAACCTTATACCCACCTTATAGACCGGCTTCGTGAATGAGGCCTACTAGCGGTAAGACTGACTTTACTCTTATACATATATATATTATTAACTTATAATATTATAAAGTATAAGGGTTGGATTTTAATTCTTTAAAATTCTAAGGGCTAACTTGGAATTAAAGTATTCATAAGTGAAAACTTTTCAAATTCCAAAGCTTGAGGGCAAGTTTTGAAACTATTCAAAACTAATTAATTCCATAACTTATGTGTTTAAAGTAGTTTTAATCCAAAAACTCTTCAAGTTCCATAACTTGAGGACAAGTTATGGAAGACTTTAAAATAATAAAAGAATTAACTTTTCTTTATTTTATAACTTATGGAATTAATTAAGGTTACACTTTTTTTTTAATTTATTATTTAATGAAGAGACTCTTGGTCATCCATAACTTGAGGACAAGTTATGGAGTCATAAAACAATTTAATGAGGAAAAAGACTCTTCATTTTGTAACCTATGACAACTTTTATGAGTTTTAAGATTCATAAATGTGACTTATAAGTTACATAAACACATTTTATGAACTTCTTTTAGATTAATTTGGATTAAAACCAACTATCACATAATTTTATTCATTAATCTAAATTCACTCATAAAACAAGGTAACACAAAAAACTTTTGGTGATCCATAACTTATTCTTAAGTTATGGAATCCTTTAAAACATTAACACCAAATTTTGTAACTCCATAAAAACTTTGAATCAATTTTTTTTAAAACCTTTTCATATCCATAACTTATGAAGGTTTCAAAAAATAAAACTCTTTAGATCAAACTTTTAAAACTAATAAAATAATCATATCATTTTATCTTTTATTAAATTTGACCTAATTCAACTCATAAAGCAAATTATTCAAATTTTACAAATAATTAGTTTTTCACAAGAACAAGTAATTATCTTAAAATTTGACAAACTTCATGTTTTTTTTCAACTTTGAAAATAAAATATTTGCATCAATATAACAGAAAACAACCCGTGGCTCTGATACGACTGTTGGGTTTTGAGCATTCTAACACTCCTATGGTGTACATGCAACCCTATAAACCTTGGATCTATGTTTTCTCTATAATACATGCAAATAAGAACTTTCCAAGGCTTTAATCCTAACTAGCATATTATGAAGTTCTTATACTAAAAAGTACTAGTTAGATGACATACCTTTTGATGTAGCTTGATGTCTTAAAGCTTTAAGAGCTTAGCCCCAATAGTGTGGAAGCCTCAAATGGAATCACAAATCACCAAAACACCTTGGAAGACTTTAGAGATATGGATACTTGGTTCTCTCTAGTGAAATTGGCTAGCCCTTCTTAGTGTACCACACACTAGTGCCAATTTCACCAACCAAGGACATCTTTATATAGTATGGAGGATTAGGGTTAAACCCTAATACCAATGACCTTTCATTTCCTAGGATCCATGGGTTAAACACTCCATGGAATATACATGAAAGCTTAGCCCAACCTAAATGAACTTGGCCCATTCCATATATATAAGAGTCCATATTTAATTAGTTCCTTTTGATCACTTAATTAATTATAAATTAATTCTTGATCAATACTAATTAAATAATATGATTCCATATTAATATATTAGAACTTATAATATATTAATATTAATCATAAACATACTATTCTCAAAAGATTATCCATATAAATTGTGTCAGTGAAGTGCAACCCAAATGGACCATGCCGGGTCGGGTCAAGTACATACCAAATATAGTTATGGACTTAGACATTAATCCAACAACTACCTGTATGGTACTAAAAGCACGATCTTTATAGACCATAAGAGCCTACAACACATATTCAACCAGAAGGAACTCAATATGAGACAACGACGGTGGGTCGAGCTACTCAATGACTACGAATACAAAATTCGTTATCATCCGGGTTAAGCTAATGTAGTAGCAGACGCCCTAAGTCGGAAAGAATATTCTGGTCGAAGAGTCAGATCACTGACTATGACTATCCATTCGCATCTGTCCACACAAATTAAGGAGGCTCAGCTCGAAGCTTTGAAACCTGAAAATGTGGCGGGTGAGTCCTACGAGGGATGGAGAAGAATCTAGAAGTCAAGGGTGGCAGAGCCTTATTCCTCATGGACCGGATCTGGACACCGAGACACGGTGGCTTCAGAGACTTGGTCATGACCGAGGCGCACAACACTTGATATTACGTCTACTCGGGTTCAGATAAGATGTATCTGGATCTTAAAAAGCTATACTGGTGGCCAAACATGAAAGCAGAGATTGCTACCTTTGTGAGTAAATGCCTTACTTGCGCAAAGGTTAAGGTCGAATACCAGAAACCATCGGGCTTACTTCAACAACCAGAGATACCAGAATGGAAATGGGAACAGATTACTATGGACTTCATAACCATGTTTCCCAAGACAACGGGTGGACTTGATACCATTTGGTTCATCGTCGATAGACTGACCAAGTCTGCACATTTCCTACCAACCAAAGAGACTGACAAAATGGAGAAGCTTACAAGAACTTACATTAAGGAAATCGTACGACTGTATGGTGTCCCTATATCCATTATCTCGGATAGAGATAGTAGATTCACTTCAAGGTTCTAGCAGTCGCTGCAAAGTTCCCTGGGGATGAGGCTGGACATGAGTACAACCTACCACCCACAGACCGACAGACAAAGTGAGAGAACGATACAAACACTGGAAGATATGATGAGGGCCTGTGTGATTGATTTTGGGAAAGCATGGGATACTTATTTACCCCTTGTCGAATTTTCCTATAACAATAGCTATCACACGAGCATAAAGCCTGCTCCATTTGAAGCCCTCTACGGCCGAAAGTGCAGATCCCCTATGTGCTGGGCTGAGGTAGGTGACACACAGTTAGCTAAACGACAAGTTTCTGACAGCACTCTCATAGGTCCGAAGATCATTCAGGAAACGACAGAGAAGATCATTCAAATCCGTGAACGACTGAAAGCCTCTAGAGACCGACAGAAAAGCTATGCAAACAAACGAAGGAAACCTTTGGAATTTCAGGTGGGAGACCGCGTCCTTTTGAAAGTCTCACCCTGGAAGGGCTTAATACGGTTCGGAAAGCATGGGAAGCTAAATCCAAGGTACATAGGGCCTTTTGAGATTCTTGCCCGGATCGTCCCTATAGCTTACAAACTCAATCTACCGCGCGAACTCAGTAACATACATTCTACATTCTACATCTCCAACTTGAAAAAGTGCCTGTCCGACGAGACTCTCGTAATCCCACTCGACGAGATCGAGATCAACGAGAGCCTCAACTTCATGGAGGAACCTGTAGAGATCATGGACTGTGAGGTCAAGCGAATAAAGCAAAGCCGCATCCCGATAGTGAAGGTTCGCTGGAACGCCAAGAGAGGACCGGAGTTCACATGGGAGCGCAAGGATCAGATGAAACTGAAATATACTCACCTTTTCGCTTAGTTTTGTAGCCATCTACTGCTTAAACTCTAATTTCAGGACGAAATTCCCTCTAGCGGGGGGATGATGTGACAACCCGAAATTTCTTCCTTGTACAAAAGACTAATTTAATCCAAGTTAAACTCATTTTGCTAATTGCTAACATTGTTTGGGGTCTAATGGAGTTTTCTAAACCTAGTAAAATTATGGTAGGAACCTAAAAACGGGATAACATAATGCATATCAAGCACAATCGGGCAAAACACTCCAAAACATGGAGTGTGCGGCCACACACCCAACCCAGCCACACACTCCTACCTGTATAAGTCAGCCTTAGTCATTTTTGAACACTTTTCCCACTCCTTCAAAGCTGGAAAACGTTTTTCTCTCAAGTATCATCCAAATCTTCATCTTGTTCTTCATAAAAGTAAGTAATACTTCCTTTGATATTTTGATATTTAAACATATCTAGCCTTCTTCCCTACTTTGATCCATGAAAACACATTTTTGGTGTTAGATCTTCAAGAACACCAAGAACACCAAGAACACACACTAAGTTTTGGACCCTAATCACCCTTTTCAAGCCTCTATAACGTGTATATACTTGCTATACTTGGTTATGTGTAAAGAACACTTGATGATATGCTTGAAAAACTTGAGTTTATCATCTTCATAAAGGGGGTGCGGCCGCACACCTTCATGGTGGCCGCACACACCCTTTTTAGGTCCCAAAATAGCAATAAACTCCTTATAAGGCTAGAACAGGAAGTGAGAAACCTTCCTAGATGGGTCTAAAGCCTTAAAATACGTTTTAACACACTTCATAGGTAGTGTGCGGCCGCACACACACCCTGGCCGCATACATACCAATATGGTGTATTTTGACCATACACTTCCTTATATAGCCATACACCCCTTTTATACAATCATATATGGTTGTAATGCTTCAATATAAGTGTTTACTAGTCCCTAAGGTGGTCCCAATTCAATAATTAGTTGTTTCAAACACTAATTGTATAATTAAATATGTCGTTATATGGGTAATAGGATCCGTTTGTGCTCAAGTCCGCGATTGACACTCAACTTCCTAAACCAAGCCTATAGTCGCATCACTCACTAACAGGTGAGTTCATACCCCCTTAATTAACTTTATATATGTTTTAAATGCTTTTATAGGAGAGAATACAATTTGAATCATACTTGATATTGTATCAACCACATGTTATTAATGACTAATACACCAATGGATTTACTATGCTTTAAACTGTCTTGTCAACAAAACTGCTTCAAAACGATTTCCAAACACTTTTACATGTTAAATTCTTTATAAAACTTAGTTTCCGTTTCCAATTCAATACATTCAAAACTCTTTAAACTTATATATTGTCAAATCATGTCCAATATATATATATATATATATATATATATATATAGTTATATAAATAAGGTTTGAAAGACTTAGGACTGATAATAGGCTCTAATTCTTCTTCCTTGTTTGGTTGTGGACTTAGAGTCCCCTATTGTTTGTCCGAGTGTCATTTGATCCTTAGTTATATATCATGTGTACATGTTTGGACATAAAATCTTCCCATCTTATTTCAATACACTCAATTATACAAACCATCTATCTAGTAAACTATAATAGGTATAGTTTAGTGATATACTAATTACTACTTCTAGTACTATGAAACATACAATGAGTCGATTCATACACGAGTCAGAACGTACAATTGTGAGGATTGAACAAGAACATACATATACATATACATACACATATACAAAGAGGAGAACATATACTTATACAATTACAAGTAAATAGAGGAAACATACACAAACCTAAAGATTAGAATATGAGATTTACTTCTACATGACGCGGATTCCACCATTGTCATGTTGGTAACAAGAGTCTCCTGGAGGGAGAGCGGGCATTGTGTGTATAGATCTTTACGGGCAGACTATCCCGCATCCTGACTATTAGCTACAGTCTTAGGCCGAGCAAGCCGATGGGGTGACAAATGTCACATTATTTTCGGCGTCTTTCATCGTTGAGTTTCTTCAACCGTTAATCAGTATGGTTACAAATCTCACATTACCTTATAATTCAATGGCTTTAAGGTAAGCAATATTAAACTAGTTTACATATACAAACTACAGTCTATAATATTTTCCCTAATGCATTTTCCTTGAAACGTTTTCTAGATAAACGATAATGTACAAACTATTTTTGAAAATGATAGTTAAGCTTGGGAAAGATACATACTTTACAAACAAACAAAACGAACATTCAGTCTTGGAAGAAGACTTCAGTTTTAGTAGGAAATATCGGATTTTCTAGGATAATACGAACATTTTTACAAATAGCTTTATCAACATTTTCATACAACTAATGACACTAAAATGCTTGTGAACTCACCAGCTTTAATACTGATAAACTCTTTCAAAATAACTTGTATTCTCAGGTCATCAGTGGACAGGTACCGATGCCAGCTTTTGAGAAGATGGAGCACATACAAGACTTATATTTTATTTTGATTCATATTTTGGTGTCTTATAATCCATAGAACACACTTGTATTAATATTATATATTTAATGCTATTGATAATGTTGTTTACTTGTTTACTATTATACTGTGTTGTGATACTTTACATGACGTCCTCCGCCCCAGAACGTTTCCTCCGTTCTTGGTTTTGGCATGTGATAGTTATGATTATCATCATTCAAATTTTTAATATCCCCTTTATCTTCCAAACTTGCTCTATCCTCCTCTTGGACATCCGCATCATCCTCCATAACTGCTTCAAGAAAAGACAAATGTGCATCCTTAAAGTTGACACGGTCTTTAACAGCCTTGTTTTCCTTAAGAGGATTCTTCAAGTAATCATGCAAAACGTGCACATCTGGTTCACAAAGGGTATGAATGGCTTGTAGATTATCATTTCCATTAGATTGGGAACTTTCGCATGTACTCGTCGAGTCAGCACATACGACTCGGTGAGTCAACGAGTCTTTAACACTTTTAAGGCTTTCTTTGCAGTCAGCTTCTTTGATCAGCCTTTCTATCCTCTCCAGATCTCCCTTGGCATCAAAATTCTCTTCCATGGATAATAAGAATTGGTTTGGATTGACCTCTTGCAAGTAAGCAAGCTCTCTCTCCAACACTTCATCATCTAAAATCACTGAGGAAACCTTATCTTCTTTTGACTCTTTGGGATTCTCCTTTTTCTCAGCTTCAAAAATTATAGAATCATCTCCAACCCTTAATGTTAGCGTAGATTCACGCATATCTACCAAAGCACAAGCGGTATTCAAGAATGGTCGCCCAAGAATGATTGGTACTTGAAAGTCTTCCTTCATGTCTAATATTATTAAGTCAACCAGAAATACTAATTTATCAATTTTGATAAGGAGATCTTCTCATACTCCCATTGGATGTACTATCAATTTATCGGCTAAATGAATCTTCATTGGAATTGGTTTTGGGAATGGAAGGTTTAACTTTTATAAGAAGGAATATGGCATAATATTAATACTTGCCCCCGAATCGGTCAATGCTCGTATGGTCATTATGTTTCCAAATTGACAAGGTACGATGATGCTCCCCGAATCGTCCCTCTTTTCTGGCAGTTTACTCAGCACTATTTCAACAACTTCTTCTATATTTATTCTAGTGGAAAGATGTTTTTAAGTAAACTACCATATTCCGGTGTTTGTAAAATCGTTTCCATAAACGGAATATTTCATTGGAGTGCCTTTATGTGCTCCATAAACCTCTTATATTCTGCTCATCAGGCATGGATCGGATTGGAAATGGAAAAGAGGTTCGGTAAGGCTTCAAAAGAGAGTAGTTTTTGTCATCAGGTTGTCGACTTGTTGAGTGCACGTTGGCGACTCGACGAGTCATGTCGGGTTTACTTGAATTCCAGCTAATTTCTTCTTCTTTTCGCTTCTTGTTGGGATTCTTCTGGATAGAGGTCAGAGGAGTGTAAATTTGCTTAGAATCTGTTGTTATTGCATTCACATGCGCTATTCTTCGATTTTGCTCGGTATTGCTAGGAAGTCCACCGGGTGCTCTTTGGTTAATTTGTTATGCAAGATGGCCTAGCTATTTTTCAATGTTATGAATAGATGGTTGCTCATTCCTAAACATATTTTGTTGATCCTTCATCATAGTTTGATGTTATCTAAGTATATTTCTTTTCTCTTTCATTTCAGCATCTGTATCATTGTGCTTCTTCTCAGACGCAGCTACAAATCTTGTGAACATATCTTCTAAGTCAGCTTTCTTCTCCAGCACCGGTTTCTCTTTTTGATAAAAGCCCCTTTCTTTTTGCTTAAATTTCTCCTCCTTTGCTTTTTTATACTCATCATAAGGAAGCCAATCCTTCTTGGGTTTCTGCCAATTGTCATCATACCTATCACCACTTGAATAGTACACTTGCACCCTCTGGTTCCCGTTCTCATCAAGATCATAATCCTTAGTGAGATGAGGTCCTCTACAATTCTCACAACCGACCATAATGGCATGGATGGATTGGTCCATCTTAGTCATTCTTCAATCCAAACTCTCTAGTTTAGCCATCATTGCTGCTATGCTATCATTAACTGAGTTCACCGCCCCCTACTTAGCTTACTCCGTGGGTTATGATATTCTCTAGAGTTCTTAGAGAATTCTTCAATTAGCTCTTTGATTTCCGGGGTTGGCTGCTTTGTGAGAGGTCCTTGCGAATCAAGGAGTTGCCTTGTGGTCACATTCACTCCATCATAGAAAATGGAGACTTCTTGTTGGCTATTTAGATCGTGATGTGGGAAATTCCTTAGTAAACCTTTATATCTCTCCCATTCCTGATAAAGGGACTCTGCAGCTTGCTGTTCAAAGTTAGCTATGGCTTTCTTCAACTTGGTTATTTTTGAGGGAGGGAAAAATTGATCAATAAATTCTTCTTTCATCTTAGCCCATGTAGTGATGGATCTGGGAGGGAGTGATTTGAGCCAATTTTTCGCAGCTCCTTTGAATATGACGGGAAGCATACGAAGCAAAACGGTTTAACGAGGCACATTCAGAACATTGAAGTAATTGACTACATCTTTGACCTCGTCTAAGTGCTTGTAAGTGTCTTTGTGATCTTTCCCGTAGAAGGGATTTTCCTTAAGTTGAGCAAGTATCTGCCCCTTTAGCTCGAAAGTGGCGGTCACGGGAATGATGGGTTGTACTAGTCCTGGTCCTGTATCGTCACGTATCCTCTTCTTCCATTCGCCCATAGGAACTTCATCAATGTTTACCATGGTGTTAGCGGGTTCGTCTCCAAAGTCGCTTTCTTCCTCGGATTCGGATTCGTTCCTTTCAGTTTCGTACTCGGTGTCCTCCTTCTTCGGGTCTTCTTCCGCCACTGAAGAGAAGCTGGATTCTCCAACTTTCTTGCCCCTTTTCTTACTAAAAACAACTTTTAGATTCTTCAATGGTGAATTCTTCGATGTAGCAGTCTCTCCTACGTTCTTGCCCTTGTTTTTCCTCAAGGTTGCTTCCGGATCTTCAAGCGGTGGGATCAAAGGTGTACCTCCTCTCCTGGTCATAAACGAACTGCAGACAAAACAGAAAACACGCGTAAAAAGAATAAAAATAAAATAAAAACAAAACTAAATTTCAGCGATGGACTCGTCGAGTAGCTTCGATTGCACTAGACGAGTTCAAGGCTAAAAATGTAAAAAATCAAACAAAAATTTTAACAAATCAGATAAAATTAAAACTAAACCTAATACCTAGACTACTAAAGTAGTAACTTTGTGCAAGATTAATCTCACACAAAGGATCGGTAATACTAGAAATTAGAATTAATTTTTGAACTGCTCCCCGGCAACGGCGTCAAAAACTTGATGTGTGTGAAACCAACTAGTTTTAATCCTACTTTTCAATTGTAAATTTAACACACAAAGGCATTTGACCTATCAATTGTGGTATAGTTAAATAAGTGGGGTATCGATCTCAGGGAAAGGAAATTAAACTAATTACTAATATTATCTAAAACAAATACTAAAATAGAAGGGGTTTCTCTGGTTTACAAGACTAGAAACTTTAACTAACACTTAATTAAGCAACTAACAGGTAAACAATTAAATTTCAACTAAATTCAATGATAAAAGGACTTTTGTTTAGGTTCGAATCAATTGATCCTATGGTTGATTTTATGGTAAATATATCAGATTAACATTTCATTGGCTACCGATAGAGATGATTAGGTTCACATTCGTTATTGCTAATCCTTAGAAACCAGATTAATTCAAGTAGTGGCCAATTATCTAAATTAATAAGTTCCCTAGTTAATTAATTCGGGTTAAGTAAGACTTGTAATGGTTAATTGAATTGGTGATTCAACTAACCTCTTGTTGATGGTGTATCACACAAGCTCACGTATTAACTTACCTATCTTCTAGTTAATTCTAGTTTCACATTTGTTATTCCTAGACATATAACTATGTGGTCACATAAATCATATGAAATTAATAACTAAGAGATGTTCATACAACTTAATTACTGATTTATTAACAGAAAATAGTTGTTATTAATATATGAGGTTCTTTAACAAGCTTAGCAAAACAATATCTCCAATTAAAATTAATCCTAACCATAAAACCAATTCATATTCACAAAATCATCTACCCTAAACAGAAGTAAAAGGTTTTAGTTCATAATTGCAGTAAAAAGAAGCTCAAAAACGAATTCAACTAGTTCAATGATGATTTAATCAAAATTTTAACTAAGAATGAATAGAATTTGCCTTAATCCTCTTCACAATTGAATTTAGGGTTGATTCCTCAGCTTCTCTCGGTCTAACAGTGCCTTTAATCGTAATCTGAGCCTCATAGGGTTCCAGAGAAGTTTCCATCTCGATCTCAAAGTCCCTATTTAAATTTTTCTGAAAACAGAGGTGACTCGTCGAGTCAAGGTCCCAACTCGTCGAGTCCCTCATTAAAACTCTATATACAGCAAGAACTTCTAGAGCTTCATGGATCTTCGCTCCAACTCGTCGAGTCAGGCTTCGACTCGCCGAGTCCTTCTTGTTTTTGGTATTTTTCTTGTTTGTTTCAACTCCCGAGCTTCCAACTGCTTCTCCTACTTTTTTTCTTCCGGGCTTCTCTTTTGGACTGAAAATACAATTTGAACACTATTAAGTACCTTTTGTCCATAATATGTAGATAATTAGCTAACAATTAATGGAAATCTATGCTTAATATATAGTCAAATATGCATATATCATTAACCAAAACTAATTTATTTAAAGATTGTTTATTAGGTCCAATAGACCTACTAAGTACTAACCCACTAACACAATAATTTTTTTTGTTTAGAAACAACGAATAATGTTATAAAAAGACCACGTGACTAGCAAGAAATTAGCCGGAGGCAGGAAGGAAGACAAACAAGAGTTTACATATTACAATATAAGAAATGAGAGCAACACCACTCAAACCATTTACATGAATTATGAGACCCCCTAAATTTATGTCAAGATAAAACCAATGAGATGACATTGTCAACTAACGTCACAAGGGATTTAACCATGTTTTTGTAGATTCTGTTGTTCCTAGCCTTCCAGATTCACCAAATAACCCTATTTGAAATGGTTAATAGCCTTTTGCATTTTTTAGGGCAATTTCTCCATCGGGCACCAATATCTAGCAACTACGCCACCTTTGTAAATTGCCCTTGAGTAATTCTGCACTAGTTAAGAATCCTTTTAATGACTTATGAAGTAAATGAACAGCTCGTAAGCAGATGGTCTGCAGATTCATCACCTCTTAATTCATCTATGATTTCAAATTACGCAACCCACATGACAAGATTAGTCAACTAATATATCATTAATTGTAACATTTACTAAAAATTTATTAATTAGAAGCATTTATTGTATGGTAAATTTTTCACTAGAAAATTTAAATATTTTTTCATTTTTCTTTCTAGTATTCTTTTCAACTTGTTAGATTAAGATAACTTATTAGATTAAGACAAGTGTCAAAATCAAGAAATAATATTAACAAAAACAATTAATTGATTTCACATGTCATTATTTATATGAATAGATATATATCCTCTTGTTTTTCTTTTTATTATTATTCCTACTTTAAACAAAAGTGTCAAAAATAACATAAGATATTAGGAATGAGAATCAGGGATTATTTGATATGAATATGAATACTAGGTAGGAAACAAAGTAAAAAGATATTTCATTTTTCATTTTGGTATTCTAATGAACAATCTTTTTCATTTTGTTAACTCATTTACATCAGACTTTGGACTATATAGTTTTATTTGATTTTTTTTCAACAAACATTATGTCTAGACTTTGGACTATATAGTTTGATATGATTTTTTTCAACAAACATTATGTTTATCAGTTTACTTTTAGTTTCAGCTAGTGCTAGCGAACGTAAGAATTTGCAGTAGTTGTGGTATAAAAAAAAAATTCATTCAACGTACACTAATAGTTATATATATTTTTTTAGTAGTTACACCTAAATTAAAAAATAGGATTTTCATTGAATACTTTTATGCTTCGAAGCTAAAATCGAGGAGTGATCTAGGACCATGGGAAACCCTGGGTCTCCCATTGTTTTCACATACCAACTAGTTTTCTTACCTAACAATTATGTTTTAGTTAGTTTGCAAAACATGATATTAATAGATCAAATTAATGATTTTATTACTAAAAATAAAAATTAATTTGGATAGTTCGGAATAAGATAAAGACGCGGTTTGTGGAATATAGTTTGGAAAATTTGGCTGTTGATTTGTTAAAAAAAATTCCACGAAAATATGAATAAGAGGGGCCGAATATGTGGATGGTTTGGAGACGTTCACACTTTGTCGGAAGAACATGTGGCGCCGTAATAACCAATTTATACGTCTTGACAGTTTCCATGTGGCACCCAATTATCTTAACCTGATAATAATGTACTAAATGGTAACATCAAAATCGAATACAAAAATATTTGAAATATGGAAGAAAAGAATATTTGATTAAACCCTCATTATATTTGTTTTCTTTTTTAAATATCTACTATAATAAATGAAGGTTTTTTTGCCACATGTCCTCTTTTCATTCATTTGGAAACATGACATTTTCTAGAATTTTTAAATTTTCTATTTTCCACTTGTCTTTTTATTGTATTTTTTCATTTTATTAAATTAAAGTTCCACATTTAATATATAAGGTAATATATATGTAAGGTATTTATTAGAAAATTGTTTATATATGTAATGTATTCAATACATTAAAGACTCATTGATTTTAATAATTTAAAAAATTTCTCATTTTTCATATAAATTCAAAATTTTCAAATTGTTAAAATTTTAAATTTAATTTTTTTTAAATAAACTCATGTAATACATGAGTCTCACACATAGTTATTAATAAAAGAGCATAAATGGCCAATGAGCTGTAATAATACACGTACAGTTATACAAAGAGAAATATAACAGCGTGATTCAGTTACGAATTTCCGATACTAACATTAAAAGTAGCATAAATAACAACACGTGGACATTTGATTTTTTTGAACGTTAGAATGAAACGTTACAAAAAACAGTATAGGATTACAAATCCATATATATCATTCAAATGAAACTATTTTTGACATATGTTTAATCCAATTAAAAGTTGTCAATTGAATCTCATTCGCCATCTTCAAGGAAGCAATCCTATCTTTGTTAACCAGAAAGCCGAACACATGGACGGACTTGTAAGGGAGGCCAAATTCTTACCGAGAATGGAAGCCCTTAACACGAAGCCTTTAACAAAGAAACAATATCCGACAGGTTCTCAGGAACCGAAGGCAAAAAAAAAAAGCCAAAGAACCAAGCCAATTCCACACCACAAAACATATTTGCAACTAAAAAACACATGATCAATGACCTTGTCCTCCCAATTACAAATGCAACAGGCGGAAGACTTCACATGAATGCCTCTATGACTTAGATTGTCACAACTAGCAAATTTTGGGTTGAGATGATAACTCTTGTACAAAATTTCCCCTATGTAACCTTGCAACATCAAGTTAGCAAAATTCGAACTACAATGTTATTTGAATACTTATAGGCATACATTTTGAATCAAGTTGAAATAGGCTCATACAAGCCCAAAACTTGATCCAATAGTTAAGTCTAATCGATTTTGGGCCTTGTCCCAAGAATTCTCGGCCCGAACACTATAGGACAAAAACCCATTCCTTTGGGCCTTATTGGACCGAAAACCTTTTTGTGGACCCAAATTAAGCCCAAAAAAACCATTCACACATCAAAACCGCAAACTCTTGAAGAAAATAGGGTGTTTTCGGCCACCCTAAAACCAGAAACCCCTTTGGGTAGCCACCATGGCCGAAAACCCTAGGGATTTTCGGTTGGTTTAGACAAAAAAAAAAAGATAAAAATAAAAGGCAAAAAGCTTGCCACCTCATAATTACCCAAAAAATCTCAAAGTAATTGTCCATCATTTATCCATGTAAGTGTTTATATTCATCACGCATCCAAGCAAGTATCACATCAACCATCAACAAAGTCAACTCTCTTCTTCCTCTCTCTCTCTCTCTCTCTCTCTCTCTCTCTCTCTTATTTTAGGCCGAAAACCCCCATTCACACACACAAAACACTTCCATTTTCTCACTTTGCTCTCAAAGGACTCCTCTCCTTGGATCTCTATACCACCCGGTTCCTGGTACGTATTTAAATTCAAGTATTGTTGTAATTTACTATGGGCCTAGGCGAGTTGGAGGCCCGACTCATCGAGTAGACTCGACATTATGCGGGGGTTTTAATGATCTACTCGACGTTTCGGAGACCGACTCGGTGAGTAGGAGCTGTCTGGACAAAACCCTAATGTTTAGGGTTTGCACCCTATTTAAACACTTTATCTCGTCCCAAACCAACCTCCATCACCCTCTCAACTCAGAGAAACCCTAGATTGAAACCCTAAATCCTTATTGAGTGTTCTTGAGCCTTTTTGGTGCTTTTTGTGTGTGTTTGAAGTTGGAGAAGAAGAAGGAAGCTTGGAAGTTCAAGTAGAAGCAAGGAGATCCAGAAGTTTTACTTCATTCTCAACTCATTCAAGGTAAAAAGCTGGAACCTTGACCATTTATCTCTTAGATTTTTATTTTGGGCTATTTTTACCCTTTTTATGAGTATAGAGAAGCAAAAATCGGATTTTGTGGGAGTTCTTAGAATTGCACTTCGGATCTGGGGCTATTGGGGGGTCTTTATGGCATAAAGGTGCCAACTTTGTTGCCATAAGCACTCCATGCATCTTGTAGACCTCCTTTTATGGCTTTTTGAGCCAAAGGCCCTATGCATATACATCAAGTTTGTAGCTTTACGTATAAAATGGACCCTAGGAGGCCAGATCTATGGTTTTGATGTGTTAAGACCCATTATAATCAACTATATAGTTTTGGACAAAGAGGGACTCGGCGAGTTGGGGTGTATTTTCCACCAAATCCTTTCTGTTTATGGACCAGATGTAAAGATCGAAGGTTCCTCGGTTGTTTAGGTTCACTAGGGACCTGGAAATCATAAGGCTCGACGAGTGGATGAAGAGACTCGGCGAATTCAAGGCAATGTCCCAGCCACATGAAGACGGGCTCGTCGAGTTCAAGGGGAATTCGACGAGTCATAGACTGAAAACATTCTTATAGATAAAGATGAACGCGGCGAGTTGAAGGGCGATCTCGGCAAGTCGGTGGAAGATAGCCCGATGTGTTGTTGAAGACGAAATCTTTGAGCTGTTGCTAGACTCAACGAGTAGGGACGAAGTTAAGGCATTTTATGGATATGGGAACTCAACGAGTTGGCGGGCCAACTCGGCGAGTCGAGTCAATCAAATGTTGACTTTGACCAAGGATTTGACTTTGACTTTGACTTGTATTTGAGTAACTCTTGTAAGGGTTATGAGTAGGAGTTGATAACTGAGAAAAGTTGTCATGTAGGGATTGAGGAGTCGGGGAAAATCGATTTTCACACCGAGGACAGTGCAGACACTACACGACGTTGAGATGAGTTACCCTTCTGTGGAAGTGGGTCTAAGGCACCAAATTCGACCCACTAGTAGTTGATTACAGTTGAGATGATTGTCTTTGTGATAATTGTCTAGTTTGCTATTACTTGATGAGTTCTATGTGCCAGTTTGATATATTCTTTGTGATAGAGGTAGTATGAGGGGAATATTTCCCCGATTCGGTCGTTAGGACCGAAGGGTACGTCGGACACCCCAGATATGTCTGACAGTATGTTTATGATATATTTTCATGTGATAGTATTAAGGGGTGAAATAGTCCCCGTGACCGGGTGAGATAGACCGGAGGGTAGGCAGGCACCCCAGAATGGCCTGACACATGTAGGTCAGCACCCCAGAATGGCTTGACATGGGTAGGTCAGCACCCCAGAAATGGCTTGAGATGGGTAGGTCGGGCACCCCAGAATTGCCCGACAGTATGTATGATTGTATGGTATGTGGTATGTTGGGGGAACTCACTAAGCTTCGTGCTTACAGTTTTTATTTTTGGTTTTAGGTACCTCTTCAGCTAAAGGGAAGGAGCCGACAGGGTAGTAGCGCATCGCACACATATGATTTCTGCTTTGAGAACCTTGGGATTGTACTCTGATATTTTACTATTGGATGATATGGTTTTTGAGACTTGTGATTTGTGATTTGATGTTTGAAATAATAACAATGATGTTTTCCGTAAACGGTTTTCATAAGTAATATAATTAAGCAAAAAAAATTTGGGTCTTGCTTTTGGGATGTTACAAGTTGGTATCAGAGCCTTTATTTGAGGGATTCGGGCACACCTTCAGGGGTGTCTGAACTCAAATCGAGGGCTTGAAGGATTTTTACAAGAAAAATAGTTTTCTAAAATTTGAAATAAGGAGTTTTGAGAAAGAACAAGGTGTGTGATGCGTGCGACCGGCCGAGCTCAAGTAAGTTTTTCCCAAGATACCCATACATGCTATGTTATGTTATATGATATGATTATGAGAACTACATGTTAGATTAGGACTAAGGATCTAGGAAGGATGCCTTATATGCCTATTGTATGAGTTTACTGAGCTATATGCTAAGGCTGGTTAGTTAGCAATATGGTAGCCTGATTAGGTTATACTTGGTATTGGTTACTCAATGCACGAATGCTGCTTGATTTGTGCTAATAGGGGTTCCGGTTAGCTTTAACTAACTTGTGATCAGATATGTAATAGTATCTGCAAGCTAGTTAGGGAAAATGGTAGGGACTCCTCGTGCAGCTGATGGCGGAGAGTAGGTCAGAGAGTGCCCTAGGATAAGCCTAGGATGAGATTAGTTGGAAAGTAAAAAGGGACATGGTGAAGTCAAGGCAATTCTTGAGGAAAGTACGAATATATGTGGAAGGTAGTATGGGCCCGTACGAATGGTATCAGAGGATCCATACTCGAATCAAGGAGGGCTGAGATAGAACCAGGAAACTTGGAGAGTGTGTGAGACCTCTCGAGAGTGTGTATGACCTTGACATCATTGTGTTTATTTTCAATAGGGCGATTACGCGACATGGAGCAGGATATGGGTCAGGATCAGGGTCAGGCTCGGGTGTAGGATCCAAGCAGGTTGATAACGGGCTACGCGAGTTCATCGCGTCTGAGATCACGAGAGGTATCCTTAAGGCGACCCCGATTATTTTTGGGTCGATCAAGGAGGGGATTATTGAGCTGATGGAGGATCGCCTCTGAACATTCAGGAGTGACTTCGCGTCCAGCCAGTCGAGTACACGCACACTGTCCTTCAAGGACTTCCAGGGGAGTGGTGCGCCAGACTTTCATGGAGCAAAGGACCCCATTGCTGCCAGGAGATGGATTGTAGACATCGAGTATGTGCAGTTAACGAGCTTCTGCCCGGAGGGATCGAAGGTCTGCTTTGCTGCGGGATGTTTGAGGGACAGAGCTAGAGATTGGTGAGAGTCAGTCGGTGACTCACTGGGAGCCCCAACCATTGAGGCTATGACTTGGTTAGACTTTGTGACCAGTTTCTGGGTTGAGTTTGTGCCAGCTGTGGAGCTTCACCAGTTGGCCAGGGAGTTCCTTGATATGAGACAGACTACAGAGTCAGTGGCGGAGATCACCGCCAAGTTTCGAGATAGGGACTTGTTGGTACCTTAGTATGCAAGAGATGAGAACACGCGGAGGACCCACTATCACGATGTAACAGCCCGAGTTCAGAAGTGCAAGTTCAGGGTTCTTAGTGTAAATAAGGAAGGTCGACTCGGCGAGTCGATGGATAGACTCGACGAGTCGAGTCGCGATTCTGGTCATGTGTTAAGTGACCAACCCGGCGAGTCAGAAGTTGGACTCGGCGAGTTGGTGCTGAAGGGAGAAAACCTTAATTCTGGGAGTTGTGCCCTATATAAAGCACATTATAGCCACCCCCAGCCTCTTTATTGCCCATTTGAGTTCCAGAAACTCTAATTAGTGTGTGTGAGCCTCCATTGTTAAAGTTTAAGCTTGGAAGAAGAATTTAAGAGGACAAAGTTAGAAGATCAATAGGCTAGCATTGGGGGATCTTTGTAGATCCGAAATCTACTCCTTCTTAGGCACATTTCTGAGGCAACAAGTCGTTACCTTGAGTTTTCTCCTTCAAGATCCATTATTGGTTGTTGTATTGGGAATTTTAGCTTGATTGGAATCCATTTCGGGTTTAGAGGTTAGATCTGAAGTTGCAACTTCAGATCTAGGTTAGTAGTGAGCCATGGAAGCTTAAAGCATCAGCCATGGGGCTTGATTTGAGTATATTTGTCCCAAAACCTCCTTGTAGCTTGATTGGAGCTTGTTGATCCTTGCATGCACATAAAGTTGGAAACTTCACATGTGAATCTGGCCCTAGGAGTCCAGATCTATGTATTGGAAGCATTGAAATGGCCTGAAATCGTCTGAATGAAGATGTCACGTTTGGACTCGGCGAGTTGGAAGAACAACTCGGCGAGTCTGTTGAAGATTGCCTTGGACTCGGCGAGTCTGTTCTTGGACTTGGCGAGTCTGGTCGTGGAACCCTAACCTTTTCTGGTTAAGTATCTAATCGGTGAGTCGAGGGACGACTCGGTGAGTTAAGCAGGATGGGACTCTGAGATTGTTGGACTCGACGAGTCTTGGGGCGACTCGGCAAGTTGAGTCATTTTATGGGAGTTCTGAGTAAAGGAACTCGACGAGTCGATGGGTTGACTTGGCGAGTAGGGTCAACCAGGAAGGTTGACTTTGATTGAGGACTCTAACTTGGACCACGGGTTGACCAGTTTGACATCTAAGGGTATTTTGGTAATTATTGGTGTTTATTGGTTTTGGTTATTTGGTAATGATCAGTGGTGGAGTTCGTGCTAGTGGTCGGAGTAGCGTGGTCTTATTTCTTCTAGTCGGCAGTTTCTGGTGAGTTATCCTCACTATATCAACAGGGTCTAAGGCACCTAGGTCGGCCCTTTATCGGATGGAAATCCGGGAAGTTGTTGTTATGTTATTTCTTTGCTATGTTTGCATCTTGGTAGTTAGGATGGTATATATTAGAGACCTGGTGAAGGTCGGTATCATGGCATACAGGATGATGCTATGCTAGTGACCGGTTAGGTCGGTATCCTGGTTAGAATGTTGCTATGTTATGTGATATGCTGGACCGGTTTGATTAGTTGTGTGATGTTATATGATTGTATGTTTATGTGCACATGGTTGTTGGACTGAGGCTGGGCTGAGGCGGGTCCTGCTTTGTGTTGTAGCCCAACATATCCAGGGCGGACCGGTTAGACCAAAGGTCTGGCGAGCGGTCCGGATAGGCTGAAGGCCCCAAGAGGGCGGACCAGACATGCCGAGGCTCAGAGAGTGGACCAGAAAGACTGAAGGCCCGGTGCGGGCGGACCAGTCACACTGTAGACTCAGAGAGCGGACCAGGTGCACTGAAGGCCCGGTGCGGGCGGACTAGTCATATTGTAGACTCGGAGAGAGAGTGGACTGGGTGGACTGAAGGCCTGGTGCAGGCGGAGCAATCACACTGTAGACTTGATATGCATGGTTGTTCTGTTTATGATATGATATGATGTGTGAATTGTATTGTGGTTGGTATTTTGGGAGTAACTCACTAAGCTTTCGGGCTTACAGTTTCGGTGTATTGTTTCAGGTACTTCAGGAGATGGTGGCAAGGCAAAGGCATGATCGTACTGCTCCTCAGTTTTATGTTGATGTCCTGGAATACTCTGATAATAAATGAGTTAGAAACCTTTTTGTAAGAACTTAATGAATATGGGTCATTTTTGACAAGTTTAAATTGGTTGTAAATTTTCATGGTGTTACACACGACATGTTGAGGGCTGATATTAGGGAGCATGTCAGCTTCTCAGCCTGTCCGACCCTAAAGGCCATGATTTCCAGGGCGAGGGAGAGAGAGATTGACTTGGAGCACCTCAGGAAGAGGAAGTCAGAAACAGAGCAGAGTATTGGGGTTTCAGGGAAGAAACCCAAGGGATCCGACGCTAGGACGAAGGGCCAGCAAGGCTAGAGTCGCTGCAGGAAATGCGGCAGGCCGCATGAGGGAGCTTGTAGAGCGGGATCATCAGGTTGCTACAAGTACAAAAAGAAGGGGAATTTTGGCAGGTATTGTACTGCTCCTGCCCCCACTCTTCAGACTTCGGATCTGATTTGCTTTCAATGCAATCAGAGGGGCCATAAAAAGGCTAATTGCCCTAGATTGACAGCAGCGGCAACGCTAATGGTGGCGCCGACTCCAGTGACTATGCGAGTTACGGGTGACCGGATGGTCAAGTCAGAGGCACCAGTGGTGAGGAGCCGAGCATTTCAGTTGACAGTCGAGGAGGCACGCGCCGCACCCGATGTGGTGACAGGTACGGTTTCTTCTCTCTAACTTTTAGTATATGTCGCTTGTGATATTGATGTATTATGTTATATGTTTTGTTTAGGATCGTTCCATGTGAATGGTATCCCGGTCCATGTGTTGTTTTATTCGGGTGCTACCTGATCATTTGTCTCTCTTGCACTTAGCAATAGGTTTCCTGAGTCTTCGGGCATGGTAGATTGCCCTCTGGAGGTCGAGATTGCGGACGACCAGTCAGTGCGAGCATCAGAGGTTTTCAGAGATTGTGTTCTGAAGTTGTACGAGGAGCGCTACTTGGTAGATTTGGTTCCCATACCATTGCAGGGGAACAAGGTCATCATAGGGATGGAATAGTTGAGCCCCAATGGGGCAGTGATCTACTGTGCGTAATAGTTAGTTCGGATCAGGACCCCAGGTGGGGGAGAACTGGTGATTCAGGGTGAGAGGACACAACATGGACCAACTTTATGTTCAACAGCGAGGGCTAGGCACTACCTTCAATAGGGTTGCGCGGGGTATGTTGCTTATGTTTTGAATACCCGAGAGGCGGGTTAGGAGACGGTGATTGATGTGCCAGCGGTACGAGAGTATGCATATGTATTTCTAGAGGAGCTGTCTGGGATACCTCTGGAGAGGCAGGTGGAGTTCAGGATCGACCTGGTCCTTGGTGCGGCTCCGATAGCCAAGGCACCCTATCGGTGGGCTCCTCGTAAGATGTTGGAGTTGTCTACACAGCTGCAGGAGTTGTTAGACAAGGGATTCATTAGACTTAGCAGTTCGCCTTGGGGAGCCCCGATACTATTCGTGAGAAAGAAGGACGGGTCGCATCGGATGTGTATAGACTACCGGGAGCTGAATAAGGTAACGGTGAAGAACCGTTACCCACTCCTGAGGATTGATGACCTCTTTGACCAACTACAGGAAGCATCTTGTTTCTCCAAGATTGATCTGCGTTCGGGTTACCATCAGATGAGGTTCCGAGAGGAGGATGTGCAAAAGACTATGTTACGGACGCGATATGGTCATTATGAGTTTGTGATGATGCATTTTGGGCTCACCAATGCTCCTTCCGCGTTCATGGATCTCATGAACCATGTGTGCAGACCGATGTTGGATCGGACTGTGATAGTTTTCATTGATGACATTGTGGTCTATTCCAAGACTCGGGAGCAGCATGAAGAGCACTTAAGGAAGGTATTGGATACTCTTAGGAGAGAGAGCTTGTATGCCAAGTTCTCCAAGTGTGAGTTCTGGTTGCGCGAGGTGCAGTTTCTTGGGCAACTTGTCAACCAGGACGGGATTTCAGTCGATCCATACAAAGTGGTGGCCGTGATGAGGTGGGAGGTACCGAAGTCTCCATCTGAGATTCAGAGCTTCCTGGGATTAGCAGGGTATTATCAGAGATTCATTCAGGATTTCTCCAAGATAGTCGTGCCTTTGACCCGGTTATCAAGGAAAGTTGTGGTCTTTCACTGGGGGTCAGAGCAGTAGGTTACATTCAAGACTCTAAGACAGAGATTGTGCGTGTTGGGCTGAAGAGAGTTTTGATGTTGCGTCTTTTGGGCTCATTGATTAGCCTTGTATTCTCTGGTTTGGGCCTGTCCAACCGAGAGCCTTTTATGTATTGTATATAAGTTAAATGCTTGCATGCATATTAGGT
This sequence comes from Lactuca serriola, assembly GCF_051521515.1. Taxonomy (NCBI): domain Eukaryota; kingdom Viridiplantae; phylum Streptophyta; class Magnoliopsida; order Asterales; family Asteraceae; genus Lactuca; species Lactuca serriola. The sequence continues at coordinate 306,294,858 of NC_136410.1, read as the reverse complement.
TAAGATTCTAGAGATTATCGAAATAGCGATTGATCAAGAGTATTATATTTTTCTGTAATCGTTCTTGTAATCTTCTAATCCTTTACAGTTGATGTTCTTAATCGAGCTCTTCTAAGGATTTTATTTAATCATTCGACTCGTTTGATTCAAACTGTTCGTTCTTATTATTGCGTTTTTACTGTTTTATATTCATACACTTGTTCAAGATCTAATCGATCTTCATTGGTTAAAAAGTGTTTTAATCCCATCAATTGGTATCAGAGCAGGAGGCTGTGTAATCAATACACATCTTTTCTGTGAAAAAGATTTCTATTAGGGTTTTTCCGCAATCATTGATATTTATTGAGCCGTCATCTTATTTGACGTATCTTAATATTTATTGTTTTGCCCTAATCTGCTTTATTACAAGTCTGATCTTTGAACAGGTTTTTACGATCATTATGGACGCAACGCAATCAAACCCTATTAATATTTCCAACAGCATCGGTTCGATGACAAAGATTCCAATCCTGTACACCCATGACTATGAAGTATGGGCGCATCATTTCGAAGATTATGTGATTGGATCGGAGGACAATGGTTATCTTATATGGGAAGCCATCATCAATGGACCGTTTTCTCATTCTACGATGTCCAGAATCATTAAGACACAAAAAGAGTACAATGATCTGCTTAAGGACGTGACGAATATTGCGCAAGATGAAAAGGACAAACTCCAGTGCAATATTAAGGCGCTAAGGTTGATCAGATTCGCCCTTCAGTCTGACACATTCAGACTGGTCAGCTCATGCACTACGGCAAAGGAAGTGTGGGATAGACTTCGCGAACTGTATTCCATAGACGAAGATCTTGAACATTCTATCCAAACCTTGCTTCTATCTGAATTTGGTGAATTCAGGCAAGGGGCCGAAGAAACTGTGACCTAGACGTTTGATCGCTTCAATCATCTTCTCAGCAAGATGATCAAACACGACATCGAAAGGAAGCTCATCGAACAAAAGGTTACTTTCTTGAACGGACTGCGATCTGAATGGAGAGCAGTTGTTTCCACAGTCAAAGCCCATGAACAGTTTAAATCATATTCTTTGGCAAAACTGGTGGGTATTCTAAAGTCCCAAGAGAAGATTGTGGTTCAAGAGAAGAATGTTGTATCTAGTCTTGGTTCGTTGGCCCTCCTATCTAAAAGTAAAGTTGTGATGGAGGATGAAGAGCTCAACTTGGAAGAATATGACCTCACAACTGAGGATTATGCCATGATGGTGTCCAATCCTAAGAGGTTCATAAAGAAGAGATTCCCCAGCAACAAAAACCGAAACTGGCAGGGGAGTTACAGCTCTGAAAAAGCGCACAATGAACCGAAAGCTGAGGAGCCCAAGAAGGAACCGAAAGCAGATGGCGATTCCGGAGTAAGCTGTTTCTATTGTGGTGGCAAGAACCACTATGCTAAGGACTGTGTTCTTAAGAAGATGGCTGAAAAGGACGATGGAAATGATGAGGAAGCCGTGCTGCAGAAGAGATTGGATGAGTTGAGAAAGAAGAAGTCTACCGCTAACCCTTCTATTAATGCTCTTATTGTGCAGGGTTCGGTTAATGACGATGAGTTCGGTAGCACTGAAGTTTGGTCTACTGACTCAGAAGACGAAGAAGTGAGGAAGCCTACTCATGGAAAGGCGTATGTGGCTAAGGAGGAAAGCAGTGGTGGAAATTGCTTCATGGTGACTGACGTATCTCAAATGAGGGGATACAATACCGATGGAGGAAGCAATGGACCGAAGGTGCAGGAGGATATGTGCTTTACGGCCAAACCACTTAGCCAGCAGTTCAATGAGCTCGATGAACTGATAAAGAAGGTACAATCTGTTTTTATTTCATCTAAAGTACCATCATCCTCATATGAGAAAGAACTAAAAAATGTCAATACAAGAATTTCTCATTTAGATAGTAGCTTAACTCAAACTCGAGTCACCAATTCTAACCTGACTGATCAATTAAGCAGGGTGGCGTCGAAGAGTGAGGAGCGGCGAATGTGGATTGAGTTAAAAGAGTCGGAATTAGTTAAAGTTAAAGATGAAAACATTTATTTGCAAAGAGACAATTTGAAATTATTAAAACAACGAAATGTTTTTTGTTTAATAGCTAAACATTTATATTCCAATATTACTCAACTTCACTTGGATTGTGAGATAGGCCAAAAGATCCATCGCATGATTTTACCCTTCCTAGAATTTAAGGAGGATGAAATCGACGCCAAAGCCTATAGATGTGAGAGTGTGATATCGTCTAATGATGTCAATCCGACTTACATGTATGGACTGGACAAAATCGAGTCCTTCATTAAATCCAAAGACCACAAGGACATGCTCAAAAATCTTTTGGACGAAAATGACCGACTTAAACTGAGAACCGAAACCATGCAAAAATTTGACTCTCTAAACGCCAACGTAAGCTCAGAAAACAAAATCGATGTTGAAAATGCATCTGAGCTTAACGAGGACGAAAACATGAGTGAAATTTCTGTAGAGGATACGGTTGACTGCTCAGAATTTGTTAAAAGCGAAACTGAAAACCACAAAAATCTTATTTCTGAAAACTCTGTGGAATTCGCTAGACTGTCCCAACAAAAGTCCCCGAAATTAGTAGAAAAGGCTGTTGTGTATCAAAAGGTCAGGACCACTCCAAATCAGGTATACAAGGTGACTGGAGTAACCGAACATCAAACAGCTGAACTCATAGCTATTGTTAACGAAGACAATGCTGATGGCTGTGATGAGTACTTCTGGGAAGCTCCTATTGATAATGGAAACGAAACCGTTGGCCTATCTGAAAGAACCTCCTGGATGAGAAAAGGGAGATACATACCTGAACCCTTGAACAAGCCCGATAATTTCAGTGAACCAAGCACCAGTGGTACGAACGAAATTCCTCAAGAGGATGATCGTTCAGCAAAAGAAGACATTCCTTCAACACCAACAGCTCGAAGTGAAACTTCATTAGATACTCCTTCCACTTCCTCAGGGCAGACTGAATCTTCTTTAGATATTCCATCTGCTCCCTCGGCTCAAAGAAAAACTCCTGAAGTTCAAAAGGAACCAGTCAAGGTTACAACAAAAACAAGAGCGAACGTTCATCATCAACCTAAGCAGATGAGGGATAAGAAGATAGAGAGGAACCAAAGATACAGGAAAAACCTTTCTGAAAGGAAACAATTCTGGCACTCCCAGAATGCATACTATTCACACAAGGACAAGAATCTGAAGTATGAAAACAATCCTGTAAGAAAGCCTGAAAGTTCCAACAACCGAAAGCCAAGGTTCGGTTCGCAAGAAAATACCAACCGAAAGCCAAGGTTCGGTTCGCAAGAAAATACCAACCGAAAGCCAAGGTTCGGTTCGCAAGAAAACACCAACCGAAAGCAAGGGCTCGGTTCTGAAAAGGACTTCGACCGAAACCAAAGGTTCGGTTCCAAGAACAACTCCAACCGAACACAGAGGTTCGGCTCAGAAATCAAAAGAGAACAAGACTCGAAGGTTAACCCCACCAACGATCAAAAGCAAAAGGGTCACCTAGAGTCATCAGCAAAGAAGACATCTCCATCCAAATCCTTTCTTCCTAATTCTTCTCGTTCTTCTACTTCCACCCATTCGTCTCCATCTTACTCTAAGGCTAATTCCGATGGTTCTCAAAAACCTCATTCATCAGCTGAACAGAAGGGAAAGCAGAAGGTCGATGAATCCAAACCTGAGTCCAAAGCGAACAAACCCAATCCTAACAAAATAAAAGTCTTTACCATTAAAAAGAAAGATGAAACAACTCTAATAAAACGAACATATCTAGTTGACATCTCTCTTACTATTCCCGTTCCCATGAAAAGCTCACATGGACCCAAGAAACTTTGGGTTCCTAAATCTGCTTAATTTTTGCAGGTTATGAGTGATGAGCAGTTTGACGAAGAATGGTACATCGACAGTGGCTGCTCGCGTCACGTGACAGGGAGGAAAGAGGAGCTCAGGGAATACAGATCTCTTGCAAACGGTGGCAACGTTAAGTTTGGAAATAACTCTTTCGGCACCATAAAGGGATACGGGATGATAACGAATGGTGATTTTACAATCAGGAAGGTGGCTTATGTGGAAGGACTTCAACACAACCTCATCAGTGTATCTCAGCTTGTTGGAGGTACAGATCTCAAAGTTTCATTCGATGATGAAGGTTCTGAAATCATAGAGAAAAAGACAAAGAAAGTCATTCTGAAGTCAGAGCGAAAGGGTGAAATGTTTCCTCTGAACATGAAACCCATCAAAGGAAACCCAACCATATGTCTACTATCAAAAGCTCAATCCGACGAAAGCTGGTTGTGGCACCGAAGACTCTCTCATCTCAATTTCAAAGATATCAACCGACTTGTCACTGGAGGTCATGTTAGGGGTCTTCCATTGCTCAAGTTTGACAGAGAGCATCTATGTGCTGCATGTGAAATGGGAAAGCAGAGTCGTCAAAGTCACCCATCCGTAATTAACACAAAAGTTGTTGAACCACTCGAATTGCTTCATATCGATTTGTGTGGTCCTTCATCTATCGAAAGCATCGGTGGTAGCAAGTATATTCTTGTCATCGTTGATGATTTCTCACGATTTACATGGGTGTTCTTTCTAAAGCTCAAATCTGAAGCGACTCAAAAACTGAAAGTGTTTATCAAGCAGATTGAAGTCCAGCTCAAGAAGGTCGTTCGAAACATCAGGAGCGACAATGGTCTCGAATTCAAGAACAAGGAGTTTGAAGAGTTTCTTGCAGAAAAGGGAATTAGTCATAATTTCTCAGCTCCCTACACACCACAACAGAACGGAATAGTCGAAAGACGAAACCGATCCTTGTGTGAAGCTGCCCGAACTATGTTAAGTTTCGCTTCCTTACCTCTTTATTTTTGGGCTGACGCTATTTCTGCTGCTTGTTATACACAGAACAGATCCTATCTCAATAAGCGATTCAAGCTCACACCATATGAGATAATTAATAACAGAAAACCCAACGTGAAATTTTTCCATGTGTTTGGCTCAAGGTGTTTCATCTTTAACTCTAAAGAACACCGCAACAAGTTTGATGTCAAAGCTGACGAGGGAATCTTTCTGGGTTACTCACTCACATCCAAGGCGTACAGGGTCCTAAACAAACGATCAAGAAGGATTGAAGAGACATACTATGTGACCTTCGATGATATCTATGTCAAGAAGCTACAGGCCATAGATGACACTGCCGGGGAAATATTTCCTCAAACTGGCCAAGTCACAGTCTCAATCACCAATTTGTACGAGAATTTTCTGGAACTCTTTGACGAACCGGAAAAAGATTCTCTCTCAGAAGCAGGTGTAACTGACAACAAAATTGATCATATGCAGCAAATTGTCGAAGATGCTGCGAAAAGAATGCATGAAGGAGAATCGCTCACTGATGAATCTCCAACCAACATTGCTTCAGTCGAGGGGGAGCCAAGTTCTCATGTCGAGGGGGAGCCAAGCTCACAAGTCCAGGGGGAGCCAAGCTCTACTACTTCAACCGAAGGTCCTTCACCAACCGAAGGTGCCTCTCCAACCGAAGATGTCCCTCCAAACGAAGGTGCTTCAACGCCCGAAGGACCAACAGCACAAGTAACTCCTGAATCCCATGTTTCTCAAGACTCATCAATTGAGGGGGAGCATGATGATATAACGCTTGATGACGATAGCCAATCTGAGCCCGAAGAGATGATCAACGCTGAACTAAATCCAACCTTCGACCCGAATTACCCTCCTCTTACCAAATGGACCAGAGATCATCCTATCTCTCAAGTAGTTGGTGATGTATCTGAGAAGGTTTTGACCCGATCTCAACTGAAGGCAAAACAGACATCTTTATTCTCAAAGGTAGAGTTTTGTATGTTTAACTCATTCGTATCAAAAGTTGAACCGAAGACAGTGAACACTGCCCTCGATCACTCTGATTGGGTTCAAGCAATGCAAGACGAACTGAACGAGTTTGAAAGGAACAAAGTCTGGCGCCTCATTCCAACTCCTCCAGATGCTTCGGTTGTTGGTCTTAAATGAGTTTTTAGAAACAAAATGGACAAGGAAGGTAATGTCATAAGGAACAAGGCTCGTCTGGTAGTCAAGGGATACTGTCAGGAGGAAGGAATTGATTACGAAGAAACGTTCGCTCCAGTAGCTAGACTAGAATCTGTTAGAATATTTCTGGCCTATGCTGCTCACAAAAATTTTGAGGTTTTCCAAATGGACGTCAAGTGTGCATTTTTCAATGGAGAACTCGAAGAAACTGTGTATGTGGAGCAACCTCCTGGGTTCATGAACGAAAAGCATCCAAATCATTGCTATATTCTGGATAAAGCTGTGTACGGTCTCAAACAAGCTCCGAGAGCCTGGTATGAAACGCTTACTAAATTTTTAAAGATGTCTAAATTTAAACAAGGTTCGGTTGACCCAACCTTTTTTCGCAAAAAGGAAGGTAACCACCTTATGATAGTTCAAATTTACGTTGATGATATCATCTTTGGCTCCACAAATCCCAGCTTAACGGCTGAATTCCGAAAGTTGATGGAAACTAAGTTTGAAATGAGCTCAATGGGTCCTATTAACTTTTTCCTTGGTTTAAACATAAGACAGGGACCCGAAGGCATCTTTATTAATCAGGAAGCTTACACAAAGACTCTCCTAGCAAAGTTTGGCATGATGGGTGACTCAAAAGTCAAAGTCCCAATGGCATTCGACACCAAGCTTACCCCTTCTCTAGACAAACCGGCTGTCGACATCACGCTCTATCGACAAATGATAGGCTCACTGATGTATCTAACTGCTAGCAGGCCTGATATCATGTTTTCTGTGTGTTATTGTGCCCGATTTCAGGATAACCCACGCGAACCTCACATGCTGGCAGTAAAGAACATCCTACGCTATCTCAAGCGAACCACCTCCTTAGGTCTGTGGTATCCATCCAATTCAGGCTTCTTTGTTCAAGCCTATTCTGATGCTGACCTTGGAGGATGTGGACTCGACCGTAAAAGCACAACTGGTGGCTGTCAATTTCTTGATGGGAAATTGGTCAGCTGGCAATCCAAGAAACAAACATGTGTGTCGCTGTCTACTGCCGAAGCGGAATACATTGCCGCTGCATCCTGCACATCCCAAGTGATTTGGATCCAGAGTCAACTTCGAGACTATGGACTCAATATGAAGAAGATCCCACTATATTGCGACTCTGAAAGTGCAATTAGGATCTGTCATAACCCAGTGCAGCACTCTAAAACCAAACACATAGCACTAAGGTATCACTTCATCAAAGATCATGTGGAAGATGGAAATGTCGAAGTGCACTTTGTAAGAACCACTGATCAACTGGCTGATGTCTTTACCAAAGCTCTTCCTGAAGCATCATTCAATAAAATATTGCAAGGGCTAGGTATGATGGAATCAGAGTCAGTACCTCACACTACCTCTCAACCTCAAAAGTAAGAAGCGAATCCAACCGAACGTTCGGGTTCGGTTCCATCATCTGGCTCGCTCATTTCTTCAAAGGTAGTTTTTTTTAAGTTGTATATTTCTTGTAAAATTTTGGTTTTCCTTATGTTAAAAGAATTTATATCTTGTATATCTAAAATCCTTAGTTTCTCAAAATTTTCCAAAACCGAAACCAACCGAAGGTTCGGGTTCGGTTTTTCAAAATTTTTCGGAACCGAAACCAACCGAAGGTTCGGGTTCGGTTTTCCAAAATTTCTAGAACCGAAACTAACCGAACGTTCGGGTTCGGTTTTTCTATTTTTTTCTCAGAGTTTTTTTTAAGTCTTTATTTTATTTTAACTCTTAAATTTTTTTTATTCACAATTTTCTCTATTTTATCTTTATAAAATTCAAATACTCCAAAAATATTTTATTTTTCTTTGTGTGCTCGTTCGCTCATGGGGATATATTTGATAAATTACTTAAGTGTCCCTAGAAGCATGCTGCTGTATGTGTCCCAAGCCTCATAAGATTTTGAATAATAGCCTTCATGACCTGGTATACACAAACCTTGTCTTCCCAATAAGGCTAACTCATTTATTCTAATTGTGAGCTACCTCACACTCTTCTCACATGAGTTAAGAGTCTCCTGCTTGGTCCTTATTTTCGCAGCAGAGGTACTATGTTTTCTTACACCATCCCTATTACACTTCTCCATTACATTCGTTTCATCACTGTAACCCTTGAGACTCTCAGAAACTACCACTGAGGTTTATGGTTACACAACATCTGTGTTTATGATCTTAGTTTCGTGCTACTACAAGCTAAGTGAAACCCAAAATTCAACACCAACGAATTGACGGTGACAAATTAATTTGATCAAGTTTTCATCAATGAATTGACGAATGTACCTTCATGGAATCTAAATTTTTTTTTTCTTTGCATGATTCCAATGAAATTGTTACACACCATAACATTTCTTCCCAAGGGATCTATTTTTAAATTTTTTATCTGAGATTTCATATTAATCCAAGCCACTACAAAATCAACTCCAACCTACTTGTTCAACAGACTACACCGGTCTCACAAGTACTTTGTTCACATTCGTTCTTATATCAAGAATTGAATTGTTGAATCAAAGCGAAACCACCCTTAATTAGCCTAATTAAAAGAAGCCTTTCAACATTTCTTAATAAATGTTTGATCGTCATTCAACGGGATTCCAGACTAACACTTTGTGGTCCTTCCTGACCTTGAAGGAAGAGATTCGTGCCCGGGATCATCAGTTTCGTGTCCTTATGGACATCACAGATTATCCTAAAAAGAGTTGCTTTATTTCTTTTTCTTTTACACTCTTTGCACGAAAATCCTAGATTTTCAAAAATTCCGTTACTAATTATTTTACAGGCTGGATTATTACTGAAGGGTTACTAATGAAGTTGTCGCCAAAAATTAGCCACGTGGGTCATTAATTGAAAACAGCCGTTTAAAAGAGGAAAAGACAAAAAGTTGCTGACTCGGCGGGAGTTAAATGGATAGAAATTCAAACGACGGTAAAAAGGAGGGCGCGTGAATTTGAAACGGCCGCGCTTTTCCTGACACTTGAGGACGCGTGTGCAATATCGAAGCGTCATACCTCTGGAGTTACAGGCGCGTGTGGAAATGGAAACGGTTTCTTTCTCTGAACCGGCGCTTATTGGGCGGCGTAATCCTAGGAATCTGACACTCTCTCTGCTACGTGATCATCGCACGTCCCAACTGTCATCAATCAGTCACTCAAAAACCCGTTCCATATTTCCATAAGAGATTTGAAACGATTTTTCTCTCTCCTCACCAACTATAAAAAGCCATCAACATCACCTTTTACCTCTTTACTGCCCCCATAATTCCCAAAGCAAAAATACTCCCAAATACTCTCCCGTTCTTCTTCTTCTCCAAACCTGCAACAATGGCTGAATCTTCATCTGTTCATGCAACTTCTCAGATTCTTCCCATCCGACCCCAGCAATGCCTAGTCATTGATCTGAACCCACTGGCGTATGATCCCTACATGTCGCCGGTCATCGAATGCCTCAAGTATTCCCAGATGGCTCCTGCACTGTCGAGAATTGAAACGGTGCCGATGGTTGCCCTATCTCAGGTTTATGCAACGGCTTACTACGACAAGGCCGTCGACCGGGTATTCTTTGAAGTGGGAGAACACAAGACTTCAATTTCTCGCCCCCGTTTCTGCACGCTGTTAGGGTTTGCTGCGGACTCTTCACGAGTTCACCCGGATACGATTCCGGTGGGAATGTTCTACAACATGTTTTACAACATGGGCTACACAGAGGTTCTCACCTCCGTCGCCAGGTTCAAGAAGTCCTGCCTACCGCCCCAGTGGAATGGGTTATTTACAGTTCTCTTCAAGGGACTGTCAGAGAGGAGCTCAGGATCTAACGGTGCAAGTCGTCTTTTCCTTTCTATAATGTACGGAGTGTACAATGGGCTAAACCTGGATTATGGGTTTGTCCTCTGGCAACAGCTGCTTCAGAGCCTCTCTTCCTCTTCCCGACACTCTGAGGTGTCACTGGCCCGGTTCTGGAACTTGATCACAAGATGGGCCATGGACAAGTTCGACGTTCCAACAGACGATGGTGCATCGATGTCTTCTATTGGTACGTTTCATACCAAGAAGATCATCGTATCCGACGCATCAAATTTCTCTTTCATTGGCTCTATCTCGGAGTCGATGTATGGAAATGTGCCATCTGACAGCCAACTGATCAGGACGATCAAGGAGTCTGGGCCATCTGGTCCGAGGGAACTGACACCGGACATGCTGCGATCAATTCATGATGCCGATAAACCGGTGGCCAGGGGTAAAAAGGCAGAAAAAGGGAAGAAACCATCCAAAGCCCCAAAAGGACCCTCTCCCAAGAAGCGCAAACATCCGAAGGCTGCTTCATCCCCTCAACCGAAAAGGAGGAAGACCCAACAGAAGCGAAAGCTCGTCATTCCCTCCTCATCAAGCGAATCCGAAGGTGGGAGTTCGGACTCTGAGGGATCCCAAGGAGACGAATCTCCTCAACAAGGCAACACACCTCCTCGGTCCCCAACCCCGGAAATGGAACTTCATCAATCCCCAGTTCCTTCCCCTCCACCCACAATACCTATTTCCATTCCCACCATAAACCCCACTATTCCCCCAACCTCTATCCCTATACCTCCACCCATATTCACCACCTCAACCGAAACACCACCTGTTACCGAAACCCCTACAGTAACCGAACCTCCTCAAACCGAAACACAACCACCACCCGAAACCAACCCCCCACCAACTCAACCAGAACCAACCAAACCCATAACACCCCCAGCTTCTCCACCACCTCAATCTCCAGAAGACGCCTCCGATGGCGGTGATCAATACCTTGGTGGTGATCACATGAACTTTGATTCGGTCTACTATAGTCCGTTTCAAGTTCAGAGTGATGAGGAGGATGATGCTCCTGTGACACGGAAGCATCTTCGTGAGCTTAACGAGAAGGTTGATCAACTTCTCGCCTCCTCTTCAAACCAGCAGTCATCTTTGTCTGAAGCTGCCCTTCAAAAGATCGTTGAAGCCTTCTCCCGGGCTCAACATGATTCGGTAGCCTCAGCTACTGCTGCTATAGACGCCTCCACCCGAGCCTGTGAGGCCACGACCGAAAAAGTCGATAAACTATTCAATGACGCTTCTGTCCTGCTGCAGTCTTTGCAGGAAAGCGCCGAAGCCACTAAAACAACTCTGGAACAAGTTGTTCATCAATTGGCCCAGTTTGTAAAGACGGAGCTGTCTTCGTTCGCTACCCTCAGAAAAAATCTTAGCGACGACAACTCGGCACTTCGTGCCTCCATCGATGCCCGCTTGGCAAAGCTACAAGAGGATCTTGCAGCAGAAAACTCACTGATGGACGTCTTGGCGAGTAAGACTACCGCCCTTAAGGTCAAGAGCACTCAGCTTTCCAACTCCCAGCAACAATTGGAAGCTCTTCGATCCGAGAGGGAGGTCATAAAGACGTGTGTTTCGGATGTCCACGCCGCTCTCTCAAACATCCTGGAAGCACACGACCCAATCCTTAACCACTCAGTGAGGCGTACCCTCGCCGAAAAACTCTCTCCGGCCATGGAACTGTTAAGTAAGATTGAAGGCCTATCGAGTTTCGTGTCCATTCCGAAACAAGGGGGAGAAGAGAAGAAAGGATCGAAACCACCTCCGTCCTCCAAAGCGAATCACACAACCGAACCACCCCCAACTGGTCATGCCTCGGGTTCGGGTGTGAAGAACAAGGGCAAAAACATAGCAGAGGATGGAGATGAAGATGAAGATGAAGACAAGGAGACAATTGCGGACATGTTAAAAAGAAAGAACAGTCGCAATGCTGATGACGATGCCAGTCGTGTGGCGCGTGAGGCTGAAGAAGCCGAACGAAAGCAAAAAGAAGCCCACGATCTCCTTGAGAGCCGAAAGTTGCTCTTCCCTGCCTGGACCAGGGATCGCATGATAAAAGAGGCCATAGAGACTCCAAGCATACTATGGCTCGAGCCGGTGATATCATTCGACTGCAACAACTCTGTAGATTCGCAGTTTGATATGCCGCTGACTCGAAAGGCGTTCATCTTCCACGCCTTCTCTAACATTTTCGAAGTCCCGCATCCGAACGATGAGCTTGACAGGGAGCTCATTGACTTCTACCTGGAGGCCACTCGCCCTCAGTACCTTACATGGAGTGCCCAGAAGATCGTCAGTGTTCGGGTGCTGAAGCCTTATGCCGTGGGGAGATTCACAAACGTCAAGTTCAAGCTCATCCGAGGATCTGCAAGAACTGCCCACATGATCTCCCTGGCGGATCTGCCCAATCTGAACCCTCATGATTGGATAGTCTTGTACAATATCCTGCTGACAAATGAATTTGAATATGGTCCCATCATAGACCATGTCAAAAGGATGCTAGCATGCTATATCATGGAGGTGGCCCTAATGGATCAGGAGGTCGCCACAGTTTTTAAGAAGAAACCGAAAGTCAAACCTGTGGGATCGGCCAGTGATCTAAATCAAATGCAAATGGGCAAGATAGATTCGAGGCGAAACTCTGTGATGTTCACTAGAGCCGAAGGACAGAAATGTCTCTTCGCTTTAGCTGACAAACATCTTTACACTACAACTTGCTTGGAGCACATCTTATTCATCATCAAACAGTGTAAAGACAATTCGGCCGATGATATCAAGTACTTCAATGACATGATCAATTGGTACATCCGGTTTAGACAGACAATCCTCTCCATAACCAAGTGTCTGTTTAGCACCGTGAAGAAGAAGGTACCAGCTTCAGCCGCCGGCCCAAGTAGGAAGTGAAGGTGTCGCTCCAAATTGACGCAAAGGGGGAGATTGTTGGGCTGAAGAGAGTTTTGATGTTGCGTCTTTTGGGCTCGTTGATTAGCCTTGTATTCTCCGGTTTGGGCCTGTCCAACCGAGAGCCTTTTATGTATTGTATATAAGTTAAATGCTTGCATGCATATTAGGTTAAGATTCTAGAGATTATCGAAATAGCGATTGATCAAGAGTATTATATTTTTCTGTAATCGTTCTTGTAATCCTCTAATCCTTTACAGTTGATGTTCTTAATCGAGCTCTTCTAAGGATTTTATTTAATCATTCGACTCGTTTGATTCAAACTGTTCGTTCTTATTATTGCGTTTTTACAGTTTTATATTCATACACTTGTTCAAGATCTAATCGATCTTCATTGGTTAAAAAGTGTTTTAATCCCATCAGTGCGAGGCGCCAATATTAGCTCTGCTAGAGGGCATGGATGATTTTGTTGTATATTGTGATGCGTCCATCTCAGGTTTCGGCGTGGTATTGATGCAAAGGGGGTATGTTATCGCCTCCGCTTCGAGGCAGTTGAAGCCTCATGAGGCGAACTATCAGACGCATGATTTGGAGTTGGGGGCAGTTGTTTTCGCCATCAAGATTTGGCGTCATTATCTTCATGGGGTCTGTTGTACCATTTACACGAACCATAAGAGTTTGAGGTACCTTATGGATCAGCCGAATCTGAACATGAGGCAACGTCGGTGGCTTGATATGGTGAAGGATTACGATTGTGAGATCCTCTACCTCCCAGGAAGGCCAATGTCATGGCCGATCCACTTAGTTGCACGGAAGAGCTGATCAAAGACTTGAGGATGACCATGGTGACTCCATTGTTGGAGCGGATTCGAGAGGTCCAACAGGAGGCTAGGAAGGAGGAACATCATAAGAGTGAGTGTATTGTTGGCCAGTTTTCCTCTTTCGATTATGACAGTCGTGGATTGTTGACTCTACACCGTAGAATGTAGGTCCTATATCATGGAGGTGTGCATCAAGTATTGATGGATGAGGCGCATAAATCCAGGTTTTCTATCCATCCTGGGGGCGACGAAGATGTACATGGATCATCGTCTTGATTACTGGTGGCCCTGCATGAAGAGGGATGTAGCATGGTTTGTTGAGAGATGCCTCACCTGCGGGAAAGTCAAGGCCGAGCACCAGATGCCTCACGACAAGACCCGACCGTTGGATATTCCGCTGTGGAAATGGGAAGATATCACTATGGATTTCATCACCAAGCTTCCCAGGACTGCACGGGGAGTGGATTCAATTTGGTTCATCGTGGATCAGTTGATCAAGAATGCCCATTTCATATCAATCTAGGAGAGCATCTCGGCCGAGAAGTTGGCCGATATCTACATCCGAGAGGTAGTAGCTCGGCACGGAGTGCCAGTCTCAGTGATTTCGAACTGAGACATGCGGTTTACTTCCTGATTCTGGAAGAAGTTTCAGGATGAATTGGGTACTCGTCTGCACTTCAGCATTGCTTTTCATCCGCAGACGGATGGTCAGAGTGAGCGGACCATCCAGACTCTGGAGGATATGATGCAAGCATGTGTTTTAGACTTCGAAGGTAGTTGGGATACTTACCTTCCTTTGGTTGTTTTTTCTGTAATAACAACTATCATGCGAGGATTGACCGCCCTCCCTTTGAGATGTTGTATTGGAGGAAGTGCAGGACCCTGATATGCTGGGGTGAGGTTAGCCAGAGGGTCATGGGGAGTATCGAAGTGGTACTCAAGACTACGGAGATGATCCAGCAGGTGCAGAGCAAGCTTCAGACTGCTCAAATTTGGCAGAAAAGTTATGCCAACAAGCGTCATTCGTACCTGGAATTCCAGGTCGGGGATGTGGTGCTCATAAAGGTGTCACCTTGGAAAGGTGTCATCCGGTTTAGGAAACAGGGCAAGTTGGACCCCAAATACATTGGACCTTTTAGGGTTGCATCCCGGGTGGGCAAGGTGGCGTATAGGCTGGACCTGCCAGCCAAACTCAATCAGATTCATAGCACTTTTCACGTCTCCCAGTTACAGAAGTGTTTGGTGGACGATTTGGCGGTGGTTCCTTTTGAGGACATTCAGGTGGATGATAGTCTGAATTACATCAAGCAACCAGTAGCTATCCTCGATAGGAATTCGAAGGATCTGAGGAACAAGAGGGTCAAACTGGTGAAGGTGCAATGGAAGCACCGCAAGAGCTCGGAATGGACTTGGAGGCCAGAAGATGAGATGAAGGAGCACTACCCTGAGCTTTTTCAGGACTCAGCAGGAGACTTCGAGGACGAATTCTAAAATAAGTGGGGGAGATTTGTAACACCCGATTCCTGGTACGTATTTAAATTAAAGTATTGTTGTAACTTACTCTGGGACTTGGCGAGTTGGAGGCCCAATTGGTCGAGTAGACTAGAGATTATGCGGGGGTCTTAATGATCTACTCGACGAGTAGGGAGACCGACTCAGTGAGTAGGAGATGTCTGGACAAAACCCTAATGTTTAGGTTTTGCACCTTATTTAAACACTTTATCTCATCCAAACCTGCCTCCATCACCCTCTCAACTCAGAGAAAACCTAGATTGAAACCCTAAACCCTTATTGAGTGTTCTTGAGCCTTTTTGGTGCTTTTTGTGTGTGTTTGAAGTTGGAGAAGAAGAAGGAAGCTTGGAAGTTTAAGTAGAAGCAAGGAGATCCATAAGTTTTACTTCATTCTCAGCTCATTCAAGGAAAAAAGCTAGAACCTTGACCATATATCTCTTAGATTTTGATTTGGGGCTATTTCTACACTTTTTATGATTATAGAGAAGCAAAAATCGGATTTTATGGGTGTGCTTAGAGTTGCACTTCAGATCTCGGGCTATTGGGGGTCTTTACGGCATAAAGGTGCCAACTTTGTTTCCATAAACACCCCATGCATCTTTTAGACCTCCTTTTAAGGCTTTTTGAGCCAAAGGCCCCATGCATGTATATCAAGTTTGTAGCTTTACATATAAAATGGACCCTAGGAGGCCATATCTATGGTTTTGATGTGTTAAGATTCATTATAATCGACTGTATAGTTTTGGACAAAAAGGGACTCGGCGAGGCGTACTTGGGACTCGGTGAGTCGGGGTGTATTTTCCACCAAATCCTTTCTGTTTATGGACCAGATGTTAAGATCAAAGCTTCCTTAGTTGTTTAGGTTCACTAGGGACTTGGAAAACATAGGAATCGGTGAGTGGATGAACAGACTCAGCGAGTTCAAGGCAATGTCCCAACCACATGAAGATGGGTTCGGCGAGTTCAAGGGGAACTCAGTGATTCATAGACTTAACACCTACTTATGGATGAAGATGAACTCGGCAAGTTCAAGGGTGAACTCAACGAGTCAGTTGAAGTTAGTTTGATGTGTTGTTGAAGGCGAACTCATCAAGCTCTTGCTAGACTCGACGAGTAGGGACGAAATTATGGCATTTTGTGGATATGGGGACTCGACGATTTGGCGGGCCAACTCGACGAGTCGAGTCAACCGGATTTTGACTTTGACCAAACGTTGGCTTTGACCGAGGATTTGACTTTGACTTTGACTTGGATTTTAGTAAATCTTGTAAGGGTTATGAGTATGAGTTGATAACTTAGAAAAGTTGTCGTGTAGGGATTGAGGAGTCGGGGAAAGTCGATTTTCACACTGAGGACAGTGTAGACACTACACGACGTTGAGGTGAGTTACCCTTCAGTAGAAGTGGGTCTAAGGCACCAAAGTCGACCCACTAGTAGTTGCTTACAGTTGAGATGATTGTGTTTGTGATAATCATTTGGTTTGCTATTACTTGATGAGTTATATGTGCAAGTATGATATGTTCTATGTGATAGAGGTAGTTGAAGGGGATTAGTCCCCCGATTTGGTCCTTAGGACCAAAGGGTAGGTCGGACACCCCAAATATGTCTGACAGCATTTTATGATATGTTATTATATGATAGTAGTAGGGGGTGAAATAGTCCTCGTGACCGGGTGAGATAGACCGGAGGGTAGGTAGGCACCCCAGAATGGCCTGACACAGGTAGGTCAGCACCCCAGAATGGCTTGACATAGGTAGGTCAGCACCCCAAAATGGCTTGACATGGGTAGGTCGGGTACCCCACAATTTCGCGGCAGTATGTACGATTGTATGGTATGTGGTATGTTGGGGGAACTCACTAAGATTCGTGCTAACAGTTTTTAGTTTTGGTTTCAGGTACTTCTTCAGCTAAAGGGAAGGGTCGGCAGGGTAGTAGTGCATCGCACACATATGATTTCCTCTTTGAGAACCATGG
This sequence comes from Lactuca serriola, assembly GCF_051521515.1. Taxonomy (NCBI): domain Eukaryota; kingdom Viridiplantae; phylum Streptophyta; class Magnoliopsida; order Asterales; family Asteraceae; genus Lactuca; species Lactuca serriola. The sequence continues at coordinate 306,277,699 of NC_136410.1, read as the reverse complement.
GACTATATTCTGATATTTTACTATTTGATGGTATGTTCTTTGAGACTTGTGATTTGTGACTAGATGTTTGAAGTGATAGCAATGATGTTTTCCATAAACGGTTTTCATAAGTAATATAATTAAGCAAAATTTTTGTAGGTCTTGTTTTTGGGATGTTACAATCTCTCAAAATCTCGAGCTTCATGTAATGCCCGTATATCCGGGCTAGTCAATTTAGAGACGATAAGAGTCAAAAATGACTTTTTGGTAGAAGATTGTTTAGAATAAATAATCTTAACCAAGTTGTAGTATATGTCACAAGGTTACTGTTTTTGGATTAATGTCTAAGTCCATAACTATAATTGGTAAGACTTGACCCGACCCGACATGGTCCATTTGGGTTACACGGCATCATGCACTTGGATAGACTAAATGAGAGAAATAAGACACTTATGGTTATTAATATATTATAAGTTCTAGTATATTGATAATAAGTATAATAATATTTAATTAGTATTGATCAAGAATTAATTTAGAATTAATTATGTGATCAAAAGAAGACTAATTAAATATATGCGTTGATTGTGCAGATCATCCATTACTTATATAGTGGGCCAAAGCTCCATGGATAATCAAGTTGGGTTAAACCCATAGGATGCTCCATGGAGGTTACATAACCCATGGGTCATGGATATTAAAGGTCATGACAATTAGGGTTTACATGGTGTAACCCTAATTGTAACACACTATATAAGCATCATCTTATTCACCAAAATCGGCACTAGTGTGTGAAAAAGTAGGGCTAGCCGATTTTATGAGTTGTGTATTTCTATCAAGTCATTCGAAGTGTATTTGGTGTTGTGTGAACCATTTGAGGTGTCACACTTGAGGCACTAGGCACTCAAGCTTCATGAAGACATTCTACATCAAAGAGGTATGTATTCTATCTTGTTATATTCATTGTTTTGTATGCTAGATTAGGATAATACCTTGGATGTTCATATTTGTATGTATAATAGAGAAAATAGATCCAAGGTATTTAGGGTTGGATGTACACTTAAGAGTGTTAGAATGCTCAAAACCCAACAGTGGTATCATAGACTAGGCTTGCTTTCAATTATACTTGATGCAAATAGATTTTTCAAAGCCAAGAATCTGTCAGAGCCTAAAACTCGACGAGTTCTGGAAGAAAACTCGACGAGTTCATGTTTTAGAGCATGAACTCGACGAGTTCCATGAAGAACACGACGAGTTTGGCCTCCAGATAGCATATCTTTGTGTTTGTTGGCTGGAACTGGACTAGGAACATTACCCTAAGTTGTTTTTGAATTTATAAATTTTGTTTTGATGTGGTAATGTGCATACTAATCCAATTTCAAAGATAATTGTCAATAGATTCATGTTTTATATTATTTTAGTGATTATGCTAATTACATGAAGAAGTTTGATTTGAATTATCATGTTCTTATGAGTTGCTTAGATTAATAGAAAAGTTAATTGATTATGTGTTTTCAATCCATTTTAATCTAAGAGATGATTCTAAAATGTGTTTGTGTAACTTGTCCTCAAGTTACATGAAAGGTCACATTTAAGTTTCATAAAACTCATAAAAGTTGCAATGGTTAAAAAAAATGAAGAGTCTTGTCCTCAAGTTATGGAGGTTCAAGAGTCACTTCATTAAGTAATAAAATATAACCTTAATTAATTCCATAAGTTACAAAATAAAGAAAAGTTACATTCTTTAATAATTTAAAGACTTCCATAACTTGTCCTCAAGTTATGGAACTTGAAGAGTTTTTGGATTAAAACTACTTTAAACACATAAGTTATGGAATTAGTTAGTTTTGAATAGTTTCAAAACTTTCCCTCAATTTTTGGAATTAGAAAAGTTTTCACTTATGAATACTTTAATTCCAAGTTAGCCCTTAAAATTTTAAAAGTTAAAATTCAACCCTTATACTGTATAATATTATAAGTTAATAATATTTATATATATGTATAAGAGCAAATCAGTCTTACCGTTAGTAGGCCTCATTCACGAAGCCGGTCTATAAGGGGGGTATAAGGTTACTGCCTATAAAATGGCAGTTTAATGGGTGTCCACTCTCACCCACTGGTTCCTTGACTGGTGGAGGGTCGTTAGCCAAACGGTAGGACAAGGACTATAATTCTCCCTTCATTAAAAGTATTAATGATAAATACTAAGTAACTAAACCTTTTATAAATACCCAATCTTAGTTACTTAGGAAAATGTGAATAAGGTGCTAATCCATGAAATTACACTTTGCACTTTGTTTAAGTCGGTTAGTGGAGCGTGTGTGGTTAACCGACACACTAAATCGTATTTAACAAGGTAGGCAAAGGGTAACTTAATGTTTATCATAGTATCGATGGAGCGTGTGTGGTTAACCGGCACATTGATTGAGGGGTAAACACCTAAGGGTACCAAGTAATTTGCATGGTTACTTCACACCTTTTTTTGTGATCCTCAACATCCTAGTCACAAAACGTGAAGGGCACACTCGAGATTGAAACATGCCATTGAACAGTTCAATGAATCTAAAAAATCTAGGAGTTTCAAAACCAATTAAAACTTAATAATACATTTCGTTTATCTTGGTGGAAATTGGTGCATCGTCATTCACCTACCTTCAAATATTTTGTAGCTTGGATTACGGCATCCCTCTTCTAAGTTATAAAATAGTTTGTTGGGTCCTAGCCTTAATATTTCATATTAGGTGTCATATTAAGGAATTTAGATCAACTATCTTGAATATCTCACAAAACATGTCTGGTTTAGACATCTATGATCTCCAAATCTCTTGAAACAAGCTTTCCTAAATGAAGATGATGTCCCATGGAAATCATACTTCTTTCACCTCCTCCAATTATTCTCCATAACCCACAAGTTCTTGAAAAGTTTAAGGTCACTCAAGCCCTATTGGCAGGCAAAGGTCTATGTGTGATCACATCTTGGAGATGTTGTCACATATTGACAAGCCGGGAGAGTTGGGTGTCAAAGTCTTGAGAAAGTTGGTGGCTCAACTACTTTCTAAGTCACATAGTTTGACTCTACTTCAGGTAAAGTCCACTATCAAACTCTATTTAGTTTCTATTCTAATATTCTTATTACATGATGTGACTAGGTCACATGTTGATGTTTTAAGAATCAAAGGGAAAATGAAGGAAACTTAAAGAAAGAATATGCTGAATCTGATCGCGTAGATGGATTTTTATCGCATAGGTTGAAGATCGGATTCTTGAGCTACTTCTTAGGAGTTATGATATATTGCTTAGGAATAGATAACAACAAAGTTTTCATGTGCTATTGCACTGTAAGGATAGTTTTTCTGCAAAGTTTTTTAAATAAAAGGAAAAAAATTGATTTTATTTATTTTAAAATATCCTTACAGTGGCTTTTGTGAAAACTTTTGTTGCTTATAAGATTCCATTAATAGCAAGAGTGGAAATATGAAATTGATTCTTTCATTTGTGGTAATGACCAAATTTACCAAATAAGGAAAGATCCTCATCACCCAAGTTTCACTTGGACCAGAACTTGGAATCATACAAGTTGTACAGTATGATGAATGAGAACTTTCAAGCATTAGAAAAATTAAGACTAGTTCCTTGTTCACATGTATATGTGAGTCAAGTGAAGGACTAAGGGATCTAGTACACATTCTTGTTCACTGATTAAGTCCACCACAAAAGATCGATAAGACTATTCGTCATGATTTACTCAAGTTCAGTAAATATGGTTATACTTACAAGTTTAAGTATAATTCTGGAACATTCGAAAAATTTCAACGTAAGGCAGAGCGAATAAGAAGAATCAACTTAGGCAGAAAGATAAAAGTTTCTCAAATCTGAAAATATGGGAGAGTGCTTTAGTATCAGGTTTTGTGATCATCTTAATGATTAAGAAACCATATCACAATTAGTTCTCTAAGGAAGAGGAATCTTGAATTGTTGAAATGGTTAAATCAAGAAGATGACTCATACTTCGTTCCAATACAAGTCTTAGAGCCATACTCCAAGATTGTAACTTGAGTGACATGTCTTAAAGAAGGTTTAAAACACTTGTCAAATGTAAGAGTAAAAGTTTTCTACTCTTGTACATTTGAAATTGGTAAATTGTGATGTTTTGGATAAAACAAAGACCAGCTAAGGCCAATTGTGTGAAGTGTTTGTCTTGATTAGAATCTGCACTATCTCTTGGATGTTTGACAAGGGAGTCTTATAGGTCAAGAGGAAAGTGGGAGTCTTAAAGGTCTTGAAAGTCTCAAGAACTAATCAAGAATAAAACCTAAAGTTCCTCACTAGCACACGACTTGAGGTTCTTAACCTATCGTATCGACATATTCTGTGCCTATTCCAATTAAAGTTGACTTTGCATATGAGTTCTTAGAGTTCTCAATTGGTTGCACAACAACTTGCAAGCAATGGCAAGCCCTTGAGCTTCCAGGTGGCAAGAAATTAAGATTGAGTTCAGTCCATATAAGCTTGGATTTGTCATTATCCTTGTCATGTGACTATGGACTTGTGAGAAGTGGCAAAAGTCTAAACAATTGAGACTATGATTACGACATCCCTTTTCATAGTTCTAAAATTGTTTAGACACACCTATGAGCTATCTAAAAGAGGTGTATGATTTTGATAAAGTTTTATCAAAACAATCTAGTATCAAAAATCTGAACTTTGGTAAGAAAGTCAGCTAATTTCTAAGTACATGTCAAAGCTAGTGGGAGCATAAGTGTTATGCTAATAATCATCATGTTAGTGGGAGCATGATAATTATGATAAGTATTGCAAGTTAGCAATGTTAATTATAGAAAACAAAAGGTTTCAATTGGGAAAAAGTTGTTTTGCTATAACTAAAGGAGAGGAAATTATACTTCATCTCAAATCTATAAGCTTAGATCGTGAGGTTTAATCATTTAGTCAAGGATATATATATATATATATATATATATATATATATATATATATATATATATATATATATATATATATGAATTTCATGTTGGAATGGCTCAACATAAGGAAATTCTATATATGGGTCTATTATTTGCGTTCTAAAATTCGATTATGATTACGGTATCCCTTCTCATAATCTGAATTATGAGAACTTGGCAAATTGAAATGGAAATATTATAGCAAAAGATTGGTTTAGTCTTTATGTGAGACATCATGAATCGTGTCCCATATGCTTCGGATATAGGATCGATTCCATGTGCTATATTCATCTTTTCTAAAATTTTCCAAATGTCTGGGGCATTAAGAAGGGAAAAGGTCTAGAACTGGATATGACTAAAATGATTAAGCAATTGTCAAGGACAATCTAAGGTTCACCAAAGATTGGTTGCTCAAGGACAGTTGAAAGTATAGTGATAATTCTAAAAGGACCATATTGACATATTCTGAAAGGAGGCAACTCTTGTTCAGAAGTGATAGTCAAAAAGGGAATGTGTAAATGATCCCATTGGTGGAAGTTGTTCAATAAGTCTGTATAAGATTAGGAAACTTAATGCAAGAAGGATGTTTCCAAGGAGTTGGTCTCCTTTGGAATGATCTGTAATGGTTGTTGTCAAATCTTTGTGACTTTGTGCATAATCATTACAAGAGAATCATTGCATATAAGTTGAGAATCTAACAAATTTAGGTAAAATGGCATGAATTTGGAATTTCTGCATTTGCCATAAGAATTCGGGAGTGTGAAATTAGAATCATTGAAAGTTTGGTCAATTGGTTTATTTCACAACGTAAGGGTCATAGACAAACATAGTATGCATACTTGGTGTATGGCATGACTAGTGTTTAGAAAACATAGTGTACATGCTTGGAGCATGAGACAACTATTGTTCTAAATTCAAGAATAAAGTTGATAGTTGAAACAGTATACAATGAATAATGTGTAATCATATGGTGATAAATAAAAGGTGTTTTATTTATGTTCATAGGTTTTGATACCATATTGGATTCAATTATTCTTGTGTTTCATTTTGCATGTTTTGACTTCCAGAATAAACTAGGTTATTCTTCCGGAATGACTAAGTTATTCAAACCATCCATAGTCGGTCATATGCTGGAAGTAGATATGAATCAAGACTGTCATGGGTTGGCTTGTAGAGGTCTAAGATGTTGGACAAAGGGCTGCAACACTCATGAGTGCTCATAAGTTCTGAGTATTGGATACAACCCGCGCTCATTGGAATCACTTCATGGATTTTATCACGAGTGATCATGAGACGATAATATCTTATATTCTTCAAACCTAGAGATATGAGTTGTTACTATGAGTTGGTCATACATTAATTGCAAAAAAACCCATTGGTAACTCGATGTTATAAAACGTGCCTTTGTGTATGATTCAACAAGTAGTAGAACAAGCCATATGAGTCGACGTTTATCCATTCCTTTTACCTTTGGGATAAAAGCGATATCTGTGGGCCCCTCGATGATTTGATGATGACAAATGGAAGTGCTCAACCGGGCCAAGACTGATTTGATTTGTTCAATTAGTCAGTCGTCATAAATTGGAAATCGGTAAACAACAAATATACATAGAGAATGATTATAATCCATGTCTCAGTCCATATGATATCTAGAATGGAGGAATATATGATCTCTTATCTAATGGACAAGTCATTGACAAAGGTCAGAGTTCAACTACAAGGTCATAATTCGACAAAAGATTTTGAGAGCTACGATTGCCAGTCAGTTCTTGAAGTCATACGCAATAATAGTTTTAGACTTATCCAAGTGGGAGACTGTTGGATTAATGTCTAAGTCCATAACTATAATCGGTAAGACTTGACCCGACCTGGCATGGTCCATTTGGGTTGCATGGCATCATGCACTTGGATAGACTAAATGAGAGAAATAAGACACTTATGGTTATTAATATATTATAAGTTGTAGTATATTGATAATAAGAATAATAATATTTAATTAGTATTGATCAAGAATTAATTTAGAATTAATTATGTGATCAAAAGAAGACTAATTAAATATATGGGTTGATTGTGCAAATCATCCATAAATTATATAGTGGGCCAAAGCTCCATGGATAATCCAGTTGGGTTAAACCCATAGGATGCTCCATGGAGCTTACATAACCCATGGGTCATGGAAATGAAAGGTCATGACAATTAGGGTTTACATGGTGTAACCCTAATTGTAATACACTATATAAGCATCATATTATTCACCAAAATCGGCACTAGTGTGTGAAAAAGTAGGGCTAGCTGATTTCATGAGTTGTGGATTTCTATCAAGTCATTCCAAGTGTATTTGGTGTTGTGTGAACCATTTGAGGTGTCACACTTGAGGCACTAGGCACTCAAGCTAAATGAAGATATTCTACATCAAAGAGGTATGTATTCTATCTTGTTATATTCATTGTTTTGTATGCTAGATTAGGATAATACCTTGGATGTTCATATTTGTATGTGTAATAGAGAAAACATAGATCCAAGGTATTTAGGGTTGCATGTACACTTAAGAGTGTTAGAATGCTCAAAAGACAACAACTGTACATATAAAGAAATTTGAAATCCGAGTTATAATGAAGAAGTTATGACCTGTCGAAGTTTCGTGACAGAACCTATACGAAACTGCGTGACGTAAATAGTGAATGTACTATAGAGCGATATTTAGCCTTATTGATCTAAACAAAAGTCGTAAAATATGTTAAACTGAGAGCGTGCATAAAAAACGTCAAAATCTGACTTTGTATGAGGAAGTTATGATTTTTCGATGTTTCGACTAAGCGGTATGCAACCCAAAGTTCGAATATGAGATCAAGTGGTTTTTAGCCAAAACAATCTAAACGAGAACCGAAGATCTTGTCGATAGTAGTCCAACGGTAAAAAGATAGAAAAATACGGACGTCATATGAAGGAGTTGTGAATTCCTAGCGGAGTTTTCCTGTCCCGGCCTACTAAAAATAATATGATAAAATTTAAATTCAATATTAGCCGATGGAGTCTAAACGAGAGTTATAGAACATAATCTCACCTTCGCGTGGATATAAAGAACGTCGAAAACGGAGCTCGTATGCGAAAGACATGAATTTATGAAGTTTGAGGAATGCACACCGAGAAGGGAACGCCTCGTGTTCGGAGCCCAGAGCCTGTCCCGTCGCATGTCAAGTCCGAAGTTCGTAAGCCATGATGCACGGTGGAATGCGTTGCGTTCGTCCAAGGAACACGTTGCGTTCGGAGGCCAGCCTCACCCAATAAATAGAATGTGAGGCCAGCCGAAGTTGTTTACTAATTTCTTTTCCTTTCACCCTCTTAAACTTTCTTTTACTTGGCAAGTTATACCCCGAAGCCCCGGTATCGTCCCAACCCCCGAAGCAAGTCCCGATGCTCCGAAGATCCCGAGAAAAAGAGTTTTCGAGCCGAAACTTTGTCCGCGAGAAGCCCGATTTTGGAGATAACATCCCAGTTTCATCGAAAACGATTGTTTTAGGAGACGAGGTGTTGTCCGGTAATCGACTTATCAAGTGAGTGTGTAGTTACTTTCTTTTAACACATAGATATGAAGTATTTGCTATGAAATACATGTTATGTGTTTATATTGTAACGTCCCGATTCTCAGTTATTGCTTAAATAAGATTTATTGGGTTAAGCTCTACTCGGCGAGTTGGTTGACCTACTCGTCGCGGGGTGGGATTGCGTGTTAAGTGACCTACTCGACGAGTCCATGCTAGACTCAGCGAGTAGGAGCTGGCAGTGGAAACCCAAAATCTCGGGGTTTGCACCTCTATTTAAAGGAGCCTTAGCTTCCTTTGGCCTCTTTACAGTCTTTGAGAGCCCCTTAAAACCCTGATTCGTGCGTGTGTGCCTTGGTGTGGTGTTTGAAACCTTGAAAAGAGGATTTTGGATGAAGAAAGCTAAGAGTGCAAAGGAAACTGAAGCAAGGAAGGAGTGGGAAGCGGGATTTACCTCAGATATCATCCTTTGGAGGTACCAAAGTGCCATTCTTAATTCCCCTTTTCCCTTTTGATGAGTTTCTAGGGTTTTTATGTATTTTAAGTTGGTATGATGAGCTATGGGATAGATCTGAAGTTGTAACTTCATATCTGGACCCTCCTTGGATTCTAGAAGCATAAAGTCACAGTCTTGGTTGTGATTAAGGTCCCTCTTGAGCATGAAGTTCCATTAAAAACGTAGAATAGACATTTAGAGCCTTTATAGTCATGCATGCACGTGAAGTTTGCAAATTTATGTGATAAGCATGCCCTAGAAGCTTGGATCTATGAGTTGGAGCCGTTGCATGGCTCAAAATATGTCTGTATGGAGGAAAAGGACTGATTGGACTCGACGAGTCGCAAAGTGACTCGGCGAGTCACATGAAGATGGCCGTGAACTCGACGAGTTGGATGAACAATTCAGCGAGTCGATGAAGATCGCCATAAGAGTCGACAATTTGAAGAACAACTCGGCGAGTCGGATGAGTTTCCTCTGGGATATGTATGAGTGTGTATCCGTCGAGTTGCAAGGAGGGAACTCGATGGGTGACCTTAAGTTTGATCGAGAATCAAAGGAACTCGACGAGTCACTTTGATGACTCGACGAGTTAGAATGTACTTCAGGGAACTCGACGAGTAGCCAAGGGTACTCGGCAAGTTAAGGTCAACATGGACTGTTTACCTTGACTGAGGACTTTGATTTTGAACAGGGGTTGACTAGTGGGTTATGGAGTACCTTATATGGTTAAGGACTTTTGAATATGATGTACTATGATGATAAGTGGTAGAACCTGTGCCAAGTGATCCGGGAGTTGGAGTTTACGTTTCGCGTCGACATCTGCGAGGTGAGTTATCCTCACTATATCGATAGGGTCTACGGAACCAAGGCCGACCCTTTAGTTGTTATTGTTATGTTATGCTACATGTGGTTATGATCTGTTAGATCGGAATCGGGTAGACAGTATGTTATGCTCTTATGATCTGTAGGGATTGGTATGTTAGTGACCTACTAGGTCGGTACTCTAGTTACACGAGAATTCTATGATTGATGATCAGTGTGACATATATGTTTGATGTTTGTATATGTTTGTATGTGGTAGTATGTGCACATGGTTATTTGTTGGTGGTTGGGTTAAGGCAGTCCTGCTTTGTGCTGAAGGCCAATATACCCTATGAGCGGTTCGGGGAGACTGTAGGCCCACGTGGCGGACCAGTCATGCCGAAGGCTCAAGATAGATTCAGATAGACTGTAGGCCCGTTCGGGCGGTCCAGTCAGGCCGATGGCCTAGTATGCATGTTGATTGATTGATTATTACTGATATGGTATTGTCAGTGTGGTATTGGTGTTTTGGGGGTAGCTCACTAAGCCCTCGAGCTTACAGTTTTCAGTTTATTGTTTCAGGTACCTCAGGAGATAATGGAATTGCATGATAGACTTGCCTGATATGTTATTTGATATTCTGATATGTTAGAACAACATGCTAGTGCTAAGCTAGGGATCTTTAGGAATTGCATGATAGACTTGCCTGATTATATGATGCCTATTAGCCTAGGGTTTCTTGTATATGGAAGTGACATCATAACTGTAGATGTTTGGTGTATGCATCACGGCTGTGTATAATCAACATTTTATAGCCTGAGACTATCTAATTTGACCTTAGTGTAGGATTAGATATTCGAAAGTGTATGGGCTCCAGCATTACGTGCAACTAGCATGGACCGTCGCTATAGGGGATGATGGAAGTTTCATGGATGTGTGAGTTGTGATAAGTGGTGAGACTAGATGCGAGATATTTGGTATTCCCCTAGAAGTGAGGGTTGGGTGCATTTCTATGTTGATGATACTGTTAGGGCGTTGTGGTGATACTTGAGACAAATATGGGTAGGTGTGGAAGGTAGTATGGGCCCCTACTACTGAAAGCACAGGACCCATACGCGTAGCAAGGAAATCACAACCCCTGGGGTTTTTAGGGTTTTGATCTCCCGACATTATGTTATTTATCTGATGACTTGTATATATATTCCAGTATGGTGGTGACGAGACGTGTTGCTTCGGGATTCGGATCAGGATCAGGATCGGGGTACGGAGAAGGAGGGTTGGAGGTGCCGGTAGCACCTGAGCCCGTGGTTCAGATAGGGACCGAGGAGTTGGATGCCAGGATTAGGGAGATCATGCACGAAGAGATTGCTGCTGTGTTTCGAGCGCATCTGCCAGAGGTGTTTGGGTCGATTACGACCGCGATGGTTGAGCATTTTGATGAGCGATGTGCAGCTCTAGCAGAGACAGCTGCCGCTGCAGCCACTTCGGCTGTAACTACAGCAGGGGTTGGAGGAGGAGCCGATAGGGCTTTCCAGTACTAGGACTTTGATAACACGAAGACCCTGACGTTTGATGGTGCACAGGATGCGATTAGGGCTATGAGGTGGTTATCTGATGTGGAGGGCTATTTCTTCACGTGTTCATGTCCTGCTGACCAAAAGGTCAGGTGTGCCCTGAACCTGCTGAGGCTTGGGGCAAAGGACTGGTGGAGGCTGACGAGTGGTTTGTATACTAATGATCAGCGGGCTGTTGTTACTTGGGAACAATTCAAAGATATGTTCCGCACCCGCTACATTCCACGCGTTGAGCAGGAGCGGCTTGCGCATGAGTTTTTGACATTGACACATGATGGGGAGTCTGTGATGGAGATTACCCGTATGTTCACAGAGAGGGCTATGTTTTGCCTAGAGTTTGGTTCAGAGGAGTATCAGATGACTCGTTATCTAAGTATGCTCAAGACTGATTTTCGACAGTTTGTGTCTACACAACGATGTGATACCCTCCTGGACCTTCAGGAAGTCGCGCGGCGGCGTGAGTTGGAGATAGAGTTGTAGCTGAAGGAGCAGCGTCAGGCACCGGCACAGTCTCAGCCGACGCCTAAGCGGTCTAAGACCGTTTATACACAGTCCAGGGGTCATCAGAGCCGCACTTGTGGAAAGTGTGGCAAGGCTCATTCGGGGGTTTGTCGAGCAAGAGGTGGGTGCCACAAATGTGGCAAGGAGGGGCACTATGCCAGGGACTGCCGTCAGTCCGCCCCTCCAGCAGATATGAGGATTTGTTACCATTGTCATCAGGTTGGTCATGTGAAGACTAACTGTCCGCAGCTTGCTGCCAATCCGACTCAGGGTTCCGCGCTGGCTACTGTGAGGATTGGAGATGGGAGGCCAGTCAAGGTGGAGCCTCCGAAGGCTCAGGGTCGCGCCTTCCAGCTCACGGCCGAGGAGGCCAACTCAGCACCGGATATGGTTGCTGGTACGTTTTCTATTATCTGTCTCAGTTATTGTATGCGTGTTATGCTTATTGATTGTACCTGTGTTTAGGTACGTTTTTAGTGAATTCTTTGCCCACTTTGGTATTATTTGACTCGGGGGCGAGTCGATCGTTTGTATCTCGGACCTTCTCTGGAGGGTTCAGTGTGACGATAGATGATCTTGAGTGTCCGTTGTGAGTTTCGATCGCCAACGAGCACGGGGTCTCTACTTCTTCGGTCTTCCGGGGATGCGAGTTGGAGATTTTCGGGGTGTCCTTCCCGATAGATTTGATTCCTATTCCCATGAGGGATGTATGCGTGATTATAGGGATCGATTGGCTTAGACGTTTTGGCGTCATGATCGACTATGAGGGGCAGCAGGTGGTGGTTCGAACCCCAAGTGGGGGAGCACTTGTAGTATATAGTGAGGGCACCAGGTTAGGATCAGGGTTTTGTTCGACAGCCAGGGCTCGACAGTATATTCAGCATAGGTGTGCCGGTTATTTGGCGTATGTTGTAGATACATGGGTTAGAGAGCAACTTTCAGTTTCTGAGGTCCCAGTGGTGAGGGAGTTTGTTGATGTGTTTCCGGAGGAGTTACCCGGAGTGCCTCCGGAGAGGCAGGTTGAGTTCAGGATTGACCTAGTTCCAGGTGCGGCCCCTATCGCCAAGGCACCATACCGAATGGCATCGCCAGAGATGCAGGAGTTGTCATCTCAGTTGCAGGAACTGCTAGGTAAGCAGTTTATTCGTCCGAATAGTTCACCCTGGGGAGCACCGTTCCTTTTCGTCAGGAAGAAGGACGGTTCGCACAAGATGTGCATTGACTATAGGGAGCTGAACAAGTTAACGGTGAAGAACCGTTATCCACTTCCTAGGATAGACGATCTTTTCGATCAACTGAAGGGTGCATCTTGGTTTTCCAAGATTGATTTGAGATTTGGATATCACCAAGTCAGGTTGAGGGAGGAAGATATGGAGAAGAACGCGTTTCGGACTCGTTATGGTCATTACGAGTTCATGGTGATGTCGTTTGGCCTCACCAACACACCAACAGTGTTCATGGATCTGATGAACCAAGTATGCAGACCGATGCTTGATTGCTCGCTCATTGTGTTTATACATTATAGATGATATCTTAGTGTACTCCAAGACTCGAGAACATCATGAGGAGCATCTCAGGGAGCTACTGGAAGTTTTGAGGCGAGAACGGTTGTATGCCAAGTTCTCGAAATGAAAGTTTTGGTTATGGGAGGTCCAGTTCCTTGGACACCTCGTTAACCAGGAGTGGATTCTGGTCGATCCGGCCAAGGTGGAGGCGGTTATGCAGTGGGAGACCCCGGAATCTCCCTCTGACATCAGGAGTTTCTTGGGTTTAGCAGGGTATTATCGGAGATTCATTCGTGATTTCTCCAAGATTGTCATACCCCTCACTCATCTAACAAGGAAAAGGGTGGATTTCCGGTGGGGCCCCGAGCAACAGAGGATGTTTAAGACCCTCCGACAGTGTTTATGCGAGGCGCCGGTGTTGACACTCCCCGAGGGAGTGGAGGATTTTGTGGTATTTTGCGATGCATCCATCACTAGCTTGGGGGCAGTCCTCATGCAGAGAGGACGGGTGGTAGCCTACGTATCGCGGAAGCTGAAGCCGCATGGGACGAGGTACCCCACGCACGATATTGAGTTGGGAGCAGTGGTTTTTGCTCACAAGATTTGGAGGCACTATCTGTACGGGGTCCGTTGCACTATATACATGGATCACAAGAGTTTGAGACACATCATGGGTCATCTGAACCTGAACATGAGACAAGGCAGGTGGTTGGATGTGGTCAAGGACTATGATTGCGAGATCCTTTACCATCCTGGTAAAGCGAATGTGGTTGCGGATGCCCTGAGCCGCAAGTCAGCTGGGCCCTCGACCCCAGCCAGGTGTATGGGGATAGCGGTGGATTCCCAACTGGTGGGTTTGATCCGGGATGCACAGATTGAGGGAATGAGACCAGAGAACTAGAAATTGGAGAGGATTAAGGGCTAAAGTGCCCGGTTTCTTCAGGATAACCGCGGATTGTTGACCCGTTACGGTCGGGTATGGGTCCCGATGTGCATAGGGTCCGGCAGACAGTGATGGAGGAGGCTCATAAGTCTTGTTTTTTGATTCACCCGGGAGCCACCAAGATGTACCGTAATTTGAGTTCGAGTTATTGGTGGCCTGGCATGAAGCAAGACATCGCTTGGTTTGTTGATAGGTGCTTGACCTGTAGGATGGTCAAGGCAGAGAATCAGAGGCCGCATGGTAAGTTGCAACCTCTGGAGATTCCCATGTGGAAATGAGAACGGATCGCGATGGATTTCATCATGAAGTTGCGACGGCAAGGGGGTTCATTTCTATATGGGTCATCGTGGATCGATTGACCAAGAGTGCCCATTTCCTAGCCATACGGGAGAGTTCATCGGCAGAGGAGTTGGCTGACCTGTATGTCAAAGAGGTTGTCTCTCGTCATGGGGTTCCGGTTTCTATCTTTTCCGATCGAGATGTCAGGTTTACTTCCCGTTTTTGGCAGAAGTTCCATGAGGAACTGGGTACACGACTTCATTTTAGTACGACGTTCCATCCGCAGACTGATGGTCAGAGTGAGCGGACCATTCAGACCCTCGAGGATATGTTGAGGGCGTGCGTTATTGATTTTGGTGGGAGTTGGGATTCCCACCTACCGCTTGAAGAGTTCGCCTACAACAACAGCTATCTTTCCAGTATTGGCACCCCGCCTTTCGAGCTGTTGTATGGGCGGAAGTGTAGGACCCCAGTCTGTTGGGGCGAGGTTGGGCACAGAGTGATGGGTCGGACAGAGGTAGTCCTACAAACTACCGAGATGATACAACAAATTAGACAGCGACTGCAGACCACTCAGAGTTGGCAGAGAAGTTATGCCGACCGACGCCGATCTGAGCTGGAATTTCAAGTGGGTGACATGGTCCTCCTGAAGGTCTCACCATGGAAGGGTATCACTGCCGCAGGGAGACTACTCCGGACCCACGTAAAAGTAATTAAGGCATTTTGTTGTAACAGACTTATAAACCATCCAAAACTAGTGCAACTAGAGTCTTATCTTTGGCGAGATCCCGTCAGTAAAGGGATGCTCATGCTGCATATACTTGTCTTTTGTAGTATACCTTATTCGCAGCAATAGTCTTGTAGTAAGTCTAAAGTACTCTAGCTCTGTTGATGGTCGCACGGTTGTGTTTTGTCTGTAACGCCTTATGTTCAAATATAATTTCTTTAAGATTCCTTATGATTCCGACATTACCATACGACTAGATTCAATTTGATCCGCATAATACAAGCATCATACGTACATCTCTTTCTTCGAAATCGCCTTTCCAGCGAAGCCGTCATATCAGAACACCGAAGTACTCATGCGTTGAGTACCTCATAGTTCTTTTCCTCCAGAAGAAATCCCCGAAGTACCACTCGTACAGTACGTCAAGTTCAATCCAAAGATCCATACGGTTGATCTGTCGCTGAAGAAGGTATACATAAGGGTGGTATATAATCAAAGTTCTACAGGTTTAGAATTGATGATTCCACTTTAACTTCTTTTCCTCGTAGGGATAAGAGCTTAAAGAAGAATCAGTTATTCGACTACCTTTTCAATCTTAATTATATACGAATCGTATACATGAGACTGTGATTGATGAACCATGTATGAATTCTAAATGTGAACTTCAGGACGGAGACTGCTCAAGACTACGAGTAATCGCATCATCATGTGAACAAACATAGAACCTACTACGACTCCGGTAACTAGATCGCCCTACAATCTAAACACCCACAGAAATACAAGAACAATCCGGACAACTACTCAGCAATAGAATTGGAAGACCAGGCTTCTCACCCAGGAGGGCTCTAGTCTTATTCTTCTAGAAGTAGACGGATTGCATCATATGTACCTCGACTATTGGAGACCTCGTCAAGATTTCCATTAGAAGTCGTTATCTCTACCTCGCACAGATGATTTGGTTGAGCAAACGCAAAGAACGATTTACCTTTCAGAAATGGACCGAGACCCGAATACCAGCAGTTTCGAGTGTTAGGGAAGGATGTCCCGAAGACTACCTTCCAAACTTGACGCGGACACTTTGAGTCCGTGGTAATATCCCTTGGATAGGACCAATACGCCAATATTATTCATGAGCTTAATGAATAGGGTACGCCATTCTTAGATGTATCAACTCGTCATTCTCCTTGTATTGACTTACTTATCTACCCTCGTAGTAAGAATGAACTCATGGAAACATTACCCTCAGAGAAAATTTTCGCAAAGTTTTCTAAACACGAGATTTGGAATTGAAGAGTCAAATTCATAAGACACACTATTAGTGATGTGGAAATTCTTGAGTACTCTATCAATTTATCCAAAACCGTTGGGAATTTGTCGGCACCGAAGATGCCGACAGAAATTTGCCAAATTCTAGGTCTTGCAAACCTACTATCGTAGTCCATTCAGAACTCCTCGCAAATTACAGTAATCCTTACGACTTTGACCCAGCAGAGGGTGGCCCTCGACTGGGAAGATAAGCAAGAAAAAGAAACCTTGGAATTTCAAGTGAGAGGCCAAATCCATTTGGAAATCTCACTCTGAGAATGGCTTAATACGCTTCGTAAAGCATGTAAAGTTGAATCCAAGATGTTTAGGACCTCCGATATTCTTACCGGAATTGGTCTTGTATCTCACAAACTAGACCTACTCCGCGAACTTAGTAACGTACATTCTACCCTTCACGTCTTGAACTTGTGAAAAGTTTCGATCTGACGAGACTCTTAAAATCCCACTCGAAGGGATCGAGTCCTACAAGAGCCTCACCTACGTGGAAGAACTGTAGTGACCATGGACCGAGAGGGCATGCGAACGATTTATAGTCATTTCCCCTTTAAGTGAAGGTTCCTTGAGATGCCAACCAGGGACCCGAATTCACTTGGAAGCGCGAGAATCGATCGATTAGGAAGTATCCCCACTTCTTGGCTTGATAATTCATGCCTACTTCCTTACCTCGGGACGAAATTCCTTCTAACGGGGGGATGATGTGACAACCCGAAATTTCTGTTCTGTACAGACATGTCAAGTCAGTAGAAGTCAGAGCAGTTGTTGTTAATTTTCAGACTTTTTGGAATAAGTTTGAGCTTTCTAGAATTAACACTTTAGGAGATATTAAGAGAGAGGATGCCCTAGGGTTTATTGTGCAACAATAAAGTCCTGACACATCAAAAGTTTAGAGTTTACGGCCTAAACATGGTGTTTACGGCCGTAAACCCTAAAGGGGAGGGGTAAAAAAGTGGCACTTAGCCATTTTTAGCATTTTTCCAGCTTTCCAAGAGTAAACTCCCAAACTCTCTGAAGTATCATCCCGGTTTTCTTCGAAATCTTCAATCTAGTAAGTGTTTCTAGCTTTCTTAAGTTGTTATATGACTTAATCTAGTGTTTTGACACACTTCTAACCGTGAAATCCTTCCAAAAGGGTTAATCTTCAATTTACACCAAGAACACCAAGAACACACACTTGTGTTCTTGGCCTTTCGGTCCTTTTCGAGAATCTACCTTGTAAGTGTTCCTATCCTAGAGTCTTACAAGCTTTATTATACTTCTATACCTCAAGAAATAGTCCCAAGAACACCAAGATCATGGTGTTTACGGTCCAAGGAGTTCTTGGACCGTGAACCCGAAATAAAGGTGCCAAAGTGTGCCAAAGTGTGCTTTATCCTTTCATAGGCCTTGGGTATTAACTTAGAATCCTTCCTTGATGTGTTTAGCACATGAAAACCACCAATATGACTCATTTATATGTGTTTACGGTTTTGGGATCTCCCAAAACTCTAAACACCACAAAGGTGTGTAAAAATGGCCCTAGTCCCTTCACAAGCTTAGGAAACTAGTCTAGATTTATTCCTTGTTATGTTTGGGACTTGAAAGCATCAAAATACCATGTTCCATAGGAGTTTACGGCAGCAAACTCATGGAGAAATGGTCCATGGGCCGTAAACTCCATTTAGGAGTGTATTGACGCCACAAAACATTTCCTAAGGCCTAAACATTAAGTTGGAATGCTTGGAATGGCTTAGAAGACTTCAAATCAACAAATGGTCAAAAGGTTATGAGCTTACGGCTGTAAACTCAAGAGTTTACGACCGTAAGCTCAATAGTATATGGTCTTTGGGGAGCAAACTCATGTTAGGGGTTCCCTTGAACCCTAAAACCCAATAGCCTTGCCCTACAACACTTAGATAAACTCCTTAGCACTTATAACAATTATACAAAGTTTTTATCATGCCCTAGGATGTCTTACCTTTGTTTATTAGTTGTTTAGAGACTAATTGGGTACACATATGTGATATTATATGTTATCTAGGATCATAGAGTGTGTACAAGTCTTCACTTGACACCTAGCATCCTATTTCAGTCCGTTCATCCCAACCACTTGCTACAGGTGAGTTCATACCCCTTTAATCAATGATTTAAATGTTTTTAAATGTTTTTATGTGGGGGGGATACAAGTTGAATCATGCTAGTTATTATATTAATCACATGTGATTAATAAGTAGCATACAAAAGGATTTATTACTTCTTTAGCTGTTTTACCAAACAGTTTACTTCAAATGGTTTTAGAAAACTTATATTATGCTTTTCCCCATGGGGATGTGGTCTGGTAAGGTATTAGGTATCCGTCCAAAGGTCGTATAAATATTAGTTATGTATCATGTTTACATATATAGTCATAAAGGTTTTTCCAGTCAGTTCAATACCCTTGGGTAGCAAGGGTATACTTCCATGTTCATACGTACCAGTTACCTTACTAGTAAGCTACCATACCGGTAGTTTAGGAATATACTAATACGATTACTAGAATGCGGAATCATACAATGAGTCAGTTCATTCATGAGTCAACACTTGCTAGACAGAGAGAGAACACACATTACAGCTAGTACACACAGTACATTACTATACATGCCAGACAGAGAGAGAACACACATTACAGCTAGCACATGCAGAACATTACAGTACATACAGGCTAGACAGAGAAAGAGTACACTTACAGTTAGCACATTTATCACATGTACATTTATGCAGTTATGTGAACCATTAAGCGGGTCATGGCACTTCCTTCCATGACCGTTTTTGTATTATGAATCTCCTTAATTGGGGAGCGTATGAGTTTGTGTATAGATCTATACTGGATTGACTATCCTACACCTTGCTGCTCGCTACAGTGGAACTTGCAAGTATATGAGTGCCAACTGTCATTTCTTACGGCGTCTTACATCGTCGTTTTACTAGAGTCGGTGCCAGGATACAAGTCGATAACATGTTACTTTAAATTAAAATAGATTTAAAGTAGTTAGTACAGTCGTACTTATATGATATTGCACCATAGTACTATTTCATTTTCCCATTACATTCCCTTCCTGAACATTCATACGATGCACTTAATGTAGAAGCTATATTTTGGTTAATGATAGTCGGGTTTGGGAAAATACACACTCTTACAGGAGACACACACAGATACTAGATGGCTTGGTAGAAGGCTACTCTCAGTAGGAAGCATAGGGTTTTCTAGGATGTTCAAAACGTTTTCATACTTACATTTCATACACGTACAAATACTTACCTTTCATATACGTACAAATACTTACATTTCATATATGTACAAATACTTACATTTCATATACGTACAAATACTTACGTTTCATATACGTACAAATACTTACGTTTCATATACATACAAATACTTACATTTCATATACGTACAAATACTTACATTTCATTCATACAAATACTTACATACAAATTAGGACACTAAAATACTTATGATCTTACCAGCATTAAAGTTGATACTCTCTTTCAAAATAACTTGTATCCTCAGGTTAATAGTAGACAGGTACCGATGCAAGGTTTAGAGAAGACGGAGCTCGTTCAAGATGCATCTTTCATTTTGATTTATACTTTAGTGTCTATTTGACATATCAGAACACTTGTATTAAAATTATATTATTAATGCAATGGATGATGTTGTTGCTTGTTTACTACTATTCATTGTTGTGATACTGTACATGACGTCCTCCGCCACAGAACGTTTCCGCTGTTCATGGTTTTGGGGTGTAACAGATTGGTATCAGAGCCTTGTTTATAGTGATTTGAGTATATCAACCCATAAAAGATATACAGACTATAAATACAATGGGAATAAAATAATCTGACCAATAGTTACACTTTAAATAATAAAATATTTAATTAAGTATACGTGCCTGCATTCATACTAAAATCAGTGTCACTAGGACTGTACAAATGAATTACGATTGTTGGGCAGCACAAGTAGACTTAGAGACATATAGTCAAAACTGGGAATATATAGCCTGATCAACTATATTATCCGAGGGTTGACTAGCATGTGCCTAAGTGTAGTTGTGAGGTTGCAACAAGTTTAAAATCTTACCAACAATACCACAATGAGAACAATAGAACATAAACGTAAAATACTATAGGGGTATTTGGTGTTACTGTAAGTACTTCATACTTGAGAACTAAACGGGATCTTCATTACTAAGTTGATAGTTGCTAAGTGGATACACTAAGGCTATATGTAACTAGGATGTTATAGACTTAGAATCTGTGAAAATTTTGCTTTACCCCTATTCTTTGTGAATTTGGAGTTAAGGTCACTTATTCGAAGGCCTATCCTATTTCGATTACATATAACTGCTATGCACTTCACAAATAGTGATGTAACTGATGAAGATTTTCTAAATAATTATCTAGATAGTTCGTCGAATAATTATTTTCTTACCCCAATTCTCGCATAGATAACATGGCTGGACTCCATCCCCATGGCAATCTGTACCTTCCGAATGAAGTCCTTGCTGGATGGTTTGGAGAAGAACCAGAGAATGATCATCCTATCCCTTTGAATGATCACCATGATGAAGACCTTTCGGATGGTGCTAACTCCGAACCCGAGGTTGAGAACCTATCCCAGGCAGCTCCCGTTCCAAATCCTAACCCTCGTCCGGCTTTTCATGGCCCGATGCCTCAGTGGGTAGAATGCTTGGAAACATGGAGCCAAGGACAAGATCAACCCATGCCATTTAATGGTGACCGAAGTTTTTATGACCTGAGCAATGGGGGCTTAGCAGACAGAATCTTGCCAATGCACGAATGCATACCCTCCGCACCATTCGCCTGGAAGATGCTCGTGAGAGATCTGAGAGAGACCATGAAACCCTGCTGCAAGCATTGGCTGAATCAGGAGCCGAAGTCATAGAACTCCGAGTACGCCAGAGGGTGTACGAAAGACACCTACTTAATGTGGAACGCCAACTGACTGAACTGAGAGTTCACCAGAGGGATGACCGTCGCCAATAGTAGATGCCTTACTTTATTTTCCTTGTTAAAAGGAATTGTTTTCTGTCTATGCCCAATGTGGCATTTTCTATGAAACTATCTTGTATTTTAAGTAATTTAGTTAGGCCTTTATGCTGTCAAGGACTATCTACTCTGGATATGATGTAAGACTTGTTACAAGGTCATTTTCTCGAACTTGTACGTAATGAATATCAATGTTATTGACAGTCGGCTAAGTTCTATGTCATTCTTTATTCAATTACTTTCATCATGCCATCATGGGAGCCTATCTGAAACCCACTCTAGTCAAGCTATTGGACTAGGGTAATTTAGCTCTGGGATCATTCCCAATTCTCTACCAAAGGTTGGATCATGTTATTCCCCAACCAATGGT
Source organism: Lactuca serriola (assembly GCF_051521515.1). Lineage (NCBI taxonomy): Eukaryota > Viridiplantae > Streptophyta > Magnoliopsida > Asterales > Asteraceae > Lactuca > Lactuca serriola. Next base: position 306,255,667 of record NC_136410.1, on the reverse strand, counting down.
ACCCCAGCTTGAATGTCAAGCATCATAAGACCATACTATGAACATACTTATATCCCATTCTAGGACTGCATCATAGGGATGTAGGTCAAATCCTTCGCGAACATACTTCCATTCTTTACTAGGACTACATCATTGGGATGTAGGTCAAACCTTTGCAAACATATTTCCATTCCGTACAAAGACTGCATCATAGGGATGTAGGTCAAACTTTCGAGAGAATACTCTTACTCTTCGATTGAACGATCAAAGTACATCTAGGGCCAATAGTAGCCACTACTAGAAATTCTAGTTCATCATATAGGATTCGTAAGAAGATTATTATTATGACTTTCCTCGCTTATACATTCCCAAGTTATATATAACGAATACCTGGTAGACAATAGTATGTGAGATTTCTAACTTAGTTTCTTTTCCCCGTTGGGATGTGGGACCAGAGTAGAATCACACATTTTATTATCCGCCCGTTCTTAATTATATCATAACGTGTATAAGCTAAGTGTTCATGTATAATAACTCAGTTCTTAGCCATAATCAAAATGATACAGGTTTAACCGTACTTGCTCACGAGTTCATTCTTTTTCCTTATAACAGAATCATGTCGTCACCCGGAAATAGTCAACCGAGCAACGAAACCCCTATCCTCCATATCGACGCCACTACGTTACAAGCAGCGGTAGCAGCTGCTGTTACAGCTTTCCTTACACACATCAACTCTGTCACCGCAAACAAGCCCGACGAAGGAGTCAACAATTCCGATTGTAGTACCAAACCGGGAAACCAACAAATGACAACAGTCATGGATCTACAAAGCCGAAAAACTGAGAAGAATAAACGAAAGCACCAAGCCCAAAAAGAGCGCAAGAGATCCCAAAAACTAGTCGTGGAACAGCAACAAGTGGCAGCCCCTGCATTCCCATTACCGACAAGGCCATACGAAGGAAAACTTCCAAAGTTTAGCAGGTGCAGCTCTCATCATAATGGGGCTTGCCATGAAATGCAATGTTGTAATTGCCTAAAAATAGGGCACCATGCTTGTAGCTGTGGAGCACCGGCACGACCCATTCTTCTAGTCCCTGGCATCGGGACCAACCCTACACAGAAAAGTAGTGATTAAGCCGAACTCTTTAGGAGGAAATTTTCAAAGTGGAGTAATGAGGAAGGCACTCGTGTCCACGTAACTCTGACTAAACACCTTACTCCCACCACCAATGCTAGTACTAGCCAGTCATGCCACCAATGCGGTGAGGTAGGGCACTTCAAGAAGGATTGTCCTATAACAAAGAACTCGGGCGTAGACGACAGAATTCTAAGGATCACTGCCGCAGGGGAGACTACTCCGAACCCACGTAAAAGTAATTAAGGTGTTTTGTTGTAACAGACTTATAAACCATCCAAAACTAGTGCAACTAGAGTCTTATCTTTGGCGAGATCCCGTCAGTAAAGGGATGCTCGTGCTGTGTATACTTGTCTTTGGTAGTATACCTTATGCGCAGCAATAGTCTTGTAGTAAGTCTAAAGTACTGTAGCTCTTTTGATGGTTGCACGCTTGTGTTTTGTCTGTAACGCCTTAGGTTCAAATATAATGTCTTTAAGTTTCCTTATGATTCCGACATTACCATACGACTAGATTCAATTTGATCCGCACAATACAAGCTTCATACGTACATCTCTTTCTTCTAAATCGCCTTTCCAGCGAAGCCGTCATATCAGAACACCGAAGTACTCATGCATGGACTACCTCATAGTTATTTTCCTTCTGAAAAAATCCCTGAAGTAACACTCGTACAATACGTCAAGTTCAATCCAAAGATCCATACGGTTGATCTATCGCTGAAGAAGGTATACATAAGGGTGGTATATAATCAAAGTTCTACAGGTTTAGAATTGATGATTCCACTTTAACTTCTTTTCCTCTTAGGGATAAGAGCTTAAAGAAGAATCAGTTATTCGACTACCTTTTCAATATTAATTATATACGAATCGTATACATGAGACTGCGATTGATGAACCATGTATGAATTCTAAATGTGAACTTCAGGACGGAGACTGCTCAAGACTACGAGTAATTGCATCATCATGTGAACAAACATAGAACCTACTACGACTCCAGTAACTAGATCGCCCTACAGTCTAAACACCCACAGAAATACAAGAACAATCCGGACAACTACTCAGCAATAGAATTGGAAGACCAGGCTTCTCACCCAGGAGGGCTCTAGTCTTATTCTTCTAGAAGTAGACGGATTGCATCATATGTACCTCGACTATTGGAGACCTCGTCAAGATTTCCATTAGAAGTCGTTATCTCTACCTCGCACAGATGATTTGGTTGAGCAAACGCAAAGAACGATTTACCTTTCAGAAATGGACCGAGACCCGAATACCAGCAGTTTCGAGTGTTAGGGAAGGATGTCCCGAAGACTACCTTCCAAACTCGACGCGGACACTTCGATTCCGTGGTAATATCCCTTGGATAGGACCAATACGCCAATATTATTCATGAGCTTAATGAATAGGGTACGCCATTCTTAGATGTATCAACTCGTCATTCTCCTTGTATTGACTTACTTATCTACCCTCGTAGTAAGAATGAACTCATGGAAACATTACCCTCAGAGAAATTTTTTGCAAAGTTCTCTAAACACGAGATTTGGAATTGAAGAGTCAAATTCATAAGACACACTATTAGTGATGTGGAAATTCTTGAGTACTCTATCAATTTATCCAAAACCGTTGGGAATTTGTCGGCACCGAAGATGCCGACAGAAATTTGCCAAATTCTAGGTCTTGCAAACCTACTATCGTAGTCCATTCAGAACTCCTCGCAAATTACAGTAATCCTTACGAATTTGACCCAGCAGAGGGTGGCCCTCGACTGGGAAGATAAGCGAGAAAAAGAATCCTTGGAATTTCAAGTGAGAGGCCAAATCCTTTTTGGAAATCTCACTCTGAGAATGGCTTAATACGCTTCGTAAAGCGTGGGAAGCTGAATCCAAGATGTTTAGGACCTCCGAGATTCTTACCAAAATCGTTCCTGTATCTCACAGACTAGACCTACTCCGCGAACTTAGTAACGTACATTCTACCCTTCACGTCTCGAAGTTGTGAAAAGTATCGATCTGACGACACTCTTGAAATCCCACTCGAAGGGATCGAGTCCCACAAGAGCCTCACCTACATAGAAGAACTGTAGTGACCATGGATCGAGAGGGCATGCGAACAATTCATAGTTGTTTCCCCTATAAGTGAAGGTTCGCTGAGATGCCAACCAGGGACCCGAATTCACTTGGGAGCGCGAGAATCGATCGATTAGGAACTATCCCCACTTCTTGGCTTGATAATTCATGTCTACTTCCTTACCTAAATTCTAATTTCGGGACGAAATTCCTTCTAACGGGGGGATGATGTGACAACCCGAAATTTCCATTATGTACAAACATGTCAAGTCAGTAGAAGTCAGAGCAGTTGCTGTTAATTTTTAGACTTTTTGGAATAAGTTTGAGTTTTCTAGAATTAACACTTTAGGAGATATCAGGAGAGAGGATGCCCTAGGGTTTATTGTGCAACAATAAAGTCCCGACACATCAAAAGTTTAGAGTTTATGGCCTAAACTTGGTGTTTACGGTCGTAAACCCTAAAGGGGAGGGGTATAAAAGTGGCACTTAGTCATTTTTAGCATTTTTGCACCTTTCCAAGAGTAAACTCCCAAACTTTCTCAAGTATCATCCCGGTTTTCTTCGAAATATTCAATCTAGTAAGTGTTTCTAGCTCTCTTAAGTTGTTATATGACTTAATCTAGTATTTTAACACACTTCTAACCGTGAAATCCTTCCAAAATGGTTAATCTTCAATTTACACCAAGAACACACACTTGTGTTCTTGGCCTTTCGGACCTTTTTGAGCTTCTACCTTGTAAGTGTTCCTATCCTAGAGTCTTACAAGCTTTATTATACTTCTATACCTCAAGAAATAGTCCGAAGAACACCAAGATCATGGTGTTTACGGTCCAAGGAGTTCTTGGACCGTGAACCCCAAATAAAGGTGCCAAAGTGTGCCAAAGTGTGCTTTATCCTTTCCTAGGCCTTGGGTATTAACTTAGAATCCTTCCTTGATGTGTTTAGCACATGAAAACCACCAATATGACTCATTTATATGTGTTTACGTTTTGGGGATCTCCCAAAACCGTAAACACCCCAAAGGTGTGTAAAAATGGCCCTAGTCCCTTCACAAGCTTAGGAAACTAGTCTAGATTTATTCCTTGTTATGTTTGGGACTTGAAAGCATCAAAATACCATGTTCCATAGGAGTTTACGGCAGCAAACTCATGGAGAAATGGTCCATGGGCCGTAAACTCCATTTAGGAGTGTATTGACGCTACAAAACATTTCCTAAGGCCTAAACATTAAGTTGGAATGCTTGGAATGGCTTAGAAGACTTCAAATCAACAAATGGTCAAAAGGTTATGAGCTTACGGCTGTAAACTCAAGAGTTTACGACCGTAAGCTCAATAGGATATGGTCTTTGGGGAGCAAACTCATGTTAGGGGTTCCCTTGAACCCTAAAACCCAATAGCCTTGCCCTACAACACTTAGATAAACTCCTTAGCACTTATAACAATTATACAAAGTGTTTATCATGCCGTAGGATGTCTTACCTTTGTTTATTAGTTGTTTAGAGACTAATTGGGTACACATATGTGATATTATATGTTATCTAGGATCATAGAGTGTGTAAAAGTCTTCACTTGACACCTAGCATCCTATTTCAGTCCGTTCATCCCAACCACTTGCTACAGGTGAGTTCATACCCCTTTAATCAATGATTTAAATGTTTTTAAATGTTTTTATGTGGAGGGGGGATACAAGTTGAATCATGCTAGTTATTATATTAATCACATGTGATTAATAAGTAGCATACAAAAGGATTTATTACTTCTTTAGCTGTTTTACCCAACAGTTTACTTCAAATGGTTTTACAAAACTTATTTTATGCTTTTATATTGTTAATTGCATGCCTATATATGTATAGTTATATAAGTAATGTTTAAGGGAATTAGGAAGGATTACCTGCTTTATTTCCTTTTCCCTGTTCGGATGTGGTCTGGTAAGGTATCGGGTATCCGTCTGAAGGTCGTATAAATATTAGTTATGTATCATTTGTACATATATAGTCATAAAGGTTTTTCCAGTCAGTTCAATACCCTTGGGTAGCAAGGGTATACTTCCATGTTCATACGTACCAGTTACCTTACTAGTAAGCTACCATACCGGTAGTTTAGGAATATACTAATACGATTACTAGAATGCGGAATCGTACAATGAGTCAGTTCATTCATGAGTCAACACTTGCTAGACAGAGAGAGAACACACATTACAGCTAGTACACACAGTACATTACTATACATGCTAGACAGAGAGAGAACACACATTACAGCTAGCACACGCAGAACATTACAGTACATACAGGCTAGACAGAGAAAGAGTACACTTACAGTTAGCACATTTATCACATGTACATTTATGCAGTTATGTGAACCATTAAGCGGGTCATGGCACTTCCTTCCATGACCGTTTTTGTATTATGAATCTCCTTAATTGGGGAGCGTATGAGTTTGTGTATAGATCTATACTGGATTGACTATCCTACACCTTGCTGCTCGCTACAGTGGAACTTGCAAGTATATGAGTGCCAACTGTCATTTCTTACGGCGTCTTACATCGTCATTTTACTAGAGTCGGTGGCAAGATACAGGTCGATCACATGTTACTTTAAATTACAATAGATTTAAAGTAGTTAGTACGTTCGTAGTTATATGATACTACACCATGGTACTATTTCATTTTCCCATTGCATTCACTTCGTGATCATTCACACGATGCACGGTAATATAGAAGCTATATTTTGGTTAATGATAGTCGGGTTTGGGAAAATACACACTCTTACAGGAGACACACACAGATACTAGATGCCTTGGTAGAAGGCTACTCTCAGTAGGAAGCATAGGGCTTTCTAGGATGTTCAAAACATTTTGATACTTACATTTCATACACCTACAAATACTTACATTTCATATACGTACAAATACTTACATTTCATATACGTACAAATACTTACATTTCATATACGTACAAATACTTACGCTTCATATACGTACAAATAGTTACGTTTCATATACGTACAAATACTTACGTTTCATATAAGTACAAATACTTACATTTCATTCGTACAAATACTTACATACAAATTAAGACACTAAAATACTTATGATCTCACTAGCTTTAAAGCTGATACTCTCTTTCAAAATAATTTGTATCCTCAGGTTAACAATAGACAGGTACCGATGCAAGGTTTAGAGAAGATGGAGCTCTTTCAAGACTCATCTTTCATTTTGATTTCTACTTTAGTGTCTATTAGACATATCAGAACACTTGTATTAAAATTATATTATTAATGCAATGGATGATGTTGTTGCTTGTTTACTACTATTCATTGTTGTGATATTGTACATGACGTCCTCCACCCCAGAACGTTTCCGTTGTTCATGGTTTTGAGGTGTGACAGTTTTTACGGATTTTTAAGTTGGTATGATGAGCTATGGGCTAGATCTAAAGTTGTAACTTCAGATCTGGACCCTCCTTGGATTCTAGAAGCATAAAGTCAACGTCTTGGTTGTGATTAACGTCCCTCTTGAGCATGAAGTTCCATTAAGAACTTAGAATAGACATTTAGAGCCTTTATAGTCATGCATGCACGTAAAGTTTGCAACTTTATGTGATAAGCATGCCCGAGAAGCTTGGATCTATGATTTGGAGTCGTTGCATGGCTCAAAATATGTCTGTATGGAAGAAAAGGACTGAATGGACTTGACAAGTCGCAAAGTGACTCGGCGAGTCACATGAAGATGGCCGTGAACTCGACAAGTTGGATGAACAACTCGGCGACTCCTATGAAGATCGCCATAAGATTCGACGAGTTGAAGAACAACTCGGCGAGTCGGATGAGTTTCCTCTAGGATATGTATGAGTGTGTATACGTCAAGTTGCAAGGAGGGAACTCGACGGGTGACCTTAAGTTTGATCAAGAATCAAAGGAACTCGACGAGTCACTTCGATGACTCGACGAGTTAGAATGCACTTCAGGGAACTCGACGAGTAGCCAAGGGTACTCGGCAAGTTAAGGTCAACATGGACTGTTTACCTTGACTGAGGACTTTGATTTTGAATAGGGGTTGACTAGTGGGTTATGGAGTACCTTATATGGTTAAGGACTTATGAGTATGATGTACTATGATGATAAGTGGTAGAACCTGTGCCAAGTGATTTGGGAGTTAGAGTTTACCTTTCGCGTCGACATCTGCGAGGTGAGTTATCCTCACTATATCGATAGGGTCTACGACACCAAGGCCGACCCTTTAGTTGTTATTGTTATGGTATGCTACAAGTGGTTATGATTTGTTAGATCGGAATCGGGAAAGACAGTATGTTATGGTCTTATGATCCGTAGGGATTGGTATGTTAGTGACCTACTAGGTCGGTACTCTAGTTACAGGAGAATTCTATGATTGATGATCAGTGTGACATATATGTTTGATGTTTGTATATGTCTATATGTGGTAGTATATGCACATGGTTATTTGCTGGTGGTTGAGTTAAGGCGGTCCTGCTTTGTGTTGAAGTCCAATATACCCTATGAGCAGTACGGGGAGACTGTAGGCCCACGTGGCGGACCAGTCATGCCGAAGGCTCGGGATAGATTCAGACAGACTGTAGGCCCAGTAGGGCGGTCCAGTCAGGCTGATGGCCCAGGATGCATGTTGATTGATTGATTATTACTGATATGGTATTGTCAGTGTGGTATTGGTATTTTGGAAGTAGCTCACTAAGCCCTCAGGCTTACAGTTTTCAGTTTATTCTTTTAGGTACTTCAGGAGATCATGGAAAAGGCGAAGGCGTGATCGTACCGCTCCTCATCCTTACGTTATGATTTGTGGGACACTCTGATGGAAAATGATTTGAAAACATTTTGTAAACAATACTATTTGGTTTTTATTTACGATTGAAAAAGATTAAATTTGGCGTAAAATTTATGGATGTTACATATATATATATATATATATATATATATATATATATATATATATATTTATATATATATATATATATTTATATATATATATATATATATATATATATATATATATATAGTTTGTTTATTTGAGATGGATGTTGGATGAATGTTTTATACAGGTTTTATATGATTTAAACTATATATGTAATTTATATTTACAAATATGTTGGGTAGAATATGGGTGGATGAAATAGTTGGTGTGTGATGAAAGATTAGTTTGAGGATGAGACGAAAGATGATATAGATTATGAGATGAGGGTGACAGGGGAAAAATGAGTGAAACCTTTACCCAAACGATGGACCTGTCATTCAGCAGAGTAGGGAAGACAACCACGGACGATTCTAGACAATCAAGTGGAGCACTTGTAGGCTCGCAACTTGTAGGTGTTGTGAGCGATGTGTTCACCGGTGTACTCTAAAAACCTTGGCAGCTATAGATTTAGTGCCTTATAATAATACGATGATAGCTATGGATTTAATACAGTGTAGATGAACATTGGTAGCTATGGATTTAGTATTGTATAGATGAACTTTGGCAGCTATGGATTTAGTGTTGGTTATAGGAACCTCGAGCAACAATGGACTTTGTGCGAATTCCTTAGGTCAATCCTTAGGAACAAATGAAGGAAGGATAGTCAATTCTTAGGGTAAAACCTTAAGAAATAAAGAAGCTAATGTGGATGGGTAATTGGTTTGATTGTTTGATGATTGAATATAATAATTATATTATTGTGGGTTGAAAACCCTATATGCTCACCAGGCTCCCAACCCTGACCCACTCAGTTTTCTTTGCATTACAGGTAATGGCACAAGAGTATAATTTGGTGGACTTGATGAGAGATTTTGGATTATAGAATAGTAGTTATAAATATCTGTTGTAAGTTCTATTTTATACTGTTTATGCTTTTGGTCTGTAACGGAACATGAAATCCCGAGATTTTATTATTTAATGAAAATACATTTGTTTAAAGAAATGCTTTGATAAATTCTTATCATATTTTGTTTTGGGAACAAATTCCGCAACTCTTTTAATCAAAGGATTACTTTGATTTTATAAAACAAACCATAAACAAATCGGTCTTTTATGGCCGTGAAAATGGGAATGTCACACTTCCTCACAACCAAAAGTTGGTTCTAGGCACCTTGGTAACTTCTTTATGAAACTCAATGTTAGGTCAAAATATGGTTTATACTTTGCTTTTCTGGGCAATTATATTTTTGTGTAATATTTTATGAATTTATGGTCTAGTTTACGGCTGAGTTTACGGCCGTAAACACCTTACGGCCGTAAACTCATTTACGGCCCATTTGTTTCCGGCCCATGTTCCCTAGTATAAATAGAGGTGTTAGGGTGAGGGGTAGTGATTTGATGAACTAGAATGAGTTTACGGCCAGAGAGAAAGGAACGTTTGTGTGGGTGAATCTTGTGTAAGGAACTTAATTCATATTATCAATACATTCAAGATTCATCATATTCTTCTTCTTCTTCTCTTCTATTTTGATCTTACTTCATCCATTTGATTGGGATTCCGCACCATCAAACGGATCTGACTGATACACAAGCAAATTAGGGACTTACAATTGGTATCAAAGCCTGGTTGTATCAGTCAAAAGGATTTATTGTTTCGTCTGGAATCTGAATAATTGGTGTTACCGGTCCAAGCTTACGGCCGTAAACACCGAGTTCTTGGGCCGTAAACCCTATTTTGGAGAATTATTTGATCTTATTTTCTAAATATTTTTGCGTTTTTGGATAGATCTCGCAAAAATAAACGGGGTTTGTTCTTCGTGTTTTTCATAAAAAAGGGTTTTTGATCGAGTTTTGGAGCTTCAAAGTCGTAAAATCGCTGTTTTTCACGTAATCGTTGAAGTGTTTTCGGCCGGAGCATACTGCCGGAAACAGTTCACGGCCGGAAACTGTTCACAGCCGGCGGCGGAGTTCGTGTTTGCAGCTAGGGTTTCCGAGCTTGCGGCTCAGAGTTTTCGGCCCGGATGGAAGTATACAGCTCGAATTTCGGCTCGGCTTGGATCGCGGCTTAAAGAATCGGCTCGGCTCGGCAGCTTAATTGGACTACAGGCGCGCTTTAATTAAAAAGGGAGGACGCGAAGTTGGGTGTAGCAGGGATCGAACATGCGACTTCTAGGTCATTGACACAACGCGCTTAGCCAACTCGACCAGCTGATCAGTTGTTTCAATCCTCCGATAATTTAAATTTAAACACTTCCAACCGCACCCTAATTTCGAAATTTGACACTTTTAACCCCAAAAACCAATTTCTTTCCTTTTTAAATATCTTTTTCAACCAAAAAAATTTTAATTTTTAATTTTTGAGTTTTATATTTGACTTTTTACTTAAAATTTTGACTTTGACTTTCAGGTTTGACCTTTGATTTTAAACTTTGACTTTCAGGTTTGACCTTTGATTTTAAACTTTGACTTTTTCGTTTAACTTTTAAAATTTCAAATTTAGCTTTTCGGTTTGACTTTTAAGTTTGACTTTTGAATTTGATTTTTTAAATTTGACTTTTAAGGTTGACTTTTTTTATAAAAAAAGGCATTTTAAATTTGACGTTTAATTTTTATCTTAGCTTCTTGTTGTGTTTTTTAATTGATTTTAAGATCTACGAGGGAGTTGAAAACATGAAAGAGAGTCGTCAGGATATCTTAAGACAAAATTTCAACATGTTCGATTATATCCCTGGAGAAACCCTGGAAGCTCAGTTGCAGCGATTTACCACACTTACTACTGAGATGACTATTGTTGGGATCTTCTTGACTAAGTCCGAGATAAACAAAAAGCTGCTAAATTCACTTCCGAAATCGTGGTATATGAACGTGGCCATAATCAAGAAGACAAAAGATCTCAATCATCTTAGTCTTACTGATGTTATTCAAGAACTTGATGCTTTGAAGTGTAGAGAAACAATGAGTTCTGAAAACATTCCGGTCACTGAAGTTACATGTACTCCAGCTTGTGAAGCCACGATTAAATTTCTTTAGGAACAAATTGATATGTTTAAAAGAGAAGTTGAAGACCTGAGATATGAAGGATATCAACTCAGGAAAGGACAGAAACCACTGAAGGCTGAGTTAGAAGCAAAAACCAAGGACTTTAGGAAACTTCAGGAAGAGTATAGCAACAAGTGTGAAAATTATGATTATGTTAAGAGACAACTTGTTGCTGTAACTGAAGAACTTGACGCTTTAAAAATCAAGTGTGGAAAAACTGATGTCAGTTTCAAAAATTATACTGCGCCAAGTCAGACAGTTGAGTCCTTGTATGAAACCCAATTAAAATTCAAAGAAAATCAAAACAAGGGTCTAGGGTATGATAGTGTACCTCCTCCTTATAATCATAACTACACATCCATCCCTATGACACATGACGAAACTGACAGGGAGCCACATCTTCGATATGGAAAACGAGTTGGATTTGTGTCAGGAGGAGTTATTAATGTTGAAAATATTGATGTTTCTGTTACATGTGCAGGTAAAGTAGAAGAGGATGAGAACAAGGAGAGTTCTTTTGAACAAACAAACGACCCCTTGAACTCTGAATCTGTTGCTTCGAACTCAACTGCTTCTGATCAACCTGCCGTTGGTAAATACATGCCCCCAATTCCAACGCAACAGAGTTCTTGTGGCAAGTGTGCATGTGGAAACAACAAGAGACGAGGCAAGGATATGCCACCAAGGGCAGGAAGAAATAACTTTATAGTGAATAAAAAGACATGTTTTCACTGTGGACCACCTGGACACATTGCCCAAAACTGTCCAAATCACACATATGTTCCCTACTATGCACAAGGATGGCAAAACACGCCAAGAGGGAGATACTCCAAAAGAAACCCCTCAAGGCCACGTTCAGACATTGACGACTGGAATGCCAAAAAGGCCAAGAATCCGAATCCCAAGGGCAAGAAGGGAATGTCGGCCAAGAAGTCCGATCCAAGAGATGCTCCTATGAAGCCAAAATCAAAGTCATCTCAACGGCCGACATCATGTTCAAAAGCAAGTACTGAGCCACCCATCAGATCGAAAAAGAAATGGGTTAAACCCAACTACAAATGGGTTCCGAAGGCTCAATCTCCCAAATCAACTAATGATTCTAACGTTTCTACATCTTCTGTTTGTGACAAGCAGGATATGTCATGGGAGAGAGTATCGTGCGTTGATGACAAAGGTCGACCCAGTTTCAAAATGGACTGGGTTGCGACGACCAACTGATCCCGCTCTGTGTTGAAGCAGCTATGGAGGCATATTATCAGACGTCGGTTTGTTGGTAGTGGCTACTTCTGACATATGATTGGGGACATCTCTCAATTGTGTAACATTTTGACCTTTGCTTGAGAGCATGTGTCCTTTTGCGGAAAGGAAAGAAGGGAAGAAAATAAGGGATCACATGGGGTTTGTGCTTAATGACATGAAGAATTTTTGGATCTGTTCTGAGATTATGCTTGCTGTTCTCAGACCTTCTTAATGCAAATTCAATCGGTGACTTACGGTTTGCGTTTTCTTCTCTAATACTCCTAAGTTTTTCTTAACCTGATTCGCTTTAAAGACTAATTTTTGTTTTAGGATAGTTTAAATTTGCGCATTTACTTTCGTTTCTCTCCTATGCACAAATTTAGGGGGAGAAATAAAAACAAAACAAAAATTTTAAAATTTTAAAAAATCCAAAAACATCAGAAAATCAGAAAATAAAAAAATATATTGGTTATGAGTCTGTGTTTGAGGGAGATGTTTTGGGAAGTGATATTATCAAGTGATAACATGTAACATCCAAAAAATACAGGCCAAAAATTTCATTTTTAATTACGTCATTTTAAAACCAACAGTGTAATAAAACATCTATAATATTATGTCATGTCAAAACCAAAGTAGAAATAATCAAACACGTTGTCATAAACAATATCAGAGTGTAATCCCAGAGATCTCATGTGCGGAAAACCATAGTGTGATGCGTTGCGATCAAGCCGGCTCCTTTCCTTTAAACATGAAGTACCTGAAACCAAAACTGAAAACCGTAAGCACAAAGCTTAGTGAGTTCCCCCATCATACCACATACCATACAATCACGTATCATACATACTGCCGAGTAATTCTGGGGTGCCCGACCTACCCGTGTCAAGCCATTTTGGGGTGCTGACCTACCCGTGTCAAGCCATTCTGGGGTGCCAACCTACCCATGTCAAGCCATTCTGGGGTGCTGACCTACCCATGTCAAGCCATTCTGGGGTGCTCACTGAGTCACACCTCGTGACTCACTACTCACACTCGACACAACGAAAAGGGGACAAATCGGAGACTCGCGAGCAGACTCGCTGAGTCAGATGAACGACTCGCCGAGTCGTCGCCATGCAATCACTATATACGCGATTTTGCTCGATTCCAGTCCATGCCATTCACAAATCTGGGTTCCTAGAGCATGAATAACACGTAAAGTTTCCAGCTTTACGTGTAGATACTCACCAATGAGGGATTTAGGGCTCATAATGCCTCAAAAGGGTAGATCTAGGGTGAACAAGCAACATGGGTCCACAAAGGTGGTAGATCCAGGCTCCTGGAGCTCGATTCCACTTAGATCTATGAGCTACTCTACTTATTACGAGTCCTCAAGTAAACACAAGCTTGGAGATGGTTCAAGAAGGACTTTAATGGGGCTATAAGCATGAAAACATGGGGGGAAACGAGCTATACCTTAGAGAACACTCTGAGATAGCTCAAAGGTGCTTGACCTCCTCTTCTCTTTCTTGATCTCCTCTCCTTCTCACTCCAAAGCTTCAAGAGAACACCAAAGGCTTCAAATCCACAAGAATCAAGTCTTAGAACGACGTATAGGGCTCTGACGGTGAATGGGAGCTGGCTTGGGGCGGAAATGAGAGATTAAATAGGGTGCAAACCCCTAAAACTTAGGGTTTCATCAAACATCGGTGACTCGCCGAGTACAGGATATGGACTCGCCGAGTCGCCAACTTAAACATGTCCCGGGTCCCGTCTCTACTCGGCGAGTCGGACCTATGACTCACTGAGTCCAAGGCTAAAAATGGAAAATACTCAAATAAGATTTACGTACCAGGAACCAGGTGGTACAAGGCTGAGACCGGTTGGAGGAGCGTGAGAGGGCGGCCGACACTTCATTAGGTTTAGGGTTAGTGACCAGTGAAGCTAAGGTTACATACCCGCTTCCTTTAATACATTCACCCATAATAACAACTATGGCCCCTCCCTTCCAAAATCAATTCGCAATAAGTCCCATATTTACCTTTTAAACCCCCAGCATTTAAAATCCATTGCAATCTAGGTATAACATTTACAAAACAGCCCCTTTATCTCCAAAATCACTTCAAATAAAGTCCCAAAAGTTACCATATAGCCCCTATCTTCTAAAATCTTTACAAAGCTAATCTAGAACTTACCCTTCAGCCCTCCACTTCTAAATTTATGACAATTAGCCCCCCGAGAGCATCCATTGATATATAATTATTTATTTTAGGGCTACTATTCGCTCATTATTTTATTTATTGATTTAATAAATAAACGGGGCTTTACAGCTCTCCCCCACTTAAATAAGATTTCGTCCTCGAAATCATTCCTTACCAATCCTTACATACCAAGCCACTCTAGTAACATAGTCATCTTCCTGGGCACACCCTAGCCTTCCCAGGGTAGCCATGACCAATCTTCACAAAGCCCTACAATATGTAGGTGAATGAATTCCTTGCAACAAGACCACATGTAATCTATCCGAAATCTGCTATCTCGAGATGGTCTGAATCCCTGACATACCACTCATACTAAATCATTATCGATGAATCTAGTATGTTCATCCCTCGACTGACTACTTAACTTCTGATAGCATGTAGTTCCCGCCGTAAGCCTAGGTGACAAACCCAATTACCTCTGCAGATCACTTATTCTCGGATGAGGCTCAGCTAATCCCACTATGGGTGACTTGTCACTCCCCAATAAACCAGCTATTCCGTGTGCATATACAACTAAACACACATGCTATCACTACCCAAACGTTGAAACTGCTCGAACACTGAACCGCCTGAAACAGTATACGTTGCTACATAGCTGCTTACCAAAAGCTACCAATACCTCCTGGGTCTTAATTCGCTTGCCAATCCTCTGAAATACTGGGTTTCCACCCGACTACGGAGCCAAAGGACTCCCTACTTATTCGCCTCACACTACTTCTGAGCGAAATCCTTCTCTGGAACTAGTTGCCACTAGTTATCACGCCATTGTGACTCTACTATTTTCTGATCTAACCGATCGGGTCCATGCATCGGATCCTGACATCATCAAATCCAAGACTAAAAGTGATCGCTACCTAACCAATGGTAGCCTTATCTGACATGTCCTGAAGCAGTCCGTTGCTCCTCTGATCTCATAACTATAGTGGCGCTCATACAGTCCTATCACTGGCTCAACTAGATGTAATCCATCTGGGTAATTCTGAAATCCAATCCGTGGATTTCCTTATCCTTACTGCTACACCCGAACTGGTGGGTACTACTGTTCCTTCCGCGTTCTAACAACACGCTCATGCCATCTACCAGCCTAGTGAATGCTACGGCTACACCCGCAGACTTACAACACTCTATCACTATCTAGCTGCTAGTGAATGCTACGGCTACACCCGCAAACTTACAAAACTCTAATCACTATCTGCCAACCCGGTGAATGTTACGGCTACACCCGCAGACTTAAAACACCCCTCACACTATCTGCTGCTAGTGAATGCTACGGCTACACCCGTAGACTTGCAACACTTTCCATATCGGGTTGAACACGCACTCGACCTAACACATCACTGAACTAAAATCCTAACCGGAACTCTAACCTGGTTCCCGAAACGTGCTATCATGTGACCTCACTGTATCAGTACCGTACCCATGCCCATGATCAAAGCGTCACAGTAAACCACAAAATCATCTACACCCTCCGGCAGGGTGAGAATCAGTGCCTCGCACAACTGCTGTCTGAGAGCCTCGAAGGCTGCCTGCTCCTCGGCCCCCAACTAAAGGCCATCAAGTTCTTGGTCAGTCGGGTCAATAGAACCTCAATCTCAGAGAAGTCCCGCATAAATCTTTGGTAATAACCCGCTAGATCTAGGGAATTCTGAATCTCAGATGGAGTCCTCAGAATCTCCTACTGCATCACGGCCTCTACCTTGGCCGGATCGACTAAAATACCCTCCTGGTTGACAAGGTAGCCAAGAGATTGCACCTTGCGCCACCAGAACTCATAGTTGGATAACTTTATAAAAAGTCTCTCCCCCACTTAGATTCGACTAAGTCTTCACATTACATGAGAATTGAAGGATTACCAATCCTTCTTGCTTTCTAATATCCCACCGATGACAACCTGTGCCTGCCAAATCTAGCGTTTAATCACCGATTAAACCTTGCGATCTCCCATCCTCGGAAATCTCGATGAGTACTCTTGAAATCTGATCCAGTCTGACACCTTAATCCACCTAACATGTTGTCAGTTGAAGACCTTACTCTTCACTCTAGCTGACGAATCCTCGTTCCCTCTCCCAATCTTGCAGTACCACTGAATTCTAACCGAACACGGTCCATGTGAACACACATTTCTATTGAACATTCAATGACCAACCATTTATGAATCTAACACCCGTGACTGACACTACCCTGTTACTGTCACCAGTTCTGTCCTAGCAACGGTAGTGCCTTGAACTCCAAAGTTCATCCATAAACAATTACCGACCATACCTGAACAATGATAGAACCTCTGAACGCTGACTTCATTGGAGAACAATCACTCCAACCCTGATCGAGTATCCTCTAAATAATTCTCCTTCATAGATTTCGACAAAGATCTGAAATGATAACGGTATGCGCGGAACCCACTCCGCAAGATGCGTCCCTCTTTGGGTTCATCAAGGACCTTTTGGCATGCAGGATGGAATATATGATCCTTGGTAACCCAAACACTAGCAGAAAACCGACCCGATGTCTGAATTATCCAACACACTCACAATTCCCAAGCGGTACGTATTCCAAACATCCACCTAATATCATATAAAATGACATACCCGCAACATCTGGAGGAATACTGATCACCTTCTGCTGACATGATCAACCCTGCCACACCTGTAGCAGCCTAAACCCTTGGAGTGACAAACTCCCTCACGTACTCTCTCGTACGCATTGCACTGACTCTGGCCCTGCTGGCCCTCCACTCGATGATCAGAAGTCATGGGTCTCTTCCTGGGATCCTCTACTACACCCGCCTAGCACAACCCTCTCTTTCTAGGGTGCTCCAAATCGATCTCGCATCTACAACCTCTTGGAAATCATATCCTTCAGGGTCTGACACCTTGTCACGCTCACTATCTCGCTTGCCAATAGCTAAGCTACAACAACTGGAACATCCTCTGTCCCCAAAGTGGGTCACACACTCTCCCCTGAAGCTTCTTAGATTGTCCAAGACTCTCACTGATTCGAGTATGGATCCTGTGCTTTCAGTAGTACGGGCCCAATACTACCTTCCACACCTATCCATACTTTCCTCAGCAATCCTCCCGAATCCTCTAAGTCACTTTCTTAAACTGGTACACCTAAGTCTAACTGAGCCTCACTACTAACTCACTGAAATATATCCTAGGCTTCCCTAGGTTCCCGAACTCACCCAATCCTCAACTGCCGAAAGATTCCCAGTAATGTAAACTAGCTACCTCATGAATATAGCCACATGCAACAGAGATCAGATAATCCTTCAAGTAATAGACTCATCCCTATAACGGTTGGACTCAGACAAGAGCTGCGCAATAGGGTCAAATCTATCACTCTGAGATTATCCAGCCTGTGCCACATGTGACTTAGCATATTCACTTAATAGTTAGCTCACATTACTAAAAGTCCCACAAATCACAAAGCAAGCAGCATTCAGACAGTGGAAACTCTAACCATCATATTCCAATCAAATCATTCTATCCTCTAATCAGGAATCTGTACATGCAATTCAAAGGCTCATACAATCAGGCATAACCTAAACAGGCTATCCTATCACTGACTGATATGTACTAGCATGCAAGTCTACAAGCACATACAATAGGCATATAAGGCATCCTCCTAGATCCTTAGCCCTAATCTAGCATGCAGTTCTCATAATACTATCATATCATAACATGTATGGGTATCCTGGGCTGATTGCATGCATCACACACTTTGTTCTTCTCAAAGTTCTTTTCTATTTTCAGATTCTTTTCAAACTCCTTTTATAAAATGGTTTTACTTTTGAAAACTTTCATACCAAGCCCTTAGTTTGAGTTCAGACACACCCGAGAGTATGTCTGAATCCCTCAAACCAAGGCTCTGATACCAACTTGTAACATCCAAAAAATACAGACCAAAAATTCATTTTTAATTACATCATTTTAAAACCAACAGTGTAATAAAACATCTATAATATTATGTAATGTCAAAACCAAAGTAGAAATAATCAAACACGTTGTCATAAACAATATCAGAGTGTAATCCCAAAGATCTCATGTGTAGAAAACCATAGTGTGATGCGCTGCGATCAAGCCGGCTCCTTTCCTTTAAACATGAAGTACCTGAAACCAAAACTGAAAACCATAAGCACAAAGCTTAGTGAGTTCCCCCATCATACCACATACCATACAATCACGTATCATACATACTGTCGGGCAATTCTGGGGTGCCCGACCTACCCGTGTCAAGCCATTCTGGGGTGTTGACCTACCCGTGTCAAGCCATTCTGGGGTGCCGTCCTACCCATGTCAAGCCATTCTGGGGTGCTGACCTACCCATGTCAAGCCATTCTGGGGTGCTGACCTACCCGTGTCAAGCCATTCTGGGGTGCTGACCTACCCGTCGGTCCTAACAACAACTATTCCACCCCTTACTGCTACTATCACATATATAATAACATAAACATACTATCAGACATATCTGGGGTGCCTGAACTACCCTTCGGTCCTAACAACCGAACACGGGGACTGGTCCCCTCTTACTACCTCTATCGCATATAACATAACAAGCCAGCATGCAAACACATCATCACATGCTGTCAGACGTATCTCGGGTGTCTGACTAACCTTCGGTCCTAACAACCGAACTCGACTACTATCACATACAACATATCATGCTAGCATATAACATATCAGGTAGTAGCAACCTAGATGATATCACAAAGACAATCATCTATCATACATCTACTACTGGTGGGCTGGCATTGTGGCCTTAGACCCACCGCTACTGGAAGGTAACTCACCTCGAAGTAGCTGCTGGTCTGATCGGGAACTGACTGTCTACTGATGCTGCTGCTACTCCGGAAATCCTCCGATTGTGATTCCCACAACATACTCAATCAATCACTGCTAACTGTCCTTTGGTTAAAATAACCATTTTACCCCTAATCGTGTCATAAGTCAAAGTCAGAGTCAACTTTCAGCTGACACGACTCGCCGAGTTGGCTCTCCAACTCGCCGAGTCCCTATCCAATCGATTGTCCTGAATCCCATCCCTACTCGTCGAGTTAGGCGTTGACTCGACGAGTTCTCCTTCTAAACTGAGGTTCAAGTCCTTCATCCTACTCGCCGAGTTGTATGAACAACTCGCCGAGTTCATCTTCATCTGTTGAACACTTATGCTGAGACTCGTCGAGTTGTATGAACAACTCACCGAGTTCATCTTCATCCGATGAACACTTATGATGCGACTCGCCAAGTTGTATGAACAACTCGCTGAGTCTGTTCTTGATCTAAGGAGATTGCCTTGAACTTGCCGAGTCAGGGAAATGGCTTGCCGAGTTCCTTCATGGATGATTTCAGCTTCCAACTCACTGAGTCACACCCCGTGACTCACTACTCACACTCAACACAACGAAAAGGGGACAACTCGGAGACTGGCGAGCAGACTCGCCGAGTCAGATGAACGACTCGCCGAGTCGTCGCCATGCAATCACTATATACGCGATTTTGCTCGATTCCAGTCCATGCCATTCACAGATCTGGGTTCCTAGAGCATGAATAACACGTAAAGTTTCCATCTTTACGTGTAGATACTCACCAATGAGGGATTTAGGGCTCATAATGCCTCAAAAGGGTAGATCTAGGGTGAACAAGCAACATGGGTCCACAAAGGTGGTAGATCCAGGCTCCTGGAGCTCGATTCCACTTAGATCTATGAGCTACTCTGCTTATTACGAGTCCTCAAGTAAACACAAGCTTGGAAATGGTTCAAGAAGGACTTTAATGGGGCCATAAGCATGAAAACATGGGGGAAAACGAGCCATACCTTTGAGAACACTCTGAGATAGCTCAAAGATGCTTGACCTCCTCTTCTCCTTCTTGATCTCCTTTCCTTCTCACTCCAAAGCTTCAAGAGAACACCAAAGGCTTCAAATCCACAAGAATCAAGGCGTAGAACGAGGTATAGGGCTCTGAGGGTGAATAGGGGCTGGCTTGGGGCGGAAATGGGAGATTAAATAGGGTGCAAACCGCTGAAACTTAGGGTTTCATCAAACAGCGGTAACTCGTCGAGTACAGGATATGGACTCGCCGAGTCGCCAACTTAAACATGTCCTGGGTCCCGTCTCTACTCGGCGAGTCGGACCTATGACTAACCGAGTCCAAGGCTAAAAATGGAAAATACTCAAATAAGATTTACATACCAGGAACTAGGTGCTACAAGGCTGAGACCGGTTGGAGGAGCGTGAGCAATTGGCGATGGCGAATGGAGGAGTGGAGAGGGCGGCCGACACTTCATTAGGTTTAGGGTTAGTGACCAGTGAAGCTAAGGTTACATACCCGCTTCCTTCAATACATTCACCCATAATAACAACTATGGCCCCTCCCTTCCAAAATCAATTCGCAATAAGTCCCATATTTACCTTTTAAACCCCCAACATTTAAAATCCATTGCAATCTAGGTATAACATTTACAAAACAGCCCCTTTGTCTCCAAAATCACTTCAAATAAAGTCCCAAAAGTTACCATATAGCCCCTATCTTCTAAAATCTTTACAAAGCTAATCCAGAACTTACCCTTCAGCCCTCCACTTCTAAATTTATGACAATTAGCCCCTCGAGACCATCCATTGATATATAATTATTTATTTTAGGGCTACTATTCGCTCATTATTTTATTTATTTATTTAATAAATAAACGGGGCTTTACATTACAGGCAACCTGAGTCTGCGTAACGTACCCAAAGTTGAAGGGTCTATGCTCTGGTTTGATGCGTCGGTAGGCACGAAAATTTTTAAAATGGACATGACTAGGCAGAGTTGAACTTAGGAAATTTATAGACTTGACAAATCTTGACCTAGTTAGATACGTTCAGCCTGACAGTACGATGCTCGGATAGGTTGAGCAGGGAGATATATATGGGAATCTACTCGTCACATTAATTGAACCCGTACTTGGAACCGTGGTTTAACTTTTCCTCGATGTGCGGATTCTGTCCTTAATTCCGGTTGGATGGGGTGACTGGTAAATTCCGATAAATTAGGTCTGTAGAATATCATTTTCTTTCTTTCGGTTTGTTAGCCATATGTTGTCTCCTTTGCGCGACTTCTAATCCGACCTGGTACACAGCATATGCAACCTTCTTCTTCTCAACCCCTCTGAAGTGGTTAGCAATAGAATTCTGAATCTCTTCTCTCTCTGAATGGTTGTCTGCTCACCCGGTGTAAGGAGTACTCTGGAAGTTCTTGATGGCTGGGGCATATCAGGAAGCGGGAAACATGTGCCAGTACAATTAAAATTGAATACTCAAAGACTGTCTATAGATCTCGTTGCTCAATTTAGGTGGACAACAATATCCCTGGTCGTCGTCAGATGAATGGTCCTTAAGATATAATATCTAAGAAATTAGGATCAGATATAATTTTTAGGAACTTAAGTTCACCTGTCTTGTAACCAATAGTATGTCCTAAATTTGTCACAATTTTTCGTGTTTAAGTGGACAACAATACCGACGATCGACCAGACAAAGATGTGAATATGAAAGGTACCAACAAATGGATAAAGGTTGTCTAAAAACTTTGATCCCAAATCACTCTTAAAGTTAGATATCATTTTTGTTTTTGTTAAATTTGTCATAGTTTCTTCTAATTTAAATATTAGGGGAGAATTAAAAATTAAAAATAATGAAAAAAAAAACAAAAAAAAAATTATAAAAAAAAAATTCAAAAATCAAAGAAAAATCAGAAAAATTAAAAATCCAAAAATAGTGTTATTTATGTTTTATTTCTTGTTCAGAAAAATCAAAAATCAAAAAATATTTTTGTTTATGTTTTCATTTGTGTGCTAAGTTTTCTTTTAGTTTTGTTTTGTCTTGAAAAGTGATTTCAGGGATAGATAAGACTCATGGAGTTTGTGTTGAAGATTTCTGAGCCAAAGCCTCGTCTGTGAGCATCGAAGAATTCGCATTCGGAGGAGCAAGAAATGAAGATTATTCTTTCGACATTCAATCTTTCAACCCCAAAAGCAAGGTGAATCTGAAATTAAAGATTATGTGACAGATTGCATTGAAGCCTCCTCAATCAGTCTGCTGCTATCTTTGTACCTACTGAAGTGATCTAGAAGTTCAGTTCTCTCTGATGTTCTCTCTGAAGATTCTCAAGCTGAAAGCGTTATCTTTCAAGAATCTATACATCAAGCCTCCTCACCCAACGTGCGTTCAATGCCAAATTCTGAAGAAAATCCCAACTGCTCAAGATGAAGTCATTCATTGAAGATTCATCAAGTTAATCTTGAAGTCGTGAAGAATTTGAAGATTAATGCTGAAGCCAAGTTCCCAATGAAGATTATCAAGAAAGCCAACTACTTTTTAAGGGGAGCTTGTTGGGTCAATTAAGAAATAAAAGCTATAAACCAAGGGGGAGATTGTTAGGTCAAAATATGGTTTATACTTTGCTTTTCTGGGCAATTATATTTTTTTGTAATATTTTATGAATTTATGGTCTAGTTTACGGCTGAGTTTACGGCCGTAAACACCTTACGGCCGTAAACTCATTTACGGCCCATTTGTTTCCGGCCCATGTTCCCTAGTATAAATAGAGGTGTTAGGGTGAGGGGTAGTGATTTGATGAACTAGAAGGACTTTACGGCCAGAGAGAAAGGAACGTTTGTGTGGGTGAATCTTGTGTAAGGAACTTAATTCATATTATCAATACATTCAAGATTCATCATATTCTTCTTCTTCTTCTCTTCTATTTTGATCTGACATCATCCGTTTGATTGGGATTCCGCACCATCAAACGGATCTGACTGATACACAAGAAAATTAGGGACTTACACTCAAAGTGTTTTGTTACATATTTTTGCTAAGATCATATCATTCACCCACCATTTTCGTGTATATGACTCTTAGAACACCATCCATTTTCGAGTGGTCTTCAAGCTACACAAAACTAGGTCCAACAACTTCTTCCTACCACACAAAACCAAGTTGAGTTCATACCCCCATATTTTCAAGTTTTTTCTATGTTTTAGGGGGAGGGGGGGGGGGAATACAAGTTACAACACTAAAACATAATCTAAACTTAAACATCAACTTTCAACGTAAAAGTTATGGTCTATTCACAGACTATTTTGACCATCCTAAACTTAATATTTTTCAAAAATGTTCAGTATGCAGATATTTCAGTTGTATACCTTTCTAAAGACTACTCGCACACATTCATACGATTTTTCTACAATTTATGGCAATTTTTACAAAACTATCTATCATTTCAGAAATGATTTCGGACCAGTCTGTGAAGATGAACATTTTCACCCTGCTTTGAGACCACTAAAAACTATAACAAAAATTATGAACAAAGTAGACTCATTTTCTAAACTCTTGGATTTTACGGATCCAAATTTCGACTTACAATGATTTTTCTATAATTTTTCTAAAAACATGGACAAAAAAGTCAAGAACTAGAAATTGTCTTTATCGTACTAAGGTAGTGTTTGTTGTTTGTGTGCAGATCTGTGTGGCCGATTCTGTCTGCGCCGCGCAGACCACGCACATACATTAGCCTTCACTGACTGTTTGTTTTTTTGAAGACTACATACCTAAAAATGTCTACGCGTCCTCTTCTTGGCGCAGATGTGGACCAGAGTCTTCTAACATCTTCAGACATCCTCTAGCCTAAAAAAATATATATCTTTATTTTTTTTAGTTTTTTTTTAATTTATCTTTTTTCCAACTTTATTAATTATAAAGAATTTGAAAAAAAAAACAAAACTTAAAAAAAAAACGTTTGGCGATACATGATATTTTTGACAAATTTATAAATAAAGATTTATTACAATAATAGTCGTTGAAGTTGTTTGTATAAATATGAAAAAAAATCATAATATATTCTTATATTTTTTGCCTAATTTTGTAAAATATTATTTAATACAGTGTCAATTTCTTGAGAAAATATTTATGGTACGTTTCTAATGGATTTAATTGAAAAAATCGAAGATTATTTCCATCCATTTATGTATCAAATTCTTTGATCACTAATTATAATGTTTAGTTATAACTTTGCAATCAAAGTTGTTGGTTTTTATACGTTAATTCATACCATTTTTATTTTTATTTTTTATACGATAATACATAAAAGTTGATCTGAATTCGTCAATTATTTATAACAAAGTCATAAAAATATTAAAAAATCACTTTGAAGTTAAAAAAAAAAGCGGTTTATTTAGATTTCTGTTTATTTCAATAGTGCGCAGATGTTAAAAAAAATAAACAGTCTTCTTTTTTCAGACTGCAGACGTTTGGTCCACCTCTTCTACTGCAGAGGTCTACAGATGTGGTCCCCAGACTGCAGACATTTTGTCTCAGAAAAAACAAACAGCACCAAAATGTTTTTATACTTGTGTTAGATGTAAGTTTTTATGAAATATTCATTTAAAAATATCTAGACAAGTTATCTACTATGTATTTATATAAATGAATATATAATTATGTTCAATAAACAAACAAGATAAACTATAATAGGTATAGTTTAGGGAACATTCACATTATTTTACTCTTTTGGGTCAAAGGAATAATTATATAAACATATGAATATTTTATACATTGTGAATACTATAAAAGGATAATACAAACGATAAAAATGAAAAGATAACTTCAACACACTTTATGTAAACTAGTTAATACAGGATTGTGAGCCACTCCTTAGTTGTACCAAAATGGTACCCGTTAAAATCCTGAATTATAACCAGAGTCTCCTGGAGGGATAGTGTGAGTTTGTGTATAGATCTATACGGGATTGTGAACCCCGCACCTCAACTGTTCGCTACAGTTAGACCCGCAAGTCTAGGGTGACAAACGTCATAACTTTCCGACGTCTAAAGAACGCCGTGCAAGCCATTAGTCATATTAGTATGGTTATAATGAACACTCACAATAAGCATTAACTAAATATTTACGTAATGATATATTTTTAAACAATCTTAAAGGAGTATTGAATCTGTGGCTACTTAGTGCATATGTCAGGGTCATATAAAAATTTATTTCCAGTAAACAGTGGAATGTGTGATTTCCGCCTTCCTTCCTATTCCTTATTTGGTTGTGTGCTTAGGGCATATTCACCCATTCGACTGCTTGTTCGACCTCGATTATATATAACTTATATATACAAAGTGATCATAGGAGGGTATCAACATCACATCTGGTTACAGTGCAAACACGTTTCAACTAGTTTTACTAATGAATAAAACTACGTATCATTAAACTAAGTATGAAATTATACTTATACTTTTCGGTCTTGGAACGTTTACGACTACTATTCAATTTTATGGAAAATATAAGATTTTCCATGAATAAACATCATCATTTTTCTAGTAAACAGTTTACAATTCACCTTTCTGAAAAAAATACGATTATTTACTCTTAGGTTAGGAACCATAGTAGGAACCAATATGGGTCACATTTCTTTTTTGAAATCAAAGCGTTAGATTATATTCTTTAAGCATAAGAAACATATGTATTTTTGGTCTTAAGGCCTAAGACTACATTCCATTTTATTGAGAAAGTATAGGATTTTCTGAAGGAACTCACAAACTGTTTCAAGGAACAAAAACTTATTTTCTAAAACAAAATACTTATGAACTCACCAACATTCAGTGTTGACGTTTTTCAAAATCACTTGTATTCTCAGGAAACTAGTAGACAGGTACACACACAGGTTTCGAGAAGAGGGAGCATAGTAGCTTCAAATCTTTGTTATGTTATTTACTTTTGGATTCAATCATATGTTAAATGAATATAATGTAAACTCTATATTATTAATACAATGGTTGTTGCTTTGATTACTATTATACAATTATTGTGATAATGTACATGACGTCCTCCGCCCCCGAACATTTCTGCCATTCCGGTTTGGGGGTGTGACATAGATTAACCGAGAGAGGAATTTTGTTTTCCAGCAACCTCCAAACAAAGCAATTGACTTTGATAGGGGCCCATCTAATCCAAGAGAAATCGAAATTAATTTGCGCCTCATCAAGTTCTGTTATGATGGTCCTCAAGGACTTGACCGAAAACTCCCTCGAGCTATCTCCTAACCATCTCCATTTATCATCGACACTTGAAAAGTTAAAATTAACAACTAAATTTAAAAGATCTTCCAATTGTTGAGTTTCTTGGCCCCTCCATATGCTCCTACTCCAATCTCACGAGAAATATGGCACCAAATCAACCCCAAAAACAATCCTATCTGAGAACAAACACTCCATATTGACATCAATAGCATAGACATTACGAAAATTGTTTAAAGAAATCACATCACACAAACAATCCCTCCAAAAAACTGTTTTATTACCCAAACCCACCACCCTACCAAAAAAAATTTAAGAGAAAAAACCAATCTTTTCAAAATCTGTAACATCTCGATATCAAGTATTTTTATTATTGCTTGTATCTTTATCAAAATTTGCATAATTGGTCCCTTGAAGAAAAAGCTTTGTGATTCTGGTCGTACGCAGGGCGTACTTAAGAGTACGTGTAGCGTACTCATGTATCATGAAATCACGGATGATCAGCTCGTACGCTGGGCGTATGTGTGGTACATTGGGCATAATAGACTAAACATAAAACCCTAATCTTAAGGGTTGCTCCGTATTTAAACAACATATGTCCCTATTTGATCATCCTTATCAGCCAACATACACTCCCTAAACCCTACTTCCGAGTTTGAGTTGCTTGTGTGAGTTTTACTAGCTTATTGATTATTTTTTGTGCATCTAGTTGATGGAGACTAGAGAAGAAGGTGTGGGTGCTAGCAAGCTTGTAGATCCAGATACCTTTCCTCTTTATGCATCATTTCATGTATAAAGTTTATACCTTGATAAGTTTTCCATTAGATCTTCATGGTTAAAGTTTTATGAACTTTTGTTCGCAAGATTGGGCCTTTATGAGTTTGGTGTACTCCAGAGGCTTGTAGTTGTCCTTTGATGCATTATAGGACTTGTAGATTCATAAAAATGATTTCTTGATAAATTCCTATGGATCATGCATGAGCAAATTAGTTTAGAATATGTTGGAAGTTTAAGATTTTGAATTGGGACTTTTCTAGCTATGCAAAGGCTTAAAGTCGATGACTTTATGGAATAAGACATCTTAGAATGGTTAGATATGTGGTTGGGTTAGATGTCTTAAGGGATTAAGAAACAAAGTTGGTGAAATTGGAAGAAGACGGAGTACGTTGTGCGTACTCCTAGCTACACCCTGCATAGATGGTTTCGACCCCGACCATATGATGTTCGAGTTGTACGCCCCACGTAAGAAGAGGTATGCCCAACGTACTCGCTGGGCAGTTGACTTTCGACCCTTGGTCAAGATTTAGGGTTTTGGACCATGGGAAAGGAAAAATGGTATTTTTTCCCCTAGAGGACTTAGTTGTTGTATTTGGACTACTGAGTTGAGTTTTAGATATTAAATATTAATTAGGGTTAATTATTTCATTGATTAGGCGGAGTCTAGTTCCGGCAATTCGGGTGTAACGTTTACTTGTCGTCAGTCTCAGGTGAGTCTCCTCACTTATTCTCACATGTGTAGTAGAATATGTGTATCTATGATGACCAACTGGTTCTAGCTGTTATTATTATGTTATGATGTTTATACATGGTTTACTGGTGATAGTCTCCAGGGTTGCTGATAACCTACATGGCATGCTATTAGCCCACTGGGAGTACTGATATTCCCCAGGGTTGCTGATAACCCATAGTTGTATATTTTGTTGTGTTGTATGTGGTATTTTCGGGGAACTCACTAAGCTTCGTGTTTACAATTGTTGATTTATATGTGGCAGTGTACCATCCCAAAATATGAGGGTAAAAATTTCATTTTTAAAGCAATAAAAACACCTATTTATAATTTAAATAAATACTTAAATATATTTCATAATAAAAACAGTTATCAGAGTACAATCCCAGAATCTCAAAGTTACGGAAAATATAAGTGTATGCGTTGCGATCAAGCTAGGCCTTTCCCTTTTGAACTGGAAATACCTGAAACCATAAACAACAACAATAAGCACAAAGCTTAGTGAGTTCCCCGAATACCACATATAAGAAATAACATACGAGTCATACATATCACACATGCAATAGGAGGTGCTATGTGCCAACCATAGTCTTGTCATTATGCCACGAGTTGTATCATGGTCTTTCCTTGCCATGTCGGGGACCAAAACCCAGGGTCTTACAGAAAAGTGCCAGGAGCCACCTACTACTCTTCCATGTAATCACCTCAAAGACTAATAGCATATAATCTACAACGACTTTTCTACTTAACTGCCAGAGTCCAAACTCTAGTTTTACATATTGATCTGCCAGGAGCCACCTCTTTGTCTTTCATACAAATGCCAAAGGCCACCCCCTGGTTTGTAACATCCAAAATTCTAATAAGTCTTAAAACCCTAAAGAGTATATTATTTTCATAAATGGTCCCTTAAGTACGTTGAGCGTACTTAAGTGTACACTTAGCATACTACATGGATGTAGTCGCGGAGGAATCAAGGTACGTTGGGCATACCTTGAGTTACACGTGGCGTACGTGCCAGGGTTGCAAAAGACTAATTATCCAGACTTGAGGCCTATTTAAGCAACCTTATGTTCCTTGGACTAAACCCTAGAGAGCCTCTACAGCCTTAGAATGTCCATATACTTCTGGAAAACTTGTGAGATTATTCTTAAGCCTTAAAGTGTGCATTTGTGGCCTTTTATGTGTATTTCAAGAAGAAGGGGTGGTCAAGCAAGCTTGGATCAAGTAGGTGTTTCAAGATCCTGCATCAAAAGCACCTTGCAAAGCTTCTGGAGGTAAAAAGCTTGCATCTATCCTTTCTAATCTTTAGATCTAGCTAGGGTTTTGGTGGTTTTCCCCATTTACGAACTTTGGATCTCTTTTTTTGAGTAAAGCCTTCCCTTTTGATAATAAAGTCAGATCTGAGGTCCCCTCGTCATTTAGGAGTATAAAAATGGAAGCTTGATGAGAGATTTGGCCTCATGCATGAGTAAAAGAACTTGGAAATGTCTTAATGGAGTGGTTGGGTGTGTATGGGACATGCAAGGGCATAAAGTTGCCAACTTTATGCCTTAGGACATCTTTTCAGACTTAGATCTATCTTTTGTTCGTGATGGTTTTGAGTATTATGCACTTAATGGAAAAAGTGCTTAAGTTGTTTGTACGTTGGGTGTAACCAGCTGTACGCAGCACGTAGTGCCCAAACCTTCAATACGTTGTGTGTACCAGGGTGGTACGTAGGGCGTACACAGCTCAGTTGGGCCCTAAGCTGTTTTAGGCCTTTGGGCCTCATTTGGTTGTTGGGCTTGACTGGATTTTGTGAGTTATGGGCCTTTTTACCTGTTTGGGCCATGTATTTATTGATTGGGCCTTATTGGGACAAGGGGCCCATTAAGGATATTGGACTTGGACTTTGGGGCCCATTTCCAATAAAAGGGTTATTGGGCCTTCGAGGTAGACTTTGAAGATTGGGCTTCTATTTGGGTACTTTAAGGCCCTATTATTGATTGTATTATGATTGTTGTTATTCAACTTGGGAGGCTGCGAATTTCTAGGAAGACAGTATTCGTATTCATCGGACGGGGTGAGTCTTCTCACCATACCTACAGGTCTACAGCACCAAGGCTGGCCCATTATGTGTACATGTTTTATGTGTGTTATTCATTTAGGAATTGTTATGTTAGGTGATATTATGTTGGTATGGACGACCCCGGGGGAGCCCGTGACACTGGATATAAGACCATGTGGGGTAGCCCATGGCATTCCTAGGTAAAGACCATGTGGGGTAGCCCATGGCATTGGATGTAAGGCCGTGTGGGGTAGCCCATGGCAGTCCTAGGTAAAGACCATGTGGGGGTAGCCCATGGCATTCTTGCTGATTATATTGCATGGTTTCTGTGGCATGTTTGTAGCTTTAATTAGCTATTAGGTTATGTGTATGTGGTTGTGTGTGGTATGCTCTGGGAAACTCACTAAGCATTTCATTTCCAGGTTGTTGATTTGTTTCAGGTACTTCTGATCCCAAGGGCAAGGGCCCGGCGTGATGACGTGGCACACACTCTATATCTCCTTTTAATGTATTTGGGACTCTCTGATGTTTTAAAAAGGAAAACAACGATGTAATGAATATCAATTTGAAAACATTTGGTTGGGAATCTATGGTTTATGAGATTTTTTTGATTAAATCAAAAGTGAAAAATTTTCTTTGAAAAATTGGGTTGTTACAAGTTGGTATCAGAGCCTTGGTTTGAGGGATCCGGGCACATCCTCGGGTATGACAGGACTCAAAGTAAGGAGGTGATAAAATGTTTTCAAAAGTAACCAAAAAGAAATTTAAAAGAAACCCAAAGGATGAAAGTGCGACGCATGTGATCAGCCAAGCCAAGTAAGTAGTTTCACGATCTGAATAACCATGTTATACTGATATTGAGCTTCGTTGATTATATGGAACTTGCTAAGTGTATGTTTTAAAAATTGTATACGGTTAGGAGCTTATAGCCTCAAAATGATTGATTTGGCCTTATGATCTTTTCCTCATTGGATGTAGTCTTAGGGTAGAATCTATTATTCGAAAGTCTATATGATCCGTTCTGTGTATGGTTTGCATGCAAAGAGCAGCCTGTCATGATTGGTTTGGTTGATGTGAATAAAGCGAATCTTAGGTCAGCCTGAGGCTGATGTACCCGGTATTGTGGGGGTATGGTTGGGTTGTGGGACGAATTGAAGTTATCAGGTAGAGCAATGGGGAAAGGTACAGGTAGGTGTGCAAGGTAGTATTGGGCCCGTACTACTAGAAGCACAGGACCTGTACCCGAAGCATTGCTAGATCTGATGACTTCGAGGAGGACCAGAGTAGGAAGATCCCTTATGTGGAAATCCTGATCATTTTAATTTATGATATTTCAGTTCAGCATGGTGATGACACGGTTGGGAGCAGGGGAATCGGGATCTGGATCCGGGGCTGGGTTAGGTGGCCCTACTGATGGTATTGATGAGAGGTTGCGTGAGTTGATTGCAACTGAGGTTACGAAGGGCATCCTTGATGCTACCCCAGTCATCTTTGGGAAGGTCAAGGAAGGAATGATGGAGATCATGGACGAGAGACTTAGGTTATTCAAGGCCGATGTTTCTGCGGGTCAGGGCAGAGCTCGAACTCCCTAGTTTAGGGAGTTCAAGGCATGTGGAGCTCCAGAGTGATGGTTTTTGAGCATTATAACACTTCCTAAGTGTACATGCAACCCTAATAACCTTGAATCTATGTTTTCTCTATATACATGCAAATTTCTTTTTCAAGGTTATTTCCTAACTAGCATGGCATGGGGAATATATGAAACATAAAAAACTAGTAGAAATACATACCTTGTTGTTGCTTGGATTCCTTCAAGACTTTGTGAGCCTAGCACCCCAAATGTTGTGCCTCAAATGCTTCACACAACACCACAAAACTTGGAATAACTTGAGAGAATACTTCTACCACTCAAAATCGGTTATGCCCTCTCTAGTAACCTTACTAGGTCCAATTTTACTAGCCAAAGGGTTCCTTTTATAGTAGTGTCACAATTAGGGTTTCATTAAGAAGACCCATAATTGTCATGACTCTTCATTTCTCATGACCCATGGGTTTGTAACTCCCATGGACTATCCATGGAGCTCCAAATGGTTACATCCATAACCCATAAACCATGGATCATTAATCCACCATAAAAGAATTGATGATTATCATAATCAACCCTTATATATTTAATTAGTCTCACTTTGATCACCAAATTAATACTAGATTAATACTTGATCAATACTAATTAAATAACACTATTATTAATATATTAGAACTTATAATATATTAATAATCATAAGTGCCATATTCTCTCATTTAGTCTATCCAAGTATTGGAATGCCATGCAACCCAAATGGACCATGGCGGGTCGGGTCAAGTACATACCAAATAAAGTTATGGACATAGACACTATATCCAACAGTCTCCCACTTGGATAAGTCTAATAACTATATTTGCAAATATGACTTCAAAATCCGACTAGCAATCGTAGCTCTTTCAAAGTCTCTCGGAACTGAGATGATGATGATACGCCATTTAAGATAAGTGATCATATAATCCTCTGCTCTCATGATATCAGTCGGACAAACACATGGAACATGGTCTTACTTATTGTCCAGCATTTGTTTCTCGATCTCCGATTTGTTTCGACATAGAACTAAATTGAACACATCAATTAGGTTCTGACCGGGCCCGGTACATAGGTCAAAACCAAATCATCGAGGGGCCCGGATATCGCTTCTATTTCTAGAAGGAATAGATAAACTTCGACTGATATGCTTGTACTAACTACTTGTTGAATTACTCACAAAGGAACGTTTTATAACATCGAGTTACCAAAGCGTTTTCGTACAATCAATGAATAACCAACTCATAGTCAACAACTCATATCTCTAGGTTTGAAGATTTATATGATATTACCATCTCACAATCACTCGAGATAAATTCCATGAAGTGATGCAAGTGAGCGTGGGTTGAATCTAATACTCAGCCCTTATGAGTACTCATGAATGTTGTAGCAACCATTGCATTATCCAAAGCACTTTAGACAAAACATACAAGCCAAATTAATGACAGTGTTGAATCAATACTTACATCCAAAGTTTGAAAAAATGTGGATGGTTTGAATAATATGATATATACCATAACATAATTATTCTGGAAGTAAAAACATGCAAAATTGAAACATAGTAAACAATCAACACAAGATAGTAACACCTTACTCATAAATAAATAACAACTTTTATTTGTCATCGAATGTCAATTACATTTTACAAGTTTTAGGAATCTAATTATTGAAACTAATATCATCCTTCAGCCCAATGCGCCTTGCATTCTGTAAATGCTTAACCCTGCTCAGTCCCTTCGTGAGGGGATCTGCCGGGTTCTCATATGATGATACCCTCTTTGCCACGAGGAGTCCTTCTTCTATTCTATGTCTGATGAAATGGTATTTTCTGTCAATGTACCTAGATCTCCCGTGATCTCTTGGTTCTTTAGCCAAAGCAACCGTACTTTCACTGTCACAGAAAATTTCCATTAGCTCCTTTATACCTGGTACAACTACAAGGTCTCCGATGAAGTTCTTCAACCATATCGCCTCTTTTGCTGCCTCGCTTGCTGCTATGTACTCTGATTCACATGTCAAATCAGCTACTGTCTCCTGCTTGGAACTTTTCCAAGTAATGGCTCCTCCCTTTAGGATAAAGACCTAGCCTGACTGAGAGCGGAAATTATCCCTATCAGTTTGAAAGCTAGCATCACTATATCCTTCCACTCTCAAGTCATCACTTCCTCCGAGGGTAAGGACCCAGTCCTTAGTCCTCCGCAAATACTTGAGAATGTTCTTTACCGCTGTCCAGTGTGCCTTGCCAGGGTTCCCTTGATATCTACAGACCATGCTCAAAGCAAAGGCCACATCAGGGTGAGTATAGGTCATAGCATACATGATCGAGCCCACAGCGGAAGCATATGGTATCTGACTCATCTCAGCTATCTCAGCCTCTGTACTCGGACTCTGAGTCTTACTTAGCTTGGCATTACTCTGGATTGGTAACTCTCCTTTCTTGGAATCTTGCATACTGAACCTCTTCAGTATCTTATCCACATAAGTACTTTGACTAAGTCTAATTAGTCTCTTACTCCTATCTCTCAATATCCTTATCCCTAGGATATAGGCAGCTTCCCCAAGGTCCTTCATAGCAAAACACTTCCCAAGCCAAGCCTTAACCTCCTGAAAAGTTGGGATGTCGTTTCCTATGAGAAGTATGTCATCCACATACAACACCAAGAAGCTAACTATGCTCCCACTAGCCCTGACATATACACAAGACTCATCTTCACTCCTAGTAAAGCCAAACTCTTTGACTTTCTCGTCAAAGCAAAGATTCCACCTGCGAGATGCTTGTTTCAATCCATAAATGGATTTTTCAAGCTTACACACTCTATTAGGATATTTTGGATCGACAAAACCCTCTGGCTGAGCCATGTAAACATCCTCAGCCAACTTCCCATTAAGGAAAGCGGTTTTGACATCCATTTGCCATATTTCATAGTCGTGAAATGCAGCTATGGCTAACAACACTCTAATAGACTTAATCTTAGCTACTGGTGAGAAGGTCTCATCATAGTCAACTCCCGGAGTTTGAGTAAAGCCCTTCGCAACCAGCCGCGCTTTATAAGTGTGTACTTTCCCATCCATGCCGGTCTTCTTCTTGAAGATCCATTTGCACCCAACTGTCTTATGACCTGGTACATTGTCAACCAAGTTCCAAACTTGATTGTCATACATGGATTGAATCTCGCTGTCCATAGCCTCCTTCCATTTCGCAGAATCAGGGCCTGCCATGGCTTCCTTATAATTATTAGGTTCATCCAAATCTATCAGTGTACTATCACTGATAAATGTATCACCTTCAGTGGTGATGTGATAACCATAATAAAATTCTGGTGTGTTCCTCACCCTAGTGGAACGTCTTGGAGGTACAGACTCATCTATCGGCTCAACAGGAGTTTCCTCCTCAGGTTGGCTGATAGCATTTGAGGTTCCTTCACCACTTGACTCTTGAAGCTCTTCAAGGTCAATTTGCCTCCCACTGTCTCCTTGGCTTATGAATTCTCTCTCACGAAAGACTCCTCTTCTTGCTACAAAGACCACAATATCATTGGGTCTGTAGAAGAGGTAACCAAAGGATCTTTGTGGGTAGCCGATGAAAATACACCTCTCGCTTCGGGGTTCAAGCTTGTCATGAGTCTCACGCCTCACAAAAGCTTCACAACCCCAAATCTTGATGTGGTCCAAATTGGGCACTTTCCCAGTCCACATCTCGTGAGGTGTTTTGGCAACCTTTTTAGTAGGGACTAGATTAAGGATATGGGCGGCAATCTCTAAGGCATACCCCCAGAAAGAGATTAGTAACGAAGCTCGACTCATCATGGAACGAACCATATCCAACAAGGTTTGATTGCGCCTCTCAGCGACACCATTCAACTGTGGTGTCCTGGGAGGTGTCAATTGTGAGACAATCCCACATTCCTTAAGATAGTAAAGGAACTCAATGCTAAGATACTCTCCTCCCCGATCGGATCGGAGCATCTTGATGTTCCTGCCCAATTGATTCTCAACTTCCTGCTTAAACTCTTTGAAATTTTCAAAGGTTTCTGACTTATGCTTGATTAAGTAAATATATCCATATCTACTGTAATCATCAGTAAAAGTCACATAATAACGATTAGCATCCCTTGTAGCAACTCTGAAGGGCCCACACACATCCGTGTGTACAAGGTCCAACAAACCTTCACCCATATCACAAGTAGCTGTGAAGGGTGACTTTGTCATTTTTCCAAGTAAACAAGACTCGCAACTATCATCTGACTTGAGGTCAAATGATTCCAAGACTCCAGCCTTTTGGAGTTGGCCTATGCGCTTCTTGCTAACATGTCCAAGACGACAATGCCACAAGGATGCTTTATCCAAGCTATCAGAAGAATCAATATACAACACATTATTTCCTAGATTGTCTACAACATTCACGGCTTCATATACACCATCACAAGGTATTGCTTTAAAGTAACATACATCATTGTAATAAACATTAATAGCACCATTTTTATTATCAAATGAAAATGTAAAACCTTGTTTGTACAAGCCATGAAAAGAAATAATATTTCTCGCCATTTCGGGCGAGTAACAACACTTATTCAAATCTAACATTAACCCGTTATTAAGCAATAAAGAATAAACTCCTATCTTGGTAACAGGTGATGCTTTCCTGTTGCCCATGACTAAGTTTATCTTCCTGTGCTCCCCTTGCTCACTTCTTCTTAGTGCCTGCAAATCAGTACAAATGTGAATACCACACCCTGTATCAACCACCCAAGAATTAGCATTAAATGAGTTGTTAGACAATATTGTGTAAATACCTGCATGGGTGGGTTTAACCTTCCCATCCTTTACATCTTTTAGATATTTGGTGCAGCTTCGCTTGAAGTGTCCCTTATCTTGGCAATAGAAGCACTGTGCTTCCTTTGGGTTTGAAGAAGGAGTAATGGGACCTTTCTTTGTCCCACTTGAAGAGGAACCATCAAGAGTCTTACCCTTGGTACCCTTTGAAGGGATTTTCCTCTTCTTACCCTTCCCTTGCCCAATTGTAAGAATAGGGGCTGTTAAAGGAGTAGAAGTAGCAACCGTGTTGGGCTGAAAAGAGTTTTGATGTTGCGTCTTTTGGGCTCGTTAGATTAGCCTTTTATTTTCCGGTTTGGGCCTGTCCAACCGAGAGCCTTTTATGTATTGTATATAAGTTAAATGCTTGCATGCATATTAGGTTAAGATTCTAGAGATTATCGATACAGCAATTGATCAAGAGTATTATATTTTTCTGTAATCGTTCTTGTAATCTTCTAATCCTTTACAGTTGATGTTCTTAATCGAGCTCTTCTAAGGATTTTATTTAATCATTCGACACGTTTGATTCAAGCTGTTTGTTCTTATTATTGCGTTGTTAACTGTTTTATATTCATATACTTGTTCAAGATCTAATCGATCTTCTTAGATTAAAAGTTGTTTTAATCCCATCAATTGGTATCAGAGCAGGAGGCTGTGTAATCGATACACATCTTTTCTGTGAAAAAGATTTCCATTAGGGTTTTCTGCAATCATCGATATTTATTGAGCCGTCATCTTAATTGACGTACCTTAGTATTTATTGTTTTGCCCTAATCTGCTTTATTACAAGTCTGATCTTTGAACAGGTTTTTACGATCATTATGGACGCAACGCAATCAAACCCTATTAATATTTCCAACAACATCGGTTCGACGACAAAGATTCCAATCTTGTACACCCATGACTATGAAGTGTGGGCGCATCATTTCGAAGATTATGTGATTGGATCGGAGGACAATGGTTATCTCATATGGGAAGCCATCATCAGTGGACCGTTTTCTCATTCTACGTCGTCCAGTGCAATATTAAGGCACTTAGGTTGATCAGATTCGCCCTTCAGTCCGACACATTCAGGCTGGTCAGCTCATGCACTACGGCAAAGGAAGTGTGGGACAGACTTCGCAAACTGTATTCCACAGACGAAGATCTTGAACATTCCATCCAGACCTTATTCTATCTGAATTTGGTGAATTCAGGCAAGGGGCCGAAGACACTGTGACCCAGACGTTTGATCGCTTCAATCATCTTCTCAGCAAGATGATCAAACACGACATTGAAAGGAAGCTTATCGAACAAAAGGTTACTTTCTTGAATGGACTGCGATCTGAATGGAGAGCAGTTGTTTCCACAGTCAAAGCCCATGAACAGTTTAAATCATATTCTTTGGCAAAACTGGTAGGTATTCTAAAGTCCCAAGAGAAGAATGTGGTTCAAGAGAAGAATGTTGTCTCTAGTCTTGGTTCGTTGGCCCTCCTATCTAAAAGTAAAGCTGTGGTGGAGGATGAAGAGCTCAACTTGGATGAATATGACCTCTCAACTGAGGATTATGCCATGATGGTATCCAATCCTAAGAGGTTCATAAAGAAGAGATTCCCCAGCAACAAAAACCGAAACTGGCAGGGGAGTTACAGCTCAGAAAAAGCAAACAATGAACCGAAAGCTGAGGAGCCCAAAAAGGAACCGAAAGCAGATGGCGATTCCGGAGTAAGCTGTTTCTATTGTGGTGGCAAGAACCACTACGCTAAGGACTGTGTTCTTAAGAAGATGGCTGAAAAGGACAATGGAAATGATGAGGAAGCTGTGCTGCAGAAGAGATTGGATGAGTTAAGAAAGAAGAAGTCTACCGCTAACCCTTCTATTAATGCTCTTATTGTGCAGGGTTCGGTCAATGACGATGAGTTCGGTAGCACTGAAGTTTGGTCTACTGACTCAGAAGACGAAGAAGTGAGAAAGCCTACTCATGGAAAGGCATATGTGGCTAAGGAGGAAAGCAGTGGTGGAAAATGTTTCATGGTGAC
Source organism: Lactuca serriola (assembly GCF_051521515.1). Taxonomy (NCBI): domain Eukaryota; kingdom Viridiplantae; phylum Streptophyta; class Magnoliopsida; order Asterales; family Asteraceae; genus Lactuca; species Lactuca serriola. Next base: position 306,217,004 of record NC_136410.1, on the reverse strand, counting down.
TGAAGTGTCTCAAATGAGGGGATACAACACCGATGGAGGAAGCAATGGACCGAAGGTGCAGGAGGATATGTGCTTTACGGCTAAACCACTCAGCCAGCAGTTCAATGAACTCGATGAACTGATAAAGAAGGTACAATCTTCTTTTATTTCATTTAAAGTACCACCATCCTCTTACGAGAAAGATCTAAAAAATATCAATACAAGAATTTCTCATTTAGATAGTAGCCTAACTCAAACTCGAGTCACCAATTCTAACCTGACTGATCAATTAAGCAGGGCGGCGTCGAAGAGTGAGGAGCGGCGAATGTGGATTGAGTTAAAAGAGTCGGAATTAATTAAAGTTAAAGACGAAAACATTTATTTGCAGAGAGACAATTTGAAATTGTTAAAACAACGAAATGTTTTTTGTTTAATAGCTAAACGTTTATATTCCAATATTACTCAACTTCACTTGGACTGTGAGATAGGTCAAAAGATCCATCGCATGATTTTGCCCTTTCTAGAATTTAAGGAGGATGAAATCGATGCCGAAGCTTACAATTGTGAAAATGTGATATCGTCTGATGATGTCAATCCAACCTATATGTATGGACTGGACAAAATTGATTCCTTCATTAAGTCCAAAGACCACAAGGACATGCTCAAAAACCTTTTGGACGAAAATGACTGACTTAAACTGAGAACCGAAACCATGCAAAAATTTAACTCTCTTAACGCCAACGTAAGCTCAGAAAACAAAATCGATGTTGAAAATTCATCTGAGCTTAACGAGGACGAAAACATGAGTGAAATTTCTGTGGAGGATACGGTTGACTGCTCAGAATTTGTTAAAAGCGAAACTGAAAACCACAAAAACCTTATTTCTGAAAATTCTGTGGAATTCGCTAGATTGTCCCAACAAAAGTCCCCGAAATTAGTAGAAAAAGCTGTTGTGTATCAAAAGGTCAGGACCACTCCAAATCAAGTATACAAGGTGACTGGAGTAACCGAACATCAAACAGCTGAACTTACAGCTATTGTTAACGAAGACAATGCTGACGGTTGTGATGAGTATTTCTGGGAAGCTCCTATTGATAATGGAAACGAAACCATTGGTCTTTCTGAAAGAACCTCCTGGATGAAGAAAGGGAGGTACATACTTGAACCCTTGAACAAGCCTGATAATTTCAGTGAACCTAGTACAAGTGGTACCAAAGAAATTCCTCAAGAGGATGATTGTTTAGCAAAAGAAGACATTCCTTCGACACCTACAGCTCGAAGCGAAACTTCATCAGATACTCCTTCCGCTTCCTCAGTACAAACTGAATCTTCTTCAGATATTCCATCTGTTCCTTCTGCACAAAGAAAAACTCCTGAAGTTCAAAAGGAATCAGTCAAAGTTACAGCAAAAACAAAAGCGAACGTTCATCATCAACCTAAGCAGATGAGGGATAAGAAGATAGAGAGGAACCAAAGATACAGGAAAAATCTCTCTGAAAGGAAACAATTCTGGCACTCCCAGAACGCATACTATACACACAAGGACAAGAATCTGAAGTATGAAAACAATCCTGTACGAAAGCCTGAAAGTTCCACTAACCGAAAGCCAAGGTTCGGTTCGCAAGAAGATACTAACCGAAAGCCAAGGTTCGGTTCGCAAGAAGATACCAACCGAAAGCCAAGGTTCGGTTCTGAAAAGGACTTCGACCGAAACCAAAGGTTCGGTTCCAAGAACAACACCAACCGAACGCAGAGGTTCGGCTCCAAAATCAAAAAGGAACAAGACTCAAAGATTAACCCCACCAACGATAAAAAGCAAAAGGGTCACCTAGAGTCATCAGCAAGGAAGACATCTCCATCCAAATCCAAATCCTCTCTTCCTAATTCTTCTCGTTCTTTTACTTCCACTCATTCATCTCCATCTAGTTCCATAACTAATCCCGCTTGCCCTCGAAAACCTCATTCTTCAGCTGAACAGAAGGGAAAGCAAAAGGTCGATGAATCCAAACCTGAGTCCAAAACGAACATCCCTAATGTTCATAAAATAAAAGTCTTTACCATTAAAAAGAAAGATGAAACAACTCTAATAAAACGAACATATCTAGTTGACATCTCTCTCACTATTCCTGTTCCCATGAAAAGCTCACATGGACCCAAGAAACTTTGGGTTCCTAAATCTGCTTAATTTTTTGCAGGTTATAAGTGACGAGCAGTTTGACGAAGAATGGTACATCGACAGTGGCTGCTCACGTCACATGACAGGGAGGAAAGAGGAGCTTAGGGAATACAGATCCCTTGCAAATGGTGGCAATGTTAAGTTTGGAAATAACTCTTTCGGGACCATAAAGGGATATGGGATGATAACGAATGGTGATTTTACCATAAGAAAGGTGGCCTATGTGGAAGGACTTCAACACAACCTCATCAGTGTATCTCAGCTTGTTGGAGGTACTGGTCACAAAGTTTCATTCGATGATGAAGGTTCGGAAATCATAGAGAAAAAGACAAAGAAAGTGATTCTGAAGTCAGAGCGAAAGGGTGAAATGTTTCCTCTGAACATGAAACCCATCAAAGGAAACCCAGCCATATGTCTGCTATCAAAAGCTCAATCCGACGAAAGCTGGTTGTGGCATCGAAGACTCTCTCATCTCAATTTCAAGGATATCAACCGACTTGTCACTGGAGGTCATGTTAGGGGTCTTCCATTGCTCAAGTTTGACAGAGAGCATTTGTGTGCTGCATGCGAAATGGGAAAGCAGAGTCGTCAAAGTCACCCATCCATAATTAACACAAAAGTTGTTGAACCACTCGAATTGCTTCATATCGATTTGTGTGGTCCTTCATCTATTGAAAGCATCGGTGGTAGCAAGTACATTCTTGTTATCGTTGATGACTTCTCTCGATTTACATGGGTGTTCTTTCTAAAGCTCAAATCTGAAGCGACTCAAAAGCTGAAAGCGTTTATCAAACAAATTGAAGTCCAGCTCAAGAAGGTCGTTCGCAACATAAGGAGCGACAATGGTCTCGAGTTCAAGAACAAAGAGTTTGAAGAGTTTCTTGCAGAAAAGGGAATCAGTCATAATTTCTCAGCTCCCTACACACCACAGCAGAACGGAATAGTCGAAAGACGAAACCGATCGTTGTGTGAAGCTGCCCGAACTATGCTAAGTTTCGCTTCCTTACCTCTTTATTTTTGGGCTGACGCTATTTCTGCTGCTTGTTATACACAAAACAGGTCCTATCTCAACAAGCGATTCACGCTCACACCATATGAGATAATAAATAACAGAAAACCCAACGTGAAATTTTTCCACGTGTTTGGCTCAAGGTGTTTCATCTTTAACTCTAAAGAACACCGCAACAAGTTTGATGTCAAGGCTGACGAGGGAATCTTTCTGGGTTACTCACTCACTTCAAAGGCGTACAGGGTCCTAAACAAACGATCAAGAAGGATTGAAGAGAAATACTATGTGACCTTCGACGATAGCTATGTCAAAAAGCTACAGGCCATAGATAACACTGCCAGGGAAATCTTTCCTCAAACTGGTCAAGTCACAGTCTCAATCGCCAATATGTACGAGAACTTTCTGGATCTCTTTGACGAACCGGAAAAAGCTTCTCTCTCCGAAGCAGGTGCAGCTGACAACAAGATAGATCATATGAAGAAGATTGTCGAAGATACTGCAAGAAGAATGCATGAAGGAGAATCGCCCACTGATGACTCTCCAACCAACAATGCTTCAGTCGAGGGGGAGCCAAGTTCTCATATCGAGGGGGATCAAAGCTCTACAACCTCACCCGAAGGTACTTCTCCAACCGAAGGTGCCCCTCCAAATGAAGGTGCTTCAATGCCTGAAACTCCAGCACCACAAGAAACCCCTGAAACTCATGTTTCTCAAGACTCATCAATTGAGGGGGAGCATGATGATATGACGAATGATGACGATAGCCAATCTGAGCCCGAAGAGATGATCAATGCTGAACTAGATCCAACCTTCGATCCGAATTACCCTCCTCTCACAAAATGGACCAGAGATCATCCTATCTCCCAAGTAGTTGGTGATGTATCTGAAAAGGTTCTGACCCGATCTCAACTGAAGGCAAAACAGACATCCTTATTCTCAAAGGTTGAGTTTTGTATGTTTAACTCATTCGTATCAAAAGTTGAATCGAAGACAGTGAACACTGCCCTCGATCACTCTGATTGGGTTCAAGCGATGCAAGACGAACTGAATGAGTTTGAAAGGAACAAGGTCTGGCGCCTCATTCCAACTCCTCCAGATGCTTCGGTTGTTGGTCTTAAATGGGTTTTTAGAAACAAAATGGACAAGGAAGGTAATGTCATAAGGAACAAGGCTCGTCTGGTTGTCAAGGGATACTATCAGGAGGAAGGGATAGATTACGAAGAAACGTTCGCTCCAGTAGCTAGGCTAGAATCGGTTAGAATATTTCTGGCCTATGCTGCTCACAAAAACTTTGAGGTTTTCCAAATGGACGTCAAGTGTGCATTTCTCAATGGAGAACTTGAAGAAACTGTGTATGTGGAGCAACCTCCTGGGTTCGTGAACGAAAAGTATCCAAATCATTGCTACATTCTGGATAAAGCTGTGTACGGCCTCAAACAAGCTCCGAGAGCCTGGTATGAAACGCTTACAAAATTTTTGAAGATGTCCAAATTCAAACAAGGTTCGGTTGACCCAACCTTCTTTCGTAAAAAGGAAGGTAACCACCTTATGATAGTTCAAATTTATGTCGATGACATCATCTTTGGCTCCACGAATCCCAGCTTAACAGCTGAATTCAGAAAGTTGATGGAGACTAAGTTTGAAATGAGCTCAATGGGTCCTATTAACTTTTTCCTTGGTTTAAACATAAGACAGGGACCCGAAGGCATCTTTATCAATCAGGAAGCTTACACTAAGACTCTCCTAGCGAAGTTTGGAATGATGGGAGACTCAAAAGTCAAAGTTCCAATGGCATTCGGCACCAAGCTGACTCCTTCACTAGATAAACCAGCTATTGACATCACGCTCTATCGTCAAATGATAGGCTCATTGATGTATCTAACTGCTAGCAGGCCTGATATCATGTTTTCTGTGTGTTACTGTGCTCGTTTTCAGGCTAACCCACGCGAACCTCACATGCTGGCAGTGAAGAACATCCTACGCTATCTCAAGCGAACCGCCTCCTTAGGTCTTTGGTATCCATCCAATTCAGGCTTTTTCGTTCAAGCCTATTCTGATGCTGACCTTGGAGGATGTGGACTCGACCGCAAAAGCACAACTGGTGGCTGTCAATTTCTTGATGGGAAGTTGGTTAGCTGGCAATCCAAGAAACAAACATGTGTGTCGCTGTCTACTGCTGAAGCGGAATACATTGCCGCTGCATCCTGCACATCACAAGTGATTTGGATCCAGAGTCAACTTCGAGACTATGGACTCAATATGAAGAAGATCCCACTATATTGTGACTCTGAAAGTGCAATTAGGATCTGTCATAACCCAATGCAACACTCTAAAACAAAACACATAGCACTGAGGTATCACTTCATCAAAGATCATGTGGAAGATGGAAATGTCGAAGTTCACTTCGTAAGAACCATTGATCAACTGGCTGATGTCTTTACCAAAGCTCTTCCTGAAGCATCATTCGATAAAATATTGCAAGGGCTCGGTATGATGGAATCAGAATCAGTTCCTCACACTACCACTCAATCTCAACCGTAAGAAGCGAAACCAACCGAACGTTCGGGTTCGGTTCAACCATCTGACTCGCTCATTCCTTCAAAGGTAGTTTTTCTGTGTTGTATATTTCTTGTGCAAAATTTATTTTTCTTTACGTAACAAGTTTTTTTTTTATTTTTATCTCTAAACTTCTTGGTTTCTTAAAAATTTTCAAAGACCGGAACTTCAAGAAGGTTCGGGTTCGGTTTTTCAAAATTTTCAAGAACCGAAACCAACCGAAGGTTCGGGTTCGGTTTTTCAAAATTTTCAAGAACCGAAACCAACCGAAGGTTCGGGTTCGGTTTTTCAAAATTTTCAAGAACCGAAACCAACCGAAGGTTCGGGTTCGGTTTTTCAAAATTTTCCTGAACCGAAACCAACCGAAGGTTCGGGTTCGGTTCTTCAACTTTTTCCAACCGAATTCAACCGAACGTTCGGTTTCGGTTTTACAATTTTTTTCTTTCCAGATTCTTTTTAGTCTTATTTTATTTTTTTTATTTTTTACTATTTTTAATTTTTTTATTAATTTCAAAAACTGCAACAATATTTTATTTATTTGTGTGCTCATTCGTTTATGGGGATATATTTCATGACTTACTTAAGTGTCCCTAGAAGCATGCTGCTGTATGTGTCCCAAGCCTCATAAGCTTTTGAATAATGGCCTTCATGACCTGGTATACACAACCCTTGTCTTCCCAATAAGGCTAACTCATTTATTCTAATCGTGAGCTACCTCACTCTTTTCTCACATGAGTTCAGAGTCTCCTGCTTGGTCCTTTTGTTCGCAGCAGAGGTACTATGTCTTCTTTCACCATCCCCATTACACTTCTCCATAACATTCGCTTCATCACTGTAACCCCTGAGACTCTCAGAAACTACCGCTGAGGTTTACGGTTACACAACATCTGTGTTTATGATCTTAGCTTCGTGCCACTACGAGCTGAGTGAAACCCAAAATTCAACACCAATGAATTGACGGTGACCAATTAACTTGATCAAGTTTTCACCAATGAATTGACGAATGTACCTTCATGAAATCTCAATTTTTTTTCCTGATTCCAATGAAATTGTTACACACCATAACGTTTCTTCCCATGGTATCCTGTTCTAATTTTTTTTTCTCTGAGATTTTATACTTAACCAAGTCACTTAAAAATCAACTCTACCCTACTTGTTCAACAGACTACACCGGTCTCACAAGTACTTTGTTCACTTTCGTTCTTATATCAAGAATTGAATTGTTGAATCAAAGCGAAACCACCCTTAATTAGCCTTATTAAAAGAAGCCTTTCAACATTTATTAATAAATGTTTGATCGTAATTCAACAGGATTCCACACTAACACTTTGAGGTCTTTCTTGATCTTGAAGGAAGAGATTCGTGCCCGGGATCATCAGTTTCGTGTCATAATTGACATCACAGATTATTCCAAAAAGAGTTGCTTTATTTCCTTATCTTTTACACTCTTTGCACGAAAATCCTAGATTTTCAAAATTCCGTTACTAATTATTTTACAAGCTGGTTTATTACTGAGGGATTACTAATGTAGTTGTGGCCAAAAATTAGCCACGTGGGTCCTCAATTGAATACAGCTAATTAAAAAGGGGAAAAAGACAAAAAGTTGCTGACGCGGCGGAAGTTCAAAGGATAGATATTCAAACGACGGTAAAAAGGAGGGCGCGTGAATTTGAAGCGGCCGCGCTTTTTCTGACACATTTGGACGCGTGTGCAGTATTGAAGCGTCATCCATCTGGCATTAATGGCGCGTGTGGAAATGGAAGCGGTTCCTCTCTCTGAACCGGCGCTTATTGGGCGGCGTGATCCTAGGAATCTGACACTCTCTCTCCTACGTGATCATCGCACGTCCCAACTGTCACCAATCAGTCACTCAAAAACCCTTCCATATTTCCATAAGAGATTTGAATCGATCTTTCTCTCTCCTATCACCTACTATAAAAACCCATCCAGACCACCTTTTACCTCTTTACTGCCCCATAATTTCCAGAGCAAAAACACTTCCAAACTCTCTCCCGGTTATCATCTTCTCCAACCTGCAACAATGGCTGAATCCTCTTCCGTCCATGCTACTTCTCAGATTCTTCCAATCCGTCCTCAGCAATGCCTCGTGATTGATCTGAACCCACTGGCCTATGATCCCTACATGTCGCCGGTCATCGAGTGTCTCAAATACTCCCAGCTTGCTCCGGCACTGTCACAGATTGAAACGGTGCCAATGGTGGCCCTATCTCAGGTCTACGCAACGGCTTATTACGACAAGGCCGTTGACAGAGTCTTTTTCGAAGTGGCGGAACACAAGACGTCGATTTCTCGTTCCCGCTTCTGCTCTATGCTTGGGTTTGCTGCTGACCCATCGCGTGTTCACCCGGAGACAATTTCGGTTGGTATGCTCTACAGCATGTTCTACAACATGGGCTACACGGAAGTTCTCACCTCCGTCGCCAGAATCAAGAAGTCATGCCTACCGCCCCAATGGAATGGGTTATTTACAGTTCTCTTCAAGGGACTGTCTGAGAGGAGCTCAGGATCGGACGGAGCCAGTCGTCTTTTCCTGTCAATCATGTACGGGGTGTACAACGGGATCAACCTCGATTATGGGTTTGTCCTTTGGCAACAACTGATTCAGAGCCTCTCTTCCGCTTCCCGACACTCCGAGGTGTCACTAGCCCGGTTCTGGATCTTGATCACAAGATGGGCTATGGACAGGTTCGATGTCCAAACTGCTGACGGTGCACCGATGTCTTCGATTGGTACGTTCCACACCACGAAGATCATTGTATCCGCTGCATCGAAATTCTCCTTCATTGGCTCTATCCCGGAATCGATGTATGGTAGTGTGCCATCAGACAACAGTATGATCAAGGCGATCAAGGAGTTAGGGCCATCTGGTCCGAGGGAACTGACACCGGACATGTTGAGATCGATTCATGATGCCGACAAACCGGTGGCCAGGGGTAAGAAGGCAGACAAGGGGAAGAAACCATCCAAAGCCCCAAAACCTACTCCCAAGAAACGCAAACAACCGAAGACTGCCTCTTCCCCACAACCGAAAAGGAGGAAGACCCAACAAAAGCGAAAGCTAATCCTTTCCTCCTCATCAAGTGAATCCGAAGTTGAGAGTTCGGACGCTGAGGGATCACAAGGCGATGTCTCTCCTCTACGAGGCAACACACCCCCTCGGTCCCCAACCCCGGAGATGGAACTTCACCAATCCCCAGTTCCTTCCCCTCCACCCACAATACCTATTTCCATTCCCACCATAACCCCTACTATACCACCAACCTCATTCCCTATACCTCCACCCATATTCACCACCTCAACCGAAACACCACCTGTAACCGAAACCCCTCCCGTAACCGAACCTCCACAAACCGAAACCCATACACAACCACCACCCGAAACTAACCCCCCAGCTACTCAACCTGAACCAACTAAACCCATAACACCCCCAGCTTCACCACCACCTCAATCTCCAGAAGACGCCTCCGATGGCGATGATCAAATCCTTGGTGGTGATCACATGAACTTTGATTCGGTCTACTATAGTCCGTTTCAAGTTCAGAGTGATGAGGAGGATGATGCTCCAGTGACAAAGAAGCATCTCCGCGATCTTAACGAGAAGGTTGATCAACTTCTCGCCTCCTCTTCAAACCAGCAGTCCACCTTATCTGAAGCTGCCCTTCAGAGGATCGTTGATGCCTTCTCCCGGGCTCAACATGACTCAGTAGCCTCAGCAACTGCTGCGATAGACACCTCCACCCGAGCCTGTGAGGCGGCGACCGAAAAAGTCGATAAACTATTCTCCGACGCTTCGGACCTGCTAAAGTCTCTGCAGGAAAGCGCCAATGCCACAAAGACGACTCTTGAACCGATTGTTCAACAATTGGCCAAGTTCGTCTCGACGGAGTTGACTTCGTTCGCTACCCTCCGCCAAAATCTCAGCGACGACAACTCGGCACTCCGTGCCTCCATCAATGCCCGTCTGGCAAAACTACAAGGGGATCTTGCGGCAGAGAACTCTCTGATGGACGTTCTGGCAAGTAAAACAACTGCCCTAAAGGTCAAGAGCATGCAGCTTTCCAACTCTGAACAACAATTGGAAGCTCTTTGATCCGAGAGGGAAGTCATCAAGACGTGTGTTTCGGATGTCCACGCGGCTCTATCCAACATCCTGGAAGCACACGACCCAATCCTTAATCATTCGGTGAGGCGCACCCTCGCTGAAAAGCTCTCCCCGGCCATGGCCCTCTTAAGCAAAATTGAAGGCCTTCCGAGTTTCGTGTCCATTCCGAAACAAGGGGGAGAAGAGAAGAAAGGATCGAAACCACCTCCGTCCTCCAATGCTACTCACACAACCGAACCACCCCAAACTGGTCATGCCTCGGGTTCGGGTGTGAAGAACAAGGGCAAACACATAGCAGAGGATGGAGATGAAGATGAAGATGAAGATGAAGACAAGGAGACTATTGCGGACATATTAAAGAGAAAGAACAGTCGCAATACTGATGACGATGTCAGTCGTGTGGCACGTGAAGCTGAAGAAGCTGAACGTAAACAAAAAGAAGCCAACGATCTCCTTGAGAGCCGAAAGTTGCTCTTCCCTGCCTGGACCAGGGATCGGTTGATAAAAGAGGCCATAGAGACTCCAAGCATACTATGGCTCGAGCCGGTGATATCGTTCGACTGCAACAACACCATTGATTCGCAGTTCGATATGCCACTGACTCGAAAGGCGTTCATCTTCCACGCCTTCTCTAACATCTCTGAAATCCCGCATCCGAACGATGAGCTTGACAGGGAGCTCATTGACTTCTACCTGGAGGCCGCTCGCCCTCAATTCCTTACATGGAGCGCCCAGAAGATTGTCAATGTTCGGGTGATGAAGCCTTTTGCCGTGGGGAGATTCACAAACGTCAAGTTCAAGCTTATCCGAGGATCTGCAAGAACTGCTCACATGATCTCTCTGGCGGATCTGCCCAATCTGAACCCTCATGATTGGATAGTCTTGTACAACATCCTGCTGACAAACGAAGCCGAATATGGTCCCATCTTAGACCATGTCAAAAGGATGCTGGCATGCTACATCATGGAGGTGGCCCTAATGGATCAGGAGGTTACCACAGTTTTTAAGAAGAAACCGAAAGTCAAGCCTGTGGGATCGGCCAGTGATCTGAATCAAATGCTAATGGGCAAGATAGATTCGAGGCGAAACTCTGTGATGTTCACTAGAGCCGAAGGACAGAAATGTCTCTTCGCTTTAGCTGACAAACATCTTTACACTATAACTTGCTTGGAGCACATCTTATTCATCATCAAGCAGTGTAAAGACAATTCGGCTGATGATATCAAATACTTCAATGATATGATCAATTGGTACATCCGGTTTAGACAGACCATCCTTTCCATAACCAAGTGTCTGTTTAGTACCGTGAAGAAGAAGGTACCAGCTTCAGCCGCCGGCCCAAGTAGGAAGTGAAAGTCTCGCTCCAAATTGACGCAAAGGGGGAGATTGTTGGGCTGAAAAGAGTTTTGATGTTGCGTCTTTTGGGCTCGTTAGATTAGCCTTTTATTCTCCGGTTTGGGCCTGTCCAACCGAGAGCCTTTTATGTATTGTATATAAGTTAAATGCTTGCATGCATATTAGGTTAAGATTCTAGAGATTATCGATACAGCAATTGATCAAGAGTATTATATTTTTCTGTAATCGTTCTTGTAATCTTCTAATCCTTTACAGTTGATGTTCTTAATCGAGCTCTTCTAAGGATTTTATTTAATCATTCGACACGTTTGATTCAAGCTGTTTGTTCTTATTATTGCGTTGTTAACTGTTTTATATTCATATACTTGTTCAAGATCTAATCGATCTTCTTAGATTAAAAGTTGTTTTAATCCCATCAAACCGCTTTACCCTTAAGGCCATTTTCAGCTGTCCTTAGGAGTCCTTGAAGTTTGCTAAGTGTGACTTCCTCCTTATTCATATGATAAGTCATACGAAACTGATCACAACTTGAAGGTAAGGAATGGAGAATGATGTCAATCGCCAATTCCTCAGGGAAGTCAACATTGAGCTTTAGCAACCGGTCAACGAACCTCTGCATCTTCTGCAAGTGACCGGTGATGGGTTCACCATCCTTCATCCTTGCGGTTATCATGGAGGAAATGATTTCATACCTCTCTTGACGCGCGCTCTGAGGTTACCTTTCCATCAGATCTAGGTGCATCTCATAGGGGTAGAAATCTTCATATGATTTTTGGAGTTCCAGAGTCATTGTGGCCATCATGATGCAGGACACCTTGGTGGCATCCTTCTCATGCGCAATGAACTCCGCAAGCTCTTCTGGAGTAGCAGTGGCTTCATTAACAACCTTAAGCTCCCTATCAAGGACATATTCTTTGTCCTCATAGCGGGTAATCATCCTGATGTTTCTGATCCACTCATTAAAGTTGGATCCATCAAAGATGACCTTACCACACAAGTTCATTAGGGAAAAGGAGCCTGTAGGGTTTGAGCCAGCAGCGTTATTGGAAGACATCTGGAATAAAAGGAAGATAAGTTTCATTAGATTAAGAATCCTTAATAATTCACCCAAATGAAATATTAAGGCTAGGATCCAACAAACTATTTATAGGTGGAAGAGGGATGTCGTAATCCACACTATAAAATATTTGAAGGTAGGTAAATGACGATTTACCAATTTCCACCATAAGAATGAAATATTTTATTATTAGGTTTTATTGGTTTTGAAACTCCTAGATCTTTGGAGACACATTGAACTTTTCAATGGCATGTTTGAATCTCGAATGTTCCCTCTCAAGTTTGTGACTGGGATGCCGAGGATCACAAAAAAGGTGTGAATAACCATACAAATTGACTTGGTACCCTTAACAATATTACCTAATCGATGTGTCGGTTAACCACACATGCTCCACCGATCTATTATAAAGTCAAGTTACCCTTTTCCACTCTTGCTAGTCCATGTTAGTGTGCCCGTTAACCACACACGCTCCACTAACGACTTGGTAAGGTACAAAGTGTAATTTTATGGGCTAGCACCAAATTCACATTTTCCTTAAGTAACTAAGATTGGGAATTTATAATGTATAGTTACTTTATAATTCATTATACTTTTAATGAGAATTTAAAGTCATATCCTACCCGTTCGGCTAATGACCCTCCATCGATCAAGGAAGCGGTGGGTGAGAGTGGACACCCATTAAGTCACCATTTTATAGGCAACAACCTTATACCCCCCTTATAGACCGACTTCGTGAATGAGGCCTACTAACGGTAAGAACGAAATATTCTTTCACATATCTATATAATAAGATTATAATAATAGTATAAGTGTTGATTTTTAAACTTTTTCAAAATCTAAGGTTTAATTTGGAATTAAAGTATTAGAGTGTAAGACTTTTCAAATTCCAAAACTTAAGGGCAAGAATTGAAACTATTCCAAGTCTCTTCAATTTGTAACTTATGAGTTTTAATGGTTCATAAAAATGAAGACTCTTCATTTTATGAAACCTCTTTAGTTCCTTAATCATAATTTAAAGAAGTGACTTTTGGTTATCCATAACTTGAGGACAAGTTATGGACACCATCAATACAATTAAGATCAAGAATTAAACACACATGGTGGTTACACATAATTCCTATGATCTTCTAAGAAACTCATAAGAACACAAATTCATGTCAAGAAATTTCAAGAAATCATATAAGCATATATAATACTTTGAAATTGTTAAAAGTCATGTAAAATGGATTAACATAATCATTATCATTTTGAAAAATAGATTTTACAAGTCCAAACCAGATTGGGATAATGATTCTAATCCATTTCCAACAACAAAACACGAAATGACTGCCCATCACGCACCTACTCGTCGAGTGCATGATCCTACTCGCGAGTAGGATGAATTTGTACATGGACTCGGCGAGTCCTCCCCATGAACTCGGCGAGTCCAGTCGACAGTGAGCAGTTTTTTCGATTTTCAAGCAGTTTTGCATCAAGTATACAGAAAACAATCCTAGTCTCTGATACCACTGATGGGTTTTGAGCATTCTAATACTTCCTAAGTGTACATGCAACCCTAATAACCTTGAATCTATGTTTGCTCTATATACATGCAAATTTCTTTTTCAAGGTTATTTCCTAACTAGCATGGCATGGGGAATATATGAAACATAAAAAACTAGTTGAAATACATACCTTGTTGTTGCTTGGATTCCTTCAAGACGTTGTGAGCCTAGCACCCCAATTGTTGTGTCTCAAATGCTTCACACAACACCACAAAACTTGGAATAACTTGAGAGAATACTTCTACCAGTCAAAATCGGTTATGCCCTCTCTAGTAACCTTACTAGGTCCAATTTTACAAGCCAAAGGGTTCCTTTTATAGTGGTGTCACAATTAGGGTTTCATTAAGAAGACCCACAATTGTCATGAATCTTCATTTCTCATGACCCATGGGTTTGTAACTCCCAGGGACTATCTATGGAGCTCCAAATGGTTACATCCATAACCCATAAACCATGGATCATTAATCCACCATAAAAGAATTGATGATTATCATAATCAACCCTTATATATTTAATTAGTCTCACTTTGATCCCCAAATTAATACTAGATTAATACTTGATCAATACTAATTAAATAACACTATTGTTAATATATTAGAACTTATAATATATTAATACTCATAAGTGCCATATTCTCTCATTTAGTCTATCCAAGTATTGCAATGCCATGCAACCCAAATGGACCATGCCGGGTCGGGTCAAGTACATACCAAATAAAGTTATGGACATAGACACTATATCGAACACAGAGTTCTCTAGGGTTAGGGACCCCATTGTGAGCAGATGCTAGATAGCGGACATTGAGAATGCCCAGCGCACGAGTTCTTGCCCAAAGGAGGCAAAGGTTGGATTTGCTTCCTGTATGCTGAGCGACATGGCCAAAGATTTGTGGGGCGAGGTTACTAGCCAGATGGGAGCAGCCGGTGTGGCTGAGATGTTGTGGGCTGAGTTTGTTTGACGTTTTGATACGGAGTTTGCACCACATATTAAGGTGCAACGATTGGTGAGGGAGTTTCATGGGCTGCAGCAGACCACTGAGACGGTGGCGGAGATCAACGCCAAGTTTCGTGAGCGAGCTTTGTTAATTCCTCAGTATGCTGCAGATGAGGAGATGAGGTGGAACCGATATCATGCAATTTTGAGGGATGATATTCGGGATTTTGAGAGCTTTACAGGGTGCAAAACCCTGAACGAGATGGTGGAGAAGGCTCGGGAGAGGGAGATGGAGTTGGAGTCCCGCACGAAGCGGAAGACTGAGCAGGTACAGGCTGCAGGGCTCAGGCTAAAGAGCCTAAGACCTCTGATTCTTAAGGTAGGGGCCAGCAGGGTCGATGTCGGTGTGCCAAGTGCGGGAGGTTTCATAGTGGGGCTTTTTGGACAGACAGGATATCAGTGTGTTACTCTTGTGGCCAGCAACGTCACATGAGTAAGGATTGCCCCAAGAAGGGCTTGATATGTTTTCACTGCAACCAGACAAGCCATAAAAAGGCCGATTGTCCGAGGATTCAGGGAAGAGGAGGAGGATCAGTGGTGGCACTTGCGCCCACCACTATGGGAATTACTGACGGCCGTCCTGTCAAGGCAGAGGCTCCAGCGGTGAAAAGCCACGCTTTTCAGGTTACTACCGAGGTGGCAGGGCAGCACAAGACGTCGTGGCTGGTATGTGTTTATTCTTCTCTATCTTGTGTTGATAATTGCTTATATGTGTGTATTATGTTTTTCTTAGGGACCTTTTTGGTCAATGGTATGTCAGCTCATGTTTTGTTTGATTCGGGTGCTACCCGATCGTTTGTGTCTCTTGCGCTTAGCAAGAAGTTTCGAGGCACATCGGGTACTCTGGATAGCCCCCTCGAGGTGGAGATTACAGGTGATCACATTGTGAGTGCTGCGAGGGTATATCAGGATTGCGTCCTGAATGTGCATGGCGAGAGGTTTCGCGTCGAATTAGTTCCCATACAGTTGCTAGGATTGAAGGTAATCATTGGGATGGACTGGTTGGGGGCCAATGGGGCCATGATCGATTGTGAGAAAAATTTGGTCTAGGTTCGAACCCCAAAGGGGGGAGAGCTGATCCTTCGGGGTGAGAGGGCCTCGCAGGGTCCGACCGTCTGTTTAGCCACGAGGGCCAGGAGGTTTTTGCAGCAGGGCTGCACGGGATATTTGGCTTATGTTTCGGATATGCGGATAGAGGCGGTGGTGGATATTGGAAAAGTGCCGATAGTGTAGGACTTAGGGGACGTTTTCTTGAGGAATTGCCTGAGGTGCCTCCGGAGAGGCAGGTGGAGTTTCGCATTGATTTGGTGTTGGGTGCCGCCCCGATAGCCAAGGCACGGTGTCGGTTAGCACAACCTGAGATGCAGGAGTTATCTACACAGCTGGCTGTGAAGAACCGTTATCCTTTGCTAAGGATCGACGATTTATTTGATCAGATTCAGGATGCATCTTGGTTCTCCAAGATTGATCTTCGGTCTAGGTATCATCAGATGAGGATATACCGAAGATAACCTTCAGAACTCGTTATGGGCATTACGAGTTTATGGTGATGCCATTTGGGCTCACTAATGCCCCGACAGCGTTCATGGATCTCATGAGTCGGGTGTTCAGACCGGTGTTGGATTATTTAGTGATCATTTTTATTGATGATATCCTGGTTTACTCCAAAAACAGAGAGCAGCACGAGCAACACTTGAGAGAAGTGTTAGAGAACTTGTGGGAGGAGAAGCTTTATGCAAAGTTCTCCAAATGTGATTTCTCGCTGCGGGAAGTGTAGTTTTTGGGGCATGTCTGTTGGATAAGGTGTCTAAGTCCATAACTATTTCGGGCTTGTACTTGACCCGACCCGGCATGGTCCATTTGGGTTGCATGGCACCATGAAATTGGATAGACTAAATGAGAGAAATAACACTTGGAGATTATTAATATATTATAAGTTCTAATATATTAATAATATTATTTAATTAGTTGATCAAAGAATTAATTTGGAATTAATTAAGTGATCAAAGGATAACTAATTAAATATATGGGTTGGTTATGTAAATCATCCATATCTTGTATAGTGGGCTAAGAGGCTCCATGGATTATCAAGTTGGGTTCTACCCATAGGATGCTCCATGGATGCTCCATGGGAGTTACAAACCCATGGGTCATGGAAATGAAGAGTCATGACACATTAGGGTTTACATGGTGTAACCCTAGATGTGCCAACACTATATAAGAGTCCCATTCTCCACAAAATTGGCGACACAAGTTGAACACTAAGAAACTAGAGGGCTTGGCCGATTTTGAGAAGTGTGTGTTATCTCAAGAGTCTTTCCAAGAGCATTTGGTGTTGTGTGAAGCATTTGAGGCATCACACTTGGGGTGCTAGGCTCACAAGGTTTCAAGGAACACAAGCAACAACAAGGTAAGTTATTCTATCTATGATTCAAGTTAAAATTGTTCCCCATGTATGCTAGATAGGAATATAACCTTGGAAATTCAACTTTGCATGATAATTAGACAAACATAGATCCAAGGTTATTAGGGTTGCATGTACACTTAGGAAGTGTTAGAATGCTCAAAACCCATCAGTGGTATCAGAGCCTAGGCTTCTTTGTTTGTTATTTGTGCTTAAAAGTTGAAGAAAGTCGGAAATTCTGCTGTCTGACTGATGGACTCGGCGAGTCCATGGGGAGGACTCGTCGAGTTCATGTGTATCTTCAACCTACTCGGCGAGTAGGTTTATGCACTCGGCGAGTAGGGTCGACAGAGTGCAGAATTTCGACTTGAGTTGCTGGAAATGAATTAGAATCATTACCCTAAAATGTTTTGGTACTTGAAAACTTGTTTTAGAAGGTGTAATGTCTTTTCTAACTCATTTACAACAACTAGTTATCAAAATTACAAAGATTAAATGTGATTTTGATTCTTGAAAATGTTCATATTCATATTCTTGTTCTTATGATGTTTAGATGATCATAGGAATTATTTGTAACCTATGTGGTAGATTAATTCATGATCATAATGTGTTTTAATGGAGTCCATAACTTGTCCTCAAGTTATGGAAAACCAAAAGTCTCTTGGAATAAAAACCATTAAAAGAACACAAGAGTTAGGAAAAATGAAAAGTCCTCATTTTATTACTCTATTAAACTCATAAGTTACAAGAAATGAAAAGTTTTGAAAGTTTACAAAACTTGCCCTCAAGTTTTGGAACAAGTAAAGTTAAGTTAAAACTTTAGTTCCAACCCCTAGAATTTTAAAAGTTAAAATTCAACCCTTATACTTACATTATTATGATTTAATAATTATATATATATGTATAAGAACAAAGTCGTCTTACCGCTAGTACACCTCATTCACGAAGCCAGTCTATAAGGTGGGTATAAGGTTGTTGCCTATAAAATGGTGACTTAATGGGTGTCCACTCTCACCCACCGCTTGCTTGATCGGTGGAGGGTCGTTAGCCGAACGGGTAAGACAAGGACTTATTAATTCTCATTCAAAGTATGATGAATATTATAAAGTAACTAAATGTTTTATTAAATTCCCAGTCTTAGTTACTTTAGGAAAAATGTGAATAAGGTGCTATTCCATGAAATTACACTTTACACTTTGATTAAGTCGTTGGTGGAGCGTGTGTGGTTAACCGGCACACTAACTTGGACTTAACAAGGTAGGTAAAGGGTGACTTAGGGTTTATTATAGTATCGATGGAGTGTGTGTGGTTAACCGGCACATCGATTGAGTGATAAACTTTAAGGGTACCAAGTGATTTGCATGGTTACTTCATACCTCGTTTTGTGATCCTCGGTATCCCAGTCACAAAACTTGGAGGGCACACTCGAGATTGAAACATGCCTTTGAAAAGTTCATTGAATCTCAAAGAATCTAGGAATTTATAAGAACCATTCAAAACCTAATACTAAAATATTGCGGTTTTTGTGGTGGAAATTGGTGAATCGTCATTCACCTACCTTTCAAATATGATATAGCTTAGATTACGGCATACCTCTTCTAAGTTATATTATATTGTGATTGGATCCTAGCCTTAATATTACATTTGGGTGTTTTATTAAGGACTCTCTTATATCTAAACTAATCTTGTCCTCTTTCCTTCAGATGTCTTTCAACAATGCTTCTGGCTCTAATCCTAATGGCTCCTTTACACTTATGAACTTGTGTGGAAAAGTCACCTTTGATGGGTCCAACTTCAATGAGTGGATCAGAAACATCAGGATGATTACCCGCTACGAGGACAAAGAATATGTCCTTGACAAGGAGCTTAAGGAGATTGATAAGTCCACTGCAACTCCTCAGGAGATCGCTGAATTTCGGGCACATGAAAGGGATGCTACGAAAGTGGCTTGCATCATGATGGCCACGATGACAGCGGAACTCCAAAAGTCTTATGAGGATTTCTACCCTTATGACATGCACCAAGATTTGATGGAAAGATACCATCAAAGTGCAAGACAAGAGAGGTATGAAATCATCTACTCCATGATAACAACCATGATGAAGGACGGGGAATCCGTCACGAGCCACATGCAGAAAATGCAAAGGTATGTGGATCGTTTGCTGAAGCTTAATGTGAACTTCCCGGAGGATCTTGCAATAGATCTTATTTTGCATTCCTTACCATCGTGCTATGATCAATTCCGCATGACATATCACATGAACAAGGAAGAAGTCACCCTCAGCAAACTTCAGGGACTTCTCAAGACCGTAGAATCAGGTCTTAAGGGGAAGTCGGTTGCTATCACTCCTACTCAAAACTCTACTCCGGTTTTGGCAATCGGGAAAAGTCGGGGGAGGAAGAGAAAGAGATATTCGAAGGGTACCAAGGCTCGGACCCTTGATGGCTCTTCTTCAAGTGGAACCAAGAAAGGTTTCATTACTCCTTCTTCTGACCCAAAAGAGGCTGAATGCTTCTATTGCCATGAAAAATCTCATTGGAAGCGGAACTGCCCAAAATACCAGCAAGATGTGAAGAATGGGAAAGTTAAACCCAACCATGCAGGTATTTACACTATCATTTCTAATAACTCACCCCATTCTAATTCTTGGGTCCTTGATACCGGTTGTGGTATTCATATTTGTTGTGACTTGCAGGGACTAAGAAGAAGTGAGAATGTGGAGCAAGGAAGAATAAACTTGATCATGGGGAATAGGAAAGCTTTACCTGTTACCAAGATTGGAGTTTATACTTTATCGCTAAGTAGTGGGTTTAGTTTAGATTTGAATAAGTGTTGTTATTCGCCAGGAATGGCAAGAAATATTATTTCCTTTCATGCTTTGTACAAACAAGGGTTTACCTTTTCATTTAATAATGAAGTTGGTTCTATTGATGCTTTCTTTAATAATGTTCTTTATTTTAAAGCATTACCTTGTGATGGTGTGTATGAAGCTGTATCTGATGTAGATAACTTAGGAAATAATGTTTTGTGTATTGATTCTACTAATAATAACTTGGATAAAGCATCTTTATGGCATTGTTGTCTTGGACATATAAGCAAGAAACGCATAGGCCAACTCCAAAAGGATGGAGTCTTGGAGTAGTTTGACCTAAAGTCAGATGATAGTTGCGAATCATGCTTACTTGGAAAAATGACAAAGTCACCCTTCACAGGTTCGTGTGAGAGGGGTGAAGGTTTGTTGGACCTTATACACACGGATGTGTGTTGACCATTCAAACATGCCACAAGGGATGCTAATCGTTATTATTTGACTTTTACTGTTGATTATAGTAGATATGGATATGTCTACTTGATCAAGCATAAGTCAGAGACTTTCGAAAGGTTTAAGGAATTTAAACAGGAAGTCGAGAATCAATTGGGCAGGAACATTAAGATGCTTCGATCCGATCGAGGAGGTGAGTATCTTAGTTCAGAGTTCCTCGACTATCTTAGGGAATGTGGAATTGTCTCACAATTGACACCTCCCTGGACACCACAGTTGAATGGTGTGGCTGAGAGGCGTAATCGAACCTTGTTAGATATGGTTCGTTCCATGATGAGTCAAGCTATGCTACCAATCTCATTCTGGGGGTATGCCTTAGAGACTGCCGCCCATATTCTTAATCTAGTCCCTACAAAGAAAGTTGCCAAAACTCCTCACGAGATGTGGACTGGTAAAGTACCTAAACTAGACCACATCAAAATTTGGGGTTGCGAGGCTTTCGTGAGACGCGAGACTCATGATAAGCTCGAACCTCGAAGCGAGAGGTGTATTTTCATCGGTTACCCACAGCGATCCTTTGGTTACCTCTTCTACAGACCTAGTGACAATGTGGTCTTTGTAGCAAGAAGAGGAGTCTTTCGAGAAAGAGAGTTTATAAGCCAAGGAGACAGTGGGAGGCAAATTGATCTTGAAGAAATTCAAGAATCAAGCGGTGAAGGAACTTCAAACTCTAGCCCTCAACTTGAGGAGGAAACTCCTGTTGAGTCAATTGACAAATCTATACCTCTGAGACGTTCCACGAGAGTTAGGAGTGCACCTGAACATTACTATGGATTCCATATTACTGCAGAAGGTGAGACACTTATTAGTGAAGGGACACTAGTAAGTCAAGATGACCCTAACAGCTACGAGGAAGCCATGACAGGCCCCGAGTCTGCTAAATGGAAAGAGGCTATGGATAGCGAGATACAATCCATGTATGATAATCAAGTTTGGAACTTGGTTGAAAATGTACCAGGTCGTAAGACAGTAGGGTGCAAATGGGTCTTCAAGAATAAGACCGACATGGATGGTAAAGTACACACTTATAAGGCTAGACTGGTTGCAAAGGGCTTCTCTCAAATTCCTGGAGTAGATTATGATGAGACCTTTTCTCCGGTAGCCAAGATTAAGTCTATTCGGGTTCTGTTAGCCATAGCTGCATTTCATGACTATGAAATATGGCAGATGGATGTCAAAACCGCTTTCCTTAATGGAAAGTTGGCTGAAGATGTCTACATGAGTCAGCCAGAAGGTTTTGTCAGCAGCAAGTACCCTAATAGAGTGTGCAAGCTTGAGAAATCCATTTATGGATTGAAGCAAGCACCTCGCAGATGGAATCTTTGCTTTGATGAAAAGGTCAAGGAATTTGGCTTTTCTAGAAGTGAAGATGAATCTTGTGTGTATGTCAAGGCTAGTGGGAGTATAGTTAGCTTTTTGGTATTGTATGTGGATGACATACTACTCATAGGAAACGACATTCCAACCCTGCAGGAAGTAAAGTCCTGGCTTGGGAAGTGTTTCGCTATGAAGGACCTTGGTGAAGCTGCCTATATTTTAGGGATAAGGATCTTGAGAGATCGGAGTAAAAGACTAATTGGACTTAGTCAGAGTACCTACTTGGATAAGGTGCTGAAGAGATTCAACATGCACGATTCCAAGAAAGGAGAGTTACCCATCCAGAGTAACACCAGATTGAGTAAGACACAAAGCCCTAGCACTGAGGCTGAGATAGCAGAAATGAGTCGAACACCTTATGCTTCGGCCATAGGATCGATCATGTATGCTATGACGTGTACTCGACCCGATGTAGCTTTGGCCTTGAGAATGGTTAGTAGGTATCAGGCGAACCGTGGCAAGGCACACTGGACTACGGTAAAGAATATCCTCAAGTACCTACGGAGGACTAAGGACTGGGTTCTTACCCTCGGTGGGAGTGATGACTTGAGAGTTGTAGGGTATAGTGATGCTAGCTTCTAGACTGATAAGGATAATTTCCGCTCTCAGTCGGGCTGGGTCTTTACCCTAAACGGAGGAGCAATTTCTTGGAAGAGTTCCAAGCAAGAGACAGTGGCAGATTCTACTTGTGAATCAGAGTATATTGCAGCTAGCGAAGCGGCAAAGGAGGCGATATGGCTGAAGAACTTCATTGGAGACCTTGGAGTTGTACCAGCTATTAAAAAGCCAATGGAAATTTTCTGTGATAGTGAAAGTGCTGTTGCCTTAGCCAAGGAACCAAGGGATCATGGGAGATCCAGACACATCGACAGAAAATACCATTTCATTAGACATCGGATCGAAGAAGGACACCTCGTGGCAAAGAGGGTATCATCTGATGAGAATCCGGCAGATCCCTTCACAAAGGGGCTGACTCGGGTTAAGCATCTTCAGCATGCTCGGAGCATAGGGCTGAAGGATGATATTAGATTTAGTAGTTAGATAACCTCGAAATTTGTAAAGTGTAATTGACATTAGATGATGAATAAAAGATGTTTTATTTATGAGTAAAAGTGTTGCTATCTCTTGTCGATCGTTTACTATATTTCTTTTACATGTTTTTGACTTCCAAAATAATTTTGTTTGGTATAACATATTATTCAAACCTCCACAGTCGGTCATATGTTGGAAGTAGATATGAATCAAGACTGTCATGTTTGGTTGTAGAGGTTTTGGACAAGGCTACAACAATCATGAGTGCTCATAAGTTCTGACTATTGGACTCAACCCACACTCACTGGAATCACTTCATGGAATTCTATCTCGAGTGATCGTGAGACGGTAATATCATATAAGTCTTCAAACCTAGAGATATGATTTGTTACTTACAAGCTGGTTATGCATTGACTGTACGAAACCGCATTGGTAACTCGATGTTATAAAACGTACTTTTGTGTGTAATTCAATGAGTGGTAGAACAAACATATGAGTCGAAGTTTATCTGTTCCTTCTTGGATTAGAAGCTGATATCTGGGCCCCTCGATGATTTTGTTTTGACCCATGTACCGGGCCCGGTCAGAACTAAGTTGATGTGTTCAATTAAGTTCTATGTCAAACAAATCGGAAATCGAGAAACAAATGCTGGACAATAAGCAAGACAATGTTCCATGTATTTGTCCGGCTGATATCTAGAACAGAGGATTATATGATCACTTATCTTAAATGGCGTATCATCATCTTCTCAGTTCCGAGAGACCTTGAAAGAGCTACGATTGCCGGTCGATTCCTGAAGTACTAGAGATATAGTTATTAGACTTATCCAAGTGGGAGACTGTTGGATAAGGTGTCTAAGTCCATAACTATTTCGGGCTTGTACTTGACCCGACCCGGCATGGTCCATTTGGGTTGCATGGCACCATGCAATTGGATAGACTAAATGAGAGAAATAACACTTGGAGATTATTAATATATTATAAGTTCTAATATATTAATAATATTATTTAATTAGTTGATCAAAGAATTAATTTGGAATTAATTAAGTGATCAAAGGATAACTAATTAAATATATGGGTTGGTTGTGTAAATCATCCATATCTTGTATAGTGGGCTAAGAGGCTCCATGGATTATCAAGTTGGGTTCTACCCATAGGATGCTCCATGGATGCTCCATGGGAGTTACAAACCCATGGGTCATGGAAATGAAGAGTCATGACACATTAGGGTTTACATGGTGTAACCCTAGATGTGCCAACACTATATAAGAGTCCCATTCTCCACAAAATTGGCGACACAAGTTGAACACTAAGAAACTAGAGGGATTGGCCGATTTTGAGAAGTGTGTGTTATCTCAAGAGTCTTTCCAAGAGCATTTGGTGTTGTGTGAAGCATTTGAGGCATCACACTTGGGGTGCTAGGCTCACAAGGTTTCAAGGAACACAAGCAACAACAAGGTAAGTTATTCTATATATGATTCAAGTTAAAATTGTTCCCCATGTATGCTAGATAGGAATATAACCTTGGAAATTCAACTTTGCATGATAATTAGACAAACATAGATCCAAGGTTATTAGGGTTGCATGTACACTTAGGAAGTGTTAGAATGCTCAAAACCCATCAATGTCATCAATCAAGAGGGTATTTCAGTTGACTCAGCCAAGGTGGAGGCTGTGATGCGATGGGAGGTACCGAGGAATGCCACGGAGATTCGTAGCTTCTTGGGTTTAGCGGGTTGTTATCAGAGGTTTATCCAGGATTTCTCCAAGATTATCGTGCCATTGACCCGTTTGACCAAGAAGAATGTGACTTTCCGGTGGGGTGAGGATCAACAGAGGGCGTTTGAGACCCTGAGGAAGAGGTTAGGTGAGGCTCTGGTCCTAGTATTGCCTGAGGGACTGGATGATTTAGTGGTATACTGTGATGCATCGACATCATGGTTGGGTGCAGTTTTGATCCAGAGGGGTCATGTGATTGCTTACGCCTCGAGGCAGTTGAAGCCTCACGAGGCAAATTACCCCACACATGACTTGGAGCTGGGGGTGGTAGTGTTTGCCCTCAAGATTTGGACGCACTATTTGTATGGAGTGCGGTTCATTATTTATACCGACCACAAGAGTCTAAAGTATTTGATGGATCAACAGAACCTCAACATGTGGAAGAGGAGATGGTTGGATGTACTGAAGGATTATGATTGCGAGATTGTATACCATCCAGGGAAGGCCAACATGGTGACCGATGCTTTGAGTTGCAAGGCGTCAGGGTCCCCGATTAGGGACATCTGTATGAGGATGATAGTAGTTTCGCCCTTGATGGAAATGTTCAAGGGGGATCAGGTTGAGAGGGTGAAGAAGGAGAAAGGGAAGACAGAGAAAATTCGGGGTCAGTATCCTTTGTTTGTCAAGGATAGCCGTGGCCTTTTGACTCAGTGTGGCCGAGTGTGGGTACCATTGGCAGGGGGAGTGAGGCAGAGATTGTTAGAGGAGGTGCATATGTCCTAGTTTTCTATACATTCAGGTGCAAAAAAAATGTATAGGGACTTGAAACTGAGTTACTGGTGGCCCTTCATGAAGCGGGAGATCGCCTGGTGTGTGGAGCGGTGCTTGACCTACAGGAAGGTCAAGGCCGAGCACCAGTGGTCTCTTGGCAAGGTTCAGCCGTTACCTATTCCCATGTGGAAGTGGGAGGAGATCACTATGGACTTCTTTACGAAGCTACCGAGAACGGTGAGGGGAGTGGATGCCATATGGGTTATTATGGACAGACTGACGAAGAGTGCCCACTTCATTCCGATCTCCGAGAGTATATCCGCTAAAAATTTGGCAGACATCTATGTTCGAGAAGTGGTGGCAAGGCACGGGGTGCCGGTGTCAGTGGTTTCGGATAGGGATGTTTGGTTTACATCCAAGTTTTGGAAAAAGTTCCATGAGGAACTGGGTACTCAACTACACTTCAGTACAGCATATCACCCTCAGACTGATGGTCAGAGTGAGAGAACGATCCAGACAATGGAGGACATTTTGCAAGCGTGCATGCTGGATTTTGGAGGAAGTTGGAATACGTACCTTCCACTGGTAGAGTTCTCATACAACAACAGTTATCATACTAGTATTGAGAGAGCTCCATTCGAGATGTTATATGGTCGGGGGTGCAGGACCCCAATATCCTGGGACGAGGTTGGACATCGGGTGATGGGGAGCACGGAGGTGGTACTTAAGACCACCGGATTAATCCAGCAGGTGTGCGACTGGTTGCAGGTCGCGCAGAGCTTCCAGAAGAGTTATGCTGATCGACGATGATCGGATCTTGAGTTTCAGGTGGGGGATTTTGTGATACTGAAAGTGTCACCCTGGAAGGGGATTATCAGGTTTCGTAAAAGAGGCAAGTTAGGGCCTCGATTTATAGGCCCGTTCAGGATCATAGCCCGTGTGGGCAAGGTAGCCAATCGTTTAAAGCTTCTAGATGAGCTTAGTCAAATCCACAACACCTTCCACGTGTCTTAGCTTCAGACGTGTGTTGTTGACGAGTCTGCGGTTATATCCTTGGATGACATTCAGGTTGATAGGGGCCTGAATTACGTCGAGAAGCCAGTTGCCATTCTTGACAGGAAGACGAAGGAACTTCGGAACAAGGAAGTGAAGTTGGTAAAGGTGCAATGGCAGCACCAAAGGGGCTCTGAATGGACATGGGAGCCAGAGGAGGAGATGCGGTAGCATTACCCTGATCTGTTTTCAGCCACGGACTTCGAGGGCGAAGTCTAATTCAAGTGGGGGAGAGTTGTAACATCCAAAATTCTAGTAAGTCTTAAAACCCTAAAGAGTATATTATTTGCATAAATGTTCCCTTAATTACACTGGGCGTACTTAAGTGTACGTTTAGCATACTGCATGGATGTAGTCGCGGAGGAATCAAGGTACGTTGGGCGTACCGTGAGTTACACGGGGCGTATGCGCCAGGGTTGCAAAACCCTAATTATCCGGACTTGAGGCCTATTTAAGCAACCATATGTTCCTAGGACTAAACCCTAGAGAGCCTTCACAGCCTTAGAACGTCCATATACTCCTGGAAACCTTGTGAGATCATTCTTAAGCCTTAAAGTGTGCATTTGTGGCCTTTTTGTGTGTATTTCAAGAAGAAGGGGTGGTCAAGCAAGCTTGGATCAAGTGGGTGCTTCATGATCCTGCATCAAAAGCACCTTGCAAAGCTTCTGGAGGTAAAAATCTTGCATCCCTCCTTTCTAATCTTTAGATCTAGCTAGGGTTTTGGTGGTTTGCCCCTTTTATGAACTTTGGATCTCTTTTGTTGAGTACAACCTTCCCTTTTGATAAGAAAGTCAGATCTGAGGTCCCTTAGTCATTTAGGAGTATAAAAATGGAAGCTTGATGAGAGATTTGGCCTCATGCATGAGTAAAAGACTTTGGAAAGGTCTTAATGGAGTGGTTGGGTGTGTATGGGACATGCAAGGGCATAAAGATTCCAACTTTATGCCTTAGGACTCTTTTTCAGACTTAGATCTAACTTTTAGTCGTGATGGATCTGAGTATTAAGCACTTAATGGAAGAAGTGCTTAACCTGTTTCAACAATGGGCGTAACGAGCTATACGCGGCGTGTAGTGCCCAAACCTTCAATACGCTGTGCGTACCAGGGTGGTACGCTGGGCGTATGCAGCTCAGTTGGGCCCTAAGTTGTTTTAGGCCTTTGGGCCTCATTTGGTTGTTGGGCTTGACTGGATTCTGTGAGTTGTGGGCCTTTTTACCTGTTTGGGCCATGGACTTATTGATTGGGCCTTATTGGGCCAAGGGTCCATTATGGATATTGGACTTGGACTTTGGGGCCCGTTTGCAATAAAAGGGTTATTGGGCCTTCGAGGTAGACTTTGAAGATTGGGCTTCTATTTGGGTGATTTAAGGCCCTTTTATTGATTGTATTATGATTGTTGTTATTCAGCTCAGGAGGCTGTGAATTTCTAGGAGGACAATATTCGTATTCATCGGACGAAGGTGAGTCTTCTCACCATACCTATGGGTCTACGGCTCCAAAGCCAGCCCATTATGTGTACATGTTTTATGTGTGGTATCCATTTAGGAATTGTTATGTTATGTGATATTATGATGGTATGGAAGACCCCGGGGGTGCCCGTGGCACTGGATTTAAGACCATGTGGGGTAGCCCATGGCATTCCTAGGTAAACACCATGTAGGGTAGCCCATGACATTGGATGTAAGGCCATGTGGGGTAGCCCATGGTAGTCCTAGGTAAAGACCATGTGGGGTAGCCCATGGCATTCTTGCTGATTGTATTGCATGGTTTATGTGGCCTGTTTGTAGCTTTAATTAGCTATCAGGTTATGTGTATGTGGTTGTGTGTGGTATGCTCTAGGAAACTCACTAAGCATTTCGCTTACAGGTTGTTGATTTGTTTCAGGTACTTCTAAGCCCAAGGGCAAGGGCCCGGTGTGATGGCATGGTGCACACACACTCTCTCTCTCTCTCTCTCTCTCTCTCTCTCTCCTTTTAACGTATTTGGGACCCTCTGATGTTTTAAAAAGGAAAACAAAGATGTAATGAATATTAATTTGAAAACATGTGATTGGGAATCTGTGGTTTATGAGATTGTTTTGATTAACTCAAAAGTGAAAATTTTTCTTTGGAAAATTGGATTGTTACATGGTTTTCTTATAACACATAAACTAAATGGGCCGGCATTGGTGCCTTCGACTCATAGTACAGTTAGGAGAGTTACCTCGCACTGCTGAATCACATTGTTAATCCCTGGCTGCTAGTCCGAAAATTCCCCGAGCTCTCAATATCAAATAACACCCAATTAACATTTGGGTTCCAATTAAAATCCAACAATCCATACATGGGGTAAAAAGACCATTTTACCTGTCACCTAGTTCAGTCCAGGACTAAGGCCAAATTCACAATAAAAAAGGCCAACGAACTAAATAACCATCCAAAGCCCACTTATGGCCCAGTTTTCCAAATTGGGCCCAAAACCTTACATGAGCCTTACCCTAAATCCAAATAACTCTTCCTAGCAAAACACTTGATTTAACACTTAATCCATTAAGACAAAGCTCCAAAACATAGATCTGACTTCCTTGAGCTGGATTATCACATAAAGTTGCTAACTTTACGTTCATGCATGGTTAAGGGTCCGTTTGTTTACCTCTTAATAGCAAAATTAAGAGGCAATGTCTGAAAAATTCAGATTCAGATCGTTTGTCTGCGTCTTAATTTTTACCTCTTAAAACTCTATTTGCCTCTTATTTTTTCAGATCTTGAGCAGTGTCTGAAACATAAAAAAAAAACCGTGTGCCTATTTTTCCCTAATACCCATCAAAAGCATTCTGCCATTTTTCTTCCATTCGCATCTACTCCCAACAACGATCCGAGCCGCTTCAATCTTGCCCGTCGACGAACGCAGCCGCTGGAACACAGCTGCTGCCACCGATCGTCCTCTCACGTCTCGCCGACGATTCAGGTATGTGGCTACTCCTCTTAAAATCGATTTATTTGCTATTCTTCTTTCTTCCTTCTTCTGAAAATCGTTTTCCTTGCTGCTCCTAAACCTGGAAATCAAAAATCAACATCATCTTATGTTATTTGTTCCTCATTTGTTAAAAAAACGAAAATCGTTTTTTTTTGCTATTCTTCTTTCTTCCTTCTTCTGAAACCGATTTCTTGCTGCTCCTAAACATAATTTCTTCAACTATATTAATCTGAAACCAAAGAAAGTGCAAACGAAATCAAGTTTGTTCCTGATTTCTTCAAAAAACGAAAAAAAAATTATTTTCCTGCTATAAGTTCCTGATTTGTTATATGTTGATGTTATTTGTTCAATGTTGATGTTATATGTTGATATTATTTCCCTGCTATGAGTTCCTAATTTATTATTTCCCTGCTATGAGTTCATGTTATGTTTGATTTTTTATATTCAATTGTTTATGTTCAATGTTTTTATGTTTTATTATTATGTTGAAATGTTGTTGAAATCATATTTGTGTTTCATGTTTGTTGGGCTGAAGTTCTGTTTTGTATTGCGTCCTTTGGGCTCATAGATTAGCCTAGTATTCTCCGGTTTGGGCCTGTCCAACCGAGAGCCTTTTTATGTATTGTATATAAGTTATCGCTTGCATGCATATTAGGTTAAGATTTAAGATTCAAGATTTCTGGTTTAGGGTTCCAGAGTTTACGAAATTGTGCTCTTGTAATCTTCCAATCCTTTACAGTTGATGTTCTTAATCGAGCTCTTCTAAGGATTTTGTTTAATCATTCGACACGTTTGATTCAAGCTGTTTGTTCTTATTATTTCGTTCTGCCTTGTTATTTATATTGTGTTTTTGCGTTTCATATTCATATACTTGTTCACGATCTAATCGATCTTTATAGATTAAAAGTTATTATTTTGATCTCAACAATTGGTATCAGAGCAGGAGGCTGTGTAATCGATACACTTCTTTTCTGTGAAAAAGAATTTTATTAGGGTTTTCCGCAATCATCGATATTTATTGAGCCGTTATCTTAATTGACGTATCTTAGTATTTATTGTTTTGCCCTAATTTGCTTTATTGCAAGTCTGATCTTTGAACAGGTTATTACGATCGTTATGGACGCAACGCAATCAAACCCTATTAATATTTCCAACAGCATTGGTTCGACGACAAAGATTCCAATCTTATACACCCATGACTATGAAGTATGGGCACATCATTTTGAAGATTACGTGATTGGATCGGAGGACAATGGTTTTCTCATATGGGAAGCCATTATCAATGGACCATTTTCTCATTCCGCGACATCCAGAGTTATTAAGACGCAAAAAGAATACAACGATTTGCTCAAGGACGTGACGAATATTGCGCAGGATGAGAAAGATAAATTCCAGTGCAATATTAAGGCACTAAGGTTGATCAGATTCGCCCTTCAGTCCGACACATTCAGACTAGTCAGTTCATGCACTACGGCAAAGGAAGTGTGGGATAGACTTCGCGAACTGTATTCAACAGACGAAGATCTTGAACACTCCATCCAAACCTTGCTTCTATCTGAGTTTGGAGAATTCAGGCAAGGGGCTGAAGAAACTGTGACCCAGACGTTTGATCGCTTCAATCATCTTCTCAGCAAGATGATCAAACACGACATTGAAAGGAAGCTCATCGAACAAAAGGTTACTTTCTTGAACGGATTGAGATCGGAATGGAGAGCAGTAGTGTCTACAGTCAAGGCCCATGAACAGTTTAAATCATACTCTTTGGCGAAACTGGTGGGTATTCTAAAGTCCCAAGAGAAGATTGTTGTTCAAGAGAAGATTGTTGTGTCTAGTCTTGGTTCGTTGGCCCTCCTTTCTAAAAGTAAAGCCGTGATGGAGGATGAAGAGCTCAACTTGGAAGAATATGACCTCACAACTGAGGATTATGCCATGATGGTATCCAATCCTAAGAGGTTCATAAAGAAGAGATTCCCCAGCAACAAAAACCGAAACTGGCAGGGGAGTTACAGCTCTGAAAAGGCAAACAATGAATCGAAGGCTGAGGAGTCCAAGAAGGAACCGAAGGCAGATGGCGATTCAGGAGTAAGCTGCTTCTACTGTGGTGGCAAGAACCACTATGCTAAGGACTGTGTTCTTAAGAAGATGGCTGAAAAGGACGATGGAAAGGATGAGGAAGCCGTACTGCAGAAGAGGTTGGATGAGTTGAGGAAGAAAAAGTCTACCGCTAACCCTTCTATTAATGCTCTTATTGTGCAGGGTTCGGTTAATAACGATGAGTTCGGTAGCACCGAAGTTTGGTCTACTGACTCAGAAGACGAAGAAGTGAGGAAGCCTACTCATGGAAAGGCTTATATGGCTAAGGAGGAAAGCAGTGGTGGAAAATGCTTCATGGTGTCAAGCGCATCTCAAATGAGGGGATACAATACCGATGGAGGAAGCAATGGACCGAAAGCGCAAGAAGATATGTGCCTCACAGCCAAACCACTCAGCCAACAGTTCAATGAGCTTGATGAACTGATAAAGAAGGTACAATCTGCCTTTATTTCATCTAAAGTACCATCATCCTTATATGAGAAAGAATTAAAAAACGTTAACACAAGAATTTCTCATTTAGATAGTAGCTTAACTCAAACTAGAGTCACCAATTCTAACCTGACTGATCAATTAAGCAGGGTGGCGTCGAAGAGTGAGGAGCGGCGTATGTGGATTGAGTTAAAAGAGTCGGAATTAATTAAAGTCAAAGACGAAAACATTTATTTGCAGAGAGACAATTTGAAATTGTTAAAACAACGAAATGTTTTTTGTTTAATAGCTAAACGTTTATATTCCAATATTACTCAGCTGCATTTGGACTGTGAGATAGGAAAAAAGATCCACCGTATGATTTTACCATTCCTAGAATTTAAGGAGGATGAAATCGATGCTGAAGCTTACAATTGTGAGAGTGTGATTTCGTCTGATGATGTCAACCCAACTTATCAAATTGGACTGGACAAAATTGAATCCTTCATTAAATCCAAAGACCATAAGGACATGCTCAAAAATCTGTTGGACGAAAATGATAGACTTAAACTGAGAACCGAAACCATACAAAAGTTTGACTCTCTAAATGCCAAGGTAAGCTCAGAAAATAAAATTGATGTTGAAAATGCATCTGAGCTTAACGAGGACGAAAACATGAGTGAAATTTCTGTAGAGGATACGGTTGACTGCTCAGAATTTGTGAAAAGCGAAACTGAAAACCACAAAAATCTTATTTCTGAAAATTCTGTGGAATTCGCTAGATTGTCCCAACAAGAAGAATGCATGAAGGAGAATCGCCTACTGATGAATCTCCAACCAACAATGCTTCAGTCGAGGGGGAACCAAGTTCTCTTGTCGAGGGGGAGCCTAGCTCACAAGTCCAGGGGGAGCCAAGCTCTACTACTTCAACCGAAGGTCCTTCATCAAGCGAAGGTAACTCTCCAACCGAAGATGCCCCTCCAAACGAAGGTGCTTCAATGGCTGAAAATCCAGCACCACAAGAAACCCCTGAACCTCATGCTTGTCAAGACTCATCAATTGAAGGGGAGCATGATGATATGACGCTTGATTTTGATAGCCAATCCGAGCCTGAAGAGATGATCAACGCTGAACTAGATCCATCCTTTGATCCGAATTACCCTCCTCTTACAAAATGGACCAGAGATCATCCTATCTCTCAAGTAGTTGGTGATGTATCTGAAAAGGTTCTGACCCGATCTCAACTGAAGGAAAAACAGACATCCTTATTCTCAAAAGTTGAGTTTTGTATGTTTAACTCATTTGTATCAAAAGTCGAACCGAAGACAGTGAACACTGCCCTCGATCACTCTGATTGGGTTCAAGCGATGCAAGACGAACTGAATGAGTTTGAAAGGAACAAAGTCTGGCGCCTCATTCCAACTCCTCCAGATGCTTCGGTTGTTGGTCTTAAATGGGTCTTTAGAAACAAAATGGACAAGGAAGGTAATGTCATTCGAAACAAGGCTCGCCTGGTTGTCAAAGGATACTGTCAGGAGGAAGGGATAGATTACGAAGAGACGTTCGCTCCAGTAGCTAGGCTAGAATCGGTTAGAATATTTCTGGCCTATGCTGCTCACAAAAACTTTGAGATCTTCCAAATGGACGTCAAGTGCGCATTTCTCAATGGAGAACTTGAAGAAACGGTGTATGTGGAGCAACCTCCTGGGTTTGTGAATGAAAAATATCCAAATCATTGCTACATTCTGGATAAAGCTGTGTACGGCCTCAAACAAGCTCCGAGAGCCTGGGACCCGAAGGCATCTTTATCAATCAGGAAGCTTACACGAAGACTCTCCTAGCAAAGTTTGGCATGATGGGAGACTCAAAAGTCAAAATCCCTATGGCATACGGCACCAAACTTACCCCTTCACTGGATAAACCGGCTGTCGACATCACGTTCTATCGTCAAATGATAGGCTCACTGATGTATCTAACTGCTAGCAGGCCTGATATCATGTTTTCTGTATGTTATTGTGCTCGATTTCAGGCTAACCCACGCGAACCTCACATGCTGGCAGTGAAGAACATCCTACGCTATCTCAAGCGAACCGCCTCCTTGGGTCTATGGTATCCATCCAACTCTGGCTTCTTCGTTCAAGCCTATTCTGATGCAGACCTTGGAGGATGTGGACTCGACCGCAAAAGCACAACTGGTGGTTGTCAATTTCTTGATGGGAAGTTGGTCAGCTGGCAATCCAAGAAACAAACATGTGTGTCGCTGTCTACTGCTGAAGCGGAATACATTGCCGCTGCATCCTGCACATCACAAGTGATTTGGATCCAGAGTCAACTTCGAGACTATGGACTCAATATGAAGAAGATCCCTCTATATTGCGACTCTGAAAGTGCAATTAGGATCTGTCATAACCCGGTGCAACACTCTAAAACCAAACACATAGCACTGAGGTATCACTTCATCAAAGATCATGTGGAAGATGGAAATGTCGAAGTTCACTTCGTAAGAACCACTGATCAACTGGCTGACGTCTTCACCAAAGCTCTTCCAGAAGCCTCATTCAATAAAATTTTGCAAGGACTAGGTATGATGGAATCAGAGTCAGTACCTCACACTACCTCTCAATCTCAAACGTAAGAAGCGAAACCAACCGAACGTTCGGGTTCGGTTCACCCATTTCACTCGCTCATTAATTCAAAGGTAGACTTACTAAGTTGTATATTTCTTGTGCAAAATTTGTTTCTCTTTATGTAAAAAAAAAAACAAAAAAAAAATTTTTTTTTATTGCATATCTAAAATTTTTCTTAAAATTTTCAAGAACCGAAACCAACCGAAGGTTCGGGTTCGGTTTTTCAAAATTTTCCAGAACCGAAACCAACCGAAGGTTCGGGTTCGGTTTTTCAAAATTTTCCAGAACCGAAACCAACCGAAGGTTCGGGTTCGGTTTTTCAAAATTTTCCAGAACCGAAACCAACCGAAGGTTCGGGTTCGGTTTTTCAATTTTTTTCCAACCGAACGTTCGGGTTCGGTTTTCTTTTCTATTTTTTCTTGTCTTATTTTTAATCTTTTCTATTTTTTTTCTTTTTTAATTTTATTTTTATTTTTTTATATATAAATTTCAAACACTCCAAAAATATTTTTTTTGTATGTTCGTTTACTTATGGGGATATATTTGCTGAATTACTTAAGTGTCCCTAGAAGCATGCTGCTGTATGTGTCCCAAGCCTCATAAGATTTTGAATAATTGCCTTCACGACTTGGTATACACAAACCTTGTCTTCCCAATAAGGCTAACTTATTTATTCTAATCGTGAGCTACCTCACACTCTTCTCACATGAGTTAAGAGTCTCCTGCTTGGTCCTTTCTTTCACAGCAGAGGTACTATGTCTTCTTTCACCATCCCCATTACACTTCTCCATAACACTCGTTTCATCACTGTAACCCTAGAGACTCTCAGAAACTACCACTGAGGTTTATGGTTACGCAACATCTGTGTTTATGATCTTAGTTTCGTGCCACTACGAGCTGAGTGAAACCCAAAATTCAACACCAAAGAATTGACGGTGACAAATTAATTTGATCAAGTTTTTACCAATGAATTGACGAATGTACCTTCATGAAATCTCAATTTCTTTTCTTTATGCGTGGTTCCAATGAAATTGTTACACACCATAACATTTCTTCCCAAGGGATCCAGTTTTAATTTTTTTTTATCTGAGATTTCATATTCATCCAAGTCACTTAAAAACTCCAACCTACTTGTTCAACAGACTACACTGGTCTCACAAGTACTTTGTTCACATTCATTCTTATATCAAGAATTGAATTGTTGAATCAAAGCGAAACCACCCTTATTTTATCTTCTTAAAAGAAGCCTTTCAACATTTATTAATAAATGTTTGATCGTAATTCAACGGGATTCCACACTAACACTTTAAGGTCTCTCTTGATCTTGAAGGAAGAGATTCGTGCCCGGGATCATCAGTTTCGTGTCATAATTGACATCACAGATTATTCCAAAAAGAGTTGCTTTATTTCCTTATCTTTTACACTCCTAGCACGAAAATCCTAGATTTTCAAAAATTCTGTTACTAATTATTTTACAGACTGGATAATTAATGGATTGTTCATAATGAAGCTGTGGTTACCAATAATCCACGTGGGCGTTCTATTCAAAAGACAGAAAGTTAAAAAGGGGAAGAGACAAAAGATGCTGACGCGGCGGAAGTTCAAAGGATAGAAATTCAAACGACGGTAAAAAGGCGGGCGCGTGAATTTGAAGAGGCCGGCTTTTTCTGACACTATTGGACGCGTGTACAATATTGAAGCGTCATCCATCAGGCATTAATGGCGCGTGTGGAAATGGAAACGGTTCATCTCTCTAAACCGGCGCTTATTGGGCGGCGTGATCCT
Organism: Lactuca serriola; assembly: GCF_051521515.1. Taxonomy (NCBI): domain Eukaryota; kingdom Viridiplantae; phylum Streptophyta; class Magnoliopsida; order Asterales; family Asteraceae; genus Lactuca; species Lactuca serriola. The sequence goes on along the minus strand of NC_136410.1, from coordinate 306,180,665 downwards.
AGGAATCTGACACTCTCTCTCCTACGTGATCATCGCACGTCCCAACTGTCACCAATCAGTCACTCAAATACCCTTCCATATTTCCATAAAAGATTTGAATCAATCTTTCTCTCTCCTATCACCTACTATAAAAACCTTTCCAGACCACCTTTTACCTCTTTACTGCCCCATAATTTCCAAAGCAAAATACTTCCAAACTCTCTCCCGGTTATCTTCTTCTCCAACCTGCAACAATGGCTGAATCCTCTTCCGTCCATGCTACTTCTCAGATTCTCCCCATCAGACCTCAACAATGCCTTGTCATTGATCTGAACCCACTAGCCTATGATCCCTACATGTCGCCGATTATTGAATGCCTCAAGTACTCCCAACTTGCTCCGGCATTGTCCAAGACTGAAACGGTGCCAATGGTGGCTCTATCTCAGGTCTATGCGACGGCCTACTACGACAAGGGCGTCGACAGGATCTTTTTCGAAGTGGCGGAACATAAGACGTCGATTTCTCGTTCCCGCTTCTGCTCTATGCTTGGATTTGCTGCTGACCCATCGCGTGTTCACCCGGAGACAATTCCGGTTGGTATGCTCTACAGCATGTTCTACAACATGGGCTACACGGAAGTTCTCACCTCCGTTGCCAGATTCAAGAAGTCATGCCTATCGCCCCAATGGAATGGGTTATTCACAGTTCTCTTCAAGGGACTGTCAGAACGAAGCTCAGGATCGGACGGGGCTAGTCGTCTTTTCCTGTCAATCATGTATGGGGTATACAACGGGATCAACCTCGACTACGGGTTTGTCCTTTGGCAGCAGCTCATTCAGAGCCTTTCTTCAACTTCTCGACACTCTGAAGTGTCGCTGGCCCGGTTCTGGATCTTGATCACAAGATGGGCCATGGACCGGTTTGACGTCCAATCTGCTGACGGTGCACCGATGTCTTCGATTGGTACGTTCCACACCATGAAGATCATCGTATCTGCTGCATCGAAATTCTCCTTCATTGGCTCTATCCCGGAGTCGATGTATGGTAGTGTGCCATCCGAAAGCAGTATGATCAAAACGATCAAGGAGTTAGGGCCATCTGGTCCAAGGGAACTGACACCGGACATGCTGCGATCAATTCATGATGCTGACAAACCGGTGGCAAGGGGTAAGAAGGCAGACAAGGGGAAGAAACCATCAAAAGCCCCAAAACCCACTCCCAAGAAGCATCTCCGCGAGCTAAACGAGAAGGTTGATCAACTTCTCGCCTCCTCTTCCAATCAGCAGTCATCCTTATCTGAAGCTGCCCTTCAGAGGATAGTTGATGCCTTCTCTAGGGCTCAACATGACTCAGTGGCCTCTGCTACTGCTGCAATAGACGCCTCCACCCGAGCTTGTGAGGCTGCGACCGAAAAAGTCGATAAACTATTCCATGACGCTACAATCCTGCTGCAGTCTATGCAGGAAAGCGCCGAAGCCACCAAAACAACTCTGGAACCACTTGTTAATCAATTGGCCCAGTTTGTAAAGACGGAGTTATCCTCGTTCGCTACCCTCAGACAAAACCTTAGCGATGACAACTCGGCACTCCGTGCCTCCATTGAAGCCCGCTTGGCAAAGCTACAAGAGGATCTTGCGGCTGAAAATAAACTAATGGACGTCCTGGCAAGTAAGACTACTGGCCTCAAGGTCAAGAGCACCCAACTTTCCAACTCCGAACAACAATTGGAGGCTTTTCGATCCGAAAGGGAAATCATCAAGACGTGTGTTTCGGATGTCCACGCCGCTCTGTCAAACATCCTGGAAGCACACGACCCCATTCTCAATCACTCGGTGAGGCGTACCCTCGCTGAGAAACTCTCTCCGGCCATGGCTCTCTTGAGTAAAATTGAAGGCCTACCCAGTTTCGTGTCCATTCCGAAACAAGGGGGAGATGAGAAGAAAGGATCGAAACCACCTCCTTCCTCTAAAGCAACTCACACAACAGAACCACCCCCAACTGGTCATGCCTCGGTTTCGGGTGTGAAGGACAAGGGCAAAAACATTGCAGAGGGAGGAGATGAAGATGAAGATGAAGATGAAGACAAGGAGACTATTGCGGACATGTTAAAAAGAAAGAACAGTCGCAATACTGATGACGATGTCAGTCGTGTGGCACGTGAAGCTGAAGAAGCCGAACGTAAACAAAAAGAAGCCAACGATCTCCTTGAGAGCCGAAAGCTGCTCTTCCCTGCCTGGACCAGGGATCGACTGATAAAAGAGGCCATAGAGACCCCTAGTATACTATGGCTCGAGCCGGTGATATCATTCGACTGCATCAACTCGGTCGATTCGCAATTTGATATGCCGCTGACTCGAAAGGCGTTCATCTTCCACGCCTTCTCCAACATTTTCGAAGTCCCGCATCCGAACGATGAGCTTGACAGGGAGCTCATTGACTTTTATCTGGAGGCCGCTCGCCCTCAATTCCTTACATGGAGCACCCAGAAGATTGTCAATGTTCGGGTGATGAAGCCGTTTGCCGTGGGGAGATTCACCAACGTCAAGTTCAAGCTTATCCGAGGATCTGCAAGAACTGCTCACATGATCTCTCTGGCGGATCTGCCCAATCTGAACCCTCATGATTGGATAGTCTTGTACAACATCTTGCTGACAAACGAAGCCGAATATGGTCCCATCTTAGACCATGTCAAAAGGATGCTGGCATGCTATATCATGGAGGTGGCCCTAATGGATCAGGAGGTTGCCACAGTGTTTAAGAAGAAACCGAAAGTCAAGCCTGTGGGATCGGCCAGTGATCTAAACACGATGAAAATGGGCAAGATTGATTCGAGGCGAAACTCTGTGATGTTCACCAGAGCCGAAGGACAGAAATGTCTATTCGCGTTAGCTGACAAGCACCTCTACACCACTCCCTGCTTGGAACACGTTCTATCTATCGTCAAGCGGTGTAAGGACAATTCGGCTGATGACATCAAATATTTTGAAGATATGATCAATTGGTACATCCGGTTTAGACAGACCATCCTTTCCATAACCAAGTGTCTGTTTAGTACCGTGAAGAAGAAGGTACCAGTTTCAGCTGTCGGCCCAAGTACGAAGTGATGGTCTCGCTCCAAATTGACGCAAAGGGGGAGATTGTTGGGCTGAAGTTCTGTTTTGTATTGCGTCCTTTGGGCTCATAGATTAGCCTAGTATTCTCCGGTTTGGGCCTGTCCAACCGAGAGCCTTTTTATGTATTGTATATAAGTTATCGCTTGCATGCATATTAGGTTAAGATTTAAGATTCAAGATTTCTGGTTTAGGGTTCCAGAGTTTACGAAATTGTGCTCTTGTAATCTTCCAATCCTTTACAGTTGATGTTCTTAATCGAGCTCTTCTAAGGATTTTGTTTAATCATTCGACACGTTTGATTCAAGCTGTTTGTTCTTATTATTTCGTTCTGCCTTGTTATTTATATTGTGTTTTTGCGTTTCATATTCATATACTTGTTCACGATCTAATCGATCTTTATAGATTAAAAGTTATTATTTTGATCTCAACAATGTTGTATTGAAATCATATATGCTCTTGTTGTTATTAGAAAATGTGCATTATATGTTGATGTTATACGCTGAGTTTGATGTTAAATGAACGAATCCTAATGTTTTCAATGGACATAATGAAATGTTGATATGTTCTATGTATAGGATTATATGTTGATGTTATGTGCATTTGTAATGCATTATATGTTGATGTTATGTGTATTTGAAATGCATAACTTGTTGCTAAAACATGCATTTTTTTTGTTGAATTGATCAAAGAAATGGGAGAAAAGAAGGATAGGATTAGTTGGAAGGTAGAAGGTGTAGAGAAAACATTTCTAGAAGCTTGTTTACGTGAAGTTACGATCAATGGACGGGAAAGGAGTAGTTTGAAAGCACTTTCTTGGAGGAATGTAGTTGAAACACTAAAAATTGAACATAACATTATTGCCGACCAAAAACAAATGAAGAACCGTTATGACTACCTAAAGTCAAAGTTTGGTACTTTTTTGAAGTTAAAAAACAAAACCGGTAATGTGTATAATTCAACAACCAACACCTTCAATCTTTCCAAAGAAGAATGGGAACTAGAAGCGAAGGTATTTTGTTAATTTATAAAAAATAGATTATATTGTTTTTAAATAATAAAATATTTTTTTCCAAACAGTCAAACAAACATGTGGATTCTTTGAGACGCACACCATTACCGTATCCCGACGTTTGCACACAATTGTTTGAAGGCGCGACTGCGACAGGCATGCATAGTTGGGGACCAACTTCTACCCTTCCCCGTCCTACTCAAGACTCAAGACACTATAGTTTGCATGACTTTGATGACATTGATTGCACTCAACAAGAAACTGTAGGTCTGAGTGACGAGTCATCTGCTCAATCAAAAAAACAAAAAACTACAGATACGGCAAAGAGTCAAAATAAAAGTAAAGATAAGGGTAAAGATAAGGGTAAAGATGCATCGAACTCAAGATTGCTTGAAATCGGGGAAGATATTGCCACAGTTGCTAAAATATTTGTGGAAAAGCATTCTTCTTCAGATTTGGGTGCGTGTATGGAAAAGCTGGAGAAGTTAGGATGGGGAATATTTGATCCAAGATACACTACTACTGTTGCTCTTTTTGGTGAAGGCATGGATAAGAGGCACGTATGGTTAACCATTGATCCAGCTATTTGTGAGAATTGGGTCAAGACTGTTGGAGCGCATTATGGAATGTTTCGCTAAGTAGATTTTTTGAATGTGTTGATGGTTTTTTTTGGATAACTAGATGGTTTTTTTTGGATTACTTGATGTTTGGTTTGAACTAGATGGTTTTTTTTATTACTTGACATTAATGACTTGATGTTTTGGATTACTTGATGTTTTGGATTACTAGATTATTATATGATATGAATGACTTGATGTTTTGGATGAATTTTTATGTTATATGTTGTTAATATAATTGCTATGTATTTTCAAAATAACAGATTGCTTATGGATTCGGATGAAGAAATTGCATTTTTCATGTTACTATGTTGCTAATGGTTGAATCTAGCATGCAATAGAATTGGAAGGGCAATTGATAATGATTCGGAAATGAGTGGTCATCAACATACACAAGAATTGTTACATGGAACTTCTACACAATGTCATGACCTGATACGTCTTTCACGTGAAGCATATGTACTTTTATGCAATCATTTTAGACGAAACAATTGGTTGCAAAGTAGTAGGCATATAAGCGTTGAAGAAAAGATGGCTATGTTCTTGACAACTATAGCACATAATAAACGGTTCAGGATTATCAAACGAAGGTTTCAACACTCCACAGAAACAATTCATAGATGCTTTCATGAGGTGCTAAATGCAATGATGATTTTTGCTAAAGAAGTTATAGTGCCAACGAATTCTAATGCAACCGTGAATTCCTCAGAGAGGCATCGTAAGCTAAAAGAAATCTTTCCTGGGGCAATAAGTGCGCTAGATGGAACTCTTGTACATGCAGTTGTGCCTGCTGATCAACAGACTAGCTATAGGGGAAGAGGAAAAGGTGAATGCTTTCAAAATGTTTTAGGAATTTGTGATTTTGATATGATGTTCACATTCGTATGGGCCGGTTGGGAGGGTATAACACATGATTCGCGAGTTTTGAAAGAAGTTGCATGTAACCCGACTTCAGGCTTTCCATTCCCTCCTCCAGGTTTTTAATTCTTTTTAAATTTATTATAAAATGCGATATTAAATTTCTATATATAATACTTTATTCACTCATGTGTATAGATAAATATTACCTTTGCGATGTTGCATACACCAACACTCGTGGATTTATGACTCCTTATCGCAACACGAGGTATTGGTTAGCCGACTATCGACAGCGTCGTGCGTTAACTAACGAAAAAAAATTCAATCATGCACATGCGCAACTCAGAAATGTTATTGAACGTGCTTACGGTGTTTTGAAGGCGAGATTCCCAATCCTAAAGCGAATGACTCCTTTTCCTTTTTCAGTGCAAAGAGATATAGTCGTTGCTTGTTTTGCAGTCCACAATTTCATAAGGAAATGCGATATTCATGATGAGTTATTTATGGCGTTCGACGAGAACAATGCTCAAGCACAAGGGGGACAAAATGACGGCGAAAACGTACACGATATGGAATGGGGTTCACAAGGAAATGAATACATGGATAATTTACGTGACCAGATTGCGAATTAATTGGTGTGAAATTAAATTTGTAGGATTTTATTTGGATTTTAGTATGATTTTGTGGATTTAAAAATATTTATGTTTGATTTTAATTTGTGTTTAAATTTGATTTATGCTAAATTTTGATTTTATATGGTGTTTATTTATTTTTTAATACATAATTAAGAATTTTTATTAGGTTATTTTCTAAATAAACAGTTGAATTTAATAAAAAAATAAAACAGAAGGGTAAAATGGTCATTTTAATAATTCAGCAGAACAATTCAGAGGTCCGAACCAAACAGCATGTTAAACATTCAACTCTTAAAATTTCAAATCTTCTTAGAAATTCAGACCTCTTAAAAATTTAGATCTTAAAAATTCAGATCCTGCCAAATAGCCCCTAAATGAAGCTCTTAAGCTTAAATGGGACTTAATAAGTGATTAATGAATGCATGAAACCAAAAATCTTATAAAGCTTGCACCTTTATGCTCAAAGAGACTAAAACAAACTCAGATCTACAAGCCCTTAAATGACTTAAATCTTCCATAAACCCAAAAAGGGACCAAAAGCATAATAAACTAACTATGAAGATATCTAAACATATATAAGCCAAGATGCAAACTGGATACCTCAGAAAGCTTTCCTACAAGATGATGATTATGGATCCAAAACCTTTTCACCAAGCAAGGCAACTTAAAGCTTCTCTACTTTCTTCATAAAGGCAAATATGAGCACTAAAGTCTTCTTAATAGTTCAAGAACACCACCAATAGGTTAAGGGGTCGATTCAGGGTTTTAGGAGGTTCGGGGCTGGTAAAGAGACCTACCTAAAAGACTTAAAACGCTTAAATAGGACACACATGCTCAAAAATTAGGGTTTAAGCACCCTTCGTACACCCAACGTACTCCTCGTACGCCCAGCGTACGAGGCCAAGGTTCGCGATCCTTTCTTCTAGGTACTCCAAGAATACACTAATGTATGCCCAACGTACTGCCCTTCTCACAAGTACGCCCTGCATACTCCCTATGTACGTCATGTGTACTAGTGTTTCCTCTTAAACCCTAAAATACTCCGGAGGCCATAACGTCTTCATTATATATCCGATTTTGACGATCCTTATATCCATGAAAAGGTAATGAGAAGCTCTACACTTTAATCAACTCATACTTTCCATAAAATTTCCCGAACAAAAATCCAATTTCCATAAAAGCCCGCTACCATTTTACCAAAATACCCTTGGCTCCAAACCATATCTGAACACCTGAATTATCTACATTACATCACCTACACTCAATTGGGTAACAATTCGGGATAGGGAATTAAAACTCTCCCCCACTTAAATTAGATTTTTTCCTCAAAATCATTACTTATCATTCCATCACACCATATAGGTTGATCAACACAATCACAACCCTTATGCTTAACATAGCCTTCCCAAAGGCAACTGAACCCACCCCTAGCAGAACTCTCCAAACCTGATTAATAGCGAATCCTTAATTTCATGCAGAAAACCACTCTATCTTCCCCGAAACCTGGAATCTCAAATTGGTCTGACTCCCCGATAGACCGCCCATACCGAACCACTACCATGCCAAATCCTCATTGAATTCTAGACCAACAAAACATTTCCAACCATTGGTTATCTTGATTCTTCCATTGGGAGCAAAATCATTTACCATGTACTGTTGCAGAATAGTCACACTTGACAGAAGTATCAAATAATCCTTCGAGTAGAAGATTCGTCCCTGCAATGGTTAGACTTAGACAAGAGCTGTGCAATAGGGTCAAATTAATTACTCTAAGATTATTTAATCCAAACTGCAAGTGACTTAGCATATGCCCCGAATAATCAACAATTCCACACACGAATCCCAAATCACTAATACCGCCCGACTCATCATGCTGGCCCCTAGCTGCTTTCCAAAAGCAGCTGAGACCTCCCTAGTCCAAACTTGTCTGCCAACTAACTGAAACACCGGATTCCTGCCCGAGTGCTGAGTGAAAAGACACACACAGTCGCCCCATGCGACTTTAGAAACAAAGCCTCATCTGGAAATAATTGCCCAAATTATCTTGCCACCAAATCAAATAATAAAGTGAATGCTACATGACCAACTGTAATCTTATATTATACCTGACCTCCAACGACCTACCACTTCCTAATTCCAAGCATGTTGTGTCCCTCTCACAGTCTTATGAACTGACCCACCCTGGTCTAATCCATCTGAAGAAATCCATGACCAATCATGGATTTGCCACACGTTCACCATTGCACATGGACTAGTGAATGCTACAGGCCATCCTACAATCTTACAAAACTCCCACACTAACTACCAACTATTGAATGCTACATGCCACCCTATAGTCTTACAACACTTCAACATTGACTGCCAACCTAGAGAATGCTACAGGCCACCCCGTAGTCTTACAACACTCCTATTTTTCCATGGCCACCGACCATGGTCTTACCACTCGTCTATCAGTCCATCCATACACATCCAGAGTCAAAAAACCACCCAACCAAGTGCCCAAGCTGGGCTTAAGTCATACCTAGAACCCTAACTTGGGTATACCAAAATCCTTCTATCCATCACCAACAAGGCACTAACCAACTGTTGGAAAGTTTCATGAACTCCCAAATCATACAATCCTCAATCCAGACAGCCACTTGGGCCGCCTTCCTACCCCATGAAGATGTGAAACTCATCCTAGTTTCACGCATGATTCGTCTCCCAAAAAACCAAATGGCTCTCCCCCACTTTGATTCAACGAAGCTCTCCGAGCACACAAGGTTTGAAGGATTCCCAATCCATATTACTCCTTATGATTAAACTGCTGACAACCTGTGCTTACCAATGCTAGTGTTCCATTACTAGCCAAACCCAAACACCGCACAACCCTTGAACGCCAGATAAACACTCCCCGAAATCCCAATAATTATGATAACTCTAGACGCTTTTAATGATACAACACCCAAATCTTGAAGTCCTTTATACCGATGAGAAGACCAAAACCTACAAAATAGACCACTTCCCTTGGCACTCGCAGTGGCCAACCAAGCTCAAATATTATACCGAGTAAACCCCGAAAATACTAGAGAACTAACCCGCTAAACCTGACCATAGACCTTCCACACAATACCCCTGAACCGATCTCGACCAAGTACCGGAATAACAACCAAACACATGATGGATTTTGAGCAATATATCAATCCTATGGTGTACATGCAAACCCTAATAGCTTTGGATCTAGTTTGTCTAATGAACATGCAATTGATAATCCAAAGCCATAAACCCTAGATCTAATAAACTATAACAGAAATTAGGGTTTAGATCTTACCTTTTATTGTTATATAGCAATAACAATCAATCCTTGGCTTCAGAAAGCTTAGTGCCTCCAGTGTTGCACCTCTAATGGAGTCACAAACACCACTAAGCAACTTGGATGAAGAGGAAAGAGAGAGCAGGAACCAAAAACGGCTGGAAACCCTAAATGAAGTGTTCACCACGTTTTTGGGGCCATAAGGGTTCCTTATATATGCTGGCTATTAGCGTTTACAGCTAGGAAACCCTAATCTGACTGCTTAAGCCCTAAGCAGCCAATGGACTCCCTCTTTAGAAGCCTTGGATGATTTCTAATGGTATTCCCCATAGAATTCTTCCACTCCAACTTCTATGGAGTCCATTATCCCATCTATGTAATTATCTTATAATTACACAATAAGTCCCTTAAGTTTAATTAATCTCTTTTAGCCACAAAATTAATTCTTTATTAATTCTTGACTAATATTAATTAAACAATATGATTTCTCCGTTAATATATTATTCTCATAATATATTAATAAATCATAATTAAACCTTTCTCTCCTTAATTCATCCTACATATTTCTATGGTGAAGGAAACCCAAAAGGACCATGCTCATAATCGGGTCAAGTACATACCAAAATAGTTATGGACTTGGACACTAATCCAACACTGTCCCACTTGGATAAGTCTAATAACTATTTTCCATAACTTCATAACCTGATTAACAATCGTAGCTTTCAAAAGCCTTTGTCAACTCTGATCATATCAGATAGCATGTCCTTTAGATAAGGGATTATATATTCCTCCATTCTCAAGATATCATATAGACACAAGACATGAATTTCGATCATTCTCTCTATACTGTTTCCTAACTTCCGATTTATGACGAATGACAACAGACTACAATTGAACACATCAACTTAGTCTCGGTTTGGCCAAGCGCTTAGGTTTCATCACTAAATCATCGAGGGGCCCACAGATATCGCTTTTATCCCACTTTGGGCAAAAGGAATGGATAAACTTTGACTCAAATGCTCACTTGCACCTACTAATCGAATCACACACAACAATAAGTTTTATAACACCAAGTTACCGGTGCGTTTATATATCATGAATGTGCAACCGACCAACAAATAACAACTCACACATCTCGGTTTCAAGAATATACAATGTTATCATCTCACTAATCACCCGTGATAAATCCATGAAGTGATTCAAGTGAGCGTGGGTTTAATCCAATACTTTAATCTTATCAAAGCACTCATGAACTCCGAAGCAAACTTGTGTTATGTCTAAACACTTTAAACAAGCTACAGACAGATTCATGACAGTCTTCCTTCATACCTACTTCCAACGTATGACTGACTGTGGAGGTTCGAATAACCCAGTTATTCTAGAAGTCAAAACATGCAAAATGAAACCCAATGAGAATACTTAATCCTATATGGCCCCAAAATTTTTGAGCGTAAATAAAACACTTTTATTTAAACACCATATTGACCACTCATTATTCATGGTTTAATGTTTCAGATAATCAACTTATTACTCGAATTACAATAATAGTTGTCCCATGCTCCTAGCATGCACACTATGTTACCTATGATCCTTACTTTGTGAAATAGACCAATTGAAAACCTTTCCAATTGAACTCATTTCACAATTCCCAATCCTTATCGTTAGTGTAAGATCACAACATTCTTGCCACTAATAGAATATGTTTTAATTCTAACATTTTATGCAACGATCATTTCGTAAAGTCGTAGCATAAAAGTTACCAAGACTTGGCCAATGAAAATACAAGGTTCTTTATCAGAAATTGTTACAAAACAATTCTATAAATGTGATGTCTCACATTCGAAGTACATTCTTGTGAACATACTTCTTGCATAAAAGTTTCTAATCTAGACATAAATTCTTAATTTCCAACTCCCAATATGGAAACATTTCCATATTTGCCATACGACAACTCATTCTTAATATAATCTTATCAATTCATAATAATGTCGATATGGCCCATCCAACACTATACTTCCAACTACTCACAAGCAACAAATCATTGGCGAACCTTAGATCGTCCTTTGATAGTTGTTTAATTATTTTAGTCAAAACCGTTCTAGTCCTTTTTCCTTCTTAATGGGCTAGACATTTGGAAAATTTTAGAATGGTCAAATATTCTAGCATTTGCAATCGATCCTATACCCGAAGCGTATGGGACACGATGCATAATGTCTTACATAAAGATTTCAATCTTTTTCCATAATATTTTATGTGTCACGTTCTTACAATTCGAACTATGAAGAGGGATGTTGTAATCATAATCAAAATTTAAGAACACACTATGTATCGCTTGACTAAATTTATTAAAATTTCTCAATCTAATCTTTAGATTTTGAAACTAAGTATAATATTCTCTCCCTTAATTATAGTAAAACAAATTTTCAACCCTTGCGACTTTGCAAAGTATAACTCTTGTTTTCTATAATTAATATTGCTAACTTTCAATACTTACCTTAATAATCATACAAGCATAGCATTTATGCACCCACTATCATGATGATTATTATCATATAAGCATAACATTTATGCTCCCACTAGCTTTGACATGTGTTCAGAAAACAACTGAACTTCCTGAAAACAATACCTATTGAATTTATGAAGTTCATATTTCTAATACCAGATGCTTCGATAAGCCTTTATCTAAGCTTCTTAACTTTATACACCTGTGCCTTAGATAGCTCATATGTGTGTCTAAACAATTCAGAACTTATATCAATAAGTCCCAAATGTTAGACTAACTGCCAAATCTCACAATTCGAACTATGGAAAGGGATGTCGTAACCATAATCGAATTTGAGAATACAATTTTTCAGAATTGTTATCTTCTTAAAATCTCTCTTAGTGAAAGCATTTCCTCAAAGTCATTTTCATGGAGGATGGAATCTTATGACACTTAGATTTTATGGTGTATGTGTTCCTATCCATGTGAATTTGCTAAAACCAAGTTTGCGACAAATCCAAACTCATATGTACTGAACTTTCTTAATCTTGATTTATTGCCTTATGGTAACACGAGTGCCCACCATGTCTTTCAAGTAGTTTAGTAACTTATCCTTACGGATCAATGTACTTTTCATCGATCAAGGTACTTTGTCTTTATGCATTCAAATGAGAACTCATAAAACTTACATACATAATTAACTCAATTGGAATGGCACGGAAACAAAATAATGTCAACACGATAGGTCGTAAACCTCAAGTCGTGTGCTAGTGATGATAGATAAGGTTTATTCTTGGTTTGTTCTGGAAAATTTTTCAAGATCATTAAAGCTCCCGCTGACCTCTTGACATATATGATTCTCTTGTCAGAAAACTTTTCTAGACAAAACAAATATTCAAGAGTTAGTGTAGTTCTTATCAAGACAAAACACTTCACATAATTGGTCCTAGTTGGTCTTTGTCTTCTCCAAGACATCAAAACTTACCAATTTCAAATGTGCAAGAATAAGAACACTTTTCAAAATTCCACATTTGTTGAGTGTTATAACCTTCTTAAGACTTATAACTCAATTCACAATCTTGGAATATAACTCTAAGACATGATATTGGAATGAAGTATGATTGACTTCTTGATTTAACCATTTCCACAATTCACGATTCCTCTTCTTAGACATACAAATGCACTAAGACTCTCTTAGAGGATCAATTGAGATATGGTTATTAATCATTAAGACTTATCATAAAACACAAGAAAAGGTACTCTCCCTTCTTCTTAGAATAGAGAAACTTTTATCTTTCTGCCTACTTGATTCTTCTTTATTCGTTCTGCTATTCATTGAAACTCTTTCAATCAACTCAAAATTACACTTAATCGTATAAGTATAATCATATTTACTAAACTTTTAGTAAATCATGACGAATATCTTATCTCTCTTTGTGGGGGACTTGATCAACGCACAACCTAGTGTACTCGATCTCCTAGTCCTTCACTTGACACTTTGTCAAAGAATTAGTCTAATTTCCAAATATGAAAGTTTTCATTCATCACACAACCAAGTTGTATGATTCCAAGTTTCTGTCCAATTGAAACTTGGGCGATGAGAAACTCTCCTTATTTGGTAAATTCTTGACATCACCACAAGTAACATAATTAAGAATCAAATCCATTATTGCTAATAATAGAAACCGTTAAACATTAATTTTTCATACATGCCATTGCAAGGATAAATATATAAGATAAAATCAAAATTTATTTTATTGCGGAAAAAATTGTCCGTACAATGCACTTCAATTGAAAAACCATGTTATTACATATTTCTTAGCAATCCATTCTAACTCCAAGTAGTAGCTCAAGAATCTAATCTTCAAGCAATGCGATCGAAATCCATTTCTTCACGATTAGATTCAGCTCACTTCTTGCCTTAAGCTTCCTCTCTTTTCTTCGATCCTACAAAAAATCAAAATGTAATCTTATCACATCATGTATTAAGAATCTAGAATAGGAACATAAAGGAGTTAGTTAATGGATTTTACCTGAAGTAGATCCATACGTCTTGAGTCTCCCATCTCTTAGATCTCTCAGGTAAATAGGGCAGCTTCGTCTCCAATGCCCCTTCTTTTGGCAATAAAAGCAAATGGACTCTTTTAGAATGACATAAGGAACTATCTCAGAGTTTTCCTTTTCTGGATTTCCATTGTCATCATTTGCAATGTCCATTGAAGTTTGGGAGTTTGATTCACCAGAAAAATTTGCTTGACCAGCACGCCAAATCATTGCTAATTCAACAGCTATATGCAAATAGGTTAGATGAATGAGGATCACGTCATGATCCACCATATAGTTCTCTCTAACGAACTCACTATATGATTCAGGAAGTGACTGAAGAACCCTGTCAACAGCCAAGTCACATGAAATCTCGACACCTAACATCCTTAACCTATCATTGTGTGACTTCATCTCTAAGACGTGTGCACACACAGGTTTCCCATCTTCGTGTTTACTTGCCAAAAGGGCTTGAGTGATCTTGAAATTTTCAAGCCTTCGAACTTTTGGGTTAGGGAGAATAACTGAAGGAGGTGGAGGAAGTGAAGCATGATTTATTGTTCCTCGATCATATCATGGAACATCATCTTCATTTGGAAAGCTTGTTCCATGGGATTTGGGATGACCATTGTTAGATTCAGATATCTACAAAACGGGAGAAATTCAAGTCAAGTTGATTAGAATCCTTGATGTAACACCCAAATGAAACATCAAGGCTAGGATCCAACACAATACTCTACAACCTAGAAGAGGGATGCCCTAATCTAGTTGCAGAATATTTGAAGGTAGGTAAATGATGATTTACCAATTTCCACCATGAAAAACGAAAAAGAAATTTAAGTTTTAAATGAATTGAAACTCCTAGATCTTTTGAGATTCATTGAACCTTTCAATGGCATGTTTAATCTCGATTATGCCCTTCATTTATAACTGGGATGCCGATGATCACAAATAAGGTGTGAATAACCATGCGAATGTACATGGTGCACTCAATGCTACTATCACCTAATCAATGTGCCGGTTAGTCACACACGCTCCATTGATCTATGATAAACATCGAGTCACCTTTTGCTACCAATGCGAAACCCAAATTAGTGTGCCGGTTAACCACACACACTCCACTAACGTCTCGGCAAGGGTACAAAGTGTCATTCCATGGATTAGCATACAATTTCACATTTTGCCCAAAGTAACTATGATTTGGGAATTTAAAAAACTTTTAGTTACTTTGTACTTCATTATACTTATAATGGAAGGTTTCTGTCCTATCCTACCCATTCGGCTAACGACCCTCCACTAGTGGGTAAGAGTGGATACCCATTCAATCGCCATTTTATAGGCAATTTCCTTAAACACCCCTTATAGATCAGCTTCATGAATGAGGCCTACTAACGGTAAGACTGACTCTTTACTCATATATATATATATATATATATATATATATATATATATATATATATATATATATATATATATATATTATACTTTTAATATTACACATATATAGTATATTGTGTAGTTTACACTTTTAAAATACTAGGTCGTTTTATTTACTTTCTCTTTTAATTAAGCTTTTAAGTAACTTAACAAAACCATGAGGGTGTAATTTGAACTTTTCAAAATACTAGAGTTTTAGAATTTAAATATTACATAATTAAACTATTAATCAAAATTTTAAATTCCAAAACTTGAGGGCAAGTTTTGAAACATTTAAAAACATTAGGGTTTAGAATTTAAATATTTCGAAATTAAACTTTTAATCAAAAATTTAAATTCCAAAACTTGAGGGCAAGTTTTGAAACTTTTCAAAACATTAGGGTTTAACAATTTAAATTTCAAAAACAAAACTTTTATGTTCAAATTTAAACTATAAAACTTAAAGGGAGTAATTTGAAAGTATTCAAATAAGGCAATTATCTAATTTTGACCTAGTCAAATATCTTGCAGAATAATTCATTAAATAACTCAAATAATTAAACATTATCTTATAAGGTAACAAATATTTGATTAAATGGTAATTATCTACTATTTTGGTAAGGATATTCACCCAAAATCAATAAAAATCGGATTTTATTAATTAAAAACGTTTATGGTAAGTATCCCAAGCTAAAACAGCAAGAAAATCACCAAAAACCGCTGCCAGACCCTCAGACTCGCCGAGTCAGAGACTGGACTCGCCGAGTCAGCCTGACTCGCCAAGTTCATCAACTGACTCGCCGAGTCAGTCAAGCAGAAGGGCAAAAAACATTTTATTCAGCCAATAAACTATCAAATAAGCATCAATTCACTAACAAACATCCCTAGGCTCTGATACCACTGATGGGTTTTGAGCAATACACCAATCCTATGGTGTACATGGAAACCCTAATAGCTTTGGACCTAGTTTGTCTAACGAATGTGGAATTGATAATCCAAAGCCATAAACCCTAGATCTAATAAACTATAACAAAAATTAGGGTTTAGGTCTTACCTTTGATTGCTATATAGCAATAACAATCAATCCTTGGCTTCAGAAAGCTTAGTGCCTCAAGTGTTGCACCTCTAATGGAGTCACAAACACCACTAAGCAACTTGGATGAAGAGGAAAGAGAGAGGAGGCACCAAAAACGGCTGGAAACCCTAAAGGAAGTGTTCACCACGTGTTTGGGGCCATAAGGGATCCATATATATGCTGGCTATTAGGGTTTACAACTAGGAAACCCTAATCTGACTGCTTAAGTCGTAAGCAGCCCATGGACTCCCTCTTTAAAAGCCTTGGACAATTTCTAATGGGTTTCCCATAGAATTCGTCCACTCCAACTTCTATGGAGTCCATTAGCTCATCTATGTAATTATCTTATAATTACACAATAAGTCCCTTAAGTTTAATTAATCTCTTTTAGCCACAAAATTAATTAAACCTTTCTCTCCTTAATTCATCCTACATATTGCTATGGTGAAGGCAACCCAAAAGGACCATGCTCATAATCGGGTCAAGTACATACCAAAATAGTTATGGACTTAGACACTAATCCAACAACACATTCAACCCCGCTCAACAAGATGCAACCTCTTCTGAGCCACTAATGAATCATATCATGCAACTAGTATATAATAATTATCCATGATACAATTCAAACAATAAAAGATAACTAAACCAAAGATAATGCTTACACAAGCCGATACAAAATCCAAAGCAATATAAATACTGATAACAATTAAAAATAAGAAAAACGATAACATACCCGAAATATCACCTGTTAGAGTCTTGGCCTCCCCTATCTGACGATGTATTGCTCTACTCCTCTCTGTTGGGGATCCTGCCCTACCTTCATGACCATCAGTGATCCTCAAAGTAGCCGTAGCAGGTGCACTCACTGCTCCTCCCCTCAACATCGGACAGTCAGCCTTCTTATGGCCCACTTGGTTGCAGTGAAAACATAATGGGCATGCCCCCTAAGGACAATCCCTGCTGCCATGACCAACCCTGCCACACTTGTAGCAGCCCAAACTCCTAGAACAAAAAACCCCATCGTGTAGTCTCCCGCACGTGATGTATTGACGCCAGCCCTATTGGCCCCTCAATCGCTAATCCGAAGTCTTGGGTCTCTTCATGAGACCCTCAATTATCTACACCTGATATGTCCCCCTCTTCCCTAGGTGCTCCAAATCAATCTCCTGCTCTCGGGCTCTAGAAATCATATCATTTAGAGTCTTACACCCTGAAAGACTCACAAACTCCCTGATGTCATCCCTCAGCATATCATGATACCTTAACTTCTTCATCTCCTCGTCCACTACATACTGCAGAACCAATAAGGTCCTCTCCTGGAACTTGGCAGCGATCTCCGCCACAATCTTAGTAGCTTGGCGAAGATCCTGAAACTCTCACGCCAACTGATGCACCTCAATCACCGGGGTGAACTCAGATTGGAACCTGGTTGAAAAATTATCCCACGTCATCGCATAAACAACATCATCACCCATGTCACATCTTACCTCTTCCTACTAATTATGTGTCATGTCCTTCAAAAGGCGGGAAGCAAATCTGACCTTTTCCTCCTCGAGGCATAAACTCGTGTTGAACGCGTAAGCTATATCCGCTAACCATCTCCTACTGGCAATAAGGTCCTTATCCCCAGATAAAGTGAGATCTCCATAAGCACGAAACACACAGAAAGAAAGAGTACAAGCTCCAACGATAGCCAAAACTTCAGTATGGAACACGCCTAAGCACTCATCCAAAATCTCCAGAATCCCCTCCTTGACTGAACCAAAGATCATAGTAGTCTGCTCGAAAATACCTTGGGTGATCTCCAATGAGATGAACTCCTGCATCTGCTCGCTAATCGGCTTAGTACCTGCACTTGAGCCGAAATAAGAACCAGAACCTACTTCCAGAGCGATCATCACCAAACTGAAATACAACATGCAAAAGATCGGAGCATACCTAAGAATCCTCCTCCCACAAGCTTCCTAGATTCTCCAAGACTCCACCTAAATTCGATTATGGATCCTGGGCTTTCAGTAGTACGGGCCCAATACTACCCTCCACACCTATCCATACTTTCCTCAAGAATCAGCTTGAATCCTCTAAGTCACCTTCTCAAACTGTTGCACCAAATGCTCACTAAACAGCGCAACTAAACCCAATGAAACACTTCCTAGGCTCTCCTAGGTTCCCGACCTCATTCAACCCTCATCTACTGAAAGGCTCCCACCAATGACAATTAACTACCTCATGAATACCGTCACATGCAACAGAGATCAGATAATCCTTCAAGTAAAAGAATAACCCTAGAACGGTTAGACTTAGACAAGAGCTACGCAATAGGTTCAGATCCATCACTCTGATATTATTTAACCTGTATGGCATGTGACTTAGCATATTCAATTAGTAGTCGATTCATATCTCTAAGTGTCCCACAAAGCACAAAGCAAGCAACATTTAAGCAACAGAAAATCTAACCAATATACATTAATCAAGCCATTCTATCCATTGATCTAAAAACCGTACTAGCATGCAATTCTGAAAGCTCATACAATCAGGCATATAAAGGCATCTCTCTCCTATCATACAATCCTAAGCATATCCTTAGCCCTAATCTAGCATGAAATACTCATAATCATATCATACATATCATATATCATAATAAATATGTATTCGTATTTTGAGAACCACTTACTTGAGCTTGGCCGATTGCATGCATCACACCCCTTTCTTAGATTAGAAACCCCTTTTAATAAAACATTTATTTTATGCAAAATTTCACCAAACCCTTAGTTTGAGTCCAGGCATACCCGAGAGTATGCCTGAATCCCTCAAACCAAGGCTTTGATACCAACTTGTAACATCCCAAAATACGAAGGTAAATTTTTCATTTTTAAAGCAATCAAAACACCCATTTATTATTTAAATAAATCCTTAAAGATATTTCATAATAAAAACAGTTATCAGAGTACAATCCCAAAATCTAAAATTTGGGGAAAATATAGGTGTATGCGCTACGATCAAGCTGGACCCTTCCCGTTTGAACCGGAAGTACCAGAAACCATAAACAACAATTGTAAACACAAAGCTTAGTGAGTTCCCCGAATACCGCATACCATACATAACATATGAGTCATACATGTCAAACATGAAACAGGAGGTGCTATGTGCCAACCATAGTCTTGTCGTTATGCCACAAGCCATATCATGGTCTTTCCTTGCCATGTCGGGGACAAAAACCCTAGGTCTTATAGGCAAGTACTAGGAGCCACATCCTAGTCTTCCATGCAAGCACCACAAAGACAACTAACATATAATCTACAACTACTTATCTACTTAATTGCCAGAGTCCTAACTCTGGTCTTGCATACAGATCTGGAACGAGCCACCTCCATGTCTTTCATACAAATTCCAAGGGCCAACCCCTGGTCTTCCTATAATACATAAACCAAATGGGCTGGCGTTGGTGCCTTCGACCCATAAAACTGTGAGGAGACTTATCGCGCACTGTTGAATCACACTGCTAATCCCTGGCTGCTAGTCCGATAATTCCTTGAGCTATCAATATCAAGTAACACCTAATTAACATTTGGGTTCCAATCCAAATCCAACAATCCATACGTGGGGTAAAATGACCATTTTACCCCTCACCTAGATCGGTCCAAGACTATGGCCCAAAGTCACAAACAAAAAGGCCCACAGACTAAACAACCATCCAAAGCCGACTTATGGCCTAATTTTCCAAATTGGGCCCAAACCCTTACATGGGCCTTACCCTAAAGCCCAATATCTCTTCCTTGTCCAAAACACTTGATTTAACACTTAATCCTTTAAGACAAAGCTCCAAAACATAAATCTGACTTCCTTGAGCTGGATTATCATGTAAAGTTGCTAACTTTACGCTCATGCATGGCTAAATGAAGATCTTAAGCTTAAAAGTTACATAATATGTGACTTAATGCATTTTCTTAAGGAGAGGGTTGTTCATTATTTGGATAAAACTGAAGTGTCCAATTGGACAACTTGGATTGGAGTATTTGGTTCGGATATTCGGATTTTTGGATTGGTTTTCAACAAAACCGAAGTATTATTTTGTATTGGTTTTCGTTTATAAAATAAAAACCGAATAGTCCAAAAAAACCGAATAAATATTGATTATTTATTTATTTATAATATATATATCTATAGTTATTTATTAATTTTGTAATTTATTTTTTCAAATAGGTTCAAAACGTTTCACCTGATAAAAAAAATATTAATACACATTTTATGTCAAAAGTTTTTTATCTATAAAATATTTAACTATAATATATCTTCTTAGTAGTTGTTTATAAATTTCAAATCACAACTAAATAATTTTTTTCGTTTCTTGTGTAAAGTTGGATAATATTATAATTATATGTTGTTTTAAAATGTTTTTGTTTTTGAGAACCTAATTAGAAAAACCGATCCAACCGAATTGTAATTGGATCGAATCGGAACGAATTTGAATTTATTTTGGACTGTTTGGATCCATGTTTTGAAAACCAAAATCAATTTGGATTCAGTTGATTGGATCGTATCAAACCGATCCATCCAAACGAACACCCCTACTTAAGGAGACCAAAACAAATCTAATCTAAAAGAACAAGCACTTAAATAACTTAACTCTTCCATAAACCAAAAAGGGAACAAGAGCATAACAAACTATGTAAAGATTTAAACATATACAAGCCAAGATGCAAAGTTGATACCTCAAAAGCTTTCCCACAAGATGATGATTCTGCATCCAAAACCTTTTCACAAATCAAGGCAACTTCAAGCTTCTCTACTTCCTTTACAAACGAAAAAATAAGCACGGAAGTCTTTCTAATAGCTCAAGAAAACCACTAAGAGGCTAATGGGTCGATTTAGGGTTTTAGGAGGTTTGGGGGCTAGAAAAAAGGCCACCTCTAAAGACTTAAGATGCTTAAAATATGCTACACATGCCCAAAAATTAGGGTTTAAGCACCCCTCGTACGCCCAACGTACTCCTCGTACGCCCAACGTACTCCTCGTATGCCCAACGTAGGAGGCCGAGGTTCGCGATCCTTCCTTCTGGGTACGCTAAGCGTACACCAATGTATACCCATCGTATTGCCCTTCACACTAGTACGCCCTGTGTACTAGGGTTTCCTCTTAAACCCTAAAATAATCCGAAGACCATAACTTCTTCGTTATAAATCCGATTTCGATAATCCTTATATGCATGAAAAGGTAACGAGAAGCTCTACACTTTAATAAACTCATAGTTGCCATAAAATATCCCGAACAAAAATCCAATTTCCATAAAAGCCTATGGCCATTTTACCAAAATACCCCTTGGCTCTAAACCAAATCTGAACGCCTGAATCATCTATTTTACATCACCTACAACCAAATGGGTAATGATTCAGGATAGGGCGTTATAGGCAAGTACTTGTGGGGACCGTGGGAAGGCGAATATCTGATTTTACACACTCATTGGGAGTTTTGCTATTGGGACAGTTGTGAACTCTGATATTTTGTGATGCTGCTTGTTTTGGATAATTATGTGTTTGATAACATGGCTTGTGAAACCTTAATTTTGGTACTTTAAAATTGAATATTTGGTCTAAATTTTGAGGTGTTAAAAAATCAGAATTGTACTCGAGATACTCAGCCACACCCCTAGGATAGTTTTCTTCGCCAAAGGCTTCCCATCTACCAAGTGAAGATTGTTCATTGCTTTGATACACCTAAACCACAAATCATTTTTACCGTATTTCATTCTCCAACACAAGTTAGCAAGCAACGAGAGATTTAGCGAGTTCAAGAAATCCACTCCAAGGCCACCTTTATTCTTAGGATTAAGAACCAAACTCCAAGACACCAACACATTTTCCTTTTATCCAAACCATCACCCCATATAAATATTCACTTAATAGACTCAAGAAAAAAATCACCTTATTAGGAGCCCGAAACAAAGCAAAGTAATAGAGAGGGAAACTATTAACACCGATCTCACAATAGTAAACCTCCCAACCAAAGAAAGAGTACTATCTTACCAATTGGTCCACTTATTTTTATACTTCTCAACAATCACATTCCAGCTTTGCCAAGTTTCATGTTTACACCAATCGGGATCCCGAGATACACAAATAAGAAAGAAGCGGGCTCACAATTCAAGAAGCTAGCAAGCCTATCCACGTCCACCTTATCCACCCCCACACCATACACTTTGCTCTTCGAAAGACTCAATTTAAGACCAAACGCAAGAAAGAAGCACCTAACTATTGGGTTTTGAGCATTCTAACACTTCCTAAGTGTACATGCAACCCTAATAACCTTGGATCTATGTTTGTCTAATTATCATGCAAAGTTGATTTCCAAGGCTAGGATCCTATCTAGCATACGTGGGGAACAATTTTAACTTGAATAATAGATAGAACTACATACCTTGTTGTTGTAAGTGTTCCTTGAAACCTTGTGAACCTAGCACCTCAAGTGTGATGCCTCAAATGCTTCACACAACACCAAATGCAAAGAATAAACTTGAGAGAATACTCTAACACATGCAAAATCGGCCAAGCCCTCTTGTTTCTAAGTGTAACTAATTTTGGGAAGAGTTACATTGCTTATATAGTGTGTTACATTAGGTAAACCCTAATGTTCCATGACTCTTCATTTCTTGATCCATGGGTTAACTCCATGGAGTATCCATGGAGCATCCTATGGGTGTAACCCAATATGACAATCCATGGAGCCTCCTAGCCCACTATATAAGATATGGAAGATTTACATAATCTACCCATATATCTAATTAGTTATCTATTGATCACTTAATTCATTCTAAATTAATTCTTGATCAAAACTAATTAAATAATATTATTAATATATTAGAACTTATAATATATTAATAAACCATATGTGTTATTTCTCTCATTCAGTTTATTCAATTGCATAGTGCCATGCAACCCAAATGGACCATCCGGGTCGGGTCAAGTATTTACCAGAAATAGTTATGGACTTAGACACCTTATCCAACAGTCTCCCACTTGGATAAGTCTAATAACTATAACTGTAATACTTCAGGAACCGATCGGCTATCGTAGCTCTTTCAAGGTCTCTCGAAAATGAGAAGATGTTGATACGCCATTTAAGATAAGTGATCATATAATCCTCTGTTCTAGATATCAGCCGGACAATTACATGGAACAAAGTCTTACTTATTGTCCAGCATTTTGTTTCCCGATTCCCGATTTGTTTGACAAAGAACTTAATTGAACACATCAACTTAGTTCTGACCGGGCCCGGTACATAGGTCAAAACAAAATCATTGAGGGGCCCAGATATCAGCTTCTAATCCAAGAAGGAATAGATAAACTTCGACTCATATGTTTGTTCTACTACTAGTTGAATTATACACAAAAACATGTTTTATAACATCGACTTACCAATGCATTTTCGTACAATCAATGTATAATCAATTCACAGTCAACAAATCATATCTTTAGGTTTGAAGACTTATATGATATTACCATCTCACGATCACTCGAGATAAAATTCCATGAAGTGATTCCAGTGAGTGTGGGTTGATTCCCATACTCAGAACTTATGAGCACTCATGAAGTGTTGTCTTATATCTGACACCTACAACCAATTTCATGACAGTCTTACTTCATATATACTTCCAACATATGACTGACTGTGGAAGGTTTGAATAATATGTGAAACCACAACATACTATTCTGGAAGTCAAAACATGCAAAAGAAATTATAGTAAACGATTGATAAAAGATAGTAACACTTTACTTATAAATAAACACAACTTTTATTCATCATCAAATGTCAATTACACTTTACAAATTTCATAATTTATCTAACTACTAAAACTTATATCATCCTTCAGCCCTATGCTCCGAGCATGTTGGAGATGCTTAACCCTACTCAGTCCCTTCGTGAGGGGATCTGCTGGGTTCTCATCCGATGATACCCTCTTTGCCACGAGGATTCCTTCTTCTATGCGATGTCTGATAAAATGATATTTTCTGTCGATGTGTCTGGATCTCCCGTGATCCCTTGGTTCCTTGGCTAAGGCAACAACACTTTCACTATCACAGAAAATTTCCATGGGCTCCTTTATAGCTGGTACAACTCCAAGGTCTCCAATGAAGTTCTTTAGCCATATTGCCTCCTTTGCTGCCTCGCTCGTTGCTATATACTTTGATTCACAAGTGGAATCAGCCACTGTCTCTTGCTTGGAACTCTTCCAAGTGATTGCTCCTTTGTTTAAGGTAAAGACCCAGCCCGACTGAGAGCGGAAATTAACCTTATCATTCTGGAAGCTAGCGTCACTATACCCTACAACTCTCAAGTCATCACTCCCGCCGAGGGTAAGGACCCAGTCCTTAGTCCTCCGTAGGTACTTGAGGATATTCTTTACCGCAGTCCAGTGTGCCTTTCTAGGATTCCCCTGATACCTTCTAACCATGCCCAAGGCAAAGGCTACATCAGGTCGACTACACGTTATAGCATACATGATCGAGCCTACGGCTGAAGCATATGGTACTTGACTCATTTCTGCTATCTCAGCCTCGGTACTTGGGCTTTGTGTCTTACTTAATCTGGCGTTACTCTGGATGGGTAACTCTCCTTTCTTGGAGTTCTACATGCTGAATCTCTTCAACACCTTGTCCAAGTAGGTACTTTGACTAAGTCCAATTAGTCTTTTACTCCGGTTTCTCAAAATCCTTATCCCTAGAATATAGGCAGCTTCTCCTAGGTCATTCATAGAGAAATACTTCCCAAGCCAGGACTTAACTTCCTGCAGAGTTGGGATGTCATTTCCTATGAGTAGTATGTCATCCACATACAATACCAAAAAGCTAACAATACTCCCACTAGCCTTGACATACACACAAGATTCATCTTCACTCCTAGAAAACCCAAATTCCTTGACTTTCTCATTAAAGCAAATATATCCATCTGCGAGGTGCTTGCATTAATCCATAAATGGATTTCTCAAGCTTACACACTCTATTAGGGTACTCGTTGCTGACAAAACCTTCTGGCTGACTCATGTAAACATCTTCAGTCAACTTTCCATTAAGGAAAGCGGTTTTGACATCCATTTTCCATATTTCATAGTCATGAAATGCAGCTATGGCTAACATAACCCTAATAGACTTAATCTTGACTATTGGAGAAAAAGTCTCATCATAATCCACTCCAGGAGTTTGAGAGAAGCCTTTTGCAACCAATCGAGCCTTATAAGTGTGTACATTACCATCCATGTCGGTCTTCTTCTTGAAGATCCATTTGCACCCTACACTCTTACGACCTGGTACATTCTCAACCAAGTTCCAAACTTGATTGACATACATGGATTGTATATCGCTATCTATAGCCTCTTTCCATTTAGCAGACTCAGGGCCTGCCATGGCTTCCGTGTAGCTGTTAGGTTCATTCAGACCTACTAGTGTCTCATCACTAATAAGTGTCTCACCTTCCGCAGTAATATGGAAACCATAGTAATGCTCAGGTGCATTCCTAACTCTCGTGGAACGCCTCAGAGGTACAGACTCGTCAATTGGCTCAACATGAGTTTCCTCCTCAAGTTGAGGGCTATGGTTTGAAGTTCCTTCACCACTTGACTCTTGAAGTTCTTCAAGGTCAATTTGCCTCCCGCTGTCTCCTTGGCTTATAAACTCTCTCTCTCTCTCTCAAGAATCCTCTTCTTGCTACAAAGACCACATTATCAATAGGTCTGTAGAAGAGGTAACCAATGGATCTTTGTCGGTAGCCGATGAAAATACACCTCTCGCTTCGGGGATCTAGCTTAACATGAGACTCGCGCCTCAAAAAAGCCTCGCAACCCCAAATCTTGATGTGGTCTAGTTTAGGTACTTTACTCGTCCACATCTCGTGAGGAGTTTTGGCAACTTTCGTTGTAGGGACTAGATTAAGACTATGGACGGTAGTCTCTAAGGCATACCCCCAGAATGAGATTGGTAGCGAAGCTCGAATCATCATGGAATGAACCATATCCAACAAGGTTTGATTACACCTCTCAGCCACACCATTCAACTGCGGTATCCTGGGAGGTGTCAATTGTGAGACAATCCCACATTCCCTAAGATAGTCGAGGAACTCTGAACTAAGATACTTACCACATCGATCGGATCAAAGCATCTTAATGTTCCTGCCCAATTGATTCTCGACTTCCTGTTTAAATTCCTTAAACCTTTCGAAAGTCTCTGACTTATGCTTGATTAAGTAGACATATCCATATCTACTATAATAATCAGTAAAAGTCAAATAATAATGATTAGCATCCCTTGTGGCATGTTTGAATGGTCCACACACATCCGTGTGCACAAGATCCAACAAACCTTCACCCCTCTCACAAGAACCTGTGAAGGATGACTTTGTCATTTTTCCATGTAAGCATGATTCACAACTATCATCAGACTTTAGGTCAAATGACTCCAAGACTCCATCCTTTTGGAGTTGGCCTATGCGTTTCTTGCTTATATGTCCAAGACGACAATGCCATAATGATGCTTTATCCAATTTATTATTATTAACAGAATCAACACACAATACATTGTTTCCTAAGTTATCAATCACAGAAATTGTTTCATACACACCATCACAAGGTATTGCTTTAAAATAAAGAACATTATTAAAGAAAGCATTAATCGAACCAACTTCATTATCAAATGAAAAGGTGAAACCTTGTTTATACAATGCATGAAAGGAAATAATATTTCTTGCCATTTCTGGCGGATAACAACATTTATTCAAATCTAAACTAAAGCCACTACTTAGCGATAAAGTATAAACTCCAATCTTGGTGACAGGTGAAGCTTTCCTGTTTCCCATGATCAAGTTTATTCTTCCTTGCTCCACATTCTCACTTCCTCTTAGTCCCTGCAAATCAAAACATATATGAATATCACAACCGGTATCAAGGACCCATGAGTTAGAATGGGGTGAGTTATTAGATAAGGCAGTGTCAATACCAGCGTGGTTGGGTTTAACTTTCCCATCCTTCACATCTTGCTGGTACTTTGGGCAGTTTCGCTTCCAATGTGCCTTTTTCATGGCAATAGAAGCATTCAGCCTCTTTTCGGTCAGAAGAAAGAGTGATGAAACCTTTCTTGGTTCCACTTGAAGAAGAGCCATCAAGGGTCCTAACCTTGGTACCCTTCAAAGAACTCTTTCTCTTCTTCCCTCGTCCTTTCCCGATTGCCAAGACAGGAGCAGAGTTGGTAGGAGTAGGAGTAGTAACTACTGCCTTACTCTTAAGACCACTTTCCACGGTCTTTAAGAGTCCTTGAAGTTTTCTGAGAGTGATCTCTTCCTTGTTCACGTGGTATGTCATGCGGAATTGATCATAACATGAAGGTAAGGAGTGCAAAATAATATCTATTGCTAGCTCCTCGGGGAAGTTCACATTAGGCTTCAGCAAGCGGTCCACAAATCTTTGCATTTTCTGCATGTGGCCCGTGATGGGTTCTCCATCCTTCATTCGGGTTGTTATCATGGAGGAGATGATTTCATACCTCTCTTGTCGTGCACTTTGATGGTATCTTTCCATCAAATCTTGGTGCATTTCAAAAGGGTAGTAGTCCTCGTAGGAGTTTTGGAGGTCGGCTGTCATAGTGGCCATCATGATGCATGCCACCTTGGTGGCATCCCTTTCATGTG
This sequence comes from Lactuca serriola, assembly GCF_051521515.1. Lineage (NCBI taxonomy): Eukaryota > Viridiplantae > Streptophyta > Magnoliopsida > Asterales > Asteraceae > Lactuca > Lactuca serriola. Next base: position 306,152,476 of record NC_136410.1, on the reverse strand, counting down.
CCCTAAAGTCAGCGATCTATTTAGGAGTAGCAATTGTCTCATCAATCTCCTTAAGCTCCTTATTGAGGAGATATTCTTTGTCCTCGTAGCGGGTAATCATTCGAATGTTCATGATCCATTCATTAAAGTTGGATCCATCAAAAGTGACTTTCCCACACAAGTTCATTAAAGAAAAGGAGCCATTAGGATTAGAGCCAGAAGCAGCAGTGTTTGCAGACATCTGAAAAGAAGAAAAGTTTAGTTTAGAAATAGAGATAGTCCTTAATAAAACACCCAAATGTAGTATTAAGGCTAGGACCCAATCACAATATATTATACTTAGAAGAGGTATGCCGTAATCTAAGTAATAACATATTTGAAAGGTAGGTGAATGACGATTCACCAATTTCCACCAAAGTCGAAATATTAAAATTATTTAATTTGGTTCTTAGAAACTCCTAGATTCTTTTGAGATTCAATGAACTTTTCAAAGGCATGTTTCAATCTCGAGTGTACCCTCCAAGTTTTGTGACTGGGATACCGAGGATCACAAAACGAGGTGTGAAGTAACCATGCAAATTACTTGGTACCCTTAATGTATTACCCCTTAATCGATGTGGCGGTTAACCACACACGCTCCATCGATACTATGATAAATATTAAGTCACACTTTACCTACCTTGTTAAGTCCAAGTTAGTGTGTCGATTAACCACACACGCTCCACTAATGACTTAGACAAAGTGTAAAGTGTAATTTCATGGATTAGCACCTTATTCACATTTTTCCTAAAGTAACTAAGATTGGGAATTTAATAAAACATTTAGTTACTTTATAATATTCATCATACTTTTAATGAGAATTTATAAGTCCTTGTCTTACCCATTCGGCTAACGACCCTCCACCAGTCAAGCAAGCGGTGGGTGAGAGTGTACACCCATTAAGTTGCCATTTTATAGGCAACAACCTTATACCCACCTTATAGACCGGCTTCGTGAATGAGGCGTACTAGCGGTAAGACCACTTTGATCTTATACATACATATATATATATATATATATATATATATATATATATATATATATATATATATATATTATTAACTTATAATATTATGAGTATAAGAGTTGAATTTTAACTTTTAAAATTCTAAGGGTTGGAACTAAAGTTTTAATCAAGACTTTACTTGTTCCAAAACTTGAGGGAAAGTTTTGTAAACTTTCAAAACTTTTCATTTCTTGTAACTTATGAGTTTATTAGAGTAATAAAAATGAAGACTCTTCATTTTTCTAACTCTTGTGTTCTTTTAATGGTTCTTAACTCAAGTGACTTTTGGTTTTCCATAACTTGAGGACAAGTTATGGACTCCATTAAAACACATTATGATCAAGAATTAAACTACCACATAGGTTACAAATAATTCCTATGATCATCTAAACATCATAAGATCAAGAACATGAACATGAACACTTTCATGAATCAAAACTACACTTAAAACTTTGTAATTTTGATAACTAGTTGTTGTAAATGGATTAGCAAAGACATTACACCATCTAAAACAAGTTTTCAAGTACCAAAACAGTTTAGGGTAATGTTTCTAGTCCATTTCCAGCAACTAAAGTCGAAAATCTGCATTCTGAGGCTCCTACTCGCCGAGTGCATGAACCTACTCGGCGAGTAGGTTGAAGATTCACATGAACTCGGCGAGTCCCCCCATGGACTCGGCGAGTTCATCCGACAGATTGCACAAAATCGACTTTTTTCAACTATTTAGCACAAATAACAAAAAAACAAGCCTAGTCTCTGATACCACCGTTGGGTTTTGAGCACTCTAACACTTCCTAAGTGTACATTCAACCCTAATAACCTTGGATCTATGTTTGTCTAATTATCATGCAAAGTTGATTTCCAAGGCTATGATCTTATCTAGCATACATGGGGAACAATTTTAACTTGAATAATAGATAGAACTACGTACCTTGTTGTTGTAAGTGTTCCTTGAAACCTTGTGAGCCTAGCACCTCAAGTGTGATGCCTCAAATGCTTCACACAACACCAAATGCAAAGAATAAACTTGAGAGAATACTCTAACACATGCAAAATCGGCCAAGCCCTCTTGTTTCTAAGTGTAACCGATTTTGGGGAGAGTTACATTGCTTATATAGTGTGTTACATTAGGTAAACCCTAAGGTTACATGACTCTTCATTTCTTGATCCATGGGTTAACTCCATGGAGCATTCATGGAGCATCCTATGGGTGGAACCCAACTTGACAATCCATGGAGCCTCCTAGCCCACAATATAAGATATGGAAGATTTACATAATCTACCCATATATCTAATTAGTTATCTTTTGATCACTTAATTAATTGTAAATTAATTCTTGATCAAAACTAATTAAATAATATTATTAATATATTAGAACTTATAATATATTAATAAACCATATGTGTTATTTCTCTCATTTAGTTTATTCAATTGCATGGTGCCATGCAACCCAAATGGACCATGCCGAGTCGGGTCAACTATTTACCAGAAATAGTTATGGACTTAGACACCTTATCCAACACTAACAAGTCGAATGGGATCAATGAAATTCATCTCGGACCAGTCACTCACAAAAATAACGTTATCAACATAAATAAGATACGATAGTGTAATGCTCGCACATTTCGTTAGACATTTCACGGATACACCCTCATTTACGTTATCGAATTAATGTAAATTGTAAATGAGAAATTTTATTGCATGTTATGTATTTATGAGGTGTTCTTTGTATAATATTTTATTTATGTTATACAAATAAATATTATAACAATGTAATATTTGTATAAAAATATGGTTAAAAACGTAACGAAAAACTAAAAATATGAATTAAAATTAAATTCATAATTAGGATAAATGATCTAAACAAAAGTCCAAGTACTCATCAATTCAAAAGCATCGATATAAAGAATGCCAAAATCTGACTTCATATGACAAATTTATGATTTTTTGAAGTTTCGAGTGCGACATAGTACAACAGTATGCGACACAAAAATTGAAATAAAACCCAGTTAATTGTTAGTCAAAACAATCTAAATGAAAGTTCTATTACTCTTCAATATAAAATCAAGGATATAAAGAACGTCAAAAACGAAACTCGTATGAAGAAGTTATGAGTTTCACATCCTTATTTACAGTCTAAGCTTGCTTGGACCGTAAAATAAAAATAAAATTAAAAGTAGCCGACGAAGTCTAAACGAAAGTAGTAGTACTCATCAATACAAAAGTGGGGATATAAAAATCATCAAAAATGGAGTCCATATGTAAAAGTTATGATTTTTAGAAAAATATTAAATATCGACCAACGAGGAGCCGACACGTGGCACAATTAAAGGGAGACACGTATCGCAATCGTATACCACCTGTAACAGCCATAAAATTCATACCAATTTAAACTTTCAAAAACATTTAAAATACCTACAATTCTTACAAAAAGGTTTCCAAAATAGTTTCATATCAGAGTTCCTAGAAATCATAATCATAAATCGAGGAAAGTGTACGGTCATGCCTTCGCCTTCCCGCGGTCACATGTCAGACCTGAACCAATAATCAATAAATGTAAGCTCGGAGGCTTAGGGAGTTACCCCCACAAATACCAACCTCATATAACCATAAAACATCATACAAAAAACATAGAACAACCATGCATCTCGAGTCTACAGAGTGACTGGTCCGCTCGCACCGGGCCTTCAGTTCACCTGGTCCATTCTCTAAGTCTACAGTATGACTGGACTGCCCGCACCGGGCCTTCAGTCTGTATGGCCACTCTCCGAGCCTCGACACGTCTGGACCGCCCTCGTGGGGCCTTCAGCCTATCCGGACCGCTTTTCGGGCCTTCGGCCTGACTATGTGTCCTCACGGATCTGGAGTCTATCCGGGTCACCTTGGGTATGTTGGCCTACAGCACAAAGCAGGACCCGCTTCAACCCAACCCCAATCAAACAACCAAGTGCACATAACAGATAATCACAGAACAGTCGATATGTAACAAACCAATCTAACAGATCATATAGCGTAACAACATCCTATTCAGGATACCAACCTAACAGGTCACTAACATAGTACTATCCTATATACCAGGATACCGACCTAAACCAGGTCACTAACATTGTACTATCCTATATACCAGGATACCGATTTAGCAAAACAATAACATAACAAACAATACCCGGATTTCCATCCGATAAAGGGCCGGCCTTGGTGCCGTAGACCCTGTCGATATAGTGAGGATAACTCACCTCGAAATGCCGATTTGAACCGAAAAAGCAGATTCCCGAACAACTGTCTCACCGACAATCCCGAACTATCCAAAATAGCGAATATGAAGTCAATTAACGGGAATATAAACTTGATCAAGAATTCCTTATAATAAGAGCCCAAATTTGCCTTCCTTATAATTTGGGCCAAGGCCCAATACCAAATTCATGATCCATAAGTCCATATAACATGGCCCATCATTGGCCCAATTTTCCAAATTAGGCCCAATACCTAATTGGGCCTAAATCCAAGGTCCATTACCGAAACTTGGCCCAACCCACCATACCCATAGTGTCCAGCCAGGGCCCAAGCCCAGCTAGCCCATGTACAGCCCAACACTCCAAGCCCAAACTCAAAAACCCAAAAGAGGGCGTACGCTGGGCGTACACCTCTGGTACGTGGGGCGTACCCCGTCTCAGGTTGACTGGAAAACGGAATGTTGACCGTGTACACTGGGCGTACAGCTTCCTACACGGGGTGTACGTGAGTTTCACAAAAATCCTCATCAGTGCTTAATAGCTTAAGCTCTTAAGCCCAAACCTCAGATCCATCAACCAAATATGTCTAGGACTCATAAAGTCTCCAACTTTATCACTTTGGACACCCAGAAATTGCTTAATCCAAGGTCTTAATCCATTAAGACCTTTCTACTACTTGCATGGGACCTCAGAAGCCATTGTGACCTCATTTTTATCACTCAACACCCCTTCAAGAGTCTAAAAGGAAAGGTCATTTCGTCCAAAACACCACATACATCATCTTGGGACTTTTGGGACAATAATTGGTTCCAAAATGCTAGATTGGGTAGATCTAAGATATACAAGCATAAAGTTCCAAGCTTTTTACCTTCTGGAGATTCAAAGACACAAACAAAATTTAGATCTACAAGCCAATATTCTTCTCCAACTTCTTGGTGCAATGCCTTCACTTCCGAGAGCTCAAAATACCCACCAACTCACACTCTCATACAAGATCTAAGGCTTGGGACGTTTCTGAAGGATGGAGGCTGAGAGTGATGAGAGAAAATGAACCTTAAGGATGCTTATATAGCTCTCAAACCGGGACATTAGGGTTTTCATCTTTTATGAGTATGCCAAGTGTACACAAGATTACGCCCAGCGTACCCTTATGTACGCGCGGTGTACTCCTCCTGGTCCCAATTTTACAAATTAGCCCTTAGGTTCTTCAAGACTTTACCCCATCCAATCGCATGGACTACAAATAACAAACTTGTGATGTTACACAACCTTTCCTCCCAAAGCCTTGCAGTTGGATCTTGACATGTAGTATGGTGCGGCGCGCTTGGGCGCCGCATGACCCCTGAAAATTTCTATAAATTGTAACATCCCAAAAATAAAATCCCAAATCGTGTATCTCAAGCATCATATCAAAATAATGTATCAAAACCATCTATCAAAATATCCCAGGCTGAATACTGTGATGTGTACCATGCAATCATCCCAAGCTCTTCCCCTTGCTACCGGAAGTACCTGAAACCAAAACTGAAAACCGTAAGTAAGAAGCTTAGTGAGTCCATCCCAAGCATATAATAGCATACATTGGGCCTTTCCCACTACATTGCGCCCCGCTCGGCATCGGACAAATCCGGTATCAGGCCCCGCCCGACAACAAACCGAAGTCTGGCATAGGACCGAAGTGAGGTATACATATAACATGGCTACAGGCACATAACACATAAACATATAACATGTAAACATATAAACCTTCGTCGGGCTTTCCCTGGCATCGGACCAAAGTACGGAACGCATAACACATAACACATAACATATACACTAAACATTCCTCAGGCTTGCCCCGACATCAGATCGAAGTCCGGAACACATAAAAAAACACATGCAAGAATCACGAAGACATCAAGCATACAAACATTCTCGAGCTTTCCCCAGCATCGGAATGAAGTCTGGAACATATAAGCTATATCGGGCTAATCCTAACATTGGACCGAAGTCCGACATGCGCTAACATACATAAATGGGTCGGCGTTGGTGCCTTCGGCCCGTACCTACTGGAGGAAAACTCACCTCTCAAGTTGGCTGCTGAAATCTCAAGTGAGGAATCTCTGATGGCTGCTCCAATAACTCCCCGGATATAAATTCACAAGGAACACTTAGTCAAAAACTGTAAATCCTTCTAAGGGTAAAATGACCATTTTACCCCTGGTCAAAGTCAATGCTCTAGTCAAAGTCAAAGTCATGGTCGACTTCCAGTTGGCCCAACTCATTGAGTTACCTCCTAACTCGTCGAGTTCTTATGCTATTTAGACTCGTGATAACCCGAGTCAACTCGCCGAGTCGCTTCACAGACTCGTCGAGTTCCACTTAGTACGGAATCGGGACAAATCGACTCAACTCGTCGAGTTACCCTCTGGACTAGCCGATCCCCCCTATCTGTTTGGGTTATCTTGACGGATTCAACCCCTACACTTCAGATCCAATCTTTATACTTCACATAAACCCCACAAATGTCCTTTTAAGGGTAAGCTTCCAGCTTTACCTGTTAATACCTCTTCTTAATGGGTTTAGCTCAAGCCCTAACTCCTTGGGACCTAAAACTTGGTCCATAAGCCATCCATGCACCAAACTAAAGCTTACAACCATAGATCTACATCCCTAACACTACTTGGACATGTAAAGCTCCCACCTTTCTCTTCTTGCATTGCCTTTTCAGACTAAAAAGGCCTACATGACACTCTATGGTTTGCATGCGGCTCTAATGGCATAAAGTTTGCACCTTTATACCTTAGCAACCCTTAAAGATCCCAGATCTGAATGGATCCTTTCTTGGGACGTCCAAATCCCCAAGGGTCAAGCTCCTTGAACCAAAACCCTCAAAAGTAGAAAATAAATAGATTTAATGAATAAATTATCAAGTTATAGACTTGATTACTAGAAAAGGAAGGGAATGAAACGTTACTTCTAGATCTATAATCTTCTCTTGGAGTCCCCTAACTTCCTCTTCTTCTACAAGCTTCAAATAACACTAAATCACTCGAAAATGGCTCACACACTCACACAAAGCTCTAGGGTTTTGTGGATTAGGATTTTGGACTTGGAAGCCAAAAATGAGGCCATAAGGTGGGGATTAAGAGGTTTAAATAGGGTGTAAAACCCCGAAATTAGTGTTTCATCCTAGCAGCCCTACTCGTCGAGTCTGGGATCCCAACTCATTGAGTAGATCACTTTAATCTCGCATCCATTCTGGTTTCTACTCAACGATTTTGCGGCTTCCAACTCGTCGAGTAGCTCTACAAAAGTGAATAAATTATAATTAAATGCGTACCAAGAATCAGGCGTTACAATTCTCCCCCACTTGTCTTAGAGTTTTTCCTCGAAGTCTGATTCACCTAGAAACAACTCTGGGTAGTGGTCCCTCATCTCCTCCTCGGGCTCCCAAGCCCATTCTGAAACCTTGCGGTGCTACCACTACACCTTTACTAGCTCAACCCTCTTGTTCCTCAGCTCCTTCGTCTTCTTATCAAGAATAGCTACTGGCCTCCCAATGTAATTCATGTTGTCATCAACCTGAATGTCTTCTAGAGGCACAACCGTTGAGTTATCCACTCGACACTTTTGTAACTGGGAAACATGGAAAGTGTTGTGGACCTGGTTGGGCTCTACTGGAAGATCCGATCGGTACACCACCTTGCCCACCCGGGCTATGACCATGATAGGGCCGATATACCTGGGGCCCAGCTTGCCCCGCTTCCAGAACCGGATGACACCTTTCTAAGGTGACACCTTTAGGAGGACCATGCCGCCCACCTGAAACTCCACGTCTGATCGCCGCTTATCGGCGTAGCTCTTCTGCCGACTCTAAGCAGTCTGGAGCCGACTCCGAACCTGCTGGTTCCACTTTGTGGTCTTGAGTACTACCTCAGTACTCCCCATGACCCTCTGACCAACCTCGCCCCCAATAGATTGGGGTCCTACACTTCCTCCCGTAGAGCATCTCGAAGGGAGGTCGATTTATGATGGTATAGTTACTGTTGTTATACGAAAATTCCGCTAACGGAAGATACGTATCCCAACTGCCACCGAAATCCAAAACACACGCACAAAGAATGTCCTCGAGAGTCTGAATTGTCCTCTCGCTCTGTCCGTCAATCTGGAGGTGGAAAGCGGTGTTCAAGTGAAGACGAGTACCCATCTCATCGTGAAACCACTTCCAAAATCTGGAAGTGAAACAGACATCTCGGTCTGACACTACCGAGACAGGCACTCCATGACGTGCCACTACCGCTCGCACATAAATTTTGGCCAGCTTCTCGGCCGATATTTTCTCCTGAATCGGGATAAAATGAGCACTCTTGGTCAACCAATCCATGATGACCCATATTGAATCAACTCCACATGCTGTCCTAGGAAGCTTAGTAATGAAATCTATAGTAATATCCCACTTCCACACAGGAATATCTAATGGCCATGTCTTTTCGTGAGGCCTATGGTGCTCTGACTTGACCTTCCTGCAAGTCAGGCATCTCTCAACATACCAAGCTACATCCCGCTTCATGTAGGGCCACCAGTAATCAAGAAGAAGATCTTCATAAATATTCGTCGCCTCATGATGGATGGAGAACCTAGACTTGTGGGCCTCATCCATCAAAATTTGCCACACTCCGCCCCAATATGGTGCCCAGACCCTCCCATGCAGGGTCAACATGTCACACCCCCAAACCAGACGGTGGAAACATCCGCGGCGGGTGACTTCATTTTGTAATATCATTATAACGTATATAATTGATTCATAGACAACATCATCACCATACATGAAATATAATAAGCATCATAGTTTTACATCATTTCATTTGTGTACTAATTACATCACAAAATGTCAAATGTATGATGAATGCAAAAATACGACAAACATCCACATTTCATTGGCGACCAACCTGTTTAACGAGTCCCTGAGAATACTAGTTATTTTGAAAAATGTCAACATATATAATGCTGTTGAGTTCATAAGCATGTTTGTATGAAAAATTTTGTAACATTTTGTGAACACCAGAAAATCTGATATTTTTCGTAAAAATAGTTGAGAGTTTTGTTTCAATTCTTGTATTAAAGCATGTGTGTTCTTGTTTGACAGTGTGTAAAGAGAAGTTCTGTTGAAGCAAAAATAAGTGACCCTCTTGAACTTCAGCTACCGCAACCTCCATGCCACCGCAGTCAAGCGGTCTCTTCGTCAATCATCATCTGAAGTCTTCAGCACCGCAGTCTCTATCTTTATTTAGATTATTTTGTCTTTTCTGTAAAATACTCTATTGTCCAGGATGCCTTGCATGGCTACTCTTAGAGTTGTAAATTTGTTATCTTTTGAGTCTCTATAAATAGAGCTCACTCTCATGTATTAAACACGGTGAACAACATTGAACATCACATCCATTTCTAATACACATCTCAAAGTTCTCATTCTATCTTACTTATCCAATCTTCTTACTCTCATAATCAATCATCATATCTCTTCGGAGCAAGTATCTTGTGACTTAATCACTAAGTTTGATCTCACTTATTAACTTGGTTTGAATGCATTCCTCGTTATGAATCTGCTTATGTGTATACTTGATATAACAATTGTTGTCATTTACATTTCTTTACTTTTCCGCAACTAACTCTCTAACTTCTAACTCTTAATATAATTGTTGAGCTTTTGATCCTTCGAGATTAACTATTCCGTTATATACTTGTTCTAACATTTTTTCAAGTGTGTCTCAAAGTTTTTCTCTCAACAATTGGTATCAGAGCCATATTGGTTGCTTTTTGAAAATCGGAACTTTGATTTTTCAAAGAGCCTTCTATTCCACTGAAGCTCATTTCTAAACACAAAAAAAAACTTAAAAACATGGCACAATCATTATCACTGAATGATTCCAACAGTGTTGGTGGTTCAAATCGATCCCCAATACTGGTTGCAAATGAATATCATCACTGGTCACAAAGGATGGAAAGATATCTCAGAAGACTTGGTAGAGATGTATGGCGATCTATAGAAGAAGGACCACATGTCCCGGTCCTTACAACAGTCCAAACTGACGGAGCCACAACAAGGCTAAGTGGAGGTCAACCAGCCTTGAACCGTCCCACCAAGGATGATCTCGATAAGGTGGAAAATGATGCTATTGTTGGATTAATGTCTAAGTCCATAACTGTAATTGGTAAGACCTGACCCGACCCGGCATGGTCCATTTGGGTTGCATGGCATCAGGACAATTTGATTGACAAGATGAGGAAAAAGGATACTAGTGATTTATATTAATATATTATAAGTTCTAATATATTAATATATAATCATATTATTTAATTAGTATTGATCAAGAATTAAATTATAATTAATTAAGTGATCAAAAGGAACTAATTAAGTATGGACTCTTAGATATATATGTGTGGTGGGCCAAGTTCATTTAGGTTGAACTAAGCTTCATGGATAGTCCATGGAGTGTTTAACCCATGGATCATATGAAATGAAAGGTCATGGGTTTAAACCTAATCTCCACACTATATAAATATGTCCTTGGTTGGTGAAATTGGCACTAGTGTGTGTACACAAAAGGGCAATGTTGATTTCACTAGAGAGAACCAAAGTATCCTTATTCTCAAGGTTATTCCAAGTGTTCATTGTGTGCGTGAACCATTTGAGGTCTCACACTTGGGGCACTAGACTCTCAAGGTTCATGAAGACAAGTTACATAAAAAAAGGTATGCATTCTATCTATTTTATTACCCAAGTATATGATATTTGTATACTAGTATAGGGTAATATCTTGGAAACTTTATATTTGCATGTATGATAGAGAAAATCTAGATCCGAGGTATTTAGGGTTGTGTGTGCACCATAGGATGTTGTAGTATTCTAAAATCCAACAGTGGTATCTGAGCCATGGGTTGTTTTCTGTTATATTGATGCAAATGTTTTATTTTCAAAGTTGGAAAAAAACATGGCGTTTGTCAACTTTTAAGAGAATTACTTGTTTTTGAGAAAAACTAATTATTTGTAAAATTTGAATCATTTGCTATATGAGTTAAATTAGGTCAAATTTAGTAAAAGATAAAATGATATGATTATTTTATTAGTTTTAAAAGTTTGATCTAAAGAGTTTTTTGAAACCTCCATAAGTTATGGATATGAAAAGGTTTTAAGAAAAAATTTGATTCAAAGTTTTTTTTGGAGTTACAAAAATTGGTGTTAATGTTTCAAAGAATTCCATAACTTGTTCTTAAGTTATGGAACATGAAAGGTTTCATCATTAAACAAACACATTAAACTCAATAAGTTATGGAATCCAAAAGTTTTTTTTTTGAATTATCTTGATCTTATGAGTTGATTTATATTAATAGAAAATTATGTGATAATATGTTTTCAATCCATTTTAATCTAAGAGTTGATTCTAAAATGTGTTTTTGTAACTTTTCCTCAAGTGACATGAAAATTCACATTTAAGTTTCTTAAAACTCATAAAAGTTGTCATAGGTTACAAAATGAAGAGTCTTGTCCTCATTAAATGGTTTTATGACACCATAACTTGTCCTCAAGTTATGGAGGTTCAAGAGTCTCTTCATTAAATAATAAAAAAATACGTAACCTTAATTAAATCCATAAGTTGTGAATAAGGAAGAGTCACATTCTTTAATGATTTAAAGTCTTCCATAACTTGTCCTCAAGTTATGGAACTTGAAGAGTTTTCTAGTTAAAACTACTTTAAACACATAAGTTATGGAATTATATAGTTTTGAATAGTTTCAAGACTTGCCCTCATGTTTTGGAATTTGTAAAGTTTTCCCATGAATACTTCAATTCCAAGTTAAGCCCTTAGAATTTTAAAAGTTAAAATTCAACCCCTATACTTTATAATATTATAAGTTAATAATACATATATATATATATATATATACATATATATATATATATATATATATATATAAGAGTAAAGTCAGTCTTACCGTTAGTAGGCCTCATTCATGAAGCTGGTCTATAAGGGGGGTATAAGGTTACTGCCTATAAAATTACATTTTAATGGGTGTCCACTCTCACCCACCGCTTCCTTGACCGGTGGAGGGTCGTTAGCCGAACGGCTAGGACAAGGACTACAATTCTCCCTTCATTAAAAGTATTAATGATAAATACTAAGTAACTAAACTCTTAATAATACCCAATCTTAGTTACTTAGGAAAATGTGAATAAGGTGCTCATCCATGAAATTACACTTTGCACTTTGTTTAAGTCGTTAGTGGAGCGTGTGTGGTTAACCGGCAACTAAACTAGACTTAACAAGGAAGGCAAAGGGTAACTTAATATTTATCATAGTATCGGTGGAGCGTGTGTGGTTAACCGGCACATTGATTAAGGGGTATATATTAAGGGTACCAAGTATACTTGCATGGTTACTTCACACCTTGTTTTGTGATCCTCGGCATCCTAGTCACAAAACCTGAAGGGCACACTCGAGATTGAAACATGCCATTGAACAGTTCAATGAATCTCAAAAGAATCCAGGAGTTTCAAAACCAATTAAAACCTAATAATACATTTCGTTTATCTTGGTGGAAATTGGTGAATCGTCATTCACCTACCTTAAAATATTTTATAGATTGGATTACGGTATCCCTCTTCTGAGTTATAAAATAGTTTGTAGGGTCCTATCCTTAATATCTCATATTGGGTGTTATATTAAGGACTTTTAATCAACTATCTTGAATATCTCCCAAAATATGTCTTGTTCAGACCTCTATGATCCTCTTAAATCTCTTGGAACTTCACTTCCTCCACCTTCTCCAATTATTCTCCATATCCCACAAGTTCAAGGTCACTCAAGCCCTATTGGCAAGGCAAGGTCTAGGTGTGCTCACATCTTGGAGATGAAGTCACATACTGATAAGTCGGCAGAGTTGGGTGTCAAAGACTTGAGAAAGTTGGTGGTTTAATCACTTTCTAAGTCACATAGTGGGTTCCTTTGGGACTCCTATGAAACAGACTATGACAAGACCCTTAATGATCTTATCTACTTGCTAAGATCAAATTCCTAAAACTTTATGGACATTGACAATGAAGACACTGGAAATCCAGAAAAAGCATTATGTTCCCAATGGAAAGGGATATGCCATAGTCAACTCGGTTGACCGAATGGTAAAGAGAAAAGCTAAGTCTGTGATAGTACCGATACGATTACCAAAGGGTCCATATGTTTATATTGCCAAAGGAAGGGGCATTAGTTGCGAAGCTGCCAATTTTACCTAAGGATGTTAAAGTCAATAAGTTTGACCCTACTTCAGGTAAAATCCACTCTCTAACTCTACTAAGTTTCAATACTAAGATTCTTGATACATGATGTGACTGGGTCACATATTGATGTTTGTAAGAATCAAAGAAAAGTGAAGAAACTTAAAGAAAGAATATGATGAATCTGATCACGTAGATGGATTTCTATCGCATAGTTTGAAGATTGGATTCTTGAGCTACTTCTTAGGAGTTATGATATATTGCTTAGGAATAGATAACAACAACGTTTTCATGCTCTTTTGCATTGTAAGGATAGTTTTTCTGCAATATTTTTAAAATAAAAGGAAAAAATGATGATTTTATTTATTTTAAAATATCCTTACAACGACATTTGAGGAAAAAAAATTGTTTCTTATATGATTCCATTAATAGCAAGAGTGGAAATATGAAATTGATTCTTTCATTAGTGGTAATGTATAAATTTACCAAATAAGGAAAGATCCTCATCACCCAAGTTTCAATTGGACCGAAACTTGGAATCATGCAAGTTGTATAGCATGATGAATGAGAATTTTTCATCTTTGGAAAATTAAGACTAGTTCCTTGTTCACATGTATATGTGAGTCATGTGAAGGACTAAGGGATTGAGTACACATTCTTGTGCACTGGCCAAAGTCCACCACAAAAGATCGATAAGATTATTCGTCATAACTTACTAAAGCTTAGTAAATATGGTTATAGTTACAAGCCTAAGTGTAATTCTGAGACATGGGAAAAGGTTCCAATGTATGGCCGAGCAAATAAGAAGAATCAAATTAGGCAGAAGGATAAAAGTTTCTCAAATCTGAAAATATGGGAGAGTACTTTAGTATCATGTCATATGATCATCTTAATGATTAAGATACCTTATCGCAATTCATCCTCTAAGTGCATTCTGATAGCTAAGAAGAGGAGCTATGAATTGTTGAAGTGGTTAAATCAAGAAGATGAGTCATATTTCATTCCAAAACAATTCTTAGAGTCATACTCGGAGATTGTAACTTGAGTGACATGTCTTAAAGAAGGTTTAAAACACTCGTCAAATGTAAGAATAAAAGTTTTCTACTCTTGTGCATTTGAAATTGGTAAGTTGTGATGTTTTGGACAAAACAAAGACAAACTAAGGCCAATTGTGTGAAGTGTTTGTCTTGATTAGAACCTGCACTATCTATTGAATATCTGACAAGAAAGTCTTATATGTCAAGAGGACAGTGGAAGTCTTAAAGGTCTTGAAAGTCTCAAGAACAAATCTAGAATAAAACCTAAAGTTCTTCACTAGCATACGACTTGAGGTTTATAACCTATCGTGTTGACATATTCTATGCCCATTCAAATTAAATTTGGCTTTGCATATGAGTTCTTAGAGTTCTCAATTGGTTGCACAACAACTTGGAAGCAATGGCAGGCCCTTGAGCTGCCAGATGGCAAGAAATTAAGATTGAGTTCAATCCATATGAGTTTGGATTTGTCATTATCCTTGTCTTGTGACTATGGTTTTGACAATTCACATGGATTAGAACACATACACCATCAAATCTAAGTGTCATAAGGTTTCTCTCCGATTCATGAAAGTGATGGTGAGGAAACACTTTCACTAAGTAGATTTTAACTAGATAGCAATTGTGATATTTACATTCTCAAAGTCGTTAGTGGAGCGTGTGTGGTTAACCGGCACACTAACCTGGACTTGTGAGAAGTGGCAAAGGTCTAAAAAATTGAGACTATGATTACGACATCCATTTTCATAGTTCTTAAATTGTTTAGACACACCTGTGAGCTATCTAATGAAAGGTGTATGATTTTGATAAAGTCTTATCAAAGCAATGTAGATCAGAAATCTGAACTTTGGTAAGAAAGTCAATAAAGTATTGATTTCTAGAAGTCTAGCTGATTTTTGAGTACATGTCAAAGCTAGTGGGAGCATAAGTGTTATGCTTATAATCATCATGTTAGTGGGAGCATGATAATTATGATAAGTATTGCAAGTTAGCAATGTTAACTATAGAAAACAAAAGTTTCAATTCATTGAAAAAGAGGTGTTTTGCTATAATTAAGGGAGAGGAAATTATACTTCATTTCAATTCTAATTGCTTAGATTGAGATTTTAATCAAATTTAGTCAAGAATATATATGAATTTCATAAGGAAATTCTATATATGGGTTCATTATTTGCGTTCTAAAATTCGATTATGATTACGACATCCCTTTTTCATAATCTGAATTATGAGAATTTGGCAAATTGAAATGGAAATATTATAGCAAGAGACTGATTTAGTCTTTATGTGAGACAGACATGAATCGTGTTCCATATGCTTCAGATATAGGATTTGTTACATGTGCTATATTCATCCTTTCTAAAATTTTCGAAATGCCTGGGGCATTAAGAAGGGAAAAGGTCTAGAATTGGATATGACTAAAAGGGCAATTGTCGAGGACAATCTAAGGTTTACCAAAGATTGGTTGCTCATGGACAGTTGGAAGTATAGTGTTAATTGTTGGAAGCACTATATTGACATATTCTGAAAAGAGGCAACTGTTGTTCAGAAGTGATAGTCAAAAGGGGAATGTGGAAATGATCCCATTGGTGGAAGTTGTTAAATAAATCTGTGTAAGGTTAGGAAACTTAATGCAAGAAGGATGTTTCCAAGGAGTTGATCTCCTTTGGAATGCTCTGTAATGTTTGTTGTCAAGTCATTGTGACTTTTTGCATAATCATTACAAGAGAATCATTGCATACAAGTTTAGAATCTAACATATTTCGGTAAAATGGCATGAATTTGGAATTCCTACATTTGCCATAAGAATTCGGGAGTGTGAAATTAGAATCATTGAAAGTTTGGTCAATTGGTTTATTTCAAAAAGTAAGGATCATAGACAAATATAGAGTGCATACTTGGTGTTTGGCAAAGCTATTGTTTAGAAAAAACATAGTGTACATGCTTGGAGCATGGGACAACTAGTGTTTTTAATTCAAGTATAAAGTTGATAAAACCGAAACAATGAATAATGAGTAATCAGTATGGTGATAAATAAAAGGTGTTTTATTTATATTCATAGATTTTGATACAATATTAGATTCAATTATTCTTGTGTTTCATTTTGCATGTTTTGACTTCCAGAATAAACTAGGTTATTCTTCCGGAATGACTAAGTTATTCAAACCATCCATAGTCGGTCATATGCTCTAAGTAGATATGAATCAAGACTGTCCTGGGTTGGCTTGTAGATGTCCAAGTTGGTGGAAAAAGTTGTACTACAACACTCATGAGTGCTCATAAGTTCTGAGTATTGGATTCAACCCGCGCTCATTGGAATCACTTCATGGATTTTATCATGAGTGATCATGAGACGATAATATCTTATATTCTTCAAACCTAGAGATATGAGTTGTTCCTATGAGTTGGTTGTTCCTAGAGATATGAGTTGTTTCCAGTCGGTTCTTGAAGTCATATGCAATAATAGTTTTAGACTTATCCAAGTGGGAGACTGTTGGATTAATGTCTAAGTCCATAACTGTAATTGGTAAGACCTGACCCGACCCGGCATGGTCCATTTGGGTTGCATGGCATCGGGACAATTGGATTGACAAGATGAGGAAAAAGGATACTAGTGATTTATATTAATATATTATAAGTTCTAATATATTAATATATAATCATATTATTTAATTAGTATTGATCGAGAATTAAATTATAATTAATTAAGTGATCAAAAGGAACTAATTAAGTATGGACTCTTATATATATATATATATATATATATATATATATATATGTGTGTGTGTGTGTGTGTGTGGTGGGCCAAGTTCATTTAGGTTGAGCTAAGCTTCATTGATAGTCCATGGAGTGTTTAACCCATGGATCATATGAAATGAAAGGTCATGGGTTTGAACCTAATCTCCACACTATATAAAGATGTCCTTGGTTGGTGAAAATTGGCACTAGTGTGTGTACACAAAAGGGCAATGCCGATTTCACTAGAGAGAGAACCAAAGTATCCTTATTCTCAAGGTTATTCCAAGTGTTCATGGTGTTGTGTGAACTATTTGAGGTGTCACACTTGGGGCACTAGGCTCTCAAGCTTCATGAAGACAAGTTACATAAAAAAAAAGGTATGTATTCTATCTATTTTATTACCCAAGTATATGATATTTGTATGCTAGTATAGATATCTTGGAAACTTTATATTTTCATGTATAATAGAGAAAACATAGATCCAAGGTATTTAGGGTTGTATGTGCACCATAGGATGTTGTAGTATACTAAAACCCAACAGCTATTGCCTTTTATGAAATCTCATGTGGAGTTGCTCCTGACAACTTAGACATTATCATAAATTGCAAATCAGCAAAAGAGATCTGGGATGTTCTCTAAAATCTGTATGAAGGCTCAGAGCAAGCTCAAGACAAGAAGCTTACAACTGCACTCAATGAGTTCAACAACTTCAAAGCTCACACCGGCGAAAGTTTGGAAGACTCCTTTAAAAATTTCAACTCGGTTGTCACAACACTGTCCAATGCTCGCATTGTCCGCAACAATCATGAAAAAAATCTATAGTTCCTTATTGGATGAGGAAGACATTGGACGACAGCCAAAATGATTGTTCATGGAGATAGGAAGATTCACTCGTTGTCTCTCTATAAGCTCTATGGAGAATTGCAAGCTCAAGAGTCCATTGTACTCAAGGACTGTTCAGACTTCGGACGTCCACCTGCTCTTGTAGCACAATCACCTCACACTCAAACATATCCCACCTCGTATGACTCACCACCGCAATCATATGAAGCAGACTCAAAATATGACGATGAAGAAGAGTTTCAGAATGCTATTAGCCTTGTCAGTCAAAAATTCAATCGCTTACCACCTTCATTTCGTAAAAATCAATAGTACAACCGAACACCTTTCAACCGCAACTTTCAAAACAATCACTTTTGTTCCACCAAGAATCCACTCCCTCCGCAGCCTCAGCAAACACAGTCTAAAGACGTACCACCGTAGTCTCAATAAACTGACTCCGGTACTTCTTTAGAAGAAAAAAGTGATATTGTTATATGTCACAAGTGCAACAAAGAAAATCATTTTGCCAAGGACTGCAAGGCAAACGTAGTAAAAGACAGAGCCTTTTATCTCATAATGGCTCAAGAACTTGAAGACAAAGAAAAGGGAAAAGATTATGTTGCTCAAGTGAAAAGGAATCATCAAGTGTGGTCATCCGGAGACGAAGATGAAGACGCCCGCAGTAGGCAAGATCTGTATGGTGGTAACTGCTGATGAAGACGGCTCAACCAAGCTAAAGAAAAAACCATTTCTATATAGAGAAAGATGGAACTCTCAGCATTGTGGAATAGGTGAAACTTATGATTCAAACTTTAAATTATAGCATGCATGATTGTCAACCTTTCTTGGACACACCCAATGACACATGTGTTGCCATCCTTACAGACTACAATAAAGCTTTAGATGAGAAGAACATTGCTTCGCATGAGATGTTCCACGTTAGAGGACATTTGGATAATAAAAGACTCAAAATGGCAATGATAAAGAAAGACTTGATGTTAGAAAAGGATGCTAGAATGTTAAGCGAAACACAACTAGAGATAGCTTTAAATCAGAGAGATTTAGCACAGAGTGAAATTGTATGCTTAAATCTTTTAATAGAAAAGCTTTTTAATGAAACTGAGGCCATTGAGAATATAGTTAATAATGGGAATATTGATAACACTTTCAATTGGGGTTGGTCCAATGGGTACCCAACCGTAACGGAATCCTCACCCCGGAATGTCCCTACGTCCCTCCAGACCTCAACTTTTTGTTTCTGGTCAATGACAAAAAATTTCCTGAAGATATCCAAGCTCATTTTGGTAAACTTCATGATCTGAGTAATAACTGTGTTATCAAGGAAATTCTCCCTGAATTTTCTAATCATGAAGACAACATAATTCACTCAAATCCTCAGACATCATCCGTAGTTGATGAGGAAATTGTTGTAGAAAGTCCTAAAGTCAAATTGGACTTTCCATCCCTTCAGTCTGACCGCAGTACTCCTAACCGCAGTCATGAACTACAATCTGTCCCACTACCTAGTATCAAATGTGTAACACCCGGATTCCAAGGTATGATATTTTGTTCTTTTATTTTTGGGTTTTGTGGGGGAACGCGGCAAGTTGGCGTCTAGACTCGCCGAGTATGGTCGCGGATTTGTACGCGAGTTCACAGCTGGACTCGGCGAGTTCATGAGTGGACTCGACGAGTCCATGCTGTTTAATGAAACCCTAATTTCCAGGGTTTGAGACCTATTTAAAGGGCCTTAAGGCCATCATTTATGGCCACCAACCCCAGAGAGAAACCCTAAAGAGATCTAGACTGTTTGTGAGGAAGGTGAGGACAATCTTGATATTTGGTGGGTGTTTTTGCAAGAAGGAAGTGTTTAAGGCAAGAGGAGGCTAAAGGAGGTGCGATTTTTGGTAGTTTTGAACTCATAGAGATTTCATTGAGGTATTATTCTCGGACCTTCTTCAGTTTTGGTGTTGATTCTTAGTGTTAGGGTTTTCCTAACCCTTTTAGGGATTGATTAAGTGGGTATTTGGTCCCTCCTCGAGTTTGTGTTCTGGATCTGGACCCAAAGAGGTCCAGAGACCTTAACCCATGGAGCTTTATGAGTCATTTTGGAAGTCATGAGCTTGGAATGTCATTTTGGGGCTAAATCACCATTTTGGACCATTTCTATGCTATATGTGTGTCAAGGTCCGAACTTTACGTGATTATCATGCTTGGGGAGGCGAGATCTATGATTGTATGGAATAGATCTGACCTCAGAAGTTGTTTTGAGTTTGTGCATGGGATGAATTCGCCGAGTCCCAAGAACAGACTCGGCGAGTAGTATGAAGGTTGCCCGTTAATCACTCAGTGAGTGGACTTGCCGAGTTGGGGGAATGACTCGGTGAGTCAGGGAGAGTCGGGGGTCTGAGTTCAAGTTGCAACTCACTGAGTTGTTCTTGAGACTCGGCGACTTGAGTCGGGGTGGCCCCGCGATTCATGCCAGGTGGAACTCGTCGAGTCAAGGGAAGTACTCGACGTGCCAAGAGAGAATCTAAGACAGTCAGTGGACACGTGTAGACTCGCCGAGTCGCCCTTGTGCACTCGCCGAGTCGGGTTAAGTTTGACCGTTGACCTTGTTGACTTTTAGGGCTGAGTACAATTGTATTTATGAGAGTATTACTTTATGTGATTAGGCGGAGGCTAGATCATACTTCTTCTGAGTCAGATATTTTCCGAAACATCGAGGTGAGTCTTCTCACTATACGTTACCTAGAGTGGTACTATGTGATGACTAGAGGGTCTTATGTGTTATGTATAAGATTATTTGCTATGTGATATTTGTATGTTGTATGATGATATAGATCAGACTGGAGGGTCCAACGAGCTATGACCAGACCTAAGGGTCCAACGAGCTACGGGACTGGAAGGTCCCGCTGAGACACTTTGACCGGAGGGTCATATAATAGCCTCGAGTGGCGTATGTGTTGTATGTGGTATTTTGGGGAACTCACTAACCATTTATGCTTAAAGTTGTTGTGATATGTGTTTCAGGTACTAGTGATGAGCGCGGGATGGCGTCGACATGATTCGTACACACACGCATTGGAGTTTTGGTAGAGATTCTAGGGAAATGTTTTGTGATAATAACATGTGATACAATGTGTTCGACATTATTTTTGAATGAATGAATATTTTAAAAATGAAAAATTATTTTGAAAATTCGCGTTGTTACAAGTTGGTATCAGAGCCTTGGTTTGATGGATTCGGATGCATCTTCGGGCGTATCTGAACTCAAACTGAGGATTTGAGGAAAAAATTTGATAATGAAGTAAAACTTTTGAAAAGAGTAAAAAGAGTTTTGAGACAAACCAAGCAGAGCCGTGTCTACGATCAGCCAGCGCCCGAACAGTGAATCCCAAAAACTACCCTTACATTATGTGTTATGCGATATGTTATGTTATGCATGCTAGAGTAGGCTAGGTATACATATTAGGACTAGAGTGGCCTGATTTGTGTTGCCTTAGCGTAGGAGATTTCCACTGCTGAGATGCTTTGAGAATAGAGTACTTGTAATCCAAGATCCAAGGAGGAGGACTTGGAGTGAATACTGATGCGGTGTGGTCAGTAGTATTGGGCCCGTACTACTAGAGACACCGGATCAGTGGGCATTCCAAGTAAGAATCTTTTGGACAACGGAGGATAAGTAGGGTTGCGTCATCGAGTATGTGTATGCTCAATCGAGTCTGTGATAATTTTTGTTGTATTTCAGAAGCATCATGGTTGGGACTCGACACACACCTGAGAGCAGTGGTGTCAGCGACGAGGAGATCCGTCGATTGATTCTTGAGGAGGTTGTTGCTGCCATTCGGGCTGAGATTCCCGAGATGTTTGGGGACATCAAGACCACGTTGATTGAGGCTTTTGATGAGCGGTACGCAACATTGACTGAGGTTGCTGCAGCTGCACGATTCCCGAGATGTTTGGGGACATCAAGACCACGTTGATTGCTGCTACTGCTGTTGCTGCTGCCAGACCTCGGGGAGGTGACTCGTTGTTGTTCCGGGAGTTCAGCAACACGAAGCCACCAGAGTTCGACGGGACGCAGGACCCGATTACCGCTATGAGATGGATCTTTGACATATGTTTCTATATGTGCTCTTGTCTAGAGCACTTGAGGGTTCGGTTTGTCTTGAACCAGCTCCGCCTGGGAGCGAAGGATTGGTTGAAGTTCGTGACGGCGAACTTCACTTTGGCTGCGATTTCCGAGGTGACCTGGGAGAGGTTCACCGCTATGTTCAGAGAGGAGTATGCTCCCCCGGTGGAGATGGAACAATTGATTCAGGAGTTCTTGACCCTCAAGCAGGGTACTGATTCTGTGGTAGTCATCACCAGGAAGTTTCATGAGAGGGAGATGTTTTGCCCTGAGCGGATGTCGTCTGAGCAGGCTTGTATGAGCCGTTATCTGAGTGTGCTGAGGGGAGACATTCAGGAGTTCGTGGCGAACTCGACTTACCGGACATTTGCTGAGCTCATGGAAAATGCCTGGAAGAGGGAGATCGAGTTGGAGACTCAGGCCAGGGAGGAGGCCGAGTCTCAGAGGATGGATCGGCGACCGACTCAGTCTCAGCCGGCAGCCAAGCGGGCTAGACCCGCTGATTCAGGATCTGGTGGCGCGAAGGGCCGCACCTGTGGGAAGTGCGGTAAGAGTCACGATGGGTCGTGCAGGGCCGGGGTGTGCTACAAGTGTGTGAAGGAGGGGCATATCGCGAGGGATTGCCCCAAGGGATTTTTGGTGTGCTTTCATTGCAACCAGACCGGCCATCGGAAGGACGAATGCCCGCAGCTTCTTCAGGGATCAGCGCCTGCTGCTAGGGTTACCGAGGTTTATCCGGTGAAGGTCGAGGCCCCGGAGGCTCGTGGGAGGGCATTTCAGTTGACCTTGGAGGAGGTCCGCGCGGCGCCCGATGTTGTGGCTTGTATGTATTCTCTTTTCATCTTTTATTTGAGTTGAGTTTTGATGCTTATATGATGATATGCGTAGGTACTTTTCTTGTGAGTTCTGTGCCTTCGTTGGTATTATTTGACTCGGGTGCGAGTCGGTCGTTTGTTTCCATAGCATTAATCAGCATATTAGTGTCCGCCGAGAGGCGTTGGATCGGCCTCTGCGAGTTTCCATAGCTTATGAGCGAGCAGAGTATGCTTCGGATGTGATTCGAGGATGTATCCTTGAGATCTTCGGTGTGGAGTTCCCGATAGATCTGGTTTCGATCGCGATGGGGGACGTGTGTGTTATAGTGGGTATGGATTGGTTGAGCCGATACGGAGCTGTGATAGACTGCGAGCGTCAGTTGGTGATGATTTGAGACCCTAGTGGGGGAGTTCTTACAGTGCACGGCGAGGGTCCACGTGCGGGGTCAGCATTTTGTTCGGCCGCCAGAGCGAGACAGAGTCTACAGCAGGGCTGTAGAGGATTTGTGGCATATGTGATGGATACGAGGGTTGTGTCAGAGAGACCGAAGTCAGTGGATGAGGTTCCGATAGTACACGAGTTTCCGGATGTGTTTCTAGAGGAATTGTCGGGTGTGCCTCTGGAGAGGCTGGTAGAGTTCGGTATTGAGTTGGTTCCAGGAGCAGCGCCTATCGCTAAGGCGCCATATCGCCTTGCGCCTCCGGATATGCAGGAGTTATCCTCGCAGCTTCAGGAGTTGCTGAGGAAGTGGTTTATCAGGCCGAGCAGTTTGCTATGGGGGCGCCTATCCTTTTTGTCAAGAAGAAGGATGGCTCGCTCCAGATGTGCATTGATTATCGTGAACGGAATAAGCTAACAGTGAAGAACCGTTACCCATTGCCGAGGATCGGTGATTTGTTTGATCAGTTGCAGGGAGCATCCTGGTTCTCCAAGGTCGATTTGAGGTCGGGGTATCATCAGGTGAGGGTGCGGGAGGAGGACGTCCAGAAGACAGCATTCCGGACTCGTTATGGACATGAACAGGGTGTGCAGACTGATGTTGGATCGCTCAGTGATCGTGTTCATCGACGACATTTTGTTGTATTCGAGATCTAGAGAGCAGCATGAGGAGCATTTGAGGGAGATCCTCGAAGTTCTGAGATCGGAGAGGCTTTATGCCAAGTTCTCCAAATGTGAGTTCTGGCTACGAGAGGTTCAGTTTATGGGACACCTCGTTAACCAGAATGAGATATTGGTCGATCCGGTCAAGATTGAGGCGGTTATGAGATGGGAGGTGCCGAGGTAACCCACCGAGATCAGGAGTTTTCTGGGTTTGGCCGGCTATTATCGAAGATTTATTAAGGATTTCTCCAAGATTGCCGTGCCACTCACCAAGTTGGCCCAGAAGGGTGTTGCGTTTTCTTGGGGTCCGGAGCAGCAGACCTCGTTCGAGACACTTCACTAGACATTATGCGAGGCCCTAGTGTTAGCCCTTCCGGAAGGGATGGAAGATTCTGTGGTATACTGTGATGCATCGATATTCGGATTGGGAGCGGTGCTTATGCAGAGGGGGCATGTGATTTCATATGCATCGAGTCGAGATACCCCACTCATGATTTGGAGTTGGGAGTGGTAGTGTTCGCTCTCAAGATCTGGCGACATTATCTATATGGCGTTCGGTGTACGATATACACGGACCACAAGAGCTTGAAGTATTTGATGGATCAGCCCAACCTGAATATGCGCAAGAGGAGGTGGTTGGACGTGGTCAAGGATTATAATTGTGAGATCCTGTACCACCCCGACAAGGCTAATGTGGTAGCCGATGCATTGAGCCGTAGGGCGGAGGGCGCCCCAATTCGAGATGTTAGTTTGAGATTGTCAGTGATGACCCCGATGCTGGATGCTATTCGTGGGGCCCAGGCTGAAGCTATGAAGCCAGAGAGCCAGAAGAGGGAGCGAGTTGTCGGGATGGTATCGGAATTTGTTACCGATAGCCGGGGGCTTATGACATTTCACGGCCGGATTTGGGTACCGTCTGTGGGCGGAACGCGTACCATTTTGTTGGAAGAGGCTCATCGATCAAAATTCTCGATCCATCCCGGGGCCACTAAGATGTTTTTGGATCTGAAAAGGGATTATTGGTGGCCCTGTATGAAGAGAGATGTCGCATGGTTTGTAGAGAGGTGCTTGACCTGTCGCAGGTTGAAGGCCGAGCACTAGCGTCCACATGGTAAGCCGCAACCATTAGAGATTCCCGAATGGAAATGGGAACATATCACCATGGATTTCATCACCAAATTGCCAAGAACCGCGAGGGGTGTCGATGCAATTTGGGTGATTATGGACAGATTAACGAAGAGTGCTCACTTCCTGGCCATCAGTGAGAGCTCTTCCGCAGAGAAGTTGACAGAGATGTACGTGAGAGAGCTGGTATTGCGGCATAGAGTGCCGATCTCGATTGTCCCAGATCGAGATTTACGTTTCACTTCCAGATTCTGGAAGAAGTTTCATGAGGAATTGGGTACAAAACTGCATTTTAGTACCGCATACCACCTGCAGAATGACGGGCAGAGTGAGCGGACGATTCAGACGCTCGAGGATATGCTCCGGGCATGTGTGTTAGATTTCGGCGGAAGTTGGGACACGTATTTGCCCTTGGTGGAGTTTTCTTATAACAACAGCCATCATTCGAGCATTGGCATGCCGCCCTTTGAGTTGTTGTATGGGAGGAGGTGTCGAACCCCTATTTGCTGGGGAGAAGTAGGGCAGCGTGTGATAGGCAGCACCGAGATTGTGCTTCAGAAGACAGAGCAGATCCGGCAGGTAATGCAGAGGCTGTTGACCGCTCAGAGTCGTCAGAAGAGTTATGCGGACAGACGCCGGTCCGAGCTCGAGTTTCAGGGCGGCGACTTCGTTCTCATGAAGGTCTCTCCTTGGAAAGGAGTGATCCGATTCAGGAAGAAGGGCAAGTTGTGGCCCCGATATATTGGACCTTTCAGGGTGATTGCGAGGGTAGGCAGGGTAGCCTATCGTTTGGAGTTGCTAGCAGAGTTGGGTCAAATTCATGACACCTTCCACGTGTCGCAGTTGCGAAAGTGTACAGCCGACGAGTTGGCAGTGCTGCCATTAGAAGATATTCAGGTGGATGCGAGCCTGAATTATGCTGAGAGACCGGTGTCGACCAGGGATCGGAAGATCAAGGTTTTGAGGAGCAAGGAAGTGCCGCTGGTGCAGGTCCAATGTTAGAATCGGAAAGGGTCAGAGTTGACTTGGGAACCAGAGCGTGAGATGCGGGAGCAGCATCCGGAGTTGTTTGCAGAGCGAGACTTCGAGGGCGAAGTATGATTCTAGTGGGGGATAATTGTAACACCCGGATTCCCAGATATGATATTTTGTTCTTTTATTTTTGGGTTTTGTGGGGGAACGTGGCGAGTTGGCGTCTAGACTCGCCGAGTATGGTCGCGGATTTGTACGTGAGTTCACAGCTGGACTCGACGAGTTCATGAGTGGACTCGGCGATTCCATGCTGTTTAATGAAACCATAATTTCCAGGGTTTGAGACCTATTTAAAGGACCTTATGGCCGTCATTTGCGGCCACCAACCCCAGAGAGAAACCCTAAAGAGATCTAGAGCGTTTGTGAGGAAGGTAAGGCCAATCTTGATATTTGGTGGGTGTTTTTGCAAGAAGGAAGTGTTTAAGGCAAGAGGAGGCTGAAGGAGGTGTGATTTTTGGTGGTTTTGAACTCATAGACATTTCATTGAGGTATTATTCTCGCACCTTCTTCAGTTTTGGTGTTGATTCTTAGTGTTAGGGTTGTCCTAACCCTTTTAGAGATTGATTAAGTGGTTTATTTGGTCCCTCCTTGAGTTTGTGTTCTGGATCTGGACCCAAAGAGGTCCAGAGATGTTAACCCTTGGAGCTTTATGAGTCATTTTGGAAGTCATGAGCTTGGAATGTCATTTTTGCGGCTAAATCACCATTTTGGACCATTTCTATGATATATGTGTGTCAAGGTCCGAACTTTACGTGATTATCATGCTTGGGGAGGCCATATCTATGATTGTACGGAATAGATCTGACCTCAGAAGTTGTTTTGAGTTTGTGCATGGCATGAACTCGCCGCGTCCCAAGAACAGACTCGGCAAGTAGTATGAAGGTTGCCCGTTAATCACTCAGTGAGTGGACTTGCCGAGTTGGGGGAATGACTCGGTGAGTCAGGGATCTGAGTTTAAGTCGGAACTCATCGAGTTGTTCTTGAGACTCGGTGAGTTGTGTCGGGGTGGCCCCGCGATTCATGCCAGGTGGAACTCGTCGAGTCAAGGGAAGTACTCGACGTGCCAAGAGAGAATCTAAGAGAGTCAGTGGACACGTGTAGACTCGGCGAGTCGGGTCATGTTTGACCGTTGACCTTGTTTACTTTTAGGGTTGAGTACAGTTGTATTTATGAGAGCATTACTTTATGTGATTAGGCGGAGGCTAGATCATACTTCTTCCGAGTCAGATATTTTCCGAGACATCGAGGTGAGTCTTCTCCACTATACGTTACCTAGAGTGGTACTATATGACGACCAGAGGGTCTTATGTGTTATGTATGAGATTATGTGCTATGTGATATTTGTATGTTGTATGATGATATAGACCGGACCGGAGGGTCCAACGAGCTATGACCGGACCTAAGGGTCCAACGAGCTACGGGACTGGAGGGTCACGTTGAGACACTTTGACCGGAGGGTCGTATTATAGCCTCGAGTGGCGTATGTGTTGTATGTGGTATTTTGGGGAACTCACTAAGCATTTATGCTTACGGTTGTTGTGTTATGTGTTTCAGGTACTAGTGATGAGCGCGGGAAGGCGCCGACATGATTCGTACACACACGCATTGGAGTTTTTGTAAAGATTCTAGGGAAAAGTTTTGTGATAATAACATTTGATACAATGTGTTTGAAATTATTTTTGAATGAAAGAATGTTTTAAAAATGCAAAAATTATTTTGAAATTCATGTTGTTACAATATGTCCCACAAACGTGTCCACCAAGACTTACTATGTGGTTGTTCAAAGCAATACACCGCAGACCATAGTCAAAAATTCTATAACTATTGAACCAATTAATCTTGAATTATCAATCGAAAATTTTGAATTTGGTCAATGTTCTCAAAATCTTGACTTCTCCAGTTCGGATGAATCTAGTCCCTGTTTTTCAAAATTTCCAAAGGATTTAAGGAAATCGCAACTAAATGTCATTGACTGCGTTTCTCCTAAAACCGAAGAAAAAAGAGTTTTAAAAGAAGAATTTCATTCCCGTTGCAAGCAACGAGAAATTTATTCAAAACAAAAGAAATTTGTTAAATGTCCAAAGTCAAAGAGTCCAGAAAAACTTGTTTTCTCAAATTATCACTTCAAATCAACTGTTTCCAAGAAAACAAAAAGGAAGGAGTTCACTGATTCGAACACAGCTCAGAAATCATCTGACACAAAGGATAAGTCTTTTCTCCAATGGTTTTCAGGTCTATTCATTAGATAATCCAAAATGGAAAGGTATTCTACCTACTCCAACCCTTCCAAAATCATTTTCAAAAACTAAAAAATGGAAAGGAATTTTGCCAACTCCGGCACTCAAAAGGTCACCTCAAGAGCTTAAGAAATCACTTCCCAAAAGGCCTGCACGTGCTTACACACCTGCAAGACCTGCAAAAAACACCTTTTCAAAACACACAAACAAAAAGGTCAAATCTTACAATCCTTAAACTGCACAAAAGCATATTTCTTCCTCAAAACCACAGACCAAGCCAAATATCAGGGTAGATGATAAAAATTTCACATGTCAATGTCAGTGTCAAAAGATCTTCTCTCATGACAAATCTCATCATTCTCAAAAGACTCGTAACTATCCTCAATCTCAGAAACTCCGAAAAATCTCAAACACCCAGGACTAAGCTTGAAAGTTGACTTGAAGCATGTCCCTACAACCTCACATCATGCATCGTTTGAAACATCGCATGTTAATCCGGGCTCCAAACTCGCTTGGGTACCCAAATTAACCACTTAACTTCTGTAGGATTTGTGCAAGGAGGATCAAGAAGAAGAATGGTTGATCGACAGTTCCTGCTCCTTGCACATGACCGGAAGGTTAGAATACCTTCGGGATTTCAGGCCTATATGCAATGATGGAAATGTTACATTCGGAAACAATGCGAATGGAATCATCCAAGGTTACGGTGTACTCACTACGGGGAACTTTTCAATTCAGAAGGTTGCTTCTGTAGAAAGCCTTAAACACAATCTCATCAGTGTTGGCCAACTATGTAAGGGAGGTCATCGAGTTGAGTTTGATGATTTGTTACGTAATGACGAGTGATAGAAGCACCTGCTTGATCAAGTCACGATCCGAGGGTACCATGTATCCTTTGGATGTCTCTCTCATCATTGGAAAACCGCAGCTATGCTTTCTCTCCAAAGTTGTATCCGAAGTTAGCTGGTTATGGCACCGAAATCTCGCTCATCTCAACTTCAAGTATATCAACACCTTGGTTACTGGAGAGCTGGTCAAAGGATTACCCATTCTCAAGCTCAGCAATGACACTCTATGTCCTGCTTGTGAATTTGGTAAGCAGTCCAAAGCAAGTCACCCCATGGTGATTGACTCTTCAATATTTAAACCACTTGAACTTCTACATATTGATCTCTGCAGTCCATCAACCGTAGCTAGTCTTCATCACAAAAAGTACATACTGGTTATAGTTGATGACTTCACTCGCTTCACTTGGGTATTCTTCCTTAGACTCAAATCCGAAACCCCGCAGATTCTCATCAACTTCATCAAAGAGATAGAACTTCAGATCAAACTGCATGTAAGACGCATCCGCAGTGATCTTTTCGACCCTGTTGAAACTGAATTCACTAATCATCCTCTCAACAACTTCTTCGTGTCAAAAGGTATCTCTCATAACTTTTCAGCTCCTTATACACCTAAACAAAATGGCATAGTAGAGAGACGGAACCGTACCCTAGTTGAAGCAGCCAGATCCCTGCTCAACTTCGCACACCTTACTCTTTACTTCTGGGTTGAAGCTGCAGCAACTTCATGCTTTGTTCAAAACCGAAGCATTATGTGCAAATGCCTCAATAAAACACCATATGAGGGTCTGAACAAACGGAAACCAAATGTTTGTTTCTTTCACATCTTTGGGTGTAGATGTTTTGTGATCAATAACAGAGATCAGCATAATAAATTTGCACCGAAGTCCGATGAAGGCATTTTTCTTGGCTACTCTACGAACAAGGTTGCTTATCGGGTCCTTATCAGACGTACGAGGCTTATCATTGAAAGTTTCGATGTGAAGTTCGATGACTCTTACATCCGCAACACCCCTCCATCATTTGAAACCACTGCCATCATGGAAAGTGATATTCCTACTTCTTCAGGTCCTCTAAACCTGGTTGAAGTCAATTATGATGATCTTTTCGACCCTGTTGAAACTGCGAAACTATCCGAAGTTCTTGTGTCACCAACTGCTCCACAACAACACACAGATGTTTCTGGTCCATCTCTATCCGAATTTGCATCTATCAATACTTTCACCTCTCCGGTTGAGGGGGAAAGCTCTACTCCAGATCAAGCAACAACCATCGAGTGTAACAGCCCGAAATCCAGGTATTCTTCTTTTGGCCTTGCATCTTGGTTAGGTTGATAATTTAGCATTTTCATGGTAGGCGAGTACGCTGGGCGTACAAGGTGTACGCTGCGCGTACTCGCGCGCCTCATTTGGACGCGTTCCCCTCAGGTACGCGGGGCGTACCCAAGGTTACGCCCGCCGTAAGTCATTCAGATCCAAACCCTAATTTCCTTTGGAGGGGCTATAAAAGGAATGTGTGGCTGGACTTCTCAGCCACCATCCCTCAGAGTGAAACCCTAAAAAGAGTGTACCTTCGTTCTTTGGCCATTGTGTATATATTCTAAGCTTGGTGGTGCCATTCCAAGTTTGCAAAGGAAAAGAAGAGCTTGTTGGAGAGGCTAGAAGTGGTGCTCAAGTGTAGATCTAAGCTTTACAAGGGTTAAAGCTACATTTTCAGGTAAAAAGTTCGGATCTTGTCACTTGGTTCATGTTATATGCTTAAGATGTCATTTTCAAGGGTTTAAGTCCCAAAGGTGGAGACTTTTTGTGCAAATGGCCTCCATAAGCTTAGATACTTCATATTTCTGATCTATTGGAGTTGTAGACTCATAAAGATGGCATCTTGGACGTAGGTATTGCACCATGCATGAGATCTAGGTCCTTGAGTTTGAATAAAAGGTTGTTATGTGATGTTGGAGCCTTTACAGCCATGCCAAGGCTTAAAGGTCTCGACTTTATAGGTTTAGACACACTAAAAGAGCCGAATCTAGAAGTTGTAGTAATGGCTTAACCGATTAAGACCAGAAATGGAGGGTGGCTGATTCTGGTGGTTACGCTGGGCATAACTTCCAGTACGCGCAGCGTACTGGGTGGAGACCCCGATCCAAGGGGGGGGGGGGGTTGGCGATGTACGCCCCGCGTACATCTAGCAGTACGCCCAACGTACTCTCAGGGTTGACTTTTTTTGACTTTCAGGGTTTTGGTCAACATAAGGACTTTAGGTCAAGCAAGGGTAAAATGGTCTTTTACCCCCTGAGGAATGATGATAAGGGTAAAGTTTTAGTGGTGGAAGTCTTTGTGTAATAAATGATATTTTTATGTTTAGGCGAGGCTGAGCCGTCGTTTGGATTCGGTGATAGCGAGAACACGAGATCTTAGACTTTCCACAAGGTGAGTTTTCTCACTATACTGCACCCGGAAGGGTTTGACTGTGTGAACGGAAGGTCGGATATACTATGAGATATATGTGTTATGTGTGATAAGTTATTCGTTATATGTGCCATGTATGATATGCTTGATATGGGCCGGAAGGCATTATATTATGGGCCGGAAGGCGAATATGTTATGGGCCGGAGGGCGTTGCGATGTGGATCGTAAGGTTGACGTGGGTAGGACCGGAAGGTTTACCTAGTCGGGACGGAAGTCCCCTGAGACACATGGACCGGAAGGTCAGCGCCTGGAAAGGCGTATGTGCGTAGGTTGTATTTTGGGGAACTCACTAAGCAATTATGCTTACAGTTGTTGTGTTATGTGTTTCAGGTACTAGCGAGGACCGTGGGAAGGCGCCGGCGTGATTGTACACACTCACGGAGAAACTGTTTTTATGATCATGGGATGTATTTCGTTATGATAATATTGTTCACATTTGAATTTGGAATATTAAACGATGGTTTTTGATGTTTACACAAATGAAAAAAATTGGTTTTAAAATTTACGTTGTTACATCGAGGTTCCAGTATTTGATGATGCTCAAGCTCCTCTTCCCAAAAGATCACTACCATCAAACGTATCTTCGGATTAGGATGATGAAATCATAGAGACCATTGACACTCGAACCGATTCAAGAATCATTTCTCTCCTATCAGCAGTCCAGGGGGAACCTTCTCAGGTTCCAGAGGAACTCCCATCAGCAATCCAGGGGGAACCTCTCCAAGCTGCGCAAGAAAATTTCATTCTCGCTCCAACAAACCAAGATAACTCTGTAAGATGTTCTCAAATACAAGGGGGAACTGCCCTTCCTATCCGAAGAAACCTCTGATATTGAAAACATTCCTTCTACACCAGCCGCTGACCATCTGATGCCTCGTCTACACGTATGGACGAAGGACCACCCACCAGGTCAAATAATTGGCAATCCATCCGCAGGTATCCAAAATCTATCTGCCAAGGACTTATCTGACCATTGTCACTATGCAGCATTCATGTCCGTAGTCGAGCCCCGATCGATCAAAGAACCATTATTAGAACCTAATTGGATTTCTGCAATGCAAGAAGAACTGGAAGAATTCGAAAGAAACAAAGTGTGGCAACTTGTTCCCATATTGCAAGGCCATACTATTGTTGGAACAAGATGGGTGTTCAAGAACAAGTTAGATGAATCTGGTGCGGTTATCAGAAATAAGGCAAGACTAGTTGCAAAAGGGTATAGTCAACTGGAAGGTGTTGACTACAACGAAACATATGCTCCGGTGGCTAGAATGGAAGCAATTCGAATCTTTTTAGCATATGTTTCCCACAAAAACATTAAGGTACACCAAATGGATGTTAAGAGTGCCTTTCTCAATGGGGAATTGAAAGAAGAGGTTTACTTGCAACAACCTCCCGGTTTTGAAAAAATTGAATTCCCTGACCACTGCTACAAGCTTCAAAAGGCAGTCTACGGTCTGAAGCAAGCTCTAAGAGCTTGGTATGAGACTCTTTCTGAATTTCTAGTCTCTTCAGGCTACAAAAGAGAAGTGATTGATCCCATGTTGTTTAGAAAAGAAATCGGTGACCACCTTATGCTTGTACAAATATACGTAGATGATATCATCTTTGGATCTACTGATCAAGGAATGGTGACTGATTTTGCTAAGCTCATGACAAACAAATTTCAATTGAGCATGAATAGAGAGATTAACTTCTTTCTAGGTCTTCAAGTCAAGAAAATTCAGCAAGGGATATTCATACATCAAGAGAAGTACACCACTGAACTTTTGAAGAAATAATGTATGGACAACTGCTCCTCGGCTAAGGTCCTTATGGCCTTCAGATATATGATCTCTGCTGATCCCTCTGGCGAATATGTGGATCACAAGACTTATAGAGGTATCATTGGCTCCCTTATGTACCTCACCGCAAGCCGACCGGACATTGTCTTTGCTACTGGTGTATGTGCAAGGTATCAGGCTGACCCAAAAGTGTCACACATGACCGCAGCCATACAAATTCTCCGGTACCTAAAAGGAAGCAAATCTCTTTGTCTATGGTACCCTGCAGACAATGATTTCAGTCTGCAAGCGTTTACCAATGCGGATCATGCTGGATGCAAACTTGATCGAAAAAGTATATCTGGTGGATGTCAATTTTTGGGAGGTAGACTTGTCAGCTGGTCCTCAAGAAAACAAAGTTTTGTTTCTTTGTCTACCGCATAAGCAGAATTTGTGGCCGCAACCAGTTGTTATTCTCAAGTTCTATGGATGAAAACATAACTATTAGACTATGGATACAGAATGCTGCGGATACCAATCTACTGTGATTCTGAAAGTGCCATAGCAATTTCTCATAATCCTATTCAGCACTCCAAGACGAAACATATTGAACTACAATATTATTTCATCAAAGACCACATTCTGAAAGGTAACATTGAACTCATCTTTGTCCCTACTCATGAAGAGATTGCTGATGTCTTTACAAAAGAACTTGACTCTACCAAACTCAACGTGTTCTTACAAATGTTAGGGATGATGAATCCAGACCCCCAATTCTTCTTGAATTGATAGGTACCGCAAACCCTCTTGGTCTTCATTGTGGTTCTAGGTGAAAGACATTTATAATAGATGGTTTTGGTACATCTTGTGTACTGCAGTCAATGTACCGCAACCATATGCTATATCTATCTCTCATGGTTCTTTATTGCTTATTGTTACTAACTTTTTGTACAAGTGCTCTTCTCAGTTTCTCCTCCTGCAGTCATCCGCAATGACAAAGAAGCCATCCGCAATGATGTGTTCATCCGCAGTCACATTAATTGATTTACAGACGGATCGTTCTTTTTGAAAAAAAAATAGTGTGCTATTTAATGATCCTTCATTAAATAAAACATTAAATAAAAACATTCCATTGAGAAACTGTCACAATCTTTTCTTCCAAAAACCTCGTGTCAGACCTATTTTTGGTATGATGACAAAATAAAAGATTTTCCAAATCAAATCCTCTAAAATGTCTTTTCTTCTTACCCCAAACCATCACATCCGTTACAACTTCTACTTTATCCAATAGATTTTTCTCACCCCCTCCACACGTTCTCAAGACGTGATTCAACATCTGACATTTCATTAAATACAGAGTCCTTTTCTGGTTAATCCCAATTTCAATCATTATCCCTTTTTGTTAATCTGTGGTTAAGATTAAAGATGCTAATTCAAAGATAAACCCAAACGTTTTTCACCCAATTTCAGTTAGGTAAAAAACATAAACGTTTCCCGCTCCAATAAACCACTATAAAACCCTTTTCTTCTCCATAAAGAAACTTTTACGCTCTCAAAACCCTTAATCCTTTTTCTGCATTCTTCAAGCTCTTACCAACTCAACAATGGTGAAATATGGCGCTTCCAAGAAACAAACAAAAGCCTCTACATCAGTAAACCCAAGTGGTTCAGACTCTCCCTCAATTGTGTCTAGCAATTTCAAAGCAGTTTTCGAAGATCAACCCACATATAATGCTCCCACAAAACTGATGATCAAGTTCCTGAAGAATCATCCTCTATTTGGACCATTCGATGCCTTCACAGACATTGTTTCACTCTCCACTCTCCACAAATGTGCTTTCTCTGCCTATCGCCCAATTGATAATCCCCAAGAAGTTCACCTAAACCTCATTAACAGTTCTTTGGTCATTCTATCCAAAGAAAAGTTTCTTTCAGCCATTAACCTTCTGATTTATCCCTCCGTTAACTTTTTCACACCATCAATGGCGGACATCACCTCAGCACTGTATCAGATGGGCTATTAGAAGCCGATCAAAGGAATTGGTGAATTCAAGAAGAACCAACTGCCTGCGGTCTGACATTTTGTATGTCATTTTATCAGCCGTAGTCTGTCCGGCAGAACCGAAGGCACGGATAACATGGGCCTAAAGCTTTTGGAACTGGTTTGGAGTATCTACACAGGCCACGATGTAAACTACAGTCAGATCCTTTGGTATGACTTTCTGCAATACATTCCCTAAGAGAGCCCAAGGCAAAATCCATCCGAGCTTACTTTTTCCAGATTTTGGTCTCTCTGCATATCTGATTTGCATGCGGACATTAATTTCTTCGTCACCAAAGATCTAAAAAGGTACAAACCTTCCTCTGATCAAACTATTTTTGGTCCAATCCGCAGACTCCCTACTCACATTCTTTCTACCCTTGGTCTCGAGACTGTTGATGTCTCAGATCACATTGAGGCTACGGAAGGTGTTGACCCATACCTTCCTACCCCGCCTCTTCCATCCGCAGCCTTGAACCTTGAAGGTACCACAGTCCTTTCTTCTACAACTCTCTCAAACATCTCTCACTCTCAAAGACGAAAAACAAAGGTTCCTACCCTTCATGGCCCCCACCATTCAAAGAAATCTGGAACTCCTAAAAAGGATGCTCCCCAAACCTCCAAACCCTCAAAGAAAAGAAAAACTCCACTCGCAGTCAAAACTGTTGAACCAAGTCGTCATGACTCCAACAGTGACTCTAAAGAGGATAACCAACCTATCTCTATCCTTAATAAACTAAAACCTGATCCCACTAGCCAAATGCATGACTGGACTGATACCTCAGCCTCTCAACAGGCTCCGATAGTCCTTGGGATGCCTGCCCATCCATTCAAGACCACTATCTTTTTTGTTTCACACTCAGAAAGTGAGTCTAAATCACAACAAAGAGGAGACTCCCCCCTAGTAGAATCCCAAGGGATAATACTAGTACACGCTGTAAAGTCTCCAAGGCTTCCCGACTGCATACTTTTTCACCCGAGCAGTTGAACTCCATCCTGTTGAACATCACCCAAACACTACAAACACATTCCCATCCACAGGGCACTTCTTCTGCCCATTCCAGAACTGAGCCGAGGCCAAACTTGACTACGGTTCAAGGAGACCAAGGAAGCTCAGGAAATCCTACTCTGCTTTCATTAGAAACAGGTAGTTTAGGCACGGTGTGCACCAATGTGCAAGGATCCGTGAACCCAAGGGACACCTTGGTACGATTTTACAGGAATTGACGGTGAAGATTCAAATGATTCTTGGAACAAATATCAACCCTCTAACGAGGCTGAAGCCAAGAAATATGTCGCTTTTCGTAGGGTATTCCAAGCTCGAAAGGATCAACAGGTCAAACAAAAGCAGCTCAAGGAACAAGAGATTCAAGCTGTGGCCAAGTATTGGGAAAATGCCATAAACAATGACAATACCGTAACCACCATCCTCAAGGTTCAAGACTGGATGACCGCAATGGCCGAAACAGTTCAGAAAGCCAAGGAAGCTACTGCTGCTCAACTTGTCTCTCAAGCTCCCCCTCTCCCACTGTTGCAGGTTCACAAGATGATGAACCTGAAATCGAAGTGAGCTCTGCTCCCATTTTTGGCTTCGATGATGATGAACCACAAGAGGTAAACAAACCCTCTCCTTCTGATGACGATCTGATGATATTTGATGAAGATGAAGAATCCAATGGTTCTCATCACTCCACTGCTAGGCCAAAGGAAAAGAAAAAGAAGAAGAATCAAGTAGTCACAAGGAAGGAATTCCTCAGTCTTCAGGCTAAGGTTGATCAAATCTTAGCTGTGGTCAAGTCAAATCAATCTCAACCAGAAGACATTCATGGACCTCAGTCCTTGATGGAAAGAATAGAAAGGCTAGAAACCAAAGAGAGAATGGTTGCGGAGCGTATCTCTCTGAAAGTCAAAATGGGGATCAAATCACTTGACAATAATCATCAAGCTGATCACAAGGAATTGATGGTTGCTACGGAATGCCTCATCACTGAGGTTACTGCAATCAAAACCGATCTTCAAGAAACCATTGCGGATCAAGCATCACACTTATAGAAGTTGATTGCTGAGACTCATACTGCTTATGAGTCTGAAATCTCCGTTCTTCAAACAACGATCAACTGAATGCAACGATCACTATCTTCCAACTTCCATGGTCCGGAAATTCTTCAACTCACCAAGGAGATCCATAAACTACTCTTCAATCCCTCCATTCCCAATAATCAACAATTGGCAGAAGCCCTCAAAGCACAAATTCAAATGGAGTTTGACAAGGTAGATGGCCTTCATCAATGGCTTGAGGAGGCTCCGGGTCTGAACTCCTCAAGAGGGGGAAGTGAAGAAGTCCATTATTCCAACCAATCCCTCTCACACCATCAAACTCCCCCAATCTCTACTGAAAAAATTCCCACACCACAACGCTCACCGCAACCTGAAAAACAACCTTTACCGCAACCATCTCATCACACCCCACCTCACAACTCCCCTCTTCATGTTGAAAATACTCCTGAAAAACCAGAGACTCCCCCTCACTTAAAGAATCTAGAGGAGTATATGTCTTCTCCGAGCTCAAATGACTCTCCTGCCACTGCTCAAAGAAAAAGTGATTGGAGAGCAGCCAAGCTTGCTAAAGAAGTATGGAGACTTTACGAATTCGACACGGTCATGGATGAGTCTCTGATAAACTCTTGGGTCAATCCCCATAGAAGATTACTTGATGATGACTACGTTCCTCATCTTACATATGCGGAACCCTCCTCAGATGGTTATTGGGATGTCCGAATCTCACCAAATGCCATATACTTCACTGTATTTGAGCAGTTCGACCGCAGCCTTCCTGACAAGAAAAGAATTCCAATGGAATTTGAGAGACTTATCCAATTCTATGCTAAGCATGCCTCTCCTTTTGAACATATATGGTCTAACGATAGACCATCCGTAGCCAAAAATTACAAGATTTGGAAGTTTATGAAGGCTGAGTTCATCCAGTACACCTTAACCAGGAGGGAAAACGACTACATCCGCACCCAGGCTGATTTTCCAAGTATGAACCCTGAAGAAGTCTTTCTCATCGCCAAGGTTTTACAGCACAAGTCTGAGAAGCATCTGAAGATGAAGATTTCACTTTAAAGGGAAAGTACCTTTCTTAAGGAAATGGTTTGTGACTTCGCCAAGATAGACGCAGACATTCACCCCACCATCTCCAAGATAGTTGATCTGCCACCGCTTGACCCTGCACCGATGCCTACCGAAGGCTTTGAAGAAAGAACTTTGGGTCCAACCAACTACCCTGAGATAGGAGTCATTTTCAAGAGAAAGACAGTCAATGTCAAATACTTCATCTCTATGACTGCCATGCATCGTCTCACCAGAAAGAAACTTGACAAATGCCGAAACGCAGTTGAAAAATCCAAGCATACCACCGCAGAGGTCAAGTTTGAAATACTTAGAGGAATTAACTGGTTGGAGAACATCAGGAAATTTTGGTGGATCTTAATCAAGTTCCTTAAACTAGATAACTGATCAAAGCTAAAGAGGTCACTTAGGGGAAAATGTTGAAGCAAAAATAAGTGACCCTCTTGAACTTCAGCTACCGTAGCCTCCATTCCACCGCAGTCAAGCAATATCTTCGTCAATCATCATCCGAAGTCTTCAGCACCGAAGTCTCTATCTTTATTTAGATTATTTTGACTTTTCTGTAAAACACTCTATTGTCCAATATGCCTTGCATGGCTACTCTTAGAGTTGTTAATCTGTTATCTTTTGAGTCTCTATAAATAGAGCTCACTCTCAAGTATTAAACACGGTGAACAACAGTGAACATCGCATCCATTTCTAATACACATCTCAAAGTTCTCATTCTATCCTACTTATCCAATCTTCTTACTCTCATAATTAATGATCATATCTCTTCGGAGCAAGTCTCTTGTGACTTAATCACTAAGTTTGATCTCACTTATTAACTTGGTTTGAATGCATTCCTCGTTATGAATCTGCTTATGTGTATACTTGATATAACAATTGTTGTGATTTACATTTCTTTAGTTTTCCGCAACTAACTCTCTAACTTCTAACTCTTAATATTATTGTTGAGGTTTTGATCCTTCGAGATTAACTAATCTGCTATATACTTGTTCTAACGTTTGTTCAAGTGTGCCTCAAAGTTTTTCTCTCAACAAGTTCCTAGAAAATCCTATATTTTCTGTTGTATGTAAACTGTAGTGCATAGCATATAATTCCCCAAAAAACCCGATATTTTCTATTTGTAAAAGAATTGTGGTCTTAAAACCCTTAGACCGTAAAATAGTGAAAGTATGATTTCGTTTTTCTTAACATCAGTAAAGTCTATGTATTCCGTAAATTTATTGTGTTGTTATTTTCTATGTGAGTCGTTATAACCATGCTTGATGTGACTGATATGCCCGTCATGATGTTCTTTAGGCGTTGGTTTAGGTAAGATATTTGTCACCCTAGACTGGCCTCGTCTAGCTGTAGCGAATAGATCATGTGTGGGGTGTCAACCCCGTATAGATCTATACACAAATTCTCACTCTCCTTCTAGGAGACTCTGCTTATAACTTCCGGGCTTATCGTGTACACTAGGTAGGTACGAGTGAAGGAGTGTCTCACAAGAGCCTTAACTAAATTTACACGAATAGTGTATCTCAATATTTAACAATTTAAATAACGTTCCGAGTATATATTTTGACTACAAAGCATTGGTGATAAAAATATATTTGTTTTTAACAAAAACGTCAAAATATTTTATTGTTATCATGGATAACTCATCATTACCCTAATGTATCGCGAATGACTCGAGTGTATTAGAATTTTCATTAACAACCCGATTAACATAGAATGTGTCACAAAAGTCCCAATAACTCTTAATATTATTGTTGAGCTTTTGATCCTTCGAGATTAACTATTCTGCTATATACTTGTTCTAACGTTTGTTCAAGTGTGCCTCAAAGTTTTTCTCTCAACAAGTTCCTAGAAAATCCTATATTTTCTGTTGTATGTAAACTGTAGTGCATAGCATATAATTCCCCAGAAAACCCGATATTTTCTATTTGTAAAAGAATTGTGGTCTTAAAACCCTTAGACCGTAAAATAGTGAAAGTATGATTTCATTTTTCGTAACATCAGTAAAGTATATGTATTCCGTAAATTTATTGTGTTGTTATTTTCTATGTGAGTCGTTATAACCATGCTTGATGTGACTGATATGCCCGTCATGATGTTCTTTAGGCGTTGGTTTAGGGAAGATATTTGTCACCCTAGACTGGCCTCGTCTAGCTATAGCGAATAGATCATGTGTGGGGTGTCAACCCCGTATAGATCTATACACAAATTCTCGCTCTCCCTCTAGGAGACTCTGCTTATAACTTTCGGGCTTATCGTGTACACTAGGTAGGTACGAGTGAAGGAATGTCTCACAAGAGCCTTAACTAAATTTACACGAATAGTGTATCTCAATATTTAACAATTTAAATAACGTTCCGAGTATATATTTTGACTACAAAGCATTGGTGATAAAAATATATTTGTTTTTAACAAAAACGTCAAAATATTTTATTGTTATCGTGGATAACTCATCATTACCCTAATGTATCGCGAATGACTCGAGTGTATTAGAATTTTCATTAACGACCCGATTAACATAGAATCTGTCACAAAAGTCCCAATTTGAATAGAATTATCATATATGGCCCAATAAGAATGTAAGTGGGCATATAAGGCCCAATTAGAGTAGGATTACAATATATGGCCCAATAACTATGTAAATGGGCTTATATGGCCCAATTAGAGTAAAAATGTCGTAAAGAGTCCGTTTGCTATCAAAATAATCGTTTTAACTCAAATAGTACCAAAAATGACATAAAAGGCGCACTTTTATAAAAATGACCATTTTGGCTCAACCAAACCGAAGATGAAAATAAAGGCCCACTTTTTGCCAAAATTGATATTTTTGGCCCATTAAAGTCGAAGTTTACAGCAAAAGCCCATTTCTGTTAAAAATTGACATTTTAGGCCCAATAAAACCGTGTTTTGTCAAATAAAGCCCATTTTTATGAAAAATGACACTTTTGGCCCACAAAACCGTGTGTTGTCAAACAAGGCCCAC
The DNA here is from genome assembly GCF_051521515.1 of Lactuca serriola. NCBI lineage: Eukaryota > Viridiplantae > Streptophyta > Magnoliopsida > Asterales > Asteraceae > Lactuca > Lactuca serriola. The sequence continues at coordinate 306,110,690 of NC_136410.1, read as the reverse complement.
TTTTATCAAAATTGACACTTTAGGCCCACTTAACGGTGGGTTGTGAAATAAGGCCCATTTTTATGAAAAGAAATAACACTTTAGGTCCAAAATAACCGAAAATAACACTAAAAGCCCATTTTGGTTAACTTTATTGTTAAGTGTGGTCCTTTTGTATACTTTCTTTAGTTTTCTAGTAACTTCTAACATGTTTAATCTTTCCGAACATTATAAAAAGTTACTTCTAATATCACCATATCTTGGATGATATTTCAAATTTGTCAGTTTTTAACATATTTTCATGGCATATTCACACAACATAACATGAAAAATATACACATACATGCATAATACTAAGATTAACCATTAAAATAGCTTCTATTCTCCCCTAAAATATAGTAGAACTCGAAAACAAGTGGGGTATGAAGCTCACCTTGGTGTTATATCAGTTTTGAAGAGGAAGGAAATATGATTTTTGGCCTAGCTTGCTCCTTTGAAGAGATTTTCGAAGCTAACATAATTCTAGGATCGTAAACACTAATATAGAGTGGTTTTGAGGAAAGATATTAGTATAAGATGGAGTTAAACAACTTGAATGTTAAGTAACTTACCAAGCTTGTATGCTTGAAGAACTTCTTGAGCTAATACACATAATCTTCGAAAATTTGAAGGGAAGGATGAAGAGATTTCTTGTGTTCTTGAGAGGAAAGGAATTAAGTGAGTAAATATTGAAGTGAAGAGTGGAGAGAGGTGGGAGGTCTCGGCCAAGATAAAGAGGAGAAGGGGGGAAAGATTTGGTGGTATTTGCATGTTGGTTTAACATCTCAAGCTTAGAAGTATGGTGGTTAGTTCATGGATGTCCTCTAAACAAAGGTGAGGTGTCAAACAAGTTAATCCCTCATTTATCTTTTATTTTTTTAAGAAAAATCAAGAATTAGGAGAGGGAAAGAAAGAAAAGAATATTGGGCTTGGATTTTAAGTGTAATTGAGACTACATTGAACCATTAGGGATTTTGCGGTTTTAAAAGCCCAACATAAATGATTTTCGGCCCAATGAAGGGTCCATGAAGAGTATTGGACCATTTAAGTTTCCAATTAAATCCTCATGGCCCAATGGGGTTAAATAAATTTCTTTTCGACCCATAGGAAACAAATTGAGAGGTCATCAACCCAATAAGGAGTAAATACTATAGCTTAATGAAATTAGGTCTAACTAGGGCCCAAATATGGATTTTTGGCCCAGAAGAACCAAGTTGAGGGTTTACTGGCCCATTAGGCCCAATAAGAGAGTCCTAGTTCATTAAGAGGTTTAAACCAAGAAGTTAGGGTTAAAACCCAAAGTTGAGTGAATGCAGTGTATTGAATTAGGTTTAGAGCTTTCACGAGAAATTTTTGACTTGATTTGTCAATCTTTGAATGAACAAACCTGTATATTGATGAGATTTGGCTTATATCAAAAGTAGGGTTACAAGATTAATCAAGAAGTTGTTTGCACATGGACATAATTTCCTATCCCTAAAATGCTAGTTGTAACACAACAGCCTACGACTATTGTAATCAAAGGTGGCCACCTAACCTATGATCCGCTCGCACTTTCGGCGCTCCTCCTTCAATCCCTCAACCTACGCATCTCTGATCTACTCCACAAAGGGGTAAACACTGTCATCCTCATACAAATGTCTTGAATCGGAGCCTCCACCGCCTTATGGCTCAGGGCGGCGGCCACTACGTTGGCCTTGCTCGGGTGGTAAAGGATCTCATAATCGTAATCATTCACGACATCTAACCACCGACGATGCCTCATGTTCAGATGCGGCTGATCCATGAAGTACCTAAAACTCTAGTGGTCCGTATAAATGGTACAACGGAACCCATAGAGGCAATGCCACCAAATCTTGAGGGAGAAAACCACAACCCCCAGCTCTAAATCATGCATCGGATAGTTAGCCTTGTGAGGCTTCATTGCCTCGAAGCGTAAGCTATCACGTGACCCCGCTACATCAATACCGCACCCTTGCTTGTGATAGAAGCGTCACAGTAACCATGAAGTCATCAACGCTCTCTAGCCAAGTCAGAATCGATGCCTCGCATAACTGCTGTCTGAGAGTCTCGAAGGTTGCCTGCTGCTCAGGCCCCAGCGGAAGGTCACCGACTTCTTGGTCGGTCGGGTTAAAGGAACTGGAATCTTAGAGAAGTCCTGAATAAATCTCCGGTAATAACCTGCTAGACCCAGGAAACTTCAAATATCAGTTGGATACCTTGGAATCTCCTACTTCATCATGGCCTCTATCTTGGCCGGATCGACCGGAATACCCTTCGGGTTGACAAGGTGCCCAAGAAATTGCACCTCACGCAACTAGAACTCACACTTGGAGAACTTTGCGAAAGGTCTCTCCTTCCTCAGCGTCTTCAGCACCTCCCTCGGTTACTCCTTATGCTGCTCCCGATTCTTGGAATAGACCAAGTATCGTCGATGAAGACTATCACATACCAATCTAGCATCGGTCTGCAAACTAGGTTCATGAGGTCCATGAATGTGGCTGGAGCATTGGTGATCCCAAATGGCTTAACCACAAACTCATAGTAACCATAGCGAGACCTAAAATCCATCTTCTGCACATCTTCATCCCTCACTCGCATCTGGTGACAACCCAATCGTAGATCAATCTTGGAGATCTAAGATGCGCCCTGAAGCTGGTCAAACAAATATCGATCCTCGGGAGGGGATAATGGTTCCTCATTGTTACCTTATTCATCTCCCGATAGTCTATACACATGTGATGTGACCCGTCCTTCTTCTTCAGAAACAGGATCGGGGCTCCCCATGGAGAACTACTCGGACTGATAAATACCTTGTCTAACAGCTCTTGGAGCTATGTAGACAACTCCTTCATCTTGGGAGGAGCCAACCGATATCGTGCATTGGCTATCGGAGCCACACCAGGGACTAGGTCAATCCTAAACTCAACCTGTCTCTCCGGAGCTGTCACACCCCCAAACCGGAATGCCGGAAACGTTTGAGGGCGGAGGATGCCATGTACAGTATCATATCAATGCATAATAGTAAACAATCAACAACATCATCCATTTCATTAATAGTATAACTCAATACAAGTGTGTTTTGTGTATAGTTGGAAAGACACCAAAATATGAATCAAAATAAAAGACGAGTCTCGAATGTGCTTCGTCTTCTCAAAACTTGGTCATCGGTACCTCTCTACTCGTGACCTGAGAATACAAGTTATTTTGAAAGAGTAGATCAACATTTAAGTTGGTCAGTTCGTAAGTATTTTAGTGTCATTGTTTTGTATGAAAGTGTTAGTAAATGTTTGCTGTAAATGTTTGTAAGTGTTTGATGTAAATGTTGTATGTCCTAGAAAATCCTATATTTTCTACTTTATTATGAATTTTAGTCCTCTACCAAGACCTGATTGTTCAAAATGTTTGTTCTTTTGTAAAAGTGAGTGTTCTTCCCCAGTATGACTATCATTACCAAAATATAGTTTACATTACCGTTTATGTGAGAAGATCACAATGTGAATGTAATGGGAAAATAAAGATGTATTATAGTACCGTATATAAGTAACTACCGATGTACTAACTACCTCAAAACAGTTTGTTTAATTAAGGTAAAATGTGATGAGATTATAACCATACTTGATTAACTAGTAAAACACGACGATTAAAGACATCGAAATGGTATGACATTCGTCACCCGTAGACCTGCAGGTCCCACTATAGCTAGCAGCAAGGTATAGGATGGTCAGTCCCATATAGATCTATACACAATCTCACGCTCTCCCTCCAGGAGACTCTAGTTACAAAATGTGACATAGCAGTATATTGCCATGCCATGAAGTAGTGGCTCACATTAATATTATAGTATTCTTATATTTGTATAGTATGTTCTCTCTGTTCTAGTGTATAGTATGTTCTCTCAGTTCTAGTGTATAGTATGTTCCTCCCTATTTCTCATTATAGTATGTTCTTTTTGTTTCTCATTATAATATGTATGAACTGACTCTTGTATGCTTCATTGTTCTAGAAATAGTGAGTAGTAGTTCTCTAAACTATACCTATTATACTTTACTAATAATGTTCTTTGAATAACGGAGCATGTTTGTACACATTTGCTACCCAAAGGTGTTGAACTGATGTAAGAACTTTTATATCTATACACATATACATAATATATAACTAAGATTCAAACGAAAGATGGACAATCAACCGAATACCCTAAGTCCACAACCAAACAAGGAATAGGAAATAAAGTGAGTTATCAATCCTAAGCCCTTTCAACCTTATTTATATAACTATATCTATATAGACATGATTTTGACAATATATAAGTTCAAAAGAGTTTGATAAAAGAATAAAGAGTTTATATAAAAGAGTTTTAACCATTTGAATGGTTATTAATGACTTCATGTTAGTTTATAAAATGATTTTAAATAGTTTGTTTGATAACATAGTTTTTGAAGTATAAGAAATCTACTTGTTTGATAGTTATTAATCACGTGTGATTGATACAATAACTATAACATTTTGAACTTGTAAAAAGATGAGGATGTTTCAGTTTCATTTGATCCTTGCGCTCCCAAATGAATTCAGGTCCTCGCTTGGCATTCCAGCGAACCTTCACTATCGAGATATGGATTTGCTTCGTTTGCTTGACCTCTCGGTCCATGATCTCTACTGGTTCTTCCACGAAGTTGAGGCTCTCGTTGATCTCGATCTCGTCGAGTGGGATTACAAGAGTCTCGTCGGACAGACACTTTTTCAAGTTCGAAACATGGAATGTAGGGTGTACGTTACTAAGTTTGAGAGGTAGTTTGAGTTTGTAAGTTAGAAGGCCGATTCTAGCGATAATCTCGAAAGGCCCTACGTATCTTGGATTTAGCTTTCCACGCTTTCCGAAGCGTATCAAGCCCTTCCAAGGTAAGAACTTCAAGAGAACACGGTCACCAACCTAGAATTCCAAAGGTTTCCTTCTCTTGTCTGCGTAGCTTTTCTGTCAGTCTCAAGAGGCTTTCAATCGTTCACGAATTTGAACAATCTTCTCTATCATTTCCCGAATGATCTCCGGACTCGTGAGAGTGCTGTAAGGAACTAGTCCTTTAGATAACTGTGTGTCACCTACCTCAGCCCAGAACAGAGGGGATCTGCACTTCCGACCATAAAGGGCTTCAAATGAAGCAACCTTTATGCTCGTGTGATAACTATTATTGTAAGAGAACTCGACAAGGGGTAGATGAATATCCCATGCCTTTCCAAAGTCAATCACACAGACTCGTAACATATCTTCCAAGGTTTGAATAGTCCTCTCACTTTGTCTATCGGTTTGTGGATGGTAGGTTGTACTCATGTCCAGCCTAGTTCCTAGGGAAACTTGTAGTGATTGCCAGAACCTTGAAGTGAATCTACTATCTCTATCAGAGACAATGGATATGGGAATACCATGCAGTCGTACGATCTCCCTAATGTAGGTTCTCGTTAGCTTCTCCATCTTGTTAGTTTTTTTGATAGGCAGGAAGAGTGCGGACTTTGTTAACCTGTCTACGATCACCCAAATTGTATCGAGACCACCCGTTGTCCTGGCCAACTTGGTTATGAAGTCCATTGTGATCTGCTCCCACTTCCATTCTCGTATCTCCGGTTGTTGTAGTAAACCTGACGGTTTCTGGTATTCGACCTTCACCGTAAGACACTTACCCACGAAGGTAGCAATCTCTGTTTTCAAGTTAGGCCACCAGTATAGCTTTTTAAGATCCAGATACATCTTATCTAAACCTGGGTGGACGGAATATCGAGTGTTGTGTGCCTCGGTCTTGACCAAGTCCCTGAAACCACCGTGTCTTGGTGTCCAGATCCGATCCATTAGATATAAGGCTCCGCCACCCTCGACTTCCAAGTTTTTCCCGCCACATTTTCAGGTTTCAAGGCTTCAAGCTGAGCCTCCTTAATTTGTGTGGATAAGTGTGAATAGATAGTCATAGTCAATGATTTGACTCTACGGCCAGAGTATTCTTTCCGACTTAGGGCGTCAGCTACTACGTTGGCTTTACTGGGATGATAAAGAATTTCGCATTCATAGTCATTGAGTCGCTCGACCCACCGTCGTTGCCTTATATTGAGATCCTTCTGGTCGAATATATTTTGAAGGCTCTTGTGTTTTGTGAAGATAGTTCTCTTTGTACCATACAGGCAGTGTCTCCAGATCTTCATGGAAAATACCACTACTCCAAACTCAAGATCGTGTGTGGTGTAGTTGACTTCGTGTGTCTTTAGTTGTCTTGAGGCATAGGCGATGACCTTACCTCGTTGCATAAGAACACAACCAAGTCCTTCGTTTGATGCATCACAATAAACCACGGAGTCTTATATCCCTTCTGGGAGGGATAGTATCGGTGCGTTGCATAAGGTTCGCTTCTGTGTTTGGAATGATTTCTCTTGTTTCTCTTCCCAGTCAAAGGCCACGCCCTTCTGGGTCAATATAATAAGCGGTTTTACGATCCTAGAGAAGTTCTGAATGAACCTACGATAGTAGCCAATGAGACATAGAATTTGACGAATTTTACTAGGCATCTTCGGTGCTGACCAGGTCTCAAAGGCCTTTATTTTGGAAGGGTCCACATGAATTCCCTCTTCACTAACAACGTGACCCAAGAATTCGACTCTTTGAATCCAAAATTCGCACTTAGATAACCTCGCGTAGAGCTTCTCTGACCGTAATGTTTCTAAGACCTGACGTAGATGTTGACTATGATTCTCCTTACTTCGAGAGTAGATAAGTATGTCATCGATGAACAAATTGACGAAATGATCCAAGTAAGGACGGAAAACCCTATTCATTAAGTCCATGAATACTGCGGGCACATTAGTCAAGCCGAATGGCATCACTACAAACTCGTAGTGTCCATAACGAGTTCGGAAGGCTGTCTTGGAAACATCTTCATCTAACACTCATAACTGGTGATTCCCAAATCTTAGATCTATCTTTGAAAAGTAATTTGCTCCTTGTAGTTGGTCGAACAAGTCGTCTATGTAATGCCCCGATTCTCAGGTATTGCTTAAATAATATATTTTTTTTGGGTTAATATCTACTCGGCGAGTTGGTTGACCTACTCGTCGAGTAGCAGCGGGGTGGGATCGCGTGTTGAAAAGACTTTAGACCAATCTATTTATCAAACAATGACTGTAAATAAGAACAATAAGGTTTTACGAAGAAAAACTTTCACTAAGAATGATAATCTCACCAAGAGATTATCGTTTGCACAAAGCGGCTATTAGGGTTTGTAAAAGGCGTAAGAACTACACAAACCGATACAGAACAATATATAATACTATTCTAGAGAATCCCTACAAATCAGGGATATAAAGCAAACTAATATACGCTAACTATGGAAACAAGATAAATACAAGATCTGTTACAATGCACTGAATAAAGCTATATACACTGAGCTATTGAAATGTTGATGCTAATGCTGAGATATACGCTGATGCTGAAAGATTAATTTCAAACATCATCATATTTCAAGGTTTGACCTTACAATCTCCCCCAATATGATGATGTTCAAAACCAACTAAATTAGAACACCTCTAGACAAGAATTCCTCATACTCAGCTTTAGCTTCTATTTTTACTGGCCAGTAAGGACTATCCAGCAACTCCTGTCTTCTGTTCAGCAACTCCATAGCAATAAGGATGTGAAACTCTCCGGAGAGATCTTGATGACTCATGCACATTTGCCTTAAGCCGACGAGATGAGTGGTTGGAGCCCTTGGAATCTCAGCAGTTCGCTGAAAACACATTTTTCTATTTTTGTCGAGATAGAACATCTCGTGTTTAGGAACTGAGATAAATTTATGTTGAACTGGGTCAACACCGATAAGAAGAGAGTTGTTTATTCCACCAGCACCAAAGTTCAGAACCAACACATCTTCACCATCAACTTGAAATTTGGTTCTTCGGATTCTAGGAACTGATGAACTTTGGCCTTGATGCTGTGGTCGTTCTTTAGGAACAAGGTCCAAACGCTAAGCTTTCTTGATCAGCAGATGAAGAGCACATGTCAGTTCAGAGGAGAGAGCTGAAGTTTGCTTGGATGCTAATTCAAGTAATTCCATCCATTCATAATATCCATATTTTATCAGCTCATCCCTCTTCACAACTTCAGTGTATGGATGTTGTGGACCTTGATGAGTGATCAGCAACGTAAGAATTTTCTCATTGCATGGTTTGGAAGCTTTAACTTTGATGATTTTATCACTACACACTCGTCGTATGAGAACATCCTGAAACCTCTTTCGATCAATCCTGTCTAGAATACTATCAGTTTTAGGCTTACTGCTGCTAGGAGGAGGCTGAGAAGATTGAGATTTGGACTAAAATTCTAAGAATTTCTGCATCTGAGCTTCAAAAGATCCTTTGGCCTGAAGTTTATGCTGAATGAGAGATTCATCAGCTTGAGCAATATTCTTTAGAAGCTGAGCTTGATTGGCTTCATCAAGAATTTGCTTAACTTGATCAGGAGACATATTGCATTCAGCCACCAAATTTGATATACTGACTATGGACTTGGGTTTCTTGCAGTACTGAGAAGTATCAGTGTGTGAAGGGGCCAAGTCAGTATCTGATGCCTTGCGCTTGCGAGATAGAGATTGGGTATCTTCACTAGCAACGCCTGAATCTTCTCCTTGGACCGGAATAATGGAATCAATGAATTTCATGTCTGGCCTTTGACATTCATTATCAAGCTCATCTGAATCTTCTTCTTGGACTGGAATAGAGGGATCAATGAAGTTCATATCTAAAATTTGACATTCATCATCTTGTTCATCATCATGCTCACTATCTTCGACAAGCTTTTCAGTATCTGCTGGACTATTAGGTTCCATAGAATCAGACTCATGCATTGGCTTTGGTGACTCAGTCTGAACTAGAGTGTTGTCAACATATTCAGTGTCTCTCTCTTTTGGATCATCATCAGTATTATCCTCAGCATCAGTATCTCCCCCTTTTTGAGCATCATCAGTATGAGGGCTAGAGGAAGGAGTATGCAAGAGAACTCCCTTTAGCTGATGAACATTAGCCTCAATGCATAGCAGACGCTGACTCATGTCCCAAGTCTGTGTCAGAAGTTCATTAAATGTTGAGGCTGGAATATGAAGGAATGAAGTATCTGGAGCTGTTTGTGATTGTGGTTGCGTTCCCGGAGAAGGTTGGTCCCCCTGGGGTAGATTCTCCCCCTGGGAGGGATGCTCCCCCTGAGATGGTTTCTCCCCCTGAAATGGTTGCTCCCCCTGAATCAGTGGTTCCTCTTGAGCTAAGTGAACTTTCTCAGTGACAGAGACAGTATGATGAGAAAGTTGAAGGGAGAAATGACCACCATCTTATGGTTCAGCTTCTTGATCGGCATGATCTTCATGGTTACCATCAGCTCCTTCATCAATATTAGCGGTGAGTGAAGGAACAACGTATGGATTTGCAATCCATTCTCTCATCCTATCAGAGATGCCGATGTCAGTATCCAACGGATCATCTTGATACATTTGAGTTGACATACGTGGACATTGGATGGGGTTTCCAGAGTGTGAGTAATAATCTGCAGCGAAAAATTTATCTAATACCAGAGCAATCCAGCGTGGAAAGGGAACATGATCAGCATGTACATTTGCACTAAGGAGTTGAACAAGTTGATCAAAGAAGAAAGCTCCATAGTCAAGCCTTTTGTTGAGAAGAAGAGAACAGACGACTTGTTGCTCATAAGTGCTCAGTTGATCACCACTTCGAGACTTATGACCCACACATTTGCACAGAGCACCTGTGAAGAATTTCCATCCTGGGGTCATACACTGACGCATAATAAGAGCTGATCGAGTCCCAGCCTTTGTGATCACAAAATTCTTCAAGAGTTGAATTCCGGAACTCAGTGCCATGATCACTTCTTAACTGCTTAACTTTGAGACCCGTCAGTGTCTCATTTTTATGAATCAGCGAGATAATTTCCTGTGTAGCATGACTCTTCTTCTTTAGGAAAACCACCCATGTAAATCGAGTGAACTCATCCACAACCACTAGAGTATACTTATTTCCTCCTTGAGAACGAACAGGAATAGGTCCAAACAAGTCCATGTGTAGTAAATGAAGAGGAACAGATATGCTAGAACATGAATTGGGTTTGAATGATGACTTGGTTTGTTTTCCTTGTTCACACGCTGAGCACATCTTGTCTTTTACAACACTGAATTTTGGGAGACCTCTAACTAGATCTTGATTGGATATTTTGGATAGATTCTTAAAGTTCAAATGAGAGAACCTTTTATGCCAAATCCAGCTGAGATTGGTTTGAGACTTTGTAAAGAAACATTGCATCAGCGCCTTGTCACTTGAGAACATATCAAGAACATATATATCATCTTTTCTACTTGCTGAAAGTATGATGTTCTTGTCAGTGTTGACAACTCTTCCTTCCTTCTTTGTAAAGTGAACTTCATAGTCAGCATCACACAATTGGCTGATGGAGATAAGATTGTGTTTGAGACCCTTTACATATGAAACGTTTTGAAAGACCACGTTATTGCACTTGATATTTCCATATCCTTTTGTGAATCCCTTCCCATTGTCTCTGTATGTTACTGCAGGACCAGTTTTCTTTACATAATCTTCCAGGAGAGACTTGGATCCTATCATATGTCTTGAGCATCCACTATCTAAGTACCAAAGATGTTCCTGACCCTACAGTGCTGAGAAACTAGTTAGAACATACTGACCCATTCAAAGATGGGTCATTCACAAAGTTATTTGATAATAAGTTATAACACTCTTTAGGAAGACATTTTAAAGAATTTGACTTAAGAGTCCATTTTTCATTTCTAACTTTAATGTTATTAGCTCTTAAAGATGTTTCATCAAATGAGCATTCACTGATCTTATGAGAGGTATCGCCACATCTGTAACAAACTCTAGTACCAAAGTTCTTCTTGGTGAGCATATTTCTAGACTTAACACATTTAGACTTGTAAGATTCACCAAGTGAACTTTGAGTCCCTTTGTTTATCATTGAATCACAACTAAATTCAGTGCAGATAAAATATGATCAGTGACAGATGTGGAGCTGACATCAGTATCTGATTTGGACATGTTCACAGAAGCATTGCAATCAGGAAAATGTTTAAGTTGTTCATGAACAGTGTGAAACACTCCATTTGAGATAGGGAAGGGAATAATATTCTCAGAGAGAGGAGTTGGTCTCACAAGATGTGCAGGGTAAGAGGTTGGATCAATTCCGGTAATTTCAACATCGCACTCAGTGACACCATTAAAGTTAGTAACACAGTATTCATCAATTAGACTCTGATTAATAAAAGAGTTACTGACAAACTTGTTTTTGAAATTGTTTTTCACTTCATTCATGGAATAAAATTTAGATTCTTTTTCTTGTGATTTAAAAACTTTTTCAGCTTCTGCAAAATTACCCCCAAGAATTTTTTCACATGAATGTGGAATTTGAGCAGAAATAATATAATTAGCATTTTTGTGAGATTTTGCCCAAATTTGGAGCACAGTTTATTCTTTGATCAACAGATCTTTAACATTATCAATTTCAGCAGACAAAAATGAGTTTGACAAACTAGTGATTCTAAGGTTTTCCTGAGTGGAATCAATAATGTTATTTTTCATGGATATTTCAGTTTCAAGAAGATCAAGTTGATTTTGCAAATCCCTTATTGTTTGATTCTTCTAAGAATTAAGGACACCCAAATACTCAAACATTTTTGATTTTTTCATTCATTGAGTAGGAAACAAGGTTTTTAACCTGATACATTGAAGGAGAGTCAGTTTTGTGCTTCCTGGAATTTTCAACTGCATCAGACATGTCAGCATCAAATGTACTTGTGCTATTTTCACAATTATCAGTGTCTTCTATCTTGACCATCAGACACTTAACTTCATCATCTGATGACTCCTCATCAGTCTTCCATTTTTCTTCTTCGGCAACAAGAACTTTATGATCAAAGTTCTCTACTTTCAGTTTCTCAACCAGCTTGTTGTACTTCTGCTTCCAGTATTCATCCGAGCTTTAGATTCTTTGTTTGCATTCTTTTGCAAAATGATTAGTGCTCCCACAGTTAAAGCACTGGCTTTCCCTTTCTTATCAGTACCATGCTTTTTATCAGCGTCTGATCTTTTTGAAAATTTTCCACCCATCTTCTTCTGAAACTTTGAGAAGTTTCGGCCTGATTTCTCAAAATTCTTTACAATCAAGGCCGCACTAGCCACAACCTTTTCGAGATCATCAGTGTCACTTTTATATGAATCCGTGTCTGAATGATTTTCAGTGTCTGAATGATTTTCAGTGTCTGACTCTGACATTTGCTTTTTGTTTGAGAATAAAGCTACATATGATTCACGCTGAGAATCCTTCATCAGTTCCTTTCTCTGAAGCTTGGATTCCTCATAGTAACGTAGGTTTCCATAGAGACTTTGTAAGTCCATAGTGTTGATCTTCTCACTATTTTTCAGCACATCAACATGGTTCTCCCAACCTGCACCCAGAGAGTCCAAAAACTTCTGCACTAGAACAGTTCGATGCTTCAACTGATCTAGTCTCCGCAGATCATTAACAAGAGTATTAAAGCTATTAAAGGTTTGAGTCAGAGTTTCATCTTTCTTATCAAAAAATGTTCATACCTTCGGTTTAGATCATTTATTTGAGTGGCCTTGACTTCTTCAGTGCCTTCAAAAGATACAGTCAGTGTATCCATCGTCTCCTTTGCTGAGATGCAATTCTGGACCAGTCCAAAGATATTGTATGGTAAAACGTAACTGATTGCAGCCCGAGCACGAACATCTAGACCATTTTTTCTTTTGTCATCTGTTGTCCAGTTTTCTCTAGGTGTTTTCTTCATAGCACCATCAGGAACGTTGTTTTTCAGAGGCTGATACATCGGAACATATGGACCCTTTTCGACGATGTCCAACATGTCTTCATTTACTGACTCTAAAGCATATAGAGCCTTTATTTTCCACATAGCAAAATTTGTTTCATCAAAAGGAGGAATTTTAGCAGAAGGATGATTTGATGAGTTTGACGAAGAAGAAGATGAAGCCATTTGTTTGATAAAAGAAACCTGCTCTGATACCAATTGAAAAGACTTTAGACCAATCTATTTATCAAACAAAGACTGTAAATAAGAACAATAAGGTTTCACGAAAAAAAACTTTCACTAAGAATGATAATCTCACCAAGAGATTATCGTTTGCACAAAGCGGCTATTAGGGTTTGTAAAAGGCGTGAGAACAACACAAACCGATACAAAACAATATATAATACTATTCTAGACAATCCCTACAAATCAGGGATATAAAACAAACTAATATACGCTAACTATGGAAACAAGATAAATACAAGATCTGTTACAATGCACTGAATAAAGCTATATACACTGAGCTATTGAAATGCTGATGCTGATGCTGAGATATACGCTGATGCTGAAAGATTAATTTCAAACATCATCATATTTCAAGGTTTGACCTTACAATCTCCCCCAATATGATGATGTTCAGAACCAACTAAATTAGAACACCTCTGGACAAGAATTCCTCATACTCAGCTTCAGATTCTATTTTTACTGGCCAGTAAGGACTATCCAGCAACTCCTATCTTCTGTTCAGCTTCTATTTTTACAAACCTTACACGTGTTAAGTGACCTACTCGACGAGTCCATGCTAGACATGCCGAGTAGGAGCTGGCAGTGGAAACCCTAAATCCCGGGGTTTGCACCTCTATTTAAAGGAGCCTTAGCCTCCTTTGGCCTCTTTACAGTCTTTGAGAGCCTCCTTAAAACCCTAATTCGTGTGTGTGCCTTGGTGTGGTGTTTGAAGCTTGGAAAGGAGGATCTTGGAGGAAGAAAGCTAAGAGTGCAAGGGAAATTGAAGCAAGGAAGGAGTGGGAAGTAGGATTTACCCCAGCTAGCATCCTTTGGAGGTATCAAAGTGTCATTCTTACTTCCCTTTTTCCCTTTTGTTGAGTTTCTAGGGTTTTATGGATTTTCAAGTTGGTATGATGAGTTATGGGCTAGATCTGAAGTTGTAACTTCAGATCTGGACCCTCCTTGGATTCTAGAAGCATAAAGTCACTGTCTTGGTTGTGATTAAGGTCCCTCTTGAGCATGAAGTTCCATTAAGAACTTAGAATAGACATTTAGAGCCTTTATAGTCATGCATGAACTTAAAGTTTGCAACTTTACGTGATAAGCATGTCGTAAAAGCTTGGATCTATGAGTTGGAGCCATTGCATGGCTCAAAATATGTCTGCATGGAGGAGAAGGACTGAATCGACTCGGCGAGTCGCAAAGTGACTCGGCGAGTCACATGAAGATGGCGGTGAACTCGACGAGTTGGATGAACAACTCGGTGAGTCCGATGAAGATCGCCATGAGACTCGATGAGTTGAAGAACAATCGGCGAGTCGGATGAGTTTCCTCTGGGATATGTATGAGTGTGAATCCGTCGAGTTGCAAGGAGGGAACTCGACAGGTGACCTTAAGTTTGATCGAGAATCAAAGGAACTCGACGACTCACTCCGATGACTCGACGAGTTGGAATGTACTTTAGGGAACTCGACGAGTAGCCAAGGGTACTCGGCGAGTTAAGGTCAACATGGACTGTTGACCTTGACTGAGGACTTTGAGTTTGACTAGGGGTTGACTAGTGGGTTATGGAGTACCTTATAAGGTTAAGGACTTATGACTATGATGTACTGTTAGGATTAAAACCCTAATTGAGATTTGATGAACAAGATGCAGAAAATAAGAACAAACACATATATGAAGATTAGGTCGAATGATCACTCGATTTATTGAATTGTGAGGAACAAATTACACTTAAGAAATAAGAATCTAACTCTACAAGAAACCTCACAACGTGGCGGCTACATTTTGCCTCACTCTTAACCCTAATTGTGAATAATACATGACTATTTATAGGGAAAAGACAAGTCTTGGGATTTTAACCTAGAATTCATCAAAGGGGCCCATTGCCGTCATCCATGGAGTGCTTTGAAACCCTACAATCTCCCCCTCAAAGTATGGAATGGATGACAATGCTTTAACTTCCAAAACAAGCATCTAGCAAATAAAAAGATCTGCAACGAGGAATATATGAAGCAATCCACGAATCTTGATTCTTCAATAGTCTTCAAACACGGGCTCTGGGATATATAAATCAAGCACTGAAGTAATGTCTTTAAACTTCATTTTCGAATGTAATCCCAAAGAATCTTCATGAAAACCGAACCCGCCATAAAAACCAATTTCTGAACAAAGAAACTGAATCACTTCTTGTCTTTGAAGAGCTCCCCCTCCAAGTCACAATGATCTTCAAATAAGCTAATGATATAAGCCATCAAAAAATATCATGTAACAACCCAAACCTTAAGATTCGTAACGCCACTTGATCGAGAAAATACAAGAAGTCGGAGATATAACAAGTCCTTAGCAGAGCTCGATTAAGAACTTCCGCTGTAAAGGATACTTCTCTGTAAAAGCTTTAGCAGAGCTCGATGAAGAACTTCCGCTGTAAAAGCTACCTTCATAATTCTACCACAAGCTTTATCAAAAATCTTCAACTTTGAAAAGTCACAAATCCAATTTCGAATGACCATACCAAATTCTCCCCCAATTTATAATCAATAACATGATTATAAAGCCTTCAAATGGTCATGAGAATGATCTTGAATGGATAAAAAATTTACTAAGCTCCCCCGCGACAAAATGATGTATAGAATGAAGTATAAAATCCAAAAAAGTCGTGAAAAATTTTCGTTATCACGAAAAACGACTTTCCGAACTACCAAGACTTGATGGAATCATTATTTTGCTTTTCACGAAAAAATATGAGCGTTGAAAAATCCAAAACTGTTCACCGGCCCTCGATGTAGTAAACTTTTCTGAATATTGGGTCGAAACTGTCACTTGCTGAAAGACAGGGGTTGGAATGGTAATTCAGCATCAATATATCCCTTTATTTGAAGCAAAAACTGGAATTGGTTCAAAACTGCCAAGGCATGAAACACATAGGGACCAAAGGAGTCAAATCACCGAAGTTTCAGGGACGATAAGTGTAATATGTTTATCTTCTTCCCCAATTTATCTGTGATTAAATGAACAATTGGAACGAATCAAATCATAGACGAAAACCAAAGTACCGATTCCAATCAATTCCATCGCTTCCTATCATGAGGACGCAAATCTGAGCCACTTTCGTTTCAAGCACAACCAACCGAACCTAGGTTCGCTCTAGGTTCATTAAACCGAAACCATGTTCGGTCCGAGCACAGGTTCGCTTTCGGTCCTCCCCTCTTTCTTCCAAGTGCTTTCGTTCCAAGAGCTAACAAATGAACCCAATCATAGATTCTCTTACGAATCAAACGATCGTGGGAGAAGAACGAGCGCGAACACAGAATCACAATCACCGAACCCTTAATCTTTCGCTCTTGTTCACCCGGTTGAGTTACGATTCAGATCTCATACATTCTCAGGTAACGCCTTTTCTAACCAGTTTAGACTTGACAAAGCGAACTCCATTTCATAAGAACCAATGTATTCAGCCCTGAATGTAAAACCCATTTGATTCTAGATCAACAACCCATAGTTCTTCGTTTGTATGAGTCGATTTTGACTTTTGAGGTTTGACTCACAAGAACATCTGCTCAATCCAATCAAGATTTTACCAACAGGGAATCGGTTTCTAGTGCCGAATGCTTCCAAAAGAAATACCGAATTCGCTGGTGAGATTATGCATTCCAATTTTGACTTATTACATAGGCCAATGTTCATCCCGATTAACACTCGTTCGCAGGTAAGGAATCCATTCACAAATTTGACTTTGTAGATTCGTTTTAACCTTTTGGTCTGATTTTGACTTCCAGATTTAACTATTCAAATTGATCATCGACAAAAATCAAGATCAACATTTCTCATATCGATTTCAAGATCAAACGATTTCTCAAATTAAATTCATCACTATCTTCATCAGTTCTTGACTTCACAGAACGATAAAAGAATCGATATTCGATAAAAAATTGAATTAACAAATTGATTTGGTTCAAACACAAAATCAATTAATAGGATTAGAATCGATTTTGATAACAGGTGATTCGATTAGCGATAAACGATTTCATGGAATAATAGATCAATGAACAGAAATCGATCTTGGTTGGTCCAAAAACGCACAAACAACAATCGAAACAATGGGTTTAGGGAATGGATCATGAATAGTAATAGACCAATTATTTGGGCTAGATTAAAACAGTAGAATCGTTGTTGAAATTGGACGAATTAACAAACGGATCCAATCATGAATACGAACACTAAAACGAATCAGATAAAAAAAATATACCAGATGAATAGTAACATAATACATAAGTCTCCATGAACAGTAGATCGAACAAAAATGTTGATTCCAAACTGCCAAAACATCAAAAATCTTCAAAATCTTGTGCAGAAAATCATCAAATCAAGAACCGATACTTCAAAAATCAATAGATCTTCAAAGCCCCGCTCTGATACCACTTGTTAGGATTAAAACCCTAATTTAGATTTGATGAACAAGATGCAGAAAATAAGAACAAACACATATATGAAGATTAGGTCGAATGATCACTCGATTTATTGAATTGTGAGGAACAAATTACACTTAAGAAATAAGAATCTAACTCTACAAGAAACCTCACAACGTGGCGGCTACATTTTGCCTCACTCTTAACCCTAATTATGAATAATACATGACTATTTATAGGGAAAAGACAAGTCTTGGGCTTTTAACCTAGAATTCATCAAAGAGGCCCATTGCCATCATCCATGGAGTGCTTTGAAAACCTACATGTACTATGATGATAGGTGATAGAACCTCTGCCAAGTGATCCGGGAGTTGGAGTTTACCTTTCGCGTCGACATCTGTGAGGTGACTTATCCTCACTATATCAATAGAGTCTACGGCACCAAGGTCGGCCCATTAGTTGTTATTGTCATGGTATGCTACATGTGGTTATGATCTGTTAGATCGGAATCGGGGTAGACATTATGTTATGCTCTTATGATCCGTAGGGATTGGTATGTTAGTGACCTGCTAGGTCGATACTCTAGTTACAGGAGAATTCTATGATTGATGATCAGTGTGACAGGGATGTTTGATGTTTGTATATGCATGTATGTTATAGTATGCGCACATGGTTATTTGATGGTGGTTGGGTTGAGGCGGTCCTGCTTTGTGTTGAACGCCAATATACCTATGAACGGTCCGGGGAGACTGTAGGCCCACGTGGCGGACTAGTCATGTCGAAGGCTCGGGATAGATTTAGACAAACTGTAGGCCCGGTAGGGTGGTCCAGTCAGGCCGATGGCCCAGTATGCATGATGATTGATTGATTACTGATATAGTATTGTCAGTGTGGTATTGGTATTTTGGGGGTAGCTCACTAAGCCCTCGGGCTTATAGTTTCCAGTTTATCGTTTCAGGTACTTCAGGAGATCATGGAAAGTTGAAGGCGTCACCGTACCGCTCCTTATCCTTATGTTATGATTTTTTGGACGCTCTGATGGAAAATGATTTGAAAACATTTTGTAAGCAATACTATTTGGTTTTTATTTATGATTGAAAAAGTTCAAATTTGGCGCAAATTTTATGGATGTTACAAGTTGGTATCAGAGCTTTGGTTTGAGTGAATTCGAGGAATACTCGTGTGAATCCAGTCTAAAATCAAGGAGATTTTTGGAACATAAGTTTTAAAATGGTTTTCAAAAATAAGGATGGAGGATGCAGAGGGTCCAATCAGCCGGAGCCTGTAAGTGAACCCCAAAATACCAATCAGTTAATTGATATTTTGATATGTTAGAACAACATGCTAGTGCTAGGCTAGGGATCTTCAGGAATCACATGATAGACTTGTTGGATAAGGTTTCTAAGTCCATAACTATTTCTGGTTAGTACTTGACCCGACCCGGCATGGTCCATTTGGGTTGCATGGCACCATGCAATTGGATAGACTAAATGAGAGGAATAACACTTGGAGATTATTAATATATTATAAGTTCTAATATATTAATAATATTATTTGATTAGTTTGATCAAAGAATTAATTTGGAATTAATTAAGTGATCAAAAGATAACTAATTAAATATATGGGTTGATTATGTAAATCATTCATATCTTGTATAGTGGGCTAAGAGGTTCCATGGATTATCAAGTTGGGTTCTACCCATAGGATTCTCCATGGGAGTTACAAACCCATGGGTCATGGAAATGAAGAGTCATGACACATTAGGGTTTACATGGTGTAACCCTAGATGTGTCAACACTATATATGAGTCCCATTCTCCACCAAAATCGGCTACACATAAGAAACAAGAGGGTTAGGCCGATTTCAAGAAGTGTGTGTTCTCTCAAAAGTCTTTCCAAGAG
Source organism: Lactuca serriola (assembly GCF_051521515.1). NCBI lineage: Eukaryota > Viridiplantae > Streptophyta > Magnoliopsida > Asterales > Asteraceae > Lactuca > Lactuca serriola. Next base: position 306,091,247 of record NC_136410.1, on the reverse strand, counting down.
CATTTGGTGTTGTGTGAAGCATTTGAGGCATCACACTTGGGGTGCTAGGCTCACAAGGTTTCAAGGAACATAAGCAACAACAAGGTAAGTTATTCTATCTTTCATTCAAGTTAGAAATTGTTCCCCATGTATGCTAGATAGGAATATAACCTTGGAATTCAAGTTTGCATGATAATTAGACAAACATAGATCCAAGGTTATTAGGGTTGCATGTACACTTAGGAAGTGTTAGAATGCTCAAAACCCATCAGTGGTATCAGAGCCTAGGCTTGTTTGTTTGTTATTTGTGCTTAAAAGTTGAAAAAAGTCGAAAAACTTGCTGTCTGCCTGATGAACTCGCCGAGTCCATGGGGAGACTCGCCGAGTTCACTTGTATCTTCAACCTACTCGCCGAGTAGGTTCATGCACTCGGCGAGTAGGAGCCACAGAGTGCAGATTTTCGACTTTAGTTGCTGGAAATGGACTAGAAACATTACCCTAAACTGTTTTGGTACTTGAAAAGTTGTTTTAGATGGTGTAATGTCTTTGCTAATCCATTTACAACAACTAGTTATCAAAATTACAAAGTTTTAAGTGTAGTTTTGATTCATGAAAGTGTTCATGTTCATGTTCTTGATCTTATGATGTCTAGATGATCATAGGAATTATTTGTAACCTATGTGGTAGTTTAATTCTTGATCATAATGTGTTTTAATGGAGTCCATAACTTGTCCTCAAGTTATGGAAAACCAAAAGTCACTTCAGTTAAGAACCATTAAAAGAACACAAGAGTTAGAAAAATGAAGAGTCTTCATTTTTATTACTCTAATAAACTCATAAGTTACAAGAAATGAAAAGTTTTGAAAGTTTACAAAACTTGCCCTCAAGTTTTGGAACAAGTAAAGTCATGTTAAAAACTTTAGTTCCAACCCTTAGAATTTTAAAAGTTAAAATTCAACCCTTATACTTATATTATTATGATTTAATAATTATATATATATATATATATATATATATATATATATAAGAACAAAGTCGTCTTACCGCTAGTACGCCTCATTCATGAAGTCAGTCTATAAGGTGGGTATAAGGTTATTGCCTATAAAATGGCAACTTAATGGGTGTCCACTCTCACCCACCGCTTGCTTGACCGGTGGAGGGTCGTTAGCCGAACGGGTAAGACAAGGACTTATAAATTCTCATTAAAAGTATGATGAATATTATAAAGTAACTAAATGTTTTATTAAATTCCCAATCTTAGTTATTTTAGGAAAAATGTGAATAAATTGCTAATCCATGAAATTACACTTTACACTTTGTTTAAGTCGTTGGTGGAGGGTGTGTGGTTAACCGACACACTAACTTGGACTTAACAAGGTAGGTAAAGGGTGAATTAAGGTTTATTATAGTATCGGTGGAGCGTGTGTGGTTTACCGGCACATCGATTGAGTGATAAACTTTAAGGGTACCAAGTGATTTGCATGGTTACTTCACACCTTGTTTTGTGATCCTCGGTATCCCAGTCACAAAACTTGGAGGGCACACTCGAGATTGAAACATGCCTTTGAAAAGTTCATTGAATCTCAAAGAATCTAGGAATTTCTAAGAACCAATCAAAAACCTAATATTTAATATTTCGGTTTTCGTGGTGGAAATTGGTGAATCGTCATTCACCTACCTTTTCAAATATGTTATAGCTTGGATTACGGCATACCTCTTCTAAGTTATAATATATTGTGATTGGATCCTAGCCTTAATATTACATTTGGGTGTTTTATTAAGGACTCTCTTAATATCTAAACTAATCTTGTCCTCTTCCTTCAGATGTCTTCAAACAATGTTGCTTCTGGCTCTAACCCTAATGGCTCCTTTACCCTTATGAACTTGTGTGGGAAAGTCCCTTTTGATGGATCCAACTTCAATAAGTGGATCAGAAACATCAGGATGATTACCCGCTACGAGGACAAAGAATATGTCCTTGACAAGGAGCTTAAGGAGATTGATGAGACCACTACAACTCCTCAGGAGATCGCTGACTTTCAGGCACATGAAAGGGATGCTACGAAAGTGGCATGCATCATGATGGCCACGATGACAGCGGAACTCCAAAAGTCTTATGAGGATTTCTACCCTTATGAAATGCACCAAGATCTGATCGAAAGATACCATCAAAGTGCACGACAAGAGAGGTATGAAATCATCTGCTCCATGATAACAACCATGATGAAGGACGGGGAATCCGTCACGAGCCACATGTAGAAAATGCAAAGGTATGTGGATCGATTGCTGAAGCTTAATGTGAACTTCCCTGAGGATCTTGCAATAGATATCATTTTGCACTCCTTACCATCGTGTTATGATAAATTCCGCATGGCATATCACATGAATAAGGGAGAGGTCACACTCAGCAAACTTCAGGGACTTCTCAAGACCGCAGAAACAGGTCTTAAGGGGAAGTCAGTTGTTAACACTCCTACTCCAATCTCTACTCCGGTTTTGGAAATCGAGAAAAGTCAAGGGAAGAAGAGAAAGAGCTCTTCTAAGGGTACCAAGGCTCGGACCCTTGATGGTTCTTCTTCAAGTGGAACCAAGAAAGGTTTCGTCACTCCTTCTTCTGACCCAAAAGAGGCTGAATGCTTCTATTGCCATGAAAAATCACATTGGAAGTGGAACTGCCCAAAATACCAGCAAGATGTGAAGGATGGGAAAGTTAAACCCAACCATGCAGGTATTTACACTATCATTTCTAATAACTCACCCCATTCTAAATCTTGGGTGCTTGATACCGGTTGTGGTATTCATATTTGTTGTGACTTGCAGGGACTAAGAAGAAGTGAGAATATGGAGCAAGGAAGAATAAACTTAATCATGGGGAATAGGAAAGCTTTACCTGTTACCAAGATTGGAGTTTATACTTTATCGCTAAGTAGTGGGTTTAGTTTAGATTTGAATAAGTGTTGTTATTCGCCAGAAATGCCAAGAAATATTATTTCCTTTCATGCATTGTATAAACAAGGTTTCACCTTTTCATTTGATAATGAAGTTGGTTCGATTAATGCTTTCTTTAATAATGTTCTTTATTTTAAAGCATTACCTTGTGATGGCGTGTATGAAACAGTATCTCTGGTTGATAACTTAGGAAATAATGTATTGTGTATTGATTCTGTTAATAATAATAACTTGGATAAAGCATCATTATGGCATTGTTGTCTTGGACATATAAGCAAGAAACACATAAGCCAACTCCAAAAGGATGGAGTCTTGGAGTCATTTGACCTAAAGTCAGATGATCGTTGCGAATCATGCTTACTTGGAAAAATGACAAAGTCACCCTTCACAGGCTCGTGTGAGAGGGGTGAAGGTTTGTTGGACCTTGTACACACGGATGTGTGTGGACCATTCAAACATGCCACAAGGGATGCTAATCGTTATTATTTGACTTTTACTGTTGATTACAGTAGATATAGATATGTCTACTTGATCAAGCATAAGTCAGAGACTTTTGAAAGGTTTAAGGAATTTAAACAGGAAGTCGAGAATCAATTGGGTAGGAACATTAAGATGCTCCGCTCCAATCGTGGTGGTGAGTATCTTAGTTCAGAGGTCCTTGACTATCTAAGGGAATGTGGGATAGTCTCACAATTAAAACCTCCCAAGACACCACAGTTGAATAGTGTGGCCGAGAGGCGTAATCGAACCTTGTTGGATATGGTTCGTTCCATGATGAGTCGAGCTTCGCTACCAATCTCATTCTGGGGGTATGCCTTAGAGACTGCCGCCCATATCCTTAATCTAGTCCCTACAAAGAAAGTTGCCAAAACTCCTCACGAGATGTGGACTGGTAAAGTACCCAAACTAGACCACATCAAGATTTGGGGTTGCGAGGCTTTCATGAGACGCGAGACTCATGATAAGCTCGAACCCCGAAGCGAGATGTGTATTTTCATCGGCTACCCACAACAATCCTTTGGTTACCTCTTCTACAGACCTAGTGAAAATGTGGTCTTTGTAGCTAGGAGGGCTTTCTTTAGAGAGAGAGAGAGAGAGAGAGAGAGAGAGTTCATGAGCCAAGGAAACAGTGGGAGGCAAGTTGATCTTGAAGAAATTCAAGAGTCAAGCGGTGAAGGAACTTAAAACCCTAGCACTCAACTTGAGGAGGAAACTCCTGTTGAGCCAATTGACAAGTCTGTACCTCTAAGGCGGTCCACAAGGGTTAGGAATGCTCCTGAGCATTACTATGGATTCCATATTACTGCAGAAGAGGATACACTTATCAGTGATGAGACACTGATAGGTCTGGATGAACGTAGCAGTTACGCGGAAGCCATGGCAGGCCCTAAGTCAGCCAAGTGGAAAGAGGCAATGGACAGTGAAATACAGTCCATGTATGACAATCAAGTTTGGAACTTGGTTGAGAATGTACCAGGTCGTAAGACAGTAGGGTGCAAATGGGTCTTCAAGAAGAAGACCGACATAGATGGTAAAGTATACACTTATAAGGCTAGACTGGTTGCAAAGGGCTTCTCTCAAATTCCTGGAGTGGACTATGATGAAACCTTTTCTCCAGTAGCCAAGATTAAGTCTATTCGGGTTCTGTTAGCCATAGCTGCATTTCATGACTATGAAATATGGCAAATGGATGTCAAAACCGCTTTCCTTAATGGAAAGTTGGCTGAAGATGTTTACATGAGTCAGTCAAAGGGTTTTGTCAGCAACGAGTACCCTCGCAGATGGATTCTTTGCTTTGATGAAAAGGTCAAGGAATTTGGCTTTTCTAGGAGTGAGGATGAGTCTTGCGTGTATGTCAAGGCTAGTCGGAGTATAGTTAGCTTTTTGGTGTTGTATGTGGATGACATACTACTCATAGGAAATGACATCCCAACTCTGCAGGAAGTTAAGTATTGGCTTGGGAAGTGTTTCTCTATGAAGGACCTAGGAGAAGCTGCCTATATTCTAGGGATAAGGATCTTGAGAGATCGGAGTAAAAGACTAATTGGACTTAGTCAGAGTACCTACTTAGATAAGGTGCTGAAGAGATTCAGCATGAAGGACTCCAAGAAAGGAGAGTTACCTATCCAGAGTAACACCAGATTGAGTAAGACACAAAGCCCTAGCACTGAGGCTGAGATTGCAGAAATGAGTCGAATACCTTATGCTTCGGCTATAGGGCTTTCTTTGCCCTGAGCATGGTTAGCATGTATTAGGCGAACCCTAGCAAGGCACACTGGACTGCGGTAAAGAATATCCTCAAGTACCTACGGAGGACTAAGGACTGGGTCCTTACCCTCGGTGGGAGTGATGACTTGAGAGTTGTAGGCTATAGTGATGCTAGCTTCCAGACTGATAGGGATAATTTCCGCTCTCAGTCGGGCTGGGTCTTTACCCTAAATGGAGGAGCAATTTCTTGGAAGAGTTCCAAGCAAGAGACAATGGCTGATTCAACTTGTGAATCAGAGTATATTGCAGCTAGCGAGGCGGAAAAGGAGGCGATATGGCTGAAGAACTTCATTGGAGACCTTCCATTTGTACCAGCTATAAAAGAGCAAATGGAAATTTTTTGTGATAGTGAAAGTGTTGTTGCCTTAGCCAAGGAACCAAGGGATCACGGGAGATCAAGACACATCGACAGAAAATACCATTTTATCAGACATCGGATAAAAGAAGGACTCCTCGTGGCAAAGAGGGTATCATCGGATGAGAACCCAGCAGATCCCCTCACAAAGGGACTGACTCGGGTTAAGCATCTCCAGCATGCTCGGATCATAGGGCTGAAGGATGATATTAGATTTAGTAGTTAGATAACCCAGAAATTTGTAAAGTGTAATTGACATTAGATGATGAATAAAAGGTGTTTTATTTATGAGTAAAGTGTTGCTATCTCTTGTCGATCGTTTACTATATTTCTTTTGCATGTTTTGACTTCCAGAATAATTTTGTTTGGTATAACATATTATTCAAACCTCCACAGTCGGTCATATGTCGGAAGTAGGTAAGAATCAAGACCGTCATGATTGGTTGCAGAGGTCTAGGTGTTGGACAAGGCTACAACAATCATGAGTGCTCATAAGTTCTGAGCATTGGACTCAACCCACGCTCACTGGAATCACTTCATGGAATTTATCTCGAGTGATCGTGAGACGGTAATATCATATAAGTCTTCAAACCTAGAGATGTGATTTGTTACTTACAAGTTGTTTATGCATTGATTGTACGAAAACGCATTGGTAACTCGATGTTATAAAACGTGCTTTTGTGTATAATTCAATGAGTGGTAGAACAAACATACGAGTCGAAGTTTATCTGTTCCTTCTTAGATTAGAAGCAGATATATGGGCCCCTCGATGATTTTGTTTTGACCTTGTACCGGGCCCGGTCAGAACTAAGTTGATGTCTTCAATTAAGTTCGTTGTCAAACAAATCGGAAATCGGGAAACAAACTGCTGGACAATAAGTAAGGCATTGTTCCATGTATTTGTCCGGCTAATATCTAGAACAGAGGATTATATGATCACTTATCATAAATGGCGTATCAACATCTTCTCAGTTCCGAGAGACCTTGAAAGAGCTACGATTGCCGGTCGGTTCCTGAAGTACTAGAGTTATAGTTATTAGACTTATCCAAGTGGGAGATTGTTGGATAAGGTGTCTAAGTCCATAACTATTTCTGGTTAGTACTTGACCCGACCCGGCATGGTCCATTTGGGTTGCATGGCACCATGCAATTGGATAGACTAAATGAGAGGAATAACACTTGGAGATTATTAATATATTATAAGTTCTAATATATTAATAATATTATTTGATTAGTTTGATCAAAGAATTAATTTTGAATTAATTAAGTGATCAAAAGATAACTAATTAAATATATGGGTTGATTATGTAAATCATTCATATCTTGTATAGTGGGCTAAGAGGTTCCATGGATTATCAAGTTGGGTTCTACCCATAGGATTCTCCATGGGAGTTACAAACCCATGGGTCATGGAAATGAAGAGTCATGACACATTAGGGTTTACATGGTGTAAACCTAGATGTGTCAACACTATATAAGAGTCCCATTCTCCACCAAAATCGGCTACACATAAGAAACAAGAGGGCTAGGCCGATTTCAAGAAGTGTGTATTGTCTCAAAAGTCTTTCCAAGAGCATTTGGTGTTGTGTGAAGCATTTGAGGCATCACACTTGGGGTGCTAGGCTCACAAGGTTTCAAGGAACATAAGCAACAACAAGGTAAGTTATTCTATCTTTCATTCAAGTTAGAAATTGTTCCCCATGTATGCTAGATAGGAAGATAACCTTGGAATTCAAGTTTGCATGATAATTAGACAAACATAGATCCAAGGTTATTAGGGTTGCATGTACACTTAGGAAGTGTTAGAATGCTCAAAACCCATCAAGACTTGCCTGATTATATGATGCCTATTAGCCTAGGGTGTCTTGTATATGGAGTTTACATCATAACTGTAGATGTTTGGTGTGGAAGGTAGTATGGGCCCGTACTACTAAAAGCATAGGACCCATACGCGTGGCAAGGAAAATCACAACCCCTAGGGTTTTTGGGGCTTTGTTCTCCCGACATTATGTTATTTATCTGATGGCTTGTATATATATTCCAGTATGGTGGTGACGAGATGTGTTGCTTCGGGATCCGGATCAGGATTAGGATCAGGATCGGGGTCAGGAGACGGAGGGTTGGAGGTGCCGGTAGCACCTAAGCCCATGGTTCAGATAGGGACCGAGGAGTTAGATGCCAGGATCAGGGAGATCATGCACGACAAGATTGATGTTGTGTTCTGAGCGCAACTGCCAGAGATGTTTGGTTTGATTAAGACCGCGATGGTTGAGTATTTTGATGAGTGATATGCAGCTTTAGTAGAGACAGCTGCCGCTGCAGCCATTTCGGCTATAACTGCGGAAGGGATTGGAGGAGGAGCCGACAGGGCTTTCCAGTACCGGAACTTCGATAACACGAAGCCCTTGAAGTTTGATGGTACACAAGATGCGATTCGGGCTATGAGGTGGTTATCTGACGTGGAGGGTTGTTTCTTCACGTGTTCATGTCCTGCTGACCAAAAGGTCAGGTGTGCCCTGAACCTGCTGAGGCATGGGGCAAAGGACTGGTGGAGGCTAACGACTGGGTTGTATATTGATGATCAACGGGCTTCTATTACTTGGGAGTAGTTCAGAGATATGTTCCAAACCCGCTACGTTCCACGCGTTGAGCGGGAGCGGCTTACGCAGGAATTTTTGACATTGAGACAGGATGGGGTATCTGTGATGGAGATTACCTGTATGTTCATAGATAGGGCTATGTTTTGCCCGGAGTTTGCTTTAGAGCAGTCTCAGATGACTTGTTATCTGAGTCTGCTCAAGACTGACATTCGACAGTTTGTGTCTACACAGCGATGTGATACCCTCCTGGACCTTCAGGAAGCCGCGTGGTGGCGTGAGTTAGAGATAGAGCTGCAGCTGAAGGAGCAGTGTCAGGCACCGACACAGTCTCAGCCGGCGCCTAAGGGGTCTAAGACTACTGATACACGATTCGGGGGTCATCAGAGCCGCACTTGTGGAAAGTGTGGCAAGGCTCATTCGGGGGTTTGTCGAGCAGGAGGTGGGTGCCACAAATGTGGCAAGGAGGGGCACTATGCCAGGGACTGCCGTCAGTCCACGCCTCTACAACATATGAGGTTTTGTTACCATTGTCATCAGGTTGGTCATGTGAAGACCAACTGTCCGTAGCTCGCCGCCAAGCTGACGCAAGGTTCCGTGCCAGCTGCTGTGAGGATTGGAGATCGGAGGCCAGTCAAGGTGGAGCCTTCGAAGGCTCAGGTCGCACCTTCCAGCTGACGACCGAGGAGGCCAAGTCAGCACTAGATGTGGTTGCTGGTACGTTTTCTATTCTCTGTATTAGTTATTCTATTCGTTTTATGCTTACTGATTGTACCTGTGATTAGGTACGTTTTTAGTGAATTCGTTGCCCGCTTTGGTATTATTTGACTCGGGGGCGAGTCAATTGTTTGTATCTCAGACCTTCTCTAGAGGGTTCAGTGTGTCGATAGAGGATCTTGAGTGTCCGTTGCGAGTTTCGATCGCCAACGAGCACGGGGTCTCTGCTTCTTCAGTCTTCCAGGGATGCGAGTTGGAGATTTTTAAGGTGTCCTTCCTGATAGATTTGATTCCTATTCCCATGAGGGATGTATGCGTGATTATAGGGATGGATTGGCTTAGCCGTTTTGGCGCCATGATGGACTGTGAGGGGCAGCGAGTGGTGGTTCGAACCCCAAGTGGGGGAGAACTTATAGTATATGGTGAGGGCACCAGGTTGGGATCAGAGTTTTGTTCGGCTGCCAGGGCTTGGCAGTATATTCAGCACGAGTGTGCGGTTATTTGGCGTATGTTGTAGATACGCGGGTTAGAGAGCAGCTTTGGAGAGGCAGGTTGAGTTCAGGGTTGACCTAATGCTAGGTGCGGCCCCTATCGCTAAGGCGTCATACCGACTGGCGCCGCTAGAGATGCAAGAGTTGTCATCTCAGTTGCAGGAACTGCTGGGTAAGCAGTTTATTCTTCCGAGTAGTTCACCTGGGGGAGCACCGATCCTTTTCATCAGGAAGAAGGACGGCTCGCACACGATGTGCATTGACTATAGGGAGTTGAACAAGTTAACAATGAACAACCATTATCCGCTTCCGAGGATAGACGATCTTTTCGATCAGCTGCAGGGTGCATCTTGGTTTTCCAAGATTGATTTGAGATCAGGATATCACCAGGTCAGGGTGAGAGAGGAAGACGTAGAGAAGACCGTGTTTCGGATTTGTTATGGTCATTACGAGTTTGTGGTGATGCCGTTTGGACTCACCAACGCGCCAGCAGTGTTCATGGATCTGATGAACCGGGTATGCAAACCGATGCTCAATCGCTTGGTCATTGTGTTTATAGATGATATCTTGGTGTACTCTAAGACTCGAGAGCAGCATGAGGAGCATCTCAGGGAGCTGGTGGAAGTTCTGAGGCGAGAACGGTTGTATGCCAAGTTCTCAAAATGTGAGTTTTGGTTACGGGAGGTCCAGTTCCTCGGACACCTCATTAACTAGGAGGGTATTCTGGTCGATCCGGCCATTGTGGAGGCGGTTATGTAGTGGGAGACCCCGAAATCTCGCTCTGACATCAAGAGTTTCTTGAGTTTAGCAGGGTATTATCGGAGATTCATTCGTGATTTCTCCAATATTTCCGTACCCCTCACTCGTCTAACGAGGAAGGGGGTGGATTTCCGGTGGGGCCCCGAGGAGCAGAGGGCATTTGATACCCTCCGGTAGTGTTTATGCAAGGCGTCGGTGTTGAAACTCCCCGAGGGAGTGGAGGATTTTGTGGTATTTTGCGATGCACCCATCACTAGCTTCGGGGCACTCCTCATGTAGAAAGGACGGGTGGTAGCCTACGCATCGCGGCAGCTGAAGTCGCGTTAGACGAGGTACCCCACGCACGATATTGAGTTGGGAGCATTGCTTTTTGCTCTCAAGATTTGGAGGCACTATCTGTACGGGGTCCGTTGCACTATATACACGAATCACAAGAGTTTGAGACACAACATGGGTCAGCCGAAACTGAACATGAGATAGCGCAGGTGGTTGGATGTGGTTAAGGACTATGATTGCGAGATCCTTTACCATCCTGGTAAAGCGAATGTGGTTGCGGACGCCCTGAGCTACAAGTCAGCTGGGCCCTCGACCCCAGCCAGGTGTATGAGGATAAAGGTGGATTCCCCACTGGTGGGTTTGATCCGGGATGCTCAGATTGAGGGCATGAGACCAGAGAACTGGAAATTGGAGAGGATTAAGGGCTAAAGTTCCCGGTTTCTTCAGGATAGCTGCGGATTTTTGACCCGTTACGGTCGGGTATGGGTCTCGATGTCCATAGGGTCCGGCAGACAGTGATGGAGGAGGCTCATAAATCTCGTTTTTCAATTCACCTGGGAGCCACCAAGATGTATCGTGATTTGAGTTCGATTTATTGGTGGCCTAGCATGAAGCAAGATATCGCTTGGTTTGTTGAGAGGTGCTTGACCAGTAGGATGGTCAAGGCCGAGCATCAGAGGCTACATGGTAAGTTGCATCCTCTGGAGATTCCCATGTGGAAATGGGAACGGATCGCGATGGATTCCATCACGAAGTTGCCGAAGACGACAAGGGGCTTCGATGCTATATAGGTCATCGTGGATCGACTGACCAAGAGTGCTTATTTCCTAGCCATACGGGAGAGTTCGTCGGCAGTGAATTTGGCTGGCCTGTATGTCAGAGAGGTTGTATCTCGTCATGGGGTTCCAGTTTCTATTGTTTCCGATCGAGATGTCAGGTTTACTTACCTTTTTGGCAGAATTCCGTGAGGAACTGGGTACACAACTGAATTTTAGTATAGCGTTCCATCCGCGGACTGATGGACAGAGTGAGCGGACCATTCAGACCCTCGAGGATATGTTGAGGGCGTGTGTTATTGATTTCGGTAGGAGTTGGGATTCCCACCTACCGCTTGCAGAGTTCTCCCACAACAACATCTATCATTCCAGTATTGGCTCCCCGCCCTTCGAGCTGTTGTATGGGCGGAAGTGTAGGACCCCAGTCTGTTGGGGCGAGGTTGGGCACAAAGTGATGGTTCGGACAAAGGTAGTTCTAAAAACTACCAAGATGATACAACAAATTAGACAGCGACTGCAGACTGCTCAGAGTCGGCAGAAAAGTTATGCTGACTGACGCCGATCTGAGTTGGGATTTCAAGTGCGTGACATGGTTCTCCTAAAGGTCTCACCCTGGAAGGGTGTGATCCACTTCAAGAAGTGGGGAAAAGTGGTTCCCCGTTATATTGGGCCGTTCAGGATTATTGCCAGGGTTAGCAGGGTGGATTATAGGCTAGAGCTTCTGGAGGAGTTTAGCCGGGTCCATAGCACATTTCATGTTTCGCAATTGCAAAAATGCATTATGGACCAGGAGCCAGTGGTATCGTTGGATGACATTCAGGTCGACGAGCGCCTAAACTATGTGGAGAGACCTGTGGCTATTTTGGAAAGGAAGAAGAAGATTCTGCGGAACAAGGAAATACCTTTAGTAAGGGTACAGTGGGAACATCGAAAGAGATCCGATTGGACATGGGAGCCGGAGGCAGAGATGCGCGAGCATTACCCGGCATTTTTTACTTCAACGGACTTCAAGGACGAAATCTAGTTCATGTAGGCGAGATTTGTAACACCCCGATTTTCAGGTATTTCTTAAATCAGATTTTTTTTTGGGTTAAGCTCTACTCGGCGAGTCGGTTGACCTACTCGTCGAGTAGCAGCGGGGTGGGATCACGTGTTAAGTGACCTACTCGGCGAGTCCATGCTAGACTCGGCGAGTAGAAGCTGGCAGTGGAAACCCTAAATCCCGGGGTTTGCACCTCTATTTAAAGGAACAGTAGCCTCCTTTGGCCTCTTTACAGTCTTTGAGTGCCTCCTTAAAACCCTAATTCGTGTGTGTGCCTTGGTGTGGTGTTTGAAGCTTGGAAAAGAGGATCTTGGAGGAAGAAAGCTAAGAGTGCAAGGGAAATTGAAGCAATGAAGGAGTGGGAAGCAGGATTTACACCAGTTAGCATCCTTTAAAGGTTCCAAAGTGTCATTCTTACTTCCTTTTTTCCCTTTTGTTGAGTTTCTAGGGTTTTATGGATTTTCTAGTTGATATGATAAGCTATGGGCTAGATCTGATGTTGTAACTTTAGATTTGGACCCTCCTTGGATTCTAGAAGCATAAAGTCACAGTCTTGGTTGTGATTAAGGTCCCTATTGAGCATGAAGTTCCATTAAGAACTTAGAATAGACATTTAGAGCCTTTATAGTCATGCATGCACATAAAGTTTGCAACTTTACGTGATAAGCATGTCGTAAACGCTTGGATCTATGAGTTGGAGCCGTTGCATGGCTCAAAATATGTCTGCATGGAGGAAAAGTAAATGATGATCCCTCTAAACAAGCCCAAGCTTATCGCCAAATGTCTCTTCTATTATGAAGACCTCCTGGGCGCGAAGAGGCTAGAGTCTAACCATTAAAGAAGGCTTGAACAGGCTTTTAAGTGTAGCATCTACACTAAGAATTCAAGTATTGTATATGTCATTAGTCTGATACTTTGTAGGAACTACCCGTAATAACGAACTTGCAAAACGGATCTGTGGTTAAGGACTTATGAGTATGATGTACTATGATGATAGGTGGTAGAACCTGTGCCAAGTGATCCAGGAGTTGGAGTTTACCTTTCGTGTCGACATCTGTGAGGTGAGTTATCCTCACTATATCGATAGGGTCTACAGGACCAAGGTCGGCCCTTTCGTTGTTATTGTTATGCTATGCTACATGTGGTTATGATATGTTAAATCAGAATTAGGGTAGACAGTATGTTATGCTCTTATGATCCGTAGGGATTGGTATGTTAGTGACCTGCTTGGTCGGTACTCTAGTTACAGGTAAATTCTATGATTGATGATCAGTGTGACAGAGATGTTTGATGTTTGTATATGCCTGTATGTGATAGTATGCGCACATGGTTATTTGCTGGTGGTTGGGTTGAGTCGGTCCTACTTTGTGCTGAAGGCCAATATACCTATGAGCGGTTCGGTGAGACTGTAGGCCCACGTGGCGGAACAGTCATCCCAAAGGCTCGGGATAGATTCAGATAGACTGTAGGCCCGGTAGGGCGGTCCAGTCAGGCCGATGGCCCAGTATGCATGATGATTGGTTGATTATTACTTATATGGCATTCTCAGTGTGGTATTAGTATTTTGGGGGTAGCTCACTAAGCCCTCGGGCTTACAGTTTTCAGTTTATTGTTTCAGGTACTTCAGGAGATCATGGAAAGGCGAAGGCGTGACCGTACCGCTCCTCATCCTTATGTTATGATTTTTGGGACACTCTGATGGAAAATGATTTGAAAACACTTTGTAAAACAATACTATTTGGTTTTTATTTAAGATTGAAAAACGTTAAATTTGGCGCAAATTTTATGGATGTTACAGTCTATGCGAGGTAGAGGGTAACGATTCTTGACGGGTTAGTTTGTTTATTTCTATGTAGTCGATGCACATACGTAACAATTCGTGTTTCTTCTTCACGAACAAGACCGGTGCTCCCCGGGGTGAGAAGCTTTGTCTAATAAAGCCCTTGTTGAGCAGTTCGTTAAGTTGATCGGATAGCTCCTGCATCTCAGCTGTTGCTAGACGATAAGGCGATTTGGCTACTGGAGTAGCCCTTGGAACTAACTCGATTCTGAACACAACTTGACGCTGTGGAGGTAATCCGGGTAGTTCTTCTGGAAAGATATCGGGAATGTCACGTACTTATGGGATGTTCTTTATGTCTTTCGTCTCATGGCTCGTATCAACCACATGAGCAAGGAATGTGTGACATCCTTTCGTAAGTACTTCTAGGCTTGTATACTCGACATGATACGAAGGTTCATGTCGGGTTTGTCGCCATAGATACATAGAGTTTCGTTAGACAAAAGATTAAGGCAAACGGCCTTTTCATAACACATGATGTCAGGGCGATGAAGACTCCACCAATCCATGCTGATAATTGATGGGTTTTTTTGAGCATTCTAACACTTCCTAAGTGTACATGAAACCCTAATAACCTTGAATCTATGTTTTCTCTATATACATGAAAATTTCCTTTTCAAGGTTATTTCCTAACTAGCATGGCATGGGGAACATATAAAACATAAAACTAGTAGAAATACATACCTTGTTGTTGCTTGGATTCCTTCAAGACTTTCTAAGCCTAGCACACCAAATGTTGTGCCTCAAATACTTCACACAACACTACAAACTTGGAATAACTTGAGAGAATGTCACTTAGCCTCAAAAATCGGTTGTGCCCTCTTATGAATACCCTAGTGCCGATTTTGCATGCTATAGGGTTTCTTTTATAGTGTGTCATAATTAGGAGTTACAAATGTAAACCCTAATTGTCATGACTCTTCATTTCTCATGACCGATGGGTTTGTAACTCCCATGGACTATCCATGGAGCTCCATATGGTTATAACCAAACCCATAAAGCATGGATCATTAATCCACCATAAAAGAATTGATGATTGTCATAATCAACCCTATATATTTAATTAGTCTCACTTTGATCACCAAATTAATACTAGATTAATACTTTATCAATACTAATTAAATAATATTATTATAAATATATTAGAACTTATAATATATTAAAAATCATAAGTGCCTTATTCTCTTATCTAGTCTATCCAAGTATTGCAATGGCATGTAACCCAAATGGACCATTCCGGGTCGGGTCAAGTACATACCAAATAAAGTTATGGACTTAGACACTATATCCAACAGTCTCCCACTTGGATAAGTCAAATAACTATATTTGCAAATATGACTTCAAAACCCGACTAGCAATTGTAGCTCTTTCAAAGTCTCTCGGAACTGAGATGATGATGATACGCCATTTAAGATAAGTGATCATATAATCCTCTGTTCTCATGATAACAGCCGGACAAACACATGGAACATGGTCTTACTTATTGTCCAGCATTTGTTTCTCGATCTCTGATTTGTTTCGACATAGAACTAAATTGAACACATCAATTAGGTTCTGATCGGGCCCGATACATAGGTCAAAACCAAATCATCGAGGGGCCCCAATATCGCTTCTATTTCTAGAAGGAACAGATAAACTTCGACTGATATGCTTCTACTAACTACTTGTTGAATTATTCACAAAGGGACGTTTTATAACATCAAGTTGCCAATGCGTTTTCGTACAATCAATGAATAACCAACTTATAGTCAACAACTCATATCTCTAGGTTTTAAGATTTATATGATATTACCGTCTCACGATCACTCGAGATAAATTCCATGAAGTGATGCAAGTGAGCGTGGGTTGAATCCAATACTCAGCCCTTATGAGTACTCATGAATGTTGTAGCAACCATTGCATTGTCTAAAGCTCTTTAGACAAATCATACAAGCCAAATTCATGACAGTCTTGATTCATATCTGCTTCCAACATATGACTGGCTGTGGATGGTTTGAATAATATGATATATACCGTAACATAATTATTCTGGAAGTCAAAACATGCAAAGTGAAACACAAGAATAATGCTAATCTTATATGGCCCCAACACTTTAAGTGTAAATAAAAACACCTTTTATTTAAGCACCATATTGATTACTCATTATTTATGTTTCGATTAATCAACTTTATGCTTGAATTAAAACATTAGTTGTCCCATGCTCCAAGCATGTACACTATGTTCTTTCAAACAACAATTATGCCATACTCCAAGTATGCATACTATGTTTACATATGGTCCTCTCTTTCTGAAATAGATCAATTGACAATATTCCAATGATGCTCATTTCACAATTCCAATCCTTGTTGTAAATGCAAGAATACCAAACTCTAGCCATTTACTGTAATCTGTTAGATTCTAAACTTATATGCAATGATCCCCTTGTAATGACTATGCACAGAAGTCACAAAGACTGGGCAACAGACATTACAAAGTATTCCAATGGAAAAC
The DNA here is from genome assembly GCF_051521515.1 of Lactuca serriola. Taxonomy (NCBI): domain Eukaryota; kingdom Viridiplantae; phylum Streptophyta; class Magnoliopsida; order Asterales; family Asteraceae; genus Lactuca; species Lactuca serriola. The sequence continues at coordinate 306,074,708 of NC_136410.1, read as the reverse complement.
AATTCCATGGAAATGAAGTCTCAAGTTCAAAGTACATTCCTTTGAACATCCTTCTAAGCATTAAGTTCTTTAATCTTATACAGATTCAAAGAATAACTTCCACCTATGGAGACAATTCCATATTACTATTTTGACCATCTCTTCTGAACAAGAGTTTCTTCTTTTTCAAAATATGTCAATATGGTCCTTACTTTATACTTCTAATTGTCCATGAGCAACCAATCTTTGGTAAACCTCAGATTGTCCTCGACAACTTTGCTTAATCATTTAAGTCATTTCCAGTTCTATTCCTTTTTCCATCTTAATGCCCTAGGCATTTGGAAAATTTAAAATGGATGAATATTATAGCACATGTAAGGAAACCTATACCCAAAGCATATGGGACATGATTTATGCTAGAAAATTTTTTATTTGCCATGTTTTCATAATTCGAACTATGAAGAGGGATGTCATAATCATAATCGAATTTTGAGAACGCAACATATATAGAATTTCCTTATGTTGAACCATTCCAGCAGAAGATTCATATATATTCTTGACTAAAGTAAATTAAATTCTCAATCTAAACTTGTAGAATTGGAGTGAAGTATAAAATCCTCTCCCTTAATTATAGCAAAACAATTTTTTCAAGGCGAATTGAAACTTTTGTTTTCTATAATTAATATTGCTGACTTGCAACACTTAACATAATAATCATTCTCCCACTAGCATAATGATTATTATCTTACTAGCATAACACTTATGCTCCCACTAGCTTTGACATGTATCCAGAGATCAGCTGGACTTTTAGAAACCAACACTTTTTTGACTTTTCTACCAAAGTTCAGATTTCTGATACGCAATTTCTTTGATAAGACTTTATCAAAACCATACACCTTTGCTTAGATAGCTCACTTGTGTGTCTAAGCAATTATGAAGAGGGATGTTGTAATCATAATGTTTAGACCTTTTGTCATTCTCACAATTGATATCTACTCAAAATCTACTTAGTGAAAGAGTTTTCTTACCATCATTCTCATGAATCGAAGAGAAACCTTATGACACTTAGATTTCTATGGTGTATGTGTTCCTATCCATGTGAATTTGTCATAACCATAATCACAAGACAAGGTTAGTGACAAATCCAAACTCATATGGACTGAACTTGTTCAATCTTAATTTCTTGCCACCTGGTAGCACAATCCCCACCATTGCTTCTGGGTTGTTATGCAAACAATTGAGAACTCATAGAACTCACAACCACAATCAACTTTTGACTGGAATAGACACAGAAATAAGAATATGTCAACACGATAGGTTACAAACCTCAAGTCGTGGGCGAATGATTAACAAAACTCTTGATTGATTCTTGAAACTATCTCAGAATATTTTAGACTCCTACTGTCCTCTTGACATATAAGACTTCTCTTTGTCAAGAACCATTCCTTGACAATACAAGTATTCAAGAGCTAGTTCGGATTCTTATCAAGTTAAACACTTCTCACTATTCGTCTTAGTTGGTCTTTGTTTTATCCAAAACATCACAACTTACCAATCTCAAATCTACAAGAATAGGAAACATCTTACTCTACATTTGACAAGTGTTATGAACTTTCTAAAGACTATGTCACTCAAGTTACAATCTTGGAGTATAAATCCAGGATTTGCTTTTTGGAACGAAGTATGAATTATCTTTTGATTTAACCATTTCAACAATTCACGATTCCTCTCCTCAGGCAACAAACACACTAAGGTGCCCTTAGAGGATAAATTGTGATATGGTTCCATAATCACTAAGATAATCATAAAACAAAATAAACAAGTACTCTCCCATCTCTTCAGATTGGAGAAACTTTTATCTTTCTGCCTTATTTGATTCTTCTTATTCATTCTGCCATACATTGAAACTTTTCCAATGTTTCAGAATTACACTTAAACTCGTAAGCATAACCACATTTACTAAACTTTAGTAAATCATAATGAATAATCTTATTTACCTTTGTGGTGGACCTGAATAGCGCACAACTTAATGTACCCGATCCTTTAGTCCTTCGCTTGACTCACATGCGAATGTGAACAAGGAATTAGTCTTAAGTTATCAAAGATGAAAATTCGCATTCATCACACAATACAACTTGCATGATTCCAAGTTTCTATCCAACTGAAACTTGGGTGATGAGAATCTTTCCTTATTTGGTAAATTATGTCACTACCACTAATGAAAGAATCAAATCCATTTACCCATATTGCTTATCAATGGAAACATATAAGCAACAACCTTTTTCACAAATGCCATTATAAGGATACTTAAAATAAATAAAATCAAAACCATTTTCTTTTATTTTAAAACTTTGCGGAAAACTTATCCTTACAATCCATATGGATAACTTGTTGTTATTTATTCCTAAGAAATATATCATAACTCTTAAGTAACAACTCAAAATTCTGATTACCGAACCATGCGATCGAAATCCATCTTCACGATCAGAATCAGCATATACTTCCTTTAAGTTTCTTCACTCTTCTTTGATTCTTAAAACATGAATATGCGACCCAGTCACATCATGCAATAAGAATCTTAAAATAGAAACTTAATAAAGTTAGATACTGGACTTCACCTAAAGCAGAGTCAAACATTTGACTTTACTATCCTTATGGACTTTTAGGTAAATTTGGCAGCTTCGCAACCACTGCCCTTCCTTTGGCAACAGAAACATATGGACTCTTTGGAAACAAACATAGCCTTTCTCTTTACCATTTGGTCAACCGAGTTGACTATGGCCAATCCCTTTCAATTAGGAAGAGAAAGTTTTTCTGGACTTCCAATGTTACCATTGTCAATGTCCATAATCCAATTAAATTTTACTTTACCAATGCTCCAAATCATTGCTAATTCAGCATCATCAAGGAAATAGGTAAGATCATTAAGCGTCATGTCGTGATCTGTCATCAGGGAGTGACTGAAGAACCAAGTCAACAGCCAACTACCTCGAGACTTCGACACCCGACTCTCCTGGCTTGTCAATATGGGACTTAATCTCCAAGACCTAAGCACATATAGACTTTGTTTGCCAATAGGGATTGAGTGACTTAGAACTTATCAGGTCTTGAACTTGTGGGATAGGGATATTTATTGGAGGAGGTGGAGGAAGTGAAGTATGATTTCCAGTCCCACTAATGCACAACAAAAGGATTGATCTTTCACCTTGGTTGCCATTTGGGATATCATCTTCATTAGGAAGCTTGTTCCTAAGGATTTGGGAAGACCATAGCTGTCTAAACTAGACATCTATAACGGGAGAAATTCAAGTTAGTCGATTTAAAGTCCTTAATATAACACCCAATATGAAATATTAAGGCTAGGATCCAACAACCTATTTATAACTGGAAGAGGGATGCCGTAATCCAAGTTATAAAATAGTTGAAGGTAGGTAAATGACGATTTACCAATTTCCACCATAAGAACGAAATATTTTATTATTAGGTTTTATTGGTTTTGAAACTCCTAGATCTTTTGAGATACATTGAACTTTTTCAATGGCATGTTTGAATCTCGATTGTGCCCTCTCATGTTTGTGACTGGGATGCCGAGGATCACAAACAAGGTGTGAATAACCATACGAATTGACTTGGTACCCTTAACTTTATCACCTAATCGATGTGTCAGTTAGCCACATAGCTCCACCGATCTATAATAAGGTCAAGTTACCCCTTGCCACACTTACTAATTCTTGTTAGTGTGTCGGTTAACCACACACGCTCCACTAACGACTTGGTAAGGTACAAAGTGTAATTTTATGGGTTAGCACCAAATTCACATTTTCCTAAAGTAACTAAGATTGGGACTTATTAAGGTATAGTTACTTTATAATTTCATTATACTTTTAATGAGGATTAAGGTCCTATCCTACTTTTTTCGGGTAACGACCCTCCACCGGTCAAGGAAGCGGTGGGTGAGAGTGGACACCCACTAAACGCCATTTTATAGGCAGTAACCTTATAACCCCTTATAGACCGGCTTCGTGAATGAGGCCTACTAATGGTAAGATTGAATTATTCTTATACATATCTATATTATTAAAATTATAATAATAGTATAAGGGTGTATTTTAAACATTTAAAATACTTGGTGGTTTGATCTATTAATTAGACTATACTCTTAATTTAATTAAACTTAAACCATGTCTTTATGGAATTATTAACTCTTTTACTTAAACACTTTAATTAATTTAATGAAGTCCATAAAGTTTGTATTTTTAACCTTTTTTTTAAATAAGGTTTAATTTGGAATTAAAGTATTAAAGTGTAAGACTTTTCAAATTTCAAAACTTGAGGGCAAGGTTTGAAACTATTCCAAGTCTCTTCAATTTGTAACTTCTGAGTTTTAATGGTTCATAAAAATGAAGACGCTTTATTTTATGAAACCTCTTTAGTTCTTTAATCACAATTTAAAGAAGTGACTTTTGGTTATCCACAACTTGAGGACAAGTTATGGACACCATCATTGCCATTAAGATCATGAATTAATCAACCATGCAAGTTACAAACAATTTCGTATGATCTTCTAAAACTCATAAGAACAAATATTCATATCAGCAATTTCAAGAATCATAAATAAACCATATAAAACTTGAAATTTTGATAATAACCATTTATTTGGATGAGAATAAACATTACCATAACATCAAAATCAAGTTTTAAGAACAATAACACTTTGTGGTAATGATTCTAATCCAAAACAAGCCAAAAACAAAAAAAAATTACTAAACAGTCACCGCCTCGAGGTAAATTTACCATCTCGTGGTAAACTGGCAAATTCCAAAAAAACGATTTTTCTTGCAAATTGCATCAAGTATACAGAAAACAATCCTAGGCTCTGATACCACTTATGGGTTTTGAGCATTCTAACACTTCCTAAGTGTACATGGAACCCTAATAACCTTGAATCTATGTTTTCTCTATATACATGCAAATTTCTTTTTCAATGTTATTTCCTAACTAGCATGGCATGGGGAACATATAAAACATAAAACTAGTAGAAATACATACCTTCTTGTTGCTTGGATTCCTTCAAGACTTTGTGAGCCTAGCACCCCAAATGTTGTGCCTCAAATGCTTCACACAACACCACAAACTTGGAATAACTTGAGAGAATGTCACTCAGCCTCAAAAATTGGTTGTGCCCTCTTATGAATACCCTAGTGCCGATTTTGCATGCTATAGGGTTTCTTTTATAGTGTGTCATAATTAGGAGTTACAAATGTAAACCCTAATTGTCATGACTCTTCATTTCTCATGACCCATGGGTTTGTAACTCCCAAGGACTATCCATGGAGCTCCATATGGTTATAACCAAACCCATAAACCATGGATCATTAATCCACCATAAAAGAATTGATGATTGTCATAATCAACCCTATATATTTAATTAGACTCACTTTAATCACCAACTTAATACTAGATTAATAGTTGATCAAGATTTAATTTGGAATTAATTAAGTGATCAAAAGAAGGCTAATTAAATATATGGGTTGATCGTGTAAATCACCCATTCTTGTATAGTGGGATAATTCTCCATGGATCCATGAAATGAAGAGTCATGTCAATTAGGGTTTACATGGTATAACCCTAATTATGACACTATATAAGCAACATGTTGTAGACCAAAATCGGCAGTAGTGAGAACAAGAGGGCATAGCCGATTTTAAAAGTGTTTATATTTCTCTCAAGGTTATTCCAAGTGTATTTGGTGTTGTGTGATACATTTGAGGCATCACACTTGAGGTGCTAGGCTCACAAGGTTCTCAAGGAATTCAAGCAACTAAAGGTATGTATTTCTTACTATCTTTTATGTTTAAAAGTTCCCCATGTATGCTAGATAGGTTATGAACCTTGGAAAAACAAATTTGCATGTATCATAGATAAACCATAGATCCAAGGTTTCTAGGGTTGCATGTACACCATAGGAGTGTTAAAATGCTCAAAACCCTTCAGTGGTATCAGAGCCTATGCTTGTTTATTTGATAGTTGATGAAAACTTGCTGAAAAACTCGAAAATTTTGTTGTCTAGACAGTGGACGCGCCGATTCCATGGGGGGACTCGACGACTCCATGCCTATATTCAGCGAACTGGACGAGTCAGTTCATGCACTCGACGAGTTTGCTTGTCAGACTGCAGTTTTTTGACTTTTGCTGCTAGAAATGGACTAGAAACATTACCCTAAACTGTTTTGGTGTTTTAAAACTTGTTTTAGATGATGTAGTGGTTATGCTAATCCATTTACAATGGCTAATATCAAAAATCCATGTTTTATATGTGTTCATATGATTCTTGAAATTTTGATATGATATTCATGTTCTTATGAGTTATTGTTAGATCATAGGAATTACTTACTAAATTCTTGATCTATTATATGTTTTAATGGAATCCATAATTTGTCCTCAAGTTATGGATTACCAAAAGTCACACTTTTAAAGACCATTACAGAAACACATAGGTTACATAAGATGAAAAGTCACTCATTTTATTAAACCATTAACTCATAAATTATGAAATGTTTGGAACATGTAAAGTCACTCTAAAAACTTTAGTTCCAACCCCTAGAATTTTAAAAGTTAAAATTCAACCCTTATACTTTATAATATTACAAGTTTAATAATAATTATATATGTATAAGAAAAAGGCGTTTTACCGTTAGTAGGCCTCATTCACGAAGCCGGTCTATAAGGGGGTATAAGGTTGTTGTCTATAAAATGGTAGCTTAATGGGTGTCTATTCTCACCTACCGCTTCCTTGATCGGTGGAGGGTCTTTAGTCGAACGGGTAAGACAAGGAATTTAAATCTTCATTAAAAGTATGATGAATATAAAGTAACTAAATGTTTTTTATAAATTCCAAATCTTAGTTACTTAGGGAAAATGTGAATAACGGGCTAACCCATGAAATTACACTTTCCACTTTGATTAAATCGTTAGTGGAGCGTGTGTGGTTAACCGACACACTAACATGGACTTAACAAGGTAGGCAACGAGTAACTTAATATTTATCATAGTATCGGTGGAGCGTGTGTGGTTAACCTGCACATCGATTGAGGGTTAAATCTTAAGAGTACCAAGTAATTTGTATGGTTACTTTACAACTTGTTTTATGATCCTCGACATCCCAGTCACAAAACCTGAAGGGCACACTCGAGATTGAAACATGCCATTGAAAAGTTCAATGAATCTCAAAGAATCTAGGAGTTTGAAAAACCAATTAAAACCTAATAATTTATTTCGTTTTTCATGGTGGAAATTGGTGAATCGCCATTCACCTACCTTCAAATATTTTGTAGCATGGATTACGGCATCCCTCTTCTAAGTTAAAAAATATTGTGTTGGGTCCTAGCCTTCATATTACATTTGGGTGTTTTATTAAGGACTATCTTTATATCTAATCAAAACTTGTCTTTCTTCTTTTTAGATGTCTTCCAACAATGCTGCTTCTGGCTCAAACCCTATCGGCTCCTTCTCTCTCATGAACCTTTGTAGAAGAGTCATCTTTGATGGATCCAACTTTATGGATTGGATCAGGAACATCAGGATGGTAATATGTCCACAACAAGGAGCTTAAATAAATTGAGTCGTCTGCTACTCCTGAGGAGATCGCTGAATATCAGGCTCATGAAAGAGATGCTACCAAAGTGGCATGCATCATGTTGGCCACTATGACAACCGAGTTCCAAAAGTCCTATGAGGAATACTATCCTTTTTAGATGCACCAGGATTTGATGGACCGCTACCATCATAGTGCTCGTCAAGAGCAATATGAAATCACTCCTCTATGATAACAACCCGAATGAAGGATGGTGAACCCATCACGGGCCACATGCAAAAATGCAAAGGTATGTGGACCGTTTGCTGAAACTGAATGTGAACTTCCCTGAGGAGTTGGCAATAGACATCATTTTGCACTCCTTACTTTCATGTTATGATCAACTCCGTATGACATACCACATGAACAAGGAGTAAGTTACACTCAAAAAACTTCAAGGGCTTTTGAAGACAGCGGAAAGTGGTCTTTAAGGTAAGTCGGTTGTTACCACTCCTACTCCTACCGCTACCGCTATCTTGGCAATCGGGCAAGGCAAAGGAAAGAAGAGGAAGAGCCCTTCGAAGGGAACCAAGGGGAAGACCCTTTATGGCTCCTCTTCAAGTGGAACCAAGAAAGGTTTTGTCACTCCTTCTGCTAACCCTAAAGAGGCGGAATGCTTCTATTGCCATGAAAAGTCGCATTAGAAGCGAAACTGCCCAAAGTACCAACAAAATGTGAAGGATGGGAAAATTAAACCCAACCATGTAGGTACACACACTATTTTGTCTAATAATTCACCCCATTCTAATTCTTGGGTCCTTGATACAGGTTATGGTATTCACATATGTACTGATTTGTAGGGACTAAGAAGAAGTGAGAATGTAGAGCATGGGAAGATAAACTTGATCATGGGGAATAGGAAAGCTTCACCTGTCACCAAGAATGGAGTTTATTATTTATTGCTAAGTAGTGGATTAGTATTAGATTTGAATAAATGTTGCTACTCGTCTGAAATAGCGAGAAATATTATTTCCTTTCATGGTTTGTACAAACAAGGTTTTACCTTTTCATTTGATCAATGATAGTGGTGGTATTTATGCTTCCTTTAATAATGTTTTTAATTTTAAAGCATTACCTTGTGATGGTGTGTATGAAACTGTGTCGGTTGTTGATAACCTAGGAAATAATGTATTGTGTACCGATTCTTCCACTAGCTTGTATAAATCATCTTTATGGCATTCTCGTCTTGGACATGTAAGAAAGAAACACATAGTCCAACTCTAAAAGGATGTAGTCTTGGAGTCGTTTGACCTAAATTCAGATGATAGTTATGAATCTTGTTTGCTTGGGAAAATGAAAAAGTCACCCTTCACTGGTACTTGTGCTAGTGGTGAGGGTTTGTTGGACCTCATACACACTGATGTGTGTGGACCCTTCAGAACCGCCACAAGAGATGCTAACCGCTTCTATGTGACTTTTACTAATGATTTTAGTAGATATGGATATGCCTACTTAATCAAGCATAAGTTAGAGACCTTTGAAAGATTCAAAGAGTTCAACCAGGAAGTGGAGAATTAGTTGGGCAGGAACATTAAGATGCTTCGATCCGATCGAGGTGGTGAGTTTCTTAGTATAGAGTTCCTTGACTATATTAAGGAATGTGGGATTATCTCACAATTGACACCTCTCAGGACACCACAGCTTATTGGTGTGGATGAGAGGTGCAATCGAACCTTGTTGGATATGATTTGTTCCATGATGAGTCAAGCTTCGCTACCAATCTCATTTTGGGGGTATGCCTTAGAGACTGCCGCCCATATCCTTAATCTAGTTCCTACAAAGAAGGTTGCCAAAACACCTCATGAGATATGGACCGGAAAAGTTCCCAATATGGACCACATCAAGATTTGGGGTTGCAAGACTTTTGTGAGGTGCAAGTCTCACGATAAGCTCGAACCTCAAAGTGAGAGGTGTATTTTCATCGGCTACCCACAGAGATCATTTGGTTACCTCTTCTACAGACCTAGTGACAATATGGTCTTTGTTGCAAGGAGAGGAGTCTTTTGCAAGAGAGAATTCATGAGCCAAGGAAACAGTGGGAGGCAAATTGAGCTTGAAGAAATTCAAGAGTCGAGTGGTGAAGGAACCTCAAACCCTAGCAATCAACTTGAGGAGGAAACTCTTGTTGATCCGACAGAAGAGTCTATGCCTCTGAGGCGTTCCACAAGAGTTAGGAATGCACCTGAGCATTACTATGGTTTCCATATTACGGTAGAAGGTGATACATTTATCAATGATAGCACACTGGTAAGTTTGGATGAACCTAACAGCTACACGGAAGCCATGGCAGGCCCTGAGGCTGCTAAATGGAAAGAGGCTATGGACAGCGAGATACAATCCTTGTATGACAATCAAGTTTGGAACTTGGTTGACAATGTACCAGGTCGCAAGATAGTCAGGTACAAATGGATCTTCAAGAAGAAGACCGACATGGATGGTAATCTACACACTTATAAGGCGCGACTGGTTGCAAAGGGCTTCTCTCAAACTCTGGGACTTGTTTATGATGAGACCTTTTCACCAGTAGTGAAAATTAAGTCTATTAGAGTTATGTTAGCCCTTGCTGCATTTCATGATTATGAAATATAGAAAATGGATGTCAAAACCACTTTCCTTAGTGGAAAGTTGGCTGACGATGTTTAAATGAGTTAGCCAGAGTGTTTTGTCAGTACAGAGTACCCTAATAGAGTGTGTAAGCTTGAGAAATCTATTTATGGATTAAAGCAAGCACCTCGTGGATGGAATCTTTGCTACGATGAGAAAGTCAATGAGATTGGGTTTTCGAGGAGTGAAGATGAATCTTATGTATACGTCAAGGCTAATGGGAGTCTATTCAGCTTTTTGGTACTGTATGTGGATGACATACTAATCATAGGAAATGACATCCCAAATCAGCAAAAAGTTAAGTCCTGGCTTGGGAAGTGTTTCGCTAAAAAGGACCCTGGAGAAGCAGCCTATATCCTAGGGATAAGAATTCTGAGAGACAGGAGTAAAAGACTAATTGGACTTAGTCAGAGTTCCTACTTGGAGAAGGTGCTGAATAGATTCAGCATGCAGGATTCCAAGAAAGGAGAGTTACCGATCCAGAGTAATGCCAGACTGAGTAAAACTCAGAGTCCGAGTATAGAGGCTGAGATAGCAGAAATGAGTCGAGTATTGTATGCTTCTGTTGTAGGCTCGATTATCTATGCTATGACTTGTACTCGTCCTGATGTGGCCTTTGCATTGAGCATGGTCAGCAAATATCAGGGGAACCCTGGCAAGGCTTACTGGACTGCAGTAAAGAACATTGTGAAGTACCTGTGGAGGACTAAGGACTGGTTCCTTACCCTCGGTGGGAGTGATCACTTAAGAGTATTGGGGTTTAGTGATGCTAGCTTTCATACTGATAGGGATAATTTTCGCTCTAATTCAGGTTTGGTCTTTACCTTAAACGGAGGAGAGATTTCTTGGAAAAGTTCCAAGCAAGAGACAGTAACCGATCAACTTGTGAATCAGACTATATAGCGGCAAGCGAGGCAGCGAAGGAGGCTATATGACTAAAGAACTTCATTGGAGATCTTGGAGTTTTACTAGCTATAAAGGAGCCTATAGAGATTTTCTGTGATAGTGAAAGTGCAGTTGCCTTAGCCAAGGAACCAAGGGATCACGGGAGATCCAGACACATTGACAGAAAATATCATTTCATCAGACATCGAATAGAAGAAGGACTCCTCGTCGCAAATAGGGTATCATCAGATGAGAACCCGTCAGATCCCCTCACGAAGGGATTGGGCGGAGTTAAGCATCTCCAGCATTTTGCATTTTTGTGAATAAAAGTTGTATTTATTTATGAGTAAAGTGTTTATATCCTTTATCAATCGTTTAATATCATTTCATTTTGCAATGATATTAGTTTTAGTAGTTAGATAACTTTGAAATGTGTAAAGTGTAATTGACATAATGTGAATAAAATTTGTATTTATTTATGAGTAAAGTGTTGCTATCATTTATCAATCGTTTACTATCATTTCATTTTGCATTTTTTGACTTCCAGAATAATTATGTTATTTTATTTCATATTATTCAAATTCTCCGCAGTCAGTCATATGTTGGAAGTAGATATGAATTAAGACTGTCATGGGTTGGCTTGTAGAGGTCTAAGATGTTGGAAATAGCAACGTGGTGCTACAACACTCATGAGTGCTCATAGGTTCTGAGTATTGGATTCAACCCACGCTCACTGGTATTACTTCATGAAATTTATCTCGAGTGATTGTGAGACGGTAATATCTTATAAGTCTTCAAACCTAGAGATATGACTTGTTGCCTATGAGTTGGTTATACATTGATTGTACGAAAACTTATTGGTAACTCGATGTTATAAAACATTCCTTTGTGTATGATTCAACAAGTAGTAGAACAAGCATATGAGTCGAATTTTATTTGTTCCTTCTTGGATTAGAAACGATATCTGGGCCCCTCGATGATTTTGTGTTGACCCTATGTACCAGGCCCGGTCAGAACTAACTTGATGTGTTCAATTAAGTTCTATGTCAAACAAATCGGAAATCGGGAAACAAACTATTGGACAATAAGTAAGACATTGTTCCATGTATTTGTCCGGATGATATCTAGAATAGAGGATTATATGATCACTTATCTTAGATGGCGTATCATCATCATTTCAGTTCCGCGAGAACTTGAAAGAGCTATGATTGCTGATCAGTTCCTGAAGTCATTCTTGCAGTTATAGTTATTAGACTTATTCAAGTGGGATACTGTTAGATTAGCTATCTAAGTTCATAACTATTTCTAGAATGTACTTGACCCGATTAGCATGGTCCATTTGGGTTGCATGGCATCATGCATTTGGATAGACTAAAATGAGAGAAATAACACTTAAGGTTTATTAATATTTTATAAGTTCTAATATATTAATAATATTATTTAACTAGTATTGATCAAGAATTAATTTGGAATTAATTAAGTGATCAAAATAAGACTAATTAAGTATATGGGTTGATTTTGTAAATCACACATACTTTTATAGTGGGCTAATGCTCCATGGATTATCAAGTTTTGCTAAAACCCATAGGATGCTCCATGGAGGCTCCATGGTGTTTTTGAACCCATGGATCGAAGAAAGGAAGAGTCATGTCAATTAGGGTTTACATGGTGTAACCCTAATTATGACACACTATATAAGCAACATGTTGTAGACCAAAATCGACACTAGTGAGAATAAGAGGGCATAGCCGATTTTAGAAGTGTTCTATTTCTCTCAAGATTATTTCAAGTGTATTTGGTGTTGTGTGAGATATTTGAGGCATCACACTTGAGGTGCTAGGCTCACAAGGTTCTCAAGGAATTCAAGCAACTAAAGGTATGTATTTCTTAATAGATAAAACCCTTCAGTTTAGCGCACAGCAATTCCAAGGGTTCTAGGGTTGCATGTACACCATAGGAGTGTTACAATGCTCAAAACCCTTCAGTTAGCGCACAACAATTCCCGGCAAGGTCCGTTGTGGTGGAAGCTGCACTTGTTGCACTTGGGCAAGCTCCAAGCATACTGCTTCGTTGGCGCAGTTGCAGTAGGTGTTATCGCAACATGAACAACCATGACCTGCTGCTTTTTTGCAGCGTTCTACGCCATGTTCTTCTTTTTGTTATCCCAAAACTTTCGCTTACTGTCAGCGGCCTTTGAGGGTTCTGGGATAGCCAGGGTTGTTGTTGTTGTCGGCGTGCGGACTCCATGATCGACAAGCCGATTTGCCAGTCTCGTGGCACTGTGGAAGGTAGTGGGGTTTGAAGTTAAGACATTCCCCTGAAATGGAGGCACCAGCCCCCAAATATACCTCTCGACTTTCGTTCCCTCAGTAGGGAGCATTCCCGGACATAGAGCCACCAGATCGTTCAACCTGGCAGTGTAGGCAACTATGTCGAAGCCCTTCATGGTTAGGCTCCAGAGTTCCTGTTCAAGTTTTTGAACCTTGCCCCTTGGGCAGTACTCCTCAATCATGAGCTCCTTCAGATCTTCCCAGCCCATAACATTAGCCACTATAAGGGATAGTGACTTAACATGGCTATTCCACCACATCAGGGCCCTGTCCGTGAAGGTACGGGCAGCAAATTTAACTTTGCTCCCTTCCGGATAGGTACAGATCTCAAATATTTATTCTATTTTCTCGAACCATTATGAGAGGGCAATGATTCCTCCAGTCCCGTTAAACGTCCTCGACTTTCAGTTGGTGAAGTCCTTATACGAGCACTCTCTAGAGCGCATTGGAGCATCACCTTGAGTGGAATGAACTTTTGTTCCACTTCCACTAGTACCACTAGCACTGAATTGAGCTAACGCTGTCGAAACAGCCGCAACCACTGCAGCTTGGATAGTTGTTGGATTGTATTGTGGAGGTGGTGGTGGTCGTGTTGGAGTTATCAGAGGATTGCATCTCATTGATTGACGTGGAGGCATCTTTCAACTAAAAGTTTACAAAGATGAAGATGATAGTAAGAATCATTTGTGAGTATAATAAGAGTGGTCCATGGACTAAATCGCCATAGCGCAACATAACAGATGAGAGTATGATTGAAATAGAGATATACTAGTAGGAGCATGAAAGCACTTGGATAAAGATTTCCCAAAAGATTAGATTTCTATCAATAATATTGGCATTAATGATGTAATAAGCTCGGGAAAATGACCTAGAAGTAGGTCTTACATCAAACCAGAATAAGAAAATTTTGACAACATAGAGACCTAGCAACAGTACTTGAAAGACATGAATCGTTACAGGGAAAAGTGCCACAAAGAGAACAGATAAAAAGGCTATTCCTTAAACCGAAAGAAAGGATGAGTATAGCATCTTCTACTGGCGGCAGGTACCCCACGGGTGAACCATCAAGCTTGCCAGCTGACGCTCCACATCAAGAAGGTATCTTTCATATACTCTTTTGTGTGTTTGGAGCTCTATGACCTCAACTCGTGTTGCAGCTAATTCTTTGTGAAGATCCTCATTGTCTCTCATAGCTCTCCCATGGGCATCTTCAAGATGGCGAATGCGGACTGTATCAACTCCCGCATTGGCATCAACTTCCATAATTCGGTTGATGTCTGTCCTACCCTGCTCTTCATTTCGAGCAACCCTGCGGACCAGAATAGGTAGGACTCTATCTGTTGAGCCTCCCTCACTCAGGTTCTAAAAGCATCTATCTCCATTGTATGGTATGGATTGACCCTGCTATTGACTCCATCTACTCAAGTTTTCCGCCCACAGAGGCGTCGGGCCTAGAAAAATCGGACGAGGGTTAGGATTTGGGATTGGAGCTACCAGGGGTAGATCATTGACTTTTGGCTCAGAGTCAGAATCCTCCGGGAAGTTCTCTACGAATTCATCATCCATTGGAATTACATGATTATCTTCTGGATTCACATCGAGCCATCCACCATTACCTTGGTTGGGAAGGTACGAGTCGTCAGGGAGATTGAATCCAGCCATGTTATCTAATCAAGAAAAGGGATGAAAGAGATTGTTAATAGACGTACTACTTAAGATAATTATAGGATGATCCTTATCAGTTACTTCAATACTTGCATAGTGCATACCAGTCATATGTAACCAAAATAGGATAGACCTTCAAATAAGTGATCCTTACACTAACTCCACAACCAAACAAGGAACAAGAACTAAAGCAAAGATCACAGATTCTAAGTCTATGACACCTTAGTCACATATAACCATATCGTATCCACTCAACAACTATTGACCTACTAATAAAGACCTTTTAGTTCTCAAATAAGTAATTATAGTAACACAAAATACTCCTATAGTATTTTAAGTTAATGTTCTGTTCTAAAGTTTTTATTGTAGTAGTGTTGGTAAGTTTTAGACATGTTGCAACACCACAACCATTCCTAGGCACATGTTAATCACTTCTCGGAAAGATATAGTTGATCAGGCTATATCACTCCCAGATCTGATCATATGTCCCCAAGCCTGCTTGTGCTGTCCAACAACCGCAATAGTTTTGTTATGTCCTAGTATGACACTGATTTTAGTATGAATGCATGTATGTATACTTTGGTTAAATATTTTATTATTTAAAAGTATAAACTTTTGGTCAGAGTATTTTAATCTCGATGTGTTTATAGTTGTATATGTTTTTTGGGTTGATATACTTAATTCACTATAAACAAAGCTCTGATACCAATATGTCACACACCCAAACCAAAACGACAGAAATGTTCGGGGGCAGAGAACGTCATGTACAGTATCATATCAATGCATAATAGTAAAAAAGCAACAACATCATCCATTGCATTAATAGTATAATTCAATACAAGTGTGTTTTGTGTATAGTTTGAAACACACCAAAATATGAATCAAAATAAAAGATGAGTCTCGAATGTGCTCCGTCTTCTCAAAACCTAGTCATCGGTACCTGTCTACTGGTGACCTGAGAATACAAGTTATTTTGAAAGAATAGATCAACATTTAAGCTGGTGAGTTCATAAGTATTTTAGTGTCATTGTTTTGTATGAAATTGTTTGTAAATGTTTGTTGTAATTGTTTGTAAGTGATTGATGTAAATGTTGTATCTCCTACAAAATCCTATATTTTCTAGTTCATTATGAAATGTAGTCTTCTACCAAGACCCGACTGTTCTAAATGTTTGTTCTTTTGTAAAAGTGAGTGTTTTTCCCCAGTATGACTATCATTACCAAAATATAGTTTACCTTACCGTTTATGTGAGAAGATCACAATTTGAATGTAATGGGAAAATAAAGATGTATTGTAGTATTGTATATAAGTAACTATCGATGTACTAACTACCTTAAACAAGTTTGTTTAATTAAGGTAAAATGTGATGAGATTATAACCATACTTGATTGACAAGTAAAACACGACGATCAAAGACATCGAAATGGTATGACATTCGTCACCTGTAAACCTGCAGGTCCCACTGTAGCTAGCAGCAAGGTGTAGGATAGTTAATCTCGTATATATCTATACACAAACTCATGCTCTCCCTCCTTGGAGACTCTGGTTACAAAACATGACACGGCAGTATATTTCCATGCCATGAAGTAGTGGCTCACATTAATGTTATAGTATTCTTATATTTGTATAATATGTTCTTTCTATTATAGTATATAGTATGTTCTCTCTGTTCTAGTGTATGGTATGTTCTCTTTGTTCTAGTGTATAATATGTTCCTCCCTGTTTATCATTACAGTATGTTCTTTATGTTTCTCGTTATAGTATGTTTGAACTGACTCATGTATGAACTGACTCTTGTATGCTTCATTCTTCTAAAAATAGTGAGTAGTAATTCTCTAAACTATACCTATTATAGTTTACTAGTAATTTTGTTTGAATGACTGAGCATGTTTGTACACCTTTGCTACCGAAAGGTGTTGAACTGATGTAAGAACTTTTATATCTATACACATATACATAATATATAACTAAGATTCATACGACACTCAGACAAACAACCGAATACCCTAAGTCCACAACCAAACAAGGAACATGAAAAAAAGTGAGTTATCAGTCCTAAGCCCTTTCAACCTTATTTATATAACTATATCTATATACACATGATTTTGACAATATATAAGTTTAAAAGAGTTTGACAAAAGAATAAAGAGTTTGTATTAAAAAGTTTTAACCATTTGAAAGGTTATTAATGACTTGATGTCAGTTTATAAAATGATTTGAAATACTTTGTTTGATAATGCAGTTTTGAAGTATAAGAAATCAACTTGTTTGATAGTTATTAATCACACATGATTGATACAATAACTATAATGTTTTCAACTTGTATCCCCCCCCCCCCCCCCCCGTAAAAAATTTAAAATATAAGTTAAGGGGTATGAACTCACCTGATTGTGAGTGATCTTGAAAGTGAGATAGATATAGGATGCTAAGTGTCAAGTGAAGCCTCGAGCACAAATGGATCCTATTAGGCATATAATGACACATATATGTATATAATTGGTGTTATAAAACAACTAATCATAATACGGAAACACCTTAGGGACTAGGAAAAACTTGGATTGAAGTGTTGCAATCACATATGATTGTTCTAAAGGCGTTCACGGCCAAACAAAGGGATGTTCACGGCCTTAGGAGGGTTCACGGCTAATGAACACATGATGTGTTCACGTACCAACTGTAACACCTCGTTTATAAAATAAATAAATAAATGTAAAGAAGCCCTAAAATGAATAATAATTGAGCAAGGTTTAAAAGGTAAGTTTAAAAGGTAAGTCATAATTACAGAAGTCCGAGTGTGTTTGGTAATTAATGGACTTAAATTGAAAAGATTTGAAGGCTTAAGGGTTTATTAGTAATTTAGGGATCTATTATGAAATAAATTTATGGAGTCAAGGTTTAAAAGGTATGTTTTGGATTCAGTTTGTAAAGATTTCTGAGGGCAGGGTTTGTTTGGTATGTTTTGGATGTAATTGGAAAAAGAGTCCATGGGGAGGGACCAGAACAGTAATTATGGGACAGTTGTTATTTGGAGGCGGGTACAAAACCCTTGTGTAACCCTAAACTTAATGGGAAGAGTTCAACAGCCATGTTTGGAGTCAGCCTCCCCCTCCCTTTGTTCACTACACTAATCCAGACACCGCCTCAATTGCCGACGATGAGGAGCTCGACTGACACTGACACTACCTTGGTTTGAGGAAGTAACTCCCACCGCCAGGTGCTAGCATTCTAGTCACCGTCACCATTGTTACGTTTTTTCGATGGGTTGAGCCACTAAGAGTGGCATCCTCTATCCTCGTGCGAGAGAAATCAATGGCGTGACTGTCGGGTCTACATGCGTTGCCGTTTCTCCGACCTCCCTTCGCCATCGATGCCGATGCCGCTATTCTCCTTTGAAGATGTGCATCGCCGGTTCGTGGGTTGCTGCCTGCTGGTGCATCGCTACATGATTAGGAGTTAAAAGGAAACCACTGGCACCACTGTTAGGTGGTGGCTGCCTTTGTGAAGCAGTTATGGCTACCGCCACTGCCATCAGAGAACGTTGTTGTTGCTGCTGTGGGCCACCAAGGGGTGGCTAGAGTTGCTTTATGACCTCATTGCGGGTGTGTGTGTGCATGCATTCTTGTTAGTGTGTGTTAGTCTAGTCGGAGTTCTCAAGGAAGTCACGGTGGTGGCTGCCGCCACGAACCCCGTCGGCCACCAATAGAGTGGTTGTGTGTGTGTGTTAGATTAGCTATTGTGTGTGTTTATTTTTAGATTAAAGCCTTGTAATTGTAATTAGCGAAAAGAATAATGAAAAGAATCAAAACCACCACCGTAAGGTCGTAGTGGGTGGTGCCCCACAAGCCAAACCCTAATGACCTAGCCAAAACCCTAATGGGCTTAAAGATTAGTTTTGGGCCTATTGGGCCATGATTGGGTGGAAAACCCTAATTGAGAGTATTTGGGCCTTGGACTTATTTGGACCCACTTTTGAGCCATTAGAATTGGATTGTGTATTAAGCCTAAATATCACATATTACTTATCTAGTAAAGGATTAATGGATTAAGTGAGAAAAACTTAACCCGAATTGTCAATTTTACGTGAAACCCTAATTTCACTTGGGCCTTGAGGGGGCCTTTCTATTGGGGTTGATGATTGAGATAATATTGGGCCATCCAAGAACAAGCAACTGGGCTAGAATAATTTAATAGGCTTAGGATAAGGCCCATGTAAGGGGTTTGGGCGCAATTTTGAAAATTAGGTCATAGATGTGCCATAGTATGGGCGTTCATGATTATGAGATATTGGGCCATTAGAAATACCAAATGTTGGACTAGACTTTTGTTGGGCCTTAGATGAGACCATGTGAAGGTTTGGGCCCAATTTGGAAAATTGGGCTTTGAGCCATAGTTGGACTTTTGGGCCTTTGGATTGGGCCTTGGGCTTGAGTCAAGCCAGGTTAGGGGTAAAGTAGTCTTTTACCCCAAGCATGGATTTATGGATATACGTTAGAACCCAATTATTAATTGGGTGTTATTTTGATGTTGACAGATTCGGGACTCTGTCATCCAGCAGCTAGGGTTTTGTCAGCAGGACTTTAGTATTGTGAGGTATTAGTTAAGGATATATGTTAGAACCCTTTAGGAACGATTCTACGGCCACAATGCCGGCCCGTGTAGATATTAGTAGTTCTGAACTTCGGTCTGATGTCGGGGTTAGCCCGATGCAGTTTATATGTTCCGGACTTCGATTCGATGTCGGGGTGGTCCTAAGAAGTAGTTATGTATGCTTGATGTCTTTGTGATTCATGCATGTGTATGTTATGTGTTATATGCTCCAGACTTTGGTCCGATGTCGAGAAAGCCCGATGCAGTATATGTGATTATGTTATATGTTTATGTTATGTTCAGTTTATTTCGGACTTTGGTCCGATGCAGCGGGTGAGGCCCAAGTTATTCCGAACTTTGGTCCGATGCAGTGGGCGAGGCCCAAGTTATTCCGGACTTCGGTCCGATGCAGTGGGCGAGGCCCAAGTTATTCCTTACTTCGGTCTGATACAGTGGGCGAGGCCCAAGTTTTTCCGGACTTCGGTCCGATGCAGTGGGCGAGGCCCAAGTTATTCCGGACTTCGGTCCGATGCAGTGGGCAAGGCCTAAGTTATTCCAGACTTCGGTTCGATGCAGTGGGCAAGGCCCAAGTTATTCTGTACTTCGGTCCGATGCAGTGGGCAAGGCCCAATATTTTCTTTATGTGTTATTGTATGGTATGTGGAAGTTTGGGAGAGCTCACTAAGCTTTGTGCTTACAGTTTCAGTTTTGGTCTCAGGTACTTCAGGTTTCAAAAGAGGAGCTCTGGAAGATTATAGTGCACGCACCATTTGTTTAGCCAGGGATGTTTATACTCTAATATATTTTGACATGAGACTTGATACATGACTTATGATTTTTATGTGAAGAAGATATTCGTGGTTTTTATTATTAAGTTAAAACGAAATTTTTTGAGTGTATTTTTGGGATGTTACACCAACCTTGCATCTAAGAAGGGTTCACGGTCTCATGAGGTGTTTACGGTCCATATGAATCTAAGAAGGGTTCATGGCCCTTATGATGGGTTCACGACCGTAATCCCTTCAAGATCATGAAGATGATGATGAAACATGACAAATCAAGGCTTGTATCTAGAAGCCTTTCAAGTATGACAAGATTAAGGATGAAACACTTACTATTTTTTAGGCTTTAGAGTCTTCACGGTTGAATCTAGTTGAGAGAGAATGGATGTTGACGGTTGAGAGGAGGAAAAATGAGCAGAAAATGAGGCCACTCTAATATATATATATATATATATATATATATATATATATATATATATATATATATATATATATATATATATATAGGAGTTGGTTCACAATCGTGAACCAAGATTGCGGTTGTGAACACCTTGTGAGTGGTTTTCTGGTTCGATTTAATCCGCCTTATCACAAGCTAATACATCCTAGCATCCATTCATACATTCTACTTTGCTCGGAAACTCTCAAACAGACCCCTAATAGTGCTAAAAGGTAGCAGAAACTAGTCTGCCTTTTGATTGAATTGAATGGCTGTACAAGATGGAAATTTCGGGTAGTCACACTCCAGAGGCACCTCAGGTAAATCCTCCAGGAATACGTCCAGGTATTCTCGCACTATCGGTAATTCATCAATTGTCGCCTTTGATGGGTTTTGAGCATTACATCAATCTTATGGTGCACATGAAAACCCTAAAGCTTTGGATCTAGTTTGTCTAGTTGTACATGCAATAATCATCCAAAACTCATAAACCCTAGATCTTTCATACTATAATCAAAATTAACATATGAATAGGGTTAGGAATATTACCTTGATTGTTATATAGCAATAACAATCACAAAACTTCTTGAGATTAACTTTTGAAAGCCTAGTGCCCCAAGTGTTGCACATCTAATGGAGTCACAAACACCACTAGCAATAAGGATGAACAAGAGATAAAGGAGAAGGCACAAAAATCGTCCTAGGGTTCTCTCAAAAGGTTAGGGACGATTTTGGTGGCCTAAAGGGTTCCTTTTATAGTTAGGCTTCTAGGGTTATCAACTTGGAAACCCTAATCCGGTTGCTTAGTCCTTAAGCAGCCCAAAGATCCTTCCATAAGGCCCCTTGGATGATTTCTATATGGACTCTCAAATAGAATTTGTCCATTGCTTCCTTATGGATCCTAAGTCCAACTTTGTAACAATCTTATAATTACAGTATCAGTCCCCTTAATTTAATTAATCTCTTTTGACCACAAAATTAATTCTTGATCATTATTAATTAAACAATATGATTTCTTTTTTAATATATTATTCATACAATATATTAATAAATCATAATTAATCCTCTTTTTCCATAATTCATCCTATCGTTTGATCTGGTGAAGGCAACCCAAAAGGACCATGCTCATTATCGGGTCAAGTATATACCAAAATAGTTATGGGCTTAGACACCTAATCCAACAGCCTTACCCTTATCCCGTGTATCCATGACATATGCGACGTAACCTGCGCAAACCGGCTGAAGATAACGCCTCGCCCTCGTTGCTGAAGATAGGTTCAGTCCACCCTGCGGCCTCTCGCTCTGAATCACTAGCCCTCCCCCAATAGGAGTGCAAAACCTCCCTAGTTGTTCCTCGCAGTCAATCACTTCCCCATTGGGGCTCAACCAATCCATACCAATTATTACCTTATTTCCTCTAAGGGGAATAGGGACTAGATCCACTAAAAACTGCTCATCAAACAACTGCAGTGTACATCCTCGATGAACCCTCGCAACCCTGACGATCCTATCATCTGCTATCTCTACGTCAAGTGGGCAATCCAACTCCCCAAAATCCCCTGAGAATCGCTTGACGAGCACGAGCAACACAAAAGATCGAGTGGCACCTGAATCAAACAGTAGCAAAGTTGGTATACCATTCACTACGAACGATCCCATCACCACATCGGGAGCTGCTCGTGCCTCCTCTGCTGTCAACTGAAAGTCCATGCTCTTCACCATAAGCGCCTCACCCCGGCCTTGATGGCCATCTGTAATCCTCAATGTAGCATGGGCAGGTGCTGCCACCTGCCCTGCTGCTGCTAAACTCAGGCATTGGGACTGCTTGTGTCCCCTCTAATTGCACTGAAAGAAAATCAGATCGGATACTGTCGTGGTGTGGTTGTAGCTGTACAATCTCTGCCCACATGTCCTGTTCGGCCGCACTTGAAGTAGCCTGAACTTCCTGCCTTGCAAGTCCCCTCATGCAACTTTCCGCATTTGCCACAACAGCTACAACTCTGCTAGCTCCTAGGTCTGTGGTCTGATACCTTGGGCTACTTTCCAAAACTCCCTGACTGAACCCCCTCAGGTTTCCTCTTCCCCTCCATCTCCAAATCCAACTCTCTCTCTCTCTCTCTCTCTCTCTCTCTCTCGCCCTAGAAATCATGTCCTCCAGCGTTTTACAGCTGGAGCGGCTCACAAACTGACGGATATCACTCCACAACATCTCATGGTATCGGTCCTTTTTCATCTCCTCGTCCGCCACATACAGCGGAACGAGAAGGGCTTTCTCCCTGACCATCACGGTGATCTCAGTCACCGTCTCAGTCGTCTACTGGAGATGCTGGTACTCCCTAGCAAGTTGTTGCACCTCTATCATGGGTGCAAACTCGGCCCTGAAGTCACTCCAAGTCATAGCATCAAGAGTTGCATCATCACCAATGGCATGTCCGACATCCTCCCACCAATCACATGCCATTTCCTTCAGAAGACAGGACGCAAGTCGAACCTGGTCCCCCTTGGGACATCTGCTAGTGCGGAATGTCTTGGAAACATCCGCCAACCATCTAGTGCTCACAATGGTGTTCCGAGCCCCACTGTCGTCGGGAGCTCCATAAGCTCCGAACTCCCTGAAAGTCATTGTATGCGACCCTATCATGGCTGCTATCCCAGTGCAGAATGCACCCAGTCTCTCATCACAAATCCCCACAATGTCCTCCTTGACCGTACTGAAGATCATAAGCGTCTGGTCAATGATATTGCGCGTAATCTCAGATGGAATGAACTCCCACATCTGATCATTGAGCTGCCCGACTCTAGAGTCCGAACTTGATCCCTTTCCAGGGCCAGAACTACCATCTGGTCTACCACGTAGCGTCGCTATACTCGGTAATATACCATCACAATTATCATAATACTGATCATAACTCGAGGGATCTCACCTACTACGATTTTCCTGGATTCATCTCAGCTTTCCTTGATTCGAGTACGGATCCTCTTCTTTCAGTAGTACGGGCCCATACTACCTTTCACATCGATCCATACTTTCCTCAAGAACTGCCTTGACTTCACCAAGTCCCTTCTACAACGTGCTACTCTCATCCTAGGCTTGCCCTAGGGTAATCACCATCCCACTCTCCGCCTTCAGCTACATAAGAAGTACCTGCTATCTCCCCCTTACTAGCTCATGAATACCATTACATATCACTCAGACTAGATAATTCTTCGAATGAGAGATCCTCCCCTACAACGGATGAACTCAAACAAGAGCTGTGAAATAGAGCTAGACCTAACCTTCTGAAATTATTTAGTCCTCGTAATATGTAACTTAACATTTTCATTTACTAATTATTAAAGGACAACTAGAACTCCTAAAAGCACAAAGCAAGCATCATTCTAGCATTGAGTAAACATAATCTAGCATATACTAATCAGGCCATCATACTGACTAATCTGTACTAGCATGCAGTTCATAAAGCTGATACACATATAACAGTCACATAAGGCATCCTTCTTAGATCCTTAGCCCTAATCTAGAATCCAGTTCTCATAAACATATTATAACATAAACTTGTATGGGTAATTTGGGAGGACTTACTTGTGCACAACTGATTGCATGCACCACACCCTTTTCTCTTTTTCAAATTTCTTTTCGCTTTTTCTAAAAATCTTTTCTTTTTCTCAAGTCCTTTTTACAAAAATTGTTTTTCTTTTGGAAATTTCTATACCAATTCCTTAGTTTGAGTTTAGACACACCCGAAAGTGTGACCGAATCCCTCAAATCAAGGCTCTCATACCAACTTATAACATCCCAAAAATATAGTCCAAAATTTTCGTTTTAAACCATTAAAGAAAACCAATAACCCATAAACAACATAATAAAAATCCCAAATCGTGTATCTCAAACATCATATCAAAATATTGTATCAAAACCATATATCAAAATATCAGAGTCTAAAATATACCAGGCTGAAAATTGTGGTGTGTGCCATGCAGTCATCCCGTGCTCTTCCCCTCACTACTAGAAGTACCTGAAAACAAAACTAAAAATTATAAGCATGAAGCTTAGTGAGTCCCCCAAACTACCACATACCATATAAATAAACACATAATAGCATACATTGGGCCTTGCCCACTGTATCGGGTCCCGCCCCGCATCGGACGAATCCGGCATCGGGCCCCGCCCGGCATCGGACCAAAGTCCGGTATACATATAACATAGTAAGAGGCATATCACACATAAACATATAACATATATACATATAAACCTTCCTAGGGCTTTCCCCGACATCGGACCGAAGTCCGAAACACATAACATATAAGCTAAACATTCTTCGGGCTTGCCTCGGCATCGGAATGAAGTCCGGAACACATAAACAAACACATGCAAGAATCAAGAAAACATCAAACATACAAACATATCTCGGGCTTGCCCCGACATCAGACCGAAGTATGGAACATATAAGCTACATTGGTGTCTTCGACCCGTTCCTACTGGACTAATACTCACCTCTCAAGTTGGATGCTGAAATCGCAAGTGCGGAATATCTGATGGATGCTCCAACAACTCCTCGGCTATAAATTCACAAGGAACACTTAGTCAAAAACTGAAAATCCATCCAAGGGTAAAATGACCATTTTACCCCTGCTCAAAGTTAACGCTCTGGTCAAAGTCAAAGTCAAGGTCAACTTCCAGTTGACCCAACTCATCGAGTTACCTCCTAACTCGTCGAGTTCTTATGCTATTCGGACTCGTGATAACCCGAGTCAACTCGTCGAGTTCCACCTGCTACGGAATCAGGACAAATCGAATCAACTTGTCGAGTCCACCTTTGGGCTCGCCGAGTCCCCCTGTCTATTTGGGCTATCTTGATGGATTCTGCCCCTACAATTCAGATCCAATCTTCATACTTCAAAAAAAACCCCGAAAATGTCCTTTTAAGGGTAAAGATTCCAACTTTACTCGTTAATACCTCTTCTTAGTGGGTTAGCTCAAACCCTAACTCCTTGGGACCTAAAACTTGGTCCATAAGCCATCTATGCACCAAACTAAAGCTTACAACCATAGATCTACACCCCTAACACTACTTGGACACGTAAAGCTCCCACCTTTCTCTTCATGCATGGCCTTTTTGGGCTAAAAAGGCCAACATGGCTCTTTATGGTTTACATAGGGCTATAATGGCATAAAGTTTACACCTTTATGCCTTAGCAGCCCTTAATGATCCCAGATCTTAATGGATCCTTGCTTGGGACGTCCAAATCCCCAAGGGTCAAGCTCCTTGAAACAAAACCCTCAAAAGTGGAAAATAAATAGATCTAATGAATAAATGATCAAGTTATAGACTTGATTACCAGAAAAGCAAGGGAATGAAACATTGCTTCTGGATCTACATTCTTCTCTTGGAGTCATCTAACTTCTTCTACTTCTACAAGCTTCAAATCACACGAAATCACTAAAAAATAGCTCGCACACTCTGTAATGACCCAAAATACGACCCAAACATTTTTGTTTTAATATTACTAAAAATCACATCATCCAATGTCATATATAATAAGAACCATGGAGTGAGTACTCAAAAGTCATAGTAATTGTGTCAAAACAAAATTGTATCAATCATAACAAAATATCTAAATAAAAATCCCAGGATAAAACGGAAGTTGTGGTGGGTGTGATGCCATCAACCCAAGCTCTTCCCTTTGCAAGCGGAAGTACCTGAAACCAAAAATGAAACTGTAAGCACGAAGCTTAGTGAGCTCCCCCAACCTACCACGTACCATACAACAACTTATAAACACATATTGGGCCTTGCCCACTGCATCGGACCGAAGTCCGGAAACTGCATCGGACCGGAGTCCTTAACTGACTAGGGCCTTCCCTCTGCGTCGGACCGAAATCCAGAAACTGCATCGGACAGAAGTCCGGAACTAACCAGTGCCTTGCCCTCTATATCGGATCGAAGTCCGGAAATTACATCGTACCGAAGTCCGAAACTAACCAGGGTCTTGCCCTCTGCATCAGACCAAAGTTCGGAAACTGACTGAACATAGCATAGTATAATCATAACTACTAGCATAAACACATATACTTTACACTACATCGGACCTAAGTCCGGAACACATATCACAAAGGCTTGAATCACAATCAAGCGCACTGAACTACTGCATTGAACCGAAGTTTGGAACTACTGCTAACTAGACGGGTCGACATTGTGGCCGTAAACCTGTTCCTATAAGAAGGAAACTCACCTCGTAACACTGGCTGCTGAGATGCTAAATCTAGAACTAGCTGACTGCTGCTCCGAAACTCCCCGGCTACAATCCCATAAACACTAAATAAGATACTGATAACTGATAACTGATCTGAGGGTAAAATGACTATTTACTCCTGGTCAAGTCAACTTCCTGGTCAATGTCAAAATCCAGTTGACCGGACTCGCCGAGTTGGGCCGCCAACTCGCCGAGTCCCTAACATTCATTCTAATCCTCTACCCGCTTCTTCTCGTCGAGTTTGGCAAAGACTCGACGAGTTCTTCTTCGATACTAACATTGAGTCTAACTTCATCTGACTCACCGATTTGTATGAACAACTCATCGAGTTCTCCTTCATCATATAAACACGTCCATTCTATGACTCGCCGAGTCGTATGAACAACTCGTCGAGTCTGAAGAACAACTTGCCGAGTTCCAAGCATGTTATTACTATACAGTCGATTCTAATCGATTTCAGTGCTTCCAAATCATAGATCTGATCTTCTAGGACTTTTTTTACACGTAAAGTTTCCAACTTTACGTGAATGCACAAGAGTATGAGGCTAAAATACCAAAATCATCAAATACTAAGCACTTAGGGTTTGGAACAAGGCCATGCTTGCATAAAGGTGGCTATATTGAGCTCCTGGAGTTCAATAACGTCCAGATCTAAGGTTTCCATCCAAAGGAGAGTCCATATCTCGAGTTTTGAATCATATAAGGCTCCAAAAGAGACATAACAAGCATAAAAGAGGGTTTAATGGAGGAATACACAAGGTAATAACTTTATTACCTGAATGAGAAACAGATGGAAGCTAACTCTTGGATCTCCTTTATCTTCTATGGACCTTCTTTCTTTCCGTCTCTTCAAAAGCTTCCAAACTAGCACAAACACACTCAGGCTCAACAATGGGGGCTAGGGTTTATAGGGAAAATGCTCTAAAAGGGTTGGAGGCTAAGGTTGGAGGCTATAATGACGTTTAAATAGGGTACAAACCCTGGGGTTTAGGGTTTCATCCAGACAAGCAGACTCGCCGAGTCCCAACATATGGACTCGCTGAGTAGCCAACTTAAACCGCGTGATCATCCCGCTTCTACTCAACTTGAATATCCTTTAAGGGTACAACTGCTGACTCGTCCACCAAACACTTCCTCAACTGAGAAACATGGAAAGTGTTGTGGATCTGGCTAAGCTCTGCTGGAAGTTCCAACCGATAAGCAACCCGACCCACCCAGGCCAAAACCCTAAAAGGACCACTGAACATGAGGCCCATCTTGCCTCTCTTCCAGAACCTGATAACACCCTTCCAAGGTGATACCTTCAGGAGGACCATATCGCCCACCTGAAACTCCAAGTCTGAACGCCTCCTGTAGGCGTAACTCTTCTGTTGACTCAACGCGGTCTACAATATGCTACGGACCTGTTAGATCAATTATGTGGTCTTGAGCACCACCTCGGTACTCCCGATGGCTCGCTGACCGACCTCACCCCAACAAATCGTGGTCCTACACATCCTCCCATAGAGCATCTCTAAAGGAGGACGGTCAATACTAGCGTGGTAACTGTTGTTATATGAAAATTCCTCTAAAGGAAAATACGTATCCCAACTGCCACCAAAATCTAGGACACATGCCCGAAGCATGTCCTCGAGAGTCTGAATCGTCCTCTTGCTCTGCCCGTCCGTATGGGGGTGGAAAGCGGTGCTAAAATGAAGACGAGTCCCCAACTCACATTGAAACCGCTTCCAAAACCTGGAAGTAAAACGAACGTCTCGGTCTGATACTACTGATACAGGTACCCCATGTCGTGCCACTACCTCGCACACATAAGTATCGGCTAGCTTCTTAGCCGATATGCTCTCCTGAATCGGTATGAAATGCGCGCTCTAGGTCAGTCGATCCACTATGACCCAAATCGAGTCAACTCCACGGGCGGTCCTGGGAAGCTTAATGATGAAATCCATAGTGATATCCTCCCATTTCCACACAGGAATGTCTAACGGTTACATCTTGTCGTGCGGTCTCTGGTGTTCTACCTTGACTTTCCTGCAGGCCAGGCATCTCTCTACGTACCAGGCTACGTCCCGCTTCATGCAGGGCCACCAATAATCGGGTCGAAGATCTTTATACATCTTCGTGAGAACCAGGACTTGTGGGCCTCCTGTGTAACGCTCTAAAAATTCCGACCAATTTAAACTTTTCAAAAGCAACCTAGCTTCACTAAGTTATTACAAAAAGGTTTTCAGTACAATTATTATCAGAGTCTTCCCAGAATCGTATTATAAAACATAATCATGAGGAGCGGTACGATCACGCCTTTGCCTTGCCACGGTCTCCTGAAGTACCTGAAAACATTAAACCACAACTGTAAGCCCGAAAGCTTAGTGAGATACCCCCAAAATACCATACACATAACTTGCCATATCATAACAGAACACAAAACAGCCATGCACTTCGGGTCTACTATGACTGGTCGGCCGCACCGGGCCTTCAGTCCACCTGGTTCACCCTCTGAGTCTAGCCATATCCATCGAGTCTGCAATGTGGTTGGTCCGCCCGCACCAGTCCTTCAACCCACCTGGTCCACTCTCTGAGTCTACAGTATGACTGGTTCGCCCACACCGGGCCTTCAGTCGGCCTGGTCCACTCTCCAAGCCTCGGCACGTCTGGTCCGCCCTCGTGGGGCCTACAGCCTATCCGGACCGCTCGTTGGGCCTTCGGAATATCCGGTCTGCCCTGGGTATATTGGCCTACAACACAAAGCAGGACACGCCTCAACCCAACCCCAGTTCAACAACCATGTGCATATAAACATTCAATCATGTAACAATTCACATCCAATCAAACCGATCTAGCAGATCACATAACATAACATCATCCTAACCAGGATACCAACCTAACTCGTCATGAACATAGCATCATCCTATATACCAGGATACCGACCTTAACCAGGTCTCTAACATAGCATCGTCCTATATACCAGGATACCGACCTTAACCAGGTCTCTAACATATACCATCCTAACTACCAGGATGCAAACATAGCAAAGCGATAACATAACAACGATACCCGGATTACAATCCGATAAAGGGCCGGCCTTGGTGCCTTAGACCCTGTTGATATAGTGAGGATAACTCACCTCGCAACTGCCGACTGAAGAGATAAGATCACGTTCCTCTAACCTCTGACGCGAACTTCACCACTAATCAACAACCAAAACACTGAACTCAATAAATACTAAAATACCCCTAGAAGACAACTAGTCAACACAAGACTATCTCTACTCGCTGAGTCACCCCCCTGACTCGTCGAGTCCCTATGCTCTGAAACTCCCATAACACGACTCAACTCGCCGAGTCACCCAAGACTCGCCGAGTCCCACAACTCTGAGTCTAATCGCACTCAACTCATTGAGTCATCCCTTGACTCACCGATTCACAGCTCAACCAAGAAAGGTTAGGACCTCACGACCAGACTCGTCGAGTCCAAGGCTATCTTCAACCAACTCGCCAAGTTGTTCTTCCAACTCGCTGAGTACACCCATGTGACTCGCCGAGTACCACTAGCTCTTAACCCATATAGAGGCTTTCCAATCCATACATAGTCTCCAATCCATAGATCTACTCTTATACAAGCCATACATCATGTAAAGTGGCAAACTTTACATGAATCCAAGGAGATCTAAGCATAATACACTCTAGGGCTAGGGTTTGGGACTAAAAGGCTTCATCAACAACTCTTGAACAGGGACTTTATGCTCTTTTGGATCATCACTACACTAGATCGGAGGTAGCAACCTCAGATCCAACCTCCAAACTCAAGATAGCACTATATATACTCCCAAAAATCCCACAAATGATAGATCTAGATGGATAACAGCTCAAAAAACGAATCATTACCTCAAGAGAAGACTCCAACAGAAGAATAAGCCAAAGCCTTGCAAAGCCCCTTGCTCCAAGCCTCTTAATCTTCAAAGATCTTTTCAACAACACTCCTTCAAGATCCAAATGCTCTCTAATTCTCTCACAAACGAATATTAGGGTTTCTGGACTTCAAGGGGCGGTAAAGAGGCTGGGGAGAGGGTAATATGTCCTTTATATAGGACTCAACCCCCGGAATTAGGGTTTTCTCCACACAGCACCAACTTGCCGAGTCCAGCCACCGACTCACCGAGTTGGCCACTTAACACGCGACCAGAATCGCGACCCTAATCACCGAGTCTACCCATGGACTCGCGGAGTTGACCATCCACATTTTCACATTGAACCCTGAACTTGCACTCCTGAACTCGGGATGTTACAATTCTCCCCCACTTAAATTAGGCTTCGCCCTCGAAGCCTGCGGCAACACAACTCCAGAAACTACTCTCGCAATGCACCACCTGGCATTAACCAAACCAGGTTCCTCAAAACACTACCACCGAAACCCGATACCCAACTCTGCCCCTGCGGTGTCCTGACCACCGCCTCAAGCCGGCCGCCGGCTTCATACTCTGATAACCACACTTATCAACTGAGTACCACTCCATGATACTTCACTCGTTCAAGATCACAACAATCACTTAACTCTTACGAGCTAGATATAACCCTGAACCACCAGGATCCCGACCCGGTACCACACTGCTATAATTTTCCTCGTCCGACATATCCTTCACCGAATTCACTGCTGAGACTTAACCTATTCCCTTTCTGAGTCCAAATCTATCCCTTCTATGCTGACAGGATGACACATCCTTCAGCTTCAGAGCAACTCCCATGAGTTCTCCTCCGCAATCACATACCCATTCTGAACTGGCTCTAGCATCCTCGGGTTGGGAAAACCCGACACACTGACGACTCCTCCAAACATCCCCCAGAATGATTTACCACTACATGCATAATTTCTTTTTCACACCAACTGGGAATCCAAGGCTCCATCCTTGCATCCCTTCCAAGCCTCTTCGGCTCTACACCCTCGGAACTCCTTCCGTGACCTCAGCAGACATCCAACCCGGATGTGATTCCATACCACCGGCGCAAACACATTGCCTTCACTTCCGTGAACTTACACTCCCTCTCAGAGCTACATACCTTTCCATTTCCTTATCCAAGGAAATCTACTTGGCCGCCTTGTCACTACAATAAGTGTCACGGTGCTCGCCCAACGCTACACCATTCCCTTATAGCATAACCGCTATCCCATGCACCACACATGCTCTGAATCTGCTCGTAACGACTTTCGAGATCATGCACTACCTTCCACTAATCATGATCAATATCCGGGGCCAGACCTTCTGATGCTATCACATCGCAACATACTCATTCCATATCCTCATACAGATCTATCAGCACATGTAGAGTCTTCAGCATGACTGGACCGCCTTACCAGGCCTTCAGCCAATCTGGACCACTCTCAGAACCTTCAGCATGTCTGGACCACCCTCCAGGGCCTTCAGCCTATCTGGACCATCCTCCGATCCTTCGGCCTAACTGGTACGCCCACCGGTCTCCAGTCTATCCGGACCGCTCAACTAGCATTCATCATCCCGAATTATCCCTCCTAGAAAACTCTCCCATGCATACTATTCTAGCCCTCTAGGGGTTCCGAACTCTAACTCCATCCTACATACTCAATCCCGGCCTTATCCTAGGCCTTCCATAATGAATCGCCCTTTTTACTAAACCCTTGGTCTGTATCCCGCCCCGTTTTCCTGTCACTTGCTCATACCAGCCTATGCTCTTGGCTGACAGAACCGCTGTTGAATCCCAAACAGCTAATCAACCTCTCATGCTTGTCGATCTTCCGGAGAATTTTCCAATTCTCCCCACTTAGATCACTGACTATCAACAACCGGTCTCCATAACCAAACCCCCCCCCCCTTAACAACCCTACACAACACTTTCCATTACACGCGAACTGGTTCCTACCAGAACGAGCAACCTTCACAAAATCACATATCAACACTGATCATCTCGGACTCGAAAGAAGCCCAACCTCCAGCTAACCACTCCTCAGACTGTAGATGCTACCCGACATTCGGACCAAAAGCCTGATTTCCCACTAACAATTCCCATGGATGATAACCAACGAAACTCCCAATACCAAAACCCTTAACCATACCATAACCCTCAAGGAACAAGCGAATACAATACCCAAAAATCACACAACAAGACTAGCAGATATACAATACTCCACAATAATCACAAGATAACAAAATATCAAGAAGGAAACATACCCGCAGCTGCATCCAGCACTGTCCTGACCTCCTCTGCTGTAAGCTGAAAAGCACGACCCAGAGCCCTCGGGGGCTCCGCTCCACCCTGACCTCACACTTCTGCCTCTCCTCCTTCAGGCCCTCGACATGTGCCTCTCTAATCTGCTCCAATAATGGAGTAATCACTATCATCGTCAGGAATATATCTCTAATCGGTGCCGCCATCGGCTTGTTGCTCAGGGCGTCGGCCACAATGTTGGCCTTGCCCGGATGGTAAAGGATTTCACAATCGTAGTCCTTTACCACATCTAACCATCGCCGCTGCCTCATGTTCAAATTCGGCTTGTCCATGAGGTGCCTCAGACTCTTTTTATCCGTGTAAATGGTATAGTGGACCCCATAGAGGTAATGTCTCCAAATCTTGAGGGAAAACACCACTGCCCCCAGCTCTAAATCGTGCGTTGGATAGTTAGCCTCGTAAGGCTTCAACTGTCTAGAGGCATATGCTATTATATGCCCTCGCTGCAACAACACTGCTCCCATCCCTGTGATCGAAGCATCACAATAGACCACAAAGTCATCCACTCCTTCTGGCAGGGTAAGAATCGGTGTCTCGCATAATCGCTGTCTAAGGGTCTCTAATGTTGTCTGCTGCTCAGGCCCCCAGCGAAACACTACCGACTTCCTATTCAGTCGGGTAAGTGGGACTGCTATCTTGGCGAAGTTCTGGATGAATCTCCTGTAGTACCCTGCCAACCCTAGGAAGCTCCGAATCTCAAATGGAGATATCGGGACCTCCCACTGCATCACGGCCTATATCTTGGCCAGATACACCAATATCCCCTTCTGGTTGACGAGGTGTCCAAGGAACAACACCTTGCGCAACCAAAACTCACACTTGGAGAACTTCTCGAAAAGTCTCTCCCTCCTCAAAGTCTCTAGCACCTCCCTCAGGTGCTCCTCATGCTGAACCTGAGTCTTGGAATAAACAAAGATATCGTCAATGAGCACTATCACATACCGATTCATCATCGGCCTGCATACGCGCTTCATGAGATCCATGAACGCGGCTGGAGCGTTGGTGAGCCCAAACGGCATCACCAGAAACTCATAATGACCATAACGGATCCTAAAAGCTGTCTTCTGAACATCCTCACCCCCGACCCGCATCTAATGATAACCGTAGCGCAGATCAATCTGGGAAAACCAAGATGCTCCCTGAAGCTGATCGAACAAGGCATGTATCCTCGGGAGTGGGTAACGGTTCTTCACCGTTACCTTGTTCAAATCCCCGTAATCTATACACATACGGTTTGACCCATCCTTCTTCTTCACGAACAAGATCGGAGCTCCCCATGGTGAACTACCCGGTCTGATGAAACCCTTGTTTAGAAGCTCCTGCAGTTGCGTAGACAACTCTTGCATCTCTAGAGGAGCCAACCGATACGACGCCTTGGCTATCGGAGCCACACCCAAAACCAGGTCAATCCGAAACTCAACCTGCCTCTTCGGAGGTATCCCAGGCAGATCCTCTGGGAATACATTCGGGTACTCACGTACCACCGGTACATTGTCAACAGTCGCCTTGCCCTTTTCCCGGGCATCCAAAACATAGGCGACGTACCACACGCAACCCTGCGGGAAGTAGCGTCGAGCTCTCGCTGTCGAGCAAAGAATCGGTCCACGTTGTGGCCTCTCACCCTAAATCACTAACTCTCCCCCACCAAGGGTGCAGACCTTCGCTAACTATAGCTCATAATCAATCACTACCCCATTGGGGCTCAGCCAATCCATACCCACTATAACCTTATTCCCTCGCAGGGGAATGGGAACCAAGTCCACTGAAAACTGTTCATTAAATAACTGCAGGGAACAAGCCCTATGTACTCTCGCGACCCTGTCGGTCCTGTCATTAGCTATCTCAACCTCAAGTGGACAATCCAGCTCCCTCGGAACTCTGCTGAACCTCTTGCTAAGTGCAAGTGAAACAAATGACCGGGTACCCCCCGAATCCAACAATATTGTAGCTGATATGCCGTTCACTAAGAACGACCCAATATAAAAACATATAACCATAAGAAACAATCAAAATTAATCAATAGATGAAGGGAAGATACATACCCGTCACCACATCATTAGTCGCTCGTGCCTCCTCTGTTGTTATCTGAAAAGCTTTACTCTTCGCCACTGGCGCCTCACTTCGGCCCTGACGGTCGTCTGTAATCCTCAATGTTGTAGGGGTAGGTGTTGCGACCTTCCTTGCTGCTGCTGCTACAGTCAAACTCGGACACTGAGACTTTTTATGTCCCCTCTGATTTCAATGGAAGCAAATTAGATCAGATATCGTGGTAACGTTGGGAGTAGTTGTACAATCTCTACTCATATGCCCGATCCGGCCGCACTTGTAGCAACCGGGACTCCTGCCTTGCACGCCCCATCGGGCAATCTCCCACACTTGCCACACCGACTGTGGCTCTGCTGACCTCTAGATCTTTCATCTGATACCTTGGGCTTTTCGCCCGAACTCCCAATTCCAGATACCTCCTCTGGCTTCCTCTTCTTCTCCATCTCTACATCAATCTCTCTCTCATGAGCCCTAGCAATCATGTTGTCCAGCATTTTATAGTTGGACCATCTCACAAACTAGCGGATATCACTCCACAACATCTCATGATAACGGGATTTCTTCATTTCCTCATCAGATGTGTACTGAGGAACGAGAAGAGCCCTCTCCCTGAACTTTTGCGGTAAACTCTGCCACTGTCTCTGTAGTCTGGGTGAGATCCTGAAACTCCCTGGCTAACTGTTGCACCTCGATAACCGATGCAAAATCGGCTCTAAACCTGGTAGTAAAATCAGCCCAAGTCATCGCATCAAGTGTTGTGTCATCCCCGATGATATGCCCGATCTCCTCCTACCAATCTCGTGCCCTGTCCTTCAGAAGACAGGATGCTAGTCTGATATTGTCCCCCTCGGGACATCTGCTGGTGCAGAAAGCATTAGCAACATCCGCCAACCACCTAGTACTCACTATGGGGTCCCGTGCCCCATGATAGTCAGGAGCTCCACAAGCTCTGAACTCCCTAAAAGTGAGCGTGCGCGACCCCATCATGGTCGCCACCTCAGCACGAATGGTGCTCAACCTCTCATCCATCAGCTCCAAAATACCCTTCTTGATCGAACCAAAGATCACAGGAGTCTGCTCGAGTATGATGCGAGTAATCTCTGAAGAGAGAAACTCCCTAGTCTGATCATCCAAATGCTCGGCTCCCGAGCCTGGTCCTGATCCCTCACCGGCACCTGAACTGCCGACTGCTGGTCTAGGGCGTAAAACCACCATTCTGAAACACATATCGACAACGTCATAAATACTTATATATCTCGAGGGATCACTATTACTACAAGTTTCCTGGTTTCGCCTTAGCCTTCCTTGATTCAAGTACAGATCCTCTACTTTTAGTAGTTTGGGCCCCTACTACCTTCCACATCTATCTGTACTTTCCTCAAGAACTGCCTCAACTCCACCAAGTCACTACTACTGCTACTGATCTCTGCTACTCTCATCCTAGGCTTACCCTAGGGAAATCCCTGACTCAATCAAATCCAGTCCTCAGCTGCTGAAGGCATCTTTATAATGCCAATTAATCATCACCTGGATACCATCACATGTGACGAGGCTCAGATAATCCTTCGAGTAAAAGACTCGTCCCTACAACGGTTGGACGCAAACAAGAGCTGCGCAATAAGGCCAAATCCAACACCCTGAGATTATTCAACCCTGATCCCATGTGATGTAACGTATTCACCTAATGGCTAATTCCCATAACTCAAAGTCCCACAGAGCACAAAGAAAGCAGCATTCGAATCCGGGAACTACTCAAAAATTTCTATCATCATAACTAGAAACTGTACTAGCATACAATGCTAAGCTCATACTATTAGGCATAACCTAAACAGCCTAAGAAGGCACTTAAGGCGTCCTCCTAGATCCTTAGTCCTATTCTAGCATTTTGTTCTAATGAAACTGAAACTGATAATCATAACATAAGCTTGTATGGGTAAATTGCGAGTACTTACTTGAGCTCGGTTGAACGCATGCACCACACCCCTTTTTAAGAAAACTCTTTTTCTTTCTAAGTTTTTTCAAAATTTCTTTTCGAAAACGTTTCTCTTTTTAAAATCTTTCACCATTGCCTTACTTTGACTTCAGACACACTCGAAAGTATGCCTGAATCCGTCAAACCAAGGCTCTGATACCAAATTGTAACGACCCAAAATACGACGTAAAAGTTTTTGTTTTAATATTACTAAAATTCACATCATCCAATGTCATATATAATAAGAACCATGGAATGAGTACTCAAAAGTCATAGTAACTGTGTCAAAACAAAATTGTATCAATCATAACAAAATATCCGAATAAAACACCCAGGATAAAATTGAAGTTGTGGTGGGTGCGATGCCATCAACCCGAGCTCTTCCCTTTGCTAGCGGAAGTACCTGAAACCAAAACTGAAACTGTAAGCATCAAGCTTAGTGAGCTCCCCCAAACTACCACATACTGTACAACAACATATAAACACATATTGGGCCTTGCCCACTGCATCGGACCAAAGTCCGGAAATTGCATCGGACCGGAGTCCGGAACTAACTAGGGCCTTGCCCTCTGCATCAGACCGAAGTCTAGAAACAACATCGGACCGAAGTCCGGAACTAACCAGGGCCTTACCCTCTCCATCGGACAAAAGTCTGGAAACTACATCGGACCAATGTCCGAAAACTGACTGAACATAGCATAGCATAATCATAACTACTAGCATAAACACATATACTACATACTGCATCGGACCCAAGTCCGGAAAACATAACACAAAGACAAGCTTGTATCACAAAGACATCAAGCACACTGAACTACTGCATCAGACCGAAGTCCGGAACTACTGCTAACTAGGCGGGTCAGCATTATGGCCATAGACCCATTCGTACTAGAAGGAAACTCACCTCGTAACACTGGCTACTGAGATGCAAAATATGGAACTGGATGACTGCTACTCCAAAACTCCCCGGCTACAATCCCATAAACACTAAATCAGATACTGATAATTGATCTCATGGTAAAATGACTATTTACCCCTGGTCAAGTCAACTTCCTGGTCAAAGTCAACTTCCAATCGACCGGACTCGCCGACTTGGGCCGCCAACTCGCCGAGTCCCTATCGATCATTCTAATCCTCTACCCGCTTCTACTCGTCTAGTTTGGCAAAGAATCGATGAGTTCTTCTTCAATACTAACATCGAGTCTAACTTCATCCGACTCGCCAAGTTGTATGAACAACTCGTCGAGTTCTCCTTCATCATATGAACATGTCCATTATGTGACTCGCCGAGTCGTATGAACAACCCGTCGAGTCTGAAGAACAACTCGCTGAGTCTGAAGAACAACTTGCCGAGTTCCAAGCATGCTATTACTATACAGTCGATTCTAATCGATTTCAGTGCTTCCAAATCATAGATCTGATCTTCTAGGACTTTTTTTACACGTAAAGTTTCCAACTTTACGTGAATGCACAAGAGTATGAGGCTAAAATACTAAGCACTTAGGTTTTGGAACAAGGCCATGCTTGCATAAAGGTGGCTATATTGAGCTCCTGGAGTTCAATAACGTCCAGATCTAAGGTTTCCATCCAAAGGAGAGTCCATATCTCGAGTTTTGAATCATATAAGGCTCCAAAAGAGACATAACAAGCATAAAAGAGGGTTTAATGGAGGAATACACAAGGTAATAACTTTATTACCTGAATGAGAAACAAATGGAAGCTAACTCTTGGATCTCTTTTCTCTTCTATGGACCTTCTTTCTTTCCTTCTCTTCCAAAGCTTCCAAACTAGCACAAACACACTCAAACTCAATAATGGGTGCAAGGGTTTACGGGGGAAATGCTCTAAAGGTGTTGGAGGTTGGGGTGGGAGGCTATAATGACGTTTAAATAGGGTACAAACCCTGGGGTTTAGGGTTTCATCCAGACAGGCAGACTCACCAAGTCCCAACATATGGACTCGCCGAGAAGCCAACTTAAACCGCGTGATCATCCTGCTTCCACTCGACGAGTCGAGCTACAGACTCGTCGAGTACCCCTTAAGAAATTAAGATACTTTAATTAAATTTACATACCAGAAATGGGGTGTTACACACTAACACAAAGTTCTAGGGTTTTGTGAATTAAGGTTTGGAACTTGGAGGCTGGAAAGGAGGCCATAAGGTGGGGATTAAGATGTTTAAATAGGGTGAAAAACCCCGAAATTAGGTTTCATCCTGGCAGCCCTACTCATCGAATCGGGGCTCCCAACTCGTCAAGTAAAACACTTTAATCATGCGTCCATTTTGGTTTCTACTCGACGAGTTTCAGGCTTCCAACTCGTCGAGTATCTCTACAAAAGTGAATAAATTATAATTAAATGCATACCAGGTATTAGGCGTTACATAAGTAGAAGCGTTTTCTTACTAATTTGTCTACCAGTTTCTTGCAAATCACTCTTGAACTCTCCTAAACCCTTGATGCCAGTTCTATTAATTATTAGGTTTTAGTACCGAAGCTCTGGAGTGCTAGAGATCCCAGAGAAATAGGGTTTTCGGTTTCGAAGTTCTACGCATGTAATTCCCGGTTTTTTGCTAAACAACTTGTATGTTGAGTTATGTTTACTATTTTTTGAGTATAACTTATTGTGACAATTGCAAAAATTGTAACTAGTCACCAATTGTAAAAGACTTAGAATATGATAATTATCTAAATGCAAGGCTTAGAACCCTAATATAGGAGAAAAAGT
Source organism: Lactuca serriola (assembly GCF_051521515.1). Classification (NCBI taxonomy): domain Eukaryota; kingdom Viridiplantae; phylum Streptophyta; class Magnoliopsida; order Asterales; family Asteraceae; genus Lactuca; species Lactuca serriola. Next base: position 306,034,553 of record NC_136410.1, on the reverse strand, counting down.
AGTCCAAAATATATGTAAATCGCACAAGTAAGTGCACAAAAAGTTATGTTAACTGAAATAAAAGGTAACATATTAGTAAATGTAAGTCCCTAAATCGCTTTGATGTATTAATAAAATCCACTTGATGGTGCAAAGTCCCAATCAAGTTGATGTTGCTTTTCTCTGAAGTATCAGGAAAATCCAACTCAACTCGTCGAGTTGTCTCATCAACTCGTCGAGTTGTAGCGCATCCAAACTATTAGGGAAAACCCTAGTTGACTCGTCGAGTTGGCTCTTGCACTCGTCAAGTCCCTCTTGACCAATTATCATTCATACGATTCTAAGTAGAAAGAAGGTCCCAAACTCTAGATCTAGCCTCCCGAGGATTAAATACCATGTAAAGCTGCAAGCTTTACGCCCATGCTTTGCATCTAGGGCTTGAAATGCCAAAACAAGCTCTATATGGGCTTTAATGCAAAAAAGCTTGCCACTAGCTTGATAAAGCTTGGATCTTTGGGCTCAAAGGACCTTATATTGTCCAGATCAGAAGTCTCAACTCCAGGGTAAGTTCAAACAACTCCATAACTCAAAGAAGGATGGAAAAAGGCCCTAAAGTCCCCAGAAAAGAGATCTAACCAAACAATGAGCAAAGTGGTAGCTTTTTACCTTCAAACATAAGCTAGGAATGAATGAACACCGGATCCAAGAGCTCCTTCTCGTCCCAAGCCTTTTGCTCCTCAATCTTCCTGTAAAAATGCACTAAAATATGAAATACTAGCGACTTTTTCTCTCACACAAGGATATAGTCGATTAGGGTTGCTCTCAGAGTGTTAAGATGATAAGGGAGGAGGAAATGAAGGATTAAGGTCCTTTAAATAGGACACAAACCCTGAAAATTAGGGTTTTCTCACTCAGCATGTACTCATCAAGTTGGGGTCCTCTAACTCGTCGAGTAGACTCTAAAAAGCACGCGGCCATTAACTCCTCTACTCGGCGAGTTGGGGCATCCAACTCGTCGATTTTCTCTGACATTATGAATGTAAATTAATTAAATATTATACCTTGGAGTCGGGAAGTTACAACTTTGGAAGTTCTATTTGTATGTATAACTAGACAAAAACCTAGATCCAATGAAATTAGGGTTGCATGATCACATAGGATGTTGATATGCTTAAAACCCATCAGGTTATTCATCCAAAAGCCTTGATTAAATTCGGCATATCCCTAACACCTATAATCGTTAGTCTTGCAAGAGCTAGGAAGTTATGTATAGATCTATACGGGTGTAATACCCGATTCCTGATACGTAGTTAATTCAAGCATTTCTTGTGTTTTTCTCTATGACTCGACGAGTTGGAGGCCCAACTTGTCAAGTAGAGACGAGATCCGAGGACAGTGGAAGTGACCTACTCAACAAGTCGGAAGACTGGCTCGGCGAGTAGTTGTTATTTGGGTAAAACCCTAAATTGAGGGTTCGCACCCTATTTAAATGCCTTATCTCAGCCTCCATCGTCCCTTATACTCCCAGAAACATCATATCGAAACCCTAGCCGTGCTTATGAGTTCTAAGGTCATTTTGGTGCTTTTTGGTGGGTTGTGAAGATTGAGAAGAGGAAAAGAGCTTGTGAGACCAAGGGGAAACAAGAAGATCCAGAGTTTGGAACTCATTTTCAGCTTATTGGAGGTATGAAGCAGAACCTTTGTCTATAGATCTTGATTTTTGGGCCTTTTCCTTCATCTTTCTAAGCCCTAGAGAGGTTGTATTCAGGATTTAGTGTTGGAAGTCAGTGTATGCTTTAGATCCAGGTCTATTGGGGGGGGGGGGGCGGGGGGTTATGGCACAAAGGTGCCCATTTTGTTTCCATGAACACCCCATTCACCTTGGAGGCCATCTTTTATGGCATTTTGGGCCAAAGACCCCCTTGCATGTGTACCAAGTTTGGAACTTTACGTGTAAAATGGACATTAGGAGGCCAGATCTATGGTTTTGGTGTGTTAAGACCCATTTAAATCGATTGTATAGTGTTGGTCAAGGATGGACTCGACGAGTGATCCTTGGGACTCGGAGACTCTCGGTGTAAGGACCACCAAATCCTTTTTGTGGAAGGACCAGTCGTTAGCGAGGAAATTCCCATAGATATTTAGACGGAAAAAGAGAACTAGGAATCATGGGACTCGACAAGTGTATGAACAGAGTCGGCGAGTCCAAGGCAATCTCCCAATCTTTGAAGATAGACTCGAAGAGTTGTTCATACAACTCCGCGAGTCATAGACCGGACACATTCTTATGAGGGAGATGAACTTGCCGAGTTCAAGGGAGAACTCGGCAAGTCGGATGAAGATGGTCCTGATGGTTTGAATGAAGGAGAACCCGTCGAGTTCTTGCTAGACTCGACGAGTGGAGTCAGGGTTGAATCGGGTTAATGGAGTATGCACTCGATGAGTTGGTAGACCAACTCGGCGAGTCAGGTCAACTGGGTGTTGACTTTGACCAACGTTGACCTTGCCTGGTTTTGGTATTGACCCGGGTTAGGGTTGTATGTTCTGTTTGCTGACTTGAGGGTTGTCGTGTAGGGATTGAGGAGTCAAGGAGAGCCGATCTTCACGCCGAGGACAGTTCCGACACTACACGACATCAAGGTGAGTTACCTTCCAGTAGAAGTGGGTCTAAGGCACCAAGGCCGGCCCACTATTAATTGTTAGTTGGGATTATTATCTTTGTGATAATTGTCTGGTCTGTTATTGTTGGATATGTGAGTATGCTAGATTGCTAGATACATGAGTATGCTAGTTTTCTAGTTGCCATGTTATATGAGATAGTATCAGTAGAAGGGGACTAGTCCCCGATTAGGTTGTTAGGACCAATGGGTAGGTTGGACACCCCAGATATGCCTGACAACATGATTATGATATGATATCATGTGTTAGTAATAGGGGTTGAAATAGTCCCCGTCTTCGGTTGGAATAGACCGGAGGGTAGGTCAGCGCCCCAGAATGGCTTGACATGGGTAGGTCAGCACCCCAGAATAGCTTACCATGGGTAGGTTAGCACCCCAGAATAGCTTGACATGGATAGGTCAGCACCCCAAAATGGCGTGACATGGGTAGGTCAACACCCCAGAATGGGTTGACATGGGTAGGACGGGCACCCCAGAATTGCCCGACAGTATGTATGCTATGTGATTGCATGGTATGTGGTATGATGGGGGAACTCACTAAGCTTCGTGATTACTGTTTTTAGTTTTTGGTTTCAGGTACCTCTTCGTTTAAGTGGAAGGAGCCGACGGTGTAGCAGCGCATCACACACACACATGATTTTGCGCTTAGAGTTTTCTGGGATTGTACTCTGATATTTTGTTACTTCAAGAATATTTGGTTTTGAGACATGATATTATCGTTTTATTTATTGACATGATCTTGGCGATGTTTTGATAAACTAATTTATAAATCACTTAATTACAAAAAAAAAAATTAGGCTCAAATTTTGGGATGTTACAACGGGGCCATGACAACCCCACCTGCGATTGCTAGCTACAATCCCGACAGGATACATTTCGTAAAAGTTAATATTCGACGTCCGATGAAGTGTCGTGATTTGGGGTACATATATGGTCATAGGGCCGATTATAGGAGCTCACGATAATACATTAAAAATTGTCTTAGAGCTTAAATTACCATTAAGGTCGCCTGGAATGGTAATTAAAATACGTTAGGATCGTTAGATATCTTAAAAAGATAGTAAATTAGGATTAATAAAAGATATCATATTTAAATATATTAGGATTGTTATATATCTTAAAAATATAGTAATTAGGATTAATAAAATATATCATAATTAAGATACGTTAGGATCATATCCTAAAAAGATAGTGATTAAGATTAATAAAAGATATTATAAATAAGATACGTTAGGGTCGTTAGAAACCCTAAAAAGATAGTAAATTATGATTAATAAAAGATATCCTGATTAAAATATGTTAGGATCGTTAGATATCCTAAAAAGATAGTAAATTAGGATTAAAAAAAGATATCCTGATTAAAATACGTTAGGATCGTTAGATATCCTAAAAAGATAGTAACTTAGGATTAAAAAAAGATATCCTAATTAAAATACATTAGGGTCGTTAGATATCATAAAAAGATAAGAAATTTGGATTAATAAAAGATATCCTAATTAAGATACGTTAGGATCATTAGATAATCATACAAAGATAGAAAGCTAGATTAATAATTAATAAAGGTTTTCTCTGTTGAATCATAAAAGTGACCCTCTTAAACTTGACCTACCGCAGTCATACAAGATCCGCAGTCAATCCAATTCAGCTACCGCATCCGAAGTCATCATCATCCGTAGTTCTCTATCTAGAATTCTTAGTATAGCTCTTTATATGTTTTACTTTGAATACTTTCTTTTATCTAGTATGCCTTGCATGGCTACGTTTAGATAGTTGAACATGTGTAATCTTTGAGCCTACATATAGGACTCAATGTTTCTCTTCAATATATCAGATAACACTTCGCATCTTAAATCCCTTATCTAACCTTACTGCTCTCAACTCTCTTACTTGTAAAGATTACTATATCTGAATATCTTCTCTTCGAAGCAAGTCATTCGTGACTTAATCACTAAGTTTGATCTCACTTACTAACTTGGTCTGAATGCATTCCTTGTTAAGAATCAACTTATGTGTATACTTGATATAGCACCTGCTGTCATTTATATTTCCTTACATTTCCACACCTAACCCTCTAATTATCTAACTCTAACTTATTATTATTGTTGAGCTTTTAAGATCCTTTGAGATACACTGGTATCAGAGCCAAAGTGGTTGCCTTTTGAAGCAAAACTCTGATTTTCGAAAAGCCTTCTATACCATTGAAGCTCATTTCTTTAAAAAAAAACCAAAAAAAACTTTTTTAAAAAAAAACCTGTAACACCCAAATTTTCAAATAAATTCACATTTTAAAAACACCCTTCTCATTCATAATTGTTATAAAACATCACTGTATCACATAGTCAAATCATAACATCAAATCCCAAGATCAAAATATAAAATATCCTCGTGTGTGTGCTGATCAAGCCGGCACCTTCTCGTGATCCTCACTGGTACCTGAAACACATAACACAACACTGTAAGCATAAATGCTTAGTGAGTTCCCCAAAATACCACACACAACACATATTAGCCACTCGAGGCTATAACTCTGTTTGACCTTCTGGTCAATGTGTCTCAGTTCGACCCTCCAGTCCCATAACTATGTGGGCCCTCTGGCCCTAACTCCGTGGACCTTCCGGTCCTAACTCTGAAAACTCTGGTACATACATGGCATAAATCACATAGAAATCACATCATGCAAAGGCTTAGAAAATACTCTGTCACATAACTCTAATTACCACTCTAGGTAAAGTATAGTGAGAAGAGTCACCTCGGGTAACTCGGTAAAATCTTAAACTCTGTAAAAATCCAATCTAGCCTCCGCCTAATCATATGAAATAAACACTCTAAATCAATACATCCATTAAGGCTAGGCTATTCTCTCTCTTAGTACTCTCAAAAGGGTAAAAGACCATTTTACCCCTCTCATGGCTCAAAGACCCTAAAGTTGACCAAACCGTAAAAGTCAACAAAAGTCAACCTCACGGGTTACGCTACGCGTACCAAACATGTACACTGGGCGTACCTGGTGCCTTCTCAGAAAACGGGGTGCGCGACCCCTTACGCCGCACGTATTGGGATTACGCCCAGCATAACTCCCAGTTTCAAACCCTAAGCATTTTGGGGTCTTAATCAGTTAATACCCACGTCCAACTTCGATATCTGACCATTTATAACCCTCTTAATCCATAAAGTCGATGACTTTAAGCCTTTGCATGGCTGGACAAGTCACTAACACCCATAGTACTCCACTTCCTAACACTAGAACACTCAATACTCAAGCATGACCTCATATCCACGACCAAGATGGTAACTTTATGGATCTATAACACAAATACCACTGAAATAGGATAGATCTAGGTCCATGGAGCACATTACTGTTGGATTAGTGTCTAAGTCCATGACTATTTTGGTATGTACTTGACCCGATGGTGCATGGTCCTTTTGGGTTGCCTTCGCCAAAGCAAATTGATAGGGTAAATTATGGAGAGAGAGAGAGAGAGGAGTAATTATGATTTATTAATATATTATGAGAATAATATATTAAAGGAGAAATCGTATTGTTTAATTAATATTAGTCAATAATTAATAAGAATTCATTTTGTGGCTAAAAGTTATTAATTAAATAAAGGGGACTAGAACTGTCAATTGTGTGATAGTTGAATATTGGGCTAATGGACTCCATAGAGAATGGAGTGGACGAATTCTATGAGGAAACCCATTAGAAATCGTCCAAGGCCTCTAAGGAGAGAGTCCATGGGTTGCTTAGGGCCTAAGTAGTCAAATTAGGGTTTCCTTGTTAGATAACCCTAATAGCCTCACTATGAAAGGATCCCTGGAGCACCAAAAACGTGGTCAACCGATTCCTTAGGGTTTCTACATGTTTTGGGTGCCTCCTCTCTTATCATTCTTCATCCTCTTGCTCTTGGTGTTTGTGAGCCATTAGAGGAGTGACACTTGTGACTCTAAGCTTTCTAAAGCCATTACAAAGGAGGATTTGAGATTGTTATTGCTACATAACAATCAAGGTAAGATCTAAAACCCATTCTTATGTTAATATGATTAATAGTATGCTAGATCTAGGGTTTAAAGTCTTGGATGAATTGCATGTACAATAGAGAAACCTAGATCCAAGCATTAGGGTTTGCATGAGCACATAGGATGTTCTTATAGCTAAAACCCATCAATTACACTCATAAAGTCTCCACCTTTGGGACTTTTAACCCTAAAATGGCTTATGCAACATCAAACCAAAATGAAGAGGAAAGTTTTGAACTTTATACCTCCAAATGCAGCTCCATCCTCTGTAGATCTCAAATCCAAACTTGCACTTCAAGCTCTAACCTCCACAAACTCCTCTCCTTCTTCTTCACTAACACACCAAGTCACTTTTAGCGTCAAAACACTCACTCTCAAGCTAAGGACGATGGGAGGCTCACTTAGTGTTTCACTAACTGATTTGGAGGCTGAGAAATGACCCTTAGCATCCATTATGTAGTGCACAAGTAAAATATTAGGGTTTGCGTTTGGACCCGTTACGCCCAGCGTAACCCTGGGTAAGCCCAACCTACCCAGGCGAGTCTGCGTCCAATTTAAGCGCATGAGTACGTGCAGCGTACTCCCCAGTACGCCCAGCGTGCTCATTTGCTACAAGAACTCTTTCAAGGACCACTTTTGGCAACTTGACAAAATGGAAGGATATAATAGCTTTACCTGGATTTCGAGATGTTACAATTCTCCCCCACTAGAACCAAACTTCGCCCTCGAAGTCTCATGCCAAAAAGAACTCTGAATGCTACTCCCACATCTCTGAGTCCGATTCCCAAGTCAGCTCGGACCCTCTCCGATGCTGCTACTAGACTTGAACCAATGGCACCTCCTTGTTCCTCAGAACCTTGACCTTCCGGTCCAAGATCGCGATTGGTCTCTCAATATAATTCAAACCCTCGTCCACCTGGACCCTCTGGGCCATCAGCAATCTCTGTCTAACCTGTTGTATCTGCTATGTCGTCTGAAGCGCTATCTCAGTGTTGCCCATCTCTCGCTGCCCTACCTCTCCCCAACAAATCGGAGTCCGACACCTCCTCCCCCATACATTAACTCAAAGGGACGCATACCAATGCTCGAATTGTGGCTGTTGTTATAAGAAAACTCAGCCAAAGGCAGATATGTGTCCCAACTCCCTCCGAAGTCCAACACACATGCTCGAAGCATGTCCTCGACCGTCTGAATCGACCGCTCACTCTGTCCGTCCATCTGCGGGTGGTAAGTGGTACTGAAATGCAGCCTAGTACCCAACTCCTCATGGAACTTCTTCTAGAACCTGGAAGTGAAACGCACATCTCGATTTGACACAATAGAGATCGATACACCATGCCGCGATACCACCTCTCTCACGTACACCTCTGCCAGCGTCTCTACGGAAGAGCTCTCACTGATAGCAAAAAAATGAGTGCTCTTCGTCAGCCGGTCGACAATCACCCAAATTGCATCGACGCTTCTTGCAGTCCTCGGCAATTTGGTGATAAATTTCATGGAAATTTGTTCCCACTTCCGCTGGGGAACCTCAAGCGGCTGCAACCTGCCATGCGGACACTGGTGCTCGGTCGTAACCCTACGACAGGTCAAGCACCTCTCTACAAACCAAGCCACATCCCTCTTCATACAGGGCCACCAATAATCTCTTTTCAGGTCCAAATACATCTTAGTGACCCGGGGATGGATCGAAAACCTGGACCTGTGAGCCTCCTCCATCAAAATGGCACGTGCCCCACCCTCAAATGGCACCCAAATCCGGCACTGGAAGGTCAAAAGCCCCCGGATATCGGCAATGATCTCTGATCTCTGCCCAATCACCCGCTCTTGCTTGCGGTTCTCCGGTCTCATGGCCTCCACCTGGGCCTCCCAAATGGTGTCCAAAATCGGTGTCATCACTGTCAACCTCATACAAACATCTCGCAAAGGGGCACTCTCCGCCCTGTGACTCAAGGCATCGGCTACCACATTAGCCTTGCCCGGGTGGTACAGGATCACACACTCATAATCCTTTACCACGTCCAACCATCTCCTCTGACGCATGTTCAGGTTGGGCTAATCCATCAAATACTTCAATCTCTTGTGGTCCGTGTAAATGGTACACCGAACCCCATACAAATAGTGGCACCAGATCCTGAGAGCGAATACTACAGCCCCCAACTCCAGATCGTCAGAAGGATACCTCGTCTCATGAGGCTTAACTTGCCTTGATGCATATGCTATCACATGCCCTCTCTACATCAGCACTGCACCCAGTCCCGATATCGACGCGTCACAATACCCCACAAAGTCCTCCATTCCCTCCGGAAGGGCCAACAGTGGGGCTTAGCACAATCTCTGGCGAAGTGTCTCGAATGAGGCCTGCTGCTCCCGGCCCCAAATGAAAGCCACGCCCTTCTGGGTCAGCCTGGTGAGAGGAACCACAATCCTGGAGAAATCCTGAATGAATCTCCGATAATATTCGGCCAACCCTAGGAAACTCCTGATCTCCGAAGGGGATCTCGGTACCTCCCAACTCATCACCGCCTCAATTTTGGCCAGATCGACCAATATCCCATTCTGGTTGATGAGGTGCCCTAGAAACTGAACCTCCCGTAACCAGAAATCGCACTTGGAAAATTTGGCGTAAAGCCTCTCCAATCTCAGTACTCCGAGGATCTCCCTCAAATGCTCCTCATGTTGTTCTCTGGACCTCGAATACACCAATATATCATCAATGAACACGATCACCGAACGATCCAACATCGGCCTGCACACCATGTTCATGAGATCCATGAACGCCGCCAGTGCATTGGTGAGCCCGAAAGGCATCACCACGAAATCGTAATGCCCGTAACGAGTCCTGAACGCTGTCTTCAGGATATCCTCATGACGCACCTTCATCTGATGACATCCAGACCTCAAATCAATCTTGGAAAACCAAGACGCTCCCTGCAACTAATCGAACAAATCATCAATCCTCGGTAAGGGGTAATGATTCTTGACCGTCAGCTTGTTCAACTCTCGGTAATCAATGCACATCCGGTGTGAACCATCCTTTTTCTTGACAAAAAGGATATGCGCTCTCCATGGCGAGCTACTCGGCCGTATAAACCCCTTCCACAGCAGCTCCTGAAGCTGCGAGGATAACTCCTGCATCTCTGGAGGTGCAATGCAATAGGGCACCTTGGCGATAGGTGCTGCCTCCAGAACCAAATCGATACAGAACTCCACCTGCCTCTTGGGAGGCACACCTGACAAATCCTCGGGGAAAACATACGGGAACTCACGCACTATCGGGACCTCATTGACCGACCTCGGCCTCTCTAGACCTACCCTTGTGTGCACCACATAAGCCACAAACCCACTACAGCCCTGCTATAGACTCTGCCTCACTGTCGCGGCTGAACAAAATGCCGACCCAGAACGGGTACCCTCGCCACAAACCATAAGAACTCCCCCACTAGGGTCTTGTATGGTCACCAGCTAATGCTCGCAGTCGATAACTGCTCCAAATCTGCTCAACCAGTCTATGCCCACGATGACACAAACATCTCCCATAGAAATCGGAAACTCAACGCCGAAGATCTCGAGTACACATCCTCGAATCACATCAGTTGCATACACTGCTCTCTCGTCAGCTATGGAAACTCGCAAAGGTCGACTCAACGCCTCACGACGAATACTAATGTGCTAACTAAAGGCTAACGACACAAAAGACCGACTCGCATCCGAGTCAAATAACACCAAAGCAGGTACAGAACACACAAGAAATGTACCTACGCATATCACAATATAAGCATAACACCAGAAACTCAAAATAAGCATATGAAAGAATACATACTAGCCACAACATCGGGTGCTGCGCGGACCTCCTCCGCCGTCAACTGGAAGGCTCTCCCGCGAGCCTTCGGCGCCTCGACCTTCACCGTCCGACTCTATGTAGCTCGAAAAGCGGCAGGGATAGACCCCTGAGAAGCTCCCTGAGCTAACCCTCGTAACTGCGGACACTCGGCCTTCTGGTGTCTGATCTGGTTGCAGTGAAAACAAACTGCAAACCCCTTGGGGCAATCCTTGGGCATATGCCCCTCCTTGCCACACTTGTTGCAAGACCCTGCTCTGCACACCCCCTCATGACTCTTGCCACACTTTCCACAAGTTCATCCCTTCTGGTTCCCTGATCTCGAATCGGCAGGCTTAGCCCGCTTGGTAGCCGTCTGGGACTATGTCGGTCGCCGATCCCTCCCTTGAGACTCCGCCTCCTCCCTGGCCTAAGTCTTTAGCTCAATCTCCCTCTTCTGGGCATTTGCCTGAAGCTCGACAAATGTCCAGTACGTTGAGTTCACCACGAACTTGCGGATGTCTCTCCTCAAAATGCTAAAATACCGGCTCATACGTGCTTGCTCGGAAGACACGTGCTCAGGGCAGAACATCTCCCTCTCATGAAACATCCTGGTGATCACAGTAACAGACTCAGTACCCTGCTTGAGGGTCAAGAACTCCTGGGCCAAATGCTCCCTTTTCCACCGGGGGAACGTACTCATCACGAAACATAGCGGTGAACCTCTCCCAGGTCACCGCAGCAAGCTCCGCAGAAGAATACTGCGTTGTCACAAACTTCAACCAATCCTTCGCCCCCAAGCAAAGTTGGTTCAGCGCGAACCGAACTCTCAGATGCTCCGGACATGAACATGTGTAGAAGCACCCCTCAATGTCAGAGACCCACCTCAACGCAGCTATTGGATCCTGAGTCCCATCAAACTCTGGTGGCTTCGTGTTGCTGAACTCCCGGTACAGCAACGCGTCTCCCCCTTGCGGCCTGGCAGCAGCAACGGCCGCAGTGGCTATAGCAACATCAACATCAGTAAGAGCAGCATAACACTCATCAAAAGTCTCGATAAGTGTGGTCTTGATAGACCCGAACATCTCTGGAATCTCAGCGCGGATGGCAGCAGCCACTTCATCATGAATCATCTGGCGGAGCTCCTCATCGCTCACACCCCCTCACTTGTCCCTAGCCTGTGGCGTGTCTCCACCATGATGTCTATCTGAAATACAACACAAGATATCAGAGACTCTTTCGAGTGTACACACACTCGATATCCCAATCCTACTTGATCCCTGGTACCTTAAGGATTCTTACTTGGGCTGCGCACTGATCCGGTGCCTTCGCTAGTACGGGCCCAATTCTACCGTCCACACCGCATCAATATTCACCCCAAGTCCTCCTCCTAGGATCCCAAATCCCAAGTACTCTATTCTCTCTCTCTCTCTCTATGCATAGTCTACTCTCAAGCAGATCTCTCATAAGCTCCTCGTTGCCATCTATTTACTCTCAAGCATCTCCTAGCAACAAAATCCCTAGGCTAAGGCATCACAAATCAGGCCACTCTATTCCTAATAAGCATACCTAGCCTACTCTAGCATGCATATCATATCATAACATATCTCATACTTCATAATGTAAGGGTATTTTCGAAAATCACCGTTCGGGCGTTGGCTGATCGTACACACTGCTCTGCTCTGTTCTTTCAAAAACTTTTCACTCTTGAGAAAAATTTGTAAATTTTTATTTTGAAAATCCCTCAAATCCTCAGTTTGAGTTCAGATACGCCCGAAGGTGCACCCGAATGCCTCAAACCAAAGCTCAGATACCAACTTGTAACACCCAAATTTTCAAATAAATTTTCACATTTTAAAAACACCCTTTTCATTCATAATTGTTATAAAACATCATTGTATCTCATAGTCAAATCATAACATCACATCCCAAGATCATAATATAAAAACTCCTCGTGTGTGTACTGATCAAGCCGGCGCTTCCCGCGATCCTCACTGCTACCTGAAACAAATAACACAACACTGTAAGCATAAATGCTTAGTGAGTTCCGCAAAATACCACACACAACACATATTAGCCACTCGAGGCTATAACTCTTTTTGACCCTCTGGTCAATGTGTCTCAGTGGGACCCTCCAGTCCCATAAATATGTGGGCCCTCTGGCCCTAACTCTGTGGACCCTCCGGTCCTAACTCTGAAAACTCTGGTATATACATGGCATAAATCACATGGAAATCACATCATGCAAAGGCATACAAAATACTATGTCACATAACTCTAATTACCACTCAAGGTAAAGTATAGTGAGAAGACTCACCTCGAGTAACTCGGTAAAATCTCGAACTCTGTAAAAATCCGATCTAGCCTCCGCCTAATCATATGAAATAAACACTCTAAATCAATACATCCCTTAAGGCTAGGCTATTCTCTCTCTTAGTACTCTCAGAAGGGTAAAAGACCATTTTACCCCTCTCATGGCTCAAAGACCCTAAAGTTGACCAAACCCTAATAGTAGACAAAAGTCAACCTCTCGGGTTACGCTGCGCGTACCAAACATGTACATTGGGCGTACCCGGTGCCTTCTCAGAAAACGGGGTGCGCTACCCCTTATGTCGCGCATACTGGGATTACGCCCAACATAACTCACAATTTCAAACTCTAAGCATTTTGGGGTCTTAATCAGTTAAGAACCACATCCAACTTCTAGATCTGACCATTTATAACCCTCTTAATCCATAAAGTCGATGACTTTAAGCCTTTGCATGGCTGGACAAGTCACTAACACCCATAATACTCCACTTCCTAACACTAGAACACTCAATACTCAAGCATGACCTCATATCACCGACCAAGATGGTAACTTTATGGATCTATAACACAAATACCACTGAAATGGGACAGATCTTGGTCCATGGAGAACATTACACTCATAAAGTCTCCACCTTTGGGACTTTTAACCCTAAAATGGCCCATGCAACATCAAACCAAAATGAAGAGGAAAGTTTTGAACTTTATACCTCCAAATGCAGCTCCTTCCTCTGTAGATCTCAGATCCAAATTTTCACTTCAAGCTCTAACCTCCACAAGCTCCTCTCCTTCTTCTTCACTAACACACCAAGGCACTTTTAGCTCCAAAACACTCACTCTCAAGCTAAGGACGATGGGAGGCTCTCTTAGGGTTTCACTCACTGATATGGAGGCTGAGAAATGAGCCTTAGCATCCATTATATAGTGCACAAGTCAAATATTAGGGTTTGCGTCTGGACCCATTACTCCCAACGTAATCCTGGGTACTCCCAGCATAACCCTGGGTACGCCCAGCGTACCCAGGCGAGTCCGCGTCCAATTTAAGCGCATGAGTATGCGCAGCGTACTCCCCAGTACGCCCAACATACTCATTTGCTACAAGAACTCTTTCAAGGACCACTTTTGACAACTTGAAAAAATGGAAGGATATAATAGCTTTACCTGGATTTCGGGATGTTACAAAAACAAGGAAAAATGGCACAGGCATTATCTCTCAATGTATCAAATAGTCTTGGTGGTTCGAATAGAGCACCGATACTTGTGGCAAATGAGTATCACCACTGGTCCCAGAGAATGGAAAGATATTTAAGGAGACTTTGAAGAGATGTATGGAGATCTGTTGAAGAAGGACCTCACATTCTTGTTCTTACTCCAGTACAAACCGATGGAGCCACAGCCAGATTAGGAGGTGGTCAACATGCACTAAATCGTCCCACCAAAGACGATCTAGACAAAATGGAGAATGACGCTATTGCCTTTTATGAGATTTCATGTGGAGTGGCGCCTGAAAAATTCGACATAATCATAAACTGCAAGTCTACAAAGGAGATCTGGGATGTACTGAAAAAACTATATGAAGGAACTGAACAGGCTCAAGACAAAAAACTTACTACCGCACTCAATGAGTTTAATAACTTTAAAGCTCATGCGGGTGAAAGCTTGGAAGATTCCTTTAAAAGGTTTAATCTGATAGTCACTAAGCTATCGAATGTTGGCACTGTCCGAAGCAACCATGAGACAAATCTTCAGTTTCTTAATGGTTTAGGAAGACACTAGACGACTTCCAAAATGATTTTTCAAGGGAATAGAAAATTTCACTCTCTCTCTTTCTCTCTCTCTCTCTCTCTCTCTCTCTCTAAGCTCTATGGTGAACTGCAAGCCCAAGAGTCTACCGTACTCAAAGACTGTGCAGACCTTGGTGGTCCACTTGCCCTCGTCGCACAATCTCCTCACTCTCAAGCACACTCTGCAGCATTTGACAAATCTCTGCAATCATATGAAGTAGACTCAGAGTACGACGACGAAGAAGAATTTCAGAATGCAAGCGCCCTTGTCAGCCAACAATTCAACCGACTACCATCTTCTTCATTCTGAAAGAGTCAACAGTACAACAAACCTCCCTTCAACCGAAACCTTAACTCTCAAAACAATCATTATCGTTTCCCTAAAAACACCCACCCACCACCGCAGTCTCAAATTAATCAACCTAAGGAAACACCGAAGCCGATCCAAACCATTGACTCCGGTACTCCCTCAGAAGACAAAAGTGATGTTGTGATATGTCACAAGTGCAACAAAGAGAATCATTTTGCCAAAGACTGCAAAGCAAATATAGTAAAAGATAGAGCATTCTATCTTAGAATGGCTCAGGAAATGGAGGAAAAAGAAAAAGGAAGAGCATATGTTGCTCAGGTAAAGAGAGATCATCAAGTTTGGTCCTCTGGGGATGAAGATGAGGACATCAGCAGCGTCAAAGGAAAGGGGAAGATCTGTATGATAGCAAGTGCTGATGAAGATTGCTCTACAAAGATGAAAAAGAACTACTGCTATATGGCTAAGGATGGAACACTCAGCATTGTCGAACAGGTAAAACTTATGACTCAAACTCTAAATCATAACATGCATGATTGTCATCCCTTCATAGACAACCTTAATGAAACATGTGTTGCCGTCCTTACAGACTATAACAAAGCATTAGATGAGAAGAACATTGCGTCCCAGGAGATGTTTCACGTAAGAGGACGACAAGACAACAAAAGACTCAAAATGGATATGTTAGAAAAGGACTTAAGTTTAGAGAAATATGCAAGAGTGTTGAGTGAAACACAGTTAGAAATAGCTTTGAATCAGAGAGATTTAGCTCAGAGTGAAATTGTACGCTTAAATCTTTTTATAGAAAATTTGTTTAATGAAGTTGAAGCCATCGAAAATCTTGTTAACAATGGAACAGCTGATAATACCTACAATTGGGGTTGGTCCAATGGGTACTCTACCACAACAAACTCATCACCCTGATTAAAAAAAATTGTCCCTACGTCCCTCAAGACCGAAAATTTACATTTCCGGTCAATTACAAAACATTTCCTGAAGATATCACAATTCACTTTGGTCGACTCCATGATCTGAGTAACAATTGTGTTATCGAAGAAATCCTTCCTGAATTCTCTAAACCCACATATAGCACAATTCTTCCCAGTTCTCAGAATTCATCAATTGCTAATGAGGAAATTTTTTTGGAAGGCCCCGAAGTCTCAATAGACTTCCCATCTACCGTCAGACCGCAGTATCCCTTACTGCAGTCAAGAACCTCGGTTTGTCCATCTACCTTCCATCAATTGTCCCGATAATGCATCCACATAGACTTATTTTGTGGTTGTTCAAGGCTTCGAACCGCAGACCTTAGTCAAAAGTATCGTGACCATCCAACCAATTCATCATGAATTACCAATCAAGAACTTTGAAGTTGGTCAATGTTCCCTGGATCCTGAACTCTCCAGTTCGGATGAATCAAGTTCTCGTTTTTCAAAATTACCAAATGATTCAAGGAAACTGCAACTCAATATCACTGACTGTGGTTCTCCTAAAACCGAGGCAAAAAAGGCTTTCAAAGAAGAAATTCGATTCCGTGGCAAAAAGCGGGAAAATCTTTCAAAACAAAAGCAATTTGTCAAAATTCCTAAGTCTAGGAGTCCAGAAAAACCTGTATTCTCAAATTATCTATCCAAAATCTCTACAGTCACGAAAACAAAGAAAAAGGAATGTACAACTTCTAAATCCATTCCAAACTCATCTGACACAACCCAAAAGAAAGTAAAGTCTTTTCGAAGCAATGGTTTTCAAATCTATTCCTCAGATGATCCAAAATGGAAAGGTATTTTGCCAACTCCAGCACTTTTAAAGTCACTTCAAAATTTTAAGAAATCACTTCTCAAAATGTCTACACGTGCTCTCACACCTGCAAACTCAGCTTTTTCAAATCCTACTATCAGACCTCACAACCCTCGGACTAGTCATAAGCACACTCCCTCACAGGGACCACTGACTAAACAAAATGTCAAAACAAATGACAAAAATTCAGTTTGCAAATGTCAGTGTCAAAAGATCTCTTCTCATGTCAAATCTCACCCTTTTCAAAAACCTCGTAACTTTTCTCAATCTCACAAAACTCCAAAAAATCTCAAACACCCAGGACTAGATTTAAAAGTTGACACGAAACCTGTCCCTGCAACCTCGTATCATGTATCAATTAAGAATTCATATGTTGCCCTGGGATCCAAACTCGTTTGGGTGCCCAAACTGACCGTTTAATTCTCAGGTTGTGTGCAAGGAGGACCAAGAAGAAGAATGGTTGATCGACAGTGCCTGCTCCTTGCACATGACTGGAAGGTTAGAGTAACTTCGAGATTTCAGGCCTATTTGTAATGAGGGTAACGTCACATTTGGCAACAATGCGAATGGTATTATCCGAGGTTATGGTGTTCTTACTACTGGAAATTTTTCTATACAAAAGGTCGCTTATGTGGAAGGTCTAAAACACAATCTCATCAGTGTTGGACAACTATGTAAGGCAGACCATCAGGTTGAATTTGATAATCAATTCTGCTACATCATGACAAGCGATAGGAGCACTTGTCTGATCAAATCCAGATCCGAAGGTACTATGTATCCTCTGGATGTTTATCTGATCATTGGGAAGCCGCAACAATGCTTTCTATCAAAAGACATATCTGAAGTTAGCTAGCTCTGGCATCTCAAGCTTGCCCGTCTCAATTTCCGGTATATCAACAACCTGGTCACAGGGGAACTTGTCCAAGGTCTCCCTATTCTTAAATATCATAATGACACTCTCTGCCCTACATGTGAGTGTGGCAAATAGTCCAAAGCAAGCCATCCTATTGTGATCGACTTCTCAATCTCAGAACCACTGGAACTTCTTCATATTGATCTCTGTGGTCCATCCACCGTAGGCAGTCTTCATCACAAGAAATACATACTGGTTATAGTAGATGATTTTGCACGTTTCACATGGGTTTTCTTTCTCAAACTCAAGTCAGAAACACCGCAGGTACTCATCAATTTCATCAAGGAAATATAACTTCAAATCAAACATCCAGTTTGTCGCATCCGCAGTGACAATGGAACCGAGTTTACTAATCATCATCTAGATAGTTTCTTGGTGTCCAAGGGCATAAGTCACAATTTCTAGGCTCCATACACACCACAGCAGAATGGAGTAGTAAAGCGAAGGAACCACACTCTGGTAGAAGCATCCAGATCTATGCTCAATTTTGCCAATCTTCCTCTCTACTTCTGGGCCGAAGCAGTAGCCACAACATGCTTTGTGCAGAACCGCAGCATTGTGATCAACAACAAGGATCATCTCAACAAGTTTGCACCAAAATTTGACGAATGCATCTTCCTTAGCTACTCAACAAACAAGGTAGCCTATAGAGTTCTCATAAGACGTACCAGACTAATAATCGAAAGCTTTGATGTAAAATTCAATGATTTTTATGTTCGCAACACTGCTCCCTCCACTGAGACTAAAGCAATTCTTGAATGTGATATTCCTGACTCTACGAGTCCATTAAACATAGTTGAAGTTAACCATGATGATCTATTCGATCCAATATAGACTGCCAAACTCTCTAAAATTATTATGTCTCCTGAAGCCCAAATGCAACATGCTGAAATATCTGGACCTACACTATTCGATGATGTGTCTGTAACACCCAGATTCTCAGGTATTGTTTAGTATGAGTTATTGGGTTAGGCCCTACTCGACGAGTTGGTTGACCTACTCGTCGAGTAGCAGCGAGAAGGATCGCGGGTTAGGTGACCTACTTGACGAGTCCATATTAGGACTCGGCAAGTAGGAGCTGGCAGATGAAACCCTAAATCCCAGAGTTGTGCACCCTATTTAAGGGAACACAAACACCCTTTAGCCTCTTTGCAGTCTCTTAGCAAACCTTAATACGTTTGTGTGTGCCCATTGTGTGTTTGAAGCCTTGGAAGAGGATTTTGGTGAAAAGAACTTGGGAAGCAAGTGGTTTGAAGCAAGGAGCTAGGTGGAAATTCGGATCTACTTCAGTTGTTATCTCTTGTGAAGGTATCAAGCTGTTATTCCCCTCTCTATTTTGTTCTAGGCCCACTTGGTTGGAAATTAGGGTTCTTGGTTGGATTATAATTCACATTCTGGAGAATGAGCCAAGATCTGAAGTTGTAACTTCAGATCTGAACTCTTGGTGGATTGTAGGACCATAAAGTTCTTAGCCTTGGCAAGTTTGAGCCCTCCCTAAGTGTGAAACCCCATTTCAAGCATAGTTTAGGCTTTTTGAGTCAATGGGGTCTTGCATGCACGTAAAGTTCGCAACTTTATGTGATAAGCAGGCCTAAGGAAGTTGGATCTGCAATTTGGGGCCTTGCCATGGCTTAAAGATGTCTACATCACAAGTCGACTGAAGGAACTCGGTGAGTCTCAAAGCCGACTCGGCGAGTCCTATGAAGATGTGCAGTAAACTCGACGAGTTGGACGAACAACTCGGCGAGTCCGATGAAGATTGCCATAAGACTCGACGAGTTGAAGAACAACTCGGCGAGTTAGATAAGTTTTAACCAAGAATATGTTCGCGTGTATATTTGTCGAGTTGCAAGGAGGGAACTCAACGAGTGGCCTTGAGGTTTGATCGTGATTTGAAGGAACTCGACGAGTCACCTCGATGACTCGGCGAGTTGGAATGTGCTTCAAGGGACTCGACGAGTAGCTGGGTGTACTCGGCGAGTTGAGGTCAACATGGACTGTTGACCTTGACTGAGGACTTTGACCTTGATCCGGGGTTGATATTGGGATATGGAGTACCTTATAAGGTTAAGGACTTATGAGTATATTGAACTATGATTATAGGTGGTGGATCCTGTGTCGAGTGATCCGAGAGTTGGAGTTTACCTTCCGAGTCGACAGCTGCGAGGTGAGTTATCCTCACTATATCAATAGGGTCTATGGCACCAAGGCCGACCCTTTAGTTGTTATAGTTATGGTATGCTACACGTGATTATGATCTGCTTGATTGGAATCAGGATAGACAGTATGTTATGCTTTTATGATCCGTAGGGATCGGTATGTTAGTGACCTGCTAGGTCAGTGTTCTAGAGAATTCCATGATTGATGATCAGTAAGATAGATATGCTTGATGTTTCTATATGCCCGTATATGATAGTTATGTGCACATGGTTATTTGCTTGTTGGTTGGGTTGAGGCGGTCCTGCTTCGTGCTGAAGGCCAACATACCCCATGAGCGGTCCGGGGAGACTGTAGGCCCACGTGGCGGACCAGTCATGTCGAAGGCTCGAGATGGATCTAGATAGACTGTAGGCTCAGTAGGTCAGACCAGTCAGGCTAATTGCCCAGCAAGCAAGTTGATTGATTGATTGTTATTGATATGCTTTCTGTCAGTATGGTATAGGTATTTCGGGGGTAGCTCACTAAGCCCGCGAGCTTACAGTTTTCAGTTTATTGTTTCAGCTACTTCTTGAGATCATGGAAAGGCGAAGGTGTGACCGTACCGCTCCTCATCCTTATGTTATGATTTTTTTTGGGACACTCTGATGGAAAATGATTTGAAAACATTTTGTAAACAATGCTATTTGGTTTTTATTTATGATTGAAAAAGTTTAAATTTGGCGTAAAATTTATGGATGTTACAAGTTGGTATCACAGCCTTGGTTTTAGTGAATTGGAGGAATACTTTTGTGAATCCAGTCTCAAATCAAGGAGATTTTCGGAAAGTAAAAATTTTAAAATGGTTTTCAAATTAAGGATGGAGGATGCAAAGGGTACGATCTGTTGGATCCTGTAAGTAAGCCTAAAATACCATACGGTTATTTGATAGTCTGATATGTTAGAACAGCATGCTAGTGCAAGGCTAGGGATCTTCAGGAATCACATGATAGAATTGCCTGATTATATGATGCCTATTAGACTAGGGTTCTTGTATATGGAATTGACATCATAACTGTAGATGTTTAGTGTATGCACCACGACTATGTGTAGTTAAGATCTTATAGCCTGAGAATGTCTGATTCGACCTTAGTGTAGGATCGGATATTCGAAAGTCTATCGGGTCCAGCGTTATGTGCAGCCAGTGTACACTAGCGCTTCAGGGGCTGATGGAAGTTTCATAGATGTGTGAGTGGTGCGGAACGGCAGGATCAGTTGCGAGATAGGCGATGTCCTCTATTAGTGAGGGTTGAGTGCATAGTATGTTGAGTATAGTATTAGGGCGTTGTGGTGATACTTGAGACAAATATGGGTAGGTGTGGAAGGTAGTATGGGCCCATACTACTGAAAACACAGGACCCATACGCGTAGCAAGGAAGTCACAACCCCTAGGGATTGAGGGTATTAGTCTCCCGACATTATATTGTTTATCTAATATATTGAGTGTGTTTGCAGTATGGTGGTGACGAGACGTGTTGCTTCAGGATCCGGATTAGGATCAGGATCAGGATTAGGGTCGGGAGACGGAGGGTTGGAGGTGCCGGTAGCACCTGAGCATGTGGTTCAGGTAGGGGCAGATGAGTTGGATGCCAGGATCTGGGAGATCATGCACGACGAGATTGTTGTTGCATTCTGAGCGCAGCTGCCAGAGATGTTTAGGTTGATTAAGACCGCGATGATTGAGTATTTTGATGAGCAATATGTAGCCCTAGCAGAGACAGCTGCCACTGCAGCCACTTCGGCTGTAACTGCGACAAGGGTTGGAAGAGGAGCCGACAGGGCTTTCCAGCACCGGGACGTCGATAATACGAAGCCCCCGATGTTTGATGGTACACAGGATACGATTAGGGCTATGAGGTGTTTATCTGACGTGGAGGGCTGTTTCTTCATGTGCTCTTGTCCTGCTGACCAAAAGGTCAGGTGTGCCCTCAACCTGCTGAGGTTTGGGGCAAAGGACTGGTGGAGTCTGACGACTGGGTCGTATACTGATGATCAGCGGGCTGCTGTTACTTGGGAGCAGTTCAGAGATATGTTCCACACCCGCTACGTTCCACGCGTTGAGCGGGAGCGGCTTGCGCAGGAGTTTCTGACCTCGAGACAAGATGGGGAGTCTGTGATGGAGATTACCCGTATGTTCACGGAGAGGGCTATGTTTTGCCCGAAGTTTGCTTCCGAGCAGTCTCAGATGACTCGTTATTTGAGTATGCTCAAGATTAATATTCGACAGTTCGTGTCTACACAGGGATGTGATACCCTCCTGGACCTTCAGGAATCCGTGAGGCGGTGTGAGTTGGAGATAGGGCTGCAGCTGAAGCAGTAGCGTCAGGCACCGGCACAGTCTCAGCCGGTGCCTAAGCGGTCTAAGACCTCTGATACACGGTCTGGGGGTCAGCAGTGTCGCACTTGTGGAAAGTGTGGTAGGGTTAATTCAGGAGCTTATAGAGCAAGAGGTGGGTGCCACAAATGTGGCAAGGAGGGGCACTATGCCAGGGACTACCGTCAGTCCTCCCCTCCCGCGGATATTAGGATTTGTTACCATTGTCATCAGGTTGGTCATGTGAAGACCAACTGTCCGCAGCTCGCCGCCAAGCCGGCGCAGGGTTCCGCGCCAGTTGCTACGAGGATTGGAGACAAGAGGCCAGTCAGGGTGGAGCCTCCGAAGGCTCAGGGTCGCGCCTTCCAGCTCACGGCCGAGGAGGCCAAGTCAGCACCAGATGTAGTTGCTGGTACGTTTCTATTCTCTGTCTCGGTTATTGTAATTTTGTTATGCTTATTGATTCTACCTGTGATTAGGTACGTTTTTAGTGAATTCTTTGCCCGCTTTGGTATTAATTGACTCGGGGGCGAGTCGGTCGTTTGTATCTCAGACCTTCTCTAAGGGATTCAGTGTGCCGATAGATGATCTTGAGTGTCCGTTGTGAGTTTCGATCGCCAACGAGCATGGGGTTTTTGCTTCTTCGGTCTACCGGGGATGCGAGTTGGAGATTTTCGGGGTGTCCTTCCTGATAGATTTGATTCCTATCCCTATGGGGGATGTATGCGTGATTGTAGGGATGGATTGGCTTAGCCGTTTTGGTGCCATGATCGACTGTGAGGGACAGCGGGTGGTGGTTCGAACCCCAAGTGGAGGAGAACTTGTAGTGTATGGTGAGGGAACCAGGTTGGGATCAGGGTTTTGTTCGGCAGCCAGGGCTCGACAGTATATTCAGCACAGGTGTGCCGGTTATTTGGTGTATGTGGTAGATACACGGGTTAGAAAGCAGCTCTCAGTTTCCGAGGTCCCGGTGGTGAGGGAATTTGCTGATGTGTTTCCGGATGAGTAATCCGGAGTCCCTCCAGACTGGCAGGTTGAGTTCAGGATTGATCTAGTGCCAGGTGTGGCCCCTATTGCTAAGGCACCGTACCGTTTGACAGCGCCTGAGATGCAAGAGCTATCATCTCAGTTGCAGGAGCTGCTGGGTAAGCAGTTTACTCGTCCAAGTAGTTCCCCTGGGGAGCACCGATCCTTTTCGTCAGGAAGAAGGACGGTTCGCACAGGATGTGCATTGACAATAGGGAGCTGAACAAGTTAACGGTGAAGAACCGTTATCCACTCTCGAGGATACACGATCTTTTCGATCAGCTGCAAGGTGCATCTTGGTTTTCCAATATTGATTTGAGATCAGGATATCACCAGGTCAGGGTGAGGGAGGAAGATATGGAGAAGACCACGTTTCGGACTCGTTATGGTCATTACGAGTTCGTGGTGATGCCTTTTGGGCTCACCAACGCGCCGGCAGTGTTCATGGATTTAATGAACCGGGTCTGCAGACCGATGCTCGATCGCTCGGTCGTTGTGTTCATAGATGATATCTTGGTGTATTCCAAGACCCGAGAGCAGGATGAGGAGCATCTCAGGGAGCTGCTGGGGGTTCTAAGACGAGAACGGTTGTATGCCAAGTTCTCGAAATGCGAGTTTTGGTTACGATAGGTCCAGTTCCTCGGACATCTCGTTAACCAAGAGGGGATTTTGGTCGATCCGGCCAAGGTGGAGGTGGTTATGCAGTGGGAGACTCCGAAAACTCCCTCAGATATTAGGAGTTTCGTGGGTTTAGCAGGGTATTATCGGAGATTCATTCATGATTTCTCCAAGATTGTCGTACCCTCACTCATTTAACGAGGAAAGGGGTGGATTTCCGGTGGGGCCCTGAGCAGCAGAGGGCATTTGAGACCCTAAGGCGATTTTTATGCGAGGCGCTAGTGTTGACACTCCCCGAGGGAGTTGAGGATTTTGTGGTATTTTGTGATGCGTCCTTCACAGGGTTGGGGGCATTCCTCATGCAGAGAGGACGAGTGATAGCTTATGCATCGAGGAAGTTGAAGCCGCATGAGGCGAGATACCCCACACATGATCTTGAGTTGGGAGCGGTGGTCTTCGCTCTCAAGATTTGGAGGCACTATCAGTACAGGGTCCGTTGTACTATATACATGGATCACAAGAGTTTGAGACACATCATGGACTAGCTGATCTTGAAAATCAGGCAGCGCAGGTGGCTGGATGTGGTCAAGGACTATGATTGCGAGATCCTTTACCATCTGGGTAAAGCGAACGTTGTTGCGGATGCTCTGAGCCGCAAGTCAGCTGGGTCCTCGACCCCAGCCAAGTGTATGAGGATAGCAGTGGATTCCCCACTGGTGGGTTTGGTCAGGGATGCTCAGATTGAGGGCATGACACCGGAGAACTGGAAGTTTGAGAGGATTAAGGGCGAAAGCACCCGGTTTGTTCAGGACGGCTGCGGGTTGTTGACCCGTTACGATCGGGTTTGGGTTCCGATGACCGGAGGGGTCCGGTAGATAGTGATGGAAGAGGCTCATAAGTTTCGTTTTTCTGTTCACCCGGGAGCCACCAAAATGTACCGTGATCTGAGTTCGAGTGATTGGTGGCCTGGTATGAAGCGAGATATCGCTTGGTTTGTCGAGATGTGCTTGACCTGTAAGATGGTCAAGGCCGAGCAACAGAGGCCGCATGGTAAGTTGCAGCCTCTAGAGATTCCCATGTGGAAATGGGAATAGATCACGATGGATTTCATCACGAAGTTGCCGAAGACGGCAAAGGTGTTCGATGTTATATGGGTCATCGTGGATCGATTGACCAAGAGTGCCCATTTTCTAGCCATACGGGATAGTTCATCGGTAGAGAGGTTGGCCGACCTGTACGTCAGAGAGATTGTCTCTCGCCATGGGATTACAGTTTCTATTATTTCCGACCGAGATGTCAAGTTTACTTCTCGCTTTTGGCAGAAGTTCCACGAGGAACTGGGTATGAGTCTACATTTCAGTACGGCGTTCCATCCGCAGACTGATGGGCAGAGTGAGCGGACCATCCAGACCCTCAAGGATATGTTGAGGGCATGCGTCATCTATTTCGGTGGGAGTTGGGATTCCCACCTACCACTTGTGAAGTTCGCCTACAACAACAACTATCATTCCACTATTGGCGCCCCAGCCTTCGAGCTGTTGTATGGGCGGAAGTGTAAGACCCCAGTCTTTTGGGGCGAGGTTGGGCAAAGGCTGATGGGAAGGACAGAGGTAGTTCTGCAAACTACCAAGATGATACATCAGATTAGACAGCGACTGCAGAACGCTCAGAGCCGGCAGAAAAGTTATGCGGACCGGCGCCGATCTGAGCTAGAATTTCAGGTGGGTGACATGGTTCTCCTAGAGGTCGGGCGTGATCCGCTTCAGGAAGAGGGGAAAATTGGTTCCCCGTTATATTGGACCATTCCAAATTGCTTCCAGGGTTGGCAGGGTGGCTTATAGGCTAGAGCTTCTGGGGGAGCTCAACCGGATCCACAACACGTTTCATGTTTCGCAATTGTGAAAATGTGTTATGGACCAGGAGGCAGTCGTATCATTGGATGACATTCAGGTCAATGAGCGCTTGAATTATGTGGAAAGGCCTGTGGCAATTTTGGAGAGAAAGAAGAAGATTCTGTGGAATAAGGAAATACCTTTGGTAAAGGTACAATGGGAACATCGGAAGCGATCAGATTGGACATGGGAGCCGGAGGCGTAGATGCGCGAGCATTACCCGACATTGTTTATTCCAGCGGACCTCTAGGGCGAAGTCTAGTTCAAGTGGGGGAGATTTGTAACGCCCCGATTCTCAGGTATTGTTTAATATGAGTTATTGGGTTAGGCCCTACTCGACGAGTTGGTTGACCTACTCGTCGAGTAGCAGCGAGAAGGATCGCGGGTTAAGTGACCTACTCGACGATTCCATATTAGGACTTGGTGAGTAGGAGCTGGCAGATGAAACCCTAAATCCCGAGGTTGTGCACCCTATTTAAGGGAACACAAACCTCCTTCAGCCTCTTTGCAGTCTCTTAGCAAACCTTAATACGTGTGTGTGTGCCCATTGTGTGTTGGAAGCCTTGGAAGACGATTGTCACACCCCAAAACCGAGAATGGCGGAATACGTTCTGCGGTGGAGGGTGTCATGTACAGTATCTTAACAATGCATAACAGTAAAAACAAGCAACGACATCCATTGCATTAATATAGTAATTGTAATACAAGCGTGTTCTGTACAGTTTGTTAGACACCAAAAAGTATAATCAAAATAAACATGAGTCTTGTATATGCTCCACCTTCTCAAAAGCTGCATCTGTACCTGTCTACTGATGACCTAAGAATACAAGCTATTTTGAAAACGAGTATCAGCATAAAGCTGGTGAGTTCATAAGCATTTAGTGTCATTGCTTGTATAAAAGTGTTTTTAATCGTGTGTTGTAAAATTTGTTATCAAGTTTGAAAATAGTGTGAATCTCTAGAAAATCCTATATTTTCCAGTAAAAGTAGTCTTCTGCCAAGACTTGGTTACT
Source organism: Lactuca serriola (assembly GCF_051521515.1). Taxonomy (NCBI): domain Eukaryota; kingdom Viridiplantae; phylum Streptophyta; class Magnoliopsida; order Asterales; family Asteraceae; genus Lactuca; species Lactuca serriola. The sequence continues at coordinate 306,007,895 of NC_136410.1, read as the reverse complement.
TGTAGGTTTGATCCTTTGAGTGTGTAAAAGTTTTACCAATTATACTCTCAATTATAAAAATATAGTTTTGGACTTCATTTATGCAAAGTAAATGGGAAGATAATGTATTGTTCCAGCAGTGTTACTGCTGGCTGAATGGTAAATAAACTGCACACTCTAAGTAGTGATAAGTATATAATACACCTCGGGGAGTCTGTTTTACCTTTATTTCTTAATTTGTTAATTTAGGGATCCGAATGTGAATTCATATGTAACCATGCGGATAGGCGATCGAATGTCTAATGACCCTCCAGGTCACACGTAGTGTGGTAACATTTTGTCATCCATGGGCCTAGTCGGCTCGGACTGTAGCTAGCAGTCGGGATGCGAGAGTGTCTGTCGTGTATAGATCTATACACGTAGTGCCCGCTCTCCCTCCAGGAGACTATGGTTACACTGTAACGACCGAAAAATTCCAACCAATTTAAATCTTTCAAAAACAATCTGATTCCATTAAATTTATTACAAAAAGGTTTTCAATACAATTTATTTAAAGTATTCCCATAATCACTTCACGACAAAATATGAGGAGCGGTACGATCACGCCTTCGCCTTGCCACGGTCTCCTGAAGAACCTGAAAAACATTAAACCACAACTGTAAGCCCGAAAGCTTAGTGAGATATCCCCAAAATACCAACCACATATACCATACACGCATAACATGCCAACATATCCGATCACAGAACAGCCATGCACTTCGGGTCTACTATGTGACTGGTCCGCCGCACCAGCCAACAGTCCACCTGGTCCACCCTCCGAGTAGCCATATACATCGAGTCTGCAGTGTGATTGGTCCGCCCGCACCGGGCCTTCAATCCACCTGGTCCACTCTCCGAGTCTACAGTATGACTGGTCCGCCCGCACCGGGCCTTCAGTCGGCCTGGTCCACTCTCCGAGCTTCGGCACGTCTGGTCCGCCCTCTTGGGGCCTACAGCCTATCCGGACCACTCGTTGGGCCTTCGGGACAACCGGTCCACCCTGGGTATCTTGGCCTACAGCACAAAGCAGGACCCGCCTCAACCCAACTCCAATCCAAACAACCATGTGCACATAAACATACAATCATATAAGCATTCATAGTCAACAAGCCGATCTAACAGATCACATAACATATCATCATCCTAACCAGGATCTCGACCTAACCAGTCACTAGCATAGCATCACCCTACATATCAGGGAACCGACCTTAACCAGGTCTCTAACATATACCATCCTAGCTACCAGGATGCAAACATATTAAAACAATAACATAACAACAAATACCCGGATCTCAATCCGATAAAGGGTCGGCCTTGGTGCCTTAGACCCTGTTGATATAGTGAGGATAACTCACCTCGAAACTGTCGACTGAACAGATAACCCAAGCTGCTCCGATCACTGATACGGTCTCCACCACTGGACAACCACCAAGGCACTGAACTCAAAACAATTTCCAACAATTACCAAAATGCCCCTGGAAATCACTGGTCAATCCTTGGTCAAAGTCAAAGTCAAAGTCAACCCCTGACTGACTCTACTCGCCGAGTCAGCCCGATGACTCGCCGAGTCCCCATGCTCAGAATTCCCCAATCCGCGACTCAACTCGCCGAGTCACCCGAGACTCGCCGAGTCCAACAACAATGAGTCCACTCACACACAACTCACTGAGTCATCCCTTGACTCACCGATTCTTGGCTCAAACAGAAAAGATTGGGACTCTTCGACAAGACTCGCTGAGTCCAAGAACAAACTCGCCGAGTCTAAGGCTATCTTCAACTTACTCACCGAGTTGTTCTTCCAACTCGCCGAGTTCCAGGCCATCTTCATCCAACTCGCCGAGTTGTTCTTCCAACTCGTCGACTTCCAGCCTATCTTCAAGCAACTCGCTGAGTCTACCCATATGACTCGCCGATACCACCAGGTCTGAATCCATACAGAGGCTTTCCAAGCCATGCAGATGATCCAAACCATAGATCTACCCTTCCTAAGGCCATCCATCACGTAAAGTGGAAAACTTTACGTGAATCCAAGGAGATCTAGGCATTTTCACTCTAGGGTTTGGGTTTGGGACAAGATAGCTCCTTCAATCACTCATCAACAGGGACTTTATGACATACAAGACCATCCCAAGCTTAGATCTGAAGTAGCATCCTCAGATCAAAGCTTCTATCTCAATTTAGATGTCATATCAACCACCACACATGAACCCATGAAGAAAATAGCTTAAGGAAATGGTTCCTTACCCTTAGAATGAGCCCAACCAACTGTAGATTGTTGATTCCCCCAAGCTTCCTGATACAAGCCTCCAATCTTCAAGCTTAAAGCACCAAATATCCTTCTCCAAGCTCTAATTCACTCAACAATGGGGTCTCCTCACGAATTTAGGGCTTCTGGAACTCAAGGAATGATAAGGAGGCTGGGGAGAAGATATGATGTTCTTTATATAGTGCTCAACCCTCGAAATTAGGGTTTTCTCCATTCAGCACCAACTCGCCGAGTCCACCCATGCTACTCGCCGAGTTGGTCACTTAACACACGACTAGAGTCGCGACCCTACTCGCCGAGTCCACTCGTGGACTCGCCGAGTTGCCCTCTCCCATTTACTCTTTTAGCCCTTCAACTCTACTCTTGATATTCCGGGATGTTACAATTCTCCCCCACTTACATTAGGCTTCGTCCTCGAAGCCTGCGGCAATTCAACTCCAGAACTACTCCCGTAATGCACCACCTGGCATTAATCAGACCAGGCTCCTTAACGCACAACCATCGAAACCAGAAACTCACTTTCTCCTTTCTTGCGGTGTCCTGACCACCGGCTTTACCCTCTGATAACCACACTTAACAACTGAGTACTACTCATGTTGCAACACTGCTTCAAATCTCAACCATCACTCGGCCCATATGAGCTAGAAATAACCATGCACCACCGGATTCCTGATCCAAGTCCAACTCTATCCATTCCGCTGACAGAAAGACACATTCTTCAGAGCAACTCTCATGAGTTCTCCTCTTGCAATCACATACACATGCTGAACTAGCTCTAGCACCCTCGGGTTACGAAAACCCATCACACTGACGACACCTCCAAACATCCCCCAGGATGAATTACCACTACATACTCCATTCCTTGATCAAAATCAAACTGGGAATCCAAGACTCCAGCCCTGCATCCCTTCCGAGCCTCTTGGCTCTACACCCTCGGAATTCCTTCCGTGACCTCAGCAGACATCCAATCTGGATGTGATTCCATTCCACTGCTGCAAACACGCTGCTCAATGACCCTAATTGGATGACTCCAATCATAACTATGCACTGCTGCTTTCACTTCCATGAACTTACACTCCCTCTCGGAGCTACATTCTTCCCTTTTCTTACCAAGGAAAACCACTTGGCTGCCTTGAAACTACCACAACTGCGACGACGCTCGCCCAATGCTACACCACTCCTTCATAGCATAACCACTATCCATCCAACACACATGCTCTGACTCTGTTCGCAAGGACTCTCGAGCCCATGCACTATCTCCACTAATCAAGATCAATACCCGGGGCCAGACCTTCTAATGCTATCACACCGCAACATACACAATCCATATCCTCGAACCGATCTAACAATACCTGCAGAGTCTTCATCATGACTGGACCGCCTCACCAGGCCTTCAGCCAATCTAGACCACTCTCAGAACCTTCAGCCAATCTGGACCGCCCTCCAGTGCCTTCAGTCTGGCTGGACCGTTCTCTGAGCCTTCGGCCTGACTGGTACGCCTACCGGCCTTCAGTCTATCCGAACCGCTCAACTAGCATTCATCATTCCGAGCTATCTCTCCGGGAAATCCTCCCATGCATACTGTTCTATCCCTCTAGGGGTTCCGAACTCTATCTCCACCATACGAACTCGATCTCGGCCTGATCCCAATCCCTCCACAATCAAATACCCTTGGTCTGTATCCCGCCCCGCATGCCTGTCACTTACTCATACCAGCCTACGCTCTTGGCAAAAAGAACACTGTTGAATCCCAAACAGCTAAACAACCTCACATGCTCATCGATCTTCTGGAGAATTTTCCAATTCTCCCCCACTTAGCACTAACTATCAATCACCGATCGCTATCACCGACCTCCCGAAAAAACCTTACACAACACAACACTTACCCGCGAACTGCGCCCCACAAGTATAAACAACCTTCACAAAAATCCCATTTCCACACTGATCATCTCGCTCGAAAGAAACTCAATCTGCAGCTAACCACTCCTCAGAAAGCAAATGCTACCCGACATTCAGACCAACGCCAGATTCCCACTAATAAACCCCACGAATGATAACCAACGAAATTCCCATCACTAACCCATAATCATACCACAACTCTCAAGAACAACGAATACCACACCGAAAACCACACAAAGATACTAGCACATAAACAATACTCCACAATAATCACAAGATAACAAGACATCAAGAAAGAAACATACCCGCAGCTGCATCCGGCACAGCTTTGACCTCCTCTGCTATAAGCTGAAAAGCACGACCCTGAGCCCTTGGGGGCTCCGCTCCACCCTGACCTCCACCCGTGATCCTCAAAGTGGCCGGTGCTGGAGCCTGCACCGGTCCTGCAGCAAGCTGTGGACAGTTGACCCTCAAATGTCCAACCTGATGGCAATGATAACAAATCCTCAAATCCCGAACCGGCGCTGACTGCCGACAATCCCTCGCATAGTGCCCCTCCTTTCCGCACTTGCGACATGCACCACCGGACTTGCAAACTCCGGTGTGACTCCTCCCACACTTCCCACAAGTGTGGCTACTTAGATCTCCCATCCTAGAATCAACGGTCTTGGACCGTTTCGGCGCCGGCTGCGACTGCACCGGAGCCTGCCTCAGCTCACGCAACTGCAACTCAATCTCTAACTCGCGCCGCCTGGCGGCCTCCTGCAACTCCAACAAAGTCTCGCACCTCTACGTAGACACAAACTGCCTGATATCCCTCTTGAGCATGCTCAGATATCGAGACATATGAGCCTGCTCGGAAGCGAACTCAAGGCAGAACATCGCCCTCTCTACGAACATCCTGGTGATCTCAGTCACCGACTCCGAATCCTGCTTCAGCTTAAGGAACTCCTAAGCCAATCTCTCCCTCTCAACTCGTGGAACATAACGAGTGCTAAACATCTCTCTGAATTGATCCCATGAAACCGCAGCCCTCTGTGCATCGGAATATGACCCCGTGGTCAATCTCCACCAATCCTTCGCCCCGAGCCTCAACAGGTTCAGAGCACACCTCACCCTCTGCTCAGCAGGGCATGAACACGTGAAGAAACACCCCTCCAACAGGCTTCGTATTATCGAAGTCCCGATACTGAAAACCCCGACCAGCTCCTCCCCCTGCTGCTGCTACAGCCGCTGTCGCCGTCGCGGCAGCCGTATCTATGAGAGCTGCATAGCGCTCATCAAAATACTCAACCATGGCGGTCTTGATCGACCTGAACAGTTCCGGCAACTCAGCCTGGAACAACGCAGCAATCTCATCACGCAGGATCTCACGAATCCTCGCATCCAACTCGCATGTAATGGTAGTAAGGAGCGGTAAACCTTAACTATACCTATTATAGTTAAATAGTATGTTGTATTCTATCTTTGCACACAATAGTATTGAACTGAGTGAAGACGTTCATATCCAACACAAATATATACAATATATAACTAAGAATTCAACGACAGTCGGACAGATAACAATATACCCTAAGACCACAATCAAACAAGAACAGGAAATAAGGCGAGCTATCAGTCCTAAGTCTTTCAAGTCTTACTTATATAAATATATTGGTGTAGATATAGTTTGGGAAGATAAGAAGTTTAAAAAGAGTTTGGAAATAGTTTTTATAACCATTTAACACGAAAAATGAGTTTGATAAACATTTAAAGCAGTTTTGATGGCAAAGTGGTTAAAAGTATAGAAATCCTTTTTGTCAGGTTCAACTTGTATTCCCCCCCCCCCATAAAAGCTTTTAAAAACATTTGAAAGGTTATCTAAGGGGTATGAACTCACCTGCAGTGAGTGGAGTGGATAGAATGTCGGGTAGGATGCTAGGTGTCAAGTGAGGACTTGAACACACCCACGGATCCTATGTAACATGTAGTGGCACATAATGGTATTAATTAGTTATTTAATCACTAATTAAGTAAGTAAAGACCCTCTAATGCATGAAAACACTTTGCTTCAAGTGCAAGGAGTGCTAAGGGTCACATGTAAGGAGTGTATGGCCTCAGTATGGAGTTTACACTTCAATTGGTCACCCTATAGTGTGTTTACGGTTGAGAGACCATTTCCCCCATGATTTTACGTCTGTAAACTCATAAGAATGGTGTTTTTGGGTGTTTAAAGGTCTCATAAATCACAAGGAAGGGTTCTAAGATCAAATCAAGGGCTTAGGAAGTGATTAGGGTTCAAAAGGGTACTCCCTTGGAGTTTGCGGTCCTTGGACCACTTCTTGGGAGTTTATGGTCATAAACCCTTGGACACATCATTCCTTTCGTGTTTTGTAGTTCTAAGCTCATTCCTACAAGTTTCTAGTCCATTATACATACTAGGGAAGGAGTTAGGGGCACCAAAACACCCTTTGGGGTGTTTACGGTTTTGGGAGATCCCCAAACTGTAAACACATGTTCTTGGGGTTTTTGAGGTTCATTCCACGGATTTAACAAGCACACCAAGTAAATAACTAGTTAGGGAGAGTTTACTTACTTATAGGAAGCTTGTAGAGGTGTTTTAGGACCCAAAAACACAAATGTGTTCTTCGTGTTCTTGGTGATTTGAAGATCCTTTGAAGATCTATGTAAAAATTGGAAATCCATCGATGAAAAGAACTATAAACACTAGTTTAAGTGTTGTAGGAAAGAATCTATGAAGAAAAACTTACATTTTTGGCGGATTTGGAAGAAGAAGGTGATGATACTTGAGAGAAAAAGCTAGTGTTCTTGAGTGGGAAGTGGGAAAAATGAGGACAAAGGTGTAAACTCATGCTATATGCATGAGTTCTTGGGGAGAAGGGTGTTTACGGCACAAACTCCCTTGTCTGGCCGTAAACACCTAGCTAAGGTGTCGAGTTGTTCGGTTTGTTACATGTCGCTAATTACGTCACTTCCTTTTAGTTAAATCATTTGACGAAAAATAAAATAAAACACCAAACGGGTTTAAATCTAGCCAAAAATGTATTGCAATGTTTTTGAATATTATTTGAAGTGTTTAACTGTGGAAATTATACAATGAAAATTTCGGGTTTCCACATCATCCCCCCGTGAAAGGGAATTTCGTCCCGAAATTTAGAATTCAAGTAGCTAAGTTATTACAACACAACTGAGCAAAGAGATGAGGATATTTAAGTTTCATTTGATCCTCGCACTCCCAAGTGAACTCCGGTCCTCGCTTGGCGTTCCAACGAACCTTCACAATTGGGATGCGGCTTTGTTTCGTTCGTTTGACCTCTCGGTCCATAATCTCCATAGGTTCTTCCATGAAGTTAAGGCTCTCATTGATCTCGATCTCGTCGAGTGGGATAACGAGAGTCTCGTCGGATAGGCACTTTTTCAAGTTCGAGACGTGGAAAGTAGGATGCACATTACTAAGCTCGCGGGGTAGATTGAGTTTGTAAGCTACGGGGCCGATTCTAGCGAGAATCTCGAAAGGCCCTATGTATCTTGGATTTAGCTTTCCATGCTTTCCGAAGCGTATTAAGCCTTTCCAGGGTGAGACTTTCAAAAGAACTCGGTCTCCCACTTGGAATTCCAAAGGTTTTCTTCGTTTGTCTGCGTAGCTTTTCGGTCGATCTCTAGCGGCTTTTAATCATTCACGAATATATACGATCTTCTCGCTCGTTTCTCGAATGATCTCCGGACCCGTGAGAGCGCTATCAGGAACGTGTCCTTTAGCTAACTAAGTGTCACCCACCTCAGCCCAGCACAGAGGGGATCTGCACTTTCGGCCGTAGAGGGCTTCGAATGGAGCTGCCTTGATGCTCGTGTGATAAATGTTGTTGTAGGAAAAATTAACAAGGGGTAAGTGGGTATCTCATGCCTTACCAAAGTCGATCACACAGGCTCGTAGCATATCTTCCAGGGTTTGGATAGTCCTCTCACTTTGTCTGTCGGTTTGCGGATGGTAGGCTGTACTCATGTCGTACGGAGATAATAGATATAGGGACACCATGCAGTCGTACGATCTCCTTAATGTATGCTCTTGTGAGTTTCTCCATCTTATCTGTTTCCTTGATGGGTAGGAATTGTGCGGACTTGGTCAATCTGTCAACGATGACCCATATGGTATCAAGTCCACCCGTTGTCTTGGGTAGCTTGGTTATGAAATTCCTGCTGGGTTTTGGCCATATGAACATCCCTATGTGCACATGCAACCCTAATGATTGGATCTAGGTTTCTCTAATTGAACATACATTGAATCCAAGACTTCTAATGGCTAATATACAGTAACAATAATATGAAATCAGAGATTAGAAGTTTACCTTGAATCACTTGCTTGATCTTGTTGTCCTTGAGGCTTTAGAGTCACAATTGTCACTCCTCTAATGTCTTACAAACACCAACTAGCAAGGAGGATGATTTGAGAGAGAGGAGGGAAGAGAAATTCGGCCAGGGTTTCTTCTCTAAGCACAAGTCACGAAATCCCTTAGCCCTTGGGGTCTATTTATACTTGTAAGGCTCCTAGGGTTTCACCCTTAAACCCTAATTGGAAAACTTAAGCCCTAAGCAATCCAAATCCTTTCCATGATAAGCCTTGGACGATTTTATGGCTATCCTTAGCCCTAGAAATCGTCCACCCCTTATCCATAAAGGATATATAGCCCAAAGTGCAACTATCAAACAATTGACAGTTTATACCCCTTTATTTAATTAATCTCTTTAAGTCACCAAATTAATTCCTAATTAAGTTATGACTTATATTAATCAAATAATAATATTATTATTCCTTATATTATTCTTATAATATATTAATAATATTCCTTCTCTCATTATAAATCATATTGTCAGGTTGCTATGGTGAAGGCAACCCAAAAGGACCATGCTCAACCGGGTCAAATACTTGCCTAATATAGTTGTAGCCTTAGACACTATTCCAACAGTCTCCCACTTGGATAATTCTAGTAACTATATATACAAGTATATTCCGATTAGCAGTCGTAGCTCTCAAAGACGCTGTCAAACTCTGATCTAATCAATCTTGTCCTTTAGATAAGGGGTCGTACAGTCCTCTGGTTAGATATCATGCTGACAATTCTATGGAACAATTTGTCTAGCATTTGGTTTCTCGATCTCCAATTCATTTGACATAGAACTTAATCGAATACATCAATTCAGTTCTGACCGGCCCCGGCACATAAGTCAAATCAAATCATCGAGCGGCCGAGATATCGCTTTTACCCTCTTGGGATAAAAGTAACAGATAAACTTCGACTTATATGCATTTACTTATTCATTAATCAGCCATACACAACAATGTGTTTTATAACATCAAGTTACTGATGCGGTTTCGCATTATCAATGTACAACCAATCAACAAATAACAAACCATATATCTTGGTTTTAAGACTATATGATATTATCGTCTTGCGATCACCCTTTTTTATCATATTCCATAAAGTGATTCCAGCAAGCACGGGTTTGTTCCAATGCTCAAAACTAGTTCATAAGCACTCATGAACATTGCAGCAAACTTTTGCTATGTCTAATACCATTTAGACAATCTACACACCAATTCATGACAATCTTCATTCATACCTACTTCCAACATATAAACGATTGTGGACAACTTGAACAATTCGATTATTCTTAATAAACTCAATTATTATGGAAGTCAAAACATGCAAAATGAAACAATAGTTAAACAATTAACATAAGACAGTAACATTACTCATAAATAATACTCTTTTATTTAATCATCAAATGTTAATTACATTTATCTATTACACGTTTCTACTATTATCTAATCTATACTAATATCATCCTTCAGCCCAATGCTCCTAGCATGCTGCAAGTGCTTAACCCTACTCAGTCCCTTCGTAAGCGGATCTGTTGGGTTATCTTCTGATGATATCCTCTTCACTACGAGTTGTCCTTCTTCTACACGATGTCTAATAAAGTGATATTTTTTGTCGATATGTCTAGATCTACCATGATCCCTCGGTTCCTTGGTCAAGGCAACCGCTCCTTCATTATCACAGAAAATCTCCATGGGCTCCTTTATAGCGGGTACAACTCCAAGATCACCGATGAAGTTCTTTAACCATATTGCCTCCTTCGACACTTCGCTCGCTGCAATGTACTCTGATTCGCACGTTGAATCAGCTACGATTTCCTGCTTGGAACTTTTCCAAGTTACTGCTCCTCCATTCAGGGTAAAGACCCAACCCGACTGCGAATGGTAGTTGACCCTGTCGGTCTGAAAGCTGGCGTCACTATACCCTCACACCTTCAAGTCATCACTCCCTCCGAGGACTAAGAACCATTCCTTCGTCCTCCGAAGGTACTTAAGGATATTCTTCACCGCAATCCAATGGGCTCTGCCAGGGTTCCCTTGATATCTGCTAACCATGCTCAAAGCAAAGGCTACATCAGGGCGAGTACAAGTCATAGCGTACATGATTGAGCCATCTGCGGAAGCGTATGGAACTCGACTCATTTCAGCTATCTCAGCTTCGGTACTCGGACTTTGAGTCTTACTCAACTTGGCATTACTTTGTATCGGTAATTCTCCCTTCTTCGAGTTTTCCATACTAAAACGTTTTAGTACCTTCTCTAAGTAAGTGTTCTAACTAAGTCCTATTAGTCTCTTACTTCTTTCTCTTACTATCCTTATTCCCAAAATATAGGAAGCCTCTCCGAGGTCCTTCATGGCGAAGCACTTCCCGAGCCAGGACTTAACTTCCTGCAGATTCTGGATGTCGTTTCCTATGAGTAATATGTCATCGACATATAGAACGAGGAAGCTTACTACACTCCCACTGGCTTTGACATATACACACGATTCATCTTCGCTTCGTACAAATCTAAACTCTTTGACTTTCTCATCGAAGCAAAGATTCCATCTGCGAGATGCTTGCTTAAGTCCATAAATGGACTTCTCAAGCTTACACACTCTATTCGGATGCTTCGGATCCACAAACCCCTCTGGCTGAGCCATGTAAACATCCTCAGCCAACTTCCCGTTAAGGAAAGCGGTCTTGACATCCATTTGCCAAATCTCATAATTATGAAATGCGGCAATAGCTAGAATCACTTTAATAGACTTAATCTTCGCAACTGGTGAGAAGGTCTCATCATAGTCAACTCCGGGAGTTTGATTAAAGCCCTTCGCAACCAATCGCGCCTTATATGTGTGTACGTTTCCATCCACGTCGGTCTTCTTCTTGAAGATCCATTTGCACCCGACGGTCTTACGTCCGGGCACATTATCAACCAAATTCCAAACTTGGTTGTCATACATGGGCTGGATCTCGCTGTCCATTGCCTCTTTCCATTTCGCAGACTCCGGGCCTGCCATAGCTTCCTTATAGCTATTAGGTTCATCTAGATTTATAAGTGTACCATCACTAATATACGTATCCCCTTCGGTAGTAATATGAAAACCATAAAACTGGGGTTGAATTCTAACTCTTTCGGAACATCTAAGAGGTAAGGACTCGTCAATCGGTTCAACCGGAGTTTCCTCCTCGGGTTGAGTGCCAGCGGTAGAGGTTCCTTCATCTATCGATTCTTGAATCTCTTCAAGCTCGATTTGCCTCCCACTGTCTCCTTGGCTTATGAGTTCTCGCTCTTGGAAAACTCCTCTCCTCGCAACAAAAACAACATTGTCCTTCGGTCTATAGAAGAGATATCCAAAGGATTTCTGTGGTTAGCCAATGAAAATACATCGCTCACTACGAGGTTCGAGCTTCTCGTGAGTATCTCGTCTTACGAAAGCCTCGCAACCCCAAACCTTGATATGTGCCAACGAGGGAGCTTTCCATGTCCACATCTCGTGAGGTGTTTTGGCAACCTTCTTAGTAGGGACTCGGTTAAGGATATGGGCGGCAGTCTCTAAGGCATACCCCCAAAAAGAGATAGGTAGTGAAGCACGACTCATCATAGAGCGAACCATGTCTAACAAGGTTCGATTACGCCTTTCTGCCACACCATTCAACTGCGGTGTCCTAGGTGGCGTCAATTGTGAAACTATTCCACACTCCTTGAGATAATCGTGGAATTCAAGACTTAGGCACTCTCCTCCTCGATCGGATCGAAGCATCTTGATTTTCCTGCCCAATTTTTTCTCCACTTCATTTTTGAACTCTTTGAACTTTTCAAAAGTTTTCGACTTTTGCTTGATTAAGTAAATATACCCATATCTACTATAGCCATCGGTAAAAGTCACATAGAAGCAGTTTCCATCCTTCGTGGTTGATCTAAGCGGTCCACATACATCGGTATGTATTAGGTCCAATAGACCCTCACCCCTTTCACATGTACTTGTGAAGGGTGACTTAGTCATCTTTCCAAGTAAACAAGACTCGCATGTGTCATCTTCCCTAAGGTCGAATGACTCCAACACTCCATCCTTTTGGAGTTGGGCTATGCGCTTCTTGTTGACATGTCCAAGACGACAATGCCACAAGGATGCTCTATCCACACCATTGGAAGAATCCATGCATACAACATCATTTCCTAAGTTATCTACAATCATAACAGTTTCATAAATTCCATTACATGGTATAGCTTCAAAATATAAGACACCATTTAGATAAGCAGTAATAGAACCATTCTCATTATTAAAAGAAAATCTAAAACCTTGTCTAAACAAACCATGAAATGAAATGATGTTTCTAGCCATTTCTGGCGAATAGCAACAATTGTTCAAATCTAAAGATAAACCATTCCTAAGCACTAAAGAATACACTCCAATTTTGGTCACATGCGACGATCTTCTGTTCCCCATGATTAGATTTATTCTTCCATGCTCCACATCCCTATTTCTTCTTAGTCCCTGCAAATCGGAACAAATATGGTAACCACAACCGGTATCAAGGACCCAAGAATTAGCATGAGATGAATCATTAGATTTAATTGTATAAATATCTGCGAAGGATGGCTTGATCTTTCCTTCCCTTATGGCTTGCAGTTAGTCTGGGCAGCTTCTCTTCCAATGCCCTATTTTATGGCAATGATGGCACTCTGCCTCCTTAGGGTTAGGACATGGTTTAGCAGGATCAACTTTGGTCCCACTATAAGAGGAACCATCTCGGGACTTTCCCTTGCGGTGGCTCATAGACGGAGCCTTCCTCTTCTTGCCTCTTCCTTGCCCAATGGCCAAAACAGGAGCAGCGGGTGGATTGGGAGTCGGTGCAACAGACTTGTCCTTTAGGTTGCTTTCAGCAACCCTAAGGAGACCTTGGAGCTTGCTTAGGGTGACCTCTTCCTTGTTCATGTGGTAGGTCATCCTAAATTGATTGTAACACGGATGAAAAGAGTGAAGCACTATGTCGATCGCCAAGTCTTCCCCAAAGTCAACATTCAACTTGCGAAGACGATCGACATACCTTTGCGTCTTTTGCAGGTGCACGGTAAGAGATTCTCCATGACCCATTTTAGCGGAAATCATGTTAGTGAAAATCTCGTAATGCTCTTGCCTCGCCTTCTGGTGGTATCTCTCCAACAAGTCTTGGTGCATTTCATACGGATACATGTCCTCATAGGACTTTTGGAATTCGGCATTCATGGTGGCTATCATGATGCAATGTACCTTCGTTGCATCACGCTCGTGAGTTTCAAAAGCGGTCATTTCAGCCGGAGTAGCGATTTCAGGGTTGATTTTCTCGAGCTTCTCATCTAGGACATACTCCTTGTCCTCATAGCGAGCAATTGTGCGACTGTATCTTATCCATTTGCTAAAGTTCGTCCCATCGAAAGTAACATTTTGACAAAGGCTCATCAGTGTGAATGAACTAGCAGCAGCGTTGTTTGCGTTCGACATCTACAAATAGAAAGGACAAAGATAGATTAGAATATGAATCCCTAATTATCACCCAATAAGAAAAATTAGGGCTAGGATCCAACAACAATATTTACATATTAGAAAAGGGATGTCGTAATCTAACATGCAAACAATTTGAAGGTAAGTGAATAACGATTCACTAATTCTCCACCACATAACTTTAAGTTCTATATGTATTGAGAATTCCTAGGTTTGGATGAGATTTATTGAAAACTTTTCAATGGCATGTTTAAATCTCAATATGCCCCTCTCGTTTGTGACTGGGATACCGAGGATCACAAAGTGGGTGTGAATTACCATGCAAATTTACATGGTGCCTTCATTGTAACGATCACCTATTCGATGTGCTGGTAAACCACACACGCTCCATCTATGATAAACAATGAATCGCCCTTTTCCACCTTTGCTTAGAACCAATTAGTGTGCCAGTAAACCACACACGCTCCACTAACTTCTTAGCAATGGTGCAAAGTGTAATTTCATGGGATTACATCAATTCACTTTTCCTAAAGTAACTAAGATTGGGAAATTTTCAAAAAAACATGTAGTTACTTTGTATTTTATATTATACTTTTAATGAAGAGATGAGGTTTCCCTATCCTACCCGTTCGGCTAACGACCCTCCACCGATCAAGCAAGCGGTGCGTGTGAGTGTACACCCATTAAGCGCCATTTTATAGGTAGCAACCTTATACCCACCTTATAGACCGGCTTCGTGAATGAGGCCTACTAACGGTAAGCCTAGCATTTTAATTATACATATACATATATATATATATATATATATATATATATATATATATATATATATTAATCTTGTAATATTATATTAGTATAGGGTTGGATTTTAAACTTGTAAAATTCTAGTGTTTGAAATTTAAATTGTCTAAATTAAACTTTTAATCACAAAACATAAATTTCAAAACATGAGGGCAAGTTTTAAACTTTTAAAAAACATAGAGGATCAAATAACAAATAATCTTAATTAACAATTAATTCCATAATTATCCATATTTGATTTATTTAATGATTTCTTGCAAAACAATTTACCAATTTAATAAAATAATTAATCAATTATCACATAAGGAAACAAATATTTTATTAATTGATAAATATCTTCAATTAGGTCAAGAATATACCCATATATATCATAAAATTGGATTTATATTGATCTAATATGATTAAGGCAAGTATCTCAAAGATAAACAGCAAGAAATCCCGAAGTTTCCTTTTTCTGACGCTCGAACTCGTCGAGTACCCAGATGGACTCGTCGAGTACCACCATGGGACTCGCCGAGTTCATCATCCATAGAACAAAAAAACTATTTTTTTCAGCAACAAACAAGCAATCAAAGTATGAATTCAATAGAAACCAATCTAGGCTCTGATACCACTAATGGGTTTTGGCCATATGAACATCCCTATGTGCACATGCAACCCTAATGCTTGGATCTAGGTTTCTCTAATTGAACATACATTGAATCCAAGACTTCTAATGGCTAATATACAATAACAATAATATGAAATCAGAGATTAGAAGTTTACCTTGAATCACTTGCTTGATCTTGTTGTCCTTGAGGCTTTAGAGTCACAATTGTCACTCCTCTAATGGCTTACAAACACCAACTAGCAAGGAGGATGATTTGAGAGAGAGGAGGGAAGAGAAATTCGGCTAGGGTTTCTTCTCTAAGCACAAGTCACGAAATCCCTTAGCCCTTGGGGTCTATTTATACTTGTAAGGCTCATAGGGTTTCACCCTTAAACCCTAATTGGATAACTTAAGCCCTAAGCAATCCAAATCCTTTCCATGATAAGACTTGGACGATTTTATGGCTATCTTTAGCCCTAGAAATCGTCCACCCCTTATCCATAAAGGATATATATCCCAAAGTGCAATTATCAAACAATTGACAGTTTATACCCCTTTATTTAACTAATCTCTTTAAGTCACCAAATTAATTCCTAATTAATTTATGACTTATATTAATCAAATAATAATATTATTATTCTTATAATATATTAATAATATTCCTTCTCTCATTATAAATCATCCTGTCAAGTTGCTATGGTGAAGGCAACCCAAAAGGACCATGCTCAACCGGGTCAAATACTTGCCTAATATAGTTGTAGCCTTAGACACTATTCCAACAATCCCTAGTGATCCACTCCCACTTCCATTCAGGTATCTCCGGTTGCTGTAGTAGACATGATGGCTTATGGTATTCGACCTTGACCTTTGCGCAAGTAAGGCATTTACTCACGAAGGTAGCAATCTCTGCTGTCATGCTAGGCCACTAATATGACTTTTTAAGATCCAAATACATCTTATCTGAACCTGGGTGAACGGAATATCGAGTGTTGTGGGCTTCCTTCATGACCAAGTCTCTGAAACCACCGTGTTGCGGTGTCCAGATTCGGTCCATGAGATATAAGGCTCCATCACCCATAACTTCCAGGTTCTTATCCATTCCTCGCAGGGATTCTCCCGTTACATTTTCAGGTTTCAAGGCTTCGAGCTGAGCCTCCTTAATCTGTGCAGATAGATGCGAATGGATAGTCATTGTTAATGACTTGACTCTACGACCCAAATATTCCTTCCGACTTAGGGCGTCTGCTACTACATTGGCTTTTCCTGAGTGATAACGAATCTCGCATTCATAATCATTGAGTAGCTCGACCCAACGTCGTTATCTCATATTGAGCTCCTTCTGGTTGAGTATGTGTTGGAGGCTTTTGTGGTCAGTGTATATCGTGCTCTTCGTACCATATAGGTAGTGTCTTCAGATCTTTAGAGCAAACACAACTGCTCCTAATTCGAGGTCGTGTGTGGTGTAGTTAACTTCATGTGTCTTCAATTGTCTCGAAGCATAGGTGATGACCTTAGCTCGTTGCATCAGGACACAACCGAGCCCCTGATTGGACGCATCGCAGTATACCACAAAATCTTTTGTCCCTTCGGGGAGGGATATTATCGTTGTGGTGCATAAGGCTCGTTTCAGGGTTTGAAATGCCTTCTCTTGTTACTCTCCCCAGTCAAAAGTCACGCCTTTCTGGGTTAATGTTGTAAGGGGTTTCGCGATCCGAGAGAAGTTCTGAATGAATATGCGGTAGTAGCCAGCGAGGCCTAGAAATTGACTAATTTATGTAGGCGTCTTCGGTGCTGACCAGTTCTCAATAGCTTTAATCTTAGATGGGTCCACGTGGATTCCTTCTTCGCTAACCACGTTTCCTAAGAATTCGACTCTTCGGATCCAGAATTCGCACTTCGAGAACTTCGCATATAGCTTCTCCGATCGTAGGGTTTCTAGGACTTGTCGTAGGTGATCGCTATGCTCCTCCTTACTTCGAGAGTAGATGAGTATGTCATCAATGAAGACGATGACGAACTGATCCAAGTAAGGATGGCACACCCCTCTCGTTTGTGACTGGGATACCGAGGATCACAAAGTGGGTGTGAATTACCATGCAAATTTACATGGTGCCTTCATTGTAACGATCACCTATTCGATGTGCTGGTAAACCACACACGCTCCATCTATGATAAACAATGAATCGCCCTTTTCCACCTTTGCTTAGAACCAATTAGTGTGCCAGTAAACCACACACGCTCCACTAACTTCATAGCAATGGTGCAAAGTGTAATTTCATGGGATTACATCAATTCACTTTTCCTAAAGTAACTAAGATTGGGAAATTTTTGAAAAAACATGTAGTTACTTTGTATTTTATATTATACTTTTAATGAAGAGATGAGGTTTCCCTATCCTACCCGTTCGGCTAACGACCCTCCACCGATCAAGCAAGCGGTGTGTGTGAGTGTACACCCATTAAGCGCCATTTTATAGGTAGCAACCTTATACCCACCTTATAGACCGGCTTCGTGAATGAGGCCTACTAACGGTAAGCCTAGCATTTTAATTATACATATACATATATATATATATATATATATATATATGTATATATATATATATATTAATCTTGTAATATTATATTAGTATAGGGTTGGATTTTAAACTTGTAAAATTCTAGTGTTTGAAATTTAAATTGTCTAAATTAAACTTTTAATCACAAAACATAAATTTCAAAACATGAGGGCAAGTTTTAAACTTTTAAAAAACATAGAGGATCAAATAACAAATAATCTTAATTAACAATTAATTCCATAATTATCCATATTTGATTTATTTAATGATTTCTTGCAAAACAATTTACCAATTTAATAAAATAATTAATCAATTATCACATAAGGAAACAAATATTTTATTAATTGATAAATATCTTCAATTAGGTCAAGAATATACCCATATATATCATAAAATTGGATTTATATTGATCTAATATGATTAAGGCAAGTATCTCAAAGATAAACAGCAAGAAATCCCGAAGTTTCCTTTTTCTGACGCTCGAACTCGTCGAGTACCCAGATGGACTCGTCGAGTACCACCATGGGACTCGCCGAGTTCATCAGCCATAGAACAAAAAAACTATTTTTTTCAGCAACAAACAAGCAATCAAAGTATGAATTCAATAGAAACCAACCTAGGCTCTGATACCACTAATGGGTTTTGGCCATATGAACATCCCTATGTGCACATGCAACCCTAATGCTTGGATCTAGGTTTCTCTAATTGAACATACATTGAATCCAAGACTTCTAATGGCTAATATACAATAACAATAATATGAAATCAGAGATTAGAAGTTTACCTTGAATCACTTGCTTGATCTTGTTGTCCTTGAGGCTTTAGAGTCACAATTGTCACTCCTCTAATGGCTTACAAACACCAACTAGCAAGGAGGATGATTTGAGAGAGAGGAGGGAAGAGAAATTCGGCTAGGGTTTCTTCTCTAAGCACAAGTCACGAAATCCCTTAGCCCTTGGGGTCTATTTATACTTGTAAGGCTCATAGGGTTTCACCCTTAAACCCTAATTGGATAACTTAAGCCCTAAGCAATCCAAATCCTTTCCATGATAAGACTTGGACGATTTTATGGCTATCTTTAGCCCTAGAAATCGTCCACCCCTTATCCATAAAGGATATATATCCCAAAGTGCAATTATCAAACAATTGACAGTTTATACCCCTTTATTTAACTAATCTCTTTAAGTCACCAAATTAATTCCTAATTAATTTATGACTTATATTAATCAAATAATAATATTATTATTCTTATAATATATTAATAATATTCCTTCTCTCATTATAAATCATCCTGTCAAGTTGCTATGGTGAAGGCAACCCAAAAGGACCATGCTCAACCGGGTCAAATACTTGCCTAATATAGTTGTAGCCTTAGACACTATTCCAACAATCCCTAGTGATCCACTCCCACTTCCATTCAGGTATCTCCGGTTGCTGTAGTAGACATGATGGCTTCTGGTATTCGACCTTGACCTTTGCGCAAGTAAGGCATTTACTCACGAAGGTAGCAATCTCTGCTGTCATGCTAGGCCACCAATATGACTTTTTAAGATCCAAATACATCTTATCTGAACCTGGGTGAACGGAATATCGAGTGTTGTGGGCTTCCTTCATGACCAAGTCTCTGAAACCACCATGTTGCGGTGTCCAGATTCGGTCCATGAGATATAAGGCTCCATCACCCATAACTTCTAGGTTCTTATCCATTCCTCGCAGGGATTCTCCCGTTACATTTTCAGGTTTCAAGGCTTCGAGCTGAGCCTCCTTAATCTGTGCAGATAGATGCGAATGGATAGTCATTGTTAATGACTTGACTCTACGACCCAAATATTCCTTCCGACTTAGGGCGTCTGCTACTACATTGGCTTTTCCTGAGTGATAACGAATCTCGCATTCATAATCATTGAGTAGCTCGACCCACCGTCGTTATCTCATATTGAGCTTCTTCTGGTTGAGTATGTGTTGGAGGCTTTTGTGGTCAGTGTATATCGTGCTCTTCGTACCATACAAGTAGTGTCTTCAGATCTTTAGAGCAAACACAACTGCTCCTAATTCGAGGTCGTGTGTGGTGTAGTTAACTTCATGTGTCTTCAATTGTCTCGAGGCATAGGTGATGACCTTAGCTCGTTGCATCAGGACACAACCGAGCCCCTGATTGGACGCATCGCAATATACCACAAAATCTTTTGTCCCTTCGGGGAGGGATATTATCGTTGTGGTGCATAAGGCTCGTTTCAGGGTTTGAAATGCCTTCTCTTGTTACTCTCCCCAGTCAAAAGTCACGCCTTTCTGGGTTAATGTTGTAAGGGGTTTCGCGATCCGAGAGAAGTTCTGAATGAATATGCGGTAGTAGCCAGCGAGGCCTAGAAATTGACTAATTTATGTAGGCGTCTTCGGTGCTGACCAGTTCTCAATAGCTTTAATCTTAGATGGGTCCACGTGGATTCCTTCTTCGCTAACCACGTTTCCTAAGAATTCGACTCTTCGGATCCAGAATTCGCACTTCGAGAACTTCGCATATAGCTTCTCCGATCGTAGGGTTTCTAGGACTTGTCGTAGGTGATCGCTATGCTCCTCCTTACTTCGAGAGTAGATGAGTATGTCATCAATGAAGACGATGACGAACTGATCCAAGTAAGGATGGCACGCCCCTCTTGTTTGTGACTGGGATACCGAGGATCACAAAGTGGTTGTGAATTACCATGCAAATTTACATGGTGCCTTCATTGTAACGATCACCTATTCGATGTGCTGGTAAACCACACACGCTCCATCTATGATAAACAATGAATCGCCCTTTTCCACCTTTTCTTAGAACCAATTAGTGTGCCAGTAAACCACACACGCTCCACTAACTTCATAGCAATGGTGCAAAGTGTAATTTCATGGGATTACATCAATTCACTTTTCCTAAAGTAACTAAGATTGGGAAATTTTTGAAAAAACATGTAGTTACTTTGTATTTTATATTATACTTTTAATGAAGAGATGAGGTTTCCCTATCCTACCCGTTCGGCTAACGACCCTCCACCGATCAAGCAAGCGGTGCGTGTGAGTGTACACCCATTAAGCGCCATTTTATAGGTAGCAACCTTATACCCACCTTATAGACCGGCTTCGTGAATGAGGCCTACTAACGGTAAGCCTAGCATTTTAATTATACATATACATATATATATATATATATATATATATATATGTATATATATATATATATATATATATATATATATATATTAATCTTGTAATATTATATTAGTATAGGGTTGGATTTTAAACTTGTAAAATTCTAGTGTTTGAAATTTAAATTGTCTAAATTAAACTTTTAATCACAAAACATAAATTTCAAAACATGAGGGCAAGTTTTAAACTTTTAAAAAACATAGAGGATCAAATAACAAATAATCTTAATTAACAATTAATTCCATAATTATCCATATTTGATTTATTTAATGATTTCTTGCAAAACAATTTACCAATTTAATAAAATAATTAATCAATTATCACATAAGGAAACAAATATTTTATTAATTGATAAATATCTTCAATTAGGTCAAGAATATACCCATATATATCATAAAATTGGATTTATATTGATCTAATATGATTAAGGCAAGTATCTCAAAGATAAACAGCAAGAAATCCCGAAGTTTCCTTTTTCTGACGCTCGAACTCGTCGAGTACCCAGATGGACTCGTCGAGTACCACCATGGGACTCGCCGAGTTCATCAGCCATAGAACAAAAAAACTATTTTTTTCAGCAAAAAACAAGCAATCAAAGTATGAATTCAATAGAAACCAATCTAGGCTCTGATACCACTAATGGGTTTTGGCCATATGAACATCCCTATGTGCACATGCAACCCTAATGCTTGGATCTAGGTTTCTCTAATTGAACATACATTGAATCCAAGACTTCTAATGGCTAATATACAATAAGAATAATATGAAATCAGAGATTAGAAGTTTACCTTGAATCACTTGCTTGATCTTGTTGTCCTTGAGGCTTTAGAGTCACAATTGTCACTCCTCTAATGGCTTACAAACACCAACTAGCAAGGAGGATGATTTGAGAGAGAGGAGGGAAGAGAAATTCGGCTAGGGTTTCTTCTCTAAGCACAAGTCACGAAATCCCTTAGCCCTTGGGGTCTATTTATACTTGTAAGGCTCATAGGGTTTCACCCTTAAACCCTAATTGGATAACTTAAGCCCTAAGCAATCCAAATCCTTTCCATGATAAGACTTGGACGATTTTATGGCTATCTTTAGCCCTAGAAATCGTCCACCCCTTATCCATAAAGGATATATATCCCAAAGTGCAATTATCAAACAATTGACAGTTTATACCCCTTTATTTAACTAATCTCTTTAAGTCACCAAATTAATTCCTAATTAATTTATGACTTATATTAATCAAATAATAATATTATTATTCTTATAATATATTAATAATATTCCTTCTCTCATTATAAATCATCCTGTCAAGTTGCTATGGTGAAGGCAACCCAAAAGGACCATGCTCAACCGGGTCAAATACTTGCCTAATATAGTTGTAGCCTTAGACACTATTCCAACAATCCCTAGTGATCCACTCCCACTTCCATTCAGGTATCTCCGGTTGCTGTAGTAGACATGATGGCTTCTGGTATTCGACCTTGACCTTTGCGCAAGTAAGGCATTTACTCGCGAAGGTAGCAATCTCTGCTGTCATGCTAGGCCACCAATATGACTTTTTAAGATCCAAATACATCTTATCTGAACCTGGGTGAACGGAATATCGAGTGTTGTGGGCTTCCTTCATGACCAAGTCTCTGAAACCACCATGTTGCGGTGTCCAGATTCGGTCCATGAGATATAAGGCTCCATCACCCATAACTTCCAGGTTCTTATCCATTCCTCGCAGGGATTCTCCCGTTACATTTTCAGGTTTCAAGGCTTCGAGCTGAGCCTCCTTAATCTGTGCAGATAGATGCGAATGGATAGTCATTGTTAATGACTTGACTCTACGACCCAAATATTCCTTCCGACTTAGGGCGTCTGCTACTACATTGGCTTTTCCTGAGTGATAACGAATCTCGCATTCATAATCATTGAGTAGCTCGACCCACCGTCGTTATCTCATATTGAGCTTCTTCTGGTTGAGTATGTGTTGGAGGCTTTTGTGGTCAGTGTATATCGTGCTCTTCGTACCATACAGGTAGTGTCTTCAGATCTTTAGAGCAAACACAACTGCTCCTAATTCGAGGTCGTGTGTGGTGTAGTTAACTTCATGTGTCTTCAATTGTCTCGAGGCATAGGTGATGACCTTAGCTCGTTGCATCAGGACACAACCGAGCCCCTGATTGGACGCATCGCAGTATACCACAAAATCTTTTGTCCCTTCGGGGAGGGATATTATCGTTGTGGTGCATAAGGCTCGTTTCAGGGTTTGAAATGCCTTCTCTTGTTACTCTCCCCAGTCAAAAGTCACGCCTTTCTGGGTTAATGTTGTAAGGGGTTTCGCGATCCGAGAGAAGTTCTGAATGAATATGCGGTAGTAGCCAGCGAGGCCTAGAAATTGACTAATTTATGTAGGCGTCTTCGGTGCTGACCAGTTCTCAATAGCTTTAATCTTAGATGGGTCCACGTGGATTCCTTCTTCGCTAACCACGTTTCCTAAGAATTCGACTCTTCGGATCCAGAATTCGCACTTCGAGAACTTCGCATATAGCTTCTCCGATCGTAGGGTTTCTAGGACTTGTCGTAGGTGATCGCTATGCTCCTCCTTACTTCGAGAGTAGATGAGTATGTCATCAATGAAGACGATGACGAACTGATCCAAGTAAGGATGGCACACCCCTCTCGTTTGTGACTGGGATACCGAGGATCACAAAGTGGGTGTGAATTACCATGCAAATTTACATGGTGCCTTCATTGTAACGATCACCTATTCGATGTGCTGGTAAACCACACACGCTCCATCTATGATAAACAATGAATCGCCCTTTTCCACCTTTTCTTAGAACCAATTAGTGTGCCAGTAAACCACACACGCTCCACTAACTTCATAGCAATGGTGCAAAGTGTAATTTCATGGGATTACATCAATTCACTTTTCCTAAAGTAACTAAGATTGGGAAATTTTTGAAAAAACATGTAGTTACTTTGTATTTTATATTATACTTTTAATGAAGAGATGAGGTTTCCCTATCCTACCCGTTCGGCTAACGACCCTCCACCGATCAAGCAAGCGGTGCGTGTGAGTGTACACCCATTAAGCGCCATTTTATAGGTAGCAACCTTATACCCACCTTATAGACCGGCTTCGTGAATGAGGCCTACTAACGGTAAGCCTAGCATTTTAATTATACATATACATATATATATATATATATATATATATATATATATATGTATATATATATATATATATATTAATCTTGTAATATTATATTAGTATAGGGTTGGATTTTAAACTTGTAAAATTCTAGTGTTTGAAATTTAAATTGTCTAAATTAAACTTTTAATCACAAAACATAAATTTCAAAACATGAGGGCAAGTTTTAAACTTTTAAAAAACATAGAGGATCAAATAACAAATAATCTTAATTAACAATTAATTCCATAATTATCCATATTTGATTTATTTAATGATTTCTTGCAAAACAATTTACCAATTTAATAAAATAATTAATCAATTATCACATAAGGAAACAAATATTTTATTAATTGATAAATATCTTCAATTAGGTCAAGAATATACCCATATATATCATAAAATTGGATTTATATTGATCTAATATGATTAAGGCAAGTATCTCAAAGATAAACAGCAAGAAATCCCGAAGTTTCCTTTTTCTGACGCTCGAACTCGTCGAGTACCCAGATGGACTCGTCGAGTACCACCATGGGACTCGCCGAGTTGATCATCCATAGAACAAAAAAACTATTTTTTTCAGCAACAAACAAGCAATCAAAGTATGAATTCAATAGAAACCAATCTAGGCTCTGATACCACTAATGGGTTTTGGCCATATGAACATCCCTATGTGCACATGCAACCCTAATGCTTGGATCTAGGTTTCTCTAATTGAACATACATTGAATCCAAGACTTCTAATGGCTAATATACAATAACAATAATATGAAATCAGAGATTAGAAGTTTATCTTGAATCACTTGCTTGATCTTGTTGTCCTTGAGGCTTTAGAGTCACAATTGTCACTCCTCTAATGGCTTACAAACACCAACTAGCAAGGAGGATGATTTGAGAGAGAGGAGGGAAGAGAAATTCGGCTAGGGTTTCTTCTCTAAGCACAAGTCACGAAATCCCTTAGCCCTTGGGGTCTATTTATACTTGTAAGGCTCATAGGGTTTCACCCTTAAACCCTAATTGGATAACTTAAGCCCTAAGCAATCCAAATCCTTTCCATGATAAGACTTGGACGATTTTATGGCTATCTTTAGCCCTAGAAATCGTCCACCCCTTATCCATAAAGGATATATATCCCAAAGTGCAATTATCAAACAATTGACAGTTTATACCCCTCTATTTAACTAATCTCTTTAAGTCACCAAATTAATTCCTAATTAATTTATGACTTATATTAATCAAATAATAATATTATTATTCTTATAATATATTAATAATATTCCTTCTCTCATTATAAATCATCCTGTCAAGTTGCTATGGTGAAGGCAACCCAAAAGGACCATGCTCAACCGGGTCAAATACTTGCCTAATATAGTTGTAGCCTTAGACACTATTCCAACAATCCCTAGTGATCCACTCCCACTTCCATTCAGGTATCTCCGGTTGCTGTAGTAGACATGATGGCTTCTGGTATTCGACCTTGACCTTTGCGCAAGTAAGGCATTTACTCACGAAGGTAGCAATCTCTGCTGTCATGCTAGGCCACCAATATGACTTTTTAAGATCCAAATACATCTTATCTGAACCTGGGTGAACGGAATATCGAGTGTTGTGGGCTTCCTTCATGACCAAGTCTCTGAAACCACCGTGTTGCGGTGTCCAGATTCGGTCCATGAGATATAAGGCTCCATCACCCATAACTTCCAGGTTCTTATCCATTCCTCGCAGGGATTCTCCCGTTACATTTTCAGGTTTCAAGGCTTCGAGCTGAGCCTCCTTAATCTGTGCAGATAGATGCGAATGGATAGTCATTGTTAATGACTTGACTCTACGACCCAAATATTCCTTCCGACTTAGGGCGTCTGCTACTACATTGGCTTTTCCTGAGTGATAACGAATCTCGCATTCATAATCATTGAGTAGCTCGACCCACCGTCGTTATCTCATATTGAGCTTCTTCTGGTTGATTATGTGTTGGAGGCTTTTGTGGTCAGTGTATATCGTGCTCTTCGTACCATACAGGTAGTGTCTTCAGATCTTTAGAGCAAACACAACTGCTCCTAATTCGAGGTCGTGTGTGGTGTAGTTAACTTCATGTGTCTTCAATTGTCTCGAGGCATAGGTGATGACCTTAGCTCGTTGCATCAGGACACAACCGAGCCCCTGATTGGACGCATCGCAGTATACCACAAAATCTTTTGTCCCTTCGGGGAGGGATATTATCGTTGTGGTGCATAAGGCTCGTTTCAGGGTTTGAAATGCCTTCTCTTGTTACTCTCCCCAGTCAAAAGTCACGCCTTTCTGGGTTAATGTTGTAAGGGGTTTCGCGATCCGAGAGAAGTTCTGAATGAATATGCGGTAGTAGCCAGCGAGGCCTAGAAATTGACTAATTTATGTAGGCGTCTTCGGTGCTGACCAGTTCTCAATAGCTTTAATCTTAGATGGGTCCACGTGGATTCCTTCTTCGCTAACCACGTTTCCTAAGAATTCGACTCTTCGGATCCAGAATTCGCACTTCGAGAACTTCGCATATAGCTTCTCCGATCGTAGGGTTTCTAGGACTTGTCGTAGGTGATCGCTATGCTCCTCCTTACTTCGAGAGTAGATGAGTATGTCATCAATGAAGACGATGACGAACTGATCCAAGTAAGGATGGCACACCCCTCTCATTTGTGACTGGGATACCGAGGATCACAAAGTGGGTGTGAATTACCATGCAAATTTACATGGTGCCTTCATTGTAACGATCACCTATTCGATGTGCTGGTAAACCACACACGCTCCATCTATGATAAACAATGAATCGCCCTTTTCCACCTTTGCTTAGAACCAATTAGTGTGCCAGTAAACCACACACGCTCCACTAACTTCATAGCAATGGTGCAAAGTGTAATTTCATGGGATTACATCAATTCACTTTTCCTAAAGTAACTAAGATTGGGAAATTTTTGAAAAAACATGTAGTTACTTTGTATTTTATATTATACTTTTAATGAAGAGATAAGGTTTCCCTATCCTACCCGTTCGGCTAACGACCCTCCACCGATCAAGCAAGCGGTGCGTGTGAGTGTACACCCATTAAGCGCCATTTTATAGGTAGTAACCTTATACCCACCTTATAGACCGGCTTCGTGAATGAGGCCTACTAACGGTAAGCCTAGCATTTTAATTATACATATACATATATATATATATATATATATATATATATATATATTAATCTTGTAATATTATATTAGTATAGGGTTGGATTTTAAACTTGTAAAATTCTAGTGTTTGAAATTTAAATTGTCTAAATTAAACTTTTAATCACAAAACATAAATTTCAAAACATGAGGGCAAGTTTTAAACTTTTAAAAAACATAGAGGATCAAATAACAAATAATCTTAATTAACAATTAATTCCATAATTATCCATATTTGATTTATTTAATGATTTCTTGCAAAACAATTTACCAATTTAATAAAATAATTAATCAATTATCACATAAGGAAACAAATATTTTATTAATTGATAAATATCTTCAATTAGGTCAAGAATATACCCATATATATCATAAAATTGGATTTATATTGATCTAATATGATTAAGGCAAGTATCTCAAAGATAAACAGCAAGAAATCCCGAAGTTTCCTTTTTCTGACGCTCGAACTCGTCGAGTACCCAGATGGACTCGTCGAGTACCACCATGGGACTCGCCGAGTTCATCATCCATAGAACAAAAAAACTATTTTTTTCAGCAACAAACAAGCAATCAAAGTATGAATTCAATAGAAACCAATCTAGGCTCTGATACCACTAATGGGTTTTGGCCATATGAACATCCCTATGTGCACATGCAACCCTAATGCTTGGATCTAGGTTTCTCTAATTGAACATACATTGAATCCAAGACTTCTAATGGCTAATATACAATAACAATAATATGAAATCAGAGATTAGAAGTTTATCTTGAATCACTTGCTTGATCTTGTTGTCCTTGAGGCTTTAGAGTCACAATTGTCACTCCTCTAATGGCTTACAAACACCAACTAGCAAGGAGGATGATTTGAGAGAGAGGAGGGAAGAGAAATTCGGCTAGGGTTTCTTCTCTAAGCACAAGTCACGAAATCCCTTAGCCCTTGGGGTCTATTTATACTTGTAAGGCTCATAGGGTTTCACCCTTAAACCCTAATTGGATAACTTAAGCCCTAAGCAATCCAAATCCTTTCCATGATAAGACTTGGACGATTTTATGGCTATCTTTAGCCCTAGAAATCGTCCACCCCTTATCCATAAAGGATATATATCCCAAAGTGCAATTATCAAACAATTGACAGTTTATACCCCTTTATTTAACTAATCTCTTTAAGTCACCAAATTAATTCCTAATTAATTTATGACTTATATTAATCAAATAATAATATTATTATTCTTATAATATATTAATAATATTCCTTCTCTCATTATAAATCATCCTGTCAAGTTGCTATGGTGAAGGCAACCCAAAAGGACCATGCTCAACCGGGTCAAATACTTGCCTAATATAGTTGTAGCCTTAGACACTATTCCAACAATCCCTAGTGATCCACTCCCACTTCCATTCAGGTATCTCCGGTTGCTGTAGTAGACATGATGGCTTCTGGTATTCGACCTTGACCTTTGCGCAAGTAAGGCATTTACTCACGAAGGTAGCAATCTCTGCTGTCATGCTAGGCCACCAATATGACTTTTTAAGATCCAAATACATCTTATCTGAACCTGGGTGAACGGAATATCGAGTGTTGTGGGCTTCCTTCATGACCAAGTCTCTGAAACCACCGTGTTGCGGTGTCCAGATTCGGTCCATGAGATATAAGGCTCCATCACCCATAACTTCCAGGTTCTTATCCATTCCTCGCAGGGATTCTCCCGTTACATTTTCAGGTTTCAAGGCTTCGAGCTGAGCCTCCTTAATCTGTGCAGATAGATGCGAATGGATAGTCATTGTTAATGACTTGAATCTACGACCCAAATATTCCTTCCGACTTAGGGCGTCTGCTACTACATTGGCTTTTCCTGAGTGATAACGAATCTCGCATTCATAATCATTGAGTAGCTCGACCCACCGTCGTTATCTCATATTGAGCTCCTTCTGGTTGAGTATGTGTTGGAGGCTTTTGTGGTCAGTGTATATCGTGCTCTTCGTACCATACAGGTAGTGTCTTCAGATCTTTAGAGCAAACACAACTGCTCCTAATTCAAGGTCGTGTGTGGTGTAGTTAACTTCATGTGTCTTCAATTGTCTCGAGGCATAGGTGATGACCTTAGCTCGTTGCATCAGGACACAACCGAGCCCCTGATTGGACGCATCGCAGTATACCACAAAATCTTTTGTCCCTTCGGGGAGGGATATTATCGTTGTGGTGCATAAGGCTCGTTTCAGGGTTTGAAATGCCTTCTCTTGTTACTCTCCCCAGTCAAAAGTCACGCCTTTCTGGGTTAATGTTGTAAGGGGTTTCGCGATCCGAGAGAAGTTCTGAATGAATATGCGGTAGTAGCCAGCGAGGCCTAGAAATTGACTAATTTATGTAGGCATCTTCGGTGCTGACCAGTTCTCAATAGCTTTAATCTTAGATGGGTCCACGTGGATTCCTTCTTCGCTAACCACGTTTCCTAAGAATTCGACTCTTCGGATCCAGAATTCGCACTTCGAGAACTTCGCATATAGCTTCTCCGATCGTAGGGTTTCTAGGACTTGTCGTAGGTGATCGCTATGCTCCTCCTTACTTCGAGAGTAGATGAGTATGTCATCAATGAAGACGATGACGAACTGATCCAAGTAAGGATGGCACGCCCCTCTTGTTTGTGACTGGGATACCGAGGATCACAAAGTGGTTGTGAATTACCATGCAAATTTACATGGTGCCTTCATTGTAACGATCACCTATTCGATGTGCTGGTAAACCACACACGCTCCATCTATGATAAACAATGAATCGCCCTTTTCCACCTTTTCTTAGAACCAATTAGTGTGCCAGTAAACCACACACGCTCCACTAACTTCATAGCAATGGTGCAAAGTGTAATTTCATGGGATTACATCAATTCACTTTTCCTAAAGTAACTAAGATTGGGAAATTTTTGAAAAAACATGTAGTTACTTTGTATTTTATATTATACTTTTAATGAAGAGATGAGGTTTCCCTATCCTACCCGTTCGGCTAACGACCCTCCACCGATCAAGCAAGCGGTGCGTGTGAGTGTACACCCATTAAGCGCCATTTTATAGGTAGCAACCTTATACCCACCTTATAGACCGGCTTCGTGAATGAGGCCTACTAACGGTAAGCCTAGCATTTTAATTATACATATACATATATATATATATATATATATATATATATATATATATATATATATATATATATATGTATATATATATATATATATTAATCTTGTAATATTATATTAGTATAGGGTTGGATTTTAAACTTGTAAAATTCTAGTGTTTGAAATTTAAATTGTCTAAATTAAACTTTTAATCACAAAACATAAATTTCAAAACATGAGGGCAAGTTTTAAACTTTTAAAAAACATAGAGGATCAAATAACAAATAATCTTAATTAACAATTAATTCCATAATTATCCATATTTGATTTATTTAATGATTTCTTGCAAAACAATTTACCAATTTAATAAAATAATTAATCAATTATCACATAAGGAAACAAATATTTTATTAATTGATAAATATCTTCAATTAGGTCAAGAATATACCCATATATATCATAAAATTGGATTTATATTGATCTAATATGATTAAGGCAAGTATCTCAAAGATAAACAGCAAGAAATCCCGAAGTTTCCTTTTTCTGACGCTCGAACTCGTCGAGTACCCAGATGGACTCGTCGAGTACCACCATGGGACTCGCCGAGTTCATCAGCCATAGAACAAAAAAACTATTTTTTTCAGCAAAAAACAAGCAATCAAAGTATGAATTCAATAGAAACCAATCTAGGCTCTGATACCACTAATGGGTTTTGGCCATATGAACATCCCTATGTGCACATGCAACCCTAATGCTTGGATCTAGGTTTCTCTAATTGAACATACATTGAATCCAAGACTTCTAATGGCTAATATACAATAAGAATAATATGAAATCAGAGATTAGAAGTTTACCTTGAATCACTTGCTTGATCTTGTTGTCCTTGAGGCTTTAGAGTCACAATTGTCACTCCTCTAATGGCTTACAAACACCAACTAGCAAGGAGGATGATTTGAGAGAGAGGAGGGAAGAGAAATTCGGCTAGGGTTTCTTCTCTAAGCACAAGTCACGAAATCCCTTAGCCCTTGGGGTCTATTTATACTTGTAAGGCTCATAGGGTTTCACCCTTAAACCCTAATTGGATAACTTAAGCCCTAAGCAATCCAAATCCTTTCCATGATAAGACTTGGACGATTTTATGGCTATCTTTAGCCCTAGAAATCGTCCACCCCTTATCCATAAAGGATATATATCCCAAAGTGCAATTATCAAACAATTGACAGTTTATACCCCTTTATTTAACTAATCTCTTTAAGTCACCAAATTAATTCCTAATTAATTTATGACTTATATTAATCAAATAATAATATTATTATTCTTATAATATATTAATAATATTCCTTCTCTCATTATAAATCATCCTGTCAAGTTGCTATGGTGAAGGCAACCCAAAAGGACCATGCTCAACCGGGTCAAATACTTGCCTAATATAGTTGTAGCCTTAGACACTATTCCAACAATCCCTAGTGATCCACTCCCACTTCCATTCAGGTATCTCCGGTTGCTGTAGTAGACATGATGGCTTCTGGTATTCGACCTTGACCTTTGCGCAAGTAAGGCATTTACTCGCGAAGGTAGCAATCTCTGCTGTCATGCTAGGCCACCAATATGACTTTTTAAGATCCAAATACATCTTATCTGAACCTGGGTGAACGGAATATCGAGTGTTGTGGGCTTCCTTCATGACCAAG
The DNA here is from genome assembly GCF_051521515.1 of Lactuca serriola. Classification (NCBI taxonomy): domain Eukaryota; kingdom Viridiplantae; phylum Streptophyta; class Magnoliopsida; order Asterales; family Asteraceae; genus Lactuca; species Lactuca serriola. Next base: position 305,975,583 of record NC_136410.1, on the reverse strand, counting down.
TCTCTGAAACCACCATGTTGCGGTGTCCAGATTCGGTCCATGAGATATAAGGCTCCATCACCCATAACTTCCAGGTTCTTATCCATTCCTCGCAGGGATTCTCCCGTTACATTTTCAGGTTTCAAGGCTTCGAGCTGAGCCTCCTTAATCTGTGCAGATAGATGCGAATGGATAGTCATTGTTAATGACTTGACTCTACGACCCAAATATTCCTTCCGACTTAGGGCGTCTGCTACTACATTGGCTTTTCCTGAGTGATAACGAATCTCGCATTCATAATCATTGAGTAGCTCGACCCACCGTCGTTATCTCATATTGAGCTTCTTCTGGTTGAGTATGTGTTGGAGGCTTTTGTGGTCAGTGTATATCGTGCTCTTCGTACCATACAGGTAGTGTCTTCAGATCTTTAGAGCAAACACAACTGCTCCTAATTCGAGGTCGTGTGTGGTGTAGTTAACTTCATGTGTCTTCAATTGTCTCGAGGCATAGGTGATGACCTTAGCTCGTTGCATCAGGACACAACCGAGCCCCTGATTGGACGCATCGCAGTATACCACAAAATCTTTTGTCCCTTCGGGGAGGGATATTATCGTTGTGGTGCATAAGGCTCGTTTCAGGGTTTGAAATGCCTTCTCTTGTTACTCTCCCCAGTCAAAAGTCACGCCTTTCTGGGTTAATGTTGTAAGGGGTTTCGCGATCCGAGAGAAGTTCTGAATGAATATGCGGTAGTAGCCAGCGAGGCCTAGAAATTGACTAATTTATGTAGGCATCTTCGGTGCTGACCAGTTCTCAATAGCTTTAATCTTAGATGGGTCCACGTGGATTCCTTCTTCGCTAACCACGTTTCCTAAGAATTCGACTCTTCGGATCCAGAATTCGCACTTCGAGAACTTCGCATATAGCTTCTCCGATCGTAGGGTTTCTAGGACTTGTCGTAGGTGATCGCTATGCTCCTCCTTACTTCGAGAGTAGATGAGTATGTCATCAATGAAGACGATGACGAACTGATCCAAGTAAGGATGGCACGCCCCTCTTGTTTGTGACTGGGATACCGAGGATCACAAAGTGGTTGTGAATTACCATGCAAATTTACATGGTGCCTTCATTGTAACGATCACCTATTCGATGTGCTGGTAAACCACACACGCTCCATCTATGATAAACAATGAATCGCCCTTTTCCACCTTTTCTTAGAACCAATTAGTGTGCCAGTAAACCACACACGCTCCACTAACTTCATAGCAATGGTGCAAAGTGTAATTTCATGGGATTACATCAATTCACTTTTCCTAAAGTAACTAAGATTGGGAAATTTTTGAAAAAACATGTAGTTACTTTGTATTTTATATTATACTTTTAATGAAGAGATGAGGTTTCCCTATCCTACCCGTTCGGCTAACGACCCTCCACCGATCAAGCAAGCGGTGCGTGTGAGTGTACACCCATTAAGCGCCATTTTATAGGTAGCAACCTTATACCCACCTTATAGACCGGCTTCGTGAATGAGGCCTACTAACGGTAAGCCTAGCATTTTAATTATACATATACATATATATATATATATATATATATATATATATATATATATATGTATATATATATATATATATATATATATATTAATCTTGTAATATTATATTAGTATAGGGTTGGATTTTAAACTTGTAAAATTCTAGTGTTTGAAATTTAAATTGTCTAAATTAAACTTTTAATCACAAAACATAAATTTCAAAACATGAGGGCAAGTTTTAAACTTTTAAAATACATAGAGGATCAAATAACAAATAATCTTAATTAACAATTAATTCCATAATTATCCATATTTGATTTATTTAATGATTTCTTGCAAAACAATTTACCAATTTAATAAAATAATTAATCAATTATCACATAAGGAAACAAATATTTTATTAATTGATAAATATCTTCAATTAGGTCAAGAATATACCCATATATATCATAAAATTGGATTTATATTGATCTAATATGATTAAGGCAAGTATCTCAAAGATAAACAGCAAGAAATCCCGAAGTTTCCTTTTTCTGACGCTCGAACTCGTCGAGTACCCAGATGGACTCGTCGAGTACCACCATGGGACTCGCCGAGTTCATCAGCCATAGAACAAAAAAACTATTTTTTTCAGCAAAAAACAAGCAATCAAAGTATGAATTCAATAGAAACCAATCTAGGCTCTGATACCACTAATGGGTTTTGGCCATATGAACATCCCTATGTGCACATGCAACCCTAATGCTTGGATCTAGGTTTCTCTAATTGAACATACATTGAATCCAAGACTTCTAATGGCTAATATACAATAAGAATAATATGAAATCAGAGATTAGAAGTTTACCTTGAATCACTTGCTTGATCTTGTTGTCCTTGAGGCTTTAGAGTCACAATTGTCACTCCTCTAATGGCTTACAAACACCAACTAGCAAGGAGGATGATTTGAGAGAGAGGAGGGAAGAGAAATTCGGCTAGGGTTTCTTCTCTAAGCACAAGTCACGAAATCCCTTAGCCCTTGGGGTCTATTTATACTTGTAAGGCTCATAGGGTTTCACCCTTAAACCGTAATTGGATAACTTAAGCCCTAAGCAATCCAAATCCTTTCCATGATAAGACTTGGACGATTTTATGGCTATCTTTAGCCCTAGAAATCGTCCACCCCTTATCCATAAAGGATATATATCCCAAAGTGCAATTATCAAACAATTGACAGTTTATACCCCTTTATTTAACTAATCTCTTTAAGTCACCAAATTAATTCCTAATTAATTTATGACTTATATTAATCAAATAATAATATTATTATTCTTATAATATATTAATAATATTCCTTCTCTCATTATAAATCATCCTGTCAAGTTGCTATGGTGAAGGCAACCCAAAAGGACCATGCTCAACCGGGTCAAATACTTGCCTAATATAGTTGTAGCCTTAGACACTATTCCAACAATCCCTAGTGATCCACTCCCACTTCCATTCAGGTATCTCCGGTTGCTGTAGTAGACATGATGGCTTCTGGTATTCGACCTTGACCTTTGCGCAAGTAAGGCATTTACTCGCGAAGGTAGCAATCTCTGCTGTCATGCTAGGCCACCAATATGACTTTTTAAGATCCAAATACATCTTATCTGAACCTGGGTGAACGGAATATCGAGTGTTGTGGGCTTCCTTCATGACCAAGTCTCTGAAACCACCATGTTGCGGTGTCCAGATTCGGTCCATGAGATATAAGGCTCCATCACCCATAACTTCCAGGTTCTTATCCATTCCTCGCAGGGATTCTCCCGTTACATTTTCAGGTTTCAAGGCTTCGAGCTGAGCCTCCTTAATCTGTGCAGATAGATGCGAATGGATAGTCATTGTTAATGACTTGACTCTACGACCCAAATATTCCTTCCGACTTAGGGCGTCTGCTACTACATTGGCTTTTCCTGAGTGATAACGAATCTCGCATTCATAATCATTGAGTAGCTCGACCCACCGTCGTTATCTCATATTGAGCTTCTTCTGGTTGAGTATGTGTTGGAGGCTTTTGTGGTCAGTGTATATCGTGCTCTTCGTACCATACAGGTAGTGTCTTCAGATCTTTAGAGCAAACACAACTGCTCCTAATTCGAGGTCGTGTGTGGTGTAGTTAACTTCATGTGTCTTCAATTGTCTCGAGGCATAGGTGATGACCTTAGCTCGTTGCATCAGGACACAACCGAGCCCCTGATTGGACGCATCGCAGTATACCACAAAATCTTTTGTCCCTTCGGGGAGGGATATTATCGTTGTGGTGCATAAGGCTCGTTTCAGGGTTTGAAATGCCTTCTCTTGTTACTCTCCCCAGTCAAAAGTCACGCCTTTCTGGGTTAATGTTGTAAGGGGTTTCGCGATCCGAGAGAAGTTCTGAATGAATATGCGGTAGTAGCCAGCGAGGCCTAGAAATTGACTAATTTATGTAGGCGTCTTCGGTGCTGACCAGTTCTCAATAGCTTTAATCTTAGATGGGTCCACGTGGATTCCTTCTTCGCTAACCACGTTTCCTAAGAATTCGACTCTTCGGATCCAGAATTCGCACTTCGAGAACTTCGCATATAGCTTCTCCGATCGTAGGGTTTCTAGGACTTGTCGTAGGTGATCGCTATGCTCCTCCTTACTTCGAGAGTAGATGAGTATGTCATCAATGAAGACGATGACGAACTGATCCAAGTAAGGATGGCACACCCCTCTCGTTTGTGACTGGGATACCGAGGATCACAAAGTGGGTGTGAATTACCATGCAAATTTACATGGTGCCTTCATTGTAACGATCACCTATTCGATGTGCTGGTAAACCACACACGCTCCATCTATGATAAACAATGAATCGCCCTTTTCCACCTTTTCTTAGAACCAATTAGTGTGCCAGTAAACCACACACGCTCCACTAACTTCATAGCAATGGTGCAAAGTGTAATTTCATGGGATTACATCAATTCACTTTTCCTAAAGTAACTAAGATTGGGAAATTTTTGAAAAAACATGTAGTTACTTTGTATTTTATATTATACTTTTAATGAAGAGATGAGGTTTCCCTATCCTACCCGTTCGGCTAACGACCCTCCACCGATCAAGCAAGCGGTGCGTGTGAGTGTACACCCATTAAGCGCCATTTTATAGGTAGCAACCTTATACCCACCTTATAGACCGGCTTCGTGAATGAGGCCTACTAACGGTAAGCCTAGCATTTTAATTATACATATACATATATATATATATATATATATATATATATATATATGTATATATATATATATATATATTAATCTTGTAATATTATATTAGTATAGGGTTGGATTTTAAACTTGTAAAATTCTAGTGTTTGAAATTTAAATTGTCTAAATTAAACTTTTAATCACAAAACATAAATTTCAAAACATGAGGGCAAGTTTTAAACTTTTAAAAAACATAGAGGATCAAATAACAAATAATCTTAATTAACAATTAATTCCATAATTATCCATATTTGATTTATTTAATGATTTCTTGCAAAACAATTTACCAATTTAATAAAATAATTAATCAATTATCACATAAGGAAACAAATATTTTATTAATTGATAAATATCTTCAATTAGGTCAAGAATATACCCATATATATCATAAAATTGGATTTATATTGATCTAATATGATTAAGGCAAGTATCTCAAAGATAAACAGCAAGAAATCCCGAAGTTTCCTTTTTCTGACGCTCGAACTCGTCGAGTACCCAGATGGACTCGTCGAGTACCACCATGGGACTCGCCGAGTTGATCATCCATAGAACAAAAAAACTATTTTTTTCAGCAACAAACAAGCAATCAAAGTATGAATTCAATAGAAACCAATCTAGGCTCTGATACCACTAATGGGTTTTGGCCATATGAACATCCCTATGTGCACATGCAACCCTAATGCTTGGATCTAGGTTTCTCTAATTGAACATACATTGAATCCAAGACTTCTAATGGCTAATATACAATAACAATAATATGAAATCAGAGATTAGAAGTTTATCTTGAATCACTTGCTTGATCTTGTTGTCCTTGAGGCTTTAGAGTCACAATTGTCACTCCTCTAATGGCTTACAAACACCAACTAGCAAGGAGGATGATTTGAGAGAGAGGAGGGAAGAGAAATTCGGCTAGGGTTTCTTCTCTAAGCACAAGTCACGAAATCCCTTAGCCCTTGGGGTCTATTTATACTTGTAAGGCTCATAGGGTTTCACCCTTAAACCCTAATTGGATAACTTAAGCCCTAAGCAATCCAAATCCTTTCCATGATAAGACTTGGACGATTTTATGGCTATCTTTAGCCCTAGAAATCGTCCACCCCTTATCCATAAAGGATATATATCCCAAAGTGCAATTATCAAACAATTGACAGTTTATACCCCTCTATTTAACTAATCTCTTTAAGTCACCAAATTAATTCCTAATTAATTTATGACTTATATTAATCAAATAATAATATTATTATTCTTATAATATATTAATAATATTCCTTCTCTCATTATAAATCATCCTGTCAAGTTGCTATGGTGAAGGCAACCCAAAAGGACCATGCTCAACCGGGTCAAATACTTGCCTAATATAGTTGTAGCCTTAGACACTATTCCAACAATCCCTAGTGATCCACTCCCACTTCCATTCAGGTATCTCCGGTTGCTGTAGTAGACATGATGGCTTCTGGTATTCGACCTTGACCTTTGCGCAAGTAAGGCATTTACTCACGAAGGTAGCAATCTCTGCTGTCATGCTAGGCCACCAATATGACTTTTTAAGATCCAAATACATCTTATCTGAACCTGGGTGAACGGAATATCGAGTGTTGTGGGCTTCCTTCATGACCAAGTCTCTGAAACCACCGTGTTGCGGTGTCCAGATTCGGTCCATGAGATATAAGGCTCCATCACCCATAACTTCCAGGTTCTTATCCATTCCTCGCAGGGATTCTCCCGTTACATTTTCAGGTTTCAAGGCTTCGAGCTGAGCCTCCTTAATCTGTGCAGATAGATGCGAATGGATAGTCATTGTTAATGACTTGACTCTACGACCCAAATATTCCTTCCGACTTAGGGCGTCTGCTACTACATTGGCTTTTCCTGAGTGATAACGAATCTCGCATTCATAATCATTGAGTAGCTCGACCCACCGTCGTTATCTCATATTGAGCTTCTTCTGGTTGATTATGTGTTGGAGGCTTTTGTGGTCAGTGTATATCGTGCTCTTCGTACCATACAGGTAGTGTCTTCAGATCTTTAGAGCAAACACAACTGCTCCTAATTCGAGGTCGTGTGTGGTGTAGTTAACTTCATGTGTCTTCAATTGTCTCGAGGCATAGGTGATGACCTTAGCTCGTTGCATCAGGACACAACCGAGCCCCTGATTGGACGCATCGCAGTATACCACAAAATCTTTTGTCCCTTCGGGGAGGGATATTATCGTTGTGGTGCATAAGGCTCGTTTCAGGGTTTGAAATGCCTTCTCTTGTTACTCTCCCCAGTCAAAAGTCACGCCTTTCTGGGTTAATGTTGTAAGGGGTTTCGCGATCCGAGAGAAGTTCTGAATGAATATGCGGTAGTAGCCAGCGAGGCCTAGAAATTGACTAATTTATGTAGGCGTCTTCGGTGCTGACCAGTTCTCAATAGCTTTAATCTTAGATGGGTCCACGTGGATTCCTTCTTCGCTAACCACGTTTCCTAAGAATTCGACTCTTCGGATCCAGAATTCGCACTTCGAGAACTTCGCATATAGCTTCTCCGATCGTAGGGTTTCTAGGACTTGTCGTAGGTGATCGCTATGCTCCTCCTTACTTCGAGAGTAGATGAGTATGTCATCAATGAAGACGATGACGAACTGATCCAAGTAAGGATGGCACACCCCTCTCATTTGTGACTGGGATACCGAGGATCACAAAGTGGGTGTGAATTACCATGCAAATTTACATGGTGCCTTCATTGTAACGATCACCTATTCGATGTGCTGGTAAACCACACACGCTCCATCTATGATAAACAATGAATCGCCCTTTTCCACCTTTGCTTAGAACCAATTAGTGTGCCAGTAAACCACACACGCTCCACTAACTTCATAGCAATGGTGCAAAGTGTAATTTCATGGGATTACATCAATTCACTTTTCCTAAAGTAACTAAGATTGGGAAATTTTTGAAAAAACATGTAGTTACTTTGTATTTTATATTATACTTTTAATGAAGAGATAAGGTTTCCCTATCCTACCCGTTCGGCTAACGACCCTCCACCGATCAAGCAAGCGGTGCGTGTGAGTGTACACCCATTAAGCGCCATTTTATAGGTAGTAACCTTATACCCACCTTATAGACCGGCTTCGTGAATGAGGCCTACTAACGGTAAGCCTAGCATTTTAATTATACATATACATATATATATATATATATATATATATATATATATATATATATATATATATATATATATATATATTAATCTTGTAATATTATATTAGTATAGGGTTGGATTTTAAACTTGTAAAATTCTAGTGTTTGAAATTTAAATTGTCTAAATTAAACTTTTAATCACAAAACATAAATTTCAAAACATGAGGGCAAGTTTTAAACTTTTAAAAAACATAGAGGATCAAATAACAAATAATCTTAATTAACAATTAATTCCATAATTATCCATATTTGATTTATTTAATGATTTCTTGCAAAACAATTTACCAATTTAATAAAATAATTAATCAATTATCACATAAGGAAACAAATATTTTATTAATTGATAAATATCTTCAATTAGGTCAAGAATATACCCATATATATCATAAAATTGGATTTATATTGATCTAATATGATTAAGGCAAGTATCTCAAAGATAAACAGCAAGAAATCCCGAAGTTTCCTTTTTCTGACGCTCGAACTCGTCGAGTACCCAGATGGACTCGTCGAGTACCACCATGGGACTCGCCGAGTTCATCATCCATAGAACAAAAAAACTATTTTTTTCAGCAACAAACAAGCAATCAAAGTATGAATTCAATAGAAACCAATCTAGGCTCTGATACCACTAATGGGTTTTGGCCATATGAACATCCCTATGTGCACATGCAACCCTAATGCTTGGATCTAGGTTTCTCTAATTGAACATACATTGAATCCAAGACTTCTAATGGCTAATATACAATAACAATAATATGAAATCAGAGATTAGAAGTTTATCTTGAATCACTTGCTTGATCTTGTTGTCCTTGAGGCTTTAGAGTCACAATTGTCACTCCTCTAATGGCTTACAAACACCAACTAGCAAGGAGGATGATTTGAGAGAGAGGAGGGAAGAGAAATTCGGCTAGGGTTTCTTCTCTAAGCACAAGTCACGAAATCCCTTAGCCCTTGGGGTCTATTTATACTTGTAAGGCTCATAGGGTTTCACCCTTAAACCCTAATTGGATAACTTAAGCCCTAAGCAATCCAAATCCTTTCCATGATAAGACTTGGACGATTTTATGGCTATCTTTAGCCCTAGAAATCGTCCACCCCTTATCCATAAAGGATATATATCCCAAAGTGCAATTATCAAACAATTGACAGTTTATACCCCTTTATTTAACTAATCTCTTTAAGTCACCAAATTAATTCCTAATTAATTTATGACTTATATTAATCAAATAATAATATTATTATTCTTATAATATATTAATAATATTCCTTCTCTCATTATAAATCATCCTGTCAAGTTGCTATGGTGAAGGCAACCCAAAAGGACCATGCTCAACCGGGTCAAATACTTGCCTAATATAGTTGTAGCCTTAGACACTATTCCAACAATCCCTAGTGATCCACTCCCACTTCCATTCAGGTATCTCCGGTTGCTGTAGTAGACATGATGGCTTCTGGTATTCGACCTTGACCTTTGCGCAAGTAAGGCATTTACTCACGAAGGTAGCAATCTCTGCTGTCATGCTAGGCCACCAATATGACTTTTTAAGATCCAAATACATCTTATCTGAACCTGGGTGAACGGAATATCGAGTGTTGTGGGCTTCCTTCATGACCAAGTCTCTGAAACCACCGTGTTGCGGTGTCCAGATTCGGTCCATGAGATATAAGGCTCCATCACCCATAACTTCCAGGTTCTTATCCATTCCTCGCAGGGATTCTCCCGTTACATTTTCAGGTTTCAAGGCTTCGAGCTGAGCCTCCTTAATCTGTGCAGATAGATGCGAATGGATAGTCATTGTTAATGACTTGACTCTACGACCCAAATATTCCTTCCGACTTAGGGCGTCTGCTACTACATTGGCTTTTCCTGAGTGATAACGAATCTCGCATTCATAATCATTGAGTAGCTCGACCCACCGTCGTTATCTCATATTGAGCTCCTTCTGGTTGAGTATGTGTTGGAGGCTTTTGTGGTCAGTGTATATCGTGCTCTTCGTACCATACAGGTAGTGTCTTCAGATCTTTAGAGAAAACACAACTGCTCCTAATTCAAGGTCGTGTGTGGTGTAGTTAACTTCATGTGTCTTCAATTGTCTCGAGGCATAGGTGATGACCTTAGCTCGTTGCATCAGGACACAACCGAGCCCCTGATTGGACGCATCGCAGTATACCACAAAATCTTTTGTCCCTTCGGGGAGGGATATTATCGTTGTGGTGCATAAGGCTCGTTTCAGGGTTTGAAATGCCTTCTCTTGTTACTCTCCCCAGTCAAAAGTCACGCCTTTCTGGGTTAATGTTGTAAGGGGTTTCGCGATCCGAGAGAAGTTCTGAATGAATATGCGGTAGTAGCCAGCGAGGCCTAGAAATTGACTAATTTATGTAGGCATCTTCGGTGCTGACCAGTTCTCAATAGCTTTAATCTTAGATGGGTCCACGTGGATTCCTTCTTCGCTAACCACGTTTCCTAAGAATTCGACTCTTCGGATCCAGAATTCGCACTTCGAGAACTTCGCATATAGCTTCTCCGATCGTAGGGTTTCTAGGACTTGTCGTAGGTGATCGCTATGCTCCTCCTTACTTCGAGAGTAGATGAGTATGTCATCAATGAAGACGATGACGAACTGATCCAAGTAAGGATGGCACACCCTATTCATTAAGTCCATGAATACCACGGCGTGTTATTCAGTCCGAACGGCATCACTACGAATTCGTAGTGCCTGTAACGAGTTCGGAAGGCTGTTTTCGGGACATCCTCCTTAAGCACTCGTAACTGGTGATACCCGGACCTAAGATCAATCTTGGAAAAGTAACTCGCCCCTTGCAGTTGGTCGAATAGGTCGTCTATACGAGCAAGAGGGTAGCAATTTTTGACCGTCAGCTTGTTGAGTTCTCTGTAATCGATGCACATACGGAACGATCCATCCTTCTTCTTCACGAACAAGACCGGTGCTCCCCAGGGTGAGAACTTGGTCTTATGAAGCCCTTGCTGAGCAGCTCGTTAAGTTGACCGGACAGTTCTTGCATCTCAGCAGGCGCTAGACGATAGCGCGATTTGGCTACGGGGGTAGCTCCTGGAATTAAGTCGATCATGAACTCGACCTGACGTTGGGGAGGTAAACTTGGTAGCTCTTCTGGAAAGACGTCAGGGAAGTCGCATACTACGGGGAAGTCTTTTAGGTCTTTTGTTTTCTGGCTTGTATCGACGACATGTGCAAGGAATGCACGATATTCCTTACGCAAGTACTTCTGGGCTTGCATACTCGAGATGATATGAAGACTCGTACTGGGTTTGTCTCCGTAGATTAATAAGGTTTTGTTATTTCGTAGATTTAGACAGATTGCTTTGCCAAAACACCGGATATCGGCATGATGGAGACTCAACCAGTCCATGCCCACGATGACATCGAAACTCTTGATCGATACTGGTATAAGGACGATTGGGAACAAATGATTATCTAGCGTGAGGGTACAACCTATGTAAATCTCGTTAGAATTCTCTGTCTTTCCGTTAGCCATTTCAACGACGAAGGTTTCTTCTAATGGTTGCGGGGATTGTTTAAGTAAGTGTTTAAAGTTATGGTTTACGAAACTTCTTTTTGCTCCACTATCGAATAGGATACAAGCATAAGATTTATCAAGAAGGGACGTACCCGTGACTACCGTGGGGTATGCTACTGCTTCATTGTGACCAATAGCAAGTAGTCTCCCTGTTCCTCCCGCATTCCCAGCTTTCGGGCAGTTTTTCTTGAAAAGCACTACCTCGCCACAGCCATAACAGGCCTGGCTTACTCCCGACCCAGGGACCTGAGAAATGGGTTTGGGTTGAGATCTATAAAACCGGGCGGTATGGCCCTTCCGGTCGCAGTTAGTGCAGTGCAATTCATGGCAGGGGCCGTTATGATGGAAGGGGCACTTGGGCAGGTTTCCAGCTTAAGATTTGGTTGGTACAGGGATAGCAGGAGTAGTGGCAGCATGGACGGCCACAGTTTGTTGGTTTTTAGAAGAGGATTGAGTTGACTTGCCCTTCTTTCGGTCCCACCATTTCCTCTTGTTGTCGGATGTCTTGGTCGGTGCAGTGGCAGCTGTTGTTGTTGTTGATGGGGTGGAACGAACTTCATGATCAATCAACCTGTGGGCCAATTCCTTGGCGCTGTCAAAGGTCATAGGGTGTGATGCTAGAACGTTCCCTCGATACGGGGGCACTAAACCCCAGATGTATCGTTCAATTTTCTTGCTTTCAGAAGGGACCATGTTGGGACATAGGGTTACCAAGTCGTAGAACCTGGTTGTATAAGCCACTATGTCTGTCCCCTTCATCTTGAGGTTCCAAAGTTCCTCCTCGAGTTTCTGAACTTCACCCCTAGGACAGTACTCCCTTCTCAGAATGTCCTTCAGTGTGTCCCAGCCCATGGCGTTGTCTGTCACTAAAGAGAGTGAATTGACATGGCTATTCTACCATGTCAGGGCCCTTTCAGTGAAGGTGGCAGCAGCGAACTTTATTTTGCTTTCTTCGGGGCACGATCACATTTCGAAGACGGCTTCAGTTCTTTTGATCCATTGGGACAAAGCAAGGATCCCTCCGGTCCCATTGAAGAATGTCGGTTTGCAGTTCATGAAATCCTTATAGGTATACCCCTGTGCACGTGGGTGGATTTCAGATGCCCATTCCAGCTCCACTTGCATCATTGGAATTCATTTGGGCCATAGCTGCGGTTACAGCTGCGGTTACGGCCACTTGAAACATCACCGCATCAAACTGCGGAGGAGGAGGTGGTGGAGGTGGAGTTTGAGTCGCAGGTCTGCCTCGGTTCGGGCGCTTGCGGGGAGGCATCTTTTACTGAAAGTTTATAGAGATAATGACAACAGTAAGAATCAATTGCAAACATGATGAGAGTGTTTCATGGACTAAATCGACATAGTCCAACTATCAGATAGAGTCATAGCAACAAAGTAGGGAAAACACGAAAGCATAAACTTTTCCATGGAGTAGGTAACTGCCAATATTACTGGTATTAATGATGTAATATGAGTTCGGGAAAAGTGACCTAACAGTAGGTCTTACATCAATCCATAAGGGAAAATGTTGGCAGTGTAGGAGCCTAGGTAAGGTACTTTTAGAGTTAGAAATGTTTACAGACAAGTGCTCTACCGATCATAGAAAAGAAAGGCTATTCCTTAAAGAAAAGAGGAAGATTAGTTGACATCTTTTACTGGCGAAGGGTATCCCTTGGGCGAACCCTAAAATCAGCCAGTTGGCGTACAACTTCTTGACGGTGTCATCCATGTGCTCCTGACACACTCAGAGTTCCCAGACTTCGGCTCGAGATGCAGCTAGCTGTTGCTGCAGAGCCTCATTAATCCTCCTAGTCCTATCCATGGCTTCTTCCAGCTGGCAGATACGGACAGTGTTAAGGTTAGAGTTGGCATCAATTTCCACAACTCTGATGATAGCTGCATGACCTTGCTCGATGTTCCTACCAATCCTCCAGACCATGACGGGTAGGGCTCGATCAGCTGAGCCGCCCTCGCTTATGTTGTAAAAGCTTCGGTCTCCGTTGAAAGGTAAGGGCTGACCATGTTCATCGCTCCATCGATCCAAGGTTGTTACCCACATGGGAGTGGGACCTTGGAATGTTGGACGGGGGTTGGGGTTCGGAGCTACAGGGGGTAGGTTGTTGACTTTTGGTTCGGAGCTGGAGCTATCAGAAAAGCCTTCTGCACGGTGATCATCCAAATGGATCGAGTGATCGTCTTCTGACTCTTCCTCGAGCCATCCTCCAATGCCTTGGTTTGGATAGTACAGATCGCCGGGATGGTGGAAGCCAGCCCTGTTATCTACGCAAGAATGGGGGAAAGAAGAGTTAATAGACGTACTAATCTATGATACTTATAAGATAATCGTTGTTAGTCGACCCAATACCTGCATAATGTATACCAATTACACGTAATCGAGACAGGATAGACCTTCGAATAAGTGATCCTAACTCTAAGTCCACAACCAAACAAGGAACATGAAGTAAAGCAAAGATCATAGATTCTAAGTCTATAGCGTCTTAATCACATGTAACCATAGGGTATCCACTTAGCAACTATTGCCCTACTAGCAACGACCCTTTTAGTTCTCACATATGTAAATCACAAAATTGCAGAATACTCCTATAGTATTCTTATTCTAACGTTCTTATCGTAGTGTTGGTAAGTTTTTAGACTTGTTGCAACATCACAACCATTCTTAGGCACATGCTAGTCACTCCTAGGAAAATGTAGTTGATCAGGCTAAAATCACCCAGATTTGACTATATGTCTCTAAGCCTAACTATGATGTTCAACAATCTCAATACTTTTGTTCTATTCTAGTATGATACTGACCTCTTTGCACTAATGGATATATATATATATATATATATATATATATATATATATATATATATACTTAGTTAAATATCTTATTATTTAAAAGTATATATCCTTGGTCAGAGTGTTTTAATCCTGGTGTTTTTATAGTTCGTATATCTTTTATGGGTCGATATACTTGATTCACTATAAACAATGCTCTGATACCAATCTGTCACACCCCAAAACCAAGAACGGCGGAATACGATCTGGGGTGGAGGACGTCATGTACAGTATCATAACAATGCATAATAGTAAAAACAAGCAACGACATCCATTACATTAATATAGTAATTGAAATACAAGCGTGTTCTGTACAGTTTGTTAGACACCAAAAAGTATAATCAAAATAAACATGAGTCTTGTATATGCTCCATCTTCTCAAAAGTTGCATCTGTACCTGTCTACTGATGACCTGAGAATAAAAGTTATTTTGAAAACGAGTATCAGCATAAACCTGGTGAGTTCATAAGCATTTAGTGTCATTGCTTGTATAAAAGTGTTTTTAATCGTGTATTGTAAAAGTTCTTATCAAGTTTGAAAATAGTGTGAATCTCTAAAAAATCCTATACTTTCCAATAAAAGTAGTCTTCTACCAAGACTTGGTTACTTGTTGGTTTGATCCTTGGAGTGTGTAAAAGTTTTCCAAATTAGACTCTCAATTATAAAAATATAGTTTTGGACTTCATTTATGCAATGTAAATGGGAAGATAATGTATTATTCCAGCAGTGTTACTGTCGGCTGAATGGTAAATAAACTGCACACTCTAAGTAGTGATAAGTATATAATACACCTCAGGGAGTCTGTTTTACCTTTATTTCTTAATTTTTTAATTTAGGGATCCGAATGTGAATTCATATGTAACCATGCGGATAGGCGATCGAATGTCTAATAACCCTACAGGTCACACGTAGTGTGGTAACATTTTGTCATCCTTGGGCCTAGTCGGCTCGGACTGTAGCTAGCAGTCGGGATGTGAGAGTGTCTGTCGTGTATAGATCTATACATGTAGTGCCCGCTCTCCCTCCAGGAGACTATGGTTACACGGCGAAGGCGCAATGAAGTGTCTTATAGAGGAATAGTGTGTCACATTCTGTTTTAGTATATTCTCTTGTATTAGTGTATAGTGTACTTCTCGGTATCATGTATCTAGTATTCTCTTGTATAGTATATAGTATTCTTCTTATATGGTACTTAACATGTAGAGACTCATAATACTACTAACTATGGTAAGTATCATAGTAATGGTAGTAAGGAGCGGTAAACCTTAACTATACCTATTATAGTTAAATAGTATGTTGTATTCCATCTTTGCACACAATAGTATTGAACTGAGTGAAGACGTTCATATCCAACACAAATATATACAATATATAACTAAGAATTCAACGACAGTCGGACAGATAACAATATACCCTAAGACCACAATCAAACAAGAACAGGAAAAAAGGCGAGCTATCAGTCCTAAGTCCTTCAAGTCTTACTTATATAAATATATTGGTGTAGATATAGTTTGGGAACATAAGAAGTTTAAAAAGTGTTTGGAAATAGTTTTAATAACCATTTAAGAAGAAAAATGAGTTTGATAAACATTTAAAGCAGTTTTGATGGCAAAGCGGTTAAAAGTATAGAAATCCTTTTTTATTGCAAGTTACAAATCACATGTGATTGATATTATAATTTGTTGGGTTCAACTTGTATTCCCCCCCCCCCATAAAAGCATTTAAAAACATTTGAAAGGTTAATTAAGGGGTATGAACTCACCTGCAGTGACTGGAGTGGATGGAATGTCGGGTAGGATGCTAGGTGTCAAGTGAGGACTTGAACACACCCACGGATCCTATGTAACATGTAGTGGCACATAATGGTATATAATTAGTTATTTAATCACCAATTAAGTAAGTTAAGACCCTATAATGCATGAAAACACTTTGCTTCAAGTGCAAGGAGTGCTAAGGGTCGCATCTAAGGAGTGTATGTCCTCACTATGGAGTTTACACTTCAATTGGTCACCCTATGGTGTGTTTACGGTTGAGAGACTATTTCCCCCATGAGTTTATGGCTGTAAACTCATGGGAATGGTGGTTTTGTGTGTTTAAAGGTCTCATGCATCACAAGGAAGGGTTCTAAGATCAAATCAAGGGCTTAAGAGGTAATTAGGGTTCAAAAGGGTACTCCGTTGGAGTTTGCGGTCCTTGGACCACTCCTTGGGAGTTTATGTTCGTAAACCCTAGATTTTACGGACGTAAACCCTTGGCCACATCATTCCTTTCATGTTTTGTAGTTCTAAGCTCATTCCTAGAAGTTTCTAGTCCATTAAACATGCTAGGGAAGGAGTTAGGGGGACCAAAACACCCTTTGGGGTGTTTACGGTTTTGGGTGTTTACGGTTTTGGGAGATCCCCAAACCATAAATACATGTTCTTGGGGTTTTTGAGGTTCATTCCACGGATTTAACAAGCACACCAAGTAAATAACTAGTTAGGGAGAGTTTGCTTACTTATAGGAAGCTTGTAGAGGTGTTTTAGGACCCAAAAACACAAATATGTTCTTGGTGTTCTTGGTGATTTGAAGATCCTTTGAAGATGTATATAAAAATCAGAAATCCATGGATGAAAAGAAGTATAAACACTAGATTAAGTGTTGTAGGAAATAATCTATGAAGAAAAACTTACATTTTTGGCGGATTTGGAAGAAGAAGGTGATGATACTTGAGAGAAAAAGCTAGTGTTCTTGAGTGGGAAGTGGGAAAAATGAGCACAAAGGTGTAAACTCATGCTATATGCATGAGTTATTGGAGAGAAGGGTGTTTACGGCCCAAAATCCCTTGTTTGGCCGTAAACACCTAGCTAAGGTGTCGTGTTGTTCGGTTTGTTACATGTCGCTAATTACGTCACTTCCTTTTATTTAAATCATTTGACGAAAAATAAAATAAAACACCAAACGGGTTTAAATCCGGCCAAAAATTTATTGGAATGTTTTTGAATATTATTTGAAGTGATTAACTGTGGAAATTATACACTAAAAATTTCAGGTTGCCATAAGGATTTTGGTGAAAAGAACTTGGGAAGCAAGTGGTTTGAAGCAAGGAGCTAGGGGGAAATCCGGATCTACTTCAGTTGTCATCTCTTGTGAAGGTATCAAGCTAATATTCCCCTCTCTATTTTGTTCTAGGCCCCCTTGTTTGGAAATTAGGGTTCTTGGTTGGATTATAAGTCACATTCTGGAGAATGAGACAAGATTTGAAGTTGTAACTTCAGATCTGAACTCTCGGTGGATTGTAGGACCATAAAGTTCTTAGCCTTGGAAAGTTTGAGCCCCTCCCTAAGTGTGAAACCCCATTTCAAGCATATTTTAGGCTTTTTGAGTCAATGGGGCCTTGCATGCACATAAAGTTTGCAACTTTACGTGATAAGCAGACCTAAGGAAGTTGGATCTGCAATTTGGGGCCTTGCCATGGCTGAAAGACGTCTGCATGATAAGATGACTGAAGGAACTCGACGAGTCGCAAAGCCGACTCGGCGAGTCCTATGAAGATGTGCAGTAAACTCGACGAGTTGGACGAACAACTCGGTGAGTCCGATGAAGATTTCCATAAGACTCGACGAGTTGAAGAACAACTCGGCGAGTCGGATGAGTTTTAACCAAGAATATGTTCACGTGTATATCTGTCGAGTTGCAAGGAGGGAACTCGACGGGTGGCCTTAAGGTTTGATCAGGGGTTGACTATTGGGTTATGGAGTACCTTATAAGGTTAAGGACTTATGAGTATATTGAACTATGATTATAGGTGGTGGAGCCTGTGTCGAGTGATCCGAGAGTTGGAGTTTACCTTCCGAGTCGACAGTTGCGAGGTGAGTTATCCTCACTATATCGATAGGGTCTACGGCACCAAGGCCGACCCTTTAGTTGTTATAGTTATGGAATGCTACACGTGATTATGATCTGCTTGATTGGAATCCGGATAGACAGTATGTTATGCTTTTATGATCCATAGGGATTGGTATGTTAGTGACCTGCTAGGTCAGTGTTCTAGAGAATTCCATGATTGATGATCAGTAAGATAGATATGCTTGATGTTTGTATATGCCCGTATATGATAGTTATGCGTACATGGTTATTTGCTTGTTGGTTGGGTTGAGGCGGTCCTGCTTCGTGCTGAAACCCTACATACCCTATGCGCGGTCCAGGGAGACTGTAGGCCCACGTGGCGGACCAGTCATGCCGAAGGCTCGGGATAGATCTAGATAGACTGTAGGCCCAGTAGGGTGGACCAGTCAGGACGATGGCCCAGTATGCATGTTGATTGATTGATTGTTATTGATATGGTTTCTATCAGTATGGTATTGGTATTTTGGGGGTAGCTCACTAAGTCTGCGGGCTTATAGTTTTTAGTTTATTGTTTCAGGTACTTAAGGAGATCATGGAAAGGCGAAGGCGTGAGCGTACCGCTCCTCATCCTTATGTTATGATTTTTTTGGGACACTCTGATGGAAAATGATTTGAAAACATTTTGTAAACAATGCTATTTGGTTTTTATTTATGATTGAAAAAGTTTAATTTTGGCGTAAAATTTATGGATGTTACAGTGTCGCTTAATACTTCTACCTAGCCAGTTGAGGGAGAAAACTCAACTCCAGATCATACGGCAACTGTCGAGGTTCCAGTATTAGATGAAGCAGCTCCAGTCCCTCTCCGTAGAAGTTTTCAACAATCAAATGTTTCTTCGGACTCGGATGATGAACACATAGAAAATATAGACACCAGAACTGACCCAAGAGTTCTCACAATTCCAACAATCCAGGGAGAACTTTCTCATGCTCAAGAGGATCTTCCATCAGCAATCCAAGGGGAACCTCTTCCAATCGCACAAGAAGATGAAAAATCTCGCTCCTACAGTCCAAGATGATTCTGCATGATGTTCTCAAATCCAGGGGAACTGTCGTCTCCAATCGAAGAATCTTTCGATATTGAAGATATTCCCTCTACCGCAGCTGCTGATCATCTGTGACCTCATCTACACGTTTGGACGAAGGACCACCCACCGGGTCAAATCATCGGCAACCCATCCGCAGGTATCCAGACTCCATCCTCCAAGGATTTATCTTATCACTGTCACTATGCAGAATTTATTTCCTCGGTCGAGCCCCATCAATGAAGCATTACTAGAACCAGACTGGATATCCGCAATGCAAGAAGAACTAGACGAATTCAAAAGAAACAAAGTGTGGCAACTCGTTCCGAAGCCGCAATGTCACACTATTATTGGTACTAGATGGGTGTACAAGAACAAGTTGGATAAATCCGGTGTGGTGTCACACCCCCAAACCTGAACGGCGGAAACGTTCGGGGGCGGATGACTTCATGTGGTAACGTAACAAATGAATACATAGTAAAGAAAGCAATACAACCATCATATATATAATTGAAAGTTTACATTTGACAAAAGTTACATGTTCAAAACTCAATTACAATATGATGTCAAAAATACGAGATTAAACTGGCGCCGCAGCATCCCTTCATCAAAAGCGTAATGAATACCTGAAATTACTGATTTCCTGGGACATACAAGTAATTTTGAAAGAGTAGATCAGCATTTAAGCTGGTGAATTTCATAAGTATTTAAGTGACAATGTTTGAATGAAATGAAATGTTTTATCTTTGTTTGTTTGTGTTTAGAAAATCCTATATTTTCTACTAGTATAAAAGTAGCCTTCACTCAAGACCAATGTTTGTTTCCAAAATGTATGTAAGTGTAAAATAACCAATGAGTTTGAAAACCTTGTAAATCAATGCATTTTTAATACCCCATGTGAGTTTTATAACCATACTATTGACTCGGAATGCCTATACACAACGTTCTTCAGGCAGGGCGCGGGTTGTCAAGCCCGTATAGATCTATACACAAACACCATGCTCCCCCTACAAGGGATTCTGGTATATAATACAGGACTTGAAATGTGTACTCGAACATACATGAAGTTAGTGTCTCACAAAACCGTGGTATAAAAACAGATCTACTTGTTAAAATGTTACGTTTGTTCTTGTAGAAGAAAGTAAACTTCTTGAAATTCATGTTTCTAGTACATAAGAGTTAGAAATTTGTTCGTAAAACTATACCTATTATAGTTTTCTAAAAAGTGTATCTTGTTTGTTTAGAAATACCTAGAAAAAGAATCACTTGTTTATGAAAGCATAGATTTTTGGTGTAGAGTCTAAGATAGACAAGAATTATCTAAGAAAAGTTTAGTTTATACATGCATTACAACAAATTTATATTTCAAAAGATAGAATGCTATTTTAACAAACGTTATATATATATAAAAGTTCCTTAAAGGTTTATAAATCGCATGTGATTTGAATATATAACAGCATATAAAAGAGTTTCTTTATGTAACACACGATAATACTCGTGTGTTTTACTTGTAATCCCCCCCCCCCCTTGAAAGCATATAAAAGCATTTAGAATATTTAAAAAGGTTGATTAAGGGGTATGAAACTCACTTGAAAGTTTGAAGATAGCGAGATGGAAAACCGGGCAGAGTTTCGTCTCGGGAAACGGATTTTCCTCGGGATTCTCGGGAATCTCGGGAGTAAAATCGACCCTCGGGACTTGAGCAAAAAGACCAGAGCTTCGGGTTTGAACGGGCACGGAAAACGAGGCAAGATTGTGAGAGAAAGGAGAGAATTGAGCCCTTTTCTCGGAAGCCCTCGCATCCTATTTATAGGAAGGTTGGTCTGCCTCGGTACGCGGGGCGTACGCTCGTACGCAGCGCGTACGCGTACGTCATGCATGACCGAAGCCTCGACTGCCTCGGCTTCGGATGGGACGGGTTGCTGGGTACGCGGGTCGGATGGGACGGCGGGTCGGACGGGACAGCGGGTCGAATGGGTCGGCGCTTCGGACGGGTCGGACGGGTCAGATTCCTCAGATAGGGCGACGTGGACGATCAGAGGCCAATCCTCTCGGTTACGCAGGGCGTACAGGGGTACGCAGCGCGTACCTCGGATGAGGACGCTGACTCCCCTTCGGATAATGTCCGAATTTTGATTTAAATAAATAATTAATTTATTTAATAAACTTCAAAAATTCATATCTTCTTCATACGAACTCCGTTTTCAATGGTCTTTATATCCACGCGTAGGTGAGACTACGCTCTACAACTTTCGTTTAGACTCTGTCGGCAAATTCCGAAATTAGTTTTTTTATTATTTATTATAAACCCATCGTGTTTAAGGAATTTCTTTTGAAAATTCATAACTTCTTTATCTGATGTCGGTTTTTGCCAGACTTTTTACCGCTGGAATACCATTGTCGAGACCTTCGATTCTCGTTTAGGTCATTCCGGCCAAAAGTCGCTCGATCTCCGATTCGAGTTTTTAGCTGTCTGTTGCTAAGCCGAACTTGGAAAAATCATAACTTCGCTATATGAAGTCGGATTTGGGCGTTCTTTTCACGTACGATCATGGTTCAAAGACATTTAAACATAGAAGGAAATTAAATAGAACTATTTGTACATTTTATTATGAAAGTAAATTTTATTACTCAAAAGTGGTTACAATACTTGAACCATTTTGGTCATTACAAAGAGTTGAAATATCGGGTTGTCACATCATCCCCCCGTTATAGAGAATTTCGTCCCGAAATTTAAAGTAGTAAAGATACTAGTGAACATGAAAGAGATGAGGGTACTTTTGTTTCATCTGAATTCAGGTCCCCGCTTGGCGTTCCAGCGAACCTTCACGATGGGTATGCGACTTTGTTTTGTTTGTTTGACCTCTCGGTCTATGATTTCTACTGGTTCTTCCACAAAATTGAGGCTCTCGTTGATCTCGATCTCGTCGAGTGGAATAACAAGAGTCTCGTCGGACAGACACTTTTTCAAGTTTGAGACGTGGAAGGTTGGATGGATGTTACTAAGTTCGCGCGGTAGGTTAAGCTTGTAAGCCACTGGGCCGATTCTGGCAAGAATCTCGAAAGGCCCTATGTATCTTGGATTTAGTTTCCCACGCTTTCCAAATCGTATTAAACCCTTCCACGATGAGACCTTTAATAAGACGTGGTCTCCTACCTGGAATTCCAAAGGTTACCTCCTTTGGTCAGTGTAGCTTTTCTGTCGGTCTCTAGAGGCTTTCAATCGTTCACGAATCTGAACGATCTTCTCTGTCGTTTCACGAATGATCTCCGGACCGGTGAGAGTGCTTTCAGGAACTCTTCCTCTAGCTAACTGGGTATCGCCAACTTCAGTCCAGCACAGAGGGGATCTGCACTTTCGACCATAGAGGGCTTCAAACGGAGCAGCCTTTATGCTTGTATAATAACTATTGTTGTATGAAAATGCAACAAGGGGTAAATGAATATCCCATGCCTTTCCAAAGTCAATCACGCAGGCTCTCAGCATATCTTCTAAAGTTTGTATTGTTCTCTCACTTTGTCCGTCTGTTTGTGGGTGGTAGGCTGTACTCATGTCTAGCCTAGTTCCCAGGGAACTTTGTAGTGACTGCCAGAATCTTGAAGTGAATCTACTATCTCGATCGGAGATAATGGATATCGGAACACCATGCAGTCGCACTACTTCCCTTAAGTAAGTTCTTGTAAGCTTCTCCATTTTGTCAGTCTCCTTGATGGGTAGGAAATGCGCGGATTTGGTCAATCTGTCGACAATGACCCATATGGTATCGAGTCCACTTTTCGTCTTGGGTAACTTGGTTATGAAGTCCATAGTAATCCGCTCCCATTTCCATTCTGGTATATCTGGTTGTTGTAGTAATCCTGACGGTTTCTGATACTCGACCTTAACCTTAGCGCAAGTAAGACATTTACTCACGAAGGTAGCAATTTCTGCTTTCATGTTAGGCCACCAGTACAGTTTCTTAAGATCCAGATACATTTTATTTGAACCCGGGTGAACAGAATATCTTGAGTGGTGAGCCTCGGTCATGACTACATTTCTGAAACCACCATGTTTCGGGGTCCAGATTCGGTCCATGAGATAGTAGGCTCCGCCACCCTTGACTTCTAGATTCTTCTCTATTCCTCGCAGGGATTCACCCGCCACGTTTTCAGGTTGCAAAGCTTCCATTTGTGCCTCCTTAATTTGCGTGGATAAGTGGGAATGGATGGTCATAGTCAGAGATTTGACCCTCCGACCAGTGTATTCCTTTCGACTGAGGGCATCAGCTACTACGTTGGCCTTGCCAGGATGATAACGAATTTCGCATTCGTAGTCATTTAGTAACTCAACCCATCGTCGTCGTCGCATGCTGAGTTCCTTCTGATCGAAAATGTGTTGAAGGCTCTTGTGATCGGTGAAAATAGTACTCTTTGTTCCGTATAAGTAGTGCCTCCAGATCTTCAGAGCAAATACCACTGCTCCTAACTCAAGATCGTGTGTCGTATAGTTCACTTCGTGTGTCTTAAGCTGTCGGGAGGAATAAGCGATAACCTTCCCTCTCTGCATAAGAACACAACCAAGTCCTTGATTTGACGCATCGCAATACACTACGAAGTCTTCTATCCCTTCGGGGAGGGATAGTATCGGTGCGGTGCACAAGGCCTGCTTTAGTGTCTGGAATGCCTTCTCTTGTTTCGCTTCCCAGTCAAAGGCCACACCTTTCTGGGTTAATGTAATAAGAGGTTTCGCAATGCTCGAAAAGTTCTTTATGAATCTGCGATAGTAGCCAGCTAGACCTAGAAATTGACGAATTTCTGTAGGTGTCTTTGGTGCCGACCAGTTCTCAATAGCCTTAATTTTGGAGGGGTCCACGTGTATACCTTTCTCGCTAACAACGTGGCCTAAAAATTCGACTCTTCGAATCCAAAATTCGCATTTAGAGAACTTCGCATAGAGTTTCTCCGTTCGCAGTGTCTCTAGGACTTTTCGTAGGTGCTGACTATGCTCTTCCTCACTTCGAGAATAGATAAGTATATCATCGATAAAGACGATGACGAACTGATCCAAGTAAGGGCGGCATACCCTATTCATTAGGTCCATAAATACTGCTGGTGCATTGGTTAATCCGAACGGCATCACCACGAATTCATAGTGTCCATAACGAGTTCTGAAAGCTGTCTTTGGAATGTCCCCCTCTAGAACTCGTAATTGGTGATATCCGGATCGTAGATCTATTTTGGAGAAGTAGTTCGCCCCTTGAAGTTGATCGAATAGGTCGTCGATACGGGGTAGAGGATAGCGGTTCTTGACAGTAAGTTTGTTCAGTTCTCTGTAGTCGATGCACATACGGAACGATCCGTCTTTCTTCTTTACAAACAAGGCCGGTGATCCCCAAGGTGAGAAACTTGGTCTTATAAATCCTTTTTGAAGGAGTTCATTAAGTTGACTGGAAAGTTCCTGCATCTCTGCTGGTGCGAGACGGTAAGGCGACTTCGCTACTGGGGTAGCTCCTGGAATTAAGTCGATTCTGAACTCGACTTGGCGTTGCGGTGGTAATCCTGGTAGTTCTTCTGGAAAGATATCGGGAAAGTCGCGTACTACCAAGATGCTCTTGATGTCCTTCAGTTCTTGACTTGTATCAACGATGTGCGCTAGGAATGCTTGACAATCCTTCCGCAAGCACTTTCGAGCTTGGATGCATGAAATGATGCGAAGGTTTGTACTAGATTTGTCGCCGTAGATAACTAGTGTTTCGTTGTTAGGGAGGTTAAGACAAACTGCTTTCTCAAAGCACATGATGTCGGCGCGAAGAAGACTCAACCAATCCATGCCGACTATGACGTCGAAACTTTTAATTTGAACCGGCATGACATTGATTGGGAAAGAATGGCCGTCTAATGTTAACGTACAGCCCATGTATATGCAATTAGTGTTTTCGGTTTTTCCATTGGCCATCTCTACAGTGAATGATTTTTCTAACTTGCTAGGTTTAGGTTTAAGTAAATGAATAAAGTTTTGACTCACGAAGCTTCTCTCCGCTCCACTATCGAATAATATGCATGCGTATGAATTATCGAGAAGGAACGTACCAGCAACTATAGTTGGGTCAGCTACAGCTTCGTCGTGGCCTATCGCCAAAACTCGTCCCACACCTCCGGTGCCTGCTGCCTTAGGACAGTTCCTCTTATAGTGGCCCACCTCGCCACAACCGTAGCAAGTCTGCCCTACACCCGCACCAGGAACTTGAGTGATCGGCTTTGCGGGTTCCTTGCAGAAACGGGATGTGTGTCCTTTCCTGTTGCAGTTGGCGCACTGCATTTCTCGACAAGGTCCATGGTGGTGGTAATTGCATTTGGTGCACTTTGGGAGGTTACCTATATAAGGCTTTGTTGGGTAGGTATTTGTAGGGGCTGTAGTAGGTACAGTGGCAGCATTCACTGAAACCAGTTGTTTCTTTGCGGATTCTTGGGAAGACCCACCCTTCCCTTTATTCCACATTCTCTTTCTGCCATTGTTGTTGTTGTTTCCTTTCTGTGGTGCTGGTGCAGAAGTGGTTGAGTTTTGATGACCTCCGTAGTCAATCAGAGATTGTGCCAGTTCCTTAGCACTTTCAAAGGTGTCAGGTTTGGAAGCAAACACGCTTGATCGAAGTTGGGGCGTCAGTCCCCAGATGTACCTTTCTATCTTCTTGCTCTCTGGAGCAATCATATCTGGACAAAGAATTGCCAGCTCGCAGAATATATTGGTATAAGTAGCGATGTCGGTACCAATCATTCCGAGAGTCCATAGCTCGTGTTCAAGCTTTTGAATCTCTCCCCGTGGGCAGTATTCTCTCATCATCATGGCTTTCAGGCTCTCCCAGCTTATGGAGTTTGCCACGATTAGGGTAAGTACTTTAACGTGGCCATTCCACCAGGTCAAAGCTTTATCAATAAAGGTGAAAGTTGCAAATTTGACTTTGCTGTGCTCGGGACAAGAGCAGATTTCAAAGACTGCCTCCGTCCTTTCAATCCACTGCCTCAGGGCCATCACACCACCAGTTCCATAAAATATCCGGGGCTTGGCATTAGTGAAGTCCTTATAGGTACATTCTCGCGGTGGTCCATGACTCTCGCCATGGTTGGATGGGTGTGTGCCAGATCTCGAGCCATTAGTACTCGTGTTATTGATCTGTGACATGGCAGCTGCCACCGCTGCGGTGACTGCTGCTTAAAACATAACAGCATCAAATTGAGGTGGTGGAGGTGGTGGTGGTACAGGTGCTTTCTCACCGTTGTTTCGCCTTGGATTCCTACGCGGAGGCATCCTTCAACTATAGGTTGAAAAGACAAGAATAAGAATTTTATAGAATAGAAAATGTATGTGTCTCATGAACTAAATCGCTATAGTTCAACAACAGATGATAGTATGAGTCTTAAAATAGAAGAATGAAAGTTATTTGTAAGACTGAAGGTATGAAACAAGTATTTGGTTTCACAAAGACCATTCAAGGTTCGAACGAAACACTTAACATAGTAGTAATAGTGTCACCTATATTAATATAAATGTTGTTACAACGATCATGAAAATTTGACCCCTATAAGGGTCTCCGATTACAAAGTTCGAGAATTTTAAAGACTTTTAGCCGAGGTCCTAAGCTATAACAAAATTTGAGTCCTTGACAAGCACTACTTGCGTCGAAGGTTGCGCTTGGAGCTTGACTCCACATCTGATTGCTTTGACTCCATTAGACGCCTATCAAAAGCGGCTTGTTGTTCCCTTAGTTCAGCGAGGGCTGCAATCATTTGCGCTTGAAATGCCTCGGTTTGGAATTGAGCGTTGTCTTGCATCTTGTCCAGCCTACGGATGTCAGAAGTGTGAACCTGCACTTCCACGTGGACATCCCGGAGTCGACTAGCTTGAACTCCAGACTGATAGGACTGATTGGCTAACTTACCCACCATTACCGGGAGTGCTCGATCAGCCGAACCTCCGCCACGGACATCATAGAAGTCCCGGCACATGCCGTAGGGAGGGCGTAGGTTTTGCTGTTGGCTCCAATGGTGGAGGTGACTTCCCCAGATGGGAGTCGGTCCTTGAAAGTTCCTTACGAAGACGGGAGGTTGAATGGGTTGTGGATCGATAACTTCCGGCTCTGAGTCGGTACCGGAGTCATCACCCACTTCTATGGGTTCCTCGTCCTCTTCGGGATCATCTTCGATCCATCCTCCGTTGCCTTGGTTGGGAAAGTAGGGGTCGCCAGGGTGGTGAAATCCAGCCATTTGACTGTACGAGAAATAGGGTTATAAGAATGGAATAAAGTTGAAACATGCAAAACATGTAAGTTAAACTAGTTTAGATCGCAAATACTCCTATAGTATTTTAATTTTTGTGTTTGATTCTTGTAATGGTTTGGTAAGGTTTGACTCGTTGCCTACTACGATCATTCCTCGATATACGTTGGTCCAATCTCGGGCAAATATAGTTGATCACGCTATATTTGTCCCAAATCAGATTACATATATCGAGTCTTAATCGTAGTGTCAACTTGTCTAAATACTTGTTGTATAGTTAGATATCATGAAAATAATTTGTTGTATGCATGTAATTGTACTTAAATGAACTATCAATTTAAGTTGAACGAAATGCGGCTTAAGCGTAAAAAGAAATTTGTTTTGTCAGAGAGTATTAGTCCCTTAAGCATTTATAGTTTGTATATCTTATGTGGTTCGATATACTTAGTTCACTATAAACATTGCTCTGATACCAATCTGTCACACCCCCAAACCTGAACGGCGGAAACGTTCGGAGGCGGATGACTTCATGTGGTAACGTAACAAATGAATACATAGTAAAGAAAGCAATACAACCATCATATATATAATTGAAAGTTTACATTTGACAAAAGTTACATGTTCAAAACTCAATTACAATATGATGTCAAAAATACGAGATTAAACTAGCGCCGCAGCATCCCTTCATCAAAAGCGTAATGAATACCTGAAATTACTGATTTCCTGGGACATACAAGTAGTTTTGAAAGAGTAGATCAGCATTTAAGCTGGTGAATTTCATAAGTATTTAAGTGACAATGTTTGAATGAAATGAAATGTTTTATCTTTGTTTGTTTGTGTTTAGAAAATCCTATATTTTCTACTAGTATAAAAGTAGCTTTCACTCAAGACCAATGTTTGTTTCCAAAATGTATGTAAGTGTAAAATAACCAATGAGTTTGAAAACCTTGTAAATCAATGCATTTTTAATACCCCATGTGAGTTTTATAACCATACTATTGACTCGGAATGCCTATACACAACGTTCTTCAGGCGTTGGAATGTTATGACGTTTGTTACCCCAAACGGTGGACTGCAGCTAACAGTCAGGGCGCGGGTTGTCAAGCCCGTATAGATCTATACACAAACACCATGCTCCCTCTACAAGGGATTCTGGTATATAATACAGGACTTGAAATGTGTACTCGAACGTACATGAAGTTAGTGTCTCATAAAACCGTGGTATAAAAACAGATCTACTTGTTAAAATGTTACGTTTGTTCTTGTATACGAAAGTAAACTTCTTGAAATTCATGTTTCTAGTACATAAGAGTTAGAAATTTGTTCGTAAAACTATACCTATTATAGTTTTCTAAAAAGTGTATCTTGTTTGTTTAGAAATACCTAGAAAAAGAATCACTTGTTTATGAAAGCATAGATTTTTGGTGTAGAGACTAAGATACACAAGAATTATCTAAGAAAAGTTTAGTTTATACATGCATTACAACAAATTTATATTTCAAAAGATAGAATGCTATTTTAACATATGTTATATATATATATATATATATATATATATATATATATATATATATATATATATATATATATATATATAAAAGTTCCTTAAAGGTTTATAAATCGCATGTGATTTGAATATATAACAGCATATAAAAGAGTTTCTTTATGTAACACACGATAATACTCGTGTGTTTTACTTGTAATCCCCCCCTTGAAAGAATATAAAAGCATTTAGAATATTTAAAAAGGTTGATTAAGGGGTATGAAACTCACTTGAAAGTTTGAAGATAACGAGATGGAAAACCGGGCAGAGTTTCGTCTCGGGAAACGGATTTTCCTCGGGATTCTCGGGAATCTCGGGAGTAAAATCGACCCTCGGGACTTGAGCAAAAAGACCAGAGCTTCGGGTTTGAACGGGCACGGAAAACGAGGCAAGATTGTGAGAGAAAGGAGAGAATTGAGCCCTTTTCTCGGAAGCCCTCGCATCCTATTTATAGGAAGGCTGGTCTGCCTCGGTACGCGGGGCGTACGCTCGTACGCAGCACGTACGCGTACGTCATGCATGACCGAAGCCTCGACTGCCTCGGCTTCGGATGGGACGGGTTGCTGGGTACGCGGGTCGGATGGGACGGCGGGTCGGACGGGACAGCGGGTCGGACGGGTCGGCGCTTCGGACGGGTCGGACGGGTCGGATTCCTCGGATAGGGCGACATGGACGATCAGAGGCCAATCCTCTCGGTTACGCAGGGCGTACAGGGGTACGCAGCGCGTACCTCGGATGAGGACGCTGACTCCCCTTCGGATAATGTCCGAATTTTGATTTAAATAAATAATTAATTTATTTAATAAACTTCAAAAATTCATATCTTCTTCATACGAACTCCGTTTTCGATGGTCTTTATATCCACGCGTAGGTGAGACTACGCTCTATAACTTTCGTTTAGACTCCGTCGGCAAATTCCGAAATTATTTTTTTATTATTTATTATAAACCCATCGTGTTTAAGGAATTTCTTTTGAAAATTCATAACTTCTTTATCTGATGTCGGTTTTTGCCAGACTTTTTACCGCTGGAATACCATTGTCGAGACCTTCGATTCTCGTTTAGGTCATTCCGGCCAAAAGTCGCTCGATCTCCGATTCGAGTTTTTAGCTGTCTGTTGCTAAGCCGAACTTGGAAAAATCATAACTTCGCTATATGAAGTCGGATTTGGGCGTTCTTTTCACGTACGATCATGGTTCAAAGACATTTAAACATAGAAGGAAATTAAATAGAACTATTTGTACATTTTATTATGAAAGTAAATTTTATTACTCAAAAGTGGTTACAATACTTAACCCATTTTGGTCATTACAAAGAGTTGAAATATCGGGTTGTCACATGCGGTCATCAGAAACAAGGCAAGGCTAGTTGCCAAGGGATATAGTCAATTTGAAGGTATTGACTATGATGAAACATATGCTCCGGTGGCACGCATGGAAGGCATCAGAATTTTCTTAGCATACGCAGCTCACAAGAATATCAAAGTTCATCAAATGGATGTGAAATGTGCTTTTCTCAATGGTGAACTAAAAGAGGAGGTTTATCTTCAGCAACCTCCTGGCTTCAAAAGCCTTGAATTTCCTGATCACTGCTACAAACTTGAAAAGGCAGTCTATGGACTGAAGCAAGCTCCAAGAGCTTGGTATGAGACTCTCTCAGAATTTCTTGTCTCATCAGGGTACAAAAGAGGAGTGATTGATCCCACTTTATTTAGAAAAACAAACGGTAATCACCTTTTTCTAGTACAAACATATGTGGATGATATCATCTTCGGATCCACAGATCAAGAAATGGTGGATGAATTTGCAAAGCTCATGACTAGTAAATTTCAAATGAGCATGAATAGAGAGATTAATTTCTTTATGGGTTTTCAAATCAAACAAATCTCACAATGAATATTCATTCATCAAGAAAAATACACCTCTGAACAGCTAAAGAAGTACTCTCTGGACAACTGCTCCTCAGCAAAGATCCCAATGGCCTTCAAACATAAAATCTCCGCTGATCCTACCGATGAATCCGTAGATCACAAAACTTATCGAGGAATAATTGGTTCATTGATGTACCTCACCGCAAGCCGAACATATATTGTCTTTGCAACAGGTGTATGCGCAAGATTCCAGGCTAATCCAAAATTGTCACACATGACCACAGCCAAGCAGATTCAAAGATACTTAAAGGGCAGCAAGAATCTTGGCTTATGGTACCCCGCAGGAAATGACTATAGCCTCCAAGCATTCACTGATGCAGATCATGTCGGATGCAGACTAGATCGAAAAAGCACCTCCGGTGGATGTCAATTTCTGGGTGGAAGACTCGTCAGCTGGTCATCAAGAAAACAAAGTTGTGTATCATTGTCTAGTGCAGAAGCTGAATATGTGGTCGCAGCCAGCTGTTGTTCACAAGTCCTATGGATGAAAACACAACTTATGGACTACGGATACAGAATGTTGCAGATACAAATTTATTGTGACTCTGAGAGTGCTATAGCGATTTCTCACAATCCTATTCATCACCCAAAGACAAAGAAAATTGAGCTATGGTATCATTTCATCAAAGACCACATTTAGAAAGGTAATATCGAACTAATTTTTGTCAATACTCATGAAGAGATTGTTGATGTATTCACTAAAGCACTCGATTCTAAAAAATTCAATAGTTTCTTATAAATGTTAGGAATGATGAATCCGGACCCACAATTCTTTTTGAATTGAGAGGTACGACAGACCATCCTTGGTCTCTGTTGCGGTCCTCATTGGACTTAGTTATGATAGATAGTTTTGGCGTAGCCTATGTACCGCAGTATATTCTATGTACCGCAGTATCCTTCTTACACTGCAACTATATATCATATCTATCTCCCAATGGTCTTTATTGATTGTCGTTACTAATTTTTGTTCACGTACTCTCCTCAGTTCTTCTACTGCAGTCATCTAATCATCAATCCGCAATGAAGTCTCAATCAGCAATAAAGTCCCAATTTCTCAATTATTTCAAATATTCTTAAAACATTGTGTGCTATTTAATCATCCTTCATTAAATAAGAAAAACATTCTCAAAAAAAACATTCTTGGTATAACATATAATCGTTTCAATTCTGCTTTTCAAATAAATCTTTTGTCAGACCTATTTTGGGCATGATGACAAAAAGAACAGTTTTCCATAAAAATTTCTTTTTAAGAAATCTTTTTCATTAAACTGTCTCTTCTTATTACCCCAAGATATCAAATCCGTTTCATCTTCTCCCTTTATACAACGGATTAACTCCCTCACCACACGTTCTTCAGACGTGATGTTTTAGGGACTGACATTTCATTAAATGCAACTGCTTTTGGAAAATTAAAAAAATAATAATAAATTAAAATAAATCTTTTCATAAAATCATCTGTGGCTGGGATTGCATCCAAATAAAAAAAAACAAACGTTTTTTTTTACCCAAATTAAATTAGGGTAAAATTAGTTAAGTTTTAATTCCGCCACTATAGAACCCTCTTTTTCTTCCCAAGAAAGGTTTACGCTTTCTAAAACTCTCAAGACGAACTTCATCTTCTTCATCCTCTTGCCCTCTGTTTTCTTGCAAGTTCTTTAAACTTTTTTTAAAAATGGTGAAATCTGGCATCTCAAAGAAACACTCGAAAGCATATGTCTTTGTTCACCCAACAGGTTCAGACTCGGCCTCAAGAAATCAAATGCCAACAATTGCCTCAAGAAATTTTAGGGCAGTATTCGATGTACACTCGTCTTACAATGATCCAATCAAGTTGATGATTAAGTTCCTGTTAAACCATCCTTTGTTCGGCCCGTTTGATGCCTTCACCGACGTAGTTCCACTTTCAACCCTCTTCAAATGTGCTTTCTCTGCATATCGCCCTCTCAACAATCTTCAAGAGGTGCATCTGAACCTGGTGAACGATTCTTTGGTTATTTTGACCAAAGAAAAGTTTCTCAACGCCATTAATCTGTTAGTTCATCCCTCAACCAAGGTCTTCACTCCAAGCACAACTGATATTTTGTCTGCACTGTACCAAATGGGTTACCAAAAGAAGCTGAACGGCGTCGGCAAATTCAAGAAGAATCAGCTGCCTGCGGTATGGCAGTTTGTGTGCCACTTCGTAATCCACAGTCTATCTGGCAGGACCGGAAGCACTGATAACATAGGCCTCAAGCTGTTAGATCTAGTCTGGAGCATCTTCACTTGCCACGATGTCAACTACGGTCAGATTCTATAGGATGACTTCCTGCAGTACATTCCCAAGGAAAGTCCAAGAGAAAGCCCTACCGAACTCACCTTTGCAAGATTCTGGTCTTTATGCATCTCTGATCTTCATGCTGATGCAGGACTGAGCATGGGCAACGATGTCAATCTCTTTATCACCAAAGATCTTAAAAGGTACAACTTCTCAAAAGATCAATCTCTTTTTGGACCTATTAGACGCCTACCAGTCCACATACTTTCGTCACTTGGACTTAAAACCAATGATGTCACAGATCACTTAGAGGCTACGGAAGGTATCGACCCATACCCTTCTACCCCTCCTCTACCTAGTCAGAACATACAAACCGCAACAACACCCATCAATCCTGATAGTACCGCAGCCCCATCCTCTACTACACTATCCAACTTGCCCTTATCTAAGAGAGTCAAGAAGGTTGCCTCAGCCAACCAAGCCCCCCACAACATCTCCAAGAAACATGGAACCCCAAAGAAAAAGGATGCTTCTAAGAACCCTGAACCTTCCAAGAAAAGAAAACTCAAACCAATTGTGCCTTCAAATGACGAATCAGATGATGATTCTGATGATGACGCACAACCCATTGCAATCCTCAAGAAATGAAAAACCCAATCCACAGACCAAATGCGTGACCGGACTAATACCGCAGTCTCTCAAAAGGCTCTGGTAGTCCTTGGGGTGGCCGCAGACCCATTCAATACAACCATCGAATTCTAATCATATACAGAAAGTGTGTCTGTTTCACCTACTTGTGGAGACTCACCCCTAGCTCACTCCCAAGGGGATGGAACTAGTTCTCGCCTTAAGGTCTCCAGGGCTTCCCGTCTACATTTCCTTACACCTGAGGAGTTGAACTCCATCCTTTTGTCTGTCACCCATACACTTCAAACACCTTCCCAACCGCAGGGCAATTCTTCCGCCCTTGCCAGAACTGAGCCAAGGCCAGACTTGACCACGATTCAAGGAAACCGAGGAAGCTTAGGAAATCCTACTCCACTTCCATCCTTTCCCGGTGGTTTAGGCACGGTGAGCACAATTGTGCAAGGATCTGTGGACCCGAGGGACACCTCGGTGCGATTTCAAGGAATTGACGATATTGATCTCAATGACTCATGGAGTACTTACAAACCATCAAACAAAACTAAAGCAAAGAAATATGTCGCTTTTCGTAGGGCATTTCAAGCAAGAAAGGATCGTCAAACCAAGCAGATTCAACAAAAATAGCTAGAAATTCAAACAATGGCCAAGTACTGGGCAGACGCAATTAACAACGCCAACACCATAACCACTATTCTGAAAGTGCAGGAGTGGATGTCCAACATGGCTGAGACAGTCCGCATCCGCAACACTCAGACCACTCCCGGTGATCAAGGTACTTCAAGAATCCCTCCAACTCCAAATGCTCAAACTTCTCAAGACGATGGCACCGCAATCGAAGTCAGCTCCGCACCCACATTCGGCCTTGATGACTTTGATGTAAGATCGAAATTTTAAAACAAATTTTTCATTTAAAATCGTTTATCTCTTTAACACTTTTCATAAAAATCTCCTTTTTGTTTAAATTACAAAACATGACTCTTTTGTTCAACCAATTAATAAACCAAGATCCTCAAAACAAACGCTTCCTCTGGTGTGTACAATCGAGCTGGTGTCGTCCCGTGATCCTGAGAAAACCTGAAACACACAACACAACATTGTAAACACGAAGCTTAGTGAGTTTCCCCAAAATACCACATACAACATATATTAGCCACTCGAGGCTATGACTCTGTTTGACCCTCTGGTCAATGTGTCTCCTTGGGACCCTCCAGTCCCACAACTTTATGGACCCTCTGGTCCTAAGCTCGTTGGACCCTCCAGTCCAGTCTGCTTGAGCCTTCCGGCCTCATGAATCATTGGACCCTCCGGTCCGGTCTATAAACTCTACATAGCATAAATCACAAAGACATAATGCATAGCATGTCACATACAACATAATACTCAATGTAAGCACATAAGAGCTTCCGGTCACACATAACTACCACTCAAGGTAACGGATAGTGAGAAGACTCACCTCAGATGTCTCAATAGATCTCTGACTCGGTAGAAATATGGTCTAGCCTCTCCCTAATAACATAAAGTAAATACTCTCATAAATATAACTCTCAAGACTAGACCCAACCCTCTCTTGGCACCCTCGGACGGGTAAAAGACTATTTTACCCCTCTCAGAACTCAAAGGCTCCATTGTTGACCAAACCTTAAAAGTCAACAAAAGTCAATGGTCAAACTTTGACCCGACTCGTCGAGTGCACTTGGGCAACTCGGCGAGTCTACACGTGTCCACTATCTCTTTAGTCTCGCATGACACGTCAAGTCTTTCCCCTGCTCGACGAGTTACACCTGGCATGAATCGCGGGGTTACCCCGACTCAACTCATCGAGTCCCATGATGAACTCGGCGACTTCCGCCTGGAACTCCAGTCCTCTAACTCCCTCTGACTCACAGAGTCATTCCCCCAACTCGGCAAGTTACTCACTGAGTGAACTACGGGAAACCCTAGCCCTACTCGTCGAGTCTGTTCTTGGGACTCGGCGAGTTCATGCTATGCTTCAACAGAAATGACCTCCTGAGGTCAGATCTGTTCCTCTAACCCATTGATCTGTCCTCCTTGATCATAATAAACATGTAAAGTTTGGATCTTGATGCCCATGCAAAGACCCAATGGCTCTATTTGAAGAAATGGGCTCAATATGCCATCCAAAACTCATATCTCTCAATGACACTCAATAAAGATCAAGGATTTAAGGACTCTAGACCTCTTTGGATCTAGATTCGAAGCCACAACACAAGAAGGGACCTTTTGCTTCACAAATCATACACAAAAAGGGGGCTAAAAACCCTAACTCTCAAAGCTTACACCAAAACTGAAAGAGGGTTGAATATTTACCTCAAGATGAAGTCCCTAAGCTCTGAAATCCACAGATTAGCACCCTCCTCAGTTTCCTCTTGACTTGGCCACCTTCTTCTTGCAAAAACACCAACACAAGGATCAAAAATGGCTTCCTTTCTCTCTCAAAACGTTCACACACTCTGGGGTTTCTCTCTATCAACTGATAGCCGCAATTGAAGGCCATAAGGGCCTTTAAATAGGTTTCAATCCCCGGGAATTAGGGTTTCATTAAACAGCGCGGACTCGCCGAGTCCACTAGTCGACTCGTCGAGTCCGATCATTAACCCGAATGGAAAAATCGCGACTCTACTCGGCGAGTCTAAGCATCAACTCGCCGAGTCTCTCCAAAATAAACGAATAATTAATGAAGTTAGGAATTCGGATGTTACAATTCTCCCCCACTAGAATCAGACTTCGCCCTCGAAGTCTTACTCCGCAAACAACTCTGGATACGGCTCACGCACCTCTCGCTCCAGCTCCCAAGCCAACTCGGACCCTTTCCGATGTTGCCACTGGACCTACACCAGGGGCACTTCCTTGTTCCTCAAAACCTTGATCTTCTGATCCATAATCGCAACCGGTCTCTCAACATAGTTCAGGTTCACATCCACCTGAATATCCTCTAATGGTACCACTGCCGACTCATCGGCGATACACTTCCTCAGCTGCGATACGTGAAAGGTGCCATGAATCTGACCCAACTCTGCAGGTAGCTCCAAATCCGATAGGCTACCCGGCCTACCCTCGCAATCACTCGGAATGGACCAATATATCGAGGTCCCATCTTGCCCCCCTTCCTGAACCGGATCATTCCTTTCCAAGGAGTTACCTTCAGGAGTACAAATTCACTAACCTGGAACTCGAGCTCTGACTGTCATCTATCCGCATAACTCTTCTGACGGCTCTGGGCCGTCAGCAACCTCTGTCTGACCTGCTGAATTTGCTCAGTCGCCTGAAGCACAATCTCGATACTACCCATCACACGCTACCCTACCTCTTCCCAGCAAATGGGAGTCCGACACCTCCTCCCACACAACAGCTCAAAGGGTGGCATACCGATGCTCGAATGATGGCTGTTGATATGGGAAAACTCAACCAAGGGTAAATACGTGCCACAACTCCCTCCGAAATCTAAGACACATGCCCGAAGCATGTCCTCTAACGTCTAAATCATTCGCTCGCCCTGAAGTGTACTCAGACATCACCATGATAAGATCTAGCTCATTTCTCATATCCCTCTTCGATACTGAGCACCAAGTCAGCTTTTGACTCCACAGCTGAACCTCCAAAGGTCACCCATAACATGATCCAAAATATCTCACTAACTTCCTCCCCGTGACCACTATCCCGTCCTAGTGATACGCAAGTCACGAAATTCTCTTTTCCTCATACGAAAAATACAATCCAACCAAGGATCGACTCAACTCTGACCTCTGGTGTCTGCTGCGCATATCTTCTGCGCATCTCGCCGAATCTCCCGACAGATACGGAGACCCCAGTTTGGCCCCCGATTCAATCACCAGGCTCTAAAAACTCAATACTAGGGCTTCTCAAGCCCAAAACTCTTCCGCATCATACATTGATCAGAGAACACTCCATCGTCACACTCTCTTGTCGTCTAGCGAGTACTATGGCTCCCCGCAACATCACGATAACCTCTCGATGACTAGTGAGTACTACGGCTCCCCGTAGTATCACAACACCCTCTGACTAGTGAGTACTAAGGCTCCCCGCAGTATCACAACACCCTCTGACTTGTGAGTACTACGGCTCCCCGCAGTATCACAACACCCTCTGACTAGTGAGTACTATAACTCCCCGCAGTATCACAACACCCTCTACGTCCACTAACTCATGCACTGTAGACTATCATAGATAGCTACACATACTCGACCCGAATATGCATCACAGACTCTGGCAGCAACCATCATAACGAAATACCCACCTCTGTGGAGATCCACTTTCTTAAATAATCCCTCTTGATGTCAATACTCGAAGGACTCCCACTGGAACCGTAGATACATGATACACCACTAGTCGTTTCAGACTCAAGATTCAAAATAACTCTGAAATCGGGACATTATACCCGGGTATCACGGAACACCAATACAGAACATCACAATGTCCTGTCTCAACCACCGATCTCCTACTCCTAGCACCATACAGATACAACAGTACATTTCCTCATAACCCCATAATTAATTCCTCATTTTACCCAATGCGCAACTTCGGTGTATCCAAACACTTCATTTGGAATACAGAGAAAACGCTATCGCTTCAGAACACGCTGATGATCCTCCGAACCCTTTCCTTTACTGCTTAAAATCCAAGCAAGAATACACATATCGGCCCTAACCGCCACCAGATTCCTGACCATTGACCACCTGCCGTGGAGACACTCATCCTTTCTCAAACACGTACTATATGCATTATCTCACTTTGCACCTCTCTTTGATCACTAATGACCCTGGTCTCATGAATTCGATTCGCATGTCTCTGAATCCAAACCCTATCCTCTCTTGCACAATTCTCTGGTTCTCTCAATAAAATACCCAGTTCTCCCCCCCCCCCCCCTTAGGGTTCGAACAATCACCAATTGACGTATCAACAATCTACCCCACAGACGGTTTCCACCAGAAACATCACACCTACGCTTGGAAGGTGCCACACAACACCCAATGATCTCCCTACGTAGAGATCAAGAAACCTCAAATACCCTAAATCTCCGATGAAATCCTCAGGAACTTCTCATCACGACTGCCTCTAGCCATTCGAAGTCTCATACTATCCTAATACTGAACATCCCAACTGTCCAGTACTATCACTGTCTCTTAGACTGAAACAATAACTCATCATACTCCTCATCCTCGACTTCTCAACCCCCGCTCCAACACGTGAATCATCACAAGAATAGGGACTCCACTCAATACACTCAATACCCATCATAGACAGAAGATTCACCGCTCTGATATACTCGACTGGATTACCCGTTGATACCGCTACCACACGCCCTACTATACTCAATTAGGGTGTAATGTGGTCCTTGACCACCTCAGTCCCCACTGACTACCTACTCATGGTAGATCATTTTCTCGCAGCAGACATGCTGCCTGATACTCTGGTGGACGAATCGTCATTAATGACAACCCGTAGGGTTTTCTCCTAAACCTAAAACTGAAATTTCACGCCTCTCCTATTTTCCACAGGAACATAATTAGCACCCAATAGATCACAAAAGGTGACATTTCCTCCATCGGCTGATTGCTCACTCAGACCGCAATCCCCCATAAACGCCTTCTCTACTAATCCCTGAGTCTTGCGACTACACTTGACATCTTACCAAAATACTCTGAAGGCTCTTGACCTTCCTCTCAGTGATGCTTCTTCGGACTCAATCATGGCCCTCAGGCCTAAAACCCCATCACGCCCAAACTCCATCAGTCAATCCTGACCGGACAACCAGAGAATCACAAGCATCATTTGCTAAGAACCATGATACTCATCCCATGACATCTCTCCTCAATCTGCTACAATGCATGGTACTCGAACCATAACATCATTTCTCAATCTGCTCCGATATATGGTACCCGAACCATAACATCACTCCTCAATCTGCTCCGATGTATGGTACTCGAACCATAACATCACTCCTCAGTCTGCTCCGATGTATGGCACTCGAACCATAACATCACTCCTCAATCTGCTCCGATGTATGGTACTTGAACCATAACATCACTCCTCAATCTGCTACTTAGAACCTTCAGAATACTCCATGTATCGAGTATGGATCCTCTGCTTCCGGTAGTACGTGCCCATACTAGCTTCCACATCTACCCATACATTCCACACAGACCATCCCAGAGCTCCTAAGTAGTTGTTCAACCTTCTCGCCCACTAATTCCTCCATGAGTGCTCGCGCCTCAGCGAAAGGCTATACTCTGCAAGCGTACTCATCTGGCTAAGGTTACTCCCTAAGCTCTTCCTTGGTCCTCCTACTCCTCCGCCATCAGCTGCTGAAGAGCTCCTAATGATGCCAGTCATCTACCTCCTGAATATCGTCATATTCACTTGGTAGCAGACTCCCATCATCGAGAGTTCCACAAAGCACTAAGCAAGCAGCATTCGGGCATCAAAGAATACATAGAACTTACTCTGGGTGATAACTCCGCTTGCTCTGCTCATCCTCGAAAGTACCACCAAACTCTGCAACTCTACCCCTCACAGGTTCTAACTATTCTTTCGATAAGCACCACGGTACTCATCTAGGCATCTCTCCTAGATTACTCCTCTACTCAAATCCCCTAAAGGATTCCAACTGAATACTCTCACTCATCATATACTCAAAAGCATATCATATATAACAGCAACTCCTAGGCTAAGGCATCACAAATCAGGCCACTCAAGTCCTAATATATGAAGTACCTAGCCTGTCTCTAGCATGCATAGTATCTCAAAAAATGCATCATAAATATCTCATAATACAAAAGTAAGGGTATTTTGGGAATTCACCATTCGGGCTCTGGCTGATTGTACACACTGCTCTTTCTCGCTTACTCTTTGAACTCTTATTCACTTTTAGAAAATCATTTCTTTGAAAACTTTTCTTACTTCCTCAGTTTGAGTCCAGATTTACCCGAAGGTGCATCCGAATCCCTCAAACCAAGGTTCTGATACCAACTTGTAACACCGAAATTTTAAAACAAATATTTCATTTAAAATCGTTTATCTCTTTAACACTTTTCATAAAAATCTCCTTTTTGTTTAAATTACAAAACATGACTCTTTTGCTCAATCAATTAATAAACCAGTATCCTCAAAACAAACGCTTCCTCTGGTGTGTACAATCGAGCCGGTGTCGTCCCGTGATCCTGAGAAAACCTGAAACACACAACACAACACTGTAAGCACGAAGCTTAGTGAGTTTCCCCAAAATACCACATACAACACATATTAGCCACTCGAGGCTATAACTCTGTTTGACCCTCTGGTCAATGTGTCTCAGTGGGACCCTCCAGTCCCATAACTCTGTGGACCCTCTGGTCCTAAGCTCGTTGGACCCTCCGGTCCGGTCTGCTTGAGCCTTCCGGCCTCATGAATCGTTGGACCCTCCGGTCCGGTCTATAAACTCTACATAGCATAAATCACAAAGACATAATGCATAGCATGTCACATACAACATAATACTCAATGTAAGCACATAAGACCTTCCGGTCACACATAACTACCACTTAAGGTAACGTATAGTGAGAAGACTCACCTCAGATGTCTCAATAGATCTCTGACTCGGTAGAAATATGGTCTAGCCTCCGCCTAATCACATAAAGTAAATACTCTCATAAATATAACTCTCGATACTAGGCTCAACCCTCTCTTGGCACCCTCGGAAGGGTAAAAGTATATTTTATCCCTCTCAAAACTCAAAGGCTCCATTGTTGACCAAACCCTAAAAGTCAACAAAAGTCAATGGTCAAACTTTGACCCGACTCGTCGAGTGCACTTGGGCGACTCGGCGAGTCTACACGTGTCCACTATCTCTTTAGTCTCGCATGATACGTCGAGTCTTTCCCCTGCTCAACGAGTTACACCTGGCATTAATCGCGGGGTTACCCCGACTCAACTTGTCGAGTCCAATGATCAACTCGGCGAGTTCCGCCTGGAACTCCAGTCCTCTAACTCCCTCTGACTCACCGAGTCATTCCCCCAACTCGGCAAGTTACTCACTGAGTGAACTATGGGAAACCCTAGCCCTACTCGTCGAGTCTGTTCTTGGGACTCAGCGAGTTCATGCCATGCTTCAACAAAAATGACCTCCTGAGGTCAGATCTATTCCTCTAACCCATAGATCTGCCCTCCTTGATCATAATAAACACGTAAATTTTGGATCTTGATGCCCATGCAAAGACCCAATGGCTCTATTTGAAGAAATGGCCTCAATATGCCATCTAAAACTCATATCTCTCAATGACACTCAATAAAGATCAAGGATTTAAGGTCTCTGGACCTCTTTGGATCCAGATTCGAATCCTCAACACAAGAAGGGACCTTTTGCTTCACAAATCATACACAAAAAGGGGGCTAAAAACCCTAACTCTCAAAGCTTACACCAAAACTGAAAGAGGGTCGAATCTTTACCTCAAGATGAAGTCCCTAAGCTCTGAAATCCACAGATTAGCACCCTCCTCAGTTTCCTCTAGCCTTGACCACCTTCTTCTTGCAAAAACACAGACACAAGGATCAAAAATGGCTTCCTTTCTCTCTCAAAACGTTCACACACTCTGGGGTTTCTCTCTATCAACTGATAGCCGCAATTGAAGGCCATAAGGGCCTTTAAATAGGTCTCAATCCCCGAGAATTAGGGTTTCATTAAACAGCGCAGACTCTCCGAGTCCACTAATCGACTCGCCAAGTCCGGTCATTAACCCGGATGGAAAAATTGCGACTCTACTCGGCGAGTCTAATCATCAACTCGATGAGTCTCTCCAAAATATCCAAAATAAACGATTAATTATTGAAGTTACGAATCTGGATGTTAATTTGATCTCAATGAGGTAAATCAACCTGCTCATTCTGATGGTGATTTAATGATCGTTGATGAAGAAGAAGCCTTGAGTGGTTCTCAACACTCCATCTCCAAGCCTAAAGGGAAAAAGAAGAAAAGGAAGAATGTTATTTCACGAAAAGAATTTCTGAATCTTCAAGCAAAGGTAGATCAGATTCTTGTCGCGGTCAAGCCTACACAACCGCAACCTGAAGATATTCCAGGACCGCAATCCTTAATTGAAAGAATAGAAAGATTGGAAACTCGTGAACGACTGGCTGCTGAGCGAATTTCTCTAAAAGTCGAAATGGGAATTCGTTCCTTGGATACAAGTCGTAAGGCTGACCATCAGCAGTTTATGACTACTACGGAGCGCCTCATCTCTAAAGTATCTGTAACGCCTGTGTTTCCGGGCTTGCCATTTTTAGCAATGTAATAGTCTAGGTTAACCTTTGTAACCCGTTTTGAAATAATAGAAGGGTATTATTTGAGTATTATGTGTTTTGTGCTTAATTGCTTAATTATGTGGTTGGATGAATTAAGAATAAAAAAAATAAGCGTCAAAATTTAAGTGTAAAATAAACTTGATATCTTTGGATAATGTTGTAGTAGTTGAAACGAGGTTTCCGAATATATATAGAGCGCCCAAATCTGACTTCGTATGAGGAAGTTATGATTTATCGAAGTTTCGGCTTAGCGGTATGCAGCCTGAAATACTCGATTTGAGATCGAGCGGTTTTTTAGCCGAAACAATCTAAACAAGGATCGAAGGTCTCGTTGTTGGTATCAAAGCGATGAAAAGTTAGGCAAGAACGGACATCAAACGAAGAAGTTATGAATTTATAACGAAGTTTTTCTGTCCCGGCCTACTAAAAATAAATAATAAAAATAAAGTCAAAATTAGCCGACGAAGTCTAAACGAAAGTTGTAGAGCGTAGTCTCACCTACGCATGGATATAAAGAACGTCGAAAACGGAGTTCGTATGAAGAAGATATGAATTTCCGAAGTTTATTAAATATTTAATATTTAAATTTAATTCTAAATCTTGGTATTATCCGAAGAGGAGTCATCGGACTCATCCGAAGTACGCCCAGCGTACTGCTGTACGCCCCGCGTACCGCGAAGCATGACGCACCTCGCACTCAAGTGACTTCGGATACGTAAGCAATGACGATTATGAGGCAGTACGCCCCGCGTAACGCCGTACGCCCCGCGTACTCCGAGGCTCCAGCCTCCTATAAATAGGATGCGAGGGCAGCCGACTCCTTTGCTATTTTTCTCTCTTCTCTCTCCCGTTTTGCATCGATTTGCGTGCCAGAAGTACCCCGAAGCCCCGGTATCATTCCCGAGTCCCGAAGCAAGATCCGAAGCCCCGAGAATCCCGAAGAGCGTGATTCCCGAGCCGAAGCTCTGCCCGCGAGAAGTTTGATTTTTGTGAAGATCTTCCAGATCTGCTGAAGAATACTACTTCTACAAGTCGTAGTGTTGTTTGATCGTCTTCTGATCACGTGAGTGTATACTACCTTTCATAAACACGATA
The DNA here is from genome assembly GCF_051521515.1 of Lactuca serriola. Taxonomy (NCBI): domain Eukaryota; kingdom Viridiplantae; phylum Streptophyta; class Magnoliopsida; order Asterales; family Asteraceae; genus Lactuca; species Lactuca serriola. The sequence continues at coordinate 305,931,304 of NC_136410.1, read as the reverse complement.
ATAATACAAGTATGGTTTGAGTGTATTAAGTATATTGTTGTTTATGTGTATAATTTTGTTGTTATAAGTGTGAATGTATATTCATTCTCTTCTATCTCATAGATCTGATTTACTTTCTATGAAATACGTGTTATGTGGGTGTGCCTCATCTGTTATGTGGAATATGTATTGAATGAAAATGATATACAGGTTTTAAACTATGTATGAAAATATATATTTTTATCTACTAATATGTTGGGTAGAACATGGGTAGATAGTTGGTGTGTAATAAACAGATGAGAGGCCTCGATGTTGTTGTTGTTGATCTAGTTATTCAGCGGAGTATGGATAACGACCACAGACTCTTTCTAGATAGTCCTGTGGAATGCTAGCAGGTTCATAACCTGTAGGTGTTGTGAACGATGTGTTCACCGGTGTACTCTATCCCCCTCATGGTTGCCTTTAGGATATCTATTGTTGAGAAAACCCCTTAGCAGTAATGTCCGTCCCGATGAAAATCCTAGATTAGGTCCCTTGAGATAGATGTTATTTTAGGGACGTAAAGTGAGGATAACAGAATGGGTAATCGGGATAGTGATTGGTTGGTGAAAATAAATATAATTTATTTATTGTGGGTTGAAAACCCTATATGCTCACCAGGCTCCCAAGCCTGACCCACTCAGTTTTATTTGTATTACAGGAAGTGGCACAAGGGCGTAAGATGGATGAATCATCGATTTGTTTTGTTTACAAGTCTGTATATGTATATATTTGTTGAATGACTAGTAATGTTATCGTTTATGCTTTATGGTCTGTATCGGAACATGACATCCCGAGTTTTGATTATATAATGAAAATGCATCTCTTGATGAAATGCTTTGATAAATATTATTTTATCATGTTTTGTTTTGGGAACAAATTCCGCAACTCTTTTAAATCAAAAGGATTTACTCTGAAATTATTTAAAAAGCATAAATGAAATCGGTCTTTTCTGGCCGAGATTTTGGGGATGTCACAGTTGGTATCAGAGCATTAGTTTAAGCGAACTAGGAATTTGTAGGATACCTACTCTCTCATTCGTGAACCTACCCTTCGAAAGAATTTCGGGACGAAATTCCCTCTAACGGGGGGATGATGTCACAACTAGCATTTTTGTGAGGAAATTCTACTCTCATGCAATCATTCACCTAGTGTAATAACTTTTACTCTAAAGGAATATCATGCTCACTCTCATTCAAATATCTCTCATATGTTTAAATAAGGGTTGGAAACCCTATATATATCCCGACTCAAGTTCATTATGGACTATGATTCTCTTATTGGACCTAATGGGCCAATAAACCCTTAACTTAACTCTTTCAAGCTAAGAGTCTTAAGTTGGGCCTTATTTGAATTCACATTCATTAAAATATAGTGTTTTGGGCTTTAATGGGCCTAGAATAACCCACACCTTTCTCATGGACCTATTTGGGCCGAGAACTACCCTAAAAGTCCAATGGGCCGAAAATTTTCCTTAGGGGCTTCATAATTTCGAACCAAAGAAAGGATTGGGCCAAACTAATTCACCCTCTTTCCTCCTAGCCCAATTCTCGGCCCATTATCTATATAAAAAAAAAGAGAAATTAGCTAATTAGCTTAATGCATGACACATCATTTTTATTTGGAGGATAACCAAGTCATTTATCCACCATGTAACAATGCATTCACATATATCCATGCAAAACCTTATCTCTTCCTTCTCTCTCCCCCTAATTCACGGCCATAAGGCCCTTCCCACCCTCATCTCTCATTTCAAACATAATAATCTCTTATCTTTACCTCTTATACTCAAGAAAATCCTCTCTTCCTTCCTCTCAATTTTTCGAGATTTTAAGAATTTCAAGAAGGTTTTCCCACCTAGGTCATCATCTTTGGTAAGTTTCTCATTAGATCTATGATTTCACTCCTTGATCTACTCAAAAATCTCCTCTTACACTATACTTTCGTGAATCATACTCTTATAGCACCATAGAGCTCGAAAACCATCTCCATAACACATCTAGGGTCGAGATCTCTTCACTTCTCCATCAAAACCGACTTCCAAACCCCAAGGTGAGCTTCATACCCCCTATTTTCTGTTTTTATGAGTTTTGTGGGGGGGGAATACAAGTGAAAGTGTAGATCTATATGTGTTTTGTATGCCTTGTATGATTTCCATGCTTATATGTATGCTTTTATGTGTTTTAATGTTGGATCTAGCCATAAAACACCTCAAAACCGAGATATAACTTATGTTTTATGATTTTAGCTTCAAATATATTTCTACATATAAAGTGTTACAAGAAAAATAGCTAAGTGGTTAGCAACAATTTTCTTTAAGCTAAAAACACAAATTTTGGGCCAAAAATGTGAAAAATACAAAATTAAGGGCCCAAATTGACATTTCACAGATTCTGATGGATGAAGTGTGCCAAAACAGTTTCCATAAAACTATTTCTGGAATTACACTTAATTAGAGGACTAAAAACATGAATTTCAAGCTTAATGGGCTAAAAATGAAAATTTCGGCCCAATGAGGCCCATTATGCGAATTTTTCTGTTTTGGAGGGCCAAAACTGTGAATTTCTGTAAAACAGTGGACTATAAGTGTCCCAAATTCTTTTCAAAGGTTTAAAATGCTTTTTAAATTTAAAAAGGACCAAAGTTGCAAAAATTTTCCAATTTGGGCCAAAATTGTCAAAATTGCGAAAAGGAGGGCTAAAACCGAGAAAAACTGCATTTTCAGGGACTTAAACTGTTTTCTATGAAAAATGTGCTGAAAAATATTAATTTCAATAATTTTTGGTGTTAAAATGTCAAGAAAAATAGTTCAAGGACCAAACCGGGAAGTATTTAATAAAAAGGGTTGAAAATGTAAACTTTACAAATAATGAGGGGCTGAAAACAGGAATATTTCAAGGCTAGTTCAATATACACATTTTGATTAAATAATGGCATCGCGGCTATCGACGAAATACAATACACTACAATACCAAAAGTCGTTGTTAAATGAATTGGTTCGGTCTCGAACCAATAAAATCCGAAACTACTAACGTTACGACACTATGACACTACGACACTACGATTCATACAACTAACGATTTGGAATTCACTATACATACGAGTGTGCACAGACGTCTACGCACCATCTTTGGGCCCCAAAAGTGTAAAATCTTGTTCGTTGAGCCTAGCTAGCCCAATGACCTGATCTTAAGACCCGAAGACCTCTATCTTACGAAGTGTTGGGTTCTACCAATCCGACACGACGTAACCGGACTTTCAATGGCTGTAGACTACTGGTCCCCAAGGGTCCTTTAGTGTCGCCAGTGGAGTCTGCCTTTTCGCGAGGCGGGTCTGGGACCCCTCGTACATTTTTATCCCCAACCGGTTAATGGAGTCACCGGGGTCTTCGTGACCTCTTTCTCTTCGGATGTGGGACTACACCTAGTCAGGGCGATTGGATAACGCGATTAGTACTGACGACGCCTTCGGGTTCGTTAGTATAACTATAAACTGGGCGTTTGTGTAACGCGGGTTTGTAGTAAATAATCCTGCTCGAGAACCTTCCAACGTCGCCTGGGACTGACACTATACGCTATGCAATGGTTTCAATGTAACATCACGTAATTCAAGGAACTAGGAGAACATCGGGTTTTCCTAGGGTTTTCAATACGTACAGATTTGAAATGCATACATTTTAAATGAACATTTTTTTTTACAAGTATAGAAACAAACAAGCATACCTATGGATCTTCACAAATGTTTTCAAAGGCTTTTCTTTTCAGAAAATATCGGATTTTCTGGTGGTTTTTCAAACTATACAAACATTCGATTTCAAACACTACTTATGAACTCACCAACATTTCATATGTTGACGTTTTTCAAAATACTTGTATTCTCAGGGAACCAGTGAATCAAGGGAAATCATATTCAGTGACGGTTGCAGTTTATTTTTGTATGAATTGAACAAATTAATTTTTTGGGGAATGTAATGTTTAAACAATGTATGATATGTAAACGCTACTGGTTGTACTATGTTAATGAATGGTGACGAATGTTGTTATGTTTCATATATATTCAATGTTATGGTATTCAATTGAGTCACGACAGCCCCCGGACGTTTCCGCCGTCTGGTTCGGGGGTGTGACAGTATACGATATTAGAACTAGCATGTAATCGTTCGGAGTAATAAGGATGATTTGAATATCTATCGTGAATGAGGATCTAATTTCACCTTATTCGGTGTGTAGATCAAAAATGGTGAGAACAAGGAGTGGCGTTGGAAACACAGATGAAAACAGGAATCAACCGCCAGCGATTGAGCAAATACCTGTTGTAGCAGCAACACCAGAACCAATAACAATGGCTGGGGTGCAAGCCATGATTCGGGCTATGCTAGCCGAACAAAGGGATGAGATGCGACAGACGTTGCATGATAATAGGGATGAACCTATCATACCTATTGAGGAACCCGAATTGATCCCCGGGCAATCGGAGGAAGGGAACAATAGTCGCATTATGAGTCAAGTTGGGACTCAAGGAGAACGAAGGAACGATCCGGAAAGGAGAAACAACAAGGATGGGCGAATGTACAAGAACTTCTTGGAAGCCAAACCGCCAAGTCTTTCTGGGAGCCCAAAGCCTGTTGAGATAATGGATTGGATCTCCGAAATGGAGATGGTGTTTGAAACTTGCGACTGTAGCAACAAACAAAAGACTGTCTTTGCAGTCAGACAACTGAAGACTGGAGTCTTGAGTTGGTGGAAGTTGTTGGCAGATACTATGCCACGAGGGGAAGCCCTGAAAATGTCATGGGAGGAGTTCTTGGAACAACTAAGGGTGCAGTATTGTTCAGAGATAGATCTGATTGATCTGAACAATGAGTTCCAAAACTTAAAGAAAGGGAAAATGAGCATAGACGACTATGCTACTGCATTCACTGAGAAAATGAAGTTATTCCCGTACCTAGTGCCAACAGAACTCTCCAAGATTGAGAGGTTTGCTAATGGACTGCCTGCCGACTTTGGTCCGACAGTCAAGATGGCAACTACTCTGAAAACGGCTGTTCGTGCAACTAAGAATGTGGAGGCCCAGCAGAAGGAAAAGGGTCTGGAAAGGATAGATGTTGGTGAAAAGAGGAAGTTCGATGGAACTTCAGGGTCCAACAAGAAAAACAAGTTCTCGAAGTCTGGTTCGAGGGGAAGTGGAGGCGAAGCGAAATGGTGCGACAAATGTAAGAAGAAGCATCATGGAAAATGTGAGGTAGTGGCCACGTGCTACAAGTGTGGAAAGCCAGGGCACTATGCCAATGAATGTACCCTCTCTAAGAAGGTTTGCTATGGTTGTGGTGAGGAGGGACACATGTCGAGGGACTGCCCGAAGAAGAAGGAGGTAGCTAGACCCAACATTCCGCCAAAGCCAAAGGCGAGAGCATTCCAGATGACACTGGAAGCTGCTAAAGATGAAGCTGATGTCGCTTCAGGTACCTTTGTCGTAAACACATTGCCTGCTCAAATTTTGTTTGATTCTGGAGCCAACTACTCCTTTATATCGCATGAATTTGGTAGAAAACTAGCCTTGCCTGTTGTTAGACTAGATAATGCCTTATTAGTCGAAGTTGCTAGTGGCAAGTTTGTACCTGTTAGCCATCGTATGAAAAACATCTTAATTGATCTGAATGGGAATAAGTTCCACAAGGAATTATTGCCTATCGAACTTAATGGTTTCGACATCGTGCTTGGAATGGATTGGCTTAGCGCCAATGATGCCGAAATTTTATGCAAGAAGAAGATAGTTAAAGTGAACCCGCCTGGGAAAGATTTGTTTATGGTGTATGGGGACAAACGCAGAGTATATTCTGGAATCATTTCCCTAATGAAAGCTAGAAAATGTTTGACCAAAGGGTGTACATCATACTTAGCATTCGTGATCGATGCTAAGAAGGAAAAGAAGGTGATGCAGAATATTCCTGTTGTGTGTGATTATCCGGAAGTATTTCCCGAAGATCTTCCTGGATTACCGCCTGATAGACAAGTGGAGTTTAGAATAGACTTGTTGCCAGGGACAACACCAATAGCAAAAGCACCTTATCGATTAGCACCGACGGAGATGAAGGAGCTGATGATGCAACTTCAGGAGTTATTGGACAAAGGTTTCATTAGACCTAGTTCATCGCCCTGGGGAGCTCCGGTGTTATTTGTGAAGAAGAAAGATGGAAGTATGAGAATGTGCATTGATTACAGAGATCTGAACAAGGCAACAATAAAGAATAGATATCCGTTGCCAAGGATTGATGACTTGTTTGATCAATTGCAAGGTTCGAGCTATTTCTCGAAGATCGATCTAAGGTCAGGATATCATCAGCTGAAAGTAAGAGAGCAGGATATAGAGAAGACAGCTGTAACACCAAGAATTTAAAAATAATTTTTTCGCATTTAATAAAGACAACTTCATCTAATATTCATAAAAACATCATTGTTTGTAATTCATTTCATAAAATATATAAAATCCCCAAGATCACATAATATAAAAATCCCGCGTGTGTGCACTGATCAGGGCGGTGCCTTCCCGCGATCCTCACTAGTACCTGAAACAAATAACACCAACACTGTAAGCATAAAGCTTAGTGAGTTCCCCAAAATACCATAATAAACATATTAGCCACTCGCGGCTATAACTCTGTGGGTCCGTGCACCCATACTCTGTGAACCCTCAGGTTCTAAGTCTGTAAACAAGCATAGCATAAATCACATAGAAGAATGCAGTGCAACACATAACATACATAGCATACAAATACTCTATCACATAACTCTGGTTACCTACTCAAGGTAAAGTATAGTGAGAAGACTCACCTCGCGTGTCTCGATATCTCACAACCTGGGAATCCCTCGTGCCTGATTCTCCGAGCTCTAATCCTCCTATAACTTCATAACGTCCCTAGTTAACACTTTATATCTCTAATGTTGACTATCCCTAAGAAGTCAACACAAGTCCACTCTAGTCAACGGTCAACGGTCAACTTGACCGGACTCGGCGAGCGCTAGGGCGACTCGGCGAGTCTACACGTTCTCCCAATTCTCTAAGACTCCCTTTCTACTCGTCGAGTACCCCCTTGACTCGACGAGTTCCTCCTGAAAGAATCGCGGGGCCACCCCGACTCAACTCGCCGAGTCTGAAGAACAACTCGGCGAGTCCCAGTTAATCTTCAAGCTACTCGCCGAGTCTGTTCATCGGACTCGGCGAGTCCATGCCATGCAACCGCTCAAACTGCTTCCTAAGGTCAGATTTGCTCCGACAATTCACAAGTCTGGCCTTCCTAAACTGGTTCATCACGTAAAGCCCTCATTTCGGTGTTCATAACACACCCCAAGACTCATAATTCACATTTTGACCTAAGGCATAAGGATTCCAATCCAAAACCTCCATTGATTCCCGAAATGCTCAGGCATGGGACATTCTGGACTTCTAAGGGTCCCAATACAGGGTTCCAATCGCTTGGGGGACTAAGGTAACACTCAATCTAGCCACAAAAGGGTTTAATAAACCCTAAATCCATATACACATCAACATGGAAGAGTGCAACTCGAAATCTTACCTGAATAACGTGCTCTGTGTCCCCAAATCCTCAGAGTGTGGCTTCTCTTGTTGTTCCCTTCACCAATCCTCCTTCTCCTTGCAAAATAACACTTAGAAGATCAATAATGGTCTTCTACCTTGCTCCAGATGCTCACAATCGAATTAGGGTTTCTCTTCAGGGACTAGGATGAACAATGACGGCCATAAGGCCCCTTATATGTGTCCCAAACCTGAACGGTTATGGTTTTCGCTAAACAGCGCGGACTCGTCGAGTCCATAACCGGACTCGCCAAGTCCAGTCGCGAACCCACGACCAGATCCGCAATCCTACTCGGCGAGTCTGAGCTCCAACTCGCCGAGTCCCCTCTTAAAACACCCAAAAGTCATAAATATAACGATACCTGGAATTCCGGGCTGTTACAGCTCTCCCCCACTAGGACTAGACTTCGCCCTCGAAGTCTCACTCTGAAAATAGCTCCGAATGCTGCTCCCGCATCTCACGCTCCGGCTCCCAGGTCATTTTCGATCCCTTCCGGTGTTGCCACTGAACTAACACCAGAGGTATCTCCTTATTCCTCAAAACCTTGATCTTCCGATCTCTGATGGCCACTGGTCTCTCGGCATAATTCAGGCTCGCATCCACCTGAATGTCCTCTAATGGAACCACTGCCGACTCATCAGCTATACACTTTCTCAATTGCAACACATGAAAAGTGTCGTGGATCTGACTCAATTCCGCTGGCAACTCCAAACGGTAGGCCACCCAACCTACCCTCGCAATCACACGAAAAGGCCCAATGTACCGGGGCCCCAACTTGCCCCTCTTCCTGAATCGAATCACTCCTTTCCAAGGAGAGACCTTCAGGAGTACGAAGTCGCCGACCTGAAACTCAAGCTCGGACCGACGTCTGTCTGCATAACTTTTCTGTCGGCTCTGGGCGGTCAATAACCTCTGTCTAACCTGCTGAATCTGCTCTGTCGTCTGAAGCACGATCTCTGTACTGCCCATCACTCTTTGCCCCACCTCTCCCCAACAAATGGGGGTCCGACATCTCCTACCATACAACAGCTCAAAGGGTGGCATACCGATGCTCGAATGATGGCTGTTGTTGTAGGAAAACTCCGCCAAGGGCAAATACGCATCCCAGCTACCCCCAAAATCCAACACACACGCCCGAAGCATGTCCTCGAGCGTCTGAATCGTCCGCTCACTCTGACCGTCTGTCTGGGGATGATATGCGGTACTAAAATGCAATCTAGTACCCAACTCCTCATGAAATTTCTTCCAGAACCTAGAAGTGAATCGCACATCACGATCTGAAACAATCGAGATCGGCACCCCATGCCGAGATACTACTTCTCTCACATACACCTCTGCCAATTTCTCTGCTGAAGAACTCTCACTAATGGCAAGGAAGTGAGCGCTCTTCGTCAATCTGTCTACAATCACCCAAATTGCATCAACTCCTCTGGCAGTCCTCGGCAATTTGGTGATGAAATCCATAGTGATATGTTCCCACTTCCACTCAGGAACCTCCAATGGCTGCAACTTGCCATGGGGTCTCTGGTGCTCGGCCTTAACCTTATGGCAGGTTAAGCACCTCTCGACGAACCACGCGACGTCCCTCTTCATGCAGGGCCACCAATATTCTCTCCTCAAATCCAAATACATCTTTGTAGCCCCGGGATGGATCGAGAATTTCGATCGATGTGCCTCCTCCATCAAAGTAGTACGCGTACCGCCCACAAACGGTACCCAAATCCGACCCTGAAAGATCATCAACCCTCGATCATCAGTAACGAACTCTGAGACCAAACCAACGACCCGTTCCCTCTTCTGCATCTCCGGTTGCATAGCCTCAGACTGTGCCCCACGAATGGCATCCAGTACTGGAGCTATCACGGTCAACCTCAAACATACATTTCGTAGTGGAGTGCTCTCCCCCTTACGGCTCAACGCATCTGCTACCACATTAGCTTTGCCCGGGTGGTACAGGATCTCGCAATCATAATCCTTGACCACATCCAACCACCTCCTCTGACGCATGTTTAGGTTGGGCTGGTCCATCAAGTACTTCAAACTCTTATGGTCAGTGTATATCGTGAAACGAACTCCATACAAGTAATGACGCAAAATCTTGAGGGCGAACACTACTGCCCCGAGCTCTAGATCATGCGTGGGGTATCTCGTCTCGTGAGGCTTCAGCTGCCTCGATGCATATGCTATTACATGCCCTCTTTGCATCAGCACTGCACCCAACCCCGAAATAGATGCATCACAATAAACTACAAAATCCTCCATCCCTTCCGGGAGAGCTAACACCGGGGCTTCGCACAATCTCTGGTGAAGTGTCTCAAAAGAGGTCTGCTGCTCGGGTCCCCATGAGAATACAACCCCCTTTCGGGTCAATCTAGTGAGTGGCACTGCAATTTTGGAGAAGTCCTTAATAAATCTCCGATAGTACCCTGCCAATCCAAGGAAACTCCTGATCTCAGAAGGTGACTTCGGCACCTCCCAACTCATCACCGCCTCAACCTTGGCCGGATCGACCAATATCCCTTCCTGATTAACAACATGTCCTAGGAATTGGACCTCCCGCAACCAAAAGTCACACTTGGAGAACTTCGCATAAAGCTTCTCCGATCTCAACACTCCAAGGACCTCCCTCAAATGTTCCTCATGTTGCTCTCTAGATCTCGAATACACCAAAATATCATCGATAAATACAATCACTGACCGATCCAACATCGGCCTACATACCCTGTTCATGAGATCCATGAATACAGTCGGGGCGTTGGTGAGCCCAAAAGGCATCACCACAAACTCATAATGCCCATATCGCGTCCTGAATGCTGTCTTCTGAACGTCCTCATCCCGCACTTTCACTTGATGATATCCCGACCTCAAGTCGATCTTGGAAAACCAAGATGCTCCCTGCAACTGATCAAATAAATCGTCGATCCTCGGTAATGGGTAACGGTTCTTGACCGTCAACTTGTTTAACTCCCGGTAATCAATGCACATCCGGTGTGAACCATCTTTCTTCTTAACAAACAGGATAGGCGCTCCCCACGGCGAGCTGCTCGGCCGGATGAATCCCTTCCCCAGCAACTCCTGAAGCTGCGAGGATAAATCTTGCATCTCTGGAGGTGCAAGACGATAAGGCACCTTAGCGATAGGTGCGGCTCCCGGAATCAAATCAATACCAAACTCCACCTGCCTCACAGGAGGTACTCCCGGCAGCTCCTCGGGAAAGACATCGGGAAATTCACGCACCACCGGTACCTCCTCAACTGAACTCGGTCTCTCGGAAGTCTCTCGCATATCCATCACATATGCCACAAAACCCTTACAGCCCTGCTGTAGACACTGTCTCGCCCTGGCGGCCGAACAAAAGGCTGATCCCGAACGCGTACCCTCGCCGTACACCGAAAGAACTCCCCCACTAGGGTCTCGTATAGTCACCAGCTGACGCTCGCAGTCGATGACTGCACCGAATCGACTCAACCAGTCCATGCCCACAATGACACAGACATCACCCATCGCGATAGGAATCAGGTCAATCGGAAACTCAACCCCGAAAATCTCTAACACGCATCCCCGGAAGACCCCCGTGGCACAAATCACTCTATCATCAGCTATGGAAACTCTCAGAGGCCGACTCAATGCCTCACGACTAGCACAGATATGCTGACTAAAGGCCAGAGATACAAAAGACCGACTCGCACCCGAGTCAAATAACACTAAAGCAGGCACAGAATTCACAAGAAAGGTACCTACGCATAACCTAATATAAGCATAATATTTCAATATCAATATAAATATATGAAAGGAAACGTACCAGCCACCACATCGGGCGCAGCGCGGACTTCCTCCGCAGTCAGTTGGAAGGCTCTCCCTCGAGCTCTCGGTGCCTCGATCTTCATAGGCCGACTCTCTGTAGCTCTGATGGCGGCAGGAGCAGATCCCTGAGGTGCTCCGCGCAGCTGCGGACACTCAGCCTTCCGGTGTCCAGTCTGGTTGCAGTGAAAGCACACTGCAAATCCCTTGGGGCAGTCCTTGGCCATGTACCCCTCCTTGCCACATTTGTAGCAAGACCCCGCTCGGCAAACTCCGTCATGCCCCTTGCGCACTTCCCGCAAGTGCGGCCCTTCTGACTCCCTGGTCTGGGATCAGCAGGCTTGGCCCGCTTGGCGGCCGGCTGCGACTGTGCCGGTCGCCGATCCCTCCCCTGAGACTCCGCCTCCTCCCTGGCCTGAGTCTCAAGCTCGATCTCCCTCTTCCGGGCATTTGCCTAAAGCTCGGCAAATGTCCGGTACGAGGAGTTTGCAGCGAACTCCCGAATATCCCGCCTCAAGACACTCAAGTAGCGGCTCATACGTGCCTGCTCAATGGGCACGTGCTCAGGGCAGAACATCGCCCTCTCGTGGAACATCCTCGTGATTGCTGTAACAGACTCAGTACCCTGCTTGAGGGTCAGAAACTCCTGTGCTAAACGCTCCCTGTAAAGTCCCGAAAATCGATCTACCAACGATCAAAGACAATAACAGGTGCAAATACGAATTAATAAACCAATAAAGAACAAAATACCAAGCTTGCATACGCTTTAATACTGTAAAACGTCTGATACAACTTGGAAGTATACGAAAGCATCAACAACTTATAAAGACTGACACAACTCGCTATTTAAAGACTTGACTAGGAACCGTAAGGTGTTTACGGCCGTAAAGAGTTTACGGCCGTAAACCCACTTTGCTCATAAACACCGTAAACTCAAAACAAAACACGAATAATTACATTTCTACTGCTATCTATGACTATGCCTAGACCAAACCATTTTACAGGGTCTTTCAATCTCCCCCTTGGTTTGGACTAGCTCGGCCCCATTCCTTTCTTCACCAGCATGACATCTGATTGACCCATAGCACCATTCCACATCCTTTTGCTCAAAATCTCAGCAACCATCCTGGTATACGCCTTGGCTCCTTGTTCATAGATATCTTCAACTACTTTGATTTGAAAGTTGCTCAGATAATGAATATCCCACTTCCTGAACTGCAGAAGGTCTCTTCGATCATACAACCGTATGCACCCATTCTTGAGCTTAATGACCGCACCACAAGTATTTTCATCATAAACCCAACACTCCATAGAACCGAGAGATCCATCTTTATAACCTTGAACAATGGGAAATTGTTTAACTTGAGTCGTGGGTGGCCACATAACCAACTGTAGTGGTTTATCAGAAGAAGCTTCAAACACATCTGAATGTTCCAGAATGATTGACTCAGCAGTTGGCATTGTAGGAAATCCCTTCTTTACTTGCTCATCTAGAAAGAATTTGAACTGCGAAACCTGAGAATTATTTAATAGATTGATAAACGGAGCTTGTGATAACTCCGTAAGATCAACCCTTGTCAATGAACCAAAAGCACGAATATCCTTGTACAACTCTGAATTACCGCTCTTGCGAATAACAATCCAAAGTCGAAGAGGATCGTGAAATCCCCAAGCAGCTACACCCGACCGATCTCCAAAAGTATCTCTGAATCGAACAACTTCAAGATTAGTGACAGTGATCAAAGATTCCCCTTTAGAATTGCTCTGAGTAACATTTCGCTTGAACAATAACTGCCCCCTTTCAGTATCATCTTCCTGATTTTTTCGAATGATCTCTTGAATATGAGAAGCCATAGGAGGAACAACTCCAATACGCTCAGCAGAACCAGAAGACTGACCAGCTGGCACATCTACTGGATACGCTTGTACATGTAAATTTATTCTTTGTTCTTCTACGCTTGTTTTATACTTTTCACCAAAATCATCCTCCAGTTTCTTTTTCAGTTCGAAGTAGCTTGAAGTCAGCAGATTGAAATGTTCTTGAAGATCAGAAATCTGCTTATCTTTTACTTTTCTATCCCTCTTAACTTCTGCAAGTTGTCCGCCAAGATAAGTTCTATCCGACTGAAGTTTAGACACTTGAGTACGTAGCTCAATGTTCTGAGCACGAAGTTCAGCTACCTGAATGTCAAGCTCTATGTTCTTCTGACTTAAAACCGAGATCTCCTTTCGTAAACTATCATCAGATGAATCATCATCAGGAACACCCCCTTCACTCATAGAAATGTTCCTTTCTTGAGGGCTAGACGAACGAAGCTGTTCCTCTGCCATATGCAAAGCTAGTCTCTCAGAAGCAGCATCCCTATTAAATCTTGGAACAGGAAAACCAGGAGGAGCTGAAGGGCCACCAACATCAAAGACTGAACTAGGTCCAGTTGCAAACATCTTTGTTACAGAAAGTCGTGTAGTAGCAATAGTGATTGGTGGTGTAGGAAGACCACTGACCAAACTAGTAATTAGCTCGGATTGTCTTTCATCAAGTCTTCTCCTCTTAGATTGAGGATGCTCAGCCTGTGGAGGTATTACACTAACAAATGGTTCAGATGTAGGAGAAATAGACACGGGAGGGGAACATCCCACAACTACCTCCATTGGAGTTGAAGTTGACACCATCTGCTCGGAAATTGGAGTAAAAGTTTCGCTCGTTTTTCTCTTCTCAGTTGACGGCAAAACACTATCATCGACATTTTGAAAAATCATGTCAAATATCTCGTTGGACACAACATTAGCACTACTAGCTAAAGAAGCCGCAATATCATCATTATCAAATCCCGTAAGATCAAGATCTTCAAATGAGTCTCGTCCATCATCACCGGTACCTATTTCCCTTTCATCCTGTCTTTCATTCGACTCATGTTCATGACTAGAGGTACTTTGATCTCTCTGAGCTTGTGAATCTTCATCATCTTCAGTCACGTCTATCACAAAGTTTGCTGGAGTCGAACCCTCAGTAGACGTTTTCTCAGAGGAAGTCGGTTCTGATGATTCATATGACACTGGCGTCTCATCCAATTCTGTAAACTTACCGAATTTTTCCAATCGATAACGCCCTCGAAAGACAACTTTTCCTCTTCGGTTTTGCTTAATGAGTCCCACAGTGTGTGGACCCAATGATTTCATATCCAGGGTATCTCCTGACTTCCTAACCTCAGGAAACTGCATCTCGACAAACAATTGAATGAAGCGGGGATATTGGAGAAAAGTATCCCTTGTAGAAGCCCGGATGTTTATGAAAAATTCCTCTAGGATGAACTTTGAGAAATTGAAATGAATTCCAGAGGCCAAAGATACCAATGCACCAGTTGTGCGTTGAGAAATTTCATCATGCCCACTCCTTCTACCGGATATACAACTTACGAACACATGAGCCAGAAATCTCCAATATGGATGAAGCAGCTTTTTCAACGTTGGCGGGTAGGTTCCTTCATAACTCATACGTCGTAGTATTCTCTGAACATCCTCTATTCCAATTTCCGTCGGATAGTTCGGTTGATCATCAATCAGCAACGCATTTCGAACAAAACTTTCATCGATTACAATATCTCGTCCTTGCACCTTCGCCGCGACTGTGAAATTTCCATCATCATCCAGCTGCGTCCTTGCCGTCGCCCAAAACTCACGAACGATGTTCTGATAGATCACCGGATTGACTGTCAAAGCTGATGCAATACAACATTCACGCAACCTGTGAATCATTGAAAGCATGTCGGAATGAACGACAGGTGGATCAGCAAGAACTATCGCCAGATTGTGCATGTCTGCAAACTTGAGATTTGCCATTTTCCTGCACTCAAACACAGTTGTAAGAAACCTACACCAATGATAAAACTTATTTTGACAAACATATGACAATAAAATTTGATCAAAATAAAAATTCTTTATTAGAGATGTATGTTTCTTAAAAAATTAAACCTTTTGACAGTTTTGGTTCTTGGGCCGTAAACTCTAGTTTACGGCCTAAAGAACTCCCTTAGAAAAATTTAGGTTCACGGTTTAAGCAAGGAAAAGCCAGCAATCGTTACCCAGTCAAACAAACAACTTGAATCGACAAATGTTCTTGGGCCGTAAACTCCAGTTTACGGCCTAGAAATTACTTCGAAAATACGATGCATAATTATCATTGAAATATTTCAAACCGTCCAGAAAAGTTACACTTGAATTCACGGGCCGTAAACTGGGAGTTTACGGCCTATGAATGTCTACACCGAAAAAGGCCAAAAATTTGTCTTTCACTTTGAGATGACGAACGAGAAGCATATAGTCGTGAACACAACGAGAAGTCGCATCATTACAAAATAATTTCGAATCCAAATCATCAAGTTTCAGAGTTTACGGCCTAAGCTTACGGCCGTAAACTCCTCGACTTGAGTTTATTTAATTTTAAGCACAATGCGATGAGATTCCATGAAACGAAATATATATTCGTGATCTACACGATGCTACCTTCACGATGATATACTTGTTTTTCCGAAAATCGAAGAAAAAATTTTCGACACCTTGAGAGCCCGGGAGAGGTTTGCGGCCGGAAACTGATGAGTGGGGAGATTCCGGCCGTGAACTCCCCCTTTTTTATCCTTTTACCTTTCCACCTTTCTTACCCTCCTGCCTGTGAGCTACCCAGTCTGTCTAATTTTTCGCCAATTAATAAAAATAAAATCTTTTGAGGATTAATTTACAAAAAAATAACACACCATAAAGTTTTTAAATGCTAGAAAAATAAAAATAAAAATAAAATAAAATAAAATTTAACATAAAAAATTAAATAAATAAAAATAAAAATAAAAATAAGAGTAAAATTAAAATTAAATTAAAAATAAAATTACAATAAAAAATAAAAAAATCATCGTCAAATAAATTAAGAACCACTTTAACTATCATTTCTTTTGTGATGCTTGGATCAAAGTTATTGGACGGCCTTATTCTACTTGTCGGTACCCTTATTTTCACATCTTCGTCTGACCGATTGCCAGTATTGTGGTCCACTTAAACGTGAAGGATTTGTGACATTTTGGACCTTTTACCAATGACATGATTCGGGCATATACCTAATTGTAAATTTCTGGTAATTATTATATCTCCTAAATCTTACGTGAAATTACCTTATGACCATTTAATTGACTACAACCAGGGATATTGTTGTCCACCTAAATTGAGCAGCGAGATCTACAGACAATCTGTATGAGTTCAATTTTTAGGTGTACTAGAACGTGTTTCCCGCTTCCTGATATGCCCCAGCCATCAAGGACTTCCAGAGTACTCCTTACACCGGGTGAGCAGACAATCATTCAGAGAGAGAAGGGATACAGAATCCTATTGCTAACTACTTCAGAGGGGTTGAGAAGAAGAAGGTTGCATATGTTGTGTACCAGGTCGGATTAGAAGTCGCGCAAAGGAGACAGCATGTGGCTAACAGATGAGAAGTTTTTTTTTTTTTCACATATACAGATCACATATATTTCAAGCGCATATATATTTCCTACAGAGAAATGGAGTTGCATATGTTGTGTACCAGGTCGGATTAGAAATCGCGCAAAGGAGACAACATATGACTAACAGAAAGAAAGAAAGAAAACGATTTTCTACTGACCTAATTTATCGGAATTTACCAGTCGCCCCATCCAACCGGAATTAAGGACAGAATCCGCACATCGAGGAAAAGTTAAGCCACGGTTCCAAGTACGGGTTCAATTAATGTGACGAGTAGATTCTCGTGTTTATCTCCCTGCTCAACCTATCCGAGCGTCGTGATGTCAGATTAAACGGATCTAACTAGGTCAAGTTTGTCGAGTCCTTAAATTCATTAGGTTCAACTTTCCTAGTCAAGTCCCCTTTTAAAATCTTTCGCGCCTACCAGCACATCGAGCGCAGAGCGTAGATGATTCAACGTAGGTACGTTACGCCGATTCAGGTCGTCCTTTATCACTTATTAATATCATTTCCCATCACACTACTTACAACGAAGGCTGCTTTGAAATAACCCTAATTTAGATTTTTTACTGAAATGACATTATTTTTGGATTTTTGTAATTTTTGTTGTTTTTGTATTTTCTTTCTCCCCCTAAATTTGTACATAGTTAAGAGTTTTAAACAAAAGAAAAAAATGCGCAAATTTAAACATACCTAACAAAAATTGAAGACAAACTTGGTAAAATGTTAAAATAGACTAAGAAGACCAAAAATGAAATAAAATTAACATTAAAATAAAATAAAAAATAAAATGAAAAATAAAATAAAAAATAAAAAAAACTAAAAACAAACAAAGAAAAAGAAAATTAAAAAAACTTAATCCTCAAAACGTATCATTTTCAGAAATCCCACAAGCACATCAAAACGAGCTTTGTTAAAAGGTTTTGTGAACAAGTCAGCCACATTGTTATCAGTGTGGACTTGTTCGATTCGAATTAAAGATCGTTAATAACAGTCTCTGATAAAGTGAATTTTAATATCGATGTGCTTGGTTTTAGAGTGTTGGACTGGGTTCTTAGCAATTTGTATGGCAGCCTCATTATCACAATAGATAGGGGTTTCTGAGTAATTCAAACCGTAGTCCAACAGCTGATGTTGGATCCAAATAACTTGAGAACAACAGGCTGATGCTGCCACATATTCTGCCTCTGCTGTCGAAGTCGAGACAGTGTGCTGCTTCTTGCATTGCCATGAAACTAGTCTGTCACCTAGGTATTGACATCCTCCTGAAGTTGATTTTCTGTCAAGCTCACAACCTCCATAATTACTGTCAGTAAAAGCATAAAGATTTAATTCAGAATTCTTCGGATACCAAAGACCCAATTTAGGGCTTCCTTTGATATACCGAAAAATTCTTTTAACAGCAATAAGATGAGAGAGTTTAGGATTAGCCTGAAAGCGAGCGCATTGACAAACTGCGAACATAATGTCTGGTCGACTTGCAGTAAGATACATTAGGGATCCGATCATCGATCGATAAAGAGTTTGATCTACGGGTTCGCCTTCTGGATCTGGAGTCAGGAGGGGTCGTTCAGCCATCGGTGTTGAGGCAGATTTAGCATCATGAAGTGCGAACTTCTCAAGAATATCATCCACGTACTTGGCCTGATGAAGAAGGATGCCGGTTGAATTCTGTTTAACCTGAAGCCCCAAAAACATGGTCATTTCTCCCAAAGAACTCATTTCAAATCGTTTCTTCATTACACTTTCGAACTCCTTGCAAAGTTGTTGGCTTGTTGATCCAAAGATTATGTCGTCGACGTATATTTGAACAAGTATCTGGTCCTTGTCGACATGCTTTATAAATAATGTTTGATCGATAGTACCACGTGTATAGCCATGTTCGAGCAAGTGCTTTGTTAAAGTTGCATACCATGCTCTAGGAGCCTGATGCAGTCCATACAACGCTTTATCCAACTTGTAGACATGATTAGGAAACTTCGGGTCGACAAACCCTGGAGGTTGATCAACGTAGATTTCTTCCTTCACCTTGCCATACAAGAAGGCAGTCTTGACATCCATCTGAAAAACAGTGAAGTTCATATACGAAGCGTACGCCAAGAAGATACGAATGGCCTCTAAGCGAGCTACGGGAGCATAAACCTCAGTGTAGTCCAAGACCCTCGACTTGTCGAAATCCGCGAACTACCAATCTGGCCTTGTTTCGCACAATGACCCCTGAATCGTCCTGCTTGTTACGATAAACCCATCGTGTGTCAAGAGACTTTTTGCCCTTTGGTAACTCAACTAACTTCCAAACACCTAGTTTTTCAAATTGATGCAATTCTTCATGCATCGCATCCACCCAGCTAGGTTCATTTAGAGCCATTTCTACATTCTTGGGCTCAATTTGAGAAATGAAACAAGAATACAGACATGTATTCACGTCTCCACTTTGACTTCTGGTTTTAACACCACTGTCTAGCTGGCCTATAACGTTCTCGAGCGGATGATCTCGTTGAATCCTAGAGGGAATTTCTTGGCTGATGTCATTGATAGAGACAGGTAGAGTGTGAATGTTAAGTCCTCCTTCATTTGCTTGTTGAGTAGAACTAGATGGTTCTGCAACATACTCATCTGCAATAAGGTCAGGAAAGAGTAATTCCATCAGGTTTGAAGAGACAGCGGAAGCATCAGTTGGAATGAACTCTTTCTCTAATAATGTGGAAGGTCTTGATTCAACATTCGAAGAATCAATGTGGTCTGATTGAGGAGTGAAAGATGTTGCAGAAGATTCCCCTTCAATTTCAGCAGACGGCTCCTCCTCAGATGACTCCCCCTCAACTGGAGCAGAAGATTCTCCTTTGTGCGAAACGGAGGACCCCCATTCAGTAGAAGCTTTAGATTTTTCTTTCAGTGAATTGGAGGTTTTAGATACAGGTTTGTATACTACTTCTTCGACTTCATCTTCAGAGATACTCTTCAAATGCGAATCAGTTCTTGAAGCATCATTTGAATACACGTTTAAGGATTTGAAAAGTGACGTGTAATCAAATAACCAGTCCGGACCCACTCTCGCGTCTGTCTCATTCTCTTCCAACCAACGCACGTCATAGGATTCCACAATCTGTTTGGTTTTCTTGTTGTAGACTCGATAAGCGGTACGTGCAGCATACCCAACAAAATAGCAGTCATCAGCTTTGGCATTAAACTTCGGATTGGCATCTAGGTGAAGAAGGGTGCAAGGACAGCCAAAAACTCGAAAATGACTAACTGACGGTTTGTGACCATAGTAAATTTCATATGGAGTTTTCATTTGAGCTTTGTTGATGAGTACTCGATTTTGAACATAACAGGCAGTGTTTATTGCCTCTGCCCAAAAGAAAACAGGGAGCTTGGAGTCACACAACATCGTCCTTGCTGCATCCTTAAGTGTTCTGTTTCGCCTCTCAGCAACACCATTTTGTTGAGGTGTGTGAGCGGAACTAAATTGATGTAAGATCCCCTTCTCAGAACAGAAGTGATTGAGAACCGAATTCTTGAATTCCGTACCATTATCGGTACGAATAGCCTTCACCCTATGATTGGTCTGATTCTCAATAAGTATGATGAACCTCTTGATCAATTCAGCGACGCCAGCTTTGTTGGATAGAAAGAAAACCCACGTAAAATGAGAAAAATCATCAATGACAACTAGACAGTAGGAACTCCTATTGATGCTTAGCACATTCACTGGACCAAATAGGTCCATGTGAAGAAGTTGTAGAACCTGACTTATTGAGTTAACTTGCTTCGGTAAATGTAGCTTTCGATGATGCTTTCCTTGAGCACAGGACACACATTTCTCAAACGTGATAAAGTCTTTGACAGGTAATCCTCGGACCATCTCATTCTTTGCAAGACGATTGAGATTTTTGGCATTGGTGTGACCTAATCTTCGGTGCCATAACATTGCGGTTTGCTCAGAGATCTTGGAGAACAAACAAGTAACCTGCTTTGGAAGATTGCTATTCATGTCGATAATATAAGCATTTCCATCCCTTTTTGACTTTACGAGAATCCATTCTTCAGGGATGACAAAACCTGGCTTTAAAATCATGCATTCCTTGTCAGTGAAATGCGTAGAATAGCCTTTGTCACAGATTTGCGAAACACTTAGTAGGCTGTGTTTTAGCTCTGGAGCGAAATTCACATTTTCAAAACTCAAGACTCCATTTGATACCGTGCCCTTTTGTGTAATTTTTCCTCCATATCCACCCGCAAAAGAGACGTATCCCCCATTAAATGATTGAATGTCGTTCAATTGGGTGATGTCACCTGTCATGTGCCGGGAACAGCCGCTGTCGACGAACCATGGTCTGACGACATTTCCCCGCAACTGCCCCTGCAAAATGGGTGGGTTTAATTAGATTTGGGCACCCAGGTCATAATCTTCCTGGGTGATCCCGATGCCTTTTCAGATTTATTGCACATGAGCTTCTCTGAGGATACAGATGATGTATTGGGAGTAGATTTGGGTTTCCATATATAATTAGGTTTTTTGAAAAATTCAGTCAACTTTGTCATTTTATGTCTGACGATCTGCTTAAAGCATGAGTTACTTCTACCATAATTGGTTGAAGATCCATTATTGCTTTGGGATGAGCTTGACCTTTGCATGGCTATGCTTCCTTTTGGCAGATTGTTTAGGACAAGGCGATTAAAAAACCTTTTATGATTGTGAAATATACCCCCTTTTCTATTTCTTTTATCTACCCAATAATCATTTCGAGATCGACTCCTAGAGGAATTTCTATTTAATGATCTTCCTCTGAATTCGTTCTCTCCTCTTGGAAGATTATAACTCACAAACATTCGATTAAGACAATTTCTAGCAATATGACCCTTAGTGCCACAATTAAAACAAATCTGATAGTTATTGTTAGAACTTGTGCTGCATTTGTCAGATTTGTTTTCCCCACAAACACCCTTGCTTGTCTCACAAAAACATGCAGTATTATCAAGTTGTGAGACAAGTGAGGGTGCTGTATTTATTGAGGGTTGTGAGACTAATGGTATGTTAACATTTTTATCACAGACGTTTAAATTGCCAACCAAAGTGTTCAAAGATTTATCAGACATATCAGAAACATTCAAAACTGTATCAGAGATAGCAGCTACTGTATCAGAATAATTTAAAACACCACAAGAAAAATTGTCACTCAAAACATTTAACAAAGAATTGTCTTTATTTAAAATAAAAGCTTCAGGTTTGGACTCGATTTTATTTTTAGAAACACATCCTTCAACTTTGTGCTTTGACTGATTCAAGGATTGATCTGCAGGAGAAGTAGAAATGTTAGTACTTTCAACATTAATAAATCCTCCCGAAACAAAACCGGAGGGCTTGCCATAAATCATAAATGATTCATTGGCAATCTCTTCTTTGGACAAGGGCTTGGGCTCGTATGAATGATTGAAGGGAGGAGGTACAAATTTATACCCTAGACCTTTTGATTGATTTCTTTTAAACTGCATACTTTGGTCTATTATATTTGCAACCACCTCACTTGAGAAATCATATTTTCTGACATCAAGTTTGGCGGTCTCAAAGTTTCCTTTCAAGGATTCAACTTCAGCTACAAGCTCAGCATTTTGTTTGACTACATGATTGTAATTTTCACATTTGTTGCTGTAGTCTTCCTGGAGTCTCCTAAAGTCTTTAATTTTTTATTCTAGTTGAGCTTTAAGTGGTTTTTGTCCTTTTCGAAGTCGATACCCTTCATATCTAAGGTCTTCTACGTCTCTTATTAATTTATCATTGAGTTCACGAAGAATCCTAAGATTTTCTACTTCATTACCTAATGTCTCAATTTTATCCTGTAAAGTTTTCACATAATCTATACAAGCCTTAGAACATGATGGGAGACTTACCTTGTATGAGTTAGTTTCATGGGAGGAGGATACCATCAAGCCAAATTGAAGTTTCATCATGTTGTCTTCAGCTGCTGCAGTCCTTGCTTGAGCGTCATTCCTCACTTGTGCTAGATGAGAATTTTCTGGTCTAGACAAATTTAGAGCTTGTATTTGATCATCCCAGTCAAATGATTGTGCAACCATAGCCTTTTCATTGTTTGCTTGACCACTGCTTCGATTATTCCCCACTGCAACCATTGTTCTGTCATTATTAACCCTCCTATCAGGGTGTGGGCAATCACGAGCAAAATGCCCTGGCTCGTGGCAATTAAAACATCGAAGTTTTCCTTTGTTGAATCAAACCTTCTTATCAGCACTCATTCCCCAATTGTTCTTCCCTGTCTTTTTGGCAAACTGTTTTGCCCTAAATACAGCCATGGCAATTTGCCATGTGATGTCCATTTCCTCCACATCCTCTGGATGGATTTGATCGAGATCTGCAAATGACAGTTGAGGAGGAAGTTCCCCAACTACAAGAGCATTGTAGCAATTCACAAGTCCTGCTGCAAAGACAAGGTTTTCATCACCCTCCTTTCCCTTTTGTTGAAGAGGCCACATTAGAGGATGAAGCATTTTGGGTGGATGTAATTGGCTGTCCTTGAGGGTAAGGAATGACCGGTGCAGAGGAAGATGAACCTGCAGAAGTATAGGAGAAAGAAGAGAGAGCATTATTAGATGAAATGCCAAGATTGGCAGATGAGTATGAGTTCACATGATTGATCTCTCGCTGTTTGTCATCAATATCACACGCTTTGATGACAGCCATCACTTCAGCTAGGGAAAGTCGATTAAGATCCTTAGTCTTCTTGATTACTGCTACATTCATGTCCCAAGATTTTGGGAGAGCATTTAGTAGCTTCTTGTTAATCTCTGACTTTGTATAGAAAATCCCTGCCACAGTCATCTCAGTGTTGAGAGTGGTGAATCTCTGCAGTTGGGCTTCGAGAGTCTCTCCAGGAACATAATTAAACATATTGAAGCGTTGTCTCAGCATATCTTGGCGACTTTCCCGCATGTCTTCATTTCCCTCATATACTTCAATGAGAGCTTCCCACAGAGCTTTGGCAGAAGTATACTCTCTGAATCCTTGAGCAATGTCTGGAGATAAAGCCATAGTCAAAATGGCCAATGCCTTTTCTTGTTCTTCTACACTCTCAAAGTCTTCATCAGTGTAGTTTTCAATTGCCTTGTCGACTACCTTTCCCCCAACTGTAGTGGTGATTCTGACTGGATCCTTTAAAACACATTTCCAAATCTTAAAGTCTTTCATCTTTATATACTTCTCAATTATATATTTCCACTCGGGGAAACCATCAGCTGACATAAGTCTTGGAATTCGCGTGGTTGTACCCATCACAGCATCAAGCTCTTGGTATTGAGTTGAATTTTGTGTATCCATTTTTTTTATTTAAAATTTATCACAAAAAAAAAAATTTAAGGCTGTAAAAATGTTGATTTTATCGTGTAAATTCAGGCCGTAAACTCCCGGCCGTAAACTCCCGGCCGTAAACTGGAGTTTACGGTCAAAAGTTATCTTGTTTTAACAATTAACTCAATAATTAATTTCAATTTTATAAAATCAATCAACGTAGCCGTAAACCCTTAAGCCGTAAATTCTCTACCGTAAGCCTAAGGCCGTAAACATGAGTTTACGGTCCAAGAATACTTATTGATTTAAACTCCGAAAAAATAATGATGCAAATTTCGATTAACAGAAAGTCAATTTTTGTGAGAAATTTCAGTTTACGGTCAATGAAATTCAAATAAAAGGTTTAGTTTTAATTTTAAGACACAACTCAATTAAATCCCAGAACTAAGGTGTGATTACGAAGGCTTGGAGACGAAAAAGAACTATCGATTTCGAAGAGTGCAGATGAGGCCGTAAGAGGAGTTTACGGCCGTAAACTCAGGCCGTAAACTTCTAGAAACCTTGATTTCGACTGAAATAAATCTCTCTAGACTGCAGTAGATGTCGATTTAGTTGAAAACGCAGCTGTTGAAAGCCTTTGACACTGGTCAGGCTCTGATACCAATTGTAAAGTCCCGAAAATCGATCTACCAACGATCAAAGACAATAACAGGTGCAAATACGAATTAATAAACCAATAAAGAACAAAATACCAAGCTTGCATACGCTTTAATACTGTAAAACGTCTGATACAACTTGGAAGTATACGAAAGCATCAACAACTTATAAAGACTGACACAACTCGCTATTTAAAGACTTGACTAGGAACCGTAAGGTGTTTACGGCCGTAAAGAGTTTACGGCCGTAAACCCACTTTGCTCATAAACACCGTAAACTCAAAACAAAACACGAATAATTACATTTCTACTGCTATCTATGACTATGCCTAGACCAAACCATTTTACAGGGTCTTTCACTCCCTCTCCACCTGGGGAACGTACTCATCTCGAAACATAGTGGTGAACCTCTCCCAGGTCACCGCAGAAAGCTCGGCAGGTGTATAATGCGTCGTTGCGAACTTCCACCAGTCCTTCGCTCCCAAGCGAAGCTGGTTCAGCGTGAATCGTACCTTCAAATGCTCAGGAGACGAGCAAGTGAAGAAGCACCCCTCAATATCAGATATCCACCTCATCGCTGCCACCGGACCCGGGGTCCCATCGAACTCTGGTGGTTTTGTGTTGCTGAATTCCCGGAATAGTAACGCGTCCCCACCCTGCGGCCTTGCAGCAGTCACCGCTGCGGTAGCCGCTGCAGCAGCAGCCTCAGTAAGAGCGGCATAACGCTCGTCGAACGTCTCGATCAGTGTGGTCTTTATGGACCCAAACATCTCCGGAATCTCGGCCCGGATGGCCGCAGCTACCTCCTCCTGGATGATCCGGCGGATATCCTCCTCACTGGTACCACTGCTCTCGGACGTGAAACGTGTCCTCACCATGATCTACCGCTGAAATACGACATACAATAAATTTAGAATTCCCACGAACACGCTCACACTCGTCAACTCTTTTCTCCTTGATTCTTGGCATTCCAAAGATTCTTACTTGGGCTGCACCCCGCTCCGGTGCTTCCAGTAGTACGGGCCCAATACTACTGTCCGCACCGCACCAGAATACACTCCAAGTCCTCCTCTTCGGATTCCAGGTCTCAAGTACTCTATCATGCGTAGACCACTCTCTAATATATCTATCATAAGTCCCTCGCTGCTACCTACTCACTCTTAAGCATCTCATAGCAGCTCACCTCTCCCTAGACTAAGGCATCACATATCAGGCCAATCTATTCCTAGTAGCAATGCCTAGCCTACTCTAGCATGCAGATACATCATATCAATATTAACATCACGTAATGTAAGGGTATTTTGGGAAATCACCGTTCGGGCGCGGGCTGATCGTACACACATCTCTTGCTCTGCGTCTTTTAAAAAATCTTTTAATCTTTTGAAAATTACATCTCAATCCTCAGTTTGAGTCCAAATACGCCCGAAGGTGTACTCGAATCCCTCAAACCAAGGCTCTGATACCAAATTGTAACACCAAGAATTTAAAAATAATTTTTTCGCATTTAATAAAGACAACTTCATCTAATATTCATAAAAACATCATTGTTTGTAATTCATTTCATAAAATATATAAAATCCCCAAGATCACATAATATAAAAATCCCGCGTGTGTGCACTGATCAGGGCGGCGCCTTCCCGCGATCCTCACTAGTACCTGAAACAAATAACACCAACACTGTAAGCATAAAGCTTAGTGAGTTCCCTAAAATACCATAATAAACATATTAGCCACTCGCGGCTATAACTCTGTGGGTCCGTGCACCCATACTCTGTGAACCCTCAGGTTCTAAGTCTGTAAACAAGCATAACATAAATCACATAGAAGAATGCAGTGCAACACATAACATACATAGCATACAAATACTCTATCACATAACTCTGGTTACCTACTCAAGGTAAAGTATAGTGAGAAGACTCACCTCGCGTGTCTCGATATCTCACAACCTGGGAATCCCTCGTGCCTGATTCTCCGAGCTCTAATCCTCCTATAACATCATAACGTCCCTAGTTAACACTTTATATCTCTAATGTTGACTATCCCTAAGAAGTCAACACAAGTCCACTCTAGTCAACGGTCAACGGTCAACGGTCAACTTGACCGGACTCGGCGAGTGCTAGGGCGACTCGGCGAGTCTACACGTTCTCCCAATTCTCTAAGACTCCCTTTCTACTCGTCGAGTACCCCCTTGACTCAACGAGTTCCTCCTGAAAGAATCACGGGGCCACCCCGACTCAACTCGCCGAGTCTGAAGAACAACTCGGCGAGTCCCAGTTAATCTTCAAGCTACTCGCCGAGTCTGTTCATCGGACTCGGCGAGTCCATGCCATGCAACCGCTCAAACTGCTTCCTAAGGTCAGATTTGCTCCGACAATTCACAAGTCTGGCCTTCCTAAACTGGTTCATCACATAAAGCCCTCATTTCGGTGTTCATAACACACCCCAAGACTCATAATTCACATTTTGACCTAAGGCATAAGGATTCCAATCCAAAACCTCCATTGATTCCCGAAATGCTCAGGCATGGGACATTCTGGACTTCTAAGGGTCCCAATACAGGGTTCCAATCGCTTGGGGGACTAAGGTAACACTCAATCTAGCCACAAAAGGGTTTAATAAACCCTAAATCCATATACACATCAACATGGAAGAGTGCAACTCGAAATCTTACCTGAATAACATGCTCTGTGTCCCCAAATCCTTAGAGTGTGGCTTCTCTTGTTGTTCCCTTCACCAATCCTCCTTCTCCTTGCAAAATAACACTTAGAAGATCAATAATGGTCTTCTACCTTGCTCCAGATGCTCACAATCGAATTAGGGTTTCTCTCCAGGGACTAGGATGAACAATGACGGCCATAAGGCCCCTTATATGTGTCCCAAACCTGAACGGTTAGGGTTTTCGCTAAACAGCACGGACTCGTTGAGTCCATAACCGGACTCGCCGAGTCCAGTCGCGAACCCACGACCAGATCCGCGATCCTACTCGGCGAGTCTGAGCTCCAACTCGCCGAGTCCCCTCTTAAAACACCCAAAAGTCATAAATATAACAATACCTGGAATTCCGGGCTGTTACAACTGCATTCAGAACACGATATGGACACTACGAGTTTTTGGTTATGTCGTTTGGACTAACCAATGCTCCAGCAGCATTCATGGATTTAATGAACAGAGTTTGTAATCCGTTCCTAGATAAATCTGTGATAGTGTTCATAGATGACATTCTGATTTATTTGAAGCCAAGAGGAGCATGGCAGACACTTGCAAGAAGTGTTAGAAGTCTTGAAGAAGGAGAAGCTGTATGCTAAGTTCTCCAAATGTGATTTTTGGATTCGAGAAGTCCAATTCTTGGGTCACTTGGTCAACCAAGAAGGTATAATGGTTGATCCGGCAAAGATTGAAGCTGTGACAAAGTGGGAGCAACCGAAAAGTCCCACGGAGATCCGAAGCTTTTTGGGATTAGCCGGATATTACCGAAGGTTTATCCAAGGCTTTTCTTCGATCGCTGCTCCGTTTACAGCTTTCACCCACAAAGGAGCTACTTATGCTTGGAGTGATAAGCATAAAGAAGCATTCGAGAAGCTAAAGAAGAAACTATGCGAGGCACCGATACTTTCTTTACCCGATGGAGTTGAAGACTTCGCTGTTTATAGCGATGCGTCTGGGGTTGGATTGGGTTGTGTTTTGACCCAAAGAGAAAAGGTGATAGCATATGCGTCTCGACAGCTGAAGGAGCATGAAAAGAATTACCCGACTCATGATTTGGAGTTGGCAGCGGTAGTTTTCGCTCTGAAAATATGGAGGCATTACCTCTATGGCACGAAGTGCAAACTTTTTACTGATCATAAGAGTCTCCAATATCTCTTTAATCAGAAAGAATTGAATATGAGGCAACGACGCTGGCTAGAGTTACTCAAGGACTACGACTGTGAGATACTTTACCATCCCAGTAAAGCTAATGTTGTTGCTGATGCTCTCAGTCGGAAAGTCAATCTTGAAAGGAAAAGGCCAAGAGCGTTGAGAATTAAAGTTGTCTCGACTATTTTGGAAAGTATAAAGAAAGCTCAAGAGGAAGCTTCTGAGAAGAATGACCGAAAGGAGGAACGTTTGGGCAAAATGTTGGTGTTCGGTGTAAACAGTCATGGACTGAAGGTGTTCCAAGATCGGATTTGGATACCTAAGACAGGAGGAATCAGAGATCTTCTGATGGAAGAAGCTCACAAAACCATGTACTCGATTCATCCCGGTAGCACTAAAATGTATAGGGACCTAAAACCCTACTACTGGTGGCCGACGATGAAGCTTGATGTTGCAAAGTATGTGGCTGAGTGTGTGACTTGTGCGAGAGTAAACACACAACATCAGAAACCGTACAAGAGTTTAGAACCTTTTCCTGTGCCTATGGGTAAGTGGGAAGACATTGCTATGGATTTTGTCACTAAACTGCCCAGAACAAAGAATGGTCACGACATGATTTGGGTGGTCGTTGATCGATTCACTAAGAGTGCGCATTTCATAGCAGCCAAGGAGAAATGGTCTATGGAAAAGCTTGCAAATTCTTACGTGAAGGAGATTGTGAGGCTTCACGGTGTTCCGTTAACGATTGTGTCGGATCGTGATAGCCGTTTCACCTCAAGGTTTTGGAAAAGTCTACAAGAGGAATTGGGTACCAAGTTGTGTTTAAGTACAGCTTACCATCCGCAGACTGATGGTCAGAGCGAACGAACGATACAAAGACTTGAAGATATGCTGAGAGCATGTACCTTAGAATTCCTAGGTAATTGGGATGAACATTTACCTTTGGTAGAATTTTCCTATAATAATAGTTTTCACTCGAGCATTAAGATGGCGCCTTACCAAGCTTTGTATGGACAGAAGTGTCGTACGCCGTCTTGTTGGCTTGAGGCTGGGGAAAAGCAGTTTATGGGACTGGAGATGGTTCATCAAACTGCTGAAAAGTTGAAAATAATTAGGGAAAGAATGTTAGCAGCTCAGGATCGTCAAAAGAGCTATGCTGACAAAAAGCGAAGACCGATGACTTTTGAAATTGGAGATTCGGTTTTGCTTAAAGTCTCGCCATGGAAGGGACTTATAAGATTTGGTAAAAGGGGAAAGTTGAGTCTAAGGTTTATTGGACCGTTTAAAGTTCTTCAGAGGATTGGGAACCAAGCTTACAAGCTCGAACTACCAGAAGAACTGAATGGAATTCATAACACTTTTCATGTGTGTTATTTGAGGAAGTTCACAGGAGAAGTTCCCGACATGATTCCACTTTCGGAGTTGAGAATCGATGAGAACAAAAGGTTGATTGAAGAACCAGAGGCAATCGTTGACCGAAAGACTAAGAAGTTGCGATGCAAGATGGTCGAGTTAGTGCTTGTCCGATGGAAACACACGAATGGGCCGAATCTCACCTGGGAGACGGAGAGTGACATGATGGGTCGCTATCCGCAGTTGTTTGTTGATGTGTGATTCCGGGGATGGAATCATTCTAAGGTGGAGAGAATTGGAACGCCTGTGTTTCCGGGCTTGCCATTTTTAGCAATGTATTAGTCTAGGTTAACCTTTGTAACCCGTTTTGAAATAATAGAAGGGTATTATTTGAGTATTATGTGTTTTGTGCTTAATTGCTTAATTATGTGGTTGGAGTAATTAAGAATAAAAAAATAAGCGTCAAAATTTAAGTGTAAAATAAACTTGATATCTTTGGATAATGTTGTAGTAGTTAAAACGAGGTTTCTGAATATATATAGAGCGCCCAAATCTGACTTTGTATGAGGAAGTTATGATTTATCGAAGTTTCGGCTTAGCGGTATGCAGCCTAAAATACTCGATTTGAGATCGAGCGGTTTTTTAGCCGAAACAATCTAAACGAGGATCGAAGGTCTCGTTGTTGGTATCGAAGCGATGAAAAGTTAGGCGAGAACGGGCGTCAAACGAAGAAGTTATGAATTTATAACGAAGTTTTTCTGTCCCGGCCTACTAAAAATAAATTCAAAATTAGCCCACAAAGTCTAAACGAAAGTTGTAGAGCGTAGTCTCACCTACGCATGGATATAAAGAACGTCGAAAACGGAGTTCGTATGAAGAAGATATGAATTTCCGAAGTTTATTAAATATTTAATATTTAAATTTAATTCTAAATCTTGGTATTATCCGAAGAGGAGTCATCGGACTCATCCGAAGTACGCCCAGCGTACTGCTGTACACCCCGCGTACCGTGAAGCATGACGCACCTCGCACTCAAGTGACTTCGGATACGTAAGCAATGACGATTATGAGGCAGTACGCCCCGCGTACTCCGAGGCTCCAGCCTCCTATAAATAGGATGCGAGGGGCAGCCAACTCCTTTGCTATTTTTCTCTCTTCTCTCTCCCGTTTTGCATCGATTTGCGTGCCAGAAGTACCCCAAAGCCCCGGTATCATTCCCAAGTCCCGAAGCAAGATCCGAAGCCCCGAGAATCCCGAAGAGCGTGATTCCCGAGCCGAAGCTCTGCCCGCGAGAAGTTCGATTTTTGTGAAGATCTTCCAGATCTGCTGAAGAATACTACTTCTACAAGTCGTAGTGTTGTTTGATCGTCTTCTGATCACGTGAGTGTATACTACCTTTCATAAACACGATAATAATACAAGTATGGTTTGAGTGTATTAAGTATATTGTTGTTTATGTGTATAATTTTGTTGTTATAAGTGTGAATGTATATTCATTCTCTTCTATCTCATAGATCTGATTTACTTTCTATGAAATACGTGTTATGTGGGTGTGCCTCATCTGTTATGTGGAATATGTATTGAATGAAAATGATATACAGGTTTTAAACTATGTATGAAAATATATATTTTTATCTACTAATATGTTGGGTAGAACATGGGTAGATAGTTGGTGTGTAATAAACAGATGAGAGGCCTCGATGTTGTTGTTGTTGTTGATCTAGTTATTCAGCAGAGTATGGATAACGACCACAGACTCTTTCTAGACAGTCCTGTGGAATGCTAGCAAGTTCATAACCTGTAGGTGTTGTGAACGATGTGTTCACCGGTGTACTCTATCCCCCTCATGGTTGCCTTTAGGATATCTATTGTTGAGAAAACCCCTTAGCAGTAATGTCTGTCCCGATGAAAATCCTAGATTAGGTCCCTTGAGATAGATGTTATTTTAGGGACGTAAAGTGAGGATAACGGGAATGGGTAATCGGGATAGTGATTGGTTGGTGAAATTAAATATAATTTATTTATTGTGGGTTGAAAACCCTATATGGTCACCAGGCTCCCAAGCCTGACCCACTCAGTTTTATTTGTATTACAGGAAGTGGCGCAAGGGCGTAAGATGGATGAATCATCGAGTTGTTTTGTTTACAAGTCTGTATATGTATATATTTGTTGAATGACTTGTAATGTTATCGTTTATGCTTTATGGTCTGTATCGGAACATGACATCCCGAGTTTTGATTATATAATGAAAATGCATCTCTTGATGAAATGCTTTGATAAATATTATTTTATCATGTTTTGTTTTGGGAACAAATTCCGCAACTCTTTTAAATCAAAAGGATTTACTCTGAAATTATTTAAAAAGCATAAATGAAATCGGTCTTTTCTGGCCGAGATTTTGGGGATGTCACAGTATCCGCAATCAAGGCAGAACTTCAAGCAGTCATTGCGGATCAGTCCACTCACTCAAAGAAGCTGATAGAGGAAACTCATACTTCTTATGAGTCCACTATCTGGGTCCTACAATCTACCATCAACGGTCTTTGACGCTCTCTATCTTCAAACTTTCATGGTCCTGAGATCCTTCAACTTACCAAGGAGATTCATCGACTACTTTTCAACACCACCATTCCGAACAATCAGCAACTGACTGATGTTCTCGAGGCTTAATTCGACACTATGTGTAATAAAGTCGATGGTCTTCGGCAATGGCTTGAGGAATCCCCAGCTCTGCATTCCTCAAGATGGTGAAGTTATGAAGACCATCATTCCAACAATTCAAACAATTCCAACAACATTTCTCCGCGACATCAAACTCCTCCACAACATCAGTGCCCACCGCAAAAGGAAATCATTCAAGAATCAAGTTCCAAGCGACCGGAGACCCCTCCCCACTTCAAAGATTTAGCATCCAACATGTCATCCAAACACTCAACTGACTCTCCCACAACAAAACAGAAGAAAGCAGACTGGAAAGCAGCCAAGTTTTCTGAACTAATCTGGAGAGAAAACGGATTCGACATCACCAGGAATGAATCCTTAGTCAATTCTTGGATCAATCCGCACCGCAGACTATTAGATGATGACTACAAACCCTACCTTACCTTTGTTGAACCTCCATCTGACGGTTACTGGGATGTTCCAATATCCCCCAATGCAAAATAATTCACCGTATTTGAGAAATTTGACCACAGTTTACCTGATCACAAGAGAATGCCAATGGAATTTGAAAGACTCAATCGATTCCATGCTAAACATGCTTCCTCAATAGAGAAAATATGTTCCAATGATAGACCATCCGCAGTCAAGAACTTCAATCCCCGGAAATTCATGAAAGCTGAATCAGGACTATGTCCGCACCCAAGCTGATTTCCCATGCATGAATCCAGAAGAAGTCTTTCTGATAGCAAAGGTGTTCCAAAACAAGAGAAGTATCCGAAGATGAAGATAGCGTTTGAAAGGGAAAGCATATTCTTAAGGGGAACTGTTTGTGACTTCGCAAAGATTGATGCAGATATTCACCCTGTCCTTGCCAAGAAGTTCAATCTACCACCTCTTGACCCCGCACCGATGTTAACTGAAGGTTATCAAGAGAGAGCTCTGGGTGCAACTAACTTCCCAGATCTCATAGTCATTTTCAAAAGGAAACTCAATGAAACCAAATATTTCATTCATATGACTGCCATGAATCGTCTCACAAGGAAGCAACTTGAAGTTTGTCGAACCGCAGTTCAAAAGTCCAAACACACAACTGCCGAAGTCAGGCTCAAAATTTTAAGAAGAATCACCTGGGTAGAAAATGTAAGAAAGTTTTGGTGGATTCTAATCAAATTCCTAAAACTTGATAACTGAAGTCAAGTTGAAGATATCACTTAGGGGGGAATTGTTGAATCATAAAAGTGACCCTCTTAAACTTGACCTACCGTAGTCATACAATATCTGCAGTCAAGCCAGTTTAGCTACTGCATCTGAAGTCATCATCATCCGTAGTTCTCTATCTAGCATTCTTAGTATAGCTCTTTATCTGTTTTACTTAGAATACTTTCTTTTATCCAGTATACCTTGCATGGCTACTTTTAGATAGTTGAACATGTGTAATCTTTGAGCCTCTATATAGGACTCAATGTTTCTCTTCAATATATCAGATAACACATCGCATCTTAAATCCCTTATCTAACCTTACTTCTCTCATCTCTCTTACTTGTAAAGATTACTATATCTTAATATCTTCTCTACAGAGCAAGTCATTCGTGACTTAATCACTAAGTTTGATCTCACTTACTAATTTGGTCTAAATGCATTCCTTGTTAAGAATCAACTTATGTGTATACTTGATATAACACCTGTTGTCATTTATATTTCCTTACATTTCCGCACCTAACCCTCTAGTTATCTAACTTTAACTTATTATTATTGTTGAGCTTTTATGATCCTTTGAGATAAACTATTCCGCAACTATACTTGTTCTAACGTTTGTTCAAGTGTGTCTCAAGTTTTTCTCTCAACATTCTCAAAGAAAAGATTTCTTAAAAAGATTAAAAAATAAAAATCCGTGCACTCATCAACATTATGTTGACTTTTAAAATGCATGTATTCTCAGGTTAATAAGATTGGTGCTCGTTATGCCGTCACATTGCTCGGTGTTTCCGCCAAAGGCCGGGCAGGGGGTGTGACAAACATACATTTGTTTAAATCTAATTAAGCTAATCAAACTATTTGAAGATCTACTTGAAAAACTAGCTCCAATTGTGTGGTAGCTTCTAATGTGTCACACCCAAAACCTTAGAATCAAATATAGGAGAGAGGGGAGAGGAGAAAATCAGATTTTCTGGTTATGAGAGGTAGTGGCCGATTTTAGCTAAGGGACACCCTTATTTATACCTGTCTAGATAACCTAGAAATCCTAAATTTGAATAATAAAATAATGATATTTTATTCATATTCAAATTATGTTTTCTTATCTAATTAGAAGGCTTCCAGAAACCCTAAAAAGGGCTCCTAGAGCCGTCTACCTCTAGACTTTTGAACAATTACAGTCTAGTCCCTATACATCTAATTAATTCTAGTTAACCCATAGTTAATTCTAAATTAATTTTGATTAATTAGTAATTAATTATTACTATTTCCAATTAATATATTAATAATATAATATATTAATAAATCATTTATCTTTCTTTCTTATTATCAATCCAAATTATTTCCTAGTTATGAGGGCAACCAAAAAGAACCTTACATTTATTCATCAAGATTATACCAATTTAGTTAAGACCTTAGACACTTAATCCAACTGTTTATTCTTTTATCTATGGTTGGTGTTTTTCTTTCCATTTCTTACAGGATGATGATTGGTGGGTATAAACTAGCTTATGTTTGTTCAGATTTTTAAGTTTTTTGTTTGCCAAATCTTGGGTTTTTAAAACTATTTTTGAACTAAAACCCAACAGTAGAGACAGAGAAACCAAAAGATGGCCCACTAAAAAGAAGAAGAGCATCAACAACATGATAAACAATTTGAACCCAAAAAACTAAACCTAGTTCTCCGTGGCTTTAAGAAAACAAAAACAAAAAATCCTGATATAATAACTAAACTCATTTAACACCAAATAAAAACTAAAATCAAATTGTGTACACAAATCCAACAATTATAGAAAAAAAAAAAACAAAATCCCAAAAACTAGAACAAATAAAATGAAATAGAAGAACTGATTTCACAACTCAAAAGCACGAATCGAGTGGTACTAAATTATCAGAAAGCGCATTGATCTGAATCGTCTTTTCAAAACCCATAAAGATCTAAATCATCGTCGGCGATCTACCAATTTAGGCTTTGATTTTGGGTTCTCTCACCGGAGATCTATTGATTTAAGGCTTGGATTCATAGGGGTGTAACAATGGTGGCGGTGTGAGGTAGAGGATGGTGATGGTGGAATGTTGACGAGGGTGGTTGTGAGAGATTGACGACTGTTTATGGCTTCTACTTCTACTTCATGTTTGTAACACCCAAATTTTCAAATAATTTTTCACAATTTTAAGAACATACTTTCATTCATAAAATAATAATAAACATAGTGTATCCACTGTCATCATAGAAAACGTATCCCATAATCATATAAAACAAAAGCTCCATGAGTGTGTACAGATCATGCCGACGCCTTTCCGCGATCGTCACTAGTACCTGAAACACATACACAAAACTCTGTAAGCATAAATGCTTAGTGAGTTCCCCAAAATACCACATAGACACATATCAGCCACTCAAGGTTGTAACTCTGATGACCCTCTAGTCGAATATCTTTATGGGACCCTCTTGGTCCCATAACTCTGTGGACCCACTGGTCCTAACTCTGTAAACTCTAAATCATGCATATCACATATCACATAGAATCACAACACATAAATAGAATACAAGATACACTGTCACATAGCTCTGATTACCACTCTAGGTAAAGTATAGTGAGAAGACTCACCTCGGGAATCTCGGTGAAATCTCGATATCAAAATACTGCCCTAGCCTCCGCCTAGTCACGATAATAGATTTCACTAAATAAATGTCTCTTCATATTTTGGATATTCTCTCAAGAAAATCCCTGGAAGGGTAAAAGACCATTCTACCCCTCTCTACAGGCCCGAGGCCCATTTATTGACAAACCCTAAAAGTCAACCCAAAAGTCAACTGTCATTTTGACCAGACTCGTCGAGTGCATACGACGACTCAGCGAGTTCCATCGTCCCCACAGACTCTTCCCTTTCTAAGCCTCACTCGACTCATTGAGTCACCCCTTAACTCACCGGGTCACCACTGGAGTCAAACCCCGGGGCAACCCGGTCCGACTCGTCGAGTCTACATATGGACTCGGCGAGTTTCCTCCATGGACTTGCTCATACAACCTCCTGAGGTCAAATCTGCTTAGCCAAATCATAGATCTAACCCTTAAACACTCAAAAGTCACGTAAAGGTGCAACCTTTACGTGCATGCAACCCAAAACAAGCCTCAAATGGAGAAATAACACTAGAAATGGCAACCTAGTCTCCAATGCTTATTTGCTTGCAAAAAGCTAGAAGGTAATGACTCTAGGGACCTCTCTGATGTCATAATCCCAAAGAGGACCTCATACTCACTAGATCTTTCATAAAATGATGGTAAAAACCCTAAAATCAAGAAGTCCAACCAATATAACACAAAAAATGGAAAGGATTATACCTCCAAAGATGATATCACGAGATGATTAGCTCAGATCCAGTCCCCTTCACACTTTAGATTTGTGCTCCTATCTTCCTTCAAGCAAAACCACACAAAAAGATGAAGAATAGCCTCCTCTTGCCCTCAAACTCACTATCTCGGCTCTCTAGGGTTTCTCTGGAACAAGGTGGCCGCAAATGAAGGTCATAAAGGTCTTTAAATAGGCTCCCAAACCCGGGGATTAGGGTTTTCCTAATCAGCACCGACTCGGCAAGTCGGGTTCCAACTCATCGAGTTCGCTCGCGAAAATGCGCCAACAGATTAGACTCTACTCGACGAATTGAGGCATCAACTCGTCGAGTTCCTCAATAAAACAATAAATAAATGATTAAATTGACAAAGCCGAATTCAGGATGTTACAATGTTCCATGAGCTTTATAACTTTATCTTGAAAAAATGTAACATAGATAAGTATTCAATTTTAATTTAAAAACAAAAATTAAAATGCCATATAGTCTATGAGACTTTTTTTTTCTCTATTTAACAGATAAAATAATACTTTAGTAACCTATTACGAAAAATAAATAAATAAATAGTGATCAAATCAAACAAATAACAAAAATTTATTATGCTATAGTAATAATAATAAAACTCTCCAGAAGCTCTGATCTTTGGCATTCTTTTTCTTTCTTTAACAAGTTCATCATAATTATCATATGCTTCCCCAAATTGGCACACAACAGTGTCCACCATTTCCTTTTTTTTTTTTTACCAAAACTAGAGTTTGGTCGAAAATGTCTTAAAATGAAAATGACAAACAGATGATGATTTCAAGATCAATATACCATCTCTTCACATTATAGTATAAACCAAAATTACAAGAAAACTATGCTAAACCTAAACAACCTTCTTAGTTCTTACTTCTTGATTTCAAAAGCTTGCTTTCTAACCTTGCTTCAAGTAATTTTGCCATCAATGTGTTCGACTTTACACCCTGATTCACCATCCTTGAAGATGGCTCACAGTCGTCTTCAACCCTAGAAACACGCGATTGTTTCTTTTTAGCCTCAAGAAACGTTTCAATTTCACAACATAAATTATCAGAAATCGATGTGTTCTCTGATAAATCACACTTCATCTGCACCCTTTCATCAAGCCATGCTTCAGAAACATGAAGAATCAGCCGATCGGGTCCATTTTCATCTTTTCTCCCACGATTTTGCTGTAAAGTTCTCACTTTCTGTTCGTAATCTCTAATCCCTTTTGCAAATTCATCGCACAAACTTTCCAACAGAATCCGTGCTTTTCTCTCGCGAATCAACGAAGATTTTGTATCTGAGATCTCGTCTTTTGTTGACTGAACTGCTTTTTTCTTCTTCTCGTGTGTTGACCATTTCAATTCGTTAATTTCTTTATGATCGTTTTTTCTTTCTTCGATTAGGGTTTTGATTTGTGCTCGTGAGATGTCGAGTTCATGTTTTAGGGCTTTGATTGATGCTACGTTGGATGAATGTTGTTCTTCAAGGTTCCAAATTCGATTGAGGACTTTAAGGAGATGTGTTGATGTCTTCAAGGTGTAGCCACTTGGGGTAATGCCACAAGCGTAAGGCGTTACCTATGAACAGAAATGATGACAAAAATTGGGATTAATTTACAAAGAACTAGCAATATATTTTTATTTATGTGTTATTATAGCAACTTAGTATCTTACTATGATTTATTTCTATTATAAGCCTATAGCATTGTACTTTCATATTTTTTCTTATCATGACATTGTACTTTAGAGAAATGTATTTTACGTTTTTATTATTATGGCATCGTACTTCCAATTTTTTTTTCCTGTTAAGACACTTAATTTTTGATATTTTTCTTATTCTAACATTATACTTCGAAATTATATCCCTTTCCGCAATGAAAAATTATTTCATATTTAAACGACATTGCTATAATTAGGTACATTTTTTTGAAATATAATTTCGGAAGAGAAAAAATGAAAATAGAATTTTATAAGTAACGAATATATATATATATATATATATATATATATATATATATATATATATATATATATTAAAATCTTATTACGACATTGTATGTTGAAGTTCTACTTATAGTACCCAAATTGTTTTGTATTTAGAAGACATTGTTATAGTTAGGTGGTTCTTTTTTAATATTAAAATGAGAAAAAAGAAAAGTCGAATGTTATAAATAAACAAATAAATAAAGTACATTGTTATTTTTTTCATTTAACCCAAAAAGTACCTGCATTGAACTACAACAACTTGCAGATGATACATGTTGTAGATCTTCATTTTTCCCAATTGGCAAATGGGATATTTTTTTACTTTTTCTTCTCAAACTGGTCTTAATTTCTGGCTGAATAGAAATAGAAAAAGGAAACAATTGTTTTTGTAAAAACAACAAAAGATTTAAAAACAAACATACTTTAAGGCAATTGACATTTACATTTCCATAATTCTTGAAAGACATTCTTGGTATTGTATTTTCGAAATTAATGTTTATAATCAAATAAAAGATAATGTCACCTAAAAATAAAATTTCCACGTCTGGTAACCAGGTTGGTTATTTAATTTTCAAATTATAAGATAAATCTTTGAACTTCAGATCTAAAAATGCCCATTCAAAATGAAGATTTCTTTTACATGGAATTTGCCCTTTTAATAAAATAAATTTTGCATTTTCGAAAGTTTTTGTCTTTTCAATAAAAACATCAGTTTGTTTCATTGTTTGTAGCAAAAACCAAGTTACGATGTTTGAACTCTTTCTATGTCTGCTTTATAAAGGAAAAGAGTAAAATTTTCGTCTCAATCCACGAGTTTGTCTAAAGATTGATATATTTTCAATAGAAATATCATGCAGTTAAATATTTTATTTTCTTCAAATATAATTTTCCAAATCTTTCTAAAAACAATAATTTATGCAGAAAACTCTTTTATTAATATCTTCATCAATATTTAAAGAATTTTATAATTTCCTTACTTTTCATAAAAGCTTATATTACATTTTTTAGTTATGGTTCCTCGAGAACAACCATTTGTTTGCTTTTGAGTTAATTAATTTTTTTTTCTCTTTTTGGGTGTATGTTAAAGAAATGTTTTTAAAAACTAAATATCATAAGATGATGAATATACGAAAAGTAGTTTTGATTTCGTATCATGTTTAAAAGCATAAACAACGATTAACTTACAATAAAATCAAATGTACTGGTCTTTCTTTTATGTTTTTATCAATATAAATCATTAATTTAAATGCTTAGAAAAACAATTTTAACATAAGAAAATGGATATTCGAGGAAAAAACTTGCAGGGTGTGATGTGTGAATATCTATCAGGAGAAAATTCTTTCAACTGATCAAAAAGTACAAAACTCAACTATGACAGCGTCGACGGCGGTGGCTCAGCCTATCACCACCACCAATTACCCATAAAAGAATGAAATTTTATAAGGAGAAACTTACAGTATGTGGATCACTATCAGAAGATTCTCCATCCAATTGATCAGAGACCTCAAATTCGTCTTTCTCATGGTGGCGCCGGTGATGGTGGTGGATTAGACCACCACGATCAACAGCAACATCACCATCACCATCACCATCACCATCATCGGCATCACGATCACCGTCGTTTGTGTTGAAATTGAATTGGGGTTGAACTTCCCAAAGATTTGCACCAATCTTTCTAGCGGAAAGGGATGATTTCATTGAGAAATGATGATGTGGAGAAGATGAATTAGAAAACCCTAGTTTCCAAGTGGGAGAAGGTGTGGTTTTGTTGGCTTTTTTACTGATTAAAATCGCATTTTTCAGCTTTATTCCAAATAGTTCTTGGTTTTTTCCAATACCCATTTTCTATCTTCTCTATTTTTGACCTTTTCCCCTCTATCAAAATTCAAATTCTTTTCAAGTCCCCTTCTCCCTACAAAAAGACTTGTTATCAGAAGTATTGTGAAGCTTTTTATTCCTTTTATGGTAGATGCATGCGTCCAATACTTGATTAGAGATACATAAAAGGATTTTATGGTTCCCGTTAACGTGGGTAAGTTATATGTATTTTAAAGGAAAAAAAGTCAATCATAACTAATTTATGGAAAAAAAAAAATCACGTTCTACAAAATAACCTTCATGGTCCCTTGAAATTTGAAAACAAAAACGTCAGAAAAAAAATGATGACAATTTATCAATTTCGCAAAACCAATTGCGATTTTTTAATGTCAAATTTGGCATTAAAAATTGGAGTTTTTATTTCGCAACGTCTATTGCAATTTGGCATTCATAATGTCAAACTATTCACAATCTTCTTTTAGATTGATGCTATTTTTGTTGCAGGGATCTTCAAGAAACAATTTCGTAGCACAAATATATTGTGAAGTGTATAAAATGGGGTGACAAATGTTTTTGAAGACAAATTTAGTGTAATAATGAAAAAAATCTAATATATATCTTAACTCCAGATTAATTTGGCAGAAAATAATAACTTTATAGTGAATCCATTTGATAAATTAGTAGTTGTTTTGTGGAATGGGCAATCTTTTGTATTTATCTTTTTTGTGGCCGTGGATATATTTGTTTTTTATACTATTTTAAAATTTATATTTTGTAAAAAATATATATATTATATTATTTGGTTTGGTATTACAAATAAAATTGAAGGTTGGTTTTATATAGTGTCGTCGTGAATGAGTGTCATGAGGTATAAATATAACATAAGCTCGTCTTGTCACCAAACATTTAGACCTATATCCTATCTTTTTCTTAAGGTTTGATTATGATATGTCGGGCTCAATGTCTTATAAAGGGTTGAGCATAATAAACGAAAAACCGAACCATAACAAAATTAACTGATAAAACTGAATCATATTAACCAAACCATTTTTAAAACCAATGGTTCGGTTTGTATTTTTTCCTAACTGATAGCTAACGGTTCGATTATGGTTTTATAGATTAACCGAACCGGTAACTTTATATATATATATATATATATATATATATATATATATATATATATATATATATATATATATATATATACACACACACACCTTAAAAAGCATTTACAAGATTGTGCTGAATTTTAAGAGGTACTACCTTTAAAAAGCATTTACAAGATATTTGTGTTGAAGAGGTGGAGTGGCTACGTCAATTTGTAGGGGACATTCCCGAATGGCCTAAGCCGGTAACGGCCATATTT
The DNA here is from genome assembly GCF_051521515.1 of Lactuca serriola. Taxonomy (NCBI): domain Eukaryota; kingdom Viridiplantae; phylum Streptophyta; class Magnoliopsida; order Asterales; family Asteraceae; genus Lactuca; species Lactuca serriola. Next base: position 305,888,849 of record NC_136410.1, on the reverse strand, counting down.
ATACATTGTGATAACCAATCGGCAATTGGTAGAGCTCAAAGTATAATGTATAATGGGAAATCAAGGCACATTAGACGTAGACATAAAACGATACGTCAACTAATCTCTACGGGGGTTATCACGGTTGACTAGGTGAAGTCAAAGGATAACATTGCGGGTCCGCTTACAAAAGGCTTGAGTAAAGATGTAGTTTATAAGTCGTCAAGAGGAATGGGACTAAAGCCCATAAATGAATAAATTCATACGAAGGAAACCTTACCCAGAAGACTGGAGATCCCAAGATCTGGGTTCAAAAGGATAACCTAATTGTATGAGTGGGACAGGTCACTGTGGGGGGAGTTAACATTTCTTCCTAGTCCATTCCTTTATGTAGTGACAAAATTAGGCTAAACATATGGTTTTTAATGATTCTTGGAATCACCTATGTGAGAGAGAAGTGGGGTCGCTTCGAAGGGAATTATAGGGGCAAAAATTCCTAAAGCTCTTGCAGAACCAGGTTAGTGTTCATGACCAAAACGAACATGTCTATGAGGATATGACCTTGTCGGGGAGAGTCTTATGAGATTTACATTGTCGTCTACATAAATGGCAGCTTAGTTCAAAGACATCGAGATCTACTAACTGCTAGGAGATTAAGTGTAACTTCTTAAGGGAGGGTTCAAAGGGTAATACCTACCTATCCTATGCAGGATTCAACTGTTGAAAATTTCATCTGGAAATTGGATGTGCAGAGATCGATCTCCATTCATGTGGGGATTGTTGGAAATTTAGTAAAAATATTTATATTTTTTACTAACTTTGGACATATATAAATATATACATATGTTGTATATATAACGAACTCTAAGTGGGTTTGTGTTCTCCTCCATTAGGACTTCGAAACGATATATTATATGTCCAAAATAGAGTATAAGTGAATGAGATATCGATACTCAAAGATGGGTATTTGAGAATAAGTTTAGCAAAATAGAGGAATGTGGGAATGAGTCCCACATTAGTAGAAAGACCAAACTCAACAAGGTTTATAAGCTTCATTGCATGGAAGGCTTACAAGCTTGTGTCTATGGTTATGCTACAATTCCTACCCGCGCACAGGGGGGTGCAAATCTTGGTTCCGTAGACCAAAAACACCAAACTCGTGCATGGGCGCGACCTGCGAACACGAATGCAGCTCCGAAAACTCGGGCGCGCGCTACCCTCGTTTTTGCTAATTAATTGATTGCGTAATTAATGACATTTATTGCCATTAAACGCTCAATCAATTAGTGATTTGTTTCCGTTTCACAATTCAACTATAAAAGAAGACCGTGTCTTCTCATTCAAACACACGAATGAAACTACTCTTCTTCTTCTTCCTTCTCTGCACTCCTGCTGCCGGCGATTCTTTCAGGCAAGTGGTGATATCCGGCAGTACACAATATTGTTTAGGTTGTTGTACCCTGGGAACAGACGGCGAATCTGTTTAAGGGAATCGAGTCCAACTCGAGCCTCAGCCACATTGTTTGCATCTAATTTTTCTTTACAGGAAGCTTTCAGCCACATTGTTTGCATCTAATTTTTCTTTACAGGAAGCTTTCAAGGACGAAAACGAAGACACTCTACTAACAGTCTTAAACAGATTAATTCTTTGTTCTAATACTTCCGTTTTCTGTTCTTTTATTCTAAAATCAAGTTTGTATCGTTTTTTTCTTTCTTGTAATAATATATTTGATTGTGATTACGATTCTTTCAGAATGTCTGCAACTCCTGTTGGTACTCGAACTTATGCTGTTAGTGCTACCCCTGCTGTGAACCCAAATGCACCGGTTCCAAACATCATGGCTAATCATGCTGAAAGACCTGAAAAATTTTATGGTCTGAACTTCAAAAGGTGGCAACAGAAGATGTTGTTCTACTTGACCACCTTGAACCTGGCTCGGTTCCTAACAGAAACTGCTCCTGTAATTGTTGAGGGGCAGGCTGATGCTCAATCTGTGACTGCAGTGGATGCATGGAAGCATTCATAATTTTTGTGCCGCAACTATGTGTTGAATGGGCTAACAGATACACTTTACAATGTTTATTGTAAAGTTGCAACTGCTAAGGAACTATAGGATTCGTTGGAAAGGAAGTATAAGACAGAAGATGTTGGTACTAAGAAACATGTTGTTGCTAAGTTCTTGGAATACAAAATGGTTGACTCGAAATCTGTTATGAGTCAAGTCCAAGACCTTCAGGTCATCATACATGATAACAATGCAGAAGGGATGGATCTTAATGAATCATTCCAAGTTGCATCAATGGTTGAAAAGCTTCCTCCTGGTTGGATAGACTTCAAAAATTACCTTAAGCATAAGCGAAAGGAGATGCTTGTGGAGGAACTAGTGGTGCGTCTTCGCATTGAAGAAGACAATAGAATGGCATTGAAGAAAGGCAGTGAAGTTGAGTCTTCTAAGGTTCATATGGTGGAAGCTGGTCAAACTTCCAAAAGCAAAGGCAAGGGACCTCGCAAAGGGAAAGCAAAGGGCAAAAACCTAGGCCCCAAGGCAGGAACTTTCAAGAAGAAGTTCAAGTGCTACAACTGTGGCCAACTGGGTCACAAGGCTTCGGAGTGCCCTCAACCTAAGAGGGAAAACCGTCAAGCAAACATGGTGAATGATAACATGGAGTTGGTGGCCATGATAACTGATCTCACGGCTATGGTTTCTGAAGTGAATCTCATGAATACAAATTCAAAGGAGTGGTGGATTGACACGAGAGCTACTCATCATGTGTGTCATGACAAAAGTGTTTTCAACACCTACAAAGAAGTTGAAGATGGTGAAAAGCTCTACATGGGAAATGCAGCTACCGCGGATATCAAAGGTGTTGGTGATGTCATTCTAAAAATGACTTCGAGGAAAGAAGTGAAGATTAGGGATGTTTTGTATGTTCCTGAACTTCGTAAGAATCTAGTGTCGGGTGGTTTGTTGAACCAATTTGGTTTTAAGCTAGTGTTTGAGTCGGACAAGTTTGTTTTGTCCAAAAATAGTATTTTTGTGGGAAAAGGATATGCCTTGAATGGCATGTTCAAATTGAATGTAATGGTGACAAACAAAATGAATAATGAAAGTTCTAGTTCTGCTTATTTGCTTGAGTGTTCAAATGTTTGGCATGGTCGCTTAGGACATGTAAATTACAATTCAATTAAGCGATTAATTAAACTATAATACATACCAAAACTTAATATTGACTCAAATCACAAATGCCCCACATGTGTTGAAGCTAAACAAACTAGATTGTCTTTCCAAACAATCAAAAGAAACACCAAACCTCTTGATTTAATTCACACTGATGTGTGTGATCTAAAGTCAATTCTTACTCAAGGTGGGAACAAATACTTCATTACATTCATTGATGATAGCACAAATATTGCTACATATATTTACTTAAGAGTAAAGATGAAGCAATAGACAAGTTTGTATTGTACAAAAATGAAGTTGAGAATCAACTCAACAAGAGAATTAAAGTGGTTAGAAGTGATAGGGGTGGGGAATATGTTTCTCCCTATGCTGATTTTTGTGCTAAAAATGGAATTCGTCATGAATTCACATCACCCTATTCACCTCAATCTAATGGAATTGCTGAAAGAAAGAACCGTACCTTGAAAGAAATGGTCAATGCCATAATAATTAGTTCGGGTGTAAACCAGTCAATGTGGGGGGAAGCTATTTTGTCAGCTAACTATCTTTTAAATAAGATACCTCGCAAAGAAAAGAATGAAACGCCGTATGAACTTTGGATGGGAAGAAAACCATCGTATAAGTACTTATGAGTGTGGGGGTTCCTAGCTAAAGTTGTAGTGCCGCCACCTAAGGTACAAAAGTTAGGACCTAAAACAGTGGACTGTGTATTCATTGGGTATGCACAAAGTAGTAGTGCTTATCGGTTCCTTGTGCATGATTCTAAGAATCCTGAAATACACAAGAATACCATAATGGAATCAAGGAATGCTTCATTCTTTGAAGATGTGTTTCCTTGGTTGAACAAGGAAGTTGAAAGCCCATCTTTACCAAATAACGAAGTTATTCGAGAGGAAGAACAAGCTCAATCTGAGGAGGAAGAGATAGAACCCAGAAGAAGTAAGAGGGCTAGAGTTGAAAAATCGTATGGTGATGATTTTTTCACCTATGTGGTGGAAAGTGAACCTAAGACCTACCAAGAGGCAGTAACTTCTTCTGAGGGACCTCAATGGAAAGAAGCCATCAAAAATGAGGTAGAATCTATCTTACAAAACCATACATGGGAACTAGTAGATCTACCTCCAGGTAGCAAGCCACTAGGTTACCGTTGGATTTTTAAGAGAAAGATGAAACCTGATGGCAGTATTGATAAATACAAGGCAAGACTAGTAATCAAAGGTTATAGACAAAAGGAAGGTCTGGACTACTTTGATACCTATTCACCGGTAACGCGGATAACATCCATTAGATTAGTTCTTGCCATTGCAGCTATCAGAAACTTGCAAGTTCATCAAATGGATGTGAAAACGGCTTTCCTAAATGGGGAGTTGGAAGAAGACATTTATATGGAGCAACCTGAGGGATTCATTGCCTCAGGACAAGAGAACAAGGTTTGTAAACTTGTTAAGTCTCTATATGGATTAAAACAAGCTCCTAAACAATGGCATCAAAAGTTTGATCAAGTCATGATGGAAAGTGGCTTTAGAATCAATGAGTGTGATAAGTGTATCTATGTGAAAAACACCACTCGTGGTTATGTCATCTTGTGTTTGTATGTTGATGATATGCTTATCATTGGTAGTGATGACAAGATAATAAGATCCACGAAGGATATGTTGAAATCCAGGTTCGACATGAAAGATATGGGTTTAGCAGATGTGATTCTTGGAGTGAAGATCACAAGAGCCCAAAGTGGTTTGATTTTGAGTCAAACACACTATGTGGATAAAATTCTTGAAAAATTGCTAAGGGAGACACTAGCATAGCTAGAACTCCAATTGACACTAGTCAACATCTACGTAAAAATAGAGGTGATAGTGTTAATCAAGTGGAATATTCAAGAATTATTGGCAGTCTGATGTATCTAATGAGTTGTATTGGACCTGACTTAGCATATGTTGTGAGCAGACTAAGTAGATACACTAGTAAACCCAATTCTGAACACTGGAAGAGTATTACTAGGTTGCTGAGGTATGTGAGATACATGCGAGAATATGGACTGCATTATGGCAGACATCTAGCAGTTATCAAAGGATACATAGATGCAAATTGGATATTTAACATAAAAGATTCCAGATCTACAAGTGGATATGTTTTTACACTTGGAGGTGCTACTGTAGCATGGAAATCATCCAAGCAAACAGTTATATCTAGATCCACGATGGAATCTGAATTTATCGCCTTAGATATTTGCGCTGAAGAGGTGGAGTGGCTACGTCAATTTGTAGAGGACATTCCCGAATGACCTAAGCCGGTAACGGCCATATGTATACATTATGATAACCAATCGGAAATTGGTAGAGCTCAAAGTACAATGTATAATGGGAAATCAAGGCACATTAGACGTAGACATAAAACGATACGAAAACTAATCTCTACGGGGGTTATCACGGTTGACTGGGTGAAGTCAAAGGATAACATTGCGGGTCCGCTTACAAAAGGCTTGAGTAAAGATGTAGTTTATAAGTCATCAAGAGGAATGGGACTAAAGCCCATAAATGAATAAATTCATACGAAGGAAACCTTACCCAGAAGACTGGAGATCCCAAGATCTGGGTTCAAAAGGATAACCTAATTGTATGAGTGGGACAGGTCACTGTGGGGGGAGTTAACATTTCTTCCTAGTCCATTCCTTTATGTAGTGACAAAATTAGGCTAAACATATGGTTTTTAATGATTCTTGGAATCACCTATGTGAGAGAGAAGTGGGGTCGCTTCGAAGGGAATTATAGGGGCAAAAATTCCTAAAGCTCTTGCAGAACCAGGTTAGTGTTCATGACCAAAACGAACATGTCTATGAGGATATGACCTTGTCGGGGAGAGTCTTATGAGATTTACATTGTCGTCTACATAAATGGCAGCTTAGTTCAAAGACATCGAGATCTACTAACTGCTAGGAGATTAAGTGTAACTTCTTAAGGGAGGGTTCAAAGGGTAATACCTACCTATCCTATGCAGGATTCAACTGTTGAAAATTTCATCTGGAAATTGGATGTGCAGAGATCGATCTCCATTCATGTGGGGATTGTTGGAAATTTAGTAAAAATATTTATATTTTTTACTAACTTTGGACATATATAAATATATACATATGTTGTATATATAACGAACTCTAAGTGGGTTTGTGTTCTCCTCCATTAGGACTTCGAAACGATATATTATATGTCCAAAATAGAGTATAAGTGAATGAGATATCGATACTCAAAGATGGGTATTTGAGAATAAGTTTAGCAAAATAGAGGAATGTGGGAATGAGTCCCACATTAGTAGAAAGACCAAACTCAACAAGGTTTATAAGCTTCATTGCATGGAAGGCTTACAAGCTTGTGTCTATGGTTATGCTACAATTCCTACCCGCGCACAGGGGGGTGCAAATCTTGGTTCCGTAGACCAAAAACACCAAACTCGTGCATGGGCGCGACCTGCGAACACGAATGCAGCTCCGAAAACTCGGGCGCGCGCTACCCTCGTTTTTGCTAATTAATTGATTGCGTAATTAATGACATTTATTGCCATTAAACGCTCAATCAATTAGTGATTTGTTTCCGTTTCACGATTCAACTATAAAAGAAGACCGTGTCTTCTCATTCAAACACATGAATGAAACTACTCTTCTTCTTCTTCCTTCTCTGCACTCCTGCTTCCGGCGATTCTTTCAGGAAAGTGGTGATATCCGGCAGTACACAATACTGTTTAGGTTGTTGTACTCTGGGAACAGACGGTGAATCTGTTTAAGGGAATCGAGTCCAACTCGAGCCTCAGCCACATCGTTTGCATCTAATTTTTCTTTACAAGAAGCTTTCAAGGACGAAAACGAAGACACTCTACTAACATATACTAACAACGCAATGCTTTTTTTTTCTTGATAAGCAGTTTGGTGTGAAAAATGGAAGAATATGGAAGAAAAAGTGTTGATGATCGAAATCCATCTGCTGGTGTTATTGCTAACTAATGGAGTATATTTCAGTTCTATTACATGAAAGTTTTTTTTTATTAAAGATAGATTCAAAAGCGTTGTTTTGTTTTTTTTTCATTACTTTTATAGACAAATGACTTGTTAGGTCTCTTGTGGTAGTTTCCTTTTTTTCTTAGAAAAATATTCACAAATTAGAGATGGTCTCAAAAGCTTAATTATTTTATGTAACAAGCCATTATACGAGTTCTTTTTTTTAAACACGGACCATTTCAGTTAATTTTTTAAACAAAGATCATTTATGCATTTTACTTAACAGAGGCATTTTTTTTACAACCACCCTTTTATGTGTGAAAAGGGCAATGCCTTTAATACTTGTAAGCATTTGAATAAATATTTCAGATACTTTTGGCATGTTTAACATCTTTAGCCAAATGTATAAAATACATTGTTGGCTTATTGGAAGTAGAAACAATCTGAGGTTTGGAATCTGAGTCTTGTAGTTGATGGAAAATTGGACCAAAATACCCTTGTCAATGGACGATGTGGTATCACTTATAACATCAATATTTTGCTGCATATAGGGCGTATTTGACCAAAATACCTATACATCGCTTCCCTTGTTTGGACATCTCAATATGGATCTCCATGAATCGATTGTTATTTGGACTCAAGTAGTCAAGTTGGCTTCTAGCTGTGAATACTCTAACTCCAAAAGGAAAGATTAACTTTAAAGTAGTCCAATGGTAGCTGTTAAAAAGTCCATTTGTTAGTTCCCACCCTGTCATTTATAGTTTCTTTATTTTCACATGTATTTTACATTAACTGTAGTGTCTATGTACTTTCTCTTCCAGTTAAAAAAACGGCTCTATGTTTTCTTGAACAAATCCAACTTGTACTCTTTCCTCATTGATAGCTAGCAGCCCTTGAATTTAATTTTTCTTCTTCTTGATCTTCTTGATAATCAAAAGATAAAGTATTTAAAAATGTAAAAAAAAAAATTATATATATAATCTAAAATCAAAATAATAATAAAAAAAACTATCAAATGGATAAATAACATATTTTCTTTTTCAAACAAAAAAATACTCAAAATCATTGGTATCTTTTACGTGCTTAAACTATTTGTTCTTAGTATTTATTGTTATTGGTTGATGGTAATTAGAAATATTGACATTAATTTTTTAAAAATGATATAGGTATAAAAAACAAAATGATCATCTAATATTTGAAAAAAAGTTATTTAGCTTTTGATTTTTGGAAACATTTTTTTTAAACAAGGAATAAGAATGATTATGACACAATAAATAACATGTTTTTGTAAAAACTGATTAATTCTATTTTTTAAAATAAGCATTATAATTTAGAAGTATCTTTACTTATTTGTCTGTCGTATTGCCCGGGTATACACCTAGCTAGATACTATCCGTTAAAATAAACCACCTGACACAAAATAGTCCGCCAATATGGATTATTTATGTATGGATGTATGTATCGTTGTGTATGTTTATGTGACTGTGTATATAGTTGTGTGTGTGTGTGTTTGAATCTGTATTTGACTATTGTGTGCAAGTCAGTCTGTGTATATGAAATGGTGTGTCACTATGAGTTGTATGTATGGATGTTTGTAGATGGTTGCAGTTAAACTTTGTCAAAGTTATTAAATTGACTCTTTTTTACTAAGACCAATCCCGGGGAGACTTGGTTAATTTGTAAATGACATTTTTTTCCAACAGGGCTTAAAAAATGACTCGGCAAATCTTAGTTATTTTTAAAGACTGATCATCGACTCCCAAACGGCCAAACATACAAGGTAATTTTAACCATTTAAGTATGATGAATCATAGTATCCTATGATGTAATTAAGGTGTTCATAACTTCAAATCATTAATACATGAGTAAGTATCAAAAATGGTCTCAATGGTTTCAACAAAATTTGTAAATATCACGAAATAGATGGTGTTTGTGGTTTTACTTTTATGCATGGTTGGTCATTCGATAGATAAATCTATCTATTAAGATGTTATATTTGTAAATATGAGCATTTTATCCTCAAACGAAATTAATAAAATATTTAACAATAGGGGCAAAACTAGGGGTGTTCATCGAACTGTTCAAACCACTCGCATCGCACAAAACCACACCGCATAATAATGTGGTTTCGAAAGAAAGGTCTTAAGCTTTCGAAAGAAAATTAATTGAAAAAAAGAAAGTATCCACGAAATAAAACTATTTGTCGAATCGCCTCTACAAACTAATTTCTAGAAAAACGATTCACACTCGTTGCTTGGCGCGGGTAAACGGCTAGTGTGTGTGTGTGTGTATATATATATATATAATAATAATAATAATAATAATAATAATAATAATAATAATAATAATAATAATAATAATAATATAGTTCCACTTATTCAAGTGCAATTAAAATTAAAAAAAAAATCATTAATGTTCACTTATCGGTAGACATTGAGGAATTAAATCATCCATGGTTGCACACACAAAGACACATGCAATAGCAATCACGCATTATGCTAAGACAAATGATTAATTTAGTAATTCTTAACTACACATTGTAAGCATTTAGCAGAGTTGTTTGGAGGTCGCATTCAAATACAAAAGTTATATGTTTTATTTTATAATTATAAGATTTCAAAAACTTACAAAAATTGTTGGTCCAATATTTTTTGTATTATTTTTTCATTTTTATACAAATATACTTTCATTTTGTATCATTTTTGAACATTATGATTAACCATTATAAACCATTAACCAATAGCATTAACCGAAAAAAAACCATTAACCATAACCAATACTAACGATAACCAATGGATACCAAAACGTATTAACCAGTAGTAATGGTTATGGTTCGGTTTTGTTTAATAACCGAACCAACCTGTCCCATATACACCCATAGTTTTATGTGTGTCTTGTAAGTTAATAAAATCAACAATATATTGAATCATGATTGAAAAAAATTGTAAATAAAACTCAAACATGAAAAAGAAAAATACATTTTGTAAAAATGAAGTAATTTTGAAAACAAGAAAAATAGATTGTCTAGTGTGCATACCATGAAAAGTTTGTTGTAGCCTGGTGGACATGCACCACGAGTGTACGCACACCACTTTGTGTGTTCGCTCTCCACCATGTTCCCAACCACACTTGATCATGCCCAATGAGAAGTCTTTCCTGACTTTTGCTTTTGACGATCTCCATTTCTAGCCATTTTTTTAGCTACATTTCTAGTATTTGCTAGCTTTTGCTTTTAACCATCTATTGAATTCATACTTGATATTTAAAAATTTTGATAACTAGTATTATGAACTAATAGTGAATTTTTTAATAATGTCAAACAAACGAATGAATAAATAATATATATGACTAAATATCTAATACATTTTAACATAAGCAAACGACTAACGATTAATATCGAGAATTAAACATTGAGAAGTTGCAATTAATAAATTCAATTATTATTAATATTGTTACCGAGTTTCATCCAGAAATCAGAATGATCTTTTACAGTCAAATTTGACTATAAGAAAAACAGACTATCTTGTTGTTAGACAAAATTAAAGACTAAACAATAAACTAAACCAACGTGTTTGTATTTGTTCTCAATTGTGGAAACCTGCACGGATTTGACTCATGTGATGTTTGTATCAGTGGCGGAGTTTCAATCTTTCCTTTGGGTGGATCGAAATATAATTTGTATAAAAATCAGTGAACAAGATAGGTCATAGTTAAAATTTTATATTTTTAGGCTTAATATGTATAAAATTAAAATATATTTACTACTTCTGCAAAAACAAAGGGGGGGGGGGGGGGGGGGGGACAGCCCCTCTAGTCCTATATACGATCTGCTCATGGTTTGTGTGGTGATGAGGTAACAATATCGTGACACCCAATCATATTTATGGTAGAGGTAAGTATATCAAATAACCTTATATATCATCAATGTGTTGTTTGTTTTTCTTAAAAAAAACTCTTATTGCTGCGCGGCGCAGCACACGCACAACATTTTTTGTCCCACATCAGTTTGTTTTTCGGAAGTCTTCGGGGCTTAAAACCTCTGTCCGTGTGCTTCTTGGGGAAGCACTTGTTGTACCTCTTCTCACCCCTTCAAACCTGAACCTAAAAAAATCCAACCCCAAAAAACAATCGGCCGCTTTATTTTCCCAAAAATCGAACAACTACGGGTGTTGTTAAACACACCCATTATTCATGAAGTATATTTAATATTACGTTTATGGTCTTTTACTTATATACTATATTCTATTTTCATCCCTTTAACATTTAATACATTAAATTTACATCCCACTAATACACTCGTTATCTGCAAGAACAATAACACCCTCAAATACAACTAATATTACATTACTTATATATTATTAACTGTTTTCTCCCATTTGATTTACTTAAATTAATTCATTTTAATGTTGTTTTTTAAAATAAGTGTTTATAATCTCATTTTTCATTTTCTTTTTAATTAAGTGTCTATCGTTTTGTTTTAATAATGAAATAAAAAATAAAATGGAACAATAGATTGTAACAAAAACATATAACATATTATATTTTATTAGTTTTAGTTTTGAACATATTTATCTTGTGTAATTTTGAAAAAAATAATTAATCCCATCTATAAATAAATTTTACATTTATAAATAAATATAGTTGTTGATAATGATGAAGATGAGATTCCAACACATAATACTGCAGCGAACCGTGAATATATGATCAAGTTACGGGATGAAATTGTCGAGCAATTGTTGCAAAATATCGAATGAGAATTATTAAAGTTTGGTTGTATGAACTTTATTGCAAAAATTTATTGTAAGACTAATTTGGTTGTATGAAATCTATTTCAATGTTTTAAGACTACAATTATAAATTTTTTTTGTGTTTAAAAACCATTTTCGGTTTATTAAGTTAGTTTATTTTAAATTTTTAATGTCTACAGCAGTCTGCAGATGTTAACAAAAACAAACACGCTTCGTATTACAGACTATAGCCGTTTGGTCTACCTCTTCTGTTGCAGAGGTTTGCAGAGGTGATCCACAGACTTTTTGAATTTTTACTTCGGAAAAACAAACAACACCTAAAACATTTTAAACTTTGATTTGTATCTAAAAATGAAAGAAATATTTGTAGGTTGTAACTTGAAGTGATAATGTCAATTTAATAGGATTACTTTTACATATGTTATTAAAGATTCTAAAGAGTTAAATATATAAACGTAAATAAGAGTGTGGTCCTGTTCGTCTTAAGTAAGGTTATAAAATGTTTGATTTATAAAGATTCTAAAAAGAGTTAAATATATAAATGTAAATAAGAGTGTGGTCCTGTTCGTTTTAAGTAAGGTTATGAAATGTTTGATATCTTTGAGAATTATTTTGTTGTCAGATAGAATAGGGGCCGCCTACGTAATATTCGATTGTTAGGGGTAATTAGTGGTAATAATTGATTTTTCCTTAAAATCCCCAAAGGCCCAAAGTGTAAACAGGCGTGTTAAAGCAATAATGTGACGCGTTAGCCGAACCCAAAAAATAATCTAGGTTAATGTACCTAAAAACAAAAGGACAAAATTACAAAAATGGTACTGAGGTTTGCTGATTTATGTGAGTAAAGTAAAAAAAAAAAAAAAATTATTAACAAAAAAATGTTCTTATTTGGTAGTTTAATTATGGTTTTGGTCTCTATTCGTTAACTTTAGCATTTGAGTTATAACTTTTTTAAAATGACACCAAGTTATAAGGACCATTTCTGCAATTCTTGTTTAAATCTATTGAATTATTATATATTAATTTTTCTTTCTTTTTAATTTTATTGACTATTATATATATATATATATATATATATATATATATATATATATATATATATATTATTTTATCTTATTATTATATATCAGTTAATTTTACTTTTAATATATAATATTTGTATATTAATAAATATTACATTATTATATTACTAATTTCTTTTAACTATTTTATTTTAAAAAAAAATTATTGAATTATTTAAAAAAAAATATTAGATTTTTTTATTGGATTATTACATTTAATTTATTATATTCTATATATAATAACTGATATTTTAGTGGATCGTTAATTTATTTAAATGTATAATATTAATTCTTTTTAATTTATTGGTTCTATCATAAACTCTTCGGAATACGCAAAAGCACTGCATTTCACTGTCGAAAATCATCGGGACCACCGCTAATCACCTTCATCGGAGGTCCGACGGAAACACTACAAACATGTTTCACCCAATGCCGCTATCCAGTAGTTACATGCGACAACTGTTGGATTAGTGTCTAAGTCCATAACTATTTTGGTATGTACTTGACCCGATTATGAGCATGGTCCTTTTGGGTTGCCTTCACCATAGCAATATGTAGGATGAATTAAGGAGAGAGAGGTTTAAATATGATTTATTAATATATTATGAGAATAATATATTAAAGGAGAAATCATATTGTTTAATTAATATTAGTCAAGAATTAATTGATAATTAATTTTGTGGCTAAAAGAGATTAATTAAACTCAGAGGACTGGACTGCAATTATTGGATAATTGAGTTATTGGGCTAAGGAATGCTAAAGGAACAAGGGATGAACGAAATTATGATGGGAGCCCATCATATTTTCGTCCATGGCCTTATCCAAAAAGTTCCATGGGCTGCTTAGAGTTTAAGCTGTCCATTAGGGTTTTGACTGAAACCCTAGCAGCCTACACAAGTATATAAAGGACCCCTTAGGCTCCCAAAAACGTGTGGAACTGATTCTCTAGGGTTTCTAGTCGTTTTTGGCAGCCTCCTTTCTTCTCCTCTTCATCCAAGTTGCATAAGGTGTTTGTGACTCCATTAGAGGTGCAGCATTTGAGGCACTAAGCTTTTGAAGCCAATCCAAGCAAGGAATTGATTGTTATTGCTATATAACAATCAAAGGTAATTCTCTAAACCCTAATTCAGTTCATAATATGTTAGATCTAAGTTTATTAGTCTTGGATTCAAAGCATGTACAATAGAGAAACCTAGATCCAAGCATTAGGGTTTGTATGAGCACATAGGATTGTTTCTTATGCCTAAAACCCATCAGTGGTATCAGAGCCTTGATTGATTTCAGTTGTATGTGATGCTTAACTGTTTTGTTTGCTTAAAAACGAGTTTTTTTTGCCTCTGCCCGACACAACTCGGCGAGTCAGTATCTGGACTCGGCGAGTTGGCCCTACTCGGCGAGTCAGTGCGTCAGGCAGAGGGTATTTCGGGATTTAGCTGTTGTTTTGACTTGGATTTGATGCTTAAATTGTTTTATGAAGCTAAAATCCGATTTTTATCTTAATTATATGTTTATCCTTGCCAAAACAATTGATAATTTCAAATCTTTTAAATATTGGTTGTTTATGTGATAAATATGGATTATTTAAAGTTATTTGGTAATTATCTAATGACTAAAATAAGATTAGGTCAAATATAGATAATTATGAAATTAATTTTTTAATTTATGTTATTTGTTATTTGATCCCTTATGTTTTGAAAAGTCTCAAAACTTGCCCTCAAGTTTTGGGATTTAAAAGTTGATTAAAAGTTTAATTTTAAAATGTTAAATTCTAAAACCCTAGTAATCTGAAAAAGTTCAAATCTCACCCTTATGGTTTTATTAATTAATTAACATGTATAATTAAAAGTGATTTAATAAATCCATAAAGTTTTGGTTTACATTTAATTAAATTAAAAGTATAATTCACTAAATTAAACCACCTAGTATTTTAAAAGTGTAAAATACACCCTATACTATATATAACATTAAAAGTCTAATATTATATATGTATGAGTAATCAGTCAGTCTTACCGTTAGTAGGCCTCATTCACGAAGCTGGTCTATAAGGGGTGTTTAAGGAAATTGCCTATAAAATGGCGATTGAATGGGTATCCACTCTTACCCCCCGCACTCTTGACTAGTGGAGGGTCGTTAGCCGAACAGGTAGGATAGGACAGAAACCTTCCATTATAAGTATAATGAAGTACAAAGTAACTAAATGCCTTTTCAAATTCCCAAATCATAGTTACTTTAGGAAAAATGTGAAATTGTATGCTAATCCATAGAATTGCACTTCGTACCCCTGTCAAACGTTAGTGGAGCGTGTGTGGTTAACCGGCACACTAATTTAGGGATGACATTGGTAGCGAAGGGTGACTCGATGTTTGTCATAGATCAATGGAGCGTGTGTGGCTAACCAGCACATTGATTAGGTGATTGTAGCATTGGGTGCACCACGTGATTCGTATGGTTATTCACACCTTGTTTGTGATCCTCGACATCCCAGTCACAAATAGTAGGGCATAATCGAGATTAAACATGCCATTGAAAAGTTCAATGAATCTCAAAAGATCTAGGAGTTTCAATTCATTTAAAACTTAATCTTCCTTTTCGTTTTTCATGGTGGAAATTGGTAAATCGTCATTTACCTACCTTCAAATATTCTGCAACTAGATTACGGCATCCCTCTTCTAGGTTGTAGAGTATTGTGTTGGATCCTAGCTTGATGTTTCATTTGGGTGTTTTATTAAGGACTTAATCAACATAACTTGAATTTTCTCCCGTTTTGTAGATGTCTGAATCTTACAATGGTCTTCCCAAATCCTTTGGAACAAGCTTTCCAAATGAAGATGACGTTCCGAGATACGATCAAGGAAATGAGAGTCATGCTTCACTTCCTCCACCTCCTCTAATTGTTCTCCCTGACCCATAAGTTCAAATGCTTGAAAAGTTCAAGCTCACTCAAGCCCTTTTGGCAAGTAAACACGAAGATGGTAACCTGTGTATGCACACGTCTTAGAGATGAAGTCACACATTGATAGGTTAAAGATGTTGGGTGTCAAGATTTCAAGTGAGTTGGCTGTTGACTGGGTTCTTCAGTCACTTCCTGAATCATATAGTGAGTTCGTTAGAAAGTACTATATGATGGACCACGACGTGACCCTAATTGATCTCACCTATTTGCTTATAGCTGCTGAATCAGCAATGATTTGGCGTGCTGGTCAAGCAAATTTGTCTGGTGAATCAAACTCCCAAACTTCAATGGACACTGGCAACATTGGAAGTGCAGAAAGAACTAAGTCTGTGATTGTCCGATGTGCTGTGCCAAAGGAGTCCATTTGCTTTTATTTCCAAGAAAAGGGGCATTGGAGACGAAGTTGCCCTAACTACCTGAGAGATCTAAGAGATGGGAGAGTCAAGACGTATGGCTCTACTTCAGGTAAAATCCATTATCTAACTCCTTTAAGTTCCTATTCTAGATTCTTAATACATGATGTGATAAGATTGCATTTTGATGTTTTGTAGGATCGAAGAAAAGAGAGGAAGCTTAAGGGAAGAAGTGAGCTGAATCTAATCGTGAAGAAATGGATTTCGATCGCATTACTTGAAGAATGGATTCTTGAGCTACTACTTGGAGTTAGAATAGATTGTTAAGAAATATGTAATAACATAGTTTTTCAATTGAATTGCATTGTAAGGACAAAATCTTTCCGCAATAAAATGAATTTTGATTTTATCTTATTTATTTATCCTTGCAATGGCATGTATGAAAAATTGATGTTTGAATGTTTCTATTATTAGCAATAATGGATTTTGATTCTTAATTATGTTATTTGTAGACATATCAAAAGTTTACCAAATAGGGAGAGTTTCTCATCGCCCAAGTTTCAATTGGACAGAAACTTGGAATCATGCAATGTGTATTGTATGATGAATGAAAAACTTTCACATTTGGGAAACTTAGACTAATTCTTTGACAAAGTGTCAATTGAAGGACTAGGAGATCAAGTACACTAAGTTGTGCGTTGATCAAGTCCACCACAAGAGTGACAAAGATATTCGTCATGATTTACTAAAGTTTAGTAAATATGATTATACTTATCAGATTAAGTGTAATTCTGAGTTGATTGAAAGAGTTTCAATGAATAGTAGAACGAATAAAGAAGAATCAAGTAGGTAGAAAGATAAAAGTTTCTCTATTCTAAGAAGAAGGGAGAGTACCTTTTATTGTGTTTTATGATAAGTCTTAAAGATTAAGAACCATGTCTAAATAGATCCTCTAAGTGAATCTTAGTACAATTGCATGTCTAAGAAGAGGAATCAAGTATTATAGAAATGGTTAAATCAATAAGTCAATCATACTTCGTTCCAATATCTAGTCTTAGAGTCAAGATTGTGACATTGAGTGAAAAGTCTTAAGTAGGTTTATAACACTCATCAAATGTGGAACTTGGAAAAGTTTTCTTATTCTTGCACATTTGAAATTGGTAAGTTGTGCTGTCTTGGATAAAACAAAGACCAACTAGGACCAATTATGTGAAGTGTTTTATCTTGATAAGAACTACACTAACTATTGAATATTTGATTTGTCAAGAAATGTTTCTTGACAAGAGAATTTTATATATCAAGGAGTCAGTGGGAGTCTTAATGGTCTTGAAGGGTTTCAAGAACAAATCAAGAATAAACCTTATAGATCATCACTAGCACACGACTTAAGGTTTACAACCTGTCGTGCTGACATTATTTTGTTTCTTTGCCATTCCAATTGAGTTAATTGTGTATGTGAGCTCTATGAGTTCTCATTTGATTGCATACTAGAGCCTTAGTCGATGAAAAATACATTGATATGTAAGGACAAGTTACTAAACTACTTGGAAGACATGGTGGGCACTCGTGTTACCATAAGGCAAGAAATCAAGATTAAGAAAGTTCAGTCCATATGAGTTTGGATTTGTCGCAAACCTTGGTTTTGGCTAATTCACATGGATAGGAATTCATACACCGTAAGATCTAAGTGTCATAAGATTCCCTCCTTCATGAAAATGACTGTGAGGAAATGCTTTCACTAAGAGAGATCTTAAGAAGATAGCAATTGTGAAAATTGTATTCTCAAATTCGATTATGGTTACGACATCCCTTTCCATAGTTCGAATTGTGAGATTTGACAGTTAGTTTGAACATTTGGAACTTAGTAACATAAGTTCTGAATTGTTTAAGCACACATATGAGCTATCTAAGGCAAAGGTGTATAAGGTTAAGAAGCTTAGATAAAGGCTTATCGAAGCATCTGGTATTAGAAATATGAATTTCAGAAATTCAATAGGCATTGTTTTCTGAAAGTTCATTTGTTTTCTGAATACATGTCAAAGCTAGTGGGAGCATAAGTGTTATGCTTATATGATAATAATCATCATGATAGTGGGAGCATAAGTGTTATGCTTGTATGATTATTATGGCGAGTATTGCAAGTTAGCAATATTAATTATAGAAAAACAAAGATTCAATTTGCAAAGTTGCATGGGTTGAAAAGTTGTTTTAATATAATTAAGGGAGAGAATATTATACTTCATTTCAAAATCTAAAGCTTAGATTGAGAAATTTTAACATTTTCAGTCAAAGGATACATTGTGTGTTCTTAAAATTCGATTATGATTACGGCATCCCTCTTCATAGTTCGAATTGTGAGAACATGACACATAAAATATTATGGCAAAAGATTGGTAAAGTATCATATCTTTATGTAAGACATTATGCATCGTGTCCCATACGCTTCGGGTATAGGATCGATTCCAAATGCTATAATATTTACCATTCTAAAATTTTTCAAATGTCTAGCACATTAAGAGGGAAAAAGGACTAGAATGGATTTTGACTAAAATTATTAAACAACTATCAAAGGACGACCCAAAGTTCGCTGAGGATTGGTCGCTTGTGAGTAGTTGGAAGTATGGTATTGGATGGACCATATCGACATTATTATGAATAGATAAGATTATATTAAGAATGAGCTGTCATATGGCAAATGTGGAAATGTTTCCATATTGGGAGTTGGATATTGAGATTCTGTGTCTAGATTAAAAAACTTTATGCAAGAAGGATGTTCAAAGGAATGTACTTTGAATGTGAGACTTCACGTCTATGGAATTGTCTTGTAACAATTTCTAAGAAAGTACTTTGTAATTTCATTAGCCAAGTCTTGGTGACTTTTGTGCTATGACTTTACGAAAGGATCGTTTCGTAAAATGTTAGAATCTAGCATATTCTAGTAGTGGAAGAACCTTGTGTTCTTACACTAATAATGGGGATTGAGGAATTGTGAAATGAGAATCATTGGAAAAGTTTTCAATTGTTCTATTTCACAAAGCATGGACCATAGGAAACAAAGTGTGCATGCTTAGAGCATGGGAAAATTGTTGTTGTAATTCAAGTAATGAGTTGATTATCCGAAACATTAAATGATAAATAATGAGTGATCAATATGGTGGATAAATAGAAGTGTTTTATTTACTCTCACAAGTTTGGGGCCATATAGGATTAAGTATTATTGTCATGTTTCAGTTTGCATGTTTTGACTTCCAGAATAACTAGGTTATTCAAACATCCACAGTCGGTCATACGTTGGGAGTAGGTATGAATAAAGATTGTCATGAATCTGTCTGTAGATTGTCTGAAGTGTTTAGACATAGCACAAGTTTGCTGCAGAGTTCATGAGTGCTTTGATAAGATTAGAGTATTGGATTAAACCCACGCTCACTTGGATCATTTCATGGTTTTATCACGAGTGATTAGTGAGACGATAATATTGTATATTCTTGAAACCGAGACATGTGAGTTGTTATTTGTTGGTCGGTTGCACATTGATAATAAGTAAACGCACCAGTAACTTGGTGTTATAAAACTTATTGTTGTGTGTGATTCGATCAGTAAATGCAAACGAGCATTTAAGTCGAAGTTTATCCATTCCTTTTACCCAAAGTGGGATAAAAGCGATATATGTGGGCCTCTCGATGATTTAGTGATGACACCTAAGCGCTTGGCCAAGCCGGTACTAAGTTGATGTGTTCAATTGTAGTCGGTTATCAGTCGTCATAAATCGGAAGTCGGGAAAACAGTATAGAGAGAATGATTGAAATTCATGTCTTTTGTCTATACGATATCTTGAGAATGGACGAATATATAATTCCTTATCTAGAGGACACGCTATCTAATAAGATCAGAGTTGACAGCGGCTTTTGAAAGCTACGATTGCTGATCAGGTTCTGAAGTCATACGGAAAATAGTTATTAGACTTATCCAAGTGGGAGACTGTTGGATTAGTGTCTAAGTCCATAACTATTTTGGTATGTACTTGACCCGATTATGAGCATGGTCCTTTTGGGTTGCCTTCACCATAGCAATATGTAGGATGAATTAAGGAGAGAGAGGTTTAAATATGATTTATTAATATATTATGAGAATAATATATTAAAGGAGAAATCATATTGTTTAATTAATATTAGTCAAGAATTAATTGATAATTAATTTTGTGGCTAAAAGAGATTAATTAAACTCAGGGGACTGGACTGCAATTATTGGATAATTGAGTTATTGGGCTAAGGAATGCTAAAGGAACAAGGGATGAACGAAATTATGATGGGAGCCCATCATATTTTCGTCCATGGCCTTATCCAGAAAGTTCCATGGGCTGCTTAGAGTTTAAGCTGTCCATTAGGGTTTTGACTGAAACCCTAGCAACCCACACAAGTATATAAAGGACCCCTTAGGCTCCCAAAAACGTGTGGAACTGATTCTCTAGGGTTTCTAGTCATTTTTGGCAGCCCCCTTTCTTCTCCTCTTCATCCAAGTTGCATAAGGTGTTTGTGACTCCATTAGAGGTGCATCATTTGAGGCACTAAGCTTTTGAAGCCAATCCAAGCAAGGAATTGATTGTTATTGCTATATAACAATCAAAGGTAATTCTCTAAACCCTAATTCAGTTCATAATATGTTAGATCTAAGTTTACTAGTCTTGGATTCAAAGCATGTATAATAGAGAAACCTAGATCCAAGCATTAGGGTTTGTATGAGCACATAGGATTGTTTCTTATGCCTAAAACCCATCAACAACCTCTTCACAATCCGTCAGAATCCTTTATATTTGCCACAAAGCCGATCGTTTTCCACTAGAACCATCACTATTTGAACCACCAAGAAGTGTAACCCAAACACCACTGACAGTTCCTCCATTTGTTGCCTTTGACTAGCTTACGCCACAAAATCATACTACCTAGTCAGTTCCTCCATTTGTTGGCTTCCACAAACCAGGCACAATGTAACATCTCGATTCCCATGTATGAGAATTTTTATGAAAAAGGCAAATTTTCCTTGGAACTCGTCGAATTGATGGCATCAACTCGATGTGTTGAAAGTTTTTGGGCCACGTATCTTTCTGGACCAACTCGATGAGTTGGAGAGAAAAACCCGACGAGTTGGTGGTTGAATATGAAAACCCTAATTTTTAGGGTGTTGCACCCTATTTAAAGGCCTTAAGTCTCATTGATGGCCACCCCAATCGCCTCTTATTTCCAGAAACCCTAGAATTCATGCACCTTACCCCAAGTTGATTGTGTGAGCTTAAAAGTTGCTTCTTTGGTCTCATTTTTTTAAAAGAGCTTGAAGTTAGTGGTGCCTAGCTTGAAGGGAAAGCTATAGATCCATAATCTCCTTGAGTTTAGTTAGTCTTTTGAAGTTGAGGACCTGAGGTATTCCAACCTGATGGTTGATTGGACCCATAGTATGTTGTTTTGTATATGTGTTATTGTTTGTATGTGGTTACTTTGGGGGAACTCACTAAGCTTCGTGCTTACAGTTTTGGTTTATAGTTTTAGGTACTTCAGTAGATTATGGCAAGGTGAAGGCGTGATCGTACATCTCCTCGTGTTTTGGGGACTTATGATTTCTGGGATACTCTAATAATAAAAATGTTTTGAAAACTAAGTTATAAATGACTCTGATTTTGAATAATGTTTGGACATAATGGTTTCGTAAACACTTTTTAGAGAAATGGTTGTTTTGAAAAAGTTTAAATTTTATTGAAATTTTATGGATGTTACACACAACCTTATAACATCGAAAGGTGGTAGAAAGCAATGAATGGAGGAACTGACCAGGGGTGTTTGGATAGGACCTCCTGGTGGTTAACACACTATTGGTTGTAACAAAAAACTACCGACTTAGTGGCAAATTCGGAGGATTCCGACGAAATGTGAACAGGATGGTAGTTTTCCATCGGAAATTCGATGAACGCGATTGGCGGTGGTCATGACGATTTTTAACGATGGCGTGCGGCGCTTTTACGCATTTTAATGACTTTGTGGTGGAACCAATAAGATTAAAAAGAATTAATATTACACATTGAAACTAAATTTATAATCCAATAAAAAAATGAATGGCCTTTTTATTTATTTTTATGGTAAATTTAATCTAATAAAAAAGAAATTAAAAAAATAATCCAACAAAAAATAAAAAAAGAATTCTTAAAAGAAATCAATAATATAATATTTTAATATTTTTATTTATATATGAATATTATATATTAAAAATAAAATTAATTAATATATAACAATCAATTAAAAATAATCCAATAAAAATGAAATTAAAAAAAGAGTTAATGTATTAAAATTTAATAAAATTAAAATGAAGAATTAATGTATAATGATTCAATAAAATAAAAAATAAAATTGCAAAAATGGTCCTTGTAGTTTGGTAAAAAGAGACAATTGCAGAAATGGTCCCTAAGGGTAAAATTGTCATTTTTTAAAATTAACAGTCAAATGTTAAAGTTAATGAAATAGGGATCAAAATCACAAATAAACCACTAAATAAGGATTTTTTTTGCTAATAATTTTTTTTTGGACCTTATCCAAAGAAATCGGCAAACCACAGGGACCATTTTTGCAATTTTGTCAAACAAAAACTATAACTTCATTAAAAAATATTCAGTTAATCCAATTTTATTCATAAAATAGATTTTTTATTAGACTAAACTGCACAAATGGTCCCTGTGGTTTGCTGAAAATTGTCATTTTGGTCCAAAAAGGTTTGGACTAGCACCACATGTCCAAAGTTTTCATTTTATTGCGAGTTTGCTCCAATTTACTTTAAACTTTTTTGAAATGACGATTTTACCCTTCTTTTTTGTTTTTTCAGTTTATTTATTTATTTATATATTTTTATGATTAAAAAATTAATAAAAATTTACCCCCCCTCTCTCTCTTAAAAAAATTACCCTCTCTCTCTCTCTCTCTCTCTCTCTGCAAATACAAAACACTCAAGAACACACATTGAAACTCAGGAACACATATTCATATTCATGAACACATACACAAACACTCCATATTTTTTAAGTTTATTCTCCAAACACGCACGCTCAAGAAAACATACATGAAATCAGATCTGATGAAGGGTTTTCTAATGAACACATTCAAGAAGAAGAAATCAGATCGAGTAATGAGTCTCTGATCTCATCCTTAGACGACGATCTCCTCCTCCTCTTCCTCCTGTTAAAAGAAGCCCTGATATGGAACTCTAAGACCCGGTTATCGTTAACAACCATAACGAATCAAGATCTAGTAGGGGGTCGAAGGCGGCAACGGCTAGGGTTTAGACTTGTTCCCGCCTCGTCGCCGTTCTCAGTGTATATCTATCCAACCATCATGTTTCTCCTTGTCGCCACCATCTCTGAAACGAATCTGTAACAGGTAGGGTTTGTAATGGTGGCGAGCTAAAACCCTAGTAATGGTGGCGCTGGACTCAACCTAATCGACTGAGGTGTGGCGACCACCACCTCTTTACGAACCCTTCTCAGATCTTACACCGATGAAGGTTTGGCGCTGAACTCGACTGTTGTCCTTCTAGTTTTTTGAAACCCTAGCTATTCAGATCTGTTGTGATGTTTGTGTGTGTATGTGTGTTTAATCTCTCGTTGGTCTTGTTCGAGTTTATGTGTGTGTTTAATCTGTATGTGTGTGTGTTTGTGTTGTATCTGTTGAAAAATCGATGAATGTTTGTGTTGATCTGTGTTTGCTCATCAGATTTCATTTTTGTGTGTGTGTGTGTTCCTCTGATCTAATTTTATGTGTGTGTTCATCTGATTTCATTTAGGTGGAGATGGATGTGGCAAATTGCGGTTGTGGCAGATGGTGGTCAAACAATGGTGGTGGAGGACGATGGTCGAATGGTGGTGGTGGCGGAAGATATTCTTCAGTGTTCTTGAGGAAGAAGAAGAAGATGTGAGAGAGAGAAAGAGACAGAGAGAGAGAGAGAGAGAAAGAGAGAGATAATATTTTCTTTTTTCTTTTATTTTTAATTCTATTTAATTGTTGTAATAAAAGAAAATTAAAATATTAAATAATCAGGAGCAAAATCGTCTTTATAAAAAAGTTCATCGGACCAAATTCGCAACAAAATGAAAAGTTTGGACCTCTGGTGCTAGTCCAAACATTTTTGGACCAAATTGGCAATTTTGAGCTAACCATAGGGACCATTTATACAGTTTTATCTTTTTATTAAAATCAGTATATTTACTTTTATATGTAACTAATAAAAAAAAAGTAAAATAGTTATAATATGATGATTAAACGAAAGACCTAGGTTATAAAGTTGTATTACTAAATGTGACGAAAACTAGAAAGCAAATACGTTGGTAAATCAATTTATTATATTTTTTTTATAAAAGACAAAAATAAATAAATATAGAATTTCTATCTTATTGCTAACCATATCTTTATAAATGTAAACTGTAATTAAAATTTTAATACGATTTGTAATCTTTACCTTTCTTATAATAATATAATTAAAACATTGTTTGAGGTGTGAAGATTTAATTCCAAATAAATTGTTTAGACTTTTTTTTTTTTTTTTTTTTGTTATTTTCATCAAATTCTGACGATTGAGAAAGTACTATTTTGTGTACACACATTCATTTTAATGATAATTATAAACGACTAAATGCAAAACACTAAAACATAGACAATAATCTTACTTTTAATCACAAACAACCACACATTTCATTTATAACACAACAAAAATGTATGTTATTTTTAATCCAAACTATTCACCGAATTGAATTTAACCGTAAAAATGAAGTTCCATGTAGATATGAAGTAGACGTCATAATGAAACAACTCGTTGAAAGAAACTATTCGATGTCCACCAAAAAAAATTAATTGCCACTTAGAAATTATTTGGATAAATAATACTAACTTTTTATTCAGCATTATAAAAAGTAACTCATTAGTTACAAATGAGTGAATTACTCCTCAAATCTTAAACATCACACTCAGATTCTAAAATCATAAACCAAAAATCGTTAGCCATAAACCTTAAAGCCAAACCCTAACTAAACGAATAACCCGAAAATCGTTGGCAAAAAGAAACAATTCACTGTCCCTCTTTACCGTCGTTGCATCGCGCGGGTATCCTGCTAGTATATATATATATATATATATATATATATATATATATATATATATATATATATATATCGAATGGTTACATGGTTGTCCTATTACATTTTTATGTTTGACATTAAGTCATAACGGCGGTTGATGACGTAAGTTCGCGGGATTTATCAATGTAAGGAGTGGGTGTGTTGCTTTGTTATTCAGTTCCTCGCTTCAGGTGAGTTTTCTCACTATGTCGCATATGATATTGTATATATCATTTGTATGATAAAATAGTAGTGCTATGAGGGTACGAGTATGCTAGTGAACTCGGATCACTACTTGTTATGCATGTGCAGTATTTGACACTTTAGGTGTCATGAGTGGTTAGAGTAATGACAATATTGTTTGCTTGTTAAGGTTGTAGGTGGATAAGTTGGATAGACTGAGAACTCTTGGTCTAAAGCCTTATTGTAATGTTCTTGTCTGATTGTTTGCTTTCGGGTGGATCATTTGTTTGACTGGTTTTCTGATCTCTAACTACCTATGATTTTATGTCTTGTATGGAAGATCAGGATTTGGCCCCTGACACTTGCAGTGTGGCTGACGTTGTTATGTATTTTGTTTATGTAGAGTATGATACTTGGTATGATGGTATGCTAGAATGGTAGGGTTTTTCATGTTGATTGTATGTTATTGTTAGGTGTCATGATCAGTTAGGGTAATATTGGTATTTGGAATTGTTGAGAGGACACCCTAGGGTTGCATGTAGTTTAAGGTGGATAACCCGAGAACTCTTTGTCTGATGCTTTATGTGATGTTCTTGTTTGATTGTTCGCTCTCGATCAGGATCGCCTGTTCAACTGTCTATCTAACCCTCGAATATATGCAATTATGTATTCATGAAGGGGTTGTCAGTATTAGCATTGGCCCCGATATGGTATGATTTCGGCATTAGACCGACAGTATGATTCCGACGTGAGGTCGATGGATTTGTTCCGGTGAGAGATCGATGATAGCAGGGTGACTGAGAGCTAATAGCAGTAATGGATGAGAGTCACTTGCAATGTGCCAGTAGTTGATATGCATAATTGTATATATGATGTATGCTTATGGATAGTAGATTTGACAGATCGACGTTAGAGCCGAGAGCTTGTATGGATGCGTTGTATGTATGGTGGATTATGTGGTATACTGAGGAAACTCACTAAACTTTATGTTTACAGTTGTGGATTAAATGTTTTTCCAGGTTATTCGTAAGAAGAGCTTAGCAGGATTGTATAAACGCATCAAAGATATCTGTTTCCATGGTTTTGTAATTTAACTTTGATAACGTAGGGTTTTTAATCAAATAAATGTTATTTAATGGTTTTAACATAAATGTTTTAATTGGTCGGTCTATTTATAATATAAAAATCTCTTTGTAATTTTTGGTACGTTACAAATTCTTTGTATGTTGCTGAGTTAGTTGCATTGTACCATAAAATGCATATATCACTATAAATGCTTGCTTCCGAGGAAAACTGCTGCATAATGTGATGAAAGCATACACCTTCGATCACTTGTGTTTTATATATGCATGTTTTAACTTGACATTTTCTCATTTTTGAAAAATATACGGTCATTAATTAGCTTGTAAAATTATGCCTACACATTACATTATATATTGGAAAACTTGATTCTAGCTACTCGGCATCACTATTAAGAGTTGTTATAAATTCAACATCTTTATTGTCTTTGACCTGTTTCTCTTTCTCTTCTTTAAATATACTTCAATCATTGAAAATTCCCTTCCCATGCATGCTGCATGGATGCAACTTTCAAGGTTTTAATTTATTTAAACATGTATGTGATCTAAATGTGATAAACTTTCCATTCGAATTAGCTTTTGTACTTTAATTACAACTATGTACCCAAACTCAGCTCAACATTTTCCATTCACGTCCTCTATATATGTTTCAAAAATGTTTGCATTCATCCAAAAGTCTATACATGGCACAAAAGCAAAAAATCTCCTTTCTATAAAAAGGCTTGACTGCTTGAATAAAGTATGATCACAACTCGACTTTTTTTTTTCTTTCTAATCTACGTATGTTCATTTGTATTAAGTTATCAATATAATTTATTAAAAGGATCAGAAGGCTGAGTTGGGTCAACGAGTCTACTCGGCAAGAAACCTTCCCTTTCAAGTGAAATAGTGTGGCGTGATGATACAATTTTCCCTAAAGAAATCCACAAAACTGGTGCAGCACAAAAAGCATATGCAAAAACAAACAATGCCCTCACAACACCATCATTATACCAGGGGCAAGCCATGACCAAAAGAACACCAATGATCCCTACCCAAGGGGTCAACACAGGTACCACCGGAAGAAGAAACACCTTGATGGCTATACATGAGAGAGCAAACGACCCTAGTAAGTATGTCCCCCACCCTATAATTGGATGGATCGTATGAGGGATTACCAAAAATGGGAACAGGTATGATGTCATCATAATCGACAACATCACCACCGCTTTTATAATAATCAAGCTTCTACTCTGGATTATGATTATGCTTATCATCACATTCTTATCTCCACCACCACGATACCATAACTTGCTAAGCCAGCTTGGGTGTGCCAAATGGGTGATTGCTATAATTCCTAGGTAAACTAGACCTTGGATTAGTACAACAGGCATCTCTGAATCGTACCTGCACTCAACAATCAACATCAGAATTAGAAATCGCATCCGAATCCATCACTGGTATACGTACGTTCCCCTTGATAAATTAAACACTACCTACTTACTATACGGTAGCTCGCACGGTCGACTGGAGTCAAACGATTAATCATTTTGGCTGGGATTAATCGGAGATTAACCGGGGACCCTAAATTACTAATAAAATCATTTTAAAATTTGATATATTCTAAGAAAAATTAGTATTTGAAAATTTAAATTTTTTAAAATTTTAAAATTTTAAAATTATTTATATGAAAATCTGAAATTTTAAAAATTTTCCCGCCTAGCAGTACCAATTTTCGCCAAACACCCTAATCGCAATCAGCTGCAAACAGTCAAACGATTAATCTCCGACTAATCGGCCGCCAAGGCTAAGTTCTGCACCACACACACACACACACACACACACACACACATATATATATATATATATATATATATATATATATATATATATATATATAGGTTTAGTTTCTATAGAAAACAAAAAACCCTAAAAGTGCATAAAAAAATACTTAGAGTTCACAAAAAAAAATTTTTGAAAAAATCGCACCTATTAACACAACATTGCTGAAAAAAAAAATTTGAATTTTTTTTAATAAAAAATATAAATAAATTAATTAATTTTTTATTTATTTTTCAGCAAAATTTTAAAAAAGCTGCGATTTTTTATGTGTAAAGTCAAAAAAAAGTTTTGTGATGTCTAGGTATTTTTTATGTATTTTTAAGGTTTTTTTATTTTCCATATAACCCTTATATATATATATATATATATATATATATATATATATATATATATATATATATATATATCCAAAAAAATCCTAATATTTTGGTAAACAAGTCCCAAATTTTTTATATACAAAAAAAATTCTCGATTACCCGATAAAAAAAATCAAATCAATCTTTTTTTACCGACAAACTATTTTTGATCTTATTACCTCAAGAAAAATCTCATTATTTGAGCAAGTTTATGAAAAATCTCAATTTTTTTTACTTCAACTATTTTACCCTTTCACTAAAAATCTGAATTTTTTTGGTTGAAATTATGAATAGAAATAAACGTCATCAAACACATAAAACTAAGGATCATAGTCTTCTTTAACCAATTGTTTGCCACAAAATAATGACGTTAGCATCATTTTGAACTCTTCATCGTCCATATAATCCATTTCTCACACAAATTTATACTACTAGTATTATAAGATATTTAAATTATTAGTTGAATACTTTCTTACAATTTACCTAAAAGTGGGTTAATGGAAAATCAACTATTATGTTCATATAAGAAACCATTGATTAATCAATATAATAATATGTTATGTTAAATTCTAGAGAAAAACATAAGTTTTAACCTTAAATCTTAAGCATATACGAAAAATTCCTCTATGGATCAATTACTTCAAAACTTAATATATTCAAATTTTGGAGCTCCAAAACACTAAAACCGTAAGAAATGCAATGTTTGTTTTCTATGGATCCACTTCTATGATCACAAACTTGTAACAAGTATTTGTGTGGAAAATAGATTATAATCATTATATGGATGACGATGAATACAACATGATGCTAACGACAATGTTTTGTGGAGAATAATTGGTTATAATTGACTTTCATCCTTAGTTTTATGGAGCTTAATGACATTTATTCCTATTTATAATTTCAATCAAGAAATTCAAAGATTTTTAGTGAAAGGGTAAAATAGTTGAAGTTAAAAAAAATTAGGACTTTTTCATAAACTTAGCCAAATAATATGGACTTTTCTGGAGGTAGTTTGCTGGTAAAAAGGGGCTAATTTGAATTTTTTTTTTCCAGTTTTCCTAACTTTTTATAAACAAAATAATATTTGAGACTTTTTCATAATCTGGACAAAAATATTAGGACTTTTGTGGAGATTCTCGTGTGTGTGTATATATATATATACACACACAAATAATAAAAAAATTATATATATATATATATATATATATATATATATATATATATAATTTTTTTATTATTTTTTTGTAGGTAAAAGATATGTAAATTATTTAGTGTTATACCATACATACCCTAACGTCTGTTGACGTTGTTGATGCCATTGGATGCCTAGTGGTAAAACGGGCCATGACCACCAGTACCAAGGCTTCAGCCATGGTGCACTAGGAAATGTGATGACACTATTTGGTCCACATGGTACACTCCATCTCAATTTCAGGTCTATATATAATTAACATGTATATAAATCAAGAAACAACTAACAAATTTGAATTTTCTTATATAAGGTTGTTATTAATTAACAATATAACATAACATAAGTAATAATAAAACATAGATGTATGCATGCCGATATATAGAAAGGTACTTACAATAATAAGAAGCGTCCATTTGGTAGCCCAATGGGAGTCTAAAAGTACCATCAAGTTTGGTGCCATTAGGTGGTGGATGGAACATGGGCTGATCAAGAAGACATGGAAAGTAACCTCCAATAAAGCCTTGATCGGCTGCATCTGGATTATCTCTTTTAATATCTAGATCATGTAACATCTTCTTAAATACCTTTGATGATGGCTGCATATGTATATTCAAAATTTCAAATTAATATCAATTAACGTACGGGTATTAAAAAGATTATTTTAATTGATAAAAAATTTAAAGGAAGCACGTACTAGCTGCTATATTATATTATATATATGTAAACAAATTAATTAATTACAAATGTACGATACATACCTGCAAAACAAAGAGGCCGGTATGGAAGATGCAAGGGTTGATGAAGACTGCACAGAAGTGGCCACATTGAAACAACTCATCTGTATTTTGAAGGAAAAGATTGTCCGCATCGAGCATGATCACTCTTTCATATTCTACTAAGCTCCATGCATACAACTTGTTTAGTGTGAGTTTGAATCGGTCATGGTTGCTCTCGCTTTGGTATGGGTTGTTTAGGTTCTCAACTCTCACCACCTTTGCCCCATCTTCCTCCTCCCTGTACGTAGTCACACATTATTAATTTATTAAGACAAAATTGCAAAAATGGTCCCTGTGGTATGCATTTTTTTGGGATTTTAGTCCAAACCCCAACTTTTTTGGCTTCGTGATTCTTTTGAGATAGTTTCATTGCTTTTTTGGTCCTCTGAATAGTAAAATGACTATAATACACTTGAGTTATTTATTTTTCATTTCTTTCATTTTTTTTTTAAATCTACACACTTATTTATTTATTTAACTAATTAAAAAATAAAAGTCTCTCTCTCTCTCTCTCTCTCTCTCTCTCTCTCCCTCTCCCTCTCATTCTCTCCCTTTTAATTAGTTTTTTCAGTTCGAATCAGAAACCCTAAAGCAATTTATTTTAATCAATCGCCTCCAATGATTCATCTGTTGAGAAAGGAAATAGGAGAACGGGGGAAGCTTATGCTGTCGACAATGGGAAAAGGGACCTCCGGTCTTTGGTTTTCATCTGATCGAGAAGGATAATCACGAACAAGGCGGTGACAGGGAAGGCTCGGTAGTGAAAGACCCTTTGAGAAGAAGAGCACCTCCAGTGCCTTATTGGTTTGTAGCTGGGGAGTAAGGAAAGCAGCAAGGGCTGCTTAAGCAACTCCTGCGCTTCTTCTGTCTTTGAAGGAAGGTGCGAAGGTGGGGAATCAAAAGGGGGTTTCCGCCTCCGATGTTTGCTCTGGGGAAACACCCACTTTGGTGGTGGGTTCAGGACAGGGAATGAAGAAAAAATGGAGGATGAAAGAGGGAAAGGCAGCAGCGATCGCAACAATCTTCAGGGGGAGGGGGAGTTCAAGAGATTCAAATTTGCTCCAGAGAAAAGATCTTCAAAGAAAGTGCAAAAAACTCACTGGAAGTAGTTGTAGGTTTTAGAGTGGAATCCATAATTTGGGCCTGAACACGTCGTTTAATTGAAGCCCTGTTCTTATCACATCGCCATTGAAGATTGGCTTGGACTTGATTTTGCTTCATTTACGCATTGAATCCTGATCTGAACTCCATTAGTGCAGCGATGGAGAATTTTAGGGTGTTTCTGTGACTACTCTGGCAGGTGATTTGAGAAGAAAAACAGAGGTGTGCACTTGCACCGGGTCTGAGTATATTCAGAAGCAAAAGGGCAAAAGGATGTTGATGTTTCGTTTGCGATTTCATTTGATACAGAGCCACCGTTCTCCTTGTATGTTTCCCCAAGGTTGTTTCAGTGAAAAAGTACAGAACGATGGTGGGTTTGGGTAGCTTAACTCTAGGCAACGATTAACCTAGAGGTTCTCCAGGGTTGTGTGAACGGGATCTTGATGCCAAATCCATAGTTGGGAAGATTAAAAATTGAGAGAGAGAGAGAGAGAGAGGTCTCTATTATTTTTAATTGTTAAAATAAATAAATAAATATTAAATTTAAAAAAACGAAAGAAAAATGAAAATTAAATACCCCAAGGGTATTATAGTCATTTCAATTTTCGGACGGACTATTTTCACATACAAACTAATCCAAAAGGACCACGAAGCCAAAAAAGTCGTGGTTTGGACTACAACCCCCAAAAAATACATACCTTAAGGACCATTTTTGCAATTTTGTCATTTATTAACTAACAACTTAATTAACATGTATACTTATAAGTAGCTGGTCCATTTAGTCCCTAAATTATTTTCGTAACTTTATGAGGGAACGAATTCGGGGGAAACTTGTCTATTTAGTCCCATAGACTTGTTTTAACCGGTTTGCTTACAGCATCCGCAATATTTGCCACATCAACCATGACATGGAAACCAACTTACTTTAAGGATATTGATTTACTTAAGGGTCATATATGGTTCGCTGAAAAACAGTTCTCAAGCTTTTGAAATTACAAGGTTTAATGCAAGAAGTATAACCCTAGAAGCTTTTAGAATGTCGTCTCCTTTAAGATTAAGATTTCTCTTGCTTTCTGACCTTTAGGTAATGGAATTTGAGAAGAATGAAGAATAAATTACTGAAATCGTCCCTATGGTTTGGTTAAAATTGCACGTTTAGTCCTTAACTTTTCTTTTGCACCCTGATCGTCCCTGTGGTTTGATTATGTTGTGTTTTTCGTCCCTTACATACATAAAGTTAGGGACCAAACGTGCAATTTTGACCAAACCATAGGGACGAAAAACACAACAAAGTCAAACCACAAGGACAATCCGAGTGCAAAATAAAAGTTAGGGACCAAACGTGTAATTTTGACCAAACCATAAGTACGATTTTAGTAACTTACTTAAGAATGAAATGCCCAAACATAGGTAGACCCAGGTAAGATATCAAAGAAAGCATGGTGAAAATGAAGATCAAATCCAGGGTGGTGTTGAAGTTTGTAAAATTCAAAAGGGGTAAAAGGGATTGACTTACCTAAAGATAATGCATGTTGTGAAACATGAAGATAAGAATTAGAGTGAACCGAAGAGGGTTGATTTTGCGACATCATTCCACATTATCAAATCATTTATCAGGAATCTGCTTCGATCGAAATTGTACCCATAATCCTCGTCGTTTCCTTTTGAAATATCAATACAATCAAGATGAGAAGGAGATCAATAGAACCCTAGATCAGAACAAGAAGTGAAGCAATATAAATCTGTTTTTTCTTACTTGGGGATGAAACGGAAGGGAAAGAAATCGATTTCTCCTTCTTTGATCTACCATTATGTCTCATTTTCTTTGGTTTGTTGTTAACTCTCCTTTTCTTTGCTTTGTTCTAATAACAATTGACAATCAGATCTTTATCCTCTTCTGTTCGCCTCCTGGATCTTCTAGTGTTTTTGAGTGAACATATATTAGCAAATTGGATCTTGTAATAGCGACATGACTATATAGGTCTGTGGCCTCCTCATAGACATCGAGTCTGGTTTTTGATCTATTAGAAGGGGAAGGCGAAAGGAGGAGGAGGTGCCACTTTTGGGGTTCTGAATATCCTTTCAAAACTTCAAAAATGATGTAATCGACCCGACAAAAACGAGCTTGTTTCCTCATAAAGCCATGAAAATAGTCTTGGGACTAAATGAACCAACCCTAGAAAGTCCGTATGACATTTATGTCATTTCCCCTTATTAATTTATTAACTAACAACTTAATTAACATATATACTTATAAGTAGTATTTCCTTTAATTAAAGCTTAATTTTGAATATATATTAGCTAGGATATCAAAATCACAAATACATTATATATACGTATATTGGTTAGGTAGCTAGTTACCTAGATCATTATGCTAGTCAGTATCCGGTCGAGAGGTCCGAAGGGGAGGCCAACACCCAGATATGTTAGCCAGTATCCGGTCGAGAGGACCGAAGGGGTAGGTCGGACACCCGGATATGCCTAACAATATATGTATGTTCTGTGTTGATATGGTATGTGGTATTGTGGGGGAACTCACTAAGCCTAATGCTTACAGTTTTCAGTTTTGCTTTCAGGTACCTCCTCTTCAAAGGGGAAGGAGCTGGCATGGTAGCGACACATCATACACACACACACACAATTTTTCCGCCTTCCGAGATTGTTCTTGATTTGTACTCTGACTTTTGGTTGATTTCGTATTTTGGTTTTCAAACACGATGTATGGATGCGAAATGATTTGATCAGACAATGTTTTATTTACAAATGTTTTGCAGAGTGTTTAATTAAAAATGAAATTTTTGGACATGAAATTTGGGTCGTTCCAAACTTACCTTTTAATTTCAAAATTCCTAAAATTAAAGTTCATTAGTTTCTTTTATTTATTTAAATTATTTGTTTAAATTTAAAAGATAAAAAACATTTCGATTATAATAATTCTTTATTTTTTTATATTTTCTTATAAATTCAAAGTTCTCAAATATTTTGACATTTATATTTTAACTTTTTTTTAATTAACCCATGTAATACATGAGTCTCACAACTAGTTTTTTATAGAGTAAATTACACGAATGGTCCATGTGGTTAGAGGTAATCTGCGTATTTAGTACCTAATGTTTTCTTTAACTTAGACAGTCCTCAATATATGTTTTTGTTACTTATTTGGTCCCTACATGACATAAAAGACTATTATGTCCTTAATGATTTATTTTTTAATTGTTTAATTTATTGTTTATTATTAATTATTTATTAAAAGTAAATAAATCCTACTTTATTTTTGTAAATTCACCCTCTTCATTCGACACCGACCACATTCTCCGGCCAAAGCTCCAGCCATCGGAAAATACTCTGCCCCCTCCCCCCACCCCCGAAGAAAATTATGTTGGTGATTTTAGTGTCACCATGTCATTTTAAATAACTGGAACAACCATGTGAGCTAAGGGGCTTCATGATTTGTACTCTAATATATGTACGGGGTTGTGCTGAGTGCACACATGTATAAGATCGAATCAGAAGCCGGTTCGACGACTAGTCGGGGGTCCGGGGGCAGCGCCCCTAGCGGGGTCCAAGGGGCAGAGCCCCTGGCTGGGGTCCCGCTAATCGTGTTCAATATATAAACAACTATTCTCTACAGAAGGGGGTTACGATCTTAAGCTCTCGTTTTGATCAGACTTTCACATAATCATCTAGCATATTGGCTTATGTCTTCTGTGCCTAGAAACGTAAGTGTCCACTTGGATTATCCTAGGCTGAATTTCGTGTAACCCAGGCATAGGGTAGAAATATCAGTTTAGAAAGTGATATCACGATCCAAGTTAGTATCCAGATCTCCACCATAAACCCTAAATTTCCCAACAAATTACTTAAAAAGAATCCAATTCACACCTAGCCACCAAATCCAGAAGAAAAGCAAATAAATCTAATCCATAAAACCCCACAAATTAAAATCAAGTACTTAGGATTCAACCCTGAATCGTTGGAATCGTTAGAGAGCATAAGAGAGAGGCTTAGCAGACATTAGAGCACATATCAAAAACTGAAATCTTCATTTTTTTTTCTAGTTGGAGACCTGAAAATTCCTTTTTTTAGTAAATATCTATAACCTGCGGTTTTTATATAGCTATCACTGGAGATCGAGAAACCCAACATCCGAGGTGTTTCACCAATCGTTGGAGAAAGATCGTTAAGAGGGGGATCTAGACGACCAGGACCGCCATTTTTTGTTGAGATTGATGAGAGAGAGAGAGAGAGAGAGAGAGAGAGAATAAGAGGATCTGAAGAAGGAGACCTAAAACATACGTTTTTCTGGTGGATATCTAAAGAATGAGATCTCAACATTCGATTGTCTGGTGGTTATATGAACATGTAGATCAAATACATGCATTTTCTTTTCAATGGCGGAGGTTGGAGGTTGTCGACGACGGTCTTGAGCTATCGACGGCTATCCTCAAGTTGCTAGGGTTAGGCTCTTCATTAATTTTAAAGAAATAAAAGAAAAGAGCTATCAAGTTATAAATGGAATGATGGGGTGGGGTGGGTGAAGGTAATTTGCTTTTTTTAATTATAATTAATAAATAAAATAATAAAATAATTAATAAAAGAAATAGGAAACATAGAATATATATATATATATATATATATATATATATATATATATATATATATATATATATATTTGGTAGGGACCAACTAGGCAACAAAAAACATATAACGGGGACTGCCCGAGTTAAAAAAAACATTAGGGACCAACCATACTAATTACCACAAACTGTAAGGACCATTCACGTAATTTTCTTGTGCTAAATATTTAAGTATTTATATATGATAAAAATGCATTACATACCAACACCAAATTTGTGTGTTTACACCGTATGGTTAAAATTAGTTTTGACACCAAATCTGCATTCTAATGTTGAATCGATGGAGCTCTGATCTTCTTACTAATTAGTATCGACATAAATGTGCAAAATGTAATTTTATAATGAACTTTTCTTTTCTTTCCTTTTTATGTGAAGTTAGAAACTTGCTAAATTACGCCAAATAGAGAGCGTATCGTAGCAAACAAGGGAAGTAGTAGTAGAGATATGAACGCAAATTAAATATCTTAGAAAGAAAGAAATAAAAAGTAATAGGAAATTATTAATAGTAATGGAAAGAGATAGATGTGCGTACAACATATGTATCCAAGGAAGAGGAACGTCACGAGAAGAAATGACTACGAGATCGGCATCTACTTGAAGCTTTGAGAGAGATCGAAGCATCACTCGAATAGCAACGTAGAACTCATAATCCCTTGGTGTCCCCATGTACATCATCGTCGCATACGCATTCCGGTGACCACCGTTGTCAGCCATATCCCCCTCCGACGTCGTGCCACCAATCACCAATACCCAAAACATCCACATCAATACACTTTTACTTGATGTCATTCTCTCTCTCTCTCTCTCTCTCTCTCTCACACACACACACACACACACACAAACACAGAGACACTTCAAACAACACTGCACCAGAAAAACTTCACCGGAAAGTAAACAAACGTACTGTCACGCTTTCTGCAACAGAAATCCTCCTCCGGTGATAAACTCGAAAACTTGATCGTTGGAGAGATAAAGAGATGTAGGAAATCAGAAATTTGTGGGAAAAGAGAAGATGGATCGTTGGAAATTTAAAGACAGGGGAGTTTAATTGTTTAAAGATTGGTGTACGAAATGAGTATCATTGAATAAGCAATTTATATTATATATAACTTGTTTTAATTAAGAGTTTTACCGTTTACAAGTTTTTAATGAAGGGATATATGACTGTTTTTTTAATGGAAAGAGTGAAGTATAAAAATATAAAGGATAAAACAATTTAAAAAAGAATTATTAATGTTTCATGTTTTAAAGCTAAAGTAATAAATGAAAGCTTGACAATATTATAATATTTTTCTTATTATGTAAATGTTTTATAGCTCATAAATAATAATAAACTAAAAAATTTATCATAGAAATTAAATATCCTCTACAATTTCTTTCTATCTATCTTTCTATCCATATTAAATGGTGACAGGTTGATCAAAATATTATTATATACATTAAATATGTCATATGTCAACATTTCACGTGGGTAGGAGGGTGAGTATGAATAAAATGTAGGAGGATATTTAATTTCTCCTTTTATTATTATGTTTTGTTTTTCGTTTCCTTTAAACTCCAGAATTGCAAAGAAGGATTTGGAAGAAAAACAAACAAAATTTTCTTCCTAATCAGCTCCTTACTTTTCCATCTTTTTTTCTTTTCTCTTAAAAGAAGTAAACTCGAGAACATTGTTACATTCATTCCTTATAAATGAAAAGTATATATATGCTTTACGATTTTATGATTTCATTCTAAACTTGATTGTCATACATGGACTGAATCTCGTTGTCCATTGCCTCTCTTCATTTAGCAGACTCGGGGCTTGCCATGGCTTCCTTGTAGTTATTAGGTTCATCCAGATTTCTCAACGTACTATCACTAATAAATGTATCACCTTCAGTTGTTATATGAAAACCATTTAACACATGTGGAACACTAACTCTACTGGAACGTCTCAGAGGTACGAACTCGTCAATCGGTTCAACATGAGTTTCCTCCTCGGGTTGAGCGCCAATGTTTGAGGTTCCTTCATCACTAACTCTTAAAGCTCTTCAAGGTCAATTTGCCTCCCACTGTCCTCTCAGCATATGAGTTCTCTCTCTCGGAAAACCTCTGTCCTTGCAACGAAGACAACATTGTCACTCAGTTTATAGAATAGATATCCAAAGGATTTCGGTGGGTTGCCGATGGAAATACATCGCTCACTGCGAGGTTCTAGCTTGTCGTGAGTCTCTCGTCTTACGATAACCTTGCAACCCCAAACCTTGATGTGATCCAAGGAGGGAACCTTCCCTATCCACATCTCGTGAGGTGTTTTGGCAATCATCTTAGTAGGGACTAGATTAAGGATTTGGGCAGCAGTCACGGATTCCTTCAGATGATTTAGACCGGGGCGGATCAGCCGCACAATTATGAGTAGACCACAATATGATCGGATTCGGGAAACGGTAGTTCGTTGGAGACCAGGTGTGATGTAGGAATACAACGATTATGGTAGCATTCACTTTTCGTATTAGGTTCGATGGCGACAAGTAGTTGGACTGTCATGATCGGGAAGACCAGAAGGAATAATGGAGCCATGAGTGGCAATATGGTTAGGGCGGATTTCGATGGTCAAACTTCTCTTCAGAAGTCGCGTGGAGTGATTGTAATGTTGCTCTTGGCTCAACAACGTACAAGAATTTAGTATTTCAGATAAGTTGGGGACCGGGGAGGTCTTAGTTTCCTTTGGAAAGCTTATAGGAGGCAATGTGATGCTTCAGACCAGTAGTAGTGATTTGGTTTGTGTGTATGGGGTAGTTTGATGATCGAAAGTTCTAAGTCACTTATAGTGGGATTAAATAATCTCAGAGTAATTGATTTGACCCTGTTGTGTAACTCTCGTCTGAGTCTAACCATTGCAGGGAAGAGTCTCCTACTCGAAGGATTATCTGAGTCTACTATCAAGTATAATGGTTTTACAAGGATTTAACATTAATGATTTTATATGGGCGGTTTGTCGGGGAATCAGACCATCTTGAGACTTCAGATTTCAGGTTGAGTAAATGAGATTATTGCAAGGAATTCGTTAATCTACGGATTTTAGGGCCTTGCAAAGGTTGGTCACGGTTACCCTGGGAAGGTTAGGGTATGCTCGGGATTGTGGCCATGTTGCTCAAGTTGTTGGCGTGGCAGGGATGGTAAAGAATGATTTCGAGGATGAAATATAATTTAAGTGGGGGAGAATTGTAACATTCCGTTTAAAGATAAAATAAATAAAATAAAATAAGTAAATAAATAAATAGATAAAATTAATAAATAAATAATAATCCCTAAGATCGCGAGATGGTATTTTATATTTTATTTTATTTAGTCCTAAATCCTTCGTAACTTATCAAGGTTGGCGTTAGGGAGCTAAAAGTTATAACTTCAGGAAGTCGGGGTCCATTTTGTAACATCTGGACCATAATTACAAAATAATTACAGAGGAGGGGTTGTTGGTAAATAATGGGCTTAATTCGAAAAGAAAGATGGATGGAGGGACTAAATGCGTTAATATGGAGAATGTTTAAATGGGTGGAGGCGGGGCTAAAACCCGTCACCCCCTCACCTGTGTTCCTCACTCACCAGCATCATATCTAAAAACCCTAACCCTAATTGACTCCATCCACCACCCTTATACCCCCTCGTCTTCAGCCGCCGCTCCCTCTACAGACGAGATCATGACCACCGAGTTCTTACCGTCACCGTAAGCCACCAAGCAAGCTGAGCACCGCCGATGCTACTTTGCTGCCGACGAAGTCGTAATTCAAGGCCGACGTCTGGGGGCCACTGTTGCATCTCCTTCTCCGATAATGGCCAACCCTTCCACCCATTTCGCTCCTTCTGCAATATTTTTGTGTCCCGTTGCCGCCTTAGCCCCAGCAACATGTCACGGGATGACTCTTTTAGACTAGTCAATACCGTCAGGCTAACTTCAATGATCTAGATGTACTAACGAACTTAGGAAGCAAGAGTTATGAAAAAGGACACTTCAAGAAAGATTCTATTATATAACTCAACTTCTTTACAAGGCAACTTCTCAATGGTTTCGACAAATGAGTCCTCCCCTATTTATAGGAACCTTACACCTCCTCAAATGGAAGTTTCTAGGTCCCGATCATTCATGAATAATCTAGACTCTTCCTATTATATACATGTATTTTACAAGACTCTGGAATATGGTGAACTTGTCTACGATGCTCTAGAAATCTCTAGGTTGTCCCGAAATTATCCAAATCATTCTTGTATGATCTAGCGTGCTCTAGATCGTTCCAAAGTCTTCCGGGTCGTTCCAGCTTCGTCTAGTGCCTTCTTGATTATTCCAGATCATTTTCCATTGGTCCACATACATCTTTAATGTTCTAGTATCTTCCAGGGTGTCGTAGAGCATTCTTGATCTCTCCGGAGACTTCTCGAGTATACTTGATCGTTCCGGTGTTCTTTAGTCGATCTTGGAATTTTCCAGAAACTTGATTTGTGACACCCTCCCCCACTTAAATCCTTGTTGTCCTCGTTAAGTCTTCCATACATATGTCTCGATCTCGTCACGAGGATACTTCGTGTCTTTTGTTTTTCTCCAACGTATTGCTTCGAGTAAGGTGGGCTTTTATTTCTCAACGTAGCTTGATGCCTACTTCCTCTCTCAACCTCATAACTTCTTGAGTAAATTTTCAAGTGGGATATGGATCGATTTTCCTTCAAATGTGCGTTGTTTACTCGATTTTCCCTTTTTGGCTTCATATTTTTCTTAATCATATTACTCTGGCCGTAACACTTGTGCATACTTCCTTCTATCTCGGGGCCTTTATTAAACTTCATAGTTGAAAGTGTTCAAGCTTTTGTCTTACTTCTTTCCAATGGAATTATATGGATAATTTATCCCTTGGTTATATGCATCGTGTTGTCTCTTTCGAATGACCAAGGACGAACCATATCTAGGAAGTCCATTCCTAGTACCATGCAATAGTCGTCCATCGAAACCACTATCAAGTCGATGGTCCCTTCCCATTCTACAATCTTCATGGGTATTCCACGAGAAAATCCGAGGATCGGATTGGATGGAGAGTTGACAACTTTCAACCGTCCTAACTCCTTTGTATAGTGAATACTCAACTTCTTGGCTTCTTCCTCTGCGATGAAACTATGTGTTGCTCCGGAATCTACCAACGCCTCAGTCTTCCTTCCATTTACTTTGGCTTCGATGAACACAAGACTCCCTCCTTTATTGTCTTCCCTTTTAGATGATTTTATCTCATCTTTCGATATTGAGTTTAGAAAACTATTGACCTTATTTGTGTTTTGTCTTCTTCTTCTTGCAGCACCATCGCATAGAAAGTCTTTTTCTTTGGGCAATCTCGTATCAGGTGAGGGCCATCACATAGGTAACACTTAACCCCTGCCTTTCTCCTTTCTTATTTCTTCCTTCTATTTGTTTTTCTTTCGAATTCGAGGGATGGAGTGTGTCTTCTTTTGGTTGTGGTTCAAATGTAGATTGTTCTCCCCCACTATTTCTCTTAGCCATGGTTTCTCTCCGAAACTCCATTAGATCTTCTGTTGCGGCAATAGCTTCGTCGATGTCTTTGACATTTCTTCTCTTAAGCTCGTTATAGGCCCAAGATTGTAGTCCATCCATGAAATAGAAAAGCTTGTCCTTCTCCTGCATGTCAGGTAACTCCAACATCAAGATCGTGAACTCGACTATGTAGTCTCGGATGGATCCACTATGCTTTAACCCACAAAGTTTCTTCATCACTATGTCTTCAACATTATGTGGGCAAAATTGTCTCTTAAGTTGCCTTTTGAACTCATCCCAGGTGTCTATGGCTTATAAGCCTTTTTCAATGTCTCTGTGCTTCCTTATCCACCATAGAGTTGTACTTTCACATAGGTAAAGGACTGCTGTATCGACCTTCGTCTTGTCTTCCTTTAATTGACTAGCATTGAAGTAACATTCCATCGACCAAAAGAATTCGTCAAGCTCTTTAGGGTCATGTTTTCCTCCATACTTCAATGGTTTGGGTGCTTCCGTGTGCGACAACTTACTTGCAACGGCTCCTCCGGCGATTGCTGCCTTGCATAAGTTTACTTCGGATTCCAGCGAAGCTACCTTATCACGGAACTCATTCCGCAAGGTGTTGATAAGTCCAAGGACATCTTCCTTGATGACACCGATGGTCTCCTTCAGTCTATCGCTCGTGTCACTTATCTCTGCAACAAACTGATCGACGATATCCTTCCATTCAAGGATCTCACCGACATTAATCTCGGTCCTTGTAAGCTTATTCTCTAAGCTTTCCAAGGCATCTATCGATTGGTCCCTCTTCTTGGACTTTCTTCCTTTCTCCTCAATGATAGGGAGAATGTTGGTTACTTCTGTAACACCCCAATTCTGGTATGTTATTTAAACAATTATATTTTTCAAGTTTTCAAGGGAACTCGACGAGTCAGTAGCCAGACTCGTCGAGTAGAGTCGGGATTTTGAGCACGTTTAAGTTGGCTACTCGGCGAGTCCATATTCTGGACTCGGCGAGTCCGCTAGTCTGGATGAAACCCTAATTTCAAGGGTTTGCACCCTATTCAAACAACTTTTTGGGACCCCAAGTCAGCCCCCATCACCCCCCACAACATCCTTCTCGAAACCCTACAACTCTCTTAGCTTTTTGTGTGTTTTGGTGTGATTCTTTGAAGATCTTGTGAGAAGAAGGAAGGTAGATCAAGAGAAGAAGAAGGAGATCCAAGATCTTTGTGGCATTTCAGAGTATAGTGAGGTATAACTCGACCCTTTTCTATTTCTATGCTTTAATCCCCTTTGGAAAGCCATTAAAGCAATTCTTGAACCATTTCTTGGATTGGTAGTAGCAATAGAGGACTCATTGAGATGAATAGCCTTCGGATCTAGCTAGGTTTGAGTTCCAGAAGCTTAGATCTAGTACCTTTATGGAGCCATTTTGCATGAAAGCTCTAGATCTACTCTTATAGTGTGCTTTTAGCCTTAAAACCTTCATTTGATGTTATTTACACGTAAAGTTGGAAACTTTACGTGTTAATCAAGCCCCAAGAACCCAGATCTATGAATGGAATGAACTGGTTTCAAGCAGAATCGAGTATATAGTGATTGCATGTATACGACTCGACGAGTCGTTCTTCAGACTCGGCGAGTCGAGTCGCGAGTCCCCTGTTTTCCCCTTTTCGAGTTATGCCCAGTGGAACCAGTGAATGAGAGCTGGACTCAGTGAGCTAGAGGTTTAGACTCATTCGTGGAAGAACTCGGCAAGTCAATGCCCTGAATCGGCGAGTCCAAGGCAATCATCATACCTCAAGAACAGACTCGACGAGTTGTTCATACAACTCGGCGAGTCACAGTCAGAGTGTTCATATGTTGAAGGAGAACTCGACGAGTTGTTCATACAACTCGGCGAGTCGGATGCAGATTGTCTGAATGTTAGTTTTGAAGAGGAACTCGTCGAGTCTATACCGAACTCGACGAGTAGTATTGGGCTGAAGCAAGAAAGTAAGAGTAAGGACTCGACGAGTTGGTGACCCAACTCGACGAGTCAGGTCAGCTGAATGTTGACTTTGACCGATAGGTTGACTGTGACCAAGGGTAAGAGAGTCTTTTTACCCTCAGTATTATTATCTGTATTTAATTGAGGGTAGTTATGGAAATTGTAGCCGGGGTGAAGCCGGAGCTGCAGCAGACAGATTCTGGAGCAGTTCTTTCAGCAGCTAGGCTACGAGGTGAGTTTTCCTT
Source organism: Lactuca serriola (assembly GCF_051521515.1). Classification (NCBI taxonomy): domain Eukaryota; kingdom Viridiplantae; phylum Streptophyta; class Magnoliopsida; order Asterales; family Asteraceae; genus Lactuca; species Lactuca serriola. The sequence continues at coordinate 305,844,548 of NC_136410.1, read as the reverse complement.
CCAGTAGGAATGGGTCTAAGGCCACAATGCCGACCCGTTTAATTAGTAGTAGTTTCTGGACTTCGGTCCGATGCAGTAGTTAGAATGTTTGATGCCTTCGTGGCTCAGACAGGTTTTGCGTGTTACGTGTTTCGGGTATGGCCCGACTTAGTATGTAGTCTATGTAGTTATGCTAGTTGATATGTGCATTCTATATTATGTCCAGTAGTTCCAGATTTCGGTCTGATGCAGTCAGTTCCGGGCTTAGGCTTGATGCAGTTAGCTTGGACTTTGGTCCGATGAAGTTTGTTCCGGACTTCGGTCTGATGCAGAGGGCAGGGCCCTGGTTAGTTTCAGACTTCGGTCCGATGCAGTTTCCAGGCTACGGTTCGATGCAGTGGGAGGGGGCCCAGTAGTTGTTTATATGTTTGTTTGGTATGAGGTAGTTTGAGGGAGCTCACTAAGCTTCGTGCTTACAGTTTCAGTTTTGGTTTCAGGTACTTCCGCAAGTAAAGGGAAGAGCTCGGGATGATGGCATCGCACACACCACAACTTCAGTCTTATTCCTGGGAGTTTGTTTTGATTCATAGTTTGATTTGGCACAAATGTTTATGACATTTATTATGAGTTGAGATATTTGACATATGGTTTCATGATATGACGATCAATATATGATTTTTATTATTATTAAAACAAAAAATTTTGGGTCGTGTTTTTGGGACGTTTCAAGTTGGTATCAGAGCCTTGGTTTGAGGGATTCAAGCACACTCTCGGGTGTGACTGGACTCAAACTAAGGAAATGGTAGAAAGATTTTCAAAAGTATTTTCAAAAAGATTTTGAAAAGAAAAACCTAAAAAGAGAAAGAGTTTTGAAAAAGGGAAAAGGGTGTGGTGCATGTGATCAGCCGAGCTCAAGTAAGTACTCCCAAATTACCCATACAAGTCTATGCTATGATTATCAGTTTCAGTTACAGTAGAACAACATGCTAGACTAGGACTAAGGATCTAGGAGGATGCCTTATGTGACTACTATATGTGTTTCAGCTTTATGAGAATTGCATGCTAGTTTTGAGTAGACAGCAGTAGGATAGCCTGTTTAGGTTATGCCTGATAGTATGAACTTAGCATTGTATGCTAGTACAATTCCTTGTAATGAGGATAGAACTGCTTGAGTAGTTTCTTGTGTCTGAATGTTGCTTGCTATGTGCTTTGTGGGGCTCTGAGTGATGTGAGTTAGCCATTAGGTGACTACGTCACATCACATGTGAATAAGGTTGAATAATCTCAGAGTGTTAGATTTGGCCCTATCAAGCAGCTCTTGTATGAGTTTAACCGTTGTGGGGACGGGCCTTTTACTCGAAGGATTATCTGAGCCTTGCCACATGTGATGGTATTCAGGTGATGGCTAATTGGCATTACAAAGGGGTCCTTCAGCAGTTGAGGACTGGTTTGAGTAGAGTCAGAGATTTTCCTAGGGCAAGCCAAGGGTGGGAGTAGCAGAGATTAGTAGTAGTAGTAGTGACTTGGTGGAGTCAAGGCGATACTTGAGGAAAGTACGGATAGATGTGGAAGGTAGTATGGGCTCGTACTACTGAAAGCAGAGGATCCGTACTCAAATCAAGGAAAGCTGAGATGAGACCAGGAAACCTGAGGTAGTAGTGATCCCTTGAGATATATCTATGTTTCTGAAGTTTATTATGTTATGTTTTCAGAATGGTGGTACTACGCCCTAGGCCAGCAGTCGGCAGTTCAGAGGCCGGAGAGGGATCAAGACCAGGCCCGGAGGTCGGGCAGTTGGATGAGCAGACTAGGGAGTTTCTCTCTTCAGAGATTACACGCACCATACTTGAGTAGACTCCTGTGATCTTTGGTTCAATCAAGGAGGGTATCTTAGAGTTGATGGACGAGAGATTGAGCACTTTCCGTGCTGAGATAGCGGCCATGATGGGGTCGCGCACGCTTACCTTCAGAGAGTTCCGTGCATATGGAGCTCCAGATTACCACCGGGCTCGGGACCCCATAGCGAATACTAGATGGTTGGTGGATGTGGCCAACGCTTTTCGCACGAGCAGATGTCCCGAGGGGGACAAGGTCAGATTGGCGTCCTGTCTTTTGAAGGATAGGGCACGGGATTGGTGGGAGGAGGTCGGACATGCCATTGGAGATGACGCAGCTTTGGATACTATGACCTGGACTGATTTTACTACCAGGTTCAGGGCTGAGTTTGCACCGGTTATTGAGGTGCAGTAGTTGGCCAGAGTGTTTCAGGACCTCACCCAGACGACAGAGACAGTGGCGGAGATCACTGCCAAGTTTAGGGAGAGAGCACTTCTCGTTCCTCAATACGCAGCTGATGAGGAAATGAAGAAGGCTCGGTATCATGAGATGTTGCGGAGTGATATCCGCCAGTTTGTGAGCCGGTCCAGCTGTAAAACGTTGGATGACATGATTACTAGGGCGAGAGAGAGAGAGAGAGAGAGAGATTGACCTTGAGATGGAGAGAAAGAGGAAGTAGGAGGCGGCTCCAGGTTCGGGGAGTTCGGGCAAAAAGCCCAAGGGTTCAGATCATAGAGCTAGGAGTCAGCAGAGCCACGGTTGGTGTGACAAGTGTGAGAGATTGGACGATAGGGCGTGCAAGGCAGGGAGTGCCGGTTGCTATAAAAGCGGCCGGAATGGCATATGAGCAAAGATTGTACAGCCACTACTACCGCCGTTGCGGCATCAGATCTGATTTGCTTTCAGTGCCATCAGAGGGGACATAAAAAGTCCCAGTGTCCGAGTTTAGCCGCTGCAGGGAAGGTGTCAGCACCTGCTCCTATTACCTTGAGGATTGTGGATGGCCGTAAGGGCCGAGTGGAGACGCCGTTGGCGAAGAGTAGGGCTTTTCAGCTGATGGCAGAGGAGGCGCGAGCGACTCCTGATGTGGTGACAGGTATGTATTTCTCTCTTATCTATTCATTTATTATTGATTGTTTCTTATGGTTATATGTTTTGTATAGGGTCGTTCTCAGTGAACGGCATTTCGGCTACAGTACTGTTTGATTCGGGGGCTACCCAATCATTCGTCTCTCTTGTGCTTAGTAAGAGGTTTAGTAGAGCTCTAGGGGAGCTAGATTGTCCACTTGAGGTTGAGATAGCAGCTGATAGGACCATTAGGGTTGCAAGGGTACACAGAGGACGTTCCCTGCAATTATTCGATGAGCTGTTCCCGGTAGACTTGGTCCCTATTCCCCTACGAGGGAATAAGGTTATAGTAGAAATGGATTGGCTGAGCCCCAATGGGGCGGTGATAGATTGTGAGCTACAGTTGGTTAGGGTTCGCACTCCCAGTGGGGGAGAGTTATTGATTCAGGGCGAGAATCCACAACGCTGACCAGTTCTGTGTTCAGCAGCAAGAGCGAGGCGCTACTTCCAGCAAGGTTGCGCCGGTTATATTTGTTGGATTAGTGTCTAAGTCCATAACTATTTTGGTATGTACTTGACCCGATGGTGCATGGTCCTTTTGGGTTGCCTTCACCAAAGCAACTTGATAGGATGAATTATGGAGAGAAAGGATTAAATATGATTTATTAATATATTATGAGAATAATATATTAAAAGAGAAATCATATTGTTTAATTAATATTAGTCAAGAATTAATAAGAATCAAGTTTGTGACTAAAAGAGATTAATTAAACTTAAGGTACTGGAATTGTAATTATAAGATAATTGCAATTGGGCCATGGATTGCCTTATATTATAAGGTTGAACGAATTCTATGGGGAAACCCATTAGAAATGGTCTAAGGCCTTTAAGGAAAGGATTCCATGGGTTGCTTAGGGCTTAAGCATCCAAATTAGGGTTTCCTTGTTAGATAACCCTAATAGCCTCACTATATATAGAACCCTTATGCTCCAAAAACGTGGTGAACTTGTTCTCTAGGGTTTCCACACGTTTTTGAGAGCCTCCTTCTCTTCTCCTCTTCATCCTCTTGCTCTTGGTGTTTGTGAACCATTAGAGGAGTGATATCTGTGACTCTAAGCTTTCTAAATTCATTACAAGAAGGATTTGGGATTGTTATTGCTACATAACAATCAAGGTATGATCTAAACCCTAAATTATATGTTATATTGATTATCATATGCTAGATCTAGGGTTTATAGTCTTGGATAACTTGCATGTACAATAGAGAAACCTAGATCCAAGCATTAGGGTTTGTATGAGCACATAAGATGTTCTTATAGCTAAAACCCATCAGTGGTATCAGAGCCTTGATTGGTTTCTATTGTATTGATGCCTTGTATGTTTGTTCAAGTTGAAAAATTCGATTTTTGTGAAACTGCCTGATGAACTCGGCGAGTCCCATTGTGGATTCGGCGAGTAGGCCCCTTCTCGGCGAGTTCGAGCGTCAGAAAGAGGGGATTTCGGGATTTCTTGCTGTTTTTCTCATGGATACTTGCCTTATCTGCTTTAGATCATTAAAATACGATTTTATTCATATTTTTTAGTATATCCTTGATTAGACAAAAGATAATTACCAACTGATTAGATAATAACTTCCTTATATGATTAAAGTTGATTATTTGTATTAATTGGGTAACTTATTTTGCAAGAAATTGAAATTAGGTCAAATATAGATAATGACAAAATTAATTGTTTGATTTATATTTTTTGTTATTTGATCCTTGTGTTATGAAAAGTTTCAAAATTTCCCCTTTAGGTTTTACAGTTTAAATTTGAACTCAAAAGTTTAGTTTTGAAATATAAATAGTTGAAACCCTAATGTTTTGAAAAAAGTTTCAAAACTTGCCCTCGAGTTTTGGAATTTAAATTTTGATTAAAAGTTTAATTTTGATGTATATTTAAATTCTAAACCTAATGTTTTGAAATGTTTCAAAACTTGCCCTCAGGTTTTGGAATTTAAAAGTTGATTAAAGGTTTAATTTAGGAATGTTAAATTCTAAAACCCTAGTATTGTTTTGAAAAGTTCAAATCACACCCTTATGGTTTTATTAATTAATTAAGGTGTATAATTAAAAGAGGTTTAATAAATCCATAAAGTTTTGGATTACAATTTAATTAAATTAAAAGTATAATTGTTAAATTTGACCACCTAGTATTTTAAAAGTGTAAAATACACCCTATACTATATATAACATTAAAAGTCTAACATTATATATATATATATATATATATATATATATATATATATATATATATATATATATATATATATATATATATATATGTATGAGTAAAAGTCAGTCTTACCGTTAGTAGGTCTCATTCACGAAGCTGGTCTATAAGGGGTGTTTAAGGAAATTGCCTATAAAATGGTGATTGAATGGGTATCCACTCTTACCCACCGCACTCTTGACTAGTGGAGGGTCGTTAGCCGAACGGGTAGGATAGGACAAAACCTTCCATTATAAGTATAATGAAGTACAAAAGTAACTAAATGTTCTACAAATTCCCAATCTTAGTTACTTAGGCAAAAGTGAATTGATGCAATTCCATGAAATTACACTTTGTGCCCTTGCGAAGACGTTAGTGGAGCGTGTGTGGTTAACCGGCACACTAAATGGTTCTAAGCAAAGGCAGCAAAGGGTGACTCAATGTTTGTCATAGTTCGGTGGAGCGTGTGTGGTTTACCGGCACATCGAATAGGTGATTGTAACATGTGAGGGCACCATGTAAGTTTGCATGGTTATTCACACCCGCTTTGTGATCCTCGACATCTCAGTCACAAACAAGAGGGGCATATCGAGATTTAAACATGCCATTGAAATGTTCAATGAATCTCAAAGGATCTAGGATTTTTCATAGATTTAAAACTTAAATTCCCTTTTCGTTTTTCATGGTGGAAATTAGTGAATCGTCATTCACTTACCTTCAAATATTCTGCAACTAGATTACGACATCTGTTTTCTAGGTTGTAGCGTATTGTGTTGGGTCCTAGCCTTAATATCTCATTTGGGTGATTTATTAAGGACTCAATCACTCAACTAACTTGAATTTGTTTTTTTTTTCATTTTGTAGATGTCAAAGTATGACAACTATGGTATTCCCAAATCCCGTGGAACAAGCTTTCCACATGAAGATGATATTCCACGATTTAATAGAGGAACAAGAGATCATCCTTCTCTTCCCCCACCTCCTCCCATAATTCTCCCTAACCCACAAGTTCGAAGGCTTGAAAAGTTCAAGCTCACTCAAGCCCTTTTGGCAAGTAAATATAAAGAAGGAAAGTCGGTGTATGCACACGTCCTAGGGATGAAGTCACACATTGATAGGTTAAGAATGATGGGATCTGTTGTCTGTGAGGAGATGGCTGTTGACTGGGTTCTTCATTCACTTCCTAACTCGTATAGTGAGTTCGTAAGAGAGTAATATATGATAAACCACGACGTGACCCTTATAGATCTCACCTACATGCTTATTACCGCTGAATCAGCAATGGTTTGGCGCAATGGAAAAGCAAAGTTGATTGGTGAATCTTCCTTCCAGACCTCTATGGATATAGGCAATGACAATGAAAGGAATGCCATGATCGAAGAGTTTGATCATAAGAGAAAGGCAATATCTGAAGTAGTTCCATGTGCTGTTCCAAAAGAGTCAATTTGCTTTTATTGCCAAGAGAAGGGGCATTGGAGACGAAGCTGCCCTATTTACCTAAGAGATCTAAGAGATGGGAGAGCCAATACGTATGGCTCTACTTTAGGTAAAAAAACCATTGACTAACTCTTTTAAGCTTCTATTCTAGATTCTTAATATATAATGTGATAAGATTACAATTGATGTTTTGTAGGATCGAAGAAAAGAGAGGAAGCTTAAGGGAAGAAGTGGGCAGAATCTAACCGTGAAGAAATGGATTTCGTTCGCATTACTTGAAGATTAGATTCTTGAGCTACTACTTAGAGTTAGAATAAGATTGCTAAGAAAGATGTATTAGCATAGTTTTTCAATGAATTGCATTGTAAGGACAAATTTTTTCCGCAATAAAATAAATTTTGATTTTATATTATTTATTTATCCTTGCAATAGCGTATATGAAAAATTGATGTTTGAATGTTTCTAATATTAGCAATAATGGATTTGATTCTTAATTATGTTGTTTGTGGAAATGTCGAGAATTTACCAAATAGGGAGAGTTTCTCATCGCCCAAGTTTCAAGTGGACAGAAACTTGGAATCATGCAACTTGGCTGCACGATGAATGAGAAATTTCACATTTGGAAATTGGACTAATTCATTGACAAAGTGTCAAGTGAAGGACTAGGAGATCGAGTACACAAAGTTGTGTGTTGATCAATTCCACCACAAGAATAACAAAGATATTCGTAATGATTTACTAAAGGTTTAGTAAATATGATTATACTTATAAGATTAAGTGTAATTCTGAATTGATTGAAAGAAGTTTAAATCAATAGCAGAACGAATAAGAAGAATCAAGTAGGCAGAAAGCTAAAAGTTTCTCTATTCTAAGAAGAAGGGAGAGTACCTTTTATGCTTTATGATATGTCTTAATGATTAAGAACGACATCTCAATTGATCCTCTGAGTGAGTCTTAGTGCAATTGTATGTCTAAGAAGAGGAATCAATTATTGAAGAAATGGTTAAATCAGAAAGTCAATCATACTTCGTTCCAAAAAAAGTCTTAGAGTTAAGATTGTGATATTGAGTGACAAGTATTAGGAAGGTTTATAACATTCATCAAATATGGAAAGTTGTGATGTCTTGGATAAGACAAAGACCAACTAGGACCAATTTATGAAGTGTTTTGATAAAAACTACACTAATTCTTGAATATTTGTTTGTCAAGAAATGTTTATTGACAAGAGAATATTATATGTCAAGGAGTCAGTGGGAGTCTTAATGATCTTGAAAGGTTTCAAGAACAAATCAAAATAAACCTTATCGATCATCACTAGCACACGAGTTAAGGTTTACAACCTATCATGTTGACATTATTTTGTTTCTGTGTCATTCCAATTGAGTTAATTATGCATGTGAGTCCTATGAATTCTCATTTGAATGCATAAAAGGCAAGGACCTTGATCAATGAAAAGTACATTGATAGGAAAAAGGTGAGCTGCTTAAGAAAGTTCGGTCCATAAGAGTTTGAATTTGTCGTAAACTTTGGTTTTAACAAATTCACATGGATAGGAACACATACACCATTAAACTCTAAGTATCATAAGATTCCCTCCTTCATGAAAATGACTGTGAGGAAATGCTTTTACTAAGAGAGATTTTACAAGGATAGTGATTGTGAAAATTGTATTCTCGAATTCGATTATGGTTACGGTATCCCTTTCCATGATTCGAATTGTGAGATTTGGCAATTAGTCTGAATTGTTTTAGACACACATATGAGCTATCTATGGCAAAGGTGTATAAGTTTAAGAAGCCTTAGATAAAGGATTATCAAATCATTAAGTATTAGAAACATGAACTTAAGAAATTCAATAAGTACTGTTTTTCTGGAAGTTAAGCTGGTTTCTGAATACATGTCAAAGCTAGTGGGAGCATAAGTGTTATGTTTATAATAATTATCATGATAGTGGGGGCATAAATGTTATGATTGCATGATTATTATGGAAAATATTGCAAGTTAGCAATATTAATTATAGAAAAACAAAAGTCATACTTTGCAAAGTTGTAAAGGTTGAATAGTTGTTTTTCTATAATTAAGGGAGATAATATTATGCTTCATTTCAAATCTAAAGGCTTAGGTTGTGGAATGCTAATACTTTAGTCAAGGAAACATAGTGCATTCTTAAAATTCGATTATGATTACGGCATTCCTCTTCATAGTTCAAATTTTGAGAACGTAGCACATAAAATATTACGGCAGAAGATTGATAAAGTATCAAATCTTTATGTAAGACATTATGCATCGTGTCCCATATGCTTCGGGTATAGGATCGATTGCAAATGCTATAATATTTGACCATTCTAAAATTTTCCAAATGTCTAGCGCATTTAGAGGGAAAAAGGACAAGAATCGGTTTTGACTAAGATAATTAAACAACTATCAAAGGACAATCCAAAGTTCGCCGAGGATTGATCGCTTGTGAGTAGTTGGAAGTATAGTATTGGATGGACCATATCGACATTATTATGAATAGAAAAGATTCTATTAGGAATAAGTTGTCATATGGAAAATATGGAAACGTTTCTATATTGGGAGTTGGATATTGAGAATCAATGTCTAAATTAGCAAATTTTATGCAAAAGGATGTTCAAAGGAATGTACTTTGAGTGAGAGACATCATATCTAAGGAATTGTCTTGTAACAATCTCTGATAGAGGACTTTGTAATTTCATTGGCAATAGTCATTGTGACCTTTGTGCTATGACATTACGAAAGGATCATTGCATAAAATGTTAGAATCTAGCATATTCTATAAGTGGCAAGAATTTGATATTCTTTCACTTATTCAAAAAGGATTAGGAGTTGTGAAATGAGTATGATTGGAAATGTGTTAGTTTGATCTATTTCACAAAGTAACAACCACAGGTAAACATTGTGTGCAGGCTAAGAGCATGGGACAAGTGTTGTAATAATTCAAGTAAGAAGTTGATTACCCGAAACAACAAATAATGAGTAATCGATATGGTGATAAATAAAAGGTGTTTTATTTATACTCAAGGTTTGAGGCCATATGGGATTAGTATTATCCTTGTGTTTCACTTTGCATGTTTTGACTTCCTGAATAATTTAATTGGTTAAGAACAGTCAAACTATTCGAACGGGCCATAGTCGTTCATATGTTGGAAGTAGGTATGAATGAAGACTGTGGTGAATTGGTGTGTGGATTGTCTAAAGAGTATTAGACATAAGCAAATGTTTGCTAAAACGTTCATGAGTGCTTATGAATATGATTTGAGCATTGAATTAAACCCACGCTCACTTGGATCACTCCATGAATTGTATCACGAGTGATTGGTGAGACGATAACATCTTATATTCTTGAAACCGAGATGTGTGAGTTGTATCTTGCGAGTTGGTTGCACATTGATAATATGTAAACGCACCAGTAACTTGGTGTCATAAAACATATTGTTGTGTGTGATTCGGTGAGTGAGTGCAAGCGAGCATTGAATCAAAGTTTATCCGTTCCTTTTATCCAAAGTAGGATAAAAGCGATATCTTTGGTCCCCTTGATGATTTAGTGATGACAAACGTAAATGCTCGGCCGGGCTTGGGCTAATTTGATTTGTTCAATTAGTCAGTCGTCATAAATCAGAAGTCGAGAAAGAGTACAGAGGGAATGATTAAAAATCATGTCTCATATGATATCTAGAATGGAGGAATATATGATCCCTTATCTAAAGGACACGCGTATCTGATAGGATCAGAGTTGAAAGCGGCTTTAGAAAGCTATGATTGCAGATCAGGATCTGAGGTCATATGCATAACAGTTATTAGACTTATCCAAGTGGGAGACTGTTGGATTAGTGTCTAAGTCCATAACTATTTTGGTATGTACTTGACCCGATGGTGCATGGTCCTTTTGGGTTGCCTTCACCAAAGCAACTTGATAGGATGAATTATGGAGAGAAAGGATTAAATATGATTTATTAATATATTATGAGAATAATATATTAAAAGAGAAATCATATTGTTTAATTAATATTAGTCAAGAATTAATAAGAATTAAGTTTGTGACTAAAAGAGATTAATTAAACTTAAGGGACCAGAATTGTAATTATAAGATAATTGCAATTGGTCCATGGATTGCCTTATATTATAAGGTTGGACGAATTCTATGGGGAAACCCATTAGAAATCGTCCAAGGCCTTTAAGGAAAGGAGTCCATGGGTTGCTTAGGGCTTAAGCATCCAAATTAGGGTTTCCTTGTTAGATAACCCTAATAGCCTCACTATATATAGAACCCTTATGCTCCAAAAACATGGTGAACTTGTTCTCTAGGGTTTCCACACGTTTTTGAGAGCCTCCTTCTCTTCTCCTCTTCATCCTCTTGCTCTTGGTGTTTGTGAACCATTAGAGGAGTGACATTTGTGACTCTAAGCTTTCTACATTCATTACAAGAAGGATTTGGGATTGTTATTGCTACATAACAATCAAGGTATGATCTAAACCCTAATTTATATGTTATATTGATTATCATATGTTAGATCTAGGGTTTATAGTCGTGGATAACTTGCATGTACAATAGAGAAACCTAGATCCAAGCATTAGGGTTTGTATGAGCACATAGGATGTTCTTATAGCTAAAACCCATCAATATTGCCTATGTTGCAGATGCCCAGGAGAAGGGCAAGTTATCGATTGATGATGTTCCGGTTGTGCGAGACTACCCGAATGTATTTCCAGAGGATTTGTTTGGAATACCTTCCGAGAGGTAGGTCGAGTTCAGGATTGACCTGATCCCTGGTGCGGCTCCGATAGCCCAGGCACCGTATCGGTTGGCTCCCCCAGAGATGCAGGAGTTGTCTACGCAGCTGTAAGAGCTGCTAGACAAGGGTTTTATCAGATCGAGCAGTTCACCTTGGGGAGCACCGATTTTGTTTGTGAAGAAGAAGGACGGGTCACATCGTATGTGTATAGATTACTGGGAGTTGAACAAGGTAACGGTGAAGAACCGTTACCCACTTCCGAGGATAGATGATTTGTTTGATCAGCGTCAGGGAGCGTCTTGGTTTTCCAAGATCGATTTACGCTCTGGGTATCATCAGATGCGAGTCAGAGATGAGGATGTGCAGAAGACTGCTTTCAGGACCCGTTATGGTCATTATGAGTTTGTGGTGATGCCGTTTGGGCTCACCAATGCTCCAGCCGCATTCATGGATCTCATGAATCGCGTGTGCAGACCGATGTTGGATCGGTCTATGATAGTGTTCATTGATGATATCTTGGTTTATTCCAAGACCCAGGAGCAGCATGAGGAGAACCTGAGGGAGGTGCTAGAGATCTTGAGGAGGGGTAGACTTTTTGCGAAGCTCTCTAAATGTGAGTTCTGGCTGCGCGAGGTGCAATTCCTTGGTCGCCTCATCAACCAGAAGGGTATTCTGGTAGATCCGGCTAAGATAGAGGCCGTGATGCAGTGGGAGGTCCCGAAGTCTCCATCTGAGATGCGGAGCTTCCTAGGCTTGGCAGGGTACTACAGGAGATTCATCCAGGATTTCTCCAAGATAGTTGTACCGCTCACCCGACTGACTAGGAAGTCAGTGGTGTTTCGCTGGGGGCCTGAGCAGCAGGCAACATTCGAGACCCTTAGAGAGAGATTATGCGAGGCACCGATTATCTCCCTGCCAGAGGGAGTAGAGGATTTTGTGGTCTACTGTGATGCTTCGATCATAGGTATGGGAGCAGTGTTGATGCAGCGAGGCCGTGTGATAGCTTACGCTTCGAGACAGCTGAAGCCTCACGAGGCTAACTATCCTACGCATGATTTAGAGTTGGGGGCAGTGGTGTTTGCCCTCAATATTTGGAGACATTACCTCTATGGGGTCCGTTGTACCATTTACACGGATCACAAGAGCTTGAGGTACCTCATGGATCAGCCGGATCTGAACATTAGGCAGAGGCGATGGTTAGATGTATTGAAATGATTGTGAGATCCTTTGTCACCCAGGGAAGGCCAATGTGGTGGCCAACGCCCTAAGCCGCAAGGCGGTAGCAGCTCCGATCAGGGATATATGTCTGAGAATGACAGTGATTAGTCCATTACTGGAGCAGATCAGAGAGGCACAGGTCGAGGGCCTCAAGGAGGAGAGGCAGAAGTGTGAAAGGATCGTGGGCCGAGTAGCTTCCTTTAACTATGACAATCAAGGATTGTTGACCCTTCATGGTCGAGTTTGGGTGTCGTACTGGGGAGGGGTACGGCATGTGCTGATGGATGAGGCCCACAAGTCTCGATTTTCTATCCATCCAGGGGAGACGAAGATGTATAGAGATCTTCGACCCTATTATTGGTGGCCCTGCATGAAGCGGGATGTCGCCTGGTATGTGGAGAGGTGCCTGACCTGCAGGAAGGTCAATGCAGAACACCAGAGGCCTCACAGAAAAATGCAGCCGTTAGAGATTCCAGTGTGGAAATGGGAAGACATCACCATGGATTTCATCACAAAGCTTCCCAGGACTGCACGTGGAGTGGATTCGATTTGGGTCGTTGTGGATCGGTTGACGAAGAGTGCTCATTTTATACCGATTCAGGAGAGTATATCGGCGGAGAAGCTAGCCGATATTTATGTGCGAGAGGTGGTGGCTCGACATGGAGTGCCTCTCTCGGTGGTGTCAGACCGAGACGTCCGTTTTACTTCCAGATTCTGGAAGCGGTTTCACGACGAGATGGGGACTCGTCTCCATTTCAACACCGCTTTCCACCCTCATACGGACGGGCAGAGCGAGAGGACGATCCAGACTCTCGAGGACATGCTCCGGGCATGAGTTCTAGATTTCGGTGGTAGTTGGGATACGTATCTTCCGTTAGTGGAATTTTCGTATAACAACAGCTACCATGCGAGTATTGACTGCCCTCCTTTCGAAATGTTATACGGGAGGAAGTGCAGGAACCCGATCTGCTAGGGCGAGGTAGGTTAGCGTGTCATTGGTAGCACCAAAGTAGTGCTTAAGATGATGGAGTTGATCCAGCAGGTTCGTAGTAGACTGCAGACTGCACAGAGTCGGCAAAAAAGTTACGCCGACAGGAGGCGTTCGGACTTGGAGTTTCAGGTGGGTGACATGGTCCTCCTGAAGGTATCACCTTGGAAGGGTGTCATCAAATTCCGAAAGAGGGGCAAGCTGGGCCCCAGGTTCATTGGTCCTTTTAGGGTCTTGGCCCGGGCGGGTCGGGTCGCCTACCAATTAGATCTTCCAGCAGAGCTTAGCCAGATCCGCAATACTTTCCATGTTTCTCAGTTGAGGAAGTGTTTGGTGGATGAGTCGGCAGTAGTACCCATGGAGGATATTCAGGTTGATAGCAGTCTGAATTATGTGGAGAGACCAGTTGCGATCTTAGATCGGAAGGTAATAACCTTGAGGAACAAGGTAATTCAGTTAGTGAAGGTGCAGTGGTAGCACAGGAAGGGTTCAGAGTGGACATGGGAGTCCGAGGAGGAGATGCGGGAGCATTACCCAGAGTTGTTTCTAGAATCAGTAGTAGCAAACTTCGTGGACGAAGTCTGAGACAAGTGGGGGAGAGTTGTAACACCCCAATTCTGGTATGTTATTTAAACAATTATATTTTTCAAGTTTTCAAGGGAACTCGACGAGTCAGTAGCCAGAATCGTCGAGTAGAGTCGGGATTTTGAGCACGTTTAAGTTGGCTACTCGGCGAGTCCATATTCTGGACTCGTCGAGTCCGCCTGTTTGGATGAAACCCTAATTTCAAGGGTTTGCATCCTATTTAAACAACTTTTTGGGACCCCAAGTCAGCCCCCATCCCCCCCAGAGCATCCTTCTCGAAACCCTACAACTCTCTTAGCTTTTTGTGTGTTTTGGTGTAATTCTTTGAAGATCTTGTGAGAAGAAGGAAGGTAGATCAAGAGAAGAAGAAGGAGATCCAAGATCTTTGTGGCATTTCAGAGTATAGTAAGGTATAACTCGACCCTTTTCTATTTCTATGCTTTAATCCCCTTTGGAAAGCCATTAAAGCAATTCTTGAACCATTTCTTGAATTGGTAGTAGCAATAGAGGACTCATTGAGATGAATAGCCTTCGGATCTAGCTAGGTTTGAGTTCCAGAAGCTTAGATCTAGTACCTTTATGGAGCCATTTTGCATGAAAGCTCTAGATCTACTCTTATAGTGTGCTTTTAGCCTTAAAACCTTCATTTGATGTTATTTACACGTAAAGTTGGAAACTTTACGTGTTAATCAAGCCCCAAGAACCCAGATCTATGAATGGAATGAACTGGTTTCAAGCAGAATCGAGTATATAGTGATTGCATGTATACGACTCGACGAGTCGTTCTTCAGACTCGACGAGTCGAGTCGCGAGTCCCCTGTTTTCCCCTTTTCGAGTTATGCCCAGTGGAACCAGTGAATGAGAGCTGGACTCAGTGAGCTAGAGGTTTAGACTCATTCGTGGAAGAACTCGGCAAGTCAATGCCCTGAATCGGCGAGTCCAAGGCAATCATCATACCTCAAGAACAGACTCGACGAGTTGTTCATACAACTCGGCGAGTCACAGTCAGAGTGTTCATATGTTGAAGGAGAACTCGACGAGTTGTTCATACAACTCGGCGAGTCGGATGCAGATTGTCTGAATGTTAGTTTCGAAGAGGAACTCGTCGAGTCTATACCGAACTCGAGGAGTAGTATCGGGCTGAAGCAAGAAAGTGAGAGTAAGGACTCGACGAGTTGGTGACCCAATTGGACGATTCATGTCAACAGAATGTTGACTTTGACTGATAGGTTGACTGTGACCAAGGATAAGATAGTCTTTTTACCCTCAGTATTATTATCTGTATTTGATTGAGGGTACTTATGGAAATTGTAGCCGGGGTGAAGCCGGAGCCGCAGCAGACAGATTCCGGAGCAGTTCTTTCAGCAGCTAGGCTACGAGGTGAGTTTTCCTTCCAAAAGGAACAAGTATAAGGCCACAATGCCGACCCGTTTAATTAGCAGTAGTTTCCAGACTTCGGTCCGATGCATTAGTTAGAATGTTTGATGCCTTCGTGGCTCAGACAGGTTTTGCGTGTTATGTGTTTCGGGTATGGCCCGACTTAGTATGTAGTCTATGTGGTTATGCTAGTTGATATGTGCATGCTATATTATGTCCAGTAGTTCTGGACTTCGGTCCGATGCAGTCAGTTCCAGGCTTAGGCCTGATGCAGTTAGTTCTGGACTTCGGTCCGATGCAGTTAGTTCCGGACTTCGGTCTGATGCAGAGGGCGGGGCCCTGGTTAGTTCCAGACTTCGGTCCGATGCAGTTTCCAGGCTTCGGTCTGATGCAGTGGGCGGGGGCCCAGTAGTTGTTTATATGTTTGTTTGGTATGAGGTAGTTTGGGGGAGCTCACTAAGCTTCGTGTTACAGTTTCAGTTTTGGTTTCAGGTACTTCCGCAAGTAAAGGGAAGAGCTCGGGATGATGGCATCGCACACACCACAGCTTCAGTCTTATTCCTGGGAGTTTGTTTTGATTCATAGTTTGATTTGGCACAAATGTTCATGACATTTATTTTGAGTTGAGATATTTGACATATGGTTTCATGATATGACGATCAGTATATGATTTTTATTATTATTAAAACAAAAGATTTTGGGTCGTGTTTTTGGGACGTTTCAACTTCACTTGCTCCTTCCATCATAATGTCTTTTGCTTGCTCGAACCTGGCTCTGATACCACGTGTCACGAGATGACTCTTTTAGACTAGTCAATACCGTGTGCCACTTAGTGCTTCTCCGACTAGGTCAGGCTAACTTCGATGATCTAGATGTACTAATGAACTTAGGAAGCAAGATTTGCGAGAAGGGACACTTCAAGAAAGCTTCTATTATATAACTCAACTTCTCAATGGATTCGACAAATGAGTCCTCCCCCTATTTATAGGAACCTTACACCTCCTCAAATGGAAGTTTCTAGGTCCCGATCATTCATGACTAATCTAGACTCTTCCTATTATATACATGTGTTTTACAAGACTCTAGAATATGGTGAACTTGTCCACGATGCTCTAGAAATCTCTAGGTCGTCCTGACATTATCCAAATCATTCTTGTATGATCTAGTGTGCTCTAGATCGTTCCAAAGTCTTCAGGGTCGTTCCAGCTTCGTCTAGTGCCTTCTTGATTATTCCAGATCGTTCTCCATTGTTCCACGGACATTTATAATGTTCTAGCATCTTCCAGGGTGTCGTAGAGCATTCTTGATCTCTCCGGAGACTTATCGAGTACACTTGATCGTTCCGGTGTTCTTTAGTCGATCGTGGAATTTTCCAGAAACTTAATCTGTGACAGGCTGCTTCTATTGTTGCGACCTTCGGCTGTCGTCTGCCACTGTGTGGGTGGCGGTGTTGTGTGGGTCATTTCATGTATGGATGGGTGTTTCAGATTATGTCTCTCTGTGTGTATGTGTGAATTTTTTGGCCGGAGATCATAACGACCACCATGGAAGCCAACCATGGTGGTTGCTGCCATTTTTCTTTTCTGTCATCCCCGAACACCGCCTGTCGCCGCGGGGGTGGCTGTTTTATGAGTGTTTCTCGCATATGTGTGTAATATGGTGAAATTATGTGTGTTTAGTGGCGTGATGTTATAGGAGGTGGCTGCCACCTCATGCCACTGTTTTCCCCCACCAGCCGCCACTTTGGGGTGGCTATGTGTTTGTGTGTGAGAGTTTGGACCCAAAACAATTAGCTCCCTCCATAAGAATAGTGGTTGCCGCCTCCTGCCGGCAGAAAAGCTATGCCGATAAGCGCCGATCAGACCTAGAGTTCCAGGTCGGGGATATGGTTCTCCTGAAGGTGTCGCCATGGAAAGGCGTTATCCGATTCAGGAAGCGGGGCTAGTTGGGCCCCAGGTACATTGGACCGTTCAGGGTTATAGCCCGGGTGGGCAAGGTGGCATATAGGCTGGATTTGCCAGCCGAACTCGGTCATATACACGACACTTTTCATTTTTCTCAGCTACGAAAGTGCCTGGTGGACGACTCGGCAGTGGTGCCCTTGAAGGACATTCAGGTTGATGGCAGCCTGAATTACATCGAGCGGCCTGTGGCAATCCTCGACCGGAAGTCAAAAGATTTGAGGAACAAGAGGGTGGAGCTCGTGAAGGTGTAATGGAAGCACCGGAAGGGCTCAGAATGGACTTAGGAACCGGTGGACGAGATGATGGAGCATTACCCGGACTCGGCGAGTAGGTACTGTTCGGACAAAAACCCTAATCCGAGGGTTTACACCCTATTTAAGTAATGATATGACGGTCATATTGTCCCTTATGCTCCCAAAATACTTCTCATTGAAACCCTAGCCGTTTGTGCTTTGTTAAGGCCATTTTTGGTGTTCTTGTGTGGTTGTAAAGTTGGGAAGGAAGGAAGGAGCTTGGAACTTGAGTTGGGGACCGTAGATCTAGGGATTTTACTTCATTTTCAGTAGCTTCAAGGTATAATTCCCTTTTCTTGACTCATCTATGTGTTTATTCATCTTTAACTTGGGATCTCTTTGGATTTCTAAGTCATGTTTCGGAATTGGAAGTGTTGAGTGGGTTTTGACTTCAGATCTGGACCTTAAGAGGGGTCTCATGGCATAAAGGTTCCAACTTTAGGGCCATGAGAGCCCCATTCACATTGTAGGACACTTTATGTGGATTTTTGAGCTAAAAACCCCATGCATGTGCATCAAGTTTGGAACTTTACTTATAAAGTGGACATTTGGAGGCCAAATCTATGGTTTTGGTGTGTTAGATCTCACTTAAATCGACTGTATGGAATTAGTCAACACTGGAATCAGCAAGTCCATTCTTGGACCCGGTGAGTCCAAGGCAATCTTCTTAAGGATGAAGATGAACTCGACGAGTTGTTCATCAACTCGGCGAGGCGAGGACAGAACTTGTTCATCAGATGAAGGTCAACTCGACGGGTTGTTCATCAACTCGGCGAGTCATATGAGTTTTCATGTGATGTTCATATGAGAGAAGAACTCGTCAGGTTGACGGCCCAACTCGACGAGTAGGGTCATGGATGAGGACGAGTAAAGGGTGAGGGAATCGGCGAGTTGACGGCCCAACTCAACAAGTCGGGTCAACTTGAAGTTGACTTTGACTTGGACTTGATTGGGGGTAGAATAGTTATTTTACCCTAAGAGTAGATGTCAATTTTTGACTAAGTGTTGGTGGGGATTGTAGTCGGAGGATTTCCGGAGCAGCAGCAGGCAGAGACTTCCCACACGGATTATCAGCAGCTACTTGTTCGAGGTGAGTTACCTTCTAGTAGCGGTGGGTCTACGGCCACAATATCGGCCCACCAGTAGGAGTCGTATGTTAGATGATTGTCTTTGTGATATTCATCTAGGTTTGCTGCTACCTGATATGTTATATGATGGCATGATATGTTATATGTGATAGTAGTAGAGTTCGGTTGTTAGGACCGAAGGGTAGGTCATACAACCCATATATGTCTGACATTACGTGATGATATGTTTATATGCTGGAATGATATGTTTTATGCTGGCATGATATGTTATATGTGACAGTGGTAGTAGGCGGGGAATAGTCCCCAAGTTCGGTTGTTAAGACCGAAGTGTAGTTCGGACACCCCGGATATGTCTGGTAGTATGTTTGTGTTATGATATATGTGATAGTAGAAGTAAGGGGTGGAATAGTCCTTGAAGTTCGATTGTTAGGACCGACGGGTAGGTCAACACCCCATAATGGCTTGAGATGGGTAGGACGGCACCCCAGAATGGCCGCATGGGTAGGACGGCACTCCAGAATGGCCGCATGGGTAGGTCGGCACCCCAAAATGGCCGTACAGGTAGGTCGACACCCCAAAATTGTTGTACCTTGTAGGTCGGGCACCCCAGAATTTCCTGGCAGTATGTATGCTATGTGATTGTATGGTATGTGGTACGATGGGGGAACTCACTAAGCTTCGTGCTTACAGTTTACAGTTTTGGTTTCAAGTACCTCTTCAGCGAAGGGGAAGGAGCTGGGAGAGTACTTTAGTAATCATGTATATATGATCATCTTAATGATTAAGAGACCTTATCGCAATTCATTCTCTAAGTGCATTCTTGATAGCTAAGAATAGGAACTATGAATTGTTGAAGTGGTTAAATCAAGAAGATGAGTCATATTTCATTCCATAACAATTCTTAGAGTCATACTCCAAGATTGTAACTTGAGTGACATGTCTTAAAGAAGGTTAAAAAAAACACTTGTCAAATGTAAGAGTAAAAGTTTTCTACTCTTGTACATTTGAAATTGGTAAGTTGTGATGTTTTGGATAAAACAAAGACCAAATAAGGCTAATTGTGTTAAGTGTCTGTCTTGATTAGAATTCACACTATCTATTGAATATTTGGCAAGATAGTATTATATGTCAAGAGGACAGTGGGAGTCTTAAAGATCCTGAAAAGAAGTTCAAGATCTAATCAAGAATAAAAACTTGTAGTTTAACAGTAACACACGACGTGAGGTTTATAACCTATCGTGTTGACATTTCTGTGCCCGTTCTAGTTAAGTTGGCTATACATTTGAGTTCTACATGTTCTCAATTGTTTGCATAGCTACTTGGAAGCAATGGTAGGCCCTTGAGCTGCCAGGTGGCAAGAAGTAAAGATTGCACAAGGTCAATCCATATAAGTTAGGATTTGTCACTAACCTAGTCTTGTGATTATGGTTTTGACAAATTCACATGAATAGGAACACTTACACCATAAAATCTAAGTGTCATAAGGTTTATCTTCGATTCATGAAAATGATGGTAAGGAAACTCTTTCACTAAGTAGATTTTGAGTAGATAGCAATTATGGGAATGACAAAAGGTCTAAACATTATGATTATGACATCCCTTTTCATAATTGTTTAGACACAGCTGTGAGCTATCTAAGACAAGGTGTATGATTTTGATAAGTTTTATCAAAGCAATCTAGTATCAGAAATCTGAACTTTGGTAAGAAAGTCAGTAAAGTATTGATTTCTAGAAGTCCAGCTGATTTCTGAGTACATGTCAAAGCTAGTGGGAGTATAAGTGTTATTCTAATAATCATCATGTTAGTGGGAGCATGATAATTATGATAAAGGTTGCAAGTTAGCAATGTTAATTATAGAAAACAAAAGTTTCAATTCGTGAGGCTGCAGTGGTTGAAAAAGTTGTTTTGCTATAATTAAAGGAGAGGAAATTATAATTCATTTCAATTCTAAAAGCATAGATTGAGATTTTAATCAAATTTAGTCAAGAATATATATGAATTTCATGTTGGAATGGCTCAACATAAGGAAATTCTATATATGGGTTCATTATTTGCGTTCTAAAATTCGATTATGATTACGGCATCCTTTTTCATAATCTGAATTATGAGAACTTGGCAAATAGAAATGAAACTATTATAGCAAAAGACTGGTTTAGTCTTTATGTGAGACATCATGAATCATGTCCCATATGCTTCGGATATAGGATCGATTACATGTGCTATATTCATCCTGTCTAAAATTTTCCAGATGCCTGGGGCATTAAGAAGGGAAAAGGTCTAGAACTGGATATGACTAAAACAATTAAGCAATTGTCGAGGACAATCTAAGGTTTACCAAAGATTGGTTGCTCAGGGACAGTTGGAAGTATAGTGTTAATTGATGGAAGGACCATATTGACATATTCTGAAAAGAGGCAACTCCTGTTCAGAAGTGATAGTCAAAAAAGGAATGTGGAAATGATCCCATTG
Organism: Lactuca serriola; assembly: GCF_051521515.1. Classification (NCBI taxonomy): domain Eukaryota; kingdom Viridiplantae; phylum Streptophyta; class Magnoliopsida; order Asterales; family Asteraceae; genus Lactuca; species Lactuca serriola. The sequence continues at coordinate 305,823,241 of NC_136410.1, read as the reverse complement.
GTGGAAGTTGTTCAATAAGTCTGTATAAGATTAGGAAACTTAATGCAAGAAGGATGTTTCCAAGGAGTTGATCTTCTTTGGAATGCTCTGTAATGGTTGTTGTCAAATCTTTGTGACTTTGTGCATAATCATTACAAGAGAATCATTGCATATAAGTTGAGAATCTAACAGATTTAGGTAAAATGGCATGAATTTGGAATTCCTGCATTTTCCATAAGAATTCGGGAGTGTGAAATTAGAATCATTGAAAGTTTGGTCAATTGGTTTATTTCACAAAGTAAGGGTCATAGACAAACATAGTATGCATACTTGGTGTATGGCATGACTAGTGTTTAGAAAACATAGTGTACATGCTTGGAGCATGGGGCAACTTTTGTTTTAAATTCAAGAATAAAGTTGATAGCTGAAATAGTATATAATGAATAATGTGCAATCATATGGTGATAAATAAAAGGTGTTTTATTTATATTCGTAAGTTCTGAGACCATATTAGATTCATTTATTTTTGTTCTGAGACCATATTAGATTCAAACCATCCATAGTCGGTCATATGTTGGAAGTAGATATGAATCAAGACTGTCATGGGTTGGCTTGTAGAGGTCCAAGTTGGTGGACAAAGTTGTGCTACAACACTCATGGGTGCTCATAAGTTCTGAGTATTGGATTCAACCCGCGCTCATTTGAATCACTTCATGGATTTTATCACGAGTGATCATGAGACGATAATATCTTATATTCTTCAAACCTAGAGATATGAGTTGTTACTATGACTTGATAGTACATTGATTGCTCAAAAACGCATTAGTAACTCGATGTTATAAAACGTGCCTCTGTGTATGATTCAACAAGTAGCAGAACAAGCCATATGAGTCGAAGTTTATCCATTCCTTTTACATTCGGGATAAAAGCAATATATGTGGGCCCCTCGATGATTTAATGATGACACATGTTAGTGCTTGGCCAAGCCAGGATTGATTTGATTTGTTCAATCAGTCAGTCATCATGAATCGGAAATCGGGAAACAACAAATGGACAGAGAGAATGATTGATAATCCATGTCTCTGTCCATACGATATCCAGAATGGAGGAATATATGATCACTTATCTAATGGACATGTCATTGACAAAGGTCAGAGTTCATCGGCAAGGTCAGAGTTCGACGAAAGCTTTTGAGAGCTACGATTGCCAGTCGGTTCTTGAAGTCATACTTGCAATAACAGTTTTAGACTTATCCAAGTGGGAGACTGTTGGATTAATGTCTAAGTCCATAAATATAATTGGTAAGACTTGACCCGACCCGACATGGTCCATTTGGGTTGCATGGCATCATGCACTTGGATAGACTATAATGAGAGAAATAACACTTAAGGTTGATTAATATATTATAAGTTCTAATATATTAATAGGATTATTTAATTAGTATTGATCAAGAATTAATCTAGAATTAATTAAATGATCAAAAGAAGACTAATTAAATATATGGGTTGATTGTGTAAATCATCCATACTTGTATAGTGGGCTAATGCTCCATGGATAATCAAGCTGGGCTAAAACCCATAGGATGGTCCATGGATGCTCCATGGTGTATTTGAACCCATGGATCCAAGGAAATGGAAGGCCATGACAATTAGGGTTTACCCTAATTGTAGCAACTATATAAGATCATATTCTTTGGGAAAAATCGGCCACTATGAATTATAAGAAAGGGCTAGCCGATTTGAGGAGTGTTCAAGTTTCTCTCAAGTTATTCCAAGTGTATTTGGTGTTGTGTGAACCATTTGAGGTGTCACACTTGAGGCACTAGGCACTCAAGCTTCATGAAGACATTCTACATCAAAGAGGTATGTATTCTATCTTGTTATATTCATTATTTTGTATGCAAGATTAGGATAATACCTTGGATGTTCATAATTGCATGTATAATAGAGAAAACATAGATCCAAGGTATTTAGGGTTGCATGTACACTTAGGAGTGTTAGAATGCTCATAACCCAACAGTATGCTGGTACAGTTTCTCGTTAGGAGAATAGAGTTGCTTGAGTAGTTTCCTGTGTCCGAATGTTGCTTGCTTCATGCTTGTAGGGCTCTGAGTAATGGGAGTTAACCATTAGGTGAGTACGTCGCATCACATGTGATTAGGATTGAATAATCCCAGAGTGTTGGATTTGGCCCTATTGCGCAGCTCTTGTTTGAGTCTAACCGTTGTGGGGATGAGTCTTTTACTCAAAGGATTATCCGAGCCTCATTACATGTGTGGTATTCAGATAATGGCTAATTGGCATTACTAGGAGCCCTTCAGTAGCTAAGGATCGGTTGGGATGGAGCCAGAGAATTCCCTAGGGTAAGCCTAGGATGAGAATAAAAGAGATCAGCACGGGAAAAGGGGGACTTGGTGGAGCAAGGCAGTCCTTGAGTAAAGTACGGATAAATGTGGAAGGTAGTATGGGCCCGTACTACTAAAAGCAGAGGATCCGTACTCGAATTAAGGAGGTCTGAGGCAAGACCAAGGAACTTGTGATGGGTGTGATCCCTCTAGATGTACTAGTATCACTAACGGTTGTCATGGTGTATTGCAGAATGGTGGTACTACGTTCCAGGCCAGCAGTTGGCAGTTCTGGAGAGGGATCGGGTTCGGGTTCAGGCTCCGAACCAGTGGATGAGAGTTTACGCGAGTTCATTTTGTCTGAGATCACTAAAGGCGTCCTTGATGCGACCCCGATCATTTTTGGGTCGATCAAGGAAGGGATTGTTGAGCTGATGGAGGATCGCCTTAGGGCGTTCCGGAGCGACATGGCATCTGGCCAATCAGGATCCTGCATGCTATCCTTTAAGGACTTTAGGGGCAGTGGTGCGCCGGATTTCCATGGGGCGAAGGACCCCATTTCTGCCAGACGATGGATTGCAGACATTGAGTCCGCACAGCTGACCAACTTCTTCCCCGAGGGGCGGAAGGTGAGATATGCAGCAGGGTGTTTGAGAGACAGAGCTAGAGACTGGTGGGAGTCTATTGGTGACTCATTGGGAGCCTCGGCTGTGGAGGCTATGACCTGGTCAGACTTTGCAACCAGATTCAGGGCGGAGTTTGCGCCAGCTGTAGAGCTTCAGCAGCTGGCCAGAGAGTTTTTGGACATGAGACAGACTACGGAGACTGTGGCAGAGATCACTGCCAAGTTCCGGGATAGGGCATTGCTGGTGCCCCAGTATACGGGAGATGAGGATATGAGGAGGACCCGATATCATGACATGTTGCGAGCCGACATTCGGGAGCATGTTAGTTTTTCAGCTTGCCCTACCCTGGATTCCATGATTGTCAGGGCAAGGGAGAGGGAGATCGATCTGAAGCATGTCCGGAAAAGGAAGGTAGAGGAGGAGCAGACGATTGGGGCTTCGGAGAAGAAGCCCAAGAGATCAGATGGTAGGCCGAAAAGCCAGTCAAGACCAGGCCGCTGCAGGAAATGCGGCAGGCCACACGAGGGAGCGTGTAGATTGGGATCGTCGGACTGCTACAAGTGCGGCAAGACGGGGCATTTCAGCAGGGATTGTACCACCCCTGCACCGGTTATTCAGACGTCTGAGTTGTTGTGTTTCCACTGCAACCAGAAGGGGCACAAGAAGGCCAACTGCCCCCAGTTGACAGCAGCAGCACCGGTGAAGGCGCCAGCCGCAGCGACCCTACGGATTACTGATGGCCAGAAGGCCAAGACTGAGGCTCCAGTAGCGAGGAGCTGGGCCTCCCAGTTGACTACCGAGGAGGCACGCGCTGCACTCGATGTGGTGACGGGTATGACTTCTTATGTATGCTATTATGATATGCTGCTGTGATTTTGATATGTTATGTATGTGCTCTGTTTAGGATCGTTCCATGTGAACGGCATTCCAGTTCAGGTATTGTTTGATTCGGGTGCTACCTGATCATTTGTCTCTTTTGCGCTTAGCAAGAAGTTCCCTGAGTCTTCGGGTATGTTGGATTGCCCTCTAGAGGTCGAGATTGCGTACAACCGGTCAGTGCGAGCATCAAAGGTCTTCCGAGATTGTGTTTTGAGATTGTTCGAGGAGCGTTAGATGGTAGACCTGGTTCCTATTCCGTTGAGAGGGAACAAGGTGATTATCGGCATGGATTGGCTGAGCCCCAATGGGGCGGTGATAGATTGCGCACAACAGTTGGTGCGAGTCAGGACCCTAAGAGGGGGAGAGTTAGTGATTCAGGGCGAGAGGCCACAGCGATGGCCAGCCTTATGTTCAACAGCGAGAGCTAGGCGTTACCTTCAACAGGGTTGCGCAGGATATGTCGCTTATGTCATGGACACCCGGGAGGCGGGTAAGGTGAAGGTGGGTGATGTGACCGTGGTACGAGAATTTACGGATGTATTCCCCGAGGAGTTGCCTAGGATACCTCTGGAGAGGCAGGTGGAGTTTAGGATCGACCTAGTCCCTGGTACGGCTCCGATAGCCAAGGCACCGTATCGGTTGGCTCCTCCTGAGATGCAGGAGTTGTCTACACAGCTGCAGGAGCTGTTAGACAAGGGATTCATTAGACCGAGTAGTTCACCCTGGGGAACCCCGATTCTGTTTGTGAAAAAGAAGGAAGGGTCGCATCGGATGTGTATAGATTATCGGGAGCTGAATAAGGTAACGGTGAAGAACCGTTACCCACTCCCGAGGATTGATGACCTCTTTGATCAACTACAGGGAGCATCATGGTTCTCCAAGGTTGATCTACGTCCAGGATATCATCAGATGAGGGTCAGAGACGAGGATGTACAGAAGACTGCGTTTCGGACGCACTATGGCGACTACGAGTTTGTGATGATGCCCTTCGGGCTCACCAATGCTCCTCCCGCGTTCATGGACCTCATGAACCGCGTGTGTAGACCGATGTTAGACCGGTCTGTGATAGTGTTAATTGATGACATCTTGGTTTACTCCAAGACGCATGAGGAGCATGAGGAGCATCTGCGAGAGGTTCTAGAGACTTTGAGGAGGGAGAACTTGTATGCTAAGTTCTCCAAGTGTGAGTTCTGGTTGCGCGAGGTGCAGTTCCTTGGGCGTCTCGTCAACCAGAACGGGATTTCAGTGGACCCGGCTAAAGTGGAAGTCGTGATGAGATGGGAGGTTCTGAAGTCTCCATATGAGATTCGGAGTTTCCTAGGATTGGTTGGCTACTATCGGAGATTCATCTAGGATTTCTCCAAGATAGTCGTACCCCTGACCAGGCTAACAAGGAAGGTCGTGGTCTTTCGTTGGGGGCCTAAGCAGCAGGCCGCGTTCGAGACACTGAGACAGAGATTGTGCGAGGCGCCAGTCTTAGCCCTGCCAGAGGGAATGGAGGATTTTGTTGTATACTGCGATGCGTCCATCTCAGGTTTGGGCACAATATTGATGCAGAGAGGGAATGTCATCGCCTACGCGTCGAGGCAGCTGAAGCCTCACGAGGCGAACTACCTGACGCATGATTTGGAGTTGGGGGCTGTTGTATTCTCCCTCAAGATCTGGTGACATTACCTCTATGGGGTTCGTTGTACCATCTACACGGACCATAAGAGTTTGAGGTACCTCATGGATCAGCCAAATCTAAACATGAGGCAGCGTCGGTGGATGGACATGGTAAAGGATTACGATTGCGAGATCCTTTATCATCCGGGGAAGGCCAATGTGGTGGCCGACGCGCTTAGCCACAAGGCAGTGTCGATCAGGGATATCTGTCTGAGGATGATAGTGGTGACTCCGTTGTTGGAGCGGATTCGGGAGGCCCAGCGGGAGGCTATGAAGGAGGAACATCAGAAGAGAAAGCGGATAGTGGGGCATGTCTCCTCCTTTGACTATGAAAGCCGAGGATTATTGACACTACACCGTAGGGTGTGGGTGCCGTACCACGGGGGTGTGCGCCAGGTTCTGATGGAGGAGGCGCACAAATCCCGATTTTCCATTCATCCCGGGGCGACGAATATGTATAGGGACCTTCGTCTGGACTATTGGTGGCCCTACATGAAGCGGGATGTGACATGGTATGTGGAGCGGTGCTTAACTTGTAGGAAGGTCAAGGTCGAGCATCAGAGACCTCACAGCAAGATGCAGCCATTGGATATTCCGCTATGGAAATGGGAAGACATCATGATGGATTTTATCACAAAGCTTCCCATGACCGCGTGGGGAGTGGATTCGATCTAGGTCATCGTTGACCGATTGACCAAGAGCGCCAATTTTATCCCGATTCAGGAGAGCATCTCGGCCGAGAAGTTGGCCGACATCTATATCCGGGAGGTGGTGGCGCAGCACGGTGTGCCAGTTTTTGTGATTTAAGACAGGGATGTGTGGTTCACTTCCAGGTTTTAGAAGAAGTTTGATGACGAGCTGGGTACTTGTCTGCATTTTGGCACCGCCTTTCACCCGCAGACGGATGGTCAGAGCGAGCGGACCATCCAGACCCTGGAGGATATGCTGCGAGCAATCGTATTAGACTTCGGAGGTAGTTGGGATACCTACCTTCCATTGACAGAGTTCTCCTACAACAATATTTATCATGCGAGCATTGATCGTCCTCCCTTCGAGATGCTATATGGGAGGAAATGCAGGACCCCGATATGTTGGGGTGAGGTTGGCCACAGGGTAATGGGGAGCACTGAGGTAGTGCTCAAGATGACAGAGAAGATTAAGAAGGGCCGGAGCAGGCTTCAGACTGCTTAGAGTCGGCAGAAAAGCTATGTCGATATTTGCCGATCAGACCTGGAGTAACAGATCGGGGATATGCTTCTCCTGAAGGTGTCGCCATGGGCCCCAAGTACATTGGGCTGTTCAGGGTTATAGCCCGGGTGGGCAAGGTGGCGTATAGGCTGGATTTGCCAGCCGAACTCGGTCATATACACGACACTTTTCATGTTTCTCAGCTGCGAAAGTGCCTGGTGGACGACTCGACAGTGGTGCCCTTGAAGGACATTCAGGTTGATGGCAGCCTGAATTACATCGAGCGGCCTGTGGCAATCCTCGACCGGAAGTCAAAGGATTTGAGGAACAAGAGGGTGGAGCTCGTGAAGGTGTAATGGAAGCACCGGAAGGGCTCGGAATGGACTTAGGAGTCGGTGGACGAGATGATGGAGCATTACCTCGAGCTGTTTCAGGAACGAGCAGCAGACTTCGAGGACGAAGTCTAAAATAAGTGGGGGAGATTTGTAGCACCTGGTTCTTGGTTCGTATTTCCTTCATTAGCTATTTATATTTTTTCGCATTTTGGCCTTGGACTTGGCGAGTTGAAGGACCAACTCGCCGAGTAGAAGCGGGACAGAATGCGGGACTTAAGTGATGAACTCGGCGAGTCGGGTCCCAGACTCAGCAAGTAGGTACTGTTCGGACAAAAACCCTAATTCGAGGGTTTGCACCGTATTTAAGCAAAGATATGATGGCCATATTGTCCCTTATGCTCCCAAAACACTTCTCATTGAAACCCTAGCCGTTTGTGCTTTGTTAAGGCCATTTTTGGTGTTTTTATGTGGTTGTAAAGCTTGGAAGGAAGGAAGGAGCTTGGAACTTGAGTTGGGGACAGTAGATCCAGGGATTTTACTTCATTTTCAGCAGCTTCAAGGTATAATGCCCCTGTCTTGACTCATCTATGTGTTTATTCATCTTTAACTTGGGATCTCTTTGGATTTCTAAGTCATGTTTTGGAATTGGAAGTGTTGAGTGGGTTTTGACTTCAGATCTGGACCTTAAGAGGGGTCTCATGGCATAAAGGTGCCAACTTTAGGGCCATGAGAGCCCCATGCACATTGTAGGACACTTTATGTGGATTTTTAAGCTAAAAACCCCATGCATGTGCATCAAGTTTGGAACTTTACGTATAAAGTGGACATTAGGAGGCCAAATCTATGGTTTTGGTGTGTTAGATCTCATTTAAATTGACTGTATGGAATTGGTCAAGACCGGACTCGGCGATTCCATTCATGGAATCGGCGAGTCTAAGGCAATCTACTTAAGGATGAAGATGGACTCGACGAGTTGTTCATCAACTCGGCGAGGCGAGGACATAACTTGTTCATCAGATGAAGGTGAACTCGACGAGTTGTTCATCAACTCGGCGAGTCGGATGAGTTTTCATGTGATGTTCATATGAGAGAAGAACTCGCCGGGTTGACAGCCCAACTCGACGAATGGGGTCATGGATGAGGACGAGTAAAGGGTGAGGGACTCGGCGAGTTGACGGCCCAAATCGGCGAGTCGGGTCAAATTGAAGTTGACTTTGACTTGGACTTGATTGGGGGTAAAATAGTTATTTTACCCTAAGAGTAGATGTCCATTTCTGACTAAGTGTTTGTGGGGATTGTAGCCGGAGGATTTCTGGAGCACCAGCGGACAAAGACTTCCCACACAGATTATCAGCAGCTACTTGTTCGAGGTGAGTTACCTTCCAGTAGCGGTGGGTCTACGGCCATAATATCGGCCCACCAGTAGGAGTCATATGTTAGATGATTTTCTTTGTGATATTCATCTAGGTTTGCTGCTACCTGATATGTTATATACTGGCATGATATGTTATATGTGATAGTAGTAGAGTTCAGTTGTTAGGACAAAAGGGTAGATCAGACACCCCATATATGTCTGACAGTACGTGATGATATGTTTATATGCTGGCATGATAAGTTATATGTGATAGTGGTAGTAGGTGGGGATTAGTCCCCAAGTTCGGTTGTTAGGACCGAAGGGTAGTTCGAACACCCCGAATATGTCTGATAGTATGTTTATGTTATGATATATGTGATAGTAGAAGTAAGGGGTGGAATAGTCCCCAAAGTTCGGTTGTGAGGACCGACGGGTAGGTCAGCACCCCAGAATGGCCGCATGGGTAGGTTGGCACCCCAGCATGGACGTACGGGTAGGTCGACACCCCAGAATGGCTATACCGGGTAGGTCGGGCACCCCAGAATTGCCTAGCAGTATGTATGCTATGTGATTGTATGGTATGTGGTACGATGGGGGAACTCACTAAGCTTCGTGTGCTTACAATTTACAGTTTTGGTTTCAGGTAGCTCTTCAGCGAAGGGGAAGGAGTCAGCGCGGTAGCGGCACATCATACACACACTCTTTGTTTTCCGCACTATGGTTATTCTGGGATTGTACTCTGACATGTTATTATTTTGTGACTTGGGTTTTCAGACATGATACATTGTTTTATGAGATGATGTAATTTCACAGTATTTCCTCATGAACGCTTTTATGAATCAGTTAATTTAAAAAGAAATTTTTGGACTTAAAATTTGGGTCGTTACACAGGGGATGCCCCCCTCGCTTGGCAAGAAAGACCACATGGCGGCCCGTGGCATAATGGCAAGACTATGTGCGGCACATTGCACCTTATTTGGTTATGATGTATGTATGGCTCTTGGTTATGTATGGCATGTATGGATCAATTTATGTGTATGGTATGTGGTATTTGGGGAACTCACTAACCTTCGTGCTTACGGTTTTTAGTTTTGGTTTTAGGTACTTCGTTTTCAAAGGAAAGGAGTCGGCGATCGCAGCGCATCACACTATGTTTTCCTCATATGAGATCTTTGGGATTACTCTAATATCGTTTTATGATAACTTGTTTTGATTATTGACACTTCGGTTTTTATATAAGATGTTATTATAGATGTTTATATACTTATGGTTTTATAATAACTTATTTAAAAATGAAATTTTTTGCCTTGAATTTTATGATGTTACAAGTTGGTATCAGATCCCTGGTTTGAGGGATTCAGACACATTCTCGGGTGTGCCTGGACTCAAATCTAGGGTTTGAAAGATTTTACAAGAAAAATAATTTTTCTAAAATTAAAATGAATGGTTTTTAATAAAGAATAAGGAGTGTGATGCGTGCAATCATCCGAGCTCAAGTAAGTGGTTCCCAAAATACCAATAGATGTTTGTTACATGATATGATATGATTATGTGATTCACATGATAGATTAGGGCTAAGGATCTAGGAAGGATGCTTTATATGCCTACTATATGTGCTTACTGAACTGCATCCTAGTACTTATTAGTCATTGATATGATGGCCTGTTTAGATTATGCCTGATCGTATGAGCCTTAGAACTGAATGCTAGTATAGACTCCTGACAGGAGGATAGAATGATTTGGTTGGAGTATGTTGGTTAGATTTTCCATTGTCTGAATGGTGCTTGCTTTGTGCTTTGTGGGACTCCTAGTAATGTGAGCTAGCTATTAAGTGAATATGCTAAGTCACATATGGCACATGCTGGATAATCTCAGAGTGATAGATTTAAACCTATTGCGCAACTCTTGTTTGAGTCCGACCGTTCTAGGGTTAAGTCTTTTACTCGAAGGATTATTTGATCTCTGTTGCGTGTGGCTATATTCATGAGGTAGCTAATTGACATTACTAGGAATATTTCAGCAGCTGAGGACTGGGTGGGTTTGGGAACCTAGGAAAGCCTAGGATATGCTGTAATGGGTTAATATTATGGTTCAGTGAGAACTGGCATAACGGTTTGAAGAATTGACTTAGAGGATTTAGGAGGATTTCTGAGGAAAGTATGGATAGGTGTGGAAGGTAGTATTGGGCCTATACTACTGAAAACGCAGGATCCATACTCGAATCGGTGAGAGTCTTGGAGAATCTAAGAAGCTTATGAAGGGTGGATTCTTGAGTATGACCTGATTATTAGGTTGTCACTTTTCAGTTGGGAGATGAGCTCCCAAGGGAATGGTTCAGGTTCGGGTTCTGGCTCAGTTGCAGGTGTTGATCCGATTCACGAGAAGTTGCAGGAGTTCATCTCATCGGAGATTTCTTGATGTGTTACGGAGATAGTGGATGAGCGCTTGGGCGCGTTCCGTGTGGAGGTTATGTCTATCACTGGAGCTCGCACACTGACTTTCTAGGAGTTCCGTGCTTGTGGAGCTCCTGCGTTCCATGGGGAGAGGGACCCCATTGTCAGTAGGAGGTGGTTAGCAGATATGGCTAACACGTTCAGGATGAGTTTTTGCCTCGAGGAGGCGAAGGTCAGATATGCTTCTTGCCTGTTGAAGGATCGAGCACGTGATTGGTGGGAGGAGATCTGTAGTGAGTTGGGTGATGATCCGGTCGATGCTATGTCATGGGATGATTTCTCGACCAGGTTCTGAGCTAAGTTTGCACCGGCGATTGAGGTGCAACAGTTGGCACGATAGTTCCTGGATCTTCGCCAAACTACTGAGACAATGGTAGAGATCATAGCCATGTTTCGGGAAAGGGACTTAATGGTACCACAATATGTAGCAGATGAGGAGATGAAGAAAGTGAGGTATCATGATATGCTGCAGGATAACATCAGGAAATTCGTGAGTATTTTAGGGTGCGAGACCCTGAATGATATGATCTCTAGAGCTCGAGAGCGGGATATTAATTTGGAGCACATTGAGAAGAGGAGGTCAGATCAGGTGCATACTTTAGAGGGTCCTGGAAAGAGACCCAAGACTTCTGATCAGTTTTTGAGAGGCCAACAGGACCGGATTCTGTGCAGCACGTGTGGGAAACTGCACGATGAAGTTTGTCGCTCCAGGGGTTTGGGCTGCTACAAGTGTGGCAGTGTTGGTCACGTCAGCAGGGATTAGCCTCAGGGGGCAAGCACATTATGTTTTCACTGTGATCGGGTGGTGTCACAATTAGGAATTTGTGTGCCTTGTAACCAACACTTAAACCAATTTATGAATCAAAAACATAAAAGCATGAATGATTCATACTCTATGTTAGCAAAATTTCAATCAAACACCCATGCAAGCAATTTAAATAGTCATTAAGCAATTGGAAACCCTAGAAGTTCTTGTTTAAGTCCATTTTGGACTAGGACTTCCTTATTGGGCCCAATGGACCAATAAGCTTCCAATTTGGCTATCTTGGGCTTAGAACTCTTAAATGGGCTCTAATTGGACCCAATTCCATTTAATTCAATATTTTGGGCCATATTGGGCCTAGAATGAGATAGATTAATTATATGAACCATTTTGGACCATAATTAACCTAATCTAACCTAATGGGTCATAAAAATCATATTTATATTTTTTTAGGCCAAAAATCATCCAACCTAGCTATAACATGGGCTTAAGGGCAAAAAGCCCAAAAACCTCCTCTCACCCTCCCCATTCTCGGCCCAAGCCCAAAAGAAGAGGAGAGTTGACTTTGTGAGTGACACCTCACAATTGTTCAAGGGACATCCATGCATGAAGACTCAAACATCCATGCACTCACATACTTCCAAGTCTAGCTACTCTTTTTCTCCCTCTCTCTCTTGCTCTCGGCCGAGTTCAAGCACACACACACACATTTCACTCACTTTTCTCTCAAGGAAACACTTTCATAACTCATCCATATTTCGAGATCTAAGAAGGAATTAAGGGGATTTTTACACAAAAATCATCATCTAAGCACCTAAGAAGCATCCAAGTTCGAAATCTTCCAAGGAAGGTTGCTAAGGCCGAAATTCTTCTCATTTTCTTCCAAAAACCGAAATAACACCCAAAGGTGAGCTTCATACCCCCTCTTTTTCGGTTTTTATAAGTTTTGTGGGGGAGAATACAAGCAAATGTGTAGATCTATGAGTATATGTATGCCCTGTGTGATTTTTATGCTTATATGTATGGTCTTATGTGATTGTGATGTTTATACTAGCCAAAAGAACCTAAAAACCGAGATCTACAATATGATGAATGAAATAAGTATAACTTATACCATTTCACATTAATCAAGTCTAGAAAAATAGCCAAGTTGGTTAATATGAACATTTTTGGACTTCAAACCCATTTTTGGGCTCAAAATGCTAAAATACAAAACTAAGGGGGCCCAAAACGACAAAATATAGATTTTGAAGGTTGAGATGAGACTAAACAGTTTCTAATATGTATTTTCTGAATATTAACACTTTTGAAGGGTTAAAAATGTGAAATTTAAACATAATGGGCCAAAATGGGCTTTTCGGCCCAATGAAGCCCCAAATTGCGAAATTTTTGAGTTGGAGGGGCTGAAATTGCAAATTTCTGTAAAACAAGGAATTACTAGTGTACCAAATCTATTTCAAGGGTCAAAAATGCTTTTCCAATTAAAAAGGGACCAAAGATGCAAAAAATTTCCATTTTGGGTCAAAATTGTAAAAGTTGCGAAAATGGAGGTTTCAACCGAAAAAAATTTCATTTTTGAAGGACTTAAGCTGTTTATCAAGTAAATTTGTGCTAAAAATGTCTTTCCAATAAGTTTTGATACTAAAGTGTCAAGAAAAATAGTTTAAGGACTAAACCGGAAATACTTTTATACTCAAAGGGTTAAAAGTGTAAATTTTATCCGAGGAAGGGCTTAAAAAGATAAAATCACATTCTTAAAACAATGGATCCCTTAAAATAAAAATACGAGTACTACGTCTACCGGCGAAACGTAATAATAAATACACCTTCAACACCAAAATCGTTACCAAACGAATTGATTCGGTCTCGAGTCAATAACGAATCAAAAATCAATAAACAATGATACTCCAATACACACGCGGAAATTTAGGAGAAGTCAATACACCATCTTTGGGCTCGAAAGTTTCAAATCGTGCTTGTTGGGCCTAGCTAGCCCAATGACATGATCTTTAGGCCCGAAGGGAACGTGCTTACATGTTATTGGGCCTACTATGACCTAATTCCGTGTAAAAGGACTTTCAATAGCTTTATTGTGCTGTTGGGCCCCCAGGGTCCTTGGGTATTGCTAGCAAAGTCGAGAAGACAAATGCGAGTCAGGCCAAGTGCCTTTCGCATTCACGATAGCCTTGAACGACTTATGGAAATAACGGGGGCTTCATACCCTCCTTTCTCCTCGATTGTGGGGCTATGAGAAGTCAGGGTGGTTGGATTAAGCGAGTAGTACGGACGACGCCTAAGGGATCGTTTGTATTTGTTAGTTGTAAACTAGTCATTTTCATTAATGTGTGATTATAACGACTCAACCCATAATTAATCCAATGTCACCTGGAATTATCGAAAACAACGTCGTATCGGAATAACACAAACTAAGCCGCGTAATTTGATGTATTGGGAAAACATCGGGTTTTCCTTGGGGAATTCAACACTCTTAACTATGTGATATATACAAAGTCTAACAATTATTCACGTTTATAATAATCAACAAGCATACTTACGGATCTTCACACTTTTTCTCATATACAACATTTTTTTATAGAAAATATCGGATTTTCTGAGGTTTTCAAAACTATACAAATCATTTGTTTTCAAACCTTACTTATGAACTCACCAACATTTCATATGTTGACGTTTTTCCAAAATACTTGTATTCTCAGGTAACAGGTAAATCGAAGAAAAATGTGTCCAGCTATGTCATGATGTTTGTTTAAATAATATCGAACGGTTTATGTTTTGGAATTGTAATGTTTTGAAACAATGTACTGAATGTAAACAATACCGGTTGTAATATTTCAATGCATGGTGATGAATGATGTTATGATTCATGTATATTCATTGTGATGGTATTCAATTGAGTCACAATAGCCCTCGGACGTCTCCGCCGTCTGGTTCGGGGGTGTGACAGGTGGGCCACAAGAAGGTCGACTGTCCGACGTTGAGGGGAGGATCAGTAAGCGTGCCTGCTCCGGCTTCTTTAAGGATCACTGATGGACAAGATGGTTGGGAGGGAACCCCAGTAGAAAGGAGTTGAGTTCTACAGGTATGTATCTTTTGCCTTCTTTCGGGACTATTTATATATGTGATTATGGTTGTTGGAATCTTGCATCAATTCGGGTAAAACATATACCCGATTCATTTCCTTGCTCATGTATGAGTCATCAGTATTGCTGGAGTTCGGAAAGTGTTCATCTAGTCTTCAAGGGTCGTATGGTCTTTTAAGTTAGCCTAGTAATTGTAACGACCCATTTTTTACAAAGAAATTTTTCATTTTTAATTAATAAACATACTTGCATAAACCATGAAATTCCATCATATTTGTTTTCTAATCCACATTTATTACAACTTGTTTAAATTATCAGAGTGTCCTAAAACATAGTAATAAATGAGAGATAGAGTGCACACCGCACCATCACGCCTTGCCCTTGCCCTTGGGCTCGGATGTACCTGAAAAAAATCCACAAACGGTAAGCTTGAAAGCTTAGTGAGTTCCCCAGAGCACACCCACACACAAAAGCATATAACATATCATGCGAGCTAATCAGCTATACAGAACATATAAACCAAACATGCCAGTCACATAAGGAAGCCCTAGAAAACCTCAAGGGTCTTACACCGGGTGTCATGGGAACCCCCACATGGTCTTAGCCCAACACCTCGGGAACCCCCCGAGGTCTTTGACCTAGGATGCCAAGGAAACCCTCCAAGGTCTTACACCTAAGTGCCTCGGGAACCCCTCGAGGTCTTTAACCTCGGATGCCAAGGAAAACCTCCAAGGTCTTACACCTAAGTGCCCCGGGAACCCCCCGAGGTCTTTCATGCAGGCATAATCACAAAGCATATAAATTCACAGAATGGATAACACACATATCGTAACACATAATGGGCCGGACTTGGTGCCTTAGACCCATTGGTATGGTGAGGAGACTCACCTCCAACTGCCGAATACCAAAGCTGCTCTCCTAACAATCTGAAATCTCGTGGGCTGAATGATAGTATTAATTAACGTTAGATCCTTAGATTAATCAAAGGGAAAAACCCAAGCCCCAACTCTATCCATGAGGCCCAATTATTCCATCCTAGATAATGGGCCCAAAATCCAAGTCTAAAATTACTAATGGGCCTCTTGGCCTCTTAAGGCCCAACTAAAAAGTCCATGGCCCAAATCTGGTGAGATAGGCCATATTTCACAGAATACAGTCAGCCCAATAATCAAATGAGGCCCAAAAGTTCGCCAGCCCAAAACAGAAACGACCCAATCTGCCATGCGTACGCACAACGTACTAGGGTCTCAAGGACTACGTGTAACGTACACTGAGTACGCTCAGCGTATGTCCAGGTTAAGCACTTTCTCCATTAAGTGCTCAATATCCAATTCTTTTACGTCCAAAAGCTATATATGAGTTGTTTAATACGTCCTAAGGCATAAAGTTGCTAACTTTATGTCTTTGCATGTTCCTCATACCCCCAAAACCATCATTAAGACCTTTCCAAAGTCTTTAGCTCATGCACAACACTACTAGAAAAACAGCCTTTTACGACGCTCATTGCGCGTCGTAAAGGGCTCAGACGACGCGCAAATGCGCGTCAAGGAAGGCCCTGTCATAAAGAGAGACGACGCGCTTTTGCGCGTCGTCTATAGACGACGCGCATTTACGACGCGCATTTATGACGCTCATTTACGACGCGCGGTTATGACACGCAATGCGTATCAAGGAAGGCCCTGTCATAAAGGAAGACGACACGCATTTGCGTGTCGTAACCTTACGACGCGCGTGTTTATAACACGCAATGCGTATCAAGGAAGTCCCTGTCAAGAAAGGCCATGTCATAAATGAAGATGACACACATTTTTGCGTATCATAATTTTAAATGTTCAAAAAGAAAATATATTTATATATTTATTAATTTTTAAATTAAATTTGCATATAATGTCTCATAATAGAAAGAAAATATCATATACAAAAAATACAATCTATTGCATAAAATTTAATGTCATACAATTCTATTTTTTACAATATCTAAACTTGCATCTAATCTACTCTACATCAAATTCCTACTAAGTAAAGTTGCATCTTGCCTTTCATAATTCTTTAAGACTAATGCTCCAAGCAGCTGATTATATGGATAAGCAGTTGTACATTGGCCCATCTCACTCAAGAACGACTTAGCCAAATTCAACTCCAAGTGTTTACTGCATTTTGCTGATAATGCTGCAAGATTTGAATCAAGTGGCTTCATATTCCTTTCTTCCATCAACTTTACCTAATGCACAAAATACACAGAAACAAAAAAACATTGTAGAGGAAGGGGTAATTTGGGAAAATATGAGGGGTATCCTTTGCAAAATAAAACAAAAATATCCTTTGCAAGATTTTCTCTTTAGTGTCCTCTGCAAAACAAAACAAAAAATATATATCAAAAAATGAAATTTTTTATAGTTTTATATTATAATTACTAGGTTATAACCCGTGGACACCACGGATAAGAAATTAAAAAAATAAAAATAAAATTATAACTTAATTATTGAGCAATATAATGAAAAATTTAATAATTAGGAAAGCAAAGTTGGTAGATTATTCAATCGGCAATATTTTTGAAATGACCAAAACAATTGACATAGCATGAACCACGAGCAAACAAGCATTTCAAACAAAAAGCTTGTGCACATAATTGTTTCCATCATGAGATGTCTAAAAAACCTAAACCATTTGCCATTTTGCCAATGGCACATATCATCCAACCACATACTCATCTTTACTCTTCAAAATGCATTTGGATTCATACATTACATTCATTATAAAATGTAATTTTTTCAAATGTTTAAGATATGTACAGCAAAGCCATAATTTCTGAAATGTTTAAGATATGTACAACAAAGCCATAATTGAAGAAAGCAAGATTGAAGGTAAGAAATAATCAATTGATTGTTAATCTTAGTTTTTTAACAGAAAATACATTATGTGGAAGAAATTTTACCTATTTTTTTTTTCTTTCAGAAATGTTGTATATGAAGATATAAGCGAAAACTGAAGTCGTTCAAAAGAATACCCTCACATTCGTTAAGAGCGGAAACACAATCAGGTAGATATGATTTTGGTTCGAATTTTGAAATTTGGTTATTTGTTTAAACATTTGAATTTTGAATTTGCTAAATTTTAGACAAAATTTCGTGCATGATTATTCAGGGGATCATATGAGTAAATAAAATGGATGAATATACCCCTGCAGTTTGAAAATACATGACACAGTGACTGTTTCTGGAATGAAAGTAACATTTATCTGCGCCATTGATCTGCAAAGAATGTATAAAATGTGCACTTAGCAATTAAAATAAACAAATAACAGATATAAAATGAATTAAAAAATAACAATAAGTGTGATGTTAAAATAAACAAATAAGAGATATAAGATGAATTACAAAATAACAATAAGTATGATGCTAAAATAAACAAATAAAATGTGAAAGACTATAGTTGTAAACTTGTAAAGCAATCCGAGTTTGAACACGACGACAGGAAAAAAAAAAGGAACAAAAATATATGAAAAAATAGAAACCAATGTGAAGTTTATGTTAAAAGAAACGAATTAGAGTTTGAACACAAATGACAGAAAAAAAGAGAGAAAAAAAATATATGAAACAATAGAAACCGGTGTGAAGTTTATGTTAAAAGAAACGATTTAGAGTTTCAACAAAAATGACAGAAAAAAAAAAAAGAACAGTATCAAAACTTTGGCAGGTCATCAATGCCTTTAAAAAAACTATAAGTCATAGCTTTTGTGTAATTTGGCTTTTACTTAATACGTATAATATGTTTATATATTCATACTCTTTTAAAGAACTAAAAGGCAATCTTTACTAATATGAAAGTATATTTCTATGTATACACCCGATTTCAAAGACAAATGCAAGCAACTGCTACAATTAGAAGAAAATTTATTTTTCATTATGTTACCTGAAAAATCAAAATGTACAACAAAGCCATAATTTCCGAACTTTGAACTTATTCAACATATGCGAACATAAAATTATTTTCAGCCCACAAACTTTACATTTAATAATCTGATGCAATTTATAAAACAAAAATGATGAATCACAGAACTTTAATTCTTATATCTCTGAAAGAAAATGTATATCAGTATAACAATGGACCTTAATGCTTCAAGACCAAATTTATATTAAGTTGTTAAATAATGTTTTGTACTTAATGTTGGGCAAGATTTTGCTTGTTGACTGACTGTATAATTGGAGTTTGAAAACAAAGACAAAAAAAAGAACAAAAAAATATGAAAAAAAAAACTGAAGTGCAGATTGATTTTAAAAGAAAATACTACTAGAAAAGAATGTATTACTAACCTTTAAGAAATCGGTAGAATTACTAACTTTTAAGAAATCTGTAGAGCAGAGCAGAGAATTTCACTCAAATTCGAGGGCATAGCAGTAGAAAATGATATGCAATTCTATGGGTTCATATAAATATGCAGAGAGTAATGAGGCAAAATAATTTATTTAATTCCGGAAAGGTATTTTACTTTGGAGATTTTATTCCTGATTTTGTGGATTTAATTAGTGGGTAATTGATTTAAATTTGAAAATCAGTAGATGAGATATAATCTGAAAATAGTTGGCAGAAAGAATAAAAACGAACTTGTAGTTTAAAGGATATGAAAGTAGAAGTCAACGATTTGGTAAAAATTGATATGCTGATTTAGAGGAGGTGATAATTTCGATTTTTATGTCCAAACATGTTGTGTAAATGGATAAACCGATCACAAAGCAAGGTAAAGACTCGAGACGCAGGAGATGTTTCATGTTTGTTGTTTACCTTCCAGATGCAGCAGCAGCAAAGAATTTCTCTGTTCTACATATGGGATCAGGGACAATGAAATGAGTTGCCTGATATGTTCCAAAAATCAGCAACATTAGTAATGATAATACCAAAAAACACTTATTACATATACTATAATAAAAACCACAAAAAATGATTACAATTTTAAATTTCAGGCGTATTGAACCTCTATTATCAAATAACATTTCAGCAGCAACAGTTACAGCTGCAAGCAAGACCTGAGCTTCCGTGTGGCTTCTCTATTTTCTCCCCTAATCCTTGACTTCTCTAACCTCATAAAGATATTGGCTCACCAATGCAGTTCCTTATAAGTTATTAACTCTAACGAATCCTTGGTTCAAGCATTTCATCGAACAGTTGGACTGCATAGTAAAACACCCTTTCAAATCTCAATATAAAATGGGCAAGACAAAGTAATGTAAAAACAAACCAAAAACATAATCGACACATAAACCCTTGGAAAAAAAATACCTGGTGGGAAAACATCTGAATAACCACTGCCATCGGCCCATGAATAAGCTCTAATCTCAAGCTTTGTGCGCACCGAGCGGGGTACAGAGGAGGTCTTCAAACAACAAAAGAAGTGTGATGAAAGAGTCATGGTAACGGAAGAGAAAAACAGGAGAAACTTTAGGAAACATAATTGGCTGAAGAAATATTCAATGAAGCAAATAATTCTTACCATTTGTTTGGGACAAAGAAAAGCTCGTCTCTACTCTTTGAAACCTTCATCATACGTGTGTCACCCTAAATCTTCTTGTTCGTCTTTCTCCTTCCCTCTCACTTTCTGGTAACGGTGGGTTCAATAAAAATAGAAATTCATGTGAGAACAGATATAAACATTAAACATATATTAAAAATGGGGATTAGGTTTTGAGAGTGAAAGAAGGGGGGATCATGCTGGTAAACGACAGAGAGGCGGACCAACCAACTTCTATTGTGGCCGACTCCATCTCCATCTTCTCCGATTGTCACCTGGTGTTGATCAGTGGAAGAAAGTGGCCCCAATCGATTAGAAGATGTGGAGGTTAGACTGGATGAGGGTTTTCCACAAGGAGATGGAGATAATTGTGAATGGGCGGTGGATTATCAGAAGAGGTTTGACATCGATCGGCAGAAGGTGTAAGGATTAATCCAGTTGGATGAGGCGGTGAATGAAAGAAGTCAGTGATGTTAGTCTAGTAATTTGGAAGATAGATGGTGGTGGGGAAGAGCGGTCGTCTTTCATTGGAAGTCGACGGCGGTGAGAGACAATCAGAAGGGTCGAAGAAGCAGCATATGGCGGAAGGTGAATGGAAGTTTGAGAATTGAGAGATAAGAAAGAAAGAAAGGGGGTTTTCGGTGGGGATGAGCTAGGGTTTTCAGCCGATGGAAACAAAGCGGGCTTTTTAATTTTTGGGTTTCATTTCCCCCTCAAAATGAAACGCGCGTTTCATTCAAATTTATAAAGCGACATGGTTAGACGACACACATTTTATTTCAGGTGCCCTCCGTGTTTTTTTTTATTTCTTATTAGACACTAATTTTAGGGCGCACAAAAATGCGTGCCCTCTATGCTTCATATTTTGGAAAACTAACATCAATTTTTAGAGCACGCTCAAATGCGTGTCCTCTATCAGCGCGTGTCATTGATTGCGCGTCGTAAAAGGCTGTTTTTCTAGTAGTGCAAGGTCAATACTTCCATCAAGACCCCATTTTTATGCTTCTAGATGACTAAGGGACCTCAGATCTGTCTTTCTTATCATGTGGGGGTGTTTAGCTCAACAAAAGAGGTCCAAAGTTCATCAAAGGGACAAACTACAAAAACTCTAGCTAGATCTAGAGAGTAAAAAGGAAAGATGCAAGCTTTTTACCTCCAGAAGCTTTGCAAGATGATTATGATGTAGGATCTTGAAGCACCTACTTGATCCAAGCTTGCTTGACCACCTCTTCTTCTTGAAATGAACACTAAAAGACCACAAATGCACTCTTTAAGGCTCAAAAATGATCTCACAAGGTTTCCAGAAGTGTAAGGACGTTCTAGGGCTGTGAAGGATCTCTAGGGTTCAGTCCAAGGGACTTAAAGTCGTTTATATAGGCTCAAGTCTGGAAATTAGGGTTTTGGATCCCTGGCGTTTATGCCCCGCATAAATCAAGGTACGCCCAGCGTACCTCAATTCTTCTGCGACCAAAATAGATGTAGTACACTAAGCGTACACTTAAGCACGCCCAACGTACTTAAGGGACAATTCATGCAAAAATTATAATTCTTTAAGGTTCAAGACATACCATTAAATTTTGATGTAACAACTCTCCCCCACTTGAACTAGACTTCGTCCTCGAAGTCTGTGGCTGTAAACAGTTCAGGATAATGTTCCCACATCTCCTCCTCTGGTTCCCAAGTCCATTCGGAGCCCTTTCGGTGTTGTCATTTCACCTTCACCAACTTCACCTCCTTGTTCCGAAGACCCTTCGTCTTCTGGTCTATAATGGTGACTGGCCTCTCCACGTAGTTCAGGCTCCCATCTACCTGTATATCATCCAAGGATATAACTACGGACTCGTCAGCAACACACTTCCGAAGCTGAGACACATGGAAGGTGTTGTGAATCTGGCTAAGCTTTTCTGGCAGCTCTAGACGGTATTCCACATTGCCCACCCGGGCCGTGATCCTGAACGGGCCTATAAACCGAGTCCCCAACTTGCCCCGCTTCCGAAACCTGATAACCCCTTTCCAGGGCGATACCTTCATCAGTACAAATTCTCCTACCTGGAACTCCAGGTTTGATCGCCAATGATCAGCATAACTCTTCTGACGACTTTGCACGACTCGCAACCGCTCGCACACCAGCTGAATCAATCCGGTAGTCTTGAGCACTCCCTCAGTGCTCCCCATGACCCAGTGCCCAACCTCATCCCAACACACCGGAGTCCTACACCTCCGACCATACAACATTTCGAATGGAGCCCGGTCAATACTGGTATGATAACTGTCATTGTACGGAAACTCTGCCAGTGGGAGATACGAATCCTAACTCCCTCCAAAATCCAGCACGCATGCACGAAGCATATCCTCCAGCGTCTGGATTTTCCTCTCACTCTGGCCATCTGTCTGAGGATGGTATGTCGTGCTGAAATGTAGCCGAGTACCCAGTTCCTCGTGGAACTTCTTCCAAAACCTAGATGTAAACCGGACATCCCTATCAGAAACCACAAACATTGGCATCCTGTTCCTAGCCACCACCTCCCGTACATAAATATCTGCCAACTTTTCCGTGGATATGCCCTCAGAAATCGGAATGAAATGGGCACTCTTCGTCAATTTGTCCACGATAACCCAAATGGCATCTACACCCCTCACTATCCTTGGGAGCTTCGTAATGAAGTCCATGATAATCTCCTCCCATTTCCATATAGGGATGGACAACGGCTGAACCTTGCCATGAGGCCGCTGATGCTTGGCCTTGACCTTCCTGCAGGTCAAGCACCGCTCCACAAAACAGGCGATCTCCCGCTTCATGCAAGGCCACCAATAAATCAGTCTCAAGTCTCTATACATTTTCGTAGCCCCTGGGTGTATAGAGAACTTAGACTTGTGCGCCTCCTCTAACAGTCTCTGCCTCACTCCCCCTGACACGGGTACCCACACCCGACTACACTGCGTCAAAAGGCCACGGCTGTCCTTAACAAACAGAGGATATTGTCCCCGTATTTTCTCTATCTTCCAATTCTCCTTCTTCTCCCCCATCGACCTGAGCCTCCCTAATCATATCCAACAATGGAGAAGTCACAGTCATCCTCAAACAGATGTCCCTAATCGGGGACCCCGTCACCTTGCGGCTCAATGCATCGGCCACCACGTTGGCCTTCCCTGGATGGTATAGAATCTTGTAATCATAATCCTTTAGCACATCCAGCCACCTCCTCTGACGCGTGTTGAGGTTCTGCTGATCCATCAATATTTCAGACTCTTGTGATCGGTATAGATAGTGAACCGCACTCCATACAAATAATGTCTCCAAATTTTGAGAGCAAAAACCACTGCCCCCAACACCAGGTCATGCGTGGGATAATTCGCCTCATGAGGCTTCAGCTGCCTCGAGGCGTAGGCAATCACATGCCACCTTTGCATCAACACCGCTCCCAACCCTGATATCGATGCATCGCAATATACCACTAAATCATCCAATCCCTCTGGTAAAACTAGAATCAGAGCCTCGCAAAACCTCCGTCTCAGGATCTCAAAAGCCATCTGCTGATCCACACCCCATCGAAAAGTCACATTGTTCTTGGTCAAGCAGGTTAATGACACCGCAATCTTGGAAAAGTCCTGGATAAATCTCCGATAGTAGCCCGCTAGTCCCAAGAAACTATGGATTTCCGATGCATTCCTAGGTACTTCCCATTGCATCACGGCCTCCACCTTGGCTGGGTCAACCGAAATACCCTCTTGATTGATGACATGCCCCAAAAATTGTACTTCCCGCAGCCAGAACTCACACTTGGAGAACTTTTCATAAAGTTTCACCGCCCTCAGAGTCTCTAATACCTCCCTCAGATGCTGCTCATGCTGCTCTCTAGTCTTGGAATATACCAGAATGTCATCAATAAAAACGATTTGCATGAACACTGCGGGGGCATTGGTGAGCCTAAACGGCATCAATACAAACTCATAATGCCCATATCGGGTCCTGAACGTTGTCTTTTGTATATCGTCATCCCGAATCCTCATCTGATCATATCCAGACCGAAGATCAATCTTGGAGAACCAAGATGCACCCTGAAGTTGGTCAAACAAGTCATCGTATCCCCATCAGGAAAGGAAAGGTGGCCCAAGAGGCTACTTGAATGGAGGATAGTGTGAATTGGAAGTTCGGGAAACTTCCCAACTTTGGGACTACATCCGATTGACATGTAGCAGACTATGGGAAACCAAGTCGAGAATCCCAGTCATGACATGAGTTCAGTGTGAGATGTTAGACCGTGTGGGTGCTCAACTTTGGGTGTGTTCGGATTGGTAATCAGCGGTAAGACTATGGTCAATGGTTGAGTTAGCGTGGGAGGTGATGTAAGACTGTGGGATAGCCGTAGCATTCACCAGCAGCCAGATAACATGGAAGGTGTTGTAAGACGATAGGATAACCGTAGTATTCACCAGCTGTAACATCCCAAAATTCAAGGCCAAAAATTTTGTTTTTAAATAGGTTACTATAAAACCAAAAGTATACGAAAGCATCCATAATGTCATGTTATGTCAAAACAAAAGTAGAAATAACCAAAACATGTTATCATAAACAATATCAGAGTGTAATCCCAAAGATCTCATGTGCGGAAAACCATAGTGTGATGCGCTGCGATCGAGCCGACTCCCTTCCTTTGAAAATAAAGTACCTGAAACCAAAACTGAAAACCATAAGCATGAAGCTTAGTGAGTTCCCCCATCATACCACATAATGTCTATCCCTCGGTATCTTTCAACCGGTATCTGTCTGGCATAACTGGGAGTTGAACTCCTCTTCGGTATCTTTCAACCAGTACTCGGGAACTAACTACCCCTTCAGTATCTTTCAACCGATAACCGGGAGCTAACCTTCCCTTCGGTATCTTTCAACCGGTATCCGGGGACTATTTCACCCCTATCAATATCACATAATAACAAGTCATAAACATATTGGTTCCATGATAACATAACATAAACATATTGAATCAGATAATGGCATATCATAACCATACTGGTTACATAATATCATATCATAAACATATTGCTCATATAATGGCATATCATAACCATACAGGTCACATAATAACATATCATAAACATACTGCTAGGCATACATGGGTTCTGTCCACCCCTTCGGTATCTTTCAACCGGTAACCGTCTTCGGTATCTTTCAACCGATAACTGGAGACTATTGCACTCCTACTACTACTACTAGCACATATCTCATAGCATCCCAGCACAATAAGCATATCAAATAATGGCAACTAGATAATTATCACAAAGACAATCATCTCAAACATAATCACCTACTGGTGGGCCGACATTGGTGCCTTAGACCCACCCCTACTAGAAGGTAACTCACCTCACACTGCTGAAGTCCTGTAAACACAATCCCACACTGCTAAAGTCCCGCAGACTCAACCCCACCCGCTGGCTGACAGATTCCTGAACTATCAATACCAAAATAACACCCAATTAATAATTGGGTTCCACTACATAACCATGAGTACATACATTGGATAATTAATACATTACCCCAAGCTTGGCTTTATGCAAGCCCAAGGCCCAAACACAGGCCTAAAAGTCCAACTATGGCTCAAAGACCACCATATGGCCCAATTTTCCAAATTGGGCCCAAACCTTTATAAGTTCTTACCATAAGGCCCAACTATTTAGTCCATTCCAACATTCAATATTCTAATGGCCCAATATCACATAATCATAAAGGCCCAAACCATGGCCCATCTATGGCCCAATTTTCCAAATTGGGCCTAAACCCCTTACATGGGCCTTACCCTAGGCCCATATTATTATTCTACTCCAATTGCTTGACTTTGGATGGCCCATTGATAACCCAATCATCAAGGACCAATAATAAACCCAAATGAAACTAGGGTTTCACATAAAATGACAATTAGGGTTAAGTGTTTCACACTTAACCCATTAAGTCCACCACTCTTTTAAATAACTCATATGGTGTGATTGGGCTTAATACACACTTCCATTCTAATGGCCCAAATGTGGGTCCCAATAAGTCCAAGCCCATAAATCCAATATTAGTGTTTTCTAAACCCTAATTAGGGTTTCCAATCCCATCTTAGCCCAATCGGCCCGATAACTAGGTCCTTAAGCCCATTAGGGTTTCCTAAGGTCAATTAGGGTCCATTAGACCCATTAGACACATGTTTGGGCTTTAATGTCAAATAGGGCTTCATTAGGCCCAATAGAGTTTCACTAAGCCCATTACGGCTTCTTTGGGCTCATTAGGGTTTCAAGCACCCTAACCGAATCGAACTCAACAAGGCAAGCACACCGCCGCCGACACGGTGACTGGTGGCAGCAGGAGACGGTAGCCACCACCCTATGGTGGTGGTTTTAGCTTTCTTTTCATTATTCAAATTGTAATTTACACTTTACAATGTTGAAACTCAAAATAAACACACACACTAAACAACATAAACACACACACAGCCACCCTATGGTGGCCGATGGTGGTAGAAGGTGGCAGCCACCATGGCTGGCGGCCATGGTGGGTATTTTTCCAATTTCCAGCCATCAAATAATCCCCACACAACACCCACTCCATTGTAGAAATAAACAACACACCCCAAAGCACGCACAACCACCTTCCACAGTGGCTAGTGGTGGCAGCAACGGCTAATGATCGGACAGAAGCGGCAACCACCATCGCTGGCGACCATGGTGGTTCTTCTAGGCTGTCGGCCAACAAACACACGCCTAAACCATCTTGCAAACGGTAGCACCACTGCAACTACGAGACGTAACCAAAAACTCTCACACACCTTCGCCATCTCGGGGTGACAGACGTGACCGGAGCACCGCAACAAGTGGTCGTTTGAAGCTATGGTGGCGACGGAGCATGAGCAGGAGCATAGCAACCGATGGCGGAGAAGGTACTGAGCTTGAGATCGGCGACAGCAGTGTAACATCGGAATAGAAACGGAGATAAGATGGGAGAGGCTCACTTCTCCGACCACGAACGGTAATAGCAACAATTGAGGTTTGTCGCCATAGGCGGCCATGGCATTGTGGTAAAACGTCTTTGCTGGTACACTGATTGCATCCTTGACAGCGGAGGGAGAGATGGCGGCTACCGGAAGTGAAGATGGAGAGGTTTGCGGCTGTTGCACCTTAGGGTTAGGGTTAGGGTTATGAGACAATGAAACAATTAAATACCCGATTCCCTTAAGATCTATCCCATAAACGCATAAATGGTCTCTCCTTCCATTATTCTTTCCAAATAACATCCGAAATTTATGATTTAGCCCCTCCAGCTAGAAATTATTTCAAATTAAACCCCATATTTACCTTTTCAGCCCACAGTCTTAAAATTCCTTACAAATTGAGTATAGTACTTACCAAACAACCCCCCTCTCTTCAAGATCTTTCTAAATAAGGTCCATATGTTACTCTTTTAACCCCCAATCTCTTAAAGTGTGACAATTAACTCCTCGAGACCAACCTTCGACATATAATTATTTATTTTAGGGCTACTATTCGTTTATTTATTTATTAAATAAACGGGGTGTTACACCAGCAGATCGATAGCGTGGGGAATGTGGTAAGATTGCGGGGTGGCCCATAGCAGTAGTCAGCAGACAATGTAGAAGTGTTGTAAGACTGGAGGGTAGCCCGTAGCATTCTCTAGTTAGTATGTGGTGCGGAAGTGTTGTAAGACTGCGGTGTGGCCTATAGCATTCATTAATTGACAGATAGAGTAGAAATGTTGTAAGACTACGGGGTGACCCGTAACATTCGTTACTTAGCCGTTAGTATAGTGGTACAATAAGATTGCAAGGGATGGCCCGTAGCATTCACCGGTCCCCATTCGACAGTGAGAATGTGACAGATTTGTGATCCACTCACGGATTCCTTCAGATGATTTAGATCGGGCCGGATCAGCCGCATAACTGTGAGTAAGCCACAATATGATCGAATTTGGGAAACGGTAGGTCGTTGGAGACCAGGCGTAATGTAGGACTACAATGATTCTGGTAGCATTTACTTTACGTATTAGATTCGATGGAGACAGGTAGTCGGACTGTCATGATCGGGAAGATCAGAAGGAATAATGGAGCCATGAATGGCAATATGGTTAGGGTGGATTTCGATGGCTGAAGTTCTCTTCGGAAGTCGCATGGAGTGACTGTGAGGTTGCTCTTGGCTCAGCAACGTATAGGAATCCAATATTTCAGATAAGTTGGGGACCAGGGAGGTCTCAGTTGCCTTTGGAAAGCCGATATGAGGCGATGTGATGCTTTAGACAGTAGTAGCGATTTGGTTCGTGTATGTGGGGTAGTTTGATGATCGAAAGTGCTAAGTCGCTTACAGTGGGATTAAATAATCTCAGAGTAATTGATTTAACCCTGTTGTGCAGCTCTCGTTTGAGTCTAGCCGTTGCATGTTGGATTAGTGTCTAAGTCCATAACTATTTTGGTATGTACTTGACCCGATGGTGCATGGTCCTTTTGTGTTGCCTTCACCAAAGCAACTTGATAGGATGAATTATGGAGAGAAAGGATTAAATATGATTTATTAATATATTATGGGAATAATATATTAAAGGAGAAATCATATTGTTTAATTAATATTAGTCAAGAATTAATAAGAATTAAGTTTGTGACTAAAAGAGATTAATTAAACTTAAGGGACTAAGATAATTGCAATTTGGGCTATGGATTGCCTTATATTAAGGAGTGGACGAATTCTATGGGAAACCCGTTAGAAATCGTCCAAGGCCTTTAAGGAAAGGAGTCCATGGGTTGCTTAGGTCTTAAGCATCCAAATTAGGGTTTCCTTGTTAGATAACCCTAATAGCCTCACTATATGTAGAGCCCTTATGCCCCAAAAACGTGGACAAGCTTCCTTCTAGGGTTTCCACATGTTTTGGGCAGCCTCCTTCTCTTCTCTTCTTCATCCTCTTGCTCTTGGTGTTTGTGAACCATTAGAGGAGTGACATTTGTGACTCTAAGCTTTCTAAAGTCAATAGAAGAAGGATTTGAGATTGTTATTGCTACATAACAATCAAGGTATGATCTAAACCTTAATTATATGTTATATTGATTATCATATGCTAGATCTAGGGTTTATAGTCTTGAATAACTTGCATGTACAATAGAGAAACCTAGATCCAAGCATTAGGGTTTGTATGAGCACATAGGATGTTCTTATGACTAAAACCCATCAGTGGTATCAGAGCCTAGATTGGTTTCTATTGTATTGATGCCTTGTATGTTGAAAAAATTCGTTTTTTGTGGTTCTGCATGATGGACTCGGCGAGTCCCACTATGGACTCGGCGAGTTTCCCCTACTCGGCGAGTTCGAGCGTCAGATGGAGCTATTTTCGGGATTTCTTGCTGTTTATCTTTGAGATACTTGCCTTTATCATATTAGATCAATATAAATCCAATTTTTTGATATATATGAGTATATTCTTGATCTAATTGAAGATATTTATCAATTAATAAAATATTTATTTCCTTATGTGATAATTGATTAATTATTGTGATTAAATTGGTAAATTGTTTTGCAAGAAACCATTAAATAAATCAAATATGGATAATTATGTAATTAAATGTTAATTTAGATTATTTGTTATTTGATCCTTGTGTTATGAAATGTTTCATATTTTCCCCTTTAGGTTTTATAGTTTAAATTTGAACTCAAAAGTTTAGTTTTGAAATTTAAATAGTTGAAACCCTAATGTTTTGAAAAGGTTTCAAAACTTGCCCTCAAGTTTTGGAATTTAAATTTTGATTAATAGTTTAATCTTGATGTATATTTAAATTCTAAACCCTAATGTTTTGAAATGTTTCAAAACTTGCCCTCAAGTTTTGGAATTTAAAAGTTGATTAAAAGTTTAATTAGGAATGTTAAATTCTAAAACCCTGGTATTGTTTTGAAAAGTTCAAATCACACCCTTCTGGTTTTATTAATTAATTAAGGTGTATAATTAAAAGAGTTTTAATAAATCCATAAAAGTTTTGGTTTACAATTTAATTGAATTAAAAGTATAATTGTTAAATTTGACCACATAGTATTTTAAAAGTGTAAAATACACCCTATACTATATATAGCATTAAAAGTCTAACATTATATATATGTATGAGTAAAAGTCAGTCAAACGGGTAGGATAGGACGAAACCTTCCATTATAAGTATAATGAAGTACAAAAGTAACTAAATGTTTTGCAAATTCCCAATCTTAGTTACTTAGGAAAAGTGAATTGATGCAATTCCATGAAATTACACTTTGTGCCCTTACGAAGACGTTAGTGGAGCGTGTGTGGTTTACCGGCACACTAAATGGTTCTAAGCAAAGGTAGCAAAGGGTGACTCAATGTTTGTCATAGTTTGGTGGAGCGTGTGTGGTTTACCGACACATCGAATAGGTGACTGTAACATGTGAGGGCACCATGTAAGTTTGCATGGTTATTCACACCCGCTTTGTGATCCTCGGCATCCCAGTCACAAACTAGAGGGGCATATCGAGATTTAAACATGCCATTCAAATGTTCAATGAATCTCAAAGGATCTAGGAGTTGTCATAGATTTAAAAAAAAACTTAGATTTCTTTTTATTTTTTCGTTTTTCATGGTGGAAATTAGTGAATCGTCATTCACTTACCTTCAAATATTCTGCAACTAGATTACGACATCCCTTTTCGAGGTTGTAGCATATTGTGTTGGGTCCTAGCCTTAGTATCTCATTTGGGTGATTTACTAAGGACTCAATCAATCAACTAACTTGAATTTGTTTCTCCCGTTTTGTAGATGTCAAAGTTCGACAACAATGGTCTTCTCAAATCCCGTGGAACAAGCATTCCACATGAAGATGGTATTCCACGATTCGATCGAGGAACAAGAAATCATGTTTCACTTCCTCCTCCTCCACCAATTGTTCTCCCTAACCCACAAGATCGAAGAATTAAAAGGTTCAATATCACTAAAGCCCTATTGGAAATGAAACATGAAGATGGTAAACCCGTGTGTGCCCACGTTCTAGGAATGAAATCACACATCGATAGGTTGATAATGTTGGGTGTGTCATTCCCGGATAAGTTGGCTGTGAATTGGGTTTTGCAGTCACTCCCTGAATCATATAATGAGTTCAAAAGAAAGTATTATATGATGGATCATGACGATAACCTCATTGACCTAACTTACATGCTCATTGTTGCTGAATCAGAAATGATTTGGCAAAGCAATGGAGCGTATTTGTTGGGAAAGTCAACCGACCATGCTTCCGAGGACGTTCTAGGAGAACTGACCTCGTTTGTTGCCAAGAGAAAGGGCGTTGTACTTCAGGTAAAATCCACTATCTAACTCCATTAGGTTCCTATTCGTTGACTCTTAATACATGATGTGATAAGATTGCATTTGAATGTTTTGCAGGATCGGTGAAAAGAATGGAAGCTTGATGAAAGAGCAAGATGAGTCTAATCACAAAGAAATGGATCTCGATCGCATGGACTTGAAGATTAGATTTTGAGCTTAGATAGTTATGATAGAATTGTTAGGAATCTTTGACTACATAGTTTTTGATGGATTTTGCATTGTAAGGATAAATGTTTTTCGCTGCTTTTATAAATAAAATAAATTTTGGTTTGACATATTTATTTATTTGGTTATTTCCTTACAATCAAATCGTTATGAAAATTGCTGTTTGCATATTTCTACAACAAATGGATATGATTCTTATTTATGTTAATTATGGAAATATCGAGAATTTACCAAATAAGGAGAGTTTCTCATCGCCCAAATTTCAATTGGACAGAAATTTGGAATCACACAACTTGGTTGCATGATGAATGAGAAATTTCATATTTGGAAATTAGACTAATTCGTTGACAAAGTGTCAAGTGAAGGACTAAGAAATCGAGTACACAAAGTTGTGTGTTGATTAAGTCCACCACAAGAATAACAAAGATATTCGTCATGATTTACTAAAGTTTTAATAAATATGATTATACTTATAAGAATAAGTGTAATTCTGAATTGATTGAAAAGTTTAAATCAATAGCGGAACGGATAAGAAGAATCAAGTAGGCAGAAAGATAAAAGTTTCTCCATTCTAAGAAGAAGGGAGAGTAACTTTTATGCTTTATGATAGGTCTTAATGATTAAGAACCATATCTCAATTGATCATCTAAGTGAGTCTTAGTACAATTGTATGTCTAAAAAGAGGAATCAAGAATTGAAGAAATGGTTAAATTAAGAAGTCAATCATACTTCGTTCCAAAACAAGTCTTAGAGTTAAGATTGTGACAATAAGTGACAAGTATTAAAAGGTTTATAACATTCATCAAATGTGGAAAGTTGTGATGTCTTGGATAAGACAAAGACCAACTCGAACCAATTTATGAAGTGTTTTGATAAAAGCTACACTAACTCTTGAATATTTATTTGTCAAGAAATGGTTATTGACAAGAGAATCTTATATGTCAAGGAGTCAGTGGGAGTCTTAATGGTCTTGAAAGGTTTCAAGAACAAATCAAAATAGACCTTATCGATCATCACTAGCACACGAGTTGAGGTTTACAACTTATCGTGTTGACATTATTTTGTTTCTGTGCTATCCAATTGAGTTAATTATGCATGTGAGTCCTATGAGTTCTCATTTGAATGCATAAAAGGCAAGGACTTTGATCAATGAAAGGTACATTGATAGGAAAAGGTGAGCTGCTTAACTACTTGGAAGACATGGTGGGCAGCTGTGCTACCATAAGGCAAGAAATTAAGATTAAGAAAGTTCGGTCCATATGAGCTTGAATTTGTCGTAAACTTTGGTTTTGACAAATTCACATGGATAGGAACACATACACCATTAAAATCTAAGTGTCATAAGATTCCCTCCTTCATGAAAATGATTGTGAGGAAATGCTTTCACTAAGATAGATTTTAAGTAAGATAGTGATTGTAAAAAAAAAATGTATTCTCGAATTCGATTATGGTTACGGTATCCCTTTCCATAATTCGAATTGTGAGATTTGGCAATTTGTCTGAATTGTTTAAGACATGCATATAAACTATCTAAGGCAAAGGTGTATGAGTTTAAGAAGCCTTGATAAAGGATTATCAAAGCACTAGGTAATAGAAACATGAACTTAAAGACATTCAATAGGCATTGTTTTTCTGAAAGTTAAGCTGTTTCTGAATACATGTCAAAGCTAGTGGGAGCATAAGTGTTATGAATAATCATCATGATAGTGGGAGCATAAATGTTATGATTGTATGATTATTAAGGCAAGTATTGCAAGTTAGCAATATTAATTATAGAAAAACAAGCGTTACACCTTGCGAAGTCGTAAGGGTTGTAAAGTTGTTTTGCTATAATTAAGGGAGAGAATATTATGCTTCATTTCAAATTTAAAGGCTTAGGTTGTGTAATGATAATAAATATTAGTCAAGGAAACATAGTGTGTTCTCAAACTTCAATTATGATTACGGCATTCCTCTTCATAGTTCGAATTTTGAGAACGTAGCACATAAAGTATTATGGTAGAAGATTGATAAAGTATCAAATCTTTATGTAAGACATTATGCATCGTGTCCCATACGCTTCGGGTATAGGATCGATTGCAAATGCTATAATATTTAACCATTCTAAAAAATTTCCAAATGTCTAGCGCATTTAGAGGGAAAAAGGACAAGAATCGGTTTTGACTAAGATAATTAAACAACTATCAAAGGACAATCCAAAGTTCGCCTAGGATTGGTCGCTTGTGAGTAGTTGGAAGTATAGTGTTGGATGGACCATATCGACATTATTATGAATAGATAAGATTATATTAAGAATGAGTTGTCATATGGAAAATATGGAAACGTGTCCATATTGAGAATTGAATATTGAAAATCTATGTCTAGATTAGAAACTTTTATGCAAAAGGATGTTCAAAGGAATGTACTTTGAGTGAGAGAAATCATATCTAAGGACTTTGTAATTTCATTAGTAATAGTCATTGTGACTTTAGTGCAATGACATTACAAAAGGATCGTTGCATAAAATGTTAGAATCTAGCATATTCCATAAGTGGCAAGAATTGATATTCCTTCGCTTATGAAAAAGGATTTGGAGTTGTGAAATGAGTATGATTGAAAATGTGTTCATTTGATCTATTTCACAAAGAAAGAACCATAGGTAAACATTGTGTGCATGCTAGGAGCATGGGACAAGTGTAGTAATAATTCAAGTAAGAAGTTGATTAACCGAAACAACAAATAATGAGTAATCGATATGGTGATAAATAAAAGGTGTTTTGTTTATACTCAAAGGTTTGATGCCATGTGGGATTAGTATTATTCTTGTGTGTCACTTTGCATGTTTTGACTTCCTGAATAATTTAATTGGTTGAGAACAGTCAAATTATTCGAACGGGCCACAGTCGTTCATATGTTGGAAGTAGGTATGAATGAAGACTGTCGTGAATTGGGGTGTGGATTGTCTAAAGAGTATTAGACATAAGCAAATGTTTGATGCAACGT
The DNA here is from genome assembly GCF_051521515.1 of Lactuca serriola. Classification (NCBI taxonomy): domain Eukaryota; kingdom Viridiplantae; phylum Streptophyta; class Magnoliopsida; order Asterales; family Asteraceae; genus Lactuca; species Lactuca serriola. Next base: position 305,788,548 of record NC_136410.1, on the reverse strand, counting down.
TCATGAGTGCTTATGAATATGATTTGAGCATTGGATTAAACCCACGCTCACTTGGATCACTCCATGAATTGTATCACGAGTGATTGGTGAGACGATAACATCTTATATTCTTGAAACCGAGATGTGTGAGTTGTATCTTGCAAATCGGTTGCACATTGATAATATGTAAACGCACTAGTAACTTGGTGTCATAAAACATATTGTTGTGTGTGATTTGGTGAGTAAGTGAAAGCGAGCATTGAATCAAAGTTTATCCATTCCTTTTATCCAAAGTAGGATAAAAGCGATATCTTTGGGCCCTCGATGATTTAGTGATGACAAACGTAAATGCTCAGCCGTGCTAGGGCTAATTTGATTTGTTCAATTGGTCAATCGTCATAAATCGGAAGTCGAGAAATAATACAAAGAGAATGATTAGAAATCATGTCTTACGATATCTAGAATGGAGGAATATATGATCCCTTATCTAAAGGACATGCGTATCTGATAGGATCAGAGTTGACAGCGGCTTTGGAAAGCTACGATTGCAGATCAGGATCTGAAGTCATACGCATAATAGTTATTAGACTTATCCAAGTGGGAGACTGTTGGATTAGTGTCTAAGTCCATAACTATTTTGGTATGTACTTGACCCGATGGTGCATGGTCCTTTTGGGTTGCCGTCACCAAAGCAACTTGATAGGATGAATTATGGAGAGAAAGGATTAAATATGATTTATTAATATATTATGGGAATAATATATTAAAGGAGAAATCATATTGTTTAATTAATATTAGTCAAGAATTAATAAGAATTAAGTTTGTGACTAAAAGAGATTAATTAAACTTAAGGGACTGGAATTGTAATTATAAGATAATTGCAATTTGGGCTATGGATTGCCTTATATTAAGGAGTGGACGAATTCTATGGGAAATCCATTAGAAATCGTCCAAGGCCTTTAAGGAAAGGAGTCCATGGGTTGCTTAGGTCTTAAGCATCCAAATTAGGGTTTCCTTGTTAGATAACCCTAATAGCCTCACTATATATAGAGCCCTTATGCCCCAAAAACGTGGACAAGCTTCCTTCTAGGGTTTCCACATGTTTTGGGCAGCCTCCTTCTCTTCTCTTCTTCATCCTCTTGCTCTTGGTGTTTGTGAACCATTAGAGGAGTGACATTTGTGACTCTAAGCTTTCTAAAGTCAATACAAGAAGGATTTAAGATTGTTATTGCTACATAACAATCAAGGTATGATCTAAACCCTAATTATATGTTATATTGATTATCATATGCTAGATCTAGGGTTTATAGTCTTGGATAACTTGCATGTACAATAGAGAAACCTAGATCCAAGCATTAGGGTTTGTATGAGCACATATGATGTTCTTATGACTAAAACGCATCATTGCAGGGATGAGTCTCCTACTCGTAGGATTATCTTATTAATTTCAAGTAACCTAGAATTAATATTCAATTAAATAGTTACAAATCAACCTGTGTGCTTCTAATTAATTTCAAGTAACCTAGAATTAATATTCAATTAATTTCTTATTAATTCTAAATTAATTATTATTATTTCTAATTAATATATTAATCATCATATATTAATAAATTAGTTTATTTCTATTCTCCAAATGTCTTTCTAAGCTATTTCTAGTTATAAGGACAATCCAAATATAATTTTACTTTCAATTACTAGATTATACTAATTTAATTAAAATGGTAAACACTTTAATCGCACAAACCCTTTTAATGATTTAGTTTTATCATCAATACATTTTATTTATTTTTAGAAAAAAAGCCTATATAGAAGGGAGAAAGGACACTCGAGTTCTTGGAGAAGGGACTCCACTCACATGGTGACAGTGAAATCTTTGGTGTGATGATAATTTTTTTTTCTAAATTCGTATTAAATAAATTTAATTATCATCGTACAACAAGTGAGATGGCAAACAGGCAACAAGCTGCGCCGCTACGCCTTTTTGTATAGCAAAGCTCAATCTTTTAAAGACTACGTTCATAGAACTAGGGGATATACCATTGCAATGCATGATCCGTTGTACTCTATTAAGAAGCTCTACCGCATCCGGTGCGAGGAAACCAAACGTATCAAACGCAAATGGTATGAACACGTGTTGATTTTCCATGCACAATTTCTCATGTTTGTTGACTTTGCCTGTAGCAGCTTTTAAAGCAGCCAGTCCTGCCGTGAAACCCCCCGCCCTCAAGCCCACGAGAGGGGATACCCCTGTAAGGTCCACATATGCATGTTTCCCTCCGACCCATCCAAAAATCAAAATGTCAGCCGGTCTAAGGGTTGACCTTCCTTATGATAATTTATAAATACAATTGTATATATTATTAATTGCTAAAACCATGGTGAACAAGAACTTTTCCCGCTTTTCATTTTTGCCACATCTTTTCCTTCATTTACTGCTTTTGCCACCCTAGGAAGCTTATAGAATTTGTTAAAACACTCAATAAACTTTTCCCGCTTTTCATTTTTGCCACATCTTTTCCTTCATTTACTGCTTTTGCCACCACAAGAAGCTTACAGAATTTGTTAAAACACTCCATATTCCATATTAGTTTTACTTCGCAGTAACTTTTATTTTAAACTCTTTTTTTTACACACCGCCTTAAAAAGTTGCTAATCGTTATCTTCTACACCGCCTTAACAATTTTGTGAACATTCTCTTCTATTTTGTGTTTGCGATTGTCGCCTTCAGTGTTCATTTGTTGGTCCCTTTGTCGCGATTATCTGGTCCTCTATTCTGACCTATCTGTTTTTTGTTCTTTAGGTATGTATAATTCCTCTCATACGCTTATTTGATGTCTGTGATTCCCTCACTTCATTCAGCAAACTTTGTTTCTATCTCTTTCTCTCTCTCTATCTCTCTCTCTCCCTACAGTTTAGGGTTTTCAGTTTCTTTCCTCAAGAATTTGAGGTCAGATTCGGTGTTGACGCAGAAAACCCATTTTGTTGACTGTATCAGTTTTGTTCTATCATAGCAATCGAATATCCCATTAACTTCGGGTTTTGATAAATTTTTCGTACGTTGGAGGAGGTTTCAAGTCTACAGAATGGGTTGAGAGTTTCGTGGGTTCATTAGGTATATCAAACCAGCCATCACAAAAAGAGTTTATTTCTTGCTTGAGAAATGGATTGATTCCTTGCAATGCCATTAACAAAATTCAACTTGGGTCGGTTCCAAAGGTACAAATCATACTACTTATTATATAGTTACTTTTTCTGTTGTTCTAGACAATTTCTCGATTATTGATTTGGTAGATTTGATAAATTGTTATAAAGGTGATGGTATTGAAACTTCAGTTTTCGAAAGGGTAAATACCTTACAACATGATTCAATGCATTTGGCTTCTTTTTTTTCTTTCCAATTTTAAGTTTTAATTATATTGTAAGAATTTTCCAGGATAACGTGATTTGTAGTCGTTTCCTCTGCGCTTTCCACAGAGTCATAACCTGCTACCTTCCCTCACTATCTCAGCTACAATTGATTGAGCTAGGGTCTCCAATGGCCTCACGTAAAGAAATTTATAATGAAGACTAAAAATGAAGCAGCAGTGAAAATCAGTGAATTGACAAAGGTAAAACCCAAAGATTGCCATATTTTGTAAATTTAACAATATGTATTTGATTATAGTATCAAAGTATATTGCAACTATATATAAGCAAACGTTATATATATATATATATATATATATATATATATATATATATATATATATATATATATTTCTATTATTAGTAAGGAATGTAATTATGTTGTTATCATTACAACATATCCTCTCTAAGGAACATATGCTATTCATATTTACCTTTTTGCCCTCAGTAACCTTTGCTTCATATTCAGGCTCATTCTTCATGGCTACCACATTGGCTTGCAGCTCATTTGGCTTCAAGTGAGGTACTTTCCTTTTAAAATTTTCCACAAATATGTAAAAAAACCATATTTTTCACTTTATTTTTTTTTAAATCATTACTTATCAGTTGTATGCTGAGGCTAATTGGAATAAGCATGGAAAACCTGCTCTTGACACTCTTTCACTGAAGGTAATTATTATAATATATATATATATATATATATATATATATATATATATATATATATATATATATCCCCTTTTTTTGTCTCATTATTCTATGTGTATTTAACTTCAAATCATGTTATTGTTATTTATTTTTTTTAACCTATTTTTTTCATCTTCATGAAAAAAGAACATTTTTTTTCACTATGGCAGACTTTGGAGAAGAAGGGACAAGCTGAAAAGTGGGTTGAACCGAACCTCATGTAGAAACAATCAAAACCGTAAGAAAAATTCTCCATTTTTGTCAAATGACAATTCTACCCTTTTACCTAAAGTTGGTGGATTTTGACATAACATTTACCTCCAACAATCCAACCAGTAAAATTTTAAAAAAGTTAGGACTTCATGGGAAAAAGCCTCTTTTCAGATGCTTACAACTTCTAATTCACTTCAATTCAAAACATTTAGATTATTATTTCAAATACTTAATATTTAATACATTGTTTAATTATACAGAAGTGGATCCCTAATGCAAAGGAACAATGGGTGATGATGATAACTACTGTTGAACCACTTGTGCAATTATTGACCAAAAAGACCAAAGAGGTTTATAGCCAATCAATGGAGGTTGTAACTCCTCATGTCATCAAAATAAAGCAAACTGTTCACCCTCATTTTCAGGTATAACTTTTATTTTCAATGAGGGTATTATCGTCTTTTTGGGACAAGAAATTGCAACTTTTGTCCCATTGGTCCAGTGCATATCAAATCAGCAAACAAATTGCCCATTACATGCCAACTACAACACATGTCGCGTAACATAAAAAACCTTAATTAAAAACCAATTATAAATAAGATATTGGAGAGCAAACACAACCACAATCCATAGAAATCTTGGCAAAAAAAAATGCCACTACACCATGAAACACTCCGAAGTTAAACAGATGATCAGCACAATCATCCATCAGAAAAAAAAAACAGATGACGAAAACTATTCGTACACTAAAACGCAACATTAGAGCAGTCAAAGGTATCCAAGAAAGCTTAGCAAAAACATTAACGAAAGCACCACACTTTCTGAACTACGCAATATCAGCCCAAATATTGGACACCAGAGACGCCTTCAACAGAAAAGCAACCAACATAGTCGTCACATTGGAAGAAGAGATTAATGATACCATCGCAACACTAAAGAAAGTCCCGGACAATCTTCCGGTTAAGTAAATGTTTACATCGACCTTTTATCTTATGACGCATGTAATGTTTTAACTTTTAATTATTATGCTTCTATGAAAAATAATATTTCAAGTGTTTAATAGACGTTTTTATAAATGTTTTCCTATCATACTAAAACGGAACTACAACACTGTAACACCGTGAATTTCAAAATAATTTTTCTCATAATATAAAAACATATTCATTTAATTTTCATAAAAACATTAGTGTTTGAAACTCCAATCCATGTCATACAAAGAATCCCAAGATCACATAACATAAAAATCCCATGTGTGTGTACTGATCAAGTCGGCGCCTTCCCACGGTCATCACTAGTACCTGAAACAAATAACACCAACACTGTAAGCACAAAGCTTAGTGAGTTCCCCCAAATACCACACATAACACATGTTAGCCACTCGAGGCTATAACTCTGTGGGTCCGTGGACCCTACTCTGTGAACCCTCTGGTTCTAACTCTAGGAACCTTCCGGTTCCAACTCTATAAACATGCACAACATAAATCACATAGAAATAATGCAGTACAACACATAACATACATATAGCATACAAATACTCTGTCACATAACTCTGGTTACCTACTCAAGGTAAAGTATAGTGAGAAGACTCACCTCGTGTATCTCGATAACTCGCAAATCCTGGAAATCACTCGCGCTCGATCCTCCGAGCTATAATCCTCCTATAACACAATATATCTCTAATTAACACTTTCACAACTAAGGTTGACCACCCCTATCAAGTCAACACTGGTCAACTCTGGTCAACGGTCAACGGTCAACTTTGACCGGACTCGGCGAGCGCACTAGAGCGACTCGGCGAGTCTATACGTGTTCACTGACTCCCTAGGATCATCTCTTGATACGTCGAGTACTTCCCTGACTCGACGAGTTCCACCTGGCATGAATCGCGGGGCCACCACGACTCAACTCGCCGAGTCTCAAGAACAACTCGGCGAGTTCCAGCTTGACTCAGTCCACCTGTCAACCCTCTCTGACTCTCCCTGACTCACTGAGTCAACCCTTAACTCGGTAAGACCACTCGCTGAGTGGTTATGGACAATCTTCATGCTACTCGCCGAGTCTGTTCTTCAGACTCGGCTAGTCCATGCTATGCATCAACTCAAACTCGCTCCTGAGGTCAGATCCGTCCCAATGGTTCATAGATCTAGTCCTTCCAAGTTCATTCATCACGTAAAGTCAGTATCTTGGCTACCATGCGACGCCTACAAGGCTTCTTTTGGTGAAATGACATCTAAAATGGTAACCTAAGTCCACAACTCAAAAGGAAAGGCATAAAGCAGAGCATTTGGGACTCTCTGGACCTACTAAGGTCCAGATCTAGGTACCAATTCCCCATGGGACCTCTCACACTCCAATTACAAGGTAAACAAGGCATGAAGAAACCCTAGATTTGACTATATCAATAAAAACACGAGAATAAGCTCTGAATATTACCTCAAGTAGCTTCCTCTGCCGAAATGAAAGTAGATCCAAGCTCCCCAACTCTCCTAGCTTGGCCTTCCTCTTCCCTTCTTGTTAACATACACAAGGATAGTGAACAATGGCCTCTTTTCTCACTCACAAGGACTCTCAGGTTCTCTGGTGCTCTCAAGGTCGAAGGTAGCCGCAATGAAGGGTTATAAGGTCCTTTAAATAGGTCTCAGATCTGGGAAATTAGGGTTTCATTAAACAGCGTGGACTCGCCGAGTCCGGACGCGAACCCGCGTCCAAATCCGCGATCATACTCGGCGAGTCTAGGCTCCAACTCGCCGAGTCTCCTCACAACTTACCAAAAATAATAAATGAATAATACCTGGGAATCCGGGCTGTTACAATTCTCCCCGACTAGAAATAGACTTCGCCCTCGAAGTCTCGCTCTGCAAATAACTCGGGATGCTGCTCACGCATCTCACACTCCGGTTCCCAAGTCATCTCGGACCCCTTCCGATGTTGCCACTGAACCAAAACCAAGGGTACCTCCTTGTTCCGCAGAACCTTGACCTTCCGATCTCTGATTGCCACTGGTCTCTCAGCATAATTCAGGCTCGCATCCACCTGAATATCCTCTAATGGAACCACTGCCGACTCATCAGCTATACACTTCCGCAATTGCGACACGTGGAAAGTATCGTGAATCTGACCCAACTCTGTTGGCAAATCCAAACGATAGGCTACCCTGCCTACCCTCGCGACTACCCGGAATGGACCAATATATCGGGGCCCCAACTTGCCCCTCTTCCTGAATCGAATCACTCCTTTGCAAGGAGAGACCTTCAGGAGCACAAGGTCGCCGACCTGAAACTCAAGCTCGGACCGGCGTTTGTCTGCATAACTCTTCTGACGACTCTGAGCGGTCAACAACCTCTGTCTGACCTGTTGGATCTGCTCTGTCGTCTGAAGCACGATCTCTGTACTGCCCATCACACGCTGTCTAACCTCTCCCCAGCAAATGGGGGTCCGACACTTCCTTCCATACAACAACTCAAAGGGCGGCATATCAATGCTCGAATGATGGTTGTTGTTGTAGGAGAACTCTGCCAAGGGCAAGTACGTATCCCAACTCCCCCCGAAATCCAACACACATGCCCGAAGCATGTCCTCGAGCGTCTGAATCGTCTACTCGCTCTTTCCGTCTGTCTGGGGGTGATATGCGGTACTAAAATGCAGTCTAGTACCCAACTCCTCGTGAAACTTTTTACAGAATCTGGAAGTGAAACGTACATCACGGTCTGAAACAATTGAGATCGGCACTCCATGTCGTGACACCACTTCCCTCACATACACCTCTGCCAATTTCTCTGCCGAAGAACTCTCGCTGATAGCAAGAAAGTGAGAGCTCTTCGTCAACCTGTCCACAATCACCCAAATTGCATCGACTCCCCTGGCAGTCCTCGGCAATTTGGTGATAAAATCCATGGTGATCTGTTCCCACTTCCATTCGGGAACCTCCAACGGCTGCAACTTACCATGCGGTCTCTGGTGCTCGGCCTTAACCCTACGGCAAGTTAAGCACCTCTCAATAAACCACGCAACATCCCTCTTCATATAGGGCCACCAATACTCTTTCCTCATGTCCAAATACATCTTAGTGGCCCCAGGATGAATCGAAAATTTCGACCGATGAGCCTCTTCCATCAAAGTGGTACGCGTTCCTCCCACAAACGGCACCCAGATACGCCCCTGGAATGTCATAAGTCCCCGACCATCGGTAACAAACTCTGAAATCAATCCAACAACTCGCTCTTTCTTCTACATCCCAGGCTGCACAGCCTCGGCCTGTGCCCCACGAATGGCGTCCAACACTGGTGCTATCACGGTCAATCTCAAACATACATCCCGCAGCGGGGTGCTCTCTGCCCTGCGGCTCAGTGCATCGACTACAACGTTAGCCTTGCCTAGGTGGTACAGGATCTCACAATCATAATCCTTGACCACATCTAACCACCTCCTCTGTCGCATGTTTAGGTTGGGCTGATCCATCAAATACTTCAAACTCTTATGGTCCGTGTATATCGTACACCGAACCCCATACAGATAGTGACGCCAAATCTTGAGGGCGAACACCACTGCCCCCAACTCTAGATCATGGGTGGGATATCTCATCTCATGAGGCTTCAGCTGCCTCGATGCATATGCTATCACATGCCCTCTCTGCATCAGCACCGCCCCCAACCCCAAAATTGATGCGTCATAGTATACCACAAAGTCCTCCATCCCTTCCGGGAGGGCTAACACCGGGGATTCGCATAACCTTTGGCGAAGTGTCTCAAAGGAGGCCTGCTGCTCGGGGCCCCATGAAAAAGCAACACCCTTCCGGGTCAACCTGGTGAGTGGCACTGCGATTTTAGAGAAATCCTTGATAAATCTCCGATAATACCCTGCCAACCCTAGGAAACTCCTGATCTCGGAGGGTGACCTCGGCACCTCCCAACTCATCACCGCCTCAACTTTGGCCGGGTCGACCAATATCCCTTTCTGGTTAACGAGATGTCCTAAGAACTGAACCTCCCGCAACCAGAAATCACACTTGGAGAATTTGGCATGAAGCCTCTCCGATCTTAGAACTCCGAGAACCTCTCTCAAATGCTCCTCATGTTGCTCTCTAGATCTCGAATATAACAAAATGTCGTCGATAAATACAATCATCGACCGATCCAGCATCGGCCTGCACACTCAGTTCATGAGATCCATGAACACTGCCGGGGCATTGGTGAGCCCAAAAGGCATCACCACAAACTCATAATGCCCATAACGCGTCCTGAACGTTGTCTTCTGGACGTCCTCATCTCGCACCCTCACCTGATGATATCCAGACCTCAAATCGATCTTGGAGAACCAAGATGCTCCCTGCAACTGATCGAACAAATCGTCGATCCTCGGCAACGGGTAGCGGTTCTTGACCGTCAGCTTGTTCAACTCCCGGTAATCAATGCACATCTGGTGTGAACCATCCTTCTTTTGACGAACAGGATAGGTGCTCCCCATGGCGAGCTGCTCGGCCGAATAAACCCCTTTCCCAGCAGCTCCTGAAGCTGCGAGGATAACTCTTGCATCTCTGGAGGTGTAAGGCGATAAGGCACCTTAGCGATAGGCGCGGCCCCCGGAACCAAATCGATACTGAACTCCACTTGCCTCACAGGAGGCACACCCGGCAACTCCTCAGGAAATACATCAGGGAACTCACGCACTATCAGAACCTCCTCAACAGACCTCGGTCTCTCGAAATCCACCTGTGTATCCATCACATACGCCACAAAACCCTTACAGCCCTACTGTAGACACTGTCTTGCCCTAGCGGCCGAACAAAACGCTGATCCAGAACGGGTACCCTCGCCGTACACCGTAAGAACTCCCCCACTAGGGTCTCGAATGGTCACCAGCTATCGCTCGCAGTCGATAACCGCACCAAATCTGTTCAACCAGTCCATGCCCACAATGACACAAACGTCACCCATCGCAATAGGAACCAGATCAATCGGGAACTCAACACCGAAAATCTCGACTACGCACCCTCGGAGAACCTCCGTGGCATATATCACCCTCTTGTCAGCTATGGAAACTCTCAGAGGCCGACTCAACGCCTCACGACTAACACTGATATGCTGACTAAAAGCCAATGATACAAAAGACTGACTCGCACCCGAGTCAAATAACACCAAGGCAGGTACAGAATTCACAAGAAAAGTACCTACGCATAACATAATATAAGCATAATATCTCAACATCAAAATAAATACACGAAAGAATACATACCAGTCACGACATCGGGTGCTGTACGGACCTCCTCCGCGTTCAACTGAAAAGCTCTCCCTCGTGCTCTCGGCGCCTCGGCCTTCACTGGCCGACTCTCGGTAGCTCTGATGGTGGCATGGGCAGATCCCTGAGGTGCTCCCTGAGATGATCCTCGCAATTGTGGACACTCTGCCTTCCGGTGTCCGGTCTGGTTGCAGTGAAAACACACCGCAAACCCCTTGGGGAAGTCCTTGGCCATGTGCCCCTCCTTGCCACACTTGTAGCAAGATCCCGCTCTACAGACTCCATCATGACCCTTGTCACACTTCCCACAAGTGCGGCCCTTCTGGATCCCTGGTTTGGGATCAGCGGGCTTGGCCCGCTTGGCTACCGGCTGAGACTGCGCCGGTCACAGATCCCTCCCCTGAGACTTTGCCTCCTCCCTGGCCTGAGTCTCTAGCTCAATCTCCCTCTTCCGAGCATTTTCCTGAAGCTCGGCAAATGTCCGGTACGAGGAGTTCGCCGCGAACTCCCGAATGTCTCGCCTCAAGATACTCAAATATCGGCTCATACATGCCTGCTTAGTGGAGACGTGCTCAGGGCAGAACATCGCCCTCTCGTGGAACATCCTGGTAATCACCGTAACAGACTCGGTACCCTGCTTGAGGGTCAGAAACTCCTGGGCCAAATGCTCCCTCTCCACCTGGGGAACGTACTCATCTCGGAACATGGCAGTGAACCTCTCCCAGGTCACTGTCGCAAGCTCAGCATGCGTAAAGTGTGCCGTCACAAACTTCCACCAGTCCTTCGCTCCCAAGCGAAGCTGGTTCAGCGCGAACCGAACCTTCAAATGCTCAGGAGTTGAGCAAGTGAAGAAACACCCCTCTATGTCATAAATCCATCTCATAGCCGCCACCGGGTCCTGGGTCCCATCAAACTCTGGTGGTTTTGTGTTGCTGAACTCTCGGAACAGCAACGCATCACCACCCTGCGGCCTCGCGGCAGCAATAGCTGCGGTAGCCGCTGCAACAACAGCCTCAGAAAGAGCGGCATAACGCTCGTCGAAGGTCTTAATCAACGTGGTCTTAATAGACCCGAACATCTCTGGTATCTCTGCCCTGATGGCCGCAGCCACCTCCTCATGGATGATCTGGCGGATCTCCTCATCACTGGTCTCACTGCTCTCAGGCATCAAACGTGTCCTCACCATGATCTACCTCTGAAATACAACATACGATAAATTAGAATCCATTCGATCATACTCACACTCGACAACTCATCCCTCCTTGATCCTTGGTATTCCAAAGATTCCTACTTGGGTTGTACACCGCTCCGGTGCTTTCAGTAGTACGGGCCCAATACTACTGTCCGCACCGTATCAGAATACACCCCAAGTCCTCCTCTTCGGATCCCAAATTCCAAGTACTCTATCATGCACAATCCATTCTCTAACAGATCTCTCATAACCCCCTCGCTGCTACCTACTCACTCTCAAGCATCTCATAGCAGCTCACCTCTCCCTAGGCTAAGGCATCACAAATCAGGCCACTCTAGTCCTAATAGGAGTACCTAGCCTACTCTAGCATGAGAATACATCATATCAATATCAATATCACATAACATGAGGGTATTTTGGGAAATCACCGTTCGGGCGCGGACTGATCGTACACACAACTCTGCTCTGCGTTTTTCAAAAAAATCTTTTACTCTTTTTGAAAATACTTCTCAAATCCTCAGTTTGAGTTCAAATACGCCCGAAGGTGTACTCGAATCCCTCAAACCAAGGCTCTGATACCAACTTGTAACACTGTGAATTTCAAAATAATTTTTCTCATAATATAAAAACATATTCATTTAATTTTCATAAAAACATTAGTGTTTGAAACTCCAATCCATGTCATACAAAGAATCCCAAGATCACATAACATAAAAATCCCATGTGTGTGTACTGATCAAGTCGGCGCCTTCCCACGGTCATCACTAGTACCTGAAACAAATAACACCAACACTGTAAGCACAAAGCTTAGTGAGTTCCCCAAAATACCACACATAACACATGTTATCCACTCGAGGCTATAAATATGTGGGTCCGTGGACCCTACTCTGTGAACCCTCTGGTTCTAACTCTAGGAACCTTCCGGTTCCAACTCTATAAACATGCACAACATAAATCACATAGAAATAATGCAGTACAACACATAACATACATATAGTATACAAATACTCTGTCACATAACTCTGGTTACCTACTCAAGGTAAAGTATAGTGAGAAGACTCACCTCGTGTATCTCGATAACTCGTAAATCCCGGAAATCACTCGCGCTCGATCCTCCGAGCTATAATCCTCCTATAACACAATATATCTCTAATTAACACTTTCACAACTAAGGTTGACTACCTCTATCAAGTCAACACTGGTCAACTCTAGTCAACGGTCAACGGTCAACTTTGACCGGACTCGGCGAGTGCACTAGAGCGACTCGGCGAGTCTATACGTGTTCACTGACTCCCTAGGATCCTCTCTTGACATGTCGAGTACTTCCCTGACTCGACGAGTTCCACCTGGCATGAATCGCGGGGTCACCACGACTCAACTCGCCGAGTCTCAAGAACAACTCGACGAGTTCCAGCTTGACTCAGTCCACCTGTCAACCCTCTCTGACTCTCCCTGACTCACTGAGTCAACCCTTAACTCGGTAAGACCACTCGCTGAGTGGTTATGGACAATCTTCATGCTACTCGCCGAGTCTGTTCTTCAGACTCGGCGAGTCCATGCCATGCATCAACTCAAACTCGCTCCTGAGGTCAGATCCGTCCCAATGGTTCATAGATCCAGTCCTTCCAAGTTCATTCATCACGTAAAGTCAGTATCTTGGCTACCATGCGACGCCTACAAGGCTTCTTTTGGTGAAATGACATCTAAAATGGTAACCTAAGTCCACAACTCAAAAGGAAAGGCATAAAGCAGAGCATTTGGGACTCTCTGGACCTACTAAGGTCCAGATCTAGGTACCAATTCCCCATGGGACCTCTCACACTCCAATTACAAGGTAAACAAGGCATGAAGAAACCCTAGATTTGACTATATCAATAAAAACACGAGAATAAGCTCTGAATATTACCTCAAGTAGCTTCCTCTGCCGAAAAGAAAGTAGATCCAAGCTCCCCAACTCTCCTAGCTTGGCCTTCCTCTTCTCTTCTTGTTAACACACACAAGGATGGTGAACAATGGCCTCTTTTCTCACTCACAAGGACTCTCAGATGCTCTGGTGCTCTCAAGGTCGAAGGTAGCCGCAATGAAGGGTTATAAGGTCCTTTAAATAGGGCTCAGAGCCAGGAAATTAGGGTTTCATTAAACAGCGTGGACTCGTCGAGTCCACTCTTGGACTCGCCGAGTCCGGACGCGAACCCGCGTCCAAATCCGCGATCATACTCGACGAGTCTAGGCTCCAACTCGCCGAGTCTCCTCACAACTTACCAAAAATAATAAATGAATAATATCTAGGAATTCGGGCTGTTACAAACACATGCACAAAGTAAATCGTCAAGATTCTGAAACACCGGCCATACATTACATCATGCATCATTATCTTCTCGAAAACTAACAGTCACATTAAACACCCAACAACCATATTAAATACAAAACTCTATATTTAAAAACCATCCTCTCCCATCAACATTTCCAAACCACCACTATCCATATTCCAGATACAAGTTACAGAACAAAAATGAAGCCACAACAAATGGAAAACATCCAATGGAAAACATCCTAACCAACCTCATTGCTCACTATGAAGCTGAAAAACTATCACTAAAAAACATGCAAGATGAATGCCGGGAACACCAAATGTACAAAACTGAACTCATAGCAGAGATGGATTCCAAACGATCATATGAAAACTACCTGAAGATGCAAAAGCTATTGTTGGAGGCGTTCAAGTATTTCCTTTTCTAAATTTCTATGTTTGACCTATATTAAAATACCTTGTATGCGAAATATATGTTTATCAATATAATGTTATGTTACAGTATATATACAAACTAAAAGAACCCAAAAAAATTTTGAGTTGGCGCCAACAGGCGCACGTGATTTCATCTAATTATATATTAAATCTTAAAATAATAAATTAAATATTAAAAATAAAATAAATTTTGTATTAAGTTGAAACAATATAATAAATTACATTCTTAGATGGACCGCCACATAAATAACTCTATGCTAGATAAGTATTTAAGCGATTAAAAATTAGTAAAATTAAAAGAAAAAGTTTGGGTTTAGGATAAGTGTTTATAAAAACATTTTAGTGATAAAAAGTAAACTACTAATAAAGTTGATTACCTAATATATTTAAAACTTTAAAACCTTTTATTTATATATATATATATATATATATATATATATATATATATATATATATATATATATATATATATATATATATATATATATATATATATATATATATAAAACATGCATTAACTTTAATATAGATCCTAGGATGAAATCTTATTTGTTTCTTTTTTTTTAATCATCACATCAACAAATATTATTAAAATTTAGAAAATAATAAAACATTAAACAAAGTAAAATAGTCTTATTATTTCTTATTTTACATGATTTTAATTTTGATTTTCTAAACATGTTTGTTAGAAAGATCAGCGATACAATTAATAAGACAGATTGTTTGTTCTCAAAATTTCATTAAGTTGGTCAAAATATTAAATATCTGTTAAAAAAACTATGGCTTTATAAAAAAAAAATCCAAATCTTTTCTACATAAAACCCTAGAAACGTTGTACATAAGTTAGGAAAAACTTGAATTTTGACAAACCAAATTCTCTTTTTTAGAATGGCCATTAACGTATTCTTTCATAAGTTTAGGATTAGTATTTTTTTTATATACTATATATACGATGTTATAAAATTAGCACTAATTTGTCTTTCACGCTTATGGTCAATATGGTCATCGACCATAGAAAAATTGATAGAGTGTTAGGCATGGGTCATCATAATACCATTATGGCTAAAGTTGCAACCCATAACAATACCGTCTCACCATCATATTATTGTAAAAGGTTGTGGTACGAGGATCATAGGCAAAACCATTTTCTAACCAATCAAATATCTCTTTCTCTCTCTCTCTCTCTCTCTCTCTCTCTCTCTCTCTCTCTCTCTCTCTCTCTCTCTCTCTCTCTCTCTCTCTCTCTCTCTCTCTCTCTCTCTCTCTCTCTCTCTCTCTCTCTCTCTCTCTCTCTCTCTCTCTCTCTCTCTCTCTCTCTCTCTCTCTCTCTCTCTCTCTCTCTCTCTCTCTCTCTCTCTCTCTAACCTAGTTATTATAACATATGAACACCATCCTCATTTCTAGTAGGCTTAAGTGTTTCATGTTGTTTTGATGCTTTTATACAAATTTTTTTGTTTTTTTATAACATCGTTAATGATATTAATTATTTTATCAATAACAAGTGAACAAAAAGTATTATTTTTCTTTGTGTTTTTAAACAACTGTTTTATAAACTAAATGTTTGGCCTAGAGAAAGTGATACATTTTTTCATAAAAGAAATACACAAGAATTATTTAATTTTCATTCTTTCCATTTGCTTCCATATTCAAGAACACACTTCACACTAAAAAACATTTTTCGATATTAAAATATCAAGAAAAGAAAACAAGAAATCATGTAATAACTACGAATATATTTTCTTTTTCGTATAAGATAAAGTTTTGAAAGTGTAGGGTCAAAACGGTGATTGACCTCACTGTCAAGTTTCAACTACCAACGAACTGTAACCGTTAATCCAAATCTTGACCGTCCGTTTCAATATTCTGATCTGACAGACCAGATCTTCTCTGCAACGTCAACCCACACAACAAACTAGCACCGTCCGATTTCCGTTCTTTCTTTCCCGCCACTATAAGATTTGATCTGACGCCGTTACTGTCGCTAAACGCCGTTACGGTGGTAGAGCACGACGAGTTAGAAGCTATCGACTCCGTGTCATCGGAAAAACAAACCGACTCTTCACACGATGAATTGCAAGATTCCGGTTCAGAAGATTGCTCGTTACTTTTGACTCCGACATGGTTGAGACGCCGTGAGACTTGCCGTGATTGATTGAAGATTTTGTTGTGTTTTCCCATTAGGTCACGGAAACAGATGGCGGAGATTCCGGTCAAGGAAGCGAAATCGGAGCTGTTGTGAACGGTTGCAGCGATGTTAAGAATGCCGCAAACTCTACCCGAAGGACGACGGATGTGCAGGGCGGAGAAAGCTGGAACGTCGATCGTCGGGCCGGATTTGGGGGTGTAATTAGGGCTGCTGCTTAACAGGTAACGAACGGTTCCGATAAAGTAGTCCCGAATGTATCCGACGGCGTAGATATGGAATTGAACGGCGGAGGTGTCGCCTTTGACGAAATCCTGAGAAACTCGGAATATGAACTTTTCGTTCCACGTAGGGTTTTCGCCACCGACGCAATCAAGATCGCTACAGAGTTTGGTGTTTGAATTCACCCATGCGAGAGCGTAGGTGTGCATACGTCGCATCATAGCCGATGGAGGAATCTTCAACCCTTGTGCTGAGATCAAGTTGATCTCTAGAATCATCGTCTCTGGTTCATCAATTTGAGCCTCCATCTGTATGTATCTCTGATTCTCAATAACGCAACAACAAACTGATAACAGATGTTATTATCTTCCTTTGTGGTTTCTTATTACGAGAATCGGAAAGATTGACGATTCAATATCAAGATCAGTGAGAGTGATCAAGGATTGAAAGTGAGAGCGACCGGAGAGATGGAATGAAATGAATCTGTTTCTTCTCTCTCGCCGGCGAGACTTCTTGATGGTGCTTTGGGGTTTTATGCGGGGTTTACAGCGGAAATTACTAAATAGCCCTTAAGAGTAGAATGACCCGGGGTTCGGTGGAAATTACTAAATAGCCCTTAAGAGTAGAAATTGACGATTCAATTTTTTTTTTTTTTTTTTTTTTTCTTAACTTAAAGGCTAAAAACATTTTATTCAACTTCTGTTAGGTCATAAACTTTTTAATAGGTGTCACAAAAAATATCAAGCGTCTCTAAAACAAAGATAGCTTTCAAATTTCAATACACCATTACCAAAACTATAACACATATATCCAAAACTATTCCAAAGTTTGAACATAGTCATTTTAAGTGCCTCCACTATCACCCTCGATCATAGAACATGAGACGCATAATGTTAGGCTTGAAAAAACTAATGAACAAAATAGGGGTAAGACTTCATAAAACATACATAAGTCCATTATTGTAAAAATATTATGAATAAATAAATAGGTGTAATGATAACACGAGCCATCGCAAGTGCCTCAACTATCACCCTCGGTCTTAGAACATGAGACACATAATGTCAGGATTGAAAAAAATGATGAACATAGGGGTAAGGCTTCATAAAACATATATAAGTACATTATTGTAAAAACATTATGAATAAATAAATAGGTGTAATGAAACTCCATGTAATTATGTAAGTAATACACATAACGACACACCCAAGCCTGATCATCATATTCATAATCCTAAACTTGTAACCAGGGTCGGCTCAACGAGTTTGGAGGTTTTAAACGAACCAAAAATTTGGGGCCCTTTCACATTTATTATATTTAATGTTATAAACCCTCCTCATTTATCCGGGTTTGGGACCGGCAATAATAAACTAAAAAGTTTACAAATGGCGGAGTTAAATTTTTTTTTATGTATATGTTTTTTCTGAATATATTTTATGACCTAAAGTTAATTTTTCTAGCTTTTTTAGATGCAAATTATTTAATGAAATTTTCATAATCAATTTCTTTTACTAACTGTTTTTCAATTAATAAAATTGTTAATCCATTTAATCTTTCTTGTGACATTGTAGATCTTAAATAATTTTTAATAGTTTTAATTTAGAAAAACTTCTTTCTGCAGAGGCAACGGTTACAGGAATAGTTAATATAATCCTATATGCAACATATGCATTTGGAAAGAACTAAACTTTTGAATTTAATTAAGTATATTAATAATTGTATCACGTTCTAAATGTACAATATGTCTTAAAGTTTTAGTTCATGAAATAAATCTAAACCATTAATATCTAAGTTATCATCATGCTTTAAAGTTTTTTCAAGATTTAAACAATGTTTTTTTAAAGTATTTTCATCAAATGATTTTAATTTTTCTATACTAAATAGAAAACCAAAAATATTTTTAAACTCGTTAAATTGTTCAAATCTACTTTTAAGTGAAGTAATGACTTTATCTACTATATATAAAAAGTAATCAGTTTTAAATAACTGAATAGGAGTTTTAATAGTTTCATTAGCAACATTTTCATCATATCGTCTATTTCTTTGAATGATATATTTTTCACGAAATTCTGGTTTTACATTCATTTCTAAAGCCAATTCTTTTGCATAATCTAAAGCCTTTTTCAAATCCGTTTTCTCTATATTATTCAAAGAAACACAAAAGTCCATTTAGTTGATCTATAGCATCATCGATACACATATCATTTGATTGAAAGCTTTTACTAACAGTGTTAATAGCAAACAAAACATCATACCAAATAATCATTCTTAATAAAAATTCATAGTTTTCAAATTCATATGTAGCTAAACATTTAGCCTCACTTTTAATTTTTGGATCTCCACAATTTTTAGATAATTGTAAAAGTGTTTTTCTTAATTGTGGTGCTTGAAATCTAATTGTTTTTACACTTTCTACCCTACTTTCCCAACGAGTTTGCGATAATGATTTAAGTGTTAGGTTTGATATATTATTTTGTAATATTTTCCACCTTTGAGTTGATGAAGCAAATATCGAATATATACGTTGTATAACTCCAAAAAATTCACTAGCTTTTTCACACGAATTAGCCATATCACAAATTACTAAATTTAAACTATGACAACCACAAGGAGTGTAGAATGCTCTAGGGTTAATATCTAACAATCGTTTCTGTACACCTTGATGTTTTCCTTTTATATTTGAACCATTTTCGTAACCTTGACCCCTAACATCATTTATATCTAGTCCTATATTTTTAATTTCATCAACTATAACATCGTATAAGCCTTTACCGGTTGTATTAGCTACAACTAAAAATCCTAGAAAGTACTCCTTAACTTCTATTGGAGTTGTTGAAAGATCTAAACATCGTAAGATAATTGACATTTGTTCCTTATGACTTGTATCAGGAGTACAATCAAGTATTATTGAAAAATATTTAGCCTCTTTTACCTTTTTAATAATTTTATTTTTAACTTCTTCTCCTAATAAACTAATAAGTTCATTTTGCATATTATGTCCAAGATAATGATTATGAATTTCTTTGTCATTAATTCTCCTAATATGTTCTTGCATAATAAGATCAAATTCAACACTCATTTCAATTATAGTTAAAAAATTACCATTATTTTCTTCATAAATTTTTTCATTTATTCCACGAAATGCTAAATTACTTTTTCCTAAAGTTTTTACTACAGCAATGATTCTTATTAACACATTTTTCCAATGTTCTTTTTCTTTATTTATTTGTTCTTGGATTTGCTTGTCAATTGTTTTATTATTTGTTAATCTAGTTTGTAAGTCAATCCATGACCTCATATTAAGAATGTGTCCGTTACTTGCTCCATGTCTTTTTTGTATACTAGAAATATTATTCCAATCATTGTTACCCTTATGTGCTAATGAACATGTAAATATATTCATATTAAATAATTTACAACAAAAACAAAAAACTTTATCTACATCTATGGAATAAACCAACCATGTTCGTTTGTATTTTTTTTCTATTTGGTATTTTTTGCATATAAAGAGATGTACTAAAGCTTCTTAAATGTTGATCTTTTGGAAATTTAAAATCATAAATTTTAATAGGACATTTTTCTACAATTAAATCTCTTAAATTAGTACTAATATTATTCCATCTACTTGGATCATATATGTTTAAAGGCGTGTTATTATTTTTACTATTAGTTTGTTCGTTATCAATTTCAATATTGGTTTGTTCGTTATCAATTTCAATATTGAGTTGTTCGTTATCATTTTCACTATTAGTTTGTTCGTTATTAATTTCAATATTTCATTTGATAACAAGTGTTGAACTTGTAATTTGAGAAATTTTAAAGATAATTATGTCGTTGAAAAATGAAAAATTGTTTTGAAAACTTCCGTTGTTACAAAGAGATTCTCCAAGCAGATTACAAGCACATAAGGGTAACAATGATTGGAAATTTAAAATCATAAATTTTAATAGGACATTTTTCTACAATTAAATCTCTTAAATTAGTACTAATATTATTCCATCTACTTGGATCATATATGTTTAAAGGCGTGTTATTATTTTCACTATTAGTTTGTTCGTTATCAATTTCAATATTGGTTTGTTCGTTATCAATTTCAATATTGAGTTGTTCGTTATCATTTTAACTATTAGTTTGTTCGTTATTAATTTCAATATTTCATTTGATAACAAGTGTTGAACTTGTAATTTGAGAAATTTTAAAGATAATTATGTCGTTGAAAAATGAAAAATTGTTTTGAAAACTTCTGTTGTTACAAAGAGATTCTCCAAGCAGATTACAAAATGTCACCACTAGCTCTTAGGAGCACCTAGTGAGCAACACATACATCCATATGGTTGAAGTCCTCATGGATATAGATGAAAAACAAAGACGTTGTACGTTGACACCCACCGGCGTTGGACAATTATATAGATGGTAATATTCACACTCGATATGAAAACAAGGATGTTTCATTACTGTTTGTTCACTGTTTTCTCATGTATATATCGATGATGGAGTTTTGGATGCACGTTTATTGGGACATTGACTCGAGCTAGCTGGAATGTGATATAAGTAATATATACATGTGAACATTACACATTAATCATTCACTTAGGTTACTTTATTATGTATGTGTGTTAATTGACAGCACATCATGATCTGGATTTTGTTGATGATAGAGCAAAAATCGGATGATGCTTGGTGGACATTTGTACCGACAACTTTCAACACAGATGTAGAGGAGTGACATGACATGGCAGTATGTTCTTATTTTTATTTTGAGTTTTTGGATTGAAATGAAAACCATTGAACTTAATTTCCTAAGTGCTTAGAAGGGTTTGGGGATGAAATAGATAAAAATCTTCAAGATTTTGCAAGTTTTTTTCATCGACATAGCTGGTTTAACAGGATACGTTAGTGCAACTCGTACATACTTAGTTGATTGGCTATGGGAAGGAGAATATATAGTAAGACCGTGCAAATTGTATGTGACATCGATCGTGTATGAGAGGTATGTACTATATGGATCAAATCCTAGAACATACGAGACCAAACACTAAGGTTTTGAGAAGTTTATGTCTATAAGGTGTACGACTGCAAAAATAAGTCTATATACACGTATATAACACACATGGTTATCCATGAGGATGGGTGTGCCGCTACAAGTTTGGTAAGTATGGGGGTCCAATGAGAGAAATATGTACGGTTATACATAAGCTTCTGCTAGTCTATATATGACTCGCACACTTCTATACAACCCTTATCCAACGAATACCATAATGATCTTTGGACTTTGTGTTAGACCTTTATTGGTAATTATAGATTATGAAAAGGTAATTCTGAGTGGTCAATAGAATCGATTTCAACACCATTTTTTGTTAGTTTAGCCAATTTATCATAAGGGGTAAAAAGATTAGAAGAACCATGTAGCACCTGGTTCCTGGTATGTATTCTTGATTATTAACTCTCCTTATATATTGCATTTTAATCTTGGACTCGGCGAGTTGAAGGACTAACTCGTCGAGTAGAAGCTGGACTAGACGCGGGATCTGCTATGTCTACTCGGCGAGTAGGCTCGTGGGACTCGGCGAGTAGACCCTGTTTGGACTAAAACCCTAATCCGGGTGTTTGCACCCTATTTAAACAATCTAACCCAGCCTCCATTTCCCCTAGCACTCCCAGAGATCTGTAGAACGAAACCCTAGCCCCTTTGTGTCCTTGTGGGTGATTTTTGAGCATTGTGAAGGTGGTTTGGAGCTTGGGAGAAGAAGTAGAAGGTTGAAGAGTGCAAGAAGGGAAGAAGATCCGGAATCTACTCTGTGAAGGGCTTCTATTCAGGTAGAAAAGTTCCTACCTTGATCTTTAGTTCATTGAACCCCCCTTTTTGTCCCTAAAAAGAGGTTTTAAGCCCTAAGGACCCAAATCTCTATGTGTTTATGGTTAATGTTCAGCAAGGACTTTGGATTTGGACCTTTAGGCATCCCAGTAGCATAAAGTCTCTGTGGTTGAGGTGATTGAGGTCCCTATTGAGTGTAGGACCTCTTAAAGAGCTTGGAATTGCATGTTTGAGCTCATAGGGTCGTGCATGCACGTAAATGGGTCGAGGGACTCGGCGAGTCCCAAAGTGGAACTCGGCGAGTTCTAAGAAGATGGTTTTAGACTCGGCGAGTTGGATGAACAACTCGGCGAGTCCTATGAAGATTGCCTGGAGCTCGCCGAGTTGTTCTTCAAACTCGGCGAGTCATATGAACTTTCGTAGAGAAAGAGGGGTTTAAGCGTTGAAGGATCAACCCTTTGTACCTGCACGCGGGATTAACCGTGTAACGAAGTCCCCAAAAAGGTGTGTTATGAATGTAACGAAGAGGGGCACTTCAAGCAAGACTGCCCAAGGAAAAATCAAGCAGCATGGCTAGAGGCGCCGCCAAAGCTAAAGGCAAGAGCATTTCAAATGATCCTTGATGAAGCAGATGGCAATGCAAGGAATCAGGAATAAGGATCTTATATCTAAAGATCAAGTTATAAAGTAGCGATATGAAAAGTATCATGTATGTAGCCTATTAGAGGCATAGTATAGGATGAACTTGAACTTTTGTGTAATCGTTTCAGGGAATTAATATAAACCCTAGTTTTGATAACTGATATGTTGAATGATTGTCTGATTTTCTTGTATGGTGACTTGGTCGACTGCGGGACAATACTTGGGACGAGTATGAGTAGGTGTGAAAGGTAGTAGATGCATATATTACCAGAAGCACAGGACTCGCACTTGGATCAGGGAAAGTCACAAGGTTACCAAGAAGCTAGTAACTGATTCCATTTTATTTTGGTATGTCATTACCATTGTTTCGGTAATGACTAGCAATATGGTTCGTGTTCCGACCCTAGTGGTCATGTTTAAATTTGAGTTCGACTACGAGGAGTATGTTATGTGGTCTAGAGGACCAAGTTAGATGTAACATCTGACTTAAGTCAGAAGGTTGAAGTTAATGCGATTGATAGTGTCGCGCTCGTTGTTAAAAGAAGTTTGTAGGTAGAAATGCTTCATGTTGAAATGTGATTATATCACATTAGAATATGAAGGAAGGTATATTCCATTTTGGAATTTTACTCTAAGAGACCTGAGTCTAAGCATTGCATCATTCGATGAGAGGTCAGTAGAGCACGACCCATCGGTTTGTTACAATAGATAAAGGAAAGTATTTATCCTGAGAAGAAGAAGGAATCCATAATAACGACTTATTTGGTAACTAGAGGGTTACGATTGAAAGTACAACATAGTATGATAAGCAGATGCAAGATTGGGCATCGTCTACGGTCAAGAAAGTCATGGAGTTAAATACTCTTTCGAGGAAACATAGAATTTACAGTTATTACCTAGGATGAAGAGATAGCATATGGAATCATTATACAAGTTCTATTTTCGTTGATGATTCCGGGACGTAATCATCCTAAGGGGGAGATAATTGTAACGCCCGTAGATCAGGGCTAGTCAATTTAGAGACGATAAGCGTTAAAAATGACTTTTTGATAAAAGATTATTTAGAATGAATAACCTTAACTAAGTTGTAGTATATGTTACAAGGATTCCGTACATATAAAGAACGCCGAAATCCGAGTTATAACGAAGAAGTTATGACCTGTCGAAGTTTCGCGACAGAACCGGCACGACACAGCGCGACGTAAAAAGTGAATTTACGTTAGAGCGATATTTAGCCTTAGCAATCTAAATGAAAGTCGTAGAATACGTTAAACCGAGAGCGTGCATAAAAAGAACGCCAAAATCTGACTTCGTATGAGGAAGTTATGATTTTTCGAAGTTTCGACTTAGTGGTATGCAGCCCGAATACTCGATTTGAAACCGAGCGGTTTTTAGCCGAAACAATCTAAATGAGAATCGAAGATCTCATTAATTGTAGTAAAACGATAAAAAGATAGGCGAAAACGGACGTCGGATGAAGAAGTTATGATTTTATAACGGAGTTTTCCTGTCTCGGCCTACTAAAAATAAATAATAAAAATAAAGTCAAAATTAGCCGACGGAGTCTAAACGAAAGTTGTAGATCGTATTCTCACCTACGCGTGGATATAAAGAACGTCTAAAACGGAGTTCGTATGAGGAAGATATGAATTTTTGAAGTTTATTAAATATTTTCGATATTTTATTTAAATATAAATTTCAATATTATCCAAGGGGGGAGTCAACCGGGCTTATCCAGGTTACGCCCCGCGTAACCTAAGATTACGCCCCGCGTAAATCGCAAATCCAGACCCTATAAAAGGGAGTCGAGTGCAGCCGACTCATTTGCTTATTTCTCTTCTTTCTCTCGCGTTTTTGCATCGTTTTTCGTACAAGAATTATCCCGAAGCCCCGGTATCATTCCCGAGCCCCGAAGATCCCGAGAAGTGAAATTCCCGAGCCGAAGCTCTGCCCGCGAGGAGCCCGGTTTTTGTGAAGATCTTCCAGATCTACCGAAGAATACTACTTCTACAAGCCGTAGTGTTGTCCGATCATCTTCTGATCAAGTGAGTGTGTAGTTACTTTCTTCTAATGCATAAATATTAAGTATTTGCTATGAAATACGTGCTATGTGTATAATATAAAGTTGTTTATATGTGTGGGTGTATAGTCCCTTTCATAAACACGAGTATAATACAAGTATTGTTTGAATGTATTAAGTATATGTTTGGGTGAGTGTTGGTTACTTTCTTCTGACACATAAATATGAAATATTTGTTATAAAACACGTGCTATGGTTTTATATATATATTGTTGTTTATTTGAGATGAGTGTGGAATGGATGTTTTATATAGTTTTAAATGGGTTAAACTGTATATGTATTTATATCTACAAATATGTTGAGTAGAACATGGGTAGATGAGATAGTTGGTATGTGATAAAATGATGAGGTATGAAAGATGATTAAGAATGATATTGGCAGATGCACCAATTAGAGAATGTCATAATGCTAGCAGATGCGCTCAAGCATAGTATTGGTAGATGCGCCAAATAGAGAATGACATAATACTAGTAGATGCACTTAAGTATAGTATTGGTAGATGAACCTAAAAGAGCATGCCATAATGCTAGCAGATGCGCTTAGGAATAATATTGGTAGATGCACCAAATAGAGAATGTCATAATACTAGCAGATGTGCTTAAGGATAATATTGGCAGATGTGCCTAATAGTGAATGTCGTAATCCTGGCAGAGGCGCTTAAAGGATAATGTTGGCAGATGCGCCTTATGTAGCAATGGAAGTTTGTGCTAATTCCTTAGGTCAATCCTTATGAATGAAAGAATGACGGGTAGGTGAATTCCTAGGGTAAAATCCTAAGGAAGATAATAGGGATGGGTAATTGAGTTGATTATTTGATGGTTGAATATAATAATTATATTATTGTGGGTTGAAAACCCTATATGCTCACCAAGATCCCAAGCCTGACCCACTCAGTTTCCTTTGTATCACAGGTATCAATACGAAGACATATTTCACAGAGAGATTTAAAGGAGATATAAATCATTAGTGTAATTGAATGTAAGTTCTGTTTATTCTTATATGTCTGTATCGGAACATGACATCCCGAGGTTTTATTAATAAATGAAAATACATTCTCTTTGAGAAATGTTTTGATAAGTTATTATCATATCTTGTATTGGGAACAAATTCCGCAACCGTTTTCTTTAAACGATTACTCTGATTTTATAAAACAAAGCATAAACAAATCGGTCTTTTCTGGCCGTGAAAATGGGGATGTCACAATCACCAATGCTCCTGCCGCGTTCATGGACCTCATGAACCGCGTATGCAGACCGATGTTGGATCGGTCTGTGATAGTTTTCATTGACGACATCTTGGTTTATTCCAAGACACAGGAGGAGCATGAGGAGCATCTGAGAGAGGTTTTGGAGACCCTGAGGAGGGAGAGCTTGTATGCCAAGTTCTCCAAGTGCGAGTTTTGGTTGCGCGAGGTGCAATTTCTCGGACACCTTGTCAACCAGAACGGGATTCTAGTCGACCCGGTCAAGGTCGAGGTCGTGATGAGATGGGAGGTTCCTAAGTCTCCATCCGAGATTCGGAGCTTCCTAGGATTAGCAGGATACTATCGGAGATTCATTCAGGATTTCTCCAAGATAGTCGTACCCTTGACGCGGCGGACGAAGAAAGCCGTGGTCTTTCGGTGGGGACCCGAGCAGCAGGCTGCGTTTGAGACGCTGAGGCAGAGATTGTGCGAGGCGCCAATCTTAGCCCTGCCCGAGGGCGTAAAGGACTTTGTGGTATATTGTGATGTGTCGATCTCAGACCTAGGTGCAGTATTGATGCAGAGGGGGCATGTCATTGCCTACGCTTCGAGGCAGCTCAAGCCTCACGAGGCGAACTACCCGACGCATGATCTGGAGTTGGGGGCAGTGGTTTTTGCCCTCAAGATTTGGCGGAATTACCTCTATGGGGTTCGGTGTACCATTTACACGGACCACAAGAGTTTGAGGTACCTCATGGATCAGCCTAATCTGAACATGAGGCAGCGTCGGTGGTTGGACGTGGTGAAGGATTATGATTGCGAGATCCTCTACCACCCGGGGAAGGCCAACGTAGTGGCCGATGCGCTTAGCCGCAAAGCGGCGCCGATCAGGGATATTTGCATGAGGATGACCGTAGTGACTCCCCTGTTGGAGCAAATTCGGGAGGCTCATCAGGAGGCTATCAAGGAGGAGCATCGGAAGAGCGAGCGTGTGGTGGGTCAGGTTTCCTCCTTTATTTATGATAGCCGAGGACTATTGACACTATACTGTAGGGTGTGGGTGCCGTATCACGGAGGCGTGCGCCAGATCTTGATGGAGGAGGCGCATAAATCCCGATTCTCTATTCATCCAGGGGCGACGAAGATGTATAGGGATCTTCGTCTAGATTATTGGTGGCCCTGCATGAAGCGGGATGTGGCTTGGTACGTCGAGCGGTGCTTGACCTGCAGGAAGGTTAAGGCCGAACATCAGAGACCGCATGGAAAGATGCAGCCGTTGGACATCTCGTTGTGGAAATGGGAAGATATCACGATGGATTTTATCACGAAGCTTCCCAGGACCGCGCGTGGAGTAGATTCGATTTGGGTCATCGTAGATCGATTGACCAAGAGTGCTCATTTTATTCCGATTCAGGAGAGCATTTCGGCCGAGAAATTGGCCGACATCTATATTAGGGAGATTGTGGCGCGGCACGGGGTGCCAGTATCTGTTATCTCGGACAGGGATGTGCGTTTTACTTCCAGGTTTTGGAAGAGGTTTCATGACGAGTTGGGCACTCGTTTGCATTTTAGCACCGCCTTTCACCCGCAGACAAATGGTCAGAGCGAGCGGACCATCCAGACTCTGGAGGATATGTTGCGGGCGTACGTGCTGGACTTCGGTGGTAGCTGGGATACCTATCTTCCCTTGGCTGAGTTCTCATACAACAACAGCTACCACGCGAGTATCGACCGCCCTCCATTCGAGATGTTGTACGGACGGAGGTGTCGGACCCCGATATGCTGGGGAGAGGTTTGTTAGAGAGTTATGGGGAGCACCGAAATGGTGCTCAAGACTACCGAGAGGATTCAGCAGGTTCGGAGTAGGCTGCAGACCGCGCAGAGTCGGCAGAAAAGTTACGCCGACAAGCGCCGATCCGACCTGGAGTTCCAAGTTGGGGATATGGTTCTCCTGAAGGTGTTGCCTTGGAAGGGCGTCATTCAATTCAGGAAGCGGAGCAAGTTGGGCCCAAGGTATATTGGGTCGTTCAAGGTTATAGCCCGGGTGGGCAAGGTGGCGTATAGGCTGGATCTCCCAGCCGAGCTCCGTCAGATACACAGCACTTTCCATGTTTCTCAGCTGCGGAAGTGCCTGGTAGACGACTCCGCAGTGGTTCCGTTAGAGGATATTCAGGTCGATGGCGGCCTGAATTATGTTGAGAGACCAGTAGCAATCATCGATCGGAAGTCGAAGGATTTGAAGAACAAGCAAGTGGAACTCGTGAAGGTGTAATGGCAGCACCGGAAGGGATCAGAGTGGACTTGGGGGCCGGTGGAAGAAATGATGGAGCATTACCCCGAGCTATTTTTGGAGCAAGCAACAAACTTCGAGGACGAAGTCTAAGTGGGGGAGATTTGTAGCACCTGGTTCCTAGTATGTATTCTTGATTATTAACTCTCCTTATATATTGCATTTTAATCTTGGACTCGGCGAGTTGAAGGACTAACTCGCCGAGTAGAAGCTGGACTAGACGCGGGATCTGCTATGTCTACTCGGCAAGTAGGCTCGTGGGACTCGGCGAGTAGACCCTGTCTGGACTAAAACCCTAATCCGGGTGTTTGCACCCTATTTAAACAATCTAACCCAGCCTCCATTTCCCCTAGCACTCCTAGAGATCTGTAGAACGAAACCCTAGCCCCTTTGTGTCCTTGTGGGTGATTTTTGAGCATTGTGAAGGTGGTTTGGAGCTTGGGAGAAGAAGGAGAAGGTTGAAGAGTGCAAGAAGGGAAGAAGATCCGGAATCTACTCTGTGAAGGGCTTCTATTCAGGTAGAAAAGTTCCTACCTTGATCTTTAGTTCATTGAACCCCCCTTTTTGTCCCTAAAAAGAGGTTTTAAGCCCTTAGGACCCAAATCTCTATGTGTTTATGGTTAATGTTCTGCAAGGACTTTGGATTTGGACCTTTAGGCATCCCAGTAGCATAAAGTCTCTGTGGTTGAGGTGATTGAGGTCCCTATTGAGTGTAGGACCTCTTAAAGAGCTTGGAATTGCATGTTTGAGCTCATAGGGTCGTGCATGCACGTAAAGTTTGCAACTTTACGTGGTAAACATGCCCTAGGACCATAGATCTGTGGTTTTGAAGCATTGCATGTCTCAGATCTGGCCTACTCAGGAAATGGGTCGAGGGACTCGGCGAGTCCCAAAGTGGAACTCGGCGAGTTCTATGAAGATGGTCTTAGACTCGGCGAGTTGGATGAACAACTCAACAAGTCCTATGAAGATTGCCTGGATCTCGCCGAGTTGTTCTTCAAACTCGGCGAGTCATATGAACTTTCACAGAAAAAGAGGGGTTTAAGCGTTGAAGGATCAACCCTTCGTACCTGCACGCGGGATTAACCGTGTAACGAAGTCCCCAAAACCCCAAACCCTCGTATGGGGTGTTCTGGTGTGGATTGGAAGCAAGTAGGGGATCCGCTCGAGGAACTCAGCGAGTTGCTCGTGGACTCGGTAAGTCGGGACTTGAGTCGGCCCCCTATTCCCGAGTGGTGAGTCATGGGTGACTCAGTGAGTGGGGAGAGGGACTTGGCGAGTAGGACCAGATTAGTAAGGGAAGGACTCGGTGAGTTTCTCGTGGACTCGGCGAGTCTAGTCAACTGGAAGTTGACTTTGACTTGGATTTCAACTTGGTCAAGGGTAAAATGGTCATTTTACCCTAAGTACATCTAGCAGTGTTTGACTGATCGTTTTGTGGGAATTATAGTCGGAGGACGTCCGGAGCAGCAATAGCAGCAGCAGCAGCAGTAGACAGTCAGTTTCCGACCAGATCGGCAGCTACCTTGAGGTGAGTTTGTTGGATAACGTGTCTAAGTCCATAACTTATTTGGTATATACTTGACCCGACCCGACATGGTCCATTTGGGTTGCACTTCACCCGAACTATTTATGGATAATTTTATGAGAGTTATAAACATATGTTTATTAATATATTATAAGTTATAATATATTAATATGAAGTCATGTTATTTAATTAGTCTTAGTCTTAAATTAATTATGAATTAATTTAGAGGTTAAAAGGAAGACTGATTAGATTGTGGGCTATTGATTTTATATAGTGTGGGCTAACACTCATTTGTTAATGGGCTAGGCTTGTATGGAAGTCCATGGAGGATCCATGGAGCTTTTAACCCATGGATCCTTGGAAAAGGAAAAGTCATGGGTTATTAGGGTTTCACCCTAATCATGTACACTATATAAGCATGCTTATGTTGCATGAAATAGCCACTAGTGACACTAGTGTGTGTGCTTGTGTGTGGCCGAAAATTACAAGTGTGTGTACATCTCTCTAAAGTTTTCCAAGTGTTTGTGGTGATTTGTGATTTCCATTTGAGGCATTCACACTATTGGTGCTTGGCTCTCAAACACCAAAGGAATCAAACTCATTAAAAGGTATGTAATCTCATCTAATTCTTTTATGTTTAAAAGTACCCCATGCCATGTTAGATAGGTTATGAACCTTGGAAAATTATTATTTTGCATGTATTTAGACAAACATAGATCCAAGGTTTATTAGGGTTGCATGCACACTTAGGAAGTGTTAGATTGCTCAAAACCCAACAGTGGTATCAGAGCCTAGGCTTGTTTTCTTGAATACTTGATGCAAATTGCTGAAAATCGAAGTTTATGTGCTGTCTGCACAGCAGACTCGACGAGTCCAAGACAAAATTCATCCAACTCGACGAGTTGGTTCATGCACTCGACGAGTTGGACCTCCAGACAGCATATCTTCGAGTTTTGGTGCTGGAATTGGTCTAGAATCATTACCTTAAACTGTTTTGGACTCATAAAACCTGTTTTTGATGTGGTAATGATGATGGTGGACCAATTTCAAAGTTATAATCAAAATTTCAAGTTTATATGTGTTCATATGATTCTTGAAATTGTTGATGTGGATGTTCATGTTCATATGAGTTTTGTTAGATCATAGGAATTATTTGCAAATTGTTTGTTAGTTAATTCTTGATATTAATGTGTCTCAATGGAATTCATAATTTGTCCTCAAGTTATGGAATTCCAAAAGTTTTTTTCTTTTAAATGTTTTTTAAGAAGTCATAAGTTACACTTTTGAAGAGTTTTTCTAATAAATGCTTTTATGGACTTCATAACTTGTCCTCAAGTTATGGATTTCCAAGAGACTCTTCATTAAAAGTTTTAAACACTTCATTAAAACTCATAAGTTATGAATATCCAAAAGTTTATGAATTGTTCAAAACTTGCCCTCAAGTTTTGGAACTTGTAAAGTCTCACACAAACTTTAATTCCACATCCTAGAGTTTTAAAAGTTAAAATTCAACCCTTATACTATTATAAGATTAATGGTTAATTATATATATATATATATATATATATATATATATGTATAAGAACAAGTCGTTTTACCGTTAGTAGGCCTCATTCACGAAGCCAGTCTATAAGGTGGGTATAAGGTTGTTGCCTATAAAATGGCAACTTAATGGGTGTCCACTCTCCCTCACCGCTTGCTTGACTGGTGGAGGGTCGTTAGCCGAACGGGTAGGACAATGACTTTAAATTCTCATTAGAAGTATAATGATTATTATAAAGTAACTAAATGTTTTATTTAATTCCCAATCTTAGTTACTTTAGAAAAAATGTGAATTTGGTGCTAGCCCATGGAATTCACACTTTGTACCTTACCAAGTCGTTGGTGGAGCGTGTGTGGTTAACCGGCACACTAACTTGGACTAGTAAGGATCACGAAGGGTGACTTAATGTTTGTCATAGATCAATGGAGCGTGTGTGGTTAACCAACACATTGATTGGGTGATAATATTAAGGGTACCAAGTGAATTGGTATGATTATTCACACCTTGTTTTGTGATCCTCGGCATCCCAGTCACAAAATTTGAGAGGGCACACACGAGATTGAAACATGCCATTGAAAAGTTCAATGAATCTTAAAAGATCTAGGAATTTCAAATCCAATTAAAACCTAATAAATTATTTCGTTTTTCATGGTGGAAATTGGTGAATCGTCATTCGCCAACCTTCAAATATTTTATAGCTTGGATTATGGCATCCCTCTTCCAAATTATAAAATATTGTGTTGGGTCCTAGCCTTAATATTTCATATTGGGTGTTATATTAAGGATTTTGAATCAACTAACTTGATTTTCTCCCATTATAGATGCCTGGTTCAGACAACTATGATCTTCCCAAATCTCTTGAAGATGGTGTCCCTCAAATCATGCTTCACTTCCTCCACCTCCTTTAATTATTCTCCCTCACCCACAAGTTCTTGAAAAGTTTAAAGTCACTCAATCCCTATTGGCAAGCATAGTCTATGTGTGCTCACATCTTGGAGATAAAGTCACATATTGACAAGCCGGGAGAGTTGGATGTCAAAGTCTTGTGAAAGTTGGATGTTCAATCACTTTCTTAGTAACATAGTGAGTCTCTTTGGGACTACTATGAGACAGACTATGACATGACCCTTAATGATGTTATCTATTTGCTTGGTGTTATGGAATCAGCAATGATTTGGAACACCAGTAAAGCAAATTTGATTAAAAGAACAACTTCCCAAGTCTTAAATGGACATTGACAATGGTAGCATTGGATATCTAGAAAAGCATTTCTCTTCCCAATGGAAAGGGATCGGCCATAGTCAACTCGGTTGACCAAATGGTAAAGAGAAAGGCTAAGTCTAAGATAGTCTCATGTGCCATTACCAAAGGGTCTATATGTTTTATTGCCAAAGGGAGGGACACTGATTGCGAAGCTGCCATATTTACCTGAAAGATCATAAGATTGATCAAGTCAAAAAGTTTGACTCTACTTCAGTTAAAGTCCACTGACTAACTCTATTAAGTTCCTATTTGGAGATTCTTATTACATAATGTGAATGGGTTACATGTTGATGTTTTTAAGAATCAAAGAAAAGATAGGAAGCTTAACGTAAGTATATGTTGATTCTGATTGCGAAGGTGGGTTTCGATCGTATGGTTCGGTAATCAGAATTTTGAGTTGTTGCTTAAGAGTTATAATATATTGCTTATGAATAGATAACAACAAGGTTTTCATGTGGATTGTAAGGATAAGTTTTTCCGCAAAGTTTTAAAAAAAAAGAAAAAAAAGGGTTTTAATTTTATTTATTTTAAAAAATATCCTTACAATGGCATCTGTGGAAAATTGTTGCTTATATGTTTCCAGTAATAGCAATATTGGAAAGTGGATTTGATTCCTTCATTTGTGGTAGTGTCTGAATTTACCGAATGAAGAAAGTTTTTCATCACCCAAGTTTCAATTGGACAAAAACTTGGAATCATACAAGTTGTATTGTATGATGAATGAGAATTTCATCTTTGAAAATTAAGACTAATTCTTTGATCACATGTATATTTGAGTCAATTGAAGGACTAAGGAATTAGGTACATTGGGTGTGCGCTGGTCAAGGTCCACCACAAAGATTGATTTGTCATGATTTACTAAAGATTAGTAAATATGATTATACTCATGAAGTTAAGTATAATTCTGTAACATTGGAAAGGTTACAATGTATGACAAAACAAATGAGAAGAATCAAATTAGGCAGAAAGATAAAAGTTTCTCAAATCTGAAAGGATGGGAGAGTACTTTAGTATCATATTTCATGATCATCTTAATGATTATGAAACCATATCACAAATTCATACTCTAAGGACGTCTTAGTGCATTGTTATGGCTAAGAAGAGAGGTCATGAATTGTTGGATTGGTTAAAATCAAGAAGATGATTCATACTTCGTTCCAAAACAATTCTTACAGTCATACTCCAAGATTGTAACCTTGAGTGACATAAAGGAAGATTTATTAACACTAGTCAAATGTAAGAGTAAAATGTTTTCTATTCTTGTACATTTAAGATTGGTAAGTTGTGATGTCTTGGATGAGACAAAGACCAACTAATAAAACCAATTGTGTGAAGTGTTAGTCTTGATAAGAATCCGCACTGTCCCTTGAATATTTGTTTTGTCAAGGAATGGTTCTTGACAGGGGAAACTTATATGTTAAGGGGACAGTGGGAGCCTTAAAGATCCTGAAAGAGTTTCAAGATTTAATCAAGAGTAAAACCTGTAATTTATCACTAGCACACGACTTAAGGTTTGCAACCTATCGTGTTGACATAATTCTTATTTTTGTACCTACTTCAAATAAGTTGAATTTGCATGTGAGTTATCAGAGTTCAACTTGGAATCATTGGTGGGCCTTGTGCTACCAAGGTGACAAGAAACTAAGACTGAACAAGTTTAATCCATGTAAGGCTAAATTTGTCACTAACCTTATCTTGTGATTATGGTTTTGACAAATTCACATGGATAGGAACTCATACACTATAAAATCTAAGTGTCATAAGGTTTCTCTCCGATTCATGAAAATGATGGTGAGGAAACGCTTTCACTAAGTAGATTTTACGTAGATATCAATTGTGTTATTTGCATTTTCAAAAGTCGTTAGTGGAGCGCGTGTGGTTAACCGGCACACTAACATGGACTTATGAGAAATGGCAAATGCCTAAGCAATTAAGACTATGATTACGGTATCCCTTTTCATAGTTCTGAAAATTGTTTAGACACACATGTGAGCTATCTAAGAAAGGGTGTATGAATCTAACT
This sequence comes from Lactuca serriola, assembly GCF_051521515.1. Classification (NCBI taxonomy): domain Eukaryota; kingdom Viridiplantae; phylum Streptophyta; class Magnoliopsida; order Asterales; family Asteraceae; genus Lactuca; species Lactuca serriola. Next base: position 305,753,363 of record NC_136410.1, on the reverse strand, counting down.
TTCAGAAGTCCAATAGATTTCTGGAAATATGTCAGAGCTAGTGGGAGCATAAGTGTTATGCTGATAATCATCATGTTAGTGGGAGCATGATTATTACGTTTAGTGTTGCAAGTTAGCAATGTTAATTATAGAAAACAAAGTTTCAATTCGTGAAGTTGCAGGGGTGAAAAGTTGTTTTGCTATAATTAAGGGAGAGGAAATTATACTTCATTTCAATTCTAAAGCTTAGATTGAGATTTTAATCATCTTTAGTCAAGAATATATATATGAATTTTATGTTGGAATGGTTCAACTTGAAGAAATTCTATATAAATTGCATTTTCAAAGTTTGATTATGATTACGGCATCCCTCTTCATAGTTAAATTTTGAAAACATGGCAAATAAAAAATATTGTAGCAAAAGACTTGTCTAGTATCATGTCTTTATGTCAAACATCATGAATCGTGTCCCATATGCTTCGGATATAGGATCGATTGCATGTGCTATAATATTCATCTTTTCTAAATTTTCCAAATGCTTAAGGCATTGAGAAGGGAAAAGTCTAGAACTGGATATGACTAAAGTGATTAAGCAATTGTCGAGGACAATATGAGGTTCGCCAAAGATTGGTTGCTCAGGGAAAGTTGGAAGTATGATGTAAGTTGTCGAAAAGGACCATATTGACATATTCCGAAAAGAAGTAACTCTTGTTCGGAAGTGATAGTCAAAATGGGACTATGGAAATGTCTCCATAGGTGGAAGTTATTCAATCTATGTAAGATTAGAAAACCTTAATGCAAGAAGGATGTTCAAAGCAATGTACTTTGAATATGAGACTTCCGTTCCATAGAAGTTGACCTTCTTTGGAATACTCTATAGTGACTGGTGACAAGGTTTTGGTGACTTTGTGCATAATCATTACAAGAGGAACATTGCATAAAAGTTTAAAATCTAACAGATTTTTTGGTAAATGATAGGAATCGGGGATTCTCACATTTACAATAAGGATTTAGGATTGTGAAATGAGTATCAATGGAATCATGTTCAATTGATCTACATCACAATATAAGGATCATAGACAAACATAGTGTGCATACTTGGAGTATGGCATAACTATTGTTTAGAAAAACAAAGTGTACATGCTAGGAGCATGGGACGACTGTTGTTTTTTATTCAAGTCTTAAGTTGATTGTTTGAAACATTATACAATGAATAATGTGTAATCAATATGGTGATAAATAAAAGGTGGTTCTATTTATATTCAAAAGGGTTCTGAGACCATATTGGATTCGATTATTATTGTGTTTCACTTTGCATGTTTTGACTTCCAAAATAGCTAGGTTATTCTTTCCGAATGACTAAGTTATTTAAACACTCCACAATCGTTCATATGTTGGAAGTAGGTATGAATCAAGACTGTCATGAATCGAGTTTGTAGATGGCTAAATGGGTTTAGTCATAGCAATGGTTGCTACAACATTCATGAGTGCTCATAAGTTATGAGTATTGGAATAAACCCACGCTCACTTGTATCACTTAATGGAATTTATCTCGAGTGATCGTGAGACGGTAATATCATATAAATCTTCAAACCTAGAGATATGAGTTGTTACCTATGAGTTGGTTGTGCATTGATTGCACGTAAATGCATCAGTAACTTGATGTTATAAAACGTGCCTTTGTGTACAATTCAACAAGTAGTAGAACAAGCATATGAGTCGAAGTTTATCTGTTCCTTCTAGAAATAGAAGCGATATTTGGGCCCCTCGATGATTTTGTTGTGACCTATGTACCGGCCGGTCAGAACTAAATTGATGTGTTCGATTAAGTTCTTTGTCAAACAAATCGAAAATCGGGAAACAAACTGTTGGACAATAAGTACGACGTTGTTCCATGTATTTGTCCGGTTGATATCATGAGAACAGAGGATTATATGATCACTTATCTAAAATGGCGCTTCATAGTTCAACAGAGTTTTCGAGAGCTATGATTGCTGGTTGGTTCCTGAAGTAACATACGCAAATATAGTTATTAGACTTATCCAAGTGGGAGTCTGTTGGATAAGGTGTCTAAGTCCATAACTTATTTGGTATATACTTGACCCGACCCGGCATGGTCCATTTGGGTTGCACTTCACCCGAACTATTTATGGATAATTTTATGAGAGTTATACACATATGTTTATAAATATATTATAAGTTATAATATATTAATATGAAGTCATGTTATTTAATTAGTCTTAGTCTTAAATTAATTATGAATTAATTTAGAGATTAAAAGGAAGAGTGATTAGATTGTGGGCTATTGGTTTTATATAGTGTGGGCTAACACTCATTTGTTAATGGGCTAGGCTTGTATGGAAGTCCATGGAGGATCCATGGAGCTTTTAACCCATGGATCCTTGGAAAAGGAAAGGTCATGGGTTATTAGGGTTTCACCCTAATCATGTACACTATATAAGCATGCTTATGTTGCATGAAATAGCCACTAGTGACACTAGTGTGTGTGCTTGTGTGTGGCCGAAAATTACAAGTGTGTGTACATCTCTCTAAAGTTTTCCAAGTGTTTGTGGTGATTTGTGATTTCCATTTGAGGCATTCACACTATTGGTGCTTGGCTCTCAAACACCAAAGGAATCAAACTCATTAAAAGGTATGTAATCTCATCTAATTCTTTTATGTTTAAAAGTACCCCATGCCATGTTAGATAGCTTATGAACCTTGGAAAATTATTATTTTGCATGTATTTAGACAAACATAGATCCAAGGTTTATTAGGGTTGCATGCACACTTAGGAAGTGTTAGATTGCTCAAAACCCAACAGAGTTACCTTCCAGTAGTGGTGGGTCTACGGCCACAATGCCGGCCCACCAGTAGGAGTTGTATGTAGATGATTGTCTCTGTGATATTCATCTAGGGATTACTACTACCTGTGTTATGCGATTTGCTAGTATGATATGATGCTATGTGCTTGTGACAGTAGGGGAGATAGTCCCCAAGATATCCGGTCGGTAGGGCCGAAGGGGTTGTCATATCCAGCCATGCTAGATAGATTCTGATATTATGATACATGTTATGTGGTAGTAGTAGATGGGAGGAATAGTTCCCAGTATCCGGTCGAGAGGACCGAAGGGGAGGCCAGCACCCAGATATGCTAGGCAGTATCCGGTCGAGAGGACCGAAGGGGAGGCCAACACCCAGATATGCTAGGCAGTATCCGGTCGAGAGGACCGAAGGGGTAGGTCGGGCACCCAGATATGCCTTACAATTTATGTATGTTATGTGATTATATGGTATGTGGTACAGTGGGGGAACTCACTAAGCTTCGTGCTTACAGTTTTCAGTTTTGGTTTCAGGTACCTCTTCGACTAAGGGAAAGGAGCCGGCGCGGTAACAGCATATCACACACACTCTTGTTTCCGCAAGTTATGAGTTTATTCTGGGATTGATACTCTAATGTTTTGGTTGTTTACATGTTGTGGATTTCAAATTTGGGTTTTTGATGTGAAATGGTTTAATTAAACAATGTTTTAATCATTAATGTTTTCTAAGTAATGTTTTAAAAACGAAATTTTTGGACGTGAAAATTGGGTCGTTACAAACCATGTATTGATTGCCTAATAAACTTTTTTTAATATGATATGTTAAAAAGAATATAAATAAATCTATATAGTTGTAGAAGGCTATGTAAAATGGTTTTTTTTCAGAAGTTGAAATTCGTTTTGTCATATTTGAGAAATTGTATCTCGTTTCTACTACCATATACACAAATTTAACTACGATCCTAAAAGAAATTTGGCATCTATGAATCTATAACAACATCTTCTAACATGTACGAGTCTTCTAGTATGATAATTTTGAAACGACCTTTTTAAAAGTTATGTTAGAGTCCTTTACTACCATCTTCACGACACTTGAGTGTTGCTAGTGTGGTAAGTAAATATGTGAGCTGACATTTAGAGTTTTGATCTGAGTATTTGTGTGCTTTGTGCCAATTTAGATAACTTGTTCTACTTAACCACCCATCATTGAAGAAACCAAAGGGAAATCATCTAAGAAATCAAGGACATATAAAAACTAGATAGAGATGAAAATTAAGGACAACTAAAGACATGACTTGTGATCAATGTTTTAAAAACCGGTTTTTTAGTTGAACCGGTATGATGACCGGTTCCCGATTCAACCGGTTCGAACGCCGGGTCAACCGGTTTTTTATAATTTTCATCTTTATTTTTTGTTTTCGTACACATACGTATATAAATCATGAATTTGATGTTTACAAGTTCAAACATTAAAAATACACATAAAAATAAGTTGTAGATGCATCCAAATACATTAAAATAACGCATAACTATAAGTTTTAGTGTTTTACATCAATCCATATACGTCAAAAAGAAAATAAAGTATAATACCGAAACAAAATATAATTTTAGATGAACATAAACACATCAAAAAACTTAATGACATTTATCATATGTTTTTATGTAGAAAAAACTAAATAGATTTGAAAAAAAAAATCATTAAAGTTCATTATGCAAATGGTTATTTTTTATGTGTTTTTATTCGGGTCAACCGGTTTATTTTAACCGGTTCAGGTTTTCCTAAAAACAGACCGGTTCAATCCGTTCAGAAATCAACATAAAACCAATGATAGTTGAACGATCCCCTCCCCTGGTTCCCCGTCCAACCGACCAATTCAAACCGGTTTGTAAAACATTGCTTGTGATCAAGGTACGTGATGAGTGTTAGCTTATATTTTCTTTTTGCACTTTCATAATGAAAGGCCTAACGATTGAGGATTCTGTATAGGATGTTTAAAGACAAAACTGCAAAATTGGTCCTTGTGGTATGCAAAAAACTTTGGATAGGGTTCAAAAAGTTTTCGACTTACATGAAAAGTCCAGAATCAAGAATTTTCTGTGGTTTAGGTCCAAAAATACTTGAAATGACCGTTTTGCCATTTTTATTTGTTTTTTTTTATATATTTTTCATATTTATTTTAATACTTAAATTAAAAATGAAAAGAAAAAAATTGGCCCCACTACCCCACCTATGTCGTACCATCCCTTCTCTCTCTCTCTCTCTCTCTCTCTCTCTCTATCTATCTAACCTAACCCAAATGCCTATTCGATCTTCATCTTCGAAAATGTCTTTGACGAGACCAAGCCATCTTCCGCCTCTAGCCAAGCCTCCATCGGCGACAGCTACTCAACATCGTGTTCCGACTTCTTCATCCAATCGACACCCAAATTCTTCTGCAACTCTTTTTGTGACAGACATGGTAGCCACTCTAATGGGTTGCTTGCACCCAATTTTACCCTTGGTGGTGTACCATGCTTCTGCTAGATACAGAGTCGCCTGAGTTGTCTTCCCGGAACCCATTTCTCCGATCACCACAAGAACCTGGTTGTCATGTAGAACTTGGAGTCAAATTTTTTATTTTCAGTTTGTAGATTTTTAGAGTTTGTATATGTCCTTGGAGGGAAAGTTTTGACTGTGACATCCCCATTTTCACGGCCAAAAAAGACCGATGTTGTTTATGCTTTATAAAAATCAGAGTACTTCATTTTATAAAAATGTTGCGGAATTTGTTCCCAGAAAAACATGGTAAATACGTTATTAAAACATTTTCGAAGAAACGTATTTATTTCATTTTAAAACGTTTGGGATGTCATCGTTAATACAGAAACATAAGCATAAACAGAACTTACAATTATTTACACTAGTGATCTACATCTCTTTAAATCTCTCAGTGTAATGTCACTTCATATCAACACCTGTGATATAAATAAACTGAGTGGGTCAGGTTGGGAAACCTGGTGAGTACATAGGGTTTTCAACCCACAATAATATAATTATTATGTTTAAACAATCAAACAATCAACCCAATTACCCCTCCCCATTATCTTCTTTATTCTTAAGGATCTACCCTTAGAATCAGCTATTTCTCATTCATTCATTCCTAAGGATCATCCTAAGGAAACAACATGAAGTCCATTGTTGCCAATGACACATTGGTCAAGCGCAGCTGCTAATATTGTCACTTAGGCTCAGCTGCCAGAATTAGGACATTTTCTATGAGGCGCTTCTGCCGGTATTGACCTTTAAACACTACTGTCATGGTCATAAGGCTCCCTATTAGGCGCAGCTGCCGATACTATCCTTGGAGCGCAGCTGCTAGGACGTTTACCGTAGATCTAAATCATCTACGGGTTGTGGCGCAGCTGCCAGTGCTCATCTATAGGGTACTAGGTCCACTGCTGCCAATGTATACCTATAGGGCACTAGGTCCGTACTACTAATGTTCCTCTATTTCAGCTTTTATCCATCATCATTCATCTACCCATGTTTTACCCAACATATCTTGTAGATATAAAATACTTTATACAGTTTACATCATTTAAAACATGTATAAAAATCTTTCACCAGCATAGACAGCAAGTATTTAGACAATATGCACACATAGCATGTAAATTTATAATAAAATACTTCATATCTATGTGTAAGATGAAAGTAACTATGCACTCACAACACGTAATATATATTAAATACTTCATATCTATGTGTAAGATGAAAGTAACTATGCACTCACCTGATTAGGTGGTGATTCCGAACTCAGACAGCACTTCGTTATCTCAAAACAATTTTCCTCGACAAAACCTAGTATCAATACCACGAGGGTTTAGTTTTTAACGTTAACCACGACTAATTAATAGTCTAGCTATTATTACTATTATATAAGCGTTAAATAACACTCAATATAACTCATAATAATAGCCCAAATAATTATTTTAAGGTCCTAATAATGTTACTATAATTAAATAAAATCTATATTAAATATAGTATAGGCGTAGCTCACTTACAGCGAGTTTTTATTAAAAACCGGGCTTCGCTGGAGCAGCGTTTCCAAGCCGAAAGCTTTTCTTCTCGGAGTCGTCGGGCGCTCCGGGGCTTTCTTCTCGTGCTAGGGAGGTTCCGTAGACTTGGGAGGGGTTTAGGGAGGCTAGAGAGAAGTTAGAGAGAGAAAGAGAGGCTTATGGTGTGAAGAAAATATGAGGAGTTCACCCTTGTATTTATAGGAGTTTTATAGTAAAGTAGTCTCTAAGCTTCGTCCGTAACTTTTGCATACGAGCTCCGTTTTTGTCTGTCTTTTTACCGTTGATTTCCTATTAATGAGATCTTCAACTTTCATTTAGACCTCGTTGGCTAATTCTCATTCTATCTCGGATTTACAAAACTGTATCGAATTCGCCGCGCTCGAAAAGTAGGGACTAAGCTTCATCCATAACTTTTGCATACGAGCTCTATTATCGACGTTCTTTATATCCACGCGTTGGTATTTACGAGTACTACAACTTTCATTTAGATCCCGTCGGCTAAAAATCGACCGATCTAAAATTCAGATTTCGGGCTGTGCACTGCTATGCTAAATCTTAGAAAAATCATAACTTCCTCATACGAAGTCAGATTTGGGCGTTCTTTTTATTGATGTTCTTAGTTTAACATATTCTACGACTTTCGTTTAGATCGCTAAGGCTAAATCTCGCTCTATCATAAATTCACTATTTACGTTTCCCGGTATCGTGCCGGTTCCGTCGCGAAACTTCAACGGGTCATAACTTCTTCGTTATAACTCGGTTTTCGGCGTTCTTTATATGTACGAAAACCTTGTAACATACTCTACAACTTGATTAAGATTATTTATTCTAAATAATCTTTTGTCGAAAAGTCGTTTTCGACCCCTATTGCCTCTAATTTGACTAGCCCAGATTTGCGGGCGTTACAATTATCTCCCCCTTAGGATGATTACGTCCCGGAATCATCAATGAAACAGGGTCGTATAATGACTCCATACGTCATCTCTTCATCCTAGGTAATAATTATAACTTCTACATTCCTTCAATTCTATCTCTTAAACTCATTGACTGTAAGAGTACTCGATCGTGCACCTGCTCTCTACCTCAGGTTAGACTCCAAATTATGACCTTCAAGTCACAATCTCGATCCTTGCTGGATACGGACTTGAGATAAGTTCTTTTATTACTACTATAGATCGATGTGTCATATTCTAATGACCTATCATCGTATGTTGCAACACTTAGACTTAGGTCTCTTAGAGTTAAATTCTAAAACAGACTATGCCTTCCTTCATGTTCTAATGTGATATAATCACACTTTAACATTAGGCATTTCTAGCCACCAACTTCTTTAACAACGAGTGCGATACTTCTATTGATCGCTTTGATTTCAACCGTTTGGTTTAAGTCAGACGCTACATCAAACTTGGTTCTCTGAACCACACAACATACTCATCGTAGTCGGACTCGATTCGATATGACCACTAGGGTCGGAATATCAACAATCTTCTTAGTCATTACCGAAACGATGGTAACAACACACTTGAATAAAACGAAATCAATTACTAGCTTCTTGGTAACCTTGTGACTTTCCCTGATCCAAGTGTGAGTCATGTGCTTCCGGTAGTATAGGCCTCTACTACCATCCACACCTACTCATACCCGTCCCAAGTATTGTCTCGCAGTTTTCCAAGTCACCATACAAGAAAATCACATAACAGTTTAACACATAAAATATCAAAACGAAGGTTTTATATTATTCCTTAAAATGTTTACATAGGTGTTCAAGTTCACCCTAAACTATGCCCCTAACAGGCTACATCGCGAGGTACTATCTACACGATTACTCCATAACTCGATCCTTGGATGTCAAGCGTTAACTCCTGAATCTTCGCATTGTCATCTGCTTCGTCAAGAATCATTTGAAATGTTCTCGCCTTTTGCTTTGGCGGCACATATGGCTTTGTAGCCCCCCTCTCTCTTTGGGTAGTCTTGCTTTCCTTTTTGGACCTTGAAGATCCTTCAAACTTCCGCTTCTCTCCTGACTTATCTTTTTCTAGACCATTTTCTCTTACCTGGGCCTCTACGTTCTTAGCTACCCTAACAGCTGTTTTCAAGGTAGTTGCCATTTTGACCATTGGGCCAAAGTCAGTGGGCAGTCCGTTAGCAAACCTATCAATCTTGGAGAGTTTAGAAGGCACCAAGTAGGGGAATAGCTTCATCCTCTTGGTGAATGCGGTGGCATACTCATCAACACTCATCTTCCCTTTCTTCAGGTTCTGAAACTCGTTGTTTAGGTCTATCAGATCTATCTCCGAGCAGTACTGCATTTTCAACTGTTCCAAGAACTCTTCCCATGACATCCTTAAGGCTTCTCCTCGTGGCATCGTATCTGCCAATAGCTTCCACCAGCTCAAGACTCCAGTTTTCAGTTGTCTTACGGCGAAGACATTCTTCTGTTTCTCGCTACAGTCGCAGCTCTCAAACACCATTTCCATCTCGGAGATCCAATCCATAATCTCAACAGGCTTTGGGCTTCCTGAGAGACTTGGTGGTTTCGCACCCATGAAATTCTTGTACATTCGCCCATCCTTGTCGTTTCTCCTCTCCAGGCCATCTTGAGTCCCCACTTGACTCACTTGGCGACTGTAGTTCCCTTCCTCCGATTGCTCGGGAATCAGCTCGGGTTGCTCATTGGGCATAGTAGGTTCGTCCCTATTCGACATCCTCCTCATTTCTTCCCTTTATTCAGTTCGCATAGCCCGAATCATGGCTTGAACTCTAGCCATCGTGACTGGCTCAGGTGCAACTTCTTCTACAACAGGTATTTGCTGAACCACTAGGGGTTGGTTCCTATTCTCATTTGCATTCACGTTTCCGCTACGGGTCCTTGCCATCTTGATCTATACACCGAATAAGGTGAATCTAGACCTTTACTTAGGATTGACGTTTAAATCATCCTTATCACTCCGAAACGTTTACATGCTAGTTCTAATATCGTAGTCGTACGTTTAGAATCCTAAACATATAAGGTTTCCAGATCCGGTCGGCAACAGACCATAGATCCGAATAAATAACAGCATATAAGGCATAAAGCATTTAGCACATAAAAGCATTTTAGGCATAATTCCTAAAATAAGCTAGTGCTCACACCTCACAATCATCGCTTAGCATTCTAAGTTTAAGTCTAGAAATAAATCCATATTCCTAGTTCGCTTAAACTAATGCTCTGATACCAACTGTGACATCCCCATTTTCACGGCCAAAAAAGACCGATGTTGTTTATGCTTTATAAAAATTAGAGTACTTCATTTTATAAAAATGTTGCGGAATTTGTTCCCAGAAAAACATGGTAAATACGTTATTAAAACATTTTCGAAGAAACGTATTTATTTCATTTTAAAACGTTTGGGATGTCATCGTTAATACAGAAACATAAGCATAAACAGAACTTACAATTATTTACACTAGTGATCTACATCTCTTTAAATCTCTCAGTGTAATGTCACTTCATATCAACACCTGTGATATAAATAAACTGAGTGGGTCAGGTTGGGAAACCTGGTGAGTACATAGGGTTTTCAACCCACAATAATATAATTATTATGTTTAAACAATCAAACAATCAACCCAATTACCCCTCCCCATTATCTTCTTTATTCTTAAGGATCTACCCTTAGAATCAGCTATTTCTCATTCATTCATTCCTAAGGATCATCCTAAGGAAACAACATGAAGTCCATTGTTGCCAATGACACATTGGTCAAGCGCAGCTGCTAATATTGTCACTTAGGCTCAGCTGCCAGAATTAGGACATTTTCTATGAGGCGCTTCTGCCGGTATTGACCTTTAAACACTACTGTCATGGTCATAAGGCTCCCTATTAGGCGCAGCTGCCGATACTATCCTTGGAGCGCAGCTGCTAGGACGTTTACCGTAGATCTAAATCATCTACGGGTTGTGGCGCAGCTGCCAGTGCTCATCTATAGGGTACTAGGTCCACTGCTGCCAATGTATACCTATAGGGCACTAGGTCCGTACTACTAATGTTCCTCTATTTCAGCTTTTATCCATCATCATTCATCTACCCATGTTTTACCCAACATATCTTGTAGATATAAAATACTTTATACAGTTTACATCATTTAAAACATGTATAAAAATCTTTCACCAGCATAGACAGCAAGTATTTAGACAATATGCACACATAGCATGTAAATTTATAATAAAATACTTCATATCTATGTGTAAGATGAAAGTAACTATGCACTCACAACACGTAATATATATTAAATACTTCATATCTATGTGTAAGATGAAAGTAACTATGCACTCACCTGATTAGGTGGTGATTCCGAACTCAGACAGCACTTCGTTATCTCAAAACAATTTTCCTCGACAAAACCTAGTATCAATACCACGAGGGTTTAGTTTTTAACGTTAACCACGACTAATTAATAGTCTAGCTATTATTACTATTATATAAGCGTTAAATAACACTCAATATAACTCATAATAATAGCCCAAATAATTATTTTAAGGTCCTAATAATGTTACTATAATTAAATAAAATCTATATTAAATATAGTATAGGCGTAGCTCACTTACAGCGAGTTTTTATTAAAAACCGGGCTTCGCTGGAGCAGCGTTTCCAAGCCGAAAGCTTTTCTTCTCGGAGTCGTCGGGCGCTCCGGGGCTTTCTTCTCGTGCTAGGGAGGTTCCGTAGACTTGGGAGGGGTTTAGGGAGGCTAGAGAGAAGTTAGAGAGAGAAAGAGAGGCTTATGGTGTGAAGAAAATATGAGGAGTTCACCCTTGTATTTATAGGAGTTTTATAGTAAAGTAGTCTCTAAGCTTCGTCCGTAACTTTTGCATACGAGCTCCGTTTTTGTCTGTCTTTTTACCGTTGATTTCCTATTAATGAGATCTTCAACTTTCATTTAGACCTCGTTGGCTAATTCTCATTCTATCTCGGATTTACAAAACTGTATCGAATTCGCCGCGCTCGAAAAGTAGGGACTAAGCTTCATCCATAACTTTTGCATACGAGCTCTATTATCGACGTTCTTTATATCCACGCGTTGGTATTTACGAGTACTACAACTTTCATTTAGATCCCGTCGGCTAAAAATCGACCGATCTAAAATTCAGATTTCGGGCTGTGCACTGCTATGCTAAATCTTAGAAAAATCATAACTTCCTCATACGAAGTCAGATTTGGGCGTTCTTTTTATTGATGTTCTTAGTTTAACATATTCTACGACTTTCGTTTAGATCGCTAAGGCTAAATCTCGCTCTATCATAAATTCACTATTTACGTTTCCCGGTATCGTGCCGGTTCCGTCGCGAAACTTCAACGGGTCATAACTTCTTCGTTATAACTCGGTTTTCGGCGTTCTTTATATGTACGAAAACCTTGTAACATACTCTACAACTTGATTAAGATTATTTATTCTAAATAATCTTTTGTCGAAAAGTCGTTTTCGACCCCTATTGCCTCTAATTTGACTAGCCCAGATTTGCGGGCGTTACATTGACCCTAGACTAAAAGTCAATATTTTAACATCATTGGAACGAAGGCGGTGGAAGGAGAGCTTCATATGCGAAGTCTATCAGGTCCGGTGAAAGGGCTTTAGGGTTTTTAGAAGCGGTCATTGGGGTAAGTGATGGTTTTAGGTTTGATACTCTTAAGTGTTCTTGATGTTTTATTTTGATTTCAAAATGGGTTTGATGGTGAACGAAGATGAAGGATTCGAGATGATGATTATGTGTTGTTTATTTGAAGAGGAGGCCTTGAAATGTTAAAAACTGCACTAATTTTGAGGGTTATTGACATAAAAGCCCATAAATTTACACAAAATGTTCGGTTATGTCCCAAGTCGATTTTTTGTTGCGTTAATGCCTTAAATATTGGAAAAATTCTTCATTTTTGCCCCCTGACCGGTTTTTACCCTCAACAGCCGGTTACCCAAGCTAGGTGGCGTTGACCGGGCCCATTCATGCTGACGTGGAGCTTAGGTGGCTGCCATGTCAACTGCTAAATCATTTAACTAAAAATTATTAAATTAGGAATAAGAAATGGGGCTAAAAGGATTTGAACTTGGGTCTCCTCCGTATATTGCAAACGCCTAACCATCAAGCTGCCTATATTTTTTTCTATGTTTGTTGTGCTATTAATTATATCATGATGACATTGGTTTATTGGAAACTAAAACAAAGTTTACAAGGTTTAAACTTCCAACCCAAGCAAGCATATTTACCAGCTGAAAGATTATAATCAAATTATATATATCGTTGCAACATTTTGTTATTATTATTATTATTATTATTTATGAAATTGTACATATATTTTTAAATAAGTTTTAAATGTAAAAATATATTTTAAAGGTAAAAAATAAGCTTTACATGTATATAATATATTTTTAAAGGTAGTTATATATTTAAAAAGTGTTTTCATTTATTTAAAAAAGTATTTAAACATTTAACAAAGTATTTATACATTTGAAAGCTTACGTATACCTTCAAGTATGATTTTTTTTTTTATATATTTTTTAAAATGAAATTATATCTTATATTTTTAAATGAAAGTACCGATATAAATATGTTTAAAAACGTGTTATATACGTATTTACACTTTTTTACATATAAAAATATCATATATGTATTTATATATATAAAGAGTTATAAAAATAATAACTAGATTATGACCCGCGTTAAACGCGGAAGAACGTATAAAAAAATCATATAAAATTATAAAAAGTCGACACAATAAAAAAAATGATAAAGTAACCTAAAAAAATTAATATCATTAAACAAAATAAAACATTAGTTGAAGATTAAAATATATTTCTACCTGGCACGGTCACTATCTCAAAATCTAATTGAAATGAAAATACTTCTTGAGAAACGATGTGCCGGAACAACATACTTAATCGTACATCCTTTAGACAATAAGATGTAAACCATATATGATGGATGAGTGATCTTGTGCATCATTACTTTTATTGCTTGAAGTGTAATCCATTATTGATTTGATAAATTGAAGTGATTTGATAACTCGAATTGACAATTAGTAAGCAAACATCATGTAATAGCTGTCTTTCAATATGTGTCAAGTAAAAAAATTGATATTGTATACACAAAAAGAATAAAATCACTAACCTTGTGTATTTCTCGGTATTTTGATTCCGATATTAGAGAGCTTTGATGTTCACAGTGAATAACAGTAATCGTTAAGGAAGTCATATACAATATATACAACAGAAGTTTAAAGACAATTTTGGAAATTATTACCCGTATATTATAGATGTCAACAAAATTGTTTCTATACTTAATTTCAAAGGATGCATAAATAGATTATATATTATTTACTATTAAATCAACCTAAAAGTATAATAAGATCATACCAAAATATTTTAAAATTATATCAAAATTAATCCGATTCTTATAACATAATATTTAAAAAAATCATAATCATCTCTAATATATAAAATTGATATTTTCGTAATTAGTATCAAATCCAAAGATAATTAACTTCGATTTTGTTAAAATTAATTAAAATTAAAATTTAATATACATCTAAAAAATTATACCAAAAATATTCAACATCATACCAAAATTAATAAAGATTTTATAATATTTTCATTAAAATAAAAAAATGATATCATACCATATTTAGATAAAATCTTAACATATCTTTCAAATTATAATTATATAATATCGATAAAATAAAAGTTATATCATTTAAAAATTCGTTTTTCTAAATGTTAATAAAATTTTAAAATAACCAATAGATTAAACGTAATTTCATCTTTAGTTATAACTAATTGTAATAACTAAGTTTACACCAAAATTCTAATTTGACACTATGTTTATTTTTATCTCAAATTTGACACTGCGTTTTTCAATTTTTTACAATTCTGATAATTTGACCGTTCAACCCGATTGGCTGTTGACGTGACATGATGACGTGATGACATGTCAAAATTGAATTTATTTCCCACAAAATACACTAAGTTATTGTTTTTTTTTTTGAAATTTTGACACTACATGGAATTTTTTTTTTAGTTTTGACACTCTGCATTTTTGTTCCAAATCGAACATCATTTTATCCAATTTTATTCAATGTTGACCATTTTCCATTTGAAATCATATAAATATATTTTTATTACATTTTAAACCATATAAATATATATATATTTTTTTTTTAAAACCCACATTTTTATTTAAATAAAAGTTTTTTTCTATTATTATTTTTACATTCAAAGCATAATGTTATGCATAAATATGCATTACTTATATCATGAGAACCAAACTAACCATAAACTTCGAATAAAATGCAAAAATTTCACAGGTTGCAAACCTGACATATGAGCCTTGATCGAATAGCCAAATAGCTAAAAATGTCTCTAATCATATTTTTATAATTTTAGATTAAAACCTTTTGCTATTTCAGATTAACAAAAATAATTCCTTGAAGATCGAATCTCGCACAAACCAAAAAATAAAACTTTTTTGTTTTATAAAGACGTATACACAAATAGCATAGTACTTTGCTATAAATAAAAAAAATGAAAAAAAAACTATAAACCATACACTTGCACCAAAAGCCAAGAAAATTATCAAATTTTCACAAAGGAATCTGAAACTAACCAAATCAGTCAGCAAAAATGACCCAAAACAAAGGATTAATGTGTGTTATTGTATAAAAATTAACGAAAATGTCCCTATACTGTTTCCTAATAGATCGATATACTCCATCACAATCAGTTTATGCCATAATTCTATTGTAAATTGAATGACAAGAAACAAATAAATGTTCCTAATTCTCAATAAATAATAAGGAATGAGAGCTGATTAACGATTTTCAATAAATAATTAGAAAATAAGAGGTGTGATTTTATATTAAATTCAAATAATTGTCAAAAATAGATGAATTAGATGCATATTTAATGAGATTTGATTAAATGATGGTTTTGAACATTATAAGAGTCAACGATTTTAAATGATTTAAAGATATTATTTCCTTAATAAACATTTTAATCATAAATGTCGGAATCCAAAAAAATAATTATTTCCTTAATCAACATTTGAAAGGATTTAAAAAAATCCTATTAACATTGATGACATCATCAAATTGATCTAAAGGTGGAAAACTATAAGGAAAAGCCAATCAACAGACCTGATTTTTGAAGATGATGTAATCAGGTTTCTTTTTTAATATATATAGAGATTAAAAATAACATAATTATTGATATGCTTATTTAATGAGTTTTTTTAAAAAAGAAAAACTAATCAGGTTTAAATTTTGAAGCCAAAAACTATAAATAATGGAATTAAATTATGAACAATATTAATTAGGGTTAATGATGACATAGATCGTCAAAAGATGTCTTGAAGGAGATGCTTGCTTCAGTTTGCAGATATTTGTGTGAAGCCAAAGCAAAGGTGTGATAATTAGAGATGCAAGGAAGAGGCAATACGCAAATTCTAAGAATACATGAGAAAAAGGAACCACGTTATGGTGCTACATTCTGTTATGAACACACAAAACATCAATTGAAGCACAACCATTAACATGAGGAAGAAGAGGATTAGGAAATTCTGGTTTAAGAGAAAAAATAGAGGAGAAAGATGGGGGCGGTTATTCATGTTTTTGGCCAGATTTATGGAGAAACCGATGTCTCATATATAAATAAAATGATATGCTTTAATTGATAACATAATTGCTGATTTTAAAGATTCTATAATTAAATGTGAAATATATTTTCAAAAGTATGAATAGATTCTATAATTAAAGATTCTATAATTTAATGTAATTTGTGTTTGAAATGTAATTGGTAAATTTAAAGATTCTATAATTAAATGTTTGAACTCTATGTTGAGAAGATGATGTCATCAATTTGATCTAATGGTGAAAATCATATGATTGAAATACAATCAAGGGCCTTGATTGCTTCATTGGTGAATTAAAGGTTCTCTTTTAATAATATTTAGATATTATAATACGCATTTATACTTTTTTACATATAAAAATATCATATACGTATTTATACTATTTTACATATAATAATAATAATAAGAATAATAATAATAATAATAATATTATTATTATTATTATTATTATTATTATTATTATTAATCTTAATATTACAAATATTATTATTATTAATCTTAATATTATTATTATTATTATTATTAATATTAACATTAGTAAACTTTTGAATAGAATACATTAAATACATTATTTCAGACAATAATAACCAAAAAACATTACAACTTAGTTGTTAAGCTTGTTGTTTGCATAGTGGGAGGCGCAGGTTCGAAACCTGTCATCTTCAATTGTCTATTTATTTTTTGGTGGGAGCAAAACAACATTGATGACTCAGCTCCAAGGTAACAACTCGTCAAAGTCAAACAAAGGTAACCGGCTCTTGAAGGTAAAAATCGACCATGGGGCAAAAATGAACAATTTTACGGTATTTGAGGCATTAACGCACCAAAAAATCGACTTGGGACATAACCGAACATTTTGTGTGAATTTGGGGGGTTTTATGTCAAAAACCCCTAATTTTGATGATAATGTATCAAAGATTTAATCAAATTAATTTTTATTTTTTATTTTGTGAAGATTGTAACTTAGTTGAACTGTAATGGAGATTCTAGCTCGGTTTTCTCTTTTTCATTAGATCGGTGATCAAAATTCATATGGATTAAGTTGGGTTTTATGTTCATATATGAGTTTAAGTTTTGATATGTAGGTGACGACTGACGAAGAAGAAGATGAGAAATAGAGTCAAAGAGAGAGCTAGGGAGAATGTGGGGTACGGAGGAGACTGGATAGGTGTAGGTGGGGTGGGATTTTCTTTTTACTTTTTTTTATATAATTGATTAAATACTAAAATAAATAAATAAAATGTAAAAAAAATAAATGATAAGAGTAATATAATCTTTTTAAATTTCTTATGGACCAAATTCACATGACATTTCTAATTTTAGAACAAAATTCACAGGAAATTCTTGATATGGGCATCTAAGAGGTGCATTTAGATGCAGTTTATTTTTCATATTATTTTTGAAATGTCTAAACCACTTGTGAGTTGTGATGCTAGACATCCTAATGTACATAAAAATATAAAGAAAAAAAAAGTTTATTCATTTGTAACGATCACATATCTTACACGACAAATATACTTGTAACAACTTTACACTACGCACACTTCTTCAACAAGGGAGCCACGTGGCCTCCTGTTGGACCTTTTGACTTTCTTTTTCTTTTTTGACAGTTTCTTCTCCAAATCTTTCACTCTCCCTGTAAGCTCCTTTATCACACTCACTTGTTCATTCCCCGCTTTCATCAGCTCCTCCACTAACACCCTCAGCCTCTCGTTCTCCTCCACTATCTTCGTGTCACCGCCACCACTCGAACCATGGCTTCCTGCGGCAGACGATGGCGGAGCTCCTCCAACATCCTCCATTAAAACCACCTCCTTAGAGCCGCCATCAACATCATCCACCATTGGAGCTACTTCCAGGTCAACATCTTCTTTACCCATCTCCATCGTCTCCACCGTGCTTACATCCGTTTCCACCTCCACTGTGGCGGTGGTTAGGTCTTCCATAGTATCCACGTTTTGTAAAATTAGGGCTTCTCTCTGATCGGACTTCTCTTCTTCCACCGGCGGCTCGATCTCCTCCACCATCTCAAGCTGTTCGCCGGAGAGCTCTATCATGCTCTGTTTCCCTTCCGGTTCCACATGTGGCTCCAGATTGATATCACGAGCTTCTGTGCCGCCGTCACACTCTATGGTTTCAATACATGTACCAGATTCCGAATGTGCCTGATCCTGATCGGAGTTCTCTTGGATGATGTCATCTACAGGCCGCTGGGCCGCCACCGCCGTCTGAACTTGGTTATTTTTAAGCTCGCCGGTGATCTGTTCCGCCAATTGTTCCGGCTTCATATCGTGTACAGGATCTGCAACTTTGACTTCATGATTGTCGCCGTCATGCTCACGTAGATCGGATTCCATGGTTTCAACACTGATTCCAGATACCGATTGTGGCTGATACGACTTTTCTTGGATGACATCATCATCTACAGGCCGCTCGGTCTTCACCGCCATCTGAATTTGGTCGCTATTAACATCGCCGGTGGTCTGGTCAACCAGTTGCTCCGGCGTCATGTCGTGTACAGAATCTGTAACTTCGACTTCATGATTCTCAAGATCTAACCTCACGGCTTCATCGTTGCTACCAGATTGAGCTTGAATGTAGTCATCGTTAAGCTTGCCGGAGATGTGTTCAACCAGATGATCCGGCTTCATATCGTGTATAGGATCTGCAGCTTCGACTTCATGAGCTTTGTTACGAGATTGAGCTTGTTCCCGATCAATGGAATCATCTACAGGCTGCTCCGGTTCCACCAATGTCGTAATCTGATCGTTATTAAGCTCGCCGGTGTTTTCTGCATTATGCGATTCTACTTGTGGCTCAAGAGCACCATCATCTTCTTGAGATTCTGTAGCTTCACTTAGGGTTTCAGATTTTACAAATGTTAACGAATCAAGCTTTTCCTGTAAACCGACAAGCTCTTTTGCCACCGATTTCCGAATATCTCTCACAATCGGATGCAGACCCTAATGAATCGCATATAAAAAATAAAAAAAAAATAAAAAAAAAAAAAAAAAAAAAACGGAATTATGATTCCAGCAGAAAAAAAATTACAATTGAGAGGATGAAGAAATGAAGGTGTACCTGAATGGTGTCTAGCTTCAGGAGAAGACTCATTATGGTCTCTCCGATGATCAATTTTTGCTTGTCATCCATGGATGACTCCAGATCCTGAATACGATTTCTCAGCTCAACCACCTGTTTTCCAACTTGAGCAATTTGCCTTAGTTTTATCAACGGCTGCGATTTCCTCACTTCAAAACCACGATACACAGACTGTATCATCACCACTGCTTCATTTTCAGACAAATTTTTCCTTTTCTCCACTTTTGAAGCTTCAACTTCACTCGATCGATCTTGTTCCACTCCTTTTTCACTGCAAGAATCAACAACACTATCTTTTTCAACTTTCTTGCTATCGTTCTTCAAGTCTTCTGATGACTGTGTTTGTTGTTTAAAAGATTTTGAATCTTCAGTTGTTGATACTTTTGATCTTTCTTTATCACCAGGAGGACTAGGTGATCGCGATGAACTCTTCTTCTTTCTTGGAAGAGGATCAATTCGTAAGCAAACAGGAGGCAGTTTTGATGCCTTCTCCTCTTTTGTCCCCAATTGTTTCACCGGAATCGCCTTTTGAACACCATGTTTACTACTCTTTTCAGATTCAGCCTCATCGTTTTTCCTTGTCTTCTCATCAGCATTTTGATTGTCCTCCTTCATGCCCTTATTTCCCACTTCATTATTCTTAGGAGGCAACCAAAATATAGGAAAAGGGAAAGATTCTTGGGGTATTTCACCATTTCCTCCTTGCTTGGAAGCTTCAATCGGCTTTAAAACAGGATTATAGGAATGATTCTCTTTCTCATTTGCAATTTTTTTCCTTGTCTCTTCATCAAGATTGTGATTGTCCTCCTTCATGTCCTTATTTCCCACTTCATTATTCCTAGAAGGCAACCAAAATATAGGAAAAGGGAATGATTCTTGGGGTATTTCACCATTTCCTCGTTGTTTTGAAGGTTGAATAGTCTTTAAAACAGGCTCATGGGAATGATTCTCTTTCTCATTTGCATTTTTTGATTCGGTGGTGTTCATGTAGCTAGGAGGGACCCACATGATTGGATAAGGGGAGTCCTTCAAGAATGTTTTCTTTTCAACTTCTGGCTCCTCTTGTCCAATGTTTGACTTTTTCTCGCATCCAGAGCAATGATGAGTAGTAGTAGTAGGGGTATTTTTGTCATAATCGTATCTTGGCTGCTCCATAGAATAATGTGGTGGTGGAACAGTGTAAGCAGGGTGAGCTCCGGGAAAAGGAGGGTAGAATCCATGGGTGTGAAATGGTGGTGGGTGGTGAGGGTAAGGGTAAGGGGAAGGGTAACTGTACGGACAACCGAAATAGCTATGGTTGCAACATGAGTGATAACCCTGTGGGATTGGATAAGAATGGTGGCTAGCATAAGGCCAGGGGTAATATGGTAAATTCATACCATGATCCATCTCTATGGGTCTTGGCTTAGTGTGATAGGGGTATGAATCCGTCCGTGGGTATGCAGGATACATTATCACGGGATTTGATGAAAAAGTATGACTCGCAGATTGAAGAAATTACAATAGGAAAAAACACCTGAAACCAACAACCAAAGAAAACCACAGATCTAATTAAAACTCTCAAGAAACCATTGAACTCCATACATGAAACAATATAAACCAAAATCGACGAGTATTTAATCGAAAAGTACAAGTTTAGATTTACAAAAATTATCCGGATGAAATCATGAAAGTATAATAAAAAACAAAATATTCCAGAAATAATACCACTACATAACGAATTAACGATCACAATCAATGTCCATAACATATTACATTTAATGTGAGATTAGTGTGATAGATTAAAACAAACAGAACCATATAAAACGATCACGACCTCCAATTTCCAAAACAAAATCAGAAAATGAGGTTAAAAACAACAATATATCCCACTATATCGATTAAAATACAATTTTCGCAAAAAATATGCTCCATGAAATCAGAGTAATAGACTATAACAAACATTTCTACAGTAGAACGAAATTGGGAAAGGAGATCAAAAAAACAATTATACTACAAAATAATGATCTCACAATTCGATTTGCAGCTACAAAAACCACTACAGTGAAATTAAGAAGAAGAGGACAAGTAGACTTACAGTAACAGCAGATCCAAACAAAGCTCCACCAATCGATTCCACAAATCCTAATAACTCCGATATCAGTTCGATCTCGATCCACCAACCCAATGAAAGCTCTAGAATGTGCTTGTGCTTCTCGCTTGTAGTTTGCTCTGTTTCAATTCGTTTCTGTGAGATGTAAATATCCATCGGAGCAATATTTATATTGTCGTCTCTCGTTATGGTTGTCTACTGGTTTCCAGATTTTTCTCGCGCCTCTTTACCAACGGAATTCTCCAGACATTTCTCGCGTCGTTTCACGTGTATATCACTAAAGTCTACAGAACAAAATTGCAAAAATCTTTTTTAGTCCAAAATATTTTGTATTTAACAAAATAAGAATTTTATTAGGGTTTTGATCATGACCAATTTGTCCTTCACACACACACACACACACACACATATATATATATATATATATATATATATATATATATATATATATATATATATATATATATATATATATATATATATAGGGAAAGGTTATATGGAAAATAAAGAATTAAGGCAACACATGTTGGAACCAATAAAAAAATGACAACACATCACTTTAGAATAACTACATAAATAACTTTCATAATACATTGCTTATGAATAAAAAAATGGACACGTGCCACTTGATCATTGGTTCTAGCATATGTTGCCCTAATTAATCATTTTCCATTGAACCTAAACCTATATATATATATATATATATATATATATATATATATATATATATATATATATATATATATATATAGTTAGGTTCAAATGTTTTCACTATCTATTGTGTACATGTATGATTGATTCTGGACCAATCATTTTAGTTATTTTAAGAAAGTAATTAATGTATATTAAATGATGAAGATGTAATCAATTATCCATTATATCTTCAACATGTAATATGCATTAATTACTTTCTTAAAATAACGAAAATGATTGGTCCAGAATCAGTCATACATACACACAATAGATAGTGAAAACAAAATAACCTAACCCTATATATATATATATATATATATATATATATATATATATATATATATATATATATATATATATAAACGAACTCAACAAACTGTTTGTGAACCGTTTGATGGAAAACTTGTTTATGTTTGTTTATTTATTAAATAAACGAACATGAACAATTACCTTGTTCATTCAATTATGTTCGTGAAGTTTCGTTTATGTTGTTCGTTTACATTTATTTATGTTTGTTCATATAAGTTTTTTTTATTTTTATGTTCATATATGTTCAATGATGTTTGTTTATTTTTGTTCATTTATGTTCCTTTAGCTTGTTCACAAACATAAACGAACGAACATGAATAAGAAAATTCGTTCATTTATTTATTCGTGTTTGTTCATTTGTTCGGCTAACGTAAACCAATGAACATGAACAAGCCCCCGTTTGGTTCGTTTATAGCCCTAACAACACTCATCCATATCTCTCTCTCTCTCTCTCTCTCTCTCTTATTTGCTGTCGGACCACCATC
Source organism: Lactuca serriola (assembly GCF_051521515.1). Taxonomy (NCBI): domain Eukaryota; kingdom Viridiplantae; phylum Streptophyta; class Magnoliopsida; order Asterales; family Asteraceae; genus Lactuca; species Lactuca serriola. The sequence goes on along the minus strand of NC_136410.1, from coordinate 305,730,174 downwards.
GCTGTAACAATTAGTAAAAATAGGTCAAAGTTCGTCAGTCAAACCACCGTAAACACAATTTTAAAAGGGCCTATTGTTTAGTATTTTATGATGTTAAAAAATTGAATTATTTGACTCAAAGTTGCACAAAGAATACTTTACGTATCTCTAATTGGCGTCAAACGATAGAAAACAGAACGGTATTAGTAAAAATAAGTATCATTTAATGCGCAAAAATAAAAATTTTACATTAAGTATATGTGACATCCTCATTTTCTCAGCCAGAAAAGACCGATTTTTGTTTACGCTTTATAAAAATCAGAGTACCTTTTTTAATAAAAATGTTGCGGAATTTGTTCCCAGTAAAACATGATAAATACGTTATCAAAGCATTTCCGAAGAAAAATATTTTTATTCATTTTAAAACATTTGGGATGTCATTGTCAATACAGAAACACAAACATAAACAGAACTTACATTCATTATCAATAGTGATTTACATCTCCTTAATCTCTCAGTGTAATGTGACATCGTAACAACACCTGTGATATAAATAAACTGAGTGGGTCAGGTTAGGAAACCTGGTGAGTACATAGGGTTTTCAACCCACAATAATATAATTATTATGTTTAAACAATCAAACAATCAACCCAATTACTCATCCCCATTATCTTATTTACTCTTAAGGATCTATCCTAAGAGTCATCTATCATGCATTCGTTTATTCTGAGGTCCCTTGCTTCCAGGGTTATAGGAATGACACTAAATCCATAGCTGTCAATGCTCGTTCGTAAAGCACTAATTCCATAGCTTCTATAGTTTATTCATCGGGTACTAAATCCATAGCTACCAGTGTTTATCTAATAGGTACTAAGTTCATAGCTACCAATCCCTAACAGGTACTAAGTCCATAGCTACCAGTGTTTGTCCAATAGGCACTAAGTCCATAGTTGCCGATGTTTATTAGGCACTAAGTCTATAGTTGTCAATGTTTACTCACATCATCTTTTATCTCTCATCATTCATCTACCCATGTCATACCTAACATATTCGTATATATAAAATGCGTATACAGTTTAAATCATTTAAAACATATATAAAACGTTCATCCAGCATAGACAGCAAGTATTAAGATAATATGCACACATAGCACGTAGTTTATATAAAATACTTCATATCTATGTGTAAGATGAAAGTAACTATGCACTCACCTGAAAGGTGGTGACTCGGTACTCGGATAGCGCTTCAATACTCTCAAAACAATTTTCCTTCGATAAAACCTAATATCAATACCACTAGGGTTTAGTCTAACGATAACCACGACAAATTAATAGTCTGACTATTATTACTATTATACAAGCGATAAACGATAATTATATAACTCATAATAATAGCCCAAATAATTATTTTAAGGACCTAATATCATTACTATAATTATTTGAAAGCTATATTAAAAATTGCGTAAGCGTAGCTCACTTACACTGGATTTTAAAGAAAACCGGGCTTTGCTCGGAGCAGAGTTTCCGAAATCGAAAGACCCTTTTTCTCGGGACTCCGGGAGCCTCGGGGCTTCCTTAGGGTGCTAGGGGTTTTTCCTAGGGTTTAGGGGAGCTGGAATGGGTTAGAGAGAGAAAGTATTTAGAGAAATGTCACACCCCCAAACCAGAATGGCGGAATCGTTCGAGGGCGGTTGACTTCATATAGTATCGAAACAGTTGAATACATAGTAAAGAAAGCAAACACAACCAACATATATATAATTGAAAAAGTCACATCATTTGTAGGTATTACATGTTCCAAAATATCAATTACATTATGTTGTCGAAATGAAATTAAACAAACGCCGCAGCGTCCCTTCTTCAAAAGCAGTAGTTTACCTGTATTACTGAATCCCTGAGAAATACAAGTAGTTTTGAAAGAGTAGGTCAGCATTTAAGCTGGTGAGTTCATAAGTATTTAGTGACAACGTTTGAATAAAATCAAATGATATTTGTTTGCAGATGTTTCGAAAGACTCCTAGGAAATCCAATATTTCCTAATAGTATAAAAGTAATCTTTTACAAAGACTCGACTGTTTTAAAGGTTTTCTTTTATAAATCCAATATCCGTTCATAAGTGTGTGGTAGTTTAAGAGTTCCAACACTGAAATGCAATCGTGTTTTTCATGCCTAGAGTAGTAAATTTGTGTAAATATAAAAGCACTAAGGCATTTGATAACCCGGTAAATCAATAAGTTCTTAATACTCCATGTGAGTTTTATAACCATACTAATGACCCAGACTGCCTGTAACAACGTTCTTCAGGCGTTGAAATGTTATGACATTTGTCACCCCAGGCCTGCGGGCCTAGCTGTAGCTAACAGCTTAGGTGCGGGATTGTCAATCCCGTATAGATCTATACACAAGTATCACGCTCCCCCTACAAGGGATTATGGTATATAATACAGGACTTAAAATGCATACTCGAAGGTACGTGAAATGTCTCACAAAACTTAGTATAAAACAGATTTACGAATGAAAATGTCCATTTGTTCTTGAATATGAAAGTATCTCTTTGATATAGCATTTCTAGTATGTAAATGTTCATGATTTCCTCGTAAACTATACCTATTATAGTTATTCAAAGTGTGTGTTTCGCTCGGATAGTAAATCCTAATGTAATGCTCACTTGTTATGTAAAGTATAACATCTAAAGTGACATATATGATCACATATACTTAAGTATAAATAAAGGGTTTGATCCACATATATATATATATATATATATATATATATAAACATGTTTTATTTCCAAAAGACAAGATGTTATCGTGAATATATATTGCATGCAAAAGTTCCCATGTAGTAGTTATGAATCACATATGATTCACTTGATAGAAAAGAGTATATATTGAAACTTTATGTTACACACGATAATAACTGTGTGTTTACTTGTATTCCCCCCCCCCCCTTAAAAGTGTATAAAAAGTAGTGATAAACATTTGAAAGTGTAGTTTATAGGGGTATGAACTCACTTGATTGATTGGGGAAAACGAGATGAAAATCGAGCAAAACTGTGACAACCGTCAATTTCCGGTCAATTCGAAGTCAACTAAAGTCAACTGAAGTCAACAAGTCAAACCGATCAACTCAACTAACCCTTGTGTACTAGGGCTTACGTTATGTAATTACTAAACAACTCGCTATTCTAATAAGGGATCGTAAATTGAAAAGTACGTACATCTAGATCTCCTTAACCTAAAACAGTGGTAAGTGACGAGCCAAACCGATAAAACAATGTTACATACTCATCGGGAGTGCGTAAGATCTTTAAACAAGGTTTAACAGGGTTTACGGACCTTGCATTGCGAAGCCGGACACTCACATTCGTCACACACGAAACCGCTCTCAATCGTTTTCACTCTTATCTCTTCTTATCGAAAATCTCTCCCAAATCTCTCTAAGTATGTGAAATCTCTCCCAAATATCTCTCTGTATGTGAAATCTCTCCAAGAATGTCAAATCTCTCCCAAATCTCTCTAAGTATGTGAAATCTCTCCTAAATATCTCTCTGTATGTGAAATCTCTCCAAGAATGTCAAATCTCTCCCAAATCTCTCTAAGAAAGTGAAATCTCTCCCAAATATCTCTTTGTATGTGAAATCTATCCAAGGATGTCAAATCTCTCCCAAATCTCTCTAAGTATATGAAATCTCTCCTAAATATCTCTCTGTATGTGAAATCTCTCCAAGGATGTCAAATCTCTCCCAAATCTCTCTAAGTATGTGAAATCTCTCCCAAATATCTCTCTGTATGTGAAATCTCTCCAAGTATGTCAAATCTCTCCCAAATCTCTCTAAGAATATGAAATCTCTCCCAAATATCTCTCTGTATGTGAAATCTCTCCAAGAATGTCAAATCTCTCCCAAATCTCTCTAAGAAAGTGAAATCTCTCCCAAATATCTCTTTGTATGTGAAATCTCTCCAAGAATGTCAAATCTCTCCCAAATCTCTCTGAGTATGTGGAATCTCTCTCAAATCTCTCTCGAAATCTCTTTCTATAATCACTCGGGGCATCCCGACCCTCGAATTTGGCGAAAACAGCCCAAAAGCGGAAGTCTACGCGAAAAACGGGCTTGAGGAACCGAAACCCCTCTTAGGAACCGAAAGTCCCCTTAGGAACCGAACCCTCCTGATGAAGAAGGCTGCTGAACCGAACCCTTCTGAGCCGAAGGCTGCTCAACCGAACCCGAACGTTCGGCACCTTTCGGTTTTGACCTCTTCTCTTCTAATGGCTACCGAACCTTCTCTTCTGAGGACCGAGGACCGAACCTTCGCTTCTGACCTTCGGACCGAGCCCATCGCCCTCGTTCCTTCTTCTGGCTCAGCCTCTCGCTTCCGAATCAGCACCATCCTGACCGAACCTCGGCCTAGGGACCGAACCTCGGCCTAGGACCGAGAGGCCTCGCTGGGAAGCCTTTTTCTCCCAGTTTTCGATTAAATTCGCGTTTTAAGCCGTTTTTAATTGTTTTAACACAGGATTTTCACCTAAAACTTTATTTTAACATATAAGACCCCTAAATTAATGATTTAATCACATTTTAAGGATAAAACCTTATCCAAAAGAGAGAAGGTAAAGTACAAAGGTAGAGTGTTGACTTTACCTTATTTTATGACACAAGCAACCCCATACCCACTCCATGATTAACCCACACTCCTCCCCACCATACCTTGTCACTTCCTTGTACTTTTTACCCCTCTCACAAGCCATCCCCACGTTTTTAGGGCTGGTCACTCAACCTCTCTCCTCATTTTCTTTCAATCACTCTCATTCCACCAAAGATCCAACTCCAACTTTTCTCTCCAACTTTTCTCTCTAATTCAAGATCCCAAGGGTGATCATCAAGTGTTCTTCCACTCTTGGTAAGTGTAATTCATCCTCCTTGTGATTTTTACACTTCATTCTACTCAAATCATTGATAGCTTATACAAACTCCATAACTATGATGCTAGATTCTCAAAAATCTTCAAGGCATCCCCAAGTGTTCTTGAGTTAAACACCTCCATTCTTCTACAATCATCTACTGAAAACACTTAAGGTGAGTTCATACCCCTACATTTTCATGTTTTCTCAAGTTTTTAGGGGGGGAATACAAGTTAAAACACCAAGAACATAACTAAACTTTTCTAACAGCCTTCATCAGAAAAGTTCAACCCCATTCACGGACTGTTTTGGACAACTTAAACATTTTAGTTTTCAAAACTGTTTTAGGTGCATGTAGTTCCACTTCTTATCTTTAAAATGACTACTTGCACATCTCCATACGATTTTTCTACAATTTATGGTGATTTTTACAAAACTGCCTATCATTTCAAACATCAATCCGGACCAGTCTGTGATTATGGACTTTTTCACACAAGTAAGAAGTCATTAAAAATTATAATAAAAATTATGAACAAACTAGACTCATTTTCCAAACTCTCAGAAGTTACAGAACTTGATTTGGACATTTTATGATTTTTCTACGATTTTTCCAATAACAGTTACATAAAATGTTATTAACAGAAAAACACTATAAATTTCATTTCACCTTGTAACATGTTGAGCAAGGTATACAACATTATGTGATTATGTGTTGTTGCAATATATGACAATTTTGTATTCTTATATAGACATACATCAGAAAACAAATGGATTTATACCTCCACAAGTATGGTAAATACATAAATGATATTACAAGGCTATATCCATTAAAATATAAACATTGGTAAATTATGACAAGTAAGGCTTATGCTCACTACCCACACAAATAATTAATAAACTATAATAGGTATAGTTTAGGGTTATTTTACATAACAAACACATGATTAAAGGTTTTACACATACAAAAGAGTTATTACCACTATGGATAATTATGATAAACTATAACAAGTATAGTTAAGCCATTATACCCCCACAAACGAACACGCTAGTTATAATCGGTATAGTTATGGCATATATATATTACAAACAAAGTGATAAACTATAATAGGTATAGTTTATGTTTCATCTACCCTATGAACTTAATTACAAGAAAGGAATTCACCATCACCACCACTTTTGGTAAACTATAATATGCATAGTTCATGTTCACTACCACTATCACTATTTGATGAACTATGATATGTATAGGTTATATTTCACCATCACCACCACTTTCGGTAAACTATAATATGCATAGTTCATGTTCACTAGTCACTATCACTATCCGATGAACTATGATATGTATAGTTTATGTTCACAATCACTATTACTATTTCATACACTACACTAGGGTTTGGTTTCGGTTTTTGGATTTAAGTCCACATTAAATTTTCGCATTGTTAGACTTCAACTATAATCGTTGAGCGTATATGCTTGAGTCATACAAGAATTTAGTCTGGATTGGCTTAGAATTGGTGGTGCCCGCCTCATCTCCTGTTCCTCGTTGGGTTGTGGACCTAGGGCAGACCCACTATATTCAACGTTTTATCTAACTTAAATCTTATATAACTTATATACGCTGGACGATTATAGGGGAAATCTACGGGTCAATCTAGGGTTCATTAATACATCATATAGGAATATTCTGTTCACACTTAACTAAGAAAATATTGGATTTTCTGGAAATCAACTCTATCGATGTTATAAGGGAAACGGTTTCTACTCCAAACAAAACTCTTATGAACTCACCAACTTAATTGTTGACACTCTTTCAAAACTACTTGTATTCTCAGGAAATCAGTGAAACAGGAAAACTTCAGCGCTTTGAGGATGGGACGTTAAACCGTCAACAATTTATTTTTGTCATCATAATGTAATTGATTTTGAAACATGTAAACATATACTTTGGTGTAACTTTTTCAAGTATATTTATGATGGTTGTATTTACTTTGAGCACTATTATACACGTTGTTGTGATACTGTACATGAAGTCCTCCACTCCTGGACGTTTCCGCCATCCTTGGTTTGGGGGTGTGACAAGAACTTCGGCTTGTGAAAGTTGATTTTCTCGGGATTCTCAAGAATCTCGGGAAAGTAGAACCTTCCTTCGGAACTTTAGTGTGAAAACCGGGGCTTCGGGAGGGCTTCGGGAGCTTAACCGCAAAGTTTCAGCACGAGAGAGGGAAGAATGGAGCACCTAAACCCGGCACCCCAAGAGTTCTATTTATAGGGAGTATTTTTGAGTGCCACATCGTGGGGAGCAATTCTATCTCTTCCATTGATGGGACGCCCTCAGTCACTTGCCGGGTCGCGGCAAAACAGTGCCACGTCGTGGCAAACCTGACAGCCTAGAATTTTGGACCCCGAACTTGTAAAATCCATAACTTTCGCGTACAAGCTCCGTTTTTGACGTTCTTTATATGCACGCGTAGCTAAAAATATGATCTACAACTCTCGTTTAGACTTCATCGGCAAATTTTGATTTTATTTTTAATTATTTATTTCTAACGGGCCGGGACACGAAAAGTCCGTATAAAATCCATAACTTCTTCATCCGATGTCCGTTTTCGTCAGACTTTTCGCCGTTGCGCTACTAATGTTGAGCCCTTCGATTCTCATTTAGGTTGTTTTGGTCAAAAGTATCTCGAGCTCTATTTCGAGTTTTTAGCTGTCTACTGCTATATTCGGATCTTGGAAAAATCATAACTTCCTCATACGAAGTCAAATTTGGACGTTCTTTTTGTGTACGCTCATGGTTTAATGTTATCTATAACTTTCATTTACATACTTAAGGCTAAATGCTATTGTATTGAAACTTCACGTTTTTCGTTTAATCGGTGTTGCCGGTTTTGTCGGAAATCTTAGAATGGTCATAACTTCTTCATTGTAACTCGGATTTTAGTGTTCTTAGTATTTCTGTAAACCTTGAAACAATATCTAACATAATAGATATTCTTATAAAGACTTTTACATATTTCATTTTCGAAGTAAATTTCATTATTTCAAAGGTAGCTACAATAGTTGACTTTTTTTAGGTCATTACATAAAGTTGAAATATCGGGTTGTCACATCATCCCCCCGTTAGAGGGAATTTCATCCCGAAATTTAATGTAACAAAAACACTTGTGGATTAGGGAAAAAGATGTGGGTATTTGTGTTTCATCTGATCTTCGCGTTCCCAGGTGTATTCAAGTCATCGCTTTGCATTCCAGCGGACCTTCACGATGGGGATGCGACTTTGTTTTGTTCTCTTTATTTCCCTATCCATGATTTCAATTGGTTCTTCTATAAAGTGGAGACTCTCGTTGATTTCGATCTCGTCTAAAGGGACGACGAGAGTCTCATCGGAAAAACATTTCTTCAAGTTTGGCACATGAAAGGTAGTGTGTACGTTACTGAGTTCCTGCGATAGACGAAGTTTGTAGGCTACCGGGCCGATCCTTGCGAGGATCTCAAATGGTCCGATATACCTTGGGTTTAGTTTCCCCCGCTTTCCGAAACGTATTAACCCTTTCCAGGGCGAGACCTTTAATAGTACTCGGTCCCCGACCTGAAATTCCAAGGGCTTCCATTTTTTGTCCTCATAACTCTTTTGTCTGTCTCTTGAAGCCTTTAGTCATTCCCGAATTTGTACAATCTTCTCGGTTGTCTCTCTTATGATTTCTGGGCCAGTTAGAGTGTTGTCGGGTACTTGTTCCTTGGCTAGTTGTGTGTCACCTACTTCAGTCCAGCACAGTGGTGATCTGCACTTCCGGCCGTAGAGGGCTTCGAATGGAGCAACTTTAATGCTGGAGTGATAGCTATTGTTGTATGAAAATTCAATTAGTGGTAAATGGGTATCCCATGCTTTGCCAAAATCGATTACACAAGCTCTTAGCATATCTTCTAGGGTTTGTATGGTCCTCTCACTTTGACCGTCGGTTTGTGGATGTAAGTAGTATTCATGTTGAGCCTCGTTCCTAGGGATTTTTGTAACGATTGCCAGAATCGCGAGGTGAACCTACTATCTCTGTCAGAGATAATGTATATTGGTACACCGTGCAGTCGTACAATATCTCGGATGTAAGTTCGAGTTAGATTCTCCATCTTATCGGTTTCCTTTATGGGTAGGAAGTGTGCGGATTTGGTTAACCTATCGACAATTACCCAGATGGTGTCTAGTCCACCTGTTGTCTTGGGTAATTTGGTTATGAAATCCATGGTTATCCGTTCCCACTTCCACTCAGGTATTTCGGGTTGTTGTAGTAATCCTGATGGTTTCTGGTATTCTACCTTGACTTTGGCGCAAGTCAGACACTTGCCCACATAGGTAGCTATCTCTGCTTTCATGTTCGGCCACTAATACAATTTCTTGAGGTCCAGATACATTTTGTCCAAACCTGGATGCACGGAGTATCGAGTCTTATGCACCTCGTTCATGACCACGTCTCTGAATCCACCAAACTTCGGTGTCCAGATTCGATCCATGAAGTAACGAACTCCGTCCCCCTTGACTTCAAGATTCTTGTCCATTCCTCTTAGGGCTTCACCTGCCACATTCTCTGTTTTCAAGGCTTCCCTCTGAGCTTCCTTGATTTGTGTGGACAGATGTGAATGGATCGTCATGGTTAGGGATTTCACTCGGTGGCCTGAGTATTCTTTTCGACTAAGAGCATCAGCTACTACATTTGCTTTTCCTGGGTGATAGCGAATCTCGCATTCGTAGTCGCTAAGTAGTTCAACCCATCGTCTCTGCCTCATGTTGAGTTCTTTTTGGTTTAGAATGTGCTGGAGGCTTTTATGATCGGTGAAGATCGTGAATTTTGTGCCATAAAGATAGTGTCTCCAGATCTTTAGCGCGAAAACGACTGCTCCTAGTTCAAGATCGTGGGTAGTGTAGTTGACTTCGTGCGTCTTGAGTTGTCTTGAGGCGTAAGCGATGACCTTACCTCGTTGCATTAGTATGCATCCAAGACCTTGATTAGATGCATCACAATAGACCACGAAGTCTTCTGTTCCTTCTGGCAAGGACAAAATAGGTGCGCTGCATAGAGCTTGCTTCAGTGTTTGGAATGCAGCGTCTTGTCTTTCTTTCCAATCGAAAGTAACACCCTTTTGGGTCAGGGTGGTAAGTGGTTTCGCAATCTTCGAGAAGTTTTGTATGAACCTTCGGTAGTAGCCAGCAAGGCCCAAGAATTGTCGAATTTCTGTTGGGGTTCTTGGAACTGACCAGTTCTCGATTGCTTTGATTTTGGAAGGGTCCACGTGTATTCCATATTTGCTAACCACGTGACCTAGGAAATCTACCTTTCGAATCCAAAATTCGCACTTGGAGAATTTTGCGTATAGCTTCTCTTTTCTTAGCATTTCCAAGACTTGTCGGAGGTGTTGACCGTGATCCTCTTTAGTCTTTGAATAGATGAGTATATCGTCGATGAATACGATCACAAACTTGTCCAAGAATGAACGACATACTCGGTTCATTAAGTCCATGAACACTGCCGGTGCGTTTGTTAATCCAAAGGGCATCACTACAAACTCGTAGTGCCCATAACGAGTTCGAAAAGCTTTTTTAGGGACATCTCCTTCCAAGACTCGTAGTTGGTGGTACCCGGATCTTAAGTCGATCTTTGAGAAATAACTCGCTCCTTGGAGTTGGTCGAACAAGTCGTCAATGTGTGGTAAGGGATATCGGTTCTTGATAGTGAGCTTGTTGAGTTCCCGGTAATCGATGCACATGCGGAAAGATCCATCCTTCTTCTTTACGAACAAGACTGGTGCTCCCCAGGGTGAGAAGCTCGGCCTGATGAACCCTTTGTTGAGTAGTTCGTTTAGTTGGCTGGATAGTTCCTGCATCTCTGCCGGTGCTAGACGGTATGGCGACTTGGCTACTGGTGTAGCTCCGGGAATTAAGTCGATTCTGAACTCGACTTGACGTTCTGGTGGAACTCCGGGAAGATCTTCAGGAAAGACATCGGGAAAATCGCAGACTTCTGGAATGTCTTTGATGCCTTTCGTTTCTTTTTCCTTATCAACCACGTGGGCTAAGAAGGCATGGTACTCTTTACGTAGGTATTTTTGGGCTTTGACGCAAGAGATGATTTGTAAATTGGTACTGGGTTTGTCACCATAAATAACAAGAGTTTCGCCGTTTGGCAGATTTAGGCGAACGGCCCTTTCGTGACAAAGTATATCGGCATGGTGTAGGCTTAACCAATCCATACCGATGATGACATCAAATCTCTTTATAGTGATCGGCATTAGATCGATTTGGAATGAGTGTTCGTTTAGAGTTAGTGTGTAGCCTATGTACATATTTTTCGTGCTTTCTGTTCTATCGTTTGCCATTTCTACTGTAAATATCTTATTGAGTGTTTTAGGGTTCTGTTTTAGTACGTGCTTGAATTTATGACTCACGAAACTCCTCTACGCACCACAATCAAAGAGTATGCATGCATAAACGTTATTGGGGAGAAACGTACCCGTAACCACCGTGGGATCAGCTATCGCTTCGTTCTGCCCTAATGCCAGCACTCGTCCCGTGTCGCCAGCGTTCCTTGCCTTAGGACAGTCCCTCTTGTAGTGTCCAGCTTCACCACAACCATAACACGTCTGGCCCACACCGACCCCAGGGACTTGGGTGATTGGTCGTGCCGATTCCCTGCAGAAACGGGCAATGTGCCCCTTTTGGTTGCAGTTGTTGCAGTGCATCTCCCGACAATTTCCATTGTGGTGGACATTACACTTGCTGCACTTCGGGAAGTTCCCATCATATCCCTTTACTGGGGTGGGGGTAACAGAAGCAGCAGTGGGGGCAATAGCGGCATGGACTGCCACAATCTGTTGTTTCTTGGGAGGTTCTTGTGAAGGTTGACTCTTCCTTTTGTTCCAGAACCTCTTCTTGTTGTTGTTGTTGGTATTATCGTTGTTGTTGTTGCTTACTCTGGGTTGCTCCGGTGCAGTGGTTGCGAAGTTTTGGCAGACCCCGTGGTCCACGAGAGCTTGTGCCAACTGTTTGGCGCTATCGAAGGTGATTGGTTTGGAAGCTAGAACACTTCCTCGAATTTGGGTTGACAGTCCCCAGATGTATCTTTCGATTTTCTTGCTCTCTAGAGCAAGCATCCCTGGGCAAAGGATTGCCAAATCACTATACCTATTGGTATAGGTCGTGATGTCCGAGCCTACCATAGTGAGGCCCCAAAGTTCCTGTTCGAGTTTTTGTAATTCGCCCCTTGGACAGTACTCTTGCAGTAATATTTGTTTTAGATTCTCCCAGCCCATAGAGTTAGCCACTACTAGTGTTAGTGAATTGATATGGCCATTCCACCATGTCAGAGCTCTCTCAGAGAAGGTACATGCAGCGAACTTCACTTTGCTCCCTTCTGGACAAGAACAAATCTAGAAAACTGCTGCAGTTTTCTCTATCCACTGTAATAGAGCCATTATCCCTCCAGTCCCATTAAAAGTAATGGGTCTGCTATTCATGAAATCCTTATATGTAGAATCCCCCGAACGACCTTGATGTTCGCCATTCGTAGAACTATTTACTCCCCCACCAGAACCATTGTTACTCATTTGGGCCATTGCCGCTGTTACTGCAGCCGTTACAGTAGCTATCAAAGCGGCATTTTCCGTCGGGGGAGGTGGTGGTGGAGGTGGTGCGTTGTTGACACGGCGTGTAGATCTACGGGGCGGCATCGTGCTGATAAGGAAAAATAAAAGATCATAAGTTTTGGTGGTTGAGAGTTGAATGACAATGAGTTACTATTTTTAATAGTTTGAGAATTTGTTTTTGACCAACGCAGGCCTTTGAGTTTGATTTACCAATGGAGTTTGAAAAATAAATAAACAAACTCATGAACTCGACTGACATGCACATATTTAACACACGACAGAGATATGCCCTATATATATTAAACATATGGTTGCGTTACATCCGAAGTTAGAAAATTTTGACCTTTCTAAAGGTCTCCGATTACAGGAAGTTAAAGAAAGTAAGACTTTTAGCCGATGGTCCTATTCTATATCAAAATTTTGGGATCAACAAGCACTACTTGCGACGTAGGTTGCGCTTGGAGCTTGACTCCGCGTCTGATTGCTTTGCCTCCATAAGGCGCCTATCTAAGGCGACTTGTTGTTCCCTCAACTCAGAGAGGGCTGCAATCATTTGTGCTTGGAACGCTTCGGCGCGGAGTTGGGTGTCATCCTGCAACCTATCCAGCCGGCGGATGTCAGAAGTATGCACCTGTACTTCCACATTGACTTCCCGAATCCGACTAACTTGAACCCCGGATTGATAGGACTGGTTGGCTAGCTTGCCCACCATGACTGGGAGTGCTCGATCGGCCGAACCCCCGCCACGGACATCGTAGAAATCCCGACACATGCCGTAGGGAGGACGTATCCCTTGTTGTTGTCTCCAATGGTGGAGGTGACTTCCCCAAACGGGAGTCAGTCCCTGAAATTTCTCACAAAGACAGGAGGTTGTGCGGGTGGTGGGTTGATTACCTCTGGTTCTGAGTCTGTCCCAGAGTCATCCCCTTCATCCAACTCGATGGGTTCTTCATCCTCTTTGGGATCTTCTTCGACCCATCCCCCGTTACCTTGGTTGAGATAGTAGGGGTCTCCGTGTGGAACGAATCCAGCCATTTGACTATACGAGAATAGGGTTATAGGAATTGAACAAAACTTGAAGCATGTAAAACTAAGCATGTCGATTAAACTATACCAAATACTCCTATAGCATTTAAATTTGTATGTTTGATACTGATGTTTATTTTGGTAAGTTTTAACTTGTTGCTCACTACTACCATTCCTCGACACACGTTAGTCCAATCTCAGATAAATATAGTTGATCAAGCTATATTCGTCCCAAATCTGATTACATATGTCGAGTCCTAATCGTAGTGTCCAACTTGTCTTAATACTTCTTGTATAGTTCTAACCATAAAAATATATTGTTGCATGCATGTGTTTGTACTTTTACGACCCAAAACAATCTAATTTAAATGAAACAAGGTTTTAGGTGTAAAAATGTTTTGTCAGAGACTTAGAGTCCCTTTGCATTTATAGTTTGTATATCTTATGTGGTTTGATATACTTAGTTCACTATAAGCAATGCTCTGATACCAATCTGTCACACCCCCAAACCAGAACGGCGGAATCGTTCGTGGGCGGTTGACTTCATGTAGTATCGAAACAGTTGAATGCATAGTAAAGAAAGCAAACACGACCAACATATATATAATTGAAAAAGTCACATCATTTGTAGGTATTACATGTTCCAAAATATCAATTACAATATGTTGTCGAAATGAAATTAAACTAACGCCACAGCGCCCCTTCTTCAAAAGCAGTAGTTTACCTGTATTACTGAATCCCTGAGAAATACAAGTAGTTTTGAAAGAGTAGGTCAGCATTTAAGCTGGTGAGTTCATAAGTATTTAGTGACAATGTTTGAATAAAATCAAATGATATTTGTTTGCAGATGTTTCGAAAGACTCCTAGGAAATCCAATATTTCCTAATAGTATAAAAGTAATCTTTTACAAAGACTCGACTTTTTGAAGGTTTTCTTTTACAAATCCAATATCCGTTCATAAGTGTGTGGTAGTTTAAGAGTTCCAACACCGAAATGCAATCGTGATTTTCATGCCTAGAGTAGTAAATTTATGTAAATATAAAAGCACTAAGGCATTTGATAACCCGGTAAATCAATAAGTTCTTAATACTCCATGTGAGTTTTATAACCATACTAATGACCCAGACTGCCTGTAACAACGTTCTTCAGGCGTTGAAATGTTATGACATTTGTCACCCCAGGCCTACGGGCCTAGCTGTAGCTAACAGCTTAGGTGCGGGATTGTCAATCCCGTATAGATCTATACACAAGTATCACGCTCCCCCTACAAGGGATTATGGTATATAATACAGGACTTAAAATGCATACTCGAAGGTACGTGAAATGTCTCACAAAACTTAGTATAAAACAGATTTACGAATGAAAATGTCCATTTGTTCTTGAATATGAAAGTATCTCTTTGATATAGCATTTCTTGTATGTAAATGTTCATGATTTCCTTGTAAACTATACCTATTATAGTTATTCAAAGTGTGTGTTTCGCTTGTATAGTAAATCCTAGTGTAATGCTCACTTGTTATGTAAAGTATAACATCTAAAGTGACATATATGATCACATATACTTAAGTATAAATAAAGGGTTTGATCCACATATATATATATATATATATATATATATATATATATATATAAACATGTTTTATTTCCAAAAGACAAGATGTTATCGTGAATATATATTGCATGCAAAAGTTCCCATGTAGTAGTTATGAATCACATATGATTCACTTGATAGAAAAGAGTATATATTGAAACTTTATGTTACACACGATAATAACCGTGTGTTTACTTGTATTTCCCCCCCCCCCCTTAAAAGTGTATAAAAAGTAGTGATAAACATTTGAAAGTGTAGTTTATAGGGGTATGAACTCACTTGATTGATTGGGGAAAACGAGATGAAAATCGAGCAGAACTTCGGCTTGTGAAAGTCGATTTTCTCGGGATTCTCGGGAATCTCGGGAAAGTTGAACGTTCCTTCGGAACTTGAGTGTGAAAATCGGGGCTTCGGGAGCTTAACCGCAGAGTTTCAGCACGAGAGAGGGAAGAATGGAGCACCTAAACCCGGCACCCCAAGAGTTCTATTTATAGGGGGTATTTTTGAGTGCCACGTCGTGGCAAGGGTGTGCCACGTCGTGGGGAGCAATTCTATCCTCTTCCATTGATGGGACACCCTCAGTCACTTGCCGGGTCGCGGCAAAACAGTGCCACGTCGTGGCAAACCTGACAGCCTCGAATTTTGGACCCCGAACTTGTAAAATCCATAGCTCCGTTTTCGACGTTCTTTATATGCACGCGTAGCTAAAAATATGATCTACAACTCTCGTTTAGACTTCATCGGCAAATTTTGATTTTATTTTTAATTATTTATTTCTAACGGGCCGGGACACGAAAAGTCCGTATAAAATCCATAACTTCTTCATCCGATGTCCGTTTTCGTCATACTTTTCGCCGTTGCGCTACTAATGTTGAGACCTTAGATTCTCATTTAGTTTGTTTTGGTCAAAAGTCTCTCGAGCTCTATTTCGAGTTTTTAGCTGTCTACTGCTATATTCGGATCTTGGAAAAATCATAACTTCCTCATACAAAGTCAGATTTGGACGTTCTTTTTGTGTACGCTCACGGTTTAATGTTATCTATAACTTTCATTTAGATACTTAAGGCTAAATGCTATTGCATTGAAACTTCGCGTTTTTCGTTTAATCGGTGTTGCCGGTTTTGTCGGAAATCTTAGAATGGTCATAACTTCTTCGTTGTAACTCGGATTTTAGTGTTCTTAGTATTTCTGTAAACCTTGACACAATATCTAACATAATAGATATTCTTATAAAGACTTTTACATATTTCATTTTCGAAGTAAATTTCATTATTTCAAAGGTAGCTACAATACTTGACTTTTTTTAGGTCATTACATAAAGTCGAAATATCGGGTTGTCACAAGAGAGAAGTAAAAATGTGTGAAAAATCCGGAGACCCTCGCCCCCTTTGATAGCCCGCGAGGCCTCGGACTACGCTAGGCGTAATCCTTAGCTACACGGCGCGTAATCCTCAGATAAGAATGCCAGCCGAAGCCAGCTGTCTCGCACCATCGGATGGATCAGACCGGAGCCACGCGGGGCGTAACTTCTTCGGACGCAGGGCGTATCCGAGGGCAACGTGGCGTGATCCGAAACGACTCCTGAACCAACATCAGATGGCCCAGATGTTGCCACGTCATCAGGTTCTTATCACACTTCACAATTTCGACTACAAACTTTAAAAATTCGTATCTTTCGCATACGAGCTCCGTTTTTTACGTTCTATATATCCACGCGAAGGCGGAAACGTACTCTACAACTTTTACTTAGACTCTGTCGGCTAATTTTTACTTTATTTTAAAAGTTACATTATTAACAGAACGGGACAGGATTGGTCCGTTAAAATTCATCACTTCTTCATCCGACGTCCGTTTTCGCCCATCTTTTCTCATTACGCTACTCTTAATGAGATATTTGATTCTCGTTTAGGTCGTGTCGGCTAAAACTGCTTGATCTATTATTCGAATTTCGGGCTGTACACTGCTAATCCGAAACTTTGAAAAATCATAACTTCCTCATACAAAGTTAGATTTGGGCGTTCTTTTTATGGACGCTCTCGGTTTAACGTATTCTACGACTTTCGTTTAGATCGCTAAGGCTAAATCTCGCTCTATCGTAAATTCACTATTTACATTTCTCGGTATCGTGCCGGTTCCATCGCGAAACTTCGACGGGTCATAACTTCTTCGTTATAACTCGGATTTCGGCGGTCTTTATATGTACGGAAACCTTGTAACATATTCTACAACTTGGTTAAGATTATTTATTCTAAATAATCTTTTTTTTGAAAATTCGTTTTCGACCCCTATTATCTCTAAATTGACTAGCCCGGATCTACGGGCGTTACAATTATCTCCCCCTTATGATGATTACGTCCCAGAATCATCAACGAAACAGGGCTCGTATAATGACTCCACGCGTTATCTCTTCATCCTAGGTAATAACCGTAACTTTGATGTTTCTTCGAACAAGTATCTAACTTTAAGACTTCCTGACTACAGGTGGTGCCCGATCCTGGACTCGCTCCCTATCTCACGTTAGACTCCAAATTATGACCTTCAAGTCACAAGCTCGATCCTCACTGGATACGAACTTAAGATAAGTTCTTTTATTACTATCATGGACCGATGTGTCATATTCTAATGACCTCTCATCGTATGTTGCAATGCTCAGACCCAGGTCTCTTAGAGTCAAATTCCAGAACAGACTATACCTTCCTTCATGTTCTAATGTGATACAATCACATTTCAATATGTAGCATTTCTAGCTACCAACTTCTTTGACAATCATCGCAATACTTCTACTGATCGCCTTGGTTAGCTTTCATTTCAACTTCTGGTTTAAGTCAAATGCTACATCGAACTTGGTTCTCTGAACCACGTATCATACTCATCGTATTCAGACTCAATTTGATATGACCACTAGGGTCGGAATAACAACAATCTTCTTAGTCATTACCGAAACGATGGTAACAACATACTTGAACAAAACGAAATCAATTACTAGCTTCTTGGTAACCTTGTGACTTTCCTTGATCCAAGCGTGAGTCCTGTGCTTCCGGCAGTATATGCATCTACTACCTTTCACACCTACTCATACTCGTCCCACGTATTTTCTCGTAGTCCCCAAGTCCCAAAATCACAAAACAATTTAACACATACGAGTGTGTCCAAATAATCATAAAAATTTCCCTAGAATCTACTAGGACTTCTTCCATGCGTATCTTCAATCATCAATTCTGCTTCAACTCGGTTGGTGATGGAAATTCCAGATGATAGGAAAACTTTAGGAATTACACCAATCGTTCTATCATCCCGCCAATCAAATGTGTACATTCAGATGTATCGTACTTCTCTAAACGTACTACTATTTTATCAGACGTATTCTAAAGGCAAGATACCTCTCTTATGATATCTTCCAATAGGTATCATTCACTATCGTAAGCCATCTCATTTCCTCTATTTTCTGGGTCTATCATGGTTCTCATCACTTCCTGAACTTCTGCCATTGTGATAGGTTCGGGTGCAGGCGCAACGACCGATGCATGACCCATCACATTCTTAGGATCATGTTGTCATCTTCCTCGGATATTTCCTAGTCTGTCTTCACCATGACGTTTTATACACCCAAGCAGACGTTCGGTGTACCGAGGCAATAATTTTAAGATAGGAAAAATTTTATTTATGATAGACGTATAAATCTCCTTGTCACACCGAAAGTTATATGCCAGTTCTAATACCGTAATCAAACGTTTAGAAATCGGAACACATAAAATTTTCAGATCCGTTCGGCAACAGACCATAGATCCGAACAAATAATAGCATATAAGGTATCTTTATAGCTATAACATAAAACATTTTAGGCATCTTTCCTAAAATAAATTAGTGCTTGTGTCTAAAATATAGCAGACACTCACCTCACAATCATCGCTTAACATTCTAAGTTTAAGTCTAAAAATTTCCTACAAATTCCTAGTTCGCTTAAACTAATGCTCTGATACCAACTGTGACATCCCCATTTTCTCGGCCAGAAAAGACCGATTTTTGTTTATGCTTTATAAAAATCAGAGTACCTCTTTTAATAAAAATGTTGCAGAATTTGTTCCCAGTAAAACATGATAAATACGTTATCAAAGCATTTCCGAAGAAAAGTATTTTTATTCATTTTAAAACATTTGGGATGTCATCGTCAATACAGAAACATAAGCATAAACATAACCTACATTCATTATCACTAGTGATTTACATCTCCTTAATCTCTCAGTGTAATGTGACATCGTAACAACACCTGTGATATAAATAAACTGAGTGGGTCAGGTTGGGAAACCTGGTGAGTACTTAGGGTTTTCAACCCACAATAATATAATTATTATGTTTAAACAATCAAAAAATCAACCCAATTACCCATCCCCATTATCTTTTTTACTCTTAAGGATCTATCCTAAGAGTCATCTATCATGCATTCGTTTATTCCGAGGTCCCTTGCTTCCAAGGTTATAGGACTGACACTAAATCCATAGCTGCCAATGCTCGTTTGTAAAGCACTAATTCCATAGTTGCTATAGTTTATTCATCGGGTACTAAATCCATAGCTACCAGTGTTTATCTAATAGGTACTAAGTCCATAGCTACCAATCTCTAACAGGTACTAAGTCCATAGCTACCAGTGTTTGTCCAATAGGCACTAAGTCCATAGCTGCCGATGTCTAAGTCTATAGCTGCCAATGTTTACTCACATCATCTTTTATCTCTCATCATTCATCTACTCATGTCATACCTAACATATTCGTATATATAAAGTACGTATACAGTTTAAATCATTTAAAATATTTATAAAATGTTCATCCAGCATAGACAGCAAGTATTCAGATAATATGCACACATAGCACGTAGTTTGTATAAAATACTTCATATCTATGTGTAAGATGAAAGTAACTATGCACTCACCTGAAAGGTGGTGACTCGGTACTCGTACAGCACTTCGATACTCTCAAAACAATTTTCCTTCGATAAAACCTAGTATCAATACCACTAGGGTTTAGTCTAACGATAACCGCGATAAATTAATAGTCTGACTATTATTACTATTATATAAGCATTAAACGATAATTATTTACTCATAATAATAGCCCAAATAATTATTTTAATGACCTAATATCATTACTATAATTATTTGAAAGCTATATTAAAAATTGCGTAAGCGTAGCTCACTTACAGCGGATTTTAAAGAAAACCGGGCTTTGCTCGGAGCAGCGTTTTCGAAACCGAAAGACCCTTTTTCTCGGGACTCCGGGAGCCTCGGGGCTTCCTTAGGGTGCTAGGGGTTTTTCCTAGGGTTTAGGGGAGTTAGAATGGGTTAGAGAGAGAAAGTATTTAGAGAGAGAAGTGAAAATGTGTGAAATATCCGGAGACCCTTGCCCCCTTTTATAGCCTGCGAGGCCTCGGACTACGCTGGGCGTAATCCTTGGCTACGCGGCGCGTAATCCTCGGATAAGAATGCCAGCCGAAGCCAGCTGTCTCGCACCATCGGATGGATCACACCGAAGCTACGCGGGGCGTATGCGAGGGCAATGTGGTGTGATCCGAAGCGACTCCTGAACCAACATCGGATGGCCCAGATGCTGCCACATCATCAGGTTCTTATCACACTTCGCAATTTCGACTAAAAACTTTAAAAATTCGTATCTTTTGTATACGAGCTCCGTTTTTGACGTTCTTTATATCCACGCGAAGGCGGGAACATACTCTACAACTTTCGTTTAGACTCCGTTGGCTAATTTTTCCTTTATTTTAAAAGTTACATTATTAACAGGCCGGGACAGGATTGGTCCGTTAAATTCTCATAACTTCTTCATCCGACATCCGTTTTCGCCCATCTTTTTCTCGTTACACTACTCTTAACGAGATCTTCGATTCTCATTTAGGTCGTGTCGGCTAAAAACCGCTCGATCTATTATTCGAATTTCGGGTTGTACACTGTTAATCCGAAACTTCGAAAAATCATAACTTTCTCATACGAAGTCAGATTTGAGCGTTCTTTTTATGGTTGCTCTCGGTTTAACGTATTCTACGACTTTCTTGTAGATCGCTAAGGCTAAATCTTGCTCTATCGTAAGTTCACTATTTACGTTTCCCGGTATCGTGTCGGTTCCGTCGCGAAACTTCGACGAGTCATAACTTCTTCATTATAACTCGGATTTCGGCGGTCTTTATATGTACGGAAACCTTGTAACATATTCTACAACTTGGTTAAGATTATTTATTCTAAATAATCTTTTGTCGAAAAGTTGTTTTCGACCCCTATTATATCTAAATTGACTAGCCCGGATCTACGGGCGTTACAGTATACTTGGGGATAATGGAAGATCAAATTGGATAGAGTATGTTCTCATAACTTCATGAATATAAAGATCATCAAAAACAGAGTTTTTATGCAAACACTATTTAAAATAGTTTTAAAAAAGTTTTAGTTTTTATGTATTAATTTGAATCTTTATTAACATCTTCTTACCTAAATAGTCTGCTAACTCATAAAGCATATTGTTTCTCATTAGGGATTTGAGTGCGTATCTATAAGAACCTTTGTACTTCTTTCTTCAAACTTATCCATTATTATGTTGCGATCTTCACTAAAATAAGTATGAGGCTCCTCCTATTTATCTTTTATTTAGATTAACCAACATAAGACCTGCTGTATTAAGAGATCAAAGAGATTAGATCATGTTCACCAAAAATTAAATAAAATTAGATAGATCGTTCTCTATTATAGTAGATCTATTTTCTGACTAGGTATAAGACCCATGTATTATATGGGTTTAATTAAAAAAAATAAATATAAAATTTTAATAATTTGAAAAGTTTGAATTTATAAGAAAAATGAGAAAAAATTGAATTATTAAAATTAGTGAGACTTTAATGTATTGAATACATTACATATATAAACTTTTTCTAATATATACTTTACATATATATTACCTTACAAATTAAATGTGGAATTTTAATTTAATAAAATAAAAAATACAATAAAATGACAAGTGGAAAATAGAAATTTTAAAAATTCTAGAAAATGTCATGTGTCCAAATGAATGAGAAGAGGACATGTGTCAAAAAAAACTTCATTTATTATAGTAGATCGGTAAAGTCGAGAAGCATAGAGAGTCAGATTGTATTGGCTTGGTGGAAAGCAAGTGATGAGTGTAAAGGCAACAAGAATTACCAAATGCTTGGGAAAGGATTGTAGTAAGCGGAGAATGAAGATGAGAATGACATAAGCATGAATAATCAAATGAAATAAAGCAATGTGATAAGACCCTATGTCTAAAGCTAACATCATATGACCCAACTAAGACATTGTGGAATAGAAAACGAGTGAAAATGAAGAAGACGGGGAGGAAGATGACTATCTAAAGTTGATAGTCCAGTAGGAAGGAAAGTGAAATCCCATTCTTCTTCATTTATAGTTTTCTTTGATTATAGATAAACAATTCTTTCTTCCCTTTTCTTCATAACGCATGGTCTTATTTCGAACCATTAGTGTGTTTAGTTCCCTACTAAGTATAATTCATAAAGACATAAACTATACAATGGCTATTTGAAGACTTTAGAAAAAGTTTATCGCAAAGCAAAAACAATTTAAAACAATCTTACAAGGTAATGTTGAGTTATTTTGTCGGGCACTTCTACACCGATAAAAGCTCTAACTTTTAACTCACAATTACTTTTACAAACATACCCATTATCTCTGATCTAGGCCGAGCTTGTAACCAAAACTGGGTTGTAAATCAAACATGTATTCAAGTGTAGACTAAGTTCCAATTATGCCCGTGTGTGTTTGCAATTTTACAAATTGCTTATATAAGCAACTTTTATATATATATACTAGAAAAGTTTTGAGGCCCGTGCTCAGCACGACCCATGGATCGATGGGTGGATTTTTCAAACGATTTGTGGTGGGTAATTTGCATATGTTAAAAAGTTAAAGTACAATGCTAAGTGATGCCTTGAAATTAAAAAAATGAGTTCATCCATATGCAAATTGCAAACAACACTAACGATTAAACATATATAATAATAAACTTGCGTCTCCATATGGGTGGTTCGGTATTCAAGACCTGGTGGTTTCAATTAGGAGTTAGCCAGGGGAGGGTATGTGACATACTTGCCCAAACACAACAATATTTGGTATCTTAACGCCTTGCCCACTATGATTTACATATAAAAAGTAGTAGTTGACCCGCTTGGTGTTTAATATAACCTTTAGAAAAAAATTGAGTCCACATGCATTAGCATCATAATTTTTATGTTACTTGTCATCTATTGATGGTTCTAGATGCACATCAACTTGCTTACATCCCTTGCTGTCAAGAAGGTGTTAGCATCTAGTGCTGCCCCACCATAACCACAAACAATAGCTATACATCCAACACCTTCTTCTTTCATGCCCAACAAACAACCATCCCTAATATTCTTCTTATTCTATCATACATGTAATATTTTACATGATATTAACACGGATCATCATCTTCTTGTACCTTCATAGTTCATACCAATAAGAACAAAAAGCATAATAAAAACACCATGACTTCGTATGTACATATTGAAAGTGTTAGTGATAGCAAATTTGATTGTGTAAGAAGTAATTGATCAAACAAAAGATTATCTCACCGGGGACCATAGATAGGGATGTGGCGGATTCTGGCGGGGTTCCGGCACCAATATCATAACTGGTTCACTGAATATAAGATAAGAACTAAAAAGGGGAAACACAATTCACATAAAGCCTACAGCATTTGAAAGAAGATGTAACATGTGCGTGCATATATGATCAACTTCACAAATAGTAGCATGAGCATCTTTATTTGTTATCAAAATCGACAGACCTATAGTTGGGAGGCTGTCAAAATATTGCACATTTATTAACAATGCAACTTAATAAAAATGGAACTTCAATCCTCTAGTCATAATAACTTACACCTAAAGTACATGGTTATTTCTTCCATGGACCTTGTATGGCAGTCACGCATAGATAAAAAAAAATTAAAAAGTACATTGCTATTTATGCCCTATAGCTTAGCTGTTAGTCATTTTTATCACTACAACATGCACATATACCTCATATTTCATTAGACAATGAACAATAGTCAACATTTGGTAATAATTTATCAATTATATCTCTAAACTCAGTAAACTTTTATTTCTTTTAATTCCAAAACTAAACTCATCAGATGGTTATCATCGCCAGAATCTTTTAGAAGTTACTTGAGCATTTACACAACAGATTATGTGCATATTATGAAGTGACTCCACAGATAATCATGTTGACTGTGTTCATAGCACTTCTGGAACTTTGTGACAGTTGAACACCCTGGAAATAACAAACATAACAAAGAAAAAATGTAACATGCTCCAACTGAATTAATTGGTGTTATACTGATAGCCTATGTATTTGATCAGCCATCAACAGTAAATTATGAACTTGTCACTGCATTCACCTAGCTATCTCATTTACAAGAGAGATGCTTATCTAGAAATGAAATTACCTACTTGTTATTTTTCTTTTCATGACACTAATTTTGCTTAACTGTCTTCCACCAATCACCACTCCATCTTATTGCCTGGGATTTTCATAATTTTGTTATTAGGGTTTAGGACATTGTACTCGAAAATCAGATAGTCTATTGAAGTTTGGATATTAATAGTTCAATACTTCAAAATCAATTTTGAATTTTTTTTAATCTGCTGAAAAGCAGGTGGTTTATGGCAATACAGTGTTGTTGATTGTTTGACAGGGATTAAAACATAACTGATGACTTGGGAAAACATATAAAATTATAGCATAGTATGTTGTGCTTTTGTTTTTTTTCATTTAATATTTTCTAAACATCAGGTGGTTTATGGTGATACGGATGTTGATGGTTGTTTGTGGAGATTAAAATATAAACGGATTTTTGTTGATTGTTTGAAAGGGATCAAATATTTACTATTGACAAATGGATGTTTTGGTATATTTGACGTTCATGTGGATGACTTTTATGGGCATAAAATTTTAAAACTTTTCCTCTTTGCTGTAATTATATGGTGAATTCCAGGAATGGAAATAAAGAATACCATACTTGTAATTAAATAGTTATTCTATTAATTATGCTACACTGGTGGGATAGTTATTCATATTAGATAATGGTAACAATACAATTGCATAGGTAAGGATTTCAATTATGTTTTTTTATTCAAATTTAATTCAATTAGTAGAAGAGTGTCTTTAATGGTACCTATTCCATGGATTAAAGGTAAAATCCCTTACAATAATATTGCATAAAGTATAAAAAAAAAAAAAAAAAAAAAAACTTTTAGGAATCAAACAAAACAAAATTTAAAAACCAACAAACCCAAGTCTATGTTCGTTAATACTATGTTGAAAAAGCATTCCATATACTATTAATATGCATCAACTTTTATTTAGTTTCATACACGTAAAAGAAAAGGAAGTTGTAACTACTCTGCCCTGTATTTTTTATTATGAAAGCCATGAACCAAAGAACAATTTTAACAATTCTAACAATCAGCATCCAAAAGATTTTATTAATCCAAACTGCCAATTTTTAATTTTCGGGTAAAATGTTATTAGCAAATGTAATAAGTAGAGACAATGGAATAAAGACGGTCTCCTAGACATTTCATCAAATACTTGGCTTCCATAGCCCAACTGATATGCATTGTCAAAGATGGCATAGCTAAATGAACCATGGAGAAAACTTGTTTAGTTTTGATGTCAATTCAGATTAGGATTCCATAGAAATTTCCATATACGCATATTTCTACAAATATATATATATATATAATGATCACAATTCTTGTTCAACCCTTTTCATGACTCAATTGAACATATATAGAATAGAAAATTGAATAATTCGATTTCCAAATTTTAAAATAAACAAGGTTGAATCAATACAAATGAATAAGTGGCTCAATTATATAAAAGATACTTCAAAGTTATAGTTAAAACAAAAATTGAAATCAAAATTAAATGAATTCTAACCTGTGTTAACGAATCCAGGAAGATGAATCATATATTGCCGCCAAATCAGTTGTTCTTTCTTTCTCTAAATGATTTGGTTAGACTTCTTTTTGGTTGTGAGAAAGACAGAGATGTTCTAGAAAGTCGAAGTTGCGATCGAAAGAAGACAGTCGGTGGATGAACGGAAAGACAGTGTCTAATTGTGGTTTTTAAAAGAGGATAAAGTTTTTATTGCCTCTTCATTCCTACGACGGTAAGTTAATCATTGGTGAACAAGAATGACAGGTATGTGATAAAACGAAACCGATATGGTACCTTGGAGAAGAAAAAGCACCGCGTCGTTCAAATCTAGGATACGTGGCGTGTAACGAACCCTATAATTTTGGTTTAGGCGAAAGGAGAAAAAAAGGGTTTTATATATATATATATATATATATATATATATATATATATATATATATATATATACTAGGTTACAACCCGTGGTAACTACGGGTAAAAAAAATAATATTGATAATTAAACACTATTGATAATTTTAAATCGTAATCACCAATCAAAGATTTGCAAAAGAAAATTATTAATTTACAAAGATATAAGTTTTGTCTGAAATTAAAAGATAGTAAAATAAGTCATTCTTAAGTTGATTTATCCATAACAATAGTTTAAAATAATATTAAAACAACAATTATATTTAATAATTATTATAATATTATATATAGAAGGTTGTTTATAATGCAATTATTTCAATAAAATATATAAAAATAGAGTATATTATACATCGTTAAAAAATAACTTTTTTAAAAAAATTATTTGTTTTACAATTATTAACAATCATATGTCTGTTCCTTGAATAATGCTATAACAAACAACCAACTTAAGTTTGTTTGATTTACTTCTAATTTTTTTTCATAATTGTTGTTGTTGATGTTGTTGTTCAACTTTGTGCAGTTTTTATTAAACTTCAAATTATTTTTTCTTTATATATAATTTAAAAAATAAAGTTCATAGTTTTTCTTTGATAACATTAAATAATAATTTTATTTTAGTCTTTCTTTTTTTGAAATTGAAACACATATGATCACAAAACAAACACGCTAATAAAATAATCATCACTAATATGATTTTTTCTTTTACAACCTAATAACATTCTTGAAACCTAATAACATTCTTGACCTCAATTCGTGATAGAATACACACATAAATATGTAGTGTAGGTAATACAGAAAACAAATAAGAACAACCACCATCACAAAAAAATCTCCTAATTTCTATAAACAACCTTTATTAATGATACCTTAAACTAAGACCAAATTCTTTATTAATGATACCTTAAACTAAGACCAAATTCTTTATTAATGATACCTTAAACTAAGACCAAATTTCCTAAAAGTATAATAGAAAAATCTGTAAACGGGGGGAAGTTGGGGAATAAGAACTATTGGATTTAAAGTTGGAAATGATCATAAACCTTCTCATAATGATTGCACCTTCATTGTGTTTTTAAACATATCCATACTTTAGAACCGATACAGGTTAATCTTTACAAACAAATACATCTCAACTTTTACATTTGATCCATTCAACATGTACACACCATGATTTTGCATGCTGTAAAATTTAAATTTTAGAAATTATGTTTTATAAGAGGCATTCATTATACATGTATCTTAAATGCTTCTCATTTAGGATAGGATCGTCGTTGGTCCTTCTTTCACTAATGATCTCACCATATTCGGGTAGTTCTCACGAACGCGCAAGGGACTATCCTTTCTATCGCTTGCCTTTTCTTTTCACTCTCAAGACAAGGCTCTCTCTCTCTTTTATAAAGAGAATATGGAATTCAAAGGGATCAAATACGAAAGGATACTCTGAATAATAGAACTCTAATGAAATATATGATCAACCAACACGTCCTTGCACGGCTCGACTCGTTCTTCGATCCCTGCTTCCCCCTTCCCCCTCTCCCCGTTCTACCGTCCAAAACAGGCCGCATGGAGTATAGCCAAGTGGTAAGGCATCAGTTTTGGTACCGGCATGCAAAGACCCTTCAGACAAATGTGGTTAATCGAAAGAAGAAAATGTATAATCCTTATTATATATGGAGGTTAACTTTTTATTGTAATCATGTAGAACAATTTTATGGCATGAATACCCTAACAACAAATTGATAAGGGTACCTTCTAATTTCTCTTCGAAGTGAGGTTCATGTTTATAACTTTAGCTTCACATCTAGAGGCTTGCTGCTTGATAGAACTTAATGTAAAAGTATCCCTGCTCCATGAAAAGAAGAAATATTCAATACTTAAAAGCAAAATGAAAAATGTTTATGCATGTATAATTATAAAACCTTAGAAACAAAATACCACATTCACAGTACTCCCGAATTCCACCTATTTTTATATTAACATCCCAATCGGATTGACAAATCAAATTGTTCAAAACATTTTTGCCATTGCCACACACAAATATATAATCATATGCACATAATTCACTCTCTACTTTGCAATGACCAATATACCCCTCCCCTCCCCTGCCACAGCCATACTTTCCTGCCATGTTTTATGGTCAAAACAATAACATACATCCATAAAATCATTTTAACTTTGGCCTTTTCTACTAAAAGAAAAAGGCAACAATGGTTGTATCTCCTTTAACCACTATAACACCAGATAAAACCAAAATCAAAACTTTACCCTTGTTAATCGACATAGAACACTACTTTTAACAGCTTCATAATTCACAAGAACACACAATCAAATTCCGACCTGAAGAAAATCCATGAAAGAAGTCGAACAACAAAAAAAATACCTAATAAATTAATTGGTTTAGCAATGGGAGTCAAAGTATAAATACAAAAAAGCAAACCTTAACAAAATCAAAGAAAACCCTAGAAATTAGGCCTTACACATGTAGGATTCTTCATCATCTAAGAAGAGCCATCGATCGATATAGAGGAAGAACCATCAATGCAATGGTGGTGATAGACTTATATAAACCGTGTTGATGTAGGGTTTCTTACAGAGAGCTGGAAAGATAGAGGGTGATTTGGTTTCCAAAAAATAGAAGGCGAAATTGGGGGAGAGATTATCGTTGACTGATAGATGATTTGTAGTTCAATTTCAATGTGTCATTAAAAGCGATTATGGGATAACTAAAAGGAGAAGGGCAAAATAGGTAATCAACTTTGTAAAATACTGGGCTGAGAGAAGATGTCACATAGGATTAAAAGGTTTCTTTTATTAAGATAGGGGATATATATATATATATATATATATATATATATATATATATATATATATATATATATATATATATATATAAAGTTAGGTTCAAATGTTTTCACTATCTATTGTGTGCATGTATGACTGATTCTATATAGGGTTAGAACCTAACTATTGTGTGCATGACTGATTCAAATGTTAGGTTCAAATATTTTCACTATCTATTGTGTGCATGAACCTAACTCTATATAGGGTTAGGTTATTTTGTTTTCACTATCTATTGTGTGCATGTATGACTGATTCTGGACCAATCATTTTAGTTATTTTAAAAACTAATTAATGCATATTAAATGCTGAAGATGTAATTAATACTCATTATATCTTCAATATGTAATATGCATTAATTACTTTCTTAAAATAACTAAAATGATTGGTCCAGAATCAGTCATACATGCACACAATAGATAGTGAAAACAAAATAACCTAACCATATATATATATATATATATATATATATATATATATATATATATATATAGGGTTAGGTTCATGTGAGACGACCTAATTTTGTGAGACTGTGAGACGTATTTTTTTATTTAGTTAATTCAAGTTCCGAAAATAATATTTAAAAAAAGAATTTTTGGATTTTTCCATTTACTTTGCATTTTAAAATTATTTTTTAGAATATATACAGTGTAATATTCTATTAGAATATTTCACGTATTTTTCAAAAAAAATGCAATTTTTTTTTATTTAATTCAAGTTCCGAAAATAATATTTTAAAAAAGAATTTTTAGATTTTTCCATTTATTTTGCATTTTAAAATTATTTTTTAGAATATGTTTGCTCTCCTGTCCCTCCATCCCCGTTTTCTGCCCCTCGCCGATTGACATCCTCTTCCTTCCACCGATGACCAAAACCGGATTTCCCCTATCAAATTTTTAGGTAACACTTTTCTTCTCCTTCTCCTTCTCATTTTCCCCATTTGATTTAAAATCAACCATCTGAAGTATTACCATTGTTTTTTTCAAAATCAATTTTTTTTTTTAAATCTGATTATCTTCTTTTCGATTTACTTGTTATAAAATATGATTTGAGTGTTGCTACATGATTGTTTGATGTTAGTTTGATCTTATGCTATAAATCAGATTATGCTTTAATATGTTTGGTGTTTGTTTAATCTTATGCTAAAAATCAGATTACCATTGTTGTTAGCAACTATCAAACGAGACCTCGGTTCAAATTTCAATATATAGTTTTGAGACCAAAATTATAAACATCAATTCTAACCATAAAGCAAACATAGAGATAAAAAAACATTACATAAATCTCAAATAAATACCAAAATCATAAAAATTAGCTATACTCAATACCAAAATTAAAGTCATTGTCGAATAGTAGGGATGAGCAAAAGGCCCGAACCGGACCCGACCCGGGAACTGGTTTCGGCCAAAATCAAGAACCGAACCGGCTCGGCGGTTCTACCGGTTCCTACCGTGTCTTCAAATGTTGGAACCGGTCCTCGAAAAATAGCATCATACGGTTCCATTTTTTGCCGGTTTTACCGGTTCCGGCCGGTTTCCCGGTCCATATGTTCATCCCTAAAAATCACTCACCATATGGAAACATTTGGTCAAATTAGCATTAGCATTATCATCATCATATCATTAAAAAATGCAATTTACATATAAAAAAACACTTCTAAAAAAACCCTATCCATCTCACCTTCCCCAAAAAATAATTGAAAAAAAAAACAAAAAACAAAAGATTATCACAAAGAATTGAACCAATCCCACTACACCTACACCGTTAAGAAAAACCTATCAAGAACGACTTCCGCTACCTGAAACCCCTCACTACCGCCGCCACCGTAGAGTTTTCCGGCGGCGGTTTCACATACTTTCCGATCACTTTCTGGTGAGTCCGGTTCTTAATCCTCTGAATCTTTGCCCGCGTCTTTTGTTTCTTTGTTTCTTTCTCTTTCCTCCATTGCATCCTTTCTTTCTCATACACTCCTTGCCAGAACACCTCGCCGGTGGAAGGCCATAACCACCGCCTTGTAGGGTGGTCGGAATCGGCCTCCTCCGCCAGATCTTCATCCATGGCTTTCAAGGTGCTGTAATCGAACCATTTCACCCACATTTTTCCCGCGCGTTTCTGGAAATGATGTTGTTCTTGTGTTTTTCCGGTGTTGGGATCTATGTACACCATTCTTCTTGCGCTATGGTATGCCCAAATGTTAACAAGAACCTCGAGGACCCGTGTGTAGCAATGCTTGTCCTTCAAAATTTTATAAATAATTCATGTAATTTGACACAACCAAATATGACGATAATAGTAAAATAATTTACCTTATTCAAACTTAGATAGCACAAACCACTTCCATGATGTTCATCATACATTTGTTCATCTATAGCATCTACAAACATCCTGCAAATTAACAACTAAAAAATTAAAATTCCTTCCCCTAACTTTATATAAATTCAAATTCACTAATCAAAAACAATCTACAAACCTTGAGAACATGACAAACTCAAGGAAAGATTTTGTTGGCATGGCCCAACTATTCATCACAGACCACGTGTCTCCTCCATCTG